>NC_142614.1:67102256-71902256 GCF_059453375.1 Lepisosteus platostomus | reverse complement strand
TTGCGCTCTCAGCTGGGCGGGTAGGCTCCGGCTTCCCACAACACCGTATGGTATAAAGGGGTTTGACAAATGACATGACATATCACTTTCCTCTTGATTGTACTTTTTGACCATGCATTTCTGAAGAGGGAAGGGATGTGTTATATCCCAGGATCTCCCCAGTTTTCAACACTCTGCAAGGGACTTCTGTAGGCTGATCTTTAGACTTGTGAATGTTTATATTTGTTAATATTGAAAAGGCTACAATGTACACTAACGTTCCGTCTACTCTGTTTCTTATTTGATTGTAAGTGGGATCTTTTTTTGTATCTGTATCTGATTTTCCATTACACAAGGTTCTGATCATCTGAATGCTACATGGAGTAGAGTTATCACATCTCTAAGAACACTCATGAAAGAAAGAAATATTGGACACTAGAATGAACAATTGTCTTTGCGAGTGACAATTTATAAACAAGAAAAGACACTATTAATGTGTGTTTGGCTTTTTACTTTGTGAAAATGGGAGACACCTGGGTAAACATATACTGTACATTCTTTAAGAAATACGGTGAGAGTAAACACAGTAAAGTATTTGATAAGCCATGACTAATGACAGCAGGTGTACATTACAGCACTGTTGAGGTTCAGTATGTCACGATGAGAAGAACTTTGAGTTAGGCCCAGTAGTATCCTTTACTGAGAGGCAGGTACTGTGCAGCTTAAGGCCACATATGTAAATTTTACATTTAAAAAATATTATTTTTTATTATCTGAAACTTAATTTCAGTGTAAAACATTCAGTGACAAACTGAATAAAACTCTTAAGACAATTTACCCCAATAACACACTGGTAAGTAGTCCACAAGCTAAGATGGAACAAGTAACAGGTTTATTCCATGCTGAAAAGAGAAGAAAGAAAACAGGCTCCAGAGCTGAAACGTTGTGTTTCCTCTCTTCTCTTTTCAGTATGGAATAAGCCTTTACTTCTTCCTTTGCAGTGTACGTATGCTGACGCAGCTACCCACCTGAATCTTTCCACCTGAACAGATAAAGAATAAGAATCTGGACTCTGCACTCAAAACACGTTACAGGTAATACAGACTGGGCTCCAGTCCCCTCATCACACACCAGCTCTCAGTGGGGAGGAGAGCAGAGTGATGAAGCCAGTTCAGAGATGGGGAACATTAAGAGGCCATGAATGGAAAAGGCCTGGCGGAAATTTGGCCAGGACACCGAGGTAACTCTTTTTGAGAAACACCCTTGGATTTTTAATGACCATAGAGAGTCGGTTTTAGTTCTCATCCAAAGAACAGAGCCTGTTTACAGTATACTGCCCCTATCTCTATACTGGGGCATTAGGGCCCACTACTGGCCCCACTAACACCTCTTCCTCCTAGCCTCCCAGGAAGTCTCCTATCCAGGTACTGGCCAGGTTCACAGCTGCTGAGCTTCAGTGGGTTTCCAGTTGTGAGCTGCAAGTGATTTAGCTGTTAGCCATAAATAACAACATCCTTATTTTTCCATTTTTAAAACATCATTGACAGAAAAGGAACTTGAAAATGGCAAATTTCATTAACTTAAACCAGCTTCATCTGAAAAGCCTGTGTTGAAATGCTGAAATTTTATTATACGATGGAGATCAAGTTTTATTCTGGTTTTTGTCTAACTCTGTCTGTGTCCCTTCACTGTTTCAGTCAGCACCTCCCCTTCTCTGCCTTCAAATGTCTTTGATTTGGTTTTGGATGGAAGAACTCTGTCATCACTCTCATGTCCTCCTCTCTGGGTAAAGAAACTGGAACAGGGACAGTGCCAGAGCAGATGGATCTTATTTGTTAATGACTGAGAAGCAGCGCTGCCTGTAAATGTTCACTGCAATCAGTTGTTCTTTTTCACATTCAACCTCGATCATCCATCCAGTTACACTAACGCACTTCCATCCATCAATTTTCTAACTGCCTCATCCAATTAAGGGTTGCAGGGCAGCCAACGGGCGCAAAATGGGGTACACCCAGTACGGATGCCAGTCCTTCGCAGACTAACACACTTTCTCATCCTTTTATTGTCCCACTGCCTGGATCATTAGACCCAGGATGGTGGACGCAGAAGAGCTCCTGTACTGCATTCAGATGACCCTGGTGACAGATACCAACCCTGGACTTTACAAAGCTTTTACAGAGATTGTCAATGATAATGAGTTTGAATAGCATTTGTGAGATAAGAATACCTGCAAAGTGAGCCTCAGGGCCCATGACAGAGCACAAAGGCAGCGCTGGGAATGAATACCAGATTGAATCCAATCATACATAGTATTTTAAAGGAACAAGTAATAGGTTTATTCCATGCTGAGTGAGTTCTCCCACTACATTACCTTTGCCTGCTGCCTTGTCTCTCTCTTACCTGAAGAAGGCTCCACGGCCAAAATGTTGTGTTTTTTCTCTCTTCTTTTTTTCAAATACCTAGCATAGGTATGCTAGAAATAAAAAGAAAATGGAAAGATTACAAATTGAAGCTTTTACTTGAATAAGGCTGTAGATGAAACAGAGGGAATGACATGCACATGTACGTACTGTATATACAGTACATATGTTACATTTAATATAGGGGACAGGTAAATACTGTATGTACGTTTTATATTTAATCATAGCTGCCTCACACATTCCCTCTTGAGGAGATTGTGGATGTCCTAACTTTTCCTCCTGCCCTGCCACTTGGAACTTGTTGTCATCACTGAAGGTGACAAAAACCCGCAGTCCGATGATGAAGGCTACTAACTCATTTATTTGGCCCACACTTTCATTCACTGAGACTTACATTTGCTCTCACTTTTTATTTCAGTGGGATATTTAAGCAGCTACTGCGTATCGCCCTGGCAGCCCACTGAACCGGCAGCCCCACTGAAGCTCAGCAGGCGTGAGCCTGGTCAGTACCTGGATGGGAGACCTCCTGGGAAAAAGTAAGGTTGCTTCTGGAAGAGGTGTAAGTCGGACCAGCAGGGGGCGCTCACCCTGCGGTCCGTTTGGGTCCTAATGCTCCTGTATAGCGACAGTGCCATCCTTCGGATGAGACTTAAACCAAGGTTCTGACTTTCTGTGGTCATTAAAAATCCCAGGGCCATCCCTCTGGCCTTTACCAATTACGTCCTCCTAATAATCCCCATCTATGAACTTACACTCTGCTCTCCTCCCCACTGAGAGCCGGTGTGTGGTGAGCGACTGGCACTATGGCTGCTGTCACATCACCCAGGTGGGGCTATACATTGGTAGTTTTGAAGGAGAGTCCCCATTTACTGTAAAGCACTTTATGAATAGTAGTAGTAGTAGTAGTAGCACTTTGCTCCAGGGTCCAACAGCAGGGTCTCATCAGGAATTAGAACCTACAGCCTTCCAGTTACAAGTCCAGAGCACCAACCACAGTGCTCCAGATCACAGATGTCCCACCATGGCACTGGGATTCTTTGCCATCAAACCTCAGAATTCTGCTGACCTTCAAATACTGAGCAGAATTGATCTGTATTTGCTTAATTAGCCCATGTCCTACAGATCCCTTTGATACTGCAATGACGGCTCCTGTAGTTCCATCAAACCCCAATTAACATGGGTGAGCGATTGGGACAGCTAGGTTGAGAAGAACAGTAGCCTGGCTGTCAGAACTCCCTCTTTAAAGAAGGGTGAGGCAGGGAGCTGCTGTAGGGCTGAGAGAGGGGTGGAGGGAGGGCCAGGGAGAAAACGAAACACACCAAGGAGTCGGCAAGAAGCACAGTGTTTGTACATAGGCAGGCAGAAGAGGGGGAGGTTAGGATTCGACCACCTCCTGTAATTTTGTTTTACATTCCCTTAAGCTGGAGCAAAACCTCACAATGACATGGAATACAGGTCCATAAAATCAGTTTCTGTGATCGTCAATGTTTATCGTGTTAAAATAAAGCACAACTAAAGCTCGTAATTCATAATTGGCTAGATTCATAAAGCTCATAACTAGCTATGAATCCATTGTCTTCAGGGCTCCATAGTCATCTACATACAGTACAATCTTTCCAGATACATCTAAACAATATGAAAATATTGTGCTTTGAAATGTAATATTTAAAGAGATACCCTTAAATCCAGTCAATTGGCACTACATACATAGTGATAATCCTCACATGTGTTTGGTATCAGTAGTGTCTGATATATGCAATTTAAATGAAGAGGTGGAATTGCTTGAGTTCCTTAAATTTGCAGGACACTCACCCTTGCCTTCATGAAGAGAGTATGAAGTTCTGTTCATGTACTGCTAGATGGCTAATCAGCTGTATAAGCCTCTGTCTCTTACTGGCGGTCAGGAGAGAGTTGCCATAGCAACTTTGCTGGCATGGGCACAACCTGGAATTTATATGATGTCACTTGTATTTCCCAGAAACCACTGCAGGAAGCATAAGGATTGATAGATATAGCATTGTCATCTGGTAAAATGGTACAGCCTTTAGCACACTGTATTATAAACTGTATATGCTGTATTGGTTTATTTTCATTTGAATTCAGCATAGACATAATGATAATAATAATTGCTTTCACAGGGGTAAAATATTTTTTAAAGCTTTTTTTTTTGTTGTTGGGACATGGGGACTCTTTGGGATGAAAAGTGTTGCATGAAAGCAATTCCTTTTGTTGCTGAAATGTATGTGGGTTTCAGTGCAAATGACTGGTTTACAGAATCATTGTCAATACCCAGTGTCAGATGGTGCTAAGATATGATTCTCTGAAATGTGGATTCAATTGTGTCTGAACAGACAGTGTTTACATCAGATGGTAGGCATGTGTATTGATGCCATGTAGCATTTTTTACATGCTCATAAACATTTCAAAATGACAAATGAGCTAGCTAATGCAAAGTTTTGTTTAAAAAAATTAACCACACATTCTAAAATGCCCCTTAAAAGTCTGTTAAATGAAAGATGTAAGTTACAGCTGCAACTAAATGCAACTAAAGTATTTCAGATAAGATGTTTTAGGAGCTACACAAGTGTCTTTTAGGAGTACATGCGGTAAGTCACAATTTAATGTCTTTGATCTGTTTTCCTACAGGTAGAGTTTTTGATATTTTACATGCAAAGCACCAAAAGACAGCCCTGTTAATCTTAACCAAGAGCCCTGATGACTCTAATATAGTGTCACCAGACACTGATGTCTGGGTTCTCTACTTCAAACATACTTTATGCCACATCACTGTCATTGCAAGCAAGAGACGGATTCTGACATCAATACTGTCAAAGGGCTTTCCTTATTTGGATGTATTTTTTCTGTTATTTCTATTTCGGTATTGCTACTTAAAGATTTTAAGTGTTATTTCCAAAATATACAGTACTATTAGGGGTCCAGCCATTTGTTAATGAAAAGGTTTTATTTGATTTGATTTCTGGCCGTAAAAATACTGCCATTTTGTTTACTGTCAATAAACTTAGCTGTTCATGGCCAACATTTCTGAACATTTAGTTTATTTAAGCTTTATTACGGTATATTTCTAATTAATACGTACACCACATGGTTGTAGGGCAGCATGGTGGTGCAGAGTATGAATTAGCCTTGCAGCACTGGGGCCCTGGGTTCAATTCCTGGGGTGCTGTCTGCGTGGGGTTTGTACTGTATGTTCTCCCTGTGCTGGAGTGGTTTTTTTTCTGGGTGCGTCGTAGGCCAGACCCATACTGGTAGGTCGAATTGGTGTGAGTGTGTGTATGTTTGTGTCAACTCTGCGCTGCACTTCAGTCTCTCGAGAAATGCCAAATTAGCTGTAAGCTTCGTTGTTTTGGTCATATCAGCATCCAGATTTGTCTTCCATATCAATATCCAAATGTCCACTGCATTCTTCTTTGGCCCGTCTGGATTTACGATTCCACTTTTTTGTACCCATAAGGTGCACATCACACGTATCTTTTGGGAGTTTGCTTTCTGTGAGCGCATTTTACCCTTTGCTACAATCGTAATGACCATAAGAGTTTTGCGAAGGCCCGCATCAGTAAGTCTTTCATTGTCATGAAGCACAATTCCCTTATCAAAAGCTACATTTCTTGAAACTATTGCAAGTCCTACTGCAAGTGGTAGGAGGTGAAATGTATGTTTCGACAGCTTAAAGAAAAATAACACTCTGTGGAGTTGAAACATCACCCCTTGATGGCTGACACAAGGATATGAATGGGGTGATAGCTACACAGCCATGTTGTTGGTATGATACTTTCAGGAAACAGCTCGATGATATGCTTGGATCAATTAAGTGTTACAAACCTAATGAGCTAGACAAACAGAATGCCCTCCTCTCATTTCTCATGTCCTCTCATTTCTTAGGCAATGTGGCTGAAGCATTGATTGCTATGACTCATAAACATAAACATATATAGAATTATATATATGTTTCACATCTACTGTTCTAGATCCACAGATTCCAACATGACCCCCCATGTTAGGAACCAACAATGAGGATTTTCTTTTTATGTTATCTGAACATTAGAACAAATTTTCATGGTTGAACATTTTAAAGGCAATTTATTATTACAAAAATAAATATGCATTTATTTCCCATGCAGGTCAAACTAGTTGTTTCTGTATGTAAAGTCATCTTAGACTTTATCCCATCCACCTTTAGACTAGAGTACAGTATATGGCTATGGACAAAGGCCAAAACAAAGATTTGCACACACTTTTAACTAAATGCATCTGCAAATCTTTCTTTTCCTCTGCAAAATGCATGCTGAATTACTTCCACGTTCAATTTCACATTTCCTTTCATCGCATCTTATTATACAGTACATCTCTTTACACATAAGAAAATTTGAATGCTTGTAAAAATAATGGAAAACATTTCAGTGGTTGCAAATGCAGAGTGTTTTATTGTCCCCATCTGTAACAGAAGCCACTAACTTCCTGCATCAGATGTGACATACCCCAAGGCACATATCGTAGAACCAGTGTTAACTACATTATGATTCTGCACAAATTCTGCTTTTAATGGACTTTCAAACATAAAAATTTGTGTGAAACTTTATCTCATTCTGGTTATTAGCCTACAGTTGCCCAGGAATTCATAAATCTATTCGTTTTCTCTCCCTTGCCTTCAGCCAGTCTCAAGGGAACAATCCCTGCTCCCAGATTACAAGAACTCGCTGATGTTTGAACTGCCACATTGTACATTACAACCCAAGAGGAAAAATTCCAACCACCACACCAGAAGGCTGCGATGCAGAGCCTTGACTCAGCTATTCACTCTCCTCCCCTCTTTCTCCTTTACAGGGGGGAATTTCTCCTAAATATGGTTTCACTTAGGATCTTTCAAGCAGTGGAGGAAGGAATGCAGTAACCTTGAACTGTGAAACAGCAGTTTTTCCAGCGTCCTAATAGGACAGGAGAATGCAAGATAAGAGGCCATTTCAATAATGAGGAACAGAAGGTGGTAATCTCTCTGAGTTGGTTTGAAACGCACTGCCTGGAGAGCAAATGTGTGAAAGAGGTCCCTCCTGCTAAATGGCCTGAGGGCCTGTAAGACTCCCGCAGTAGGTAGCACAGTGATTTATCAAGGACTTTGCGGGAGAAAAAACACAATTTTTCATTTAAGGATTTAAAGCCTGTTGTGTGTATCATCTAAGAAAGAAAATCCTGTGACCTTCAGAGTCTCTTTTGAACCCAAAAGTCAAAAAATGCCTTTTACTGTACGTTGTATTTGTCTTTATTAAAATATATCACTAACCGGTTCTTACAGTAAATGTGTGTTTTGCTCCAGGGAGTCTGAAGCATTTTGAACTCTTAATACGTTAAGAAGAGTCTTTAAATTCAGTATTGCGATAAATGAGCAAAACAAAGTAAATTACAGCTGTGTTCTCCACCTTGTACTGTACTCGTCAAGTCTGGGAAGCTGAGCAGGACTGGGTCTGGACAGTACTGTCCTGGGCAGGACAGTACTGGGATGGGAGAGCTCTGAGGAACACCTGATTGCTGCCGTAAGTTCTGTTGGTGAACCAGTAGGTGGGGCTCTTCCCTCAAGTCCCCAGACTTTCCAGTTCAATGTCCCAGTCTAGACAGAATGCTGCTGTGGGAGGTGCTGTCCTTCAGATAAAGACATGTAACAGAAGTCCTGTCTCCTTGGTCACTGAAAATTTCATGGCATTTCATTTGAAAGAGTAGGGGTGACATACCAGGTGTTTTGGCTAAAGTATTCTGTGATCTTCTACAATACAAAACAATCTAACCAAAAAAACACCTAAATATGTTTTTCGGGTAAGTATTCAAATGAACTCAATACTTAATAGAAGCACCTTTGGCACTGATTACAAAACAGTCTTCTTGGGTAAGACTCTACCAACTTAGTTTAATTGTGCACACCAGCTTTGTGTCATTTCTGCCCATTATCCTTGACAGATTTACTCAAGGTCTCTCGTGTTGCTTGGGGATTGCTTACGGGCAGCAGTTTTCAAGCCTTTCCACAGATTCTTACTAGGAATCCAGTCAGAGTTTTGACTGGGCCATTCAAGGACATTCACTGCAGATCCAGTGCAGATTTTGCCCTGTCCTGCTGAAAGGTGAATTAGAGATAAAGATAAGATCACTTTTTTAGGCATATATAATTTTTTGCATTAGGAATATATCTTTTTGCATACCCCAGCTTACTCTTCATGAGACACACAGACAGGGAGAGAAGCTTGGGGTCAGACCACAGGGTCAGCCACTTATACAGCACCCCTGGAGCAGTTGGGGTGAAGGGCCTCGCTCAGGGGCCCAACGGAGTAGGATTCCTCTGCCGGCTGTGGGATTTGAACCGGCAACCTTCCAGCCACAGGCGCAGATCCTGAGCCACAGAGACACTGCTCTGCCCCCTTTTTTTTAAAGATAAGATCAATTTTCACCCCAGTTTTAAATGCAGAAACAGTTTTCCCTCTCGTGTTTGCTCCATCCCTTTTTACTTTAACCCTGACTTTAACTCTACCAACCTTTCCAGGCTCTGCTGAAGGCAAACATCCCTGTAGATTGAAGCTGCCGGTGCCCTGCTTGAACGCAGGGATGGTGTTGACTGAGAGATGTGCTGTGTTGGGTCGGTTACCCTTCAGACCTTAAGAGGGTGCTGTGGAAATCACAATTTCAGCCTAATGGTCCGCAGTCTAGTCTAGTTAATGACAGTTTCAGATTGAAATGTGTAAAGCTGGCTTCCAAACAAGGTTGAAAAATCAACACTTACAACTCTTTTTTTAAGTCCTTTTCCTTACTTCTGCTGTAGCTCCCATGGAACACGTATTCAGAGGCAAGAAACAGATGGTCAGTACAGGGTATAAAGGCTGACTATTATTCTACACAAACTCCTAGAGCCGAAACCTCGTTCTGGTAGGAGCTTTAGCCTATTTCTTCACTTCTAGCTAAATCAAACCTCAAGTCCAAATCACTGTTCCAAATATCCGTGTTAATTTTGTCCCCTCCCACTGACCTGCCACAATCCCTTGATTTAAAGGCAGGTGTCTGTGTTGTTCAAGGGCTACATGTCTGCCAGGCTGTTCCTGTACAGTTCATCTCAGTTGCTATCATTAATATTTCCCATGAATAAATTGGTCTGCTGTTGTGCTTCATATTCTTGAGTCAATGGGGTCTCTTCATTGTAGTTTTTAAATGGAGACTGGTCATAATGACTTTGAGCTCATAACCTTCCATTGTCTTTATTAAGAGATACGCAAACAAATAATCTCCGAAGAAGTTTATCTGGGTATGTATGTACTTCCTACATACATTAATACATTGAATTGTCTATGTTGAAGCATTAGGATGTCTCTGGGGCTGGATTCTAACTGGATTGGAAAAGTCTGTTATACCAAATGCCTCACGCTTAGTTTATTTTTATATACAGTGACATGGTGCTGAAATTTTGCCTACCTCTGCCAAACTAAACCAAACTGGTGCCAAGTATCTGAGGCAGTTTTCATAACACCTTTTCAACAAGGTTAAAGTTTAACTGATTTCTGATACTTTTAAATACAGTAAACAAATTGAGAAATCATGGCAACATTTCAGAGTTTGTAACAAGCTTAAAGTGAATCAGAAAGATATCCTTTGATATGCCACTTATTTAGTAGATGGCTTCAATATTCCTTTCCCAAAAATAATGCAGTGCATCAAATGTGGTTTAATAGATTTTTCAAATTCTCTAGGGATGTTTTGTAATCCAGTATTTTGTTTTCAAGCTACAATCTTTAACAAAAGACATACTAGTCTTTTAGTGATTTGGTCAAATAAAGTACATTGAGTTAAGGAACCCAAATATAACAGTACCTTACAAGCAATACATTACATGATGAAAATTAATCATTCCAATTATTTACATAGCATTTTTGTATCCCAAAGTATCTCAAAGTCCTTTACACATACTGTATGAGGGGATCCCCCACTGAAGAGCAGCCCCTGTCCAGGAGACACACGGTAGCCAGTATGTCCCAGCATCTCCTCTACACGGCACATGAGGTGGCGAAGGGAGAGATGACTTCACCAATTGAATTAAAGGGGGCATTTAGATAGGCCAGATTGTTCAAGCCCAGAGAATTCAGCCAGCGCCAGGCCAGAGATAACAACACTACTCTTTGAAAAAGCACTTCAGTAGCCACATAGTTCAGGAGCTCAGTTTAACCTTTCATCAGAAGGAGTGCACCTCCAATACATAGACAGGGTGATGTGTGTAATATACCGTACATACTTTGCATGTATGTAATATACAAACAGTATGTAATAGTCCAGTTCATGATTTCAAATACCATTCAGGTCAAACATTGCAGCAATGGATGTTTTGACATGCAATGAATATCTACGGTATGTAGTGATGGCACCGGTGGTTTCAATGTGTGAATGAGAGAGATGAAGCTGCTAATGAGACAACAGGTGCCGAAAATCAACTCCAACAAAGGAGCTCCCCTGCAAGGAAAGCCAGGGTGCCTTCTCATGGGAACCTGATGCCAAGGTATCTCCTGCCACCTGGGACAAAGCTTTTACCGGTGCAGAGCAGCTCCTCTCCTGCTGCCTTGTGTACATCTGTATAACCTGCCCATGGCCTGGGGCCCCTGTGTCTCACACATGCTGGCCTGCGCTCTCAAACATTACAACGTATTGAAGCTGTGCATTGTTTAGAGGAAATCATGTGTGCAAATGTGTTTTTACTTATTCCATATGTGCAAACATAAGTGAAAGAATAGACCCTGTGCGCATATCACCAGGCACTGGCTTCCAAGAAACTCATCAATATATAAATGAAGTGGGTGACGGATGTCAGTACAAAAATACAGCAGAAACGTAATATCGCTTCACGGGACAGCAAGAAGACAGGGATAACTCAATCTTTATTTCTTAAAGAGGAGGGGAAAAAATTGTAATGAGCTGCCAAATCGTTATTAAAAATCTGGAACCAGTCAACAAAGCCCGTTCAAATATATCACGCTGTCTTTTGTAAGCCACATGCGGAATGTTAAATGGAGTTAAATTACAGCTGGGCACTTTGGAGCCAGAGTTGATAGAGCCCAGTTAGAGACAGCCAACCTCCACTGAGAGTTTTACAGTCTTTGTTCAGCATGACTGCAATCCGCAGAATTAATTCAACCTAAAATCGGTTCTGGAACGACCATCCAGAGCTTTCACAGTTTACTCATTTCAGTCTGAGCAATAACAAATCAAATCAGGGCTGAAAACGAACATTGGCCAGGGGTTCTGTATTTAAACAGCAGTTGCCCTGGATAGTTTCCAGCACATTGAACACCTCACTTGACAAAAGAAACAAAGCACAATCTCACTGTTGGCCAACTCATTTTGCACTGAATTAATTCAATTAAAGGGTGGCAGTGGTCTTTGACCTTTTGCAGTCATATTCAACATTCTCAGCCCTATGCCCACGTAGCAGAAATCAACAAAAGAAGGGATTTCTTAGAGCTACTGTGTGCTCTTGACATCTTATTTGCATCCCTCTAAAACTGCTGTAATAGCAGATGACCCCTACTAGTCAGATTAATGCATCAGTGACCACAATGCCAGTGTGAAAGTTTGTGATCAGCAAAACCTGCAGTGTACTTCAGGGAACTGGTAATGTGAACCCTGGAGTTTAAAGAATTAGATGCCGGCAATAATATGGCTTTCATGTTGGTTCCAGAAGTCAAATATGCACTACCAACTACTGTACCATAAAGTGTTTTTATCTACTTAGTTAAGGAAGAGAGCACAGTAACACCAGGAGGTTCCTTATTTTGCATATTTTGGAGAGCTGTTCCCCTTTAATCATGAGGCCAAGAGGGTTATGGCTTGAATGTTGTAATGGCATAAAAGTCATATTTGCCTAATTTACTGTGCATGGTTTTAAACTTAGGTTTGATCCATCATTCCTTTATAATGAACCTTTATTTTTCATTTTAGCCAGTATTCAGTATGTGCACTTCTGGCAAAAGACAAAACGTCAGCTTAAGCATCAGCTGCATTATAAAGACAGAAAACAGCTTCTATGAATAGCTGAATTTGTGTCTTAAGCAGACATGCACAGTAGTACTGTAAGAAAGGTCCTGTAAAACTGCCAGATATAACTCTGCTCTAGTGTGACAGTAACAAGAGCAATGGAATCATGGTGTGCTACATTACAAACATGGAACATCGTGATTTAATGAAAACATGGCATACAATAAAATGTCTTAGTGAATTAAAAGGATTTCTGAATAGACTTCTCGGGTACGTATGCACAAATACTGTATACTGATAGGCATTAAAAATGCAGTAAATCTATTGGTTCCAGTGCTGTTGGTACCAGATCTGTTGATTATAATGTTGGTTCCAAGGCATTTTTATGCTTCTCGGTATATATATTATATTGTATTTGCAAATAACAAACAAAATGTCAGTTGAATGAGCCCAAAGAACAGCTTGAAACCCTGTTGTAAGAACTACACCCAATTGAACTGTCTAAGATTGAATTAAGCCCTAAACCCTAAAATCTAGACAAATTTCTCACTGATATAGCTCTTTAAATTCACAGGGAAACATTACAACCGGCACAAAACCATGTCACAAAATTCCCTTTATAGCAAAAGCCAACAGGGGCCCAACTCTATACCGTGGGTATAATGCCCATTAATAAACCTTCTTTGAGATTTAGCCCCTGCATCTGAGGTGCTGCAGCTCTTTTGGCATCAGTGCTATTCCTGACCAATATACCAACTGCAAAAGTGATGTAAGTTCAGTTCAGGATATTGAACTTGTAATATAAAAATATATATAATAATATACAGATACTCACCATGAATCAAAATTTTTGTTTTTTGATATTATAATTTTCCATACATCATTCACGTTTCACTCTTTTCCAGAAAGAAGTATTTCCTGTCCTGTGGTTTTCAACAGCTCATAAATACTGAATTCAGGTTGTTGGCTGTTGAGACTATAGTATTATTACCTTGTCATTAAAAGGGAGAAAATATTATCTCCTTTCGTAAAGTGTCACATGGAATCTTTAAAGTCTTGTCATTTGCAATTCCCTGATGCCAGTTTGGTCCATTTAAAATCTGATCGCCTCCTTTTATTTCATCTACAGAGGTAAAACACCCCATCCAGAAGGAATACTCTGGGCCTTGCCAAACAGGTAAAAACACAGCACGTTCACACATGCCATTTTGTTTTTTACTCAACCACTCTGACTGCAGGCAAGAAGAGGTTTCCAAAAACAGCATAGATAGAAGAGAGAACACAGCTCTCAGCTCTGCTTCACAATTTAAGCATCCATACGGAGTGTCCCCTTCTGCATCTCATTCCTGCATGTGATCGTTCCTCTGCTAGATCAATAATCAGCTCCACTGCTGGTACAGCTTTATTGCAACGAATGCCGGAAAAAACCCTAGTAGGTACAGCAGTAACCTTGTGCAAGGAGCTAGAAGAGTTGGAAGGCAAGTGCAGTGCTGGCAATCCAGGCACAGCTCTGGATACAGCTCAGACTTGTGCGTGTTCATCAGAGCACATCTCTGTCTCTTCCAGGAGCGGACTCTCGAACCACTCTTTGCACCCCAGTCTGCCATTCAGTGAACAGGGCAAGTGAGAAGACAGGACAAGAAATGTTTTTAAAGTCTAATCTGTTACTGGTAATATGGCTTCCATATAGCGGTATGAAGGAAGAAATCCATCAAGTGGAAACATTTTTGATCATCTGAACAGTTTCAAGACAGAGTCTTCTGCATAAACATCCATGTGTTTAGGGGAGGCTAAAGATGAAACAACGGACTTCAGGCCACATTATCACAGGTCCGTTTTAATCACCTCCTAACCATTGGTGGCATATGTTAATGTTTATAAAGCACAAGAAACAGGGTCATCACACCCCTTCTCCTTCCTGGTAACGTCTCCAAGTTCACACTGAAGGCCATGCAAGAAACTGTGACAGGCAGTCAGCTTAAATCACTGTCCAAGAGGAGCCAGCTATCAGGCCTTGCAGTCATTATACCTGACAGCTGGGCTCTTCTCAATTTAAACCTGCATTCCCCGGTAGTAGAAATGTGAGTTAGCCAGAGGGAGGCAGATTACTGTGCACCAGGGAGCTCTGTATCCATACAAACCTGCGAGCCGAGGAATTCTGACATTAGAGAGAATAGACAACGAGCCAAAGGCCCTCTTCGAGGCAGCCTGGGAAACTACTGAAGAATTTCTTTGTCTTTCTTGCTACTGTGTCCTGCATTCACATTGCGCACATTTTTCAGGAAACCAAGTTGTTTTTGTTAACAAGAGCAAAGGGCGCTACACTGCTGTTGCTACGCCTACAGTTGGCCCGTTCATTGGCCACCCGTAACGGTCTACTTTTAAGAACGTCTACATCCCTCCTCCAGACCTGGCAACAAGTGAACTCCACCAACTTCCCAAAGTGAAGGAGCATTCCGAGGATGGTGGGGAATTAATGGCCGTGCTGGCATGTTTAAATGGGCTGGAACAAGTGTTCTGTCTGGAGAAAACTGGGAAGAATTGAGAACACAAAGGAAATTGGAAGTGGTAAAGGACAGCGAACACGCCTCCAGATGTTGTTTTTCTTAAATGTGTATGAGGAATGAATGAGAGACTGACATCCTGTCCAGGCTGTGTCTTACCTTGTGCCCATTGTCTCTTTGGACAGGTTCCAGCTATTTTCTATGACTCTATGTTGCTGATAACAGAAAAAACATGGATGGGTTGAATGAATTTATATCACGCATTTCCTAAGCATAGGATCTAAATGACTAATCTTCTAAGTGTTCTAGGGATACAAGTTTTTATTTTTATCTGGATCTCTGTATAGTGTACCTTCCTCAGTTTGTGGAAAGCGGTCTTCCTTTCTAGCCTCCAATAATCCGACCAGAGATCATCTTTACGGGAATCTCTTCTCTAGTTTGTTGGATAACATCTTCACTTACGAACAAGAAAAATTATAAAACGCTCGTAGCACAAAGCTCCGTCGCTTTGCGTGTATTTCGTAAGTGTATTCAATTATTGCGATTTGGTCATTCCAAATATTCACAATTTATAAAATACAAATGACCACAAACAAACAGTTATTTTACATTTTGCACTTCTTCGGTTGGATTTTGCATGAATGCAGGATCTTATTTATTTCAAGATGGGCAAAAGTCTTCCCACATGCCCCTCGCAAGACACACAGTACCCTCTGACTACCTTAGAGGATCCTGGGAAGCCTGTTGACGGCCAGCCGCCATGTCTCCCTGCAACTCACAGCTGAGCCCACTAAAGCTCAGCAGGTGTGAGCCTGGTCAGTACCTGGAGGGGAGACCTCCTGGGAAAAACTAGGGTTGCTGCTGGAAGAGGTGTTAGTGGGGCCACAGTACGGTCTGTGTGGGTCCTAATGCCCCAATATAGTGATGAGGACACTATACTGTAAAAAGGTGCAGTCCTTTGGATGATCATTAAAAATCTCAAGGCATTTCTCAGAAAGAGTAGCGCTGTATCCCAGGTGTCCTGGCCAAAGTATCCCCCTGCCCTTTACTAGTCATGGCCTCCAAATAATCCCCATCTATGAACTGGCTTCATCACTGTTCTCCTCCCCTGTGTGGGGAGCGGACTGGTGCACTATGGCTGCCGTTGCATCATCCAGGTGGGGCTGCAAACTGGTGGTGTTGGTGGGGAGTCCCCATTACCTGTGAGTGGAGTGTCCACAAAAGTGCCATACAGTGTAAGTATTATTATTATTGTTGTTGTTGTTATTACATTTTTGAAAAATCAACCAAAAACTCTGTTTTAAGGGTAAGGTACAGACATTACTTCTCAGGTGCTTCCATCCAAGAAAAAGTATAAAAGCAGATGGCCACTTTCATCATTTATGGTAAAGGAGCTGAAACAATTTCCCGAGTCCTTTCCAGCAGCTAATCAAGGTTTTACCAGAAACTGCTGGATCACAGTCAAACCTGGAACGGCTGTGAAAGAGCCCTTTGCTTAGTCACCGTTGCTACTGGCAGATGCAGCTTCCCAATCCCTCTGTACCCTCTGCCCACTTTCCAAACGGAGGGGCATGATTTTATCCAATACCTCAAATGATAAACATTAGTAGACAGTACAGCTTCTCGGTAAGACGTTGCTACAAACAAAGAGCTATTCAATTTTCTTTGTCGTCCATTCTCATTAGTCTCGGCATTTCAGCACCTAATATTTTCTCGTATTCTGTCAATGGTGAAAACCATTGGAGACTGTCTAGATGCTGATTTGGTCTACTGCCCTTCTGCCCACATGCGTGAGCTGTGAGTATCCTAACTCCTGGGACTTCTTTTGGACCACAAGTCATTAGAAAAACAAGAATTCTCACATTTGTACAGTTATCGTTCTCATACTTCGTCCCAGTGGTAATCTTTAATTTTACAGCTTCTGAAATCCTGGGGATTATCCTTGAGCATTCACAGAATCCAAAACAATGTAACACGATCCTTAGTAGAACAGCAGACTTTTTGGAACTATATATTTTGTATTATCAAAAAAAACAGGGGATGACTTTGGCCATACTATTGGCTGTTCACATTGTAAAATAAGCAGAACATTATAAATGTATCTGTCGTGATTTCTTTCCTGATGCATTAGAGAATTCTGAAGATATACGAGCGCTCTGTGTCCTTTTGGGGAAAAAAGAGAGCAGAGTACAGACCTGGCCCATAGTCTAAAACAACATGAACAATTACCATTTCATGGTTAAAGCGTTACGTCAGGTGACAGATCTTTTTTGTTTTTATTCGGGAAATCAACAGCATCAGAGAAGTCACAAGTACAATCCCATGTAGCTCATTTAGTTGCTGGGTAATTGATCAGAAGACCTGGCCCAATCGTTTCCTGAAAGAATCCACAATCTGGCTGGATACCTTGTCCCAGGCCTTCATTTAAGTTAGAAAACTATCGAAATGACTAGCAACAACGTTTGGAACAAAACAGGACGACCTTGCTTAAGCAGATCAAAATGATGTGAAGAAAAGCGTAGATGTGGTCAACTATGATAACATGTTGTGTTTTCACATGTTGTAAATTGGACAATATCACAAAAATTACATAAGTGCCAAATGCAAAATCTATGTACATGTATACTGACCATAACCTTGACGTTTGGAACTGAACCTGCCTTTAGCACTAGCATTTTGTTTGCCTTTGTAATTGTTTCTCGAAATGAAATGATTTTGTATGAAGATGAAAATGATGTGTCAATATGAATACCTTTTAACAGTGCTATTTGCTGGAAATGTAGCGCTAACAACTTTGTGGACAGATTCAAAAGTTGATCCCTGTGTTTCAATTCAGGATATCACATTTTCAGTATTTTACAAGTGTTTGCAATTGTAGTGATTTGGCAACTGTTGGCAAAGGGAAAGAAGAAAAACTTTATCATAATGGATCAAAATAAGAATCAGAATCCATCTCTGTCATTACTGACAACTTTGTTGATCAGATTAAGTTTGAACACACATTTGAACTGAACAAAATGTTCCAAGTGAGATCCCATGAGGGCATAGTACAATCTTAAAATAACACCCCTTGTTTTAAATCCTGTACCTCACTACCGCCTCATTTTAATCTTTAACGAGGCACCCTTTTAAAGTACTTCAGAAAAATCTATAAGTACAGTACCACGTCATATACTCATCAGAGCTGATGCTTGTTGAAATACTGTAATTCTCTATTACATATCTTAATATCGATATAAAACTCAGTTCTACACTTAACAGTCGACGATCCAGGAAAAAAAAAAAGGTATTCCAGGAAAACGTCAAGCTAGCAGTCACATTTAGTCGCATCTTGTGGTCTATTTCTCAGGATCTGAGTGGCGGAATTTGGAGCATTTCTCTCAACCTGCTGAGAGTGTCAGGGGAACCACCGGCTGAAAAAGTGCGGACGCCATACCGAACCGTGATGGTTGAGGCTGGAGCCGAGTTTTCCGACGAAGCTCCCGGTCTTCCGGTCGACCTAATGTACAGTCCCCGTCCTCGCCTGTGCCGCTGGGCTCACTCGCTGTGACGGGCTGAGCAGCTCAGCAGTCTGGGAGGACCCGGGAGTAGAGTCGCTCAGCTCTTCTGGATCGGGAGAATCACGTTAAGGGGCTTTAGTGGCAACGCCCACGGGAGCTGTACCAGGCACCGGTAAGAGACCCCAGAGCACCTCCAGGACATACAGTACTAAAGGGATTATACTGTATCTCTCAGCTAGCCTGGAAATGCTTGGAGGAGCTGGAGACTGTTGCTGAAGAAAGAGAAGTCTGGTCTGGCCGGATCAGCCTGTTATCGCCACAACCCTCCCCAGGTGTTAGAGGTTAGGAAGTAAAACGAGACGAATAATCCATTCTCGATGAGTTACATTGCTCATACTACACCCCAGACAAAGAACATCACGGTTAATTAAAACAGAAAAAAAATGATAAGGAGGATTTGTCTTTAAAATGGGAAAAGGGAAAATGAAAACCTGCTGTCAAGTGAGAGTTTAATAAGCTTTAATTACAGTACCTTTTGGACACAACTTAAACTATTGCACATTTTCCGTTTTGTCTGTATTTTGCAGTTGGGCAGTTTTATTGAGCTCACATCACTAAATATTAAAATGCCAGTGAGCTTGTAAAGACACCCCGTCTCCACAGGGGTACAGTTACATGATGAACAGAACCTCCAGAAGAAACTGCCTGACCCCAGCTCTTTACCAACTGAGAGACATCCTTGTGCTTGGCTGAGTAAAAGCTTCTGTAGTTTCATTATTCTGTGTGGTACCACTGTACCACAGTAGGTCAATGTCTATATACTGTATATAGTATATTGTAAACAGCCCTGAAGCAGTTTTCTTGGGCTTCTTTCCAGTAACTTGAAAACCAATAAAAGAAGTTGGTTTTAATTGACTAAACTTCAGATTTAAAAAAACCAAGGTCATTGGAGAGTTGTGCGAGACAAAAGCTGAAGCATGTATGCTTCTGTACAAACACAGTGTCTACATCTCTGCTTCCTCTTTGGATGGAAGCACACCGATAGTGTGTCTTTCGCCCAGGTGAGAAATCCAGATTGTGATGCTTGTTCACATCAACAAGAACTCAAAAGGCGATTCCATCGAGTAGCTGTTGAATTTAACATCTGGAAATCTGTATGTTATAACTGAAAGTAAAAATTAATCACAGCCTAAATTGCTCTTCTGAGAAAAAGGTAAGAAGAGATAAACATCTGTAAATCATAGGATGTATGTGTGTGTTCACTCCTATTAGCTGTTTTCCTCAGTACACTGTCACGCGTAACAGGGCTCAGACAGGGCTACGTCCATTATAGGAATTGACATCACACTCTTGGATCAACACATGAACTACAGAACTTTGTCAAGCGAAGATTGTCTTTCCTTCAAACATTTAGGCTATTTTGATTGCTTTTCTAACTTGTAGTTTAGTTGTTTGCAGGTGTTATTTTGTAATTACTTCTTTTAGAGTATTTTTTACATCATCAATTTGTGTAATTACTTGTGAATTACACACACAATGAGAGTGGAGGATCTACAGCTCTAGAAACCAGAAAGCATGGTTGGCCCTAAAGAGATCAAATGAAAGCTAATGACCACTTCATCTTATCACCATCACTAGCATGCAGCAAGTTATATTTTGAACACTGTCACTGTACTCTGTGGTGAATCCACATCAGTTTGCAAACATGGAATGAGGGCTCCAGCAGGTTGAACATGTCTTTTAACTAGGAGCATGAAGAAAACAGAGTGGAATTACACCCGCCACTTGTCATCAGGCTGAGGTGTTGGGGAGCGTGGCAGGTGAATGGAAAATGTGATAACCAATCACACCTGTCACTCTTGCTCCGTGGTACTGATTTGGTACTACGAATGTGAGCTGAAGAGGAAAAAGCTCATGGAAGCATGAGCAGAGTGGATTGAACACTCCGAGAATGTTCTTCATGATGTGTTTAGCAAAGGTTTAAAGAAGAAGGTAAGACCCTAATCTCACCCACTTCGTCCTACCATTTTCCTAGCTTACCGATTCAGTGTTTTGTTTTTGGATTCATCCCTCCACCCCATCTTTACCCTGGCTCATTCTTCATAAGAAAGGGGTTGGGGCTGGGGGAGGGCTTCTAACAAATTCATTTTCAAAGAGAGGTCATTCTCCCCAGCCACATGAGTTATGCCAATCAAGCAAGCTCGTTTAAATCATGCCTCTACTGCACTTTAAATTTGCGTTTGGAAAAACTACTGAAACAACGATTCATGCTTTTTCACTTGATGATTTTCTATTACACGTTGAAAGACCTGCGTTCAGCAAACCATTTATGAAGACACATGTCGCATTGAGCATGAAAATATTGATTGACTTCAGCCGTGCATCTTTCTCACTCATATGTTCACAAAGTCTATTCTTTGCTTTTGTCTTCTTCTGTTACCTGCGCAGAACACGAAGCCATTCAAGGTGAAGATGTTTGGCAAAGTGTGCAGCAATTCAAAACGTTAGTTGATCCTCTGGGATCTCTCTTTACCCTACCTGTAAAATACATACTTCCAAAGGATTGGGCTGTGAAGCTCACAAGCCTAGGAACAAGGCAGAAATTGTTATTTTGTGATACAGTAGGTTATTTTAATACAAAATAATAAACATGCAGCCTATTATGATTATGTGCTTCAATGGTGAGGAGTAGTAGAAAGGTACCTGTTCAAGCCTGTGCTTTTCTGTGATTCCACAACCACAAATGAGGTTTATTGATTTGGGAGAGAGAAAGGTTACAAAAGAGAGGCCTTTCTGCCCCTCTATCCCGCTTAGTTTCTAGTAGCTAATTGATCCAAAGATCTCACCCTGCTGGTTCTTGCAAGTCATAAGGATTTCTACTTAAACAACATGGCTGGAAAGCGCCAACCCCATGGGAAGAGATTGGAGGACCTGCTTGCGGACTGTACCTTGGGAGCTGAATCCAGGCTCCCAGTGCTGTGAGACAGCAATGCAAACCACAACGCCACGGTGCCACGCCCATTCCGATCGCCACACAGTACCTATAAATGATAGCAGCTGGGGTAGGAAGGCGATGAAGAAGCTCCCTTTATGGAGTGAATAACAGAGGTTTGGGAGGAAGGTTAGGTTATAATTTCACCCACTTTCGCTTGTGTACATACTGTATAAGTCTTGCACCCAGGACTTCTCCTCTTGTATCTCTCTCGTGTCCCTCCCGCCACTCCATCTGCACCCTTGCGGCAGACTCCACAGCTCATTCCTCACAACCGTGAACAGTGGTTTGGGCAGCCTTATTCTCGCAGCTAGGCTGCCATTGCCTCAGGTAGGAGAGAAAAGCCAAATACTCTCTACATATTTCATCCCTCTGTCACATGCACTAGTTTCTTACTGAACTACTGAAATAAGAGTCCTTCAGAATCTGTATTATGCCTTTCCATGATTTCACAGTGTTTTCTCTGGTTTTACTATGGTATTTCACAGTAAACATGAAATCTCACTGCTCCATCACCATACCCATTAAAAGCTTGTAACAAATGTAGTTAAGCTTATTTCCAACATGCTGTGACTCTTAGATGGCTCTGCCAAATGTGATTTTCCCATAGACTTCACAAACGGAACTTTTAACATTGATGTAGAACACTGACTCCACACAGAAGCCTAAGGGAATGTCTGAAAGTACATCACAGAAGACACTCCTGGATCTGGATTTATGTACTGCTTATGTCGCAATGGGACCATAGTGCTGGCCGAGCTGCAGCAGCTGTCTTTAAAGCTCCCAAACCAGTCTGCAGCTCTTTGAAGTTGAAGATTCATAGAGTATTCACAAAGTTCTTCAAGTTCCCCTCGCTACAAATCACTTTGAACACAATGACAGAATTACATATTATATTTGTAATGCACAGATCATTAATAACAGCCATCCATGGCTGTTAATTTTGAATTTTTATACCCTAAGGCACAGTTAGAAGTCATAAGAGCCTTCATTCTGCCCGGCATTGTAATTGGCAAGAGCTCATTAATATTCATGCCCATACTTCTGCAAATTTGCTAATTTACCGCATTCTGTGTTGTACTACATCTATGCAGTAGTAGACATACTGTATATAGAGGTGTCTACATATTCTAAGCAGCATAGATGTGTCAGAGCTACTGTAGTAATATTGCCTCTCTGCTGTTAGATCCAAGATTTGATTTTGAGCTGGGGCACCTTCTGTGTTTGCATGTTCTGGTGTCTCAATCCTGGGTATGGTCCCCTCTGAAGGCCAGTGTTCCTGGCTTTCTGGTAGTGCATAGATACACATATTCCCATCTCACCACAGTGGCTTCTGGCCTTTCAATCCTGAGCCCTGTGGGCTCTTCAGAGAGAGTTGCCCCCTGTGTCCAGCTGCCATTATTTACTTTAGAGGAGCAGGGTGTATTTAGGAGACTTGCTTTGATATTTTTCCCCGATTTGACACAAATGTTGTAGATTTGAGATTTTGCACCAAATCAAACCTGTTTTCTTTGCATTCCCTTAGTCTCAGATGTACACAGCTGCTGTTGGTGAGCCCTCGTAGACACGGCCTGACTGTGGATACACCTGAGCATTTCTGATTCTAGTTGAGTTTGTGTATTTTAATGCTCAGATGTTACTGCACTCAATCAGAAATGTGCATTCATCATGTAAAAAGTTCCTTTTCATCCAGGTCTGTCAGGGTGGACTGACAAGCACCACTGGCTGAGTCATAGTGCAGACCAGCAATGCCAAGACAGCACCACACGACAATCAATAGTACTAGTTGTAACCCTGGACAATAATAATATTTCCTTAGAAAGTAGCTTTTGCTGTATTTTCTTTGCTTCGTCAGTTTAGCTGCTATCAGTGTTGGCAGCCTCACAATTTAAGATAGGTAGGTACTGAGTGTGGTACAGAGAGATCGTCCTGTGACCATTCTCAAGAAAGACATCCTCTGGGGCAGAGATGCAGGCAGGTGTTCTGGGAATAAAGATTTTCCAAAACGCTTCAAAATGTATCATGAATCCCCCAGAGTCTGTCGGCTCTGATGTTCAAAGTGGTGTAGATGAAAATGCAGTCAGCAAAGTCACCTTCTCCTTCCTCATATGCGTCTCAGGATCCCTTAACGCACTGTGGCTCCTTTCTTTAGTCAAGCTTCAAGGAGTGTTAGTGCAACCTGACAGCAATTCTCCACTGACCTGGTTGGACACTTCCTTTGGTTCGATTGAGCACGGTAAGCATAATATATACATACTGTATACTGTACATTACGCATGTTTCAGAGGGGTTTCTTGGTACAATCAGAGTCATGTACTGTATATTGTACATTTCTTTCCTTTACTTCTTCTCTTCAAAGCTTGGGAAGAATTTCTTCCAGGCTGGTTTACATTTGGGCTACCCTTATTTGTGACAGAAATTAATAAAAGGACTTGAACAGACCACATCCTTAATACATAGAGTACCTTAAGTAGGAGTACATACTAAAAGCATGTACTCATAGTTTGCATAATGCACAGAAGAATCAGCAGTTAAATACCAAGGAATGAACATGCACAATATTTTTACTATAAAAATGATTCCTGATGATTTCATTTCTGTTTTTATCCAGTTTCCTCCTGGCTACAAATAAATGTATTCTCTTGTGTGGGAGAAGACATTGAGACCTTTAGTAAAGATTTGTTGCCTTAATAGTCAATGTGTGTCAAATAATATGAGTTGAACCAGATAAATGTCTTATCTATACAGAGTTTAAAACTCCTTTCCTCTTTTTTTCCTCAAAATCTGTGTAATAAGCTTTTTGCCAAATTTTCTCACAAGAGGATAAGTAATTGCATACAGCCAAATAATGTGGCCCTTGTTGCTTTCCTGGTAATTAATCATTTGCAGATCTCAAACTTCATGCGTACAATTATATATTAAAGATTAACTTTCCCCCTCAGTTTGTAGTTGAGGGATCCCATGGGTAGTAAACAAAGAATTATTGCTGAAACTGGTATCTTTTTTTAGAACCAGTGTCATGGTTTTCTACACATAAATCACTTTTGGAGTACAGGACAGTACAGCATTGTGGCAATAGATACTATTCTCAGATTGGCCTGGATTTCTTTAATTTTTAAGTTTACCAACTGGAGATAAAGGCTCTGATGGGTGTGTTAAATCTGTGAGATACAAGACTCACCATATTAATCCTTTTGACAGATACATTTAATCAGCACCTGACACAATATGAAATGGCTTCAGATTCATAGATCTTTCCAAAACATGGATTGCAGCATGATTCTTTATTCAGAAATATTACAGATTATACAGTTGTATGATATTCAAAAGGATATTTTGGGAGGGTAAATGCGTGATACATATTTCAATGTCATTTTTTAGAAATACAGGACTAACTCGGAGAAAACTTTATTTTGAATTAAACACAGCCAAAATATTTTATTGTACCAACTTAAATGAAACTCGCATAAAAGCATATGAAAGGATAGAAATGAGAAGAGGACATTATGTTTCCACACTCCCACAACACTTCGGTAAAGCCGTGCCTCCTGTTACTGGTTTGAAATGCACTTGTGCCCCCTGGTTCATGTGTTATTATTCGTTCTGAAGAAGTGCTTTGAGGATTTTGAAGAATCCTGATCTGGCTAGCCAGGAGAGACTCGGAATTGGAAGAAATGGGAATGGACAGCTGGGTCGAGTCACATCGTATCTTCTCTCTTCAAGCCTGGATAGGTCGAGTTTCTTCAGTCTGCTAGTGTAGGACAGTCCCTTCAATCCCAGGAAGATCTGGGTCTCTGGATTGGAGCTTTTCTGTAACATGTGTGACGAGACAGAAAGATTTTTTTCTTATTTACAAATGCATTTACAATAGAAATGAAATAGTGATAATAACCACTACTAATAACAAGTAAAAAGAACAAACTCAAGTTCACGTATCTAAGAGTCCTTGTCCGTAAAAGCGCTTCCGTCATGTTCCTGTAGATTAAGATGTTCCCAGGATTTTCCCTTTCAATTCGTATGTGTCACGCCCTCTGCAGCCAGAGGGCGCTCCTTCTCTGTCCTGTCCCTAGTTTCCGGTCTGCTGTCCTTCCGGTCCCTCTCTTTCCCTTGGGCTATATATTTCCGGGTCTTGCTCTCTGTCCTCGCTCAGCATTGACGTTCGGATGTCCTGAGACCCGCCTAGCACCAGGGCGCCCCACGTCCGCTCCCTGAGGGCATAGGTTTCTATACGGCATTCCTGAACTCTTTGCACTAATGAGCCCGGGCCTTTTTCCCGTCTCGCCGCTACGCATATGGGTCTTTTTCCGCTCTCCTGCTCCCCACGGTTAGTCCCTTTGGACGTCCGTGACAGTATGTCCACCAGAAACCGTTAAAAGAAGCCGCAAAGTTCAATATCCCTCGATAAATGGTAAATCCAGACACAAATCCCATCAGTACGTCAAGTGTTCTTAATAACTGCTGAATCCTCCATAAGCAAAGTATACTTAAAGACTCCTGGAGAACAAAAACTCGTGTAACTGGGTCTGTCGCTCTTTAGAGACCCGAGCCACTTCTCGAACTTTCTGAACCCCTCACATGACCTGTCCACACCCAATGGATTACGTAATCATTCTAGTACATTCTGATTACAAAAACACAAAATCATATTCATTATTTACATAAAACAATGTTAGTAACAAATAATGAACATTCTAGTAAATATATAAAAAACAATTTAAAAATAATTATTCTGAAAACACATGGAAAAAGAAATTGCTCACGATGTTCTAAAAGAGGTCTTGCTGATGCAAAATATGATCTGAATCTCATATACAAGATTTGTTCATGTGTTTGCGAACTATTTCCACTGTTCAAGGTCTTCACTACTGTGAACCAAAGGAAATTAGTTAAATTATTGAAGAAACGATCAGAAAATAATTAACAACCCTCTTACCACCTTCTAGCCAGATCTCAGAAGTTAAGCAAGGCTGGGCCTGCTCAGTACCAGGGTAGGAGACCTCCAAGGAAAACCAGGTTACTTCTGCAAGTTGTGCTGGAAGACCAGTAGGGGGTGCTCTTCCCACCGGACCTGATTTACAAACTCATGACCGTATGGTGACTGGGGAAACTGTGCTCTGGGAGGTACCATCCTTCTGGTGGGAGATCTGGATGACATGGACGTTACAGATCCCAGTTCACATACTCAGGGATCACACTCGGTTCAGTGACAGTCTTCTCTTTTCTCCATTTTTGCTCTGTTCCTTTAATCAAAGGGCTCTAAATTAGGGCATTTATATTTTTGGAAACATCGTTACACTATCTATATATACCATTTACTTTTGCCTCACTGGCTTTTCTGTATGCCAGTTAGACCAATGTTAAATTGGCACATTTTATCCACTGAACAAAATCAGGGGTTTGGCTGAGTGTTGGTTTTCTGTGTGGTATGGCACAAGGTTACACTACACTGGAGTAAAATAAAGAATTGATTTAACAAGCAAAAACGAAACAAATACAGTATATTGGCATAATTTTGGAGATATTAAGGTAACAAATACAATTTTCTTTGGAGAGTAGTTTGTTACGGAATATTTAGAAAGACCACATGAAAATACAAGAATAAAATATTAGATGTACAGTATTAGTCAGTGTTTTAAATCAAAGAAGCACACACAAATAGGATTCGATTTAGCATCCATACACAGATATTTAGACCTTTTGAACAGACCTATTAAAATACAAACAGAATAACAAATCAATGACAATAAATTACATATCCTGCATATTGCAATTGCTGCAACAGTCACACTATATAATGACCTTTTTTTCTAACAAGATATGCTTGCATATTTTAAAAAACAAAGTGCAAATTAATTATTTTCATTATTCATATTATTCATACAGTATTTTGTAAGAATTGTGTTCTGAATTATTGCACCTTGAAATTAGAGCAGAAAAAGCCAGATTACATTCCGAAATTAAAGAATATCCAAACAGCACATTCTGGCAGGAATCCCAATGCAGAACGGAGCACAGCGGAGATGATTACACTAGGCGTGCAATTAAGAGAAACATTACTTTGCAATAAGCTCCCATGACTGGTATGAAGTCCAGAGAGTGGCAGAGGTGACAGAGAAACTGAGAATACCTCAGAAAGCTCTGACCCAAAAGAAAGACTGCATTCATATGAGCAGCACTTGGGACTGAAGGAGCATTTGTTTACCAGAGGTTACACTTGAAACCCAGGGGAGAAAGCACACATGTAAAAAATTAGCAAATATTATTTGTTTAATTTCACCCTTGCTTGCCATTGGCATAGGGAAATAGGCTGTAATGTGCAAAAGGTCTGGTACAATTGCACCTACATCAAAAACAAGCCGTCTCTGACGGTAGAGGGAATCTGTAGCTCACTGATAGGTTGCTTTCATGCCTCAGTTCAGCCTGTGCTGTGAACACTTACTGTGATAATAACTTCCTTCCTCGGCAGCTACAGTACATGGAAAAGCAGGTAAGGGCATTGCTGTTTGTCATTTCAACAAACGGAAACAATATCCTTTGTTTGGTCCCCTCACGTAACCGAAGGCTGTGACGTAATTCTGGCATCTGTTAAAGGTTTGGTTTGCTTTTCTCGTTACACTAAGGCACTCATTACAATAAATTAAATCCTTTGGGAATCTTTTTCATAGTTACCCCAGGAATGGGATATGGATAAAAAAAATAGTTTTAGTTTTGGAAAAGTATGATTAAGAATAGGTTAACATTTCAGAATTAATGCTATATATTATACTGTATAAGCTACCAAGTTAAAACACGTTTTTTTTTAACCCACATTCAAGTTTAGAAATGGTGCCAGAAACTATAGCAAAATCCAGTGATGACTGTGGAAGAGGTGAGATCGCGTGTGCAGAGAGCACATGAAACAGTCCAGCCTTGTAAGGCTATTGGGTCGATTGTCTGGAAGTGTGGGGGCTGGGTGTCGCACAAAAATGTAACAAAAATGCAAGTTGGTTACACAGAAATAAGATACTGCTGTACAGTAAACAGTCTTACCTCTTCAGATTGTGTTTAGTGTAATTTGGTTACAACCTCTTTACCTTAGTGATGTGACAAGTACAAAAAAATCAATAAATGAATGAAAAAGCAGACCTCCACTGCCCTCACAGGGATTCGATCCCGGGCACTTACAAGTTCCAAGCAATCACAGTGCCACTTCTGAGACAACAGAAAACAGCCACTTCAAAAAACCAGGTCTGAGCACTGAGCCCTGTTACACTTAAGAAGACCTTCAGAAACACAAAGCATTGTGTATTAGAAAACACATTACAAGAAAGGATGTCTTTATTCTATTTAGAAAGCCTGCAAACTGGCCAAAACAATACCTCATGATAATCAAGCCAGCCACATCAGACGAAAAGCAAGAAGAAAACGACAATGAACAAGAGAGAAACAGCATCACCACCTCAGGCTTCAGAAGGCTTTCAAATATACAATAATTTACAGTAAATATAGAGATGACGTTTACATCAATTATTGTAAAATACATTAATTCCTTCCTGTAAGCAGAGCAGTGACCAGAAAGATACTCACAAAGAGTTCAGAGCGATGACATTATGTCAGCTTTTTTCTATTTAATTTATACCAGCCTACTGGGACAGGTTGTACTAAGCTCACTTTACCCACATGAAAGCTTTTACAGTGACTTGTCTGTGTGGTGTCTGATGCAAAGCAGACTTGCATGAAAAACCAAAAGCCAGAGGGGACAAAGTATACAGGAACTGACTGAACCTGAGTGAATTTCTGCCTGCAGCAAAAACCACAGGATCTCATATAAAGTTACCTGCCTCAACCAGTGTGTGTCACTCCATGTTAAGCCCCTTGCAGCAATACCAGCCTGTGATAAGCGGTCTGTGTAGGACAGAACTGGCTCATAACCATTTCTAGAACCCAGAAAACAGCTTCTCTTTCTGTGCCCTGTTGCCCTTTGCCTGGAGATCCTCTTTCACAGCCCTGTCCGGGAAGGAAGAGGAGCCCAATAAAATGCCAATAAAATGGTCTGAGCTTTTCCTGAGCACCTGAGGTGCACACTCCTCTACTGGCCTCCCTGACGAGCCATTATCTCGACACAGCCCACCCTACGCTCAGTGGCGCTCCATCGGCTGTGTGATACCACCGGAAAAATCCTGGTCACGGCCACCTGGTATCCTGACCAAGGCCCAGACCTGTGACTCCTGAGTCATACAGCTCAATGCGCTCTCTGGCGAGCATCTTTTTTTGGGTTGAGTCTCTTGGGAGGCTCTGTGGTTTTGTAAATTTATCACATCATGAAACGGTGATCTTTCATCCACATATTCTCCCCGGTAGGTAGAGATCTAAGCCCCGTGGGCCTCGGGGCTGGAGCACTCAACCCCTGTCCTAAAGCCCACAGCTCAACTGCTGTGGTTGACAGAGAAGTCTGCGGCGGGCTGACAGGTACATACTGTCTATCTAGCTGGAATCAGAAAGCCATTTCTTACTGTAGCAGCTGTAAGGAACAAGCGATTTGGAGCTTGATCACATAAGCAAATGACACAAGGCAAGACTACAGTTTCTAAAAGGCTTTCAGAAACTCAGACTCTCTATCAGGCCTCAGGAAAAAAATGCCTTTATTTGACAATGTCAAGCAATCCAGACTGGGTGCAAACATATGCTTTGGTCTCTTTCATTTATTCCAGGATTGAACACACTTATTGTACACAGCTGCTTCACTGGTAAACCAAAAAGGTTCTGGATATTTGTTCTTAGTAAGTTGTTTATTATTTACTGCACACGTTCAGCATTTTCTTATTAGCTTAGGCCAAGCCTAAGTGCTTCATGTTATCCATGTTGCAGTTGCGTCATTACAGTGAGGGTTCTGTCTCTACAAGAGGTTGATGTCACGATCGGAAACCCCTCCTCTTAAGGATGCTCCAGCCCTTCCTTGTTTATTCCTGATCTCCTGCACCTGCCTCCCGTTCCCTTCCCCGTGCTATAAAAGCCAGACGTTCCTGGGCTCACCTTTGGAAGACGGACACCCAGAAGCCCGCCTGCCCGCCAGTCCAGGAGCGACTCGAAGGCATAGGCTTCACAACCATCTGGGTCTGGGACTGGGAGCGCCTGGCCCCGTTACTCCCTTTTATTCCGCCGAACCTTCGCCGGATCCCGCTCCGGCTTTTTAACTTCGTCTGTGTCAGGATGGATCACCCGGCTTTGGACATTGGCTTTCTCTGGACACTCACACAGAAACCCTTGGACTTGTTTGCCCTGGACACCCCCCGAGCACCAGTTCACCTTGGACACGCCCCCTGCTCTTCTTCCAGCCCCTATCCTAGCCTTTTTCCCCGTGTTTTCTCCCTCCTCTCCGGATTGTGCTGTCTGTATAGGATCCTGAAAGACGCTTCGTGACAGTTGGATGTTTTCTTTCTAATCAAATTGCCAGAACACAGTAGGTTCCGGGTTTGTGAACTTGAAACCATGTTGTGACACAGAGACATGGCGAGCTTTTCCCTGAATGATGATGCTTATTGTAGCCAGCAGTATCCTGTGAACTGTCCATCTTAAAAACGACATTGTTTTAATCCAGGTCCATAGATGAATTTCTGATTAGAGATATTTACAGTGTTTAGAAAAACAGGCTTTGCAACCAGAGCATTTTAAGGTGGAGAGTGAATTCATTTTAAAATTTAAAATTGTTCTTGAAACATGCATCCTTAAATAAATCATACAGAGATTAAATATGGAGTGTGAATTGTGAATAAAAGAAGGCTAAAATCTATACAGAACATAATTCATATCAGGTCCTGACAGTAACTTGCTGTGTAAGCAGATTCTAAAAATGAACACCACAAATGTGCACCAGGGAACAGCAAGCAATAACATGACACTTATATTCTTTGTTGATGCAGTACAGTGTGCTAACAAAGTAATAAGCTGGAAGCAAACTTAAAAATAACATTTATTTCTTTAAAATAATACACACATACCCAATACACAACCTTCTAGGCTTTGTACAGACATTTACAATCAGGGAAGCATCAAAGCTCTGTTTTCCAGAAAACAAAGCTGTGTCTGGCAACTGGGGCATAAACAACATACAGGGAAAAAAGGGAAAACTGTCTCTTGTTCCAATGACAGCCCAGTCAGGATTAGATATCCCAACAATATCTAACAATATCTAACCACTGTAATATCTCAGCAATGCTTACTGTACCTATGCACCACCATGTCCCTCAGGAGGAAATAAGTATTTCCACCAATTTGAAAAAAAAAATTGCCATAGTACAGCGTCTGTCACTTTTGTGCTCAAATTATCTGTCAGACCTGTATTCCAGGTATTGTGAAGGAGGAAACTCTCCCAGGACTAGTTGCTTCTTGGCTACCCACTGCTCTCAGTTTTTGAATGTTCTTTATATCCTGTTTTAGTTTTTTTTAGGTTGTCCTGTCCCCCACAGAAGATGACCTAAAGATTTGACTGCAATTAGTTTAGTCCTAGTTAAAACTTAGTACAATGTATTGATCACCTCACTCTTAGGCCTGTGACTGACTAAAGTGATAAAATAAGGTATAGCAGTCTGGGCAAATCCTTGCACAGCTTCCTGTTATTAAACCTTACAGAATAGGATACTTTTGATGTGAAATTTAAATACTTAGAAAACCATAACACAACAATCCCAAAAGCTTCAGAGTGTCTAATGTTGGTAATGCTGTCATTTCTGAGATTTTAAAAGGTAGGCATTTTTTTAAATGGTTTAGCATTTTTTTTTTTGCTCCCCTAGTTGTAGTTATCGGTTGTCAGCTTTTCTCTTAAAGTTTGGAATCACTAATTACCTTTCTTCCATATCACAATCACTAATATTAATCAACTCAGCATTGCTTCTACTATATTCATGCCACCACTACAGGGTTATGGAATTTCCTTCTTCAGAAATGTCCACTGTCTTAACCTTGTGCTTCTTATTCAAACTTCAAGTATCACAGTACCTTGGCAGACGGAGAATGGAATATTGGATTAGTGGTACTCTCCCAGATAAGATTACAATTTAAGAGGAATGTGGGAGGATACATGGGCTGCTCGATGATCAGAAAAAACCCTGCCAGATGAAGCCCATCTGACTCCATCAGTACAGGACCAATCACATACCTCCAGCTGAGGAATCCTAATCAAATTCGGCTAATATAATCCCGATAACATAGCCCAGAGGTTGACCAGCAAAATCTGAACTACAGGGCTCAACCTGAACTTGAAATGTGTCTTCATCTTACATAGTTTTATACTGGAGGAATGTATTTCTCTGCATTACTCTTCCCCGTTCCCATTTAACACTGTGTCTTCGTGCTGGTTCCTGATTGTAATCTAACACCAAGTCCTTATGTTCTGAGCCCAGTCTCTCAATATTCAAGTCTTTTCTAGCTTCAGATCTTGCTTGTGTTCCAGTTGTTAAATACTAAGTATCCTTGGGGCTTTGATTTGGATTAAATTCCTTTTTTTCGTGCTGAACTGCATCCTTCATTTGCCTGGCTCAAAGGAGATGTTTGGAAATAGGGGCTGATGTTTTGTTTGAGGGTGGTGGGGAAAGTGTCACTGTGCAAGGAAAAAGAAAGAACGCTTTGTGCGTTTTGATGCCTGTGCCCACTAACCCGTTATAACAAACTATTCCTCTCCACACAAGCCTCGATCTAAGAGCTCAGTCAGCCGGTTTTCTGCCTCACAAGAGAGAATGGCTGAAGAGATCTCAGTCCGACTGTCTCTTGGACTACAACTCGGTCGAAATGAAGCCAAGGAGGCTGTGGTTCATCATCCGCTTTCTGGCCCACCCAGCAGTTTCCAAAAAGTCAGAGGAGTATTAGGGGCTTGGAAGGGAGAGCGTAACAGTGCACCGGGAGTGTCTAACAATAGACAGTGAAACCCATCAGCTTGCATACTTCATTTTCAACCATCAAGCCGGGAATTATTTGGTGAGAACTATCTCGTGAAATAATTCTCACATACCCCATGGAAACATGGTCTGTTGTTATTTACAGTACGGTGAAGCAGTTCAGCAATATATGAATTGCATTTTGGCCTGCTAGTATTTTTTGTCAGTTCTTATTTTAACAAATGTGTGCTACTGGGACTTTACATGCCTAAGAGATTACATGGTTCATAACGCTGCATGAAAGTGAAATTAACATAAGCAGGACCTTGCAGAGATTACACTGCTACCATTCATTATGCTCCTTCAAAGACTAGTTCTCCTTGTTTTACTTTCTGAGTTACAATCATTCTAAACACATTAGCGTTTTTTTCACTTGAAGCGGATATAGACTTACTGCATTCTTGACACTACTGCCTGTCAGCAGCTTCTGTTACACCCTCGCTGTAGTCAGTGCTGCAATCTGTACTGGCGCTGTACGTAACATGTCAGCAGCAAAGCACAGTGAAAGGGCCTGCATCCTGTTTTTTACAAATCAAGTTTTACTATTTACTAAGCATACTATTTGCATGCTTCTATGCACATTAACTGGAGTGTAAACACACACAAAATAGCTGTATGATTCAATGGAGATTTCATTTTCTAATTATACCATGTCAATATCCTGTCTCAATGGTCCATTGCTGCCAGAAAGTAATAGGATGCCTGCAGTGTTGCCCAATTACCATTAGTGCACCTGAGCTGCCTGTCACATTTTATGCTTTTTGTCATATTTAAACCAGATACTATTCATTAGGATTCTATTAAATTGTGGTTTAATACGAAACAATGACATCTTCGGCCTTTTGTCTTCTAGTTTTGATATTCTTTGAGTTACTCAGGCGAGACAAGCAAAGCACTGACTGCAGCTTGAGTTGGACTGAAGAGTATCCTATTTGAAGTTAAAAGGGTCGTCACGGGCTCTGAATAAAAGGTGGTTGCAATGTATTTACTGAGGCTACTTTCTTAAAAGGTAAATGGCACGGTTTTGTCCAAAGCACCTGAGAAGATATACAGTTTTATCCCAAAGACTGAGATGTGATCAGACCAGGATCAGTGCCTGCCTGAGCTCATCGGGGACTGGAAAACTGTGTGTGACTGAAAGAAACACAACTGCAGCAAAACGCCATGCCACTTGACATTTCCGTGCCTGAAATGGCACCAGTGAATGAAATCTGAACCCTGCATGCCAAGCTACAGCCACTGTCGTACAGGAGGGTGTCTTCTCACTCCCATGAGACCCTTATGATGTGGATAGTCACTCCTGCCTCCAGATGAGCACCAGTATGGATCATGGCCAGATGCCAGATGAGACACAACACTGTGCACGGGTATGAGCAGCAGGCATGAGTAAGTCTGACATGTGCCTGCTTCACTTCAGTCACAGTTTTGTTCAACCAATAAAAGGGTATCAGGTTTTCCACTGGTGTTGAGGCTTTCAGTAGAGGAAACATTTCCCCAGCTGAGCTGAAAGATCAACCCTCTGCTAAGCAATACACTAAGTCACGTAGACTGAGACATTGACTTAAATTATGCCTTTTCACAGTGTCTGGAGGAAAACTGCTGACTAATCGTCAAGGATGACTTGATTCGACCCACAGACTAGAGTCTAGACTGAAACTTTTAATCAAAACCAAGGTCTCCAACCTACAGCAGATGGAGAACAAAAGAATATTGCTGTGACCGTGGTGATTTGATGGGGACTCACAGGGTCACAGAAAACCTCTTTTTATCCAACGGGGTGGAATTTGTGGCCAAATGGAGGCCGTCTGGGTGGAACTCCCCACTCTGGGTTCAGTTCAGAAAAGAAGATCTTACTACAGTAGACTGTAGTAAGAGTACAGGAGAGTCAGATTTTGAGTTGAAGACACGGAACAGGGCAGGGAATGGGTTCTTCCAAAAAAGGGATAAAGAGGAACGTTTCATGCTTTTCCTAATTTGTTTTTAAGAGCGGACCTTCAGATTTATGTAAATTCCCTGGGAGAGGAACTTCCCCTGTCATCAATAATCTTTTACATGTTTTATCATGAGGTGCTCTAGTTTCTTTGCATTTAATCCCACCTAGTGGATATCCTTAAAAATAAAACATTTTTGCTTTTGTCCTTTTTATTGGATGGAAACTAAAGGAATGCCATAGGAATTATTTTCAATATGGACATCTCGAGTCTGCAACCAAATCACTTTTTTATGTGCAACACAGTCAATTGCCAAGAGCAGAACTGGCTGTTCTGACTTTTTCAGGCTCCGGAGGGTATTGCTGTGCAACAGCTCTGAGGCAAGCGAGTACCCTCACCCACACACATCCTGATAATTATTGTGTACAGCAACCATGCCTTGGAAACTTTCATCAGTACACTTTGTTTTAAGACAAAACGGATCTTTTATTTCTGAAACTATACTCAAAGTTATTTCTTCTTTCTTGGGAATTCGGCCTTTAAACTATTTTCAATTTGTCACTATTTGTTTACAAGGTGCCAGAATCTCAGCTTAATCACCGACAAGCATTTTTATTGCTCCGGAACAGTGTGTGCGCAGCTCAAGTCCTCAGGAGTCCCATTCCAATATGTTTTCCAGGTCTCTTTCAGATAGTAATCAGTGTTGTAATAATATCAATACACTATTTTCTGATGGGTAGCAGTTTATATTGTGAAGAAGAAAAGGGTTTGTTTCAGCACAAACAGCTGTCATGGGGGATGCGAGTAAATACGTGCCGTTTAATCATTAGCGGTATCAGTAGTTCCTTCCTTCCTCCAGTGGCTGGAAGTGCTTTACCTCATCGGCAGCATCATCTGCTGCCCTGCCGCCCTCCTGGAAATTTGGGTTTGGAAAGTTGACTTAACGTTAAGAGACTGGCAGGCACTTGTTTACTTCTGTTGTCTTCCCATGGAAACTGTAGCCTGCAGTCACAGGGGCACCAACAAATGGATGCTGTGCATCAAGAACAGGAAAGTACACCAGCCACCACAGCAGGACAGCAGAGACACCTTCCAGCCTGGTCTGTCCAGGCTGGGGAAACAGACAAATCTGCCCCTCTGGTCCATCAATAAAAGGCCATCTGTTACACTCTGAGCAGTTGGGTAGCCAGATTAACATGCAACTTCCTTCTGATAGCCCCCCCCCGCCAAAAAACTGCACAATTTGAGGCTATTTGGAGTCACTTTGAGAGACGCAACTTCATTTGTCATTAGAATACAGGAAGGATCACAAATAAGAGGCCGCTTGGCCCATCTACTGTAGCTCATTCGGAAGATAGCAGCTAACTGACCTAAGGATCTCATCCAGGTGCGACTTGACAGAAGCCAGGGTATTATTCTTCCATAAAATTACCTGGCTACTGTACCCAAAAGTGAGATGCAATCTGCCTAATTGTATTGCTGAACACAAAAACAACCCACCAGACTCACACCGAGCCTCAGTCTGAGCGGATGCCGATACAAGACTTCTGGATGACCTGTGACGTGGCCTATGTTGGTACAAGTGTGGTTTCAATACAGTGTTCAATAAAAAGGCCCTTGTGTTAATACACATATGGAGGTAATAGGATGTGCTGTCAATTATAAATGTCCTCTTTTAGGGTTCCTTCCCCTGGTTAGCATCCCACAGCTACACATGGTCTGAATTGACTGATTATTGCCAAGTGGTGAATGTCGCTTGGAGACTGAATTAATGGACTGATTCCAGGAGAGGAGAGCACACTGGATAATAGTCTAGCAGTATGTGGACATTGCAGACAGTCAGTGCTCAGAGGAAATCATGAAAGTCCCTGTGTTTTCCTTTTATGGGAAGAGAAATGGCAAATGGGATGAAAGGAGCAAATTCATTTTTTGCTTTATTGGAACAGCAGAATGTCTGCTTTGTACTGCACTGCAGTAAACACTAAAACACTCCCTCTGACTCACACATGCAGTAGGCATACTCAAACCCTGTCTCTAATTCTGTGAAGTTATCGTGTGAAATAATACCTTCCCCTTCATGATTTGATTTTGTCTTTGTCAGATCCAAAGTATACTTTCTAGTCTGAAAACGTACAACAATGTTTCAATGAAGTGTAAGAGTGTTATACTACAGTGGACAGGAATTTGGGTAGGTTTTATACAGAAAAACTGGAAATCACGCTCCATGTAAATACCTGATACTCACTGGACTGGCTTTTCCTGACTTCTATAAGCAATATTGTCTAGAGAGCATCCTTCCTGACACATGAAGAATTGTACTACTGTACATACTTCGAAACCCAGTTCAGAGGTAAAGAACAACATGGGCTTCAGCCATCACCCTCAATACCCTCAGATCGCCCTCACACTCATCCTCCAACACAGACACGATGGCAAGATGGTTAAGAATGGTGGATGGGTCTTTTTACACTAGATCAGAGCGCAAGCATTCACTGTCTTCGTTCACCCAAGTACATTCTGCACAAATTATCGGATGGCACCCATGTCCCATCACTTTAATAGAAGTCTCCAGCACCTTCTACAACTCAACAGACTGTTGCTGTAAAATGCTGGAAAAATACTTTATTCCCACACAACAGCTGTTGGTTTTGGTTTATGAAAAGAACTCTGAGGAAGCAAACCTACAACACATACAGTACAGTATTTTAAAAAATCTGAATACAACTGGAAATGAGAAGACAATGAGGTACACATTAATCTTGGATTTGGCAAACCGGATTGTGAAAAGGATACTCATGCGTGGCGAAATACGGAGAGAGTTCAGAGTCCGTGTGGCAGCGGGGAAGCAGCCGAGGTGGAAGTGGGCGGTTCTTCAAAGGAACGATTTAAAGTGTTTTTCCGGAGGGTGGATCTGGAAAAGATTGTGAGCTAGATGAGAGGGGCCTAAAATAATCTTGTGAGCGTGATTGGGAGTGCGGCTTGAGCAAACGCATGGAATGGAAGGGGATTCTCAGCCTACTATATTTAAGGCTATTCTTCTGAGATAATATTGTACTGTTCACATGAACTGGAGGTCCAAACCAAAAGAGGCAGTGATCATCGATATTCCACAGCCCTGTAGATCTCGGAGGGCATTTGAAAAATGACCAAAGGCCGTCGACCCGAGAAACAGACAAATATCTGAAAACACTTGCAAAAGGACGCATGACAAAAACGTGTCACTGTAACCACAACTCAGCTTGGCCAAGGCCTGTAAGATCTCATTCATCATCAGCAGAGGGGAAAAACAGTAGAGTAAGTTTGGGATGAATGTTACTAATGCCTTAGTCTTGCATAATCCATGCCAATGCTGTAATGAGAACAAGTGATTTCACGAATGAGGTCAGGAAAAGACAGCTGAGATAATCAGCATCTTCTCACTGCTTCACTGCTAAGGAACAGACACGCCAGCTTATGTCAAGAAGCAGCTGGATGAGATCTTGAGCTTCTTGCACCAAAATGAGCTCAAATGGCTGAATGGCTTCTCTTGTGTCTAATCATTCTCATTTTCGCAAATTTTTATGACGCATCCAAATTTTGGCGACTGGGACCTTCAGAATACCAAAATAGTGGCTTCATGGTCTGGATCTATTCTGAAAGCACGACGCAGTCACATCAGAGCTAGTAACACAGTGGTGCTGGAGCGCTCCGTGTATGGATAAATTTACTCGGGCACAAACGGGAATGATGAAAATAACGGATGGTGTCCAAGAACGGTAGCACGTTTCTAATTGTCTCCAAAAATGTGAAACAGCCAGAACCACCAGTGGGAAACTGTATTGGTCGTAATTCCAGCAGAGATTTACAGGAACCCGCTGCTGAGAGAAAGTTAAGACCAGATGTCTGCCTCCTGATAAAAGCATTTTAATCAAACAAGCTCTGTAGCTGTCCGTTCTGCTAACCCATCAAGACTAAGCAGATTGATCAGTATTACAGAACTGAGAAGGAGCTCAGTTAAATCCTCTTACCTGTGGGGTAGAGTACCCTTTAAAATTCATAAGATTATCTACCAGCTTCCACCCAACCCATGTCTGTGATTCCACACCTTGACTTTCTAAAGCCCTCCAGACCTGAACTACTATCAAAGAAAATACACCGCTACTGAAAATACAGTCAGATGCAGTCACTTTGAAATTTAAAGCTGCATTTGACCAGGTTGACTGATACTGTAGTGTACATTACTGAAGGCAACAGCTGAATTGGCTAATGTATAGTAACAGACAGCCATAAGATATTACAGGAAAACATATCCTAAAGAAGTGCTGCCAGTTGCTACCTACTGTTCTTCTCATGCAGAGCTGCTGTCAAAGCGTCAAAGTTGTGATTTTCACAGGAGATGGACTGACCTACTATTGGGGATGTTTTATCCTTTAACGAAGCATCTATACTGTACATGACAGTGTTTTTTTAATACACCTGCAATTAAACATTTGCAGGGATTTTCAATGGCCAGTAGGTTATTAACACAAAAATGGAATTTGGCACTTCCAACTCAAATTGAAGTTTCTGTTACCGTGAAATTTAAGTTTGGGTTACCGTTATAAATCGGAATGTGACACAGTGAACAAACAGTCCTTTATTCACCATCATACAGTATATATTTCATCACCCTCCTGTTATTAACTCTTTAACTGTCACTCATCAGAAAACAATTTAAACAGAACAAAATAACTGACTTCTTTAGCTGACACTTCACTAAGCAGTTCATATTCATTTTCATATTGACTGAACCAAGATAATTGCACGCCATGAGGAACATGTCTTAACAGCCCAGTTGAACAGACAAAGGGCTGCATTATGAGGCTCCTCCATGAAATAGTTATTAGGAAACAGTGACTCTGTAACGCTGAGAAGATTGTCCCAATAAATGCTAAACTGGAATTATCCTATAAAAACATTTCTTTGATAAAACTATACCATACATTTAAAAACAGGATAGGAGATAGCAGCTCTGGTGGACGTTTCGGAAATTAAACAGTAAAAGAAAAGAAATAAGTGCTTCTGCCCAATCTGGACAAAGATGTAAAGCTCTCCAATTATCATATTTTGTGGAAGCATCCAATTGAGGCAGTGTGGCCTCAATAAAAGCCCTAATTATTGGCAGTGTTGTGGCAGACCTCTCTCTGATGTGGTTTGGAGTTACAATAAGAAAACATCTGCTGGCCACAGGTGGCTTTGCAGAAATGATTTGTCTTTTTGTGGGCTTCCTCTTGTCACACTGAGACAGGATGGCTGCTTGAGCACAGCCTGCTCTCCCTCTTCCAGCCCACTTCTCTCCTGCGTCTCTGGGCACTTCTGAGCCCTTGCTAATTTGCTGCTCAAGCTGTGGCGAACCAGAGGGCAGGTGTTTTCATTTCTGCTGAGGGATCCACCTGGGGAGAGGAGTTCAGACGAAGACAGGCAAAGGGATGTTTACTCAAGCAAACAAGTCTTCTGAAGCTATCTGTTTCCAATCTGTGCACGTGGGATATCATTTCCAAAACATTATCTCAATTTGCAATATTTAAATAAATAATCACAGGATGTGACACAACACTTCCTGCCCCTCCCTCTTCTTTCTTGAGGAAAAAAAATATTTATTTATGTATGTTCACAGAGGAGTTAAATTTAAGGCAGACTTAATAAATTCTAGCAACAGTTACTCTGTGACTTCTATACTAGAATAGAGTACATGCTAGAGATAGCATGTCTCTTAGAAACAGCATCTTTGTTGAAGTGTATTTAATCTATGGTTTGATTCATGATAATTTCATGTTTAACCTGTGGTAACCCCTTATTGCTGGGGTACCCAAATTGTGACCCTTCCTTTCTATTCGGAAATCATTACTATAAACATCAGCACCTTAATAAGTTAGCTGTAAATCAGAAGGTTGCCCTGCTTTGAGAAATTCAGTACTTTGGAAAAGCTATAATAATTGTCATGCAATGCACACCAAGGCATTATGGGTAGGTCGCACTAAATGTAAGCAGTGAGATCTTACACCACTTTTTAAATCTTGGACTGGCAGTGAACCAGGCTGTAAATTTACAAACCACATTTCCACTTGCTGAAATGAACAAGCACCACCAAGACAAAAACAAGACAATCATTCACAGAGAAGCAGAAATGACATACAGGGCAAATTTCTTGAAATGTGGAGCTATCACTTCGGATCAAGTTAGTGGGTCAGATTACCTGAAGTAGAGATTTCAAAAAAAGATGAGGGTGAGCAATGACGCTGAGGTGTTTTATAATGGTAAGATTGTCAGAAATTATGCGTGAAACCCCTGGAGACCTGCATGAGTCTGTGCAGACTCATCTGAGAGCCGTGCTCAGCAGCTCTCACACAGGTGACAGAGCTAAACCTTTGAGGTCTCTGTTGCTCTTTCCCTTTGCTTTAATTTCCGTAGACCGTTTGCCTCTCGAGAGCCTGCATGCTGTTATGTTTTGTCTAACTGGCAGCCCAAACAGAGGTCCCGTGTGCTTCCTGGTTGTCCCCTGTAGTTAAAGAACAGAGGAGGCTGGGATTGAACTGGACAGCTCCTTACAGCTGTACCATGCCTGGAAGGTAACCCTTGACCCGGAAAGACCTTGTCCTTTTTAATCCTAGATGTTGCATTTACTCAGAAATTCTAAAGGAGCAATTCAGAAAACGCACATTGGCAACAACAAATCACCACATTTAGGAGTGCATGTATTTGAAATGCCCATTTCATCACATCCTGTGAGGTATTTTTAATGCTGTTACTTGTAATGTATATAAAAACAAAGGTATTCAGAGTAGAGTGAGCTGCAGTGTATGGACAAATAAGTGAAAAGGAGTTTTCAATCATTTAAACCCTAGATACATCATACAAACCACCCTTTTACTTAATAACTTTTACATACCTCATATCAAATCCATCCAGGGTTTAGTTTGGATTCATTAATCTGGTAAAGTAAATTCTAGAGCAATACTAGTGTTCTCAATATGAGTATTTCTTAAAATGAAGCAATTTTACTGCAGCATTAGAGAAGGAATTAGTTACACATGGATATCTTAAAAGGAAACAGAAATCAAATTCTAAGGGTATTAGAGGTGTAGTGTTAGCTGGGGCATAAAAAGCCTATTTTTAATCCTGGTGTATTAGAGACTGTAATATACTAAAAGACAAAATGCAGCAACACAGTTGGTCCATGATGCAGATCTTACGTTTATTGTGGATGTGGAATTATTCTATTAAAAGTTTGTACGGTGTTTTAACAAAGCTGTGATGGTCTTGAGCGTTTAAAAATAACATTCATTGGATGAGACAGATTTTTTTCCCCTTAAACCTGAGACAGGTTCTGAAGCATAATACGCTTTACCTTGGAAAAAGGCTGGCACATCTTCTCCTCTTTGTGTGAAATGCCGTCTCCCCAGAAACACTGCAGGAAAGCTCATTAAACGGACAAAATGTTTAAGAAAAACCAACCTCTTAAAAAAAAAAAACTTCAGGTTGAATAATACCACAGTCAACTGTCATCTGACATAACATGGTTTCATTATGGAATGAAGCCCTCAGGTTGGAAGGGATGTCTTAGCTTGAATACACACCATTACAAAACGTAACAATTTGCAGAACTGTAATTTGTTTTTCACCCGCAGGATTGCTGTTGACTTCAGTTTTGGCAAGTGCGATTCAAACCGGACATGAAGCCATCGGCCTTACGCAGCCAAAGCCTTTTCGTCAAGTGTTCAAAATGACAACATGTACAAAATGTTGTAGACACTGCCAAGAACTGTAGTATGTTCCTCTCTTTCGTTGTCTCACTCACGTTAACAAGATGACACAGCCGTAACCAAACATTGTTGTATACTGTAACCCCCCTCAAGGCATCACAGAACTAGAACAGTCAATATCGATCTTTGACAAAACTGTTGGTACTGCAGCTTGTTCTATTTTTTTTATAACAATGAACAGCATACAAAGTCAGCAAATCATTTCTAACTTGAGACTGTATACTAAAACCCAAAACATTTTGAAAAAGCGTCAACACGCACTGTATTGCACTTCTGTAGATATGCAGTTAGCGATTGTTTAAAGTTTAAAGTTCTCAGGGGTGCCCTCTATCGATCGGCTATTACAGGTTTATTACATATCTAACAGGGGAAAAGTGTGAAACCGGTCCAGTTATGGTCAATAACTCGACCAATGAGGGAATTTAGAGTTTGGGTAGAATGATACAACCACCCACCACTGACTGGCATCATGATCCCTTGGATCAAAGTTTCCTGACTTAAATGGTGGGGTGTTCATTCTTCCCTGGCCTGTGTACTGTATGTTGAGGATCCAGTACTCTACTGAACCCCATTGGAGCCACTGAAGAACATAAGACAAGAGGAGGACATTTGGACCATGTAACCTGTTGTCAATGAGTAGCTCGTTGATCAAAGGATCTCATCCAGCTATTTCTCGAAAGCGGCCAGCGGTTCAACTTCACCATGATGGCTGGGTAGCTTGTTCAGATACCGCTCTTTATCCAAAGAAAGGCCTCCCTTCATGTTGTGATGTGCTTGGCAAGGAGGAAGCACAGGAGGTGGGAATTAACCCTTTAAGAGCACAGTGGGGGTGCCCCTACAGCAAGAAAGGCAGTTACAGGTATGATGATTTTTTTTGTTTGTGGTGCAGGGGCTCTAGGTCCAAGTCCAAGCACTGCACACAACCCAAACGTGCTGAGAGAGGAATCATTCCAGAGAAAAGGTGGCAGATACATTACTGGGTTTAACATCCTACACTGACTTGCTGAAGAAAACAAGCCTTTTCAGTCTTTAACAGACAGGATTACAAGGGGACCTGAGCCAAGCATTTAAAACCCTCTAAGGCAATGACAAAGACAAAGCAGTGCACTTCTTCAGAACAGAACAGCTGTACAAACCCAAACTAGAGGACAGTATTAGTTATGAAAAATACTCGTTAATGCATGTAAACGGCGAATCCTCTACACAAAGTGTTGTGGGAGTGTCGCATAAAGTCATGGTGCCAAAGCCAGGTCCCAAGTTCTTTCAAGAAATGGCTGGATCCTTGGATCAATTAGCTACTGTGACCTAAGTGGGCTAAATGACCCAAATGTCCTCATGTTGTTGGGAAACCTCCTCACTTTCTCAACAGGTCAGAGGTTTTAAAGTAGTTTTAAATAGTATAAAGGTTTACAGTACAGCTGTAGTTCTTACTGATAGGAAGAGGAGCACAAGTCCTGTTATCAGGGCCATACCGCCATCCAGTGGCAAAAATGTGCAGATGTAGTCACGACAGGCCTCTGGACCTGCAACTAGCAGGTTTTTTTATTTCAAATCCCAGGCAGGCCACTTGCTGTTGGGCAGCTGAAAACTATACACGCTGTATCTATGGGCACGCTCCAGGTGATTGATGTAAACGAGAATTAAAAAAAAACTGAATGGCCAGCAAAAACTGTGTTTTCAGCCATGAAACATTGCAGAGAAAGGAGCTGAGCACCAACACAGAAGAAACTTCCCGCTTAGGAAAAAGCAGTACATTCTACATTCTTTATAACAGTAAGAAGAGGATGCAAACCTCGCTTACATGCTCGCCTACAAGACAGTGGTAGCTGCCTAGATTGTCTAGGGTTTTTGAACATGGATCACATTGTAACAGACTGATCTTTTCTGACCCATATTGTGTAAATAGCAATACCTCATTCTCCGGCAACCTTAGGCTATAATACCCTAATTAAAAGAAAGACAGCAGGACACGTTCAGCTTTATTGAAAAATTACCCTCTTGCCACCAAACTAAGCAAGAAACCCTTCTGTGAGTAGTGTCATTAACGGATTAACGGACTAACCAGAAGCACTTTTGCAATTGGGTACACTGAGAGGTCATGCACACCTCATAAAGTGGAAAAAAAAGTGAAAAGTTATTACAACATTATCATCAGGCTTGGGATTTAAAGATCTGTTCGGCGCTCCAGAGGCTGACGAATACTGTATGTACTCACGACATTTCCTAAAACAAAACTGCTGTTTAGGTGAGGCCTAGCTTGAACTCGTGCCTGCTGTTTCACGTTGTAAAAAAGTGATTTCCCAGTGCCGAAAGGAAATATCCATCCACACAGGAGGTAGTTTTATGTATGTCAGATCAGATGAAATTGTTACAAACATCATGAGATACACTGGATTTACCAAAAAAAAAAAAAAAGATGAGGCTTAAATCTTTAGCACAGGATTAAGTGCAATCATTGCATGGAAAAATTAGTTATTTAAAGGGGAACTGCAATGCTATTTTTCTATTTCAGGGTTGATGAGTGCATTTCAAACCACAATACAACTAAAATGTAGACAGTAACTTGTAAAACCTCCAATTTACAGCACAAAATAGACTCAATTTCCTGGATTCAGAACAAGGCAACAAAACTCGTAGTGATGTGATGAGGCCTTATTACATTGTAAACAAGCAGACTTATGAACACATTACTTTTAAATGTAACAGAAATATTGCTTTCAATTTCAAGATGGCTTTGCCAAAAAATACTTCCTACTTATTCACTCTGCATGCAGATAAGGTTGGAACATACCTGTGGTGAAATGCCTGCTGCACAACGCTCGTAAATCACATTAGTCATTATGGTGACTAGTGAGCAGGAAGGGCCTCATCGCATCACTATTTGTAAGAACATGAATAGAAGTTTGCGACAACATGGCGACCTACAGTACTTTCACCAAGTTCGGGCTTTTGTGCTTAATTCAAAATTTGTAAATTTGATATTCAATAACCGGTCTGAGAAATTGGTATTTTGTTGTCTGGCATAAAGTCAATCACATTTTCATTTCCTATTTTATTTGCCATTAAATATATAATATACAATATGAGAAGGATACAGCATTTCAAGCCTTAATTGATTGGCTAATATGAACAGTTTTAAACACCAAAAGGTGTAAGGTGAGGTGCACAGGGAGAACACACAAACGTCATCCCTTCCGAGAAGTAAACTCATGTAAACCAAAACTCATGAGGCAGCAGTGCTAACAGATTTTGCCATTCCCCCAAACCTGCTCGCATTACGGAAGACAATAAATCACACTAGTTGGCATAGGTGCAGGTTTACAGAGTGTCTGTAAATAAGAGAGTAACTGGTTTGGGGACAGAACTGTTAATGTGACCCATAAACCCGAATTGAGTGCAGAACTGGGTACAGGATGAAAAATTTTGCCAACCAGGAAAGTGATATTTGAGAGGATGGAAACTGTAGGGACTATTGCAGACAACATCACTGGCTTGACCAGCATCAGGTGGACAGGCCGCCTGGGCCAGGACAATTCTCAGAACTCAAATCCTGTCAAAATTCAATGGGGAACATGGGATACACCATTTATTCATACACAGTAACCCTCATCATAGCTTCGATGGAAGACAATCCTACAAGAAGCACAGAAGGGAATTGGGCTGTAAATGTTTCCGAACCTTGTGAAAGGAAAGGCAACACGTAGTTCAAGCTGTTCTCGCTGCGCCCAGAAGAAGGCTCCACGCCAGAAACATTGCGTTCTCTTTCTTCTCTTTTCAGCATGGAATAAACCTTTACCTGTTCCTTTGCGGCCTACGCATCCTGACGCAGCTCCCCACCTGAACTACTTCATAATCAAGGTGCTGGCTCCCTCTGCTGGTGATCTGAGGATTACTACACACATTCATAAACTTGAACGCAAAACCTTCACGCCCTATTGAATGCATGCTACATTAGACACCAAGAAACAGTTACTAAAAAACAGGTACTGCTTGTACAAAGCACTTTCTACTGCATGTTTACCTTATTCGCTCACTCAGAATAGGGTCAATACCCATTGAAAGTACATCTGCCAATGCAGTGCCCATCCATAATAACAGAGACAAAACCACACAATTATAGGTCATTACGTTTTATTTCTTATTAAATGGTTATTAAAAAGATCATGTGAAGTAGAAGATTATCTGCAAGGTAGCAGGATCCTTGAGAATGGTCAACATCGATTTATAAAAGGCTTGTTTAGCAAAACTGGCTAGAATTCTTCGAGCAAACAGCCACAGTAAGGGACGTACCCAGAACATACAGTATGATCTGACATTTTTAGACTTTCAGAAGGGTTTTGATTATTCAAAATACTCAAAGGAACGAATGGCGAAAGAGGGACCAAAGAAAACAGACAGAAACTACAGGGTAGTAAATTTAGAACTGAGATCAGGACAAGATGCCCAGCCATGCTGTTGGAGGCGTTTGTAAGCATTCTTAAAACCAAACCTGTTAAACTCCCCTCATCCCTTCTGTAGAGAACAGTCTATTTCCCTAATAAAATCTGTCTTGTATGACACTATTTGAGCCAGCTCAAGTAACGTACTGTGGAATTTCACTCAGTTCTGTACTGTATGTCACCATGAGAAAGTTCTACACTTCGTTTAGAATTAAAGAAAGAATACACAATTCTGATTTTTTTTAAATTTTTTGGTTAACTTTTATTTTTCTTGAGTTTGTGGAACATTCTCATACAGTCTTGCCACCCAATTAAAACAATTCTTGAAAACTAAAACACTCAGCTACGAGCCTCAAATTGTTAAGATTCGTAAAAATATATTTTTGTTGCAGCACTACAGACGGTACGGATAAGGGTTCTGTGGCCCCACTCACTGGAACTGCCTGGTGGGCTGGTTTTGCCATTTTGGCTTATGAACTCCACCAGGTTCATTCAAAACTAATAGCTACTCAAAAATCATTGTGCTTTTTCACCCCTTTGTCCCAGCATTAACTGATGAAGAATAAAGGAATCGCAAAGCCTCAGGAACCTTCGATGTCCAGGACAGGGCCCGTTTAACAGCAGCACATCACTGTGCTCTGCCATTCAAGGCCCATTTAACTGGAAATAAGTCTGAGTGCCCTTGCCACCCTTCCTCAGACACAAAGCAAATCTCAAGCTTGTGTTTGTGTTAAACAGCACACCTCTGCGCCAGCTGATCAGCTGCAGCCCTTGAGAGCTGGTGTATTTACAGAGTGTGCTTCTGTACCTGTGGTGCACAAAGAGGGGGGGGGGGGATTTTAAAACTGGAATTTTACGCAACTGGTCCTCTCTGCATCGACACTAAACAACGCTGGGGCAGCTGCACATCCAGAGATACTGAAACAACAATCGTTTTCATCTGGAAGCTCTACTGCACCTGTTTAATTTAATAGCTTCATTGTGCCAGCTCTTTGTCAGCTTTCTCTAGTGGTTTGTGTGACATACAATTCAATAGCTATCCCCTGCGGTCAATGATGACTGTCTTGCATGAACTGGTAGGACTGATACAGGATCCACACACACTGTGACAAGTTAAGCAGGTGTCGTTGCAGGAGGCACCTGGCTGTGAACCGCACAATCTAGACTATCTCTTCCTCTCGCTTTACTCCCTTGTTCTGATATCTTTAGGTCTCGAACTGCTGTCCTCTTTCCCATATATTCATCCTCCATCTGGTTTAGGCAATACCTGGAATCTCCCAGGACTTGATACTGAGTTTGCTTTTATAGGGGCGATGTAACACCCCTGTCTGACTCCTGTCCAGACTTTAAAGGGCTCTGCAATGAATCTATTAGCGAGAATTACTGCATGCTTATTAATATGACGCGGACGTAAGATGCCGATTAATTTTGGAGAACGTGAGTACAGTATTTCAGCAGGATCTTCAAGAGTGCCTCGCAATTCACAGAATCAAAGGCCTTTGTCACGTCATTCACATGAGATCACTCCTAAACTGATCTGACTCGAAGCCTTCTGGTCTGGGATCAAGAGGCTGTGGAGTAAAGTACAGTACTTCCTGTTTTTAAAAGGTCACTCCCAGGGGGCAGGGAATGAAGAAATAACTCACTGGCGTTAGCTATACACGATCTTTTTACTCTTAGCCAGATTGCTTAGATTACGTCAGAGTTCGACATTTTGGAAACAACATAATAAAGAGATGCGCAGATAGAGACCTCCAATTACTGTAATCCTTATAGTCTCTAATAACTACAGTATGTATCTGTGGAAGGATACTGGTCTCTATTTGTACTGTCAATCAGTTCGCCTGGATCTTTACTGTTACGGTTTTGCACAGTATTGACCTCTAGCCATTGCATGTTCAAGTTTCTCTGAATAGAATACAATTCTCAGTTATAAAATACTCCAGTGATAAAGAAAAGATACAAATTTGTTCTGATACAACTTTATCAATCACATTGTTTACGAAATGTTTACAATAGGCAGGGGAAAAAAAGGTTCAAAATATGTTTTCTGATGTCTGCAGAACATTTTAAAAGAAGTGACGGGTTTCTGTTCAGAGACCCAAAGACAGTAGTGGATCTAGAAGTTACCACTTGCCCTAAAAAACAGCATCTAGAACACAGACCGTTTATTTGAGCTGCAAACGTATAACTAAAATGTCCTGAAACTTTCAGTTCCTGTTCTTCCTGCTGAACCTGAAATAAAACGGAATATGAGCTTTGCAAACCCTTTGAGACAAACTTCCCAAGGTTCTGCTAGCCCCACAAGATATATCAAAAAGCACAGGACCTTAAGAAAATCAAGAGATGTCTTTTTATCATTATGTTCAGGTGGAGAGCTGCGTCAGCATGCGCAGGCTGCAAAGGAACAAGTAATAGGTTTATTCCATGCTGAAAAGAGAAGAAGGAAAACAGAACGTTTCGGCCATAGAGCCTTCTTCAGGTGTGATCAATAATTATAATTATATATTATTATTATTATTATTATTATTATAATTATATAATACACTAGTAAGGAGTGTATAGGTTTTTACAAATTTAGTCATAACATTACATTAAAGATATTGCTGTTCCGGAATTAGTCTAGAGAACAGCAACGGGATTTTTTCCAGGGCAGAAGGGAATTATCTTCTAGTATTCAAAACCTCAAAGACAATCCTTCAAGAAATGTCTGGGTGAGATCCTTTGATCAATTAGCTATTAATTACCAAACGGGCTAGCCTCTCGTTTTAATCATGTTTATATTCCTATGAAATATCTGCCTGTGCAAGGGGAGGGTAGTGCGGATGAAGTTAAAAATCCATCTGCAAGAAGAAGCAGTACGGTAGTCGAATCACCATTTCCCCAATCAACAGGGCAAACTGTAATGTTCCACCTCCGCCACTAGATGTCAGAGTTGCTTTGCAGATGTCAATTTTATTACACGCCGAGCCGCACGGTACATCCGTTTTATTTTGTATATTGCAGACGCAAGATGATTTTAATTTTATTTGAGAAGATAAACGACGGGAAAGCTAAAAACCGTCACATGTTAAAAAGTACTCCAAATTCAAAATTACAAGCATGTCCATCCATCCATTTTCTACACTCTTTATTCAATTCCGGGGTCACGGTGGAGCCCTCACCCAGCAAGCAACGGGCGCAAGGCAGGACACACCCTGGACAGAACGCCAGTCCGCTGCAGGATTATAAGCATGTGTTTATAGTGATTATTTTTACATTTGGGGGTAGAAGGCTACTCCATTGCTTTACTGGAATTCTCAACAGGGTAGTTTTAAATTCAATCGGTCATAAATCCTTGCAGCAGTGGTCACCGGAGTGAAACGCCAGTTGAATAGGGTCACCTTTTCTCCCAAAACCCATCTGCGAATCTGCACCCAGCGCCCCGCTTTTCTTTTACAGAAAAACTCCTACTGGAGCCCTGCTGTAGCTGACATTCACATCTCAGTTAATTGCGCAGATCTGTCCTTTTACAGTATTCTCCCATATGTGCCAGAACAGGACAGGAAAACCCAAAAGGCAGAAACAGGCGATGCCCAAGCCAATCGTCTTGCAGGGAGTAGCCCGGTCCCCCTGCTGGGCCTTGGGGTCCCATTGATAACCCACACACCTTTGTCTTCTGCCTGCTGCGTCCCAGGAAAATGAAAGCATTCTCAGAAGTCATTTTGCTTTGATCACACTTTTTATGCGTTCATTCAGGAACAGGGGTCTCTTTCCGCGCTGCTGGGGAGCCCCAAACCGGCAGGTCTTCACAGACCACCCGTTTCTACAGGCTTGGAACAAATCGATCACCGTTCACATGAAGTTAATTGACCATTAAAATAAGTAATGCAGGGATCATGTGGGACTAAACCGAGTGTCCTTCATCCCTTGAAGACCAGAGAGCTCTTAATTGATCAGTATTTTACAGGGGTTCAGCCATCTGCACTGGGGCTCTCCGGGTGATTAGAGCACAGAATACCACAGAAACAGACATTGAATTACAGCTTCCAACTGTCTGACTTTAATCATTCTTCTCGTAGTATTATTATCCTCCTATAAAAAAAAAACACATTCATATTGAAATGCATCAGTTTTATCCTTTCACTGTTAGACCTACTTTGTTTTTTTGCTCTTTCGGTTGACCGCCGTGAAATAAAACTGAGGATCAGCACTCCCAGCACCCCCAGCACCCTGCCTGATCCCGAGAACAGGCTAGTGTTCAGATAGTGGAAAGATAAGTCTGTGGAAAAATCGAACAACATTGCATTACAGATGTTGTGATCAGCCCTGGTGTTTTTCCTTTTCCAGTGGAATGGAACAGGCACATCTGAGCGCCGATTACCTACAGGAGGACTAATTACGTCGCAAGCCTGGGGGGTCCTTGTCCAGAAGGAAGACGGCTCAAGACGAACAGCAAGGCTCAACTTGTGTCACAAGAGTCGAGGCTGGAGAGGCTCTTCCCGAGCCGTGTTTTTCTCCTCCGGCACTAGGGGGAGGCACGCCCTCGTGTGTGAGGTTGGCACCCACACTCCCCCGATCTGTTCAGTCACGTCCGCCACAACGGTGCTGTGATCTCCTCCGATTTCACTTCCAGATGTAGGCAATCAGAAGAGCTCGCCCCTTCTCGCCACTGAGGGTTGCTGTGTGGCACGGGAGCATTCCGCTTCCCAGGCCGCTGTCAGCTGATGGATGAGAGAAGGAATTTTTACGAATGGTTAGGCACCAACACCAGGGCCCCCATCCTCCACTGGAGGGGACGAGCTCGGAAACGGGCCGGGACTTTCTTTGAGTCTTCTGTTAGAGCACCGAACGGTCCGCGTTTCTCTTCACTTCAGCTCAGACCCCACGCAGTTGGTTGCCTTCCAGCACAGACCGCCGGCTTCACCTCCTCTACGGCCACCTAACAACTCGAGTCGCACCACTACGTCAACGATGGCAGGGGTGTGAAAAAAAAAATGAAACGTTATGTATACTGTGCCACCCTAATAACTGCAGCTATTAAGAGGTCCCAGGGGGATGAGGCCAGGAACTGGCAGAGCAGACCAGTGGCTCCTCTGGCTGCTACAAAGACAGCAGTGTTGCCTTGGGTCCGGTTAGGACAGCATTCCTCAGAAACAGACCTGGTGGTAGAGATGCCTGTGGGTCTTGGGGCAAGACTAAAGAGGAGACTGTACTTCCCTTATTATAAAGAGGTTGCAAGGTTGGCAGCAGGAGGCCAGGAGCGTTATAACCGTGCACGCCTTAGGCGGAGATTCGTTTCTTCCACCTCCGGGACGCACGAGCCCGCGCCAGTCTCTGAGAAGTTGCACGCCTGCTGGAAAGTTACCGGGCTGTAAAGAGCTCTCTGGAGGAGCCCCGGCTCACCGCAGGGCGCAGGCGCGGGCGCATCAGTCTGGGGCAGCAGGGCTCGGCGACGCCGCGGTGGCGTAGCTCAGCGGCAGGGAAAGACCCACCACAGGCCCCACCACGCTCAGCCAGGCTGCGATGTAATTCAGGCTCCTGCAGGGAGGAAGAAGCACATAAACGGAGTTGCGTTTTAACTGCTGTTTATATACAGTATATAAGTGCTGCTCACCAGCATTTGATCCGAGAAGCTTGTCTTATCAATATAAGATCTAATATAAAACCCAGGGTCGGAGAGACTAGGATAGGCTCCCTTATGATGCTGTTTGCAGGTCGGTTCCACAGCTACAGTAGCTCCTTGTTCATCAAGCTTTCTCTTAAGGAGAGAAGGTTTAATACCTTACATGGTTACATCTCCAGAGTCTTAGAAATGAATTAGGGCAATTCAAGAAAATGGAGAAACGCTGAGATGACAATTTTGAAAACCAAAAGAGGATCTTGTGCATAAGACTCAAGAAGCTGCTTGTTCAGGTAAGGGAACAGCACAAAGACACAAACCAACCTGTTTTCTCCTTTAGCTGCAGTTACTATAGGACTCATAAACTCCTGCGTCCTACAGGGATGGAGAGCAAAGAAAGGCTGCCCAAGGAGAGGATGCTCCTACAAACAGACAAGACAACAGTTTGTAACGACAAATCGGTACATTTTCTGTAAAACAACTTGCATACAATGAAGCAAACAAGCACTGTAGGCCTTTCGTTTTACACACAGAAAAGCTGCAATCCTTTTTATTCCCAAGACAAAAACTCAGAATCACCCTAGAAACAAGTTTAAAAAAAGCTACCCTCTTGAATGGTCCTCTGCACATGTACTGTAGTTTTCCCTCTTTATATCACCCTTTCAATAAAGCCAACCTTTCTCACTGCCAATTTCAATGCCCATCCAAGACGTGGTGTTTATATACTTATGTATTATACTATTCACATCTGTAAGGTAGAGATCATTTGTGCGCTCAGTTCTCGTGAATCAAAACAATTTAAGGAAACTATATTCTAGGAGGAAAAAGAACAATTACACCATTATCATCAACACGCTCCTTTCTTCCCCGAAAAATAATTTAACAGGTACATGGGGGAATCGGGACACTTCAGCATATTAAAGGACACTGCCCAATAATGTCAGAACATTATTTACAACATGCCAACGCCCTCAGCATGCAACCAAAGCTAAGCCGAACTTTCAAACACAGACTGGCCAGCTCAACCCCACTGGACCTGAGTCTTCCCTGAGCTTGAAACATCAAGCTGGAGGAAGTAGGCAAACAAACTATCAAGCAGAGGAGCCCAGGGATGATGAAACGGTACTATAGCTTGCAGCGACTGCAAGCAAGGCACCCAAGACAACCACACGAATGGCTCTGTTCCTTACCAGAGAGGAGTCTGGGTAATACAGTTCTTGAACTCAAAAACAAGATCTGCCTTTGTAATAGAATTCGATGAAATGACTGAAAAGATCAGATCATTTACTTGGCTGATATTTTAGACCTAGACCCAATGTGGAGGGTGGCACAAAGTAATCATCCAAAGGAACGGCCAATGCCAGGCGCTAGCTGTTGCGATTGTCTCAGCTGGGGCCTGGTTCTGCGTGTGTGCACTGTCACCTTCAGAGAAAGAAGGACATGATCTTGGGTAGGTGGCTCCAGTGACATGTAATTAACACCCGATACATTCAATCACTCTTCGGCATTTAGGGGCTTATTTCGCTTGTTAAGCCAATACTAAACTTTGTACTAGAAAATAATCATCATCAAGAATGACAACGGCTTTTCATAAACTCAGAGAGAATGCCACCTGAGCAGGACTTCTCTTATACTTACATTGCAAACATCAGTACAGCCCCACATATATTGCTGGGTCAGCAACACATCCATTTACATTCACACATTTCAACCTACCATACAGTACATGTATTGGATTTCTTCAATGAATTAATAAAACAATTGTTAAAATAAGCAGCCAATAAGCCTCTTGCACGTACTCCACCCTATCCATGTCTAGGTCACATTGGCCAGACAGTTGGTTGCTGTTTTCCTAAATTTTCCAGAATGAACATCGAAACACAAACCAGAGGGCACAAGTGAAAATGACTATACGGGGAAGTGCAGCTAAAACTGAGAACAGGAGACACTGAACGCAAAGGATTATGGGAATCTAGAATGCATTGCCCGGCTGTGTTGCCAAAGCTGATCCCATGGCACCTCTCAAGAAAGTGCTGGATGAGATCTTCAGATCAATCAACTACTGTCAGATGGGCTAGATGAGCCGATGGCCTCTCGTACTTCAAATCCTGGTCAGGATTGCAGCGGCTCCAAACCCCACACTGCCTGCGGACACTGGACACCACGTCATAACGGCTGACAGCAGTCACAGACCTTATATCGACCCTGCCCATCTTCTCTAAACATCTCTCTTTGCACCATTCAGAAGCCAGTCTCAAATAAACGCCACCATCTGCTGCTCGAACGCAGATGCGAATTCTAGTTCACGAAAATCTCTTCAATTAACACGGAGCCACAACAAAACTGTCAGCACCAATATGGGATTTTCATCATAAACAACAGTCCAACGGTTGTTCTGTGCTTTAGCGCTGTAGCAAAGTACTGTGCCCAGCTTTAAAGACGTTCAGCAGGACATTAGTGTGTAACAGCATTCATTCCACACCGAAATTCCAAGTGTTGTTTTCAACAGCATGCAATTCACAAGTGTTTACCCCAAACCATTTTTTAATGATATGCCACTGTAACAGTACACAGAAAGACAAATTGACGCATTCTTGATTTTAGAACAAGCTGGAAGGCTCAGTGTACTTATTTTATTTTGATTTTACAACAGGTATTTATTTTTTACAGAACAGACTTATTCAGTGCCATCAATAAGTATACTGAGCCTTCCCAGCTTGTTTACAGGCACAGTATTTTAAACACTGACGTGACTTTTCCCCACAGGTGTGTCTTTACGAGCTTTATAAAGGACTGGTATGTAAACAGCAACCAGATCTCTTTGCATTTTTGACCAGTCTTTGGCACGTACAGATATAAAAGTTGAATACAGAATTACATAAAAGGGGTTTGCAAATACTATGAAAATAATTCGCTCCCTTTTGTCCCTCTTTTTAAGCTGAAATTGCCAATAGGTTTATTTTTATTTTCTACCTCGGGTCTGGAAACCGCTGTTAATTAACCGCTTGATGTTTTAACCTTTCGGACCAGTGCGGGAGAAATGACCAGCAAGAATCGCGCACAAATCGGGCTCTGAGGGATCCGTCTGTTCATCTGTTAATTGTCCTGCGAGTCTCAACTGCAGGAGTGGAGTGATTCGTTATCGATAAAACTCCCAGCTCACAAACTGTTCAAGAAGTCATAAATTAGGTTCTTTCTTTTGCGGAAAGCTAGCGATAAACTGGGTCAGCGTTTCACGACCGATGTGCCTTCAGACATGAAAGGGTCTGCCACGGAGTCGCGCATGAGACAAATAAAAAATGAGTAACAAATGAAAACGTTTACGTGTCCGTTGTGTGCTGCGGAAACGGCGTTCGGTGTGTAGACAGACAGAGGTCACGCTCTGAGTCCGTGGGGGAGCGGTGTGTGGTTTCCAAGTCAGACGGACACAAAGAACAAGAAGAGAGAAGGCCCGAGAGCTGCCGAGCAGGGGCCCCGTGTGTCACTGCCACCAGCTCCTGCCTGCATGAGGAGACTGCGCACTTCGAGGCAAATTCGAGTCAAACACTGAAGTAAGTTTTGCTTGTTTAATGTTTTTTTCTTGTATAAAACCGAGAACAGGAGGCACTTGTTTGCCTGAAGGACTGTGGGAGTATGGAACAAGCTGCCCAGCCATGTTGTTGGAGCTTCAACATTCATAACCAGCTGACTGAGATCCTTGGATCAATTACCTACTAACTACTAAATGGGCCAGATGGGCTGAAAGGCCTCCTCTTGTTTCTAACCTTTCTTATGTTTTTATATTAATTAATAGTAATGTGTTTGGATGATGATGTGATGGGTTATGTGTGAGGAGGAGGTGGAAAAGCTTGAAAACTAACCTGGGCTCACTTGACCGTGGCAGCTTTGAGCTAACTAAGAGATGATGCTCTCTAGAAAAGTAAGAGCAGGATCATAACAAAGACCGGGCTCAAAGAGGTGAAGTCTGGGCTACTGGGCTCAAACTACGATCCACAAACCCGGCCTTATCAGTAGAACCTGTCAGAAACCCAGCGCTTTTCCTCAAAACAAGTACGATTACCTCACTCCCCTTTCCAAAAACCTGCACAAATGGGTAGATAAAACTCCAGAACAGAGCGGTCGGGGAGTCTTTTTTCCTTCTTTCAGAGAGCAATAAAGTAGTTAACTTAGGAGTTCATTAACATGATTTGAACTCAGACACTAGTGGCTCGGACCTCAATCCAAGGTTTTGAGGTCTAGACTACTAACGTGCCCCCTGAGTAAAGGCTGATTTTAAGGAAAGAAAACAAATTCATGTTTCCCCACGGGAGCACAGCGGAATTTAGCAATTCCACTTCGGTGACTTGCTCTCACAGTGTCAACTTCTACTTGACAAAAAAGTTAGTTTCATAATCCAAACGGTTTAGGATCCTGATGTAGAGCCAGTAATTTGCTGCCTAAAGTGTTCTGGCTCTCTGCCTCTGCGCTGTGGGTTCAAGATGTTCTCACAAGAGTTTGACCAAAATTATAATCATCTGAGATCTTTCAGATGCCAGTATGCAGTATACTAAGATTACTTCATCTGAGGTTCCTGGTGAGAGACAGCAAACCACTAAATATCCCTGAACAGCCACTTCGTTTAAAAATGGATATGAGTGACTTAAGGAATACCTCATGCTGCAGTGCGCTCATCTTTTGGGATGAAGATGTCCACGTTTGGTTGCTCTCCCCACTTCTCCGTTTTTAATGGTTTTTGAATTCACTATACCCATTTCAAAAATAGTACGTAGTCATAACTTGAAAACCGCACATTTCGAAAAGCAAAGAAAGCTGGTTTCAAGGTTCAAAAACAACACTTGAAAATTGCCGTTATGAATACACACATACTGTACAGTACCACGCTAAGAACACAGAGACAATCCACAGGCTCAGGCAGGAGCCTCAGCGACATTAGGTTGGAAATCGCAAAATGAACAAAACGCGCAGAGGGTGAAGGTGGTTTCAGAAGCACTTGTTACAGAGAGGTAATATAATAATCCCTTACAGTAAAAAGAAATGTATTATATTTACAGAACATTTGCTGACTTGATTTCACATTCACACACATGGAAACAATGACACCCCTCCTTTCTGGCACCGAAATGTGCAGAACCTGCACAATGTCAAAGTGTGCCACCACTTCTCTATGGCATCTTAAGTTGAAAGCCATTAAAGGAGCATTCCTCTTCCTAAATCTCTGCCACCCTGCAGAAGAAAAAGGGTGTAAAGACTGCCTGGCTCCTAGCAGACCCCAGCTGATCCGAGCATTTCCAGCGCCGACGCCCTGCACAAAGGCAGTGGGGAACCGTGTGGATTTCAGAGCTCATCAGCACACGGTTGTTTGCCTTATCCTGAACTCCAGTCGGGGATCACAGCAGCTGACCCGCTAAAGGATCCCCCGCTTAATATTCTTTCTTCAAATCCTAAACCTTTTCGGTTAAAAACATGCAGCTTGAAACCTCACTTAAATCCAGAAGCTTAATTTCTATTTATCTGTAAGCTAAATAACTCCTATCATCACGCTGGCAGTTTTTCTTTTGGTGAGGGGGGAGGGGGGCATTTCTCAAATGATTTCTCAAGTGTAGGAATGTAGGTGGCTTCAGTAACGCCCTGCAAAATCACTGGACGATTCCCAGCTTATTTTAAGGTGGCCGTGGGTTTTATTTCTATTCGTGGCAAGTCTGTGTGGACGAGCTGTGAGTTTTGATGACTCCAGCGCTGAGCAGCACCACGCTTTACCCTTGTCACTGTATACCAACACCAAGTTGCCTCCCCAGGCTCCGAATGTAAATTACAAGGGTTTCATGTTGAAACTGAAATTATACCCTTGAGCACAATATAGAGGTAGAAAATCAATATCTATTAGGGTGCATTTACAGTGCACGGGGGTCCTGAAATGGCTCAGGCACTACTGTGCCCTGAGAGATAGCATTCCCTCTGAAGATTTCAGTATTATCATTCTGCGCTGCTTGCAGAAGGAGGGTGCAAGTGGAAGCTGGCTGAGTCAGAGCCACATTTCTGCTGCCGATGGCCCCAGTGAGTCAGTAGCTCATGGGAGCTCCTCTGGCTTGGCGCGGCTGGATAGATCTAAAATAACACCAGCGTTACACAGGCGCCTGCGTCTCCGCTGGTCCGGGTGAGTCACGGCGCGTGCGTCAAAGCTCAACAGCCCTCAGCCCTTTCTGGAGAGGCGCGGATTCATTCACAAAACGAAGCATCTTCTCGGGGCACGTTGGCAGGCACTGCAGTGTGGGTCTGCCCCCGCTGTGAGGAATGCAGGCTCACGAAGGCGAAGAGGCACGAGTGGGGTCCTTAGCCTCGCTCGGCGTGGCCGGGCGATAATTAACGCAAACGATTCACGGACTCCCGAACGCAAGGCCGGCAAGCCCGCGGGCGTCATTTCACCAGGGCTTCAGACATGCAGCCTGAAGCCAAATGTCTCACTTCGCAGCCCACAAGCCTTGGGAGATTTTCTGCTGGGAAAACAACGTGCAGCTTTTCAGGTTAACCAGATGGACGTTTCCTGTGACAGACAAATAATATTAAAATGCATAACATGGGCTATTTCTAATTTGACAAATAGGCATTCCAGTGCTGATTAGAAAACAATTACTTTTTGTCATAATTAAGCACCGCTGGCAGATGGAGTAAGACACTAATTTAACTTTGCCACCTTTGTATCTTAAGAAAACATGTGGAAGGAATTCATTGCAAAGTTCATGCACAGACGATAACGAATCAAAATGAAGCTGCAGAGTGTTATGCAAATACGTTTAAGGTGCAGTTTCTGTATTTCATATAGCTGGGGAATTGTTACCGTCGCCGTGCAAATGTAAAGAATTGGACTGCTTCTTTGAGAAGCTCAAAATTGCATTTGTTTTCTGCATTTCCTATTAAACACCCCAGTGCTCTCATTGTTAATCACCTTTGATCCTCTATCACAATAGAAGCAGTCAATTGAAATGCAAATGCTCCCCAGGAATACATATCTGCATTCACGTCACTGAGCAGATCAATAGGGGACTGATCCTCGAGAGGTCTCACTGCTGAAGGCGTCAGGATTAACCCCTGCTGAAGCCCTTTAAGTGTTTAAAGGGGTTTGATTAACTTATCACTGCTGAAAAATATGGTAACAAATGTTTCGTGCCCCCCTCTCAAAGGAAAGCAAGACATATTCCTTACAGATTCGGGACTCTTTTCAGACGGTTTGCCTCGAGACCTTCCATTCGAAGGCAGAAGCGAGGCAGTACAAAGAATCCCCAAAACAGCTTCCAGGAGCTTTTATTAGCAAAGGGGGGCATCGTCTTTCTCCCCGAAGCGCCCTCTTGATGATCTCGGAGCACGCAACAGACAAAAACACCACTTTTGGATCTGTACCCAAAAAAAAAAAGGTCTCGGACAGAAACGGGAACAGGATTTGTTTTTTCCCCCACCCCCGAGAAGACTCGGCCTGTGAACGGTTACTAACTTCCTCGGCATGTCGGCGTCGCCAGCGCCCGCCCCCGCCAGGTGTTGCAAACTGATGTCATAGTGAGCCAGGAGGAAGTGCCCACTGAGACCTGCGGAATTTCACTCCGCAGCTGTGCAACGCCGCCGATTTACAGTATATAAAAAGCGAGCCCCCCCCCCGGGCACACATGACAAGGTTTAATGTTTAATGTTTCTTTATTAGCCCTATACAATTTCTTGCATTAGGAATTCATCTTTTCGCATACCCCAGCTTTTCTCCATGGAGACACAGACGCACAGACAGGAAGAGAAGCTTGGGGTCAGAGCGCAGGGTCAGCCATTGTACAGCGCCCCTGGAGCAGTTAGCGCCCCTTGCTCAGGGGCCCAACGGAGTAGGACTCCTCTGCCAGCTGTGGGATTTGAACCGGCAACCTTCCAGTCACAGGCACAGATCCTGAGCCACAGAGCCACTGCTCCGCCCTAGTGGGATGGTGGCTGGGGGGGGCTTAGAGACCCCGCGGGACAGGGAGCCTCCCGAGGCCTTGCTGGAACGTGGCTTGAGAGCACCTCCGAAAACACGCCCGCCGCCCCCCGCCCCAAAACCCAGACACAGAACCAGGGAGACGGGGACCCTGGTGCGGCCATAAACTCAACTCGACTTGTTTTCGTAAACGCCCCGCGGGGTTTCAGAGCCAGGGAACCCGCTGTTCTGGTTGTTGTTGGTTTTTTTTACGATTTCTTTCTGAAAACGAAGCGACAGCTCGGACGGCACGTTGGGTTCGCGTGCTCGCCTCTGGAGGCACGGGGAGAGGGTTACCTGCTGTGTTATGGTGTCCCAGGGGCCCTGCAGTAGGCGCTCTCGGTAGTGCTCGTGAACACCAGCCCAGATCTCCTCCAGGCCCAGCGGCCGTCCCTCTGTTACAGGCACACAATTCAAAGTCACAAAACACTGCTATATCCAATCACTGCCACTAACATAATAATAATAATAATAATAATAATAATAATAATAATAATAATAATTGCTTACACTTATATAGCGCTTTTCTGGACACTCCACTCAAAGCGCTTTACAGGTAATGAGGATCCCCTCCACCACCACCAATGTGCAGCATCCACCTGGATGATGCGACGGCAGCCATAGTGCGCCAGAACGCTCACCACACATCAGATATCAGTGGGGAGGAGAGCAGAGTAATGTAGCCAATTCATAGAGGGGGAGTATTAGGAGGCCATGATTGGTAAGGGCCAATTGGAAATTTGGCCAGGACACCGGGGTTACACCCCTACTCTTTTCGAGAAGCGCCCTGGGATTTTTTTTAATGACCACAGAGAGTCAGGACCTCGGTTTTACGTCTCATCCGAAGGACGGCGCCTGTTTACAGTATAGTGTCCCCATCACTATACTGGGGCATTAGGACCCACATGGACCACAGGGTGAGCGCCCCCTGCTGGCCCCACTAACACCTCTTCCAGCAGCAACCTTAGTTTTTCCCAGGAGGTCTCCCATCCAGGTACTGACCAGGCTCACACCTGCTTAGCTTCAGTGGGTTGCCAGTTGTGAGTTGCAGGGTGATATGGCTAGTAAGACTTCTAGTATCACTGCCACTGCTACAGCCACGGCCACTACGATAAGATAAGATAAGATCACTTTATTGGCCATATACCATTTCTTGTTTTATGAATTTGTCTTTTTCGCATACCCCAGCTTGCTCTCCATGAGACACACAGACAGGGAGAGAAGCTTGGGGTCAGAGCGCAGGGTCAGCCATTTATACGGCGCCCCTGGAGCAGCTGGGGTGAAGGGCCTTGCTCAGGGGCCCAACGGAGTAGGATTCCTCTGCCAGCCACGGGATATGAACCAGCAACCTTCCAGCTACAGGTGCAGATCCTGAGCCACAGAGCCACCGCTCCGCCCTATAGACTATTGACTACTGACTACTGATACCGTTACGTACCGCTACTACTGTAGTAACTACTACTGGCAATTAATACAGCTCCTTGAACTTCTACTACTACTGTTGGCAATTAACTCATAATTCTGCACCTCACACACTACTGCAAGTAGTGCTGAAAAGTCATAATACCACTACTCGCATGACAATTAATACTATTACTGACAATCCATTGCTGCAACTCCAAAAATGACTACCGTATCTTAATAAGAGCTGTAGCAAAAGAAATTAGTCACAGAATTCAAGGACCATTTTAATGAATCTAAAGTATTTTGAACAGATCTTTCCTACTTCCTTTGATTGAGAAAAAAGTCAGTCAAAAAAGGAAAACAAAACAGTTGTATGGTCTGCACAGGATATGTATTGTTTAGTTGAATCCCAGTTTAGGCATTTCTTTACAGAAGGTGTTAATAACCTTCTAAGATTATTAATGACTTCTGGGGCCCTGGATTCAAGTCCTGGGGTGCTATCTGCTTGGCATTTGTCTGATCTCCCCGTGTTCGCATGGGTTTCCTGCGCAAGGACATACAAAAAGCTAGAAACAATGCTAACAAAATGACTTGACCTTTTATGCACACGTTCTGTCATTTGAGCATACCCCTGTAAAACATTACATGTGATTATGACATCCTGTGCAGCAGTTAACAAACCTTCTGTCCCTTGCGGAGTGGTGGCTCTGTGGCTCAGGATCTGCCCCTGTGGCTGGAAGGTTCAAATCCCGCGGCCGGCAGAGGAATCCTACTACGTTGGGCCCCTGAGCAAGGCCCTTAATCCCAGCTGCTCCAGGGGTGCTGTATAAATGGCTGACCCTGCGCTCTGACCCCCAGCTTCTCTCCCTGTCTGTGTGTCTGTGAGTCTCACTGAGAGCAAGCTGGGGTATGTGAAAAGACAAATTGCTAATGCAAGAAATTGTATATGGCCAATAAAGTGATCTATCTGATCTAAAAAAAGATGGAAAGATTTGAAAGGATCCAGGGCACCTAGGGTGGAAGCTCTGAAGTACAGCACTGGAACACGGTAGCTGCAGGAGTAGACCACATGGTACTCGTAGCGAATTACTTCTATCGTTTTTACGATCGCGTTTTCTGTATCGCCTTCACCCGGCTCCTCTTCAACAGGTGTCTGAAAGGAGAGGACAAGACGCATTTTACTCAGGTTTGTCCGCCAACTCATTCTTCCATTCCAGAAGATATTATCAGGTCTTTTTCTTCTTCTGGTCTTTTCTGTTCTGTATTCACAATACGTATGGTCACTTGCTTTGTCAACCTTGTCGTGAAAGGCGCTATATAAAAACAAACTGATTTGAATTTCAACTTTCGACAGGTGGGTATCAGCTGAGCCTGAGATGCAGAGAAATGGGTGCAAAAAACTGTGAATTACTTAAAAAAAAACAATTTCCATTGAGCCTTTTTCCTATAATAGTTTTTATTTGATGTTGTAGTTAAGGTCTCATTTATTATGGAAACTACTTTTAAAACCACAGAAACAATCTCCATTGGCATTGTACATTATATAAAAGATACAAACCAGCTGACTGAGAGAGTATGTCTATGGATTTTCTTATACCACCTACCTTACAGCTGGAGGATGTACTGTTGACGTTTGGCTTACACTGCGAACAGAGCATTATATTGTCACCTAAAGGCATCCTTTTAATGTGATTTGACTTCATCAAGCTTAATGTGGTTAACAAAGATGTAACTCGTGCTGCCAGCTTTGTAAACTATCCTCCCAACACAACTGCCTATCAGATTAGCACTTTAAACAGGCTTGTCTGCTTCAAGGGATCTCAGTAGTGAATAAACACAGACTACCTTAATCAGCACAGTGTTAATCCCAGAACCCTTGATAAGATGAGAGCTGTCATCCTTGAGTATTCCCTCTGCTGAGCAAGTGACAATGTTTATTCTTATTATAAGACTTTTTTATATATTTCCCTTTTGAAACGACACCAACAAGACCCACACACCCCCCCCACCGGCACAAAGCGAAATTTAGGAGAAAGAATATAACTGCTGTACAGAAGACAGGTCAAACACCTTAACTACAGCTTATAAAAGATGTGCGTTTCTAAAATCTCACAGAGGAAAATGCAGAAACTGCCTGAAAAAAAACAAAATTCTGCAACCTATTTCCAAGCACATGTACAAGCTACAGGTCAAACTGATGTCAAGATCCGTCGTTCCAGTCTTCCTTTTTAAAGCTCACAACAACAAGCAACAACAACGTGAAATGCAGGCAACTTGAGAAAGCATTCACAATAACCATATTATTTTGACATTCAAGAGGGGAGCTGCGTTAGTGTGCTTTGGCTGCAAGTGAACAAGTAAAGGGTAATTCCACTCTGAAAAACAGAAAGGAGGAACAGCATTTCAGATGTGTAGCCTTCCTCAGGTATGGCATCAATTGACCTCTACTTGTTCCTTTGCTAATAAACAAGACGCCTAACTGGAGCTCAACACGGAAATGTGAAATTCAGACTTTTTTATAGCTTTGTTAAGCATACGACTGCAGTGCACAAAGCGCTGTCCAGAAGTCCAGAAGTCCGAACCTAACCGCCTGCAGATTGTTTACACAGGTTGTGCAGATTTTAATTCCGGTCCTTCGGCTGCAGTCTGATTAATTGGCTGTCAAAAGTTATCATTAGAGGTCAAGTCTTGGCACACTGAAAATCCAGAATAGACAGATAAACAGGAAATTGTTTAATTGGCTGAGGTTTTGAGGTTATCCTCGTGGTACTACTTGGTTGCAGTTTTTGTTTAGCTGGTGCCTGTTATTACAAGAGACCAAACTGTGCGAATATAAGTCACATCCTTTTTTATTGACTCCCTGTTAGTCCTTCTAGGAAGACGTTCGAGTCCAATTATAGATTTCACATTCCCCTGTTCATCGGCCTTCTCAGTTTCCTGAGCTGGAAACACTCACTACCTGCAGGGCCTGCTTACTCATCTGATGGAAGCGATAAGATCTTCTTTAGACTTTTCAAGTGCCGTCTTGAGTAACAACTGCCGTTTCGTGCCCAATGTCTGACAGGAAAAACCCACCAATTTAAAACGATGACATACTGGGTACTGGCATCTCCATAGAGTGTTGCTGTTCACCAAGTCTCACTTTGCTCCATGTGCTTTTGTTTCACAATTACAGCCCAAACACAAAAAGGTATTGTTGGCTGGTTCATAGCAACATATTGCCACAAAGAAACAGATAAGAAAAAGACATTCGTAATTGTGGTGTCAAAGGGTCTTTAAACTATAAGGGTCCTACACATAGCATAAGACTGCGTAATTAATATTCACGAGTTGAGCAGAGGTTAGGGCCCTAATCTCCAGACCAGAAGGCCATAGGTTCAATTCCCAGATGAAGACCCTGGCGCTCTATCACTGAGCAAGATCCTGTACCCGCCTTAGCACCAGGAAACCAAGCTGTTGAAATGGGTACCAACATTTTTATGTAAAAAAAAAGGTAATTGCTAATGTCTCACTCACATTGGAAAAAAACAGCTGAACTAACACCTCAAAAAAATAACTGACAAAAAATTACTCTTTAGAGTATGATCATAAGAAAGATTACAAACAAAGCAGCCATCTTGCATGTTTGGATGCAGACAGCAGTATTTGCAATGTTTTTATTTTATAAACAAGCATGGCGGCAATCTAGTTAAAAAGAGTGCTTCACTTTTAATTATGACCATTAGGTATTATGCAATTATTAGATTGTTAAAGGTAACATTCAGTTTTTCTTATTAAATCAAGGTGCTACTTCATAGACACGTTTGTAATTGTGCTTTTTTCTACAGGACTAGTTCTTACAAGACTGGTGCCTGTTGCTCACCACTCTGGAGACATGTTTTCAGCGATCCATCTCAGTGCTTGCATGATTTTAATGAAACAAGCAACTCTGGCCAGCAGGAGTTTGACACACACAGTATTTAAGGAGCTACAGTACAAACAAGAGGAGGACATTCTGCCCTTCTTGCTCTTAAGATGTAGTTTAAAAGCTAAGTGATTCTCTTTCTTGAAGGAGCCCAGAGGTTGGGTCTCAGCCACCTTGGCTGGAAAGTCTTTTTCAAACATCCAGAACTCTCTGTTTAAAAAAGTAGGTTTCCAATTCTCCGTCCTATATTTATTCCCATTTAGTCTCCAGTTGTGATTCTGTGTCCTGGTGTCACTACCTGACTGATAAATAACCTTCTGGATTCGGCCTTTTTTGTATCACATAAGATTTTATTTACTCGTATCAAAAGTCCCATCTCTTTTGCCCTGGACTGAAGAGATTCAGCACCTAAACCTGTTCATATACAGAATCACGCAGGCTGAAGGATCATTCCTCTTGTTCTCCTTTGAGCCGTTTCTAGGGCTACAATACCCATCCTGTGATATGGTGACCACAAGTGAAAACAAAATTCAAAACGAGGTCTTACTCCAGCATTATAAAACTTCCCGAATGTGGTTTAAATTCCACATTTTTGCTGCACAGCCAAGCTTCCTGTTAGTTGTTTTCTTTGCTTCCTCAAGTTGTCTTGATGAGAAGATAGAAAAATCTACACAAATACCTTTGTTCAGATAATTATATAATTCTAGCCTTCCTCAACCCTTTAGAACCTCAGGGTCCACTTCTAAAGTTTTCCAATACTGACAGCACCCGTTCCGTATTGAGGTCTTCTTTTGTGAAATTCCTGTGTGCCTTATTCAGTTCTCATGGTGACCATTTCATTTTCATCCTCTATTATTAATGCCCTACTATTTTATATGCAATTAACGTGAGTTTTTACAGTTTTATTACTGTTATAGTATGCTCTGCATTAGTTTTGGCCTCAGTTGCAATGCTCCATTGTGCTTTCTCAGCCATCACAAATTTTCTTTTTCTATCTTTGAATCTTAATCCCTGTTACACAGCCAATGGAGGGATCTCTTCATGATTTTTTTAAAATTTCTCCATAAACCATCAAAGGCATATGTTCTTGTGATTAAACTTATTTTAGTAAATTTTTGGTACCTTTCAACATTGTGCTTCTGATGTGTCACATTCCTTCTTCTACTAACCCCGAATTCATTTGTTACCCTAATACCGGATTCAAGCTTTAAAGATTTAGGGTAGAGAGAACTGTCACATCCAAACCACATGCACCGAACCTCTTCCTTTTCAGGGGGAGGCACAATCAAGATGGAGAACAGCAGAAGAAGCCCAGATAACGTAGGAAAATAGCAAGATAGAGGACAACGACCAGGCCAGGAAGACCAGCTCTGTCAAGGGTCAGACATAATTTTCACCCTCTGGAGTGGATGTCACATTGTCAAGAATCTCTGCAGTTCTTGCAGTTTAACCCTTACGGTTTCAACTTTGAGGCATAAACATTGAAGAACGGATGCTACTTGCTTTAAGCTTGCTGTTAGTGTGGCCCTGTTGTTATTATGTTGTTGGTAGTGGGATTTCCTGATCCCACCAGAAATGGTTGGATAGGATCTCCCTTCTCCCTGTTCCCTTCTTTCAAGACTTGTCAATCAAGTGTAACCTATCCTGCTTGTATTTGTCCCATTTGTTCCAGAAACCCATGAACCTACCCCCTCTTTGCTGCACCAGTCTTTACACTACCTTTAAAATCTCCCTGATCCCCCTAGTTCATTGTTACCACACACAACAGTCTTCATTTAATGTGAGAGTTCAGAAAGAGAAATTATTGGCATATGGCTATAATTATGTCTAGCAGCAAGTTGGAAGGTCTTTTGAGCCACTGTATGAGCTAACCTACAATTACAGTTTCAGTTTCGTTTACAGACCAGTCATTTTCAGCACCTGATGTACTCATGCTGTCAGGGAAACAAGAACCTGAGGACTATGCAGATGCAAAAATATCAACTGAGATCAGGGGGAACTTTTTTAGGCGTCGTCAAAGCCAGTACCCTGGAATCTTTCAAGAAGTGACGGGAAGAGATCCTCATTTTTGCAAGAACCAGATGCTTTCCCCTTTCGTCTTAGCAAAACCCTGCATACTTTTTCAAAGTAAAAAAAAAATAATTAAAAACGAATCTACCTCTCTAACGTACTAAAAAAGAGGCGACTAAATCAGAATTCACATAAGAATGGTTAAGATGATTAAAATGACTCGAAGCCACCTACTGTAGCTCAATTCACTTTTCAGCAGCTAACTGATCTGAGGGTCTCGTCCAGCCATTTCTTGAAAAGTGCCATCTATAACAACATGACTGGGTAAGCTTGTGCCATACTTCCATAACCCCTTGTGTAAAGAAATGCACTTCCCCTGGTGCGCGTTTCAGTGCTGATTCTGAAGAATTCTGCTGGGTTGATGTCATCAGTGCCTTTGAGGACTTTGGAGTTTATAGTTTTAAGACTATAATTTCTGGAAATTTAGGGAAAGAGTGGGAGCACGCAAAGCACATTACTGCATTAACACAGTGAGAGTAATATTTCAATGTACAGCCAAATATATTACTTGGGCACAAATAGCGTCAATAGACAAGGGTGCATTTTCATTGCATTTTAATTTTAAATCACAACAAAACACATTCTGCCCCTTACACGACTGGAATTACAGCACGAAGAACAACGAGATACAGAGAGATCCTTCTTCACACCTTTATAAAAACACCCAGGCAGACTTGAAAGTTTTCTGTTCTGGAAGGCACTGATCCCATGTACAGTGAGCTCTTGAAATTGCCGATGAACTAAGGTGCTATTATCAATGCATGACAATCTCACTCTTGTAGTACCTTGTAAAATGCACTGTATACCTAAGTGCTGAAAACGTCAAGGTCATGTGATGAGTACTTCAGAAGAGTAACCCTTCTCTTGCCTGACATCACTTTTCCCATCTTGCTTATACTCGTCTATGTTTCTAATACTGTACATGCAAGAGCTCCTGGATGATGGGGACGCGGAACAAGGCTGATCCCTCGCCAAACTAAAAAAAAGACCTGGCTCTCTGCCGGCTCAACGAGCAAACAATGAAGAGGCAACAATGAGCTCAGATAACTGCTGTAGGTGTGGACTTAAACGTAGAGATATGAACCATTCAGCAATTGATCTCGAAGCTGGAGTTGGTCTTGGGCGAATTAAATGAACAAAAACAGGTACTGGGGGTAAAATGAGAACTCAGTGCCTTTCCTGTTTTATGTATGATGTGTGCTGCTTTCTCTTATTAAGACTGACTTTTAGTTGCCTAGGATGGTGTCAAAACCTTTTTCGTACTCTGGTCATCCTTATTGGGAACTAAATTCTCAAATTTTTCCATGTTTGTTACTTTGGATGAAATGAGAAATTACTCTCTGTATTTGCTTAAAATATACTGTGTAATAGATAAGACCTTCGTATAGATATGTCCTTAATGATGTTGTATGCATTCAGTACATCAGCAAAACAGTGCATCTGTCCGTTAGAAGTGAGATTCTTTATTTGTGTATTGTCAGATGGAGGATCAGTCTTTTGACTTCTTATGACAGTATTATGAGGTTCACAGTTGGGGTCCATGCTCTTCCTTTGTTTTGTTTGTTGTTGTTGTTGTTGTTGTTGTTGTTGTTTTTTGGGGGGGAGTTTCCTGTTTTGTTGTTGTTGTTCAGGATGGGGAACAATGGTACCCTTCTGAGACACAAGAGTACGACTAAGAATATTGTTTCTATCACTGATTTTGTCTTTACATTATCACTTATTAGCTTGCCATGAGACAGGAACCTCATCTGAAACAACAAGATGTCTGTAGATCAAATCTGTTTTACTCACATTACTCCACACTTCTGGAGAAATCAAAGAAAGGGGTGCTTTAATAATATTACCAAGGAATTTCTGAACATCTGTTTTAGGCTCAGGAAGAGATGAAGGTGGGAGACTGGTGCATTTGAAAACTACTATTTCACGTACAAAATGTTTTGAGTTTATACTGGGAGAACACGGAAATGTGATTCAGGATTCACATTTTGATCTCAATATCAATCAATCGAGGTTTATTTATCGATGCACGAGCAGTACAGCACACAGCGGTGTTGGCGGCAATGAAATGCTTTGTGTGTGAGCTCGTTAAGAGGGAGAGAAGAGTAGAAGGACAGCAACTTATAGGGATTAGATTAGGATTATAGCATTAGGATGTGCAGTTAGCAGTACGGAAAACAGCATAAAGTAGAGAAACATACAGAAACGAACAGGAGCTCGTGGTGCAGTGGCCTTCCTCGTCAGCGCCATTATGTCTTTTTTATACAGTACTTATGTCTGGAACATTGCTGTTATACAGAAATTACTGTATATAGTACCACCTCAAAGCAAACAAATCCTGTGAAGACTTAATTTTATGACATTATAATATGCAAGAATTTACCAAGTCCTGACTTAGTGAATATTAAACAGTCGTTAAGGATTCATGTAATTTTATTTCAGAAAAAAGGTACCATCCCAGCGTGTTTTTAACTGGTTATTGGATACAAAACCTAGTGGGCCGATAAGCAGCAAACGCTTAAACGGAGGAGATGCAATTAATGGAGTACCCCAGGGATCTATACTGGGACCATAGCTCTTCTGAATTTATATCAGTCTGGATTCCCATGTAGTTAGTAAACTAGACAAGTTTGAATATTATAGCAAACTGGGAGGAATGGGAAGCACTGCAGAAGCAGCAAAAAAAATGAAAGAAAAAGGCTTAAAATCTGGCAAAAACCTAGGTGACATTTAATGTAATAATAATAATAATAATAATAATAATAATAATAATTGCTTACACTTATATATCACTCCTCTGGACACTCCGCTCAAAGTGCTTTACAGGTAATGGGTCTCCCCTCCACCACCACCTATGTGTCACCCCCACCTGGATGATGCGACGACAGCCATAGTGCGCCGGAATGCTCTATGGCTTGTAGACAAATGCAGAGTGCCAATGCAGACAGCCTAAATTAAATTCAAATCCAAGATGGGAAACTAGTGTTAGTTTGACATTTTTACCTCTAGACAATGTAGAGGAGCATGAAAACGGACGAACAGAATGTTGCAATACTGTATATAAATCAAGGTATTTTGTGTTAAAACCACAAGTTTCACTAGTAAGACCTCATTGAGAGTACCATGCAAAGTCTTGGTGACAACCTTAAAAAAATGTAATGGCTGATATACACTGTCCAAAAAAGAGTGACCAATTATATTCCCAGGTTAAAGGAATGTCATACTGAGCAAACTAAACCTCAATCCAACCACTGTCAGAAACCTACAGGAACTCAAAAGCAATCTGAAAAAACATAGAACAAGGCTGGATTACCAGTCAGTCATACACACCCATGGACAAACTCCGAACACAAATCAACCCAATCCATGCCTTTGGAAGATACGGGGAAATCGGAGAACCAACCAAAACCCACACATATCTAGGGGGACCATGCCAAGTCCTCTCAGAAAGTAGGACAGTCCAAACCAACACAGCACCCAAAAGCTTCAGGACAGTAGTGCTCCATCACCATGCCATGCAGAAGCCAACATTCAAAAAGTCTTGAACAAAAAAAAACCCAGAAGAGTACCCAATTCAAATATGCAATGGAAACTCAAAATTTGAATTTAAAACCTAAACAGGGGACACTTTATTTACACAGAGGAATGGGAATCTGGAACAAGCTACCCAGCCATGTTGTTAAAACCAACCCCCTGGCTTCTTTCAAGATGTAACTCCATAACATCCTTGGATCACTGAGCTATTACCAACCAAATGAGCTTGATGGGACATATGGACACTTCACTTTTGGATTCCTGTGCTCATATGTAAGGGATTGTAGTGTTTCATTGAATCGTAGGATTACTGTTAAAAGTTCAATAAGAGACATAGTTACATTAAAACAATCTTACAGTCAGCTTCATCAAATTTATCAAATGCTCAGTTAAACAAAAAGCAAAAAAAAAAATCTAACTTAAGTACTTTTAAGGCATTCACATTGCAGGTCTGTTGTCAGAACTGAGTGTGAATGGGCAGAATTTAAATAGTTAAATATGTAACTTGAGATAAACTGTATCCTGGTGTGGAAAAAAGGGGTCTCACATCTGGCTTCTCTGTCTGAATCCATACATCACTTGAGGCCCCCACTTCAAAAATAAATTACCTGTGAGCACACTGAAACAATTAACCAGGAAAAGACCACGTAACCTAAAACAGCTTGTGCGTGGCACAGGAGCTGTGTGTTTCAGAGAGAGAGAGAGAGAGAGAGAGAGAACGGGAAAGAGGTGTGGGTGGCATTGCACAACGGAAATCGAACTCACAAAAAAAAAGAATCTGAATTGTGCTATTCTAAAAAGGCAGCTTTTGTTTAAAAAATAGAAGCTCGGCAATGGGTTCCCACCGGGTTCAGCTGAAAATGCAAGTGGAGACAGGCAGCTGGTGAAAAACCTTGGGAAACGCTTCGACTTTATAGTGCCAGCTTTATCTGGTTGCTCCACTCACTGGAATATCTGATGACAAAACACGTGGGGAAAGAAGCAGAAGTTCACCGTGTTATAGAAAAAGAACTGCCGCTCTGGAATCGGGGAGGGAATGTCCCACACGGACACTACGGAGTATTCAACACCCTCAAGGGCACTGACAGACTCAACCCAGTGGACTACAAAATCAACAGCAACACATGAACCAGGGCATACTATGTGGAAGCACATTTACAACCGGGAACAGGAGACCCATCTTTACCCAAAATAAATACTTGCATAATCCTTACACTTACGGTACATACCTCTTTTCTGGACACTCCACTCAAAGCACTTTACAGGTAATGGGGACTGCCCTCCAGCACCCCCAGTGTGCAGCCTCACCTGGATGATGCAAAGGCAGCCAAACAGCGCCAGTCAACTCCCCACACACCAGCTCTCAGTGGGGAGGAGAGCAGAGTGATGAAGCCAGTTCATACTGTAGACGGGGCTATAAGGAGGCCATGATCGGTAAAGTCCAGGAGGGAAATTTGGCCAGGAGGGCTTTCGGAGTATTGACCAAGCTAACCAGGCACCTTGTTAAAGCGGATATCTTTGCTTCTTTCACAAAATGGTTGGTTGTTATGCTTGGATCAACTCAATACTAACTACCAAAATGGGTAGATGGGCCAAATCGACTCCTCTTGTTTTTAAGTTTTCTTGTGTTCTTAACCAACAACAAGCCTTCGGGGGAAAAAACTGGGGTGTGGTGAGCAACAGCCGAGCAGGTTTTATTTTGTTGTGGTTGAGACTTACAGTTAAAAAACAAAAAAAAAAAAAAGGTTTTTATTATATCAGAGCACATAAAGTCCCCGAAACAATCTTCCAGCATAATGAGATTGATGCCTCAAACTTGTTTACGGGTGCAGAGAGAGAGAGGGGGAAGGAACCAGCAGATTTCTAGGGACAGCTGTAGGAAATGCGTTGCCCCTCCCACTAATTTCATCCTCACACTCGCTGGTCCAGACGTCCTGAGGTTCACAGCGAAGGTCGTACCCAAGACCATTCATTCATTCATGCAACGCCTGGAGGGAGAGTGACTACTGTCAGAGAGAGAACCGATCATCTTTCGTGTCCGAAAAGCCCCGTTTCTTTGTTATGAGCAGAGCACAGTAACTAAGTAACTTCACAGCGAGTGTGCGGATCACTTGTTCTCATACTACTATGCAAGAAAATACAATGGTGTCCTTATGATTAAACTGAATGACTAAAGTTCACGGGCTGTTTTCCAAGCCCATGGCGAACAACATTACTAACAACATTAAATTATTCAGGACCTGCCCTCACTTATTTAGTTTCCAGCATCGTATTGTTCTTCAGAACCTCATCAAGCAGTTATCTGAGAGATCCCGATCAATCATTCTCCACACCACAGCTCAGCCCGCAGCTCTGGCAGCTCTCCCTCACACCACATTCGCACTGCTTTTCCACCCCCAGCCTCATCTCACTTTGCGAGCTTCGAACTTAAAATCAGTTTCTGGGCAGAGTGTAAAAAAAAAATTGGGTTTTACTTTTCCTTCATGATGACAAGTGCGAAAGATGTCCTTCTTTCCAACATGTGTGCACACGATTTGTCTTTTAGGCCTGTAATTACTCTGCTCACTCGTCTCTGGGCACCTAACAGAACAGTGTATTGTTTCATTTGGAAACCAGAAATGAACAAAGTACTCTAAATAAGATTGCAACTGCAGTGTTGTGTAAACACGCCCAAATCTTATTTCAGAGCTAATCGCATTGTCCAAGCTATCAACTATTAAGATACAAGATACAAGAAAACAAACATATTGCTTGGATATAACTTTATAGAAAAGAAACCTAGAATGTCATCAAAGCCTCCATTTAACAGAGAAAGCACACATTCAAGCCACAAAATGGATACAAATGTGGGATCGAGTTCAATACCTTCTTGCCCACTGCAACTAAAACAATTCATCATTCATAACCATCATTCATAAACGACAATTTCCTTCTTTCCCTGGAGATTTCCTGTTTTAACAACATAAAAACTTTCCTTGTTTCAGGATTTTTCGCCATGCACGGTTAGTACTAAACTCGACAGCTCATTCAAATACCTCTCCAAAGGAGTAGAACAAAGGTCACAGGAGTGAGCAGTCCCGTTCTTTACTTTCAGCTTCCCTATGTTAAGCATTTATTAAGCGTATCAGCCTTGCAAATCCTTGTCCCAGTCTCTTGTAACAAATGCAGAACATGTCTTTAAAACCCACGCTGAACCCCGGTCGGCGATCTTTCTTTCAGGGCCTGCTTCATTTGTGAATTTGTGACGGGCTCGTCGTGCCGAGCGCAGTTCCTTCGCAGGCCTGACGCGGGGCTCCGGCTGGCCTGTGAGACAGTGCCCCCCCTGCGTCTGAGCTTGTGAGGCTGTTTCTCACAGGGTCTCGCCCTCTGACCAGTGCCTGCTGCCCTCCACTCCCTGCCTCGCAGCCAGGCCTCTCTCCCAGTCTGAAAGCCGAACGCCTGTTACAGTACCCAGCGGAGCTCAAGGGACATCACACACCCATCGGGTCATTTTCCACTACCGCCGATCCCAGGTGAGGGGGCATAATTCAGTTTTTGTATCAGAACTGAGAGGCAGACAGGCCCATCATGGCAGAAAAGCAGTATTCTTTAACAGACAGAAGTAACACTGACTGGAGATTAGAGATTTGTAAACATATTCCAAACATAAAAGCACAGAAACAACTTAGGATGTGGTGACTGGGTTAGAAAAGTGCAAGGGGTGGACATACCCAATACCAAAACCACTTCTTCTGCAGTTGTTCTCGACTGAAGTAAGAGGCACTCCAGTCGCAAGGGTGATGTTTAATTTGAGATGAGACGTAAAGTCAACATGGGTTTAGACAGAAAAGGTCTTGTTTAACTAACTTGAATTGTTTGAACAAGCAATACAAACAGTTTATACTCCTTAAGCATCGGATTTATTTAAATTTTGATACGGATGGGGGAAAAAAAAGGTCAATTCTCAATTTAAAAGACATAGGAATCCAACAGAACGACTGCACATACAATACTGTAGATTGGCAAGAGGTTAACAAACAGGAAACAGAGCATCCTCTTCAGGGACATAACCTCTGACAGGGCAGCTGTAAGCAGAAGTGTACACAAGAGATCTGTATCAGGTCCACTGCTCTTCCTGACCTGTATCTATTATTTAGATTCTGGTATAGTGAGTAAATTACTTAGGTCAGCAGATGATACACAAATCGAGGAAGAAGCAAACACAGCAAATGAGGAGCAGAGGAACGACTTAAAAAACTCAGGCAAAACCATGGATTTGGCAGACAGCTGGCAAATGAAATCTAATGCAGATACGTGCCAAGTGATCCACACAGGAATTAGAACATGTGCTCTAACATTGCATTGTTATATATTATGTGTTGGAGGAAAATGATTGGGCATGATCATGTAATGATAAATCTAGGGAGCTTTATCTTCTCAATCTAGAAAGGAGTCTGAGAGTAAATAAAATCGTAAGGGGTAACGTTGGGGTCAAGCTAGGGGACTATTTCACTCACAGCAGCAAAACAAGGTCACGGGACCACCCCTGTTAACTTAAAGGGAATCCATCGAGGTTGCAGAATAGCAAACGTTTCTTTGTGTGGAGAACAGTATCTTCAGGTGGCTGAGATCCTTCAGAAACAGCCTTTTGAAATTTCACAACGGCATAGTCAATAATCTGCCAAACGAGCAAGATGGTCCACATCAACCCCTCTCATGCGCAGCTTAACTAATGGTCCTCTTAACATTAGTTAATGTTACAGTACTGTGGCACCTTCTGTCACAAAGTCAGGGTTCCTAGGAGCTACACAAGTGTTTCAGCCATAGTGCAGCACAGGCGCAGAACTACAGGTAGCTCAACCCAGCGGTGCATCAATATCGTTTGGGGGAGAACAAAATAGAAGATATTTATTTTCCATGACAACATTCTGATTCGGGTCTTAATGATCTTATGTGATGCTCATAATCTCTGTCTTTAATAGTAGATCAGAATAAAAAAATGAATCCCTTCAGCACACAGTTGAAAAGGTCAAACAACACTGGATGGTAAAAATCAAGAGTAGCAATCAAGGCATGAAAAGATTACTGCGTCAGCCCCGTCTTAACAGATGTTTCACTTTAAGATACTTCTCTCTCCCGAAATCTAGAGAGTCAGGGGCGTGCTTTCCACCCTCAGTCACCGCCGAAACAATGTTTCAAAAGCAAAACTCACCTGAAGTGTTTTATTGTGAGCGTCAAAACTTTGAAATTAAGTTTTAAATGAGGGCAATGGGATGCAAAAACCATTAGAAAGATGGTCGAACATATTATCATCAACACAGCATGCTATGGAGTGGACTCCGATTATTATTCTAATATTACTATTAATTCTGGTGGGTAGCTGTGTCAGCATGCATAGGCTGCAAAGGAGCAAGTAAAGGTTTATTCCATGCTGAAAAAAAGAAGGAAACACAACATTTTGGCTTCTCCAAACCCGAAGGCGGCTCCACAGCCGAAATGTTGTTATCTTTCTTCTCTTTACAACCTATTACTTGTTCCTTTACCATTAATTCTTATTATTCACAGTCTGGCAACGACTACACTGTACTGCTGATGGAGACTTCTTTCCTTGTATTTTACCAGATAACTGAATCCAGGGATCCCATTTCCAGTGCAGGGCCTCCCTCCCAGGATGTGAGACCAAAACCCTGCAGGGTTAGTCTGGGGTCCTGAGCACCACTTCACACAGGCTCGTGCTTCTTCCTGCGACACATTCACACGCGGCTCGCACGCCCATCCGAGATCACAGAGGTGGTGGAAAAAAAGCCTACCACGCATCCAGCTCGAAAGGGGTTAATTTGCAGAGCGAGACGCGCACAACGGAGGATTTTGTGGGGGCCTGGAACAAGCCACCAGGCCATGGTTGTTAAAGCCAATACCCTGGCTTCTTTCAAGAAACAGCTGGAAGAGATCCACAGATCAATTAGCTGCTATCCACCAAACGAGCAAGTTGGGCCAAGTGGCCTCCTCTCGATTGTAAACTTTATGTTCTCATGTTCAGTGTCTCGCTGAGCCTGAGGGAAGCACACAGCACACAGAGGTGCATAATCAAGTGGCGATAATACCCTGCCTTCTTGCCTCTCATCATCTACTGCATCAGTAGAAAATACAATCTGATAAAGTGCAATAGAAAAGGCTACTGCAGATTCCCATAAAGCAGAATAAAATGCCAGTTATCTACACTGCACCTTTAAATTCTGAAAGAACACAAAAATGTTTGTTTTTTTCTTTAATCCATGGCACGGCGGATGAAAAGATTCGCATGCACTTGTAGCGGAGCATTTGCAATGCAAATAAGAAAAAAAAAAACTGTGCTCTTCCATCTCCCTGCCCTGATTGAATGGCTTGTACTTTTGCCCAAAATGTCTAAAATGGTCTTCTTGCTTGTCTGCCAAGATTGAGGTTCATCTCACTGCATTCAGTTCATATTGTCTTACATTTAATGTGCTTTATTGAACAAAACATGCCTGAATGAACAGGAATACAATCACAGACAATTATTTTGTTGGAGTACCTAAATTCAGCTTTCTAATAAAACCATAAACAAAATATAAAAAGTAATTTCATACTCCTCACAAATGTATTTTGGCAATTGGCATAACTCTTATGACACAGATTTGTTGCCAATTACTGCAATTCCTGACAATTATAGAAGCATAAATACAATTATGATGAAATGCTGAAAAACAAATGACAAATTTGCAATGCAGAAAAGCAGCGAAAATGATTAAATTTAAAGAGCAAGATGACAATCCAGGTTTTACTACATATGAAAATTTGCAGAAAGTCTCAGCTCACTCAGAACTACAGATATACAGTAATTGCTGTGACACTGCATGTGAGCGAGCCCTTCTGGGGTGGTCTGCAACACAGCTTCGTCAGCCCATAAGCTGTGGAATGGCCAATTTCACCATGACTATCACCTGCATAATCACAATGATGCATAGCGTACAGTATATGCCTTAAAATCACGGTTATGCATTCAATTATTTTCCATTTTTTATTTTTAATTAATTTAGTAAAAGTATAGATTTGTTTTCACCTTGACATTATACTGTAGAGTACTTTGTGTTGATGAGTGGCAGAAATTCTCCGTTAAATCGTGGTTCCATGCTGTGAAGCTTTAACTAGGGACTTCTGGTCATTTCTTTTGAAAGTAACACCTTGTAACATTTTTACTTTTACAATAATAAAAAGCAGACCTAGTCACAGATCTATTTTAAAAGGATCGAAATGCAATTTGACAAAAAGGAAACAGAATGTATGAACGGAATGAAAAGACATTCAATGCTATATTCAAAAGAAAAAGAAATCAAAGAACAATGTTGTGACAAGATACTGTGAAAGCTGCCTCTCTAAACCACTTGTGAGCTGAACTTCAGCTTCTTATATTTACTTAGTTTTAGCTGTGATGAGAACGCACTGGGCTCATGGGATTGAAGAAGTGGTTCACACTGTTCAGACAAGCCCCTACCTGAAGATTTTGTTTTTCTACGACTTGCTGAATTAGCAGCTGGGATAAAAATTCCTGACACTAAGGGGTCCTCTTATTTTTTCAACAGACACTTACGTCTTACTTTTAACCAACCACCTTCATTAAAAATGATTAATAGTGGAAGCTTTTGTTGACATTGCCCTCAGTGGTATTCCCTGACTCCAGCTGTACGGTACATTTGGAACAGGGTCACCCCAGCCTAAAAAGGACCAATTCACAAAATGATTAAATCCACAAGAGATTGCAGCTAGCAAGGATGTGCAGTCTTCGAGAGACTTATTCAAATTTAAAACACCATTCCTCATCACATCACAGCAACTTTTAAACAATCTAATTATATGAAGAACTGTAGCAAATAAGGAATTATGACTTAACTGTAAGAACAATAAAAACAGTATTACATGACTAATGGCTTCGTTTTCAAGGACAAGCTTTCCTTGAAAAACGTACCTGTACTTTAAGATATAAAATTAATTATTTTCAATGTGCTTGGAATCCCCTTTTCACTTATCTTCAATCAGAAGGTGTTGACCCTCTGCTTCTTGTACTTTCAATTAAAACATTACAAGTAGTGGCTGATAACTTCTGCTAAATTATTTAATTTTACTCATGGACATGTATATTCCCTGTACGGAATTATATGTATACCCCTTTTATGAAGGATGTTTTCGAAGTTTAATTAAATAACTGCAGGGATAACAAACTTGTAAAGGTAGTTTCTGAAAAGGTTTGGCAGTTTAGCGCGCAGACCCGCTCTCAGCGGAAGTCTGGTCTCAGCCATGGCTCTCCTCACAGAAAAGCGAGTGGTTTTCCACACGCTGCGTCACAATCAAAGGCCTCTCTCTCATGACTCTCCACAGCGGTTCATAAACATGAACTGCTCTCCAACTTTTTATTCACTTCTGTCTCCAGAAACAAGTCCTGCAGTAAGAGGGGATGTGAGAAACCATATCGCTGGTTCCTTCACAGTTTTCCGTCTTGGATTGCGATTAAGTTTAAGCCATGTTTAAGTTTAAAGGGATGTTACACGATCAAAAACAATGCAAGAGAAACTCATACACTAGAAACAAAAGGACTGCAAAAGATACGGGCGACATCATACAAGGACGATTACATATTATTTTTACGTATTGTGGAGACTGCAATCCACTAAGGGGTGTTACTTTAAAATGGAGACGGGTCAACTGGATTTTTCTCACTTTGAGTGGTTAATGATGTTGTTAATTCTGGACACAATCTATTAATTGATTATTAGGTGGTATATTCAATTCCAGAAAACTCCTCCGGATTACTCTAAATGACTCCAGTGAAGGAAAGGGATTATATTAAATATATGGCTTAGAGTAATTTTTGTGGTAGGGGAGGGGTTCAGATAATTAGCAGAATTACACCATGCTTCATTTTGTAAAGCTGTCCACGGAATTCAATTTTGATTCAACAAAACAAAACAGTTAAGGAATACTTTCCAGAGTTATTAAAGATAAGGATCGTTTCCTGTTATGACTGCTGTAGATGGGGCACAAGATATTAGATCTGTTAAGGACTAAAATAAAAAAATAAATAATGGAACGGATCAGATATTCATTATTTAAATAAAACTTGCTCTGGATCGAGGTCTATTCACACAGTGACAGGCTTCAGCCAAATGACAGTCTTAGACCAGGGTGTCTGGTGAAGTGATCTTTAATTCCAGATAGGTATCAAAATGTTGGTGCACATCTGGTACTAATTGAGAACAGAGCCTTACATCAAGTTCGTAGTAAACGCTTTGCCCAGAGTGACCTAGCTATTCTGGATTATGGGGTAGTCGACGGACTGATCACAAGATTATTTTCTGCTCAAAAGCCTGTATTTTAAAACCACTTTATCACCATTTTCACTCCTGTAAATATGGGCTTCTTTTTTTTACCTTAACTCTGTGAAAAGTATGGGATTTACGCACACACATCTGACAGAGGATATGTAACCATTCCATGTGCAACAGGGTTTCTAGATGTAATCAGGATCCATGCAGCAGTACCGAATTCAGCCCTTCAATCCTATGCAACCAGAAAAGCACTGTAGTATTGTATTGCTGGTCAGCTGTAAAAAGCTCTGAGCTTTTAAGGTCAGTCAAAACTTGCAAGTCATTTTCCCTAAAAAGTGTTTCCTTTGAGCCTTATGAAGGTCACCATGAAGAGCAAAAATCAGGCTCAGTTTAAGATTATTCCCTCATTCATCAAACCTTGCAAAACTAATAATAATTAACAAAAATTCCTTACACTTATATATTGGACACTCCAATCAAAGTGCTATAAAGGTACAATGCGTAGTGTCCAACTAAATGATGCAATGGCAGAGCCGGTACGCTCCCCACACACCAGCTCCCAGCGGGGAGAAGAGCAGAGTGATGAAGCCAGTCCAGAGATGGTAGTCATTAGGAGGCCATGATTGGTAAAGGCCGGGAAACCAGGGTTAAAACCCCTACTCTTCTCAAGAAACGCCCTGGGATTTTTAATGACCACAGAAAGTCAAGACCTTTGTTTTATGTCTCATCTGAAGGACGGCACCTTTTTCACAGTATAGTGCCCCCATCTCTATACTGGGGCATTAGGACCCACACAGACCACAGGGTGAGCGCCCCCTTCTGGCCCCACTAACGCCTGTTCCAGCAGCAACCTCAGCTTTCCCAAGACTCCCATCCAGGAACTGGCCAGGCTCACACCTGCGGGGCTTCAGTGGGCTGCCAGTGGTGAGCTGCAGGGCGATATAGCTGCTAATACAAGGGCTTTCAAGAAAAACATACTGGAAGAAGCTGATTTACTTTTGACATGAATGCACATTATGTTTTAATATCCAGGTCAAGCCTGATCTTATGTGGGATGGTGGTACAGATGAAAAAGAAACTTAGCAACTAATCTTCTAAATTTTATGAAAAACTCCAATTTCAACCCCACCCCCAAATCTCCACAAAATCACATTAATACAGTGGTTCCCTACATTGGTCCTGGGGGATTGCTGTCTCTTCTGCTTTTCGCTCTAGCTGAGTGCTCAATTGCCAGCTAATTGATTTCAATTTTTTGTTGGAGGGGATATTACTGAATTTGTGTTTAGCTCTTAAAGTATTGAATAGTTTTGTAATAGTCATCAAAGCACTACCTATTTCCGAGCCTCCGAAGCGCCCTCATTCAGCTGTCACATTCTGTGCAGCTGTGTCAGTCTAACTGACTTATACTGCATATTGTCATTCTTCTTTAATTAATTGCCCATTAATACCTGCTCAGAATTAAGGGTAAGCAACTTAAGGTGAGACTGCTTGATGTTCTGTGAGCAGAGGTTGTTGGAAACAAAGGGGATTTTTTAAACTCTGGACTGAGAGCAGAAACCAGTTAACCAAAAACCTCAACAAGCAAGAAGATTAATTAAAAGCATCAATTAGCACCACTGATTAAGAGTTCAGCTAGAACACAGACCAGGAGACAGAGCAGTACCACAGCACTAGGGTTGAAAATTACGGCCATAAGGCATTTTTGGCCAGATGCTGATAAACTGTACAAGAGACGAGCAAAAAAGGTTTGCTGTGCAGTTTTTAGAATGCCTTTCCTCAAACTAAACGAGAGACATATTCTTCAACTCTCTTAAAATCCAAACTCAAAACGCATCTTTTTAGCAGAGTCTACTGTATGTCTGAATGCCCTGCAGTCAATCTTTATTAACCTACTGTATATGTTCGTTTAATTCTTTTCAGTTTATATTGTACTTTTTTGTCTTTTTTCTTTATCAAGACATACTGTACAGCATCCTTGGGTTTAGAAAGGCACTTTATCAATGAAAGTCATTATTATGTTGGGGGGGGAGGATTTTCGAAGGAGCTCTGAGGTAGCGTTTGCATGGCATTCCGGCTTTGCTGAAGCCAGTGTGGTGAGGTTCAAGTACCATAAAGTAAATTGGCACAGCTCCCCATCTGTGCACTGAGCAGGACAAGATCTAGAGGAAAAGCAACAGGGCGTTCCTTCCGGCAGCAAGAGCTTGGAGCTGAGGGATCATGAGTTTGCATGTAGGGCTCAGGTTTCTTTACGGTAGTACCACGAAGAAAACAGGAAGGCATGCCAGCCTATGGGGGGAAAAAAACAGACTGAGCTTTTTCTAAAACGAACGGTATGTGAGACAAAACACTTCCATTTTAACTAACCCGAGCTAATTTTGTGGTAATATCATTTGGAATTGGATGCTGTCGAGATAAGAGAAGGAAAAATAAGAACAAGCATGGCAGACAAGAGTACTGTACAGGACACACTCCCTGTCTCAGTCAAAAAGGACTGGGACACCAAAAAAGGCTAAGCTGAAGTCTTGTTGGCTTTGTCAGTCAAGCATCTGTGTTCAGAGATACAGTGCCTTGCGAAAGTATTCGGCCCCCTTGAACTTTTCAACCTTTTGCCACATTTCAGGCTTCAAACATAAAGATATAAATTTTTTATTTTATGTGAAGAATCACCAACAAGTGGGACACAATTGTGAAGTGGAACGAAATCTATTGGATTTTTGAAACTTTTTTAACTAATAAAAAAATTAAAAGTGGGGCGTGCAAAATTATTCGGCCCCCTTGCGTTAATACTTTGTAGAGCCACCTTTTGCTGCGATTACAGCTGCAAGTCGCTTGGGGTATGTCTCTATCAGTTTTGCACATCGAGAGACTGAAATTCTTGCCCATTCTTCCTTGCAAAACAGCTCGAGCTCAGTGAGGTTGGATGGAGAGCGTTTGTGAACAGCAGTTTTCAGCTCTTTCCACAGATTCTCGATTGGATTCAGGTCTGGACTTTGACTTGGCCATTCAAACACCTGGATACGTTTATTTGTGAACCATTCCTTTGTAGATTTTGCTGTATGTTTGGGATCATTGTCTTGTTGGAAGATAAATCTCCGTCCCAGTTTCAGGTCTTTTGCAGACTCCAACAGGTTTTCATCCAGAATGGTCCTGTATTTGGCTGCATCCATCTTCCCCTCAATTTTAACCATCTTCCCTGTCCCTGCTGAAGAAAAGCAGGCCCAAACCATGATGCTGCCACCACCATGTTTGACAGTGGGGATGGTGTGTTGAGGGTGATGAGCTGTGTTGCTTTTACGCCAAACATATCGTTTTGCATTGTGGCCAAAAAGTTCGATTTTGGTTTCATCTGACCAGAGCACCTTCTTCCACATGTTTGGGGTGTCTCCCAGGTGGCTTGTGGCAAACTTTAGACGAGACTTTTTATGGATATCTTTGAGAAATGGCTTTCTTCTTGCCACTCTTCCATAAAGGCCAGATTTGTGCAGTGTAAGACTGATTGTTGTCCTATGGACAGACTCTCCCACCTCAGCTGTAGTTCTCTGCAGTTCATCCAGAGTGATCATGGGCCTCTTGGCTGCATCTCTGATCAGTCTTCTCCTTGTCTGAGCTGAAAGTTTAGAGGGACGGCCAGGTCTTGGTAGATTTGCAGTGGTCTGATACTCCTTCCATTTCAAGATGATCGCTTGCACAGTGCTCCTTGGGATGTTTGAAGCTTGGGAAATCTTTTTGTATCCAAATCCGGCTTTAAACTTCTCCACAACAGTATTACGGACCTGCCTGGTGTGTTCCTTGGTCTTCATGATGCTCTCTGCACTTTCAACAGAACCTTGAGACTATCACAGAGCAGGTGCATTTATACAGAGACTTGATTACACACAGGTGGATTCTATTTATCACCATCAGTCATTTAGGACAACATTGGATCATTCAGAGATCCTCGCTGAACTTCTGGAGTGAGTTTGCTGCACTGAAAGTAAAGGGGCCGAATAATTTTGCACGCCCCACTTTTCATTTTTTTATTAGTTAAAAAAGTTTCAAAAATCCAATAGATTTCGTTCCACTTCACAATTGTGTCCCACTTGTTGGTGATTCTTCACATAAAATAAAAAATTTATATCTTTATGTTTGAAGCCTGAAATGTGGCAAAAGGTTGAAAAGTTCAAGGGGGCCGAATACTTTCGCAAGGCACTGTAAATACGATATAATGTGCATTTTATTTTTGGTAAACAAATAAAACTTAAAACTTCAGTCAATTCATTTCAAGAGATCACATGTATTGGGAAACTTTTACATGAAGGTAGATGTCAGTTTTTAGGTAACTGAATGATGTCCTACTGTAAATCCACTTTCACCATATTTTCTATGTAATCAGTTACACTGAGTTCTTGGGGTGTTCTCACTTCAGTTCTTCTGCAGTGTGTAAATTGTGTGCTCAACTGGAATTAAATCTACCAACCAACTTGGTCAAATTTGAGATTTTCTACTTCTTTTTCTCCTGAAATGCATTGACCATACGTTTTAGTTTAGCTGCCTTCATTACTTCATCAATAAAGATGAGTGGGACAGTTGGTCTGTTCTGATCTGGTCAGTCCATGGCATTACCTCCATTCCTATTCTAATATTATCACACACAAGGCATGGAATTACCCAGAAATAAAATCTATATTCTATGCATCATTCCCATTTATCTCATGATCGCAAGCGCAAAGTGCTTGATGGGAAGGCAGAAATAAAAGTTTTAACTTTGTCGTCCCTGTACGGTTGAAAGGAGAATTGTATACGAGACCTCCATACAAGAAAACGAGGTCTCCACTTCTGTGGGTTGTGTGCTGGAAGGGTTAACCCAGCCAGATTTTTCTAAACTGAGACATTCTGCGTACCCTGAAAAGCATTCCGATTCCAAAACAGGAAGCCGCAAAAAGAACAGTTGGTTTTGCTAATCTTGCACAGATCTTTTGGAACATTTTTTTTTTCCTAAACAATTGTCGAAAGGACTCTCTCCCAGTCTACGTGCTGCCACATGCAGCTGAAAACCATCACCCGAGCCAGTTTACAGTTTGATTATCTGGGGTGTTTTCCAAGACGGCCTTCTCATCCACCAGCTAGCGGCGAACATCAGTTTGTCATCAACGTCTCCTCCAGTGGCCTTACGTCAAGAACCCTGCTACCCATTAACAGCAGACGTGCTTGTTGTGCCCTTTAACAGCCTGAAATATGTGGAGGAATGCAGGAGAGAGCAAAACTGTACAGAGCATTTGCGAGGCAAAAAACGAACTGTTCAGCTGTATCAAGGAGAAAACAGCTCCATTTTATTTTTTAGGCAGAAAGCCTGGCTTCTTCAAAAGGGATTAAGTCACTGTGAAAATATCCTAACATTAAAAAAGGGCAATGTGGTTTGCTTTTTAGTGTACAAAAAAGGAGGGGGGTCTTGCTATAAAAACAAATACTCCTACAATGATCTCATGACCACAGCACAAGTGATCCTCTAATGGCTGCATAGCGCACGACTCAACCAGAACAAACCAAGGCAATGAAAACAGACTCCTGCAGTTCACACTCCGGAAAGTGGGGAAACCATCTCATTCACCCCCTTTGTTATCCTAACTAAAGTAAAAGGCACCCGGGTTATAAAACATGCTGCTGTATATTCTGATGAAGGATGCTATACTGAATGATAGGAAACCGAGTTCCCTGTCTGAATGCAACCAGCTATCTTTTAACACTCTTATTTCTGAAAGCCGTATAGACATGTTCCTGCAAAGCTGGCTCTTGCACCAACCAAGGGCAGAAACAATGTCTGAGATCTGAAATAATCCACCCTCCACATGGCAAATTACAGGAGTGCCACTTGAGACAGACACATCTGCAGATTCATAAAACCCAACTTAGCAGCAGAATGGAGAGCGAGACATGAAAACAAATCAGCAAACTGTAACATACTGTAAGTATTTAAGGCCACACAACCTGTAACATCGGACGTGTAGTCTCCCATATACCTTCACATGCACCTGGGTATGCAAATGTCAGACAAGCCCCCTTGCCAAGCACATAGCTCATAGCCACTACAGCAAACTCAATCCAGGAAGAGACCAGTTTTGTGGACCTGTACGCTTATAATTGTTCTTCTCTGCAGGGTCCTGCAATGATCCCAGGGATATCGTTTACAACGGAAAGAATCACCACGTTAATAATGAGTTTGGGTTTCTGCAAGCGACCATCCTCTGACCGGTATCGTCTCTTAAAGCAGATTCCAAAATCGGTGGAGGTGTCTTAGGCACTCAAGAGTGTTCATTTTGATTACTGTGGTCCCTATTTTTTTTTTGGTGTTAGCCAAATAATAAATTTTACAAATAAAGTTGAAAACATTCATTCGAATTTTCAGATTGAAGTTTATTAAAAATGTATACATACTGTAAATAGTGAAGTTGACAACAATGGATCAATACTGGAGTACCACAACCCATAGGTAGATGTCTGGGTTCTGCTTTTAACAAAAAAAAAGGGTTCAAGTCTGTTCTATAGGGCTTAGTGCACCATAACGAATCTGATGAAAGAAAAAACTGTTTGAAAGGGCTGAGAATCCATTTACAGAAACATTTCTTGTCAAGTTGGCACCAGCATTACTCTCCAACAAGACCCTTTATATACACCCCATTCATGCAGAACATTTTACCATGCTGATAGAGTCCTGGTGTAAATGTATTTATTTCACACCTGGTAACGCTGGCTCGAGATCAAAAGGACAACACGAAACCAACCGCCAAAACAGTACAAAATCTCGACCTCTCAGACTGATGTGAAGACCAATATTTAACCGACGCCAACTGCGCTAAATCTTAAGATCTAGAGGCACAACTTTTAATGTTAGAAATAAGATAATGGCTTATGGACTGACTCCAAAATATGTTTTATTATTATATAATTGGCCTAATCATTTGTAAATTATGTTTTTATTATTACATAATAATAAAAAGCATGAGGAAAGTCCTGGAATCTGTAGTACAGGTAATGTACCCTGTATATCGTTGCAGTACTGAAATAATTATTGAGGTCTGGGGACACTATGCACGACCAGAATGATGATAAAAGACTTTTAATACATTTTATATTTTTTCAGCAACTCTCTCTCTTATGAATCAGAAATGAAGCAGTAATTGATTGTTTTTATCTGGACTGCATTTTTAAAAGTACTTTAAAGCAATTACGAATTGTTGTGTTCTACAGAATGCTAGAACAAAAAATAATTTTCTCTATTCAGTTTGCTGAAAAAAAAAAAAAGTAAATCACTTAGTGTTTAATTGCTCAAAAGATAACCAAGCAGCTTTCTCTAGGAGACGCTCGGAAATTACATTTTCAAGCTCAACATTTCTTCATGGAAGAAAAAATGTTTAATTAAATGAGATGTTTCAGAATCAGCATACAGATTTAGTGCTTTTTCCCCCCCTATATTTTTCCAAGAGGACAGTAACATTATTATAGTTATGAGACACCACCATTTCATACACACTGTGTTCACAGGTCTTTGGTAAGTACCCTATACTATGAAGACTGCACTATAAATATCACTATTTGGTAAGCTGTTTGTGAGCCAGACTCCAATATCACCACAATATTTCATCTAAATTTTCCATAACAGAGGCAGAACACAAACATCTGGACAATCTAATGTCAGCAGTGTTGGTCGAACACTGGTGATCAGCTTGTTGGAGAGTGCATTACTAATGTCCTCTCATTAGAACAGTCCGAGTTGTAATTTTGAAATGATAAGCTTGCTTTGCTTTAAATTTAAATATTTGGGCTACCGATTCTCTTTGCTATATCAAGTATGCACCTGTTTACATCAAACCAGCTAGACTAAGCATTAGTCACAGTCAGCCTCATTTCCAATTTATGATGAACCAAGTCAACTGTCCCAAACTCTCCCACTGAGACATCAAGATGTCAGACACAGCATGCGACTTTTCGAACAACTACACGCACAAAAATGGAATATCTATGGAGAGAATTAAACACATAACAAATTATTTGAATTTGTACACCTGTCTGCACTCGATCTATGTGCATCTTAAAACATTTTATTAGCAAGTTAAACAGAAAAATTACCTAGGGGGCAACATCACATAGTCATAAAATGTGTTTATTTAAAGACGCATGCTTTTGCAACGTGAAAATTCTTGGTCTTCTGTTACCAGATCCTCTAGATGCTCTTCAAGCAAATTCACAGTGTTGTACACCTAAAAATCAACAGCAATTTTTACACTATGTTTTGTCATTTTAAGAAATTATTTAAAAAGTAAACAAAACTAAAGTTATTAGGCTGTCACCTTGCTACTGCTAACTGTGATATGTGATTGTTTTATGGAATAACCATATAATGGAACCAGCATCACCCTGAAGCTAGCCAGATCTGCTGTTGGCATCAGCAATATACCAACACTCTTGTAAGGCCACTTACAGTACATCAGCCTTCTTTCCCACAGGACAGAAAAGTAATCAATTAACGAACATACGACATCCTTGGTTCAGCAGCCATATCGCCCTGCAGCTCTCAACTGGCAGCCCACTGAAGCTCACAGGGTTGAGCCTGGTCAGTGCCTGGAGGGGAGACCTCCTGGGAAGCTATGGTTGCTGCTGGAAGAGGTGTTAGTGGGACCAGCAGGGGGCGCCCATCCTGCGATTTGCGTGGGTCCTAATGCTCTGGTATAGTGGCGGGGACACTATCCTGTAGTGGGCGCCGTCTTTCGGATGAGATGTTAAACCGAGGTCCTGACTCGCTGTGGTCATTAAAGATCCCCGGGCATTTCTCAAGAAGAGTAGGGAGTTATCCCAGTCTCCGGGCCAAATTTCCCCCCTCAGCCTATACCGTGGCCTCCAAATTGTCCCCATGTGTGATTGGCTTGCACTGGCCCTGCGATGGACTGGTGTCCTGTCCAGGGTGTACCCTGCCCTGTGCTCGTTGCTGGCCGGGTGGCTCTGTGTTCTGTGACACTGTATAAAGCGTCACAATGTGACTTTTATTTAATCATATCAGGATGGAGAGGTGGTGTTGCAGAGAAGAAGGAACAGCCCTGGTTGCGGTCCAAACACTATTATTTTTAGGCAGTGGGGTCATTGAAAAAGATTAAAAGTGTCTTACTACTTTCACCATGCTGTGTGGGTTCCCTACTGATGACTGCTCGTTTCAGATAGGCGCTTTTAAAGATGCTTCCACCTTCAACAACATAATTGCATTTCCTCAGTCTTTCCATAAACCTGGGCTTGCTGGGATACCATGCTAAACAGCACTGCAGTCTTCTATATTTTTCTCTGCCATTTCCACATTTCCACTCACCCGAGATGATAAACAGATTGCCTGAAATGCAAAGACCTGCTGCTCAATTCTTTTTTTTTTTTTACCATGACTTTAACAGGCCTGAGGTGAAAACATTCACCATAAACCTATGAACAGCTGGCATTAATCTGACCTACCTGCTGCCCAGACTTTTAAGAGTAGCATTGGGAAAAATATTTCAGTGTAGGATGTGGTAAGTCATCACACAGCATGTAGTACATGTTAACTTCAGTTCTAGAAAGTGGTCTGCACATAAGACAACATGCTTTCATCCCAAGTCTGTCGTAACATAGGTTATTAATATCCAGGGAGAGATTCAGGTCTGAAATATAGCAGTGTTTTTTTCCTTTACGTCAATAAAACAAGATAAATAATTACAATTCCTAAAACTGACTCCACCGTAAGAGGATGGAGGTGTATTGAATTTAGGTTTGATTTTTTTTTTTTTATCTTGAAAGTTATACAGTTCTCTCAACGAGCATCAACTCTATTTCTAAACACAGTAACTGCCCACGTAGGTTACTGCACATTTGGCTGAGAGTTCAGCACATCGGAAAGGTCACAGAAGTGGGGAGGCGATCCACTGTGTTCATCCATCCATCTGCTACCCAATTTATCCCGTACAGGGTTGCGGGATGGGGAGGCCGCAGCCTATCCCAGCAAGTGATGGCTGAAAGTTGGGATACACTCTGGGAGGGACGCCAGTCCATCGCAGAGCCATGATTTCACCATAGCTTATCATATACTTTCCACACCTCACAGCAGGGCCAATGTCTCCAGAAGCCATTTAACATCTGCAATTTATAGTCTCGCAACCAGTACAACACCCCACCACCACCACCACCATTAAATAAAATCCCTTTGAAACACCTTCCAGTGGGGCTAGTTAAGAGTAGCCAATCGAATTTAACCCACATGTGTTTAGGGGTTTGGAGGTAAGAGGAACCTGGAGAAACTGGCCGAAAGCCCATGTGAACACTTGGGGAAAGTGCAAACTCAGCACAGACTAGAGCTGCAAGCTGGACTTGAACCCGGGATGCTGAAACTGTGCCACTGCGCCGCCCGGGACTAAGCCAACTGCGACCTGCGTTACGTTATTAAATACTTTAAGTCTTACGATTCCCATGGGCATTACCTTGCTCTGAAAACCCCTTCAAAACTGGCATCGTAACGTCAGCATGCCAGAAAACAACTGCACGTTGACCACCGAAAGAGGTCCATTAGTCTTTTACCTCGTACTGTTATCATTAGATCAATAGAGACAGATTCTTCTGGTCTGATGCACGAATAAGAAACCACATTTAAAAATAAGAGCCATGAAATTGGTAGAGAAGCAGGCCAGCACATGGTATATTTTGGCTGTGCTAATTGGACAGCCCCGGAATTATTTTACCCTCCATAAATAATTCTGACATGTCAAAAACTTCAAAGTGAGAAATCCAGCAGAAGTCATGAGCCTGATGATGGGGTGTGGAACCACAATTACCTTATCAAACAAAAAGTCTTCACAGAACAGTAACATGATGACAGACAAGAAGCAATGAAGAAAAAATTCATTTGTTTTGGAAACATATACTGATACCACATTAAAAACATCTAACGCTAACAGTTCAAATACTCTTATTACATTATTTAATCCTGTGATGTATAAAAAAAAATGTGATACAAGTAAGAAAACCTGGATTTTAAACTAATTTTCACAGTCAGTCCTCGAATCCCAAATTGGCACAAACAGGGGGGCTGTGGTTGCTTATGATCACCCACCAAAAAATAGAATTCAGCTCCACAGCAGTTCTTTTTATTAGCATGATAGATAAATGTGTACTTCTTGGGTATTTAATTCAATAAATACAACTATAATATAGAAATAAGTATAAATTTGAATTCCCTACTAAATTTGATACCTTGAACTGTGAATCTATAATATAGTGAAGTATAAATCTTAAACTTGGTGCAAAGAGAAGGCAGTTCAGAACTTTGCATGGTTTTCTTGGAAGTGGCTTTGAACTAGTACAATAATCACAGTTAGTAATGATTGGGGCATTTTAATGTTTATTTTGTAGCAGTACATTTAATGCCCATTGGAGGGCGCACATACACACAGGGGAAGAACATGCACACAGCTTCACACAAAAAGCTCCCCTGCCTCAGATCATACCCAGGACACTGGACCCCTTCATCTATGAAGGAAGCCAAGTTCAAGTCCAAATGAGTTGTGCTTTTGTTGGTGGGGTTCAGCTCTTACCTATTTCTTAAATTTAATTAGTGATGATGAGCTGTAGGAATTCTTCGGTAATATAGTATGTCATCATACAAACATTCAGCTTACCCCCAAAAATGGAGATTTTATGCCTCAGATAAGCCACATGTGCATAGTCTCTCTGGGTACGTGTGTGAGGCCTGAGCAGACACGTTTCCCAACAGTACATAATTCAAACTCATAGTCCCAGGCAGATTTACAAAGCAGTTTCCTTAAGGCTCCAGGACATTTCAGTTAGTCTGCAATGCACTTACGCTCTGTGGAGTGGAAGAAAAAGGCACTAGCTCACTGAAGAAGCTATCCAACTTTGTATGTACAGTAGATCCAATGTGCTCTCTGAGGGTTACAAACCACTGTACAACCCAGTGTCATCTTAAGGATAAGGAATTGTGTCAAAATACAGTTGAGAAAAAGTTTGTGAATCATCTGCATTGCTGCATTAATTGCTACTCATGTGTGATATGATCTTCATCTAAAATTATAATAATACATAAACACAAACTGAAATAAATAATACAATTGTACTTTTCTTGTCTATATCGAACACATTGTTTGAACATTCACTGTCTGTGCTGGAAAACGTATGTGAACCTTTAGATGTAGTAACTTGAGAAACCTCCTTCAGCAGCAACGACCTCGACCAAAAGTTTCCTGTAGCTGCTGCTCAGTCCTGCACATCGGTTTGGATGAGGATATTAAACAAACAGCCCTTACACTGGAGCAGGGGTGTCCAACCCCAGTCCTCGAGGGTTGGTCGGGTTTTCATTTCAAGTCCACTCTTATCAAGCTCCATCCTCCTTAACTGGACAAGTTTCAAAACTTCTCTCAGCCATCCAGGTACTTAAAACAGATCTTGAAAACCTGCAGCCACACAAGCCCTCCAGGACAAAGGCTGGGTATCCCTCTACAGTGGACACCTCTGTAGAGTCTTGAGCATCACCGTTATCTGCATTATGACAGTTCTTCCCTCTCACAAGAAACTGCCAGGTATTCTAGGTTGGAAAGAGCCAGATTCTGGCACCGGGGAATCATGCCACTCATTCTGTAAGAATCTGGAAACGATAAAGCCCTCAGACAAACACATCCAAGAAAACATCCTTTGCAGAGCTCAAATAAGAAAAAATCTCATTCATTTCAGAAAATCCCTGACTGGTGCACACTCCTTGGACTCCTGGTTGTCCACCAGCTTCTTCTCAGATGGGCCAGCACGATGGAATTAAAAAAAAACGTTTTTTCAAAATTTGCAACCAGGTAATGTTTATCTCTTACGATTTTAAATCAATCGCATGAGCCGAACTCTCTCTAGCAAAATGAATTTCTGTTGTCCATTTTGATATTTATTTCCAGGATTCTGCGGCTAAGCGTTTCAGATCACAGCTACAAAAGCGAAGAGAATTTCTTAACAGATTTGCACGCTACTAGGCTGGATGGAGGTGGACGCAGATTATTAAAAAATGATGATTCTAATAAGTCCGGCCTGTCAGACATAGAAATCAATTTCCTGACCTATTGTTGCTTTTGCTAAGGGATGACAAGTGCAGCGAAAATTAACATTCATGTGGCAGACGACAGAGCACTCTCGACAGAATGTTTTACATTGTCATTAATAATATCGTCCAAGTTACAATCTAGTTCAGATAAAGCAACAAAATACCTGCCCTCTTACTCACATATGACCAGAATTTCAACAGGAATGAAACGTGTCCCTTGTGGTCACTGGCGATGGTCATTAATGAATCCAGAAAGCCAGTGCCCCAGAGGAAGCACTAGACAAAACTCTTTTATTCCTCAAACCAGACACATTTACCGACATTGTAATTGAAATGCAAGTGGTGAAGCCGACATGCTACCAAATATTTACAGTACTGTCCTGTAGTCCCAAAATGCTGATAATATATTTCCAGAAATGCACGATCAGCCCTGGTTACAAGAACAGGAAAAAAAATCTCCATGGCTATGACAGACAATCAGACAGCCCGTCGTCAGTCAGATAAACTGGTATCAATCACATCAGTACTGCTGTGGATGAGGAAGGAAATAATTCTGAACCACATACGGACTTTTATGGGTTGTTTTTTTTTGCAAAGCGCAATTATTTTAACTATGAATACAGAAAATTCAAAAAGAGCCCCACATGGGAAATATGTACATACCAAACCCGTATAAACCATATGTAAAACGTGCACACACAAGCAAGTATGCAAAAACAGGCACATAAAAACATATGCCAGCATTAGCCAGATTTTCCAGCATTAAACCGAGCTCAAATATAAATTGTAGGATTTAGTTAAAGGCTCTCTCGGAGCTTCCTCCAGATAATTGGTACAATGTGTGAGAAACGCACAGATTTTTCCTTTTTGAGTTTTTGCTCAGGCCTCCTTGTTTGTATCAGAAAGAAGAGAGGAGAACTGTATAGAGCAAAACAATAAAAAAAAACCTGCAGCTGCCCCTAGGGTTTAGGTTACGGGAGAGAAGCAATCAAAATAATTTAATCCGTTCAGGACGCAAAAACCCAAACGTGTTACTCACCACTAGTTTGCTGGCCACAAATCTAATGGTCACGTGCGTTTCTCTAAGGACTGGTAATAATTACAACCCTTCAGATCATACAGGCCTATCCCCAAAGAAGCTCTTCACAGCTAGCCCACATACCCTCGGCCTGTCTATACCCTGCCACAAACTAACTGCCCCCATGAAAAAGCTTCGGGCCTGAATGGCAGACCACCTTGACACATTAATGGCTTACATTTTTCCCCCATTGTTCACTGGAGAGTAGACCTTCCTGAACGTACAGAGGACTGACTACACAGGACGTCTGACATAGACCAAGTCTCCATCACAAAAGGAAAGGGATGGAAAAAAAAAGTCCTGAATATTCCTTGTCTAGTTTCTTCCATTGTGTAGGTCTTTAATATTCCTCTTCACCCCCAGTAGACAAGTGGTGTGAAAGTTTTAAATGTATGCAAAGGGGAATTATGATTGAGGTGGAAGACTTACCTCTGTTCCCACACTCTGCAAATTTTCTATATTCTATTAATAATGGAAACTACAGTATAAGACAGGGATGAGATACGAAAAAAAGATGCATACTATAGAGTCTGGATGTCTAAGTGGTGTTAGGATTTGACAACACTGAACAGATGTAAAAATAAAGTAGTTTCAATCCTGCACACACAACAAAAAGAGAAGAGGTTATGGAAGTAGAAAAAATAAGTATTTCAGTAGAGACAGCAATATGCACTAGATATTAATTTCTTGATTTCTTCCTCAGCAGCTTCCTAAGTAGTAGAGGATGACAACATTATGCCGCGAATTACAGAAAAAAAAAACAATTGCATTAAAAAAAATTAAAAAGTAAAATTCATGTTATCATGGGAGTTACCATCCTTTGATCCGACAGCTTGCTAACCACAAGATACATCAGCTAATCCTGCACTAAAAACAACAGAGCTGGAAAGAAACACCATTGTCCCTGATGACACAAAGATCACAGGGCACACCACTAAGTGCTAGAAAACTCCTCAAAGAGTGCATTTCTTTCACGGTTAATATGTCAGATTCTTCAGAGGTAGCCGAAGAAGCAATGTTTTCTTTTATTAATTACAACTATGCACCCTCATTTTAGCACACATTGAAAGGTGATGTCAATTATTTATTTATTTTTTACTGTTGTGTTTTGTATTTTCACTTTTTAAAAAACAATCCCATTTGGACCCTGCGTGGCCTTGCTCGGTGTGTGGCCCGCCATCGCCAAGCCTCTTCAAAGTCACCACAAAGGCTCTCAAAGATGCGCTCCAGAGACTGCGACGACTACAGAGGTTTCGTCAAGAGCCTCCTGCTGGAGACGCATAAATCACAGTTCAACTTCTGACACACTGGTCAGGCGCTTTCAAGTCCTCAAGAACAGCAAGTGTTTTCATGCAGGTAAAGCAGCAGTACATGCCGTAAACCGGTGGACGCGCACAATCGATTGCGGTACTCTCGAGCTGTAGAGAGGTAATCCTCTCGCTGGCAAAACCTTTTGCGCACTTTTCCGACCCGCTGGCTTTTCCAACAGCCTACAAACTGAGCATTTACCTGGGCTTCAAGCTCCAGCTCGGCTGGCTCATCCCTGGGGCTCCTGTGGCCACAGTCCCTGGAGGGAGCGCTGACCGGACCAGCTTTTAGGTGAGTTTTCTTCATGTAACCATCTTCGGACTCCTGCAGTAAAACCCATCGATCACTTAAAGAGCACAACTAATTTTATTTCAGGCACCCTTAAAAAAATAAAAAAAAGTATCACAAATGCTGAATCCTGGCCGTACATTGTTCAGCAATTGAAATAAATGATTGTTTTAACAGTGCAGTGTACACACACACACAGTACCTTCATGTCTTCCCAGACCCATCCATCACCGAGAGCCTGGGAGTGCAGAACGAGCTGCTTGCAGAACAGTCGGAAAGCTGCCTCTTCCAGGTAGAGATCCCGAGCTTTTTCCAGCTCACCTGACATCTACAAGAACAAAAACAGGTGTCCCATCAGCAACTGCATAGGAGACTAACCGATAGCCTATACACAGCTTGCATGTGGGCTCAGTATCAGTGCTGGCCTGCTACTATTACCCTGGGAGGCCATCTGGAAGGCAGAGCAGACCGAGGGTTAAAGGGGACGATTGTGAGGGGGGAAAAAAAAAGACACTAGAAGAAGGTAGAAAGCATGAAAGAAAGTGTGTTCTTGAGTATCAAAACATTAGTCAGAGAACCAAGGTCAGAGAAGCTAGAAAGTTACTGATTGTGTGCCTCATCTTCTTATCTACCCTGAGAAACGCAAGTAAACTTGCATAGAGGCTGCTGAAAAACATGCATTCTTGGAGCCGCTGCAGGAGAGAGCTACATCACGTTGTAAAATATTTAGCTTTGAAGACAATTCTACTGGGTAGCTCTCTTTCCAGCAGGGGCCTGGAGGGTGCCAGCCAGTTGAGCCGTCTTTGGAACAGCTGCAGTAAATAAATGTGAATGTGTTCCATATTCTTGTTGTCTTGAAAGTCGGCTTTTTACCATTACACCCTATCGTCAGCTGAGGTTATGACTCAAAATACCAAGACCACTGTTAAAAGGGTTTCAAATTAGATTACTCCCCCAAGCTACCTTAAACTCTTCCACCAGAGATTCAATTAATGAGCTGTGGGAATACCTCCCACTTACCACTGCTCTAATACTCAGCATTACAATCCAATTTCAAAAACATAGATGAGCATATTTCTTAAAACCAGGAGCCAGACAAGTGATTCTAAAACGCACATACCAGTACGAATACTTCTTTAAGGTCCTAAATCTTTATAAACAATCTTGCTGTAACATCTTTAACCTTCTAGTGCCTGTCCGCACCATGGATCTCTTCTGACTGCAATCCGAGAACCACTGACTATTGTACAGAACACAGTTCAATGCATATATTGTACTTTTGTTACAATGCATTTTGTTCTGTATTATTTCTTGAACTATCTAAAACAGTTTTAACAGTTTCAGAAACTGCATTATGCAAAAGCTTAGCTTTTACCCATTTTGTACTGTACTCATGGTATATTGTTCTAATTGTAATCTTTATGTCACCTTGGATAAAGGCATTATTCCAATAGATAATATACTACTTTTGGCTCGGGGTCTCTGTGACAATTTGTTCAAGAACCAAGAAGAGGAGGTGCAAATATAGAAGTTATAATGAGAGCATGGAAACGCTACATGTACATTATGTTCGGACAAGGCACAAACCAGAAGAATTGTCCTTGTTCACAAGAAGGAAAGAGGTCACCCATCCATTTTCTAACAGCTTTGTCCAGTACCGGAATGCAGGAGAGCCGGAGCCTATCCCAGCAAGCAACGGGCGCAAGGTGTGGTACGCCCTGGACAGGATGCTAGTCCAAGACAGGGTACACACAAACAGGCACACTCGCGGAAAGGGTTCAGGTTCAAGTAATTATTTTTCCCCTGTAGCCTATTACCATAAAAGCATGATTAAGCATAATTCAGGAATCCCCGTACGCCAACGTACCTCTACACTGCTCATCTAATGAATGAACACCCCGTAGTACAACTGATCACGGTCGCAAAGCAAAGACTGTCGACGCTCTGTTTTCAATGCACGTTAATAGTCAGGAACCACTTCTCACACAATAAAGTCTCATTCCATTTGTACCGAGTTCACCTCTATCCCTGTCGGAATGATTATCATTAGAACTGTTGCTGCAAAGTTTGATATTCTCTTCACGTAGCCTGCGGCTCAGATCATCAAAAATTTCACAAGCTGAAAACCTGGACTGAATCTGGAATTTTTTTTTTATTAATGACAGTTAGTGATGAAATTTCCTTGCTTATACAACACACTGTGCAATCCTCTACTATCAGACCTCATGTCTGTGCTGATTTCTTTAGTTTAGCATAATGCACAGTACATAATGTTTTATTTACAATTAGGGTTCAGCAATGAATGACAACTTGGATATATTTATTTTGTGTTTTACATTACTCTGTACCACTCAGTTTTTACCTTCAGTGACTAATGTCTGGTACTTTTTCTAGTATATAAATAGGAATGTAAGCGTGACTTTAAGTCCTTTTTGTAATATTTGTTTTCTTGGTAGTGTACCATAAAGAAGTATTGCCGTTATCCACAGCATGAAACATTAAACTCAATGAATTTGGGAATTCTACCAAAGCACTTTTCAGACATGTATTTTTACCCATGATTCAGCGCTCCCTCATAGCGTCTCATGTGTGTCAGCTATGGTTCAGCCCACAATGACAGCACAACTAAACCCCCACAGTTCTGATGTCACAATCCTGAAATGGCTAGAAGCAACAGTCTTCCTTCTGGACCATAATTTCCAGCCCATTGCCCCCAGTGGGGCAACTGGGGCAGTTTGTTGTAGGAGGTGCCACTCTTCAGATGAGAGGTTCAACTGAGGCCCTGGATACTCAATTATTAGAGATAATCTTCTTGGGTCTTCTTCCAAAGAGTAGGAGTGTTAGTCTGGGACAATCTATACTATCTGGCCTTCTTAACATTTCACCTTATTTCAAATGGTAAAGTCTTTTCTCATTCCTGAGAAATGGGAACCGCTGTGTTTAATGGCAGTAATGGTGGATGAAGTAGGACCCCACTTATATGTAAAGAATCTTGGTGTTCTGCACAGAATTGCTAATGTTAAATTATTATTATACTTGTATTTTTATTAAGGAGTTTCATCTTGCTTTTGTTTGTTAAAGTTTCAAGCCTGATCCTTAAACCCTTAAACCCAGTAACAAAAACAATGAACAAATTTGACTTGCCTGAGCCTCTTTGTAGGAAAAGACAGCATACTTCAAGGGCAATAGTGTCCCAGGTGTTTGTTTCCAGAGATACAGTAAGCTGATAAATGGCACAATCACTGGGACCAAGTCAGAACAAAGCCGGTACTACAGTATAGTTGGCTAGTTATTGGCAAATCCAAGAATTTAGTCATACTGATTACTGGTACTGATAATAAGTGGATAACTTCTGTACCGCAAAAGTGCAAAAATCAGAAATTAGGCTTACAAGTTACATCTGTAAATCATCAATTTTTAAAGACTTCGAACACTTCTTGGTCTTGATCAATTTAGTTAGTTGATTCACTAAGCCAGGAACAGCCAGATGCGATCCTTGATCACTACTTGGCATTGGGGATTTTCAGAAATAACCCCTTGGAGCGGATAAAATGAAACTTCCATATTTTAAGGGTTCGTGAGTTAAAGGCGGCCTGTAAGATGCTCTGGACTTTGGATTCCCCCAATCAGAACTGACCACCCATGACACACACAGCCAACAACTCAAAATTGACACTCCACTCAAAGTGCTTTACAGGTAATGGGGATCCCCGCCACCACCACCAGTGTGAAACCCCACCTGGATGACGCGATGGCAGCCGTAGTGCGCCAGAACGCTCCTCACACACCAGCTGTCAGTGGGGAGGAGAGCAGAGTAATGAAGCCAATTCAGAGAGGGGGATTATTAGGAGGCCATAAATGGTAAAGGTCAGGATAACACCCCTATTCTTTTCGAGAAACACCCTGGGATTTTTAATGACTGCGGGGTGTCAGGACCTCGGTTTTACATCTCATCTGAAGGACGGCACCTTTTGTTACATTACAGTGTCCCCATCACTATACTGGGGCATTAGGACCCACACAGACCACAGGATGAGCGCTCCCTACCGGTCCCAATAACACTTCATCCAGCAGCAGCCTCAGCTTTCCCAGGAAATCTCCCATCCAGGCACTGGCCAGGCTCCCACCTGCCGAGCGTCAGTGGGGTGATATTCACTGGAGTAGCAGAGTGATATAGCCGCTGGCTATCCTAGATTTAGGTTTTCACCGACCCATTCCTGACATTTGCAAAATTAAGAACAGGGAACTTTCTTGTGGTCATTTGTTTCCAGAGGTTCATGCTATTGCCCAGTATAAACTCATCACTAAGTCTTGAAATTGAAATAGGAAGACGAATAAAACTGCGACTTTCTTTTCATATCAGTAAGAAAAAGGGCACAACTGGGGAAAACTGAACGTGGTCAAGATGCACAGTGCACATGGCTTTTCTGCAAGAAGTGTGCTTTCTGAACTCTGAAATCTAGATACAAGTATAATTCAGAACTAGGATTATGCAACAACTAAGTTACACATTACACATTTTTTTACATTAGTTTAATTGGAAGTTTACTTACAACAGGAAGCATGAGATGGGTTTTAATGACCTTAATACTGCATCACAACAAATCAGCATTTGCTAACACTCTTTAACTTTTCCATGGCATTATCCAATTTAATTACAGACGACTCAACTAATTAAAAAACTAGCAGAATCTAGTAGTTACGTGTAAAGGGCCTTGTGACTTACCATGATATTGCCATGACAGGCCACCACATACTGTACAGTAGTTCATGTAAATATTTTTAATAAGCCCTTGATGCAGACCTAGGTCTAAATGGGTACTGTTAAGTGGAGATTCCAGTGGCTTATAAAGCAAACCATTGCTTATTATAGAGGTTACTGAAATGCATCTGAATCATTTTACCATTGAAGCCAAACACCATGCTCTCACTGCTTTGGCATTTTAAAAAAAATGTTCAAAAAGTATGTTCAAAACACAAAAATCTCAGCTAAAGCAAGCCCATCCTTTGGACTCTAATGACACAGAGCACAAGGAACACAAAGACGAGTTCTTCTTTTGAAGTATTGACACTTTATAATATAGTCAGATAATCTCAATTTTTTAACCTTTGGCCTCTTAACCTTTTTTTAACCATTTAATTCACTTGCTTTAAATTTAGTTCAAGAAGGAAGCTGCATCACCATACGCAGGCTGCAAAGGAACAAGTAAAGGTTTATTCAATGCTGATAAGAGAAGAAAAGAAACACCCGGTTTTCGGCTGTGGTGCCAAAGAGGGCTACACAGCCGAAACATTGCGTTTCTTTCCTTCTGTTTTCAGTATGTTCCTTACTTGTTCCTTTGCTTTAAATTTATGCATTTTACTTAAGATACCATGCTACTGCTTTAAAATTTACTAGAGAATTGTATTCATTGCAGAAGCCAATTTTAAGATAAAAAGCACTTTATTTTACTTCTATAGCAGGCTTGATGTGTTTTAATGGCCAAGCACTTTAAAACTGGATTGTTTAAGAAGGCCATGATGGAGACTGATGTTAAAGAGACTGTATAAAATAAACTATTTTAGGATAGTTCCACGTTATTGTAATGCATTTCACATGTTGGTTAACAAAGCACATGTGGTACCACACACAGTGTGAAGTTATTCACATGCTATTACACAGCAATTCACAGAATGCATCTGAAAGAGACAAGAAGATAAAGTCTGCCTCTAAGCAAGAGCAATCCGTGAAGTTAATACTGAAGGACTTCAGTGACTGATTAATAAAAAAAAAACATCAAGAATAAATTCACCAAATAGGTGGAATGACTGCAGGTCATAAGGCCAGCGGTCATCTCTTTGTTTTAGAAGTACAAGTTCTCCGATATTAAGAGCTTGTTTTGCATTCATTTTACACAGGCTGAAACAGAAAAGTCTTGATATGTTCCAAAGCCATAATTCTATTTAAAAAATATTACATTAAAAGTTAAAATGTTGAAACTTCCCATAATAGTTAAAGTGATGGCTATTAATACTTACAAAAGTTTTCAATATCCACAGTACAATGTGTACTTACTTCTAGTCCCAGTTTTGCATACTTTACTGTGGCAGCAGAAAGTGGCTCACTGCACACAAGAAGATACATCACCCGAGTTTGTTAACATGTATAAAATAACTGCGTGAACTCTGAAAAAACCTTGCAAGCAATAACTCTTACATTTTACTGCACTGTTTGTTTTTTTTAAGACATGATGATTTGTTCTAGGAGCTTAATAGCAATGATGATGGCTAGTTACAACTAACTAACTAACTAACTAAAGGTGGAGCCCTAAGGGAATGCAACAGAATCCACTTTACCTGGAAGCATTGAGACAACTACTATCTATACATGACAGAAGTATTCAGATCAATGGAATTACAATGCAAAGAGTGATGATGATGATGATGATGATGATGATGATGACGATGGGAAAACTAAAAAAAATCACAGAAAGCTTAGTTTAAAGAGATTAAATGCAACGTTTTTCCAAGGCAACACAAGAAAACTTTTTTTTTCTGGTAAGGCACTTTCTTGTGAGGTTTTCCATGTAACATTATCACAGAGTTTGTGTGCCAGGGATCAGGGAAAACCAAGCAGATTTATTCCACATGCGTAGCACTGCCAAGTAATGTAATGAGCCCTCCACTGCACTGACTTTGGCTTTAATGACAGTGACATCACAAAATAACTTCTCTCAAGTTACTGGTGGAAAGGGAAAAAAAATCCCCCAAAACTGAACTTTCTACAAGTTGTTTCTTAGCATTTATACGTTTGAATTCATCAGGGTTTTCTCCTAAACCCGCTATCCTATATTATCGCTTTAGCACAGAAAAAAAAACCCGTCATGGGAGATGTCTTCCCAAGAAAAGAAAATACTGTACCCGACTCAAATCGAGTAAAGCTTGATTTTTTAAATTAGGGTGTTTTTCCCGACAGTGGATTTAGAGCAGGAAGCTCAACCTAAGGGCGCTTGCTGGTATTGAGCAGAGGCAAATTCTGGACATTACAGAGGAAGCCCCTTTGAACAACAAAGGCTAGCAGGCATATGGAACCCGTTATCAAGCCATCCCTAGGCTGCTGATTCACAGAGAGCTTACAAGACTGAGCTGGATGAAGGTCTGGGATCAATTAACTCCAAGGAACCAGATGAAGAGCAAATGGCCAGACGGCCTTCTGTTGGTTGCAACTTCCTTATTTGACTTATAAAGAGTTCAAACAGGCAGGGACACTGGGCACACTTTCATCTGCGGGTAATGGGGAACTCATGGCAGTCCCAGGCATGGGTCAGCTCTGGACAATAAACACGGGGCGATCAGTGAAACACCCTGAGCGTTGCACTTCTGCTTACCAGTAGGTCTTCTTGCCGATACAATCAACAGAAACTGACGCTCAAAAGGCTTATTCAAAAAACCCATCAAGTTAAAGGAAACTCTGTGCGCTGCTCAAAGGACATGCGCCCAAGAAAATTGCCGACACACACCAGGCTGGAAACAGAACAGATGAGACTGGATGCAGGAGAGAACTGGATGAGCCTCTTCATGTCCTGTAAGCCGCCACTGCTACACAGCTTCACTCATGTTCTAGCAGGTCCCAGTTAAGACAACAGAGTCCGGCCCTCCTGGCCTTTAACATCCGCAGCTCTCCTCTGCATTAGGGCTCGCTGAAGGAATGAAGGACGCATGCTCTGGCACTCGCAAAAACACAAGATCAAGGTGCTGCATTGGAGGGGGGGGTGGGGAGGATAATCAGACACAAAACAACCGAGCAGATGGAGAATTAAAATGGGGAAGCCAGACCGTTCGAGCGATCAGGTCACTGTACAAGTCCGAAGGAAGAAGGGTGAAGTTTTTAGAGCTGGATGTGGGTCCAAAAGGTCAGCTTGACTAATTGAATGTTAATGGACAACAGGAATGCATCTACACTCTCATGCGGACCAGTCAATCACCTCATCGGGACCCTCTCACTCCATCACCTCCTAACAGAGGGACAGCTGCTCCTGCATTTTAACCAAAAAAAGGCTCAAGTACTACAGCAGGAGTTATTCAACTGGAGGTTTGTATTGAAATAGCTTACTGTAGCACACGTAGTTGACAAAAGCACAAACGATTTGTTAAATATGTTACTTCCCCTACATTCTTCCTGCAGGGCTGTAGCAAAGTGGGGATGAATTCAACATTTGAAAAGGTTGTCAGATACTCTTCACAGACATGAGTAGCCAAATGGAACATTTTCACTCCTCTTCTTATCCAAATCGCGTAACACAAGGGTGGTCAACACTGGTCCTGAAAAGCCACCGTCCAGCAGCTCTTCAAATAATTCAATTTGTAATGTGGAAGGACTTTGAACTCATTAGCTTTGATCAGTTCATTAAGTTAACAGCTTCAGTGCAAAAATAACACCTACTGGAAGACCCCCTCCAGGACAGGACATTGGCCATACCATACATTAGACAACATACTCAATGCACAAAAGCAGTTCAGCCAACAGATTTCAATCAATAGAAAGCATCCAATCTATTCAACTTTCATTGTGAAGGCCCACTTCAAACATTACCTCACAGCCACAAACTTTACAGAGTAGGCGTCTTTATAATTCACTTTTCAGAAATACCGTTCAGAACAGTAGGACATTGTGTTTAGTCAGAATGCATCTAAAGCAAAAATTATTGCTACTGCTATTTAGCAAGAGGCAGGCAGAATTACTATTATACTACAAATATAGATGGATATTTAATTCATATTTCAGTTCAGTTCAAGAGTAAAGCTGGTGATAAAGACAGTCACAAAAGCAGAGGAAGCCACAAGGCTAAATAAAATGTTGCCAGCAATACGGAGAAAGGCTTCCTGAATTCCTGAACAATGCCCTGGATCTGCAAGCACGCCCCCCCCCCCCTTCCCTGGACTTGGAGCTGATCCTGAGGCAATCCAGTATCGGAAGTCATCGAGGCAGGCCAGGAGTCGGGCCAGCGGGATGGTTTGTCACTGTATCAACGCACTCTGTTGTACACTGAACTCGCCAGTTAAATCACCCAGGAGACAGGGCCATGCCAGATCACGATTACACAGACCAAGGGGGTCAAGCTCCACAGAAAACTCCTTGCTGTCAGGCAATTCTGCGCAGGTTAGCAGAGCACTGCATTAGCTGCTCAACAAGGATGAGCAGATCAACCCTCCTAATAAGGCCTGATCATGAGGCTGACTCATACCGACACTTCCTCTAGCCCAAGGGTTCCCAATCCTGGTCCTGGTGACCCCATACCGGTGGGGTTTATGCCAGCCAAGCCCTCAGTTCCACAATCAAACCCTTCACCAACTCAAGAATAAGAGGAATTTGTACTGTCTGTTCCCAGGTCTTAAAGCCAGCAGCCATATCACCCTCAGCAGGTGTGAGCCTGGTCAGTACCTGGATGGGAGACCTCCTGGGAAAAACTAAGGCTCCTGCTTGAAGAGGTGTTAGTGGGGTCAGCAGGGGGCGCTCACCCTGTGGTCCATGTGGGTCCTAATGCCCCAGTATAGTGATGGGGACACTATACTGTAAAAAGATGCTGTCCTTTGGATGAGACATAAAACTGAGGTCATGACACTCTGTGGTCATTAAAAATCCCAGGGTGTTTCTCAAAAAACTTTGGCTTGGCTGCCAAAGAACCAACGATCTACAAAGCACCAATGATCTCTGCAAAGCAGATTTCAGCACAACTCCAGAATAAAGACATAAGGCTAGGGTTATAAATGATTGGATATGTTTGAACTGCAAGGTGTAAAGTCCTTCACACAAACTAGATCATTAAAATGTCCTGTTGGAAAAATGGGTACAAATGCAAGCTGCCTTGGATGAAAGCATCAGACAAAGAAAATCGTAAATACATAAGACCCATTCCTCTACAAGATGTCTGTCTGTCATAGGGCCAAGTTTCTTTTTCAGATATTAGTGCACTATCACTGTGCTCTCTCTCCTCCAAGCACCTCTGGTGCTTGTACTGCTGGTCTTGACCTACACCCGCCACTCCCAAAAACGAATATACCAAAGCAAAATAAAAAATGAAACAGGGACAAAACCTTTTTGATTCTTCCTCATATGTCTAAAGAGACATGCGTGCGTTATATTCAAGGAATTTCCGGGCCTCTCAGGAACAGCCTGTAGTGGTAGCATGAACTACCTGTTGCATCTGCAACACAGCACAGAGGGAGATAATAAGCACCACTAGATCCTGAGGGCAGGGAGGGTCACAGTGAGTCCGAGTCTAGCCCTGAACGGGATGTCAGTCCATCACAGGGCACACAAACACGTATAGAGCAAAAAAAGATCAGCGCTAAACCTGGACAGCATGCTTTCAGACTGTGGAGGGAAACAGGAGCGTCTGGGGAAAGGAAAAAAACCTACATAAGACGAAGGAAGAACATGCAAACTCAACACTAACAGAACATGGTCCAGGAGACAAGATCAGTGAGGCAACAGCACTGATCCTCGCGCAGTCATGATGCCATTAAGAGGAATTTCGTGGCAACTTCAGCAGCATGAAGAAAATAATTCTAAGACGAGGAAGAGAGCGCTGCCGTCGAAAACGTTTGAAAATCCAGAACCGGTGTGGTTTTTACATGACTTTAACAAAATACCTCCTGTAGAGTGCATAATAATTAGATTACTCAGACTTCACTTATTAACCTTTAATAATTTGATTTCAAACATTTTCATGCTGTAATGGAAAGCGTTTTGTTCATAATTGGCTCTTCAATTAAGAAAGCTAAGCCTTAGCTACATTGTAGAACAATTAAACACGGATTACAGTTTTACTCTCAGCCTTGTTTTACTTCAAGAAAAGTATGCTTTTCATTTAGGTCTTAAAAACTATTAATTAGTTGCATTTATATGGCACTTTTCACACAAAAGAGCTTTGCATATAGAAGGGAACCCAACATCCATCACCAGCCACTGAAGATAGGATCGAGCTGATAAACAGCAGCTATTCGGCACCAACTGCACTTGATCTGAAGTAAGAAGAATGACTTCATCGACTGAAATAAAGGGAAACTTCGGGGCAGAGAGATTGCGCAAGCCCAGAGTGGAATTTAGGTAGGACACCGGGATTAAATTAACATCCCTACCCTAATGCCTTCACAGTAATTATGATTTAACTGTTACTTCCAAAACAGATTTTTTTTCAGCTTTTAAAAAGTGACGATAAGCTAAAAAAAACATACCAAATGCTATGTGCATGATGCATCATCAAAGCCCACTGGCAACTTTATAAGAGAGCAGGAACGCCAGGAACCTCCTTATAACCCCATAGACTATTCTCCCCAAGCACAGCAAAGCTTTATATCCGACTTCTGTGCCGTTGCTAAATGCTGGTGCATGCAAGGAGACCCGTGCTGGATGATTTTATGCAGCACCTTTCATGATATCCAAACAGTCCAAAAAGCATCCAGGTCTACAGGACAGTGTAACATTACTATTGCAGTTAACAGTTCACTCATGTAATCGGGGAAACAAACCTTTCAAACTCGTTAAGGAAAGCAGCAGCGGTTTTAATTTGATTCCGAAATCCACAGGGAGAAACCGATAGCGACTGGAGAGAGATGCTCACACATTGTAGTTAAAACCCAAGCAGCTCAGCCACATCCTTCACATTAAGAACGCAGATGAATCCCCAGCAAGGGGACACGCTACAGGCAGCACCACACTGCTCAGTCTGCTTTTTGCTGTGCTCTGTGTTTGCAGACAGATCTCCTCATCACTGCATGAGTTTATACAAGATGTTTCCACGGCTTTAAAATGCTATTTTTGACAACACCTCAACCACGACAGAAAACAAAACAGTGCGCAGCAACCTGGGCGCTGGTGGCAACATGAAGTAGTCTCCAGAGAGACGGGACCAACAAACCCAGAAACCCTCTGGGAACAGAAGAGGCGGACCGAGATGCAGGACAATCGCAGCACTGGAACATCATCCTTACTCAGGCTACATGCCCTGCACAACCACAAAGTGATGGCGAATACCCCGCGCAGCAGATAAAAAAAAAGAAATCTTCAGCAGGCCTACGGTCGTATTATTCAAACAGCTCCCTACACCCCTTGAGCCTTCACATAGTCTGAGGGACTGAAATCAGCTTTATACCCATCAGAACAAGCAAAGGGGGTAACGGGTTTTAAAACAGAACTCTCCTACATGCGGCAGAAATTCTGGATTCTTCAACAGTAAAAATTAATCAAGCCGGCCAAGAAAGCCAATTTACAGCTACGTGGACAAAACATTTAAGACAGGATTTGTAAAAAGGAACAGAGAGACCATGGAGCAGACCCACTGCACCACCCCAAAATACTGCTGTTGTTTTTTTACTAAATGCTAATGATATGGGTCGTATCTGAACATTTCGGTTTGTAGCCAGCAGAGGAATCCTACTCGGGCCGCTAAGCAAGGCCCTTAACCCCAGCTGCTCCAGGGGCGCTGTATAAATAGCTGACCCTGCGATCTGACCCCCAGCTTCTCTCCCTGTCTGTGTGTCTCATGGAGAGCAGGTTGGGAATGTGAAAAGACAAATTCTCGATACAAGAAATGTCTAAATTGCCAGCGATACGGCGCCCCTGGAGCAGTTGGGGTTAAGGGCCTTGCTCAGGGGCCCAATGGAGTAGGATTCCTCTGCCGGCCGCGGGATACGAACCGGCAGCCTTCCAGCCACAGGCGCAGATCCTTAGCCACAGAGCTACCGATCAGCTCAGTTCTGACACTCAGAGAATATAAAATAGCTCTTTGTTTTGATACAAACAGCTGTTTTTCCTGGGGCTTCAGAGGGTTTCACTACATGCAGCTACGCAGCTATGACGGGTAAAATTTTTACCAAATACAAGCAGCAAAAGAAGGTACAGTGGGCACCAATCACAAGGCAGCAGTACCTATCCAGGTTCTTCCGTTTTCTGACCCGAGTATATTCTTAGTTGAAAAGTAACCAGAATTAAATGTGCCACTTTTCTTTCCAGGAATCACAACTACACACTTAATAAAAAAAGAGAAACTGGAGTTTCATAATAAAAACTTTTTTTTTTTTACCGTTGGCTTCTTTTTTTTTTTCTTTTTTTTTTGAGAGAGAGAAATACATGACGCTGTAGCCAAGCTCACATCAACACTCTGCCTGCGCATTGACCAGGACTGAGTCTGGAGAAACTCCAGGGCGGGGGTCCCTGTGCAGATCACCATCAATGAACTGTTATAACTACATTTCATTATGTTCATCATTAAATCCCTGCACGGCTAGCGGCGCGTCATGTACTGGGTGTCCCCCCCGGACGATGAGTTTTCCCACACAAGGCCGAGGGGAGAGGGACCATCTTCATCCAGCACAGTCCCCACGGCAACCCCAGTACACGGCAGACCAGGCGCCGGAGGGAACAACTACTGGATTAACCACCGGAACGAGAGGGAGCTTTTAGGAGGGCCAGGTTGTGCAAACAAGGGGTGAGCAGCCCACTCTCCTGAACGGTGCCATCGGGGGCCTCAATCAACACGAGCCGCCTGGATGGACTTCTGCGTTTATCCTGAGGGCCCCCGGCCCCAGTCCTCAAGAGCCTCTGCCCAGCAGGCTTGATAGATCTCTCTAAATCGCCGGCTTATTAAGAGCGAGGACAGGTTTCAACGCGCCCAACTGAGACAATAACAAATTCAACGAGATAATTAGGGACTCGGACAGGATGAAAACCAGAAACCTTATGGTGGTCCTGGAGTGGAGTGGTGTCGCCCTGGTTTGACCACCTCGTGCACGGGGCGGCGGCAGTCGTCCGTGTGTCCAGTCCCCAAACTGGGGCGCCACTTTGTAAATTCTGATCCAGAGTGAAGAGCACCACCTGCTGGTCCATCAGCGCCACCAACAGCAGCAGCCTTGCCTTCCTTAGTTTCTCCCTTCCCAGTGCTGACCAGACCCTGCCCTGCTCAGCTCAACCACAGGCTCTAGAAAAGGGGAGGCCAGTTGGCTGTTCTGGGTTACAAAAGCAATGCTAAACTATTGCAATTAGTTTGGCCATCTTGCCAGTGTACATTTAATTAGTCTTTATACAGGAGGTTAAAAAATGAAATCACACGGCACGAGCTCACTGCTTATAAATGGCAGCGTCCCTGACTAGCTGGGAGAAGAGAATGGCGCAGTATGCGGAGAGGGCAGGTAACAGACAATAGACAAGGAAGAGAAATCTGACGTATGGACAAGGTCTCGTCTTGGCCCTTGAACATAATGTTTGTAGCTTGCACAACCATTCACCATTCCCGAGGCTAAACGTATCTGTAGTAACATAAAAGTCTTTATTGTGGAAGTGTAAGATAAAATAATGATTTACATGTTTTTTTCTTAATACTTTGCTGCATTTTTATAAGTAGTGATGCTATTCTGAGCCCATGCAGTGCGTGAGGCAGTGGACAGAGGTATTATTGTTACATGTTATTTCCTTGCCTTCATCGAGACAGAGCCACAATTTCTCGTCTACTGACAGTGTGCTGTTCAGCGAAATGAGTTTGTGCAAGTAGACAGGAGCGGTTTCCAGCTCTGTGTCCTGCGTTAAAACCTCCCTTTTGAGGCTAGGCTGTTCGACGATGTGACATTTTAGCCGAGACTCGGTTTATTACAATAATTGCTTGCATTTGCATAGCGCTTTGTACCCCAAACCACTTTGCATCCAGGAGAAGACCCAGTTGGTCCTCCCCTGAATTGTACCCCCTCCCTGCGTGACAGCAGCTGGCCATCACAGTCCCCCTGCAAAGCAGATCGGGCGCAGCACTCTAACGACCCACACTGCACCGACAGGTCTACACGGCACGATTCTGGCTTGTCTCATCAACGATTCAGGTGCTTTTCTCTCACCAAAGCATCATTCCCAATACTAAAGAAGAACGCACACCGATTGCCTCAGGTTTAGTGCGCAGGAGCCCCATTACATTGACACCGGAAAAGGAGAGGCACATCTCTCACCGATGTTGCTACAAGCCGGCAGGAGGCAGGGACGTCACTGGCGGCGATGTTCAGCACGGAGCAGAGGAGACCCCGGCCCCCCGGCAACTCCCAAACCCCCAAATCTAGCCCGACAGCACACAGCCCTGAGCGCACCCACACTTAGGGAATCCCACTCGCAATCGGCCCAGGTTCAAACTGACACCTGGGCTCAAGAGGACACCAGCCTGTGCCCAGTGGAGCCATCTTTATCAGGGCCTCAGAAGCCCTATCGATCCAATCGCAGTCTCGCTAAATTCGCACTTTACTCTTCACCGAAGGATCACGTAACACCACCTGACAACGGTAAAAGTAACCCGGGTAAGAACACAGTGTCTCGCAAAAGTATTCACCCACCTTGGACCTTTTCACATTTTATTGTGTTACAGCATGGAATCATGATGTATCCAACTGAGAATTTTTGCCACGCGTCAACACGAAGTGCTCTACAACGTCAAAGTGAAGAAAAAAAAAATCCAGGCATCTTACTCAATTAATTAATTCAATTACAGCAAAAATTCTCAGTTAAGTACATCATGGTTCCATGCTGTAACACAATAAAACGTGAAGAAGCCCAAAGGGGGTGAAGACTTTTCCAAGGCACTGTACGCCTGTACCACTGAAAACACAAGGGGGCCCAAGCCTCCGAGAAGCTCAGCAACATCAGCCAAATGGGAGAGCACCCCTCCCTCCTTCCCCAAGGGTGCAGAGCAGCATGGCACCCATGAGGAGGCTGACATCGGCCACTGCCCCCACGAACCCCTTTGGCTTGCCAACGAGTTTCGGCCCTCGGCACCTCCACCGGCGCTTAAGCATAAAGAGATTCTACGGGCTGCATGTCGGTCCCCCTCTCGCTGCCCACAGCACTCGTGGGTGTACTCAGCCTCTACCGCAGGCGTGGATGTTGGTACGCAGGTACCGAAAAGAGCAGAGGAGAACGCTCAGAAACCAGCTTCCGTCTCGGACGGACTCTTCATACAAACAAAGGCGGGCCGGGCTCACCCAGCTGCCTCGGCGGCCGGCCGGGTTTCACAAGGGAGGCCGTATGCACAGAGACGGGGGCTGAGAGCACGTTTTTGGCTACTGCCCGGGGGGCTCAGAGAGTGCTGGGGCTACAACTGCCGCGCAGCTGCTACAAACAGCCCATCAGACATTCCCATTCGGCGATCGATCCGTTTCTGAACGGCCGCCAGACGCCCTCCGTCTCGGGGGTGGTTAACCGCTCGGTGGCTTTGTGGCAAGAACCCCCCTTGTCACACGGCGGCTGTATAAGGTGGTCTGTGTCCGAAACGAACTGGCCTGGGCAGGTAGGCCGCGCCACTGGACCCTGCAGGGACTCGGCCATCCCAGAAGGAATACCATTGGGTCTTCTTCAACACCGCCTCCAGAAAGTCTGCTGTAGAAGTTGCGGTCGGTACTGAAGACAGCAGGGCAGCGGTATTTCTTTCAATTTGGCTGTTGTGCACTACGATTTCAGAAAGCTGGCGTTTTCCTAGACTGAGATTTCGGGGTGCTGGATGGTAAACAAGAACTACCGACAGGTGAACCCCAGCAGGCACGGTGCATCCCAGGACCAATAGCAATTCAGTCCCACTACAGTACTGTACTCCAGGATCAAGGGGGGTATAAAACTGCTGAATTTGGCCGAGGAACTGATTTAGGTGGCTACTTTTGTTTTTCAAGCACGCTTCCAAGACAGACAATCCTGATGTGAAAAGAATTACTCGTCAAAACCCTGAAAATGGACGAACCACGCGGATAATGTAACCACCCTTTCTCACCGACAAACTGACAACTGGGGGGGAAAAAAAACCCGAAAAAACCGTAACGAGTGTTTTTTTTTTAAGCCGAATCTTTCATCTGTGCAGTTAACCACCTTTCCCCTCCTTGGAAAAACAATACCGCTTTAGCTTTGTATCATAACAAAAAAAAAACGAAACACGTCCTGGCTTTAGCTTTTGCTGCACCACATCCACATCTTTTTTTTTTTAAAAAAAAGAAATAATTTGCAGTCAAAAACAACAAGAATGTGGTCGAGCAAAAAAATCCAACCCCCCCCCCACCACCAAACACAGCAAGCGACTAAATGTGCTCGTTACAGCAGACCGGCGTGTGTCGCTCCCCCCAGCAACCTTAATGACCGTGTTTGACTATGGATAAGTTATATATGCCTGCGACACTCGCGTTACAGACAGACAGACAGAGAGGTAGATGGGAGACGCACAGACAACACAACTTTTTTTTTTTAGGTTGACAAAACGTCCAGCAGGAAAACTCTCCGTTTCTTACCGGGGAACTTCCGGGATGGCGGCAGCGGAGGGGGGCTGGCGGAAGAGCGACTGCCGCTCGGCGCGGGCGGTTTCAAGCCGCCCTTACTGGGGAATTACTGTGGACCAGAAAGGTCTTTCCAACAGGCTCGGAAGGGAGAGGGGAGGGAGAGGCCGCGCAGGCCGGCCCCGATACCTGTAAAAGCTCCCCCGCCTCGACGGGACGCCCTCCGGGGGGCCGGCGGCGAGGCCGGGCCCCGCCGGCCGCCGCGGCTCCGTGCGGGGCGGGGGAGCGGCGCGTCTCAGCCGCGGGCAAACTTAGCGTCGCCCCGCCGGGCACCCGTCGGTATCTCACAGTAGGACTCTCCCAAAATGTATTCTTGGGAAGACTGACAAGCGGGGTCAAGAAACAGCTGTTGAAGTTAATGTTTCTCCCTCCCACTCCGTCTGACTGTAGTGCCCTGCCAAGACAAAATGGATTAGTTAGCTAAGCGTCCCATTTTTTTTTTAATTTTATTTCTTATAACCCCCCCAGAAAAAGAGAGTTCAGGGAAGTGTGTGTGTGTGTGTGAGGCGACGGGGGGGTGAAAAAATCGCTTTAAACGTTTATTAAATCGGTTTAGGTTTTACCAGTAAAAAACCCTCCTTGGGGAAAAAAAACATTGAATTGTCACAGGTAAACTTCGATTGGCTAATATGTAAAAAAAGCTCCTTTAAACTTATGAAAATACATTCTTGTTGCCATTAGTACTTCGGAAATATTTTTGTTCCTGTTTGTTGTTGTTGTTTTGCAATCTCTGGCCTTTTGCTTTTTATCAGACAATTTTGTTTTATCCAAATAATTTAACAGCTCTCTATCAAAGTATTGGTACTCTGTTTCTGTTGATCTTCTGTTGTTGTAGTATAGGTTGTGTAAGGAGTGGGTTCCTCACATCGAAATATCAATGCTAAGTCTCAGTTCTATTTCCAAGAACAGAAGGAACAGTTTTACACATCTATCATCTCAAACAGGTGTGGGAAAGTGCTGTTCCAGAGTGCCATCATTTCTGATATTGATTTTGGTCTAGGCTGGCACAGTGGCACAGCAGTTCACTCTTGCTGCTTCCTAGCGCTGGGGTCCCGGGTTCAATTCCCAGACCTGAGGTGCTATCTGCTATATGAAGTTAGTATGTTCACCCTGCGTTTGTGTGGGTTTTCTACAGGTGCCGCAGTTTTCTCCCACAATCCAAAAACATGCTGAGAGGTTAGTTAGCTTCTGGGGAAAATTCGGTGTGCGTGCCTGTCTGTGCGTACCCTGCAATGGACTGGCGTCCTGTCCAGGGTGTATCCTGCCTGGTTCCAGGATAGGCTTCAGATCCTCTGCGGCACTACAGTATATCGGATCAAGTGGTTAGAAGATGGATGGATGGAACGTGCTGTTTGTGGACCGATTGTCCTTACACCCTCCCAGACCTTAAAGATGAATATGACAGAGAGTTCGTAACATCAGCCATACAGTTCGGGTCTAAGTAAGCACTCATAGAAAATTCGCACTTCTAATAAAAGTAAGGTATTTAGTGATTTTCCTGCTGATTCAATATAAGAAATAAATATACAGGCACTGAAAGGCATGGCCATAACAACACTATCAATTAATTTAATTCAAATAGCAGCTTTCATCCTAAAACGATCATAAAGTGCCTCAGTTATAGCAGGAGACCCACTTCAAGTGAACTGAAGTGCAGCCCCGTCGAGGTGACACACAGCAGCCGTGCGGCACAGCAGATGTGGAGGAGCAACGACGTTTCTTCCCCAATTCAAGCCAAATTGTGCAAACCCAGAGCAGAACCGAGCCAGGACACCAGGGTAACACCTGCACGCTTATGAACAGGGCCATGGGATCTTTAAAGAACAGGTACCCAGGACCGCAGTTGAATATCTCATTCTGGGCCAGAATTTCCAAACCAATGCCCAAGTGTGGTGTCAGGGAAAACTGTCTTACAGGAGGTGCTCTCCCTCATCTGCCACATCAAACTGAGGTCCTGACCTTTAAGTTCCTTAAAGACCCCATGGGATTTCGCAAACCTAGTGCTCTGGGCTTGTCCAATCTGGCCTACCTCAATCTCCCCTTAGTCCCAACTGGCCAAGTCATTTCCCCAAGTCAGCAATTAACCCACAAGTCTAGCTAAGCAGGCCTTTTTAATTAATTTATTCCTGAAGTGACCCCCCCTTGGCAATTGAAAATTGCACTGTAATATGCCACAACTGAAGCGGGGGTGTTAGCGGAGGCTCATGGGTCAAAGCACGAGTCCTTGAGCTGCTGTAGAAGCAGCAGGCGGGCGGAGCAAACGGACAGGTCGCCGTCCAGAATCGTAGGCAGAGAAACCAGCGCAATTCTGCCCCGCAGAGACGCCGTGGAGGTACAGGGGCAGACCTGGGGCCATGGGGGGGAGGGCAAAAGGGGGTGTCACCCCCTTCGACTGAACTTCCCCGCCCCCTCAGTTTTGGACAAAAGGATTTTTGAACACTTTCGCGTACTTAACGTGCGCCCTAAAAAGTAGTCGTGCTTTGTCAATGGTCAGATAACTGCACTAGCCCCGAATTCACAGTTACGGCATCGGACTGTTGGATGCGCAGGAGGGCTAGCCGTCCAGGAACATGGTGTCTACGTTATCGGGTGTCGGCATTATTACGATCTTGTTTGCTCAGGTGGACCGATTCCTTGCAGTAGTTTATCCTCATACTTATAATCTTTATATAACTAGGACTGTAGTTATAGAAGTTGGTGCTTTGTGTTGGTTTTACAACTATTTTTTCCTAACGATTCAGAACCTTGTTACCGTCGATGAACGCGAAATGAACGCGTGACGTATTTGGTCGCTCCAGGCAATAATAATCGCGAGAGTGCTGATGAATGTGAAACTGTACTTCATCACTAAATGCCAGATTGCTCGTCGTTATCTTCTATCATGAAGTACTAATCAGTGGCACAGTTGCGAGATTTCACTTGGGTAGTTGCACCGTCCCCCTCAGAATTTCAGATGCCCCCCTACAGATTTTTCCCCTGGCGCTGGCCCTGTACAAGGGTGTATCCAAAACAGAACTCAAGGAAGATTCAAAGCCAGAGTTGAGACATAGCAAGATCAGGAGTCTAGAATATAACATAGACAAAGCTAGAGAGCACAGCACTGGCTCTATAACAGAGACTCCAGCACTTCTCTGTTCTGTCTTAAACAGTTTGCTTCACCAGGAGTCGGGGGCTAGTGTGTTCACTCACAGGTGAAGCAAGCTTCTTGTTTAGTTCGGTTTCCGTGGCAACCAGCCTGATTGTCAGGTGGAAGAGGCGTGGCCGACAGACGCGACAGAACTAGCCTGCTCCACAGCGCCCCCACGAGGACGGGCCCGGCATTTTTTTTCCCCCCAGAAACGAATTCAAAAACACTGATCCCTTTTGGATTGGAAGTTTCTTCCTTGAGTATGCATAAGTACGGCCATCTTTTGTACTTTGCACAGAGCTTTACCACTTTCACATCATATCTAAATATTTTTTTTAGTTTTGTCTCAGTTTAATTGAATAATTGCATTTCAGAAACAGAGGGGGTCCCTTAACCCCTGATGTACCGTATATCTAACGGAGTGATCAATGATAAATTAAAACATATTTGGAAATGTTAATTATACTTTCACTCATTTTGTTATTAACTAGGGAGTATTGCCAGCTGGGAAGTAAGTGTCTTTTTTAATGGATAAGTTCATCCTCTAGCCAAGTTACATGAGTAAAATCCTGAATTTGTATTTCACATTCAACTTCATCATCACTTTATTTGAGTTTTTCTAATTAGTGCACTGATCACCTATCAGATTTAGAAGTTGTTCTGCAGTTATAATGAAATATAAAGTATAAAGGGCTCTGCATCATCAAGACCCTTCTGTCACAGAGATGTTTTGTTTTATACCGTATGTGTTCAATCTCACAACTAATTAAATAAAACAATAAAGCTATTCTCAAAGGTGTTTGATTTGTCTAATCTGACTGTGAAATAGAAAGATTTCTTAAATACAGATTGAGTGTAGCTTGTAACCTATTTTGTATAACATTATACTACATAACAGTTTCTAGGAGAAAAAAATACTTTGAAATCTTAAATCAAATGTAGTACTTTCTGATCATATGTGACAGAGTAAGACAGTACACCTTTGATGCACTTTGATACCTTTTCTCAGAATAATACCTTGATGATTAAGATTCAAAGTACAACTACATAATACATAATAATGTCTAGTTTCTGTTAACATTAGTTTCTGTGGACTAGAAGCTGAAAGGTGGTGGTCTCCAGTTCTGGGTGGGAGCAGAGCTGTTGTGCTTTGAACAAGGTACTGTAGTTGACTCACACAGCCTTGTTAAAGTACTCAGGGGTGTGAATGGGCACAAATGCAATGCTCTGGATTAAGATACAGTCATAGCTGGACAAATGGATAATGCTCAGTTCTGAAACACTTTGTCGGTCCAGAGTAGCTCCGTTGTCTTGCCAGGTGTCGGGGGCCGGACAGTGACCACCGAGAAGACGACTCCCCTCACAGCAGCGATTTCGTGGGTGGCATGGCTGTGCTGGTACATGTAAGTGGTTCCAGTTGAAATGCTGTTTTGCGATAACATTACACATGCACAGCTTCAAGTCTTTTCCTGTCCACTGGCAACTCTTCATTCATTTTTGTCACACAACCTGGATTTTCATATCCCAGTTTTTGAAGAAGCAGGAGGAGGCACAGAGAGGGAAGGAATCTTTCATCGATGTAAGTAAAGTGCATAATTGCCGTCTTTAACACGAGTTTCATACATCTCGTTACACTTGATCTAAAGATGCAGTAAATATCACTGCTTATGGGCCACCTTTCCGTTGCACAACAAAGGTTGCGCTTGCACCTTTAACACTGAAAGGTATTCAGATACCAATATGAAGTATATCAATATTTAAACAAGCCTCTCAGCGGTCTGCACCAAACATGGCTTGAAAAGAACTGAACAGTATCAGTTCTATTACACACACAAAATTACAGCCCAGACAGCTTGACAATTCCTAATCTACCTGGTTAGTAGGTCTGTATAAGAATCAAGCTCAGAAAAAAGAAATATTATCTGATATCACACTTTCAGACACTTGTCCCATCTATGCATTAGACCAGGGTGTTACCACCCTGGTCCTAGAGGGCTATACACCTGCTGGGTAGAATCCCCACTCATCTTAATTACCTCATTGAAACCTTAATTGTACTAACAATTTGCTTGATTGGAACTTTTGCAAGTTCCTGCTCTGAAGTTTAGGATTTAATGTTACATGTGGAATGCAACAGCTAAAAGGCCACCTCCAACAGGTTTAAGAGCTGAAAGCAGTCAAACAGTTCAAATTAATCCCATTGTTAAGTCAATTGAGGGATCAGGTGTGTAGCTGAAAGTTTGAGTGGGACAAAAAACAGCAGTTGTGTGGGCCTTCAATGGCCAGGGCTGGGAACTCCTGAACTGGAGAAACCTACTGTGAATTTAGATATAAAACTAATTGATCATTAGAAGGGAAAATGACAATCCATTATTGAGGTTTTGTCACTTCCATCATGCTTAATACTTCTGAGAGCAGCAGTTTCTATTACTGAAAGTGACTCTACCAGTAAAGAGTTGGGCTTTATGATCCAGGCATCACTGGAGTGAGCTGGATTTTCCAGGTGGAGATGCAGTTAGCTGGACTCTGCCCAGATGAGAGTGGGGTATGTTACTCAGACGGTGCTCTCAGATTGCAACACACAAACCCCATGGCTTCCAAGGCACTTGAAGGTTTATAGTACAGTGCTCCTGTCAGGGAACCAGCAGGTAGCATTCCAAGGAATCCTGTGCATAGCTATGAATCCTGCAGGACGCAGAGGCAAATAATCAAAATCCAGAAGCCAGGTCAATAGGAGAGGCTATAGATCAAGACAAACCAAGAAGGGAATGAGATCGAGAAACAGCGGGTTTGGGAATGTAACGGTGTTTGTGAGTCTGGGGCGCGAGAGCTCCTCCAATCAGTACTGAGCCACAGGTGTAGCTTGTGACTTCAGAGGACCGGATCAGTGGGTCGTTGATACTAACTAATTAAGGCAATTAGATTTATTTAGATTATCAATCTGCTGGTGGGGATAGATACACCATCTAGCCCTACATATCCCTTAATGCATAGGTACTGTACGACTGTGCTTACGAAACTGTTTGCTGTTGGACTCTATTTTAGAAGTACTGATATCTTTAATATTAAAAAGAACAAGGAGGCTATAGGTCATATTGACCAAATGTGTTACTTAATGGAGTTGTGAAGATCATTTAAGCCATCACAAATAGATTAGGGGAATCTTTTCCCAGAATATATCACCATGATCAAAAGTGTTTAATTCACAAAAATCAACACATCAGTTTCTTACAACATTTTTTCATACCATACCTCATACAAAACACCTTGGGAGGAGTGCTCTCACCTGATGCTGAAAAAAACTTCTGACCACATAGGGGTCACACTTTCACAACCTGAGATCCTCAAAGAAAACATTTTCGTTTTAAAGGAGGGCCTTCATACCACCAACCACCAAATCTGCTCTTGTTCAGAGTTCTCTCAATCACCCACAGTCAGCATCTGCCTCGTGCACTTTTTCTTGCAACAGAAGCTACATCACCCTGCAACTCACAACTGCCAGCACACTGATGCCTGGTCAGTTCCTGGATGGGAGACCTTCTGGGAAAGCTAAGGTTGCTGCTGGAAGAGGTGTTAGTGGGGACCAGTAGGGGGCGCTCACCCTGGTTCTGTGTGGGTCCTAATGCCCCAGTATAGAGACAAGGGACACTATACTGTAAAAATGGTGTTGTCCTTCAGATGAGATACAAAACAGAGGTCCTAACCCTTTGTGGTCATTAAAAGTCTCAGGGCGTTTCTCAAAAAGAGGAGGGGTGTTTTCGCTATGTCCCGGCCAAGTGATTTCACACTTGTACAGTGTATGTGGTATACAGTATGTGGCACTTGTGACCATTTCAGATGGCCCAGGGAGCATTGCGCCTAGACAGCAATCTCACTTGCTGTGTCTCTCGCTCTGTATGTCGGCGGTTATATCACCGAGGCAGGAAGAAAACCGGCAGAACTTATTAGCGCACCTCAGAGCAGTGAGTGTCAAAGATCCCACCACGGTGACTGCTCCTCATTTCATCTCTCCCAGCTATAATCAGACTGACCTTTCTGTCTGCATCCCTTCACAGGAATTCCAGGACACATCCTGCAGAAAGACAGACATTAGAAGCCAGAATTATCATGAAATGAGGATAACACCTTCCCACAGCTCTCAGCGCTCGACTAATTTCTTTTTCAACCGTTCATTTAACAGATTTTAGCTTTTCACACTCCTCTTGGAACTGGCTGCCAGAGTTCCATTCATTTGGACACTTTCTTACCTCCTCTGTCTTTTGTTCTCTTTATCAGCCCTTTTACTTCATGTTTCTGCCTCCTCCCTCTTTCTGAAGAAGACTCCGTCTCTTCTTGCTCCTGTTTTATTTCGTTTTACTCCATTGTATTTATTTTTATTGCTTGGACTGTGATTTTAAAATGAATTAAAATGTATGATAATTTATGATTAAATGTATTTATTAAAATCGTCAATGCAAATCATAGCTTAAAGTGTAATAATAATTACTTCTATTATTAATCCTAATAATTATTGTGAGGTATTTATGTAAAAATACCTTATTTGCCAGTTATGGATTTAGTTTTAAATTAAACTTTTCTTCACCATCATTTAAATGCTCAAAAGCATCGTGAGCACGACCAGCTAGCTAATAATTTTTCCTCCCTCTCCTGAAAAATGTAACACCTTCATGCAATTCTTTTGCAGCAAAATATGTAATATTAAAAAGCAGTTGCTGATTTCATCTCCTGCTGTCATGACAACTGTGCTTTCTCCTGCTTTCTTATTTTACATGCTGTTTGTGTGACTGGGTGGTAGCTAAAATGAGACCTTCTGCTTGTGTCTTGAACCCTATTCCTATGCCCTTGCTGAAAGGTTTGCTTCCTGGAATTCTGTCCATTTGCTACTGGCCTCATCAATGAGTCACTGAAATATAGTCTTGTTTACAGAGGCTTAGATTCTGGATAAATCCTGGTAAGGATACGCAAGTATTTAAAATCCAGTTTTCTCACCAAAAACTGCAGCAGTTCGATTTCAATCCCATCATGCATCAGTTCCATTCTCTAGAGTTTCAGGGTGTAAACAGAGATACGGCACAGAAACAGTTAATGATGTGCCAAAGGCTTTTGTCTCTAGGTCACTTCTGGGAGCATTCTTCTCCTTCTTTTCACACTGTGAGCTGTGACATCCCACTGGATCACATGAAAAATTATCTAGGAATCACGATACTGATATTTCCATGTGTTGGGTCGTCTCCTGTTTGGCTACCAGAATCAAACTGGGCATCTCTTGTCAGTTTTAAATCTTCCATTCACTCAGGTGTTCCACAGGGGTCTGGGATCTTTATTTGTCATATTTCCAATGTTACCTCTTAATCAGATTAATTGCCCTCACAGATTGTCTTCACCACTGTACTAACGATCTTCACTTTCATATTCATTTTGAGGTCAAATAAAATCCTACTTATTGCAGTTTCCGCACTATACGGGTATCTCTCTTGAGAAAATCACAAGAAAGGTTATTCTTGTGATTTCTCAAAACAATCTGACTCGGTAGCTTGTTCCACACTCCCACAACCTTTTGGGTAAAGGGGTGCCTCCTCTTCTCTTTACACGCACTTCCACACAGTTTTCACTTGTGGCCTTTGGTTCGTGATCTATTGTTCTTTCTGACGAAACCCTCTGGGTACACTTTTCCAATGCCTTTCAATACCTGATAATCCTCAAAGGCATTGAAAAAGCGTACCCAGAGAATTTCATCAGAAAGAACAATGGATCACGAACCAAAGGCGATGGTGATGAAAATTGTGTACAATATTCTAAATGAGGCCTTACTAGTGGGTTATACATTATATGCTTTTAAGCATATATCCTGACATTTTGTTTGCCTTTATAATTTCTTCCTCACATTGTCTAGAGGGTGTAAATGATGTGTAATAGAATGTTTGTGATGTAGCATAAGTCCCACTTATCAGTCTGTAATGATTTGGTTCAGTTTTCTCACCCTTTCTAAGGATGGATTACATTAGCAATTCTCCTGGCCATGGCTGAAGTAAACAATGTGATGCCATTTTTATTTTCTATCCAGAAAGAAAGAAAATAATAGTCAAAAGAAGCCAATTTCAATCAGAGTTCTCTTTCTCCCAGTGTGATTTTAATGATCTGTGCAGAAGCAATGATCTAAAATAGATACCATTAACCAATGGATTTTTTTTTCATACAGGCAATTTAAGAATTAAAACAGGCCCCGGCTTTAATTGCTTAATGAAGCACATGAGTGCTGCTGCAGATTCTCAGACATGGGTTTAATAAAATCTCCTGAGATAATTAGGATCACCCAGTATATTTACATCAAATGCAAAATGTATATACTGATGGATATATGAAGCACAATACCCAGTTCTAATGGATTTAAGCAAATATTTTAAACATAGATAACAAAACAAAATCACAGAAAAATGTGAACCAAAAATACATATGAAAGAATTTTTATTTTTATCAGTTAGAAATGTGACATGAGTTCAAAATGAAAACATTACCAATTCAGTATTAGATATGATCTCCCAGAAAATGACCACCGACCAGGCAGCACTGACACACAGACCTGATCAGCCTCTGGACAGACTGCTGTGGGATAGTCAGTTGATCTTCCTGTGTAGCAGCAACCAGTTGGGGAAGGATGCTCAGTTTCAGTTTCCTCCTGTAGATGGCAGATAATACATGGAACTGAACTGAGGAGAAAAATGTCCTGTTGTTGTGATTCTATGTGGTAGGCTACAAAAGTTGTAGAGGGACTTGCAGAAACAGAGAAACTTGTTCAATCAAGGGCATTATTAGTGTGGCATTGAGCAGCAAAGGTGTTAACAGAGATTCCTTCTCCCATCATTGCACTTCTGCCACTCCACCTGAACAATGAAACACTACTACTCAGATGTTCTCTGGCTCACGAAAGAAACTTTCCGTCTTCCAGCTGTCAATGTCCTGAATTGTTTCCGAGTAAGCAGTTCATGTCTATGCAGAGGGCTCATGATAGACATTTTGTTAGTGTGCGGATTATTCCTGGAATTTCTTGTGCTGTAGGCTCTGTAAACAATTATGCAGATGGATCATAAACATGAAGCAACAAGACAAAGCCATTCATCCTGTCTAACGTATTTGGTTATTTAATCAAACAATGCAGATCAAGTGGAATACTGAGATCCTCTGATCAAATATCCAGCAGGAAACCCTGTGGTGTCCAGCAGTGACATCAGTGAAGGATGCAATGTTCCGCTTCTCCAGTCGGCTCTGGATCTCCTGCAAGCTGGTACTGTTTGAAGCTTATAACCCCAGAAGAATGGCTCAAGAGACAGACGGGTCAGAGTCGCCTGTCTGTTCTTATCCATGACCCTCATACGGGTACAGGATTGTGGCTGTAAACGAGATGTAGAAACACAATTGGCATTTCGAAATATGGTGGGTAGGCAGTGTTAAAGAATAATAGGCAGTTCATTAAAAAAAACACATGCAGACAGCATGGCTGACTGAAACATTACATATAGACCACGGGGATGTTCCTCTACTCATTCAGAAAAGAAACGTCCACCTCATATGACAGTGAATGATGTTCACATTCAGATCTTGCCAATACTTGCAATACTATTGTTATACGTGTTGGCAAGCAAACGCCAGTCATTGAATCGGGCACTTCTTGTGTCATTCCTGGAGTCTTTCAATGCTACATTCTGACTTTAGATGTTTTCAACCAGCAAAAGCTTCTCTCCTTCTCTGTGGAATGGAACCACTGCAGTGCAATTAAAATTAGGCAGACGTGTATTTGGTCTGTATGAAAATGTGCTTCGTGCATGACTTTTCAAGAGCTCATCCTTCTTAACAAATTTTGTCATATTTTATGTCATTTCATACATGGTGTTAACTGGGGTGCGTGGACACGATGTGAACTGTAACATCACCTACAGGTATACATACCCCAGCCTCTTATAACATTTGTATTTTAACACAGTAATTGTCTGTCATTGCATAATTCATTTTTTTTTGTATGATATGTACAAGGTCAACAGCAAATCTTTGTAATCCATTCATAATTAACGGAAGACAAAATGATTAAATAAAATAAAATAATGATTAATTATGCAGTGAGAGGAAAAAAAGGAAAAGATCGTTCCAGTTATTGACAGCAACTGTCATTAGCTGCTCAAGAACTTCAATCTGATAATTGTACACTTTAAATTGCAAAACAGCAGAGAGAACTGCAATAAATAATGAAGACAGGAAGGTGTTTTTCCAGTTGAAGATCTGTAAATGAGCTTGACCCAATGAACCGTTCATCTAGTATTCTGGCCAGTCAATCACAGAGGCAAAGATCACAATGATATGATCTGGGGGGCACCAGTCATAAATCATAGAATCACAGAATGATAAAACACATCATTTCCTAAGAGAAACTTTAGAAGGCTTCCTGTGAACAAGTTATCCCTAGTCCAATATGGTGAATATAGACATTTGAATGAGTGCCTGTCTGGGAGAACGTGTAAAACAAGATTTATTGTAATAAAGGAAACCAAGTCTAGACTTGACTTAAGCCTGCAATGTCTTAATATGAGTTTGAAAAGTTAAAGCACTTTCCAAGCCATATGCTAAGATACTTAGAAACCACGACTTGTTCCAATGTAATCTTTCTTAACTGGTCCCACAGTACCAGAAGTCTAAGATAAACTATAAGTAGTTTATGCATAAATGTGATTTAATCAAGAGTCATTATAATATCACAGACAACTTTCTTTGCTGTAGTAACACATGGCCAGAAAGAAGACCAGAATGCATATCAGGAAAAGATATAACTGCTGTCTAAAAAACCCCTTCATGATCTTTGAAAGGCAAGGCAAAATGGATATAGCAATAGGTGCTGACTTTTTACCATCTTTTAAAAGAGACAGAACAAGGAAAGACTTTCATCAATTTTAAAAGAGATTGAATAAATGGGTCAGCAGAGCAGACGTAAAATGAGCAGCACCTTTTACATAAAAATGGGTGATATCCTTGTGGACTGCAGACTTTATTACTGTCCATTTTCCATACCTCAGCTAGTACTTCTGATTCAGTAAATGAGCTGTGTCACAGAACTGAAAGAACTCTGAAAACACACAACCAAATCTGCATTACTGCTACCTAACATTAACTCACCCTAGCAAACACGTGGCATTAACGGAATACTCATTGAATGAATTCACCTGTTGTTTTGTGATAGTTCTTTACAGAATAAGATGGGAAAACTGAAATGTCCAAATACCACAAAAAAATAACGACACGGTAATTGTGAAATTCTGTGACTGTGGTAATGAGTCACTTTCTTGAATAAGTGCCATCACACACCACAGAAAATACATTCTGGACGGCATGCCAAAGCAGTGCATTGTTGAGGGACAACAAAACGAATCTGCATTGGATGAAACATTCCTACAACAGCGAACCATACAGTGACCATTTATTTGCAGACGCCTGCCCATATTCCCATGTCACCATAGCAGCAGGATTCAGCGGGGAATCCCCCCTGGAGTCTCAACTGGATCTGTTAATTCATCTAAGGCTGTAATGACAAGATATGGGCGATTATCAATACCACCTACGGGCAATTAAGCTTGCACTTACCCAGTTACCTGCCTTCTCATTGTCCCTGCTCAGTCACTGGGTTTTCATGCCATGACTCGGTGTCCTAGCTTGATTTCTACTCTCCTTCCTGCTTTTGAATCTCCGTTGTGTACCGACTGCGCTTTTTGGATTCCCTTGCGTTTGGCATTCTTGTCCTCTGTGACTGATCTTTGATTATGTCCTGGACAGATTCTCGTGCCTCGAACCCTTGCCTGTTTTTCTTTCGCAATCTCTACGGCACCGTGATCAGTCTCTCACAGCTTGACCTCTCACGTCTAACCACGGCTTCGGATTCCCAGCGAAACGTTTATCAGGCTAGAGCCTGCCTGTGGATCCAGTCTCCTGTATCTTGGCTGCTGTCGCTGCCACCGGGGCAGTGCAACAGTTTTTACACAAGCTGTTGCGTCTGGCTGTCACAGGAGCTACCCGGTGGCAATTGCAGAGACAGTAGACTGTGACAGGATCAAACCCGGGTGGTGTCTGAAGGGAAGATGCAATTTTAGGATTCAAATAGCATGTTCTGGTCAACAACAGCTACCTTCTCTTCCAAATACTCCAAGACACTTGGGCAGAAAGGTGTAACACCTGGTGGAACAAGGGTTCGGCCGCCAGTACTCCAACCAGCGTTGATGCCAGCTAAGGGAGTGAAGGCAGAACCAAGCGGCCAGGAAAGAGCTTCCACCACCAAAGGTGCTGCATCAGGACCATCAGCCAGAACACGACCAAGGAAGAGTCATCTAAGCTCTTCCTCTCCACAGGACAGAATGGCGAATTCTTGATTGCCTCAGTCCAAGGCTGCAGCCTGTTTTCTTGAGGCTCCACTACGCCTATGCTGGTTCGAAGACTATCTCTGCTGCATCTTGGTGGATTCTGGCTAGGGCAAACCAGCTCACTATAGTTCCTCTCCACAGGATTAACCCCATCTCCATGCCAGGACCATGACAGCAGTGGCCAGAATTAGTTTTCTGTAGGTTCTGTCCATAACCTGGGGTCTTTTACTTCAATCTTCCACTCGGCCACTGGCAGCTCTGTCTCATCATCAGCACGGGTGGCGATACTTTTCCACCTGCCTGTAGCCTGCGGTCTTCGTCCTCTGACTCAGACAATTGGGTCAATGCAGTAGGTTTCATTGTTTGTGCTGCTTGTAGGGGTGCCATGTCCTGGATTTTAATTTCCAAAGCAATAACAAAATAAAACTTGGTAATAGCAATTCTCGATTACACTCATCAGTGAATCATTGTGGCATCACAGTGTGCGGAACAGGAAGTTTCTTGTTCTGAATTTATTGTTGTTATACAGTGGATATTACTCTCTAACTATTGCATAGTTCAAGCCTGTTTTCCAACGTGCAGTAATCTGTGATATGTCATTCTTGAATCTATTTTTTGGAACAATATGTACAGTACACAACAGAATATCGAATCATAATACTGAATTCTCTTTTACGTTTTGGTCTGACAAAAATTGGAGACGTTTATAAAGATTTATTTTTATAGGAAGTCTGAAGATAAGCAAGTTTTTTTTCTTCACTTTACACACCTTTGTTACTAAACAGCTCTCATCTGTTCAGCGGGTAAAAGCATGCTGTTGTCAAAATACTCTGGAAATTCTGGAAATTGACAGTTGAATAAAATGAGCAATAAATGTTCTTGACTTCAATAGCTTTTGATTAACAAATGTCATTAACAAATGTTTAATGTTTGACCACTGGTATTAATGTAGTTATTTCAAACTCAGCTAAGATTTCCAAGTTGTTTTTTGTCTGTAATTAGTCTGGCAGAAGGTGGTTTATACAGAGATCAAAAAACAAAAAGCAAAATTTTCAATGGAGAAACAGGCACCCAGATCAGCCTTTTCATCATTTGTCATTTAACTATCTGAAATCAGTTTTTAAAACGAAAATTATTGCATTAAATCTTATTGCTGGCAAGAATAAGATATAATGTGGGATTTAATTATTTTAAAATGAGATGCAATTTTCAAAATTCACTTACTTAGCTTTTGTAGGATAGCAGCAAATGTCTTAATAACTTGGAAAATAAACAATCCACTTTAAAGTGTTAATGTAATGATCCTCTTTGCTCAAATTGCTTTAGTATCACAAATAGCTTTAAATTTATCCTGCATTGAATGAGTAGCTGGAATACTGATTCTCCACTTGAACGCTCCAGATGTACGTAATCTAATGTGTGATTTGCTACAGCTCACACTGTACACAAGCGTCATTTTTTCAATGCTGCTTATGTCGTAGTAAATGATAATGCAATGGCTTAACTACCTTAACCGGTAAAAATCGGGACAGCCCAGATGGGCTGTCTCAGATCTCAGCGAACAGCGACTCGTGGGCCCCGTCGGTGCGTACAGGCGTTCAAAGGCGTAGTTGAAAGAAGAGTTTCTCTATACGGTTTCACATACAGTATTTCTCCTCCGTCTAGGACTCCGGGTGATGAATTTTCCGAACGGGGCGCGTCCGTCTGTGACGCAATAATCGACCATTTCCAAGGTGTCTGCCTACACTGCCTGGTTGTACCCCGGTCAGGAATGGCAGTGTGAAAACACAAATGGTCATTTCAAAATCGTGCCGGTTTAGCACAGATCATGGCCGGTTCAAGATTTAAAAAGACGAAATGCAACAGGTCAGATATTTTTGCACTTTATGAGCTTATACTTCGGTTAAAAATGTTAAGTATTCTTTTTGAAATCTTCGTAAGGTAAATACACACCACACACACCAAAAACACACACTAAAAATCACGTTTTAGCTGATTATCTCTGGAGCTCTGTTGAGTGCAATTTCTCTTGCATGAGGCGGATGGCAGTTTGAATGAAGAAGACATGAACCTACAGTAGCTCACACAAAGTGGATACTGGCAAAGGTTTCAACATGGCAGCAGTTCAAGCATAGTGTGTCATGAAGGAAAAATACAGTAGTTGGTTTCATGGTCCGAAAGAGTGCAGAATGTGTAGAAGAACACCCACACAATATAGAGACAAATGCATGAACCGGAGAGATGTTTACAAATGGAATAGTTGTGGATTTAATATAAGGGTTTAAGAGCTCTTTGCTGGACCGTGCAAAGTCCCATCACTAGCAAATGTTGCATGAAAGCAAAGGAGTAGATTGACTGAATAATCAGAAAGCCAGAACAGAGTCTGTATTAATGTTAGACATATGTGCCTTCCATCATTCACAGCCATCTCAGTCTTTGCAGTAGTGGCTATGACATCAGCTTAAAAACGCCTTTGCTGCAGGAGTGTGAGCCGGGATAAATGTGGTTCTTTATGGGAGGACATTGTTGAAAATGGGTACATTGCTTATCTAACAATATATTAGAAAATGCTATGTCCCTTATGGGTGATTCATCCCATCCATAATAATATTAAAAGCCATGTAGTCATGTCATTTGCCAAAATGCCTTATACCATACGGTGTGGCGGGAACCCGGAGCCACCCGGCCAGCAACGAGCACAAGGCAGGGTACACCCTGGACAGGGCGCCAGTCCATCGCAGGACAAGAGCAAGCCAATCATCAGCTTTGTGTATGGCATTACACAAGAGCTAACAGATTTGTATATATCTAATCAAGGTGTATTTGAATTTGAAAGTTGCACGTACAGGGAATTTGCACCATGTGATATTAAACACACACACAGTTGTCTTTCACTTGATAAAAATGTTGTAGCCTTCATGCAAATCCAAATTCAACCACAATTCATTTCTGGCAGTCTTTAATTTGAAGAATACCTGACTGGTGACTGCAGGAATTAGACAGCCGAATGAAAACTCAAGACAGATTAAAAATCTTTTCGAAGGATAAGTGTACGTTCAGCATCAGAATAAAATGTCAATGTATTGTAATTACAGGGTGAAAACCTCTCTTTCACACTGAATCTCAATTGGAAGTAAGTCAGCGTATGTGAAGTTTTGTCTTTATTGCCTGTTAAGGTAAAAATCTTACGGTTTACTTACCAAAGAAGTAATTGAAAGCTAGTGGAACTAATTTTAATGAAACATTGCTCTGGGACTGTTTATTTCAAAGCTGCAAGGTGAATCATTTGCATCCTGACAGTACCGTAACATATTCTAACCCTGGATACAGCTCAGATACGGATACAGCACTCTTTATTTGCTCACATACTGTGTGTTGTCATTCAAAAGTCTGAAAAGATTACGTACACTCCCTCTTATTGTTAGCTGCTCAGCCTTTTACCCTTCTACCCTGGTCAACAAGTAACGTTAATGCCTTTCGTGACGTCTTTGATGACAATAGTCTGCACTTGTTTCAGAATCAGAAACATGTCCCTGGATTTTTGCCTTTTATGAATCTCAAGCTCTTTTACGCCCATTTTGACCATCGGAGGGGCACTGTTTTACCTCTCGCCTGGCAGTTGGAAAGACCGTTTCAACAGACACTCGAAGAGTCTCTTCATGACTGTCTTCTCTCGTCTAAAATCAGTGTCCTGCCAGTCATATTTAAATGAGACAGAGGGCTGGACAGGATCAATGGCCACCCTGACATGAATGCAGTCTGGCACACTGCACTGGCAATTTCTTTTCCTCTGACAACCTAAAACACCTACTGATTCAATCGAAATTTCTGCAAACCATATATTCAACGCCGTGCCACTGGCTCCAGCTGATGACTCTTCCCAACTCTCTCTTTGAGAGGGCATTGAAGGTGCGCTGGGTTCAGTGCCTGTGTTTCTGAATTTTTGTTATTTGGGTCACTACAGTAATTAGGAAACATACGAGGGAAATGAAATCTCTTCATAAAATGATTCAAAAACAACAGGGTTCGATTAAAGAATAGGAATACAAAGAATTACTTACATAAAAAAGTTGTTGGACTTGCCACTAAAATGAATAATAAAAGTATTCAGTACTACAACAGCAAAAGAACAGTAAAGGATGAAGTATTCGGGATAATAATGGGAAACATCTACACGATAAAAGACAAATGGCAGATGTACTAAATGAGTTTTGCACTGGGGTGTTATGTTAATAGTATTAAGAATGAAGAAACGTAATTGTTTTGGGTATGAGAAGTACTCAAAGTTAATAAATCTTGATGGTATTCTACTAAACCTTGAGGAAAATCCGTAATTCTCAAATCCTCCCATATGTGCTGAACATCATGACTACCCATAGATTGGACAGTCGATAATGTAATTCCTATCCAAGACAAAAAGAATGAACCAATCTTAGACCCATAAGTCTGACTTCTATAATACTGTATGTCAGGTTATGGAAACAGTTATTAGAACTAGACAATCTCCTGTATGGAAACAGAAACCTAGTGGATAATCAGCCTGCATTTGGAAAAGGTACTGTAGCCAAAAGTGTAGAGATTAAACCAAGAGATATGACATTAGCTGTCATGTTATAAGAACATATGAAAAGGTTTAGTAGGTAATTGATCCAAGGATCTCCTCCAACTGTACCTAGCAAGACACCACCTTTAACAGAGGTCACAAGTACAGAAACATACTGATGGGAACAGAAGGCACCCCAAGGGGTTTGGGGGATATGGACTCAGCCATGTTGCTGAAGCCAGTACTCTGTCTTCTCTTGAGGACTAATTGAGACTTCCAAGACTAAGCCACTTTTTACCAAATTGGCTAAATGGGGATTTGATTATGTGTTCGCGACTAGTAGACTTAGACAAGAAGCCATTACTGTTCTGAGCAGCTCAGAGCTCCATCCCATTAGACAAACAGGAGGAGCATGGCAGGAGTCTGGTTGTATTAGGTATACAAGTGGTTATTTTAGTGCACCTACTTTTCTTTCTCAAAATCTTCTTGTGCACGTAAAGTGCTGTATCTAATGAAAAGTTGAGGTGCGTTGCGATTATCGAGCCGATACCTCATACCAAGGCGTGTAAAAAAAACACACACACACAATGGAGCGACTTTGTAACAAAAACACAACAAGCAAACGAGGCACTCTTGCCCGGGGACTTTCTCTGTTCAGAGGGAGTGGTGAGAAAACTGCAGCGGTGTGCAGGTTTATTTTTATTTTTGGCTTCCCTGGCGGTTCTTTGTGCCCCGGAGAGAAGCGTCACCGTAGCAGGGAAACCGGCGGCTCACTTCGCAGTGGCGGGTCACGGCGCCGACCCAAACTCCAGCTGCCAGGGGGAAGAGAAACTGCAGCCCCGGCTCCCGTCAGTTACCGCGCCGCAGCCCGGTGAATTCATCACCCCTCTCTCTCTCCTGCTCCGGTGGCGCGGAGAGATCACGCCTGGGCGGAAAAGGTCGTGCCTCTCGCCGCCCGTCGACCCGGCTGAGGCGGCCGGCGGCACCGGGGGCTCGGCCGCGGAGGGAGTTTGAGCTACTCGCTCTGAAAAACTTTCTTTAACGACCTTACTGGGAGCGTGAGCGAGGGGGCCGGGAGGAGGGATGAGGGAGGGAGCGGAGAGGTGGAGGGGGGGATGAGGGATGAGGGAGGGAGCCAAACTCTGGCGCTGTGGATCCCTCTGTTTTGAAAAGGGTTCACCGGGGAACGAGGGCTCTTCTGAAACCTGACGCAGACCACGCACGGGAGGACGACAAATTAAAGAAAGCTCATGCAAGCTAGCTGCATTAAAATGTGTATTAAAATGGGGGTATTTCTCACATTTGATCTATGTATGCTTTTTTTTTTTGCCCTTGGTTTTTTTTTTTTGTAACGTGCATTTAAGAGCACGGGAACGTCCCGCTCATCTGTTTGCTTCAGAAACGTCAGGGGTCTCTCTCTGTTTCACACCTCAGCGCACGTCCTCAAAATGCAGACTTGGTGGTCGTGTGTAGATGCCAGTCCCGAAATTGCCTGTAGGTTGACGTTGTGGGCCCTTGCCTGAGGTTTGTGAATGGTCGAGCGCCCTCACGGCCTCCAAGCGTTCAAGACTAGAGAGGTTCGATTATTTTCTCCCTTTTCAGGGAATGGTTTTTCCTTGTCCCGGGAGACAGCCTTGTCGGGCTTCTCCGAGCGCACACTGCGATGATTCCTCTGTCTCCAGCCGAAATGAGTCACAGGTGGGGCATATCTCCTGTCTGTTCAGCGGATTCAGTATGTTTATTGCTCAGGATGCTATAGGTCTGCTAAAGAGGAAGGACAGTCTTCCTTAGTAGGTTTGAAGACATTGTCCACTGTACACAAACACACATTCATAGGCTTTTCTGGCCAGCCCTTATGTAATGCATTGTGTTGTTAAAATGTATCTCTTTGCACTGTGTTGTACTCACATTTTGTTGGACTTTCTGAAAACTTGCCCATGCAGCCCAGAGGAGAACAGAGGCAGTGTAAGCCCATAATTCCTTCTTGGACTGCATCTGTGCGTTCAGTGCTGCTGCTATTATTTTTAAAATGTAAATTCCTATTACCTGCTTGCAATGCTTTTTATCTGCCTACATTAAATTTTGCATAGATTTCTACCAATTCAGAAGTAAGCTTCAAGTTATTTATTTCTTTCGCTGCTTTTACACTATTCACTTTTTGTGTTATAAGCAATTTATGGTCAGTGGGTCAAAAGAAGAAAAACCAAACACTGGCTTTGCAATGGATATTTAATGCTTAATGAATCTACAGATCATAGATTCAGAGACTCTTGAATCTCCTAGCTTAAGTTCCCGATCCTGAATACTCCGTTCGATATGCTGTATAGTGCTTTACCTTCCTGTCTCTCTGGAGCAGCACGTATGTACTAATGTTGCACTCCTCTCCATCATCTTTAGTTCAGCCAGGTTTCTGTCATTCCAGACACACGCCTGGTAATGTGGTAGCCTCTGTCCCACCTAATTCGTTCACAATAGTACCAACATTTAGGCTTTTAATAATTATCTGATCGTTTGTCTTTCTTCCCTTTGGTTCTCTCTAGTCTTTTTCTCTACATAACTTCCTGTTTGAATCTCTTGAGTTTCTCCACCCCTTTCCTTTCTAGTTTTAATGCCTCAGGATTTCTTTGTTGGTTCTTGTGCCCAGATGACTGGAGCCTGTCTCATTTGGATGTAACCTGTCCACGCAGATGTCGTGGGACAGGGAAAGGTTTTCCAGTGAACCAAGTGTTGTGTTGACAAATTAATATTTGTAATTGTTTGCTTTAGCCAGTGTGCTGGTAGGAGGTTTACTACAACAATTATTTTATTCTCTAAAGCTTTCATTGAGTCTGTTCTAACACTGTGGTAGCCTGGTTTGGTAACTTTAAAACACCCAATAAAAACAGACTGAGCAGAACTGTGAAGGTAGCCAGCAAAACAATGGGTGTACAACATCAACAGATGTCAGACATATAGTGCAGTAGGCCAGTTTAATCACTGAGTGTCATGACCACACTTTGCACAGTGAATTTGACCTCCTTCCTTTTGGGTGTCAGTTTAGACTGGCTAGATTCAAATTCAATAAAACTAAATAAACCTATAGTTCTATGGCTATTAACCTGCTTAATTTGCACAATTGATTGTATATTTTACTATATTATATTTTTCTTTCTCTTCAGACACATCTTAATGGGTCCATGTTGTGAGAAATGTACTGTGGTGTGTCCTTTACCTGCCTGCAAAGCAAATTTCCCATCTGGGAAGGAAATAAGGATTTCTGAAAAAATCAACTGATTTAGTCCGGTCCTTCAGTTACTTACTAAGGTGTTTGACTTTGTTCTGGATATTAAACAGGCTAATTAATCCAATACCATTGTGCACACATGGACAATAACTGGGTTATCACCTTCTCTAGCAAGGAGCCTTTTGAATTTGTGGACCTTAGCTCCTTAGGAAGACGGCAAACTATTGTTATCTCTCAGTATTTGGTGCAACTTTCAGTGGAGAATGTGGTCTCAAAACAATCACAACTGACTCCTGATGGAGTCAGCAATGGAGGTGTCCTCGGTTTTTCTAAAAGGTGTTTTATTTCAACTCAGCATCCAGCGTTTGTTTTGTCACTTCATTTTAGACTAAAACAGCAATGTTTTAGTACTGTAATGTCAACACGAGGTACTACAAATGAGAGGTGAAATAGTAGTTCTAATGATGATGAAGATGATGACAAAGAAAGGGCATCGTGCTGAAGGAGGAGAGGAAGAACACTAAAAACAAAGGGAAAATAAAAAGGAAAGGACCAAAGACTTAAGTGGTAGGTGGCGTGGTGCGACAGTGACTACCATTGCTGGCTTGCAGTGCTTGGGCCCTGGGTTCAATTCCTGGGGGTATTGTATTTCTGTGTGGAGTTTGTATGTTCTCTCTGTGTTCATGTGGGTTTCCTCTGACATGCCCTGGTTTCCTCCCACAGTCTGGAGACTTACTGGTAGGATAATTGGCTTCTGGGAGAACTAGCCCTGATGTGTGTCTGCCCTGTGATAGACTGGTGTCCTGTCCAGGGTGTATTCTGCTTTGCGCAACCAGGATGCATAGCCATTTCTGTTGACATGACACAGAAGGCAACTGTATTGTAGTGCCCTTGTAATGCACAGCACACAGTACATCCACAGAACTGTAGCTGTATGGGTGTCCCTCAAATGCTTTGTTTGGAATTAATCCTTTCACAGATTAACATTTCAGACTGTGGCTGTTACTTCACTCTTCAGGATTTGTAGGTTTGGGACCAAAAGGTGATCAGCGTCTGACTGCTCAGATAGACAGGCTTGCTGTACTCCTTTGTGCACAGCCAGAGCAACCCCAGTCACTTCTGTTATTCAGGATTGCTCAGTGAGTCATCAGTACCAGTCTAATTATCTGGCTCGTCCTTAGATGAACTCATGCTGCTTTGGAATAACAAAGTTTGTTGTAGTTAGAAGGCCCAAGGACCTAAACCTGGCAATTTACATGCTTCAAGGAAGAAGTGAATATAGGTTTGTGAATAAAATGTAAAAAAATGCACATTTTAAAATAAACAAACAGAACCAAAAAATAATCTGGATATGTAAATGACCGTATGTTGACTCCATACACAGCAGAAGGTCTAAAACAATCCAGCATGTTCTGCTTTGGAAACCAGTGTACAAACTCCGAGGACAATAGTGAAGATCAGATGGCACAAATGTGTTAAGATGAAGAGCTGGTCTATCGGAGGATGAGAGTACAGGTGCCAGTTTTAGGAAAGGTACTTTTCCTCTGTTACTGGCCTTGAACCTCAGATAAGAGGATAGTGTGATATTGTTTCTGAGTGAAAGAAATATGTATTTACACAAGGTGATATTGATACTGGGCTAGTTTATGTGGCAACTATAATCCTCTTTGTGTCTGTGAGGGCTTTACTTATCCTATAAGTACATAGCTTATTCTAACATCCAGCTGCAAATGGTGGTTGATAACAGAGGGAAATCCAAAATAAATGTTCAGTAATCTTTTTAAACATTGCCTCTTGTCCTGCAGTAAGTGCGGTACCAGAGTCCCTATAAATACCCTATGCGACATTTATTTTCAATGAGTAAGTGTGTAACCTTGGACAGTGTTTAAGGGTGTGAGCATCAGTTGGAATAACAGGGATTTGCCACTACAGATTGTCAGAAAAATGACCCTGATTCCATACAAAAGCCTTTATCTCTGTTTGCCAGCACAAGAGGTCTCATTTTTCCACCACTGCTGTCTAACCTCTGTGTTGCTGCAGAGGTGCTGGCAATTAACTCAAACAGCCCTGTGTGCAGCTCAGTGCACTCTGCCTTCTCTGACACGCGAGGAACTTCACTGACGCTTGGCAAGCGCACCCCTGTCATTTTGGAGTCCAGTACTCACTGCTAAAACTTCAACCTAATGGGCTATCTTTGAACCCGCCCAGATAACATGTCTGCACACAAATAACGTCTGCATACAGATGACATCTAAACACACGTCTGCCCACAGATGACACATTTGCTCCCATGACAAGTTTGCACGCAAAATAACACATCTGCACATGAACAGCACATGTATAGAGATGACATGTCGGTACACAAATAACAGGGCTGCTCACAGATACAGTAACAGTGACACACAACACATCTTCATATGGAGGACACATAGGCACATAGATAACAGGTCTGCACACACATTTCACACCTTGAAGGTTAAAAATACTTTTAATGTCTAAAAATGTATCCATGTTTGTAGCCAGTGGAATACAGAGTTTTTCTCTAAACCTCACTCAAAAGTATTTCAATGTGGAAGACTAAATCATGGGATGTAGCGGTAACATTTATTGATCTTTAAAAATATTCTTAATACGGTGAGGTGAACCAATTTTTCCACCAGCCCACCTGATGGTATTCCTGCTCAATTTAAATAAATGAATAGATCTGATGGACAGTAACTTTTCATCTTTTGGACTATAATCGTTAGTGATTAATTAATAAGTCCAACCTGTTTCTGTCTGCTCGTGGGTGACTCTGATCAGCCAAAGAAACACACTCAACATTATCAGAGGCTAGCTTCCAGCAAATTCCTCTTAGTAAGCAGAACAGCCTGCATCTGAACAAGCAGTTTCTGAATTGTAAGGAGGTTTTTTTGTCTTACTGGATGTGCCTTTGTTCACATTGCAGGATAGATGCACCAACGAGCACAGATAAGAAAACCTGAAAAGTTTTTGTTCACTCTTATTTTCCTTTTATTTTATTTAAACAATATTACAGGAGCTTACTATTCAGAATGAGCTGCTTTCTATTTCATATTATTATTCATTCCAGAATTGAATCAGGCATCTTTCAGAGTTATTTCGTTTCAGAGCTAAGCGGAAGTGGATTTAAATCTGAGAACCAGGAGGCATTTCTTTACACAGAGGGCTGTAGGAGAGTGGGACATGCTACCCAGGCATGTTGCTGAAGCCAAAACTCTGGCATCTTTTCAAGAAATAGCTCAGATCGACTACTCACAGTAAGCCTTCACACCTTCATCAGCCCTAGAGATTACAGTGAAACACAGCCCTATTGTTTCAAACAATTTGGGAAGGAAGGGGTATTTCTTTGTTCCATTTAAGGGATTTCTTATAGTTCTGGTAGACCTTTCTTAGTCTTGTGTCTAGGTGTTTCTTTCTCTTGAAGGCTAGCTGATATTTTCCTTTTTTCCTTAAAATGCGATGTTCTCTTCGGGGCAGGTCCCTGTTGCTGTTCTCCATCAGTAATGGTGCTTCCTCTACCTTTTCTTCATGGCTGAAGTGTGATGTCTGTCGGCTTGCATAGGCCCTGGCTCTTACCTTCCACCTCCCACCACCTCATCCTGTCGTTTCACACCCACTGATCTTCATGACTGACATCAATCCTTGATTGCCTGTTAGCACCATAAAAGCAGGCAACATTGAAGATCTAGGGAGGCACTGATTAAGGCTATCTTGCATCACTTCAGGGGGAAGAGAAGCTTCCTGCTTGGATCTTAATTAGGTGAAAAAAGAACAGAATGACACCTTTGTTGCGCATACGGTCTGAGCTTTGTCTCCTTTTTGGACATAAGAACTGCTACAAACGTGAAGAGCCCCTCAAGCCCATTTAGTATTAAGCAGCTAAACTCATTCAGCTGTTTCATGAAAAAAGTCAGGGTGTCGGCTTCAATAGGTAGCTGGGTAGCTTGTTACTTATACCCACAGCCCTGTGTGTACAGACTTGCCTCCTGTTTTCTGTTTTAAATGCAATTCCATTGAGTTTTCACTTGGGCCTTGTGATTCGTATTTCATTGATCATTCTGAAGAAATCTGCTGTGTTGACTGTCAGTGTCCCTGAGGGTTCTGAATACTGTATCAGGTCCCTTCATGGTCTTTTTTTTGTTCAAAATCTAAGAGGTTCAGTTCCTTTAGCCTGCCAGTGTAGTGTGTCCTCTTCAGCACCAGAATGTATCTGGTTGCTCTTCTGTTCCGGAGTACGAATGTCTTTTCTATAACATGCTGACCAAAATTGTACACGGCGTTCTAAATGAGGCCCCATTCATGTATAATAAATTTAAACATAGCATCTCTTGATTTAAATCTGATGCTGTTAACTATAAATGCTAGCATTTTATTTGCCTTTTTAGTCACTTCCCCACATTGTCTAGAAGATGTAAGTGACATACTTGCATACTGTGAACTCCCAGTTCTTTTTAAGAAGTCCGGTGCAGCAGCAGGACAGTCATCGACGTACTGTATTCTCTTTCATGACATGCTCAAAAGCTCCATCTTTACCTGATCAGTAACAGAAAGGCTTTTCAAAGGGGCACTTGTTCCAAGCTCTTAAACATGTGGGACCTCTAACCCCTGCATTTTGTACATGACAAAAAAAATCCCAAACCTATGACTAGAAGCAAAATGCAAATACTCAGATGAGGCACCTTCTCAGATCAGGTAAGTCTTGAATGATCTAATGGAGGTGGGCTGGAATGAAAACCAGCAGGAGTGGGGCGTCACCTGGACCAGCACTGGGAACCCCTGTGCTACAGGATGAAGGTGGCAGTATTGAAGGCTCCAATGATATAGCAGCATCGCACTGAACAGAACATGAGCAGAATGCTTCATTTCTGCTCCTCCACACCCGAGAGTCCCCCTAGAAGTAAACATGGCCTTTTCTAGTGCCATGATGTTCATGGACTTTTTCTTATAAATCTGGGCATTGAATAGATTAGATTGTTTATTGACAGAGCACTAATCAAGGAGCATAGTCCGGCTCACTTGGAGCTGCATTCCAAGTCGGTCAGATTGAATGTTGTATACAGGAAAGGTTACTGTGTTGACTAGTAGTCCAGATTACTGTTTTTCAGGTGATCGGGCAGAAATTGAGCTGAACGCGTCTGGAAAAGACAGAAAAGATGACTGTCATGGCTTTTTGACGGCAGCTTTACCCAAAGAGGTTGTAGGAGTCTGGAACAAGCTACTCAGACTTGTTGATTAAGTTAATTCCCTAGCCTCCCTCGGGAAATGCCTGGAGGAGATCCCTGGATCAATTAGCTACTACCTACAGAACAGGCAAGAGGGGATGAAAGGCGTCCTCTCACCTCTAACCTCTCTTGAGCTCTGTGGAGTTTGGTATCATCACATCTGTGAAGCTGGACAAGGCTGGGCCTGGCCAGTACTGGGCTGGGAGACCACTGAAGAAAGCCAGATTGTTGCTGTGAGAAGCGGAGGGCGTGGGCCAGTAGGTGGCGCTCTTTCTTGGGGACCACAACGTCCCAAACGAACGGCTCATTGTGGGGACAGTCAACAGTCCCCACACTGAGTTCTGGGAGGTGCTGTCGTTTGGTCCTGCCCACTTGGTCATTATCGATCCCATGGCCCTGCTCAGGTGTGCAGTAGGGGTGTTAACCCCAGTGTCTCAGGTACCTTATTCCAGCTGACCTGCTGAGCAGCCAGGCGGCTTGCTGTGCGCCCAGGGCGGGGCTGCCCTACACTGACAGATGAAGTGGGTCAACTCCCATTCCTAAAGCACCTTGGGATCCGCCAGGATGAAAAATTGCGCTATAAATGCAAGGAGTCATTAATTACACATTTCAGGAATCACACAGTCCTGGAGGTCTGGGACAGGGATTTCAAACTCAGGTCCTGGTGGGCCTTGTGCCTTCTGGTTTTTATCACAACCTGGGTAAGTAATTAAACCATTAACCTATTTATTCTCTAAGTCAAACATACATGGATTTTACTTAAGGTCTTTTGAATACACAACACTTTTCACTTTATTAAAGGTACAGTATCTATACATCGTCTCAGAGCTTGGTAAGAAGCTAATGCAGCTTAATTACACTGACTATGTAATTGAGAATGGGTATGGAACAAAAACCAGAAGACAACAGGCCCTCTGAGACCCCTGGTCTAGAATCGCTTTTAATTTTGATTCACGGATATACTGTATGCCAAGAAAAATTAATGCCTGCAATTTTCTTTTGCCTGAAATCGCACTAATTCCAGTTATTTTCTCTGCTGTATTACATGCGACAATGCATTGTTGTATATCTGTGAGGAACTATAAAGGCAGAAAAATTGTTTTAAAAATTTGTGAGCATGGTAGATGGCAATAAATGCCACAACAACACATCGTATTCCTTTAAGTGAATTTAACTTAAAAATAAAACTGTATTTGTTTAAAATTGTATGCAATACACCAAAATTAATTTTCATGAATTGCACTTTCTGAACACAAAAGAAACCATCTGTCATGTTCACCTAATTGTCACATAATTCTTGTGTCAAAACTGAAGGCACACATAAGCCCATGTTTTCTCAGGTATCTAGAGTTAATTCCTGGAGTCACCACCTGCTGCGACTTAACTGTTTAAATGAAAAGCTTATTTATTTCCAGCAGCCAGTCAGGTCAATGACAGGATTTAACAGGCAGGGCCACCCACTTACAACTCAATGACTTGAAGGCAGAGTGTCAAAACTCAAAGCATATGAAAATGTGTGCAAGGCGATGCAGGATACACTTTGTTTCAGGTGTGTCTGAATTCTTCATCTGGTTCGAAGGATAGACCAGAATGTATCAGAAGTAAAGTTTTTTTTTTCCAGCTGGCAAAAAAAAAGTCTTGTAGGCTTGTACCTTTTCACCCATTTTGCTTGATGAAAGCACATAAACAATAGTTAAATTAAAGAGACGAGATGTACTCTGGAGTCTCACTTGCAGGTCTGTCCAGAGTAGGGTGAAAAGATGTTTGACTTAACCCATGACTTAATGCACTGGTCAGATATTGGAATCAGTTTGAAGACCAAAGGGAATAGATACATTGCATAAAGCAATATCAGTACTAACAGGATTAAATAACTGAACCTTATTAGTCTTGAAGACAAAGGACTATGAATGAAGCTGTCGCAAGCATTTAAAATCCTCAAAGGCACTGACAACTTTTTGGCCCAGCGAAAACGGGGATCACATACAAACTCCACACAGACAGCACCCCAGGTCCAAAACTGAACCCAGGGCCCCAGCGCAGCAGGGCAGCAAAGCTGATTACTGCGCCACTGTGAACAGGGCAATACAGTTCAGAGGACACAAGTGGAAACTGTGAGAAAGTGCATTTAAACCAAAAACCGGAGGCACGTCTTTACACAAAGGGCTGTGGGGGTCTGGAACAGCCTGCCCAACCGTGTTGTTGAAGCTCCTACTCCAGCTTCTCCTACGCAGTGGCTGTATCTGATCCTCAGGTCAATGAACTACTAGCGACCAAATGACCCAGACAGCCCCCAAACCCTCCTCTCACTTCTCTGACCTTTCTTCCTCTGACAGTAGTGCTGTTCAGATCATGGGCGTCGTCATGACTGCACAGGCCCGCACAATGATTGTGCCATCTTTCAGATCGGGGCGGTAGTCAGTCAAAAGTGTTTTGTCAATGAAGGAATGATTTGGCCTTTCCCGCGTTAAGTATTGGCAGATTAACCTGAGATGAAAGGCGATGTTCTAATAAACACGCCTCATACAGAGCAGAGCTTGCTTCCCTGGCTTAGCTGCGTATGTCGAACAGCAGTAAATGTTCTGTAATGTGCCGATCGCGCAGCCTGACCCCAGAGCTCTTTACACGCGGCGGGAGACTCGCGTCATCCACCAGCGAGGTGCAGCGTCCAGTCAGGGGGCAGCAGCGCGCCGCACGGCGAAAGAGGTGAGTGTCACGGATGTCGGAAGGGACGAACCGTGGAATGGCAGGAGAGCAGAAAAAGACCCTGTGCGAAGCGGCGGGACGGGGGGTTAGACCGGGCTCAGCAGTGCAAAGAGTTCTGGAGTGCCGTATGGAGACCTGTGCCCTCAGGCCACGGACAGAGCGGCGGCCTGGTGCTCGGCGGGTCTCAGGACATCCGAACGCCAATGCTGAGCGAAGGTGAATCAGAAACCCGGACATATATGGCCCCAGACTGAGAGACACCGGAAGGAGATCAAAGCACAGGAAACTAGGGACAGGACAGAGTAGGAGCGCCCTCTAGCCGCAGAGGGCGTGACAGTGAGGTGTGAATAAACCACGTCTGCGTGGGGTGACGTGACAAATTCGGGCACTGAGCGAGCCTCAGTTGGAACCCAGCCCGAACAGCGCAGTCAGTCCTCCTGCTCTTGCAGACAGGAGCGCAGGAGCTCCCGGTAGCTTCGTCGGAACATCACCTCCGGGGAACAGCATCCCTGGCAGGGCAGTGGGCCTCCAAACCACTTCCTGTCAAAGGGAAACAACAATTCTCCCCCCCCCCCCCCAGCCCGCTAGCCACGCTTCAAGCAGAATCAGGATTTTTCTTTGGACAAAAACATCGTGCCCTGTTCCTGGGCAGCCTCTTTGAGTATTTTTTCCAACCTGAGCTCTGAGTGACTCATTGGAGTGAATCAGTTACTTATGTAACAGGGCTCGTTCTAAGCACGTTATAAGGCAGTTTAATCCCTGAGATTTATGTCACCTTGTAACTGGCTCAGACTGAGCCCTGCTAAGACTGACGTGCTTATGAGATCTTTACTTATTGGCCATTTACGGCCTGCAGGACCAGGGACGAGCACCCCCTGCCTTATACAGCAGGGCTCCTGTTCGCAGGGCTGAGGAACACCGGTCTTTGCAGAGCTCCCGAGCTGTGAAGAGATTGGGCTTCAAGCTCTATGCTGAAACGGGCCAGCCAAGGTCCACAGTATTTCACCTGAACGTTTAATTCTAAGAAGCAGTCACGCTCTGGAAACACAAGAAACAAATTAAAAGCCTCCTTCATAGCCAGCAGCCATATCACTCTGTAACTCACCACTGGCAGCCCAATGGAGCTCAGCAGGTGTGAGCCTGGTCAGTACCTGGGGGAGAGACCTCCTGGGAAAAACTCAGGCTGCTGCTGGAAGACCAGGAGAGACCAGCAGGGGGCGTGAACCCTGCTCTCTGTGTGGGTCCTAATGCCCCAGTATAGCGACGGGGACACTATACTCTAAAAAGGTGCCGTCCTTCGGATGAGACATAAAACTGAGGTCCTGACTCTCTGTGGTCATTAAAAATCCCAGGGCGTTTCTCAAAAAGAGTAGGGGTGTAACCCCGGCGTCCTGGCCAAATTTCCCATTGGCCCTTACCAATCATGGCCTCCTAATAATCCCCATATATGAATTGGTTTCATTACTCTGCTCTCCTCCCCAATGATAGCTGGTGTGTGGTGAGCGTTCTGGCGCACTATGGCTGCTGTCGCATCATCCAGGTGGGGGTGACACATAGGTGGTGGTGGAGGGGATCCCCATTACCTGTAAAGCGCTTTGAGTGGAGTGTCCAGAAAAGTGCTATATACCAACCTTAGTTTTTCCCAGGAGCTCTCCCATCCAGGTACTGGCCAGGCTCACACAGCTGCAGGGTGATGTACGCAATTATTATTATTATTATCATCATCTTATATCTAGAATTATTCAACACGTGTTTCCAGCTTATTCTGTTCAGACTGGAAGCCCCTTCAACATAAATGTTTTGTTTCAGGTCTAATAAGGTTATCGCTGCTGCCAAAATATTCCTTGAACAGTGTAAAAATGAAGTGTGCAGTTATAGCTTTTGACCACGTCTGATCCAGTACCAAGCAGCTACAGCTGAAGCTGTAAACCAGGGGTATCAGACTCCTGAAGTTCCTGGACAGCTTAGTGTCCTCTGCTCTTTGTTCGAACCCGAGCTCCCCGCTACATAATGGGTCTGATTATTTACATAACTGCAGAAATGTCACAGAAATGTAACCTGGCTATGAGGCGTTTTCTAAGTACCTGGACCTTTAATGAGGTGAGCGTTTTAAGTGATCAGATTTGAAATACCTTAAGTAACATTCTGAAAATGAGAGAATAACTGGGTTAATTGTTTAACTGACTACTCAGGCTGGTAGGCACGCCAGCAGATACCAGGGTTTCCAGGAAGCGAGTTTAACACCCCTGCTTTAAAACCACGACTAATTGAAATTCACGAAAGTATAACTCCATGTACAAATACTCTATATACTGTATACATCACATGCGTATCTAATATTTTGGCAGACGCTTTAATCCAAAGCGATTTCCCAGTTGGAGGATTTAAAGGGTGCATATGACACTAGATTAAAACAATACAACCACAGAGAGCACTAACTTTATATAAGAACAAAGAAAAAAGGGGCATTTTCTATCGCTCATAACGACTTATAATGGAGTTTAAAAAGGCACGAAGGAATAACGACAACCCCTCGTCTCACCCTCACACCCACAGTGAGGCACGTATAGTCTATACCTGCACAAACCCCACAGTTTGCTAAACCCAGGACCGCTCCGGCTCCGCCTGCCCCCTGAGCAAACTCCAGTCCGCGTTTTCGAACCGACTGCGCACTGCGCCGCCTGAGACTGCGGCGGGAGTGAGGGCCAGCGCACGGAGCCGCCAGTTGTTTAAAAATCCTTCTCGGACGGTTTCTAATTCCCCTTCGCGCTGGGGGGAGGAGAGGCGAACGAGCGGAGGGGGTGAGGAGGGAGGGAGGGAGCGAGGGAGTGAGCACAGCCAAGGCGGGCGGAGAGAGAGCGAGCGAGCGAGCGACAGATAGGGAAGGAGGAGGAGGAGGGGGGCGAGGGGGGAGGAGCGTGGAAACTGTCGGTCAGGGGGGGTTGCCACGGCGAATGGGCGTTCCCGGCGCGCCCGGCAGCCAATAGGAAGCGACGCTCCGTGTGTCACCATGGTGACGGGGTTGTGCCCGGGGAGTCTGTGATGGGTTGACAGGTGCGTGACAATCGGAGCTCTCTGCAAGCATGTACGCCAAAGGCAAGAGTAACAGCGTACCGTCCGACAGCCAAGCCAGGGAAAAGTAAGTTTATTTATAGGGAGGGGGGCACCGTAATAACGCGGAAAGTGCACGAACTGCGGGCGGCCAGCCGCGGAGCCGCAGCGGGGCAAAGCGAGGGCTGTGGAGAGCGGCGGGTGGCGGAGCGCTCGCCGGGGTTTGGGGAGGGAGGAAGGGGGAAAGGAAAAGTTGTTGTTGTCAGTTGTCAGCGCCCAGGCAAAATAGAAACTTGGTGAACTTTCTGAAACGCGTTTGTCCGGGGGGGTTAACGCGGGCGGGCGGGACCCCCCGTCCAGGCGTGGGGGCACAGTCTCCGTGGCACACCGGCGTGAAAAAAACACCACAACAACAGCAGCAGCAGCGGCAGCGGCAGCGGCGACAAGCCCACGGAGAGTGCACAGCGCCAGGCGGCCGCTGCTTCGCCGGGGCTGTCGGCCGGGGCGAAAAGTTGTTGAAACGCGGGGCTGTGTCGTGGGCGAAGGCGGCGCGGACTTGAACTCGCGCCGGGGGCCCCCGGGGGGGCTCTCCGTGGGCTGGACGCGTGAAACGTGGTCGGTGGTGTGTTTTGGGCAAGCGCTGGGCTCGGTCTGGAAACAATAGGGACGGCTCGCCGCCGATGCGGGGTGATGGATATCGGCGTCCGGGCTGACGTGGAGTGTTGCATGCTGTTGCATGCTGTCGCGACGTTTCTTTCTTTTTTTTTAAATCCCTCCAAAAATAAATAAATAAAATAAAATGAAAGGATCGACTTGACAGTTTACCGACGCGGTGGCGTAGCCTTTCCCAAACAAACAGTTTTGCCACAGTCCCACGGCACCTAGTGTCGCACGGAGCAGCTCTCCGCGGCGTATGAACCCAAGTTTGTTACCAGAAATGCGTGTGTGTGTGTCCCCCAAAATAAAAGTAAAATCGCGACCCTTTGGGGGGAGGGGGGTTGGTTGTGCCTCTTCCGCGTTGAGCATTTTTTTTGTGTGTAAATGCGCGTTTTCAGTGGGCTGCACGGTGACCTGGACACAGGCTTGTCCCGTGTTGACGTGCCCCGCCGCTCCACTCCACTCCACGCCACGCAGGGGGGAAAGTCGGCCCTGCGTGTCTTACAGGAGCGCTCCTGTCTCCGGGGCAGGGGGACACGTCTGCGCCGCTTTCGGGCTCCTCGCTCCGACGCCTGCTGCAGTTTGTTTTTGTTTAGTTTAAAAAAAAAAAGAAGTTATGCAACAGTCCTGGCTCGGCGTCCACGGTGCAGTGCGTGCTCCCCACGGGGGTCTCGTCTTCCTCCCGGGGGTCCGGTCGGGGTCTGTCCTGGCTGTCGGGGGGACGGGGGACCGCTGTCGTGCGCGTCCGGTTGGCATGGAGCGCAACACGTCACTGGCTGGGTTACTGGGGTCCCGGGTTTGAGCTGGGGGTCCCTGTCGGGGGTTCAGTACCGTGAAGAAATCGTTTTCGGAACGACCGGCCCCCCTGGCGTGTTTCTTGCCTGGTTTCCGCCCGTGGAGAGGACCCGGTGTCCCGTTCCCAGCGGAGTGGAAAGCGCTGCTTTTCACTTGTGATCTGGAGGAGGGGGGGGGCTTTTCGGCGTGTTCACCTCTATTTCTGACTTCTGTCGGGTTGTATGTGTCGGAGCCTCCCAGCTTTGCATGGAGGCGACTTATGTTTGGGACACACTGTCAGTGACGGCGTGACACCGCCACGCGTGTGTAGGAGACACCACTGCTGGTGGAAGTGAGCTTTCGGTGACATATTTAGGCGAAACTAGAAAACCGACCAGAAAAAAAAAACCAAAACCAACTTGAGGACACAGGGAGGATTTTGCCTGTAAACTGATCATAATCTCATAACTCATAATCATCTGATATTTAAAGTTAATGCAACCGAATATGAGGGTTAAAGGAATGCACGGGAATAAACGTTGTCAAGAAATGTTTTTTTTTTTACAAGAGTTGTTAATGGTCTTTGTGTAGCAAAATAACAGGGGGACTCCTATTTAAAATGTTTTTATCAGCCTTGTTTTTTTCAGTTTGATGTAAGGAGCCTTTGCTATAGAGTGAAACTCCTAAGGACTTTGGGATGAAACAGAAACTCGCGCTGAGGTGCCAAGAATCAGCTCATTCATGTACCAGGTTTTCAAAACGTCACCTGACTGCTCGTCGCTTGCGTGTAGTTTGTTGCGTCGGTGAAAGTGCATCGTCCGAGGTGTTTTAAAAGATGAAAACGGGATGTCGAGAATATTATTAGTAGTATCGCGAGGGAGCGAAAAAAAGTTCAATCGGATAGCTCTTCCAGGGGGGAAGGAACCCATTTCATTTACTTGGCTGACGTTAGGTGAGGGCCGGGGTGCCTGTGTCTTCTGCCGGCTCAGGAGTAGAGTTGTCTGCGATCTTGGCAGAACCCTGGCTTCGCAAGAGGACCAGCTGGCTGACGCCCCCGGGTCAGCGAGCTGCGAACTCCCAAATGTGTTGGCCGGCCAAATGCCCTCCTCTTGGTCTTGCGCGCCTTCCTGCGTGATCTGGGCCCGGGCCCGCCGGGGCGCCCTGCCTGTGCCGGGACAGACCTCTCTTGCCCCTTCAGGATGTAGCCTGCGGCGGCATCGCTCTGCATTCGCGGCGTGGGCAGACCCAGCCGTCTGAAGGCGCGCATGATCGCACCTGGCGGGATTCGTGTCGGGAGGAGGAGGAGGAGGAGGAGGAGGGGTTGTCCTGGGCAGCTGGAGCACGGTGCACGGAAGGGATGACCAGAGAGCTAACAGAGGCTCGCTTCTGTTCCCAGAGATTACCTGTGGAGCATGTGCGTCGTCCTCTTCCATCGCCGTCCTCACCGTGACCGTGATCCTCACGTCAGTCCGGAGGGGGAATAAGGGACCGTGTTCCCTAGGCGTCGCTGCACCATTAACTTGCCAGTCACCCTAGCTTTTTTGAAAAGGGAGAAGAAAGATCGGGGGTATCCACTCAGTGTGTCCAGATGTTGCGCTGCTCAACAGTCCAAGGAGCGCTAGTATGAGTAAAAAAAAAACCCTGTTCTAGGTCTCAGAGGGATTGTTTACACAAACAGGGTTTTCAGTTTTGCTGAGTTTTGTGCTGAAGACCGCCTTGGTCAGGGGTCTTGATTTTGTTTAGTATTTGAAGTTGGATTCCTTGTTGTGGCATCCTCCTCTAAGAGTGCTTTTGCAGTACCAGCTGACTTCCCTGGAAAACCAAACCCCTCCGCAGCCGGGAATCCAAGAAGTTGAATGTGGAAAACAAAGGAGATGAGGAAACGGCCTCAGTGTGGGATAGGGATTAAGAACACGGTGATTCACCTGTGGCCTCGAGAGCCTTCTTATGTTTTCATCTGCCACTGTGTGGCACTTCCTCCTAGCCATTTCTGAGAATAATTCGGAAGCTGTTCTTTATTGGGGGTATTGTTCAAATAGCATGGACTTGTAGCAAGAAATGAACACTGTGTCAGCAGAACTGGATACTTTCAGAATAAAGTGCATCAAAAGTATTGCGATGGTTATTGCTTACAGAAACCCACCTGTATTAAAATTGTATTGGGTAATGTGGATGTAGAAAGATGGTCAAGGGGTCTATACAGGTCAGGTCTGGGAGTGATCTGTGTCTGTACTGGGAGGTCAAACCAGGTGTCATGTCCAGTTGTTGCTTTTATTATTATACTTTGTTTGCTTAGAAGCGACAGAGGCCATTTTGTCAAACCTAAACAGGAGAGTCCCAGATGCTAAAAAGGTCCAATTGTGCTTTTGCAGCAGTGGGTCTGACCCCCTGGAAAAGCTCAGATGGGTGATTCGTTTTGTGTATTGCCTGCATAAGGATTGATGTAGAAAGCGAAGGACCCATGCAAAGCTGAATTTACTGGGTGTCTCTTCTCACTTAAAACCCACGAAGGAAACTCCACCTCCCTTAAATATTTCTGATCTCTTGATAAGCTACACCCTAATTGTACCCCGTGCTCCTCTGACATTGGACTCGATTGCGAACTGTGGGCAGAAGGGCTTTCTGCTGTTACAAACTGTCGGCCGAAAATCTCAGTGGTTGTGTCCGAATCTCGTGTTGAAAATGCTGTTTTATGTAAGTATTTTTGAATCTGAATATGTAGTTGTTCTCCTTGCTGAGTTTTTAATTGTATGTCTCTCGGCAGCGTGCTTGGTCAAAGCACTGTCTGATTGCAGTAGATTGGGGCTCGTCTGGGGTAGTCAAGCTTTGAAGCCTGTAGTAGTCAATAAGGGTCAGTTTGGCTAAATAAGGTTCAGTCATGAGCGAGAAATCAGTTCCCAACAGTAGCTTGTCGTGCAAGCAAATTTACGAAAGTTAGGTAATAAAACATTCCATAGTCAGGGAATGTCGAGCGTGGTCACATGGGTGCTTTGTTCCTGGGTTTCAGAGTGAAAGAACAGACAGCAGAGACAAGCATCTATTTACAAGGTTAGCACACGCAATTATAGGTTATTATTTACAAATATTTCCAAGATGTGCAAGCACCTGGTCACACTGCCTTTTACAGAAGCTAGGCTTTAGCCACCTGGGTCTCGCTGTGTCGGGTTCACTCTCCCACAGAGAGGCCAATACAGCACAAGGAAGCTAAAGCCACTTGTGTAAAACAAAAGGCCTTGCCCTGGACAAACACTGCTCTCTCTCAACCGATGCAAAACCAGAGGGAGCCTTTCTCCCTGTGCCAAATACAGCATCAGCACACCGCAGAGTACGCCACTGGTGGAGAGCAGTGAAAAGGAGATCCGTGTCTGCACAAGTAGAAGCAGAAAACTGCCCTTTTGCTCTAGATGTAAATCTGGTCTCTTCAGGCTCTGAGTGCTGGAGGTCTGACTTGTAAAAGGTGGTAACCACCCCCTCTGGGGTGGCTCTGATCTTTGAGGACGTCTGAACCTTCTCTAATGTTCTGAATCAATCCTTTGTACCGGTCTTCCACCTCTTAGCTTGTGATGTCCTGACTGTGTTAGAGCGTCATTCGCACAGGGGGATAGAGTACGTGACCAGAGAGCCCATCTCAGTCAGCAGCCATGTCACCCTGCAGCTCACAACTGGCAGCCCACTGGAGCTCAGCAGGCGGGAGCCTGGTCCGTACCTGGATGGGAGACCTCCTGGGTAAAACTAAGGTTGCTGCTGGAAGAGGTGTTAGTGGGGCCAGCGGGGGGCGCTCACCCTGTGGTCCCAGTGGGTCCTAATGCCCCAGTATAGTGACAGGGACACTGTACTGTAAACTGGCACTGTCCTTCGGATGAGGCAAAAAACTGAGGTGCTAACTCTCTGTGGTCATTAAAAATCCCAGGGTGTTTCTCGAAAAGAGTAGGGGTGTAACCCCGGTGTCCTGGCCAAATTTCCCATTGGCCCTTACCAATCATGGCCTCCTAATAATCCCCCTCTCTGAACTGGCTTCATCACTCTGCTCTCCTCCCCACTGAGAGCTGGTGTGTGGGGAGCTGCCGTCGCATCATCCAGGTGGGGCTGCACACTGGTGGTGGTGGTAGAGGGGAGCCCCATGACCTGTAAAGAGCTCTGAGTGGAGTGTCCAGAAAAGCGCTATATACCAACCTTAGTTTTTCCCAGGAGTTCTGCCATCCAGGTGCTGGCCAGGCTCACACCTGCTGAGCTTCACTGGGCTGCCAGCTGTGTGCTGCAGGGTGATGTAGCCACTGGCTGAAATGGCGCCCAGGCCAGATCTTTGCTGAGATGTGTTTGTGCGAAAGCGGGCTATACACGGCCACACCTCCGGGACCACTTCCGGACACGGTCTCCCCCTTTCCCCGCTCGTGTTCGCGGGGGCCTCGTCCGTGCTTGAAATCCCTTCCCAGGAGGAGGACACGCAGCTCCTTTCTCCTGCCGGTAGAGCGAATAACTCCGGGACCGCGGGATGAGCGCACGTTCTGGAAGCTGTCTTGGGATTGTTGTCCGGAAGAGCAAGTAGCTTTCTCGTCGCAGGAAAACTGAAAGGCAGGACCGTAAGGGCGGCCTCGGCCTCGTTCTTGCGTTACTCCCCTTGATTTAACTTGTACTCTGTGCTCTGTAATGTCCATCTTCATTGACACTGTTTCATACCCGTTTTTTAATGAAGTGGAGGTACTTTCCACCATTGACGTGCATATCTGATGCCACCCAGGCGTTAAATAAGTTAAATTCACTTAGCGTTGTGGAGAGGGCCAGTCTGTTTGCCTGAGGCCATAATGTGCATGCCACTTTATACCTTAAATATTTTATAGTGGGCTCCCTGGTACGGTAATATTATCAGTATGATTTGTGCTGCTCAATAGTACAGCACCATTATTAATAGTGGAAGTAGGAGTGGCCTCTTTCAAGATGTAGCTTGAGAAGATCCTAGTGTCCAAACAAGCTAGCTGGACTGGAAGGGCCTCCTCTCGTTTGTCATCGGTCTTGCTCTCCTGATTTCCACCTCAGAGGCTCAAGGCAGGTTAATCACATCGTGCTTTGGTTTACAGAACATCTCGGCACTTTGTTCACTAAAAATACTGTATCGTCTTGTTGAACTCCTTTGACTTTGTTCCTTTGGTCCTGTGATCGGAGGGAAGCAATATTCTGTTGGCTGATCATGTGTTTTTAGTCCACGCTTGTTCCAGTTGGGCTTCATGTTGATATGGTGCAGATTACATTTTATGAAGTAGGGGCTCTAAGTAAGGTGATAAATGATTGTGCTGTAAAAGAAGATAACTCAATTAAAAGGCACTTTTAGATATCATCTATAATTTAAAGTACTCTGTCTTTGGGGAGAAAAGTAGTGGAATAAAAATACTTAAGATTAATGGGTTTTGTTGTTGGTCTTCTTTGACACCTTGAAAAGCCATCCACAGTCACAGGGTGATTTTCAGAGCTTTTTCATGTTTTAGAGAAAAGTTTCTGTTCTCTTTTTTTGAAATTATTGGAAAAAGTTATATGGGTACAAATATAAGCAAGTGAAAGTGCAGGTCATAATACATTGGGGTAAATCTAAGTATGATGCTGAAATCTCATGGAGCCTAATGAGGTTTTAGTTAAAATAATGGAGCTATTTTGCACCAGGGTGAATACTTTGAAGGCTGCTCTATAGGAAGCTGTGCTGTGCTAGTGTTTTGTATTTCTTTGCCTTAAGCGCTGTTGATAATTCATCATCTGGAGAGTATACAGTGACTGCGTCATAGCTCAGTCTCTTCCGTGTCAGTTCCCATGCCGTTTTTGAGCTCAGCCAGTTCATTTAAAAAGCTGATTTAAAAAGCCCCCACAATCTCCTTGGCTGTTCCGTGACTGGGCTGTATGTGGCTGGTTAGACAGTGCTAACTTGTGCTTTTTCTGAAAGTCCACCTACCCATTTTCAAACTGCTGCTGCTCAGAGCCTCCCCCAACCTGCCGCTGGCGCAAGGCGGGACACAGCCTAAACAGGACGCCAGTCCACTGCAGGGCGCACACACACACACCCACACCAGGGCCAGTTCTCCTGGAAGCCAGTTTACCTCCCAGTCTGTCTTTGAACTTTGAACTGTGGGGGGAAACCCGTGCAGTCCCTGGGAGAACGTGCACACTGTTGAACCCAGGGCCCCAGTGCAGCAAACTTTTATGAGACAGATGTTAGACCGCATGTAAGGGTAAGGTCTTACTGCTTGATGGGAGTGTTTTTGTTTGTTTTTTCACTCTGCAAATATGAATGATCAAACCAGGAAAGGGAAAACTGTAGGTGAGGACGGGCTTCCAGGAGGAAGGACTGTGAGGTTGAACCCAGGCTGTGCCGTTTGCAGACAGTGACCAGACGGGCCTGATATTAGTGTGTGTAGGACCACTACCAGCTCCCAGTAGAGTAAAGGGAGTCGAGACACCTGCAAGCTAGTTTCCATGTCCTTGGGGGAATGTGGACACAAGCGGGCTGGGGGAGGAGGTGGCACGCTTCAATCTCGGGTCCGAAAGGAGACGTAGGCCAAACTAATAGTTATAATTTACTGGAGAAACAGGGAAAGGCGACTGCGTCACGTTCCATACTGGAGGCCAGTGTTGTTACCGATTCGGTGCTCGAAGTGTCTGTCCCGCGAAGTTTCCGTTTTGACCTGCAGTTCTGCTTTCTGTCTGTTCTCGCAGCAGACAACCCTTGATGCGATCTGGCGCTCTTATAATCTCGCTCGATGTTTTGTTTCTGGCCTGTTTACGGAATCCGAAGCAAAACTGAATGCAGTGATTACTCCAGCAGATTGGTGGTTGCTCTTCTCTTACTGTACAGTAAGCAGTGGAGCATTTGAGGGTTCAAAATGTGTGATGGCATCGCAGCTGATAGAGCTCCTGCTGTGTGGTAACAAGCTTACAGTATGTGCTGTATTATTCGCTCGTGCCTCGTGCTAATGATAAAACGATCTGGGTGAATGCACATACTGTATTTGTTACACGGCATGGAGTGTCTGCAACAACTTTGTACAAAATATTCAACACCCTCTTTTTTTTAATTTCTAGAAATGTAGTTGTTTTTGTTTTTCGATATGATTGTTTATTGAAGCTTTTCATTTTTAAAGCAGCATTGTTCTTCAAAATTCAGTACCCGTGCAGTCTGTACAAAATTCCTAACGTTCACAACCTTGTTTTCAACAAAGCATATAAACTACCTCAGTCTTCCAGGCCTGTTCAAGTAGAGGCTAAACAGAAACATCAGTGTTTTAGGTGTTTAAGGAACTACGTCTAGTTGAATGAGTTTTTAAGCTGTTGTCACCAACATGAAGAGTAGAAGAAAATGAACTGAGCAAAAATGAAAATGAAGGCTGAGGGTCTAACACCTGCATTTTAGAGTAGCCACTGATGCAGTCTTAACAGTAATGGCAAGTAATTCTACAAATATTTCTGGCCCCAGTCTGTATTGCTGATTCATGTCTCGGAAGCTGCACATGGAGACACCACTTGGGAATGTGTTTTAAGCTTTGTGCGTGTGTGTTTATTCTAAAGACAGTGCTGTTCTTGTTTCAGAAGAGTAATTCTTCACATTTTTAATAAAAATAATAATAATAATAATAAAATAATCATCATAATGGCCCGTCTTTCTCGGAGTCCTCTTGAATCCAGAGGGAAGAGAACGCTGTCCTGAAAGCAGACGTCTTGTTGAAAGTGAAACTCGGCACCAGCTCTCACAAGCCTTCCTGCGCGCAGGCGGTAATGAAACAGTGCGGGCCGTTGTTCTGGGAGCCTCCCTCCTGTCCCAGTCCTGTTCTGTCTCACCCTTTCGCCCTTGCCCTTGTGCGTCTCCACCTGGCAGCCTGGGGCCCCCTGGGGCCCGTGCTCCCTGGCTGGTGAGGACTGGGGGGAGGCCAGTAATTGTGTCGGCCTGGCCCGCGCCGGAGCTGTGGCTGTCAGCCCCCCTGCTTTTGTGTGTGCAGACGGTGTGGTGAACCTGAGGCCGATAGCGGTCCCTTTGCATGCGGCACCGGGCGGGAGGAAGCGCACCGGCCCTCCAGGGGGTGCTGTTGCTCAGGTATTGGGCAACATTGTACATCGTCAGGGCAGCAGTAAACATCCCGTAAGGCCCTGCTGTTCTTTGTGCCTTGTCTAACCAGCCCACTGAGTGTGAAGCAAGCTGCTGCGCTTGTGATTGAGTGCTGGATGCTGGGTAGATAATGCGCCAGCCCTCTGTCTTCTGACAGGTAACAGCGAGACGCTAACCAGACTGGCAGGAAACAGGAGACCTACTGTCACTTACTTCCACACGGCAATGCGGAGCTGCGCACACTGCGAATGTTTATGACTTCTGATGGGAAGTTTAATGATGCTAGCTGCCGTCAAGCAATTATTATCAATTAAATAGACCAGCATGCTCCTTTTCCCATCCTCGGAGCACCGGTCTCTGCGTAGCTGATGGGAATCATGTCGACATGTATATCATACAAGGTGTTTATGGGTGTGTTTTCTGTTGTCCAGTCAGTCCCACAATTTCACACAATGAAGGAAAAGGAAAAAAAAGTGTCATTCACAAACACGTGGCTGAGTACTGTTTGTTATTTTAGTGTTGTTATTATTCTTACTACATTGCCTGCACTGCAGAATACGTGTGTGTGTGTGTGTGTGTTGACTCTGTGTTTTGTCCTTGATTGTACTTCCCTTACCTAACAGTCCAGTTTTATCAAGGTTCTGGATATTGACTGTAAGGACAAAACATCTTAACATGAATAGGCAAGAGAAAGACACTCAAGGTAGCTTACCTGATCGTCTTTGCCTATGTCCAGTTGTTGAATAATCACTGTAATATCAAAATCAACGTTATGATTTAGCAAAGCCCTTCCACACACAAAGGATTTTGTCAGGTTTGGATTAATACATTTGCAGGGGGATTTTCAGATGGCAGAGCATAATGTATCTTTCCATCTTAAAGTTTCTTTGTTAAAAATTTAGTACTTGTGCAATTTGTATTGGAAGAGCACTTCATATGATATTGTAATTAATTATAACCTTTATTATATATAATGCTTTTCTTTATACATTATTTTGAGGTGCTTAACAACAAACCACAAAAGATGCGTATACATAAATTAATCCTGTATATTAAAATAATGACTGGAGTGTAAAAAATGACTTCTAAGACCTGCATTATTATTTGGTGCTACAAAGTCTTAGAGCAATAGATCAGAAAGTACCATACAGTGCAAGCACCATACAGGCGTATAAGATGATAACACTTCACAGAGGAGTTTTGAATTTTATTCTGATTTATACAAGTAACCAGTGTAAGGAGCCTAAAACAGGTGTTACACACTCATGCAGTATGAATTTGGTTAAGATTCAATCAGAACCTGCTGAAATGTTTTGCGAGCATTGTTGGGATACACAGGTACAGTAAAACCTGTATCAGGCCTGGAAAAGTAAAAAGTGTGCGTTAGCTTTTCTGCATGCAATTCAGAGAGATGTGCACTGATGCACGCAATGTCATACACCATGAGCTTAAAGTGCGAGGTTTGTGTCAAGAGTTACATGATTATTCCTGACCCGAGTACTTGAGACTGATTCCAGGACTATCAGCAATCGCAGTTGACAAGTTTGTAGAATTGATAAGGAGAAGCAATGAGCATTACTTTGGTCTTAGCGTAAGTTTGGATGTAAAGTGTTTTGTTTTTTTAAATATTTTTTTAACATTTATAGTGTTTTATTAACATCAGGTTTCTCAAATTCACAAAATTGGGAGTCATTTACATTGAAATGAAGGCTGATGCCATACCTGTGTAATGATGTGATGGTTTACTGCAGCAATTAGAAAATGGATCAGTAAGTTGCAAAAGTTGCTTTTATGGCTTCTAGGTATTGTTCGAACAAATTCAGCAATATAGCCACACAGATTCAAAGTTTACAATCTAGTAATACAACAGAACATGCATAGCAAACCAACGACAACAATAGATTATTTGTGAGTCGGTCTGCTTGGTTGCAGATGACTGTTTATTCACTCGGGGATTTAAAAAAATACCAACAACATGAGGGATTACAGAGGTTATAACCCTGGTTACAGTCAACCTCATCAGTCACGTCATTCATGTTTTCGAAGACCAGCAAATATCGAGTTGCAGTCACTCACCAGTCTTTTTCAAACATATGTTTGCTCCGTAGATTTTGTACTGTGAACAGTGAGTTTTGACTCACCTGAACCCGCAGGCTGCTCACAATTTAAGTCTTGGGGAGAGACCAAATTGGACGGGTTTCGTTCCTGCTCGTCCAGCCTCCTCCCTCCGTCTCGAACCCGGGACGTCCCGTGGTATGGGGGGAGAGAAATGGGGCGAGGCCTGGCCTCGAGCCAAGGGAGGCTCGCGTTGCCCTGAGCTCGTCTCCTCAGTGGGCTGTGCCCAGGCTCTCGGGTTCAGTTGAGTGGGGCGGGTGGGAGGAAGACTGGCTTCGTCCTGGGGTGAGGTGCTTTTACTGAACACACTTTACGTACTCAGGCTGCTGACAGCAGGTCCACCCGCCTTCGTTTTGGATTTTGTGGAGGAGGGGCCAAAACCACAGCCGGCTTGTGAGTTGCAAGATTTCTCTTGCCGCAGAGAAAGCCGTGGGTGAAACTCTGCTCTTGGTCCGACCCCGTCTCTCTCTCGGCCTGGCGCCTTGAGCTGAAGTTCGGTCCCCTGCCAGTCCGGCAGTGTGCTTCTGCTAGGTGTCAAGTTCAGGTTCACTTTTATATGTCATTCCAGCCATATGCAAGTATACAGTGGAACGAAATATCGTTCCTCCTGGCCCACGGTGCAGATACAGACAGGACACTGGCTTAGACATTGTAGACAGGGTACACATAGTGCAGAGTGTAGATAGTGCGAATTACAAGGCAAATACATTACACAATATACACAACACACTGGGGGATTTATACCCTGTTTCTGGAATTGGGGTGGGTGCAAGTAGATTCCAGGGTGTTGAGGAGCCTGACAGCCTGTGGGAAGAAGCTGTTCCAGAGTCTGGTGGAGCTGGCCCGTACACTGCGATATCTTTTCCCAGAAGGTAGGAGGGCAAAGAGTTTATGGGAGGGGTGTGAGGGGTTATCTACTATACTGGAGACCCTGTGTTAGCACCGATTGTGATAGGTGGCAGAAATGGAAGGGAGGGAGGCTCCAATGATCTTTTCAGCTGTTTCCACAATTTGTTGCAGGGTCTTGTGGTCTGAAGTGTTGCAATTCCCAAACCAAACAGTGATCCAGCTGGTCGAGGTGCTCTCAATGGTGCTTCTGTAGAAAGTGGGCGGGGGAAGGTTTGCCCTCCTCAGTCGCTGCAGGAAATAGAGACACTGCTGTGCTTTCTTGGCTAGGTTTCAGTTGAGAGATGTGGAGGAGCACAGAGTGAGCTCTGCAGCTCCTTCTGAACCCAGTGGTCCTGTCTGACGATTGCTTGCGATGTCATCAGGTGTTGTTTCCTCCTGTGCCCAGCAGGCTCCACATGGGCTGGTCACCCTTGGATATTTGATTGGCTAAGGTTAATCTTGGGGGAGGAGAATCTTGGTGGAGAAGACTTAAGAGGCTCCAATGTTGGCATTTCTTCATGGGGAACGTCACATGGTGGATCTGATTTACGATGTCCGGGTTTGTTTTGGAGTCAGGACACTCTGCTTATCGGAGAGGTCCGTCTCGGACACACTCCTAAGCTGGAGTTGGCAGAGCTGAGCTACGAAAAAATGTGTTGTTTGTTCAAGTCAACATTCATCTTAAAACACTTCATTTTTAGTGTTCAAATCAAAAACCACTTTAATTCTTAGTGCATTAATAAGCCTTGCTACTATGAGCAATGTGACCCATATTTATATGGGGGAGAGGCTTTTAACATTTCATATTTTGTCAATTGGAAGAAAGTCAGAGGTTGGTCCTCTGAAACACTTTGTAAAGCTATTTAAGATACTGTTGTGTGTGTACCTACGAAATCTTTAATGTGGGTGTGAAAACCTAGGACAGTTATTCAAAACATTAATTGTTCAAAATATAAAGAAATTTGAAAGCTTTTTATGCCCTTAACCCACATGAATAATTTCTCATTGATATACTGTTTGTTTTTCACTAACATTGGATCAAGATTCACACAGCTTCAGGGTGGCATGCAGCAGTTGGTAGGTGGGACAGAGACTCGAACTGCTGTCAGATAGAATTTGGAATAAAAAAGTGAATTGTCTGAGAACGTGATTAATTCAGTCCAGATGTTGTATGTTCAAATGGCTGGTACTGTCCACAAGCGGAAAGGCTGAACTGTAGATTGTGGCTGAAATGTGAGTCCCAGCAGTGACATTCCCATCCAGAGTGATGGAGACATTCATGAAGAGCTTTTGTATATGGCCTCCTTAAATACGAAACAGAGGGAGCTAGTTGAAAATGTGTTTTTAATGACCTTGGTGCTTTTTTGCAAATGTTCGGTGCCCCTGTGCTTAGCGTTGTCCCAGGCTCTTTTCCTGACGGTGAGCACTTGGTGGTTTGGATGATTCTGTCTCCTCATGCTGTTGAGCATGCTGTTGGCTGTTAGATGGACTGTGAGTCTTTGTTGCGCAAGCTAGATGTACCATGGATCATGTTCAAGGAGAGAAAACATTGCTATCTTTGCATTTTGTTCCTGGGCTTTATAAAATAACAGGTGAACTGTGAAACCTACAGTACTGAAGCTAATCCAGTGTAGACACTCCCTCTACAGTTGTACATTCTGCCATCATTGTGCAGTGGCAGAGGGCTCCGTTAAGTGACTCCAGTGCACTCAGTAGTCACTGAATGCACTGTGGTGTCTGAGGAATTTGACTGCTTTGGCTGCAAGTTTAGGAGTCTGTTACTTTTTCAGAGGTTTGGAAAGATTGGAAAGCACGTGTGTGCATTGTACATCTAGAGCTCCGTCTGCGAATCGGAAGCATCCGTTTGATTAAAGGAGTGGAAAGTGACATCTCGCTTGACAGAAGGCTTCTTGGCTGTCTGTCTCACAGGACCCAGCTAGAACCAGTGGACGTGACAATAGCACAGCACAGTATCAGATAACATTAAAGGCTGAAAATGAGTGCTTACAGGATTTTTGAAGTCTTTTATCATGCTCTCCAAAGGCTGGAAATGGTTGAGTATTTACCATTCAGGGAGGAAGGGAATCCCAAGACTCTGATGTTGAGAGGGCTCAGAACTTTCCGCTTTAATTAGGTCTAGCTTTTTTTGTGCGCTTAGAGACCTTAGACTTATATCTGTCTCAGCATGTAAACCCCAAAATGGTTCTTGAGAATGATGCTTTTCTTTCAGTTGTTGTCCTAGTTTTGGAAACTAGGCTTTTTTTTTTTCCTGTAGCTCAAGTACAAGCTGCCAGTGATTTTTCAGATCTGCTTCTAAAAAAATGTTGGTCCATCATTCCTTTGGATTGGAGGCGATCCAAAAGATACACTTATCCAGATGATACGATTTCTAATCTTTTGTAAACCATGTTATGCTTGTGCCTCAGCGTTTCTTCAGAGGCTAAAGGTTAGGTCTGTCAACCTGCGAAGGGTATTGAGCTTCTGAGCCCTTTTATGAAAACAGCTGTGACAATTTACATGTGTGTCATGTTGCACACGGATTTTCATACGGTTAGGAGAACTTGGAGGGGCCTGATTATTTCCCCTCCCAGCTGGGATTTGACCCTAGCCCCCCCCGTCTAGAAGACAGACGCTCTGCACTTCAGCTAAAGAGGAAATTTCCCTTTAACAGGCCAGTAGTTGGTGTGTTATCAAAAGGCTGCTCTCGTGAGCAGGAGCCTCTGTTATGAGCTGGGGGGAACGATCCTAACGGGCAGATCAGAAAGAGGCGAGGCAGTGTCACACAGTCTCGGCAGAGGAAATGACACGATCTGTCGCGCGTCACGTGTGCCCCGCGCCTGTTGTGCGCGTTCCAGAAAGGGTTACAGGAACGCTGGCTCTGGCGCTAACCAGCTTGGTTGTGGCAGGAAACCCAGAGTAACCGACGCCGACATCAAGCACCTCGTGTGAAGCAGAAGGCACGCGGGCAGACGCAGAGCCAAGGAGCTGGCTGAGAGAACAGACAGAATGTGACGGCTCAAAACACACGCCTCACTTTAGGTTTCTGGGAGCCCGGGGGAAACAGCAGCTTTTTTTTTTTAGCTGGACCAGTTCGGTTATTTTTCTTTTGTTTGGGGGTAAAAGGTATTACTTCCCACAATACCAACCGATGCAGTGAACAGCATGCCACTGGTATGGTCATATCCGTTTCTTGGAGCTGCAGGAGTTGCCTTTCCAGTAACAGGATTAGCCTAGCTGTGAAGCATTTATTTAGTTTTTGCTCTTTAACTGAGCCCCCAGCTCGGTCTGTGTTTCTGAATGACAGAAGGGCAAACAAGCCTGAGTTCGTCTGTCACGGGGTCACACACTTTGCAGGATCTGTACAGGAAGCCCGTGGTCCTGAAGCTTTGCATCTTAGCAGTTTCAGGAAGTGATGGAGCTGCCCTTTTCTTGCATTTCACTGCTTTGACACTCTTAGGTGACATCGTTCGTGTGCGAACGCAAGGAAAATCTGCATGACAGAATAACACCATACAGTAATCGCAATAATCAACAGCACACACCTGAAGAAGGCCCCACAGCCGAAACGCTGTGTCTCTTTCCTTTTCCCTTCAGCAGGGAATAAACCTTTACCTGTTCCTTTGCAGCCTACGCACGCTGAAGCAGCTCCCTACTCAAACCTAATTATACAATAATGTTCGCTTTAAACATTGCATGTCCGTTGTGTGTCTGTTGTTGGTTATATTATATCACGCTGTTTGATCTTCAAAAACCAAAAGTATAATACTTGTCTCTTTTGAATACACGGATGTAAATTAATAACACAAATGTATTTACGTAAATACCTTTCGAGTGTCACAGTTTGGCAGTGTCTTTTGTAGAGGTCTTTCATTTTAAATGGTGTAAAATTGCACGGATGTTATTCATCTGCTCGTTTAGTGTCCTTTACATTCAGACAGTGATCTTAAAATTGTTTTGAAGTATAAATACACCTGCTGGCATGGCACAGGTTTTTTTTTGCTGAGCTATGTTATATTATAGCGTTAATGCATGAAAGCGTGTTCTTAAAAAATCCTGGAAAAACTGAGCTAAACTAATTTGAATTTACTTTTAGGACGAGCTGTAACATGAATGCATTATCGTACCTAGCTGTCAGTCGTGTTGATTTGAGGTAGTTTCATTCTTGTGGATAGTGTGAGTATGACAGTGTAATACAGTATCAATGACGTGTGGCTTTGGTGAAAGTGCTTTCTCTGCCTTTCAGTCCAACAGTGATATATGCAGTTGAAGTGCAGATTTTTGTAGAGATTATGACTTAAGGAACATATTATTATTAATAATTATTAATTATTAATATATATATGCAATAGTATTGTGAAATGTACAGCTCTGTTCCTGTATCCTGTTGCGGCCAATAGGCTGTAACTACATGCAAAACGTACCAGTTCTCACAGATGAATCGGATTTTGTTGTTAATTAATTTCTTAACCTCTTTATGTGTGTCTTTATAAAATAGAGGTAGTGGCCTTATGCACTCCGTAATAATTGAAATGATAGCACAAGGAATATGAACTTTGCACAATATTCAGTTTAATACCCATTGGTATCATTCAGGCACTTGGCAGTGCGAGAAGAAAGGATACTGTACAGCGGGGGTCTCTAACCCTGGTCCCCCGTTCCGGAGAGAGGAAGAAGAAGAAGAAGATCACTTTATTGGCCGTATACAATTTCTTGCATTAGGAATTCATCTTTTTCACATGCCCCAGCTTGCTCGCCATGAGACACACATACAGGGAGAGAAGCTGGGGGTCAAAGCGCAGGGTCAGCCATTTATACAGCACCCCTGGAGCAGCTGGGGTGAAGGGCCTTGCTCAGGGGCCCAACGGAGTAGGATTCCTCTGCCGGCTACGGGATTTGAACCGGCAACCTTCCAGCCACAGGCGCAGATCCTGAGCCACAGAGCCACTGCTCTGCCCCAGTCCAGTTATTTTTTTAATAGAACGCCTTAAATTAACATGTTTTGAACAATTGTTTAATCTATCAGTCATTTAAGCACATAATTATCATTGAAGGGAATACTGGTCTTTGAAGGCTATTCTGATTTTGTTCCAAATGACCTCTGAATTACTTGGTTTAGTGCACTCCCCATTTAATTGATCATAGTTAAATTGTATGAGGCCTTTAGAGATCGATGATTTAAGTCCTAGCTATAAACTCTGCTGGAATGGGCCTCTCCAGCACCAGGGTTGGAGACTTGTGCTGTACTGGATTGTATTGTCCAAATACGGAAGCATTAACTCAGCCCTAAACATTGTTTCGTCAAAAGTCGCTATGTTTTTGTTTTAAATCTGCCCAGGTTTACAGCTCAGTAGCTGCATTCTAGTTTAAAAAGAACTTTTCCTTTTGCCCACAAAACAGGACTTGCCCTTGTCCTGGAGGTCTGGGGTGTCTACGGACCTACAGTGTTCTCATTCCACCTCTTGATGAGCCAAACTGGCCCGTTGATGGCCCGTCTGGACCTTTTGAACGGGTTCTCCCAGGTCTTCAGGTGCTATGAAGAGACCTAGAGAACCTGCAGATACAGCACCCCCTCCAGGACCGGGACTGTCGAACCCTGGGGCCCAAGAGACTGTCAAAACTGTGATCCAGGCTGACATACTAATGCAGCTGTGGTGGGCGAAGTCACGTTGAAAAAGTCGTCGTCGTGCAAAACAAAGATGAGTGTTAGTGCTGGGAGAATATTAATAATTGCTCACACTTATATAGCGCTTTTCTGGACACTCCACTCAAAGCACATTACGGGTAATGGGGACCCCTTCCACCACCACTGGTGTGCAGCCCCACCTGGATGATGTGATGGCAGCCATAGTGCACCAGTACACTCCCCACACACCAGCTGTCAGTGGGGAGGAGAGCAGAGTGATGAAGCCAGTTCAGATATGGGGATTATTTGGAGACCATGACCAGGGTGAAAGCCAGGGGGAAATTTGGCCAGGATGCCTTTACCCCAACTCCTCCAGGGGTGCCGTATAAATGGCTGACCCTGAGCTCTGACCCCCAGCTTCTCTCTCTGTCTGTGTGTCTATTGGAGAGCAGGTTGGGGTATGCGAAAATACAAGAAATTGTATATGGCCAATAAAGTGATCTCTCTCTCTCTCTCTTTCCGAGAAGCACCCTGGGATTTTTAATGACCACAGAGAGTCAGAGCCTCGCTTTTATGTATCGTTTGAAGGACGCCACCTTTTTTACAGTATAGTGTCCCTGTCACTATACTGGGGCATTGGGACCCAGGGTGAGCGCCCCCTACTGGCCCCACTAACACTTGTTCCAGCAGTAGCCTCGGTCTTTCCCAGGAGGTCTCCCACCGAGGTACTGGCCAGGCTCACACCTGCTGAGCTCCAGTGGGCTCCAAGCTATGAGCTGCAGGGTGATACAGCTGCTGGGAGAGTGTTGTGTCTTTTGTCATGTGCTGTATGTACAAGGGATCCAGCACCCTGACAAGGCTGTAGCCAGAGTGTGCTGTTGAGACAACAGGTTAAAGGTTAATGTTCGTTTTCTGAGGGTTCAGCGTTCATTACTACAACAGGCAGCAAAATCCTGCTTGTCGTACTCATTGTGAAACCTGTGGGCGTTCCCCGCAGCTGACGGTAGTACAGTTCTTAATGCACATGTTACATAATTATCTTAAAGAAGCAGTCGCGTGAAGCTATTTCGGTTTTGTGACATCTTTTTTTTTTAGTTGAAACACTGCATCTAGAACGTGTGTAAAATCGAAAACGGCCTTAGTGTGCATCTTGGAGAAAAAAAAATTACTCAGCCTTAAAAAAAAAAAAAAAAATAGGGCAGCACTGCTGACCCACTCATTTTGAGCTGCTGCATTTTCTTAATTACTGTTTTTCACTCGCTGTAATGGAAATACAAGCAGGAGGCTAATTTGATGGCATTGTATTTTATTGCAGTTGGCTTTGGCTGTTGGCACCCTGTTCATGACTTGGTGAACAGTCCCACTCATTTTCAAGTTTCTATGGTTTCTGTTGAAAATGCTAGAAGGAAGAAAAATCTGTTGCCCTATAACCACAAGTATAATTATAGTATAATAAGCTTGTTAAAAGAAATTTATTACATATACTTTGAAGTCATAATGGCAAGTGTCTGCTCTTTCTTTCCTATTTTGTGCTTAGTGCAGTGAATGTATAAATTTTATGGTCACAAGCTCCTAAGCCTTTTTTCTGTCAACGAGTGATTTCCAAAACCGTTGAGGCTATAATAAAAATCATGAGTAATCCATAATTTCTTGTTCAGTCAAAAGTGGCAGAGGGAGCTGTGAAGAGTCACCAGCTGGTTTCATCATCGGCTCTCGGTATTGAAACATACGGAGAGACGAGCAGTGCGGGCTGCTTGTGCGTCTGCCAGTGGCTCAGTTACCTCTGCCGCCAGGACCCTCGGTCTGCTGGCGCTGGTTCCTCAAGGATGCGCTGTGGCCTTTCTGTCCATCCGTCCGTTTTCTCATCCGCTTATCCCGTTCGGAGTCGCGGGGGGAGCCAGAGCCCAACCAGGCAAGCAGCAGGTGAACAAGGCAGGAGACACCCCGGACTTAAAAAAAAAAAAAGTTTGAATAAAATTTGCATCAACTGAGCCTTGAACACTGTGTTTGAATACCCAGACCGGTGGCTCTTACACTTCTTTTTAAGTAGTACATAACAAACTTTATCATCTGAAAGGGGCAAATGAACCTTGTGAAACGCCCCGTAACATTGAAGGAACACGTCAAGACCGAGCCACAGGCTACTCTGCCTACTCTGAGTGTCTGTCACACGAGCGGGCTGCTGCGTTGCAGTCATCGTAGGTTTTATTGACCGAACACCAGCAGAGGAGATTGCCATGCTGAAAAGTGCAGAGAGGAGAGACGGTTGTTGCTGAAGGCATTCTCCCTGTTGTCAGGAGAGAGTGCAGGCACGCGAGGCGAGGGGGAGGGGGGCGGAGAACAGCAGACAGAGAAGGGCAGACAGTCGACAGGTGGGGACAAGACGCAGAGTCTGCAGAGATGAAAATCCTGGCGTGAGCTCCAGGGCCAGAAACCTGTAAATGACTGGAGAGAATTGGAAATCACGGAGACCTGTGTAACTGTGTGACCCTAGTTTAAGCACAGTTCTGGCTTCTGATGTCCAGCTGGAGTAGGAGTGCCGAGTCCCCCTGAGAAAGGACACAGACAGAACGCTCCGTCTTATCATGCCCGGGACAGGTTACATCAGGAGCTGTCAGCTGACGAGATCTTTGATCTAAATTTGTAATTTATACAGTATATGAGTCTGTTATCTTCATGGAAACACATATAATACGCATGAACTTGTCGTGTTTTAGAATAATTAGGTATTTGACAAGGTTTAGATAACATAGCATTATGCAATGTACATTTTAATGTACTGATTATGCTGAGAACTGTGAGCTCATCAGTTTGAAAAACTTTAAACATCATAAAGATGGACTCGGTTACAGTAACGAGTAACTAAATATGCCCTGATGACATTTCCCATGTCAGTGTGCTTCACGTCACTGGACATCTCCAGAAGGTATGGGAGATCATTTACAAAACCTTTACAAAAAAAAAAGCTCTCCACATTGCAGAGATTAATATAGAGGAATGATGTTCAGCCCATGCCTACAGAATGCATTTCTGAGCACTCGTTTTTAATTTTCCTGGGAGGGAACCCGCACACACGCACTATCCCCCTGCAGTGGGACACCCCTGCTTGTCTCCTCGTCCACACTCCCCTCCCCACTTTTCACATTTCCTGTTTTCTTGCCTGGGTACTGACCTCCCCAGCTCCGCCCGCTCATGAAGCTCTCGGGCTGGAAGGCTGCAGATTTTCCTGCCTGACAGGCGATAGAGCTGCGCTGGGCTGTGCCGGCTGTGGGCCCATTCCTGCCTGACTGACTCGGTCGAGAGCAGTAAAGAAGGATACACGATCTCTTGTTGAGGACTGTGCTGTCTTGCCTCCAGTTTGTAAACTCTGAAGCCCTTATCCCTGTTCTGTTGTCACTTTCATGCGACGAGACCTATAAAACTGCGTGAAATAGTCAGGGAAGATAAACACTTTGCAGCTTTTCTAAAGGAAGTTCACCTGCATTTTTACATTGGAGGTGCACTGCAGTGGCCGAGATATTGAACGTGGAAGAGGGTTGAGCTAGGCCTCTACTCTTTTTTTTTTACTGCGCCACAACGTGACCCTTATCAGACGTCCTAAACCAGATAGCTGCGGTTAGCTTCAGTCACCGTTATTGAAAGATAATTCAGAAATTTAAAATGTACTCTGTAGGCGCCACATAAATAAAATAACGCACAAGTTTCAGTTTTAAACCAAGTGCGCCGTTATTTTAAAACCGACGTGCAGTGCTGGAGAACTCTGGACTCATCGCATGTTACGAAAACATGAGAATGCTTGAGAATGTGAATGGTTCTTCCCCAAATGTGTTTTCATTAAAACTGCGCAGTAGCTCTGTCTGTTACAGTAAGCCAGTGGCCTGAGGTCTGGTCAGCCTTCAGATTCGTATTTACTCTCCCTCGCTGGGCTTGATAAGCTGATGGTATTTCCTGTTATCCAAGACAACAAGACATGTTGAACTCCTGGCTCCCGCGTGGGAAGGGCTGATCTGAAGACGGAGTTTCGCTTTCCGTTGGCGCTCCTTCGTCAGCGCCGGCGCCCCGTTAGGAGCAGAGCGCAGCTGTTTTTACCTCCAGTTCCTGTGGCACGCTGTTCTTGCTGTGTGGGGGATCTGATAGACCCAGGAAAGAGGGGTGGGAGGTTATGAAGAATAAACCTGTTCTTCATTCTGCAAGAAGACATTCATACAATAACCGAGATGCACCTTCTGGCACTGAAGGCAGTTTTATTTTATTTTTGTATTTATTTTTATGCTCTTGGAATTGATAACACCTGCTGTCGCATACCAGGCCGGCTCAGACCCGGGTTGATGGTTGTCTTTCTGCATGGCGAGAAAGAGGACCCGCGGACACGCCCAACTGTCGCAGCCAGGTGCCCGTCTGGATCTGACGTGACCCCCCCCCCCCCCAGTCCAGCATGTGTGCCAGCCAGGTCCCAGGGGGTCGCCGTTGGCGCAGAAGCCGGAACGGACTTGCCCAACTAATGCCACCCACCACCGCCCTCAATCCCAGCCTAGCTTGGCGGGCTTTGCTCCCCACCTTGGAGAGTTCTGCTTGCGGCCATCGAGTGACATGGTCAAGGCGTGAATAGGCACGCTTGACTTTGAACAGTCAGCCATCATCTTGTCTGGGTCAGATGAGTAGCTCTCCTGTTTCCCTGATGAAGCAGCGCACTTCTCAGTCGTTTCTATGGATGTGAGACAATATTTTAGCATGCCGTGGGGCGCTGTTACATGAATCGAATAATGATTCGTCGATTACCTGTATACGTTCATGTTTTCTGAACTCAGGTGTGGTTGGGCGGCTGGAGGAATGCGGGGCTTCCCAGAACAGCGCTGAGAGCAAGCGTTCCCCTCCAGCAAATCCGTTGTATGCAGTTGTGTTGCTCCGCATTTAAGAGTGGCGTTAAGAGTGGCCGTAAAAGCTCATTCGAGCGCTTGACAACAAAATGATTTGTCAGCGTCGATGAAAGGATGCTGTAGTTTGGTGCTATATGAAAGGGTGCTGTATTTTGGTGCTATATGAAAGGGTGCTGTATTTTGGTGCTATATGAAAGGGTGCTGTAGTTTGGTGCTATATGAAAGGGTGCTGTATTTTGGTGCTATATGAAAGGGTGCTGTAGTTTGGTGCTATATGAAAGGGTGCTGTATTTTGGTGCTATATGAAACGGTGCTGTATTTTGGTGCTATATGAAAGGGTGCTGTATTTTGGTGCTATATGAAAGGGTGCTGTATTTTGGTGCTATATGAAACGGTGCTGTATTTTGGTGCTATATGAAAGGGTGCTGTATTTTGGCCCACTAAAGCAGTTGCTAAGACGTGCCAGAAACGGGCCCTCGACAGGCCGCAGGGGAGAAGAGACCGCAGCCCGGGGACACACACCGGTTGGGCCTTCTTGTGTTTAAAAAAAGACAGATTTTCACACATTCATTTTCTGCTCCATTCAAGCAGCAGGGCATTATTTTAAGCGTTGTCCTTTGTATTGTCTGTAAGAGATGCAAAGGGAGCTGCACAGTGTCTGTAACCGGATACATGTATTAATATGTACTTGTGTACAGAGTATGAATCAGCCTCCTGTCACAGATGCATGTGTGTTAGTGATCTACACAGCGGGTGCGTGACATGGGAATATGCTTTACGTTTCATCCAGTATAGGTAAGATGTATGGCTCAGCACCATGCCAAAAGCTTTACACTGCATAGCCAGTGGTTCCCCAAATGGTTCCTAAGTAATAAAAAATGGAAATCTGTAGAAGCTGTATGATGCATCCCCCATGTGATTCCAATTAATTGTCCCGATGTCAGTTTTTTTTAATGCATAACCACGATAGAAATTCATTTAATGGAGCGTTGCTTAACCATACAGTTGGCATTCAGTTTCTATCAGACAGCAGAGTAAGGCAAAATTGAACAAAAACGCAACATTCTTGTCATCTGCATGAATGCATGCAAAACCATTTATTAGATGTGTTTCCTTTTCATGCGTGGCGCTCAGAACGGTTGCGCTGTGTTGTATAACGTTGTCCGACCGGAAGACGGAGCTTTAGAGGACTTGCTCTGAAAACACTTGTTAACCCAGAGGCTGGGTCTCCTTTCCATGTCACTTTGAGTTGAAGTTGGAACCCTTATTTGTCAGTTTGTTTCCTCTGACGCGGATGCACTGTCCACACAAGCTCTCAGAGAGCAGGGCTGTTGAAGAGTCCCGGGGGAGTCGGTATGACCCTGCTGTCTGGGCTCCTCTCAGTGCTGTCTGACAGAGTGAATGCAGCGCTCCGGGACAGCTCCACAGGGTATATAAATTCTGGTTGGGGAAGAGAATGAAAAGCAAATTAAATGAGCCTGGGGTTTTAAATAAACTAGACTACTGCTCAAACCAAAGTAGGAGTTTGCTACTGTTCTGTCTAGGTTGGTTTTCAAGTTATTAGTATATTGTGACTGAAGGAATGGGACTCTAAAGCATGAGTGTGAATAAAGTAAGTCGTTGTTATTTGCGCTTAATTCATTCCTCAGGAACCGCTCATTAGGCAAAAACTTGTATAACAGAAATTAAATTCCCTTGAATTAGGTTACCTCTTAGTTACAACCTCTTTGGATTAAGAACTCGAAAATGTTCCATCAAATGCCAGACTTCACCTTAATACTGCACAGAACGGTACCTAAGTATGAAAGCGATAACAATCCTGATTTTATTTAATTATTTAAGTAACATGCTTAAAGTCATTAGCTGATGCATAAACAATATGTAGGAAAACAATAACACTCCAGTTCATTGTTACAGTCATTAGCAAAGGCATGAACACGAGGTGCTGTATGCACTGAACTCACGCAAGCCTTTGTTATAAAAAAAGTCAAAATGTAATACAAAATCAAGTTCCTCATCTGAGAATCTCAGAAATGCTTTACTAGAGCCCAGCTTGTAAGGTTCAAAACAGGTAGGAATTACTACATCTCGTATAAAACAAAAACTGGTATAGTGGTTGCTCTATAGCGAGAGATTACTGTACTCCAAATTCTGAGGATGAGGTTGTCCATCTTCCCAAAGACGTGCTTTTGCAGGCAGTGCAGGCTGATGGGCTGGGCTGTGTTAAGGGCCTCTGCAAGCGTGGCCCCTGGGTTGTGTGGCACTCAGCTGCAAGGCTTCCAGAGTGGCAGGCATACGGTGGGGGGTTAGGAGCAGGTCTGAGGACAGTGCTGATAGTAGTGGGCTCCTGGGCTGTACCCCAGTCTAGTCCTAATGAGGAAGGCAGCAGGGCGCCTCTCTCATTAGCTGCTTACAGGGAGAGGGGCTGAGGTCCCTCTGTGACCTGTGACCCGCACTGGGTGTGGGGGTATCAGCTCATGCATGTCAGGAGTATGTTACGCCACTTCGCCTAGCATCTCCGCAGGCTCGCTTGTTGCTCTTCTTGCACTGTGGCCCGAACGACACCGGCGCAGGCTCTGAGCTATGTCCGATACCGGTAACCCTCTGATGTCGCTTGCTCATTCATCTTCCTCTCTGAAATCCGCCACAGTTCGCCTCTGTGTTGAGACCTTCTGCGGATCTGCCCGTCTCTGGCACAAGATGATCTCCCTCTAAAGGGGAGCTGCAACGCTGTTTTCATATTTCGGGGTTGGAAAGAATCAGCATTGATGAGTGCATTTCAAACTGCAATAAAAGTAAAATGTACACAGTAACCCCTATTTTACATCACAAAATAGATTCAACGTCCAGGTCAATTTGTGGGAACTTGAATACGAGTTTGCGACTACTTGGAGACTTACAGCACTTTCACAAAGTTCTCGATTTTGTACTTAATTCGAAATTTGAAATTTGTTTCATTTTTTCTATAACGCCAATGAATTTCTTTTGTTACCGAGATTTAACAACTGAGAAATTGGGACTGCGGTTCGCCTTGAGGCAGACCTCTGTGTCATCAGCTGCACGTGTTACTGTGGGAGCCACAGCAGGCAGTGAGTCCTGAAGAGAGTTCCTCTCCATGTCAAAAGGTGAATCGAGAAGCGCGTCTCGAAAGCCCATGTTTGAAGCCAGGGTTTCCTTTTTCAATTCTCCAGTAGAAATGTGGAAACGTGAGGCCCACGGCTTCACTAAAACGGGCTGGTGCGGCAAGGAATTCATGGACTGCTGTTTAATAAGAGAAATGGTAAATGAGCTGACTGTGGTCAGGACCAGCGTACGGTACAATATGAGTGAGAAACACAGTCTGCCGACACCTGATCAGATATATGTGATCTTACCCCTATGTAGCTATAAATGATCTAGTATGCAAACACTTCCTGTTTCCTTCCTAATTAATTCTTAGTTTCTTTTTCACATCAAAGTCGGTGGCTGCTACAAGGCTCTTGTTCTGCCGGGTGCGTCTGCAGGTCCCTGCACGCACGGCTGGCTGGCTTCATCTGCCTGTCTCCCCTGCTCCACCTCGGCTGCAGTTCGCAGCTCCCCAAATTCCTCCTTTCATCTCCGGTACCTGACCTCTTCCCAAATGAAATTCCTCAAGAGTGGAAAGCGGAGATTCCGCTTCTCCCTACACCCCTTTAGTACTGGTGGGCAAAAACAGACCATGCTGCAAGTTAAAGAAATCCTCAAGGTTTTTTCCGAAAGAGTATTAGGACACCAATAAATAAGGTTACATGCGATTGGCCACATCCTCTGTGTATTTATGTGCATTGTCCTGAATGTCATTTATGGTTTAAAAGGCTTTCTTTTAAAATGGCTCTGTTATCTAATCAGATCTGACAAGTATTCTATAGGCCTAATTCGTATATGTCAGCTTTCACTTTAAGAATTAGAGAGTATTAATAATTCCTAGTGTCTTTATCAGCTTGTCTTTTCATTTGTGTTGGTGGTTAATTCCTCCTCTTGGTGCACGTGTGTGCTTTTGATGGCTTTATCCGAGAATCTCCTCAGTTACACTAGAGAAACGTAAGGAAGGTTACAGCCGAGAGGAGGCCGTTCGGCCTGTCTAACCCCATTGGCGGTAGTTCTAGTTAATTGATCCCAGGATCTCATCCAAGACATTCAAAAACAGACTGTTAAAAACAGACAGAATGTTTTAGTTGTTTTATGTGTGGACAAAAAGGCACTTTAGAATGCATTCCTGAATGATGAAAAGCAAAACGTGTTTCAGTCAAATGGGGACAAAACAGAAACAAAGTTAGCATTGTGGGTGTTTTTTTTAATCCAGCATTCAGCTTGCTTCTGTCACTCCTGTCAGGTGTCTGTATATAGCACATGGAATTAAATCAAGTGTTCATTTGCTCAAGCGAGAAGCTCTGTGAATTTTGCTATCAGTGTTTCGCACTCGAGTTTGTGAAAGTGAACAGTCTAAAAAGTTACAAATCATGTAGATTCTCATGGTGCTTCTTTCTCACTTGGATTTAGCTTTTCAGAATTGTCACAGTGGCTCAGGAATTAGGACATTGAGATACTGCTTTACAGGCTAAAAATCATGCTCTAGCATTGAGTTTCCAGGTTGGGTCAAGTTCAGTTTAATCCACAGAGCTTCTGGCAGAAATCGGCTGGCTTAAATCAAGCTTCTTGTTGGTGATATAATGTGTTTTTAAGAATAAGCTTGATTGAACAAGCTGGCCGTCCATGCTGGAGAAGTTACCTAACAAAAGCCTGGATTTTGATCCATTTTATGTTTATTTACATTTGGTTTCAGGTGTCAGCCTGGAGTTGTTAAAACAGTTTAAGGCTACCTTTCAGTGTAGGGCTTGTTTTACTGTCTATCTCTCATGTCTTGAACCTCTTGGTACTGTATATTTGTTACAGTTTTGTGTATTTGTTTTTAATGTTATAAGAAGTAAGAAATAAGTGAGTGAATATTTTTCTGGATTTTGAAGAAACCAAAATGTTTTTGATTAGTTCTATAATAAATGTCTAAATAAATAGGAATTGGGCAGTAATTTAGATGTCATTTTTAAGGCACTCAGAGCAGCAGGCCAGATAGAGTCTGCGGATTTGTACCTCAGCAGTACACAAAGATGAATCCGACCCTCGGGTGTCCGCAGGAGTGCTGATGACTCTACAGAGGGGGCGCTGTCATGGCTCTGTGGCTTGTTCTGCACAAGGCATGGCTGTGTGGGGAAACGCCCATCTCTTTCACGCTCTCCCAGTGGTAGCCTTGTAGTTGCTGTTGAGCCGGACACTGCCCTTGTCCTTGATGGGTACTAGCTGTTACAGCCTGTCCTGCACTGCAAAGCACTCTCTCGAAAATATGTGTCGGAATACGGCCGGTTGTTTTTTGCATCGAGACATGGCCTCCGCGTGCTAGCGTTTCGGCTTGCTCAGCAGAGCTTGTAGCCTCCTGCTGAGTGGAGCAGTCCGGGGCCGGACAGACCCCTCACGCTGCAGCTGCTGGAAGACGAACGTGTTCTGCGAGGGTCTCGTGCTGGAGGCAGGAGAAGAACTGGGGACCCCTGGGTCACAAACTCTGTTGCTGTTTTTAATTTTGCCTCAGCAGAACTAAGAGAAAAGCTAATGCTCTTACAGGCAGGACATTGCGGCTTTTATTGTATTATTTTTTAGATGTTCTTAAGCTGTGGCATAGCACAATTTCAGAAGCATTCCTGAATTATTTGAAGGTAGCCTACTTTCATGTTATTCCAGCTTGGATTCTTATAATTTGTGGAATGAGGGCACAGCAGGGGGCATTCCACAGGCTGTGCCTGTTCTGTCATATGCATCACGATTGAGAATATGAAGTTTTTCCGACCTCGGGAGTATTAATTGTCATTCCCCCCTTCGCTAACACCCCCAAACCCCTTGTATTGAAAGGTACGTTTTACTTAAAGACACAGTCGTTTCTGCGAACTGTAGTGGGAATCCGATTTATTTACTTTTTAAATCTGTTCTGTTATCTTTTGCCAGTAAGGGATATGGGTGTCTATCTGCATTTTTTGCCTTTTCTGCTTGATGTCAGGTTTTGTCAGTGTTAAAATACTTCCCATAGAACGGTGCGCGCAGTACATTACCACCTGAAAAAGAAATGCTGCTGTTTGTACTACTTCTAGAATAAGCCATTGTGGTTTGACTCGCTCCTTCAGGATCTTCAAAACGAGCTGGCTTCCTATCCTGTGTGAAAAAGATACAGTTCTTCTTTTTGCCTTTTTATTCTCTTAGCAGTTGCTGCATTCCAAAGGCAGACTTCTGTTAATTATTTGCGCTGGCTGTCATTGATGGGCATCAGTGGGTGTTGAGATTGTCAACCAGTTATCCATAAAACAGGCCACTGATTTGGAAGGTTTTGGAATCCAGTGATAAAATCCTTTCCCCTTTAATCCAGTTCGCCTGGTCAGATAGGTCACATCCTCTGGCCCACAGCTTGTTAGTTTTGCAAAGTTTTATCTTGTAGGACAGAGGGCACTGGCACAGAACATGCTGCCTCTTCTGAATGCTCAGCGCTTTTGATTTTTTTTAAAGTGCTTATAAACGCACAATTATTATTATTAAAGCATTTCTGCATTTCTGTATCCTACATTCATTCTAATGTTTTGCTTATATCCTTCTAGAATAATTATACCACACTCAAGTGCAAGAAGGCGTAAGCAGAAAAAAAACACAGGACATTCCGAAAGGTGGTGAGACATTTCAGCAGTGTAAGACACCAAGACACAGATAAAAGCAGAAGACAGGCGAACGTGTTGGGTTAGTTCTGTAACCCCTCTGTTAATAAGCGACTGAAATAACGAAGGTTCAGGGCACTTGGGAGAAAAGCCTTGGCTTTGTGCTTTTTCTGAAGGCATTCACCTTTAGCGCAGAGCTGCTTGCTCGTTCGTGGTCCTGGTGAGCTCAGCGTGGCGTCGCTGGGGAACCTTCCCTCTGCTTCCACGTCTTCAGTTTTAAGATCCCTGTAAAACCTCCAGCCCTGTGGCTCTGCAGGATCAGGACGGAGTATTGCACCTCCAAAGCGTGACGCTTTCAGGCTTCGGGAACGGGGTTCAACTGGTCAGACACAGTTAAATTAAAACAATTAAAACTAAGGTTGCTGCTGGAAGAGGTGTTAGTGGGGCCAGCGGGGGGCGCTCACCCTGCGGTCCATGTGGGTCCTAATGCCCCAGTATAGTGACGGGGACAATATACTGTAAACAGGCGCCGTCCTTCGGATGAGACGTAAAACCGAGGTCCTGACTCTCTGTGGTCATTAAAAATCCCAGGGCGCTTCTCGAAAAGAGTAGGGGTGTAACCCCGGTGTCCTGGCCAAATTTCCAATTGTCCCTTACCAATCATGGCTTCCTAATAATCCCCCTCTATGAATTGGCTACATTACTCTGCTCTCCTCCCCACTGATAGCTGATGTGTGGTGAGCGTTCTGGCGCACTATGGCTGCCGTCGCATCATCCAGGTGGATGCTGCACATTGGTGGTGGTGGAGGGGAGTCCCCATTACCTGTAAAGCGCTTTGAGTGGAGTGTCCAGAAAAGCGCTATATAAGTGTAAGCAATTATTAATTATTATTATTATTATTAATTGTACCGCTTTAAACTTGCTCCGCGGGTCTTCAAGTGATTATTATTACGAGACCTGGAAAGCCTTGTGGTTTGCATCCCTTACGGGCCTCGTGTTGCGAGCTTAACCTTTGCATCCTGTTACCATTATACCAGCGCTGCGTCTTTCCGAAACGATTGAGGACCAGGTGTCCCGATGGACCTCGCGTTTGAGACATCTGTACTGCTGCTAACACTGTACCTCTCAATAAAGAGCAGACCAGTACTGCTAGGGCGTTCAGAGGCTACGGCAGACAATACTGTGAACACGCACACTGTGATGCACTGTAGAGACTGAACCTAGGAGAGGTTCATGAAGTCGCATCTGTCTTCTTCTAAACCAGAAAGTTCATGATCATTTCCTTTAAGGGAAGGGAAAGTGGTACGGCAGAGTCCTTGATTTACTAGAAGTGGCCACGCATTTTTCACGCACGTTTATAAGAGCAGCACAATGCTGCATATGGAACACTTGTGTGCTGGAAGAAGGCTGTTTTTCTTGTGCTGGGTCTTTGAGATATCCTTGAATGCTCACAGCACCAAGGACAAATCCACAAGCTTAAGAAAAATAATGCTCACATAATATACGGTGAATCTAAGCACAGCAGAATTAGAGTGGTACTTGAGTGTGTTTTTACCGTTCCTACTTTTGGGGCAGTGCTGCCAAGTCACTGTCAAAACTCTCGCAGTGACTGAAAGGTCGGTGAGCATATTTGTCTTTGAGGAGGGTTCATCCGTTTTGAAGAATTTGAGACCGCAGTCAAGTTCATATTTATTGAGGCCACTTGAAACCTTATTTCATTGTAGCACCTAGCAGTTTGGCTTGTGTTTTAGCAATTAAATTCAATATTATACAGAGCTAAATTGTGCAACATACATAATTCGTGTGGCTTGATCATGCACATTCCCTTTCCCTGTAGTATAATTTTACTGCTGGCTGTAATGTGTGCCTCAGACATGTTTCTACAGATTGAAAAGACCCCTTAAACAATGTCATTGCATCCAAGTGACCTAAATTAGAATAAAATTTTTCAGCTTCTAGCTAGACAACTTTTACAGAGGCAACCCCCAAGGAGATAAACGCTCTGTGTGTGGGCATGAAAATGTCAACTTTTCCTCAACACCCACAGAAGAATTGTACTTCAATGTACAGTGGCTATAGAAAGTCTACACACCTTTTTCAACATGAAATGTTTTGTGGCCTAACAGCTTCAAATCAGGATGCATTAAATCAGAGTTCACTTTTACCTGCCTTTACACATTGTAACACATGACCTCCGAGTGAAAAACAAACGCTGCTCAAGCTTTCTGATAAGTAAAAATGAGAACGTACTGTAGAAAAATGGGTTGGATAAGTATACACACCCCATAGTTAGAGTAATGGTAAATTAGCTCTGGTGTAACCAACTGCCTTCCAAATCATACGACAAGCTCATTAGCCCCCACCTGTGCTCAAGTGAAGTGATTCTGATGATTTCAGAAGACAGTCAGCTGTTCCTGTGTTTCTCCTCTGCTGCGTAGTGAAGTGAAGAGGCAGCTATGGGCAACAAGGAGCTTTCAGAAATCCTCCGGGATAAATGCTCTATTTAAATTTATTTTTATGAGTCATTTCCTCTAACTCCGTCACAGATGGAAACTGTTAATTAGGTCCAGTTTGGTCTTGGTTAGGACAGGTTTTGCCAGGCTCCCGGTTTCAAGATCATGCCTGTGTTGTATTAATGTTTATTTCTTTTATTGCAATTCCAGTTTTAAATCACTATCCCATTGGTTAAAACCTGTTAACCTTAAGCTTAACACTGCTCATGTTAACTAGAATCACGCTTTGGAGGTTCCTTGTTCTCAGTCCTCGTTTAGATTGACTTTGTAGAGATTTCATTGATAAGATTTGTTAAGACAGATTCATTAATGTGTGGTGCACAGGTACTGACTGTGCTAACTGCTGAATTAAGTAGGACCAGTGTATATGGGCTATGGACTCTTGCCTGTTCTGTCGTAGGGCTCCTCTGAGTCATGCTGGTAATGCTTTAGATTAAGCTGAATAAATAAAGGTTATTTATACAATTTGCAGTTGTAATGTGTGCTATAAATTAAGGTTATCTAGATGATTTATTAACAAAGAAAATAATTAACAATCTATAAATACACAGTAGATATTACGATAATGTTATTTGCTGCTGAAAATACTGTATATATATATACTGCTATCTTATTAATAGTCTACAGACCCTTAATTTGCTTAATGTTTTTAAAAAGAATTTGTTGTGAAACCACCTAAAAAGTCATGATGTAACAAGACTTCACGTGTTTGGAAACATGACTTTTTTCGTGCAATTATGATAATTGTTATTTTCATTGTTTTATCATAAACCTACCTGGTTTAAAAAACCCAAACCATAATTTGTGCGTGAGCCACAATATAAAAACATACGTCTACACTGGTAAGTTTCTAATAAGCAAAACTACGCAGACTCAGCTACAAATGCTAAGAACCCAGTACTGATTAGTTGTCTAACATGGGAGCTCTTGGTCATGTGTTTATATGTTGGTATACTGATGGTGCAGGATCATCAAAATGTAATCTGTATTATTTAGCGATTTTTTTTATTTTTTTTTAATCTGTATTAAAATACTGTGTACAAAATATTGTGTAATGCAGAAACTAGGTTACAGAGATTGTTTTTGTTTTCCAAACAGTGTTCAGCCATTGTTTATTCTAAATTATTGCTCTATAAACCAGGTAATTAAGAATACAAATATATGGGAATGAAGATTAATTCTTGCCGCTTCAAACCACTGAGGTGGTTTTTAATGCTAAAAAAATTAAAGGCTAACGTACTATACAAACATCTGTTTCAACCAGTTAGAGCTCATCATTGTCACATACGTAACTTTGACTAGTTTATATACCGTGAAACATCAAAAACCCCACAAATGCAAATGGTTTCAAAACTAGTTTTTGCAGTTTTAATGCCTCTTGGTGTATGTGCAGTATATACTGTATGTATCTCATACACAGAATGATCTGGGCGGAAAAAAAAACACGAGCTGGAATGTACAATAACCACAGCGTGTCACTTGGAAGATGGTCTTGATTCTGTAGGAATCCAGGTCATTCTTTCTTCTGACTGAGCTGCTCTGTGCAGGAGCAGAAGAGGTGCTCGTGGAGCGCGGTGTGCGAGGAGGTTTTGCTGCACGTGGCCGATGATGTCATCTCGCTCGCACATCTGCCAGCAGCTGCTGGAGCTGAAGCTGCTGTGAGGAACTGGCCTGCAGATGTTGAACAGAGCCCTGCTGGACCCACTGTGCAGCTCAGTGAGCCCTCCTGTCTCGTCCCAGGCCTCATGTGAAGTGTCTCAGGAAGAGCTGCGGAGCTTGTTGTCAGTAAACGGACCAGGAGCAGCCTGCTTCAGACGCTCGGTACTCCTGCAGGGAACACTAAACCCTCCAGTGGGGAGAATATGTTCTTCTAAATAGGAGAAGTTGGGATTCACTGCATGACTGAGGTTATAAGAGAAATGCATACTTCAGCTGTCTAGCAGCTGACTGTAACCTCGTGAAATTTGTGTTCTTACTTTGCACAGTACACATTTCTTGGAGGAAAAAAAAAACGTTGCCACAAAATTAAATAGTTGATCGTTTTGATGTGTTTTTTACAGGTTGTACAATTTTGCCAGTTTGGGCAAATTATTAAACCTTTTTTTGCAGAATATCCCATAGTTCAAGTGTCATATAGTATCATACTTGCACCTACTGTACATTTTAGTATTCAGTTGTAAAAAGCAGCATCGCGAAGATTGTTTTTAGTTTCCTTTCTGTCATTATTCACTGCACTTCGCCTTCCATTTCAAATGAAAGCTCACCTGTCGGTGGGTTGACGAGTGTCTTTTAAAGATGTGCTGAATGAGATTGCATGCAACAGCTCTGAAGGCTCACTCCAGCCTGTGGCTGTGGCTGTGGGAGGCTGCAGTTCAGCTTCAACAGCACTGAGGGGTCCGAGTGCATTGCATTCATCGGCAGGGCTACGGACTCCTCAAACCATGTCATTCCCTTCTGCTTCTTCACTTTTCATGACAGTCTGCCCTGGGTCGTTGGGACTTCTGTTTCCGTTTTCATCTCTTCTGTCTTGTGAATTGCGTTCCCAGCAGGACGCTGTGCCACTCATTCAGTTATTCAGATTAAATGACTGCATTGAGCACGACGGCGGATTTCGTCCGCTTGCCAACTGGAGCGTCGCTGTTCGCGTCCCCCCTGATCCCCCCCGATGATGCGGTTGAGCCTTCAGCGTCAGGCCTTCCCAGGAACAGCGCTTTTCTGTCAGCTCTGTCCCGTGCACGTGCACCAGAGATGTAAAAAAAAACCAGCGTTAAGACACATCTGCCCCTCTTGGTGGGTGGCTTGCTCGCGTTCGCAAAAGGCATTCCAGCGCGGAGCGTGGCTCGGGTACAACAAAGTTCAAACTGGACAGAAGAAAGACTTCAGCGTGACAGACCATCTTGGGCCGTGTAGCCCTGGGAGCTGCGCCTCTCTTCCGTCTTCTGGATGTGCCACCGGCACGGAAGGAGCAAGCCTGAGCCGCTTCCGGGAGCAGGGCAGTGACGCTGGGCTCGCCGGGGGCGTGTTGCCAGTTTTGTTCGCTTGCCCTGCTAGTTTTTATCTTGTTCTGATGGGACAGATAGTAAGGGAGTAAGGAGGCTTAGTGACCTTATCCCTAGTGATGCCCTTTGTCCAGAATGGGCCGACGACACGAAACCTGCTGCCCAAACAGAAGTGGCACCAGTCCATCATCTGATGGTAATAATGGAGATGAAGCAGGTCTCTCATGTGTAGGCACTGTACAGCGAGTCAGCTGGATATAGAGCCTCTGCTTGTTGCCAGGAAGGCACACAAATTTCCATTTACCCCTTTATATGCTTCCCAGCGGGTCAGCCGCAGAGGAGGTGCGCTGTCGGGGTCACTGGTTCGGCTCGTGATTTTCTGGGTGATTGGCTGTTGGATAGGGGCCTTCGGCTGAGAACTGGAGGCTTGACGAGGACCGTCTGAGGCCCGGGAGAAGGGCTCGTTCGGAGGCCCAGCCTGGTTAACGCTAGGGAGACAAGCAGCACGGGAGGGGATTTAATAAACAAATCACTGGAGCAGGGGGGGATCAAAGGTTTTTCTGTGCAGCTGAGAGAGCGATGGAGCTGGAGTGAGAGGCATCTTCACTGCAATAGGTGCCTTAGAGGCTTTAGACTATTAGTAGATTAGTATATTCGTCCAGTGTTTCAAAATATTTAATCATCTCATCACTTCCAGTAAACACCTATCCAATCCAGGGTCTCAGAGGCCCGGGGCCTATCCCAAGGCGCATTGGGTGCAAGGCAGGACACATCCTGGACGGGACGCCAGTCTGTTGCAGGGCCCACACAGACACACACGCACACACTCACGCCAGGGCCAGTTTACAGGAGCCAGTTTGTCCTCCCACAGTCGAAAGACATGCTGGTAGTAACTCAAGCCCCCGGAGGACACCCACATGAACTTGGGGAGAACATACAATCTCCACACAGACAGCACCCCAGGTCTGGAATTGAACCCAGGGCCCGAGCAGTGCAAGGCTGCAGTATTAACCACTGCACCGCCCTGCCGCCCCGTAAGTCATCAGTCGTAGTTAAAATGTGCACCTGTGCAGTGGAATCGAGCTTCTGTCCAGGAGGCCAGAGTGAACAGGCTGCAGGGCCTGGAGCAGCCATGTAGAGCTGAAGAATGTGCAGTGCTTCTGCACAGGAGGAAGTGTGGCAAAATACGGCCCTCTGGTAAGGAGCAGCACAGGTGCTGTTCATAATGATCCTCACGGCTGTGCCTGTGTGAAAGATGATCTTTAGCGAGAAGTTATGCTTTTTGGGTAGAGCGGGCGACAGTTTCTTTGGGTGTATAATTATGTCGGATAAAAATGGTTGTGCTTTCAGTTATACGTCTGTGTTTTTTTAGGTGGCTAACTTGTGTGTTATGTTACTGCTGGGCTAACTTCTGATCCATACCTCTGCACATTCGTCAGGGGGAGTCCAGCAGAGGTAATAAGAACAACATTAACACGGGTCCGAAACATGGTATGTGTACCTGCCTGAAAGCCATGGTTTTAGACAGTCACTCTGAATTGCGTTTTGTGTTATTTTTAACACTTCTTCTGTTTGCTTAGGAATGATGGAAAATCCTGAATCCTGGCACTAAGACAAGTGTTTTGCACTGTGCCCTTCCTTACGCATTTGCTGAAAGTGTGTGCCTAAGCCGTTAGACACTCTTGTTTCTTTTAGGATTATAGCTAGGTATCCTTTTCAGACTGGAACCGTTGCTTCTCTGAAGGAAGGATTTTTACCATTTGAACGCAAGAACCGTACATGAACAAAAAGAAAAAGGATAAGGAACAAGAAACCGAACGGGGGGGTTTTGATAAGGGTATGGGGGTTCGCTGTTCAGTATCAACGAGCGTCTCTGCCGTTGCCAGCACAACCAGTCTTTATCCTCTCGCTGCCAGCTTGTAACGCCCCTCTGTAGATGTTTTTATGAATTCTTGGCCGTGGTGGTTCAGTTCTGGCCTGCTATGTTCTGTGGGGGGGTTGATTGGACAACAAAGGAGAAGGACTGGGCCCGTTGCTGAGGTGTGGCAGGGCCCATGACCGTCCGAGACCTCGCGCTGGAACAGCAGCAGGCAGGCACGTCCCGCAGGCCTGTGGCCTCAGGCGAACCCTGCTGGCACAGCCTGCCCTCTCCCCCTCCCTCCCTCTCTCTCTCTCTCCTACAGTGCCCCGCTGCCGTTTCTCATTGCCGAGAACCACATTCTGTCAGGGCAGCCCTTTCTGAAACCAGTAGTCACACTTCTATTTTTTGATCAGACCTGGATTGTTTGTCCTCTTGTGTGTCGTTGTTCACACATTGTCAGGCAGGCTCTGCTCGGACGAGAGCATTGCAGGTGTGCGGCTTCATGCAGTAAGGAGCAGGTTTTTGTGCTTCTTGTGCTTTCGTTGCCCAGATCACGTTCTAGACTGTTGTTTGTAATGCTGTTGACTTTGAAGGTTTTGTGCTTGGAGATTAGGCTCACCTCTCAGGCTGCTAAAAACATGTTTATTTTGCTTGCAAAGTGTGCTGCACAAATCCAAAGTGAACTTTAGTCTTGATAGTAGAAGTTGGAATTGATATTCCCAGCTTAGAGGGAACAGTGTTGCATGAACACTCTGAAAGCCTGTCTGCAGAGTGTGTGCTAGGTGAAGCAGGCAGGCAGACTGGTGTGTACTGAAGGATTTATGGGTGGTTTTATCAGCGGTGCAGCAGAGGTCAAGTTGGCACAGCTATAGACGTCAAGCAGAAGAAGACTAATGAAAACAAAACATGTGATGTGCATTCCAAGCCCTTTTTCAATTTTTCTCTGTTTAGGTTAGTTTGAATTCTGTTTATACAGGGCCCTCAGAAAGTACTGGGATGGCAAAGCCACAACCATTATTTTTAATTTACAGTCAAGTGATTTGTAATTGTTCTAGTCGGATTAACATGAATAGGTACAGATTTATTTTTAAGTAATTCTTTGCACAGGACACATACAATTCTTTGTATTAGGACACATTGACTTCAAGCAGAAGTCAGTATTGGTGTGATCATTTGTGATACCTTGAAGCAGCCATTCTGTCCATCTCTGGGGTGTTTATTCATAAATTCAGATATGTTTGCATCACATCTGCTTGAATGTTTGTGGTCCAAGTACACATTTTGTGGAACCCTTGCTCAGCTCTTTGTGAGGCACTGTCGTTACGTGCACACGGTACGATTTGTACATAACAAACCACGCTGCCAGTGACCCCAGTCAGATGCCAAATTAAAGGAATGGTTGTCTAAATTCTTCTCAGTCCAAAGTTTTTGGTTTTTCAGTTTGGCTAAATAAGTTGAGTTAGTTGGTGACACTGCACCCATCGTAAAAGCGCTAGTTATTTCTTTATTCTTTATCTTTCCTTGCAGTAAAGTGTTCTGTGTTCACCTGCAGTTCCTTAGAGGACTCCAGTTTCTACCCACCTCCCAGATACCTGCACAGGATAGGTTAGGTTTGTAGGCTCAATCAGGTTTCAGACTTGTAGAATTCCAGTGTATTTGTTTCCAGCACAGCCAGGATTGGCTCTGGAACTACAGAAAAATAGAACCATATATGTCTGAGGACGTTGTATGACCTCTTCTCGTGTGTGGACTTTCTGATGCTTTGATTTAATTAAATTTCCTGGTCCTCAATCTGACTGGAAATTAAAAAAGAGTAGAAATCTACTTCTCCGCTTCTGATGTGTTGTTCACTGCTCTCTCTGCATGTTGAAGGCGTCTTTACTCGTGCTTCTGGACAAAGAACTTCATGACCACTAGTATATAGTGATGGCTATACTGTGCAGACACCAACAGGACACAAGATAGCATTAATATTTCATTCTGAATGCTTGGACCATAGGATCTTTAAACGTACCCTCTCAGAAAATTGTAATTATGAAAATAGAGCATATTGCTGTCCATTAGGATGGAATTTAGGCGGTTAAAAAACCTTTATAAAATCCTGATTCTTATCAGTCCCACTATACAGTAGATTCACTCTGCTGTCACTGGTTTGCATTACTCAGATTATTATGTGGTTATCAGATATTATACAGTACAGTATGTTATACAATGGTAAAGTAAACTGAGTCTGGAATATGTTTCTTGCAAACCAACGATTAATTCCAGGTGATCAGGAAGGGGTTGTTCTGAGTGTGTTTTAAGCACTGATCTCGTACATTTGAAGTCGTGGCTGAGTCCGTGGAGTTCAATAGAGCCAGATTCAGAATTGGGCCGGCACAGTGCTGCAGGTGCTTTATGGTAACTGTCTCTGAAGTCAGTCTACAGAGGGCTGATTGAACCTGACAAGAGGACCCGTGGCAGTCTTCCAGTTTGGTGTCTTCGCCCTTACAGTTTTTGGAGGATTTGACCTTCCTTGGTTGGTCTTATGGACCACCCAGCTTCAGCATCACCCCTTGGGGTCGCATGGTCCTTCGTGACTAATCTCCAGGCTTCTCGTTTTCAGACCGGGCCCTTGCTTGTTTAACACCTCAAGCACCTGTTTCCCCAATCGAACCCGAAAGCCGGAACCATGAGCCTCCCAGGGACTGGGCCTCTGCTGCTGCTCTGTCTGGGACTGGCCCCTGTCCTTCCAGGCGGGATGGCTGTGGATAAGGAGCTCCGGTTATCCAGGCTCTCGACAGCTCGTCCTTCCCACTCTGGGGCAAGGGAAGGGGCAGTGTACTGCAGCGCCAGGCCCCAGCTCCCTCTGGGCTGCTCTGATCAACTGGCGCGGCTGGGGACAGGGGCCTCCTGGCCGCTGGCCTTCCTTCCCCTGGCTGTGCAGTGGGCCGCCGGGCATGTCCGTGAAGCAGAGGGCCTCATCTTTTCCAGAGGTCTATTGCGCTATTGTCGGCGTGCTCGGCTTACTGCTGCATTTTCATGTCGGTCTCGTATTTCCTGGGACGTGATTGGAGAGGTGGGGGGGTGGCGCGGTGGCGCAGTCGTTAGCATTGCTGCCTCCCGGCTCCAGTCATAACCCGGGTTCAATTCTGGACCTGCGTGGAGTTTGTACGTTCTTCCCGTGTGTGTTCGCAATGGGCTTCCTCCATAGTCCCAGAACATACTGGTGTGTGTTGTGATTGGCTTAACATACTGGTGGGACCTGGTGTGAGTGTGCGAGTGTGTGTCTGTGTGCGCCTTGCGATAGGCTGGCAAGGTGCATCCCATCGTGTGCCTGTTTCTTTGGCAGGATAGGCTTCGGTTCTCCAACAACCTGTATAGGATAAAACGGGGATAGGTAGAGGATAAGTGGACGTTTTCGGGGAAGCAGGTTAAAGGCAAGATGTCTGTCCTGGGTTCTTGCTGCAGGGCCATGTCCTCTCTCCACACCAGGACCCTGTACACTGAAAAGGGCTGGAGTCTTACCAGCCCTAGAGGATCAGTCTCTTCCCAGTTGTTAGACATTACAGGGCTCCAATCTGCCCCTTTACTAGTGCAGATGAGCATTAATGCCATTAACACCATTTGTGTTCTCTTTCAGGTTAGCGCTCTACGTGTATGAATACTTACTCCATGTAGGAGCCCAGAAATCTGCCCAGACTTTTCTGTCAGAGGTAAGTCTCATCTGACACTTGTCTTTTGTGGAGCGAACTTACGAAAGTGCAATGTCTGATCTGCATCGTGCTTTTGTCTTACATTTGGTGCTAAATAATTTACGTAAGGTTTTATTACAAGGGTAAACACAGTTTTGTTTAGTGTTGATTTAGGTGGCAGAGAGTGACAATTACAAAACATGCTTTTGGCACAGAAAATAGCTAGTGTGACATTCAAAGAACCTTTTCCCAGTTTTCAGTGCCTCAGTGTCTGCTTTTCTTTTCTTGCTTCTTGCTTTTGGTTGTTGCGGCGTTTTCTTTCCTTTTCCTTTGTTTGTTTCGGTCAGTCAGGTCTGTAGGCGGAAACCCAATGTCTTTAAATGGGAACCGCGTGCAGTTGTGCAGAAGAATGCGCTGGTGAGGATTTGGCCCTCCAGATTCCTCCAGTCTCTCGCTTGTGGCTCCTGCGTGGTATTTCAGGCGTTACAGTGGTCCGGGGAACAAGTGGGGGTTTGTGCTTTCACTTAGCGGAAGATCGGAGAGATGAAAGGGAGATGGCCTCAGTTTGAGTTTAGAGCCCATTAGCCGAAAGCCTCCGCATAAACACTGGTGTGCTTTGGACATAAAACGGCTGTAAATATTTCCATTCCTTCTGAAGGGTGAATACTAAAATTGTTTGAAAAATGATTATCCACTTGAACTCTGTTTATGGTAGAAGCCTGTGCTCCATCCCCAGGCCTGCAGCTAGTGTACAGAGTCTACAGGACCCTCCTGTAAATGCTGAAGGTTGGAAACTGAGTAGAGCAGTAATGGCTTCTTAGTTTGCTGCAGACCGAGTGAGACACAGGCCAGACGATGAGGTATTAGGAGGGCTGAAGCAGTGAGTCCTGATGTTTTGCTCAGGCCGGTCTATGCTTATTGTGTTTCTAATCGTAGGAAATGTTTTTTGGACATGTTACAGAGCCCTATCAGATTAGATACAATGTGTGGAATTTTTACTTAAAATATTTTTTGACCCAGCGGCTCAGCAGTTGGGTAACCCATAGAAATATGAGATGGAAAAAGCAGGAAGATTTTCCCAGTGCAGAGGGCTGTCTGCACGGCCTGGAGGTCACCAGCTCAGGTATAGGCTGAGCCCTGTGCCTACATGTGCTGTGGCTGGGACTCCCCAGTGGTGGCGCTCCAGTGCACTGGATGCTGGTTGCAGCCCATAAGCGGCGCCCGGGTCTTACTGTTGCCCTGCAGGGTTGTGCAGTTTTCGTCTGCCTGTTCTGTGGCAGGTGAGCTTTGTGAGCTGAGCCCAGTGCAGGCCGGGGCTGGGACAGTGACAGTTTTTAAACCATCAGCATACTGCTGTCTCATTGGCACGATTCATTAGTGCATCGCTCTGTTTATAACTCAGAAAATCATGTGGGCACATTCAATTACATTACACCAAAACCTAATTTGAACATGACTAGTATAAAATTGTATTTTATAACACCATTTTTTAAATAAAGTTTATAATTATGCCTTATTAAATATTAAACATAAGCTTTGTCTTCTCATTAGTGCCTTTACACTGGAGTTTGAATTAAAATGAAACAGTGCAATCATTTGGGATCTTACACAATTTATTGTAATAATATCTCATGTAATTACATTAATGATCACATCAGTGAATTCCCTCGCTCTGGCAGTTCCTGGGTCATTTTCTTGGAACAGCAAGCCCTCTCTGTGCTTTCAGTTCTGTCGTATTGGGAAGGATGTTGCCTTGCTGTAATTATGTAAAGTGTTTAAATTTACAGTGTTCCCGTATATATTTGATGGGTTTCCACAGTATCTCGGCAAATTCTCGGAAAAGACGCATTTACCCCTCACGAGCTTGATTCCTGGGTGAGCAATTTGTCAAAAAGCTGATGTCTGATGGCATTTCTTTTATTTTTACGCCGCAGTTCATAAAACACTTAAGAAGGGTCAGTCTCTTTTTGAGTGCTGCTGGTAAACAACAGTCACAGCCAGAAGACGTCCGTCCAGGTGTGAGCTGTGTGTGGGGTGGGGGTGTCTTTTAAGCTTGCCGTATTTCAAGGAAGTGTTGTATTAGCAGCGTAATTCTTTCCCAGAAGAGAGGATTCCCAAAATCTGTCACGATTTAATCCCTCTCGGTTCTTGAAAGTCGATTTTTATGTTTCTGGATGGCTTTTGCCCATTCTTTGGACAGCAAATGTAAAGTCTCATCGGAAGTACAGCACAGTGTCCCCAGTCACCATACCCGGAGCATTAGTTTAGGGAATTCTGGTCCAGAGGGAAGAGTGCCACCTACTGGGCCACCAATCTGTGGCCTTACAGAGCAGCTTCTGAAGTGAGTTGGGATCAGGCTCTGCGGTCCCTACGACTGCTGGTGTTAGATCTCTGTGTGTAGTTCCAGGTGTTTCAACATGGAAGATGGCTTGCAAGCAGTAAACAAAGCCCTCCACAGGAACAGCTACAGTAGTTACAAGAACACAAACTGTAGCGTTCGTCAGCAGATAAGATGAAGGAGGGAGAGGGATTTTTTTTCGGTTGAGGGAGGAGAGAAAGGTATCGTGTGTTTGAATGTTTTGATTCCTGCCATGTTTCAGGGTGCAGTCATTCACACTGGATCCTTTGAAGAAAAAGTCAAAGTGCAGATGAAACTGTTAACTTATTTTATTTTATGTTTTGGTCCTTATTGTTAAATTGCGGATGAATTTATGCTAAACATGGAGCTGGTAATATCAAACTGTGATGTTAATCCATTTTACAAAAGGGATGTGTTATATTTCATTGACACTTAATTTTAATGTAACACACGGGTAGGTGAATGATTTGGCATGAGTTTATATATATACTGTACAAGTTGAAAATAAATCGGTTTTACATTACAAATTTGTATTATTATTATTTTCTCCTTATGGCTAGAGGACCTATTGAAGATATAGAAACAGATTTACAGTACGTTATATGAAACAACATGACTCATTTAAAGTTAGGAACAAGTGACTTGATCATGGGTGAAATTATTTCTACCAAAACGAAAACATTTGTGTCCTTTTTAAAAAGTATTTCCTGTTAAGTCTGCTCAGTCGTTATTGCTCTGCTGTGTATAGAGTGGTATCGATTGTTTATTGTTTGTGGTGTGTGTTGTATGTCTGCCTCATGAGTGTTTTCTTGCTGTACCAAAAGCATAAAGACTAAAGAAAGAAAAGAACGCTGTTCAGTAGGGTCAGCAGTGCTCTGCTCTGAACTCGCTTTTTTCCACTTCTTCAAGATACGATGGGAGAAGAACATCACACTAGGAGAGCCCCCTGGATTTCTTCATTCGTGGTGGTGGTAAGTCCGTGTTGGTCTTCATTTCCTCGCTTCCTCAGTGAAAGAAAGCTCACCTTGATCGCACTTGTGTGTTTGCCTCACTCCTGTCTTTTCCGTAGGGATAGGAATTGCTCCCCAACACAAGGCTTGTGGCGTGAAGTTTCACCCTGAGTATGACTCTCCCTCATGGGAGCTATCCGCTGCAATTCTGCTGATAGTCAGTCGATCGTCATTACTGGATGTGATGCAGACGCAGGGAGAAGTGGCCGAAACTAGCTGGTAGATTTTATTCTGATTTGGAAGGCTAAGAAAATCAGGAAGGGAAATGCAAAGCGTTGCTGTAAAACTTTCCACTCGATGTGAGTTTTGATAGCTGCGGTGCACGAAGGCTGAGATGGCACATCTCTGAGCAGTGGTGTTGTCCACCCACTGTGACTTGGTGTTGGGCTGTGCTGACAGGCTTTCTTGAGCCTCCCTGCAGTGTGGGGCATCAGGAGAGCAATATGAGTGGCAGTTTGAAGCGGTGGGAGTGTTTCCGTCTTTTCCTTGTGATAGCGTTTGTACCGAGTGATTATTTTGTACTTGTGTACCCACACACAAAAAGATTCTTACTGCATGCCATAAAGCTGAATTATTCTTCCTTTTGTGAAGAAAAAAACAGTCTGCTAGAAAGCATCTCAGTTGCGAGTGCATATCTTGCATTTTTCCTTTTAGATCCTTTGGAATGCTAGTAGTTGAAGTTATCATTAGTACATAGTGTGCAGCGAAATGAATTTTAGTTCACTCTGTCTGCAGTGTATTGGTTTATGGATCAGCAAATTGTAGGATGTTCATGAGCAAGATAATACAGTATTTTTATGCTACCTTATAGAATTGTTCAAGTAGAATTGACAGCTGTATTTTTTTAAACACTGCATGATGTCGCTGCATACTGTACGTTTGAACACTTAACTGTGGCAGTGACTGCAGTTATAAGATTACAAATACCATTTAGTGTGTTTTTGCTCTGTTCAAAAGGTTTCTTCGTAATGACATGAAACAAATGTGCAGTTACTCAGCACTGGCAAGCACACGGCTGCTTGTTGTCTTCTTCAGAGTTTTAAACCAGTGTGGAGTGGTAAAAGGATGATTCTCGGGACAACAGGAATGTGGAGCATATTCGGTTTACTGTATGGACTGCAGCTGTTTCAGAGACAGCTCAACTGGCGTGCACCCTCCAGGCTAGAACTGTAGAGATTACTCCCCAGTAGAACTGTCTTCAAACCTAACAATTTGAAAAAGCGCTGCAGTCACCGCAGGAGAGAGCCACAGTATGCACGTTTTCAGCAGCTTATATACAAATAAACTTGCGTTTCTCAGGGCAGATGAGAAGATGAGGCACGGAATCAGTAATTTTCTGAATTCTCTGACCTTGGTTCTCTGACTAATGTTTTTGATACCCAAGATACCCAATACCCAACACCCTTTCCTGTTATCTGGCTTCTTGCAGTTCTCCTACATTGTTTCTCACACAAATCGTTAATTGCACCTCATAGTCCACTTTAACCCTCTGACTGCTCTAGATTCCTGAAGGCCTTCCCAGAGTCCCTGCAGGATGGAAGTTACTAAATGATAGAACTGATGAATAATGTTGCCTTTCAGAACTGGGCAGCAATTTGCATGCCTAGAACCAGACAGCCCATGTATTTAGTTTTCTTTTCACATGCTTTTATTGTTTCTTCTGTAGAGTCTTTGTTTCCTATTGTATTTCATTCTTATTATATAATTGTTTTACCCCAGGATTAAAAATACCTGTAAGATTTTGACTAAAATATACGACAAAAAGCAGAATAAGAAAAGAGTTTCGTTATTTTGTTTGTAGTGGGTATTTTCACCCACTGTCACTTTGCTCTAGCATTTTTTATATCCAACGTATGAAATGAACCAGATTCTTCAACATAATTCACTGCACGCAAAGAAACATTATTTTTGCACCCAGGCTGAAAAAAGTCAATGTAGTTTTAAAATAAGTTTGTTACTCCAGAGAGCAAATCGGAGAGAAAGTTTGTGTCCGCTGACATTCATACAAATTATTTTCCTTATTTTACACCATTGCAAGTACCAAACAGCCTCCCATGTTTCCTGATAAAGAATGATGTGCTGAGAAAAGAGCATATTTAGAACACTGATTTTTAATTTCAATTCCTTACCTAGAAATGCAAACATCACAAAATATGCAGCTATCTCTGCGAGACCTATCCTGTTCAAATAATACAAATACTACTAATAATATAAAAAAACAACTTTTATTTATAAAGCACCTCTCCCAACACAAGGATGCTGTACACATTGATAGAGAAAAAAAAAGTGAAAAACAAGATTAAAAACGTACAGGACTGGAGGAAAAAGGTGTGTTTAGAACTGAGACTTGTTTGTATTGCAGTGTGTTCTGGGATCTGTACTGTGCGGCCCCGGAGAGGAGAGAGACCTGTGAGCACTCCAGCGAAGCAAAGGCCTTTCATGACTATGTGAGTATGTCGGTTGACACTGCAGCTTGTTCGTTTCTTTTCTTGCAAAGACTTTTTTTTAAATTTATTTGAGCATCTCAATTCCAGCCCAATTAGGCTGCTTGACCTTAAAGAAGTTTAAAGGTGTTGCATCTTACCTGCAGGGGAAGGTGTTGCTTGTGCTCTTGGAAGGAAAACTGTCTGAGGTGTTTGCCAGCTTGAAAGTTACCGTGCTCTGTGATTATTTGATGTTTAATTTGCCGCAGTGTTTTTTTCTCCTTGTTAAGGGGAATAAAATGTTCAAAAAATGGTGGCTTGCTATAAAGATATAAGAATTAAGAGTAATTAATGTAAGAGAGGAAGGGTGGAGGTGTGCCAAGTTACTTTGCTTTTTTTGTGCTTGCCTGGATTAAATTTCGTTTGTGCCTTCGGGTTTAATTTATTTGACATTCAGTGTGGTAAGGCCAAGCCTTTTGCTGTGAGAAGCCTATAAAGTGATGTTCGTACGTAGTCTATAGGAAGATATCCTTCGTTCCTTCCACTGCAATGCAAGAAGACAGTGGCGGTCTATACAACGTGCTCCTTCCCACCATCATCCATCTCACGCTCCCAGCGAGCCAGATTGTAAAGACTCTAGGTAGCCTTGGACAGAGAGGTACAGATAGAGGAAGCCAGTCATTTTGTTCTGTAGTGTTTTTAAAGCCCGACAGATTATGTATTGGGTGTGTAGACAACCTTCCCACCAGGGAGTGCCTTAGACGTGCATTGCAGAGTAGTAGTGCCGTAAGTAAAAAAAGAAAGAGAAGCCAGGAAGTTTGAGATTGCAGATCCTAGGATATGTGAAGACCACCTTGAATGTACTGCAGCTGTCTTTATGAGCCCACAGAGAAGAAGAAAAGGGGGCATTGCCTGTAAGGAATTGATTAGATATAAGGGAGTGGTCAACAGTGGACTCAGTTAGGTTGTGCCAAGGATCTTGGTCTGGTTGATTTTAATTTGTGCAGTGTGAACAAAACTGTGATCTTGAGTCCTTTTCCAAATGATCCACACTAGAATGCGAATGCCTGGATGTGGAAAATACGTACAGGGTGGGGGACTGTATACATTGCTCAGAAGCATGCCGCTGCCTCCAGCAAAATAAAACTTTTTGCACAGAATTTCATGATGATTTCATTTCATTTAAATGAAAGCTATCACATATAGTATCCAGCGCAAGGAGGTATGCTCAATAATAGCTCAATTATTATTTACTATGACAACCTGGACAGTACCCATTTGCACCTAGTTCCCAATTGCAGGGCATTTCTCTGGTGTGATCTGAGTGAAGTACCTTCACTGGGGTGGAGCAGCACTATCTCACCTGCAAGTTGAACCCACAACCTTCAAGAAGCTATACAACTCTAAAGGCCTGATGTGTGCTCCACTCTTCTGCTTTACTGTCATATTTGTATTTTTGCATCTATTAAAACTAATCATAAGCTGGAAACATAATGCAGTTAATTCTTACAGGACTGGATAGTGTGCCTGTATATCAGCTTGTCAGCTCTGTTTTTTAGTTGTTAGGTACATTTCCCTGCATTACATTATACTTCATTCAAATAGGGGATTCATAATGAGCAAAGACTTGTTCTTAAGCTCCACAGTCTTTTATTATATTCAGCCTGAATTCATTTTCAAGGCTTGGTGTTCTATAGTAAGCTATCATGTAACAATGGTGTAATTTACTGTCATGTAATTGATAACTTTCATTTAATTATGTCACGCTTTACTATTCAAATAGTTATCATGCAAACGTGCGATAATTATTACATAATTATGTGATAAATGTTTTTTTTTTGTGGATGGCAGCAATGCACTTTCACACCAGCTTGCCATCAAACTTGAAAATGAAAAAAAAATGCTCTTTGGCGATGTCTGATTCATGATTTTCCCTGAAAGCTGCAAAACAAAAACAAAAAAACTTGAAAAAAGAAAAAGCTGGAATAAACAGCATAGATCTTCCCAGCTGCCATCTTCCTCAGTATGCCAAGATGCAGCGTTTGCTCACCTGCGGTGTGCAAGCAGCGTTGCAACAGAGCAGTGTAGAAATAAAAAGAACTCCATCCACAAATCTGAACTGGCAAAAAGAACCCGGTTCTCTTTGAAGTGAACGCCGTCTCTTTCATAGGTAAAAACAAAAGGAACTAAGCTCCTTTTTGTTTTTATTTTGACCCTGGAGTTCGCTCCCAAGCGAGCACTGGCTCACTTAGAAAAAAATGATCTGTGAAAAGGCCTTTAAAGTTTGTCAGAGCTGGGCACCCTGCAGATCCTTCTTGCTGTAGAGGTGAGAATTTAATACTGTTTTGCTTCCCTTTCCTTAAGAATTTGGGAATTCGAGTTTGCGGCTCTCATATCCCGGCTCTCTAAAGGGGGAGAAAGGGGAGTCGTGGATCTGAAACAAACCCACGCGAGGAAGTGCCTCTCGTTTTTTATTACGGAGAATCAAGCTGGGAAGAGAACTGGGAAACCATGTTCTCTTCTTGACAACTGTGTTCCCCATTTCAAAATGTTAATTAAAACTGCAAAGGAACAAGGAATAGGTTTATTCCATGCTGAAAAGAGAAGAAAGAAAACACAAAAACGTTGTGTTTTCTTTCTTCTCTTTTCAGCATGGAATAAACCTTTACTTGTTCCTTTGCAGCCTACACATGCTGACGCAGCTCCCCACCTGAACTACTTAATTAAAACTGTTTGCTGTGATGGCACGTGACATAAAGAGGAATCGATCTCAATACCGGGGTGTTTGAAATGTTTAACCAGCAGCACGACTGAAGTTGAACCGGTTTTCTCCATTAAAGAAAATTAAAGGACGATGAAGCCGACTTTGATCAATCAATTGCATTCCCTGACAGAGGGCCAAGAACCATGAAGAACAGTAAATGAGCTAGGGCTAGCATGACATGGACATGGTCTAGGAAGAACAAGACTGCCAGCGTGGAGTGGTGTGCAGAGCTGGGTGTTGTTGACAGAAGCAGTAGGCAGCTGGAGCTGGTGTTGGCAGAGACAGGGGCCAGAGTGGGCATCCTTGGCGAGGGTCTCTAGAGGCAGCGCACTGGGCTGGTTGGTCTTCTGTCCACACCATTGCTGAGGGCTTGGCATGTCCACTTTTAACCATTTTAACAAAAGCGGATCACAAATTTGCTGTGATGTTAAAACGATAAATTAAATTATTTCCTAACAGCGTGCACGGCTTTCTAAAAAAAATGCCGGCTTGGATGACTTACAACCAATATGACTCATGAAGAATAGGGGACCGCTCTTATCATGCAACGAGCCCAGAAGAGAAAATGACGCACTGCAGTCGTGCAGATGTTAAGGGCAAAAGATTATAATTGTCCACCTAGTGCACAAAGACGTGCCCACGTAGTTTTGCTGTTTGATTCATTACCTTTTTCAAAAATGTAGAGATACAAAGGAAGGCTGTGGCACTCACTCGCAGTACTTGGTGATATGGTGAAGAGCCATGGTCTACCATGGTTAATTAATAAGGTAGAGAGTGAAGCTCAAAATCGTCCTGGTGCTTCACAGACTATCCCACTCATTGTACAATGGCAGAATAGACTACACGTGAGTCATAAGAGGAGGCATTTATCAACATCAAATTTAATAAGAGGCTGGGGAAAAATAATTGTAAAATGACAGTATGTGCATAGTTACTGTGTAAGTTGCAGATTTAGTTCTTTATCACGAATTCCCTCAGTTTCTTGTTCATTTGAGACAGTCATGCTTTTGGCACTTGTATCTGAAACCAGTTGCTTTTTAAATGTAACCTTCGCCTGTTCGCCGGGGGCTTTTGAAATGAAATGTTATAAAAGTTAACCTGAACATACTGTACAGTACGTGCTCTACATGCTGTCTCAAGAAGCACCAAATGGCAAAAAGCAGTCATTTCGGAAGACAATGGATACATACAGTAGCAGAACTCGTGATGTTTGTTATGTCTGTTGAGGTTCTTGTATGGTCACTTAGCAATAATTCAATAAAACAACACCTCTGCTGTAACTGCGCTGGAAGTGGCAGGAAGCATGATTTAATTTCCCAAGCGCCTCCTACCGTAGGGCACTCTAGGGCGTCCTCACTGAGTGGAGCGACATACTGACATTTTTATTTCCTTTGTCGTGAGAGGGGGTTTTACAGAAGTGGATCTTTAAAAAAAAAAAAAAGGAGGACACAGCAGTTTTGCTGAGCTGGGTTCTGTCCTGCCAGCACCTGGGTTAACGCATTTTCTGTGCAAGGACAGGCAAATGATATTTCTCCTGCAGCCCATTATTTTTAGTTACTGCCATATCTGCTGTAGCTGTGTTGGTATTGGAAGAGTGGGTTACAAACAGACAGACCAATGCAGAAAATGCTGGTTTTTAAAGCTTTGTGTTGGACGTTCATGGCCCCCGTACTTCTTAAACCTGTAGTATGCACCGTCCCCTTCCTAAGGCAGTAGAAAGCCAAGGGTGTGGACAAGTAGCAGGTTTGGCTGGATCCTCCAGTCACTGGCTCTAGGATCTTCCTTTCTGGCAGGTCTGCTTTGCATAGGCTGACGAGCGTCGCAGAGATGATGACGAGATGCACACTGTGGGCAGGTTCAGGATTTCAAAGACAGTTTTAAGATGACCCACTGTTGGCTGATGCTCGGTTTTCAGCGGGCCATGTCTGACCTGTCCTAACCAGGGAGCTGTTAAACTTGATTCCCCTAGCGCAAAGCCCTGTTTCCATACCCGGGCCCTCTTTTACGGACATATTCGTTTCTAAGGTAGCAGCATGATTCACACAGGTTTTACTTGCGTTTGCAAACTGTTTAAAACAGTTTGCAAATTAGGAGGGAAAAAGTATCGCGACACAGCTGGCAAGAAAATGAAATCAAGCACAAAACATAAGAAAGAAGCATGTTTGTGCTGTACAACAATAACAGAGTCATGAATGTATAGAGTTCTGTCTTTGTGAGGAGCACCGACGCTTGCATATGGAGTATTCTTCAGAGACCAGAGCCACAGCTGCATGTTTTGTATGCGTCAGTTTTTCGCTCCTAACTTTTATGCCAAGAAAACTGTGGTGGAAAATCGCAAGTCCCCTCCCCCCAAAAAAAAATAAACCTGAAGGAAAAAGTACTCTATCTCCGTTTCTCTTTTATTCGTAGAGTTTGGGGATTTGGCTCTTGTTATAAATGCACTGCAGCATGTTTGCTCTGAAACGGAAAATACCGTTGCACGATTGAATTAGATAATGTGTTTTATATACACTACCCCCTTGTGTAAACATCAGTGTCTTGGAATAAAAAAAAAATTAAAAAGTGCTGGACTGAAAAAACAAATCAGCAAAACAAACATTTTGGTGCTAAAGTTTATTAATAGTACCCATTTGAGCAAGAAAACATCTTCTGGAAATGGAATTCTTTTTTTCCTCATCCTGATGCCACGGATTTTTTTGATTTTTTTTTTTTGTGCTTCATGGTACCTTAGTGTAACTTTGTTAATTTCTTCTTTTTGGAGTAACATACATTTCTTAAATAAGATCTGGCTGGGTTTGTATTAACTAGTACGGCACAAGTGACACTAGAATGTGCTTCTTTTGCTTCCAGAAAGCAGATACAAGGTCCTTTTATTTCATTATGTAGGCTTCTAAAGATGGGGAAAAAAGCCAGGTATTTAGCATGGACTAAATTATTATGTAATTGTTTAAAACAAAGAGATTCAGTACCTGAGTTTTTGGCAGTATTTGGATTTCTGTTCTCAGAGCAGCAGATCATTCCAGTGTGAATGTATAGATATATATGGTAAAGTGGAAGGCAAGGGCGTTTACACAGAAAATGTGATATGAAAGCAAATAAAGCTGATGTCATCTCTGGAAAAACAGCTCCTTGAGAACTCAAGTTCAAATTCATTGTAGAGCGTGTGGCCTGGCCTTCACTCTAAACACAGTGCTCGTCTTCTTTATTGCCAATTAACAGTATTTCCTTGGAGTGCCGTTTGAGTAGCAGGGAATGTGCCTAATTATAGGTTAAAGGCACAAATTATAAGTTCTCAGTCCCCAAGATCCTTGGTAATATGCAGTTATAATTTGTTATGCCTACAGTGCAGGAGGAGACGATAAATAATGTAGCCGCTTTTTGCTTACACTAAACAAACAGAGGTCTTGCAATTATAGTACACTTTCAAATGGAAGACGGGCGAAGATCTTAATTTGTTATGTATTCATTTCGCTGTTGTACATTGCTGTATACTTGGAACAAATTGTCTGTGTGTAAGTATGTCCCACAGTACATTAATAATGAAATCACGATTTGATTTACTGTTGGCTTCGGCGTGTTTAACCCCCCCCCAAAAAAAAGATTGAAGTTAATCTTTTAATTGTTTAATAGTTTGTTTTTTCGTCACCTGTTTCCTGTAATTGTTTTTGTAATAGCCTTTCGCAAACTCTTTTTCCTAATCTGCCAAATGGAAAAAAAAAAGGTAGAAGTATTATCCTTTAATGACTGAAATTCATTTGAAATCACATCGCGGGTCACTTTCAGTAACCCGCTTACCCAGCGCAGGGTCCTGGTGGCCCAGAGCCCGCTGTGGGAAGCACTGGACGCAAGGCAGAATACACCCTGGACAGGCTGCCAGTCCATCGCAGACGATCTTTTTTGTCTTCTTCTTTGATCTGTACATTATTACAGTACTTAATAACATTAATAACTATTATGGCGAAAGGCCTTATGTGACACTATTATTGCCTTATCAGTGCGTAGTAAAATCAACTTCTCTGTGCACCCCTGTGTTGCAGCTGTACGGGCTGCCATTCGCTTCACTGTTACTGTTATTTCATTATCAGTGTCCCAGACTGGCAAGATACCGCGGCGGCAGCAGGCACATGCACTTGATTATGAAAAGAATCTGAAACACAGCGTTTTGAAAAGTAGCGCCCGGTGTCAACTGAGCTTCAGCATTTTATTTTAGCCACGGGGTAAACCAGCTCAGCTCAGCTTTTTTTTCCCCCCCCTCTCATCCCCGCGAAGCCAGTTAACCTACCAGTATGACTTGTGGGAGCAAACCGGAGCACCTGGAGGAAACCCACATGAACAAGGGGAGAACATGCGAACTCCACACAGACAGGACCTCAGGAACTGATCCCAGCACCTCAGTGCTAACCGCTGTGCCGCCCTCATTTAAAATCATTGGATTTTTATTTAAGTTTTGCAGGATGTACGTTTGAGGGAAGGATAGTACAGAAAATCACGTTTTGGGACGGATTACACGAGGTTCTCGAGTGACAAGGGATTTCGAAACCTGTGGCAAAATCAGTTTTACGAGCTCGGATTATTCAGTTTTTTTTGTAAGCAAGTTCTACAACAAAACTGAAATTTGCTGTTTACAGGTAAACAGGTAATATATAACGTGGAATTAATAAAAAAAATCATTTTGAGTGAGGCCAGCGCATTGTACTGTGCATGCCGTTCTTTTCGTTTTCATGGACAATCCTCGTTGTCCCCTCAGGCGGTTGCGTTGACTGAAAAAACGAGGAGCGTTTTCACATTGAGGAGAATCTAATTGTGAAACTAATGGTGTTACAGGCATTCTTAATTCCTGCTGCAAATAATTATGCCTGAGGGTAATTTGCACTTGTTAAAAAAAAAAAGAAAACAGATCTTGTGCAATAGGATGTTTGGAATAATTTCAGAACTTGTCAAATGCATAGCGTGTGCTCTTAATTTCATTGAAATCGTTTCTGTACTGCAGATCTGTCAGCCCTTTGAGCTTTCACAGCGCCACTCTGACGTGCTGGTCCACACTGGGAGATAGCCGGCATCACCCCACAACCCCAATATCCCCAGTGGCAGAGCGGAAAATACGAGCCTTAAGGCTGCTGCCCCATTGGGGAATGTGGACAGTGGCTCTTACACTCCCAGACACAAAGCCTCATCTCCAGACCCATCTCCTCTTCACAAAGAAAGCAAAAATGCGGGAAAAAAAATAATTAATTCTTAAGAACGCGCCGTTCTTTTCGTTTTCATGGAGTACCTTCGTTGTCCCCTCAGACGGTTTCATTGACTGAAAGGCGAGGCGCGTTTTCACATCGAGGAGAATCTAATTGTGGAACTAATGGTGTTACAGGTATTCTTAATTCCCCCTGCAAATACTTTATGCCTGAGGGTAATTTACACTCGTCGGGGGAAAAAAAAGGAAAAGGATCTCGATTTTGGCTTCCCAAGTTCCATTCTGAGCGCAGCTGTAGCCGAGGTGAGGCTGTGAGATATCCTTCCCCAAGACGAGAGCGCATGACATGACACCACACGCATCGCAAGCCCGACCCGCAGTCTGAGCAAAATGACCGCTGTGGAAGTGGCAGCGGTCTCGTGCGAGGGAAATTCTCCAGCAATATCACAGCTGAATTACGGTGAAGGCAAAGGCAATGGAGACGTTTGCTGGGACCGGTGGCGGATGTCACGGATTTGACCTCCGAAAGGGGTCATCTGTGTGCTGCTCCGTGTCTGGGTCCCCTCTTTGGTTCATCCAGTGGGGGCTTCAGCGGGGGCTCGCTGGGGGCACTGCGCCTGGGAGGGGGAACGTGCTGCCCGTCCAGCTGGCGTGAGTACTCGTGCCTGGGGTCTGCTCAGACGAGGGCCGCAGGGTCCGCTGCCTTGTCCTGAAAGGGCTTTAACTCTTTCCCGCCCACCGACGGCTCCTCCACCCTGTGAGGAACACGGGCTTCTCCGCCACCCACCAGCCGTCCTCCGTTCATGCTTACAGCTGCTGTCGGAACACCGCACAAAGTGCCTTTTTTTGTGTATTTTTTCAAGGATGCTTCTGACCCGCCGTGCTAAAATTCAGTCTGGGTATTATTTTCTGATATTCTGAAGCTGCTTCTGTGTTAACAAACTGGAATTTCAAGGCGAAGGTCAGGAGGAGAGTAAAAGAATTATAATTTGTCATTTTTGTATCGCCAGCGAAAGAATGCCAGACTTGTTGAAAGACAACACCAGGTTCACGTGTTGCCTCTTTTATCTTACTGGTACCAGAATTGATCATTTCTAAAGGTGCTTTGCAGGTCTTTCTCTTTTTTTCTCCTGCAGTTAAGGACATAAAGGCGTAAGAAACATTACAGAGCCGTGGCCGTTGGGCCCGTTTTGCTCATTTGGTTGCTTAGTGTTTCATTGATCCCACGAAGCCATTTCTTAAAGAATCCAACACAGTCAGCTGCAACAGTATGGATAAGGAGATTCTTCCAGGCTCTCTTGTTTTCTGTCCTAATTGTCCATAAACCCAATTTCCAGTTGTAGACCCAGGTGGGTCCTTGTATCAGAGTCTGTCTTGTAGCTGTCCCCTGGAATGCCACAGTCGGGATCTTTCAGGCTTTTGGTCACGTTGCCTGTTCAAGGCTGAAAAGGTTCTTTTCCCAAAATAAAATTATGGCTTTCCTTTCTGGCCAAGATGTAGTCTGGTTGCTCTCCTTTGTGCTGCCTCATTAACTTTAATATCTTTTATTATTGTAAACCAAACCACAGCACGGTCTGTGAAAAGCAGGCCTTAACTATTGCTCAATGTAATTTGGAGATATCAGCCCTGCAGTTTTAAGTAAACCATGCATTTTGCTGGTCTTCATTTTCCACTTTTTCTAAGCTCCTAGGTCTTGCACATGTATTGCCCCATTCTTTTGAGTGTTGAAAATGGATGTTCTTGCCGTCTGCGTGCAGCATCTCGCTCTCATCCACGTTGAATCTCAGCTGTATGAAACCTGGCATCATTTCTTTTTGGAGCGCATGGGGGCACCAGCCCGCTTTTATCACCAAGCTCAGTTACCGACCGTGGTGATTGGAAAATAAATGCTTTTTTATCTGTCATAACTGAAAAATAAAATGAGCAGGTCTGTGCTGAACAGGGACAAGGAGACCTTTCTCGTAATGAGGCGTCGTTGGCAGTCCTCCGATAAGGACTGCTGGCAGCAGAAGGGGCTGCCTGCTCTCTCTGCACTTCAAGTCTGGGCCGCTCGCGTTCCTCGGCTGCCCATTTCCTGCGGCTCAGACCCAAATGACTGATCTCGCCTCGAACGCTTCCTAAAATGGCATTTTCTGTACGCCACCGATATAATTACCAGCAGGGATGAGCCCGCCGACAGTAGAAATCTGCAACCGAGGCTGCAGTCATTAGGAACCCGCAAGAGAAACGGCTGTGCTTTGCATGCTGCTTGAAGGGAATGAAGCAAATGCAAGGCGCGGAAGTATTGATTTTACCCCAAGAAGCCCTGATACGTCCGTGTGTCAGTTTTGAAAAATAAAGTTTGCTCTTTCATCTAGAATTTCTAATGTTGTTCCGGTTCTGTGGCTCTTCAAAATTGGGTTGGCACAATAGTGATTTAAATGCCAGTTTTAGGTCTGGCAAAGACAAAGAAAAAAAGAGCACAGTGTTTCTTTCCTTAGTACCAAAGTAGCTGCTACCTTCAGTATGTGTCATACTGCAGTTCATTTTGCAGCAGCTGTTCTCCAGTGCTATAGTGTTTCCTCTCTGCATGCCGATTTGAAAGAGTGTAGTTCTGTGCTGGGTAGATAATGCAGCAGACACCATTGTATTCGCAGATATCGTGGAAGAGCACTAGCTCAAAGGCATTACAGTTCCCCAGGGTACTTCTATAATTGACCCAGTGCACTGAAGGGGATTTTATTGGGTTAAAACTTGGAGCCTGGTCTCAGATGTTTTATGGGTTTTATTAATGATTTTGAATGTCAAAAGGGGGGCCCAGTTTACCCAAATACTGACTCACTACGGCTGTTCCAAAGAGCTCTGTGGTTTTACAACAGAGTTTCAGAAAAAAATGATATGGTTTTGATTAAGGAGCTTGGTAGACTTCCCTCTAGCTTGTATACATAATAACCTTTCGTGTTTATATTTAGTATCTATGTACTGTGTTCGAGCGTTTGGCTTTTTTGTTCGTTTCACGTTTCCTTCCTGACATCCATCTTACTGTGTGTCACTGTGGTGTTCTGTAGTAACCCATGGCAAAAAAAAAAACAGACATTCAAATCTGAAAACGAATAAGTACTGAGATAGAAATCCATACCATTGGAACATCTTATTATCGTCTTACATGTGTAGAAAACCATAAGGGCAAGTTCTGATTACTGAAGCTTGGAACTGTGTTTCGGGTTGCGAAAATACATAGGCAGTTTCCTAAACCATTTTTTGTTTATCCTAGATGGCCAGTTTTGGTTCGTGGAATGCAAAGTGGAAGTTATCTATCGTGTGTTTTTAGGGTTTTCGGTTGCTCAAATGCACTCGCTCGCTTCATGGTGCAATGTGTATGTGGCGCGAGAGGAAGAAAGCACCCCGTTATCTGAAAGGCAGTGCACTGCGATTGTGAGGTGCATTGGAATGCACAACATGCAGTCTCATTGTTCAAAATGCAATAAAAACTGCAAGTCACAGGAAGATGCCTGGATGACCACATTATGGTTGGCCACATAACACAGCTGTGGGTCAGGCCCGAATCCATCAAAGACTTACACGGCGGATTAGTGCTGGGAGTCGCACTAATGTCATTGCAAATCACTGAGCAGGGGGAGAGGATCAATGCCTTTCCTTTCAAGCTTGTTAAAATTCATTGTTGTGGTCATTGTATGACAAAAAAAAAAGATTTACCTCTCCGTCTGACCATTCCAGATGCGTCTCACCATTTCAAACGCAGAAGCAAATGTCAGAGCTGTTGTTTCTTGTTTTAATATCCTGCAAAAGTTGCATCCTGTTATACTTTGTCTATACATTCTCGGTTAACTCACTGCGTAGGTTAATTAGTGTCGTTCTACCTGTTCAGATAACAGCGGATAGAAGGGAACAACCGGTATTCCTTCCTTTTAGGAGGAATGTGCATGAATTTGAGCGAACGGCAGAGGGACAGGTATCTTTGTTGCGCCAGCCGGAGTGGCACGCCTCTTCTCTGGGGCTGTGTAAGTGAGTGAATGTGAGTTTAATACTCTCATGAATACTCTTGTGCTCTCGTCGGAGAACTTTCAGCTTTCCTTTTCGCCAGCTATTTTATTTACTTAAGTAGGATATTCTCCAAGAAGGAGAAGAATATGAAGATTTTGATGTTTTTTTTTATAAAACTGTAAGTTACACATCTTGCATTTATCCAAAGTAAGAGCAAAATGCTGTACGTTTGTTTGAGAACTTATATATAACTTGAGTTTTGTACTGTGATGGTAGTGCTGGTTTTGGTCCCTTTCCTGATAATGATGGTGAAGTGCAGAGCAGAATATGTGTTTTTTTAATAGGGGGAGTCATTGTGTTATCCAACATGTTTCTTGTACCTTATGAAAACTGGATTTCCTTTTCACAAATCCAGAATCCTGTGCATATTCTCTCCCTGTTCAGCGGGGTCGTGCTCCTCACGTTTGGGAACCTGGAGCTGCAAGAGCAGGAGCGAACCCTGCGAAAACCTGGCCCTTGACTGAGGGGGGCATCAACTCTCTTTCCTCCTGCTCAGCCTTGGATCACAGCGACCTGCTAGACTCTGAGCAGGGCCCAGCCACAGGGCAGAGGCACGATTCGTTTCTAACATTCATGACAAGCAATGCCGTTCAGGATTCTGCGTTTAAAATAAAAAACTTCAGCCCGAGACAAAACCAGTTTTGAACACGGGTTTTCGGGTTCCTAGTAGAAGCTCGCTGTTAACAGAGGGCAGACTGTTGCCAGATCAGCTCCCAGGAAGTTGTTATTCACCTGTTCTGAAGAGGGTCCATCATTCACGATCCCAAGGGCTTGCTCTGTTCACTGTGCCTTAGATCATCAGGTTGATGCATCCCCCTGTTGGTCTTGGCAATTTGTGTGTTGTGGTGTAAGTCTGTGGAAGGGTTGCTTTAAAAGCATCAGCAGATCAATAGTGCTTCTCCGAGAATGTGTGTGGCACCGTTTTCTTTCATAATAGGCGCTGGCTTTCACACAGATCTGTGCAGATGCGGGGATGGAAAACGTCAGTACGCGCTTCTCGATCAGCCTAACTGAGATTTGAACGTGCCATTGAATTGCAGAAGTGGACAGTCTCTAACTCCCGCTGCAAAACGTTGTCATAAGCTGCATTTTTCAGTGTTTTCTTCTCAGTGTCTACGTGGTGCGACTAATCACAAGGGTGCCCACTTGTACAAGGGCCTTTTCTCGTTTTACCAAACCTGTGATCTCTTACGATTAGAGGAGGAAGTGTGAATCAAATGGTACTAAGGGGAACATTTTAATTGCTTGAAAGTGTCATTGCTTTCACTGAACTTCTAGGAACAGAGGGAGTTCTTATTGTTTTATTAATTAAATTGCTTTAATTGTGAATACAAATTTGCCACATTCATTTAAATATTACGGCAGCCACCTTAGTAAGTTGAGTTAAACCTGTCTTTCCTCCAAAAGGTACATCATCTCTTATCCAGCTAATTATTTCTTTATTCGCCGTGTCCCCATTTGCGGATCTCTGGTCCGGATAACTTTCGTCATGCTGAAACTTTAGATTCTTTTAAGCACTAACCTGGACCTTTTTTTCCTGGCAGTGTGCTTGGTTTGTAATTGGGCTGTTACCACACATGCCCTCTGCTGTCCTGTTTTTAATGCTGTGCCTACCGCACTCCAGGATTGTCTTGGCAGCCAGAATGCTGGACATGTGGTACCTTCACAGAGGAAAATATTCATGCAAGCGCTTTTAAAAAAACAATATTCAATATTTTCAAAAGGAACCAAAGTGTTTTTTTTTATTTTGTGTGTGATTTCCGGGTTGAAGAAAACTTTTTTGGCTTTTTGTTCTTTGGTCATACACAGCTGCTGGATTCTTGGCAACTATGAATATTAAAGACAAAACTATGCAAAAGGGGCTGTTTTGGTACTGCAAAGTTTAGATCTTGCCTGGCACATTTTGCAGAGAATGTCATATAAGTGTATTCTTTTTTTTCCTCTGTTTATATCAGGAGAAATATTGTGGATCTGTTTTGTTCACTTCCTACTGTTGCAATTCAGGGGTCATTTCCTATGAGTATCTCCACCTACAGGGCCAAGGCTGGTATGCAGGTCTGTGTGGTAATGTTGATATACAGTAAATGATCGGAAGAGAAGCATCATATATCCGCGCACTGCCAGGGCCTCGTTAAAAGTTTGCTATTGAGCTGCCTTTGGAATTCCTCAGGTGGGCAATCCTTCAGTCTCTACATGTGGGGCGGAGCAGTGGCTCTGTGGCTCAGGATCTGCGCCTGTGGCTGGAAGGCTGCCGGTTCAAATCCTGCGGCCGGCAGAGGAATCCTACTCCGTTGGGCCCCTGAGCGAGGCCCTTCACCCCAGCTACTCCAGGGGTGCTGTATAAACGGCTGACCCTGCGCTCTCGCCCCAAGCTTCTCTCCCTGTCTGTTGGGGAACGCGGAAAGACAAATTCTTAATACAAGAAATTGTATATGGCCAATAAAGTGATCTTATCTTATGTAAGCCGAGGCGATAAACCCGTCGACGGTACAGGGTTGGAGGTACATTTGGATCTTTGCGAAGGAACAAGTAAAGGTTTATTCCAGGCTGAAAAGAGAAGAAAAGAAAGGAAACGTTTCGGCTCTGGAGCCTTGTGCGCACCGGCACGGGGTGTGTGGGGCCATATCCAGCTCTGGAAGAGGCTTTCTCTTCTGCCTCGTCCCTGGAGGCCGAAGTCCCGGGAAAGGTATCAGTCGCCTGAGCAGCGTCTGAGCGGCGCCGGCAGCCCCCGGAGGCTTTTCGGGAGAGCTGCCCGTCTCGGATAGAGGAGGAGAGCCACAGCTCTCGGGGGCCGTTCACACAGAGACAGGTGTCCGCGGGGGGAGGAGCCCCGGTCGTGAGCAGTCGCTGCCCATCGCCGGGCTTCTGGCTTGTGTGCAAGTAGGAAGTTGGGAAAGAAGGCAGAAATAGCAGGCATTCCTTGCAGACGCTTCTTGTGTGCTGCAGAGCCCGTAAACAAAAGTATTTTCATTTTATGTGAGTTTATGCAAACCAGCAGTTCATTAAATTGAAGGAATTGCTTTGGACAAAGCCTTCAGCTCAATGAGTTAAACAATATTTTTGATTTTTAACGTGAGCCCCTGAATATTTATTTTATCTTACTGTGTTCCTTTTGCTTACAGGTAATATAAATTGCAAATGTAAATCTGTGCTGTAAGATCACCTGGTTAAAGCCATTTACAGTTAATAATATAAAGATCTGTTTTTCGACAGTATGTATTGCATGTGTATACAATATATGTATATTTAGTGAGGACATTGTTTTTATGGGCTGTGAATAATCCTGCTCTGTTCTTACTGTATATTCTTTTAATTTACATTATTCGTCCAAAAATACAGTACGTAATTACAGTACAGTATGTATTCCCCAAAATTTCAAGGTATAATCAAAAGTAATACTGTTGACAATATTATGTGTCATATTTGTCAACTTTATATAACATGTAATGAGCATCTTGTCGTGCTCTGGGGTCATGTCAGACGTGACCACTGAGCTATCTACAGCAGTTTTAACAGGGTTTGTTTTCGGTGCCCAGGGGCCTCAGCTAGCGGGCCCCAAGTACAGTGCGCAGGGTGGGGACTGCTGCACCCCAAGAGGTGCTAGTGAATGTCATGACAGTTGAGCGCTACAGCCAACAGGTTCACATGCACGAGTCAGCAGGGCTCAGCAGAAATACTGTACCGCGTTTTTTCAGATTTTTTTTCTTCTGCGGATTTGTGTACGAAGGGGGAAATGACTTCCAGGAGTGTACAACTTCCTTAAATAGCTTCCTGTGTTTAACCCGCGAGTTTTTCTTTTTATTTCCACAGAGATCCACAAATTATTTTTTTCCATTTTACTGAAGAAAATTTTGAGTGCGTTTTAATTACAAAAGCCGTGAATGGGGGCAAAGCAGTACTTGGAATAGGAGAGGAAACTTTGCTGCTGTCAAGCTAGAAAATAACAAGAGTACTATAACAGCACGTGTGCATGGCTTTCTGGCACAGTTACGCAAGTCAAGGAGTGTCTCTAATAATAATAATTATAATAATAATAATAATAATAATTGCTTACACTTATATAGCGCTTTTCTGGACACTCCACTCAAACCTTAGTTTTTCCCAGGAGGTCTCCCCTCCAGGTACTGACCAGGCTCACACCTGCTGAGCTCCAGTGGGCTGCCAGCTGTGAGCTGCAGGGTGATATGGCTGCTGGCATAACTGTGTTCATGTGTGGGGTGGGGGTTAGAGATCTGAACTGTGGGGTCACATCCCAGGTGAGACACTGATCCAAGTGCTTTGCCTTCATTGTTCCCAGTCGGACAAACATCGGATGAATGCGTCGGCCAAGTGCATTTGTAGTAGTTACAGCTGTTCCTCTCACTACTGGAAACAAAGGAGTCTCAGGGAGGGACTGCTGATGGAGAAAACTGACTGATTCTGTCTTGCCAGAGAATGGTGCAGGGGCACGCGGTGAGCTCCGTGAGTTCATCCAGCCGTTCAGAAATAAATTCTTGATTCACCTGTTAATTAACAATGTTATGTCACCTTGGCGACTGATTTCTGCCGCTCTGTCCTTGCTTCACCTTGACATGTTTCTAGCATTTTAAAGCTTTCGTTAACTGCCTTTTCCGTCCCATAACCTGAAGCGCCGCCGGCGGTTGGTGTGTCCTCGGTCCTTTCAGTGCCGCAGGAGCTGCGCGTGTGGGATCTGGGAGGATCAGGCAGTGTCTGCGGAGGGAAGGGCTGCTGGATCCCCACCTTTAGGAAAGGGTTAAGCTGCTGCTGAAGCGCTGGTAGACGGTTTGAGGTGGTGGGAGCTGGGTGTTGGTAAATGATTAATGAGCGGAGAGGGGAAAGCGCTCAGAACGGAGGCAGGCTGGCACTCTCCGCTCAGCTCATTCTTGTATAATGCAGCAGCCTGCACAGAGAAGAGCTGCCTGGGGATTTGGGAAGATGCAGGTGGTCCTTCAGTTTTTCGGCAGAGATTCATTTTTAATAGGATCTGAAGCGGCAGTGGGCCCTTTCCTTAAAAAAAAAGAAACCTCTCTGTTCCGTTGAACTCAGCGAGTTTTGAATATCTCTTACAAATGCAGCGCTTCTCACGAGAAGGGCTGAGACATAGCAGTTATTGCTTCTGTAGGCGATGGCGTGTGCATGTATGCTTTGGATGCGTCTGGTAGCAGCATGAAATCACTAATCTGTATCCCCTTGTTCAGAGGTAGAAGGCACTGCTGTCTCTGCTGCAGTCCTGCCCATTGCCTGCTTACTTTAGCCTTAGTAGCATTGCCCCAGAAAATCCACCTTCCCCTCTGAGGCGCATTATTCAAACGCTTTTGCATGGTGATGAACAGATCACATGGATTTATTCAGTTTCAGCTCCTTTCCTTCAGTCGAGCCCGTATGCTCCAACAGGAGCAAAATCATATGTTCTCGGATTTTGACACAATAGCTGTGTGTTTAAAGTTGACTGCTCAGGATGTATACAGTACATCATGAATGCGCTTACATGCAGTGCAGCTAAACTGCGGAAGGCCTGATGATGATCTTGATTTCTAATAAACTGTTTCTTTTTATTTAACTGTGATTCCTTCTTTTTCTCGTGGTAGGACCTGCTTCATGATGCAGTGCAATTGTTTTTGCTAAGTATATGTTGTACTGCATCATGATTTATCCCACAAGCCTCTTCGCATGCAAGGAAAAGTATTGACTGCCAGCAGTTCTAAAGACTACTTTCTATTCCAGTAGCAGCTTGCTTTATAAAAAACTTCAGGAGTGTGGTTTTCAGAGGTGAAGCTCTGAGGATGAGCAATGTACTTCCTTCTCTCCCAAGATGAGAGTTGATCAAAAGAAAACCTGGGTCGTGTTCGTTAGAAATTGTGCTACACCACTTCTTGTGTGAACATTCGCTTGGATGACTACCTTGTCTCTGCAGAAGCCACTTTTTTGTACATACGATCTTGTTTTCCCAGTCTGCTTCTGTACGTTTCCACGTTTTTCTGTCTCCTCTAATAAACAATTCCCAGTGCTTTTGGTATTGCCGAGCAAAAAATAAAAGTTTTGTTGTGTTTGAATGACTTGCTTTTCAGTGCTAAAAGTAAGGCTTCTTAGTTTTGTGTTTACTGCCACCTCATGTACCACCATCCTTCATATAATGTGAAGAGAGTCCAGCACTGGAGCACTTTGGTGAATAGTGAAGTATAGTAGAATTCTTTATTGCAGGGGTACTGGGCAAGTTGCCCCTACAAGTGCGCAAATGTTCCAGTGTGATCACCAGAGCCACAGAAGATCAAGAAACTGCACAGGTGGCTGAATAAGCTCCAAAACCCAAGACTGTGGAAATTATTACAGCCTACCCTTTCACACGTTATTACAGCTTTTCAACGTAGGACAAGGCACCCTCAAACACAACTTTCAGTAAGCGCAACGTCAATTGATCGGCTATCCAGTTAGAGTAAATGTACTTGTGAATGGAGAAGATTGATAGATTGTTGAACGAGCCGTAATAGTAATGTCAGTACACATCATAAATACATTTTTTTTTAAAAGGCCCGTTGCAGCAAACAAATGAAGCAATTCAATGTGGCAAGTTAGATTAGCAATATGTGGTCAGTCGTACTTGCGGTTTTGTTTTGAAAAAATAATTTTTGAAAGTGTTCAAACTATAATCGTGCATTTATCAGCTTTTAAAGATGCTTTTATTTTTGGCTTCCTGAAGAAGCGCTGATGGCTGTGCTCTGGCTTCCCAGGATGGGCTCCGGCTGCCCTGCGCCGTCCTGTTGGATAAAGCAGATTGGTCCTGTTATTGATCCTGGTGGATGGGCGTGGCTGGCAGCTGTGATTGCTTTTGACTGCTGTGTTTGACTCAGCATTGGTGTCGTTGGTGCAATCCCTTAAGACAGCTGGTCCCCTGCTCCAGTGTAGCACAGCATGAAGCCACAGTAAAATCCCAGGGAAAGTGCAAAGATCTGAATTTACAGCAGAAAACTGTGAGAGATGACCAGGCTCTTAATTATGTTATAAATCTGATGGGTATGGGTGGGTTGCGTGTACTGCAAATTTGTTATTCATTTTACCCTTATCTCGAGGAGAATAATTAATCACAGGAATGTCCCTGCATATTATTTGCAATCCTAATGGGCGTCTTATTTAGTCTTAATCCAGTGTCTAGTGCAGTAATGTCAGAGTTCTTCAATTGCTGAAAGCCAGCCTTCGTTGTTGGTTATTAATTAAATTCTTCATAGATGGTTATGATCAGCTAGTATCTCCAGAGGGGCGGACAAGGGATGTAATTATAGAAAGTCTCCCAGAGCTGTTTATTTATTGATAAATTGTACTTTAGATTGTGTAATTCAATGCACAGAAAGGATCTTCCCTGACTCCTATGTACACCACACAAAACACTGCAGCAGGGAAGGTCTGTAGTGTTCTTTGTCTTTTCAGTGCTGTGAGGGATAATAGTTCTGGGGTTATTGTATGCCAGTTTTCTGTTATGGGTGTGTATTTGTCACCTCTGTGTTGAGCTTCAGCTTCTGCCACAAATTAGTTAAGGGCTACTGGGGTCGAATGGCCTCCTCTTCTTTGTGACCATTCTGATGTCTGTGTTAAGGGTGTTTTTTTTTTAATACTGGGATAGGCAAGTTCCAAGCTTTGGATGGACTTTTCAGGATGGGTACGTTTTGTGTTTCTGGATTGTTGAAATTTTTAAGATGTTTTGTGGGCAGAGGGATTCTCTTAAGAAATCTGTTTCTAATAGCAAAGGGTGATTTCCTGACGAGATGCATAATTCCATATGCTTGCACAAGTGAACAGATGAAATCTGAGCAGCTAGCAGGGCGGCTTTGTTAAAACACTCTGGGATTCCTCGGCATACGGAGCATTATAGAGAACTATATTTTGTATTTCATTGTATTGATAGATCTGTTTTTGAAGTCTGCTGCTTATCGGTGGTATTGATTGCTCTGTAACTGCTGTGATTGCTCTGTAAATGCAGTTTCAAAGCCATGTGCATTATCTTCCCTAATTCTCCTGGCTGTTCAGTGAGTGGGACATGTGTTCCCGAGCACAGCAGTGCTGTGTGCCTTACATTCCCTTCAGTGTAAATGTCAAAACCGTAATGTTGCCAGGCTTGTCTCTGTAATAATATACCACTGCTAGCACGTCTACTGCAATTACTAATAGTTCTGCAGCTACTGCTAATAATAATTGCAATCATCTGTGGGATGTGTGGGTTTTTTTTACTTCACAAATATAATCCTAGAACATGAAAATGTGCTTTGTGAAATGATTTTCTGTGAGCAGAGTAGAAGGGCATTGACACTAATGTAATTAACTGGATTTAGTTATTTTGGGGGATGTGGTGGGGTTCGTAACCCTGAAGGTTTTTATCTGTGTGTCTTTTCACCTGTCCCCCTGGTTCCCCACCCCCCACCGGGTGCAGCACTGTCGGTGAAGTCTGCTTCTTCCTCCCGGTCCTGGTGTCACCACAGCTGGATTTTAAATTTAGCATCCAGAGACTCCTGGCAACCAGACGCAGCAGGATATGAAGCGAGCGAGAAGTGAAATTAGAGGAAAGAACAGGTGATACTGACTACCCTTTTAAGCAGCAATGAGATTCTTACTGACAAAAGCAGGGCCCGTGGCTAATCAACGCGAAAGCTGCTTGTTTCTCACACTTTCGGATTCTCACTACAAAGTGCCCTCCCTAAGCGCTGCAGAACATTTTGAAGTTGACATTTTTCTTGCACAGAGTCACTTGGAAGCCCTCTTTTTTTGTTGTTTGGCAGGGCTGTGCTGTAGCTTGAAGGGAATCTGCTATTCATTGTGTCTTGTGTGCTGCAATCGTTCTGCAGGCCTGTTCGCCAGCTTCTAGTTCCAAGTAGCATGCTTCTTACTCTTTCAAGATGTTTTGAGTGGCTTGTGAATGGAAAGTAGTTTGGCATTTTACAGTCTCCTATGAAGGCGCTAGGAGTATAACCATCTAGATTTTTATGTTGTCCTGAGACGCCCGAGAACACAGGTCCCTGTTGTCTTTGCAGGGACATTTTATAATGAAGAGTGAACCTGAGCAGCTGTCAGCAGCAGAGCATCAGGAGCTCTATTGCCGGACAGCAGTGTGGATTCTGCGTGGCCCCGGTGCAGACACGCTCTTACCAGAGTTTGAAGAGAGCCAGGCTGTGCATGCTGGGCTCAGACCCAGCGGTTAACGGGACAAAGGCATTGCAGCCCAGCATTTCCAAGTGTCCCTGGGCTCTCTGTTACTGCCATCAGGTTTGTTCAGGTCGCTGTTTCAGCCTGTGAAACTCAGCTTGCACCATGCTTTTCTTCTTCACAAACAAACTTTTACTCCGGGTATTGCATGCTTCAGAAAATGGGCAGTTGTTCTACATATGTAATATTTCCTCTAGCTTGGAATTGGCTAACAGACAGGCTATATTATCAAGGCTGGAATGAGATCTTGGCCTGTTAGAGGAAGTGAACCTCACTACAAGAAAGGCTCTTTACCAATATAGAGCAGCAATATGAGACTTCTGGGATTTTCCTTTTTAGCTGTATTGCATGAAGCTCGTCACTTTTATTAGCATACGCAGCAGACACTAGATAATGTGTGCAGTAATTAGCTGGAGTTAAGAAAATCCACTGCCTGGTCCCCTGTGGATGATGCGGAGAGAGGCGAAGGGAGACTTTGCAACACAGTGAGCAGTTTGACTCAACTGATGTAGCCAGTCAGCCACTTGCACGTTGAGCTGAGCAGCAGCTGCAAGTTTCAGAGCTCGTCAGCAGCAGCCTTTCCCCCTCTTCTGTACTTTTCCCAAGCAGGGTATTAGTACATTTGTCTTTACAGTACAGTGTTCATCTCTGCTCTTGCGTGCTCTCATTGCGAGATCGTACTGTAGGTGATCATTCCAGTGGATTCTTCAAATGCTTTTGGATCCGTTTTCTTCCTGTTCAGCCAATTTTAAAATGTCTTTTTGCGAAGGTGTCAGAAGGAATATATAGCCTATGTAATAAAATATAGTCTTGCTGCTGGTGCATAAAAGGCGCCACAACATCTATCGGGGTGCCGCAGTACAGTGATGGATGGAGTGGATTCCCTCATATATACAGTATATACAGTCTAAAGCGCTTTGGGGTGAAAGGCACTGTGCAATTGCAGCTAATTATTATTAGCTAATATTGGTCATTGTGTTATAGTAATTAAAAACGGGGCAGAGCTGTTTCATTGAGCGATTAAGCCGTGTGTGTTTGAAGTTGATTAATTACATTTTTACGCAGTGAGTCACCTTGGTGGGCAGGTTGCAGGTCACAGTTGGCTCTGGATGTTTTCACAATGCTTTCTGCTGTGCTCCTGCAAATCCATTGTACCCAACAACAGTGGTGACGCAGACCTGCAGACAACAGCATTTGTCAGCAAGTCTCCTTGAGGGTTGTGTAGGTGTACCGGTGAACGGCATTGGCGTTTTTAAAAATACTTTTTTATTCCCATTGCTCTCCCTGGTGATGCTGTATGCTGAACGGGAAGGCTGTGCTGCAGGTACGATTACATTTGAAAGTAATCAGAGAGGGACATCGTGCCACTGAATTCACAGTTCAATCGCGGCTCCTTTATATGTTCATTTCACCTAAATATTCATGGGATTTTTGTTTTATTGATAATATATATTTATATATTTCACTGTAGTGATTTAGTCTTGAGCTGCAGGTGAGTTTGAGGTGTAGGTCTGCGTGATGTTTTCTGTAGGCTCTGCTGAAAGTTGCTGACAGCCCTCGCTCACAGACTAGGGGATTCAGACAGTGGTATCCAAACAAGAGCAAAAGGCATCCAAAGCAGGAACCACTGCACCAGATCTCCTTTAGAAGAGTGGGAGACCTTGCTGGCCAGTGACTAAAACAGGTATTGATAAACACTTACATTAGATCATGTATGTGTTTTTATCATGCGAAATGGCCTTTATTTGACAGTGTTTCAGTTTCCGTGTCATGACTTCTTGCTGTTTTAAATTACATTGCGTGAGATTCTGTGGTGTTTGGTGAAGTTTGCCTTGATCGAGGGTGGAAATGTGTTTTTTTTTTTTGTATTTGTTTGCATATTAATACCAATAGCCTGACCTGGAGTTCCTATAAATGACCACATTGGATGATTGGACTTGTCAGCCTGCTTACACATTTTCAGAAAAACGACCACCACTGACATATAGGTGCACATTTATCAGAATATATTCTTAATAAACTGGATATTTGACCACATCTACAGTATTTTCAGTCTCCAGTAGTGTAGAATATGTTTTCGAGACACTTTGTAGGTACGATGACATTACTCTACTGAGCTTTGACTTAAAGTGATGTATCGTGGTTGATTAATTCCTTGAACCACAGCCTAAGAGTGTACTGATAATCTGTGGGATTTTTAAATCTCATAGTTATCCTGATAATGTTTGCAATGGCTATTTTTGCAGCCGTGTTGCCAAGACCTAGAACAATTTGTGAAACAGCCAGAGACAGATTTTGAACCTCTTTAGCAACGATCTGTGTTCTTTTTATGTTTATATATGTAAAGAGTAGCAAGCACAAAATGACATGATCTAGCATTTGGTGACATCAAAGCAAGTTTAAGGGGATGGGAGTTTAAGGCTGTGATGCGTGGATTTGCTTGCATGCTTTCTCCTACAGTAAACTGCAACCTCTTCTGCAAAGCTTTCTTGAGGATTAGGGAAAAATCTTAGACTAGGCAGCCTAAACCTTTTACCTGTGAATACTATAAGAGAAACGTGTGTTTCGTACTTCTACTTAAAAGCAGAATGTATAGGGGATATAGAGACATGTTTATTGACTCTTCCAAAAAAATGCTTGCGTGAGATAGAACATCACTCTGTGCTATCTTTTGGTGTGAGCAATATCAGATTACGGTGTTTGTTACCCCGGTGTCCTGGCCAAATTTCCCCTGGTCTTTACCGCCCATGGCCTCCTAATAATCCCCATCTCTGAATTGGCTTCATCACTCTGCTCTTCTCCCCACTGAGAGCTGGTGTGTGGGGAGCGTTCTGGCGCAATATTGGTGCCGTCCCATCATCCAGGTGGGGCTGCACACTGGATGTGGTGGAGGGGAGTCCCCATTACCTGTAAAGCGCTTTGAGTGGAGTGTCCAGAGGAGTGATATATAAGTGTAAGCAATTATTATTATTATTATTATTATTATTATTATTCGTTTACTTAATTTATTAAGGCTTTCAGATTTGTGTTTTTTAGACCCCTTCAGTATTTTGGGGGTGCTATTGAAAACACAGCTGGTAATCCATGGAATATGAAGTCTACAGGACGCCAAATTATTCTCAGCCGTACCTCCCAGTCAGAATGAAGGAGGTAACCCTCTTGAGTGTGGCGTGATGTTGAATGTACACCAGAGCACTTCGGCTTTTTCAGTGCAGCTCCTTGCTCATTTACAAGTCCTGATGCTGATCTGAGATGGTTCCTCAGAAATGCATCCTGGTCTAGGAGCGAAATGCATCCTGGTCTAGGAGCTGGGCTACCAAACGATTGGCAATTTTGCCCACTTCATCGTTTTAAAGGAACTCAAGAAAACGTTTGCTGAGGCTACAGTGGTGGCAGGTGTCCAGAACCACCCCTGGGTGGGACGGCTTGACGGGAGGGCAGGGCCGAGTCTGAGGTTAAACCGAAGAAAGCTGTGTGTTGCTCATGACGTGGGATTCCAGCTCTTCGTGTCAACCTTTCGCGTCGCAGCCTGGCACCTGTGAAGCCACAGAAACCACCGCGATCTTCAAATACAAGCTGAAGTGGTAAAAGCCAGCTCTCCCAAGTACACAAGCACAGATTCTTTAACCGCCTCTTGTTTAGCAATCCCCGGTCTTCAGTTATTGCTGAGTCCGTTACTTTGCGGCACCCCCTATTAGTAGACTCTACAAGAATCCACTTTTCTAAGCCTTTATTGCCAATTCACCACAGTTAACTCTGACATGACAGTTCTGCCATGTCCCAAGATTATTGAACAATCATTCAGAGCCTTGCTCATGTAAGAGATCGGACATCCCACCAGGAATGATACAGGATTAAGTGGCACATAAGCAACCTTTACACTTGTCTGGCCCCTGCGGATCTTAATATTTAATATTTTGCCACTTGTCACAAGGCATAATATGCAAACTGAAGCAACAATACAGGTTAGTGCTCCTGTGCCTGAATGCCCTGTGATCATAAGGGCAGGTGTTTTCTCCATTGTTACCATCTTTAGCCCACAGTAATAGCTCTGCGTGTCTCCATGGTTGCTTTGCTAAAAGCAGAAATCAAACACTATTATTTTCTCTGTTATTTATGAGCATCTACAAAAAGCAGTGTATACAGTAGGTCTATTCTTCTACATTGGCGTTAGCAGAGGGTAGGGTCATGACCAGTAATTAGACCACAATCTGGATTTAACTACGTTTTGAGTGTTTTTTTTTCCTGGTACTAGAAAGCATTTAATTTTGGAAGAATCCACACTGTAGGATTTTAGCAAGAAACGCAAAAAAAGAAAAGATGACTATAAAGCACTATACATTCTGCTGCCCTGTTTTATTCATGAACAAAACATTTCCATGTTTGAAACGGTTTCTTAAAAGCTCTTGAATATGAGGGAAAGACATTGATTGTTTGATTTATTCCTCTGCTAATTCATCTTGCTGTTACCTTCGAGACCGAATGCCCTTCCTTCCTTGGAGCTTGTGGTTGTGATCACTGGCTGCAGGGCTTCAGGCATGAGCAATAAAGGACGTAAAGGGAGGAATTATTCAGTGTCTCCGAGTGCTTGGCACTGTCTGGGAGCCTTCGCTCACCCTGCTCTGAAGCTTTGAACAGAAAGACAGTTTGTATTAGACAGGCCACTGCCTTTAACGTACCATATCTAGGGACTCAGGGAAAGTGCTTGATTTTCCATTAAATTAGGATGCAATGCAAAATAATACTTTATTTACTTCTGAAGTCTCAGAAGTTGCATCGATGCAGCTATGTGTTGTCCACACAGAAACTTACAAAATATGCGAACGGTACAATTACATTACAAATAAATCTAACACAAGCGACTTCTACCCATACACCCCCACACCCATATATATTCACTTCAAACCTATGGGAACCCACACAACTACAGTTAACCCTGCAACCCTATTATACTACTGTACGTATCACCCCTTCACTGTTGCACCTAATCCACTGATTGGACTTGCTTATAAACCCTTAGTCCTTTATTGTGAACTCATTCATTCATTCAGTAATTTGATTGAGTGCAAAATAAAATAACTCCTCAGTTTGATGAATTAAAATCAATGTTGAAAGACAAAGTCAGGGAAAGGGAGAAGACTCATGAACATAAGGCTTACAGGGCTCATATAAAACTTGTGTACTTTATTGTTACAGAACACTGACCTATGGATCAGGAGGTCCACTGGTTTTTATATCATTTTTTTTATTTATGCAATTGAATTCTGTAGTTCAGTTTTTAATAATGAATAATTCAGAGGAACTCTACAAGTAAAATGTCCCTCTGGCAGCCTGACAAAGCTGAAATGCTCTGTGTAGCCAATATGCTTCCACTGAAGAACAAACCACATTTAGATTGCTCCCTGGGAAACACAAATCTATTGTATTACAGTATAAAAATGTTTTGTTTTCATTTTCTAAAAAAATATTTAATTACAAATGATAATGTTATTTCTAAAGTGTAATATGACAGAACCATGTTACCGAGGCTCAGGTCTGAGAGATTCATTGTAGACTTGGAAACAGAAAAGCATGGACTGTATAACAATAAGGAACAGTACGGCATGTGCACACTAGCTCTGAGTTTCCCTTGACATCTGAAATGTAAGAAGGCTGTCAAAATGCATTGCCCCTCTGGGTTTGGTAACACACTAAATGAGACCCCCCCATTTTTCCAGGAAGCCCATGAATCCTCTCCCAAATTTGTTTTGCTTACTGCAGGCGCTGCATTACTGCTGACCGCATGCTGATGTAGCCACGCCCCTTGCACTCACAGTCACAGCACATGCAGAACTGCAGGCCACGCCCCCTGCAGTCACAGCACATGCAGAACTGCAGGCCACGCCCCCTGCAGTCACAGCACATGCAGAACTGCAGGCCACGCCCCCTGCAGTCACAGCACATGCAGAACTGCAGGCCACGCCCCCTGCAGTCACAGCACATGCAGAACTGCAGGCCACGCCCCCTGCAGTCACAGCACATGCAGAACTGCAGGCCACGCCCCCTGCACTCACAGCACATGCAGAGCTGCAGGCCACGCCCCCTGCACTCACAGCACATGCAGAACTGCAGGCCACGCCCCCTGCAGTCACAGCACATGCAGAACTGCAGGCCACGCCCCCTGCACTCACAGCACATGCAGAACTGCAGGCCACGCCCCCTGCACTCACAGCACATGCAGAACTGCAGGCCACGCCCCCTGCACCCACAGCACATGCAGAACTGCAGGCCACGCCCCCTGCACCCACAGCACATGCAGAGCTGCAGGCCACGCCCCAGGCCACTGTGTGCTCCAGTTTGCTCCATTAGTCCAAAGACATACTCTCTGGGTAAATTGGTGTCTGTGTTCTGTCCCCATGTTTCAACATGTGAGTGTTGTGCGGTGGCGCTGCCTGCCTTTTCCCAGTACACCCAACCACTCTCTCCAAGAACACACGACCAGATTCCAGAATTTAACATCTGCCTCCTGTATTGCACTCTTCTGGGATACTTCGGTAGGCAAACTGTTTCTGGGTGGCTCTGTGGCTAAGGATCTGCCCCTGTGGCTGGAAGGTTGCCGGTTCAAATCCCGCAGCCGGCAGAGGAATCCTACTCCGTTGGGCTCCTGAGCAAGGCCCTTAACCCCAGCTGCTCCAGGGGCGCTGTACAATAGCTGACCCTGCGCTCTGACCCCAGGCTCTCTCCCTGTCTGTGTGTCTCATGGAGAGTAAGCTGGGGTATGCGAAAATATAATTCCTAATGCAAGAAATTGTAAAGGGTTAATAAAGTAATGTTATGTTATATTATAAGAATATCAAACCCTAATATTGACATGAGGAAATAAACCAAGTCTTACATGTACGTAACACTAAATACGTAAAATAAGTACTATGTTTCACTTTAGATGGCTTGCTACTGTACTCCAGGTAGTGAGCTATTTGTTACCTTGAGGCTACTCAAGTAACTGGCAGTTCTGGCAGTTGGCTACTGTGTGAGTGTACATGTGTGCCAGATTACTGCTCTTTATGACTGAAGGGATTCAGCAGTGGCTGAGACCAGGGTCATTCATTTACCAAGGCTCCTGAGAGTTTTGCCTTTAACCTAATACTACTGTGGAAGGCATAGAAATAACCAAGGGAGCAAGTGTCTAGACTGTTATCAAAGAACTTAATGGGTCCAGCTGACACACACTTGTAAACCTGGGTGGGATCAAAACAGAGGAAGTTTAGTTGCAGAGAGTAGGTTGTGGCCATAGTAGAACTGATGTCCTGCGAAAGCTGTAGAGAGGTGTTAAACTACCAGCCAAAGGGTAGTGGAGCAATAGACTTTGTGCCTGTTAGTATACAAAACCAAGTAGCTTTCTCACATCTGTTTTCACTGTCAGGAGAAATGTGCATTAATTGTCAGTCCTGTGGTATCGCAGAAGTCATGCAAGGACGTAATATTTCCAAACCTCAGAACTGAATACATTTAAGTTAAGTGAATCCAGAATATTCTGGCAGTTGATAGTTGATATACAGCGTGACATGACGGGTTACTTCAAGATGGTTTAATTCCTCACTTACGTTGTACCAAAAGACAGTTAAGATTATATTAACTAAAACCCAAACGCTTTTTCTTCGCTCGCAGGTGTTCTGTGTTTTAAATTTCAGTGCCGCTGTTTGGCTGTGTTTTTTATACAGAGATACTTTCCTCTCATATACTGTACATGTCCCCCTAGAACAGTTAGAAGTATAAATCTAGTGGAATTGCTGATCTAACAAAACCAACTCCTAAGATGACATCCCGAAATGGTTTGCCAGCGATTGTGCTGGAGAAGGAAATTAGCATCTTATTTATGCTGAAGGTCTTTGGCAAAGCACTGACAGGACGGTTTTCTAAGCACTTTTCTTCTCCTGCAAAATTTGTCTATTTTTCTATCTTCAAGTATAGTCCAACTGAAACTCCCAAAATGAAATTTAAGTGAAAACAGCAGTACTTTTCTTTCTAGTTATCTTGCCCCTTTTTCTTGATATGTACATTTATGGTTCGCTATTGCTTTATGAATTTCATAAGCAAACTTTGCTCTGGTACAACACTTTGAGAGTCACCTTGTTCACACTGAAGGCCTTGCAACTCAACATGCGTCCCCTGCCAAACCTCTTCATTCAGGTCTGAGAAGCCTTTTCACTTATTTTCACACACAAAGTATCAGAGAGTGTTGAAGAAGCAGAGAAACAAGCAGTATATATGAAACCTAGCCTGTTGAATAGGAAAGAATGAGTGCACCTGTTTGAGAAAGCTATAGAATACCTGTTGCACTGCTTTAAGACTAAATTAGCCAGCAGCCATATCACTCTGCAACTCACGCCCTCGAATGACCACACCAGAGCAGGACCGACAAATCAGACTGGTCCATCTGAGAGATCGTTTCAGTGGCAACCCACTGAAGCTCAGCAGGTGTGAGCCTGGTCAGTACCTGGATGGGAGACCTCCTGGGAAAAACTAAGGTTATTGCTGGAAGAGGTGTTAGTGTGGCCAGCAGGGGGCGCTCACCCTGCTGTCCATGTGGGTCCTAATGCCTCAGTATAGTAACGGGGACACTATACTGCAAACGGGCGCCATCCTTTGAGACATAATGAGACGTAAAACCGAGGTCCTGACTCTCTGTGGTCATTAAAAATCCCAGGGCGTTTCTCGAAAAGAATAGGCGTCCTGGCCAAACTTCCCATTGGCCCTTACCAACCATAGCCTCCTAATAATCCCCATCTATGAATTGACTTCATCACTCTGCTCTCCTCCCCACTGAGAGCTGGTGTGTGGTGAAAGTTCTGGCGCACTATGGCTGCCGTCGCATCATCCAGGTGGGGCTGCACACTGGTGGTGGTGGAGGGGATCCCCATTACCTGTAAAGCGCTTTGAGTGGAGTGTCCAGAAAAGCACTATATAAGTGTAAAGAATTATTATTATTAATGATTAAATTCCAATTAAAAGACAAATATATAAAATTGTGTGTAATGAAAGTTAGAAGTGCTTATATACTGATGGGAAAAAAGCAACTCAACATTTTCTGGAATGAGAATACTATAGTTATAGCTTACGTACTTTCACAAAATGTTGTCAATTTTTTTTAAGCCCCCTGACCAGCAATGCAGCTTGTGGAGTGAGGCACTGCAACTTGCCAATCACACGAAAGCTCGTTAGGTGCATTTTTACCCAACGAAGTCCGGGTGGAACAATGCCTGATCAGGTCACCTTTAAAAAGGCCTTAATTCAAAGCTTAGGCCACATCAAGAGAAGGGCCACACTTAGTCAGTTTTCTGTGCATTCCATAATGCCTTGAATGTCACCAGAAGCAAGGGAGAGGGCCATTGGTATGCTGCAGGCAGGCATGTCACGTGCCAGCGTTGCCAGACACTATGAAGTAAGCCACTCCACTGTGTCCCAACTGCAGAGAAGGTTTCAGCAGACCAGCAGGACAGATGGCCATCCAAGATCCGGTTGCACTCGAGTGACGACACCAGAGCAGTACTGACAAATCAGACTGGTCCAACTGAGAGATCAGTTCAGATCTGCCACAGTGTGGCTCCATGCTGCTGGCCACAGAGCAAGGCGACCTGTCAGAGGCCCTCTGCTCACACCTCCTAGACGTCACACCCGACTGGCTTGGGCCAGACAGAGGCTGCGATGGACTAGTCAGCAGTGGCTTCAGGTCCTCCTCACGGACGAGTCACTCTTCAGCCTGTTCCACGCAGACAGGGGGGCCAGAGTGTGGAGGAGGAAGTGTTGCGTTTCTTTTTTCCATCAATATATATTGTAGCAATGGATTATTTGATAAAATATTTGGTAAAATAACTCAAAGTTTTCAGTGTTGTGCAACAATATTTACATTTAGTGGGATTCAGAAGTCTCGACAGTTCTCTCTCCATCTGTGTTGAATATTTTGAGGTTATTAGGGTGGCCAAATTGTTTTTTATACAAGTGGAGCATATACTGTGTCATGATGAGTGAGATATTCTTAGAATAATGATTCAGCTACAAACAATGGCTCAGGACCTCAAGAAAACATGTATGTGTGGTGAAACTCAAAACGAAACAAAAGTTATTTTTTCCATTCATTCACATTTTCTCGTTCTTTTTCCACTGTGGCCGAGATTCAGTTTTTCTCGTGGCGCACAATTCATGTCAGAGTCTCTGGGAGACGGGTCAGTTCCCACCTGGATTCTGCAGTCTCGTGTCCTTGGACATCATGTGCAGTCTTACCAGTCCGGAAGCCCAGATTCAGAGTTCATGCACTTTTTCTGCTGGGGGGGAGGGGGGATTTTCAGGTCTCGGCAGGCCATAAGGGGGTAAGAACAGAGATGAGTATGGCATTTACAAAAATATGCTCTTGCACAGTTTCGTTCTAGGGACCTTTATCACAATAATGAGGATGCCTTTGAAACCCACACATACTCAGCTACTAGTCCACAACTATATAACCACTGCCCAATGTACTGCCTGTGGGGGACTGGTGACCCGTCCAGGGTGTACAACTGCAGTGGTGCCCTGTTCTTCCTGGATAGGCCCCGGGTGGCTACGTCCCTGACCAAGAACAAGCAGCTCTCTGATGATGGATGGACTGATGAAGATTCTAATTTTGCATCACAATTGAGTAAAAAAAAAAAAGATTTTTCAGTTCTTTCAGCTGAATCTGCTTCAGCAGAATATTTTATCTTGCTCACCAGTGAATGCTTCCTTTCTCCGGGACCTGGTTTCTTATGAGCCCACTGTATTGCACAGTCCAGCTCTTTTAGCTGTGAGCAGCTAATTGAGAACCACATCCAGCTGCTTCTTGAGAGGAGTGATGGTATCAATTTCGACAACATGGCTGGCTATCCTGATCTACATTCTCCGGGAACCCACAGTGTGAAAAAATACTTCCTGCTCTCATGTTTAAATTCACTTCCCTGTAGTCTCCACTTGTGCTCTCCGGTTCGTGTTTCACTGTTAATACTGAAGAAGTTCACTAGCTTGACTTTGTCACTGCCTTTGAGGTTTTTAAATACAGTGCTTTACCAAGTGTGTTCGAATTCTCCACTATTACAGGTTAAAACAGTTCAATTGTTATAGCCATCAGCCGCATCACCCTGAAACTCACAGCTGGCAGCCCCCTGAAGCTCAGCAGGTGTGAGCCTGGCCAGTATCTGGATGGGGAGACCTCCTGGGAAAGCTGAGGTTGCTGCTGGAATAGGTGTTAGTGGGGCCAGTAGGGGGCGCTCACCCCGTGGTCTGTAGGGGTCCTAATGTCCAAGTGTAGATGGGGACACTATATTGTAAAAAGGTGCTGTCCTTTGAATGAGGAGTAAAACTGAGGTCCTGACTCTCCGTGCTCATGAAAAATCTCAAGGCGTTTCTTGAAAAGATTAGGTGTCCTGGCCAAATTTCCCCCTGGACTTTACCAAACATGCCCTTCAAATAATCCCCATCTCTGAACTGACTTAATCACTCTGCTCTCCTCCCCACTGAGAGCTGGTGTGTGGTGAGTGTACTCCAGGTGGGGCTGCATATTGGTGGAGGTGGAGCAGAGTCCTCATTACCTGTAAAATGCTTTGAGTGGAGTGTGCAGGAAAGCTCTGTATAAGTGTAAGGAAGGATTCTTATTCAGTTCTTTAAGACCGTCAGTGTGGCACATTCCTTTAAGCCCTGAAATGCATCCGGTTCCTCTTCTGTGGACACAATGTGAGAGCGGTGTTATCTTTTCGTATTGACCACAATTGCAGACAATAAATGAGGTTTTAGTGTTGGACTAAATAATTCTATCATAACATTATTGTTACTGTTTCAGTATTGTTAGTTTTCATTGTTGTCCCGTTTCAGTCAGCATAAGGAACTCAGTTTGATACACACCTCCATATACAGCAGTTTCCACTCGTGTCCCCTGGTGCACATTTCACTGCTCATTCTGAGGTCCACTGGGCTGACCTTGTCAGTGCCTTTGAGGATTTGACAGGTACTGAAAGATTTAGAAATGTTAAGCAAGTACTGTTGTAGATAATGACGGTTAAGGATGTTAGGAATATTCTCTGTCCTCGTGCTGTGAGAGATTAAACGTATTTGGGTATTCAAGTCCTTCATGAAGGGATAATAGAACTACATTTCTCTAAGCTGCCTTAAATGTCAATAAAATATATAAATGTAGTTTTAATTCACATTCAGGGCTTTATTTTTAGTGGAAATTGAATTCTTACCAGCTTTACTTCTCTGTAGAGTTTGATTTTTTTCACTGCTGTCTTTCACACTCTCACACTCCCTTATTTATTTTCCTTACTGTACCTTTCTGTCTGTCTGTGATGGAGACAGGGGCTGTGTAGTGAATTCCAGTGTCTTAGTGTTCGGATTTTGGAGTCTGGCTCGGTCACTGTTTTAAGCCATTGCTGCCCGTTTCCATTTAAACACTTCAACAATTTCTTTTTAAACACTTTCCTCTAACGAGCATGCAGCCTGTCATCAGATAATGCTGGCTTGCACAGGGGAATGAAGATGATGTCTGCACACACACCAAGGCTGAGAGCTAATTTTATCTGCATTCTTCAGGCAGGAAAAGAAGACATTTCTGAAGGCTGGCCCTAAAACACTACCTGTTTCCTCTGTCTCGTTTGAGGCAGTGAAACATCAGCTCACCAGGCCTGGTAGTGTCATTCTTTTCACTCCTGTGTCAGGTTGTCGATGGTCCTGTTCACCAGCTCTGCTTGCCAGTAATCCACCGACCTCAGTGCTCTTTCAGAGCCCTTCCCTATTACAGATGAACTGCTCACTGACGGAGACGCTCCCCCTGATATTACAACCACACAGATTCACAAACACAAAACCCGGTGGCAAACAGATTTTATTTTCCTTCAACCCCTCCTTTTGTCGTGACTCAAGCTACAGTTGCTAAGTGCTGCATCATCTGACCCCAGACTTAAAAATTCTGCGAGATTCGTTTTAGTTTAAGAAAATCTCGAGACCCACCAAAAAGCAGTAGCACAATGCGGCATCGTCACCAATCCGGAACGATTCTCTTTGCAAGTTTCTAACGGAGCAACAGAGGAGCAGCAACTATTCGTAGACGCCCCCCCCCCACCCTCTCCCCAAGAAAAGGCGCTGATAAATTAAAAAGCCTTCTTTGAATAAAATCATTTTATGGTTGTGAGAAACAAGGGCTGTGTTCGCATGAAGCAACTTTTCCGACACATTAATTCAGTTTGGGATGTAGTGTGTGTATGTGACTGTAGTGGTGTGCATATGAATCCCTTGGGGTTTTTTTCCCTATATATATATATGGATTTGTTAAGACGGGGGAAACTTGTAAGTATCTTTATCGTTGAGGAAAATATGGGTACAAGCATAATTTGATTCTGGTGTAATACTGTATACCTTGGGGACTGCAAAGTACTCGGCCGGTTTCCAAGGCAACGGATTTCTTTTGCATCGCTGTGAAATGAGGCTGGACGTGATTGGCAGGCGCCAGCATGTTTGCTGTTGAATATGCAGGTCTTCAGCTGCACTTTTAAGTGAATGGAGGGTAAGCTGAAAAGCTGCACTAGTCGGGGGTGGGAGAAAGCATTTAACCCCTGACTGGTTGCAGCCCGGGCAGCAGAGGCCGGAGCAGGTGTTTGAAACTGAAACTCCAGCCCCAAGAGATGTGGCTGAGGTGTTGTTTCAGTCTGCGATCTTGAATTTTTGTTTTGGGGGTCTTTTGCCTTTGCGTGCCTTTCACACAGGCTCGGGGACTGGACGCTGCCTTCTTCACTGTAGGAACCAGTTCCAGTGCCCGTTATTTCTTTTGTCCTGAATGGATGAATAATAAGACCATTTACTTTGTACCTATGTAGCTACAAATATGCAAACATACAAAATAAACTACAATTGTAGATGTCTGCTTCCCACGACCCTAAACTAGTGATAAGGTTTCTTAAAGGGGTTTGGGGATGAACTACACAGCACTGCAAGAAGCAGAGTGTACTGGCGTTTTTCATGTCTGTACTCATCACAACATTTTACTGCTCTGTGTAGGTGTAGGTGTACTGCTCTGTGTAGTGTGGTGTGACTTGTCTTCTATTTAAACTTTGGAGAAATACGATTGCCAGAATTCTGAACAAGCAGTGAGCAAAAAAAAAAAAAACAACGAATGGCAGTTAGCTGCGTTTTAAACTCATTTTCTGTGCTGATCACGAGCATAATGCAAAAATAATTTCCACCATAGCTGCACGGATCTTTCTCTAATGACCAGAATTACCTCAGCTGAACTGAACTGGTTCTTCACAGAAAAATGCAGAATGATTGACAAAACATCCCTACCCTTACCCACTTCCCAGTCATAAATTGGGTGTAGAATAGTTGTGAAACTAACTGCATCAAGAAGAATGGTTTTAAAATGTTCTGCTATTCTCCCAGGTTTTGTTTGTTCAACAGCCTTCTGTGTTTTGCAGTTCACACAGAATTAAACATTGTTCACTAGGAATAAGGGATTTGCTCTCATCAGGTTTTTTCTGACAATTTGCTCTTTCTTCCTCGCATTGTGCTCAGCGTAACTCCTGTTCCATTGAGATGTAGCAGTGACCTTGAGCAGTGCGTTTCTGCATGGGTGCCACCACAGTGAAGTGCCAGGAGAGGGAGAGCAGCAGTAGAGCATTCCATTTCGGCACTGACCTCTCATCATCGCTGGGCCCACTCACAGTGAGCTGCTTTGTCTTACTTACAGAACGCCTCGAGAGAGGACTGTTTTCTTCGTTCAGAAAGTAATGTTTTCACAGCGCTTGCACCAGACTGCGGTGAGCCCGACCCATGAGCCGCGAGTCGCAGCTCTTGGTCAGCCTGCCCCTTTAGAATCTGCATGTTTGCGTGGCCTGCGGTCTTGAATTTTTGTTCTGGTGGTCTTTTGCCACCAAAACAAATGGAGCCTGGCGGACAGAAGCCCTCTGGGCTCCACAGTGCTCTGGGTGTCCCCTTTCGAAAAAGCCCGAACAGTGGCCTGCAGCTGTTCCTCTGCTCCTCTGAGATCATCCGTGGCAAAATCACTATTATTCCTCGATTCTTCCATCATTGATCTTAGTTAGTCCAAATTGGGATGATTCCTTTTAACTACTCCTTGTCTCAATTACAGTACATTCGCAAACGTGTCCCCTATAGACGGTGCGCTTAACTTGTCTGAACCCTTTACACCCCAGTTTTCCCACCTTCACTTTAATCGGTACTAATTACTTTCCAAAACGAGACATTGGAGCCATAGATTGCCCTGTAAACTAACACTCGAATAGTCTATGTGAGTGACTCTGAGCTGCAAATTGCTCCTTTCTTCCTCATCATCCTTCTAAACCTGCGCTATCTAGAGTAAATTCCAACCTCTTACTCCCTTCCCTTCCTGCGGGAGCCTAGCCACAGACTCCCTGTCCTTTACCCCTGCCTGCTAATATACACCAGCTCACTAATCCAGGGGAGTGGCCAGTTCCACACTGAGCCAATCCTGTTCGCTCATTTCCTCGTGCGGAATCTCATTCCCACTGTGTGACAATTTGATAAGGTAAGAAAGACAAGATCACTTTATCGGCCATATACAATTTCTTGCATTAGGAATTCGTTTTGTCGCATACCCCAACTGGCTCTCCATGAGACACACAGACAGGGAGAGAAGCTTGGGGTCAGAGCACAGGGTCAGCCGTTTATACAGCGCCCCTGGAGCAGCTGGGGTTAAGGGCCTTGCTCAGTGGCTATGAACCGGCAACCTTCCAGCCACAGGCGCAGATCCTTAGCCACAGAGCCACCCCCCAATTATCTCATTAAGCCAGGTGTGTCTCACTTACGCTTGAACAGGTGGCTTTCAAACAAAGCCACCTTTTGTAGCCGCACGCAGATAACAGGTCACATCTCCATTATGAGATATTTGGCATGTCTGAAGGCATTACCTTGGAGTAGGAACGCCCCCCTTCATAACTTCTCTACCTTCACCTTAAGTGGCAGACACAGCACTGGGTGCAAGGCAGGACTACACGTTGGAGGGCAAGCAACACGCTGGAGCGCCTCCAGGGAAAACACGGAGACGCTGATTAATCTAACCTGCGTTCCTCTGGAGCGAGGGAGGAATTCAGTGCCCCTGACAGGACACGGGCGAGCGACGTGCAGACCCCACACAGAAGGTGCTTCAGTCAGGAACCTAATCTAGAACCCAAGAGACATGAGGCAGCAGCCATGCCTGAAAAAATAAAAGGCAAAAATAAGAAAGCTCTGTTTTTGTTTTTTTTATTGTCCGGGGGACGCTTGTTCCAGAGTAATATTTAATTGACCTCTTCAGTGGTAAACCCCCAGCATAGAACGGGTTGTGCGTACGCTCAGTCTGGGTCAGCGGAAGGTCTGACTTTTTTCAGATTTTCATTTGCTGCGTCATATGCAAATTCAAATAACATAAAAAAGTGTGCCGCAGTGTAACGGCGAAACTTCATTTACACCAAACTGCCAAGGAGATTGAATAATCAGTGCATTTTCATGGCAGTGCTCCACTGCCTCTCATCCTGTCAGTGTAATACCCCTTGTCTCTGGCCGTTCTGTACCACAGAACTTACCAGCCTGGCAACAGGACATGCCTAGAAACACAGAACACCAGGAAACTGAGCTTAAACTTCATTAAAGTCTTAATTTTACATCCACTGCAGTTCTATTAAGAAAATTAGTTATGAGTAATTTATATCTGACACGTTCCACCTTTATCTATCTGTATGTACCTAACTCTTTTGTGTTTCAGGCTTGAATAAAAAGAAAAAGCTAATGATAGCTGTCATGTGAGTGAAATGGTACAGATAATTTTTTTTTCCAGAGTTTACAGTAACTATGAATAAGAGTCAGATTTCATGTAAAGCTCTGGAAACAAAACAGTCAGCTGGCTTCTCCAAGAGATGGTTCTCAGGATTAAAAAGGACAAATGGATTAAAAGGAAAGTTTGTTGTCATCTGCCAGTCTGTCATGGAGGAAAAGGGAGGAAGCTTTAAGACAAGTGATCCTTGGAAAATAAAACAAACATTTCTGTTTATTAAGAACCCCGCTATGGTCTAACAAGCATTTACTTTGGACAGCTCTGTAGACAGGCATGTTTCAGTGGTTCTGTGGTTTTGTGCCAGACATTAAGCTGTCTGACACAAATGTCATAATGGCAAATCAACTATTTTAATTTCAAAAGAGCGGTGGTGTTTTATTAACTGGAAACCACTTCATTTACCAAAAAAAAAATCAAACTTACCAAAAAATCATTTTGAGAACAGAGGTGTGTTATAAATATTGGGGGTATGCATTTATTATTAAGTAAAATGCTACAATACTCACCATCACATCTGTCCTGCCCACAGACTAGATGTTTAACCCAGGTTCTCCGTGAAGAAACAAGATTTCCTGGTTGTGCTGTGTTCCTGGATCTGCTTTCTTCTTTCTCATTCATGCCTCTCCTCCACCGCTGGTTTCTGATACGAGTATTCACAGCCCTCAAAGGCACTGGTCAAGTCAACCTGGAGCCCAGTTCTTCAGAATCGGCAGTGAAGCATGCACCAGAGGTCACAAGGAGGAACTATGTGGAAGTGTGTTTAAAACTGAGGACAGGGGGCCCCTCTTTCCCACTAGAGTTGTGGGAGTCTGGGATGAGCCAGCAAGCCACGTTGTTGAACCCGGTTCCCTGGCTTCTTTCAGGATGCTGCTGGATGTGGTCCTGGGATCAACTAGCTTCTAACTATCAAACAGGGCAGATGGGCGGAACATTCTCCTCTGCTTTGTAAACTCTCTTACCGTTCATATGTTCTCTGGTGCTTCAAAGTGAGAGCATGGTGTCACTGGAGTCTAACTTTTAAGATCAGGTGCTGGATAACAACAAGTAGACCTTTTCCTCTGTAGGCCTTTTAAATCTCCTGTCAAGGGCTGATTTAGGGCGTCTGCTTACCAGACACCTCAGCTTGGTCTGCAAATCTTGTGTGTAACTTAGTCTATTGTTCATAACAGCACACTCGTAGAAAATAGAACATGCTGAGATTCTTTAGCATGAGGGGGTGAAAAAACTGAAGTGCTAAAAAGACAGAAATGTGTCATAAAAAAGAATAACAATATCATAAGAGATCTTTTATCCAGATAAAGGTATCATACTGGTATGAAACATCAGAATTCACATCAGTAATTGTGTGTTTGGAACAAATCAGTCGGGGAGTCCTTGACCTGTCCTTGTGACCTTGTGTTCATAGGCATGTTTTCACTGGTAGACCACATTGCCTCATAGAGCTTCAGGTAGCATTTGCCTTAGAGAGACTTGTAAATAAATTTTGACTGACAGACATCACATTCATTTCCCTAATGAGGAAGTGGGCAGCTGCCGCTGTCCAGACAGTGCTGCCAAGTGTTTTCAAAGTCAATACGGGTTTGTAGCCAGAACCCGCCCAGTAGGTCACATCAGGATAGGAGTAGGTAGGGATAATGTCCTTATTGAGCACATCTGCTAAATAAATCATTCTGCTCTGATTCCAAACAAAAATCATTGCTACTGTACCTTCTCAAATATGTAAAAATGTGCAAGTGCAGTACTGATTATCAGGGTGATTGACATTTCTTCCCTTCAGAGATACAGTATAGTGTGCCCTACTACATAATGGGCACAGAAAAGCCTAAGCTGTTTATTTTAGGTAATCAGACAGTCTTTGAGATCATGAGATTAATATGCATGTGTTCTCATATTGCGGTGTTAAAACAATTTAACTTTATTATTTTGGGTTAATTCCGCCCATACGTTTGATCATATGGAAACAGTATCATGCTTTATGTTCAACCAAGTGAATTTCAAGTGCTCTTAAATGTCAGGACACGTTCACCCTCAATAAAACTTTCAGAAGGATAGAAAGTGATAGAAGTGTTCAAGTTCAGAGAAAGAGAGGAACTGCAGATGTTGCAAAGAACATTATCTCCTCTGTGAAGCCTGGCCTGGCCTTTATAGGCAAGGCTATCTCTGGAACTGCCTCTTTTGCCTTTATTGGTGATGTAACTGATGATGGCAGCAGCAGAATGCATTTGGAGGTTTATGGAATCCTTATTACTTATTTAGTGGCATTTCATCTTGCAGCACGACAATGACCCAAAAACATAGAGACCATACAATCAAGGAGCTCATCAAGAGAAACAAGTGGAAGGTCTGCGACCAGCCAAGTCTGTCTCCAGATTGAAATCCAGCTGTGCGTGGGTGCAAAACGAGGAGTCAGAACACCGCACAAACAGGCAAAGAGTCAAAAGGGCTGCAGCGGAACATCTCAAATACTTAAACTGTTTGGTGAGCTCAGTGAATACTCCATGATGTTATTGCTAGAAAGGGGTATCTTTAGAAATAAAAGTCATTTATGCAGAGTCTTCCCCCAAAATAAGATGAATTCAGATTCATGTCATAATCACAGGAACATATTGCTTGACTACAGCACAAAAAACAGTTTTTACTTTGCTATCATTTACTTTCATAGGGCATTGTTTACTCTGTTGAGATAAAAGTACTCTAGTAAACAGTGAATTTGTCTGCATTTTATGCTTGATTTAAATTGTTTACAACTGGTAAACATGAATGCACACAACACCATCCTGGCAGTTCCAGTTGTAGCCCCTTTCTGTCACAGGGGCTCTCAGTGTGACCCGGGTTCCTACCTGTATATGTTTTAGGAGTGTCCTGTAAAAGCACTCCCGTGTGTTTGTGACTCCTGGACTGCTCTTTCTCGGGGACGATTCCCAAGTTACTGTCATCGTTCAGACAGCATTTGTCCGTCCCGGTTCATTCTGGTGTTTGTTTCCGTACGAACAGTGAAACACGACCGACGGGGCCCAAGTGGAAACTACGTGAAAGTGCATTTAAAATCAAGAATAGGAGTCACTTCGCTGCACAAACGGCTGTAGTAGAGGATGTAACAAGACACCCAGTCCTAATGCTGAGGCCCATAGCCTGGCTTCTTAAAGGAAACAGATGGAAAAGGTCCTGGGATCAGTTAAAGGGGAGCTGCAGTCACAATTTCTCAGACGAATTATTACATCTCAGTAACAAAATCAATTCATTGACATTATAGGAAACAAAATACACATTTCTAATTAAGCATGAAATCGTGAACTTTGTGTGAAGTCGCCATGTTGTCGCGAAGCCCAGGTCTCACAACGGGCAAGAGCGAGAGTTCCCGCGAATTGTGACGTGATGCGGCCCTTCCTGCTCACTAGTTCCCTTAACGACTTATGTCATGTGATGTATAAGCAAATTAAAACAGATTGTGTAGCAGACATTTCACCGCAGAAATGTTTCAAAGTGATCTGCATGCAGGGTTAACAAGTAAATAGAATTTGTCAGCAAAACTGTCTCGAAATTGAGAGCAATATTTCTATTGTAGTAAAAGAGATGTCTTCACAAGCCTGCTTGTTTACAATGTCATAGGGATGCACACGTCACCGGGGGTTTTGTTGCCTCGTTCTGAATCGCAGAACATGGCGCTGCACAGACCTGGACATTTTGTCTGTTTCGTGATGTTAATCGGAGGTTTTACAATTTCTAACCCCAAAAGATGAAAATATCTTTGCAGTTCCCCTTTAACTACTAACTACCAAACGAGCTTGATGGTTCGAACTGTTTGTAACCTCCTGTTCTCATGCTCTAGATCGCCAGTGGCAGCCACAGGCACAATCATCTGTTTTATAAGGCTGGGGGGAGACTGGAATACCCAGTGTTCTTTTGCAGGGATGGTTCTTATGGAAATAGGTTAAGCTGGATTTCATCACTGCAAGAACTGTGACAGAGTAGTCAGCGGCTTGGTCTCATCTTCGAAATTTGTTTGTTGCTTTTCTTTCTAGTTTGAAGATAGAAGAAATGCTTGAGAACAATGCTTGGAAGTGGAAACGGACTTGTGCACACCTTTCGCACGCCTTGGTCCCTGTCTTGGGCTGGGAATCGGTGTTGCCCACTGGTAGAAAACGAATAGCTAACTGGCTACTTTGGATGCTGGTGTTGGTGGCTCCCCTTTGGCTTTCTGTCTTGGTTCTGGCCATGCCCTGCCTTTGGCTTTCATACAAGTATTTTGGTGCTTTTAAAAACTCCGGCGCTCGGCATTCCAACGCCGGAGGGCCTTCAGGAGCCTCCCTTCGTCACTCCGGCGAAATCCGACACGGCAGGGCTGAGCGCTGCAGGGAGATGAACAAAGGCAACAGCCGCGAAAGTCGCCGTCCCCCCAAAATAAAATTGAACGCATAATTAGTTTTTCATTGCAGGTACTGAAGTTTCACTCCATGACCTTTTTGATGATAATGAGAGAGTTTATTGTGCAAGTGGTTCACCCGCAGGAGTAAGTGACTGGCAGACGCTGGGTTACAAAGGGAAATGTTCTCCATAATTAGAGAATGTTGAAAGGCGTGTTCTGTATAACGGGGGTCTATTCTCTTTGCTCAAAGTTCAGAAAATGTACTTCATCAGTGGGATTTCTCCGACATCGTTTCCAGCGCTCCCGGTTCTTTCCATGGGAAGCGCTCCCCTTTTGGATTTGAAAAGGCAAGGTGAATTTTTCCCATTTGGTATGCCTGACCTGTTCAGTGCATAAAAAAACCACTGCTGTTTATAGAAAAAAATAAAACCTCTTAAATGCATTAAATGAATTGAAGCCCTTAATTCGTTCGTATTTGCTGGATTAGGGGTCAGGGGTTTGCACACGCATTACTGTAGTGTTAACACTTTGTGTCAGTGATAAATCCATTAGAAATATACACAATGAAATGAAAGCGCTGGCTTGTTAAGCCTAGCCTCGGTGGCGGTTAAGGGTTTAACTGTTCTCCGTGCATGATAAACAAAATGTGGTCTGAATTGTCTGCTAGCGCTGGATCTGAGCCAGTCTAGACTGGAGTTAAATTTGGTGGGAGTATCCTCTCCATGGTAATAGTTGCCCCATTGTTCAGAAGCGCACTGTGGCGCGGGTTCGCAAGTACTCGTAGCCCCGGGCTGTTGGTTTTGGCTGGGAGTGCACATCCATGCATTTCAGAGCTTGCAGAGCAGCAGCAGGTCTAGGAGTCTGGTGTCTGGTCCTTGGCACTTCTTTTTTTTTTTCAAAATCTTTGATTAGCGTCTGCCAGGCAGGGGAAGTGACTAGACCTTACCCAGCCCATCCTCCTGCTGCAACGCCTCTCAATCAGCAGCAGAGCACAGAAAACAAGGAAAGCTTTTAAGAAAATAGAAATAGAAGCAGCCCGAAACCTCAGAAAGGGGGCAAGGGTTTTAACCTGTTACGTGCCGGTGATTTATTGCTTCCTCTCGGCAAGCCGACACCAGGCCTCTCTGCTGTGCACTGAGGGCGTAGAGAGGACTGCTGTGAAATCCAGAAGACCGTTCCTGCTGCATCTGCAACACTTTAACCAGTTAACAGACTCCTCTGTTTGCTTAGCCAGCTTCAGAAACAACATTGCCTTTTAACCCTATAAATACTACCCTTCATTGCAGTACTTCATTTACCCGGTTTTTTTTACGACCTGAAAATTCCTAGAGACAGACGCTGAAGGAACAGACAGATTTGTCTGTTTGTTCTTTATTATCTGAAAAATGGTTAATGGCCCGCCTGTCTCTGAATGACACGCCTAAGATGAAACAGTCCGACCCTTAATAGATTTGTTTCTTTTTTTTTTCCTCTGCAAATTTAGCTCTGTTATCGCGCAGCGTGATCTGGTTAGTCTTGAATTAGCCCCCCGCGGACATTTGTCCACTCTTGAAGCCATCCAGCGCTGTGGCTGGAGTGGCACTGTGGCAGGCAGTCTGGGCGTGCGTGGCTTGGAAGGAGGGAGGTCTTGAGCTAAGAGGCTTGTTAGGGGATTGTATTCCTTTAAGCACACTTCTTACACTGGCTGACTGCAGGCACAAAAACAGTCAATTAATCTTTATTTGCTAGAGTGCCTTTTCACGGCCAGTGGCAGCTCCGAGTACCTTACAGAGAGGGCATCCTCTCCCCTTTCTGAGAGCGTCAAGTTCAAAGATGCCAGACAGGTCCCGGTGTTGTCATAATGCAGCGTACAGTGCAACGAGCAGGATAATACAGGCCATCAGCCCTGCAACGCTGGAGTGCATTGCTCGAATTTCAGCCTCCAGGTGGACCTTTGTTCTCAATCTGTCTGATCTGCTTTAATGCTTCACATACTATGTGATTGTTTGGTGTAAGTGTGTTTATTGTTGGTGACAAGAAAACGTTTTACTGCCTATTGGTAGTGGAGGCTATTAATTGGTTAATGTAAAGTAATGTGTTACTTTTTTGTGAGAGCGATTTAAACAGTAAACTTTTGTAACTTTTCTCTCTCTCTAATGCAGCAATAGGGACAGTACATGAGTGCATGTTTGGCCAAGTGGAACTTACATTTTCTAGGCTTCCTCTGAGCGCTCTGTCTCCTAACTTATTCAGGAAGTAGTCTAATGGCATTTGGAGGAGGGAGGGAGGGGGTTGTTAACTTCCTTCCTGAGCACTGTCATTTGAATTTCCTGTTGTAACCATGGCCTTGAAACCAGAGAAAAGATTGTCCTCTAACCTTACCGAACACAAAGCTGAAATGGTTATTGATTGACCTTCTTAAAAAAAATATTTTCTGTCCTTTTTGCACAAACATTTTATGCTGAACCAGCTTATTCCCCAGTCACCGTGCTGTGCTCTGTGTTGAATCATGTACATTTTTAAATGTAAATTAAAAAATTATATATCTGGGCAAATAAGAAAAATACTCATTGCGTGAATGAAAATTTACAGCAGTTGATATCTACAGTGGTGTAGGTAGAGGACAAAAGTCTGGGTCAGTAATGGAGACCAAGTACATTGAAAGCCAGGGCTTCCATACAAGTATTGTTCAAGCATTAAGTAAGCAAAGGGGATCCCTGTATGAACTGGATCATGTATAAAAATACTGGACAGTCCTGGTTGTCTATGATTATGTTTGGTTTGCAAGAGGAGACTGTGACTTGGGAACAGGGGTGATTACTGGGGTGGGTTTGGCAGGATCTTCAGTGAACAAGACAGGGTAACTTGCTGATGTTTCTAGAGCTGTGGTGTCTAAGGTGACGTCAGAATGGAAATCTGTGGGCAGGACATCGACAGCAGAGGGCGACAGTGGGCGTAAGAGTGGAATCGTGAAATCTGTGCCTTCATTCGAGGTGCGAGGTGAAACAGCCAAGCTGCTGCAGATCAGTGGCCTGCAGATTTCAGGCTGGGGCGCGAGCAGCCAGTTTCATCAAAAACAGTCTGCTAAGAACTGTGCAATGTCATGGTAAAGTTGATGGTGCATGTTTGCGAGTTGGCTAATGAGCAGTGGATCCGGTCAGATGAATCATCCCTCTCCATGTTCTTGACAATCAGATGAGTGCACATGCCGTGCCAACCTAATGACCTCCACAGCCAGGAGTGCCTGGTTCCAGCAGGGCAGGGCTCGGGTGGCTCTTCAGCTTCACCCCATGTTGCTGCAGTTCTTTCCTGCTGGGAGGGGTTTCCACCTGGATGACACTGGCCCCTCCCACAGCCCACGTGAGGTCCCTCCGTCGTTTGTGGAGCATGACGAATTAATATGTTACGGCCTCATCAGTCACCAGATCTGTATGCAGTTGAGCGTTCATGGGATGTTCTGGAACAAGGCCCAAGACAGCATTTTTCCACCTCCGTCAACCAGGCATGAGGTGACTGGCTCTCTCATGGAGGAATGGTGCCACATCCTTGCTGCAGATTTCCAGACAGCGTTAGGCACTATGGCACAGCTCATCCAAACCAAATTAGCCACACATGGTGGCTCAACACCCCATTAAGTGACTTTACATTGGTGTTTCTGTATTCTTTATAACGTTTTTCAACTGAGGTTAGGTAGTTTTATAATTGTTTTTGCCTCTTAAAGGCTGAAGTCACAGTGTGGTTTAAGGGGTGTGAAAGAAAATGGGAATATATGCGTTTTAATAGTTGTGTTTGACTCATTCATTTGGTTGTTACATTTAAGTGAATTGTTGTGGGAAGTCTAATAAATATAATAAAATTACTCAAGAATCCTGCAAAGTTTCAGCTGTACATCCTTTGTTAATGTTTTTGTTCCAGCCTTGTATAATTAGGTTTTAGATACGAGATAATGTTTTCCGTTAAATAATATCTTAATGGTTCATATAGGTGTTGTCCTTGGCACTTATTTGTTCTATCCATATATGGACTTACTTAAAATAATAACAATAACATTGTCATTGGACCATAAAAAACTCAAGTGATTCTAGAGGATTGTTACTATATTCCTATTTTGTTGTCTTTTTCTTTTAATGCAATAGCCCTGTTTATTCCTTATGCTTTTAGCATTAAGATGTAAGGATTTAAGAATGAACTTATTTTTTTAAAGTTTTTTCCTAATGTTGCTCTTGGTTCCTCTGATCCCACCAGAGATGGCTCCCTGCCCCCCAGTTTCCTAGGTTAAATACCCTTCAGCCATTCCACAAACGTTCATGCCCTAAATACTCTCTGGCCCAAGTGCACCGCATCCTGTTTGTATTTGTCCTGTTTGCTCCAGAATCCTAAGCCACCCTTTTCGGCTTCAGTCTTTCATCCACATGTTCAGTCCCTCCATTGACTCCCTGGGCTGTATGTGGCAGCTGTAGAAGTCTTCATAAGGCCACACCGATGTGATGTCATTTGTTTCAAACTTTTGACATCAGTTTGACAGACAGATCCACCCTGCCTGTGGCCGGGCAGCTTTTCTTGTCGGGGATGTCCGCAGCCTGGGCATCGTGTTAGAGTCTCCATCAGTCTGCATGCTGGATCTAACGCACGCACGCACGCACGCACGCACGCACGCACGCACGCACGCACGCATGCACTGTTCCACATGTCCACCGTTTCGATGTCATTGTAGTCTTGTCTGGTGTTGATGAACACTATTTTTAGAAATCAAGACTAAATCAAGTTTAATATTAAATGTTGACTGATTTGCAAGCATAACCCATCTACCAAATATTAAATATACAGTTATAATATCACTTATCCATGGACATTTTTCTGCAAGAAAAATTACATAGGTGGAAGAAAATGTATAACGCGAAAATGTCAGGCTGTGTCTTTTCAGCTGTTTGCTGAACTTGTATAAAGCACATTATTTTAGTTTTCTATTTTAGTTTTCTGCTGACGTATTTTTCATTCATGTGTGTTAAACTCCAGTATGTGGCCTGTAGCCATTTTTGTACATTTACAGTGCATTCGTAGTACTTTCTCCTTTCAGTTTGGGAGTGAAAATGACTACTGATGAAGCCAGCAGTAAGCAGGGCCTTAAACAAACCTTAAATACGTTTTTACTTGTACTTTGGTAAGTCAGTGTGCTCTCTGTCGTATTTATCCTGGCTGACCTCAGATTTCAATTTGTCAGTTTCTATCCCAGAGTCTAGACAATGTATGACTTAGAATTCTGATGGCATTTTATTAAGAGTCTTTATAATGAGACGGGAGTGTAATTATGCCTATTTGTGTCTCCTGGGGACAGCTTCATTCCAAACAGCAGTGTGAGTATGACTGATTTGGTCTTGAAAGTTCAGGAGTTCAGCAGTGTCTCCACTATAAAGAAATAGTTGCTTGGGTTGTGATAGTGATGTTTTAGTAGTTAAGGTGTTTTGAAATGTGAATACACCGTTCAATCGGAGCATTAGCAATGAAGTTCTTCTAAAGGGTCTGTCCCTTCCAAATACGTACAGTACCAGGCTTCTCAAATAAGATGAAGAATTTCTCAGTTTGCCAAAAATAGATGAGTACTTCCTAATTAAATTGCACTGTAGTTCATTCTGCTTTAACCAGTACGATGATGATGATAATCATCAGAGATAATAATGGTCTCTGTAGTAACAGATATAAAAGAGGCAGATATCCATAAAAAGCTTGATATTTTCTGATCATAAGTCAGTGGGCCACTTATTCTGTACCTGCTGTCGCATTTTCTTCAAGATCAGCCAGCTCATAGCGGAGCTCCAGGTATCATAAATGTGTGGTCGGATTAATGAGTTTTACAAGCTGTACCACAGGCATGGTGGCATTCTATTCTTGTCACTCAAATGCATGATTAGGTTTTCTGCTGTGGCTAATTAATTTCATTAATTGCTACTAATTAGAAACCCACTCGCTACCAAAGAGAATCATATAGATAGACAGTGAAGGGAGAAGCTTGCTGTGATGTTCAGCGTTAATTGTTTTACGTGAGTATAATACCCCCAGACAGGCCACAGATAGGGATGTTGCCGTAATCGATAAACTATTAGGTTTCATATTAAAGTAAACTAAGTAACAGGCCATAGCAGAAATACAGTATTGGCACCTTGCTTTACACAAGTCTCATGCTAGTCATTTATGCGCAACTTCATTTCAAGTTTAACGCAAAGGATTAGCAGTGTTCTGTCTTCATTGTGATGTGTACAAGTTGATCTATTTTTTTCCTTTTTTGGCCCAAATCATCCGCAGATCTGATTAGACATTTAACAACTAGATAAGTGAGAAAAGAATCCACCTTGAATCCAAGAATGTCCTAACTTTCCATGGCAAAAGGATTTTTTTGTAGGCGTGAGAGTGTATAGTTTTATTTTTCTTTTAGTGTGCGAAATCCAGCTGGTCTAGAGCATGGTGTATTTATTCCCATCGAGTCAGCAAGCTGGAAAAAGGGGAGTGAATTTGTGTACATTCATGGGAATATGGAAGGTAGAATCAGGTGTAAGATCTGAACAGCAAGCCTTTCTTTGCTTTGAGATTGTGTGCCAGTGCCAGTGCCAGTGATACCCACTTGCTGGTGCTAGGTGTAACCTGAGTGCACTCAAGAGCCGCAAGGCACAGCTTTGTAACAGGGGGAGCTTGTTTTGATAACAGTGTTATTGGACCCGGAGAAGGGATTCTGGGGTCAACAGCAGAAATAAGGGGTTCAGAAACCCTGAGCTGGCTTTCTTACTCATCGGTAGGTAATTTCATTCCTTGGAATGTAATGTGTTAAATGATTCAGAGAACAAATATGTTTGCCAAAAGGTGCTAGGTTTTCTTTCAGCAGTGATCAGATGATAAGGTTCACACCTTCAGTACCTTCCCAGCAGAGGCTGTTGTTTGTACTTTGTATTTAAGGCAGATGAGCAGTTTGATGGATTCTTTACCTGGATCTTTGTAATATCAAGATTTGGTACAGGGGAAAATTGTGAAGGAAGCAGCAACAGAAGTGAATTGTGGTCAGGTTTACGGGCGGCCCCCAATTTTCATAAATGCCATGAGTACTGCAGTAGTGCACCTGTGACAGACGCACACCTCACCGAGTGTAGGCAGGAAGACTTTGTGCTGCTATAGCGATACTTAATATAATAAACCTGCAGACTGCGGGAAGTTTCCAGTGGTGTCATCCGAGCTGCTATATAAGGAGAAGGAGGCCGGGGATACGATAATTGGGGGAGACATTGATGGACAGCGCTTGTTAAAGCCTGCCAGAAAAATGTACAGAGCAGAACGCCAATATACACACGAGCACAGGGGCTCCTCAGGCGCGGTGCTGTGATCAGCAGAGAGCGGCGAGAAGCAGGTGGGGGCGCAGGGGAATAATACGAGCCGCCACCCCGCTGCAGAAACATCTGTTTACACTGGCGCGCGGGGAGGGAGGTGGCCACGGGGTGCTGAGGCCGGGCTGGCTCTGGCGGCGGCAGCAGCAGCTGCGTGTCTGTGCGGATTGCATGGTGCTGACCTCGGACCCCCCCCGTAGGTAGGCAATGCCAAGCAGAGCAGCATTAGAAAGTGGGTATAAAGCACGGGTATCCTGGACAGGATGCCTGCCACCGCAGAGCACATACAGCAGCCATGTCACCCTGCTGCTCACAACTGGCAGCCCACTGAAGCTCAGCAGGTGTGAGCCTGGTCAGTACCTGGATGGGAGACCTCCTGGGAAAGACCAAGGTTGCTGCTGGAAGAGGTGTTAGTGGGGTCTATATGGGTCCTAATGCCCCAGTATAGTGACGAGGATACTGTACTGTAAAAAGACGCCGTCCATCGGTCCTGACGCTCTGTGGTCATTAAAAATCCCAGGGCATTTCTCAAAAAGAGTAAGGGTATAACCTCGGTGTCCTGACCAAATTCCCCATTGGCCCTTACCAATGATGACCTCCTAATAATCCCCATCTCTGAACTGGTTTCATCACTCTGTTCTCCTCCCCACTGAGAGCTGGTGTGTGGGGAGCGGACTGGCGCACTATGGCTGCCATCGCATCATCCAGGTGGGGCTGCATGGAGGGGATCCCCATTACCTGTAAAGCGCTTTGAGTGGAGTGTCCAGAAAAGCGCTATATAAGTGTAAGGAATTAGTCTTTTTTATTATTATTATTATTCAGACACAAACACAGACACCAAGTCCAGTTATCCCAGAAGCCAGTTAACCTAAACAGTATGTCTCGGGACTGTGGGAGAAAAACCCCCCACGAACACAGGGAGAACACGCAAACTCCACGCAGATAGCACCTCAGGTCCAGGATTGAGCCCAGGGCCTCAGTGCTCTGAGGCCGCAATGCTAAACACTGCCCCACTGTGCCAGCCTCTCTCAGGATTAACTTAGTTCAAAACAGGATGACTAGAAGTACAGTAGAAAGTCAGTGTAGAATTCATTCAGTAATCATTGAAACATACAGTATTGAGAAGAGCAGCGCAGTGCAAGATAGCCATGACTTGTACAGCAGTGTATATGTACAGTGTATATCACAGGTGGGGAGCTGCATCAGCATGCGTAGGCTGTATAGGAACAAGTAATGCGTTTATTCCATGCTGAAAGAGAAGAAAGAAAACAGAATGTTTCGGCTGTGGAGCCTTCTTCGGGTGTGATGTATTACTTGTTACAGTGTATATTACACTGAGCAGCAAAGGTGGAAATACCGTGTGAACAATTTTTCCTGAATTTGTCGATTTTCGGCTTCCAAGTTTCAAGAATTGAGAATCCTGAATGTTTTGAAGAGCACACGAAGATTTCTGGTCATGGGGAAGTTGCGCCAGAATGACATTAGCAAGTCAATGTGCCTCCAGTTCCCTTCCCTGATAAAGTGTTACTTGGCTTGACATTATGATAATGTAGCAATAAATATCCTAGAAAAATATCTAAAACATCTGTCTTCACTGTTGTGCAGATGTTGAAACATTTGTTACCACTCTTTGCTTCTTTTTGTGATAAGACCTGATTTTGAAACTACCGAATTCTTGATTAGTTTGAGTTCTTAACAGCTGTTCTGACAGTGCCATCCCGAATATACTTTATCACCCGGTTTCCACAGCGTTTTTTCTGGTTTGGAAAAATTATGCCATTGTATTTTTTTTCCCTTCCTCTTAAAAGTAGTCATTTATTGATAAAAAAAAAAGCTAATTAATTTCTTAACCTGATCTGGTGAGTTTGTTTTCCTTGCTAATAAAAGGAACAGTAACATTGGGGGATGATCATGTTAATTATTATTTTTTTACTGTATTGAAGTGTCAGTATTTCCATTGTTGTTTCTAACCCAGGAGAAGTTTGTTAGGGATTTGTCAGATGGCATTTCAGGTATTGCATTGAGCACCCTGTAACCATTTTACCAAACAACTCTAAAAAAAAAAGCGGGTGACTTCAGTGCACAGTAAGCGAACCAAATGTGGAGGCTTGGTGACAGTGCACTTCAGATGGGATCATGATGCAGTTTCTTTAAAAGGAGATGAATAAATACAGTAGATCTATTTTTCAGTTCAGGTTTTATTTTTTGCAGTGTTATTGTTAGAGTACCATGTCCACCAGCTTGGAAGAGTTCAGCAGAGGATCAGAGGACGTACCCGTTCTTTTATTTACAAGGATAAAGATGTGTCAGAGGTCACCCTTGATTGTGCAGCTGAAGCAAATCAGAGACAACATAGTTTTCACATTGGTCAGACAGCAGAGCAGGGAATAAAGCTGCCTTTTGTTGAGAAGTCTTAAGAGACCGAAGTAGTGTTTGAGGTTAAAAGACTGCACCAGAGTCTCTTAGGCTCTGTACTCACTGTGTTCAAGGGATGAAAGAGTTTCTGAAAATCAAAAGTAGGCTTCTTGTTGCAGAGAAAGTCTTTGGTATATTAGTTTTGAAATTGCATTTGACTGCTTAGGTGTGTTTCCAAAACAGCTGCTTTGGTTGAAAACTGTATCCAAGCTCCAAAAAATAATTTGCCTTTGGAAAGTGTAGCCAAAGAAGACAGCAGCTGGAATTGCTGCTGTGTTTCCCCTTTTGAATTGTGCATTTCTGCCTTGAAGAATAATAATAACTACCTCTCAGCTATGTTACAGTGGTGTCTGGTACCTTTGGCATGGAATTACAAGATTGAAAATGAGCATTCACGTACCATTTCGTCAGTCTAAGTATTTTGTATGGTCGAAACTTTGAGTGCCTTCTTTTCAGTATTCCACACTGAATTCTGCCGAGCTCGGGACTTTGCTTAGCAACACGCTCAAGTCTCAGAAACAGCTTTTGGATGTAGCGCGGGTATCGGAAATGCCATGACGTGTCCAGTGACAGTAACTTCAGGACACGAAAATGCAGGTTATTTTAAGCCAACATTAGCGTGCTGGTTACAGTTTTGCTTCTGAGTCCATTTTTATTAACTAAAACATTTTCCATTTGTCAAAATTAAGAAAAGAGGACAAGCATGTACAGCAGTTTCACTGGTCACAGCACGGAGCCCCAGCACAGAGGGAAGTCATGGGGCTGCAGGTAAACAGCACACCAGTCCTACGTTAGACCAGCAGAGCGTCCTTGTTTCAGGAGGCTCTAGGAGTGAAGGACAGAGGAAGGAAGAGTAAGCAGAGACAGATGGCAGTTTGAGTGGACTCTGCTCCGTTGCTCTGATTTCAGTCTGCCGCTCCGACCTAAAAAGCCAGCCAGATGAAACTTGAAAAGATATCGCAATATTTCAGAGCTGCTTTTGTGCTGAGTGCATGAAGCCTCTTTGGGCAGAGCTGTGTGCAGAAGATCATCAGTGTAATTCTGCTGAGATGTGATCTGGAGGAGCAGCAGGGAAAAAAAAAAAGATTGCAGTGGGTATTTGTAGTTGTTCAGGCAGCAGACCGAAGCAGGCTCGGTCTCAGGGGAAATGGGAGGGAGGGGTGTGCTGTCACTGTTCGCCTTGCTTTGAATATCATTGCAGCTTTTCACAGGAGCAACAGAAGTGCTGGGGAGTGAGGCTGCAGGCAGATTTGATAGGGAACAGTGTCACAGCTCCGTCTGGAACTGCTGTACTTAACAAGAGAGCTGCATCTTTCGGAGGAAATTACCCCCACCGAGCAGGCAAACATCTGTATTGATAGGTGTTTGTTGGGAAATGCTTCATTATTGTTACGACTCTCGTTTCTGTGATGGTTTTGAATGCAATTGACAGCATCCCAGCCCTGCAGCTTCTGTATTATTTCTTTCACCTCTGTATATTTGAACACAGAGGTACAGTACCACTCTGGTCTGATGGCTGCGAGGCAATGTGGTTTAAATGTGCAGAATGGGCAGTGTGCCCACCTCTCTCCGCGCTGGATTTATTCCTGGAGATGAAGAGTGGATTGCTTACCCCTGCCCTGCTCACTGACTCTGTGTGTCCATCCCTCGCCATGGAATGGGCTATTTACAGCACTGCTCTTTGAAAGGCTTGATCGGCCTTCAGCCCTGGCCATTGTCAGGGAGACTGGGTTTGGCAAACCGCACCAGGAAGCGTCTCAGAGTGACTAAATCTGTCCTTCCCCAAATAAACAATGAAAAGCACGCGGAGACGCGGGTGTCTTCGGTGTCTTAGGATGCAGAGGTGGAAGTCACAGAGATCATTACTAAGCTGCTGTTGTGTGGACTGCGGATGGGAGCTGCCCCTCGTTTTTTTTTCTAGACTGGGGCTTCTGTAAGAATGGGAAAGGAATGTGCGTCCCAGCTCATTACGCCAACAAACGCGTAATGAATTGGGACAGTTATGGATTCATTCGTGTGGATTCGTTTGTGGCAGTTTTAAAAATGTTTTTCTTATGTTAGAACAAAGCAATCCCAGCATAAAAGCTGAAGCTTGTGTCCTTTAACGAGGACTACACCTAGAAAAGCAATATTGCATTTGGTCATGTCAAAAAGAGAGCGATGTAAATGAGTAGAAATTCAATATACTATTGGGGTGGAAGAAGCAGCAGTCCAGAGTGAGGCAGGGGCAGATCCGGTGCATTCTGGGATAGCAGCAGTTTTGTTTGAGGCAGGGGCAGATGATGTGCATTCTGGGATAGTGAGTAGTGAGGAGGTGCTTGGCGGCAGTTGGAGATGGGACGTCCCTGGTGCCAAAATCAGATTCATAATAGAAATCTGTAATTGATGTGGGTAAGGGGCTTGCTAGCCAGTTCAAATCTCATTAGGACCTCACAAATTACTTTTATTCAGGTTGAGGTGTATAAAAGCTTTGATCAGACAGCTGAAATAAAAAAAAAACAAGAAATATCGGAGAAACACTGCATACTCCTCTAGTCCGCTATCTCACCGCGAGGTGTGGAACTTAGTTCCTCCTGCTTTGGGTCGACACCACAGAAGTAGGGAAGGAGAGAGAGGGAAAATGGTTATGGCATGAGTGATGGATTGATGGGAGGCAGAGATGTGCCACGTTGGTGGTACTCTTCCGCCTGCACTCACAAGCATTTGATGGATTGCTGGGTTTTATTGTGTGAGTGCTGCCGTTAAAGGATCTGATTGAAGTGTTTTGAAGAGAGCAGCTTCCTGACAAAAGGAATGAAAATCTGTGGTTACTTTCCCTTCATCGGTTTTTCACCTTGATCTTGTATCCGGCAATATTAGAACTTCTGCTGTAGCACCAGTAGATGGATTCAGAGGCAATTGCAGATTCCATTGGTAATACCAGACCTAAGCTGTTATCATTCCAGGCTTTGTTTTAAGGCATTCAATCTACTTATTGTTAATATGTACAGTAGTTTCTGAAGAAATTCTAGCATGACATGGCTGCTGTCTCTCTTTGCTTGTTTCCACTTTCTAAGATAATTAGATATTTTTTTCTTCCCCTAATTTGATACAAGATAAATCTACTTTGCTGCTTGTCTAAAAAATTAAAACTGGCTATTATTTTCATTATAACCCACCCAGTTTTGTTTAGCTGTTTGTGTGTTTTGTGCTTCTCGCAGCGACGGACACTGTGTCCTCACATGGGGGAGAATGAGGGGGTGTGGCTAGGATCCTCAGCCCCGCCCACCTTCACGAATCCTGTCTTTTAACACATCAAAGACAAGGGTCTAAGGGCTCAGCTCCAGCTAGAGAAGAAGTGCCCCCCACACCGACTCACTACATGCCTGCGGGAGCCCGGGAGGCCACTGGGGGCCATAGAGTCGCTGAGAGCGAATACTAGTCTCTACCAGCCCTCGACAGCTCTCAACCAGTTGTGTGCTGTAATTTGGGGACTGGCAGGCACGGCCAGCTAGTGACGTGACATGACCCAGGCTTGAATCCGCAACCCGCATGTGCTTGGGGGAGTTCCTTTACCGGAGGCAGCCCTCAGGAGTTTTAGTCCTTGATTATCCATGTGATGGTTTCTGCAAAGGTTTAGATTCACTGAAACGAACAGGAGCAGGTCCTGCCAGGCCCACCCGATCACAAAGGTCAAAGAGTGTGAGCCAGGTGTGAACAGAATTCCACTACAAAAATATGTATATCTTTGCCACAGTCAGTGTGTCCGCTCTGCGAACTTCTCATTTGCATGAATGAAAAAAAAGAACTGCCGTTTTGAGTTTCGCCACAAATAATTAAAATCTGGTTTTTCAACAAACTCTTGAGTCGCTGTAGAAGAATCATGATTCTGTAAATGTATATCACGGATCATCATTGAAAAAAGGTTAAAAAAAAGATCATTTAATGGATCTAATTAAACCATGTATGCACACCATGTGTAAAACAGTATTTGACAACCTGCTGTATATGGATGGGTACATTCAACAAAGAGATCAATGGGGACTTCTGAGTCTGGCTGCCTGTAACAGTTAAATGTTTTTGGAGTTATTTTTCTCTCATTCCTGCAATGTACAGTATGAGGTGTTGAGGTTTGGTCTTCCATGGGTCGATTTATAAAGTTAATTTTCTGACTGGGTGTTTAATGGCTTGGAGTTTCATCTGAAGTGTTTGAGGAAGTGTGTCCCATGTTTAATTGAACGATCTTTGTGAATTTAATTACAGTAAACCCTCAGTTTAACAAATTAATGGGGGGAAGAGGTGTATGTTATTGCTGAATATCCATTAAAAATCACTAATGACATTTTTCAGCCCCAAAACACTATTATATGAGATATATATATACAATATTTATGCTTTTGGGATCATTTGACTTTATGTAACAATTGCATTCAACACTGCCAATTAAAATTGTTCCTGTGCCCTTTTTGTCATAAATATACAAGCTCTTTATTTTATGTAGCATAAATGTACCATACAAAATTCGCTAAATGATACCATAACACCCTTCTTAAGCAATTAACGTACCCCTATAGTGCACCACTGATTTTCCTGAATTTTATACTTACCATATGTAGTATTTATTTTTACTTTGTTTCATTATTTGTGCATTTCCCAGAGTTTTTTTAAAGAGCCTGGCCCTGTACCAGTTGCCCTGTACTTCATCTGTTGTTTGCAGGGACCTCTTTACAGGTGTGTTGTACAAGAACGATGCTACTTATCGTTTTATTATTTTAGCGTTTTTGCTGTGTCCGTAGTGGCGGGGAAAGTCCAGTATTTCAGAGTCTGTAGACATAGCTCCCCTTCAAGCCGATTTTGTCAGTCAAATCTGAAGACCGTTAAAGCGAAGTCCTTTAATAAAACCTACTTTAGGGTTTGCAGCACTTGCAGTGCCCAGATAGTGTAGCCAGTTAGCTGCAGAAGCCCTTGGTTGAGACGGTAGTTCATTCCAGTTTCAGGCCTGGTTATTAGCAGGCAGTGCACCCCAGTATGATTGCATCAGTTCGACAGCACTTCGTAGAAAGACTGCTGACAGGGCTTCGGAGATGGGAAGAGTGCTAATAAGCAGCTTGGCAGGTTCTGTGGTACGGCACAGAGAGAGAGTTAGACAAAGGGAACAGGAGGAAGAGGGAGAGAGTAAGGGATTAATCTCCAGATTGCAGGGGTCGGAGACTGACAGGAGTCAGGCTGTGAGCCGGGGCTGTGTGAAACTAGGCCCTTCCTCGACAGCCGTGTGGGAAAACACGGCTTTTCCGGTGAAACACGGTGAAAGCTAAGTGTTTCCTTGGAGTCGGAGCGAAAAGTTATTGTGTTTGTCACTGTTAATGTGGGGGGCCCTTAAATGTCAGGCAAGGCAACCGGAGAGATGGGGCAACAGGGCCAGATCAACGGGAAGAGACAGCCTTCAGGTGTAACAAAGCATTCCTCCAAATGAATGTCTGCAGGGTCTGTGAGCAGGTCACTCTCACTGTTCATCAGGAATTGCATGAAGATTTCAATTTTGTCTTTAATTCGATGTGTGAATATTTAACTGTTTTGTGCTGGAGGAAAGGTTAAGAATGACAGGAGGCAATTCGCACTTTCTGACCTGTTTGGCAACAACAATAACTTCTTACACATATATACAGTAGCACTTTTCTGGACACTCCACTCAGAGCGCTTTACAGGTACTGGGGACTCCCCTCCACCACCACCAGTGTGCAGCCCCACCTGGATGATGGTGGTTAGTGGGTAATTGATCTGAGGATCACATTCCGCTGTTTCGTGAAGGAGGCCCTGCTTACACCCTGTCTAACATACAGCGAGGTTGAGGACTCCCTTTAATCACTTTCACTTGGTTCATGTGTTGTGTTGAATTTGGGTTGAGATTCCACCTCAATGTCAGTACGGTGAGCTGGGAGAGGTGTCAGTGAGGTTCCAAGCTGATTCCTGAAAGAAACCAGGGGGGGGGGCGGCTTTTTTCTTTCCCATTTATCCCCTTCGGGGTCTTGTGTTGAGACCACCAGCAGCCTGTTCTCTGAGTAACCAGCTCGAGATCACCTCTCCAGCCTGTGTCTTCTGTGCTTGGTGGAAGGCTGGCTTCGGTTTCTGATTTGGGAATGGTCTGGAACTGCAGGACAGATCGGACAGATTTTCCTGTACTTCGGGGCCATATGTAATTTTTAACTCTCTTCAAAAAAAGACAAAAAAAAAAACAGATAAAAAACAGACAACGTCAGCTTGCTTAATGAAAACAAAGGTGTTGTCCAATTACTTTTTTCTATTTTCATTTTTTTCCGACGCAGAACGGTTTTAGTCTGTATCAGAGCCTAGAATTGATCTGTGCAACCAGAATCTCTGACATACATTCATTAAAACTGAAAGATTTTTAATTTTTAAGGAAATCCCATGACTTTGCTGGCAGAAAATACTAGCCTATAATTGATTTTGCATAATAAAAAATCATGCTCTCGTATTTTCGCTTCACTGTACTTCTTCATCTCAGTGTTTTCATGTTTTTAATTTTCTCTTATGCCTGTCTAATCAACATTACTCCTAAGACCCAGACTACAGCAGCAGATGAACTGACAGTCCATGCCAGAATATTGTCAGTCTGGGAGTCTGACTGAGCTTGAACAGACAGAGACCGCTGGGTTCCTTCTAGTGGATATAAATAGATTAGAGCAAAAGATCGTTTTATGACAAGAACAGGCCTTTCAGCCCATCACATCTTGCCATCCTCTGGTGCATGGAGTGATTCTATCAGAGCATCAAGCTCAGTTTTATGGGATCCCTGTCCATTAGCCTTAACCCTGTGGCCGTACAGCCCCACGCCTTCCTCCGAGGGAAACAAGATGGACAGAGAGGCGGGCGCGTAGCTTTTCATGCGATGCTCTTGGTATCTGTTGACAGACCTTGTTGCTCCTCTGTGTCCCTCTCAGAGTGCCGCCGCAGCTCCCAGTCCGGTCCTTGGAAACATGCCTCCAGGAGACGGGATGCCAGTGGGACCGGTTCCTCCGGGATTCTTTCAGGTATGGTACAGATGTGAGAGCACCTGCTGGAGCCTCTTGCCTGCTCGCTCTGCCCAGCTCGGCCACGGCAAGCTTCAGAGCTGGGGGAAGGAGGAGGAAGGGGGGGTGTTAGTTGCTGCAGACGGAGGCAAGAGGGGTTCTTGTGTGCCTGTGTCACCTGAACACACTCCGCTGTTCGTGTGTCTGTGTCGTCTGAACACACTCCGCTGTTCGTGTGTCTGTGTCGTCTGAACACACTCCGCTGTTCGTGTGTCTGTGTCGTCTGAACACACTCCGCTGTTCGTGTGTCTGTGTCGTCTGAACACACTCCGCTGTTCGTGTGTCTGTGTCGTCTGAACACACTCCGCTGTTCGTGTGTCTGTGTCGTCTGAACACTCCGCTGTTCGTGTGTCTGTGTCGTCTGAGCACTCCGCTGTTCGTGTGTCTGTGTCGTCTGAGCACTCCGCTGTTCGTGTGTCTGTGTCGTCTGAGCACTCCGCTGTTCGTGTGTCTGTGTCGTCTGAACACTCCGCTGTTCGTGTGTCTGTGTCGTCTGAACACTCCGCTGTTCGTGTGTCTGTGTCGTCTGAACACACTGCTGTTCGTGTGTCTGTGTCGTCTGAACACACTCCGCTGTTCGTGTGTCTGTGTCGTCTGAACACACTCCGCTGTTCGTGTGTCTGTGTCGTCTGAACACACTGCTGTTCGTGTGTCTGTGTCGTCTGAACACTCTGCTGTTCGTGTGTCTGTGTCGTCTGAACACACTGCTGTTCGTGTGTCTGTGTCGTCTGAACACTCCGCTGTTCGTGTGTCTGTGTCGTCTGAACACTCCGCTGTTCGTGTGTCTGTGTCGTCTGAACACTCCGCTGTTCGTGTGTCTGTGTCGTCTGAACACTCCGCTGTTCGTGTGTCTGTGTCGTCTGAACACTCCGCTGTTCGTGTGTCTGTGTCGTCTGAACACTCCGCTGTTCGTGTGTCTGTGTCGTCTGAACACTCCGCTGTTCGTGTGTCTGTGTCGTCTGAACACCCTGCTGTCCGTGTGTCTGTGTCGTCTGAACACACTGCTGTCCGTGTGTCTGTGTCGTCTGAACACACTGCTGTCCGTGTGTCTGTGTCGTCTGAACACACTGCTGTCCGTGTGTCTGTGTCGTCTGAACACACTGCTGTCCGTGTGTCTGTGTCACAGAATGGGACGAAAATGGAGGCTAAGAAGCGTAGTATCAGAGATGGAATTTGGCCCCTTCTTGCTTGCCTCTCATGGGTTATTACATAGCAGTGCTGGGAAACTAATGTGTGCTAACAGACTAGAAAATTGCCTTTGTCTTTTAAGATTTTAAGGGATTCCATCATTTTCAGGCATTTGTAATAGGTTCTTGAGTCATTTTATTATTTCATGTCATCCCGTGTTACCAGTGGAATCAGGATAAAATGCTGGCGTGTTTTGAACACTTTTCGGAGTGTATTGTGACTGAGTTCTTCATTTTGGCTTCAGGTGGTATTCATGCCTTCTGTCAGTAAATGTTTTTGTGCATTCCTACACATCTTATAGTAAATGAATAAAATCAACACTTAGAATGATGGTGCCTGTCTGTGTTTTATATGGAGCCTCAAAAAAACTAAATCCTAAGATCAGCTTTGTGCCCAGGGGTCATTAGACCACTTCAGACAACGGGAGGTTTGAGGAAGGAGCTGCCTCAGCGGACAAGCTGCTGAGGGACCAGTACAGGTTAATTCCCTGCTAAATTTAAAAAGAAGGAAGAAGAAATGCAATGTTCTGGGTTTCTTTTCACATGACGCAAACTTTAGTGCAGTCAGTTTAGTGCACTGTGGCATTGTTGCGTATTTGACTTCTGAAATTGGAATTTTTAGGCCCAGTGTGCTTTTAATGGCTGGGAAAATAACCTATAGATTTTTATAGAGAATTGGAATATTTCTACGGATCTACAGAGTGCCTTTTTTATCATTGCCAGATAAAATCGTGAATTTTGTGTGCGATGACAGTTCACCTAGTTTTCTTTTCAGAGCTGATATTCTTACGTGTGGCTTCACTCGGTATCTGCCTGCTAATGAGTGGATAATCACACCTGTAACTTTATCAGCGCTCTGTGATGTTTTAATAACCCTGTGGTTTGTAGGCACAAGGTGCTGGGCTTGGAAAGAATAGAAATCCAGCTGTTTTCCCCTTTGTTGCTCCTGATAAGCGCAGGTTGTATCATTGAATCATACGGAATGTGAGTCCCCTTCTCCCAGAGTCTTCCAGGGCACATTTCTGGTGTCGGTGCCTGGAATTTTGTTAAAATTGTCAGAATTGCAAAATAAATACATTATAGGCTCCCGAGAACTCAGTAAGCAGGCTTTTTTGAGTTACAGGGTGATATGCCAGCAGCCATATCACCCTGCAACTCACAACTGGCAACCCACTGAAGCTCAGCAGGTGTGAGCCTGGTCAGTACCTGGAGGGGAGACCTCCTGGGAAAAACTAAGGTTGCTGCTGGAAGAGGTGTTAGTGGGGCCAGCAGGGGGCGCTCACCCTGCAGTCTGTGTGGGTCCTAATGCCCCAGTATAGTGACAGGGACACTATACTGTAAAAAGGCGCTGTCCATCGGAAGAGACATAAAACCCAGGTCCTGACTCTCTGTGGTCATTAAATGGGGTGTTTCTCGAAAAGAGTAAGAGTAACCCCGGCGTCCTGGCCAAATTTCCCATTGGCCCTTACCAATCTTGGCCTCCTAATAATCCCCATCTATCAATTGGCTACATTACTCTGCTCTCCTCCCCACTGAGAGCTGATGTGTGGGGAGAGGACTGGCGCACTATGGCTGCCGTCGCATCATCCAGGTGGGGCTGCACACTGGTGGTGGTGGAGGGGATCCCCATTACCTGTAAAGCGCTTTGAGTGGAGTGTATAGAAAAGTGCTATATAAGTGTAAGCAATTATTCTTATTATTAAATTAATTATTTTTACCTTTTGATGTTTATGTAACATGCCACTGTATTCTCTGTAGCCGAGTTTGAAGTCTGAATTGGAATGCAGGTAACTGGAGTCACAGATTTCTTTTTACAAATGTGTTGGTGAAGTCACTGTGTGAGAGTCTGGCTTTGGACCATGAGGTGTGCAATGTTTGACTTCACTTTATTTATTCTTCAAGTGGGTAACCTTTTGCATCTGTTTCTTGTGAAAAGGGAGAGATAACAGAGCAGCCTGCCCCCCCCCCCCCCAGCCAGGGGCCCGGGGAAGGTACAGTACGTGAGCACTCGTACCCGGGCGGGTTACCCAGTTAGCTCACTGGCTGCAGCGGAAATGTGAGAGGCATGTATTTGAGAGCTGTGGTTTGTGAATGAGTGGCAGAGGCTGTGTGTGCAGCTCGGTTTTGAAGCCCCCCCCCCAAAAAAATGGCTGGCGTTTGCAGGCGAAATTCTTGGTAATGCGTTGAGATTTCTGGGGCAAGCAAGTCAAATTGAGAGGTTTTTGGAATACTTGAAAAACTCCACTGCAACAGTAGTTGTATTTCTACAGTGATCTAATTACTGCTTAGTAAATATCAGAGGTGAAAGTGTTTCAAGGAATTGTCTGATAAATCACACCGCTATATAAATGTCATTAATGAGAAAATGATAAGGAGCAATAAAGGAGTTAATATGCTTCTGGCTGTGTACCATCACTAAGAAAAGTGTGACTTCAGTAACTTATTAATAACAATGAAACTCATCCCAAAATTAGAGCATTTCTTCTGGGTTTAATTAGGAGACCACAGGAGCTCAAAACAGACAAAGTTGAATCCATCCAATTCTAGTCGGAGGTTGGCTTTCTTTTTGATGATAACAATTCCCCAAGAATGACTTTCAAATTAAACATGTTGGAAACCGAGCTAAAACAGTACACAACACAGTGATGAGAAAAGCAGACCCTTGATGAACTGAATTGGGATTAAATGAAAACATATTTCAACTTTGCCGAAGATTTCTTGGTGATTATGACTTCCTTGGCAGTATTTTAAAATGAGTTTGGCCTAACAGTATGATTCTCAAATGGGGAGAAAAAAAAATCAATTGCTCCACCTCACAGTCAATTTGAGTTCCCTTGTGAGTGTAGCTGCGCGGGAAAATACAATATATCCCACATCCGTGGAGGAGCTGCGCAGACAATCCTCCATCATGGGTTGATCAACAGGAACTCAATATACAGTAGTAGACCCCTGGTTTTAACAGACTTCATTGGATCTAATGGACAATATCCGTTGAAGGGGAACTTTCTCTGTAAATTTAGAAATACTGGACTTTCCCTGTAACAATGGGCACAGTAAAATGCAAAATAATAAAACTATAAGTAACATACTGCATTGTGTACAACATACCTTTAATTGGGTCTAAATGAACGAAAATCAGTGGGTAAGGGCAGCTGGATTAGGGTGCAGCAGTATAGGTGGAACATGTACTCAGTGTGTTGTTTTTAATTAGTATGGAGAGGAAAGTTGTATGTTTTTCTCAAGAGTTTCACAGGTTGTCCATGATTTGTAGCACAAACACAGTTCAAGAAAAGAAAGTGAACTTTGCAAAGTGAGGTGGCCATTATTGTCGACGTAACCCAGCTTGCAACATAGGGGCAGGTGACTTGCTTCCGATAGGTGTTGTTTGCGTTTTGTATGCTTTTTTAATTTAAAAAAAATCATTTAAAAAAATACACTTAAATAATTTTAGGATAATCATATAAAAATGCTAATGCAGAAATAATAAAACGAAGAAAAAATAAGCACTACTCAGTTGCTCACGACGGGTGTTGTGTTTTGTATGCTTTCGCTAATTTTACATCTACAACATTAAAAAAAGCTTGTGTATTTCTTATATAAAAGGCACAGGAACAATTGTCATTGACTGTGGTGATTGCAATTGTTAAAACGTTAGTCAAAAGACCAAGAAAGTATGTATAGTATATATATTCTCATAGAATAGTGTGATAAAAAAACATTATTTGTGATTTAATGGACATTCAACAATAATGGACACCTCTTCCTCCCTTTTATTACGTTGAAGGGTTTATTGTATGATTGTTAAGATATTTTAACAAAGAGTTCTTCAAAAATCATTTCTCTTATGCTATAGGTTTTCAGGAGAGATCTAAAATAAACCTGTGGAGATCCTATTTTAGTTTTTGCCTTGGCTCTGAGCATCACATATGCATTTGGAGTGTAAGAAAGGCGATGTTGTTCAGAAGTCAGTGAAGCGTATAATGTCATTGAGTTCAAATCAAACTCACCTGGGACACTGCTCTGACTTTTAACTCTCTCGGCTCTGCTTGGGTCAAACACTGTTGTTTCATGCATTTATCATTTTTAATTGACTAGAGCAGAAATTAAAAGAATTAACTTTGTTACATGACATGGTTCCAAACTAAGTTCACAGTAACAGTTTAACAATTTATTCCAGTAGATCATGGCAGTAACATCACAAGCTTGTAGTAGCATAGCCCTGCATCTTTCTATCAGGAAAAAACGAAATGTAACTGAGCTCGGACCCCAAAAAAAATTGCGGATTAGATTTCAAAGTAGTAACTTCAGTTAAATTGACCGTACATCATTTGTAGGCATGCCAATCACTTTCAGAAATTTCAGTCAATAATATTTCAGGCAGTCTTGGTCTATACAGGCATTGACGGGGTAGCATGCCACAGCAAGAAGCATCCACGTTATTACAGAAAAAGCCCACCCGTCTTGCACTGGCAGATCCTGCATGACACGGTGTGTTACACAGTAGGTCATAATCGCATGTGAGATCACCTTGAAATGGTTTCACCTGAACGAACCACTTCTTTTACACAGTTAATAAAACCCTGAGTACCCAGCTCTGCTTTGGCCTCAGTGTAAGCGCCTGTCTCTGTTATCGATTTTGTGCAGCTCTTTTGTTCAGTGGGCAAGTAGGCGACTTGCCTCCAAGTCATGCTCCACAAGCCTCTCTCTACGACCGCCTGTTCCCTCCTGCGCTCACTCGATATCGATGGCTACAGCTGCCTCTCCCCCTCACGGTCGTTGTGACATATATGATAGCCTGCAATGACCAGTGCTGCAGAGCAGCCAAGTAGTGTGACTCTAGGGTGCCATTGGTCCTCTCTGCTGTCCCCCTTTCTGGCAGACTGTGTGCTTTCCCCAGTGCCTCACAGAGCTCCTACTGTCACTTCCCTTCAAGGGATCTACCCTTCTGCAGTGGTACCTGTCAGTCCTGTTGAGTCCCAAATACAGACTGTCCACCAGTTGATGAATAGTGGTCAGTCAGAGCAACAGTTTTACGCACATCTCAAAAGGGTCATCCGCACAGGATCCCACAGGAAGAAAGCAAGCCACTCTCTTCCAGGAACTGTAAGAAAAATGAGGTTGCTTTTTGAATCAAGGCAAAACGTCCAAAGGAAAACCTGATCGCACAAACGCAGATTAGACTTTAACCAGGACACTGTGGTTAACACCCCTCCTCCTTTGAAAAGTGTCATGGGATCTACTGTATAATAGTCAAGTAGCCTGTTTAAAATGTTATCTAAAGAACAGCACTTTCTACACCACGGTGTCTCCAGTCACCATGCTGGGGCATTCATTTGGAAATTCTGGACAGTGGGAAGAGTGCCCCCTACTGGTGCACTAACACCACCTACAGCATCAACCAAGTGTTGTCTTGAAGGTCTCCCATCCCAGTAGCGGTCAGGAATAGCAGAGCGGTCATAGTAATAATTGATCTAACCCATTAACTAATTTAAGTTAACTTGTAAATAAATGTTTTGTCATATCAGAATTTCAGTAGATGGGCAATAGGTAAATGATTAACCTGCTTTAATTTTAAACCCATTTTAGACAAGCTCTTCTGTTTATGCTGCGTTTGGTTTTCCCCCCAAAGTAAAAAAAAACACACTCCGTCATAATCATTTTGCTGTTTTACTTCATAGCTTCCAGGTATTTGTTACACGCTTAATATCTAATGACCCCGACGTTAACTTACAGCAGAAAATCAGCTGATGAAGCACTTCAATATAATATCTATTGTGTCTTTCCCGTGTCTTGGAGAATTTTGTTGACGCAAGGCATTTTGCGTGGAGCGGGAGAGGTGTGTGGTCCTGCCTACAGCTGTGTGCACCGGAGTTTCGCCTGGAGAATGGCTGTAGCCGGTGTCCTAGTGGATAAGACACGGGCTGCTGGATCTGGCTTATTCTCCTCTCTCGTCACCGTGCCCCCTTGCTCGGCTCCCTCCCAGACAGGCCAGGTGGAGCCCGGCTTTCCATCCCTGCCCCTTCTCCATTCAGGATCCCTGGAGCGGCTCACCGGGGAGATTAGCACAGAAAGAGACAGAGAGCATGCATTGATGACCTTTAAGCACTCTGTTAGCAAAATTGGGATGAAGAACAAAGAGAAGTAAAAATGGGACATGATCATGATCCTGTACCAGGCCAAACCCCCTGCTTTCTTCTGGGGTTTCGAGAGCTTTGTCTTCTGCTTTGTTTTCTGACGGTTTTTGGTTTTATTTTCTTAAACCCAAGCCTCATGGTAGAGGAGACACAAAAGCAGTTACAGACCAGAACAGACCACATGCACACATATTTCAGAGACGCAGAGTGTACGTTAAAGCCAGCTTTGTTTTCTCTCACGTTTTTCTGACATTTAACTGCTGTAGAATTCTCATTATACATGTGTACCAGGGTTTTTGCATTTGTAATTATGATTGCATTACTTGTTTTTTTAATTCTTGTCAGAAAGCATGCTCTTAGTTACGGTCATGATAAATTTTAAGAGTAATTTAAATGTATCACATGCAAGGAATGATTGCTGTTAAAATGTTTTATACTAAAACCAAAGTTGTTTGCTCAGTGTTGCCATTCAGGAGCTTCTCAAGATACTGTTGTTTGTTGCTAACATTAAAAGAAGGCATAGTGAGCTCCAAAATCATAAATTTCTACCTGAATACAAGGATTTTTGTTCACTTTATTAATTTATTTGAAGAGTATTATTTTGTGAGCCAGTGGCTGCAAACAAAATAAAAGTGATTTTGTTGTTGGAGCTATGCAGGATAATTTGTGCAACACTGCCCTCTACTGTAACTTGTGGGTTTTTGAAAACTTTTTAGCTGAAAGTTCAACTTTTAAGATCAGGATAATTTTTTAATTAATGGAGGACGTCTATTTAATAATATCCATGAATGAACTCATTACAGAATATTCTCCTCTTATGTCTACGTGGGATCTGGGAGTTGGCTTTTCTGAACTAAGAGTCTGAACAATTTTGTATGTCAAGTAGACTGAAGACCCAGACTGTTCAGTAAAAAAGGGCCAGGTTCTCTGGAAGCCATGTGGAAAGAACTAGACGAAAAATAGTTGCCACTTCTGTCTTCGGCGCACCCTTTTCCTGAAAGCTTGGGATTATATTTCGTGTGCTGCCCCCTCTGAATAGCCTGTAGTCTTTGTGCCGCTGAGAAGTTTGTGTGCCCCCCCTCCTTGTGCTGCATGTGTACTGAAGTGATCTGACCCTGTGGCAGCGCCGAGCTCTGGAAGACTTTCTGTGCTGGGCACCGATCCACCAGCCTCCTTGAAAGGATAAACAGTGCTCCGAGGCCCACAAGCACTCGGCAAGCAAAGAAGCAGTAGGGGAGTGCTTTGCCTCCTCCGGTTCCAGACAGTCTTTATGTCCTCATGGTCCAGACGTCATCTCGGAAAGCCCCTGACTGCCACCCGGCGGACCTCCCTCGCGTGAGCGCCCCGGGAGCCAGCGCTGACACGGCAGGGAGACGCCGGAGCGCAGCGGGAAGAGAAGGCAGTTGAAGTGAATAGACCCCTTGAATAGGGCCAGCAGCCATGTCACCCTGCAACTCACAACTGGCAACCCACTGAAGCTCAGCAGGTGTGAGGCTGGTCAGTACCTGGATGGGAGACCTCCTGGGAAAAACTAAGGTTGCTGCTGCAAGAGGTGTTTTAGTGGGGCCAGCAGGGGGCGCTCACCCTGCGGTCCATGTGGGTCCTAATGCCCCAGTATAGTGACGGGGACACTATACTGTAAACAGGCGCCGTCCTTCGGATGAGACGTAAAACTGAGGTCCTGTCTCTGGGTCATTAAAAATCCCAGGGCGTTTCTCGTAAAGAGTAGGGGTGTAACCCCGTTGTCCTGGCCAAAATTTCCAATTGGCCCTTACCAATCATGGCCTCCTAATAATCCCCCTCTATGAATTGGCTCCATTAATCTGCTCTCCTCCCCACTGATAGCTGATGTGTGGTGAGCGTTCTGGCGCACTATGGCTGCCATCGCATCATCCAGGTGGATGCTGCACATTGGTGGTGGTGGAGGGGTCCCCATTACCTGTAAAGCGCTTTGAGTGGAGTGTCCAGAAAAGCGCTATATAAGTGTAAGCAATTATTATAATTATAACTGTGCTTTGGTCGGCATTTTGCCAAATGACAGTCAATGTGATTGAGCAGTCAAGAGGCAGTTCCCCCCCCCCCCAGATTGTGATGAGCAGAGATAAAAAATTCATGAGGCTGCAGCGTAATATTCTGAGCTGCAGCACGGAGATCACAGATAGTAGAAAAGAAAGTCTGCCTGCTGTTTCAATGCCTCGTCCATACCGACAACTGAGTTTCAGTTACATAACAGGTATTGTCACCTACTGTACTCAATGTCAGTTTAGGCAGTTGGCTCTTATTTTGTTTTATGTGGTATTTTAAATATCTTTGTGGTATATATATAAATATATCAATTAAATATGGATGAATACTCAAACAAATTGGAGTGATGGCAGTAGTGGAGTACCACTGGGATCTGTACTAGGACCACTGCTGTTCTTAATTTCCATCAGTGATCTGGGCTCCAGAATAGTTAGTAAACTAGTCCAGTTGGCAGACGATGCCAAAATAAGATGAGCCACCATTGTAGAAGCAGGAAATGAAATTCAGGAAGATTGAAATAAAATTTTCAACTGGGCCGTGCAGTGCACGGCAGAGCACGGTATTGTGTGCAAATAGTAAAAACACAACAAAATACAAACGTTGAAACATTGAGCCAGAAGTGGCTACTTAAGAAAAAGAAAAAGACGTACATGTTTGTGTAGACACATCATTTAGATTCTTCTAGACAAAGTGGGGCAAACAAAATGCTAGGATACGTAGTTAAAAAGCATAGAATTTAAATCAAAAGAAGTTATGTTTAAATTGTGTAACACACTAGTTACACCTCAGAAGAATATTCTCAAAGGAATATTATGCACAATTTTGATCACCACATTATAGAAATAATACTGCTGATAGATTCAGAGGCTTAAGGAAACGTCCTACACTGACAGCTTGAAGGAAGTGATCCAAGTATACTCCAGTGGACTTCAGAATGAACGGTGAGTCATGAACATGTGCACTGGCTGCAGAAAAACAACTTGGAACTTTTTGCAGAAATGACAATGGAGTTATTGTCATTGTTTGAAAATATCCTTCAAAATATCTGTATGAACACACTTATAACCAAGTTTGAAAAAATCTTAGGTATATATATTGGTGTGTAGGCGTGTTATAAAACTTTTATTTCAACTCAAATTACTTAGTTAAGCTTTTGAATTGTGTTCTTGCTTTGTTTTCTAATATGCGTAGAAATGGACTAAATCACAATCTCAAGCCTAACTGTAGGTTTGTTAAGCGATATTCTGCCTGCTTCTTACAAGCCAAACAGGTGGACTCCAAGGTGTTAGAACACTGGAGCTGAAGTAACTCTTGAGATGCTTCACAGTGGTGTTTATTGCTGTTGCTTTTTAGATTGAAACTCAAATGTCACAAATAACATCAGACATAGAGGAAAACAGCTGGCTGATAATGCAGGTTTTCTTGAAGTTGCTTTACTGTATATCGGTGATGTGGGTTTCCTGGCCTTCACACCTCCACCTGAGGAGGTTTTCCAGTACTCATTCCTTTTGGATTTCACTCTTTCCTTGAATCCAGGGCTCTTTTGTCACTGTAGTGTTGGCGCTCCTGCTGCATCTCTGGTGGTGCACAAGGGAGCCGAAGACTGAATCCGTTGACCCTCATTTCCACTGCCCTTGTCAGGGGGATGTGGCCTTAGAAAACGGACAGGTAGCAGGAGACAGGAGCAGAGAGCTTCTCGACTCTCCAGAGCCCTGCGATTAACAGGGCAGAGGTGCTGCCGGGAGCCTGGAGACTGTGTGTGTAATAGAAATGTCACACATGACTAAACACCAGATAAAAAATAAATATTTAAACATACAGCAGATGCTGGACATAAATGTAAAATGTAGGTGATGTAAGGTTTTTAAAAGTCCGCTTTAGTGAAACCGGAGCATTTACAAAAGAGCTGTGAAGTCGATACAGGCAGCCTGTGATTTGTGCACTCACTATTTACAGTGGAACACATGTTTACTAGCTCCATCTGTCTCGCATGCTGGCTGATTGCCTGGTCTTAATTGGGAATTACTGTGTGTGGAGCTTTGCACATTTCCTTTTTTATTTTCCTTTTTTGTTTTTCGGCAAAAGCTTTTGCTGCCTTCCCGATCGTGTTCCCATTACCCCCTTTATCATCTTAATAATTTCAAGTGTCTGTCTGAGTGCAAGCCTTGTTTGTATGTAATCACCGCATTCTCACCCTTTCACTGGGAAACATTCTATAATTTCTGTAGTTAATATGCTAATGATTTAATTTGGATCATTTCGCGGTGAAGACTGAACTGCATCTATTAGCCATCTACACTAAAGTGACAGCTGTAAGCTGCACGTTCAACTGTCGAGTCAGCTCGGGCGAAGTCATCTTGTATGACATCGCCCCGGACTCATCCTTTAGGCTGTAATCCCATCAGAAAGCCATTGTGTCATCTGTAATACCAAGATTAAATATATTCTCCTTCAGAACTGTGCATTATATCTGTTTGGGGCTGGAGGAAACAAGACAGAGGCTGGTGGCAGCATCATAAGAGATGCAGAACTTTCATGACCTACACAGAATGAGACGGCAGGTTTTTATTGAAACTTTTGTGTTTCAAGTGTTTAAATTGCCCAGAACTGGAAGCTCTTTTGCAAAGGCCAAAAAATCCCGTACAACTTAAATGCAAGTTCTGTGTAGGTGCCAAGATTCAGTTGTTTTTTATCAGCACTCCTGGGCTTCCCAGTGCTTTCCCCCAATACCAACTGGAAAACTTGTCGGCCCGCCTCTGTAATCTGATGCCCGTCCGCGATTTGCCAAACTGTCAAGAGTTAGCAACAAGAGATGATAAAACACTGCCTGCACAGCCTGCCAAATCTGGAGCCCTGGGGTTCTGTCAGCTTCGGGAAAAAAACACAACTTTTAATTAGTTAATTCACATCACAAAACCGCAACACGTTTCTTACACGTTTTCACAATTGAGCTGCCTGGCCTTGTGATAGAAGATCTCACCAGATGTTCACACAGTACACTCTAGCTCAGTTATTTGTTTTCTTGTCAGCATTAGGTAATAAGGAGGTAAACCCCCGTCAAGAACATCTGTCAGTACACTTGCTTTTGTCTTTGGAATTTATCTGATCATTTTTGATTATCTTGATCATTCCCTACAAAACGGAACAGCAGCTTGAGTGGATTCACTGAAACTGTTTCCATTCTGGATAGCACACAGCATTTCCCACATACTGTATGTCACTGGTCACTCCCAGTCTTCCTTCTAATGTTTAATTTGTTGTTGTTATTGTTGTTGTAAGCTTTATGGTGTATCATAATGCAAAATTCCAGCCTAAACTAATAAATGACTGAATGGATTACTTGGTGCATCACAGGAAAAATGCGTTGCAGGCTCGGGAGTCGTGATCCTTATGGGAAAACGTGGAGCTGATCAGATATATATCTTCCAAAATGGCCATCGGGGAGCTGTTTGAAGTGGTCAGTGGTGAGCTGAGAGCACGCTCCATGAAAGAAAAGTCTGGGATTACTGTTCCGGCATAAAAGCCTCCTGGCATTCCGCCTTATACCGCCAGTCATACTTGGGACTGGGAAGAATTAGAGAGCTACGCTAGGAAAAATTACAGGCGGATGCTGATCATTTCTAGAATGTGTTGGTGAAGCAGGTGAATGCAGGAGGTATCCACTGAGTACACTACTTGGGCTAAAAGAAGACCTGCACATCTCTCTGCAGAACTTCTGTAGCTAGAGCTGCTTCAGATGACAAATTAGAATATTAAATAAGAAGCACTAACACTTCATTATCTGTATGTTTTAATGCTGAGAGAACAGATTTGCAAACGTTTTGCTTTTTTATGTTTCAAAGAAGGGAATGAGCAATATTGCACTAATTAGTTGGATTTAAAGTGTAATCAGACTTTTATTAAATGTTCATAATAGGTACTTCAAAGGGAATTAGGAGGAACATGCATTTTTTTAACATTCCACTGCTGCCGGTTAAGGTGGAATTGTAATTTCTGTGATAAAACGATGCACTGTGTTAATAATCCTGGAACATAATATCTGGTTTGGTCGTGACTCATTTAAATGGAAGGAGTGTTGAGGTCATTGGTATTTTCTGCACAAGGCACAGGATGTTAGTTGGCGAGATTGATATTTTTGTATCGAGATTTCGAGGATGGAGGCAGCAGTTTAGCGGGAGAAACCGAGAAAGTTAGCAACCAAATCCAAATGCAAAACAGAATCTCATTATTAATCCATTTAGACAGCGAATTGCTTGAATAAGAAATGTCTGGATTTATCTGAAGTATAGTAATATTCCGTTTTTATGAAATGGGTTGAGGCCAAGTTTATTTAATAAAAAAAGGATTTCCCTCAAAAGCGATTCACCCTTAGATATAGGAAAATACACACAGATATTAATAACAGCAGGAAATAAAACATGCAGGCTTGACTGGGTAATCACAATAATAGATTATTAGACACCTGAAGAAGGTTCCACAGCCGAAACGTTGTGTTTTCTTTCTTCTCTTTTCAGCATGGAACAAACCCATTACTTGTTCCTTTGCAGATTTTATACATGACTGTTTTGTACATTGCTGTGACAGGTGGGGAAATCGGAAAACAGTGATACAGTCGGACAAAAAAATCATCAAACGGTTTAAATGAAACAATTTCCCCAAGTCCAGCACACCGATGGGCCCGGTGCTGTGCTCGCTGATGAGTTTGCTTTCCACCTCACCTGCATTGAAACACAATAATATTCCCACGTCCGTGCAAATTGCAGGTGAAACTTGTTTCCTTGTAGTAGCCAGTGAGGGAGGTGTAAAATGATGAGACCTGTGGGAAAACAGACATCTGAAAGCTTGCACAGGGAAGTGTGCGTTTGGGTGAGTTTGAGTGGTTGATGTGTTACAGTCAGTGCACAGCCTGCTCCCTTTCATCTTGACAAACCTGCATTTCCAGAAAAATAGGACTGTGTAAACCTGGGTTTTTACTGGAGGACACAACTGTAGAATTTGACTCAAGAAGAGACGCTTCACCATACTGTATGCCTGAGCTGCGGACCTTTTGAGCATTAATGAGAACAGTTCAGTTACTTAACTGTGTGGTTCTTGTCGCATTATTTAAATAGCGTTCCAGTTTGGCTGTAAACCTCCTTACAATGTCAGAGATGAAAAGTGTACTGAAGAAGTCTTCCAGAATGGGAGCACGGGATATTGTCCCTTTTTTTTTCAATTGTTTCTTTTCTGGAGTGTTAGAAATGTAATGGCTGGGTTTACATCGGAAACTGGTGTCTCAGCACAGCCAGTGGTGAACATGGACATCATGTTAACTGAAAGATCCAGCGTGGAGTAAATGAATCACTTCGGCCTTGGCACTTGTTATGCAGTGAGCACCTCCTCCTTTGCACTTCAGCTGAGCACACAGAGGACTGTTAGGCAGGATGGGTTGGGGCCTGATGTAAGCGCTACAGTACACGGCCTAATGTCTTCCGTTGCCTTTCTTATTGCGCTTGTCTTCTGAAGTCAGTCTAAATGATCCTTTCCAGCCTCTCTCACAGCGTATCTGCCTGCAATGGATCTGCTATTCCAAGAGATGAAGAATTTTCTTCCCCTGTGCTATGTCATTATATTTAATCGGCAGTATTGATAGTCCAATACCAATGAAAGGTATAAAGGCATAGAGATGGTGTATTTCTATTCTTCATATTTTAGTTGTTTTTTTTTGCCTGAGGAATAAAATTGGTCATTGGCAAAATTTCAGACTGATTAATGAACTGTTATGATGAATAAAGAGCCTACACCATATTATATTGTGTTGAACCTGCATTGGCTTTATGAATGTGGAGTCAGGCAGTTGCTAGAGAACGAGCTGATGGGAACCTCCTGTAATGGCCTCTCCTAGTCCATAACTCATGTTCTCATTTCATGATGCTCCTGTATGTGATGAACAACCTGATGGTTTACTGTTGCTAAGTGGACTTTTGGGGCTTCTAAGTACAATCCTCAGGAAATCAGGAAATCAGTCCTATTCATGAGAAGGCAGGCTTGTAAATGCGAAAGACAGGAAGGCGAACAAGCACAGTGACAATATTTGCAAGAAATCATGTGGCGCATCCTGTTTGTCTCTTTGTCAGCTTTTCTCTACTTCTTGTGATGTTCTGAGAATCACTCCCAATTACAACAGCATTTGCTGAAACATGCTTGCAACAAACATGCACCAACTTGACATTGATTTCAATACTGTTGTTTTCAAAATCCCATTATCTTATATCTTCTTCACAATAAAAGGGTTGTTGGTGTTCAGTTTCTCTAGTTATTGCCTATTGCTGGTTTCATATTCCTTTGTGTGCCTTTTCTGTAACTTCATTGCCACTTTTTCCACTTAGATTGTTATTTTCATTTCTATTTCAGCCACACACAATTGCTTCTGAAAAGACTTTGCAATTCAGGAAGCGAAATCAATGAGGCAGGAAAATACAAGTATTTTCAGAGAACTCAAGCAGCGATGTCTTTTCAGAAGATACTTTTGCAGGAATGATTAGTTTACTTGGTAAAGAACTATGTGAGCAGTAAAATACAGAAATACACAGGATGTGCGTAACATTGCAGACATTCAGCTACTATGACATTAAATATATGTTTTAGAAGTCTGGCCCTGCAATATGTACAGTAAGACGTGACAGAGTGAAAACTATTCGAGAATATCACGCTTGAAGAACATCTTCAGTATGTTAACATTCCTGTTTCTGAGAATCTGTGTTTTCTCTTTCATCTCAGACTTTAGAGACAAAATATTTAAATTCCAGTGTTTATAATTTTCGAAGTACAGTGGATTATGGTTTAATTATTTTGTCATGATGCTAGGAATACCTTGCATTTACTTTTTGACTTGTAATATTTAGGAATTGGAATATTTTAATAGGAATTGTAATATTTTGAGGCCTGTAAATGCTTTGTCAAGTGTTTTAGTGGAACCCGTGTTCCATGATTATCCTGGCTGTCACATTAAATACGAGAACACATGTCTCAAGGAAAAGATACCTTACCTTTTTAGCAATAGGACTTTATGTGGGAATAGTAAAATGGTCTATCTCTCTGTGAGACTGCCGAGGATTCTGCAGTTTGATTAATCGTTTACAGTACAGAACAGCGTGGGTTGCTAAAATCGTTTTATAAACTGCCATGCAAAAATTTTTATTTTTCTGAAGGGCTCCACATAAGAGTCTTGTGTTTTTCTAGAATCCAGATGATGATAAATGACTCCTTTGGTATATTCTTTTGATGACTTCTCAGCATGAATAATTTAAAGTGATTTTGCAGACATTTTTTTTTCAGCCCCAGGGCCAGGTGAACAAATTACAGTCATCTGTAGACATTTAACTTGCAGACTCTCTAAGTGCAGAGACTGGGCTGTTACACTGTAGTTGTTCTTTCTATAAATGTAAAGAGATAGGAATCCAGTGAAACTGCCGCTACCTGATAATTTTAGCTGTAAAGCTATCCTATCAGTATGATGGAAGCAGCATAGGCCTGTTTTTGATGTTCTTACTGTATCTCTTCAATTTTTGTTTAGGTACATGTATTCCTTATTTCAAATCTATGTTTGAATACCCAGGCTAATTAATTAATAAAAATATCCATCTCTTCATTTTCTAATAGCTTCTTCCAATTCAGGGTCATGTGGGAGGGGAGGAGGGCTATCCCAGCATGCAGTGCACACCCTGGGCAGGATGCACAGACACAGATGCACACACTCACACTCACAATTTTCCTAGAAACCAGTTAACCTACCAGTATACTGTATGTCTGGGCTCTGAGAGGAAAACGGGCCACCCAGAGGAAACGCACACAAACACGGGGAGAACATATAAACTCCACTCAACTAGCGCCCCAGAACCCTTATTGCGTCCAGGGCCCCAGCCCCCCGAGGCAGCAGTGCTGCCCACAGCAGCCCCACGCCCCCATTCATAGAAACAGACAGCGCAGTTACAACTCGCATACACGTTGCATACCTCTTACAGTTACAGCGGTGGAGAGCATACTGACCAGCTGCATCACAGTCTGGTACGACGACTGCACCGCATCCGACTGTAAGGCACTGCAGCAGGTGGTCAAAACTGCCCAACACATCATCGGCAGTGCCTTACCATCCATCCAGGAAATCTACAACACCAGAAGTCTGAAAAAAGCCACCAAAATGATGTCTGACCCCACTCACCCCAGTCATAACTTGTTTTTCCCCCGAACATCTAGTAGAAGGTTCCGGACGCTCCAGTCGCACACAACTAGACTCCAAAATAACTTCTTCCCCAGAGCCGTCAAGCTGGTGACACCCCCACTCCCTCCCATCATGCTATGATCTCTCCTCACTTCTTCCTGTACCCACAATGACTGTAGTCCTACACCACTACACACACGACAACCGAATATAAGCCGAAATTTACTTAAAACCATACTAGTTACTGTTTAATAATCGCTGTATTACTTTTGCACTGTTTTTGTCCTGTTTGTATACTTTTCTCTGTGTATTTGCACAGTTTTTGACAATTTTGCACGGGCACCATACTGTTGTTTACACTGTCATTGTTATTGTATTTCTGTCTATTGTCTTGTCTGCTGTTCTCTTTATATACTGCACCTGAGAGACTAATGAGAAACACTTTTCACTATACTATGCACCCGTGTAGGTATAATGACAAATAAAGTTGAGTTGAGTCAGACCTCAGAGTACGGCAGGTTTCCTGACCTCTAGCTGGAAAGGAGTATTTGTAGGTTATGAAAGGCAACTTGTCATTCAATTTTACTTTCATACTGTATGAAAGAAGCTTTTCTTCCCAGAAGGAATACAAGCGGTATGAGATGCACCAAGAATTTCCAGTGTCATGGAGATTCTCCTTTGATGTCTGAGCTCCTTGGAATTAAGCTTTGAGGGAACCTATAGAACTTATAACAGCTCCTGTCATCGTCTCAGTAATTGACCTTAAATAAGTAAACCGCTCCTTCTAAGTCCTTAACCAGTTCTGGATCAGTCATTTACTTTAAATAAAGAATAAATCTCAGATGGAATGGTCCAGAGGTACAGCACAGCAGGTGCCTTCTAACTCCCCTCCGAGTTTGTGAGGATCTCAAAGTACAAACTGTATTTCTTTGAAATGAGTTAAGCAGCTCTTTGATAAAAGGAAAAACAAAAAGTGCCTGTTTAGTTGTCCAATGTAGAAGACAGTGCTTTCTGGTCAGTTTCTGTCCCAGCGATGGTCACTTTTTTGTTAACTTTTAATTGTTTCTGTGCTCCTTATTGGCTCAGTAAGTAGTATTTCGGTCCGATCAGTAAGCGGTTGACGGGACAGAGCTGTAGTTTAGAATGATTGCAGTGTCCAGGGCTGGAGGAGGCTGGGTGACATCAGTCAGACGGAGGTTCTGGAGACTTCAGTGCCATCGACCAGCTGGGCTGACCCCCAACCTTAGAGGGGGTCACAGTGGGAACCCCCCCCCCCAAAAAAAACAGGCCTTTGAGATGTAAGAGATGTCAGGGCTGCTCAGGTTTTATGTTTGCGTCTCTACGTGGGAACGGAAAGGAAAACAAAACATTTAAAGGGGAACTGCCATGCTATTTTTATATTTTGGGGTTGGAAAGAATCTGTATTGAGCAGCGTTTCAAACCACAACAAAAGTAAAATACAGACAGTAACTTTGAAAACCCACAGTTTTACAAAATAGACTATGTTTCCTGGTATGTTCAGCAGCATGTTTTGCGATTCAGAACGAAGCAACAAAACTTCGGTGACGTGAAGCAGCCATATCACATTGTAAAGAAGCAGGCTGGTGAACACATCTCTTTTAATGCAGCAGAAATACTGTACGACTCTCGACTTCGAGACGGTTTTGCTGAGAAATACTACTTACTTGTAACTCTGCATCGGATCATGTCTGCTTCACAACCTGTACTCATTTGCTCGTGCAGCACATTACATTAGTCATTCCGGAGACTAGCAAGCAGAAGGGGCCGCCGCATCACGTTTGCAACAACATGGCAACTTATACTTTGACAAAGTTTATGATTTGGTGCTCAGTTCAAAATCTGTACATTTTTTCTATGCCATCAATTTACAGTATCTTATTGCCGAGACTTAATAACCGGTAAATCTGAGACACTGGGACTGTGGTTCCCCTTTAGGGCACTGTAGGTTAAAGTTTGGATCAACTTTGTGGAATGTTAGATAAGCGGAAAACCCAAGTTACAACACCATGAGGAAGAAAAATAAATTAAAGGAATTGAGACATAGATGAATACAAAATATATGGCATTTATTTGACACTTTTCTTTCCTGCGAAGCAAGGGTGATAGAGCTCTCGCCAGCAGTAATAGGATAGGATGCCTTAAAATGGGGCACACTGGTTTAATCGAATTAGATTAAATTGGTTAACGGGTTCTTTTATTTATTCTCAGTGAAAAATAAGAAGGAAATGAAACGGCAGTTCAGACCTGTGCAACTTGGTTTCTAGAGTCTTACTTCTCTGTGAAGTCGCATTGTGTGACCGGCGCATAATAAAGTCAGTTTTCCACAGCTGCCTCACCTGTGTGCAGGACTGTGTCATAATCCTGTATCAGGAGGGTTAAGAGGACAGCTGGCAGTGCCTGCTCAACATAGATTAAACCTCTGGGGTGACAGCCGGCCACCACTCTTGAGCTAATTCTCTTGTTTATTTCTGAGCCTTGCCTGTTATTGTTGCAAGCCATGTGGCTGTGCTCGAGATTTGGATCATCTAACTGTACGCCAGCTGTTGAACAAAATCGAAATGGAAAATACTATTCTCTAAGCTACTAAAGGACGTAAGTGAGAAGCACTTTAATTTACTTTCACTGATGCTGCTCATGTTTTAGGTGTTGTAGGATCTGATGCTCCTGTTGAATCAAATATGCAGGATTCTGTGTGGGTTTTACAATATTTTCGTATTTTCAGTCGTATTTTAAAAATGGGAAATAAATCATACTGGCCCACTGTGTTGTATTCATCATTATATTGATCTCTTCAAAAGGTTTGCATGTGTTAATGCCTTCTAAAAAATCTGATGATTTTTTTTATTGTTCACATAACTTCAAATCCAGACTCATGATGAGAAAATGCTCTTGTCCACAGTGAAATATAGCAATGGGGTCTATATTAATTTGGGATGGCTCTGCAGCTGTGGCACATTGTTAGCAAGGTCTTGTTAAAAAAGCAGAGTATCATGAGCTCCAATATGTGCCAGGACATTTTGAACAAACAGCTGGTGTCCTCAAAGGGCTTGGCTGAATGAGGACATTCCAGAATGACAGTGATCCAAGGATTGCATCCAAATCGACAACAAAGTGGTTAACTGCCCACATTATAAATCTTCCATACTGCCCACTTATATGGGCAGACCTCGGCCCGGTCAAGGATCTGTGGCTTGAAGTGAAGAAGTCAGAGCCAAAAGGCCTGAAAGACCCAGAGCAGTCCTGCTTTGAGGAATAGTCACAGAAGAGCCAGAATCTATATGCTCGCTACGGGAAGCATTGTGTCAGCATATTCCTTTCCACAGGAGGATTTACAAAACACTACAGGGTGTGAATTTGTGTGACTCTATGTTTTCCGGCCTTGAATTATTTACGAGAAATGTTTCTTTGTGCTGTGAGTTTACAGTGCAGGTGTTCTTTCTTGACTGACATGGTTTCGGCCAACACAAAGTCACTTTGATGTGATTTTTAAAAACAGGGTCGGTCCTCATCTAAAGAATTCAGTCTTAATAATTTTTTCCCTGATCATGGTTAACTTCATTAAGGGCGAAGCCATTCAATTTCACATCTGCACAGTCTGGAATACCCGTGTGGTCAGGGTCAGAACTGTGTTTACCCAACTGAAGAAAGACGTCTCTGCTCCATTGTTAGCTACTGTATAAATTCTCTACTTTTTGTTGCATTAAAGGCAGGTGTTACATACAGTAGCAATCCTTTACTGTGAAGGAATATTATATAATTATCCACTCGATGATGTGCTTTTCATTTAATCTTTTTAACAGTTCCATTGGAGTATCTCCTTATCGATCTTTAAGGGTCATTGGAGGTTTACACTGAATTTCAAGTTTATTCATGTCAACCTCATGCCCCTTTGACTCTTGCTTCTGCATAGCTCTTATGAGGCTTGAAATGCTGTCAATGTGCAGGTACGCTGTCAATACCAGGCTCTCAATAGCTCATTTTTACACTCCACGCATACAATTTTCTGAATGCGCCTTTTGAGTTTGCAAGTTTATGACGCAGAACTGCAGAACAAAGCTGTCTGCTCTAAGTATTTTTTATTAACCACACTAAAGGTCGAAAGATGTGTACTTTACTGATTATGAGAGTTTAAAAGCATAATGAGAGAAACCACCATGTCCAGTGGCAAGACATAGATCACTTCACTGTTGATTCTGAAGAGTTTTTTGCCTGTTTGGTATTGTTTTTTACTTCATTAGTAAAATTTAATAGCACAGTTTAAACGTCACCTTGGTTCTCCTGACTGAATTCTGGTCTTAATGGCACTTTAAAAGCCATTGTACTCCACAACATTCACCTGTTAGGCTTGATCAGGAGGGGCACACAAGCTAATGAGTGTGCTGGGGTACCTGCAGGCAAGGGGCCAGTAAGAGTTGTTATGAGGTTGTGTCAGGACAGACTTTCCTAACTCTCAGTGTTGGTGTGACCTTTCATGAACCTCAGCTACAGTAGGACCACATTAGCAACTTCACCTCTGCAGACGTGTTGTATCCCTTGCTGGAGATAACAGGAGAATTTAGTGGTGGAGCCCTTCTACAAGAAGAAGAATATACTGTAGGATATTGCAAGAAAAGGGAGAAAATAAAACTTTTTGTAGTTGTCATTTACCAGGAATTAGCATGTTCAGTAGTTGTGGGCTCACCAGGGAAAGTGTTATTAGATCTTGCCACTCATTGTGTCAACCGCTAGAGGCTGTTTCTTTATTCCCCCAAAAAAACAATCACAACAGTCTTGCCAAGTTAAAAAAACACAATTTTTCCCTGGGCCGATTGACTTTCCAGGTTATCTCTGAGAGCTTGCCACCTGGGCAGCTGCAGTTTTACGATTTGAGATCCACGACTTCTGTTTTGTAATCTGTGGATTTCCTTCTCTCCTTAGGGACCTCCGGGTTCACAGCCATCACCACATGCACAGCCTCCACCTCACAACCCCAGCAACCCCATGATGGGCCCTCACACTCAGGTAATAACAGTAGACTGCCACTGTAGCGCACACAGTCACAGGGCACACTCCCCACACCATACAGTATATTCCAAAATATCTGGGTGTATTTGCACTTTCTGAAATGCCAATATGAAGTTATAAACATGCTCAGATGGGAATTTCAAAATAGTATTTTATCATACAAGCTTTGACATTTTAAGGACCAAAGCAAAAACCTAAAAATGTGGGCCATTTTTGTTACGTTTTTTGAATACAATACATGCAGTTCTCTGGGGGGGCAAACTTTGATGGAAGAATTGAACAATGGGAACAGGAGCAAAGTTTATAGAGTCAGCGTTAAGTGGGCACCCCCAGATTAGGGAGTTTGGAAAAGCCAAGAGGGTAGGCCACTCGGTTTAACTTATTCTCCCTCCTCTCCAGCTCCCCTCATGATTGATCCAAGTCCTAGCCAAACTCTGCAAGGATGGCCTGAATAGCTCTTGGTTGCATTGGTCATGTGCCCTCCTGGCCAGACACGTGCCGTTCAGTTTGTCGTGCATCTGTGTCTGCTCTGTTTGTGAGCCGTGCAGAATTATTGGTACCAGCAGCACATGGACCACAGCTGACGTAACTGTGCCACCGGTAAGAAGGAGACATAACGGCAGCATGGTGGTTAGTGGAGCACAGCCATTCACAGCTGTTTCAATCCAAACCCCACAGCTCTGAGTCCAGAGGCCACACTGGGGAAGATCTTTTCATGTGTGTACAGCTGTGTCTCGCACTAATTGCACTGCTGTTTAATCAAAAGCCGTGTTACAAGGAATTACACAGCACAGAAACGGTTCCCAATGTCACCAGTTTCACTCTCATCTGGAGTGGGGCAGAAACAGCGGTAGCCGAGTTCGTCCTGGAAAAAGTTTCTATACATACAGTATTTTATTATAATAATCAACAGAAGATTATACATAGCCAAAGACAGCAAATAAAAGATGAAGGTCTGTTTTTCGGTGTGAATAAGTCAAGTTTTGCATTATATCAGATCATTGCATTCAGGAACAGAGGTTGTACCAGAGTCGAAGTAGCGGCTATCTGGTTTAAAAGTTTGAGCCTTATTAAGCCTTCTCCAGGCCAGCAGATGACGGCCAGGATAATCGGTTTACTTTCAGGTGGAGGCGGTACAGTTTCCTTATGCGGTTCTGTTACATTTGTCCTGTTACTCTCCTACCATCCTGTCATCGGTTCCACATCACTTTCTTTCCTCCGTTGCGCAGTTGTGTTGCCGGATCTTTCAGGAAGGCACAGTGGACCTTTCTCCCCAGCTTGCTCAATTGGGTTTTCAAGATTTTGCTATTCTCGAAAAAAGTGTCGGGAAAGAGAAGAATTGAGCAGTTTTTGCTGTTGGTTTCTGCTGATTCCCAGCGCACTGCACTGTCTTGTGTCTAGCCTGTCTTTGGTTAGAGGTCAGGTGCGGGGTAGCATGGTACATGACTGGGAAACATGCTTGCTTATAACATCTCTTTGCTCTCCGGTGTGTGGTTTAGGCCTGTAGGGTTGTGAAAAGTTCAGTGAAGGTTCGAAACTAGTTTTAATTTGTTTTAGAAGAAGTGCCACTTTCCAGAGAACGCACAGAACCACACAAAAAGCACCTTCCTGTAATGCTTTGCAAAAAAGTTTTTATCTGAGTATAATTAGCCTTGGTCAACCTCTTGTGTTACTATAAATGGGTGTTTAGGAGGGCCTAATGAATGCCTATGCATTAAAACTCATGCAAAGTTTAGTTTTGGCAGCAGTTATCCCTGCCTTTCAGTTATTCTGAAATGTCACATACTGTACAACAACTGTCTGTCTCCCCACAAAGAGTGAATTGCTAATGACCCCTTTCACACACCCAGATCAGATTCTACAGGTCCCTGACCATCCTGCAGGCTGGGCCTTGACTGCTGGCCTGGTGCTGATGCTGCATCTTAGCACCTCAGTGGAAGTGCAGGCTCCCATTCCATACCGGCTTGATCTGTTCCTAGATTTAGAAGTTGCATTCTCCTGCAAAACCAGTATTACATTGCATGGATATTATTTTTGCTCTTTGTTTGGTTAGACGTGTTCACAGTTAGGTCATTGTGTTACAGAGGTAGCTCTCTGTTGGTACAGTATGTTGAAGACTACAGCTCACAGAACCCAAATACGTCTCCAACTACTAGGCAGTGGGATTGATTCTCATTTCCATCCCTGCTGCTCTTCTAAACATGACCAGAGCATACCAGCTGCTTATTCCAGCTGACACAAAGCGGAGCAGAGTCCACTGCTGGTCTCCCATTTTCCTGAGCCACGGTGAAATGCTGAAGAACTGACAGGGGAAGCTTCATTCACAGCACAACCTCGTGCATATTTCCAGCCCTTCCTCTCTCCCCCTCAAGTCTGCATCTTCTGCGACGCCCGTTCTAAAACACGCGTACCCCAGAACGCCGCGGCCGTCGAGCGACCCCCATCAGCAGCGCGTCGGCCGGGGGCAGAGGAGACGCTGCGGCGCCTCCGCCTCAGCCCTCTCCGTTCCTCTCCCCCTGTCCGCTTCCTCCCCAGTGAGGGCGCGCAAGCCCCGCGCGAGCCCCGGGATCCTGTCGCGGCTTTGTAGAGCGCCGAGAGGGAAAAACAAAATGTGTGAGGCTTTGTGAAGAAGCTGCTCCTGAATGTCTTCCTTACTTGTCTGTTTTTTTTTTCCAGCGTAGGAGGTGCAGAATCAGCGACCTGCGATTGTATCTCAGCTATCGCAGGGTTTTTTTAAATGCACATAACGGGCTTCTTTTTTGAACAGGAAGGCCAAGGATTGACCTCGTGCTTCTCTGTTCTCCTCCGCACAGTGTCTGAACGTGATTGAGTGACAATGTTTCTCACGGCTGTTCCTCTGGGAGGGTGGCGTCCCTTATAGATCAGCAACTAGAAGCTGCCTGGAAGAATTGGGCTTTAGTGCAGAGGAAGTATGGCAGATTTGGTTGGGTGTTTGGTCCTACAGAGTAGGAGAGATGTACACTTGTCTCCCTACCTAAAAAATTCAAGTTCTAACAAAAAGCTTTGATTTTAAATATGCTCCAGTGATGCCAGTTCTGGGTCCCCAGTAGTGTTCGATTGGTACAGTGGGTCTAACCCGGACCAATGGTGCCCCTGCAGGCTTGTCAGTCAGGGTCAAGCCAGTGTGCAAGCTGCTTGGCTCAGCAATGACTACATATACTGTTTATTGTCCCTGAATTCCTAGGGGAACCATTTCTTCCTGGCACGTTTCAGAGAGGGCATTTGTCCCAGCCGAAGCTCAACGCAGCGAGAATTTAGTTTTGTGGTCGAGCCTTTTATTTGTAATTAGGAGCCTAGGAAAGGTCAGAAACAAGAGGCAGACATTTGTCCCTGAAATAAACACAAATGTTGTGTCGGTAGGGGTTTGTGGGTTGAAACTCTGGGAGTCTGGCTGTCTAAGATCGAGGGAGGGATAGCACGGGGCCAGTTCGCCCATTGTTGAAATGGAGACTTTGATGGCGAGTTTAAAAAAGTGCTTCTGCACCGTAGGGAAACGAGAAATAATGTGGTGTCGCCATTGAAAATATGATGAAAGCCATGCTTTGCAGTTGACACATATGCTTTCCCTGTTATTTAAGTGTCTTTCATTTCATTTGTGAAATGTAGTATTATTGTTATTTGCTCTGCCTTGGGCTCCCCGAAGGGCGTTTTGGGACATCTCCACAGGACGAAGAGCTTTGTCTCTCAGGACAGACAGTTAACCTGTGTCTCTTGCCATTGTCTTTGCAGCCCTTCATGTCACCCCGCTACCCCGGAGGCCCCAGACCACCCCTCAGGATACCCAATCAGGTAAGAGAGGGTGAACACCCCCCCCCCCCCCCCCCCCCGCCAGGGGTTGATTTCGACGCAGACCTGCGCGCGAGCACCTCCGCCAGAGCTGCGCCGAGCTCCGGCTCATCCTCCGGCTCTCCCAGGATTTCCGCCAAGGCTTTCGGAGAGGAGATGCTGTCATTTCATTCCGGGAATCCGCAATCGGTATCTGCTGGAGTCATTTTAAGGGCTTTGTTTTAAAGTCTTTGAATTAGAAAATTTGTGGAATAACTCTGTGGAATAACATAGGCCATCTCATAGTTTTGTGGGCTTACACTTTAAAAAACACTGATCTATTACATTTTATTTCAGCTTTTTGGATTTATCATATTGAGAGTGTTGCTGTTTATATTTCACCCACCGTACCTGGGGCAGTAATGCTTTGTTTATAATTAGTCTGTGAATTATGTGCCAGATTTTATTAGATGAGGTTTGTTTTCTCTTGTTTTTTTTTTTGTATCGCAACCATAATTTTATTAGCTCTGCCAGAGCTCCGGTGATTATTGTATATTCAGATGCAGTAATTAAGTTCCATGTCTCTCATACAAATGCTCAGTTTAGGAAGTGTTCATTGGTCATTTGTTCTGTAGCGTCTCCAGTCTCCAGTCTTGACTGTCTCTGCCTGCTTCGGTTTTTATGAGTTGCTGCAGTTGCTCTCCCTTACGGAAGAAGAAAAAGATAAACACCGTATGAACAGCATGAAGCACGGGCTGAATGTTTCTCCCGCGAAAGACGTTGCTGAAGCTGCACTGGCTGTGCAGGAAAGAGGAAACCAATTTTCTTTTCCCCGCTACGTCGGGTGGAGATAATGGCAGTAACAGTATCATCATGTGAGACTAAATGGATAGCTCCCACCAGCTCCTTCAAACTGAATACGGCAGAAAACTGGGCTATTACACCAAATATAACAATATTATATTTAAGTAATAACACATACTTTTCCTGTAATCAGGAGCCAAAGATGGTGTTTTTCTAGCATTGTGCACATAATTATGTGAGATGATTCCGTTGTGTCATGGGGGAGCGGTGTAGGTTTTATGTACTTACTAAAGTTCTCGGGAGTACTTTCCTCTGTTTGAAACGGCAGGAGTAGGCTTTTAAACCTCCCCGAGAAACAATAAATGGAGGCCACAGCCTTAAAAGAACCCCAAGAGCTGTTATCCTATTGAATCACATTTTTTGATCTTTTTAAATTAAAATACATTTTGTTATTGTAACACAGCCGTTTTAAATAGGCTTCCGTCGATGAGGTGACAACTTGCCATTTGCTCCCGATTTTATGAATAAGCGAAGCCATTCCTGTGATCCCTGCGTTATGCTAACAGGGCTCCAGGGCTTCTCTGTCATTGTGCTTCTTTCAGTGCAATATATCAGACGCTCTTTCATACGCACAATGGCTCTGTGATGTTTATGTACGCCAGGCTGACAACAATAATAATTTAGTTTACGCTGCTAAATATTTTCTTATCTGTCTAGGCTCTTGGGGGAGTCCCAGGAAATCAGCCATTATTGCCTAGTGGAATGGATCCAACACGGCAACAGGGTCAGTCTTGCGGAAGTGTGTTTTGCTTTATTTATAAATTGGCTGAAATTTCCCTTAGATGTGATCTAATATCTAAGGAGCATGTTGCATGTCGCGTGAACAAGACCTCTTGCTTCAGTTTGTTTTATCGTCCTTCAGCGGAATGTTAAGTTTCTAAAAGATTTAATAACGGACTGAAATCATTTTGAGGATAATTTTGTCGACTCTAATTGGTATTAACACCTGATGTGCATCACTGTTTCTGTTAAGGGCAATGTATGGAAAAAACAAACTGCCTACATAAACTCTACTGCTTGTGCTGACACTGTCATCGTTGTATTGACTGATGCTTAAGCTTTCCTTGTTTCTCTGTTTTTGATTTAAACATGTGGCAACTCTCTCACAGGGCATCCAAACATGGGCGGGGCTATGCAGAGGATGACTCCTCCCAGGGGGATGGTCCCGCTGGGACCTCAGGTACGTGATTGGCTGGAGGGTATTTCAGCGTCTCTGGCCACTCTGAACCCACTCACGCACAGCTGCGCAGCAGTCACAAAGTTTGACTCTCTCTGCATTTGCATCTCCCTGCCCCGTTTTTGTTTCAACTCTTAAGAAGCTGCATGGATGTTCTCCTCAGTCCATCCTGCTTTCCTGCCATGCTTTTCTTTAACCACATGGGGCTGGGTAGCTTGTGTTCTTGTGGTGCTCAGAAAAATTGTCAATTAGTATTTTAGGAAAAAAGTATCCATGAAGATTTGTTTTGAAAATACATATTAGTGCATTTCCATTAGAGCCTTCTGCCACTGCCTTCCCTTTCTGTGACCAGAAGTGGCTCAGTTTGAGAAGCGAATACCCTTTGACATACCTTGATAGTACACAGGGTGGATCAAGTGCCTACCTTGACATACTGTACGTATTGATTTAATCATGCAAATTGCCAGTGCTTTTTCAAAGGGTATGCTTTCCAAGCGTTCCCGTTACTGTCAGCTGGTGTGACTGTAGTTGAGCTCTGTTCTTCTGAGGGGTTTGTGGAGCCTCTCTCGCTCCTCCTGCAGTGTTAGACGGTGACGTAGCGGAGCTCCTCATCGCTGTGTGTGTCTTCTCATCCCTTCTTCCTGTCCCAGGGCTGCCATTAACTGCTTTCTCCTTTCTTTCCCCTTCCTCTCCGGTTTTCCTCGGATCCTTGGTTATCCCTGCAGAGCTATGGAGGTGCAATGAGACCCCCTCTGAATGCCTTAGGTGGTCCTGGGATGCCCGGGATGAACATGTGAGTAATCTCGGCAGTTTGGTCCTAAAGCTTCGCTTTCAGCGTGCTTTCAGTGATGCAGTCTGGGCCAGCCAGGCTGCGGCTGCATGCAGCGCAACTAACTGTTGAACACTAGTCCTGACTCCTGATCTGCATGCTTATAGAACATAAGAGGGGTTAGCCACCGTATCAGCTGAGTCGCTTGTTCTCTACTCCCACAAGCCTTCACTAATCAGTGTTCTTTAAGCTGCTGCCAGTATATTCTAAAGTTTGCGTCTCGGTAGAGGAATGTAATGCAATAACTGTTATTGTAAAATAACATTTTAATACAGATACCGTAAGCAAACGGTGTCGAACAAAGCAAACAAATGACAGTCTTGAAAAACAGTTTGGTTTTCAAGAAGGTGGTCGGAGGCAGTGCAGTCCTGGTGTTTCTAGGTACTGTAGCTACAGTATCACCATCTCTGCAGGGAAAAATGGAGGACAAACAGAAAGGACAGCTCAGTGACCAGTCAGGATAAGTGCAGATGGTACAAGGACACCTGAGGGACTCAACACAGGACACAGGGTAGTGAACAGCAGGGACAGCTCAGTGACCAGTCAGGATAAGTGCAGACGGTACAAGGACACCTGAGGGACTCAACACAGGACACAGGGTAGTGAACAGCAGGGACAGCTCAGTGACCAGTCAGGATAAGTGCAGACGGTACAAGGACACCTGAGGGACTCAACACAGGACACAGGGTAGTGAACAGCAGGGACAGCTCAGTGACCAGTCAGGATAAGTGCAGACGGTACAAGGACACCTGAGGGACTCAACACAGGACACAGGGTAGTGAACAGCAGGGACAGCTCGGTGACCAGTACAGAATAAGCACAGAGAGTATAGGCAGACCTGAGGAATAACTGGACACAGGATTAGTTAGAGTCATAAAAACAGAGAGGGGACAGGGATGTTGGGATGTTTCAGAAACGTGCCAGCAGGGATAAGCAGCCAGCAGAGAGAGACAGAGAGAGTGCACAAGAGCGTCTGAGTGGGAGAAGGCAGGCAGAGGAAACTCCAAGCAAGCAGCTAAATCTTGGATGACTTGAACATGTCGGACAACTTACAGGATACTTACCTTATGATTCCACTTTTAGAGCCTCATAATATACGGCTTGTTTTCTGCAAATGACAAGATAATATAAGCCCATCCATCCATCTGTCCATTAGTAGCCTCTATTCCTGGTGAGGGTTTCGGTACTCAGTGGGCCTGGAAGTGCACAGCTCCTCTTTTCCCTGGACAGGCTGATCTTCTTATGCAGGTCCACGGATAAAATTACAGTCACATTTTTACCATCCTTTCCATCGTAGAAAATACACAAAATAGCAATAATCTTTTTGTAGATTTTGGCCAGTGTTTTCCCCAGTATTGATGATGACTCTGCTTTCCTGAAACAAGAGAAGTGTGCTGTTTCTGGAGGTCCCTGTTAGCGGGTACAATGCAAGCCACTTTATAGTTTTGGAAGAAAAAATGATAGGATGAAGTAGTAATTACCATTGTTTTTAAATCAGATCTTCTGTCTGGTACAGAGTTTTGAATTTGTACTATAGTTCATAATTATGGTGTATTTCCTACAAAAATCTTTTATTGAAGATTCAAGGAGAGTTGCAAGAAGGAGATTATTTGTGCACCGTAACAGAAGATAGATAAGCCAGGAACAATCCGAAGAGTTGTGTTGTGTAAATAAGTACAAAGAATCTAGTTGCAGGGCTTGATAAATGATTTAGTAGTTGCTTGCAATCATAGGACTGCTGTTTTAAAATAGTTCTGCATTTTGATTCTGAAGAAAATGTCTTTTAACCAGTGTTTTAGTGTAGCTGGATTCACAGAAGGGCGAGTTATTTGTTTACTCTCTGCTTTGTGAATTAAAACTGCAGCAGTTGCTTTACAGAAGCATTTTTGCAACATAGCAAACCATTTAAGCAACAGAAAGACAGTTACATGGTTACATGGTACAAGGACTCGTCAGGCTCGTAGACATCTTCCACCTGTTAAACAGCAACTTCCAATAGAAAGTGGAAAGATATTGGAAACTCAGCTGTGTCCTTGACCTGAGGTCTGAAGACAGAAGTACTGGGCATTCATTAACCCTCTTAATTATGGATGTGTTTCAGTTCTTTAAAAAACACATTCAGTCCATGAAGTATACAGTGGGTTTAGTGTATTGTTCATTGTGAAGTGTCTTCCAAAGCTTGTAAGTAATGAATATTTCAAAGATGTGTACTACTGACACAAGTTAGTTATCAAATGTTCTGACATGTGTCTTTATTGATGTTTTCCTGAGTAGGTCTACCGTCCAAGAAAAACACTTTGCTAATGGCACCATGCCACGCAAGGCCACATGTCCACTTACTGAATTAAACATGTCCGCTCATGCAAAATCAGTTCTTTTTAGTGGGCAGCTTTAATTGATCACAGACGGCGCTTGTTAGAATCTGTAAAGTCACAGCACAGGAGACAGGAAGTAAGGCAGCTTAGATTTGGACATTCTGGCTAGGAGCACACGCCTCAAAATTAAAAGTGACACTCTAAAGATATGGGCTTCAAACCAGAACAACTCCAAAGGTTGTGCTGTTGGCATCCTAATTCGGGAGGCATGCTGGGAAGATGGCATTCCCCCACTGGGACCGGAGTGTTGAGTTTCTCACTGGCCCCAGCTACTGGCTGGTAGAGAAGCCAAAAGCATGTATGATTGTTGTGAATGAAACCCCCATCTGCTGCTTCATTTTGCAGGGGTCCTGGAGGCGGCAGAGCATGGCCAAACCCCCCCAACGCCAACTCGGTAAGTACACCTCCGGCGTGAGCGGAGAGCCGAAAGTCGGCCGCGCCTGCGCCCGCGACGCGCTCTCGTTCCCCGCGGGGCCGGCGGGCGAACCGCCGAGCCAGGGCTCCCCTGCTTTGGCCAGCGGTCACGTCCGCGGAGCCTGCAGAGCCGCTAGCGCGCCTCCTCGGTGCGGGCCGAAGCGGAGACGCGCCATTGCACACGACGGGCACGAGGCAGGCGGATGAGCTTCCTAAGCTGAGAAAGTGGGTTGGAAATCGAAGGCTGCTGGGGCTTGTTTGTAACCATCTGTCTTCCACATATCTATCCTTTTATATTATCGATCTGAGCCAAATGGCTTCCTCTTGTTTGTGACGTTTCTTACGTTTTTATAGTCCTTCCATCTTGAAGCCAGGCACTCTGTGTCTCGCGCGTCTTCCACGGCCCTAAGCCCGTCATGACAACGCAAGTTCGTTACAGACAGGAGGAGGCCCTTCTGCTGATCTAGCCTGTTCGGTAGTCAGTAGTTAAGTGGTCCAAGGATCTTAGGTTTTTTTTTAGTGATCGCTGATCATTGAAGCGCTTGCAGATGCTTAACAAATGGGAATGAAATGAGAATTAAGGTTCTGATTTGTAGATCTTATGGATGTTGAAAAGGCTTAAGAACATATCAAACATAATGAAAAACATTTAATCATTTAATCCTACTTCATGAGGTCAGTTTGTTGCCACATTCGGTCATCCTTCTGGAGTTACTCTGCTGTGAAAGAAGCAATAGGTGCTTTAATAAGTGCACGTTGGGGACGCTCATGTATGTCAGGTTTAGAATAAGGCATGAAGTGAGACAGTCTTGGAGCCTCTTTGACGCCGACAGGGCTAACTTGAGGAAAAGACAGTACAGGCTGAAGAGGAGGAGAGTGCTTTTGTACCTTAACTGCCTCCTGGATAAAATGGGGGGGGAGTGAAAAGGGTGTGAACCCAGTAGATCACACCATGCAGCCACAAGCTCAAAAATCATTGTACTGTACCTAATAAGCTAATAAATCTAATAAAAACGTTTTTGTGCATCTCCATTTTGCTCTTCAGCCATGGCAAAAAAAGCAACAAAATTGATTTTATTGAAGATAGCGGCACAGGCATTTTAAAAAGTCCGCTTGATTGTTGTTCTAGTCTGGCACAAGCGTTGAATTTTCTGTCTACTCTTTGAGAGAAAGGATGCCTTAATCTGCAGTACTCTGAGCAGCATGCTGATCTCTACTGTAAATCTGAGCCTGAGCTCTAGGAAATTAGTAATTGAGGCTTAAGCATCGTTTATATGGCATCTGTATTATTTGTTAACAACTGAAATGATTAAGAACGTAAGAAAGGATACAAGACAAGCTAGAGGAGGCCACCTGGGCCGTCTACTGTATCTCAATTGATTGCCACTATATAAGTGACGCAAGGATCGCATCCTGTTGTTTTTGAAGCTACATGGCTGTGCAGGACCTTCCAGAAAAATAAAGTGGCTCCTATTCTTGGTTTTGACAGCTCTTCCCCATCATAATCTGACAGCCCTTAATTGCTGCACGAAACACCCAGTCCTAAAATATTTGACCCACTGTCTCTGCTGAAATAGCAGATTCATGAAGGGAACATGCTTTCAGTCTTGTGCAGCCAGTCTTATAATGAGGTAAAAATCACAAGGATTTTATTTTTCATCAGAAAAGATGGGGAAACATCATAAATGAGGTTGTTTTTTTTTCCTCACACTTTGTCAGCCATCTCACTAATACTGCAGTCTCTGCCTGAAACCAAGTCCTCCAGTATCAGCTTCATTAAGGCTGTGGTGTGTCAAGATTTACTGAATTTCACCAGCGCTCCTTGCATTCCAAGAAGGTGATTTCAAATGCCTGGCAGCAACTGGCTCTTGGGAGTTTTTATCACTTCAGCAATTTGCAACTTCTTCAGGGTCTTTCCTGCTCATCCTTCAGATTTGGAAGCCTTAGGATTTGAAATGCATAGCACACTTGTCACCTTTTGTGATGTACTGCACCATGGGACAGGGGATTGAGGTAGACCGGTCTTGTAGAAGATATTAACAGCACAGACATACTGTACCACCGGAGCAGCATACCGTATAGATTACATACAGATTGGACCAAGCTTCTTTTTCCTAAGATTCAATTTTATGGTGTCTGCAAGTTTCCAAGCATTCCTGACCGCGCTGAGGCTAGAGTGAGCATATCTAAACCCCGTCTCTTATAACTGCAGTACGTCTCTACATCCTATTTGGTTAAAAGGGCAGCACAACAGATGAAACTCCTTATATCCAGCAAGAGGTCGGCTGGTGGCTGTAGTTCTTCAGCAGTGCTTGAGAAATCCCACGGCGCTGAGTGGGCGAGTGGATTTGACAAACTGGGGGCAGCGCGATGCTTCTTCATTGTGTCCCATTGGTGCCTGCTGTCTGACTGCTGAGAAGGAAGAAGTCTCAGCAGCCCGTTTTCACAGACACAAACAGCACAGGACATTCATCTCGGAGCGAGCGGACTGTTTGTGTTCTCTCGGGCTGCCAGAGACACCAAGGCAGGCATACTTAGGCTGTGCTCCATTCCAGAGTTTGTCACAATTTTGTTGTAAATAATTTGAAGAAAAATACTGGATCATAAGTGAGTTGAGTACAAGCCAGAGCATACATTGTGTCCTTAGCACTGTTTTCATAGTTACTATGAAATCTAACTTTCAGGGGAGAACACAATGCAGATTTGTGCACTAAAAAGATATTTTCTGATTTTTTCCCCCTAGTGCCGACAATTTATATAAAAATGTAAAATTAATGTTTTGAGTTAACTAAGCTCGGTTAAAGAGCATTATACTGTGTGTTCTTAAAATGTATTACTTGTGTTTCAAGTATATCCAGTATATCCAGCTGAGGTATGGTCGAAATCAAACATAAAGATTCCATCAGTTTATCATAATGAAGAACAAAATACAGTATGCAATAATTTATGATGTTTTAAGATGTTGTAACAGCCCTGCATCACTAAAACATCACTTGTGTATTTAGAATGCCGCACAGAATGCTCTCAGTTGTGTACGTTGTTTACATTTCACTGGAGTGAAGTAAGCTTTATATTCTCCCTATAGATTAAATGAGTCATTGAGACTAATTCTTTGTTTACGTAGAATTGAGACCAAAATCTCTTTTTCTCGAGCAAGGTGAAACCAGTTTTGTGGAGACATTGCCTTATAGACCTCAGTGCACACACTGAATTTCATACAGACAATACATCAGTGAAAAACTGCCAGATAGTTTTAAAACTTTTCATGCCAATGTCCTAAAAATGCAAATCTCTACTCAGGTATAACCAGCCTAAATGAATGTACAAATTTCAACTGTGTTAAAATATTAGGCAGAGCAACAAAGTGACATGCATGTTTTCGAAATGGGACAGGGACAGGTTACTGTCAGGACTGAGGTTCCCAACGTTTTTGTTTATCCTAAAAAGAAAGTTTTATCTATTAATTTCTGACCAAAACAATGTTATTTTGTGTCATTAAAGGGGGCTAGCACTCCCAGTTTCTCAGACAAGTTATTAAGTCTCAGTAACAAAATAAATTAATTGATATTACTGAAACGTTTTACAAATTCCAAATTAAGCACAAATTTGTGAACTTGGTGCAAGTCATGTAAGTTTCAAACTTGCATTCGTTTTCTCACGAATTACGAGGTGATGCAGCCCTTCCTGCATGCTAGTCACCGTAAGGACTAATGTAATTTGATGTACGAGCGAATAAGTACAGGTTGTGCAATAGACATTACACTGCAGAAATGTTCCACCGTGATCTGCATGCAGGGTTATCAAGTAAGCAGTATTTGTCGGCAAAACTGCCTTGAGGTACGAGAGCAATATTTCTGTTGTATTAAAAGTGATGTACTCACAAGCCTGCAACACGTCACCAGAAGTTTTGCTGCCTCCTTCTGAATTACAGAACATGGCGCTGCGCAGACCTGGACAATTGTCTATTTTGTTATGTAAATTAGAAGTTTTACAAGTTACTGTGTACTTTTTACCTTTATTGTGGTTTGCAATGCACTTATCAATGATGATTCTTTCTAACCCTGAAATGTAACCATAGTGTTGCAGTTTCCCTTTAACATGTCCAGTATTTAGTACAGGCATAGCTTTGGCAGTCCGTTAGGGCATGTACTATAGAACGCAAAAGACTAGTAACAATGGCAAATAATAAAGGAATTAAAAAAAAACCCTTGTGAGGCGCTGTTAGAAATGGGATCGAGTTGAGCAGTAGGTCTGCAGACCTGGAGGCCCTGTTTTGGTGTTCAGGCGGATCCTTTTTCCGCATTTTGCCAACACAGAGATAAGTGACGATGACCAAAAAATTATCATTTTTTCAATTGGAAATGAAAACTGGGAGTTTGAGCCTGGGTCAGCTGTGACCACATTTCCCTGGGGGGTGTTTACATTTTAAGGGGGGGGGCCGTGTGGGGTTGGTCAGTCAGGGTTTGGTCACTTTGTCGCGACACGGCACCCCCCTGTGGCCTGCAGAGCGTCTGCAGGCACTCAGTGCTACTGGTGAGGGACGTGTCTCCTCTCCCATTGGTGCATCACCTTCAGTAGGAGGCTGTGGTGCCTGTGACGCTGAAGGACAAGAGGCTGGAAGGTGAGCGGGTCACAGGGGTCTGCCCTCACCTCCTCATTCTCTCCTGTGTGCGGCTGCAGGCTTCACGTCTGCTGCATAGATCACGCCGATTACATCTATCGGCACATACTGTAGATGTAAGGAAAAAAAATAGAACTGGTGATTCCAAAATCGGAAAAAAAAAAACAAATTATGTCACAAAATAAAATTGGCAATTCAAGTGAATTCAAGTCAGTCCCTTAGAGCTGAGCTCCTGAATCTGCAAGCCTAAACTCTTAACAAGCTGCATGTTCTGCTTCAGCAGATCATGGCCCTTTTCCCCTAGCAATATCCCGAGAACAGTTGCTGTGGACATTCTCACTGTCTCTGGAAATGGGATACGATTGAATATACTGATTTTGTGTCCATAAAAATGTAAAATTACATTAGTGCATGTTCTTGTTTACAAAATGCCCGTGGTTCTATGACTGTTCAGAGAACATATGGTCAGGGAACACATGGCATCTCAGTTGATGCAGTATGTCTACCACAGCAGTGCAGCGATTTCAGTAAATTATATGTTTTCTTCTCTGGATCAGCAGCCGCTAATGTATTTCCTCATTTTCTTTCTTCTCAGATACCATACTCTTCTGCTTCTCCTGGGAGTTATGCGGTAGGTGATGTCTTTACTTTTAAGTCTAATGCATCTTTATTCATGTGTGGAAATAGCTGTCCAGATGTAGAGAAGGCTGTCTTGCATATTGGCTGAGAAGTGCACATCTGATTCCTGTTTTTTTGTCCTGTTGTTTTTTGTCTGGCATTTTCAGTGCATATGCTGATGTTCATTAGCAGAGCAGTAATCAGTCTGGTCCAAATTGCCTGAAGCAGTGCATTTTCCACAGGCATATGGTGCTACAGCAAATTGTCGTCAGTAACAAATTTGAAAAGACAAGACGAATGCTGAGGACAAGCATCAGAAATCAGAAAGAAGAGGAAAGAGAGTCTCCTTTCATGACTCTGAAGTCATCCCCAGTCTTTTTAAACACTACCTTAAAGCAAATTCTAGGCCCTGCCATGCCTACGTGCTGCTTTTAATGACACAAGAGAACACAAGAAAGCTTACGAGGCCATTCTAGTGCCTGAGCTTAACTGTGACATTGATTCACAATACATTTCCTGTTTTAATCAGAGGTATTAATTAAATGTATGCAGTCCTCTGCCTCCTGATTGCAGTGTTTTGTCTGTCTCCCCCCTGCTGGGAGATTGTGGTTGGGGGGGAGGGTTCCAGTATGTTGGGCATCCATTTGTTCAAATATCAAGTTGGTCAATATCAAAATCATCCTGGGTCTGTTTTTGCTGATTCACTAAATATCTTGTAATATAGATAGATAGATAATACTTTATTAATCCCATAGGGAAATTGATGTAGCTAATATATAGTGCTCATATACTGTAGTGCTAAACTAATATATAGTGCTTTGCATTTTTATCGTCATAAATTACAGTCTGCACCGGGGTGTAAATCTTTTGACAGTACAAGCTGTTTTGAAACATTGTTTACAGCAGGTGTTTTTAAAACGGCATATCATGCAAGTTGCTGTGGTGTGATGCTTTATATTTTTAACATTTGATTTTGTGGAAACGCCTTTTAATTAAGTATTTCTCTTTTTTATGTGAATTGAAGGAAAGTAAGAGGGAAATATTGGTGTTCTAGTTAAAATACTTTAGCAAGGGTTCGTGTTAATTCATCTCCTTTGCTTTGACCCCTGGGGTGGTATGTCTATTCTTCACGGACGTTGAAAAAGATAGTTTGAAATGCTGTTGATGCTAATTAAAATCTTTGGGTTTTTCTGTTTGCGCTTGGAGCATGTTCTGATTCCACTCTTAAAGAAAACACTTGGCTTGGGTAAAATAGTTTCCATGTGTGAGTAACTGGCACAGACTCAGCACACGACCTCATCGGCACAGGAAAAGTGAGAAATTTAGGCTGATGTACCGTGAGGAAAAGAAGAGAGCGCTAAAAAAATAAACCTAGTTCTAATGGGCATGCCAGAGGTTTTAAACAAAAGTTCATGCTCCATTCTTCCTGTTGTCATTATTATTTTTATTAGCTGGTTTTGTTAGAGGTTTATAAGGAGGAGATACCTGCATATTGTTTTAGTGGATTAAAAGACATTTTTAAAACATTCTGTATGAGGCCCATTGCCTGAAACATTGTTCCACAGTGCTTCTCAGCTTCACATGCAGTGAGCATGACGTCTCTCCCCAGCCTCTCCCTGAAGAGCAGGCTTCCTCACTCCTGGGCTCTTCTCTGCTGAGTAGGGCTTCTGGAGCACATTAAAGAGTAGAATAGGAATGAGACGCCTAGATTTAGAGTTGAGGTGACGCATAACAGTTGGTACAACAAAAACCAGAAAGCAGGTTTGGGATTGACAGATGGACAGGTCAAACTAAAACAAATGGTGTTCTGTGGCCTTCCTCGGTTTAAATGTGTCGTACAGATCAGCATCTGATATTCTAGCCCTCGGTTGTATTTTGCTTGGAATGATAGATTGCTGTGCCACAGGCCTGACTCTGCAAAGCTCTTCTTAGAAGGAAAAAGAAATAAATCAGCATTTCCAAAGGCCAGATTTATTGTACTGTACAGGGTACAGAACCCTGATAACTGACCTTAAGATCCTGAGTTTGAAAAGGCTGGGGTCACATATATATGTACTGTACACATTTATAATGTCCAGAACTGCTAAAGAACATAAGAAAGGTTAAAATCAAGAGGAGGTATTTCGGCTTATCTTGCTCGTTTGGTCCTCTTCACCTGGCTTGAGTGTTTTCCCTCAAAGTATTAACTGGTTCGTTTGCCTGCTGCTGTTTCATGCTGCCAGCTTTCCTGCCTGCTGTACATTTAACACCTTTTCAGCACAATGTCTTGCGACAATAAAACCTGCAAACTGCTTGTTAACAATCATCTATCTGTGTGGTCTGTCCTTACCTTTCCCCCACAGCATTAAAACTCTCAGCTCGCGCACCGCTGCTCAAATTACTTTCCTTCGGCAACGAGTCAAATTGCTGGGCTCAGCATTTGCCATTTGGCGAACAAATTCTTACACCACTCTAAAATGATCTTCACGTGGCTTGATCGGTCTCCTCCTGTGTTCTCTTGGCTTTGTGATTTTTGTTAAGGGTTAAGGATGTCCGGACGGTGGCGGCTTGCTCTTACACTACGAGCCAGACCAAGGATCCGGAACAGCTCTGCCATGCCTGTGTCAGTGACACCTGTCTTGTGTTTCTTTATAGGGTCCACCGGGAGGCGGGGGACCCCCAGGAACTCCCATAATGCCCAGCCCCGCAGGTAGGCAGTCTCTATACAGCTTATATATAAACTCTATACAGCTCTATAAAGCCGTCAAACGCTTTGAATTTTCCCCGGTGGGTGTCCTCACAAATACCCCCGGGACCAAAAAACATGAAACAGAATAAAAGGTGCTTCGGCTTCACCCGAGAGGCTGCTGCCACTCTGCATCCTGTGGCGTGAGGCCCGCTCTCCTCCGGGCTCGGCGCTGTAATTGGTTTAGCGCTGGCTAACGGCCGTGCTTTTCCAGGAGCTCTTCTGAGAATCCCACAGCAGGGGGAAAAAACCGTCCAGCTCAATTCCGCCCAGAGCGCGTCCCGCCTGGCTCACCAGGAAATGCACATCGACCTGAAACTCGGCCGAACCCGCCGACTCAGCGCTGTTACCTGGGAGGAGAGTTTTGGTACATTTTGTTAAGGGGGAATGGTCATTTTTCTTCCCCTTTTTTAAAACAATGCTGGGCGAAACACATTATCCCTTTTTCATTAATTAACTGATGTCCTTAACTATATAGTATTTATGTGCATTAAATGTATTTACAGGTATTTGACCTTTTTGCCTTTTGATTTTCAAGATGTTTCATGCCTGTTATTGTAGTTTGCTCCCTGCGAAGGTCTTAGTGTGGGAGCTTCAGAGTCCGCTAAATGAGGAATCGCGCTGAATTTGTGTTGCCCTGCGGGGTCCTGTGATTAACTCCGGCAGTCAGTCCACAGCTCGCTTACAGCACGGGGCCACTTCTGTCTGTCTGGAAGCTGTCTTACAGCACCAGGGAGTCAAAAGCCTCTGCACTGTTTTACAGTAAATCTGTTTTATTTGTGGACTTCTTTTTTTATTATTTAAATACGGCAATACACTTCTTCCATTTCCTCTTTTGCTTTTTATCAAATGTAAGACAACCAGCCTGCTGGCGTCTAATCTTGATGATGATTATACCTTCTGTCAAAGACTTGGTTAGATCCATAAAGATTATTTTATGGGAGCTCAACTGTCTTTGTCCTGTATTTGCCCGCAATTTGCTTCAGATGCCTCCTTATTCGTGGTGAAAGTGGCTTTGCAGTGATAAGTCAACAGCAGTCTCCTGATGGCTTCAGAGGGGAGTGCCTGACAGGAGTAGCCTCTCTTTTTAAATACTTTTTGTAAGATCAGTCTGAGCAGTTGTAAATTTCAAATTTCACATTTGAAAGCATCATCAGTGTTGCAAGTTTCTTGTTAATTGAGATGATAGAAATGTAGTTTTTAATTATTTTATGATATCTATTGTTTGACCCTTTTTTTATCATGCTTATTATTTTTAACGTTACAGACTTGGTGTCCGATGTCCTATATGGCACGTCCTAAGATGTGCTAATGGTCCATATATTTCTGTAACAACGTTATTAAACACTGAACATAGCGTTGAGTGTTATATACAGGATGCTTGTTTTTCTGCTTGTTATTATTTTAAAACTCTTATGTTAAGTTGGTCTTCTCTTTCAGATTCAACAAATTCTGGTGACACCATGTACACTATGATCAACGCAGTACCGCCTGGAGCAAACAGGTCAAATGTAAGAAAATGCTGGCTCTCATTTCGAGACTCTGTACAGTGTATGCAGTGTGTAACGAGTACTTGTGATTACAATGAAGAAAGGGGGAATTGTAATTCTTATGAAGTCAGTTTCCGTCATTTCAGCAGAAAGTCCATAAAGCTAAAATGCTGTACTTTGGCCTCTCTTCACAAAACTCACTTTGTGGACTCAGGTGAAAGCCTTTTCTCAGAAGCAGTGTTGAGTAGTCTGCAAAACAAAAATCCGGCCTGCACCTTCTCCGTCTCCTAAGGGCCTTGAATAACACAGCTGAGCTGGAGATCAGCTGGGACTCAAGAGTCATACTGTAGACAGTGGGAGTGATTCTCCAGAGCATTCCCCTTCACAAAGGTGCAGGATGTCAGGGGCCACATCTTTAGCAGGACTGTAGAGGAATACACAGATTTATAAACAAGGTCAATTATTTTTTTTATGTTACACCGTGTTTAGAAAGAAAGTGACTGAAGGAAAGAAGCAGTCCATGTCAGAACAAAGCTCAGGCCAGAGTAATTGATTTTATTTTACTTTGTTGCTAAAATGCAGTTATGAATACTTGCTTATCAGGCCTTGCAGGGCTTCGGGCTTCTGGGAGGAGAAGCGTGTGTTCAGAGTTGAAAAGCATAAGGTTGTCAACATTATAAAAGACAAAAAGAAGCAACGTGGACCTCAGTACCACAATCACACCAGCAAAGTCAGAGGCCTTATTCCTCGTTGTCTTATTTTCCCCAGAACGGAAAATATTAAATTAAAAAAAATGCCCCGAACGTCTCATTCTCCCTTTCGACAGCCGGTGCAGGGAAGCTCAGGTGGTCCTAATGCGCGACCAGACGCGAGTTGCCGGTTCATAGCCCGGTGCTCCTCGGCACCTCCTGCAGGGCGGGACGTGACTGCGCCTCATGTCTGCGTGTCTTTCTGCCCGCAGTTCCCGATGGGCCCGGGCTCAGATGGCCCCATCGGCGGCATGGCAGGAATGGAGCCACATCACATGAACGGGTCATTAGGTAAATATCAGCCCAGCTGGTCTTTTGAAAGCCAGTCCCACTCCACACCTTCAGCCTGGGTGAGAACGCGTCTGCTCTGCGGGTGTTAAGTATTTGGGGGGAGGGGGGGGGGCATTGCCCGTTATAGCTGGAGAACGTTGAGACTGCAGAATTACGAAGATCATTTCTGAATGTAGGCGAGAAGAAATGGTCTGTTATTGCAGAATCCTCTGGAACGACACATCGATTTTAAAGCCGAACAGCTGAAGTATCACCCCCCCGTCTCTCGGTTCTGAATCTAGAGGGTACCTGCCGTTGAAGGATGTTATAAAGACTTTTGCTTGAAACAATCAAAAGAAACCTGATAAATCGGGGCTTCAGCAGAGCAGGTGTAGGTTGCATTTACACAAAATGTTAACGTGTTGCTTCACAGTGTACTGTCCTTGGGAATGTCCTTTGGGTGTGTGATGTGAGAAGAGTGTGGGTGCACACTTCAACCTACAGTATCACCTCAAATTTCTTCGAGCATTATCTAGATCTGTGATTCTCAACCAGTGGTCCAGCAGCATAATCAATTAAGATAGTCCATTAACTAAAAGCTGCGTATTAATAGTGTCCCACTATGCACTGTCAGACACTTTCTGTTTGCACATTTCAAGTCAATAGTGACTTGGCACTGTCCATGTACCATCCAGCAACACTACAATTTATCTTTTAACCTTCCTTACATTCTAAAGATTGATGCATTTGAATTGCTGTAGAAAAAGCTGAGGTTACATACATACATTTTTGTATGTATTACTTGTCAGTCACTTCTGTTTTACACCAGCAGTGTTATAGTTATGGGTTTGAAATCAACCTTGTAATTTGCTTGGACAAAAATGCTAGTGATCATTTCAGCTACAGTTTTGAAATATAATGAATTCCTTTACTTTCTATAACACATTTGTTATCCAGAAAGTGATTCTGTCTTCTCTGGCAGTTTGATAAAACACAGAAATCTTTGCAAATAGATTTACAAACTTCAAAAGACTACATATGATGCCAGCTACATTAATTTTGGTTTTACCAGAGTTAGCTGCAGTCACTGGACACATCACAACATATAAAATACAGGACATAGACATAAGTATAAAACATTTATCAGGACATATTGAATGATAAATACAAATTACTAATGGTAAAGTGGCAAAATAATGGCAATTTTCCAAATTTATGAATATATCAAGGATAGCAAAGGTCACATTAGAAGACAATCACTTCTCAAGATCAATGACATGATGTGAGTCATTAAAAGAAATTTCTGAATTTCAGTGATCACATGACGAAACCATGCTTGGACCTGCGAGTCCTTCTTCTTTTTGGTCCCTCTTGCCTTTGGGAAATTTCCCAAGGCAAAACTGGGAAATTCTCAGTCCTCACCAGCATTAAAAACTATTGAAGAATGAATGATCTCGTGCTTGACTGAAATTACCCTTCAGCTGTGTGGTGTCCAACAAGATCAGGGGGATTTGTTCAAATGTATTGATTTGTTAAAATAATGGCAATAGTTGTAAAGGAGCAAGTAGAGGTTTATTCCATGCTGAAAAGAGAAGAAAGGAAACGCAACATTTCAGCCGCGGATCCTGATTCGGGTGTTTTTCTGCACACCCGAAGAAGACTCCACAGCCGAAACGTTGTCTTTCCTTTCTTCTCTTTTCAGCATGGAATAAACATTTACTTGTTCCTTTGCAGTTTGCACGCTGACGCAGCTCCCTGCTTGAACTAATAGCAACAGTTTATCCTCAGTGTTTAGGGCAGGCAAAGATTTAGACTTAATCTGAGAGTGGGGAGTTGTAGGTGTGAAGCTTTGTGTGTTATGAGAAATTTGATGTTCTTGATGGCTTTTTTCCCCGATCAGAGCGGCACTGATTGCACTCTCTTGCTCTTCTAAATAACAATGAATTGGGCCACATTCTCTGTGTTCTCCATGTTTGACCAAAAGGCATTAACTGCTCCCTGAAGATAAATACAAATACAGAAGCACAGTGGGGGCTAGGACTAGACCTGTTTTTCAAAGAGAGTCTAAATTGCATTAATATTTATTCTAGCTTTCTTTTTTCACTGAGCCGTAAATTATACAAAAGCAAGTGGCGTACTTAATTTACTACAGGAGGATCCCATATTCTCCTTTATAATAGTAATGATCATCATCCGGAGGGATTGTGGAAAAGAGCATGTTTGTACTCAGCAAGTCAGTTTCATGCATGGGGGCTGTAATATTTTTTTTTAAATAGTTTGGATCTTTCAGTAATGCACAGAATGATTTAAAAGAGTGAGTCATTCATCCTTTACCTTGCACTTTTTTTTTTTAATTGCATTTGCCGGCTGGTGCTAATACATTTAAAACATTACTGGAAATTGGGATGAGGTAAAGGAAGCGCTACATGCTTTGGAACACCCCCAGAGTCAGCAGTGAGTTTTCGCCGACTGATCAGATAACAAACTCATTGCTGACAAAGGATGCAGTGAGGGCAGAGAGCAAAAACAGCACAAGAGTGAGGACTTGGAGACTTGGCACTGAGGAAGCACCTCGGCTGAGGAAAGCGGAGAGCTTCTGAGCTACCTTCTTGCTTTGAGACCTGTGGAACTGCAACATGTCCCTGTGGATATCTCATTCCTGTTTCGTTCTGTAGTTGCCATTAGATCCTACTTGTTTATGCCAGCTTGATGGAAAATGATTTACTGTACCTTCCCACCCCCCCTAAAATGCAAGTACTAAACGAAAATGATGTTTCAGTCGGAATTCCAAAAGAGTATCGGATCAAATGTGTCGCAATTCCTGTGTTCATGACAAGATGCCTTTCCATAGTTTTCTCCTGATCAACTCTTCCTGATTTGAGAGCTTAGTTTGTTCGTCTTCATTTCTGTTTCACAGATTTTTATTTGCTCTTTTCAGTGACACATTCTTGCTGCCTTCATATGAACGTTTATTTAGGCATTCTTTCCCTAGAATACTTTTCCTGATGTGTATTTTGAACAGCAGCACCTGTTTGGCAGTGGATCCCAAACCAGGGAGCATTACAGAGCTGTGTTCCTTCTCACACAGACTAATTGAGTTGGGGAAAACGCCTCCAAAATAAACATAGCATGGACAGTGAAACAAGCCAGCTCCAGAAACCTCTCCACATCTGTCCACATCTGTTTTCACAGACCAGGGCATGAGTCCCGTTTGTCTACTGTGAATATAAATGCTTAGAAATTGAAATGCCCAAGTGACATCCTTTGCAGATGTACTGTATCCTTTTGCTGAACCACTACAGAAGACAAGTCCTAGGAAGGATCAACACCTTTTCAGCTGCACAAATCAACTACACCTGTTGATTGTTCATTCCGACCTCTTGCAAGTCATGCTTGATGGTCCTGAGGGTCCCTCTTGTGGTTGCTCTTGGTATTTCTCAAGCACTCTTATTTACTCTGATTATTTGTACTGTTATGGCAGAGGGAGGGGGTGGAAACCCATGTACAGTAGCTGCAGTTTGAACCAGTGAACAGGCATCTGGTGATCCAGGGTCTACAAGAGATATAGGACAGGATCCCACAAGACAGCATCTTCAACCTGCTGTGAAGCACGTGTCGCAGGTGTACAGCTTGTATTGCTTCTAACAGGGTTACAACACGCACCTCTAGCCTGTGATTTTTACAGGAGACCACCTCCATGGCATGGCCTCTCCGACAAATGTCGACCTGCATGAAGCCACTTGCTGTATGTTTAATGAGAGGCCAGTGAACAGGGTACACAGAGTGAATAAGTGAATAAATTACTGAAAACATGCAGTTAATGAACATTCTGGAGCTTGTGTTTAATTCTTGAAACCATACAACAGGAAGCTTTGTCTTCAGTGAATTACTTCTTGGCTGCCCTGTAAGAACAGACATTTGGCCTGTTCACACAGGTCTTGCATTCCTCCAGAGTGGACACTCGCTTTTTGTGATTAGCTTCTACTTTGCCAGAAATGGATTGTTGTTCTTTTTAGCAGACTGTGATTTCCATTGATAAAATTACCATTATTACTACAGGTATTGTCAAAACAATTACTAGTAATAATGTTACTACAAATGTTACCAATTATTAATGTTATATTCTTCTGGAAAGATAAGCTCTGGGAATACAGCTCTGGTTGTTGTGTATTTGTGGTATTTCTTTTGTCAAAATCATTCAATGTTTTTCCTTTTTGAGAGCAAAAATAGATCAATTGACGAATTTCAGAAGGAATGTGAAATAAGGCTTGAGAACTGGCGTTGGTGTGCAGTTGCTGTCTGAGTCCTCTGTGATGCATTATTACTAATGTATGGCTTTAGAACTGATGAAACCCAGAGAGAAAAATGAAAGGCAGCACACTGGTGCAACATGTGGATTTGAACTGCAGTGGAGATAACAGTGTGCTCTGGTTAATCAGTGGGTAGCTCCTCACCAGTCAGAGGCCCAGTGCAAGTAGCCTCAGGTCAGTGAGAGTTCTCTAGGCTTGTCAGGAAGCTGCGCCTGCAGTTGCATGCTGTGAAAAATAATTGCAATCTCTTGTTTTTATATCCAGGATCGGGAGACATTGACAGTATTTCCAAGGTAAGAGTGATATCCGTCCTCCATGTTTTTGAAGCACGCTTTCAAAGGAAGTCAGTAAATGTTTTGATCTTGAGAAGATTCCCCATGAGGACAGAAAGGTGCTGTGTATTGTGTTTTTCACTACATACATCATGAGGGTCAGTCTGTGACGTGAGGTCACATTTGGATCGGTGGGTTCTAGGCGTTGTGTCAAGGCATCTACTGCTCTCAGAGTGTGACCATCTTTGCTCTCTTGCAGAAGAGAGAGTGTCCCTGCAAGACAAAAAATGTTTTTAAAAACTGGAAATGACAGAGTTCAGGAGTTAAGTCCTCCCTTGACAACTGTATATAGAGGGAAAGTTAATACTGCTGAGAGCAGCTTGTCTGATTTCATACCAGGACCAGCAATCTCTGTGTACTTAAGCAACTTGAAACATTCAGTTAATGTGCAACATACAGTAGTTTCCTAGACTTTTGTAACCTAAACTTTAAGTTGCATGCATACTTATTAATTGAAAAAGGATGAAAATGTCCATTTTGGTTAATCCTTCATTTGTATATACTGTAGTAGCTACTGTGTTCATTCCTATTCATTTCATGGAGCAGGGAATAAGCAGCACCTTTTTTTGCAAAAACCTTTGAACAGCAGATGTGTATTACCTCCCAGCTCACCTTTTGAAAGATTAATCCTTCCACTCTAGTGCACAATATTTTATGTGAACTGTGCATCTGATAGCAAAAAGGAATGTTTCTCACTTATGCACCAGACAAATCAACAAACACAGTGCAGCAGAGATAAGGAGCCAGGTAGTGAGACAGGGGCTGACCCCACTTGTCATGGTCCTTCACACTTTTGCTGTGGTTATAGGTCCAGCTGGGATTAAAACACTTCATTCATGTAACAATCCCTGTGTTTTGCAAGAGATTAGTCTAGCAGACAATTTGGCTACCAGTTGGCCTACTTGCAGGCTTGTGGTGAAGTCAGTGAGGGACGTCCCTCCAGGTGGCACGTCCTCCTGGGCATCACCCCTGGAAGATGAATGTCAGAAGTGTCAGAAGCTCAGTGGGTGGTCAGCTCAGAAGGATCCTGTCTGCACTTCTCCATTCTCCCTGTGACTGTTATTGTAATGAGCCAAGACATAAAGACAGTCAGCTCCCAATTGGGTGAACATGCCATAAAAACAGTGATTAAATAAATTTTTAAAAACAAAATTTTTACCATGGTATCTCAAGAGATGTGTTCTTGGTTTGTTTTGCGGATCATGTTTCATAAACTGAAGTCTCATGTTTGTTCCACTGTAGCTGCCAAGTCTGTGTTTGTTTTAGTGTGTTTAGCCCCAGTTCAACTTTTATTCTCTGTTAATGCCAAATATTAATAATGGATACAGTGCAGACAGACACTGAGAAATGATGAGATGGTGATTTAAATTTTCTTTCACATTTAGTCATTCTAGCCTTGGCCGGACTTGAGCATTTTCTCATCTTTCCCAAACAGTCAAATCTTTGGCTTTGTGGTTGGCTAAGATTGTAGGCCAAGACATTGGTACCCGTCAGACACAAGGGCATGACAGAACTGATGCATTGTTTTGAATTTGGCATTCAGGAAGTAGGAGAAACTCTTGGGAAAAACAGTTTAAAAACACAATCGAACTATCAAACCACATTGTTGTTGGGGAATATTTGAACGTGATCATCAGTTGATTAATGCTTTTTTCCAAAATAAATGTCAAAATACTTGATTTCTTTGTATAGTATGTCAGCCTGGACCTTTAGGTATGAGAGCAATACAATTAAACAAAATCGCAACACTTTGTTTTTTTTCTAGAGATTGGATTTCCAAAATAGGATGGAGGACTAACTCTAGTGTGCCACTTGGTGGCGCAGTGCGTTAGTAATAGTAACCATTCACCCTCATGACCAGAGTTCCACGCTCAGTCTGTTTTAACAGACATACATCTGCTTACACTTTAATTCTGAGTGGAGGGCTACTTTGCTGCCAAGAACCTCAATAATTGCTCTCTATATTTTGCAGAGCTCTCCTGGTAACATGAGCATGAGCAACCAGCCCGGCACTCCGCGAGACGACGGCGAGATGGGGGGGAACTTCCTGAATCCCTTTCAGAACGAAAGTGTAAGTGGACTCAATCTGGGGTCTCTCCGCAGGCTGAGCTGGAGCTCCTGAGCTTGAAGTGGCATTTAAACATACAGCTTGCAAATGTCGACGCCAGAAATCACCTGGACATCATGGGCAGTGACAGCGGATTTCAGTTCATGACCGAAATTTCCAGTCTCGTGAACTACAGCTAAGGGCTTATTGTTGTAACGTGCTCGGCAGTAGCTGTTCTTAACATTCTATAAGAGCACTTATAAGTGAGCCAAGTGATCAGGGTTAGATGATAGTGGATTGCCGTCCTGCCATTCTGCGGGTGTGCATGGCGCACTGTTGTCTGGGTGACACCGGAGAAGCACCTGTCACTGCCCTGAAGAAGCATGTCCTTACAACCACACATAACCCAGTGAGTTAAGAATCATAAGGAGATGCAGTGCAAAAGCCTGTGAAACCCTTTGTTGGATTAATATGTTATTACTAAACACCTCCCCCCCTAGCCACAAGCTCTGTTAATTGTTGAGCTCCCTTTCATTTGAGCGAAGCACTTTCACTGGGCTGGCAACGGCACATCCTGTGCACACTTTCTGTCTGATCCCACATTCGCCCTGGGACAAAGCCAACCTGTCAGCGCTGTGAATAGTCACTTATACAGTAGGCAGGGGCTGACGGGCTCCTGTCTTAAATTTGCTGGAATACAGAATTGGCGTGTGTAGACCTGATGTTTTTTAAAACCCGTTCAATGTAGCCAGAGCCCCACCTTTTTGCAGATTTTCTTTCTACTTGGTGAGTCTGTCCTTGGATTTTGACTGACCAAAGCCTTTAGTTGAAAAAAAATATACCCATACATCGTTTTCCCAGCAGCAAGGAAGCTAGACTGGGTGTTGGCCCAGGCTGCATGCACACGTGCAGCGTATACATCATCTCGTATGTACGGTAATGGGGAAACACTGATCTTTTGTGTTGAGAAGTGAGTGATAGTCTTGTGACTCAGTTAATTTGCTGGAACGGGTAGCAGCAAATATGTCCCCTTTTTAGCAGCAAGTCATCCATTCGCCAAATAATGACGTGCGCAGTGACTGGTGAGGTCTTGTGTTAGAAGGTGCCAAACGACTTTCATGTCACCACACGGAGAAAAGAAATTGTAATGTGGTCTTCAAACCCAAAGCGTTAGCATTTTTTGGAAAACCGATGCCATTTCTTTCTTTTACTTCCATTTTTCTTGAGTTCCTGCTTCTCATATTTAATCTTCTTTAAGATTCTTCTGTTAAGCTCCCAAGAAGAGTAACATTTAACTTTTTGATGGTGTTGATTATTAAAGAATATGCAGTTGAAAGTGAATTCCGGTCACTAGTGTGGTAAGGTCCTGTCTCATGTCACTGTGTTCTCTTTCTCTCTATATACAGTACTCTCCAAACATGACAATGAGTGTGTGAGCAGCCATCTCCGGGGGTCACCGAAGAGAAGTTTATTTATCAAGTGTACAGTGAACAGAGGATCAGTGAACCCACTGTTTCCTGCCTTCATCAGCTCTGTGAAGAAAGTGGGTCCAAGCCTTTCTTTTCTGTTTTCGTTTTGTTTTGACATAATGACTTCTGACACCTTAAAGACTGAACTGCGTTTTAGGAATCACCCTGACAAAAAAATAAAGAACTGCAAAACGATCATTTGTATATACATCTATATAAATATTCCCGCCAAGATCATCGTATGGGTTAAGCGTAATTGAAAACTTTACATTAAAAAAGGCAAGAATTGATTTTTTAATATTCTGTTTCATGTCCACGTTTACAAATTCTGATTCTTGAGAAAGGTGTTTTTTTTATATATATATTTTCCATACTTGGAAGTCCATACCGTGTTGTGTATACCACTTGCAAGTAAATTATTTTATAGGAAAGGGAGACTTCCAAAATAAAACAAGGTTACCATGGTTGAAAAATTTTAAAATTTAAGGCAAAGAGCTCCATTTGTTATGTTTATCCTGTGAATAAACAAAAGCTGTTTATTGTGTCTAGAAACAGAAAAAAGCCTGTACTGAATGCTTAAATTAAAATATGTATACATATAGTTACACTCCAAAATATTATCTTGATTAATTTGATAAAATACAGGTTTAGATGTCTTACCAGGATAATTGATCTATTGGGGTGTATTTTTTTTTTGTTGATTTGAGTTTTAAATGTTGTATTTTATTATGTATTTGTGTTTATAAACGTACAATGGAGAGAAAAGTTAGATTTAGAAAAAATGTAAAGGTTGCTTTGTATAATGTACTGTACTGCATCAAGATAATTTTTTGAGTGTGCAATCTAGAAGCATGTTGAATGGTTCCAGAAGCAATAGTTTCATATATCATCTGTCTCTCAAAGTTTCACAGATAGCAACATATGCTGTGCGTGCTGTACTGTAGCTCGTTAACTCGGATTGTGCCCAACGTCATGTAGAATTGTAGACAAAGCCCCAAAATGCAAAGAATTCAACTATCCCTCTTTTCTTGTTTGTCCATGTGCTTTCTCTGTCCTTTCCCAGATTCAGTATGCGGATGTTGTACTGTATATAGTCTGTTTCACCTCAGCCTGTCACCACTAGCATTGTGAGGCGGAACACTAGGCCTGCCTTCAGTTCCTATTCAGATCCATCAAACCGTCGTTTCTGTCGGTGGAGTGGTTATAACGTTGAACTGCAGGTGTTCAGTTGAATAATTTCTTAGTAAACTGACGAGATCACCTGAGAGTACGTTTTTTTTCCAAACTTGAGTTACTTGTTTCTTTTTCAAATGAAAAGGCAACAGAAAAGCTGGCCCTCTTGGTGCAGGTCAAGGTGAAGCAGACAATATTGTTAGGACTTACATTATGATCTAGGGACAGTGGATCTGGGCCCAGCTTCCTTGAAGGAAAGATTTTGTTCGCCTCTAAAAGCTTTGTTTCTGTGATTTTTACAAAGCAGGCTCTGTCTGGTGCCTCCCCTGTGGTAGTGTGAGTGTAGAAAGGCTGGACTGGCTCCTGAAATGAAATAGCCATCCCCTCTCTAAGCGATGAAGCTCCAGGAGTTGAGTCTCTTGAGCGAGAGGCTGGTGCAACTTGCAGGGAAACAAAATTTGAAACTGATCTTTTTGCCCTGCTTTTTTCATCTGGGCTTTTTATGAAGCCGAAACGAATTGTTTGACACTTCTGTTTTGGGCAGTTTATCTTTCTTCTGGATTTCGTTAGAAGTTCTTTGATAACCCTTATTTCATGTTTCATGTCATTGACTGTGTTGCGCACTAGCCTTTGGCACTGATAAGACTTGCTCTGTTATGACAACTCTGATGGGTTTATACATATTTATATTTCATTCATTTGTATCAAATGCTTCTCAACTGGGAAATGCAACAGGCTAACCCCCGCCTGCTGTTAACTGCCGTTGTCCTTCAGAGGAGCCCAGACGCAGGCACATAGCTTTTTATTTTCTTGTCGACACTGATATATATCCAGAGCTAAAAAGACTTGCAGTCTTATCATGTTTTCCTTTGCATTCAGAGGCCAAAAAGCGCTGTTATTCTTTCTGTTTTTAATTGTTTTAAAGTTTCACGGGCAGTTTGCAAAATATATTTTTCGTCTCACCGTCTTTACTTTTCTGACTTTTCGAAAAGGTTGTATGAAACTCGACTAGGCCACTTCGTCAGCCATTGAGTTTTGGGTTGGTTTGTTAAGAGGCATCCCGAAGGATTCCTGCCATTCTCCGCAATATTGAGCTGCAGGTCTGAAACACCTGGCGCTGCTGGAAAAAATGATGGATGCAAAGATAAAAGGGTGTTTGGGATTGACATTATTATAGATTGTTTATGTTTTTTGTGAAAATAACTCGTTTCCTGTTATGGTTTTACTGTACATCAACACGGTACAATTTTATGTATTATCAGGAAACCCATCAGAAAGTGTCCCATACTGATGCACTCCACACACTGCAGAGTTTTAAATACTGTATGTGGTGAACCTATTTGCTAAAACTGTGCATTATATGCCACCATTTTACTTCGTTTCCATGATTTGTGTCTATATATACCTGCAAATATTCTCTCCCCCTTTTGTTTTTGGAATTTGTTGCTTCGCACCCTGAGTAGCCACTGCCAGTCAACGCGCAGCAGAGACGGACAAAGGCAATACACGCAGAGTCTGCCGCTTACCGTGTCCTTCCTCCAACAGGGAGCCAGGTTTCAGTTCAGTGTAGGATCTGCTGCCTCTTGCGGTCTAAGTGCTCTTGCAATATTACAGTTTTAATCGTAAGTCAACCTGATCTTCTCTACAATTGACGTGGGATGTGAAGGGTTATCCTTCTGCATTTTTAAGAGTCTTTTTTTTTTTAGATTTAAAGACACCAGAGAACACAGGTGTTGTGAAACCAGCTCATCCATTTCTCAATCCAAAGTGACCCTTTCTTGTAGGGACCGTGCTCTGTCTGACTCATGGCCACAGTGTGAGAGTTGTCTCTCTTAAGTGGCGGTTTGTTTTCCGTCCCTGCGTGTCTGCACAGTGCGTCTGCGTTTTTCCTCCTGGCTGCAGTCTTGAGAGAGTTGGCTGCTTCGTTCATCACTGCCCCGATCCCCAACCCCATCAAACCTTCACTCCTCTGAGTGCTCCACCAGGGTCACTGAGGGTAGTGGTGTCAGGTGGACCCTGAGAGTGGACTCCTGGGCCGGAGAATTGCTGTGGTTTAACAAAAGGAGGCTTTTCTTCTTCTAGCTTCCTCTGCATTTTGGGTTTATGAGTAATGTTAGTCGCCACATGTGCTGCCTCCATTCCATTACGGGCAACACAAACACCTAAATAAGCATGCACATGGGAGCACTTGGTTCTGTGTGGCAGTGTGTTGTTTTTTGTTTTGAGGGCAGACCATGCTGTTGAGTAGAAGCACAGAACAACAGTCTGTCAACAAAAGTTTCATTCTGCAGGAAGCCACTTGGGTGGGAGAAAACTGTTGTGTATGTAATTTGGGCTGCAGAATGTATTAGTAGCTAGGACAACTCCCTGGAGCTGGAGGGCTGTGGGTTCCGGTCTGATCTGGGATGCTGCTGTGGTACACTGGATCAACATACTTCAGCAGAATCACTCCACTAAATGCCATAGCGTGCATAAATGGGTCTCCAGGTAGTCATTGTGAATGAGAGGTTCAGTTGACGTGTCTGATTAAATAAAGGATAACTCAAAATAAATTGGACAAGAAAGAGAGTGCATTAATGTCACATTTTTGGGGGGACATATTTAGTTACCTGTTGACTCGCTCTGTGTTGTGCAAATGCATGATGATGAAGTATGACAGAGGTATACAGTATGTTGCATATTACACAATAATATAGCTGTCAAAACGTTTTGGGATGTGGATTTTTTTTTTAAAGAAAAACAATCCTGGAATTTGACACACAAATGGGTGGGATTTCAGAAATTGTCCCAAGAGATGAAAGCAGCAGTGAGCAAACTTTGTAAACTAAAAGGTTCTGCAAACAAGGATAAAGAGGGAAATGTTTTAAAGAGTTTTGATAAAACCTGTATTTATCCAAGCCAGTCTCTTTAAACTCATGTCATCCGGACAAACTGTGATTTCCTTTCTTTTCCTTCTTGGTAAAAAAAAGGCTTTATTCTGTTTCTTACCTTAAACCACTGCCCATTATTACTATAGTAATTATTATTAATGTTATTATTAAAAAGCTCAAGTTTCGTGAAATTTTATTGTTTTCTCCAATATTTTTATGCAGCAAATGGCAATTTTATAGCTTGAAAATCCAACTCATGTGTTTTTGTGAATTATTTAAGAAATACATAAAAGAACGTTGTTGTTTTTTTGGCATACGTATCATTGTAATAGTATCTGCCATTTTGTTTTTTTTTAATGAAAATCTGCGAGTTGGAAATATGAGGGAGCCTCTTTTGTAAATGAAAGACTTGTCACAAAATTTTTTGGATTCTGTTTTTTTTTTCATTTGTGATGTGTTTATTTTTTTACCTTGTGTTCAGTTTCTGTAAATACACTGAAAAGTATAATATGGGTTTTGGATATACTGATATAAAGTTTCTCTTCTCTGTTAGAGCACTTGTGTCTGCTCTCTTGTTTTTTGTAAAAAAATAACCTCTCAATTAAATATCTACAGTTTACACTCTGATTTTAGAGAACATAATTCAGAGCTATCAAGGAAGTACAGTAATTGTTTCTAGGTCCTGGGTTGCAGATGTGTTTGATTAATTCAAGACCTGTATGATTTACAAAATGAAAGGTGGTTTTTCTGTGAAACAATTGCTTCCCATAAAAAGAAGTTCAGATTCTGAGACAAACACAATATTGGCCTGGTTCAGGTAGATTGTTATATTCAAACATATCCTACAAAATCCAATTTTCAGGGAGATCTGTGGGAGGAATCTGTTGTTATCCTAGTTAAAACTTTGTGGTAATACTTCACTTGAACAAGGCTAAAAATCAGCAACACGATAAACCATAAAGCAGAGTGCGATTTCACATTAAACATACCAGAACCACTGTTACTGTGCTACGTCTGCAGAAAGTCCTTTCCAGCTCTCAAATCCTTAATGGCGTCTTCCATTGCTGTTCCCTTATTTCTCTCCACCTGGAGTTCTGCTTTTAGCTTTGGGTTGAAGCTCTTTATGAACTGTGATAAAAAATTGCACACCTGTAACGTCATGTGTGCAAATGGTTATAAAGGATAATGCATGTTGTTATTGTGCGTTGTCGTGTTTGTGAACTTGTGCTGTGAGTTCAGTGGAGTTCTATTGTTTTTAGCCTCTCACAATTACCTAATATTGCTCTACAATGAATTCATTGAACATCTTTACCTTTCACCCTGGAGGATCCCAGAGTGCTCTACAGAAAGGAAGGGGACCCCATCATCCCCCATTGAGGAGCAGCCCCCGCCTGGGGGAGTATCCACAAGCCCCACTATACAGCAGATCAGATGAAGGAGAGAAGAACTGGCTTTGACAGTTAAATTAAGGAGCACCTTTAGGAAAGCAAGACTGTACAGCCCCAAAGTGTAAGTTAACCAAGACGCAGGATTGAACACCCCCTAATCTAGCGCTCAGTTCTGTGGGACTGTTAATGATCAGTAGTCAGAACCTCAGTTTAATGTCTCATCCAAAGAAATGACATCATCTATAGCACCGGTCACAATTCTGAGTCACTGGTTTGGGAATTCTGATTCAGTGGGAAGAGCACCACCTACTGGTCTACTTACACCACTTGCAGCATTACGCCAACCAGACCCTGCATAACTTCTGAGATCTGACCAGATCAGCCTTGATATCAGTGTTTGATATCATGTCCACCATAAGGTCATGAATTTTCTGCTGCTATGACGTGTTTTGACAGGGTGTATGCTAGCTTAAGCAATTAAGGAACATTACAAGCTACAGTACATAGGATAACAAATCAGCTAATCGATGTCAGGTTTCAAAAATACATGATTAGACAGCGACAGGCGCAGATCCGTAACCACAGACCCACCTCGCCACCCCTACAGTGTATCTTTGGCCCTGACTTTGAATGTGGTTTCAGCTTTGGCAAGTGAAAGTTCAGCTGCAACCCTAAATAAAATATCATAACATACTGTATTTATTAACAATTTGAATAGTCTTGTCTTTCCCTTATCCTGCTCTCCGCACTGTTACTGCCTTAAATCCTGTGGCACATGGTTTCACCAACAACAGAAAAGGGAATTGAACGTCTATTATTAATCAAACAGGTTTTTTTGCATTGACATGGCCTGCGCTTTGCACTCTTGAGGCTGAAGAACATCATTGCCTAAGGAAAGCCTCAGGTATATTGCACCTCTGTTTTGGTCAAGGTGCATTATACCCATTGGTGATCAGTCCAGCATCATGGATCTTGTGCAACACATCACTGAGCTGCAGTGTGCTCAAGATGTTGCTCCCAGGTGGCACTAAGTATATGTTGAAGACTACACTGGAGGGTGGCCAGGATTTCCTGTAGTCCAAAAAACATCACTAGATGGCGTCTAAAACAAACCAAATGGGGTATAGAATGCTAATTGCTAGTTAACAGTCAATTTAGTTAATTGCTTTGCGTTTGACGTCAGTAGTACTTGCTAAATATCCGTTGTTTAAGGTAGAAATGTACTGGGCGCTTCCCAGCTGCTAGCTCATCTGCTGTATGTACTGCAGGGTTGAGAACACATACAGGTTGAGAACACATAGCAAACTCTGAGATTTCTTTTAACCGCAGGGCAATTCCAGGAGCTGCAGGAATCTTCAATAACCTGCATGCATAATGTAGTATTAGTTTTCCTGAAGGCCATGATCAGGTTTTTTTAGAATAAAATAAAATCCGGGTCCTTCCAGGTTTTCATAATGACTGGATGTTGTTTTGTACCATTGCAATTCATTGTGATTTCTGTATCTGTATCTGTTGCTGCTGCCCTGTAGTCGGGTTGGAGATGTCTGGCAACTCTTCAGCTATCCCATTGGAGAAACCTGTTCCTAATTTTCTTCATCTTGGATGCATTGAGTCAGTAACATCTGGGCCCACGTTCAGTCTTTCCATTCCATCAGGAGATGTACAGTACAAAGAAGAAACTGCAGAAGAAGAAAAACCCTTCCTTCTTACCTTAATCTGGCATGCCGATCTCAAAGGTAACCGGACCGGCTGTGCGCAAGACTTGCCATTTCACAGAGAGCTTCTGTTCAGATCCTGTTGAAAGCAAGAGCACTTTTTGACCTGGTTTATGTAACATTTTCCTGGCTCGCGTGTTGTAACTAGACGTCTCGGCCAAGATGTGTTGAAGCAGAAAAGCGAAGTCCTCCAGCTTGTTCCAGATCTTTAGTTCGTTCTGCAGGACGTTTTCAGCTGCTCCCCAGTGTCCTCCTCCTGCAGCCCTCTCAATGTCCTGCCATGGTGCAGGGTGAGGAATCAGCTGAGGCCTGAGGGACCTCTCTGTGTGCAGAGAGAGGGGGGACGATGACTGGAAGCCGCAGTCATTTTCCTTTATCACCCACTCAAAGTGCTAAAGCATTGTCTTCAGGATCTGATTATTCCACCAAATCCCAGTCAGTCTGTGAGTCTATACAGTATGTGATCATGAAAAGCTTTGATCAAGATCAGTGGTAATCTTTCTGGGAATACACAAGGATACGAATGCATTTAGCATCTTTACTAACCAGTTATCCTTAATGCTACACAACAGAAATGCTTGCATAAGGAAGTCGGGCTGCATAACCAATTAGCACTAATACAATTTGCTACCTGATCTGCCAAGGGACTTGCAATATCCATGGCTTCCTTACTATGTTTAAACACTGCAAAAGATGCTCTAGGCTTTATACTTCAGTATAAAGGGCTTGCCAGCAGAACCTGCTAGCTATTCTTGTTAGTCTTCTCATGGCCCACATGACAGGTGTGAAATGGCCCGAATTCAACATTTAGGCTGACTGCTTCAGATCCTACCAACTTCCTGTCTTGTGCTTTCTTCTTTGTAACAGGGCAGTACTGTACATTGAGGCAAAATGGAAATTCTTCATTCCCCAGTGTGCTGTAGGAAATGAGTTTCTGTCCTCAGTCAGCTGTCCAGGAGCTGGAAGACCATTGGTCAGGTGACAGTTCAGGAAGCAGGAAGCAGAGGTTTCTGATGGTTGGTCTTGTCTGTCATCTGTCTTGATTTGATTTTCCCCACTCTGTACATAAAAGAATATTGTTCGGGTCTTACGGCTCCTTTGTTGTGGGTGTGGGTTCCTAAGGTCCCCTTCCAGCGTCCCAGCCCTCGGGTATGTTGCACCTTGTACAGCAACCCATCGTCACTTATGTAGGCCTCTCCAAACCTACTGTAGCCTTGCTTTTCCCGCAGCTCGATGGAAAGGGAATTGCAAGGGTCAACCTGCCCCTTGTAAGGCATAGAAATCACTAGGGACCTGCCAGTCAATATAAAACTCCTCCTCTTTGGGTTTTTGCTTCTTTTGCCACCCTTGCCAGGTGGTTCCAGCCCTGGGCGTCATGTGGGATTTCTGTTTTCTGTTTTTGCTAGAGAACCAGGGAACGAGGAGAAGGGCAATGCTGGAAATCAAAAAGAAAGAACACAACATGACTTGAGAGACAGCACAGCGGGTGGGCTTGGTTCTCAACAAGCTCACGGCAGCTATGGCTTTCCTCTTACATGTGCTGTGACATATTATGCTCAGGAACAAGTAACAGGTTTATTCCACTCTGGAAAGAGACGAAAGAAAACAGGCTCCACAGCCGAAACGTTGTGTTTTCTTTCTTCTCTTTTCAGCAGGGGATAAACCTGTTACTTGTTCCTTTGCAGCCTACACATGCTGACGCAGCTCCCCACCTGAACTGCTGTAATATATTATGTTGCTTTTGCTGACATGAAGCGCTCATTTTGATTTATATCTTACTGTGTTCTTCTTATATTGTCTGTTCAGCAGCGTGTATGTTGTTTTGTTGTGCATATACGTCTCCAGCTTCCAACATTGTCAATGAGCATAAATATGTTAAAATATTAATCAAACAGAGTCTGGAAAAGGCAAAGCACAATGGATGATGTCCCTTTGGTTGGCAATTGTATGAGACAGATTTTGTAAAACACGGACAGTGCACCTTCAAGGAGAGTACAGTAAATACATTTTAGAGGGAAATACATTTTTGCTGGTGTTTGAGTCTTGCAGTGTCTCATATTTAGGGAATGAAAAACACTTTTTGCTTGCTTTTGGAGAGCATCAAAGAACAACAAAGTGCCCTGTAAATAACATCTGCGGAGCCTTTATGACAATCAAGACACACTGGTTGTGACTAGTTAATCAAAACTGGTCGGGCTGTCAGTTTGGAGGAATAAGAAGGGATGCGCTCCAGCTCTTGTGAGATGTCTGCGCTGCTCCGTTCTCTCTTGCGGAGCTGAAGGGAAGGTGAGTGAGCCCGTGTGTTGTTTGTGCTGGTCGAGGTCCTGTGTCTTGTTTGTTCAGGCTGATTAAGCTTCCACCAAACACAAACACAGAGGTAAACTTTGCTGACGGAGAACACTGCCCGCATCTTCGATCAGATCGGTGTAGCTCAGGCTGTATGCTGAGGTCTTTCACTCCCACTCTGTTACAAAACAGGAGCTTTGTTATGATGAAGTGTCTGCAATTTCTTTCTTGTGCGTACATAAATTAGTTTGCACAGAAGAGGCCCATAAGAAAATTATGTCTTATCCTCAGGCTGCAAATGGATATCTTGATCAAGTTACCCACCCTTGTTGCTGAAGCCTATACTCTGGATTGTTTCAAGAAACAGCTTTTTGGCTAGATGGACCAGAAGACCTCCTCTCATAGTTAATCCTTCTAGTCTTGTAATGGCAAGAAGATAAGAAGTAAAATGTATTGCATTTTGTTCTTTACTTACAGGAAATATATCAGCATCATATTATTCTCATAAGTATACCACCCAGATCTGATATACATATTTTTAAAAAGATGTCTTTTTGTGCTTTGTGTGGTGTTGATAGAATTCTTCTGTCATTCTCCTGTCTGTGCCAGAATGTCCAAACCAATGGCCTAATGTAATGAAAATGCACTGTGCTGTTGGAGGTGCTGTTAATTGGGTGAGCTGTTAAGCCTCAGTTCTGATTGCTTGGGCATTAAAGATGCTAGTGCTCTTTTGAAAAGTGGGCCGTTAACTCCAGTGTCCTGCAAAGGTCCAGTGCATATCGGACGGTCCAGTACAATTCCTACGGTTTCCTTTTTTTTCCCAATTTCTCGCTGCTCCGCCTGATGTGCTGTGCAGGTGGGCATCGGCCAGGTGCCTTGGGATCCTTGACAGTGATGGTTACTCTGGTTACGATGGCAGGGTGACGTAGGGCAGACTAAAATACACTACCTTTGTGCTGAGCGATGTAGTGCAAAAGTCACCAAATTTCAGTTCGACCTTTGGTCTCAGTTTTGACTACATTCTGCAGAGAGAGAGGAGGGAGCCCGAGCTGTAGGCTTCTTTATGCAAAGGGTTGTGGAAGTCTGGAACACGCTATACCCAATCAAGCTGGCTCAGATCCTTGGATCAGTTAACTTCTAAATGTGAAACTGGCCAGGCGGGCCAAATGAACTCCTCTCATTTGTAATCTTTCTTATTTTCTATGAGGCTCCAAAAATGCCGACAACACAGTGTAAATGTGTAATGTCTTCTTGACACACACTATTATAGGACTTTACAGCAGCACAGCTCTGTACTTTAGAACCCTCCCAGTTCAGTGGGTGTGAAACAAACAGTTATTGTATTGTAAGCATAAAGAAGTGTCTAAACAGGTATAAAAAAACTGAGTCTTTCCAGAAAGTCAATTCAGCCTTTAAATCTTTGAGCTCTGTTGACATGCAAATATCAGATACTGTCAGACAACAAGACCTGTATCAGTTATCTAACAAAGGAATGACAAGCTCTCTCCCCTAACTGCGCAGTCTGGGAAGATCGTGATATATGATCTAGTGTCTATTACAGCTCTGAACGGGAGCCATCTTTCCAGTGTGATAGTTTATTGACCCTGGAAGTCAGTTATATAGATAAGCCAGGCAGGGGCCGGCTGACAGCAGAGCAAGCATGAGCCTGGAACACACAGGAAGCCAAGGCACAGGAGCCAGGGACCAAGTGACACCGCCCCGATGGTCCCAGAGTGCCCCAGCCCTGCCAGAGGGCACCAAGGAGCCCCGGTGTCTGAGGCCTGCGGACGTGGAGATGTGCCAGTCCGTTCTGCCCTGCCACGCCAATCACAGGGGCGAGCTGGGGGCTGGACAGCTCCTGAAGTGGATTGACACCACAGCGTGCCTGGCAGGTAAGCCGCAGGGGACCAGGGCTCTCGTGGCTGCCTCCCAGCAGAGTCAGCTCAGGCTTGTACCGATCGAGGGAGAGATCAATGTATCCGACACGCTGAAGATGACACAAACGCACAAGCACAGAATTGCAGGCACTGTTATTTGGTCTTAGCAAATATTTTTTCTGTCTGCTTTTGTGTTTTTCATTCATTTTATAAGCTATTATATTATTTGATACATCTCTCCTGCAATGTCTTCTGCACTTATTCATATTAGTTTCATATTACCCCTGTATAAAGGCATCAAAATACTTTGACAGATATTGTTCCTGATACAGTACATAATGACAACATTCTAGAAATGTCGTTCCTTGAAATGAAATGGAAAGGTGCCAGTTGTTCAGAACTAGACTGTCTTCTGTTTGGTGAATGTCCCTGTTCAGATGCTGTACCCTTACCTGTCTGTAAGGACTGTATGTGAAATTCACCCTTTTTAACAGAGAAAAACAGAATGTTTGCTTAGTTTTGCTTACAGTGCTTAACACTGTATCAGTTTGCAGGTTTTATGAAATTGAAATGCTGAAACATTTCTGAAATCCGTTATTCAAATGCTGGCATCCCTGTGAAGAGTTTATCTGGAGTCTGGCTTTAACAGAACTACAGGCAGTGTGCTATTCAGGCTATGGAATTTTTTTTTTTCAATTTCTTCCACACCTAATGGGAAATAAAGACTACTGATGTTTTTGAAGTACATCACAATTGTTTCTTTTCCAAATTCAGGCCACATGTTAACAGCTGGCAGTGACAATGTCAAGCTTTCATATTACACAGAATGCTAACAATATAGATTCAAATTGCATTTTTTTCCTGTCAGTTCCAATAACGAAAGCTGCCAGGATTTCCCTATTGAAACTAAAGTGTCTGGATACACTCAATTTCCATACAAACTATTTTTATCAATTCAACACAAAGCTTTACAGGCGTTTTACTGCTCCCTGACCTTCTGTTATTGAAAAAAGCAGCTTCCATAAGAATGTGGAATAATACAGCATGTTCTTATTAACGAGAACTGCCTCAAATTAGTTCCCCATGAGAGGGTTCAGGAATTTATCCGTGGTACCTGTCTTTAAATGGTGTCTGGTTATTCTCTTTTTCATTTTATTCAGATATGAACATCAGCCTGTGCACTTACTGATTATGCACTGATGGTCTTTCTTCTATATTCTAAAACATACAATATCTGTACTGTATAGATGTGCTTATGTACTACAGTATACAGTACATGATGGAAGAAAGGGCTACAGTACTTTCATTTTCCTGTTTGAAGAATACCAAACTACTGTAATGTATGTTTCCTAAATGATAGGTCAGATATGTTGCCACAGTGAAGATAACAGTAAGATACATTTAACGTTTATCACAGCAACTCGTATTGCACTTTTTAATTCAAATAAAACAAGACACTAATATTTACAGGGAGACTGATGGTACTGGTGGGTCCTTCAGGGAGTTTTGTTTTCCCTCTCCCTTATAGGTTTTTGTTTTTCTGGATGAAAATTGAATAGATCTGAATAATATCTATTGTTCTGAAAGTACGTTCTCAGTGCAGTACTTTGTTATGAAGAGCACTACAGTCATTGATTGTTCTGCTTGTTGCAGTCTATGCTTGTAACCTATTGACAGCATGTTAGGAAGACGTGTAAGAAGCCCATCACCACTATAAAAACAAGGCATTCCTGAAAACCTGGATAGATCCTTCCCTCTTCTAGCTCAAGGCATGGAAGTACACATCACTTGTAAATGTTCAATGAACATGTTTACTGTACCTTAACCCACCCGTCCTTCTGCACGGGTCTGCCAGGGAAACCTTCTTCTGGTCCCGATGAAGACTGAAATCAAAGTGCTGTTTTATAAGCTACGCTAACTTTATGAAGCGAATGTAGTTCTCATGGTGGGTGAGATGCAATGTGAGAACCGAAATGTGTCACGGGTGTCGGAAGGGACGAACCGCGGAATGGCAGGAGAGCGAAAAAGACCCTCTGCGTAGCGGCGAGACGGGGGTTAGCCCGGGCTCAGCTGTTCAGGAAATGCCGTATAGAAACCTATGCCCTCAGGTAGCGGATGTGGGGCGACCTGGTGCTAGGCGGGTTTCAGGACATCCGAACCTCACAGCTGAGCGAAGGAGCAGAGCAGAAGCAGGAAGTAAACAGGCTACACAACAAGACACACCAGAAAGACATGAATAATCACAGGGAACTAGGAACAGGAGAGAAGTACAGTAGAGCACCTTCGAGGTGTACTGGGCGTGACAAAATGAAGAGTAATTGTTCTGGAACACCTGTCCTGCAGTGTTTTTTTGTGTTGGTAGCAGTGTTTGTCTTTTTGCATTTTCACTGGTACGGTAGGTGTGCTGTGAGCTAGCCAATCTCAGCTCATTGGATCGATTCCCAAGGCTCTGAAGTCATTAATAGCAATGCAGAACGCACACAGCCAGAACTGTTGTCATGTTGAACTCTCAGTTCATACAGTACATGCATACTGAATGTTAACAACTTCAGATCTGTCCAGACGTACATACAGTGCTTAGGTCTGTACTTTGGTGGAAAGGCCTTAATGAAATGGGAGAATATGTGTGTACCAAACAAATCATTAATATACATTTTACGCAATGTATGAAATAGCTCTTACTGTTCATCTAAAATTTAAGTGCAGTAATGACCTGCTGTTACCTCATGATTTCTCTGATACAGGAGTGAGCTGTCTTCAGGGTGAAAGGAGCATGTTTTGCTATGTGAGAATATAAATGATTTACATGGTCCTTAGAATTTCACTCTTTACTTTTATCAAAGGCCGTTTTCTGCTCCAGTTCATGTGATAAAAACAGATAAATAGATAAGACTGCCCGTGCCGCATGTTTGTAAACAGGCTGTCAGGGTGGAAAGGAGGGCAAAGTCTGAGAAAACTGAAGAAGGTGAATGGGAAAAATGTAAGGGAGCTGGATGGGTTCATTTGTGTGCATAAATAAATCACAGTCATGTAAAAAACACATCAGAGCATCACACAGTCCTGCATTAAAAATCTTGCTTTATTTGTATTTTGCTTGTTGCTGTTGTTTTAAATATGTGCTGCACTATGCTGCCTTGGACAGTGCCTTTAAAAAATATTCAGGCCCTTGCTGTGGTGTCCTGTTTTGTGAAGTTACAAAAAGATGTCTACACATTTTTTTAACTTGATATTTTATTCAGAACCTGAACTCTCAAGCCAAAGACCTCTAAGGGTAAGATGACAGTGACTGTCAGCAAAAGCTAAAGAGAAAAACACTTGAAATACAGTATGTTGATCCAACGCTGTACGTACTGTTTTCAGACCTCTGAACTCAATATTTGGTGCAGGACCTTTGGCGACAATTACAGCCGCAGGTCCTTTTGAGTAAGTCTCTACCGCACACTGAACTGAATACGTTGCACACAGAACTGGTGCGATTTTTGTCCATTCCTCATGATAGACTGGCTCACGCTCTCTCAAATTGCCTGAGAATCACTGATGCATGTTCAAGTCCTTCCACAGATTCTGACTAGGAATCAAGTCAGGACTTTGACTGGGTCACTCAAGGACATTCAGTCCTGTGTAGCTTTGGCCCTGTGCCTTAGATCATAGTCCTACAGGAAGGTGAGGCTTATGTCCCAGTTTGAAACAGGTTTCCCTCTAGGATTTGGCAGTACTTTGCTCCATCCATGTTCCAATTAGCTTTGCCAAGCCTGGGGTGGCAGCCTAAACTAGACAGTACGGAAGCACCTCCCACTTCTTAGTGACTGATTTCACCTTGCTCAAAGAGATATGAACCATTTGTAAATGCTTTATATCCTACTTCTGATCTGTGCCTTTATACAACTTTATCCCTGAGTTGTTTTAAAAGCTCCTTAATGTTCTAGTTGACTCTGCTTATAATTCACTAGCTGACTGAAGGACCTTACAGAGACATGTCAGTTTATTTTGAAAATGTGACCCACCATTATTTCATACAGTACATTACTTAGCTAACTGTGTGGCTCGTTAAGATCGTTTTGTGCACCAAAATAAATGTACGTATGCAGTCATGGCTTTTCCATTTTTCTTTCTTAGTAATTATTTAAATCTTTATTTTTGTTTTTTGCTCTGAATGTGTGGAGTAGGTTGTGTGTCTATGAAATATTAATGGTTGCATCAAAGTATTTAAAGCAACAAAATGTGAAAAGTGGGCAAGGATCTGAGTACTTTTAAAAAATACTGTGTACTACTGCAGTTTGGTGTGAAATGATGTTGAATAAGCTTTCATCATGTTTTGCTTTCTGAGCACTCTGGAGTTTTTCTCTGTGTCAACACTGAAGAACAGAGAAGTAAATTCCAGTGCTTTGGTGTTGAGTCCACCCTTCATATTAATGGATAACTCCCAGGTCTTATTGACGTTTGCTTGACCTCAGTGCTCGCTTTCTTTTTGAACTTTTCAGAACATGATGCTCTGTGTCCCGCAGTGTAGGGCAGCCACCTGTGCTCTCTCAGGCTGTTTACAGGACACTGACTTATCGGCCATGACGCCAGTGCGTCTGTGGGACCCTTTTCCAAATTGCCTCAGATCTGTCTTTGATTTCTTTGATTTGCAATGTCTTGCAATTTTGTTTCACTGACCCCTGAAGTTTCATTGCCCTCTAAAATGGTTAATCCTTGAATCGACAGAAGCAGAAAAACAGTCTATTGTTCACCAAATGAAAAATAATTAATTAATTTGCACGCCTTTTCTTTTTGAAATAGGTTCTTTTTTCTTTTCTTTTCTTTCATTTTGAAATAGGGACCAAATAGGTTCAAAGGTTCCAGGCTGCCTGCTTTTTTGTGGAAAGCACAATTCATAAGAGCACTGTACAGTACCACTGCATTACATACACTTATATCTTCACAAATACCACAAGCAGGCACAATTGCGTTTGAAATTAATTTTGTAGAAGATGGTTATAATTATTATTGCACTGTTATCTGTTGATGATCTACTGTATGTAATCACTTCCTTAATTAGACGGTCTTATACTGTAGCTCTCTGTGCTAGGGATACTAATGTAATGACAATTCAAAACAACTTCCGTGAACTACCATCATTTACATTATAACAGGTTATATTTATCTTGTTACAGGTACATACAGTACAGAGGGTAAGACAGTTATGAAAAGTTATTCCTTGCAGTACTTTTGCATTGCTATTGTCTTCAAAGTGACTAATTTATTTGGCTGACAGTCGCTTAAGTGCCTTGTAGAGACTATGGATGCATTCTGATTAAGAAATGCATAATAATATTGCAATATGTATGTTTCTGTTTGGTAATTCTACTGTATGTGATTGTACAGATAGATAGATAGATATAGATATAGATATAGATATGAAACAGACAAAGCAACATTTTCAGGAGGGACATTCCCAGTCTTCAGATGCATTGTAGCACACGAAGATGTCATTAGTCCAGAGACGACTGACTAGTCTCTACAAGGCACTAGATACTTTCCCAGGCTCAAAAGAAAGTCTTACACTACTGAACAGACACCCTTATCCAGGGAAACACATGATCTTCATAAGGTTTTCATGAAGTGCTCATACAAAAGGAAAAAACAATACGGTCAAGTAAGAGAAAGAGCCAAAAATATTGCAATAAAGGCAAATATAATAACACTAACGGGCTCAGGCTACACTAAGAGTGTGAAAGAACTGAACCTTTTTAGTGTTAAACAGAGAGGACATGGAGTCCTGCTAGCACACAAGATTTGAAAATCTTTAAAGATGTTGACAGACTCAACCCAGCAGAGGAACATGAACCAGAGAGCCCAGGTGGGACTAATAAAATGGACTAAGGTGATTTATTCTTAGGGAAAGTCCTACAAATAATGAGAAACTAAGGAGAAGCTTATTTAATACCGATCCCAGGGGACACTTCTTTACACAAACAGCTGTGAGGGTATAGATCAACCCACCCACCTGTTGCTGAATAAATTGTCAACTAAAAACCAAATGATCTTGATGGACGAAAGTCCTGCTCTTTTTCTTGCCCAAGGAGTCCAGATATGTTATGACCATGTTGTGAAATCTCCTCAGTAACCATTTCTACTGTGATAAAAACAAGTATAAAACGTATACAGGATTTATTGCTCAGGAAATTTCAACATTATTCATGCTGTGGTCTAAAGGCTTTAGCTAAAATCATTTTGGAAGAACCTAATATAATTAATCTCTGTGAGCAGAGAAACCTTTAAAAATAATCTTAGGGCATGAGAAAACCAACACATGAAGTTATTTGCAACCTGGTTTGTCCTGCTGTCCACTAGCGTATCCGTGAAAAATTCCTAAAAACAGATTAAAATCTGACACAATGAAACCATATACAGGGCATGTATAATGCAAGCAAGACCTCACCATATCATGCTGTTGATGTCGTATCTCATGTCCTTAAAATTCAAATGCGTACTTATTGCTGCTGTGCCAAAACATCTGTTTCATGGTTTACATGTACTACAAATGTCTTCATGTTGTGTAAATGAGTTTTTAGAGGGGTATTGCTAAAATAAAAAAGACTAGATTGTAGAATGCAAGCAAGATTGTAACAGGAGCCGATTCAGACTCCCGTGTAGTGCGTATTTCGGACCCTGTGCACACGGTATATTCCGGAAGTGACTGGAGTAGGACATCAGGGGAGACACAGCAGGAACAGGACAGGATGACAGACAGGGGGGCGTGACGGCTGTGATCCGGGGCTCTGGGGGGCGTGGCGCGGGCGAACAAGTCCAACACTGTCCAGAAAGGGAAACCGGGGCGCAGTCCATAATCCGAAACCAGGAGGTCCATCCAAGACAAGGACGATTAAAATCACCGGGAAGGGAGAAGACGATCAGGAACACAGAGGTTAAAAGGATAACGAGGCCAGGCGCTCCGAGCCCCGGAACCCAGACGGTCAGGACGCTGGGCTGAGGCCTATGCCATCAGGTCATCCTGGCCCCGCTGGTAGGCTGGCTTCCGGGCGTCCATCTTCCATAGCTGAGCCGAGAGCTACCGAAACACCACACTTACATAGTAAACAGCAGACAGGGGGCAGGTGCACATCATAACAAAACTAAAGTAGTGCCCTCTAGAGGAGGGATGACGATCGTGACAAAGATTATATAGTACTGTATGTGGGAGCGGGCATAAGCAGTTTTTCTCACTCTACACATCTGCTACAAATACAGCACTGTACTGTGTTCTTCAGTTCAAAGAAATCCACCTCCTGGTCTCCTGTCCTGTATTTGACAGTGCATGAACAAGGCTCACCTAATTGGCACAATGGATTAAGCGCAAGTGTGGCAAACCTGAAACTCAATTATTTCATTCCGTTTCACAGACAGATGGTGACGAGCTTCAGGCTGTGGTAATGAGGCCGTATTAATAAATCTCGTGTACTGTGCCCGGGTAATCTGGATCTTTTACTGGTTTTATTCCAGCGGAGAAGCATGCTGGAGTGCCTTGTGTTACGGCTTCGATGGATGACATACAGTTTGAAGAAACCGTGAGGTACAGTACTTATTTACTCCCTGCTTCAAGAGTACAAAAGGAAACATTAGGCAAAAACAACAACTGGTCTATCCAGAATTCTTTTTTTCTGGGGGATGAAAATGAGAATGATATTAATTTTTCAATCAGTTCTTATCTCAGTTTTGATTCGCAACATTGATTTGAAGCAACAGATGTTGGTAAAAACTCACATAGTAAATTTTTATGTGATAATTTACAGAAGGTACAAACACCACTTTAAAAAAATACAGTATCTGATAGAGTTATCAAAACGTGAAAAGAGTTACATTATGTTCCAAACTCACTGGTGAATTTCTTATAAATGTGATATAAATGTATGATGTATGACAATAATATGTTTAAGTAGCAGTGCATGTTCTTGTTATGGACTAATAATCCTCTCTTTGCTGTTTGTAGAGTTGGGCAGATTATCAATGTTAAAGCCAAAGTGAACAGAGCTTTCAACAGCAGTATGGAGGTAAGTGGTTGTTTCAGAGGAGCCTGGCTGCTGCTCCACAGTTGTCCTGGGTTCCTCTCTGTCTCAGGGGTCACATCAGGCTAAGACTGATGTCACATGTTCACTCAGCCTTTCTTTTCTCACTGGGTTCTCTAGACATAAAGGACACGGACAATTCCTCAAAGTGAGGTGAACATTTATTCTGAAAGGGAAATGAGATCAAATCAAAACAAACAGTACAAAGAATCACAGTAATCCCATCTATACTTTCTTATTCATTTAAGCAACAAAAGTGCACAATGTAACAAAATGAAAAATGGCATACACCTGTGTACTGTATACGACTGTTTCACTATTCAGTCAGCTACGGTACATCATGCTGATGAAGTGCAAGTGTAAAACAGCTGTCTGTTGTTGATAACTTTGACTTCTTATTTGTAAAAGACGGAAATAGAAGTTTTAAGTTGCAACATAGTAAGAGCTAATTACAATCCATGCTGCGTCCCATATTAATTAGCATATGTAATACATATGTTGATATGATGTTCCCTGATTTGTTGCTTTTGGTCTTTCTTGGGGGTAATTTTGTGAACAAATTGTAAAACAAAAATGGCCAAAAACATTCACACAATTTATCATATCATATTTCTAGATCATTTTTTCACTTGAAGAACTGCAGACAAAACCCCGATCAGACTGAGATTATTAATTTCTATGTTTTGCAACTGAAGAAATTAAACGGAAAACAACAACAAAAAGTCTACCCCATCCCACAAAATCCTTGGTACCCTCTTCCCGGGTTTCCAGACGAAAGTGCTGTGATGGCTCAGTGGCTGTTGTGCTTTGTGTGTGCAGGTTGGCATAAGGGTGTCTGTACAGGATGTCCAGACTGGCATTCTGAAGCAGGTCTGCGTGGCATATTCAACGTTCGTGGTGAAGCCAGTTGGATCCCAGAAGGTGAGACAGCCAAGTGCCATCACATCAGTTCCATGATCTCACAAGTTGTTTCTAGACCGAAAGCAGAAATCGGCGGGCAGTCTGAACAGAACAGAAGGGGTACTGTACGAGAAACATGGGAGACACAGACCTCTGTTGCCCCCAGAGGAAGCCCGGAGAGCTCAGACCTGTGCCTGTTTCAAGGCCTGCCGATGAGCAACACCACTTCCAAGGGTTTCCCTCTGACTCGGCGCCCCACTGTCAGGCAATAGTCACTGAGCAATTGCCATACTCTCATCGGACATTGCGTATTTCCATGAGTGGGAACTGAACGCCGGACAATGGCAGCCACAAAGCCACAAGGGAGTAAGATCTCTTGCGATAGTGGAGGCACGAGTACCATTGCTAGTAGATCAGGAGTAAATTGTAGTCATTTACAGTATATTTTTCACTGGGACAACACAGGAACTTTTCATTCTGAATTCTGAATCATACCGCTGTCCGGAGTCTTTGTTTTCTTTCAGAATGAGCCCCTAAGGCACGGACAGCTGCGCTCACGTAGTGTACGGAGCGAGCCTGGCGATATCGCGCAGCCCCCACCAGCGGTTCCAGTGCGGCCGGCTCCAGTTCTGCGCAGTGATGCGTTTTTCCTGTGCCGTTGAAGGTCAGCCTGGAGCCGGTGGAGATCCCCAGCACGGCAGAGGAGCAGCTGGAGCACTCCCTGGCCTCAGAGAGGAGGCGGCTCAGGCTCTGCAATGAAGAAGGCTTCAACAACTTAATGCACGACAGCCACTTGCTGAGAGGTAACGAGAGAGAGAGTCTTTATTACCCCTGGGGGGCAAACTGTTTTACAGCAGCAGCGTTGGTGTACAGACAGACAGAACAGAAGAAAAAAAAACAATGAGGAATGAATGAGGACTTAAATCTGTTGGTTCTGGAGTTGGGGAGTCGAAATCTCTGTTCTGATGGGAGTAATTGGAAATGATTTAACAAGGGGTGTGGTGTATAATGTATAAACAAGTACAGTACTTGCAAAATTATTCAGACCCTCACACACTTTTCACATTCTGTGGCTTTAAAGCCTGTAGTGCACATTGAAGTAGCCTTTAATATTTGTTAAGGAACAAGAAAAGGTTTATTCCATGCCGAAAAGGAAAGAAAAGAGACACCACATTTTGGCTGCGGAGCCTTCTTCAGGTGTCAATACACAACCAATACACAGCCCACCTCTGTTAGGTACATAACCTACTCCACACATTCCACAGCAAAAACAAAAACAAAAAGAAAGAAGTAAACAGATAAGTAATGTGAAAGCAAAATGGAAAAGTCATGATTGTGAAACAACCCATTGTTGTGGTAAACCTAAATTATTTCAGGTGCACAAAATGATCTTAATGAGCCACCAAATTAGTTGAGTGCCCTCTGCTGGTATATATGAAAACAGTGGTTCACACGATTTCAGAATACTTTATATATATATCTGTCTTTTATAAGGTCCCTTAGTCAGTTAGTGAATTTCTGCCAGCAGCCATGTCACCCTGCAGTGCTCATCTGACAGGCCCACTGAAGCTCAGCTGGTGTGAGCCTGGTCAGTACCTGGAGGGGAGACCTCCTGGGAAAAACTAAGGCTCCTGCTGGAAGAGGTGTTAGTGGGGCCAGCAGGGGGCGCTCACCCTGCAGTCCGTGTGGGTCCTAATGCCCCAGTATAGTAACGGGGACACTATACTGTAAACAAGCGCCGTCTTTCGGAAGAGACATAAAACCGAGGTTCTGACTCTCTGTGGTCATTAAAAATCCCAGGGTGTTTCTCGAAAAGAGTCGGGGTGTAACCCCGGCATCCTGGGCAAATTTCCCATGCCTCCTAATAATCCCCATCTATGAATTGGCTACATTACTTTGTTCTCTTCCCCCCCCCCCTCCTCCCGACGGCAGGCGGAGCGACGCGCTGGTTGGAGTATTTCTCGGTCGCATTTAATGGCAACGTCAGCTCAAAGATTTGGTTCAAACCACCAAATGGAGACGGGTGTGCTGACAAGCGGACCCTGCTGATGCGCGATTAACGCTAGGGTGAGAGAGAGAGTCAGTTAGTGAATTTCAAGCAAAGAATCAACAAAGAAGGACAAGGAGCCTTCTCAACAACTCAGGGATAAATTTGTACTGGGTTAAGGCACAGATCAGAAGAACAAAAACATTTTAAAGACCATTAATACTGCGCCTCTTTCAGCATGGCAAAGTCATGATAAAGATACCGCTTAGGTCAGGCAGATTCTCCACACAAAGCAGCAGGCAAGGAGGAGGCTGGTTAAACCTCATGCCACCATGAGGCCAACATTGACTTTGAAAGAGTTACAGAGTTCAGAGGTCACGCCACAAAGAGAAATGTTTAGGAATGAAAAAAAAAACATCTCAAAACTTAAACTTTAACAAATCACCTAAGTAAAACTGCGAACAAGCAAAAAAGGTTTTGTGGTTAGACATGACAAAACTGGAACTTTCTGATCTAAAGGCAAAATATTACGTCTGACACAAACCCTCAGCACACACTATCCCTACAGTCAAGCAGGGTGGTGGCAGCATTATGGTATAGTTCTGCTTCTCATCAGATGGGACTGGGCACATTGTCAACACTGATGGGGCAAATCACTGGAAAATGCGAAGCTGCCTTTGGCAAGACACGGTACATAGACGTTTTGGTGTTGCTTTCAAATTCAAATGTGTCATTGGACAAGACCTAATCCTAACTCTCATCTCTCAGGTGCCATGCTCGTCCCATTGTAGGACCAGTGCCGAAACAGATCAAGTAATCCAAGAAGTGTCATAAGTGTTGCCTAGGGGGATGAGTAAAATATTTCAGTATCCACGTTTTAGGATCCATGCAGAGTATATTTATTTTTTTCTTACTTAGGAAATTGCATAAGATAAATGATCCATTGGACTAACGCCCAGGTGTTAGACTGAAAACACCACAATGAACATTAGTACAAACCCAGACTGAGACTGAAACTCATGTAATACAAGTGACTTGTCTGAGAAGCCTTGAAGTACTGCTCTATCAGTGATAGTTATCTTAAGGGCTATAACCTGAAATCTGTCCCTCTAGGAAGACTGACAGACACATCGCTTCATTTTTGTTCTGACAGCGACGGGGCACACACTGACCTCCTACCTCTGTTGAATGCCCCAGAGGTGTACAAACAGGCTCTTCATATAGAAAATAATAACGTTGCTGCTACTACCTCAGCACAAAATAGGATAGGCTCTATGGGGTGATCAGCAGTAAAGTCATTTTCACAAAAATAGGAACCTCTTAAAAGGAATTAAGACCTCGTTTCCCTTTTGTTTCACTACAGATGCAGCTAACAGAAAAGACAGCACGCTGAAATCAACAGAGAGCACTAAAGTAGAGAGCATTGAGCTCGTCCTGCCACCACATGCTAATCACCATGGCAACACTTTTGGTGGGCAAATTATGGCCTGGATGGAGAATGCAGCTACTGTCGCAGCAAGGTATTTGAGTCATCCCAGTGAGCTATTTATAACCACAGTGTCACTGGAGCACAGGGTCCCGTCTCCCTGTCCACATGACTGCTGCAGTTAGGATGTTGCCATTAGTCTTCAGGATACGTCTGATTCCTAATAAACAAAGCAAAAGAAAATATGCCAGAACAGCACTGTTCCTCTCCTCCTTTGTTTGTATTTCGTGAGCAAAAAGGTGGGGGTTGGGGGCAGGAGGGAGAGTGTGGAGGGAAATGGTTGCTAATTTTCATTCAGTACTGTTGTGTTCATGCAGCTTTCCATAGCAGAAACAAACAAGGAATCACTTTCAGAGTTGTTCTACACACGGGCAACATTTTTAAAAGGTTCAACTTTTCATACTCGCAAATACAGCAAAAGCTTGCTCAACCAAAAAATGAATGATTTTATATGATATTCATTGCCTGAAACTTTACTTTTATGAATCTTTACATCATCTTGTGCCATAAAAATTCCCTTTTGTCTTTCACTTAAAGAATAAGTGGTGAAAGGCTTCTACAGAGGTCTACTACAGAAGAAAAAATAATAAATTCCATTCATATTTAGCTACTCAACAGTGCATGTTGTTTAAGGATGATCAACAATGAAAACGGACTTTTTCGTGGACTTTTTTTTGCACTATCCCTCATTCCAATAATTCCAGTTTCAAGTTTCAATACAAAATGTGGATTCGTTCAATCCGATGTTGTTTGTTTGTTTGTTTCCCAGCCGCCTGTGTGGTTATCCCACCCTCAAGTCAGTCGATATGTTCAAGTTTAGAGGCCCTTCCAATGTGGGCGACCGACTGGTGTTCAAGGCTGTTGTTAACAACACCTTCCAGAAGAGGTATGCTAACCCGAACCCTAGCACTACACCTTCCAGAAGAGTTGTAGACTGGTACTACTACTACTAAGTATGTCCCAGAAGAGGTATACTAACCCTGCCCCTGACCCTACACCCTCCATTTAGGACTAGGGTCAGCTAACCCTAACCCTACAACATGCAGAAGAGGTACACTAACCCTGATCCTGAACCTATACCTACGCCAGACGAGGTATGCTAACCCTAACCCTAGCCCCGACACTGACCCTACATTTCCAGAAGGGGGCACTAATCTAAACCTCACCCTAACCCTACACCTTCCATTTAGGGCTAGAGTCAGCTAACCCTAACCCTACAACTTGCAGAACCTTAGCCCTAACCCTAAACCCCTACATTCCAGAAAAAAAGTGTGCTGCCGCAAATATTCTAATGAAACTTTATGAACCATAGATGGGTTTATGTCTGGGTTCTTCTTTCCGACCAGATACTTAGATGAGCCTTCTTGCTTATTCATCCTTTTTGTGAGAAGCATGCTTCTGCTGTCTCTTTCCTTTATCCCATTATTTCCATCTATTGTGTGGGTTCCAAGAGGCCGAGGAAACACTTTTTAGCACAGATGTCCAAATCCCACTTTCACCTGTGTGGCTTCAATGTCACAATACCGATCCTGATCCTTTTCCCTTGACCAGACAGAACGATTAACCCCTTAAGATACAACGTCCATTTCTCTGATTGCATTTCTGGATTCCTAATAGAGTCGTAAAAATGAAAAAGGAGTTGTACACTGTCCCCCCAGCTTTGTAAATCTCTGCTGTGATTTGACCTAGTTGAGGCAGACACTGCCATTCATGACCTTGCTGATGTTCTGGTAGACCAGTTCACACCCTACAACTGTGGGAACAGCAGTTGCAGAGGTGGGGCAAAGTTCTGAAAGCTTGCGTTTTATATACAATACTGCCTGTTGGCCCGTGTGTCTGCAGTCTGGAGGTGGGAGTGCGAGTTGAAGCATATAACTGTGAGGAATGGAATCAAGGGAGACCCCGGCACATCAACAGTGCGTTCCTCATCTACAACATCTCCAGCGACCAGGAACAGACGCAAACCTTTCCTGATGTCAAGTACAGCACGAAGGTAATTGTCTCCTGCGTCCCTTGGCATGAGAAACAAGAGACATGCTTTAGTGGCCTTCAAGAAAAGGGAGAGTAGGAAAGGTACATGGTTTGAGAGTGAGAAGGAGCAAGAATCTAGAATGAAAAGATTCCATTCAACTCATCATAGTGCAAAGTTCCCTGGGGGGCCCTGCGTCTTAGCAGTAGGTCTTTTTATAGGTGGACCCCAGGACAACTAACGCAGTCGTCAGGTCCAAAAAGAGTTTTCTTCATTTACAGTGCTGATAACACTAAGCAAATCAAACAAATACCTTGCTCCTCTTTCAGCTTGAGCTAAACTTCTTCAGGCACCTCTTTAGGTCAATATTACCAGGGAGCTAAGATGCCTACTGGCTCAAGAAATCATTAATGTCACACAGACTGACGGGTTCACTGTACCACACGACTTCTGTCATCCAACCAACACAGGGTCCTCTATCCTCTCCTATCTCAAGGCTCACATTAAAAACAGACCTCTAGTCCCACAGTAATTCTCTCCGTCCTTCACACCTCAGCTTCCTGTTTTCAAACTATTACCTGACCAATCACTTTCCAGTTACTGGTCAGGTGACTGCAGGACGTTTCCCACAGCTTTCTGGGGAATACAGTTAAGGTTACAGCTGTCATCACGCCTATCCCTGTCATCCTCAAAATAGGTTACTATCAGGTCGACAATCCGGGTCACTGAAACACAGGTGTTTTGGTAGATCGTGGTACAGTACAGTAAAATTCAGAAATTTGACTAAGAAATCTGTGGCAGTCATTAAGCACTCAATGGGTTGCTTTGTGCCTGTAGCAGTTCTCATCACTTTTTTCATGTTTGAGCCCATGTTCTGATTGAGTATTTTAAGAACTAAACCGATAACAGTGCTCCACGTTGTCAGGATCCAAGCAGCTCCTGCTGGCCCAGTGATGATGGCCAATGGAAATCAGTCTGTTCTGCTTGATTGTATTGCGTTTCATAAATGATTGCTGTACTTTTAGTGTAAGCACATCACGTCAAACACAGATCAAACTGTTTATCCAGAAAAGGGGTTTTCCTTTTTCACCCGCGGTTGCAATTCTCCTGACTGATCGTTCGGCTTGCAGGAAAACCAGGAGAATCCAAGTCAAGCTTTTCGGTTTGTTTTGTATTGAAGGATGGGGAGAGAAGATATCTGGCAGCAATTGTACGGAAAAGAATCCGTCTGGCCAGGTACTGCACCCTTCTTTGTGTATTTCTAATGCACTAATTGCTGATTTACATCATGTTGAGATCATTGTCAGCCCAGAGGAAGAATAATTGAGAAGTGGGAAAATGTCTTCCTTAAGACGCCCACTTTTTATTCTGGTCATTCTTGTGGTGCCTTTGCACTTGTATTTCAATGAGTTATGTGCCTTCTTTTTTCATTTTACATTTCGGATTAATCTATGAAAATCTGGACTTGTCGTCTATGTGTTGTCTAAGGGGAGTTCCAGTTAACTGTTCACTTTCCAGCTGCTGTAGTAGCAGTGGTGGCACCAAGAGCAGGAGGAGGAATCCTCCAGTGAAATTTTACTCAACCAAAAATTTCCTCTAAGCTTCCCCTCCCAAAGAAAAGAGAACATGGGAACCCCTCCAGGCTTTGAAAAACGTGGGATGCCTTGCCGGTTTGCACCTGCTGACAAAGCCAAGAAAAACCCTGTCTGGAGCAATTCTGCCCCCTGCTGGGTGGGGGCCGGTGTTTCTCCTACCATAGCAGGCAATAGTTTTAGTCTAGTTTTAGAAATTCCATTTCTGCCTAAAAAGCACAGTGAGGGGTTCTGTTGTGTTCCCGTAGAAAGCACATCTTATCACACAAAGAAGAAGAGTCACTCTCTGTTCCCTGGGACAAAAATAATCAGGTAAATAAGCTCAGTATCTTCATTTCTTTTAGGCTGTTTAAGTGTTTAACATCTTTATTGACTTTATTTTTAGGCCTTTTGTCTTTAGGCTTGGTACAGGACATCACACTGCTTAGCTACACTTTAAAATAGGAAGTCTTCCATTTCCTTAGCCATCTTTCACTTTGCCATTGAAGAAATTAATGTAAAAGTCTTCATGAATTCAGTATGTAGAAGAATAAATGATCTCCTGTTAGAGGACTGTGGCATCTTTACCTGGTAAGAATCGTTGGGCTAGTGTTCTGTGGTTAGGGATCTCCTGTTGCTGCTGAGACTCCCTACCTGCTGGTTGTAATGAAGATCTTCTTTGGAAAGGCAGTGTTTGGTTTTCACCACACAAAACCTTTCTCAGTGTGGCCAAAATGTTCAATTCTTTACAGCTGTTGCAGTTCCAATATCACAAAGATGTCTCACCATCTCCCCCATGCTTCCACCTTCCAGGTGTATCTGGGCTACAAGAATGTTGCTGCTCTCACTGTTCTGGCAGGAAAGCAGGAGTGGGAAATCAGCAGTTTGCAGCCCAAGGTACGAGATCTCCAGGAAAGGGTGGACCAAGGCTGAGAAATTGACTTGACTGCACAGTTTAAACAGTGGCAAACAACAACAAGAGCATCGAAATCTACATTTACATGTTTTAATTCTTATGTTCAATTTGTTCATTGAATGAATATTACATGGTACCATATACAATACTGAACAAATGTGACCAATCATCATGGCATTAAAGACTTGGTACCTAAACAAACGGTGTAAACCCATCAATAATATAAAAACTGGAAAAATGAGTAGAAAAAAAAGTAAACCAGAGATCTAAGCAAAGACAAAACAAAAAATAAAAAACATCAAAGATTTTTTTAATCGTTAGAGTGAGATAATAGTCATTGTAACGGACTCAGTGCTCAGAATGAGTTACAGAAGAGATGTGACCCCTCCTCTGAAAGCTAGACGGTGTAGGCTACTGCCAGAGCAGAGGACCTGGTCTTGTGGAGTGGTGGAGCTGTCTGCCACCCCGGAAGTGGTCCTGTGTGTGTTTGGAGCTTACACTTGTCACGTATACTGTACATTGTCTCAGTGTTGAGAAGACATTTGGGAACCCAACAGGTTAGTTCTTTTATGTTTTGGACCTAAAACGTAATTAGATGGAGATAACCTCAATAAATGTATAATCTTAATAATCCAACAGTAAATATCCTTCTGGGAATAAGTCTGTGAACCCTTACATTCAGTAAGTGGTGTCACCTCCTGAAGTAGCAATGATTTCACTAGACATTTCCTGTTACTGTTTATCAGGCTCTTGCATTGCTTTTGGGGAATTGCTTCCTACAGGATTGTTTAGGGATTATTGAGGGGTTCCTTGCATGAACTTCTGTCAGAACATTTCAATGGTGTTTAAGTGCAGACTTCGACTTGGCCAATCCAAAATACAAACTTCCCTCTCCTTCTTCGTCTACTTCAGGCATTCTGATTGTAGATCTGTTTGTATGTTTAGAATCATTGTCTTGCTGCATGGCCCACTTCAAGCTCAGCTTTAGTTGACTAATGGATGACCCGATATTCTCCTCCAGACACTGTTGATTGGCTCCATCAATGATGGCAAGCTGTCTGGGTCCAGAGGCAGCAAAGCAGCAGAAACCACGGTTCTCCCTCCACCATGCTTGACAATCAGGATGAGGATCTTCTGTTGGGAAGCACACCACCCATGTCTCGGTGTGGCCAAAATGTTTAACTTTTTACTGGTCTCTTTTTCAGCTGTGCAGCATGTGAAAAAGAAAACGAGTAAAAATTTAAGAATGTTGTAAGCAGAGTTATAAAAGCCCCCCCTTCGATTTACGGGAGGCTGGTCTTCTCTCTGGCTTGTTTGCAGATCCGAATCTTCACGAACGAGGAGGAGGAGATGCTGTCTGTTAAAGTAGAGATGGAGGTGATGGCTCCTGTGTCCCAGACCTTCTCTGTGCTCTCAGACCTGCAGCTCCGGCCCACTTGGGACAGGCACTACGCGTAAGTACTGCAGTGGTCAAGGAGATATGAGAGAGAGAGGGGTGGATGATGACCCTGTTCACACTATAAGGAGCAAGAGCTGTTTCAAACTGAGGCATCACATTCAGGCTTCTCGGTGAGCAGTGGTTGCCCACGAACTCTGAAGACATTCAGATGTTGCCAGGCTGTCATAAGCACACACTGTGTTTATCGGTCTCCTGCGTTGTTGCTGAAAAAAAGTCTGTCATTCCACTAATGGATTTCGTGACATGATAATTTACTGTCGGATCAATCGAGTCTGAACTAGGACTGACAGTTGTGCTAGGAGTTTGTCCCAGTGGTGTGTGTGTGTGTTTAGTCCCAACATGAAGTATTTGTGTTGTTTGGAACACATACAGTATTATACCGCAGTTTCTAATAATTCCAAGGATGTTTGACCATTAGTAGTGGTATTGTTATGTATGTAATATGAAGCACCAGGGAGCTGGAATGTCATAGCCAATGATATTTTCATAGGCAGGTCTCAGGAAAACAGACACAAATGCAGCCGTAAGATTTCAAACAAAAGCCTAGCTCTTCTGGGAGCTAATAACACCCTAACTGCACACAGTTCAGTTATGCGGCCTGCCGGCTTCCGAGCATAAACTCTTAAGATTCACACAGAATATTGGCCCACACAGGATCTGTTCCCAAAACCCACAAGTCACACAGACTCTCGGTTTCACACAGTAAAGTTTCTGTCCATACAGTAATTCCACACGGTGCCTGGTCACTCTGTTACTCAGGGTCCTGTCTGTATCTGTTCCTGTTCCATATAGGTTCTCTTTTTTGCTGATCTCTTCTTATTTGAAGACTCACAGCTCGACACAGGCCCACACTCAAGTCACGTCCTTCTCTCTCTCTGTGCAGAGGATCGTTGCCCACATGGGAAATCAGATGGACACCAGGAGCCTCCGTTTCCTGGCTTTTAAATTGTCACCTGACCAATTGTCTTCTTGCAACTTAAACAGCAAACCTGATTACTCTCTTTGCAGGAGTTGTGAAGAAGTGGAGACTGCTGGTGATGACGAGAAAGTGTATCATATTAAATGCCCCTCAGTGAACAGTGACAGAGGCAGAGACTTTGTGGTACTGATGTCCAAAAGACAGCCATGCAAAGAGGGGTTTGTATTAAGCATTGTGTCTCCTAGCTTCAGTTAGACCTATGCTGAAAGTGCAATAGATTAGCTGTTTGCAATTTTTTTTTTTACGGTAGGCAAGGCTGTTTCATATACGCATGATCTTCAAAAAATCTGATCTTGATGTCTCTCAATACACATTACACTTATCTTAGTTTTTTGTTAAGATTAAGATTAAGTTTATATTTGGGTGAAGATTTGAGATATACTGAGGCAAACACTTTAAGTAAGCTTTGGGGTTATAGAGACTGATTCCTACAACTACAGCACAGTAATCCCAACTGATTAAGCCATTCTATGAGCATAATATTTAACACTTCTTATCTCAAACTTAAAACGAACCTTGTGAAACTCCATATATGCAGACTTTGAGGAGACCAAAATTCAAAATCCTCAAAGGCATCCAGAAATTCAACCCAGTTGATTTTACTTATCATTGAAATAAATTTCAATGAAATGTAATGCTTGAAATATGTTGTATACAGTACTTCGTCCCCCTCACTATCTTGTGAACGGTTTTGTGAGAAAATACTGCTTGTTCCACGAATCAGACTAAAAGAAGTCTGATGCTGTGAAGAGGGCAGATCATTTAGCTTCCAAGGGAAGTGAATGTGGGTGTTCAAATTGCCAGACCATTTATATCTCAAAGGATGTCTGCAACCAGTGATTGCCTGCAGTATATTAACCCGATGACTCATTTGGAAATGAACTTAACAGCAATAAAGTGTATGAGCCTCATTGTCTTCGTTTGGAAGATGCAGGTTTCTGTAGGAAAGATAGTTTGCATGACCTAAGATTTGGTCTTCAATTATTTGTGTGTACAGTATTAGTTCAAGATGCAGGTCACTGCCACATTCAGTGCAAACTGAAAATAAGAATACAAACGCAAATCAGTTATCTAAAGTTTGGTTGAAGATAATCCATGGTGCCTTTGCTCCAATTGCAGCTAGTATTAATGAACAGCTTTAAGCTGCACCAGTTAAATGAAAATACCCAAATAGAGTCTTCATAAACCCATGCAGTGAGTACCAGAGACAAACAAAATCAGAAAGTACCACTCTAAAAGAGTGTCTGAAAGTGTAGCCACGCATCGTTAATCGCTCTGTAATTAACTGCTATTTTGTGTTATGCGTATGATGCAATGACGCTCTATCTGTACACTCCAGTAATTGGACGCAGCACACTGAGTTGTGAGAGCTGGAGTCAGTCTTCAGTAAGGGCTCTGTGGATCTCTGGCTTTCTCTTACAAATGAGTTTGAGAACATTCTGTCCTTAGCTGGTCTCTCCCCCAGTAAGCTGTTAGAGGCATTGCACAATGAGCAGAGCTTCCTCTTTGAGGGGCTGTGGATTTGAGGGCCAGATTGAGATTTTTTTTATTAAATTAAAATATTTTTCCCTTCCTTTTTTTTCCATTTCCTCTGCATTTCTCACACAAACAGCACCTCTCCACAGACTGGAGTTTTGACTAAACTGTGGGAACAGTAACACCTACTGGCTAGATTTGGTACACACATTATCCTCAAACAGTGGTAAAAAAGGGTTCTTCATCCATTCAGTGAACACTATGATGTCCTTTTGTAGTCACTAGTGGACAATTCTGTGCTCTGGATTTGCAGCCCTGTAGGTCTGGTTTTACTATTTAATGTAACAATATCCATTATTATTATTATTGTAATAATGACCAAATAATAATTACCTATTTGCAAATGAATCGATTTAGAATTAGCATATACTGCGCATTGCTGTTGCCTGTGACAATCTTCACTTAATATTAATTCAGATTTGGAGTCAGGAAGTTGACAAAATGAAGGCCAGTCCATGATTTTGTCTTTTTTTTTTCATACTGTATGCATTTTTGTAATTTCACATGCATGTTTATAATCACCCCTGATAATTCTCTGGATAAATATGTTCCTATAATTCAACATGAAATCAGTCTATAATATGGAATTCGTAATACTGTACCATGGTCCAGCATGGTCCTTTTCAGGTTTGGAAAAGGTGAAAGCGTTGTTTTGCACTTTGGTCTCACCGTCGTGAATGTGTCTCTTGGGAAGCTGCTGTTCATTAAAGTCTGCTCTGCTCTTCCTGAAGGGAACCCTACATCATCGCTCTGCGGTCCGTCACTGTGGCAGCTGTGCCTCCGCTGGCTGATCACACCCGCAGTGAAGCTCTGTGCGCAGGGTTCCTCATCAACAGCACTGGCTGCAGCTCCTGCAAGGTGGGCTTCCCTCTCAAGAGAGGTCACTACAGGTCACAGAGAGGCTGCTGCCGAAAGAGGCACTGTATCTGTAGCCCTGTGCTCCTGCCTGTGTGCTGTGCTTCTACCAAATTCCACTGACCCCCCCCTTTAAAAAAATCATCTTTAGTTGAAAAAGAGTGAGAGCATCACTATGGAATATTTTAAAACTAAATTCAGACTTCAACACTTGTGTACAGACATCTCTGACCGTGGACACAACAAAGTAACCCATTTTGATGCATATGTACATCATTCTTCAGCCATTATTAGAGTTTAGATTTGAATATGGCAGCGTATGGGTTACAGCAATCAGGTATTACATGTATGGCACTGAGAATGATGCATTATTTAGAGCAGCTCTATAAATCTGGGATGTGTTCACTACATGGTAGCATGGTTGAACTTAAGTACTGTCCTTATTTATTTAAAAGAAAATACTGAAAATGTTCCAGGCATAAGACAAAGTAAGGCAAAGAACGAGATAGAAACAAACACCAAGCAGAATGCTTTGCAGAAAAGCCAATATAATGGCACAGTCTGTGCAAACTGTTTTGTTGTTTCAGTACAGAGTACAAGGTTTTGGCCATTCACATATATCAAGAATATATGGACTTTACAGACAATAGGAGGCCAATTATCCAGTCCTGCAGGCTCAACCTGTAGGCAGTCGATCAGAATATACTGTACACCAGTGTTTCCTATTGTCACACCTGAATGTACCTTTCGATACTTTCACCTGCACCATTCAACATTGGTCTGCCGGTAACTCACTTCACCAGGACAACAAAATCCTTCAAGTAACATGGAGACTTTCTACATATTCTTACATTTCTAATGTTAACCTTTTTATACCCATCATACTATATCAGAGAATTTTTTTTTCTTCATTGGCTTTTTAGCTGCTGCTGAAACTCAAGGGACAGTGCTATTCAAACATGCCAGTACACATCATATTAACATATGATGACCTTTAACTTGCACAGACATTGTCATGGTATTGCTTTTATACTGTAAATCAATGCCAATTAAAACACCAGCTTTTAATTCCTGCCATTTATGATTTTAATTGCTTCCAGGCTGTAACAAGGCAGTTGTTAGTATAATCTTGGCTTCTGAAAACGCAACATCAGGCATTTCACTGCTGAAGCTGTACCAGAGACATCAGCTGATTGAGTTGCAGTTGGGCACAGTGGATTTAACGTTTCCCTTTCAAAGTCCACAAAGCACTGTGTAGAGGTGATTGGGGGGTAAAGCAGGTGACTACAATCACAAGGCAAAGATTTTTTTTTAATCTCTTATTGCCACTGGAGCTGTCCCTATTTGTACACAAAGGTCAATGTAACTGGAATGTTTTCATTAACCATTTTTTTTAAAAAAGATTACGGAACTATTTTTGGTTTAATTTTGCACAGCAAAGCAGAGTGATAAGGGTTGTCAAATCTCTCTGCAAAGAGCTGTCCAGGGTCCTGAACTCACCGTACAACTACCTTAATCAAGCACTTTACCGTCCTGCATTAATTGCACTACAATTGCGTAAAATGTGAAAGAGACCCATAATACTGACTAAAATAACAGTGATTTGTGTTAAAGCAAATATTTTCAGTTTCAATGAGTATTTTGTTCCAGTATTACTCTTGGATCCACTTCAAAGTGAACTTAACAATGAGGCGAAAAACGTACTTACTAGGGACTGTCTGAAAGATTTAGGTACATTGTAGTACCTTGGTAAGTGCCTGTCTGGCTTAAAAGTGAGCAAAATTAACAATAGTCTTTTGTGCTACAAGTGTTATATTTCCTTTCTGTTCCATGTGCCGTTCTCAGACTGCCAAGCACCACGATTTAACACTGCTTCTTGCACCGCCTTCACAGGTCTCGTACTTCAACCAAGTGACATCTGGGGTTTTACCATACATCGCTGGAAACTTGGCTGGCTGGTCGAAGTCTCTGGAAGAAACAGCATCTTCATGCATTGAATTTCTAGAAAATAGTATTAAGAGCACCAGGTTCTGAGGCAGGCTTTAATTCCTTTTCATGCTTTTGGTCTGTGGCTTTCAAAGCCCACACTGCTCCTCTGGCTCCCTCTCAGTGCTTGTGGTGTGGCATCAACAGCTACAGTACATCACTGTGTCCAAAAGTCACGCCTCTGTGTATCAGGGATTGAAACATGTGGAAAGACAGCGCTGTAATGGAAAAGTATCGATGGCCATCCTGTTTGTATAGTCCCTGCAGCAGAAAACCACACAAAGCTTTAAATGTGCGCGGCGGGTGTGTTCTCCACTTCGTCGGACTGCGAGAGCTCTTTTCTTGTCAAAACATGTCATGGGCACACTGTGGTCCATTACCCAAGTGCTCTATGACTACTTCTCTGTTAGAACCACACATCTTCTTAAAAATAAATAAATATGTGATTTCAACATGCAGTAAATGGAATAGTTTGCTTTCTGTAGGAGAGGAGCAGCTGGGTCCTTTGGTAGCTACCAGGGTAAGCTGCACTTGTAGCAAATGGAACTGCTTTTCTGGAACATTAGGACACTAAAAACATGCAGCTTTTGGAAAAGCACAAAACATTTGACTACATAAGAATCCCAGCAATGCAACAATGACTCAGTCTGTCCCTCTCTTAAAGCATGTGTATTTTTGAATAGTAGTGTATAACCATCAGGCAACTACCCTAGCACAGGCTTACTACCATGACACACAGATAAGATTAGCTCTGTTTTGGTCTCGTTTGTTTTCGGTCAATAGACAAGCGGGGGTAGCCTTATAGGAAGCTATTTCATATATACTTGCAATAATACTTTGGATGGCACTGGCAGATATACTTTACTGTAGTCATCTGTTTAAGAGATGCTCTGTTGTTTCAGGCTTACTTTTGCAATAGCCCCAGGAACAGCTTTACACATAAGTTGGAATTTAAGGTGCTACTCCAATTCCATCGGAGAGGCACCTCGACTTCAGGTCCGCAGACAATATCAAGCTGAATCTGAATAAGCTTTAAAGAATCCCTACTGCTGATGATGCGATATGTATTTGTGAAACGCATTGTGTGGGGATGTAGTTTAAAGTATTGGTCATTTAAGGCCACAACCAACATTAAGCTGTGTCTAATATGTGCAGTTTTCAGCGCTGCTCAAATGCGAGCCTTACTGAATTACGTCTTGATAACGTCACTTGTACCATACAGGATAATGCTAAAATGCAAAACAAAATGAAGACTGTTCAAATACAGATACAATATATGGGTATAAGACTACTTCCCCACTTGAAGGAAGTTGGAAATATGGAAATGTGTACAGACCACACCCCATGAGCTTCTGGCTTTTACTAACGACATGTTCCCTGGCAGTGTATAAAAGCCCTCAGATACACATTTTGCCTACATGACTTTGGATTTCAGCCATACCTTTAAAAACGTTATTACTAATTCCGATTATTTTTTTCCTTATATAAATGTCTTATATGTTAATATTTGTTTAGAATACAGAATTGTAATGTTCCTCCATCGATTGATCAGAATGATAAAAATTAAATATACAATCATTCACCTTTTCCTGGTTTCATGGACGTTTTGCACACTTCTCAGGCTGCCTCCAACCCCTGAGCTCAACCTGAGATATTTATTGAAGTCCCATGTGATTAAAGTCACATTACATGAAAACAGTTTTGACACAGTGCACAGGAACAGCCCATCACAGGGGACTCATACAACACAAATGCCTGGGGGATTTCTGACAGGGTCTTCTTCGGCACTGGCCTGCACCGTCTCTAACTGCTTGGCGAGAGTGGAGCCCCTCTTCCACTGAGGTCTCGCGTGGTGAAGGCCGAAGGCGGGCACGCGCCCTGGCGAGCGAGCCGTCAGAATCAAGGCCTGCAGCGAACGGAGAGGCTTTCTGTGGTGCCAGGCAGTCAGACGTCGGGACCAGGCTGGAGCGTCGGGTCGGGGGTGGACTGAGAGGCACGAGGCTCCCCCCCTCAAACCAAGGCCCAGTTCGCTGCACAGTCCGGCGGGACGTCAGACTCCAGAGCTCAGGCAGTAGTCATTCCCTGTGGTCCCCCACCAAGAGTTCACATCTTTCTAGAAAGATCCCTTTTGATGCCTCGGGGAAGATGCACCCCCTCAGAAAGTAACCACCTTCGGCTGCTTCGGTTTAGCTTTTTTGACAGGCCCAGCAACGTCCTCGTGGTCCGCACTCATATTGTTGGACAGTCGGCCCACAGTCACAGCTTTCCCTGAGGGAGCACAGAGAGGACAACTGAATTAGATTTCTCCCAAAACACAGGAGGACATGTGCCCTGAGGGTCTGCCCAGGCATAACGACCCAATGCTTCGCCTTGTAGAATAATAATAACAACAACAATAATAATTCCTCACACTTATATAGCGCTTTTCTGGACACTCCACTCAAAGCGCTTTACAGGTAATGGGGATCCCCTCCACCACCACCAATGTGCAGCCCCACCTGGATGATGTGACAGCAGCTATAGTATATAGCTATAGAGAATATATATATTCTCCCCACACACCGGCTCTCAGTGGGGAGGAGAGCAGAGTGATGAAGCCAGTTCAGAGATGGGGATTATTAGGAGGCCATGATTAGTAAGTGCCAATGGGAAATTTGGCCAGGACGACAGGTTTACACTCCTAACTTTTTCGAGAAACAAACTAGGATTTTTAATGACCACAGAGAGTCATCCGACGGACGGATAGAAGCATTTGACATCGAGTGCACATCCTCAAATCATGTCAAAAGGCTTCCACAGCACAGCAGTCCCAGCTGGTGAGACCTGAGGCTCACCTGCTGTAAAAAATGCTCTAAAACGTGAAACGTTTTTTTGGGTTACAAGCGAATTTGAATCAAGGACGATCGTAGAAACCCACAATTTAAAAGGCTCAGATTATCTACAGCTGGTTACTTCCAGTCACAAGAATCTTAAAAGTGCTTGTCAAGCCATCTCAAAGTGCTTCACAAACCAAAACAGAATTGGAATATAGAAACCCCATAATGAAACTGTTAACTGAAAGTAATAAAAATGAAGACCAATGTACAATGGACACAGTGCAATGGGGTGAAAGGCAAGTGGAAAAATTTTACATTTCATTCCTTCCCCATTACAGAGATATTTTACACTGGACACAGGGCCGTTGCTGGCAGTGAGGGTTTTTCCCTTTGATCCCTGCTGTGCACGCATGTTTCCTGTACTCTCTAGTGAATCATTACCAGCCAACAGGATCAAAGAAATCACCAATGGCATCATACCCCCGCCCCTAGTCTTCTACAGTGCTCCTGGCAGCAACTAACAGAGCAAAAGAATGGAAATTCTGGCACTATTTCAAAAGTGCCAAACAAGCTGTGAGAAAATCTGCACCTTGACATCTATTTCACAAACTGAAAAGTGAAAAACACAAAATTCTTTAACTTTTCCATTTAATTTTTTTTTTTTTACTTTCACTATATCTATGAAAAACATGGTAACACCTGATGATGTATCATCATAAGGCTCTTTGTGCTGTTTGGGGACGAAACCTGCTGAGTACCGGGTGAACTGTTTTGTGGCAGCAGGACTATCACCTTGTAGCTTGAACGTGACCACCAAGGAAAACCAGGCAGCTACTGTAAGGGCTGATGGTGGACAAAAATCAGGTTACAATCACCATTCAGTTCATTTTTACTCTTTCTTTTTGTTGGTTGTTTAATGAAACATATAGTAACAACACTAACTCTTGATTTAAATTAATGGGTTGATCAAGAAAACATCAGATACCCTGTATGAAACTACTTTGCCAAAGGCAAATTTATACCATGATGATTTAAAGAGGCATGCTCGGTTTATCCATGTTTTATGGACAGGCTGCCAATAACTGACCTGCCCAATAGTGAGCAGTTCTCTCAAGAGTGAAATAAAAACCCCTCGTCTGCCATTACTAACAGTCGTGTCTGTCTCAACCTTGCCACCCATGTCCAGCGAGAACTGTGCTTTAACAGGTTAAAATGCTCTTAAAAGAGAATTACAATAGTTTATCCAAGGGCCTGGCCTTAAAAATAAACGTCTGTATCCTGACACATAAAACCTACTGAATCATTCATGCACCTTACATTTTCGGTTACACTAATCATTTTAGTATTATTTGAACAGGAATACAATTTCTCAAAGACTGTGCTATTAGATAAGAAAGATGAAGAGCTTTACAGAAAGAGGCTGAGGTCAAAATTCTTTCTATCAGAAGAGAATTTTATTGCAGAAATATACAAGACTGACTCCAAGTAATAGTAAAATAATATTCAGTCTGCTTGTGCACGTACAAAGATGCATGATGTTAGTGTGTAACTCAAAATGATTCTTTTCTAGTGCAAAACAGGAAAAAGTCACTGTATTACAATAAACCCAGTCCTGATTCTCTCACTTTCAGCGAATGCTAATTGATTAATGATATAAGTAGTTATATACAACTATCTTACCTGAACCCTGGTGCTCTGGACAGTCTTTCTGAAAGTGCTCCACTGATCCACACACCCTGCAGCAGCCACCTAGCAAACCCAGCAATAAAACATGCGAAAGAGTTCATACAGCCCATTTTCCAAATCCTCATCTTAAACCCTTTGCAAAGCAACACCTTTGCATCTACTTATTAAAGGCATGATAAACTAAAACGTTTGAAATTAGGCCTCTTTTTCAAAAGGCAAGTGAACAGCACTTCACTTGAGCAACGTATATTGCTCACAAAATATATCTTAAGCAATCACATAATATATATCTTATACAGTGCTTTTTATAATTCATAATTCCAAGGCAGTGTAAAATAAAAAAAAACAAAGACAGGTCACTAGGGGGCGGTGCGGTGCCTAAGGATCTGCGCCTGTGGCTGGAAGGTTGCCGGTTGGTATCCTGCAGCCGACAGAGAAATCCTACTCCATTGGACCCCTGAGCAAGGCCCTTAACCCCAGCTGCTCCAGGGGTGCTGTATAAATGGCTGACCCTGCGCTCTGACCCCAAGCTTCTTTCCCTGTCTGTGTGTCTCATGGAGAGCCAGTTGGGGTATGTGAAAAGATAAATTCCTAATACAAGAAACTGTATACAGCCAATAAAGTGATCTTATTCTATTCTTATTCATTCTTATTAGAACTGCAAACTGTACTCTGAATTACCATGCAGAGCATAGATGTGAGTTTTATGACACCTGGCTGACGTGTAAGATCTCATAATGGGCTGGGAGATCATTCCACAGTCCTGGAGTATCAGAGCTGATAGAACAGTTTCCCAGTGTTCGGAGCCAGGAACTGGGAACTGGAAGAAGGTCTGAGTCCACTGAGAGCAAAAGACTTGTAGGTGTGTGGAGAGAGAAGAGTTCACTGCCATCAAGCCCTTAAAGCTGAGGAGCAGCTTTCTGAATCTTTATTCTGAAATCCACAAGGATACCAGTGCAAGGTACCTCAAATAGGAAGGAACAGCTCTTTCACACTATATATGTCTAGAGAAAGCTTTATTATTTGAAAATATTTCAACTTAATCTTGATTTTCCTACATTCTTCCTAACACTCGTTTTCAACCGTTTGGTTAAAACGTCTACAGGTTATTGACACCAGCCTGAACCTTGGATCTCAACAGTACTCGGCTCACTAGGCTCCTGACAGGCAGGGCTCCCTCCATGTTGTGCAGCAGAGGTTTGCCTTCTACAGCTCACAGATTGACAAGAGTCCCACAATCCTCTGTGGAATGGAGCGTCTCCAGTCTTTCATGTCCTAAATTTAATTTCAGCTTGGGTCCCCAGCTCCTTGCGTTGCTCTTCAATCTTCACCGAGATCATTAGGTCAACATCAGGATTTGGAATATTTCAATCACGTCTCCCCCACAATCGTCTCCATTTCAGGCTCAAGGGATTTTTATTCCCTTAGTATGTCAACATATGGCTTCACTCAGGTCACCAGCACTTTTTTAAAACAAATTTCAGAACCATCTGATGATGTGTTTTTACTTTTCCTAGAAAACACAATAAACTGCAGCTCAAGGCAGCTGGGGATGGATCAAGCGATGTTAAAGTCAAGCTCAGTGATGTCATACCTGCTGCGTACATCCCTTTGGGGTTATCAGGACACGATTTCGACAGGTGGCCAGTCTGCCCACAGATGAAACACTTAGCAAAGGGAAAGTCACCTGTAAGGGCATTAAGACAAGAAATTAAATCACCAGCGACAAAAAGAAAGTGAACAAAACAAGCTTATTCATCAAACCTGCTAAATGAATACCTACACGTTTACGTCTGAAAACAGTATCAAGAAGGGAGAATTCAAACAACCGCTGCATAGTATGGGATACAGCTCATCTTACATTTGTCAATTAAAAGAAAGTATGCGACAAAGCCAACACAGACAAAAGTATTCTCATCTGTAATGCTGAATTCATGACACTACTCACTACAATTAAGTCAATATCCATGTTCCCAGGCACTCAGCTGGTTCCATTCCACTCTCTTGCTCACAGCAGAGGTGCCCCACTATCTCAGGGCACCCCCGGGCTACATTACCTAATTCAGTGACGAGCTGCTGCTGCTACAAAAAAAAGTTGTAGCGATCCACAAAAAACACACCTAGACCACTGCCGTTCTGTCCCGAACCTCTATTTTCTTACCAAGCGCGGGGTCCACTTTAGCTCTGCACCTCTGCAGCTCGTGCTCTGTGGAACCACAGCGGTAACAGATCCCCCTGCCCATCTCCTCGTCTTCGTCGGCCTCTGGGCAGTCAGCCAGCCTGTGCCCAGGCTTCCTGCAGTTGAAGCACACCTGCGAAACAGCAATCGGTCAGCAAACACGCGACCACACCGCCCGGGCTCGTGGCTGGAACAGCAGGTAATCTATTCGTTTTCGGCCATCCGGGGACGTGTGGATAGTAGACAGGTTTCTATCTGCCAGCGTGAGTACACAAAGGCCAAAGCTGCCAATGACTTGTGTCCCAGTGCAATACCATTTCACACCTCATCTTCCTGTCATGTGCGGCAGCATTACTGTGATCGGGAGCTCGAGAAGGATGTCCCGCCGGACTGTAAATAAATCAACAGGACAACGCTTATGCAACAAGACCTCACGTGTACAAGCCACTCTACTGGTGCTTTCCTGAGCTCAGGGCGCTAAATTCAAGCGCACCACGGGACCACAGGGCCAATCTTCTCCTACGTCCTCGAAATCGATCACCTGCCACCACGCCTTTTCGAGATGAAAACGATGTTTTTGCAGGGTGTGACAGGAGGGCGAGGGCTCTCTCACCATGTGGGTTTTCTTCAGCTCCTGCCTCTTCAGCCTCCTCTCCTCGCGCCTCTGGTCCTTCTTGAGCGCCAGCGCCACGTCCTCCCGCGCCGCGGGGACGCCCGCCTGCCGGAGGTGCGCCAGGAACCCGTTGACGTCCTCGCCGTCGTACTCCTCCTTCTTCTTCCTGCCGGGCTTCCGGCCGAGCGGGCCCCCCCGGGAGGGATCCCGTCCGCGGCGAGGGGACGGCCCCGGCCCCTGCGCCCCGCGGCCACACCCCTCCTTCAGGTCGCCCCAGGGTGTCGCCTCGGCGGGCTTGCGCCTGTGGACGTTGTTGGCTCGGGCCCAGCGGGTCATGGCAGCCCAAAGGGAAACCTGTACATGAGAGCACAGGGCCATCAGCCTCCCCTCTCCCACCAGCACGGAGCGCACCAGAGTGGGAGAGAGAGGCTTTAAAGAACATGGCTGCAGCCAGCAGTTACCTCACCCCGCAGCTCAGCAGGTCCCTGCTCAGAGGCTGCCAGGACCTGCATGGGAGACCTCCCGGGAAAAACTAAGGCTGCTGCTGGAAGAGGTGTTTATGGGACCAGCAGGGGGCGCTCACCCTGCAGCCTGTGTGAGACCTAATGCCCCAGTATAGTGACAGGGACACTATACTGTAAAAAAGGCGCCGTCCTTCAGATGAGATGTAAAACCGAGGTCCTGACTCTCTGTGGTCATTAAAAATCCCAGGGTGTTTCTCGAAAAGAGTAGAGGTGTAACCTGGCCAAATTTCCCCCTGGCCTTTACCAGTTATGGCCTCCTAATAATCCCCATCTCCGAACTGGCTTCATCATTGTGTTCTCCTCCCCACTGAGAGCTGGTGTGTGGCGTGCATACTGGCACACTATGGCTGCTGTCACATAATCTAAGTGGGGCTGCACACCAGTGGTGGTGGAGGGGATCCCCATTACCTGTAAAGTGATTTGAGTGGAGTGTCCAGAAAAGCGCTATTTAAGAGTGAGGAATTATTATTAACATAAGAAAGGTTACAAACGAGAGGAGGTCATCTGGCCCATTAGGTTGTTTGGTAGCTAGTAGTTAATTGATGCGAGGAACTCTTGAAGGTTTCTTGAAGGAAAGCAATGTATCATTGGGCTGGGTAGCTTGTTCCAGGCTCCCACAACTCTTTGGGTAAAGAAGTGCCTCTTGCACATCCATGCAAGTTTCCACTTTTGCCCTCTGGTTCATGTTTCACTTTTCATTCAGAAGAAATCCACTGTGGTGCCTTTGAGGATTTTGAATATTCAGGTCCCTTTGTAACCTCCTCTATTCAAGACTAAAATGTTTAATCCCTTCAGCTGTTTTAAAAATACATTCACAAACAATATCTCTATTCACCTGCAGGACAGTTGATCAACAATGTAAGAGTGACCAATGATAAATGCGTATTCATCTATAATTAATACTGCTTGGTGGTGATAGTGTAATTGTTTAATAGTTTGCCTAATTTTACCTCTCCCCTGTCTTCTACTGCACTTATTGCTGACACTTAGCTTTAAAATCTTTCCCAGCATCTTTAACAAACATTTCTGTAATAAAAATAAGTCTATTACCAAAATGCAAGAAAACATAGATCCATTTTCGCCCTTACTCATAATGGTTACTGATGGCAACTGGTTATTAAAACATTGCCAGCAGAATCAACTTATTATAACAATATTACGATTCTGTAATAAATAAAAAATATATATACCTGCCATTAATACTCACTTTTTTCTATCTCGGATAAAATACTCACTCTCGGTATCAACGTTCTGCATATAGAATACAGCATTATGCTTATGATAAGACCATAATTATATTATTTAGACACGCATCAGGCGCCGCCTCGCAACATTCTTTAAAATGTACTATGAAATAAATTTACAGAAAGCCAAACATATAGCACAATTCTATATACATAAAATCAAAGCAATATTATTACTCTTGGGTGTAAGTACTCAAAACGAATCTAAGACGAACAAATGCACGTAAATTAAATCTGATGCATACTGCAGCAACGTAACTCAAGAAAAGGTGTTAAAATGTTAACGGTGCAATTTAAATAAACTGGCGTTCACTGTTAAAGACAAAGTGTTCTCGTGTATTCATCTGGAATATAATTCGACATCTGTGAAACTAAAAACTTAGCAAATTAAAACTTACTTTCAAAGTAGACGAAAAATTAATTCACGTGTTCCCCCACGCCTGTTTCCTCTTCCTGTGTACAGTTCGTGTAAGATCCGAAGTGCAACTCAGAAACCAGACTTTAGTTCCTAGGAGACTGACGAACAAACATTGAAAATTACAGTACATTACTGAGGAGACCAGCGACCTGTCAGGGGTGTTGTCTCGCCTTGAAGAACATGATATCACCATTCACACAGATGGTGAAGAGATTATATAACTTTGATTACTGGGCCTGGAAACTTCACGCTAAATGCCGTGTACTTAAATATTACAACTAGTGATATTAAGTTATTAGCGAAACTTGTTTTGAAACGATGTGGTTCTGTTTTAATAATGGTGTTTTGAAGGTAACAGACCGAAGTGAAACAATAAAAAAACACATTTACAGAAAAATTAGGAGCCTAGTTTTAACAAATTATTATTTTATAGTATTATTATTATAGTATTATTTTATATTTTCACATTTCTGCCACTAGAGGACAGATGGAGACTCTAATGTAATGCTCGTTCCGGCTGTATACAGAAGGTCACTCATGTTTTACCTCAACTGTATGCACATTATTACAAAGGAATTACATTTTACTTGGGTAAATGTATTAACAAGTATTTTCTGCACCCTTTAACGACACATTATTAGTTTCTGTAAATTCTAAAATGAACTGGGAGACAAATAGTTGGAAACACTGTTTTTTTATTTTCCAAAAAAGCAGATTAATTTCCCCGGTAAGATTTTACATCCATTATCCCATTGGTTTTGACACACTCCCCAGTTCCTGCTGATATAAAGTGGAAATACATCACTATGCTGTCACCACCATGCTTGACAGCAGGGATGCTGTTGACTGATGATGCACGATGTTGAGATGGCATTAGACGTAGCACTTTGCATTCAGTCAAAAAGATCCAAATTTGTGTTGTGTCTTTTGCCACATGTTTGCAGTATCAGTCAGGTGCTTTGTTACAAACCCCATGTGGGACCAGATTTATGTTTTCAGCTGCAAGCCGCCCTTTGTGCAGTGAGTAGGATATCATTGACCCAAGAACATCTCCAGCTGCCAGCCACTGAACTGAACCTTTCAGTGAACACGGGAGGTTTTATACCCTTCTCCAGATCTGTACTTCTACGTTGCAGCTGTATTCCTGAGTTGTTATTTGGAAAGCTCTTTGGGTTTCATGGTTGAATCTTTGCTTGATCACTACATAACCAGGACCTCCTGGATATGATTCTGAAAAGATGTGAACCAGTATTATTGTACAACACACTGACAGAGACCCCTTAACGTATTGTATGGCTTGTTAAGGTGAGTGTTTGGATACTTCTGTAATAATACATAACTATTTACTTATTTTACTTTTTGCTTTGATTGCGTAGAGGAGGCTAAGTATCTACCGAACATTGTTACAGTACTTCAAAGTGTCATGATCACAAACTTTAAAGCATAAAAATGTTAGAACTGTGCAAGGCTCTAAGTATTTTTGGAAGGCACTGTACACTTGCAAGTGTCCTGGAATGTGCTTATGAAGTGAACAGACATTTACCTCTCATTTAAGCTTCGCATTTCCTGGTAAAAGGAAATAAAAATAAAAATATCAGACTTGATTGGGATGAGGTTGTTCTATTTTTCCACAATTTGAAACTTCTATTCTACTGAAAGGGATCTTCAAATGAAGAGCATTCATGACTACAGTAAATCCACCCCTCTTCTCTTGCCTGGGTTTGCACTCTAAGATGATCCTGATCAACAGCTAAAGGACTTTCAGTGAGGAGGATGGAAAAGACCCCACACTGGCATTGCTAATCCAATTTCATCTGGCATCCAAGCAAAAGGGAGAGATGGAGAGAATCCTGAAATGATAACCCTGGTGCGTTTCTGGCAACCACAAGATTCGGTGTGACAAGGATGAAATAATATATTGAAATACAGGAGACATGAGTGATCGCGCTCAGCACGATTAACACCCATAATATTTTAAAACCATTTTAATATCTGTTGCAGCCAGTGTTTTTCCGTAACCTCCTAGAATTATGCATACTGTACCTTCTTCTCTGTGCACTTGTGCTCACATGAGCAGAGAGAGGGAGAGCATGTCTATGTGTACCATGTTGTGTGTTATTGAACATATAGCAGATATGCTTTCCCTGTCTCCTCTCGTGGTTAAGCTAACTTCTTATGTATAATTTCCAGTGACAGCTGTTAATTTAAGCACTGCATTTGTATGAACGGTGCTTGAATTTCAATATATCAATCTTTAAAAATAGTTTATAATTATAGCTTTTCATTTTGATAATTAACAGATAAGGGTTTTGTTTTTACAGTAGTGTGATGTGCATCTGTCCTGCAGTGACAGGATAATCATGTTAGTTTTGTAAAGAAAAGACTGTGTTGGGATCTGGTTCAAGTGTTCAGAATCCACAAAGGCGTTGATAAACTCAACCCATTGGACAAGTGAAACATTGGAACCCACTGGAATAGTGAAACATAAACCATTTCACCTGAGAATGATGGTGAAAATTATGGGAAAGTGCACTTAAAACTAGGAAAGGATTCTTCACAAAATGGCTGGATGAGATTACTAGATCACTTTTTGACAATAAGCATCATACAGTAGCAGGACCTATAACACTTCTGTTCTTTTAGTGTTGCTAACATGTTGTGAGGGTACACTAGAGACAAAAGAGATACACAAAGATGGCTTTGACCTGTACGGTATGTTATGAATTATTTCATGGAAAAACTGTTGCACAGACCCATGTCACACATTCTCTTCACACCCACTGCCTTTACAGCAACAAAAAGGACCAGACAGCATGCCGCCCTCTTCTCTTAAAATAGTCAACTGCATTTTGTTACAGGCTGCCAAATGGCAGTTATGGTCTGTAAGCCTGACTGTGATACTTACAGACAAAACATATGGGGCAGAGTTGAATCACTCCCCCATTCACCAGCATCTTCCCTGTGGCCTTGGTCTAGACAGCCATCGTGATTCTTAAGTATGGCACACTAATAGTATTATGAGGATACGCGTCACAAGCTTCTTTGAAGAATTTAATGAGCTACTGAAAGACTTTAAGCTTTCTTAAAGCGCAGATGGAGGATGATGTCCCTCTGGAGTAACCAACTGCACATTTCACCAGAGACACTCCTGCACTGCGCATGTACATTGACACAGGACCTGCGTGAAGATAAGAAGGTTAACACACAAGAGGAGGCCATTCAGTCACTGCAGCCCATTTGCTAGTTAGTGGCTAATTGAACCAAGAATCTCATTGAGATATTTGCTGAAGAAGTCCAGCCTGTCAGCTTCAACAACACAGTGGGGTGGCTTGCTCCAGACTCCCTCAACCCTTTGCATGAAGATTGCGTATAGCAGCTCGTCCAGTTTCCAATTTTAAATGCACTTCCACCCACAGTAGTTGCCACACTTGTGTCGCCTGGTTCACGTTTCACTGTTGTTTCTATAAAAGCCCGGTGAGTTGACTTTTGTCAGTGCCTTTGAGGACTGTGAATACTTGTATCAGCCCCCCTCGCAGGTTTTAGATACTTTAGTGTGGAGCTTTACTCCTTTATATTCCATGACTGTGAATGATTTTAAGAACCTTTTTAAATATAAATGGTTTGAATGTGACAAAAATTGAATACGATTCCTTGTTCAGGTTTTTTTTGCCATATTTGAGAATTCATTTTGTCAGTTTTGGTTTGCATTAATTTTTACATCTGGTTTAAACCTTGTCACCTGGGTCTAATATCAAAGCGCGGATTTCAAGGTCTGATTTTCAGTGAGGTAGAGTACCTCTTATATACTGTAGTGCATACAGTACCAATTGTATGCTTTAGCCCTAAACAAGATTTATTGTTCAGCAGAAGAAGTCACAAAATCACAGAAGAAATGGTACAGTATAAGTTCTCTTTAGATTGAATTCTTCTTTCTTTTTCACATTGGAACAATAAAATAATTCACTTTCTTAAAGGTGTTAAGAAGGATAGTCTTTACCAGCTGCAGGGCCTTCTCTTTGCATTCTGCAATATGTACCAGTGGTGTTTCCTAAGGGGGGGATGCGGTCTATACATGCAATGAATAATTTGTTTCATACCAGGGGTAATATGAAGGGACTGGCTCCATCTAATGCCTTTCAATTAGTAAAGGCTTCACATAATCCTTAAGCAGTGATCACTATTTGTAATAAGGATTTGAATGTTGCAGATGAGGCCATTTCCTGGGACAGTATTTGGAATGATACAGTACATATCCTGCCTCCAAGAAGGCACAAACTATCTTAATTAATTGTTAATCATAAAAGTCATGAAAAGTGGCAAATGTCTTATGTTTACGGTGTTGAGGAAAATAAAGCTTTGCTCACAAAATGAGTAGTTAAAAGCTGTACTATTTCAATTACAAGTAATAGGTTTATTCCACGCTGGAAAAAAAAAAAGAAAGAAATCACAACGTTTCGGCCGTGTGTTTTCTTTCTTCTTTTTTTCCAGCAAGGAATAAACCTATTACTGTACTTGTTCCTTTGCAGCCTACGCATGCTGACGCAGCTACCCACCTGAACTATTTCAATTACAGTAAATATTCAACTCAAAATACTTCATTCCTAAGGGTGCGATCTGAAATTAAATTAATAGTTTAAATTGATAGTAATTTATTTATAGTTAGACAAATTAAAAATGTCATATAACTATAAATAAAATACAACATAAATAAGTGCATTAAGCACATCATTAAACCCAAGACATGCAAAAAGGTATTCACACAATTACATGGACAGATCGTGCCCAGTGGCTACATGATAACCACGCTATCTCTCGTACAAGCTAATTATCCCAGTTCACAATAGTTGTGAACAGTGACAAACTGCCACTGAATGCATGGCGAGACGATGAACATCAAAGCAATCGTTTTCACAATGAACAAGTCTAGTGCGAGATCTAAAATGCAAAAACGAATTAATATTTCAGAGAAAGAATGCGGTACAAAGCTGAAGAGAGCATTTGGTGTCCTTTAAAGGTCAATCGTGAAGACGTACAGATAAGCAGAGGCAACAAGGACACTACGAAGATCTGGGAGACTAAGCCGATTACCTGCAAGTGGCAAGTGGTGCAACATGTCCTGTAATTGAAGAAGCAGGAGGTCCACTGGTTATGTGCGACAAAACAAACAAAGCTACTGTATAAACCCATTTTAAATTCCAGAAATGTACTGTAGAACACTGCAAATCTACAAATAACATAGGACCCTTTTTTAGACATTTTAAACTGCCAATTGTTTATGCGTCTCCTCAGTAGCAGGAATGAGGAAGTGTAGACGGACTCCTCTGACCCACCTTAAAGCCTCTCGTCTTCTATACACATTTAGACATGCCCCCTACCACAGACTCAGTGCCGATTGGAGGAGAGGCATGTCCCTCACCGACAGAACTGCATGCCCACAGGTGTCACCCGGGCCACTGTTGGGCCGAGATCCAAGATACGCAGGTGCGGGTTTGACGTTCGCTGGACACAGTCAGCTAGTAACATGACCCAAGATTGAGCTGCAATCATTGAGCTCAACCTGCTCTCTGGCCCCAAGCCTGAAGGGGTTAAAAAGGAGAGACCCGTGGCCTCTTCTTGATGGTGGGGGAGTTAACAGCCAAGAATGAATATTTTTTTTTTTTTTTTTATTTCCTTAAACCAATTTTGAAAACCAATTCTGAGAACATTGTTTGGGTTACATTGCTCAAAGGTTTTTTTTTAATCACAGGTCATTATGTACGCTGCCCATGCAATGAGTGCAGTTTTTGGATGGCAGCGATTCCTCCACAAAACATTTCTTTCAGGTCACGCTCCATAACTTTCCTTGGGTTCGTCAGAAAGGCATGGAGGCCTGCACTTCCCGTATGCCAGGGCACATTTAAAACATGATTGAGGATAATTATGGCCATCGGTACCAAATGATGGATCTTTTGATGTGCTTCTCTTTCCCCGACTCTCGGAATTTTAAAAAGCACGAATCACACAGGCAATCAAGTTAGGCCATTAGCTCTAAGCTAATGTTCCCCCACGCCATACTGTTCAGTCCTGCCTTGGTAAAAAGAAATGTGGCTGCCGTCTCAGAAATGTTGGTACTTATGCAAGGCCTTTTCAATTGGGTATAATCTATGAGACACCAGGATGGTCAGGTGTTTAGGTACATTTCTAGAGGAGAAGGTTGGAAACAAACACTTTGAAGAAAATCTTGCTAGAGAGAATAGTGTTTGATTCCATGTAATAATAATAAACTTTATTTTATATAGCACCTTTAAAGGTGGCTTCTCAAAGCGCTTTACAGGATGACTACAACAATAAATAAGAAAATTTCACAAGACAGGACACAATTATAATTACAACAATACAACAATAACAACAGAGGAGACCGTGGAAGATGGTATTAAGAAGAGCAGAGGGGTGAAGAATGGAACCAGTTCAGTAAAGGCTTTTCTGAAAAGGAGGGTTTTGAGTCTGGATTTGAAGGAGTTTAGAGAAGGTGACTCTCGAATATCCTTGGGCAAAGTGTTCCAGAGCTTGGGGGCATAGCAGGAGAAGGCCCTGTCGCCCATACAATGTAGACGGGCTTGGGGGACAGTAAGGAGGGCAGAATTTGAAGAGCGGAGGTTGCGAGGTGGGGAGTAGGGCGATAAAAGTTCAGACAGGTATTGAGGTACCAAGCCATGTAAAGCCTTGTAGGTGAGCATGAGGATTTTAAAGTCTACGCGGAATTTGACCGGAAGCCAGTGCAAGGACTCCAGGATAGGAGAAATGTGAACACTTGCACTAGACCTGGTCAGGATTCTGGCTGCTACATGTACTTGTACTAAAGAGCTCCTATTGTACATAAACTACTGTAAGTTCTCAAACTGGTGGATACGGGTTCATTTCGCATATATTTTTGTGCCTTGATCGATATTGTAACAAAATGGCGGGTAAAGGTCAAAATTATTCTGCCACCAGTAAAAAAACACCCGATAATACTGTATGCCCCCGCGATAACGCCAGCGCTCATTGGCTCATTTTCACTGGTCGGCGCGTCACATGATTTCTGGTTGTTTTTCCACGGTTCCCACCTCACGACTGCTCACACCCCCTCCAGGATTCAGGCTCTCGTGTTAGCCTCCTTCTGGGTACAGCTGAGTGGACTCTTTCACACCTTGCCCCGCTTCTCCTCACCTGGCAGCCCATCACACGGTCTCTTAACTATGCCCAGGAGCGCTCTCGCCAGCAACACCATGATGCTCAGCTTTCCGTCACGAACGGTTCTTTCCGGGCCCTGTGCAGACGACACGATCCGGATGGTGAGGAAACAGTAGGGAGGAAATCATGCAGGAGAGGGTCTGGAGACGGAGGGGCGTGCCCAAGGTGAGCAGGTGTCCGGGGGAAGTGAGTCCGGGGCGAACAAACAAAGACAAAGTCCAAACGGGGAATCCAAAACAGAAGAGAAGTCCAATGCCAGACGATCCATCCAAGGGAATTAAAAACCAGGAGTCGGGACGGGACCGGCGAGGGGAAATCAGGAACAGAGGGTTAAAAACATAACGGAGCCTAGACGCAGCTGGACCGCGGGCTCTCGCGAAGCGGGATTCAATGAGGAACCAGAAGTGACGGCTGCGTCTGGCTTTTAAGGTGGAACGTAAATAAGAAACAGGTGCATGTAATGGGGCAGAACAAGGAAGTGCTGGAGCGCCCTTAAGAGGAGGAGCAGCAGCGATCGTGACACTTTCTGTCTTTGTCTCTCTATACACTAATTCTCAACCCTTGACTAGACTAGACTAGCATTTCCACTCTTTGGAGCCCTGCTCTGTTTCATTTTCATCTTGCTCTACACACTGGAGATCTCAGTCCATTATTGCATAGTTCCTAGCTCTTTTTCTCCAGCAACACTCCTCTTCAATAGGAATAAAGTACCTTTGGCACCCTGCTCTCTTTCATCTTACACTAAGCACTGCTCACTCTCTCTCTCTTCACCACCTTCCCCAAGCTCTTCCTGTTTGGCCAGGGATGCTCTATATACCAACTTTGTCGTCCATAACGCAGCAGCAGCGGGTTCTCTTCCATCAACGTTCAAACACACAAGGTGCCTGAGTGGCTTTTTACAGTCCAAAGGTACTGTACCTTCACATATCCCCTTAAAAAAGAGTCAACCTTACTACAAACTAACAGAGACATAGAAGTTTAGGGGAATCATGCTGATTTTTAAACAACATAGGACAAGACAACAAATCCACAAAACAGTGTACTAAAGCTGATGCTAAATTATGGGCACCATTTCTCTAAACCAGGGGTCCTCTTTACTACCTTTTTTAAATACAGAAGGTGGAAATCCTTCACTACTTCTTACTTCTTCTACCCCAGAGAACGAGAGAGAGGGCTATGACTGACCTTCTTACTGATAAACTGTACTACAATCTTCCCAGACCAATTCACGTTAGTTTATTCGTCAGATGCACCACTGCACTGAAGTGCTTATTTGCATGTACTGTATGCTCCAATACAAAGACATTAAAGGAATCACCAAGAACACAAACACTAGAACAGCAGCAGCAACAGCAACAAGTTAAAAATCATACAAGGTAAAAAGAAAAGGAAAAGTTAGACAATCAGGGTGAGCCAGTGGTAGGGGTAGAGTTCAGTAATCTGACATCTTGTGGGAAGAAACTGTCTCTGAACCTGGAAGTTCGTGCCTTTATGCTCCTATAACCCTTACCAGAAGGGGGGATTAAAGTGAGAAACCAGGATGATTCATAGCCATTCACATTTACCTTGTTATTTTGTTACCTTCTTTGGCCATCTTTCACAAAGGTCTCTATCTCTATTAGCCCCCAGAAGAAGACATTTAGCAGATGTGACTAGGGATAATGAGAATTCTCTGCCCTTAACCCATTGCCACCATCCTGCTGTTCCAGGTCATAATGACAGTCTTCTGTTCAGTTGGTAATTGCTGAGAACACACTAAACAACCCCTGAAACTCACACTTTACAGTTTGCATATCAGGAGTCTCTGAGGTCTTCAATATCTGGACACGAACAGTTAGACTATGTTATCCATGAGAGTGGACTGAGATGAGATGTCTAATTCACTGTGTTTTAATTAGCTAATCTCTGAGGATCTTGTCTGAACTCTTTTTGCATGTTTCCTTGGTATCAGTATTTTAAGACCTGTACTGAGTTGTGATGGTCTGTTGAAAAGTTTGCTTGCAGTCTCCAGCTCTTTCCATCTGTCACACAGTCTTGTAACATAAAGTCTTACATGAAGAGGAATCATTTCACTTCTGATACTTGCGGTGTGAAAAAAGGAGAAAAATGATTCAAAGACATCTGCACAAATACTTGTTCTTGAAGTTGGTTATCGTTTAATGAAATGCTCGTTATTGATGTTTGTGCTGCTGACTTTGTTTTTGGTTTGGAAGATACTGAACTACTGTAGCTTCAAAAAGTATCAAGTGACTCTTCCTACTGTTAAGTTTTTAACACGATAAATCCAGCTTAGTCTTTAAATCCTGAATATAATGCCTTAAATATTGTTACTTAAATCATACCTTAGGATTCAGTGTGCAAATTGAAATAATAAATCATATTATGGTGTTACAGGCACAGTAGGCTCAGAGTGTTTAAGGTGACAATATCTTATTTCCCCCACTCAATTCCTTGTGGTGAGTTTTGAAATATCTCCTCAAAGTGTCATAGCTGTTATTGGTTTTTAAAGCACATTAAGTCAGAAACAAACGGGTAACGATAATTCTTATATGCTGTATATCTATCAAAATGGTCCGCTGTGTGTCATAATTATGATTCCTCACACTTATATAGTACTTTTCTGCTGAGTTTTAGTGTGTTGCCAATTGTGAGTTGCAGGGTGATATGGCTGCTGGTAAATTAAAAAAATATATATATAAAACAAAATTAAAAAATATATATAAAAGAAACAATCTATAGAATCTGGTTGTAGGTGTTTCAAAGATTAAAAGTTCATTGCTAAAAGAGAAACTAGGGTGCAGATGGATTTTTTTCACAGAACATAAGCACAGACACAGAGCTCTTTACTAGAAGAATTTATTAGAGGCTCTATTACGTGTAAGACCTTCAGTTCTGTCGCTCGTGGAAGCAGGGCTGTGGCTTTCTCTGCAGCAGCCACCCTGCTGCGCTCAGATCGAGGAGCTCACTTTCGGAACTGGGACAGGGGGGTGGGGACCTTGATGTCTTGACCCTTCTCCAGTCTCTTCTCACACTCAATGAGATAGTTGACTCCATCGATAACGAGCTGGACCAGCTCCACCTGAATGATAAGAGTGCCACAGTTACATCCAGAACCAGCGCTTACTTACAGAAACCAGACACAATGAAACAGTCCACAGGGAAGGACTTCTAACACTATGAAACATAGGCCTTTTCTGCGGATTTCTTTTGGGATTTTTCCTCTGTATGAGGTTTTACAATGGACAGATATAAAGATAATTATTTAATCAACAAAATTAAATAACAATAACATTGTCTGTAACAATAAAAAACAATCATGATTCAAGAGAGCTAATCTACAATCAGTTCATTTTGCACATGATAAATCAAACACTCATTAATTTAAAATTGGATTGTTTTTACATAATAGGCTAATGAAGTGGAAGAAAAGGGACATTGGACATGTATCTGTACCTAGCCCTTTGACTGGACTTTTATTTTCTGGAAATAGACAGCAATCTGGTAAAGCGACAAACCTGGACAAGGTGCAGAGACACTGCATTCAGGAATTTAACTGCAGTTTCAGGTATGTGAGGATAAGGGTTATGTTAAGGGCCCTGCATGAACAATTTAAGTTCAAGTCACGGCCTCTCTTTATTAGAAAGAAGTTGCTTCTGTTCCTGTAAGCAGTGAATAATTTTGTCGTTTCCCACAGATTCCAGTCTCGCAGTAAGAAGGTTTACCTCCGATCGACCAATACGGTCATTATTGGAAATATCAAACACGTCTCCCACTGCAGCAGTGTCCACCCCGCCGGTACCCCGCTTCTGGAGTCGCAGGTTATCCAGGATCTTGCTGAAGCGGGGATCCTGTGAAATCGAAGATGCTCGTTATGAAAGTGCAGCTTCATTAGCAAGGCGTTGTTCAACACACAATATAACTGTATAACTGCCTAGGACCAGGGGACACCACCAATCTATCTGAAATGCTCGTCCCCAGTGTAATCATAACTGTCAGACTCCTGATTTATGTGTGAGTACCCCCCCCTGGGATTTTATTTTTAGCGGGTTTTAGTAATTTAAAGTTTATTTTTCTCCATCTGGTTCCTTAAATAAGATCTGTCCCTGTCGCCCCTAGATTCTGCTGAATTATAGTAGACGTCGAATCGTTGTTTCTGTATGTTGAGCTACCTGCACATCGTAAAGACTCTGAATGAGGCGAGAAATCGAGAAAATTAATAAATAAACATAGGAAAGCCTTATAAGCTCTTTCCAAGTTGTTTCATCTGCAGTTTAACCAACAAATCTTCATCTAGAGATATTCTGCACCTGGGTGCTTCACAAAGGGTGTTACAGTACCAGTTGTGAAACAGACAAAAGAAACATGACCTGCTGGACAAACACACATTAAGTGTAGACAAGTGTAGGGTTTTACGTGCAGGTAGTAAAAGCATAAAGTATTATAACAAGTCAGGACACTGAGCTAGAAGAGGCTCTGTATGAGAAAGATTTAGGTATTTATGTTGACACGTCATTTACAGTTCATCCCCTAGATAATGTTGAGAGGCAATAACATAATGTCAAACATAATGTTTGGATATATTGCTCGAGATGTGGCATTTAAATTAAGGTATGTCGTGTTGAAACAAAGCTCTAGTGAGACCTCATTAGGGATACTGTGTGCAACTTTGCCATGTTCCAAACAATATACTGCTTCTCTGAGATCAGTTCATTCCCAGAGTCAGGGGAATGTCCCACACTGACAGGTCAAAGTAATGAAACCTTTTCAGTCTTGAACAGAGAAGACTGTGAGAGGACTCAGATGGTTTCTTCAGAATGAACGGTGAGACATGAGCCAGAGGAGGCATCTCTTTATACAAAGGGTTGTAGGAGCCTGGAACAAACGACTGCATCACGTTTGTCGGTGTAGATACCCAGGCTTCCTAAAGAAACAGCTGGATGTGGTCCTTGGATCAATTAGCATCAATTAGCTGCTAATAACCGAACGGACTCGACTGGCCAAATGGCCTCCTCTCGGTTGGACCCTGTCTTGTGTTCTTGTGGGCGGGGGCTGGTTGGACCCTGTCTTGTGTTCTTGTGGGTGGGGGCTGGTTGGACCCTGTCTTGTGTTCTTGTGGGTGGCGGCTGGTTGGACCCTGTCTTGTGTTCTTGTGGGCGGGGGCTGGTTGGACCCTGTCTTGTGTTCTTGTGGGCGGGGGCTGGTTGGACCCTGTCTTGTGTTCCTGTGGGCGGGGGATGGTTGGACCCTGTCTTGTGTTCTTGTGGGCGGGGGCTGGTTGGACCCTGTCTTGTGTTCTTGTGGGCGGCGGCTGGTTGGACCCTGTCTTGTGTTCTTGTGGGCGGGGGCTGGTTGGACCCTGTCTTGTGTTCTTGTGGGCGGGGGCTGGTTGGACCCTGTCTTGTGTTCTTGTGGGCGGCGGCTGGTTGGACCCTGTCTTGTGTTCTTGTGGGCGGCGGCTGGTTGGACCCTGTCTTGTGTTCTTGTGGGCGGCGGCTGGTTGGACCCTGTCTTGTGTTCTTGTGGGTGGCGGCTGGTTGGACCCTGTCTTGTGTTCTTGTGGGCGGGGGCTGGTTGGACCCTGTCTTGTGTTCTTGTGGGTGGTGGCTGGTTGGACCCTGTCTTGTGTTCTTGTGGGCGGGGGCTGTTATGGCTGCAGCTGGTTTCAATTAACCCCTCATTATCCAATTTCCCTTACACACCCCTTCCTTCACTATTTAAACCCTCAGTTCACCTGGTAACATCGCTCAGTATTAGGATCTCTTCCGCCTCCTGAGGTCACCTCGCCCTTTCCTCCTCAGTACCTTATCTACCTCGTCTGGACTCCCTCAGCGTCGACTCCTTGGTTTTGGTGTTTAGATTTCTCTCTCTTGCCTCGCCCCAGTCGGATTCGCTTGCCTCTCCTCTTGCCTACAACCTGGACTTAACCCTGCCTGGAATAACCATCCACTCTAGCTCGTCGCCAGCCTTGGATACCTCAGCTACCGGAGCGCGCCTGGAGACCCGCACAGGGTTCGTAAATAACACCGTTCTGACAACGGCTGCGTGTGGGGGTGCTGTCTGCTCACCTTGCTGAGGAGGGGCAGCCTGACATGCACCCCGGCCCGCAGCCCTGTGCCCAGGTTGGAGGGGCAGGTCAAGATGTAGCCCAGGTGCTCATTCCACATGAACTCCCAGCCGCGCTCTTTGATTAGCTTCTCGACCTTGAAAACACAACGAGAGAAGGCCTGCTCAGATCCTCTCCTCCCTCATGTGAGGACCACAGCAGCAAGCCAGGAGGAAGAGCAGCCAGAAGGTTTCTTCAATCAACAAGCGACATTGCGAGCCCAGGGTGAGCGAGCAGTGACCCCTGAAAATCTCTGGAATTCAAAAGGAAGGGCTCTTTTTAGGCAGGTCTCACGTCTAGTAATTCAGTGCTTCATCCTCGTGTGCAATCCTACAAGAACACACTGTTCTCACCAGCCTTAAGGGCCATGTCAATCCACTTTAGAATAAGAAACAAAGAACACACGCACATCAAATTGAATCTTTCATATTGCCTCCATTGTAAAATGGACTATATTGCACAAACTTCAGTTTTTTCTATGATGTAGCATACTAAACGCCTGGTGGTCACTGAATACTAAATGCACAGTTTCTGTACACTGTCAGAATAGATCTGCTACCACCAGGTCGTGCTCTGAATTTACTCTTTATAATGGGCCTTGACTATGTCCTCGTTGAGTGATAAAGGCAGCTTTGTCTAAAATACACACGTGCAAAACCTGTGTCCAGTCAGTACATCACAGCACATCTAAAGCGTGCTCCTTCAGATATGTTCTAATCCAAGCTGTAAGATTCTGAAACGTGTGGGCATGTGACTGAATAGGACACACATTTGTGAACAAGGCTCCACAGTCAAAGCGTTGTTCCTTTGCAGCCTGCGCATGCTGACGCAGCTCCCTACTCGAACCCCCTGTGACTGAATAGCCAGGTTTCCCTTCACACAGCCCTGAGGTAGTGCAACGACTGAGACACCTGGAAGGTCTTAGACAGCCCATCTATAGTTTTGCCAGCACGGAGGGATGGACGTGGGGTCTCGGAGCTGTCAACGTGAGCCTGCTGGGATACGGACCTGGTCGCTCGTGGGATCCCAGCAGGCACAGAGCCACATCCCAGACAGTGACCAATCCAGAGACAGGAGAGACACGTCACTGTTGTAACTGGATCAGTGCACCGGTCCCATTACATTAATTACTGGCAAGCAAATGGATGTCCAATTATTATTATTATTATTATTGTTGTTGTTGTTGTTGTTCTTGTTGTTATGATGTCATTGGTAGATATAGTGACCTCAGGAGATGGAAATCAGATGAAATCACAGGAAGCTGAACTCCGGAGATCTCTCACTATGTGGACAGTAGCTGCAGTGAAGACAGACAGACTGTACCTCTTTCAGGCCCCGGCAGAACCTCTCAAATACCCGCTTCATGTTGCCGCCCTTCTCCATGGAAATGACTCGGGTGTGGTCCTCCTCATTGATCCATATTAAGAAGGTCTTGTCAAAGTTATGCCTGCCCACAGGAAAGTAGAATTCGAACACATTTTCCGAGCTGAGTACGGTAATATAACATGCACAGATTTTCTGGTGTGAAAAACTACAAGAGATGTAAATGCAAGGTGAGCTAAGAAATTATTCCCAGTCAACCCCATGATTTCAATATTGTTTTAGCTGTCAAGGGCAAAAGCATATCCTTTTCTGTAGACTGTAAAGGTCCAATACAAAACAGCACTGTTATTTTAAAATATATTTCCCTAAATCTATAGAGATTTTGCAAAGATACTTTTTTTTTTACCACCCTATGGAATTTTGGATTTACCCCATCTTATCCTGTTATATTAATTAGCTGTAAAAGGGTGGTTGGGCACTGTTTTTCATTCTTTCATAAGCAGGTTGAACGATTGATATTAATTTACTCTTGCTCTAGAGTTACAGGTGGAATGGTTACATCTCTGTTGGATGGAATCTGTGTGAGCATTTTATTCTTTCAGGATCGTTCTGAAAATAGTTAATCCACAACATCAGCAGGAAGGATTTAGCTTGTTTTACAATTATCATGAACAATATCACAGAAAGGTTCCTTCATTCCATGGGGTTAGTTTGGCAAATAGTGATGATGGTAAACCGATACCAGGGTTATCTGCATCACCTTCTTATAAAAAAGTTAATATAATAGCATTCATGTCTCTTCAAACTCATTTAATCAAACCGGTGTAAGTAGGTGATTTCAAAGCTTAGTTTTATACATCAGGAAGCAAAGTTAATTTCAAGCCCAAGATTTTTCTAATCCAGCAGAATGTGCATGTTTCAAGTATAGTGCTGGGTGCCATCACTAGAAAGTGATTCATCTTTATGACTTAAATCAGAGTGGTCCAGTGTGGCCTTGGTAGGCTGACGTGTCTGCAGCTTGTCTAGGTCTCTCTAAAGCTCCAGAACCTGGAGAGTCAGGAGAACTTGGTCCAATTAAGCCAGCAGCAAGAAGTTCCACTTCAATCAGACTACGATAAGTCTTTAGTGCAGTGCACTGAAAGCACCACAGCTATGCAATTCAGATTTGACTCAAATATACAGATTGGGATTTCAGATGTGCAATTGTACAGTATTCAATTCCCAACATCGTCATGAATGCTTATACAATAATCCAAGTTCAAAAGTGACCGTGTGTTCATGTTCATGTGATCATTCAAATTGGGAATGTGTCGATAGTTAGAGCCATGCACCAGTCCTTTGCACAACTGTTTACGGATTTTTAACTGCATGGTCTTATTGATGGGGGTGATTGAAATGACACTGCATCACTGCATCACCTGTCCCAACACGTGGTTGCACGCTAAGCTGTCAGAATTGTCTTGCGTGGGCGCAGCCCCACCGAGCCAGCCTTGAGCTTCCTGAGATGCATGCCACGCGTGCAGGGCTCTGGCAGGAGGTCAGACAGGCATGCGGTCAGGCACGCCCACTCACGCCCCCGCCCCCTACCAGATTCCCCTGGCGTCTGGCCAGTCGCGCGCCATCCCGGCGCACGTCAACAGCGGGGAAACCGGCTTATCAAACAGGAAGTGGTCCTGAAGGTCAGAGAGGTCACAGGGAACAGAGGGTGAGGGAGGGATCCTAGCCAGCTAGCAAACGGAACGGCTGTGTAGCGCGTTCGGACAAAGCTTCTTTCTCCAAACAAGCAAGGAGCAGGGCTCAGGAAGTCACCTCACATTGCCTGCAACCGTTTCTATTGAAGGTTCAAATCCTGACCGGACCGCTGGGTCTCTCGGTAATAAAGTCCAGCACAGTCACTAATCACCTGTCCGTTCACTGCAGCAGGACAGTGGACAGCCCCAGGGACACACAGCAGGGGGCAACTCTAATGCACTGGGATTCATGAGCTTACCAACAGCTGCAAGAAAAAATACTGGCTCATAAAGTTGTTTTTGTTCAGAACCCTGTTCCTGCATAACCTTAACACTACCTTTATTTTGTATTACTATATTTTGTATGTAATAAAAACTGAATTGTATCTTACAAGAACATACTTACAGTGAAAAGAAAGACAATGGCTTCCTCCATAGACTGACATGATAGATTTTTTGTGTCACATTTTTTTTTTTTGGCACCCGAGCTGTGGTCGGGATACACAGTACAGTAGATCAGTGGTGTGTGGGGAAAAATACAGGTCCGAACTCAAGGGTGGGCACTCAGGGCTAGGGTGAGACTGGGGATGCCCTGTAAAGGCATTTTCTGGGGTTCTCGGTTCTACAGTACTTCTGCCTGCTTACCAAATCCCACGAGCGTCAGGCCAGTCTCTGGCCATGCCAGATGCGACGAGCAGCGGAGAGACGGGCTTATCGAAGAGGAAGTGCTCCTGAGGCGTGCCGGCAGGGAAGGAGCAGAGAATCCCGATCAACGGGCGGGTCAGGCGGGACCGATTCCGATTTGACACAGACCGCTTCCAACTTGCTGCCAACGTTCATTTTTCTCTAAAACCGGTCTTTACAGATAAGTCATCGGATATTGTAGCTTCGATTTACGTCCAACAGGGGAAGAACTGTTTCGCGAACATCAGGAACCTCATTAGGGAAGGGGTCTGCTGTGGTTATGGGACGTGACTTTAAATACTGGCTCCATTTACTGTAGATGGTTTTAAAGATCCAGCGGAGAGTGAGAAAGACGATACTGTAGTGCAACCAGTATACAGTACATACAGTACTGTACAGTACAGCAGGATCTCAAAGATTATCAGGAGCGAGAGGACGAAAATAGATGCCAATACACCTGTAAACTTTAATGACAGGTGGTCAAGAGTATGTGCAGCGCCAGCTGGCACAGGGAGATGTTGGAAAGATGTTTTACACTCATGTCTACTCAGGATATTGTTTGCTGACTTAGATATATTTATATAAATTAAATGCCGACTTTGCCTTATATTTGTCCAGTAATTTTTTTCTATTTCAAAAAACATGTATTGCTGTTGTGCGTGTACTGTAGAAAAAAGTAAAATCTCTGTTTCAAATGCAATTCCGCCTCGTAATGCAGCTGGGGGTGACATTAAGGGGGGGTCACTGTGCGGAACATCACCCGCCCCCTGCTTTCTGAGCGAACCTCTACAAACGCCAGCCCCCCGGCTATCGGAGCGCGAACCCCAGCCAGCTCACGTCAATGAGACTCTGCTGCTCCTGCTCCGTCATCTCGTTCAGCCGGTAGTATCTGCCGGCCAGGTCGGCTTTCAGGCCGGACAGGGCCTGCACGGCGACCCGCTCCACCTCCCTCCGCTCGGCGCGGGAGCAGGCGGGGGGCAGGCTGAGCCCCCGGATACTGCGGCCCGTGCGCACCCGGGACGACAGCACGTAGCGCTCGTCGAACTGGCCCGAGGTGATCTGCCGGGCGGAAAATAACAGGGGGCAAAGATTTTAGTGGGTTTGTGACCTTGTTGTGCATCATTTAATATTCGCGCGATACGGTCCGGAACCACAGTGTTGCCACCAGGGAAAAAAATAGTTGATTTAGTCATGGATTCCAATGCTCATTCGACTGTATCCACAACCTATTGCACTGTCAGTGACGGCACCCACAGTATAAGCGACTGACAGCTCAGCTGGAAACACTGGGTTTAATGCTCCTGACAGTGTCCAACCCTGCAGAATGTGCACGGAAAGACTTTCCACCGGAGCTCATTCAATAATGAAATGTGACAATATGTATCTATGAAGTTCACGTTGGTAGCTGCGTCAACGTGCGTAGGCAACAAAGGAAGAGGTTTGGTTTGGGTTTATCCTTTACGTTTACCTGTCCCTTTCCAATATCCATCTAATGTGATCACAGTCTGTATAGCCATGAGGAGAGTCACACTTGGAACAAGAAAGAGAGTAAGAGCGTACCCTGCAATCAATTCTATTGCTTAAAACTAAAACAAAAGTCAGCTGTTGGTAGCACTGAAATCTCTCCACATTACATTTCAGTTAAAAAAGCCTTATACTCACCTGGAATCGCTCTTGATTCAGAAAATACTACACTGTGTGTGTAAGACAATCCCATAGTATTATTTAAAAAAAAACTTTCAGTAACTATTTCACATGCAGTATGTGGAAAACTATTACTTATAGTTTAGCAATCAAATATCTCTTTGCTAGTAAGGGCATTTACGATATTGATAGGTAAAATATATTGAAGAATTCCCAGGAACTTCCAATGAATGCACACATGTCTAATGTACAGTATAGAAGAATAACCATCATTGTATCTTTATTATGTCAGTAACAATAATAGTACAGCCTATAATAATACGGCCTTACCTTCGAGCTGTCCAGGTCAGTAACGTGTTTCATGGTGCGCGGATCGTACCCATTGTGCCTTTCCTTGATGACAGGATCAAACAGATCAGCAAAAACCTAGGGATTCAAATAGCAGACCTGTGATGCTTCTCTTCTTTCAGATCATTGATGCATTTATACAGTAAGTGCATTTTGTACAGGTGCCCAGTCTAGTGACCCAACCCCCGGCCATGTCATACTATAATACAACAGTATTTTGCATATACAAGTAGTATCAACCACCTGTTGTATTCATGGGCTTCAAGTTAATATATTGTGTCAGTGAGTTCACCTTGTCTCTTTCCCTGTGAAGATGTGCTACAGTACCTCATAGCACTCCTCATCGCCAGCCACCATGCCCACGGTCTTAATGAAGGGGTGCCCAGGGTTGTCCACGCCGGTCTGGATGCATTGGTCCAGAGTCCAGTTTGCGGGGGTGACTTTGTCTCTAAGCCGGCTGTAAATGGCTGGGGTTAGGTTGGAGGCCATGCAGTTGTTGTGTTTGCGGAGATCTGGGAAGTCCGCACTGGAGGAGCAGAAGAGAGACAATTGCATGAGACGACAAGATACTCTTGGAGCGAGCCACACTCCCTTTAGCAGCTATCTATGGGAAAAACAGCACCACAAAATATTTGGTTATCGGAATTATCAGCTGAAGATATTGTAGCTCCCTCATCGGGCGGGGATGGTGGCACCGAAGAGAGAAGCAGTGGGGCGGGTGAGGCCAGCCCAGGGAGAGCGTGCTGGGAAAGAGGGGAACTTGTCTGGGAGAGCTGGGAACTATCAGGGACATTGTGAACTCCTGGAGGAAGATATTTGTTTGATTTGCTCTCACTGTAATTAAAGAGCACTGTACCTTATGGAAGTGTATCTGATATCCTGAACCTACCTATGCTAATCTCACTATATATTTCAATATTATGGGGGATACATAATACTGTACAGTATGTCCAGGAAAGAGTCTCCTAAAACAGGCATATCTGACTTTCACTGTTGTGGACACTGTAAATAGTTAACTAGCTGCCTATTAACAATCACATAGCTACTCCTATGTAACTAATAACCTTCTATTAATCTTCCTCCCATTTCATTGAAAGTTGCAGTCAGCTCTTAAATGAATACTTTATGAAACAATAAAACTTTACTACTACTAATCACTCCATTTCCGTAACAGAATGTGTATCCTGTGGCTATGCTGGCTTGTATCGCATTCGGCACCACCATTTTCAATTGTTTAAAAAGGAAACTGTCAGCCTAGGGCAGGCATCACGCACACCTTGGTGGGTAGAGTTTCCTCCTCTCCAGGTGGGCAGCCTGGTTGGTGTCGCTCACAAGGTACCCAGTGGCCAAAGCGCCGGCGCCCAGGCTGGCCAGGAGCACCGCGGTCTTGCGGCCCGTCAGCATTCTTGAGAACGTGCTTGCCATCCCCGACAGTCCGTGAGTCCGCTGCAGAGCCAAGGGTGTACACAATGGCATGAGTTTCACCGTGGAGGCTGTAAAGGCGGAGACTGCCAATGTTCCTCGCGCTGGCAGGATTAAATGCCTCCATCAGGAAGTAAAGTCGAGAGTTTCAGAATGACACTCTGCCCAACTCATTCATTAATACAAAGGGCTTTTTCTATTCCCAGTCTCAATGGCTGACAGAAATACTGTGTGTCGATCAACACAAACTGTGGCTACTGCCCGGAGAGGCACAGACGAAGCTGACTGTCACGATCGGAAACCCTTCCTCTTAAGGATGCTCCAGCCCTTCCTTGTTTATTCTTGATCTCCTGCACCTGCCTCCCGTTCCTGACCCTGTGCTATAAAAGCCAGACATTCCTGGGCTCACCTTTGGAAGATGGACACCCGGAAGCCCGCCTGCCCGCGAGTCCAGGAGCGACTCGAAGGCATAGTCTTCACAACGGCGTCCTGACCATCTGGGTCTGGGACTGGGAGCGCCTGGCCCCGTTACCCCCTTTTATTCCCCCGACCCTTCGCCGGATCCCTCTCCGGCTATTTAACTTCGTCTGTGTCAGGATGGATCACCCGGCTTTGGACATTGGCTTTCTCTGGACACTCACACAGAAACCCTTGGACTTGTTTGCCCTGGACACCCCCCCGAGCACCAGCGCACCTTGGACACGCCCCCTGCTCTTCTTCCAGACCCTATCCTAGCCTTTTTCCCCGTGTTTTCTCACTCCTCTCCGGATAGTGTTGTCTGCATAGGGTCCTGAAAGACGCTTCGTGACAGTGACTGAGGAGGTGGTGAAGGCCACCGACACTGGTGGATATCAGGCAGCAGATACAGTGTGGTCAAAGTGCGAGTGACATCTTTTAATGTCTGCTTGAAAGTCAGCCATGAGTCTGGGGTTTAGGGTTTAAGCTTCGCAGTGCAGATTGTACAGTACATCTTCTCTGGAATGATGCAAGCAAAGACGAGACCTGATTTACTTACAAAAAGATTTAAAATAAGAACACATGATGAACCAGAAATGTTTGTCAAAACCTGAAGAGAAATTTACCCAGGTTCAGCACCCATTCTTTCTACTTATGCTATGGCTCTGAGACAGCCAGAAACCATATGCATTTCTGGTCTAGGAACTGGCATTGCTCTTGTAAATGGAATTGGTGGATCAGTATGTCCATGGTTCATCCAGATGAAGATGTACAGTAGTATATTACAGGTCAGGATGTGCTTACTATCTTATACAAGATCAAGTTTAATGCAGGTTTAACTTCTCTTACTGCACTTAGGCATCATCATTGGAGCCAAAAGGTTTTCTATTTAATTTCAGAGATCGCTAAGCCCTTTATCCAAATACTTTTATCAGCTACTGTAAAAGTGTTTTTAAAAAGCAACTAAGAAATCTAGAAATTTACTACTGGGCACTTAAATTCTTCACATCTTTTAATTTTTTTTCACGGTTTAATGCAGCCTTTGTTTTTTTCTAAAATCTTGTCTTCCTGAAACAAATTTTATGACTTGGCACAAACACAAATCCAGGCATCACTAAAAATGTAAATACATTTTAGGAGACAAGGTAGAAAGTGTAGCTTTTGCCACTGTGCAGTAAAAATACATTTTTTGCATATACATGCACATATTTAGAATTACTGTATATCAATATAGTTAATAATTCTTTTATTATTTATTTTCTATATTTACTCCAGTCTGAGGTTGCACAATTTGGAGCCCCAGTCGGTCCCAGTGTGGTCTGTACACCAACAGAGCAGGAGCAGGAGTCCTTGTAGGTTAGTGACAGGAAAAGTGATATTAATAGAAACAGAGCTAGATTAAGCCATGTCCCAGCTGACATCAGACTGAAAACCGCATGATCCCCTGTGACATTCTTAACAGGTCAGGAGGATTTACAAAGGCCACCAGGCCAGAAACCAGAGCAAGGAACTGGGGAGCTTCTGACCAGAGAAACAAAATGAATTATTTTACTGATAGGACATTTGAATGTCTTCCTTTCACAACAACCCCTTGAAACTATTAATTTCAAATAGTTGAAACATTGTTTGTTTGCTGCGAAATGTTTCACAAGTACATTAAGAACGGGGATGATCCATCTCACGTTTTTCATTTTTTCGGAAAACACACGGCCACAAAGGAAAGATGTGAGCATACTATGAAAAGCAGAAGCTTGTTAAATACCAGTTTTGACAGAGCCATTATGTTTCAAATTACTATAATAATAGAAAAGCTAAATCATATGTTGACAACTACGTTATTGTTCCTATTAAAAAGTACTTGTAGTGAATACTAACACTAATAATTTAGTCCTGAACCAGAAACCTCAGAGCTTTCTCCAAGAAAAAAAATGAACTCTGATAAAAAATTGATTCATAAACTTTTGCCTTACTCACCCACACCTTTTTAGTGTAAGTTTAATTGAACAAAGAGGATTGTTCCTGCTTAGGATTTGAAAACTTTTTCAAGGGTTATGCTGTGTAAATTCCATGTTGACATTCAAATGATAAATTCCAGTCTTACATAGTGATGCAAAGGTATATGTGTTTAGTTGTTTTCTAAAATCTTTCACTGATTTACAACCTAATTTGTCCTGTATAATTGGACACGGCTAGCTGTCGTATATGAGTTTTCATTATCATAAAGTTCCCTTGCCAGTCTTAAACACATCATCTCACCACTATCTGTAGAAAATCAAGGAGGAGATACAGTACGTACTGTATACTTGTGTGAATAATCTAAATAGGAGCTGCAGTCACAGTACCTGTGGAGCTGTAGAGGTGAAGTGGGTCCCTGCTGCGCTCTTCAGGAAAAGCCAAGTGTGGAATGAGCTAACCATATCCCTGGAGCAGGATTAGTGCTGATTGCCCTGGCCAATCCTATTTCCACCAACAGCATGCAAGCCACATGTGCCTGCAGGGCAGTGTGTGCCCTTGAACACACACGCTACGGTCATCAGCTGCAGGTGGCTCTGTTCAGCTTCCTCGTGGAGCACTTTTTCCTGGAAGGCTCAGCATCACACCTCTCTGGTCACCACAAACACTTGCTGCTGTTAGAGCTCATATCCTTGGAGATACGGGGTGTCAATTCTTCTGTCAGCTGGGTTTCAAAAGGCTCGTAATCAACACTGAATGGAAATGTAATTCTAAATGTCTTATGTTTCCTAAATGTTTGACAAATGCCTGGATGGTTTTGATAACTGCTCTTCAGCAGTGAGCGTCAGGTAGTTTTCTTTCTTACAAGCACTAAGCACTTGGAAATGTTATATTATGTTTTTTTATTATCCCAATTATCTGTTTTATACCAAATGACAACCTTTCAAAAGTATTGGATGGATGGCACAGCTGTTCAAAATGCTTCTGAAAGGAGAAACAAAAGCACAATCAGAAGCAAAGTCAAGAGAAGACGAGAAGAAAGAAGAGGGCAGAGAAACAAGGGTCTTCTGTGAAGAAGAGGAGGAGATGTCAGATAACATATGAGTCTCTCTGGGAAGAAATCGGGGCTAGAGGCTGTCCAAGAGGGGACAGAAAAGATGCTATGGATTTTTTTCTGTGGAGCCACAGATGGTACACTTCTTTTTTTCTCATTTAATAAAATGTCAAATATCCCTCATCCAACAGACATGGATAGGTGCAGTAGTGCCTGTGTGACTGAGGCTTTCGAGAGCTGAAAGTGCTGGATGCCACCCTGACAAAGGCAATGAGAGAGCCAGGCTGACTGGGAAGCTGTAGTTTCCATGACATGTCAACAACAGAAGTCCAATGGGAGTTCAGAGGTCTGAGTGGGGAGGAACATCGGTCTGCACGATGCAAAGGGACAAGTGGAGACTAATTCCACACTGAAACATATACAACAAAATAATAAAACACACATCGTGTTGGCTGTTGCATCTTCCTCTGACTTTTTCTTCTTTAGTTTTCAGTGTGGTACTCACCTTTGCGTGTTGCAGGGAGACTTAAGATGGACGTGTTTTCAGTCCTTGCAGAAGAAAGTGGCCGTGGCCTGTTACGACCTGTCACAAGCAGAATCACGCCCAGGGTGCACTGTGGAACGTTTAATCTTATCAGTCACATAATTGTGATGACCGACTTCCAGTGATATGAAGCCATGCCTTTTACCAGCAGAAAAGGTGTGGATATACTGCAGGACAGCACCTCTTCTCAGTCACCCGAGATCTCTTGATTTGAATCTTATTCTGAAAGTATCATCATGTAGACGCGAGCAGGAGCAACACTGGGGTGTATCTTAAAAACTTCAATTTCAGCATTTGGGATCAAGTCACATAAATAAAATGGGAGTATCTGAAGGCTAATATGGGAAAATAAGTTTAAATCCGGAATGGAAAACTCCGGTCCCAGAGAGCTACAGGGTTTTGGGGTTTCTATGGATACAAATGTGTTCCAGACACTTACACATTGCTGATTTAGGGGTGATGTGAAATTCCTACTGGATCATGGCTCTCCTGGACCTGGGCTGACCATCCCTGGTCATATTAAAAAATGAATTGAAACCGAAAAGTTTTATTTGAAACATGTTGGTTAACTTTACTCAATGTCCTCGACATCATGTGAGGTTATTTTTGAAGTTCTTCTTTCTGGCTGCTTCGTTAACAGCGTTTTGCAGAGACCAGATCGGCAGCCTTATCACGTGTAGTAGCCAATCGCAACGTTGCTCGTAAACTCATCGGGGAGTCTTGACCATAAAACTGATTTGTTCATCTTCATTGAGGAGAAAAACTCCTTGCATGCGTACGTACGTACTACCAGACATTGCTATGATTCTAGCAGACGCAGAAACTAACCTCGGAAAACTCTCTTTCTGTCTGTCTCCTAACTGCAATAAATACCTGAATTCAAGCCGATCTTTTACAGCAGCATTGCTCTTCTATTGTCCAGCTGCTGTACAAACCGTAACTCAACCAGTGAAATCCCATTGGCACAAACACTAATTAGTTGTGTTTTAATGGCCCTCCCTGTGACTTGCATTCTTATTGGAGCAGCAGTATTTTAATGGGAGGTTTAGTTTCCCCCTGTAAATGACTGAACCCGAAGATGACCTCCGCTGCGTCAGAGCCAACAGCTGAAACAACCCAGGAAGGCGGGTTTTGAGAAGAGGTAGTGCCATTTTAAGTTACAGTACATTGACAGGGAAAGGTCAAACACATGGTGTTCTTGGAGTTATTGGCTTTTTTGGTACATATGATTTGGTTAACAATCTAGCACGGGTGTCGGAAGGGACGAACCGCGGAATGGCAGGAGAGCGAAAAAGACCCTCTCCGTAGCGGCGAGACGGGGGTTAGCCCGGGCTCAGCTGTTCAGGAAATGCCGTATAGAGACCTATGCCCTCAGGTAGCAGATGTGGGGCGACCTGGTGCTAGGCGGGTTTCAGGACATCCGAACCTCACAGCTGAGCGAAGGAGCAGAGCAGAAGCAGGAAGTAAACAGGCTACACAACAAGACACACCAGAAAGATATGAATAATCACAGGGAACTAGGAACAGGAGAGAAGTACAGTAGAGCACCCTCTAGGTGTACTGGGCGTGACAAATCAACTGCATGTTGCAGGTTTGCATCAAATTGTTAGTAGTTGAGTGGAATTTCAGTTTGACTGGAACTGGAAGAAACTGCAGCTCATCTAAGATACTTTTATTTTTCATATAGGCATGGAATAAGAGCAGATATACATTCTGTTTTTAGTTGATGGGGGACAAAACGAGATCTCATATAGTAATGTACAAAGAAGATGCTCAGTTGAGCTGTTATCAGTCAGGAACATGCTGGAATATAGTCAAATCGACAACTGAAAACCCAAACAGCCTGTCTTGTAGCTCCACAGTTAGTCATTCCTGTCTTAACCAATCCAATTAACTGACTCAACTGATCAAATATCATACATTATGTCCCATGTCTTTACAAATCACTGTGTAAGGGTAATCTGTAAAATCTGATGGATTATGGCTCCTGTTGTCCACCCCAGTACTATCCTAACACACTGCAGCAAAATGGATACAGTGTCATTCTCTTAAGGGAGAAGATACAGTACCTGAGTTTTGTGTGATCTGTGATCGGAATGTCTGAACAATCTGTTTGTTAAGGCCTCTAGAGACTTGCCCTAACCCCATTGGTCTCTTCAGAAGACACAAACATCTCATTGTTGTGACATCAGCAAAATAACTATATTTATAAACTGAAACTAAAAAAGGTCAGATAAGCAAAAGAAACTTCAGCTCACTTGAAATACTTTTATTTTACATATAGGCATGAAATAAGAGTAGCTGTACATTCTCTGTTTAGTTAATGGGCAAAAGAACAGGATTTTATACAATAATGTACAAAGCAGATGCCCAGTTTAGCTGTTATCAGTCAAGAACATGCACAACATGCTTGTCTGTGCACTTGTCAATTAACACAGTGTGGTATCTGGCTGTTTAAAATGTATCAAAAAAGGTTTCTCATATCAACTTGCTACATTTTTTTCAATTTTTTTTTGCGCAGTGAAACATCCAAGTCTACCATAGCTTACAAAACAAAATCAAAATAAAACGGATGAAATATGTCACAGCAGAACAATTCAAAAACTTTAAATAACAATGCTATACAATACAATTCTTAGACACGCTATATACAAAGAGGATCAAATAAATATCTGACAAAATAAACACAAAGACACACAGAGCTGGCAACACAAGCAAAGTTTTACAGCTGAGAGTGAGGCTTTCTAACTACTTTCTAACGATGTTACTGCTCTCCCTTTCCTCAGACCTTATTAAGTGCTTTCTTTTCACTTTGCATGGAAGAGCTACAATATGTCTTTTCATTTGAACTCCTGTGTGATTTTCCTCTACTTTCACCTGGAGCACACAGCAAAACAGAAGGTGTTTGCACTCTGAAGGAATAATACCTTGCTACAATACAAAGAAAGTCTACTTTGGTCCTCAATATCTCTTATTTCAGAGACCGAAATCTGAAGGTCACATGATGGTATTATATGTTAAGGGTTCTGTAGCAAGATAGTGTAACCCACTATATCAATGAATTGGTATTAAGCAAACCACTTTCAATGGTGACATTAACTCTACACTTTGAAAGGCATAAGGAAAACATGTCATACTACAGAAATTGTTCATACAGTATATCAAAGCGGACTTCTTTTTAACTTCTCTTAAGTAGCAACTCCTGGCTTAATATACAAGAATTCGGTGCTTTTCTAAAATAAAAAGTCTCAATGTAATAAGCTAAATAGCTAAGTACATGGTATTGACCAGGCTCCCTCAAAGATGCTCTTGTGTTTTGAGTTTATTTATTAGAATGTGGTCACTAGAATGTGAAACCAACTGTTAAAGCTAAACTGCATTAAGACAAGAGGATTATACACACTCAGAGCAGCTAATCCTGAATAAAAATGTCTGAAGCATTCAAATAGAATATCCATCTATCTATATTAAAAATAAATACATTGATACATATACTGTATACTATAAAAATAGTTACTGACATGGGATAATATTTTAGATCAATAGCAGCATATCCATTATTTGTCAAAACATGCTTCGTACCAGTGGAAAACCACTTGGAGGATGATTCATGTAAGAGTAAGACAGATTTCCACAGAACTAAACCTCAGGGGTGTATTTAAAGAAAACACCGAGCAGTGATTTTCTGTGCGCCTCTGTTCCTCTGTATAATGTTGAAAGACTTTAAATAAAGATTCAGAGCTTTTCTTTTCATCTGTTGTCTTAGATAGATGCTTGGAGAAAATGGGTCACTTGCTCCCTGCATAAACATAATTAATCTGGGCAGTTTTAAGAAAGAAAGGAATGGGGAAAAAAAAGTGGCCCGAAAGCAAATGCATTCAACTTCACCATAACAAAAAAAAAACTGAGCTGCAGAATGAATCCTTCTTTTGAAGCTTTCAGTATGGTGTGCTGATGACTACTGCACTTAATAACGGAGAGAATGGGAAACCGACAGACGAGATTAGTTCAGGGATGAAGACACCAGGGGGAGCCACTGGCTCGATGGAGAATATTATTTTTTTCCATGTTCCGGTCCAGGCACTGGTGTGTGTCACACAAATATAGCACGTGGACGTTCACTATGTGACTGGGTCTGAGCAGGAATCACTTTTCCACACACTGCAACGCGTGCAAGCGATTTTCAGACAAAGGGAGTGTTCCTGCATCTTGTGCTTCACTCGTCAGAACTGATGCGAAAAGACGCCAGAGAGACAAGCCCGTGGAAATGCAGCACACAGTGATCACTGCCTGCCCGCGAGCGCACAGTTCATGAAGCTTCAGTCACGAGCTGTACTTTCAATCCTGCCGTGATTAAACGCCTTTAAAAAGAGAGAGGCTGAGCATACAGTACTAATGTTAGAATCGCTTTTCCTCACCATTGCGATTTTTTGAGCAGATTTTGGAACTGTTCTCCTGCATAAATGAAATCAAATGTCTGACAAATGTTTGCACATCCTTTACAGAACACTTAAGTTGCTATAAAGAAATGCAAGTGTGCCATGTGATTTGTTTAAAATTTAATATGTATAAAACCAAACTTCACTTTTTATTTACTCATTTCCATTTCCCTCCATTCAGAAATATTACCGGCAAACAATTTTTAATCTCTTCTTGCATGCTCGCTGAGCAAATCTTTGTTCACAATACAGAGCAACAGTAGAACACATACTCATTGATGGCTTTATTCTGTACTTTTTTTAGGAACATAATCGACATACTGTAAACAATCCATTGTATCGACTACTGTAAAAGTAATGACTTTAGCTCTCTGAGAGATTTAAATGTTGCATGTCTGTATGAAATGAAATACAATAATCTCTCCTCCTCTCACCTTAGAATTTCTTACACAGCTAGCTGGATTTTAGCACTCAAAGCTTAAATAAAAATTTAGATGGGGGTGATTAAATATTTACTGCTCAAACCATTACTTATTTATCTACACACTGCATGCTGAGAAAAATGTAAAGCATGCACACAGGACCTATTTCAATGCAGCTACCTGTAGCACAAAGCAACACAATTCAAAACGAACAATCCTGTTCCAGTATATAAATAGAGTAAATTCACTTGTGTGTTCACCTGTTAACTACTGTTTCTCATACAAATCTTGAGAATACCATCAAAGAAACTTTCAGGTGAAAAATCTAAAGGAACATGCTTAAAAGCAGTGCCTATTTTAGTTTAGCCTGCTTAGATTATGATTTATTCTGCTTCATAGCTTGTAGTCTTAGCTCCCTTAGAAGATGCAAAGGTTACACAAATTCCTATTTGCCTTCCTATTTGCATTCTCTGTCAGGAAGGCAGCCCTGGATTGTGGGTGACATCGTAGCATTTACAGAAAGGGCAAGACTGTGAAATGTCATTAGCACCGCGCTGAGTTCAAACTGGATATTACAAAGCAATGCAAGAAATGACTTGGAAATACCCGGGAATCTTAAATAAAAGATGAGGTTTGTTTAAGGAAAAGCACATGCCACATTGCAGTATTTTAAAAATGTCCTAACAAATTTGGAAAAGTGGAATTGTCTGCTATGAGTTTTTTTTTTATAATTCTATACCAAAGAATGTTGCTGCATCTGAGTTTTCATATGAAAGGCCCTTAAGTAACTATTTAGAGAATGGGCAAGGAGATGAGAAGTACTTTTGTTCACAGAGAATTGTTATCAGCTTGTGTTAATATTTACTCATTTTTACTCTCCCACCCCTACTCTCCTACAGCTCCCTCTGTAGCCTCTTCCTGACCAAACCCAGTGCCCCTGTCGTTTAAGTCTGTTGCCTCTCTGTGATCCTTGTAGTGTTTCCTGAAGTGGGTTCAGGAAAGGTACAGGAAAGATGAAAGGAGTAATAATCTCCCATAACCTCAAAACACAATTTTTTGGGTGGTGGGGAGCTACTGTAGATGAAGCTACCCAGGTATACTAAGCCATATAGCCCAGACCCTGCTTTTCTCTCCAGAAACAGCGGGATGAGACTCTGGGATCAATCAGCCTCCCAACTACCAAACAAGCTGGATGGGTCACCCAACCTCCTCCTCTTGTTCATAACATGTCTTATGCTCTTTTGCACCTCACCGAGTTTCTCACACACTACACTATGATTCTGACTGATGGGTTATTTGAGAAAAGGAAGAGGTGAGATTGTGGAGGAAAGGGATAGGTATTTCCTTCATCTTTTCCCTCCCTACAGACTTTATCCGTTATCCTCCGTCTTCTCTCCACTGTGGAGAAAGCTGTCGTGTAAAATGTGTTACTCCAGCATGTCTGCAGTTCAGGGAGGAAGGAACAAACAAGCGAGTCTTCTCCTGCTTGTGAAGGGCTGTGGGACGCAAAAGCAGTTTACAAATCCTCTGTTTTTATTGGAAATATTGTAACATAAAGCTACACTAGGATGCGGCATAGCCATTCTTGGAGCAAAGTTCTCTGTTAAAGAATGTAATTTCTTGCTGATAAAAATTAAATATATGTATAATACAGTGCAAATTTAACAGAAACTTCTAACGTACTGTACAGACAATCTAGTCTGTTTTGATTCAACTTTTAAATTTCACAATGGAAGATGCCTTTGACACAAACCCTTTAAATTATTAGTCAACCTTTCTGGTGACGCAATAGCTAACAATCCTAAACGTAACCACGGAACAGGAGAATGCAGAATAGACTATCAGGGAACTGGGACTAAGCTCAGAGTAGCAATATTCACAACTGCCACCGCTTTCTTTCAGGCTTTTCAATTTCTGCTTGTGCAGCCACAACCTGGGTTTCTCAGATCGGATTAGGAGCTGGTAATCCAGACCTCGTAAGATTGAAGAAAATACTTTATCCCGTCTGGTGCGGAACTGGATCTGAGCCTGCTGACTTCTGCAACTCTGCAGTCTCAGGATCTGAGGGTGAAAACCATGAAGTACTCATATTTATGTGTTTTTACATGCTACATTACTCCTCCACGCATGCCTTCTGTCTGCCCCTTCATGTTCGGAAAAGGAAAGATAGCTATGATGCCCTCTCTAGTGCTTCTACAAGACCCACACAAGCCCTTTTTTCCCTTTGATCCAAACTTAACAGTCACGTCCATCCTGGACAAAACAGTGCATCCAGTAACAAATATCTCGACTGTAAGTGTTGCTCACCTCCTGCTAACATGGGGCTCTTACCTCTGGCAAGAATCCCCTCTCCAGCTCGCTAGTCTATGACTTGCCCCCTTCCTCTCTTACCGCGCCCCTCGCTCATTCATGCTAGCTCTGCCTGATTCACTCCGCTCCTGTCAGTTCAAGGGCACGCCTGTGCGCCAGCTGCTGCTCTCCCTCCTTTCTGACGTTGCGGGCGTGGTGGGCCATCATGCCGGCAGCCTGGGTTCGATCTTCAAGGACAAGTCGTAAAGGGTGTCTTCATCCATGGTGAGGGTCTTGTCAAGTAAGAACTGAGTAACCTGGCAGACGGGGAGACACCAGCAATGAGACGCACTCCGGAAAAGACACAGCGATGCTCAGATAATGCCCACAGAAAAGCTGTATTAGAGATGCTAATCTGCCCGCCACTAACAACGTCAAATGAAATTGTACATGGGACGCTGCCTCTTTTTGTCTCTGGCCCTGCCCTCTGGACCTCCAGGTCTGGCAATGCTGTGATCAATTTGTTGCCTTTGTCCATAACACAACTATTTCTAAACTAATTGAAATGGCATTCAGCATTGTAATTGATCATATGGCGATACTAGTGATTTTGACTTACTGTACTTTATTGTGCCAGATGGCAAATTTGCTTTGCAGGCAGGTAAAAGACGTAACACAATACACTGTACATAATACATTTAATTCCTGTCATATATATGTCACATATAACTTGTCACAAGTGATAATGTGGAATATTGACTTTAAGTTTTATTTTTATTCTGAACCTGGTCATTTTGTTTTCTTCACCAACTTGGAAAGTCCAGGTCACTAAAACATATACTTGAGAAACCCATACTCCTGAGGGGGATTGGAAATTGAGTGCACACAGCTCTCATCATCTTATCAAATTCCACAGAGAGCCAGTGCAAGGAAGCTAAAATGCATTTAACTTTTGGAGCAGCTGAGGCTTGAACAAGCTGCAATTTATTAGAAGCTTGACTGAATACAGCTCCTCTCGAATTCCAGTTGCATCGGGAGATTCATGGTGGATATCACTCTCTTCTGAGAGAAAGTGCTGACAGCGGGACCCTCTTTCTCTCCCCTGAACCCTGGCAGAAACAGGTAACATACCACTGAGATCAGGAGGACAACCAGGGCTCACAAACGCATCCCAAGATCCCAAGTGAAGATGACCATTGAAATTTTCCAACTGGCTACACCTGACAGTCCCTCTCAGTACATTCCAGTCCAGCCACAGCATTGATGTCAGTGGCTGGACACAGCACCTGTTCTAACCAGCATCTTCTGGTTTAATTGATCTATAGCAGACATCAGAGAATTTTTAATAAAAAGTAGACTCTGTGTGGCGACCGGCAGGTGACTGCAAGGTGAGTGATACCTTTGGTTGGTGCTCTATTCTGTAGGGGGTCTGCTGGAACTGACGAATCTCCCGAATGATATGGGATATCTGTCACAGGGACAAAACCAAGCAGCAAGAACACGTGTTTAAATGTGGATCTGCACTTTATGTACTCTGCATTCCTTTTTGGATTATCCGCAGCAGAAATTAAGACGCTATTTGTTGTTTTTGGAATTTTAGCTAATGACTTTAAACAGTGACAATAAGATCACAACACACAGAGAAAAAAAAAGTGCTTATGAGAAACTTCTGTAAACACGGGACATAAAAAAAATGGGAATTCTTAAGTTTAGCAACATACTGTAATTTAAGACATGACTGAAACAAGAGGAACATGTTTATTTAAGATTTTTCTGTGTTAAGTTACAAATATTTTAACCCTAATGCAGAGCAGGAACACAAAACGATCTAAAGTCCTCAATAAACGTTCTCCTCATACCATCCTCATCTTGGAGAAGTTAACCAGGCCCTCTTCAGTAAAGTTGGGGGTCCCCTCTTCAATAAATGCCAGGTCTGTTAAATACATCCCCAGGTACGGAACACAGGGAGGGTTACAGCTGAGAAACAGAGCAGGCAGATGACAATTAAAACCGACCTCATGGCATTTCTGGCTCTCCGTGTTCTGTGATATAATTTGTTTCCCGGCTCACTTTTGAGCCCCAGTCACTGACTGAAATCTCGTTTCATCATTGCAGTTAAAGGTACTTGTTATTGCAGGTACTGTAATATATTTAGGCACTGTATAACACCAGAACATCGGACACAAGAAATACAAGAAGACATGAAACATGGTAAAAATTGAATGATAAGAAATCAGGTAAGGTCAACTGTAAGGTAAACTTGCACCTGTTGAAACCCTGTATATGGGCTGACATTTGCTGTCGAAATAGGTGATGCCTGTGAGCATTCGGACACACATTCATCGCATTCTCAACATGATGAAGTCAGAAGAATGAAATATTCTCCTACAAATCAAAGTAAGATCTGCCCATCCATGCTGACATAATGTAAATAATTATATCAAAAATAGAACTGTAAAACAAAAGATTAAACCAGAACATTTTTACACTTTGCATAAGTTCTAGATGTAAATCATCACAAAATAAAAAGTAATTATAAAAAATAAAAAGAAATTGCATAAGATTTAGTATTCACAGAATAATACCAAATTATGGAAGCACATTGCTGCCACTAAGGGAAAAAAATTCTTTATGAATTATCTCGTAATTACGAGATAGCAATGCTTACGTCAGTGTATGTACAACCTGTTACGCTGTGCACTGAACGCATGTAGACGCTACGATGAACTTGGCTGGCACTTTCAGTTTAATGAATGACTTTCAGCAGAATGTGTACAGATTTCGACTGGGGTTTGGTCATAATGAAATCTTGCAATTTTGAGCAAATATGAACAGAATCATTACAAGCATGAGGACCAGTTTTGTGGGATTTAGAGATCAAAGCAATGATGGTCCCGTTAAGAACAGTTGCACATGCTCTCACTTCCACTGCTTAAACCTGTAAGTCCGCACATAGTGATATAGGTGATGTTACGGACATGGCCGACATCACAGGTTGTGCGAGCTGGTTGCCAGCGCGGTGACGTCACCGCCCTTCCCTGTGAAAAGCAGGGATCTGAGGGGAGGTCTCCCTTTAGCTCAGCTGGCTGGTTCCCTGTTGAGCGACGCCTTTTCTTCTCTTTTCAGCATGGAATAACCCTTTAACGTGTTCCTTTGCAGCCTACGCATGCTGACGTCACTACCTACTTGATATACAGTAGGTATTATATGACAATCAATTGCGTGAGCACATAAAGTATGCGAGAATTACTAAGTCATAATTACGAGAGAGTTTTCTCGGAATTACGAGATAAGGGTGAGGATTGTTTTTTTCCTTGGTGGAAGCAATGCGCTTCCGTACCAAATAACTGGGATTATTGTCAAAGGAAATGTGAAAGGGATTGTAAGAAAGAAAAAGAAGAATGACCTACTTTTTAAGTGTTTCTCTTAGGTTTTTAAATCTGCCTTCTGATGACACCGTCTTCTGCAGCTTGTCCATCAGCGCTTTGGTCTACATGAAAGCAGAGGTGAAGCGTCACCTTCATTGTCCACTTTCATTCAAAAATGAAAATGCTTCTGAAAAATAATGTCTCCTGTCCAGCTTTGGAAATTCTAATATATGTAGTATCTGAAATATGCCTTAAGCACATACATCTTTTTTCCGATTCAGAATGACAATATAATTTTGCCCTCCCAAGTGGAATAACCCGTAGAGTGTTTCACTTCTTAGCTGGCAGGTATTAATCTTCGAATTCATTAGCTACTAATTAACAAAGGGCTTAGATGGGCCAAATGGCCCCCTCTTGTATGTAACCTTTCTTCTGCACTGATGAATTGTCATTCCCCGCTACCTCACACAGGGGAGGGCGAGAACAGTGTATTCAGAGCTTCTGCTCAGGATCACAGAGCTCAAACCACAGTCCAGCCAGCGCCTTCACTGGCACAGACAATCAGGAGGCCCCAGCATAGACTTGTACACAGCAACAGGTGGCAATAGTTGCAGTTCTACATTTATGGACACTTACCCCTCCTTCTAATTAAACAGGATTCATAGGTAGATTCTGGGGGGGGGTGATAGCAGACAAGTTCAACTCACCTCAGCTGCCCTTACTTGTAATCATTCGTGACATCCTATCCCCGATTTAAAAAAGTATAAACACTATACATGAGCCTCTTCTCCTGCAGATTCATCCACCCTTGCAGCTGCCCTCTGGTGTGCACCTCGCTCTGTCCTCAGCCCAGTGGGCGAAGCCAAATCTTACTGTGACTGAACACTCAACACACATCTTTCACTGCTTTACATTCTTGGGTGCTGTTACTCCTCGTGCACAGTCGACCTGGGCCGAGCCCCCCCCACCTGTTTAGACACCTTGGCCCATGTCTTCTTCAGCCTGTAGATGGCGCTGCGGTTGAGGGCGGAGATGATCTCCAGCACCCCATTGTAGTTGTGCAGGCAGCGGCAGATGTCGCCCACTGCTACCCACTTCTCAATGGAGTTGGCCCGCGAGCCCACGTCCGTGTGGCTCATGATCTGGGAGGCGACCAAGTTGCTCATCTGAGGAGAAACAGGTGGAGGAGTAATGGCAGACAGACAGCACGGACATTAAATCACGAGGAAGCCCAGCTGCACAGTGCATCAGAGCAAGAAACACGGGCGATTTTTAAATCGCCTCCTGCCCCTCTCCTGTCTGTAGTTCCTCAAGGCCCAGTCCTCGGTCCTTACCTTATCAAAACGTACTGTATATGGTTACTGTTAGGTCAGATTGTTAATAAATATGCTGTTGACTTCCACTGTTCTGCTGCTAAAACAGATCTTCCTGCATACATCATCAAATCCTTATGTTTCTCGATCAGGACTAGTCAAATGTCTAGAAGATATACAATTGGGTGGAGGGGGCAAAAATTATCTCCAAATAAATAAGTATAAGCCCGAGATGTTTTTAATTGGCAGACCTCATCAGATTTCTAAGGTGATCACTTTTGGTGACATAGAAATTGTACAGTATGTGTATTAGAATGCTTGTGCTGCAATGACACCTACAGTATTTGAAAACCATATTTTCTAAGAAATGGCAAGTACGGTGTTTTTTAAGTACAGCATAACCAGAATGAGCTGTCTTGCAAGATCAGGGAGGCCCTACTTACATCATTAAAGTGCTGACTTGTCTTCATGATGTAAGGGGTTCTTTCCATCTTATCTACCTTCATCCACCCTTGGCCAAGAAACTCCCTAAAAGAGAAGAAGTGTCAGAAAACATGAGCATTCATACTAATACTGTAGAATGTAGATTTGGTGACGCTCTGATGATACAGGTGACCTCTGATGTCTAATTATCATTAATAGATGAGTTAATGCAGTCCCAATTTCTCTGACCGGTTCTTAAATATTGGGAACAAAATAGATTCATTGATTGTATCGAAAAATTTTACAATGTTCAAAATAAGCACAAAATCGCGAACTTTCGTTCGTTCTGAATCACAGAACATGGCGCTGCGCACACCTGTAAAATTCTGTCTATGTTGTGCTGTAAATTGGAAGTTTTAGAGGTTACCATGTACATTTTACTTCTATTGTGGTTTGAAATGCACTCATCAATGCCAGTTCTTTCTAATGCCGAAATATAAAACTAGTGTCGCAGTTCCCCCTTAAGCAAAGTTGGTGGACTCACTCGTAGGGAATGCTCCTGAATACGATGTGGTCCAGCAGAGTGATCTGCTCAGCAAGCTCCATGGCTGACAGGGTCTCGAAACATTCGGCCTTCGGGCACTCCGCCTGTGAAAGGACAGACACGCTGGTGTTGGCCAACCCAAACCCTGCTTCCGCTGCTGTATCACAGCACACTTTACAAGCAAGACTAAACTGACTGGTCTGGTCCATCACTTTGGGGTAAGCTGTCCAGAAACATTTCAGGAGCTTTTTAGAGGATGGCTGAAGCGCAGGTGTAAGAAAGTCTCCTTCATACAGGAATGCACTCAAATTAAAATCCAGACATGGTTATTGCAGAACCCTGAATTGAGGATGGATGGATTTGGTTTTGAGATTCTGTAGGGCCGATACCCACCTTCGCCAATTTTTGCTAAACCACAAACCTCAGATTCCTTGTTTTCAAGCACACATTTTTTGTGTGTCCGAGGGTGGGTTTCAAACAGCTGCTGAGCTGGGAAGATTTCTAAAGGGTTTAGGGGGCTTCGACTTCTGTCCTCATTATGAAACTACTTGTAGATGCCGATGCTGGTCTGATTGATATAGTCCTGTCTGCATTCCCATCGACTGGCAATGGAAAACATTTATTTTTGCAACAGCTTCCACGGTGCAAGGTAGTGAAAATAAACTGACCTGCAGGGCCTGAATACACCTTTTGAAATATCAGAGCAGGACTGTTTGCCTTTTGTGCTACAGTCCTATAGAAATTCCCCGAACACATGCTCCACCACCACTGTGAAAGACCAGCATGCTAGCTAAAAAGGAAGAAGCAGAGATCAACTACACACTGAAAGTAAAAAAGATAGCAGAAAAAAACACAACATTGGAGCTGAGGAGCCTCTTCAGAGTGTCTAATTCTGTAGATCCATTTTTATTAAGGTTGACCTGACACACCTGAAGAAAGCTACACAACCAAAATGTTATTTTCTTGGCTTTTTAAAAAACTTTTCAACGCGGCATTTACTTCAGCTTGTTCCTACTGAGCTAATTCCACTGAATTAATACAACACAGATCATACAATTGTGCTTGCCTTAGCAGATTATACATAAAACAACTTCAAAGTAATATTAGCACACTGCACTGGACAATTGGCATCTCCTGTCGCATGCGGCGCTATCTGTGACTTGTGGCTATCACTCTGTATTAATATATCTGTAGTAGAAGCTCATCAGAAAACAGCCATTCTAGTCCCCAAAGTTCAGGTTACAGCTAATTCATTCAGCAGTAATTGGGGCACAAAATTGCAAAATACATTCATTTAAATGATAGAGATTTCCACAATGGTAATATAATACCTTCCTTAAAAGATGTCTGTGGATGAATGTCAATTTTTCAGCATTTTTCTGGTTTCTGTTTTAAGATGGAGTAAAGTCATGTACTTTGACAATGGGCCTGCAGAGGGCGCACAAAGACCAGGAGCAGCACCTGCTACAGAGCTGAGTTCACATCATAGGCTTCTTTCCACCGGTTTGGGTGAGAGGCAGAATGAGATACAGCAGGAATCATGAATGTGCAAGACTTTTGCAGAGCTAAACAGATATTTGTAAAAAAAAATAGAAATCTCTCTTAAATGCTGAAAATTGCATAACCTTTACAAAAATTGAGCAATGCTTTAGCAATCTAAGTCTACTTAATCTGAATAGGTAGTGGCAAACAATGATTGGACCTAACATCTTGAATGCTCTATTCATGTTTATTTTTGGTCTTTTGCAAAGGTCATTGTATAAAGCTGGCAGACGCACAAGGGAATACCTTCCTCTGCATCCACCACGTTTATTTCTCTGACACTGATTATACCCTGTATTGTACCTCCAACCCCACAAGTCCAACAGCCACCCACCTCCTGACACGCCATGCCACTGGAGATCAGTAAGCCACACTAGGGAAAAGCTGTAATAACAGTATTTGGCACTGAGGAGCCACTGCCTTCTGTCTCTGTGTTAATGGCACTATCTTATTAGAAGTAAACCTCCAGTGTATCGACTCCCTCAAAGAAGCAAAGCCAATTTGTCTGAGGCACTCAGGCAAGGGAGGACAAGGATTAACTAACAGAGCCGTGCTTTGAAAATGTTACGTAAATATTCACAGCCAACATATAACTACACTGTGGACATTGATTTCACACGCATAAGAAATGGATTTTAATCACCAAACCTTCGAGATGGGTGACAACTTCTGTATACTGCTGAAGATAAACAGGCAGCGATCTCCTAGATTTACAGCTGTGCGATTGTCAGAATGGCACAGAATGACCAAGCACATGTGCTCAGGCACATTTAAAACCAAAAACATTAAACGTCCCTGGGCCTAGCGAGGAATTTCAGCCTGTGACCTTTTGTTCTTTCACTCATGAATATAGAAGAAGGAAAGAGGGGTTTCGGCCTCAGGTGCAGGATGATTTTCAAGTGGCCTTGCTCCACTTCCACAGGGATGTTCTTAGGCACTAGAGACTAAATATATACAGTAGCATGCTTTCTGAATGCACCTCATCAACCAGACTAGATCTGAAAGGAGCTATACGTAGAGAGGTCAGCTGAGAGGCCACATTGCTAGAGATTCAAAGTTATTGGGCAGATCTGACTGCAGAACCCAGAGGACCCAAAGGGTGCTGGAAATGTATCCTACAAATACAGTACTGCTATTACTGAGACGCTTACTGGAGGTGTGGTGTGTGTCTCCCACATCACACTATATTATAAATGATAATTTTTGGTGAATTGAAGAGGCCAATAACTCCAGAATAATTCCCCAGGATGCTGTGAAGAATGAGGTGCTGCATTTAGTCACCTGACCTCTTCCTACAAGACAATTGGTCGGGTGAGAATTTAAAAAGCAGGGCGCTGGGGAGGACAAATCTTCTGCAACCTAGGCTGCACCAGAGGGTGTGAGGGAAAGAAGCCACAAACTGACTGAGCAAGTGGAGCTGAGGAACTGTGAGTTTTGATATTCTGGAAGCATTTTGAAGAGTTTCAGAGAGTGGCTGTTGTGGAGAACTGTTATGCAGCTAAGCTTCCCAGTTTGCTAGTAAAGAACTGAAGAAGGCACCCAAGGAGACCGAAGAAGAGAGAGGTTTTTGTTTCTTTGTCAGATTTTAAGTTCCTATGCATAGTAAATGTGCCGTTTGTTTTACCATGGCCTGCTTATCATGGCCTGGGATGAACAGGCATTTATTAATTAATTCATTGTTTTTTTGCAAGGCTGCCTCTGATAGACAGGTCATTTCAACAGCCAAGCTTTTAAGCTTTTTAACTGGAATGAGAGATGTCTAAACTGCATCTTGCAAGCCCAGCAGCTGACTTCTGCCCCAATCCCCAGTGCCATACATGGAAATTCTGAACTGAACGTCTGGGGGGATGATGGCAAGCAAGCCTTTCTCCCCAGCTGTTCTGAATCATAACCATTCCCTGGGTCATTTCTCAATGCTGTATATACAGCACACAAATCGCTCTTCTCTCATTTTGCCTCGCGTATCCCTCCTCCACCCCGGCTACATCTTTACCCAGCTGTCCCCTGGTCACTCCTCACTGCATGGGGGTCCCGGTCTCCCTGTCCCGTGCCCCCCAGCCCAGCCAGTCAAGCCAAATCTCGCTTTACTTACAGTGCCTATAAAAAGTCTAGATTTGTTTTTTCACTTTGACATTAGAGTACCTTGTGTTGGTGAGTGGCAAAAGTTCTCAGTTAAATACATGGTTCCATGCTGTAACACAATAAAATGTGAAAACGTTGATGGGGGGGGGGGGGGAATACTTTTTATAGGCACTGTAAATGCTTAAGAAACTCTCTTAAACGCATCTCATTCTTGGGCTTCAATTATTCCTCAAGATTGTGGCAATATCCTCGTGAGCTCCAGTTCCATAGGGATGAGAGGGAGGATGGCAGAACTAACACGTACTGTACAGGTCAAACAGCTACAGCTCCAAACGACTGTGGCTTCTCTCTCGGGGCAGAGAGAGGAGCGGTGCTTACCATGATGAAGTACAGGAAGGGGCAGCTTTTCTGATCCACAGTCGAAGGACAGATTGAATAAGTGTGTTATTTGTGAGAAACGGGAGGATTCTCTCCCCAGGAAAGGGGAGATAAAATGATTTCAAAAGAAATGTACACATGGGGGCAGGCATTATGCAAACACATGAGTGAAAGTTTGACAGGATTTATTTATTTGAAAAATAAGTTTCATAACCGTGTAAATGGTTACATGGCGAAATGGGAATCCTGCCTGAGTCTTTGGCCGATGGGGAGCAGCTTGCTTAGTAATTGCTTCTGACATGTTTTGAAATCGGGACACTGCAGAATTTGCACCAGCACACTTCTTTGTCAGTGAGGTTGCCAAAAGAGACTTTGATGCAGTCACAGTGTCGTAAGTTTGCATGAATTTAGAACTGGCTGTTTTTCCAAGTACTGTTCATCAACCCTTTTAACTTCAGCACAATCAACATAAAAAAGTTACAGCGGATTTATAGCTAAACCGCTATTGAAAACACATGCCTAGCTGGCCCACCGTGCACAGATATCAGATGACATGGCCATGGGCTCCTGACTGTTCATTACTGGGGTCAGGGCTCCCAGAATAACGTCACTCACCATTTGAAGGATGTCTTCTATCCTTAGCTGGGCATCCTCTTGGTCATCTTGAGAAAGGGCACTGGCAATAGCAATGGTTAAAACATTATCCATATCCCCTTTTTGCAGATATCTAGGGTGGGATACTGAATTGACCCTCCACGAAATCTTTACTCATCACAGTAGAGTCGCGACTATCCGACCTTCGCTTTTCCGACGTTCGGTTTCATCCGACACAGCCAGTCACCACAGTGTATGGCATGTACGGTACTTTGCCCAATCCGATGCTGCTCTGCCTCTCCGTGTGTCACGTGCTTCGCTTGCTGATTTCGCGCTCGTGATGCTGATTATTTTTCCTATTGTATTTCCGAAGTCATGTTACCAAGACGCTGGCGAGACCCTTCCGCAGGGAAGAGAAGCACGTCTGGGAGACAGATCCCAACCACCCCCTCTTTTAAATAATAACTAACAATAGCTCTGTACTCTGTTAGTTTTAGTATTACAGTAGTACAGTATTACATTTAGTATTAATAAACCAGATTTCATACTTATACTGCACTTCCATTAATCTATGATTTGTCTCCTCAGTTTTCCGCATTATCCGACATTTTCAATTATCCGACATACTGTCGGTCCTGTTTAGGCCAGATAATTGCGACTCTACTGTATTTTAATTTGTATTTAATTAATAATTTAATAATGATTATTATCACTATCGGCAGACCATGCCAATCTCTGAACTGGCTTCATCACTCTGATGAACTGAGAGCTGGTGTGTGGTGAGCGTTCTGGCGCACTATGGCTGCCGTCACATCATCCAGGTGGGGCTGCACACTGGTGGTGGTGGAGGGGATCCCCATTACCTGTAAAGCGCTTTGAGTGGAGTGTCCAGAAAAGCACAATGTATTATTGTCTCTTTGATGATCTGCTGTGTGAGTCAATTTGGGATGACATGCAAATTAAAGCAATTATTCCTTATTCCTAAACTTTATATGCTAACTTGTGGTTTTCTGCATGGCAGTTTTAGACTTTATAGATCAGTCGTGATGTAGATGTCTGCACGTTAGTCCAATAGGTTTATAAGTATGCACTTGTCTCTCTGCATTTTTAACCGTTTAGAATCTAGATTTGTTTCCAGCACTGGTTTTGGCATTGACCGGAAGTTCAGATGTTACTAAGTATAGGATAATCACATGATAAGTTGCCATAAATCCCACAAAATCGAGGTAATATACAGTATGCCTATGTTGCTTTATAAATAGGTGATGAAATGCTTTGATCACACACAAAAAAACACACACAATGCTGTACATGTCATGTAGTGCATTCCTTTGTCACATACTTACAGTAGGTAGTTCAGTAAGTCACATGTACTGTAAGTAGTAAAGTAAGTCAAACATCCTGTAGGCAATATAGTATAGGTCACATGTAGACAGTAAGTGTACAGTAGGTAGTACTGTATAGTGTCGGCAATACAGAATATATACCTTAGTATGTTAGCTGTTGCTTTCCTTTCTTGAGGCAAGAGATCAGGGTCACGAAGTACTTCTTCCAGCAAGCAGATCACTCCCATTTTCAACTCCCCATTCATCTCGAAATCCTGCAGAAATGTCGCTGTCATTATGAAATCATTGACATTTAACTGTAACATACTGGAGCTAGACCTGTTTTTCACTCGTCTTGAATTCAAAGAAGGGCTGTTGGGCTGCAACACCTTTTGTTTCTACATTTCACTGTGGTCAGTAAAAATACAGAAACAAAACGAATGAAAGTGTTTCCTAAAAACAGATGAGTAAAAACACATTAATATTATCTTCAACAATACTAACATTCTGACAAAGTATAAATATAACCACGAGTGAATGAGTGAAATAAAAAAAAACATCTGATGCAATATATACTGTAGAAACTGTGAAAAAAGAAAGATGCAGTAAATCGCCTATTCAGATTTAGTGAAAAGGTCTCCAAACACAATCTGAAACCAAGATATGCCTTTACCAGCAAACCAAATAAATCATAGCTATGAAATGACATTATTACCTCCATACTGTATACAGAACATCTGGCCTGACACATGAACACAAAATGCGTATACAGTATACTGTGTATTTTCTATTATTTGTATTTTTCAGCTACACTGGCCGTTGTCTAAAACGTACTTGAGGAAAGAGACCACCAAGGAAATCCTGAAGTACAGAATGCGTGTTTCCTTGAAGAGGATAAGCTATTAGCGGCTCTCTCAGAACACATCTTTGTCTCCTGCCAACTGTGAGCACACTCGCAAATCTTGAGAATCTGCTTGCAGGCTTCGGTGAGCAAACGCTCATTTAAAAAAAAACTCCACACAGCTCCCGTGAGGAGCTGCATCAGTGTGCAGGCTTTGAAGGAGCAAGCAGAGGTTAATTCCCTGCTGAGAAGCAGGAGGGAAAGGTAAGACACATTTCTTGAGCTGTTCAGCCTTCTTCAGGTGAGAGAGACTCAAGGAGAATAAAGTAACTGCTCTCTTTTCTTTTTCACCATGGAGTTAATCTCTATTTATTCTTTTAAAGTCCCTATGTTACTTCTGGCTGTGCCAAATCTGAAGTCTTCATATGCCATATGAGAAAGTCACATCTTCGCTAGAGCTGAATGCTGAATGACAGACAACAATTATGAGGTGCCTAACCATGTCGGCTTAGAAATGCCGGGAAAAGAAAGTAAATTACTTAGAGAGTATTTTGACTGATCATCATGGATGATGCTACGGAGAACGAACAGCATTACCAGTAGAAGGTTCATGAGTTAAATGAGAAAAAAAAACAACAGCTGTAGCTGTACATTAAGATCAGACTCTTGTTTAACCACAGCTTCTTTGACAGTTTTAAATGCTTGTATTTGGTTTCTGGCATTTAAATGTTAAAGAGTAAGACAATATGCCGTATGCAGCAAATTGCACGAGGCCAACAATAAGGCCAATAATCAGGTCTGGGCCATGCGTGATGACTAGTCAGAAGGTCACTGCAGCAGTGACAAAACTGGCAGCTAAAATAAACTGAGAAGGAACTAAAGGACACAGCTTATCTGAATAGGTTAAAACAATGCGCTCAGTGAAAGCTACCCTTAGACAGTCCTCCTGCCTGCTGCTCGGATTCATAGGAAGCCTGTGATATGAAGACACATGAAAGTGGCAGTGATTCGGCACCAGACTGAGTCGGCTCTGTGCAGCGTATCAGTATTGTTACAGCTTTCTTATGGCCCATTACAAAGATGATGCAATATTTTTCTAAACAGCTAAATATATACAGTAATGAAGAGTATAACCGATTTATTTTATTTCACATTCACAGTAGAAACTTTATTTTATTCAGGAGTTACAGTATATGGTATGTCCTTTTTCCATTGTGGTTGGATGGAAAGGTAATCATATTTTGAAACACAATTCACTGCAAATCCTGATCTTAACACTTACCTAGCGAAACTAACATTTCAGATTTACATATCTGTACCTTACAAACATTTTTTGCATACGGATTGTTAATTGGAAGGTAGCAGCCATGTCAAAAATGTGGATTGTGATGATTGACGCAGTATGGTGACCAGGGGCACAGCAGTAGGAGGCGCCACATTTAGGATGAGCCAAAGTCCTAGCTACAGTACTTATGACAGTGCCATACTTGTAACAGTGTGGTTGTTAATCCCACCATTAGGGCTAAAAACCACCTTGACTTTGCACAGCCTGGGTCAACTAAAATTCCCCCTTGAAGCAATTTCTCACTCCTCCACCCGATCTGCTATATTGTGGGTCTGTTGGTGCAGAATATGGGACAGTTCTTTGAGATACTGCATAAACCTGTATATAAATCCAATTTTATTTTTATTATTTTCCATAGCTGTGCCTCTTAACAAACCCTGCTGTTTGCAGAATATTCAGGAATTTCTTTTCAGAAAGACAACACTTCCATTAAAAAAAAGCATCTAACCAGTTTCTGCAGACATTGTTCAATACGTTTCATGAGCTTGTAAATTCCTTCATCCATTCATCATAAAAGTGTTCCTTATGTTGTCTGCACAGTATGTTCTCTGTGAGAAGCTGTTTTTTGCTGACACTCCAGTGGTTGCTCCCAGCTCAATTCAGAAACCTAATATCCTGCCTGTATACACAGCTAACAGGCTGCTCTCTTATGTGCTTATGTTTTTTGTCCTTATGTTCCCGATAACCTGGCTTCTTTTAAAAAATGACAGGGTCAGATCCTCAAATAAATTAACTGCTACCAAAGGAGTGGGAAGGGGCAAACAGCCTCCTCTCGCTTGTAAAATTTCTTATGTTCTTAAAAACGAAAACAGTCGCGCTGTCAATTGGCAGAAATGCTCCTCCTGTATATTCTCAAATCCAGCTTTATTGCAGATGTGAAGTGAATTTAATGGAGAGGAGAAATTGTATCAATTATCTGTCTGAGGCAGAATCCTCCAGCGACAGGCCTCAGCACACATCTGCATAAACAGCACCGTTTCCTTATAATTTCTATAAGTGAAAAAAGCATGCATTACCAATCTGTTCAGGAGGGTGAAATGTACTGTCGGTGGCGGCTAGCTCTGTTAAATGTAAATTCAGGTATACTTGCCTGCTCACCTAAGAAACTACTTTTCTTTCTTTTGTGCTAGCAACTGCTCTGCATCTCTTCGTGACATGTTCTTGCCTGGCTGCCATTCAAGAAATTGCATGTACTGTAGGGGGCTAGTCTATCTCGCATCCCCTCACTTGAGCAAGCGTGATGCAAGCTTGGGCCAGGTCACTACCCATCTGCCACAGGGGATCCCCAGCTACAAGTGCATGACTGTGCACCATCAAGGAGGGGATTCTAGAGTCAGACCAGGCTGCCCTGCATCCCCAGGAGCTTCACCTTCTGCTTGATTTCTGCATCACCTGAACATGCTCAGGCAGATTGCTTTTCTACCTCCTGCCTAGGTCTAGCATCTCCTGCAAAGAGAACTGCGTGGTTTTAATATGGGAGAAACTGAACATTCAGGTCATCAGTCTGCTTGTACACCAAAGAGAAAAGGCGCAGCGGTAGTCGCTAAGCTAATTTAGGGAAGCCAGTTTATAAAGGGCATGGTACCGTACGCACTGTATGACAGTAAATGAAGAAGGTCTGGCTGACTGAGTTTTAATCTTAAAACGCTTTCTTAACACTTCGTTAGTGAGCTGCTGCGTGTCGCGAGCTGCAAAGCTATGCAAGTTTAATTTACTGCCTCTGAAGTAAGGATAAGTGGGATACAGGCAAGTCAAAGCAAAGCTTTAATAGGACAGTGGATCAATAGAGCAAACATCATTGGCATTGTCAGCTCGTCATTTTTTATTAACAGAAGTGTGGCCTACATAGAGCAAAGGCTGCTGTTTCAAAGCTTTTTTCCTGTTTTAATTATTCATCCCCGATTTTCCTCATTTGCAGCGATTACGAAACATTCTAGATCTTGATGCTTCTTGGAGGCACGCCACCTTGCTTGGCAATAGGCGCGCTACTCTGCCTCTGTAGGCAGAACACTGCATCCTCAGCATGTGCAAAGGTTAAGGGCACCTTATGACATTTGCAAGGTACAGGTCTGAAGGGAACGCTGGGTCTCTAACAAACTAAGGGTGACAACGGCGAAGCTGTGTAACAGGGCACGCATGACAGACTTTGTCAGATGTGGAGAGGAATCTGTGTCTCAGTGTCACAGGTTACTTCTGTTCCCTGAACTGATGCCTTTGAAGACTGGAACAGAGAACAAGCAGGCCAAAACACATAGGACGGAGTGGAGTGTATTCCTTGCAGAGCTCTCTACCATTCCAATTACTGGCCACTTTTAGATTTCTGGGTTTCAGGGAAATAAATGTGTATTGTTTTTAGTTGTTAGTTTAGTGGCTGCAGATTTCAGATCCTTATCTATTCGGTATTAGGATCATTACTTAAATTCTAATTAAATAGAGTTAAAACTGGTTTTGATTTGATTTAACAGTTGGGATATGCCTATAAAGATGATAAATACCCAAGAGGAATTATGGATTTTTGTACTCCCAGAAATAAGGAAATAACATGTGACCACCATGAAAACATATGAACACAAGGCTTACAAACAAGAAGGGCCCATTTTGTAGCTACTACAGTAAACAGCTGATCTCATTCCCATTCAGCCTTTTCTTGAAAGAAATCAGGTTCCACTGGCAGCTTGTTCCATACTCCAACCATCCACTGTGTAAAAAAACACACCATCTCTATCACAAACCATTCAAATCACAAATGGATATGGGATTGGACAGAGCCAGCTCTGTTGGTTTGCAGAGTCAGCTAACAGTCTTGCTTAAATCCTAGCAATAAGTGCTGCCTGCCGAGAACCTTCTCATTTAGGTGTGCTTCCTTTGAGTCAACACGGGTCTCTAGGCAGCTTTTCTCTGCCCTGCTGAATTATTCAGTCCAGCCTGTCATGATCTCCTTTAAAACAGCAAGACTGCATATTTTGTCACCCTGCTCTCTTTACAGAACAAAGCATCATTGGTGAAAAGAAACGTGAGTTGGGAGGGTACAGTGCAAAGAAAAATTGTGTGAACCCCCAGTATAATTCTGGAATTTGCAATGCCTTACAATGATATGCTTGATTAATAAGAACCGGCCTTCTCTCAAATAAACAAAAGGATTTAGATTCACATAGTCAATGTTTTTTTTTAGATGAAGTGGGGTATGAATCACACAAAATGTATAATGAAGAATTAGTTCTATTAGAATAGTGTGCAGTGTAATGAAATTAGTGAATAAAAATAAGTATAGTTTATTTACAGTACAGTGGTTAAGGGGGTAATTAGAATCAGGTGATTAAATAATTGGATTACATGTAAACAAGAGCTGAGTTTGGGCCGCCCTGTCCTATATGCTGTACTTTGTGAGTTTGATCTTCACCATACAGGTTAGTGGAAACATGAAATGCCACAATCAAAAGAGATTTCAGAGGATCTCAGGAAACAGAAGTTCATCAGTCTGGAAAGAGACACAAAACCATTTTCAAACATCTGGGGCTCCATCCATTCACGATCAGACTGATCCAGTCTACAAATGGAAAATATTCAGGAGCACAGTGACTCTACCCGGGATCAGTCATGCAGCCAAGATCAAATCAGAGAATCATCCAGGAAGTCTCAACGAGCTCCAGGGTAACATCTAACATTATGTAGGCCTCTCTCACGTTTATGCTTCAACCACCATGAAACGATTTTCATGAGAGGACTGCCAGGAAGAAATCATTGTTCTCTAAAAAAAACATTGCAAACCATCTCCAGTTACCCAAAGAAAACCTGGATAATCCCCAGGACTGCTGGAAGAATGATATTTTGGCACATGTAAAAAGTTTGGACTGCTTTCTTGTTTGAGGACCTAGATGGTTTGCCATCATTGAATTCAACCATGAAGTCAGTGCTGTATCAGCATGTTCTGGAGGAGAACGTCAGGCTTTCCAATCATCAGCTGAAGCTGAGCAGAAAATGGGTCATGTAGCAAGATGATGATCCTACACAAATGCACAGCATTCAAGCTAAAGCATTTTAGATTGGCCCAATCAAAGTCTGGACCTAAACACTACGGAAATATTATGGTGGGACATGAGGTGTGGAGTTCTTGCAAGGAATCCTTCAAATGTCATCAACTTTAAATGGTTCTGAAAGGAAAAATGGGCCAAAATTCAAAAGTGGATGCGAGAGGCTGAAAAACAGTTACAGGAAGTATCCAGTTGAAGTCCTTTATGCTCAAGGAGGTGTTTAGATTCAGTTCCTGAATCTAAGGTTTTACAAACGTATTCACACAAGGATATTTACTGTCAGGTCATGTTGTTAATCAGATAACCCAAATGTATCTTATATCTATATGTGTTATACAGTATACAGTAGTAGTTTCATCAGGCTATCCTCATCTTTTTTATTAAGATTTTTTCTGAATATCTAAAAATGTTTAGGTCTAAAATATACCAGAATACAGACCAACCTTGAGGGTTCACAATCTTTATCTTGGCACAGTATGTCCCGATGTACAGTATGGGGCTCCAAATTTAGCTTGGGAACCAGAGTTTTCTGCACAATGGCACTACTGATGCTTCATATCAGATCAACCTTTTACTGCACGGAACTTCACAGACAACAAAGAAATGTCACCTTGGAGCATTTCCTTCCATTTAATACCATGCTTGTGATTTTATCACAATTACCCATTGACCTTTAAAAAAACTGGAATATAGGAGGGTCCATGCAGGAATGTAGCCAGCAAAAGTTCCCCTTGGCTCTTTCATGCCCTTTATTTTTAACTCCTAAGTTCATTTCCAGCACAATACGCCAGATGAACTTAGCTGACCTTCCTGTTTCGGTGAAATTACTGTCAGAACTCTGAGAGAAGACAAGCAATCCTGAGATACATAAAAAACAAAGGAGAAAATCTTTCCAACTGCATGGAGGACTGACCATACCACAGTTCCTTTTCTTCACAGACAACCGAGGGACAAAAGATAAGAACTGTGCTGAAACCCTCTGCCACCACAGTATCCAAATGTGGTTTTTTTGTACTGTAACTTTAGATTTGTTGTCAGAACCTGACTGTGAAATTTGTTCCCATTCTTCAATGTATAAATCCAGCTGTACATTCATATCGGGGGAGTGGAGATTCTGGCAGCTGAAACTTTTCTTCACATTTTTTGATCCACCCAAAACATTTGAGCGGGAATCAGATATTGCGCTGGTGAGCACAGGGTTTTAGTGTTTTTCTGCTTTCACTGGTAAGCTGTGTGCTTCAGCTCATGTTAATTGCAAATTACAGCTTATACAGTAAGCAAATAGCAATATTGTGCTATTATTGTAATGCTATGATGCAATGTACAATGAACATACAATTACTAGGTATCATTTCATTCAGCACTGCAGACATCTTGGCATATGAAATCCTCCCTTCCCTGGAATTGTAAAATATACCCACAGCCTTTGGAAACCAAGCAGGTATGACAAAACCTCTATTCATTGCAGGCCTCTAGTTTTTACATCCCTGCTTAGAAACCATGTCAGAGATTGATTTGTCAGGTTACAGGAGTCTGCTAAAGAAATCTGCAGCTTTATCTGTGTATGATGTGTATGACGTTAGCACTTTGACTTAGTCCAAGAATGCTCTAATTGTTCAGGCATGTTCGAATCAATACAGCAGCACTCTGTATACCGACCTGTATCAGTATGGCCATACATTATACAACTGTCAGCATCAATACATCAGCACTCTATATACAGCAGAGCTCTATATTCTCATCTGTATCAATATTAGCTCTGCATACCACTTTAATGGCATACAGGATATGTACCATGGGCAATAATAATAATATTATTACACCAGCTATTAGTGGGGAGGAGAGCAGAGTGATGAAGCCAGTTTAGAGATGGTGATTATTAGGAGGCCATGATTGGTAAAGGCCAATGGAAACTCTTTTCGAGAAACGCCCTGGGATTTTTAATGACCACAAAGAGTCAAGACCTCGGTTTTACATCTCATCCACAGGACGGCGCCTTTTTACAGTTTAGTGTCCCCGTCACTATACTGGGACATAAAGACCCACATAGACCGCAGGGTGAGCACCCCCTGCTGGCCCCACTAAAACCTCTTCCAGCAGGAGCCTTAGTTTTTCCCAGGAGTCTCCCATCACACCTGCTGAGCTTCAGTGGCCTGCTGGCTGCGAATTGCAGGGTGTTTTGGCTGCTGACATGGGGGCAATCAAAACCCGAATCTGAACTGCCTCTCGGGTTCTTCCCAGTACCCAGCTTGCAGAGCCCCCAAAGCAGTAGAAGAGCACACTACGAAGAAGGGGCTGGTTCCACCCTACAGATAGTGTGAGGTCCTGAGCAGAGATGCCCCTGACATGGTCCGATCTTACATTACATGGCCTTTTAGACCCCAGAAGTGACAAAACCCTGCTAAGAAGACCGTGGTGCTTTACCTGTGAATGTTTGGACACCCAGTGCCGTAAAACATTGAGAACCCTATTAGTAGCAGCTCTGCGGATGATGAACTCTTTATCACACATCCTTTCGGAGTTGTTAAACCCTAGAAAAAAGAAAGAACATTGACATTGAAAGCACATACAGTACAGAGGGCCTCACCTGGACAGTGCTGACTGTGTACAGAGAACCTCACCCGTACAGTGCTGACTGTGTACAGAGCCTCACCTGGACAGCGCTGACCATGTACAGAGGGCCTCACCTGGGCAGTGTTGACCATGTACAGTGGGCCTCACCTGGACAGTGCTGACCATGTACAGAGACCCTCACCTGGACAGTGCTGACCGTGTACAGAGAGCCTCACCTGGACAGTGAGGACCATGTACAGAGGGCCTCACCTGGACAGCTGTGTTGTCTGCTGAAGCTCACCTGGAGGGCTGCTGTGTCCAGCTGCAGCTGTGGCAATGGCGAAAGCAGACGCAGGAGACACCGAACACCGTGTGTTCTCCGCCGACTGGACTGGAGAGGAAAAGCGCAATGACACGGTTACTAATTAAACATACAGTACACACAGTAGAACATAAGAAAGGTTGCAAACGGGAGTGAGCTGTGTGAACCGTCTAGCTTGTTTAGTTGCTAGTAGCTTGCTGATTCTAGGATCTCCTCCAGCCAACTCAAAGCCAAGGTTACTAAAGGTTCAGTAAAGTTGCGCTGGATTATTACTGTATCATAATTACATTATATTTAATTCTCAAACTTCACTTAAAAGACTCCCAAACAACTTCCATGGCCAGATTCAGTATCCTGCTTCACTTATTATCGAAGAGTAAAAAAAAAGTTTAAAAGATTAGAAAAATAACATACGGCACGATTTTTCAGTCAATTTTCTGAGTTTGCTAAGGCTCGTGTTTTATTTTTTTATTTGCAGTTACATTTTTTGGAGGCTGAAATTTCTCCTTCCTAAAGGGAAAGGGAACACAGCTGGCTCAGGAGTTTGGACCAGAAATTGATTGGGATAAAAAGTGGATTCATCCACCATGTTTTGATGAAATTAAAAAAAAATATTGTTTCACTTTCATTCCAAGATTTTACAGTTTTTTTTAATGTCATCCAATCATTTTATGAAGCTGACTTGGGCACAGTGAAAAGGGCGCAATAGTGTGCAGTAAAACCAATTTCATGATATTTAAATATAGTTTAGGTTTTTCTTCAATTTGCTAAACTTGCTAGCTGTGACCCCAATACCATTAGATTCAGAGCATTATGAAAAGTGAACGTGTTCTGGAACATTAACTGAAATTACTTTCTGTGCCTTAGGCTTTTTATGTTTATTCCTACTTAAAATACTTACAGTACCTTTAAAAGTCCCTGTGTCAACAAACTGATTAACAGCTAAATAAATTAACCTCTTTTCGGTCCCTACAGAAAAACAGATCTTGCTCCCTATTTTATTCTTCCACAGATTCATTATCGTGTATCAGCCAAGAGAAATTTAAAAGGATACTTGTTTAATTAAAGTATCTAATTAATCTTTCCGCCTATTAATCTCCAGTATCTTCCTCTGTGATAATTGCTAAATTTAACAAGGTGCGCCGTGAGACAGAACCTTTATTTTACCAGACAAACTGGGTGTACAGTAGTAATTATACCTATTTCACAGTGCAAGAGAAGAGAGGTTTTAATAATGCATGTGAACAAGGAAAAGTGACGAGGCTGTTTTATTATCATCAGATAACCATGGTTTAATTAAAAACAAACCCAGATTAACGATGCTAATTAAAAGCAGGTAGATCAGGACAGAAATAAGTGTTGAAAGGCCGAAACCTCTTTTCCTTACACAGGTTATGGCCACATGTACTTAACAACCATCTGTTCTATGCTGTATGAGCTAACAGCGAAGCCAAACAGGAGTACAGCCAAACACACACAGCGGAACACGCTGCTGCTGTTGCACAGCACAGAGCTCTCAGTGAGCACAACTAATCCCTGCCTCTCTAGTGCAAATATCGGAGAGTGATCCCATACTGGCTGCACCACACCTCCCATGTTCTGTTCCGGCGCTATTAATGTGCTCCTGCCGGTCCAAATCAAACAAGCCCCGCAGGGCCCCGAGAACGCAGGCGGTTCCGTGTCTCGATGTGGGCGTGTCTCTTACCTCCGGATTGGCGGTATCGCATGTGTCTGGGGGTGGAGGGGGAGCGGCAGGGGGAGATCTCTCCGGGCTCTGCCGCCGGGGGGCTCTCGGGGATGAACTTGTCCAGCGACGCCGATTCCAGCACGGCTGTCAAAGACACGAGGAGAATAAGAACCAAGAGCCCAGTGAATTCCAAGGTGCTTTGGAAATAGGAGGGGACCCACTTCACGCACTATGGGTCCGATTCTGCAGCAGCAGCTCCACCACACAGCAGAGGAGAGAGAAACTAATGAATGCATTGAATTAATTTAGGGACGTCAGACTGTACAAGCATAGAGTTTAATTAGCCAGGACACCACAGTTAACATCCCTGCTCTGGAACGTTGGTTTAGGAAATCATGCTCCATTTCACAGCGGAAACCAGGTTTTCCTTGGAGTGCTCCTCTCCCAGGACTGGCCAGATGAAGCTTGGCTCAGCTTCTGAGACCCAGTGAGATCGGGCCACAGGTGGTAACAAGGTAGTCTCACTGGGAGACGTGATCCTACTGGAAATGTGTTGATAAAACTGGAACTCTTTCTTTTAGAAGTCTGAAATGAGAAGCCTTTACTTATGCTTTATTTATTTGTGGGCGGCACGGTGACGCAGTGGTTAGCTGTTTATTTTTTTCCTGTATGAATTATTTTTTAAAAATGTTTGGGCCACTCCTTTACAGGCAATATATGCAGATATAAATGGCACATAATGCAGAATGGGTGGCACTGTGGCGCTCTGCAGCACTAGGGCTCTAGGTTCAGACCTGAGGTGCAGTCTGTGTGGAGTTTGTATGTTTTCCCTATGTTCATGTGGGATTCCTCCGAGTGCTCCGGTTTCCTCCCACGGTCCAAACAAATACGGGTAGGTTAACTGGCTCCGGGGAAAACTGGCCCTGTGTTTGAGCATGTGTTTGTGCGTGCACAATGATACGACTCCTATCACTACGTACTGGCGTCCTGTCCAGGGTGTACCCTGCCTTGCGTCTGTTGCTTGCTGTGATAGGATCTGGCTCCCTGTGACCCTGAATTGGGAGAAGCTAAGCTGTTGGAAAATGAATGGATGGATGTACAGTATCTGGTTTCAGCAACTATTAGTGCTGGTCTCTGCTGATCTTGATTATATGGTATCTGTGCTTTTGTGAATGCTCAGCAATGAAGCTCATCGTGACAAATTAGTGCTGTTTCAGTCCAGCCACACCAGAGCACAGGGATAATTAGTGGACAAGTAGAGAATAACAATCCATTTCAGGCCCGTTCTCTGCCACACAGCTACGAATTCACAGAAGACTTCATTGTTTCATTTAATGAGAGTCTGATTGCAACTCAAACAGAGCACAGCTCCAAGTGACACAACATTGCAACATATTTCATTACAAGGCATACTTGTTTTCTCATTTCCATGTTTAATGATGTCTGCTGAAGATTAAATTACAAGGCCCACTAGGGGGTGGATAGGAAACAGTTTGTACTTTTCTCAGGAGCCATCATTTATCAGTACCATTTTTTTGGGCCATCAGATAGACTGAAGCTTAACTTTGTTCCTTCTTCTGCAAGAACAGCTCTTAAAGTGCACTTTGAACCTGTGCTTGCCTCGATTTTTCTCATGTCTATCCAATTCAGCATCTTTCTGTTGGACTCTGCTCAGAATTTTATGCCCACTGGTGTAAAATATTGGAAACAACAGAGGTGAATTTAATTCTTGTCTACAAACAGCAAAACATTACAGGTTGATTATTACTGAGTGTTCTTGGATTAAACCATTAAGTTCACACTGGTCAATGCCATCTGTAACTGCTCCAATAATGCTGTGTGGCTGATCTCCCTTTACACTATCACATGTGGACTGTGGCATAGCTGGCAGTAATAGGGAAAGGGTGTTTCCTGGGAACTAAACTGAGTGACAGCCCAGTGAGAGCTTTCCACATTTAATCAACCCTCATTTTACTCAGTAAGCTCTGGAGAAGACTTGAAATAAGACAAGCATATAAAAGCCTTTTACCCTAACTGTATGTCAGCATTAAGTCTTGCTCTAAAAACACTAGGATTATTTTCCTGGTTAGCTTCCTGCTTTTTGGTTTGCGTTGCCTCCAACTTTAATGGATGCTCTCTCTGTGTGATCCTCTGTAATACGAGTGGATCATTGTCGCTTCTTTGTACACAACTAACTTGGTGGATACAGTTATAAAGTGGATACAGTTATATACAAAGAGTAATCTGTGCTTGATGCATACATGCACAAGCTTTTTGAAGGGGTCATCGTCAACATAAATGTATTAAACACATCGGAAACCAAGAAATCTTAAAAGAAAGCCCACAAACAACAGGAGACCATCTACAGTAGCTTGTGTGAAAGCACCATCCAGGCCTTTTCTAAAGGATTCAAGGGCATCACCGTCAACAACAGGACTGTGCACTTTGTTCCAGACGCCTGCTGTAAAAGCTGAAACACTGTATCTGTACATGCACGTCCTGAGGCAGGTTCGGTCAGGTGATCGGGAAATTTCGGTTAGGAGCCTGAGCCCTTTGTGAGGGACTGTGTAGCAATGTTGAGTGGCGCAATTAGCAGGTGGGTCAGAGGAGCCCGTCAGTAGTTCCTCATTCTCCCCCTGAGGGTCTGGAGTCACCACAACTGAGAAGCCAGCAGACATCATGGCTGAGGTCCAAACTGACTGGGATTTTTGCATATCAGTATTTCTGAAGCCTTTTTAGAGTGTGTTAACCAGAACTATACACAATGATTAAAGTCAGCTCTGGCTACTTCCTTTCTTTGATCTGAATTCTACAAAACTTAGAACCCTGCTATTGTGACATTGTTCTACTGAGAGAAATGGGCAATAATAATAACTCCTTACACTCATATAGCTCTTTTCTGGACGCTTCACTCAAAGCACTTTACAGGTAATGGGGTCTCCCCTCCACCACCACCAGTGTGCAGCCCCACCTGGATGATGCGACGGCAGCCATAGTGCGCCAGAACGCTCCCCACACACCAGCTCTCAGTGGGGAGGAGAGCAGAGGGATGAAGCCAGTTCATAGATGGGGATTATTAGGAGGCCATGATTGGAAAGGGGCAATGGGAAATTTGGCACGCCAGGGTTACACCCCTACTCTTTTCTAGAAACGCCCTGGGATTTTGAATCACCACAGAGAGTCAGGACCTCGGTTTTATGTCTCGTCTGAAGGATGGCGTCTTTTTACAGTATAGTGTCCCCATCGCTATACTGGGGCATCACCATACTGGGGCATTAGCACCGCCTGCTGGCCCCACTAACACCTCTTCCAGCAGCAACCTTAGTTTTTCCCAGGAGGTCTCCCATCCAGGTACTGACCAGCCTCACACCTGCTGAGCTTCAGGGGGTACAGCACTCTATCCCAGAGTCCCAAGGGTTGAGGGGGTACAGCACTCTATCCCAGAGTCCCGGGTGTAGTCAGGGTTCAGCACTCTATCCCAGAGTCACAGGCATAGAGGGGGGAAACTTGTCTGAGAGAGCGTTACCTTGCCTACCTCGGCGGATGCTCCGGCGCAGTTTCCCGCAGACATCCATCCGGGCCGGCTCGGAGCCGCCGTCCTCGCCGGCGCCGGGGCTCTGCTCGGGCGAGGAGGGCCCGCGGCTCAGGTCCAGGGGGGCCTTGGAGGCGGCGGGCGGCGGGGACACGCTGGGCGTGTGGGTGGAGGTGGGGCTGCTGGCGGCGGAGGACGTGGAGAGGTCCAGGGCGCCTGCCTTGCAGCCGACGGGCGAGTTGAGGGACAGCTTCCGCGCGCGCACCGGGGAGGAGGTGCGGGACGCCGACAGGGGCGGGGGCGAGGAGAACTTGCGGCAGAGCCGCGGGGACTTGCCGTCGGCCGCGTGCTCGCCGCCCCGGCTGTTCTGGTTGGTGGCGAAGAACAATTCCAGGGACCTGACGTTCGAAAAAGGGAGGGGAATTAAACCTCCGGGGGAATTAGGGGCAGTTCCTGACGTTTCGGAGATGAACACACCCTTCGCACATACAGTATGAGAGCCTGCTGAGGCTGCCCGAGCTCTGCTTTTGTGTTTTTTCAATATTCATTTAGAACCTGCTTAGAACCTGGCAAGGATAATCTCGTTTTATTGCTGTTCTATCAGATGAGGCCGAGAACGAGACGACGTTGTACGAATTGTACACTTCTCCCATTGTTCTTGAGTGACAGCTATGCAAAATCCCCGACTCTTCCCTTAGGCACTCTAAACTGCTTTATCAGATGTCATCTCCAATTTAAAAACACCGGTTCTTCTTCACACGGCTATTCTGATTGATTCTCTTCGGGACATGGCAAATCAACACTTAGAGGTGCTGCTCCCTTTTTTCACTCCTGTGATGGTTGAAGGAGTCATACTATATAATCACTCCTTAAGACAGGTCAACTGAGAGCAAAATCTCAGTTGCAGCAGCATGTTTAGTGGAGCAATTTGCGTGGATGACCTTACTTAAGAGTACGACAGCGGTGGCCCTCCTAAGAGTCGAACCCAAGGCCCTCCACTGCAGAGCTTGTTGTGCAGATACAGGAACACGAAGCAGGTTTCCAGTGCAAATGCAAAATTACTGGGAAGTACTGTCTGAAATTACACCATCCCAGTTTGCCACAGAAATAAAACCCTGTGTACTGTAAGTCTACACCCGAATGGAGAATAATAAAGACAGTGATATTAAAGTCAAGGTATAAAGCCGTTATAAATACATTTCTTAGAAAACACAATGTTATGTAAAAGCAGGAATGTATGAGCAGGTCTCAGGATTGGTTTTGCATGTCACCAGTAAATCACCTACTGTATTTCTAAAGATACGGAACAATTCCATTTTGATGAGGGAAAGAGGTGACTTTTTTTGTTCAGAATTAAGTCATCTACAGCACTTTGAAAACTGAAATCTCAGCGCTCTCCAGCTCTTAACAACCAGAGTTCTCTTAGCCAAACAGATTACTTGCTGGATTCATCAAGAGGTGACAGGTGTTGCTAATATTTTAAAAAGAAGTGACATACTGTATAAGACTATCTGGATGGGGGCTCTCCAGGGACAGGACTGGAGACACCTGCTCTAACAATGTATGCGCATATTCATTTGGCAAAGCTTAAAAGTGTAGGAGGAAAATAAACACTACTGTACATCAAGCCATATGGTATAGAATTAGGATATTTTATACAGAATAAACTGCTGCATAAAGGCTGACTGAGGTGTGGGTGTTATGTAGCCTAAATAAACTAGTATGTTAGGTAGTGCTGGATGAAAGAAGAATCACACTGAGCAAATGTTGGGAAACCTATTATTCACTGCATGGGAGCCAATGCAAACCTGGCACCCTGAACTCAGGCAAGAGAGTAAATCATGTTTTTTAAAAGCAATCTAGATGTGTCATCTCAGGACACAGTGTATTTTCAAACTTTTTTAAAAAATCAAATCAAATAAAATCCTTTCAAACAACCCAGATCTGTGCTTTGCAAACCAATCCAGAAATTTGGCCAAGTCGGTAAAAAAAAAAAAAAAAAAAGAAAGGCTGAACTTGAGAAGGCAGTTTTGGAAGCATACGGCAGAGGAACATAAATTCAGAGAATGTGTCAGACTGCTGCAGAGACCAGGCTTGCAGACAGAGCCTGCAGTACACTGGTGAAGGGAAAGAGTTCAGGAGAGATCGGGCTCGGAGAGTTACTTTGATTGGTCCAGAGCTAGTCTTGTGATCTTCAAGCTGTAGTCGGGACAGATGGAGGTAATGGACAAACGGTCAGACGAGTGGTACTGGACCCTGTGTGAGATGAGGGAGAGGGAGACAACAGAACTGGTGATGAAGATGGAATGGTACTGCTCCCACACAGCAGGCGAGGGTTGACATTGTTTATTGTACAACACAGACAAAGCACAAGAGGAGAACGAGTCTTAGTTTATGATGGGTTTCAGAGTGGGCTTACCTCCTTGTGTGCTATACAAACAGCACACATCCTCACACTCAGTGCATAATGAAACAAAACCCTTGGAATACCATCCAGCACTGTAGCTGAGGGAATAAAGGCACTGGAAATGTGGTTTGTGTAACAGTCTACCGTGACTAGAAACAAAACACATCAAATGAATGTCATGGGATCTTAACTGACCGAGTGCTTTGACCTCAGTATTCACTTCAGAAGGGCAGTATCTGATACAGTACAGAGTCCTGAGTCATCTTACCGGGAGATTGGGTTGGAAATTCTGCTCCAGGAGGTAAAACACCTACTGTTCCATTAAAACCAACCCAAGCAGCCGCCTGGGTATTCCTTAAAGGTCTGTACTGACCAGGCTCAGCCTCACCTAGCTTCTGAGATCAAGCTACAAGGCAGTAGCCCTGCTATTAGCGCAACAGATGTCATGCACATCTATGCCTACTACAATAGATCATATGAAGAATACAGTATGTACTTCGAAACAGAAGAAAACAAATAAACTTGAGTTCTTGAGAAAAAAGAAGCAGATCTTGTTTGGAAAAACTCTGAAGCTATCGAAGAGATTTCTGAAGTCATTTAAAAGCCAGTAAAAGTCATTTTTCATCTCTAAAAATTGAAGAAATTTCAGACGAATGGGATACCTTCTCAGATTGGTAATCCTGGTAACATAGTATTAGAATACAAGAAAGGCAAGTGGCTAACGCAAGAAATTTTAAGATAGTAAAAACTCAAAGATTCTGACCTTTACATACCTGATCTTGCTTGTGATATTGTGCATTTGGATTTACAAAAAGATTTTGTCAAGATACCTCACGATAGAATAATTCAGAAAGGTAATACTGTAAGACTTAATATCCCCTCTTACACATGGATTCAAAACCAGCTTTTCTGTAGAGTAAAAAGTAAAAATAGCAGTTGTATAGATTAGTGGATGAAAGAGGTAAAATCAGTAAAGACTCAGTGCTATGATATTGTATATACAAGTACAGAAGTCATGGAGTAAACAGATAACACTGTACTAGTCTATGGGGATGACCTGCTGCATAATGTCACCTAACTATCCCAGCAATATAACTACAGACAACCCCTGTCAGGGTACCCACCTACTGTATTAGGGTACCTCCCAGCACATAAGTCAAATTTTTGGATTATATAAAAACTAGGGATTGCAATAAGGACAATAGAGGATTCAAAACAAGACAGACGCAAGACAAATGGAATTCGTAAATGTAAAGAAATATAAAGCTCTGGATACATGAAAAAAGTGTCAGGACTATATACAGTACTGTACACATATCATTAAAGGTGGCTTACGATTAGAAAAGGCATCATGGGAAATTACACAGGATTCATACCTGTTGGCTTCTAGGCAAGAATACAGAATCAACAATGAGGCAAACAGGATGCTCTGGACACACAGCAAAGACTGGGAGTCCAATGCAAGTCAAGAGAGGCTGCACTGAAAATGTACAGGACAGTCGTTTACATCTAGGAAAGTGCATGTAGTTTCTCATCTCCAACACTACAAACAGGACATAGGAGCCACCCAAAGGTCCGGTTAGCAGTTGTTAAATTGTTGCATTTAAGCCCAACAATGAGCTGGTTAAGGCAGTTCAGGGCGGAGATGTAATAAAAACCCACAGACACATCTGCCCTGCGGGAGAGGGATTTCCCGGGGGGGGGGTCTGTGTCAGGATACCTGGGTTATTGAGAAATTACACTGTATCAACTGCAAATTATCTGACAGCTCTGACCTTTCAGGAACAGAAACACGCAGCCCAGGAGTATCACGATCGGCACCTGCAAGTGCAGTGGAAGTGCTTTAAAAAACCCTCCGGAAAAAGAAACGGAAAGTGAAACCCCAGCTTTTCTGGCCAGTTGTGGGGGGCGAAGAGCCTCGTGGTTTGAAATTAGAGCCGGGGACACGGGCAGCAGAGCTCTCGGGAGGTACCTGACGGGGATGGAGGTGAAGGGCTTCTTGTAGATGTCGGCCAGCTTGTCCATGACCACGGCGGCGGTGGTGAAGATGCGGTAAGTGTGCAGGAAGGTGTTGAGGAAGTCGATGGAGAGGAAGCGCAGGTCGGTCAGCCTCTCCAGCAGCCGCTCCACGCTGGCATAGCGGATCTGGGGAACCTTGCAGGAGTTGAGCGTCTTGCTGAAGCAAATGTCAACATCATCTTTATGGAGACGAGCATCGGATCTAATGGAGAGCACAACCAGCGGCTTAACCAGAAACAGAGGCCTGGTCACCAGACAAGCACAAGTCTACTGTCAAGAGGCGCGTCTCGGGCGGAGGGAGAGGGGGAGCGGAAGGGGGTCTGGGGATCTGCTGCATTAGTTTGTGAAGGGAGGGGAGACCACCAGGAGATGTTCCATGGTTCAGTTCATTGGCATATGCACAGGTGCACTGAGGTGCTTATTTGCATGTACAGTATGTTCCTACTGTATACAAAGACAATAAAGGAATAACCGCAGACATAAACACAGAACAGCAGCAGCAATAACAACAAGTCAAATAACATACTGTACAACAGAGAAAAAAAAACCATCGGGCTGAGCCAGTGGGAAGAAACTGTCTCTGAACCTGGAAGTTCCTGCCTTTATACTCCTATAGCGCTTGACAGAGGGGGGGATTAAAGTGAGAAACCAGGATGACTGGTATCCATAGCGATACTTCCAGCCTTCCTGAGACAGCGAGTTGTAAACATGTCCACAGTAGAGGGGAGCTGTACTCCAGTGATGGACTGGGCTGACCTGATCACCCCCTGTAACGCCTTTCGGTCAGACAGCGAGCTGCTGCCAAACCACTCTGTAATACCACACGTGAGCACACTCTCAATAGGGCCAAGATTTACCAAAGATAGACCAAAGTTTTTTAACTTTTTCACATTTACAGTGAAACTTCCCAAAATGGAAAACTATACAGCAGCCATGACAGCACCAGGTCAACACCAAACCAAATACAGTTCCCATTTGTATTCAGCAGCAGCCAGATAAGGGGACTACGGTATGTATGATAAACTGTATTTGGTTAATTATACTGCAGAAACAATCTCCTGCTTTCTAACAGGACAGAGGGTAGAGCCATCTATGTATTTTGGTAGGGTCCAAAGGAGTTCAGGTTTCTCTGATATTAACTGCTCATTACGTCAAGGTGTGTGTCAAGGACTGTGAGGTGTGAGACTTACTTGATCATGTGAGGCACAGTAACTTTGGAGTTTTCTTCAAACACGCTGGTCATCAGGCCATTACAGCGGATGTTGTCGATGCACTGCAAAGATGGATTAAGGAGTTTGCTCACTATAGTCAAAAGTACAGTTCAGGATGTGGCACTCAGGTACAGTAAATGTCCCAGCCTTTGGAGGTCTAGGAAGAATAAATCTGCACAAGATTAATCAAAAGCATTTTAAACAAAAAGGCTGAAGATGATAATGTCTCCAAAGTCTGGTTTCTCACCAGTGGTGATCAGTGATGAGGCATGCTGTTAAGGGAGTTCAGACTTCAGATTATTTGTCTTATGCACAGGTAAAATGAAATGCTTATTTGTGTGTATACCCCGATACAATGACATTGAGGAAACAACAAAGTAAACACAGAACAACAGCAGCCAAAAAAATTAAAGAACACTCAGCAGCTTAAATAAAACTCAGCACAAGCAGTGCGCAAAAAACATCAGTGTGAGACAGCGGTATAGTTAAAAAGCAGTAAAAACTGTCAATAACACTTTAACTGCAAAACTTGATTTATCACATTACGGTATTATTGTATTAAAGCAATCTTATAGTAATAATATAAAGCTATAGTTTACGAAAGTTAACACATGCAATCCAATAAACACAAACTGACACTCAGCATGTAAATTATTCAACTTGTGACAGTTCACCCAGCACCGGAGAAGCCCTGAGAACACTGCACTGATGCAAAAGCAAAACAGCCCCATTTAGCATTTGGAAAGTTATCATCCAGTTTCACTAAGCGTTATCTGCTGGCTTAAATGAGTTGAGGTTAAGAAGCAGCAGTCCCTTAAATGCCCAGAACAGTAAGCTTACATTTACATTGCAGTTACGTCTCATGAGATGCATGGAATTTGAGATGTGTTTTATTTCTGCATACAGTATATTACAGGGCAAGTGTTAAACTTTGTATCCTTTACAATTTCACACTCGTTATTGTGTGTGTCCCAAGCTGATGCTCAAATTTGACCTCAAGGAACCCTGAGGGACTTTCTTTTTGCTGGTTACTTTGGAAATAATTCTGTATTTCACGTCAGCTTAATCAGATGCTGGGAAATCACTGGGCAATATGCTGTGTTAGACAGAATGGAAGAAAAAGAAATCGCTAATTTACCGTCCTGTCAAAATGTCTCATAGGTCATTAGTCTACACAAACAGCTGTGCTGTTGTCTGATGCAAACTTTCCTACTGTATGTCTTTAATGTGCGCACTCACCAGCAGACTGCAAATGTGTTCTGTTATTTATGGCCTTGGAACTGTGCTAATGACAAATCCACCTGCTGCAATATTGCATTTGGGAATAAAGGTGCCCCGGTTCTACAGCTGTGAATGAGACCAACACAGGGAAATACAATACATTCTCAAAAGCCTGGATCCCTTTCCTTGACGGTCAGAAAATATAGAACACCATCACATTTCACGGCAGAATAAATCCTTTTAGCATTTCTCCCCCCCACCAAAGTACATATCGTATAATGTGCAAAAGAAAAAGAAGAACGCAAAAAGAAAGGCCCATTATTTTTCTTCATTCTGCAAAAATATTCAGCTTTGTCAGATTAATTAAAAGAAAGCACTTCGAAAGCCTGAAGCATTCTTGATGTGGAAGATGCCTTCCCAGTGCTGGTCTTCATGACCTGTGCTGGCTGAGCTGTGAAACTGGGGGTGTCACGCCCGACATCCCTCCCTAGAGGGCGCTCCACTGCTCCCATTATTGTTCGTGTGATTTAGTTCCCCAGGTGTACCCCTTTTAGTGTTATTATTTAAAGACTAGCTCCTCCAGTCCTCAGGGCTCATCATTAGGGTAAGATGTCGCGAGGCCCGCCTAGCACCAGGAAACCCTACGTCCGTCTCCTGAGGGCACAGGCCTCATCCCCGACACCTCCCGTTTCCTGAGCCCGGGGTCTGGAGGATCTCGCCCCGTCACCCTTGGACCTCCATGTTTCGTCTGTCCGTGTGCTCCCCCCTCCCGGGGATTTTAACCTTGTCGCGTCCCAGGATGGATTTCCAGTCGATGGACTTTCGGACCGTGCTTTGACCTGCCCTTGGACCCGTTTGGATCTGGATGCCGTTTTGTCTTCCCCGTACACCGTCTCACGGACTGTCACTATTATTTTGTGCACTATTAAACCCCTGTGTGTTCCCTTTTACCACGCCTCTTGTTTTCTCCAGCTCCTACCGCATCGCATAGGGTCTTCTACAAGATCGGACACGGATTCCAGTCCGTGTTCGTGACAGGGGGGTCCGGTGCTGGCTTACCTGGCTGATGTCACTAGTCCACGCTGCCTTCTCCTGCCTCGACGGCGCCAGCAGCACCACTGTGGACGAGGGGGCGTCCGGGGGCTCCACCACAATCTTGAAGTCAAGGTGCCCGAAGACTTGGCCGGTGCCTTTGGCTACGAGGAAGAACGCCCGCTCTCAGGGAACGCACAGCGCGGATTTGACACGCAAACCGATTTAAGAGAGCAGAGGAGCGCACACGCTTTACAGAGGCCTGGCCTCCCTGCTCCCTTTGACATTAAAAAGGAAGACATTAAAAGGTACCTCTAAATCAATAACCCTCTTTATACAAAAGTAATATAGTAGGAAATGTTTCAGAACAATAATATGTCCAAATGCATGCAGTAAAAATACTTTAAGTCAAAGTCATATCTGAGTTACACTTTCCAATACAAGGATATTATCCTAGTTAGTTGATCTGTTAGTCTACTGTAGGTGCTTTTGTAATTTGAGAAATTGCTGTGCCATGAGCTGACTGGGACCAGGCTACACTAAAAGGCCGTGAACTACGTGGAAGTACATTCAGGACTGAGAACAGGAGACGCTTATTAACACAAAGAGTGGTGGGGGTCTGGTACAAGTCACCCAGCCATGTTATTGACCATGGCTTCTTTCAAGAAACGGCACATTTTGGAGGAAGCCCTGCAGTTTCCTCATCCCTTGAATGCTCATACAGGCCGCGTGGAATAAATTTTACACCTCGCCTCCACACCACAGGGGAGAGGATGTGAAAAAGCTTGGTGACTGAATTTAAAATAAATCAAAAAAGATTCTACTCACAGTCTTCGTCACTGGCATCTGGCTCCTCAATCAGCGTGCATTCAATGAGAGACAGGACTCCGCCTTGCTGTGTGAAGGAAGGGGAAAGATTAGAGGTGTCTGTTTCCAAAATAGAAAGAATGAGGAGTATAGAGAATTTATTTTTTTTTCTTTACTTTTCATATTTGCTGATTTTCTTCAGTAATGTACTGTATGGGTGTTAAAGAAAGCATTAGTTACCAGTTGCACTGGTAACTAATTCTTACTTTGTCATCTTTGGCTCATAAAATAATACTAAATTTAAGCACATGCGACCACTGAGAAATATCGGAGAAATAAAAATATTTTTTTTCTGCACCGCAAAGATCTGGGCTCAGCTTGCACAGTCTCTGTCTGTCTTTGCCGCACTTATGGCTGGGCTACAAGAGAACGCATTATTTAACTGGTGTGTTATACAAATTCCTCAGCTCAGCATAAGCCAAACAAAGAGAAAGACATTTTTTATAAATTAAAATAGCCTCATGTAAGTGCAGGACATGCAGAAGAACTGGAGCTTCTGATAAACCCTATAAGTTTCAATGTATTAAGTGTTTTAGTGAAATCCTTTAGAAAATTAGTGGAAAATATTTTTTTACTGTATTATATAAGCAGAACATTGACAACAAATGGTGTATTATATATTTACTTACTGTACATGGTTACATTTAGGCTGAAGCTAGGACTAGTATTTCTCCAAATGGTAGATCTGATGTTTTTAATTTGTATTGTTCCCCATCACTGTCGCAATGCGCCAGTCACTGCTCAATTAAAACCGTACATTTCCTTCAGTCTCCCAAACTAGCACCTGAGTTTCTAGCACCTGATTCACCTGATTCCACTGTCTGTCTTGACCGATTTGCCACTGTGTGAACCGCACAGAAACTGGGGGGAACATTAAGGGTGAAGACTCTCATTTTCTCCAGAGAGTCCAGGAGGAACTGCAGGAAGTTATTTGTGAACAGAGAGAAGAGGGCTCATATCTGTAGAGTAGCCACACATACTGTATAGAAACTGTTTCCCGGCTGCTTAACAGGAGGATCTGTAGGGGTCTGGAACAAGCTACATACACTTTTACACATTTAATCACACAGAAGTTACTAAAGGAATCTAATTTGATGGTACAGGAAGTTAACAGTGAAAGTATGAAGGAAACAAGAGCACATTCCATTATAATGTAATGATAGTACAGTACCTGCATTAACATTGTAATATCTTGAAATTTCCACTCTGTTGTCCTCACATTCTTAAGTTTCATCCCCAAAACATCACCCTTCATTTCAACACAATTTTTTCTTTTTCATAAGATGATTTTCCATTTTGGGGTTTAATAACCCTTGAAAAAGTCAATATGGAACTCCGCTAATCTCCACCAACAACTAGCCAGTTAAGTAGGAAGCACGATACCCGGCTGAAATACTACATTTCCCTTTATTTGCAACTGTATTCACAAATGGTTTTGAACAATCCAAGTGCTATATACAGTAATAGCATGCAGCAAATGCAGATAATTAAAGTGAAAAAAACACATGAAGTGCTATCGTGAAAAGGTACAGTAGGTGTTTAGGCACATTAAAGCACAAGCTGGAAATGATGACAAGACAGACTCCTAGTGGATGTTGGCTGAGAGCTCCCTGGATGCTGTTCCGCACATAAGAAGCTCTACCGCCCACCATGTGGAGCCTGGGCTTCTAAAGATTAAGAGTTGGACCACACACAGGCGATAAGTCATTATTCAGTGCCTCTAAATTTCACAGGGAGTCAGTGCAATTTAAGAAACAAAAGAGTTATGCACTTATGCAGAGAACTTTTAGCTGGAAAATACTCCGGAAGTAAGGTTTTTTTTTTTACAGCAGTCTAATCTTGATTAAATAAAGGCGTGCATCAATATTTCAGTGTCAGATAGACAGAGCAAGGGTCCAATGCAGAACCAATGGTATACAGATAACCCTGTCCTATCTTAACATGCACTTTAAATCTTAGCACCTTGAACAACAGCATTGACGTCTTGTCACAGTTTCGCTTAAGAAAGTTATTTTGCTTCTATATCTCACTGTTAGACAGATACCTGACCTGTAAGGTACAACAGTAATTTATTAAATAGCAGTCAGGATCATTCCCCAGTGCTGGTAGGGGCTAAGCTGTGAGCTGTGTTTGTCTTTACTCATGTGTTCTCTCTGAATGGGTTTTTCAGGGAACTTATGTTTCATCCAAGACGATAAGGGTCACAGAAACAAAGCACATCTGAACATATATTCTTCATCATCCGTCCATTTCCGAACCGCTTCATCCAGGTTAGGGTCATGGGAGAGCTGGAGCCTATTCCAGCATGCAAGGGGCGCAAGGCAGGATTCACCCTGAACGGGACACTAGTTCATCGCAGGGCACACATAGACACACACACTCACACCAGGGCCAGTTTAGCCAGAAGCTAAAGAAGATCTGCCAGTATATCTGGGTGGACAGCAGGGCACCAAGAGGAAACCCACGTGAACCCAGGGGGAACTTACAAACTCCACACAGACAGCACCCCAGGTCCAGAAGTGAATTGAACCCAGGGCCTCAGAGCTGCGAGACAGCAATGCAGACCACAGCTCCACAAAGCTGCCCATTTTTTACCTTACATTTACATCTACAAATATTTCTACAGAGCCTTGCGGGAATACCCATTTATGTAGCAAAAAGGAAGAATGTATTATTATTCCTTACACTTTTATAGCACTTTTCTGGATACTCCACTCAATGCTCTTTACAGGTAATGGGGATCCCCTCCACCACCACCAGTGTGCAGCCCCACCTGGATGATGCAACTGCAGCCAGAGTGCACCAGTACACTCATCACACACCAGCTCTCAGTTGGGAGGAGAGCAGAGTAAAGAAGCCAGTTCAGAAATGGGGATTATTAGGAGGCCATGACTGGTAAGGCCCAAGAGGAAATTTGGCAAGGACACCGGGGTAACACCCCTACTCTATTCGAGAAACGCCCTGGGATTTTTAATGACCACAAAGAGTAAGGACCTCAGTTTTACATCTCATCTGAAGGTCGGCGTCCTTTTACAATATAGTGTCCCTGTCACTATACTGGGACATTAGGACCCACACAGACCGCAGGGTGAGCGCCCCGTGCTGGCCTAACACCTCTTCCAGCAGCATCCTTAGTTTTTCCGAAGGAGTCTCCCTTCCAGGTACTGACCAGGTTCACACCTGCTGAGCCTCAGTGGGCTGCTGGCTGTGAGTTGCAGGGTGATATGGCTGCTGGCTTAAAATATAGGAAAATACTTATACAGGAATAAATACTTATACAGGAATCAGGAGAATACGTTTGGGAAAGGAAGCTGGAGCCTCTGGGCAGTAACTGCTAAAACCCTTGGTAGTTTATTCTTTGGTCCTGGTGTTAGAGACGCTGCTATGACAACACTAAGAGAAGGGAAACGAGATGGCCATGCCTTTAGAAGGTGCAGCTTGCCTCCAGAGCTTCTGGTGCAGATGAGGAAGTGCTTGGTGAACAGGAAGCACTGCCTTTCTCCTTCCTTCTTGAGGGACAGGGACCCCAGGCGTACTTTGCTGAGCTTCCCCCGTTCCACAGAGGGCAGCTGGATGAGCGAGCCTGGAGCAGGGATAGAGAGCAGACACAGTGGGCTCCTCAGTACCTCAGGGTGGCGCAATGCCACGGCGCCCTCAGCCAAGACAGGAAGAAGGCCGATGCAGCATAAGGCAAGGGGAGTCTAAATCTAACGAACAGGACACGGGACGTGCTGTTTGAAAAGGCCCACAAACACAGGCTCCTGTCAGTATCTGTGGACCTGCTGTCCAAGACGTAGCCTCTGGAAACCCCCTACAGAACACAATGGAAAGCCAAGGAAAATACAACAGCTGGAGGAAAGCATTACCATTATTTTCTGGGATCAGACCGCAATAACACAGGACATTTGCTCGTGTGGCTCTGCTGCATTCTCTCACTTGAAATTGCTTTTAGCAACATTTTCGTAGACATAAAGACATTCTATTTGAAGCTTAGGTCAGCTAAAGAGTTTACACTGGGGGTCTTAGGTTCTGTGGCAAGACTGTTACTGGTTTTATATTTTAAGTACTGAAAAATAAACTTATTGTTCTTTTTTAACACTGTACTCGACACTGAAAAAGAACTACAGTCTAATTGTGCATGTACTTTTGCTTTCCAATTATTTAATTCTTCTTAAAGATAATATGAACATTGTATATTATTTCACTACTAGGAAACTGACATTATGCTAGAGAGCTTCTTATTTTAGGACAATTTATACCATTCCCTGAAGGAGTTGTAAAATGTAGCAGCTCATTACTTTTTTTTTACTATTTTGTTCTGTGCAGTGTGTTCTAAGATAAGATCATTTTATTGGCCACATACAGTGTCTTGTATTAGGAATTTGTCTTTTAGCATACCCCAGCTTGCTCTCCATGAGACACACAGACAGGGAGAGAAGCTGGGGGTCAGAGCGCAGGGTCAGCCATTTATACAGCACCCCTGGAGCAGTTGGGGTTAAGGGCCTTGCTCAGGGGCCCAATGGAGTAGGATTCCTCTGCTGGCTGCGAGATACAAACCGGCAACCTTCCAGCCACAGGCGCAGATCCTGAGCCACAGAGCCACTGCACCGCCATGGTGAGATCCCCCTCAGTGCTGAGGAACATATGTCAATGTTGTTCTACAGTATGTCTTCTGCTATAGGTCTCTAATGAAATGCATGGTGGCATCATCTCCAGAAGCCACATTCATTAATCAGTCCTTGGGAATCGGTGTGTGTAAATGAGTATGGGAGTTTAGGCGCACAGTGGGCGGGGAAATTGGCGCCGGCCGTTCTCTCGCCAGAATGAGCGAATGCCCTTTCCCTCACCTTGCCGAACAAACGTTTGGCTGGTGTCGAGCAGTATGTCGCACCCTTCCACGATCATCCTCTCGATGGCCAGGTTCTTGCGGATGTTCTCAGTGTCACTCACTTCGTCGTGCATGACCCTGGAAGGACACGCAGCGTGCTGAGGCCCAGAGGAGCAATATCACAGCCCTTGCTGCTGTGATACACACCCTCTCAGCTCCCCTCAGTGCTGAGGAACATACTTCAATGTTGTTCTATGTCTTTTAATTAAAAAGCTGTTTTGCATTCGATTGCCAACAGAAAAGAATCCAACTGAAAGTGGACAGTGTAGTATAACAACTACAGACACAGAAACTTACTGCTTCCCAGTGTGGGCTTATCCTTCAAATGCTTGTTGTTCAAACACACACCGGACAAGGATTTTACTCCAGAGGACACAACAGCAAAATAAATCTTTTAGCCAGACTTATGTGTTGCAGTGTTTCTCCATGGGTGTTATTTGGGACTGACTGCTAGAGAGATAAGTCACAGGAGTGTTTGTTGACTAAACAGAATCTATTAGGTCTGCCTGATTGAGCTCAGCACTCAGGGCTCATTCAGAATGAGTGAAAGGGGGATTGGAAAAGATGATGAAAGGACACTCACTGGCTTTCAGAATCGCTATGCATTAAGCCATGAGGAAATTAGATTGAATTACGAAGAGCAGGAATCCTGAATTATTAAAGCAGATTTTAATTCTTGAAAGGACAAGAAATATTATTTTCAACTAATGCCTGTTAGTGCTTTAGTAGAAGCTAGTAGTGTTCTAAATAAATATGCCACAGAATGAGGCTAACATGATATGTTACAGATGTTAACGGAGAAGTGCAGGGAGAAGCTATTGATTTTTTTCTTTGGGAGTAAATTAAACTGCTAAGGAAAGCATGAGAAAACAAGAGTGTGGGCAGGCCTGCCTTGTATTTAGAGCCTTGTTTACTGTCCAGCTGGGATCACTCTGATCGACACTGGCTTGCCTGGAAATGGCTCACCTGGACAGCTCCTCCAGTTTGGATTTGGCAAACTCCAGGCTCTTCCTCTCCACGTGTTCGTGCGGCGTGTGAGCCAGGAGCTCATGGAGAGTTATAATATACCTTGGTATCTGTTGAACACAGAGCAGCTGTGAGCCCACTGCTGTAAATCACAAATCTGTCAGATTTAACTGAAATCATATACAGGTTTTACGTCCAGAATAAGGTACTCCCTCAGTGATTAGCATGGAAGGACATCCAAACCTGAGATTATGTTAATAGCACACAATGAGATTTCTTTTCCTAGCTGCAGTTGCATTCCAAATAATACTTTTCCAACCTGCACACAGTTTAGGGTATTATAAATCTCCAATAAAAGTCACTCAAAGTTAAAATGGATATGTATTAGCCAGAAATGGATATTCTAAATCTAAATCAAGGACTGTAAAATTACCAGAGTCAAGCTTCAACTTTTAATCTACTTTTTACAAAGCAATGAAGTGGCTTCTTCTAGGGGGCTGGTTTTCATCCTGACTCCAAATGTGAAAGAGTTCATTTGTTTTTATTTTAATCAAAAGAGTTCATTCATCATTGGCTTCATCTAAACGCGTTTGCCATTTAATCAGAGACCTGGGCTTTGGTGATTCAAGAATGCTAGCAGGATTGGTAGAAGGTGTGCACTGTGAAGTGCAAAAGACCAATGCGAATTATTAAGCTGGGACTCTGACAAACCCTCTGGTAACGGGGGAATGGCAGGGAAAGGCAGGTGTGTACCTGGAACATGGGGTAGGTGAGGAAAGTCTCGAGCATTCTGCCCTCGCAGGCGGCGTTGGCCTCGTACTGCTTTAGCAGCTTGTCAAAGTCCCGGTTCTGCTTGCAGTTCGCCAACACCTGCAGGCTGTACTGGTGATTGCGCACGAACTCCTGGTAAATGTTCAGCATGGGCAATAAAATGTCAAACAGATCAGCTACAACAAAGGAAGAGAAAAAACAGAGAGAAGGCTGTAAAAATTAATCAGGCCCAGCGTCTATAACATGGTTTCTTTTGGTGGAGCAAAATAACATAGGTAGCTGCAGCCTAGGAAATGATTAGCAGGAAGAGCAAGATGCGGTTTGTCTTTTAGAGCGTTGATTCATGGAGTATTTATCCCACAAGCCATTGTGTTAGGGCAGCACAGTCTTCTCTGGTGTCTTTACTTCTAGAACATAGGATGAGGATCATGTTTCTAGGCAGTCTGTGTGAATACATTTTGCAAAAATGACACATCGCCCTTTCAAAATGTATTCCTTTTCATGCATCTGTATATCATGTGCTGCAGGGCTTGCTAACACACCTTCAGACATGCACACAGATTCACAGTCACAGGTCTGCTCCCTAAGGAGCCCCGTGCAGCACTCACCTAAAACTAGGGTCGGCCAGTTTGCAATTCTTGCCTTCAGGCCTTGGTGAAATATTTCATGAAGAAACATTATAGTCTCACTGCAAAAAGAGTAAAAGCAAGAGTCTGTTTTTTCAAAACTATACAATAAACATTAAGACACAATGCAAGCTGTATGTCATCTACTGTATGCACGGTCTGTATAACACCATGTAATTGCACATCTTTTCCCTGTTTGTCCTTGTTTTTTTACATAAAAACGTATAATACAGTAGGCACTGATAAGATTGTCCACTTGCGTCTTTTAGAACTCTTTTAGAATATCACGCTTCAGTGACTGATCAGCAGTTTGATAAAAAAAATACAAAATACATTTAATATAGATCGGTGTTACGAGTTTAAAATGCAGGTCACTAATACTGCACTTTTTTTCCCAAAGCATTTTATTAACTAGAAGCACAAAGTGGAAATGAGAAGGCTCAGTTTTGTTTTTTCGCACCAACTAAAAGGACATTTCCAACTTCAAGGCCTTGTTCTCTAAGTCTTTAGACTCGTCAGTGGTTTAAAACGATCTCCGGCTCTGGGTCGGATGCCGTGGAATCGCTAGTGCGCCGAAACAGTCCCACATCCCGCCGGGCGTCTCCGAGGCCGACTGGTACCTATTGAGGAAGATGCTGCTGACGTCGTCGTGGCTGATGGGCGGCTTCTTCGAGCTGGCCGCCATGCGCAGGGGCCGCAGGAAGCAGTTGACCAGGACGTAGAGCTGGTGGACGTACTCGGTCTCGGCCTCCACCATGTTGAAGACGATCTGGTTGCGCTTCCTCATGCTCTCTGCGTGGGGAGAGCAGATATAGTCCTGAACAATGGTCTTCCACTTCCTCCTGCACAGCCAGCCGCGCATGAAGCTCTGCACCTGCAGGACACGAGACACAACGGGGCCGACTTCAAGAGCCACACCGGCAGCAGCTGTGAGGGCCGAAGTCTGCCTGGTCACTGGCCGTGCCAGATCACGCTCTTAGACAGCAATGTTTTCTTCACAGTAGGACACCACGTAAATACACACCAAGTAAGGCTTTATTTACTCATGTCACACGACATTTATGTGCACAGGGCCCAGTGGAGGGCTCTGAGTGCCTTAACAGCAGCATCTATCACGTTGCCTTGGAGTAGCGAGCGAGTGTCCTGCTCATATCGTTTTTTTAAAACTAAACATCATTTGTGGTCTACAGATTGTGCTCGAGTAAACCCCAATTCAGAATTCCTCACTTCACCTGGGGACAAAGTATTCTTCTACAACACACAAAGGCAACTGAAGACCCAAGTCTGTGTGTTTTTTAACTTAATTTCTTCAAATCCACTTTTAAGATCACTCTTTTTCTAATATTTCAATTAAAAGCTTCAATGTTTTCGTTGCTCTGGAGTTATTACAGAGAAGAGCATCCAGATAACATTTTAGGGCTGAAGGGAATGTCCTACACTGACAGGGTGAAGGAACTGAACTTTATTAGTCTTAAGCAGAGAAGACTCTACTGGTCCCCTGCTTGTGGGGGTATAGAGCAAGCTACTCAACCATGCTGTTGAAGCTGATACCCTGGCTTCTTTCAAGAAAAGATCCCCACATCAATTTGCTATTCCCAAACAAACTAGATGGACTTAATGACATCTCATTAGTACCTATCCTTAAGTATTAGGATTTAATTTGTGTGCCATTTTTGTAGCACCATTTCTGTATTGACCGCAGGTTGGCTTGTTGTGACAGAACTGTGAAGGATTTGAACATAACCCTGGGAATTCTGCTTTTAACAAATTGTATGTACAAACGTAATTCACTGATGATGCAACACATTGTATATGGAGTCGCTCCATAAGTCTGCAGCATAGAAACACAGACAGGTCTATCACAATCAGCTGGTTCTGTGCCTGCTACTCTGCCAGGTCTTACCTTCGCATAAGCCTCAAGTTGGAGGGTAAATGGCCGAAGGTTTCATATAAGCTGGGAACATCTAGTGAACATCCTACTTATAGACTCCCAAGAGTGTGGTCATCAGCAAGGGACTCTGTCACTCTTTTTGTCACAACGCTGTTTCTGCTCCTCTGTACTAGTTGTGGTAATGGCCAATGATTAGATGAGTGAGAATCCGAATGGGACACAGGTGGTCCAGCCCAGCCTATTAAAAACCCAACCTACAGGGGTGTTTTCCATTCACGCCGCTCATCGGGGACAATGTATAAGGGTGTTCCAAAGAGATCTGGGAAAAAACTCCAAGACACCTGCAGTTTCAGCAGGTGTTGCAGCGCGCGTTGCATGTGCTTCATGTTTCAAGAAGGAGTTCAACTGATGCCATCTGGATCATGTCAGCAAAATGATTTGAACCTTGAATATCGGGGTCAGCCTGGTACTGGAAATGATGTGATATTTAGTCCATTTTTATTTATTCTTTCTCTCTACCTGGCCTTTCCGTAGATCCTATCTATCTTATCCAAAGCGCGTACTGCACGCACAGAGGAAGGAACACGTCATGCTACCTTTTTAATCTTCTTGATGTCAGGATCTTCTTCCTCTTGATTCCCCTGGTAGGGCCTCATCCTCTCCTTTGTTTTATTAAGGGCAATGATCTAAGGAAAGAAAACACACTGTCATAACTATGGGAGCCAAACACCAAAGCACACATAGAGGAGGAGAGTGAGGCACACCGGCCACCTATTGACACAGCAGACCAGGCTCAGAAGTGAGAAACAGTTTCACTTGCTTCATTCAGGGGCAACTTTAGAAAGGTCCGAGCAGACTCATGTTGCACATGACGTTGTGTTCATTTGGAAATGAAAATTAAAATGGAATTACATCTGTGTAAAACCTGGAAAGCTGAGGACATACAAATACTATACACAATGCAATACACAGTGCAAGCTGGAGCATCAGGAATATGGTAATACTTTCAATACAAATGTTGTAGAAACCAAGCCTGGTTTCCAACCTCTACCAAAATTACCACTACTATCAACTGCAAGACAATAGCAGAAACACAAAGCAAACCAAAAAAAACACAGTTTCAATAATAATGTTTATCAGCCCCTTCATTAAATGAACTTTCACAGCATTTCTGCAAAATCCATACTTTGGAACTGAGACAGATTTGGGAGGAAAGGAAAAAAAAACGTTTTCAGCACGTCCATCAATTTTCAATAACCACTTAACACCTTGGATGAAACCCCAGGCCATTTAAGGTCACACATACACAGGGGACAACTCAGACACAGTATGTCAATTATTTTCGACAGCATGTCTTTGGAATGTGGGAGGGCCCCTGGAGAACATGCAAACTCCACCCCAAGGCAGGCACCCTACAGTAGGCCACAATCATACCCAGGACCCAAGATCTGTGAGAAATACAACGCAAACCAGCACTCTACTGCCTCTTTTCAACACATTTGCATGGCTTTTGCTGGCATCTCCACTCCAAAATCACCAGGCAGTTTTTTAAGAGTGTTTTCAGTATACAGGGAGGGCTTGCCCTCTGCAACACTCCAACACACAATCTGCACAGGAATCATCATACGGGTTCCTCAAGCAGAGACACTTTCTAGCTTTCAGCCAGACGTCTCTGTTTTTATTCCAAAATCAGCACAAACCTTAATATAGTTAATATAGTGTTTTTTGCACCTGTTGAACACCAGTGTAATAATACATGGCACCAAAAAGGCTTATCGGAGCCTCCCTGACCTCTGAGAAGCCAGCAGCACCCCTCTTTGAGAGGTTTCCATGCCCAGAACTTTCCAGCAGCACAATGTCTTCCTGTTTCTGCCCTGTGTGTCATGCCCCACACTCTCCCTCGTAGACGCCGTTACATTCCCAAACCCACTGTTTCACGATCTCATTCCTAATTGAACCCATCACATTCCCACAGGCACCAGATTCCACAAATTCTCACTCCCGGACCAATTATCCAACCACGTCCCTCTCCCTTCAGGATTTAAAGTCCCCTCACGCACCAACCCACGCTCACTATCGAGGAGCCTCCCGTAGTATTCTCTTGTGCGCGGTTCAACCTTTTTGACTGATCTCCTGGTTCCTAATCTTTGCTTCTGCCTTTTTCGACCACGCTCTTTGGATTTCGTTTTCCGGATTGTCTTTCTCGGATTATCCTGGTTACCGGACCATCGACCAAGCTCTTGGATTAGGTGTTTTGGATATTGCCCCTGTGCTACTCTACATTCTGCAGGATTCACGGCTACGCAGAAGGATCCTCCCTGTCTTACCACTGATTCCCTGGCACTGTGTTCTAAAGCATGATTGCGAGACGAGATCCAGAAGAATCCACAGCTCACTAATGAGGAAGGCACTCTGCTTAACCGTTGGAAATTTCCATCAGCAAATAAAGGATGAAGGTATTGATAGCGAGTGCACATGAACTACACCAAGCAGAGATTAAAATCGATTCAACTGCAGCACAAGCATTAGAATATTGTCAGTTATAGGACTTCCACTTTAGATAATAATCTTACTTCCTCCTGAATAACAATCCCTTCTCCTACAGCTATACGCCATCTCTTTATAACCATGAGCAGATCAACGAGATCGGAGGCAATGCTGAATATGGCTGTACAGTAGGTTTGTAAGCAAATCAATGTTTTACATCATTTGTGCCTTAGCAGACACCATATTCCACAGGCTTAAAATATTTGAACAGAAGGAATTTTCATTTTGATTTCTAATGTAATGCTTTCAAAAGATGCATGTGCTTTCTTTCTAGGACAGTGTGGGGCTCTTCTTGGCAATACATGGACTTGTACAGTACATGAGATACAAGGATATGTATACCCAATGCAATTAAGGAGCTTTGAGGAGCCTGGTATTCTGGTGAACACAGGCCTTGTTCAAACCAGCCCATGTTCAGCTGGGCTCAACAGATACCTGCCCAGTAGGGGTCACTGCGGGAAAAAAACCTGAGGAGAGTCAAGTCCCTCTTGCGGTTCCCCTCCAGACCTCATGAGCACTGACGTGTCACGAACAGTTCTTTCCAGACCCTATGCGGACAACACAATCCGGGATGGAGTGAGGAAACACTAGGAAAAAGTCATGCAGGAATCAGGAATGAATACGGGGGGGCGTGTCCAAAGTACGCAGGTGTCCAGGGGGAGTGAGTCTGGGGCAAACAATCCAGGAAGTCCAAACGGGGAATCCAAAAACGAGCATGAGTCCATGGCCAGGAGATCCTTCCAAAACAGACAGGTTAAAAACCTGGGTCGGAACAGGCAGGGGGAACAGGAACAGAAAGTTAAAACCATAACGAAGCCAGACGCATCAGGACCTGGGCTCGCATGATATGGGAATCAATGTAGAGCCTCGATTGAAGTGATCCTCTGGCTTTTAAGGGGGAACTGAAAAGGGGCTGGAATAAGGAACATGTGCGGGGAATGAGGCAGAACGAGGAAGGGCTGGAGCGCCCTTAAGAGGAGGGGTTTGCGATCGTGACAGTTAGCTGTTCACCCCTGAACATGATCAAGTGCAACTGCAAGTCTCAGTTACAGAGGTTGCTCCTCTCCATTGCATGTATTAATGTTGACCTGAGAAACTCTGTATCTTGAAAGGAAGGAGTAAGGCCAGCTGCAAGGGCAATGAGTATATAAATATAATTATCAAAGAACTGTTTAATATTTCCTCCAAAGAGGAACACCATACCTCTGCTTTCAGCCTCTCTATCTCGGTGTCCTGGTCCTCCAGCTGGTGTCTGAGCTGATTTGCCGCCACCTTCTCTGTCTCCACGATCTGCACCAGATGGATGTACTTCTGCATCAGCACCTCCCTCTCAATGATGATGTCAGAATAACTGCAAAATAACAGCGGCAATGATGGCTTAGGACAGAATATGGATGCGTGATTTCAAGACTATTTTGTGTGGTTCAGAAATGAATAGGAATGAGTTCTATTTTTATAAGATCCACCCAACAGTCTAGAAAACTGTTACTCACTCCTGGTCCTGTTGCAAATCCTACAGTATACACATTGGAAATTTATTTCATTGGTCTACGCTTATCTGTAATGTTCGCCAACCTGAGAAATCACAAATGTGGTACAGGACAGTACCAAATACACATTGTAACTCTCTTTAATGTCTCACAAGACCGTGGAAATTTCTGCAGTATCTCATACAGAATGAAATAATACAGAGATCAGAGGGCATACTCAGGAGCGCAGATGAATCAGAATTAAGTAGGTAGTGTCATAATTTATTTCATCCTTTATTCCGCAGTAAAAGGGTAAAGTCTGTCCGAGGGTGATGGGGCCACAGCTCCTCCTGGTTTCTGTAGCATTGCAAGGAACAGAAAGCATGTATCTCCCCCTCCCCCTGGGGATTAGAATATCTCAAGGAGTAAGTCAGTAGGTCCCTTTTCAGGCCATAAGGTCCATGGGGAATGGGGGGCAAGGGCCACCATTTTACTTGACCATCCAACTCTGGAGGTGGATGTGATGTGGTCAGCATCACGCTCCGGCCGGCCTATTACCCCTGGAAGGATTAACTCCCAGTACTCATTTGGAAAGCAGGCTGAGTGGACCTGGGAGCTGACTGGAAGGAATTAGAGCAAGCTGCATCGCTTGCCCCTACCTGGAATTGAATTGAATTGAACTGAATTTCAATTTCAATGTAATTCAATTGATTTTTATATAGTGCCTTTCACAACAAGGTTGCCCCAAGGCGCTAAAGGATTGATCCCCAAGGATTGAACCCAGGACCTTCCAGTCAGGAGCTAGACACCCTTGACGTCCCATCTCAAGGAGTACTTCTTAGAAATCCCCTCCACTTGATGGACAGGAGCAGCTGGGGAAAAGCACCATGCTCAGGGTTTGCAGCAGGGACTCGAACCCACAACCCGCCAGTCATGGGTCCAAGAACTGACCCACTGTGCCACCCCCTTATTCCACAGTAGGAAAGAAGAAATAGAAATTGTCATCCATTTATCCACATGGAAGCCCCCAGATTCTCAAGATCCTTTACAAAACCCTCCAGTGAAACGTTTAGATTGATAAGACAGCAATATCAGAGCTTTTGCTCTACATAAAGTATGAGAATTGTATTTTGTATTGTATTTCACGCTTGATGGAAGCCCTTTTCTGAGATTTCCTGAATGCAGCCACAAGGAAAAACTCTTTAGTCTTTAGTATGGAAGAGTACAGTGCTTCTACAGTATAATAAGCACAAAGGTGAATGGCGAAATTTAATTATAAAATTTGGAAGTTTGTTATCCAAATAGAAGACAAACTTCACAATCAAAACAGCTACAGCACAAGCCAAAAATATGATCTCATACAAACCTCTTGCAAAGAATTATGTATATCACAGACTCAGAAACTACAAAATAAAACACTTTTGATATGTTAATGCCAGTCCACTTCAAAAGAAAATCTTTCACAACAGCCTCAGGTTATTCCTAAATAGGTAGCGGTGTGATAGAAAAGCTCATTCAGTTTCGAAACACTTAACCTTTACATCAAATGGCCTTCATTAAAACAAACAAAGCAGTCATGATATGATAAATATTTTTTTCCTTTCAGGTGGAGTACTGTATGTCTTCTTTACAGCCCCCAGGACAGCCCAGAATTTTGGCCAATACAGCTTGAAACTGCGTGGCCTTTAATGGCACGTCTTGCTCTATTATGAGTGCAGAAGTTATTCATGATTAAAACATTAAAAAAATAATCTGCAATAAAAGGGGGGATTCACACTGATACCGAAAAAGCATGCCGTCCAGCCTTATTGCTGAGAGTATGATCTCTCAGCTCATTCTGGTAAATGTCACTGGGACTCTTGAAAAGGGCACGTCCTCTCATCAGATTTGCCTGTTTCATGCCAAAGCTAGATATTTATCTTGAATGTGTCCTGGGTGTGGTGTGGCTGCCAGCATCATTTTCAGCTACGATGCTCTACTGTGTCTGTATGATGAAACGTAAATAAATCGCAAGGGAACACCTGATGCACACCCTTTAAAACCTAATTGCTCTGCTTAACACAGGTTACCAGTGCTGACGAACAAAATAAAAGCTAGGCCTCGTCCCTCCTTGGTTTGGACATAAAGCGTGCCAGTCCACTCTTGGAAAAAAAAAATCTTCTCCTTGTAACTTCTCGGCTTCTCACTTGCTCCTCCCCCCGACATCTCTGCTCCCTGCTTCTTTTCACCTCCCTGTCTGTGATGGCTGCAGTCTCAAGCATACTTGTCAGGATCCAGCCCGCTCACCCCTGGCAAGGGTCGAACTCGCTACACCTGTCAGCCACAGCCCTTGTGACCACAGTCCTACTGTAGGAGCTCTAGGGAGCGACTGTATCAGAGCATCACACGCGCCCTGTTCCCTATTTTTTCCATTGTGTATCTCTAACATTTAAAAAATATCCAGCCTGATCTGACTTTTTGACTTTGGATCTTTTGTTACGGGACAGGGTGCGAGTTTGGATGTTGGGCATGCTCATTTGATATCACACCCGAATCAACTTTTTATTGCCCGGAACTCCCTCAGTCTTGTAAGTCTGAAGCTGGTGGTAGCCATTCAGCCAGACTCCTCATATCAGAGCCAGGCCAGAGCTCACCGCCTGTCATACCGTGGAGGAAAATCTGATCCATCTGACAGCTCTGCTTAGGATTGTTTCATTTCTGCTCTGAATCAGTCCAGCAGTGTCGGCTCAAGGCATTTAATACAGACAAGACAGGCAGCTTAACGCCACAATGAAAAAGGAGCAGAGCTTGTAAACAACCTGCAGTCCTGCTTTTTCTATAATGAAAGGGAACTGGGACCAGCTGTTGTTGTCATGAGATGGCTTTTAATTGTGTGACAAACTCATTTATGACTTTACAACTAGGTTGCCTTTCAGAGAGTGGAATTGTATTATCTTTATCTATCGATCTAGCTGTCTGCCTGTCCTTTCTCTAGGCATTAGAACAATTTGAGATTTTGCGATTTGAGTCACTTTACCGACACCTATCGAATAGTGAAATATTCTGTCACAGAATGCTTCGATGACTGGGTGTCGAACATAAATACGAGCAGACATTAGTTTTTCTGGTGGGGGTTTCATGTCAGTCTGGAAAGGGCCTTGGGTTACGGGCTCTTTAGAAAACTCGGTCTACAGTATAGGATTCTACAATTCCTCTGCTCAGCACTAATAGTTGTTTATGACCATTTTCTGCTCCACAATCTGAAAATACTTTTTTCCAACAGAGGCAGTAAATTATTTCTAACAGCTCGGCTGTTCCAAGCATCATCAGAAAAAAGAGCCCGAACCCAGTGTGTAACTGCACTGTCACTCAGTGAGGAAGAGAAAGGGCTTGAAGTGACTCCCAATACAAGTTTTTCACAGCCTGTTGATTTTGATGGTAGATTGTTTGTCTCCGCGGGAAGGATTTCCAGGCACAACGGGAAACACATGACATTTTTTGGAGGGCAAAAGAACTGCCTGCATTTAATTTTGTGGTTCAAAAAAGCATTTTCAGCTTTTTAAAGAGGAAAGTGCAGAATCAACCTCGTATATGATCTAAAGTGAAAATGCCATTTTTGATACCCTCACAACACAGACATTAAAGTCTCACATGTAACAGTATCAAAACTGTGAAACAGGGCCTGTCTTCAGATTTCAGATTTTTTAGGATGTATCTCTAGAATGACACACCTCACAACATATTAAAAAGAAGATTAGAAAGATGATATTTATATGTTGAAATAAACAGTCTCGTCCTCATCCCCCCCCCCCCCGTGTTCCCAGCATACCTTGCCTGCTGAATGGCTTCCACCCACTCCTCACAATCGGTTTCCTCCTCGGTCCGCAGCTCCAGGGGCTTCTGCCCATCGTGGCCGAAGGTGATGGTGAAATAGTGCTGCAAGAGAAAAGGGACCGCTGTCAGAGTCCCAGAAACAGCCCTGCTGGGGCGCCGCTGGGGCGATGTGGGGGAGCCCTCACGGCCACTCGTCCCCAGCGACAGTGCCAGCCATTCACAGCGACACACACACACCGCCTTACCGCAACACTGTCCTGACGCGATGTGGTGATGGCGATATGTACTCAACACCCAAATGACCCACAGTAGAACAGTGAAACACCCCAGAATACGTACAGCTGCACGGTCAAATCACCATCTCTCGTGTGATGCCAAACCCCCCCACAACAGGAGACCAGGAAATGCAAGCATTTGTAAAAATAATTTTAATTCTGTACGGTTCAACCTTAATACTGCCGCAGTGATATTAAATCCTATCGTGATCGAAAACAATTCAATTCAGCCGTAAGGATAGAAGTGGAAACTATGTGGAAGTACCTATTTAAACCTGAGAACAGGAGGTGCTTCTTTATGCAATGGATTGTGGGAGCGTGGAACAAGTTACCCACTGCACCTACTGACGGGTTCTCTGCATCATTGTGGTCCCATTACATTGGACAGGCACAGTACACTGTACCTCTGCTCCATCCATCTGTTTTTCTAACTGCTTCTTCCAGTTCAGGGTCACTGGGGGGGAGGTCCCCCAGCAAGCCACAGGCAAAGGGCAAGATACACCCTGGATGGGACACCATCACAGGGCATAGAGACACAGACACGCACACACTGACCCCAGGGCCAATCTTCCCAGACCCCGATTAACCTGCCAGTATGTTTGTGGACCACGGGAGGAAACCAGAGCACCTGGAGGAAACCCACATGAACACGGGGAGAACATGCCAACTCCACACGGACAGCACCCCATGTCTGGAATTGAACCTATCCATATATCAGTTCCTCTTTTACCTAATTCACTGTTTCTGCACTGTATTCTCCACGGCATGAACGGCTGATTTCCATCATGTACAACCACTAAAATAAAAAAAAAAAACCATCCAGATACGCCTCTCATTTGGAACTGTTTTAAATTCTAACACTTGTAAATAATCTTGTATTACTGAAATGAGGACTCAGGAAATAAGTGGATCCACTGTCTCAATCCGGCCGCACGAAACGCAGTCCTGGCGCAGTGGCATGGACTCTGTGTGGCAACACCTGGAATCTGTGGTTTACAGCCCAAAACCAAACCATATTGCAGCACTAAAGGAGAGCACGAGGAATGCCAGCTCTCAGATCAGTATTTTTATGTCGGTGGAATCATTCAAGAATCATTATGCATATGGATGTTAATAGTAGCCAATCTGAATAGAAAATAAAATAATGATATATTGTTTAATTTTCCATATGGGTCCAGACTTCTGATACAGCCTGTATATACTGTAGCTCATTGAACAAAAACTGAAATATGGTTTGCGCATAAAAATGGTTAATACAATCTTTCTCTTTACAGTACTTCACATATACAGAAAAATAGTCATTTATAAACAGAGAAGAGGTACATTATCCTTGCACCAGTAATTTTGCTTTAGGTTAATTGTTATTAGGTATCATAAATAATTAGCAAAGCTGTTCAAACATCTCTGTGGGAAAATTACCGCATTGGTATTTCAATGCATTTTTTCCTTTATTTTTCTAATTACATTTTTAATGCATTTATTGGCATTACTATATTTTTGTTTCAATGCTTTCATGACCAAGGTCTCTATCAATAGTTTCTAATCAATACACATCTAGCAGAATACAGTATACTGTATACAGCACTGCTAGCCCACTTGAACTCGTATATTTCTGTAACATCAGAGTAATAGTGTATGGGGTTTGGCAAGTGGCATTTAAAAACACAGAGCCCACAGGGCTGGAAAGTTTTCTTCTTTTAATTTATTTTTGTATGGGTGGATACACACCTGCCTCATGTACTGTATGTACACGTCTACCAATGTCACCAGTCCCTGTGCGGCAGAAACATCAGCGCAAGATGTTTCATGGAGTCCCATTTGTTCTTCAGACAAAATCTACCGTCAGTCAGAGGCAGTATTTAAAAGACGTCTGGTTTCCCTCATTGACTTTGCAACCTAAAAGCTTGTCACCTTTCGTCAGCAGAAGTTCTATCTGCTCATAGCCCTTTGGGATGAAAAAGTCTTTGAACAGAATTTTCACATTCATAAACCCCTCCTCTTCAGGGCGCTCCAGCCCTTCCTTGTTTTTCACTCACCTCCCGCACCTGCTCCCTGTTCCAGCCCCCTTTTCAGTTCCCCTTAAAAGCCAGACGCCTACTCTGTTCTGGGCTCTGCATTGGTTTCTGTACCAGGCGAGTCCGGGACCTGGAAGCGCCTGGTCCCGTCAAGTTTTTAGTTTCTGTTCCCGACCCTGTTCCTGTTTTTAACCCCGTTTGTCTTGGATGGACCGCCCAGCTTTGGACTTTTGCCTCTTCTTGGATTCCCCTTTGGACACAGTTTTGGACTGTTTGCCTCGGCCACACCTCCCCCGAACACCAGCGCACCATGGACACGCCCCCTCTTTTCATTCCCGACTCCCGCATGCTTTTTCCCCATGTTTTCCTCACTCAACCCCGGATCGTGTCGTCTGCATAGGGTCCTGAAAGAATGCTTTCGTTACAATAACACTCGGATACTAGTACTGCAGACCCTTCCAAAATCCTTTTTAAGGTCATTTGCTGCTTATCCTGCTGTTCGGGAATCAGTAAAGAGAAAAGCACCAGTCACATTCCGGGGCTTATGGGAATGACCTAATGACAGGCTTAAAGAACCCAAGAAGCCGAGTATTTCAAATCTTCAAAAACACTGAATCAACAGTGACACACAAACCAAAAGGCACAAGTGGAAACTACATGGAAATGCAGTTAAAACCAAAAAAATAATGTACTTCATTATTTCAATGGTTTTGGGAGTATGGAAAAAGTTACCTAGCCATGTTGCTGAAGCTGATATCCTGGATTCCTTCAAGACACAGCTGAATGTTTCCACCCAAACAGGCAGGATGGCCAAATGGCTTCCTCTGCTTTGTAACTGCTCTTGCGTTCTTAAAACAACGGGAAATTACAAAGCCTCTATCACAATGCAGGGCTCTTCACAACGGAGTCCCAGTTCAGCCAATGAAATATAGGGTCTGGAAAGACACAAAACGGACTTTAACGCAGACCCAAATAAGACATTTTACACAGCCCTTCAAGATTTTACAATAAGCTGTAACGTGGTAAAGCTATAAAATGGTGCTGAATGACGAAGAGGAATTAGATAGGGTTCAACTTCAAATACACCCACCGCCCCAGAATATGTGAAGCTCCAATTCTGAAAGTCTTTAGATAACCCGAATCTTACCTAAGTCAGAAGCAACCCTCTCTTAGCAATTGCGAGACTACTGTTCGGTATGGAGAATTAACCATGCCCAAAGTTGCAGCGATCCACCTTACTTTTCCTAACTGTGCTGGCAAGTGAGGAAGAAGCGTCAAGAGTTGCAGGCTCATTGGGATTAATTGTCCTTAGGAAGTGTGTGTGCTAATAACAGAGGGGGGGCTAGAGAGCCAGAGAGAGTGTAGCAGCTGCTGGGAGGTCAAGAGACAGAGAGAGAGATGGGAAAATTCTCCCATTTCTACAGAGAGAAGTGAAATAACAGGGGATGAAATAAATCTTTTTAAAACCCTATAATTAGTCTAATCAAACAACAAACACATCTTACACAGAACAGTAAATAATTGAACACTGGAGAATTGCAGAACAAATGTATAGATACTGTACTCGATACCGGCATCCCGTCCCTACACCTTACACAGTACTGCTCAGTAAACAAACACAAAATAAAACGGACTGCAAATAAAAATAAGACAGCCACTCGGGTGCTTTCCTGACATGATGTCAACACACGTGCGTCACCACACCTGATGCGCAATGCGAGGGGAGACTGAAGCACCACACAGAGGCCAGGCGGAGAGCTGCTCGCGTTTACTCCTCCGCGGGAAGAACCAGCTGCGCTCCTCGCTCTTTACACTAGTGACAGACTTTCCGGAACCCGAAAGGTTTGTCATGGGACCCATGGGAGGTTTTTGACAACGAGTCGAGCCTTAGGTAACCAGAGGAAAGGCTGCAAAGAGGGGTTACGGGCTGTTCCTGACAATAGCTTGCCACAACCACCAAAATAAAAGGACATTAAATTCACCGTCATGAGGGGCCCGTTTGACACAACCAGCTTATTTGTTCGGCTCTACCAGTCCACAAGGAGAGAATAAGACAAAAAAATCATTCAAAATGCATCTAGCACGAATTCATGAAGTAATATAAAGTGCAAAAAATAGCTCACTGACTTTGCCAACTATAAACTTGTGATCTTTCTCAAGCTGAAGCCAAGAGAGCAGATTGCTCCTCAGGCTTGACAGAGAGATCACCGGCAGGGCTGTCAGCTTTTTATTACTGAAGCTCCTCCCCCTTCCCCCCCAGGTACCACCCATTAGTCTCTTAAAGACATACCGCTCCTTTACATAGACTTTTCCAAACAACAGTGATACGCAAAATCACCCTTCTCCACACAAATGCCCCTAATGTTTTAGATTTGAGGTTTTCTTAAGATTTGTTTTTGCAACATTGTAATTCATGGAAAAATGGTTGAACACTAGTGTTTTTAAAAGGCTTGGGGTAACAAGCTTTCCTCCAGGCACTAGAGGGCGCTGTGGAAATAGGGGAGAAGCCAGCCAAATACTATTTCCCAGGCTTGATCTTCTTGACCGAACATGTTCTCACCTATGAAGTTCCTCTTCTTTATTTTCCTTTCCCAGCCTGATGCTGCCAAAACACCACAAGTTTTCCGAAAGGTTTGTGCACAGTTTCTTTGGTAAAAAAATTGAAATAAAAGAAAAGAAAGGTAAAAGGTAAAAGAAAAGGTAAAAGAAATGAATAAAGAAAAAATGATTTCCCAAAGAGTGGCATCCCATCACACTGCGTTGTGACATAATCAATTAACTACCAAACGGGCAAGATAGGATGACTTTGCCGTTATTTGTAACCTTCTGTAATGAAAGCGTTCTTTACGGACCCTATGCAGACGACACAATCTGGTGTAGAGTGAGGAAAACACAGGGAAAAAAGCATGCAGGGCTCAGAAATGAAAACGGGGGGCGTGTCCGTGGTGCTGTGATGTTCGGGGGAGGTGTGGCCGAGGCAAACTGTCCAAAACTGAGTCAGAAGGGGAATCCGAGACAAGGCAAAAGTCCAGAGCCGGGCGGTCCATCCGAGATGAAGACAAAAACAGGAACTGGGTCGGAACTGGCACAGAACAGGAACAGGAACTAAAAACTTGACGGGACCAGGCGCTCCAGGTCCTGGACTCGCCTGGTACAGGAACCAGTGCAGAGGCCAGAACAGAGTGAGCGCCTTTTATAGGACGGGGGGCAGGAACCTGAGGCAGGCGCAGGGGATGAGTACTGAACTAGGAAGGGCTGGAGCGTCCTTAAGAGGAGGGGTTTAGGATCGTGACATCTTCCTTATGTTTTCTTGGCTGCTGAAGCCAGAGTTAATTGTCTTCATGTTCTACCTGACTTCGTCTTGGGATGGCAGCTGCTTGGAAGAGTTTCAGTTGAAGTTAGTTACTTTATTTTGTTTTAATTACTTTGAAGCTCCATAATTCTTAGCTACCGTAGCACGCCATGTCACATTTATTTTCTATCCATAAAATCGCATATTGCAACTTCATACAGTATCTAAATTCCTTGTGCTATCACATAAAGATATAAAGACACTTGGGTGTGCTATTTTTAAAACTTCTAACTTCCAGTATCAAAGACATATTTTATACTTGTGTTAAAATTTAGGGAACACCAACTAACTCCACAGAAAACGAATCACTAAACTGAAATTATCCTTTATACCACTATATATTACAGTTCTCACTCTTCCCCCACCCCCCCATAGTCACCTGAGCTCAGTCCCTAAGAGACACTAAATTGCACCAGTTCACAATCAAAAAGGACTTATAAGAAAGTCCTTATGTATAAGGCAGCAGGCATTCTGTAGGTACAAAAGGAAAACCAACATTCATCCACCAAAAAAACCTCTGGATCCCAGAAGAAAACTACCACCTGCCACCTCCCACAACAAACCTAAAGGAACCCAGAAAACTAACTAACTGAAAATAACACATTACACCTAACACAATATATTAAATATTCATTAAAATACACATTTTCCTTAAAAACAATTTTACGGTTTGGGTTATTGCCTTGAAATGAGAGCTGTAGTCCCAGTTTCTCAGACTGGTTGTGAAATCTTGGTGACAAAATAAATGGACTGACGGTGTGGGACTGCAGGAGGCGTGCGCAGTGTGGAGGTGGAGCCTGTGTCTAAGGGTGAACCGTTGCCTTGACAACCACAACTGAGGGGGTTAGTTGTGGATGGGAGCTGTTTGAGAGCCCACTGAGCACTGCCCCTGAGGGACCAGCGGGCAGGACCTCGGGCCTGAGGTACAGCAGCTGCAGCTGAGAGAGGGGACATCTGGGACTAGCTCCCCTATAGTACGTGCGAGGCTAAGCTGTGATGAGAGAGAGCCGGGTTTGAAGCAGGTGGAAGACGCTGCTGGCGCGACTACCCGGAGAGAGAGAAGAATCATCCAAATGCTGCAACAAACAAAAATACCCCCCCCCTCCCCCCTGCAAGGGGAGAAGATTACTGCGACAGTCCCGGAGGGGACTGTGGAGAAGGAGCGTAAGGAGCTTTTTTTCTCCTCCTTTCCTGTCCCAACGTGTCTGTTTTCAGGTCTCGCTCTTTTCCTCCAGCCCAAACAGGGTTAGTCCAGTCCAAGCTGTGTATTTTTCCTTTCAAACGGGGCATTGACTTTTACCGGTGTACGCTGTGGCTCTTCCCAAAAACCTGCACTGGTAGAACGGTATCACAGAGTTTTACGAATTAAACACAAAATGGTGAGCTTGGTAAAAGCACTGTACAGTAACCATGTTGTCATTTCATTGTAGTTTGAAATACATTCATTAATATTGATTCTTTATAACCCCTAAATATAAAAACAGTGTTGCAGTGCACCTCCAGCCCAGAAGAGGGCACTGTGGGAAAAGGCCTTTGGCCGACTAGAGGCTCTTTCACAGGGTTTAAATTTGGCCCTGACTGATGGTGAGTTTTTGACTGTCAGACTGTTAAACCAGGTGTTTGAAACTAATGAGTATCTGCCACTAAAAAACAATTCATTGCTCACCCAGCTATCTCATTCCCATTTTGCCCATTGTGTTTTTCTCCCTTCTGACCTACTGCATACTACAAACCAAAAGGTAAGTACTAAATTGGTTTGTTTTTTCATTTGTTTTACAGGCCTGCAAAAGGCCCATCACACTATACTTGTATAATGTATGAGTAACAGTGATTGCAATACACACCAATTAATTTATACAGTAACATATTTGCACATGCTGAATGAAGAATAGCAGGCTTGTGTTTGAGGTATCCAGAAATGTTCTGAGAAGCTGGATAGCAGCATGGAGCAGTGATCAGGTTCAAATCCTGGCTGGGACCCTACCTCACTCAAACTGCCCCAGTAAATGTCTTAATGTATAAATGGGTTTCCAGGGCTGCCTTTGTGAGACTTCTTTAAAACATAAAACAATCACCAGGAAAGTGGGGCAACAAAGTACAGAACGAAAGCCAATGACCAAGGAAACAGCTACACCTCAAGACCAGTACACGAAGACCATCAGCTCTTGTGACCATTGAGAGGACGAGGTTGCCAATAGCTACTGTAGTGATTGCTCTCTTTATAACCTGGTGCTCTCTTCAAGTGGGTGTGTTATAAATTTAAGAGGCAAAAGGAAAACAAAATGAACTGAATTTCCAATATGGGACCACAGTATCTGCAGGTAGATTTGTATGGACCAAAAGAAGCGAACCAGACCAGCAATGATACTATGCCAAACCTTTTCCATGGGCTAAAGTGAGTACAGAATTTTATATCTGTGCAGTAAATGATATTACATCAAGCTACATGAGTTGATGTTCAACACTTGTCAGTAACACTATATATCTGACGAAGGAATGATATACCATATGTTTGTGTCCAATAAAAGCATAGGGAAGTGTCTGGAAAGTCTGAGGGGGTATATTTTCCAGAGGTTTTTGAAAAGGGATTGAAACTGAAGGAATCCTCATCAAGGAAAATGTAAGGAGGTTCTCTGATACCATACTTTACAATCTGGAAAAATATCAAACAGTTATTGAACTAACAAAAACACAGCTGGAGAGCTGGACAGAAGCGTGGTCTGGACAGAAGCTGGACAGACTCCAGATCCCAATCCAATCGAAACAATCTAGCAGTACAGGGACTAGAGAGAGACATTTTGGACAAATGGTTCAAACCCCCCCTTAAAAATACATAAGCAAGCAGAAATGCAGAGTGCCAGCAAAACAGTGAGTGGTTAGAATAAATATATGTAATAATACAAACTGTATAATTGCACACACCTTTGTAAAACTAGTGCACAATAAAGGAATGCTGTCTTTATTAAAGGTTTGTTCTTCAAAAAGGCAAACAACGATAGGATATACTGTATGGTTAACTGTAAAAGTTTAAACCAAAGGTTATGTTCAGATTTCGCAATGTGCTAATGAGAAAATTGTGTATAATTCTGGTCACCGTATTGTAAAAGATAATGTTGCTCTGGAATTGGTTTAGGGAGGAGCAATGGAAAACCCTGCATTGATAGGCAAGAAGAGCTGGATCTCTTACATTTTGAACAGAGAGTACTATAAGGTTACAGATATAAGTATTCTCAAAGATCCTGATCTGGTAAACATAGTGGATATCTTTAGAATGAGCAGTGAAAAAGAACTGGAGGGCCCAGGTAGTGCCTTGGAAGTGCCTTCAAATCTATGAACTGGAGGATCTTCTTTACACAAAGGGTTGTGGGAGTATGGAACAAGCTACCAAGCTTTGCTTATGGGGCTGCCACATTGACTTCTTTCAAGAAACATGCAGATGAGATCCTAGGAAATCTAAACTTTTTTACAGTTATTAAAGTTTTACAAGATTGCAGACCTTTTAACTATTGACTTAACGAATTACCTCCGCTGAATGATAGTTTTCGATCTGAGCAACAAGGTTTCTCTGTCTTCCATTGGGGCTATTCATGGATCAGCACAAGTACTGTCTCCTTAAGGGGGAACTGCAGTCCACATTTCTCAGACTGGTTATTAAATCTCAATAACAAAATAATTGCATTGACGCTAGAGACAAATTTTACAAAGTTCGAATTAGGCACAAAATTGTGAACTTTGTGAAAGTGTAAAAGTGCGCTGTAAGTTACCATGTTGTCACAAACTTGTATTTGAGTTGCCATGAATTGTGATCTCACACGGCCCCTTCCTGCTCACTAGTCACCGTAATGACTAATGTGATGTAAGAGAGAATAAGTACAGGTTGTGCCGCAGAAATGTTTCCACGTGATCTGATGTAAATTTACAAGTAGTGTTTTTCAGCAAAACTGTCTCAAAGTCGAGAGCAATATTTCTATTGGATTATAAGAGATGTACATGGTGCTGCGCGTACCTGGAAATTTCTTAAATTGGAGGTTTTACAAGTTACTGTCTAAATTGTACTTATATTGGGGTTTGAAATGCACTCATCAGTGCTGATTCTTTCTAACCCCGAGATATAAAAATAGTGTTGCACTTCCCTTTAAAGGGCCAGTAGCCCTTAGAAGAAGCCAGTGTCCAGAACAAGCAGCCACTGTTCCTGCAGTAGACTTGCCCTTTAAGAGTATCCTGCAGTTTCCGATCCCCATGTCCTGAGGCGGTAGGAAGGATACAGCTGAGCCTGGAGCTACGCACCGAGGTACATATGCTGCCTGACAATGCGCTATTGTGCTGCATCGTACTTTATGTATAGGGGGTAAAGACGAGTCTTTGAATATGGAAATTGAACAAGTTTTAATTCTCTAAATAGAGTCCTTGAGGGGAAATAGAGAATGACACATGCAAAGCGCAGTGTGTTGATTGTATTTAAACGTTTTGAGAGAAAACATTTCTGATGCTTGCTTACCGTAATTGTTTATGCCAAAGATTTAGATGGGTAAAGAAAAACAAAGACTATTTTTTCAGTGAGGATGAACATTCAACATTTGAAAATGGTGTGAGCTGAGTGAAATGTTGTAATTTAATTTCAAAAGCCTGTTTCACGAAGTGCAGTTTTGTGTTCTTAGATGAAAATATCACCGCTAAGCTTAGAAGAAGCAGTACAGTACTAGTACTCCAGTTATCAGAATACATTTTCTTTCCATTACATTTGTCTATTACTTTCCATGAACAATAATTCAAAAGAAATGTTATTGTTGGGGCATTTAACAATCCTGTTTTCCTACTTTGTCATTTTTGTGATGTTTGAGCAGATCTTCTGTAAATCTCCAACTACTGCTCATCTCTGCTCATTTGCCGGACTTCTGATTAAAAATTCATTTTTTCTTTGCAATAGTGGCTTTCAATTTACCTGTTCTATGGAGATGTAGAATGGAAGTGCATTCAAAACTGAGATCAGAAGGCACTTCTTTACACAAAGGGTTGCGGAAGTATGGGACAAGCTACACAGCCATGTTGCTGAAGCAGATAGCTTTGCCTCTTTAAAAATTAGATGGAGGAGCGTCTTTACTTAATTAGCTACTATAGCTTTACTTATATTGCTATATATGTCCTTATAACTGGATAAACCACAGTGGTGTGCTATCAAACTTGATCCACTGTTTTTCTGATCAAAAGAGCACAAGAAATGAGAGTATAAACATGTTTTGGTTGCTAGTGGGAGAGGTAGCTTTCTATTCCCTTGGGAGGGTCAATAAAGAGTATTATTTGAGCAAAGCAATTACTTGTCCTAACATTACTTGTGTAAATTGGTTTACAAATTCTCAGCATCGAAATGAGAAGCAGGTAAAAAGCCCTCAAGCCCTACTGTCAGGAGAATGCTGTATCTGCCTGAAATGCAAACTTTGGCTCCTTTTCTCAGAAACGCCCCCAACACAAAAACCCTCTTGCATTTGAATTTAAGCAAATATTTCATAGGACATAGTCCCCCAAACAATAATGTGTCACAAAATAAGTCTTATTACACCCGTGTCTGGTCAAAGAATGCTTTTCTCAAAAGGAACACCAGACCTCTGCGCAAACTATTGGAACAACATTACACAGATCCACAGAACCTGGAATGACTACATCTATTACAGTACATTGCTGGATATAACCTTGGATTTCCCAACGGTCCTTGGTTTCGTTTATAGTGCTATCATCAGTGCGCCTAATTTGTGTGCCATTTTAAGCAAAAAGTTTTTGGGGGCCTTTTCCAATTGGATCTTCTGTCTTTCACATGGCTTTGTCCTTCAGTGGGATCTCACAGAACAGGAGTTTCACTCTGGCTGCTTTGAAATGATACACTTTCTGTGCCTTTGTTTTGTGAAATGTTCTGTAAAATATGCAATTTCTGCCTTTAATGTGCTGCTTAATTGCTATTTGCATGGTGTACACAGCAGGGAAACCACTTTTGCCTTTGACTTCACACAGTATAGTGTAATATAATATTAAAACAAGATCTGTAAGGTTTGAATCCACATTGCTCTTTGGCAACTGATCAAAATGTCACCAGGAGGCACAGACAGCACTGACATGTTCACAGATCTTCTGTCACGTCATCTTTATTCAGTTCCACGCGGTGTGTCACTCTCAGCTGCTGGCATAATGGATGCACTGCCAGTATCATAACTCATGCCTCTTTCTTGCTGTTTTCACTCCAGCAGAATCCCTCTCTTAGTTTTTTGTGAATATTCTGGTCTTTACTACTAATGGCGCTTCAGGAAACAAAAGTCTGTCTGTGATCAATGGCTTCTCCCCAAGACTACAGAAAAGGTATAAAGGTTTCCAACAGCAATACAAGCCAGCTATTGTCTTGGCACCATAGGAAAAACCTTGGCATTTCTTGCTCATATTCTGAAAAACATATGTAATATGCTGTGTGGAGAACAGGCAGCAGAAAAATTCCAGGGCTCAAAGAAACGTCCCACCCCGACAGGCTGAAGAAACTGAAACTATTTAGTTACAAGGGAACCTAATTAAAGTATTAAAAAAAAACTCAAATGCACTAACAAAGTTCACCCAGTGGACATTTTCAGAATGAACAGTGAAACATGAGCCAGAGGAAACAAGTGGGAAATAATCATTAAAATAATAATTGCTTATACTTATAACTCAAAGCGCTGTACAGGTACTAATGGGGATCCCCTCCACCGCCACCAGTCTGCAGCCCCACCTGGATGATGTGACAGCAGCCATAGTGGACCTGTACACTCACCACACACCAGCTCTCAGTGGGGAGGAGAACAGAGTGATGAAGCCAATTCACAGATGGGGATTATTAGGAGGCCATGATGGGTAAAGACCAGGAGGAAATTTGGCCAGGACATTGGGGTAACACCCCTACTCTTTTTGAGAAATGCCCTGGGATTTTTAATGACCACAGAGAGTCAGGACCTTAGTTTTTCCCAGGAGGTCTCCCATCCAGGTACTGACCAGGCTCACACCTGCTGTGTTTCAGTGGGCTGCCAGCTGTGAGTTGCAGAGTGATATGGCTGCTGGCTATGTGTGAATATGCACATGGAGAACACAAGACACTTGTTTAACCAAAGGGTTGTGGGAGGATGGAACAAGCTACCCAGCCATCTGTTTTTAGTTTCATTGTTTTGATACACCTGAAGTCAAAACAAAGTTGTTCGCAGAAATGCGTGCACAGTGTATTTTTCTGATTTAATCACACCCCACCTGAGCAAAGACACATTCTCCCAAGGGCTAAAAGTGTCACGAGCTTGTAGATGTGGCCCCGATAATGCTCTTATTATGCACACCTAGAAGCTGACTCATTGCACTGCTTGATACTCTATAAATAGCCAGAATTACAGCACTACAGTTCAATTTCAATTCAGAAATGATCACAACCCCACTAATAAGTGGCAAACAATAGCTTCATGTTACATATTTGTAATTCTAACAGAACACCATCACATTGAGGACATGGACTTAGTTGCTGTGTTTTAAAGAGCTACCTCAGTCTGATCCCACCATGTACAGTACTTCGTAGGGATTAAGGCTCTCCCTCTTTTTCTCTCATTCAGTCTCTCATTCCACCCCCTTCTCTCTGGAAGGGGCCTGAATTTTGCCCTTTGTTGGATCTTCCCCACATTTTTATTGAAAAAAACCCACTTTAAAATGATGAGGGCTTTTATTCAAATTGCAGCACGGCACCCAGGGGCACCCTATAACCAGAAGTGCTTCTATTCCTAGCGAGCTGCAATCGTTAGGCCCCCTCCCGCTTGTCGCCTCTTTGCTCCTGTCACAGGCACAGTGAAAGTTCGCTGTTGCTCGGGTAAAAGCATTTGTGACAAGGCAAGAGTAAGCGATCACCGCAGGGCAGAATCGATCGGCTTCATCGAGACTAAACAATGCAGCTCGCTGTTAAATCTGTCCGAAATGTGCAGCCTACTTCTGTAATAACCCTTTCAATTCAATTCAATTCATTTTTATATAGCGCCTTTCACAACACGTTTGCCCCAAGGCGCTTAACAAAGCTGTGTGAAAATACATGACATTACAATACAGAAAGAGAAGAAGCCAGAAGACAATGGAGGAAAGGAACCAAAAACTGCTCTGTAAGGAGAAAAGAAACCTCTAGGGGTCCAAGGTCAACTGGCTGCCCAACCTCTCTGGCCATGCTAAGATTATACAATTCTAAAAAAGTACTAAATGTAGAGTATTAGTAGGTCTTCCATCATGTTCTTCTGTGTGCCAGTACTCCATGCAGATCTCTGTAGACCAGCAAATCCTCCTTTCTAAACTGAATTTTTGTATTTGTGTAAAACAAATTAGGAGGTGCTCATCTATTGTAGGAACGCTTGCTTTGTTAGAAACATTTACAAACAAATGAATGGTTTTCATTTTTATACAATAATTCACAGGCAGTGGGAAGCACCTCTGTTGAACATTCTGGTTTTGTTAGATCGACAAATGCTGGTTTTCTACAAGCTGAGCATACAGTATATTGTTTTTATTAGATGTGTGAGACACATTCATATGATAACGATGCAGCTACAAACGGTGGCTGAAGAGTTCAATAAAAAGGTATTTTACTGTATGTATTTACGAACCTCAAAAAAGCAGCTCTTTTTTCATTCACTCAAAGAAAAAGCATGCAGAGCGTCCACCCCGAAAATGGTCAAACCTGAATAGTTTTCAGTGGCACACGGTTCACGTCTTTCACTAATGAAAGTTCATAAAGGGTTGAGCCCATACTGTACATTGCATGATCAGCAATCATTTGACATTCATACTTTCCCTCAAGTTCACAAAGGGGAAAAAAGATTTCTTGTATAACACTTCCTTCCACATGCTGTGCACATTTTTAGTGTCATTTCCCTAACAAATCTGATCTCCATGGCAACCTGTTATTCCGCGCAGCACCGGTTTCTCTGATTGACTGTATGTTGTGTTTGGATGAATTGGTTTGTTTACTCATTTATGCATCTATTCCTTCACTCGTGCCACAATTCGTTCATTCCACCGACGCTGCCGAACAGGCCGAGCTTGGGCACCGTCTGGAGCTGCGAAATGATGACTCTCGCACCCAGCGACACCTGCCACAAGATGTTGTCTTTCGGATGATATCTACTAGCACTGCTGATCTATCTGCCAAGAAGTGTAACAGTGTCAAACACAGGCTGGAGTTCAGTCCCTTGGATCTCCAGCATCTGCGAACGTGATCCTTGTCAAGACCGACTCGTCTTCCAGCTGGTAGCTATCAGAAGAGGCCTCCCCTGTGTCCAGTGAGGACCATCTGATCCCACAGGTTGAAACAATGCTAGTGACAGTTCAGGGTCCTCAAGGCAGGGGGGCTCAATGAGGATGACGACTGATATGAATATGAATGAGGATTTCATTAGAAAAAAATCAATGTGTTTTCCAGTACTGTAGGACAGTGTTTGGTCAGAAAAACATAGATGAAGAAACAGGTTATGGTGTTTCATATGTATGCCACCATATTGCTTGACTGACCACTCATATCAGTATACGAAATATTTTGATCTTTTTCCATCAGTACACTAATGAGAGTTAAGGTTTCAGCAGAGTCAAACAAACTGTTCGAATGTCCTGAGAAGCAATGCATGAGGATACTGTTTTAGTGAAGGAGCATATAAAAGAGCAATTTTTAAAATATACATTTGTTCAGTCTTTGGACTTCTACAGAGAATTCACTTAAGTGCAGTCTTTTTATTCAACGGTGAGTCCAATGTTTGCTCTGGCCTTCTGTTCTAATCCCTATTGCATGCTGCGTCTTTACAGACATCTGGGCATTTGATCTTGAAATGTGTGTTTAGTATTGCCACATAAACCACAGTAATATCTGAATTGTAGATGGCAACAATGAATTGGGTAAGAGAGCGTTGTGCAGTTTATATAAAAAAACATTTAATTTAATATTTAAATGTAAAAGGCACAAAATGAAAATATTAACATAAATGAAAAAAATTAACTTCAATGGTTACTAGTTATGTAGTCTGCTAAAAGAAAAACATTCTTGTGTTTCAAGGAATTTACATAGTAGCAGCACTATAAGCTCTAGCGCAAAAAAAAATATTTTTAGAATGGTAACATTTTTGTGTAAAAAAAAAAGTAAAAGTAAAAGTTTTGGTCATGAAGTTAATTGTTGCTGTTACTGTTATTATTGGAGTTTATTTTTGGACTTCTTACCCTCAAATCACTATTCAATTTCTCCAGCTAAATTCCAGCTCTGAAACTAATTTTGCTACTGCTTTTGGAGTAACTGACTTCCTTATGTGTAAATGGTGTTTGCTCGATCATTTTTTTTCAGATAAATGCAAAGAAGACCAATCACATTAACTTAAAACCATTCTTATTCTAAACACCCAGTCCTTGTAAGAAAAGAAGGTCATCAATCTTACACAGTCATGAAAACATTCTTCTACTTGTGTAGAGTTCATATCAGACCCCAGCCCTCCAGAGACTTTCTACAGGAAGGTTGAGCCCTTGAACAACTTGCATTATCTTGGAGAGTATAGACAGTCGAGGCCTGAGGAGAGCTTGAATTGAAGCAAATGTATCTTTAAGGATCATTAACAGAAACCACACTTAGTATTTCCTTCGGTATTTAAGAATAGAAATGATTTCAACAGAAAGCAACCCTTGTCCATTCTCAAAGCTCTCATACTCTGGCAATATATATTTTTTTAAAACTGGGGGGCAGTGTGATTTTCTAATGATTGTAAGTTATCAGCAGTTTGTGAACAGCTGATTTCCTAAAGCCGTACAAGAGTATTTATGGTCTGCTCAACATCTCAATTGCGGTGGATCTGTTTAGTGAGCTTGACACAAATTGTGAATGAAGAGGAAACTGCTCTGTTATCATGGGTGATACTTTCACAGTCACAGTAGGTGATCTGTTGTAGCTGAATAACAGTGATGCTATCGCTTATCATACAAAAACAGCTAGAGAACTCTGGGCCCTAGATACTTAAAAAAAAGTGCAGCTTAAATATTTTGACTAAACAAGCCATTACTGTCTGACTCGGGAGTATCTTTAGCCTGATGTATGTCAACCTCTAAAGTTCTAAACCTAACAAGTGGAAAACTACAGTCTTTTCATCTGTCCGCTCTGCTCTGTATCTGCTTTTCAGTACATAATCTGTACCTTTAGTACCTTACAGAGATGGGGAGCAGTGTGTGAAACACATTATCCAGAATATACTGAACTCAGGCCTAGCTAGCTGGCCTACATTTTAAAGCAATGCCTTACTGTAGATTACAGGTATTAAAGAGGCTGATACCCTAATATGTTTTGGTGGAATATTTTGGGATTAGTGTGCTAGTAGAACAGCCCAGATAGAACAAATATGACAGGCTGATCCTCCGTTGAATTATTATGGTTAATACTCAATCTATGACTTTTAACCCACAAAATACAATCCATTTCCCCAACAGTCGGGTGCCAAGCCATCCACAAAGGTCAAGTGTAAAGTCAATTTCTCTCTTTCTGCCCAACTTACAATCACATTAATGAATGACTACCCATTTATACATAATACGTATTTTTTTTAAAAAGACAGAACAGTGGCAGCAATGCTAACTAACTGTGCCTCGCAACACTGGGACCCTGGTTTCAGCTCCTGGGGTGGCCTCTGGGTGGAGTTTGCATGTTCTTCCGGTGTTCGACTGGGTTTCCTGCAGGTGCTGTGGTTTCTTCCTGCAGCCTAAAAACGTACTGATGGGATGATTGACTTCTGGGGAAACTGGCCCTGTGTGATTGTGTGTGTTTTTTGTCTGTGTGTGCCCTGCGACAGGCTGGTGTCCTATTCAGAGTGTACCCTGCCTTGTACCCGTTGTTGCTGGGACTGGCTCCAGCTCCCCCATGATCCTGAGCTGGGAGAAGCAGTTAGAAAATGCACAGACAGAAATATCTGGGGGAAAAAAAATCAAAGTATGCACATAAAGCCCCATAACAGAAGTAAAAACAAACCGCACAGAGCTCCAGTACCTAAAATGTAAAATTATGAGCTATGAAAGAACTATATAAAACAAAATTAATTTTAAGAAAATAAAGAGCGAGGCATGGTTAACCACAGATTTGATAACCACAAACCACTGGCTTTCAGATGTCTATGAAATTCTGTCAGAAGGTTCTTGGAACTTATCTGAGGATACAGCAGGGGACAGAGAGATCTCTGACATAGGCTATTACAAACACAAGCACTAGGGTGATATCTGAGAGGCCAAGCTTGCTGTTTCTGGAAGAGCAAATAAGTTAAGAAACTGGTCCAGGAGGTAGCGAAGGCATGAACCAAAATCTCAGAGGCTTCCTGTTATCCCAGGTCTGAGGAGAGCTACACAGTTCATTCCTTAAACTGGAACCCCTCCCTCCTCCCATTTTCCTAATACTAGACAAGGAAACCTATTTTAACAAACCTGGAATAAGCTGTGAAATAACTGAGTTCAAGGCTGTAATCTGGCAGCAAAACTCCAACATCTTGTTACTCAAAAAGTGACCAATGTTAATTAAGTGGTTTAATTTTGCCGTCTTTTTAACATTAGCTATGCCATGATGAACAACATGACAAACAAAAGTGACAAAAACAGATGTATCTTTTGTCCTCGGTCATTACCCAACAATACAGCTGTTGAGTCATTAAGCACACTATCCCCAAGAGTGAAGAAAAATGATCAGACGTAACAATTAAGCAGAGTATCAGTTTTAATGGGTAACAATCGTGGCACAACAATCTAGCAGCAATGAAACTGATTAATGTGTGGTGATGGAAAAAAATAATGAACACCAAACTGCGTATGATAAAAAGGAATAGGCTTGGTACTGTGACTGACTATTAGAAATCTGGGTACACACAAACCTGCTTATGAATAGAGTACTGTGTTCTTGTTCTTGAAGAACTGGGATCTTCAGTTTTGTATTCTTCCTCAGTTGTTAATTGCTCCATTTAGCCAATTATGGAGTTATTGGACAACGTGTACATTTTTGTACGTTCTCAACTTAGCGGGAACTGCTGTCCTTCATGTTATATAACCATTCTGTTTTGAATATCTTTAAATCGTCCAATGGTTAAATGCTCAATAAGTTCAATTAGGCAAATAACTGGTAAAGTTATGTAAAGTACAAGTGGGAAGAAATACAAATCTATATCCTGTCTGTTTCGAGGAATGGAATTACAGACAGGAGAGAAAAACAGTATCACACGAACTCTTCCACGCTTCTGTGCAATTCTCAGTACCGTACTAAGACAGCAGGACTAAGAGATGGACAGCACTCCCATGCATAAACACCTATCTTTGAGGAAGACAAACTGTGCTGGATCTCAGTCCAACTCTATCTGCCTTTAAGGTAGAAACTGCACAGCCTGGTGAATTTGCTTATCTGCCATACAGCTTATAGATTAGTTAAAAGTGATGGAGATACTGTATAGGAAATACCATTTCATGAAGTCAGACAGAAAATGCTTTATTCAACAAGAGCATCTGGCCTTGTTGATACCACACTAGGAGGATTAGCAAATACTGCACATTACACAGCAAAAGGAATAAAAAAAGAGACCAAATTCAGGATGCAGGAAATACCTGGCAGATGACATTTAAGGCAGACATCACAGAGTGTTGCAGCATACAGTCCCCCTGAGATACTGACTGACTCTAGATTCTGCATAAAACTACGACAGCACTTCTGTGAGAGTATGGTGCGGCGTGGAGGGGAGGGGACCTGGAAGCGCCTGGTCCCGTTAAGGTTTCAGCTCCTGTTCCCGTGCCGGTTCCGACCCAGTTCCCCTTTTTAATCGACTGTCTAGGATGGACCGCCCGGCTTTGGACTTTCGCCTCCTTTTGGATTTCTCCTTGGACTCGTCCCTGGATCGTTTGCCTCGGCCACACCTCCCCCGACCACCAGCACACCATGGACACGCCCCCCTGTTTTCATCCCTGTGTTTTCCCCACTCATTCCCGGATTGTGTCGCCTGCATAGGGTCCTGAAAGAACGCTTTCGTTACACCTGGCTTGTTTAATTATACAGCAGTGCCAGGGGATGTGGATACCAAAGTGAACGTTTCCATTTTGTTTCTTTTAGAGCTCGACTTTATGTGCTGCTGGTTGTGTGAAATGATGAATGAGCGTCTCATACAAGACCCTGTTCTCATTTCTCAATGAAGGCCCAGATCATACTTACGCAAAACAAATGCATACTAGAGCTTTACTAGTTCTTTTATAGTTGAAATTGCAGCAATACAGAAATACAGACATACCGTATAATGTACAATATCACAGCAGTCTTTAAAGCCTCTTTCAATAATAATAATCTTCTCATTTTGTAACTGCTTACTCCTGACTCTGGGGCTGCAGTGGTACCAGGCTGAGCAGGGCGGAGCAGACTCCCCTTTCCCCAGCAACAGCCTCCAGCTCCTCCTGAGGGATTCCCAGACACCCTCCCACACCAGCTTGTCCTGGGTCTGCCCTGGGGTCTCTTTCCAGTGGACTGAGCCTGGTACAACTCCAGGGCGCCCAGACGGCATCCTCACCAGATTCCCAAACCACCTCAGCCGGCTCCCCTCGATCCAGAGGAGCAGCGGACTCTACTCCCGACGTGCTCCTGGACTGCCGGGCTCCTTGGCCTGTCACGGAGAGGAAGCCCAGTGACCGCATGGAGAAACCCCATCTCTACTGCTTGTACCTCATGCTTTCAGTCACTCGTGTCACCGCAGGTGAAGGTGGGGATGTAGATCGCCTGGATGACTGAGAGCTTCATCCAGAAACTCAACTCCTCGTGACAAATGACCCCTTCACTGTGCGCCTCAGCTGAGTAGGTTGTTTGGGTAAAGAAATGCCTCCGGTCCTCACTTTTAAATGTGCTTCCACATATCTTCCCCTCGTGTCACCTGGTGGTTTGCCTTTCACTGTTGATTTTGAAGAAATCCTCTGGGTCGACTGTCAGTACCTTTCGGGATTTTGAATACTCAAAACTCCTCAGTGTAGGAAAGTCCCAGAATGCGTCAGGTTAGTCTTCTCTGGACTGATTTCTCCCAGCTTCACCATCACGTTTCAGAAGAGCGTCTGCATTACTCAGCTGTTCCATCCCACAATCCCCTCTGCCCCCACTCGTGAGCAAGACCCCGAGGTACTTCAACTCTGAGGTAGTCGCCTGCCTGACCTGATCTAAAATCTTTTGTTTTTTTTAACCCGAGCCCGCCAGACCTGCGGGTCAACCCGCGCATCACTACCGCCCACGTCAGGGTCTCAGGAGTGGTGTTCGCTGGGCTCAGTGGAGCCGACATGCGAGCTCAGCTCCTTCCAGGTGGCGATGGGCTGGCACCAGTCGGGTAAGGGGCATAAGCAAGGCAGATCTGTACCTGCCAGACTCGGGCAGTGGAAATAATCATTCTGAATGTGTTCAATGGCTTTCTTGGAGCATCCAGGCCACAGGAAGGCTTATTAAAAAAGATGAGCTTCCATTCTGCACGGTAACAAAGTCTCTTTCAAAGAGAACACGTCATGACTCTGTTTTATAGTTTTGAGGAGGAAGAAAGATGTGTATACAGTACGTTCACTTTCCAAAGTGCCTGACAAATAAGTGTGTCTGAAGCAAGTCTCCATGTACTGTAGCTTGGGGGATCAATGTTGGAGTCAAAGGACACTGGGTCTTTACCACTATATCTGGTAGAAAATGTTACAATGCATAATAATAATGCTATTTTTTTACAAAGCAGGACTCAGAGCAGTGACATGACCAGCACATTTACCCAGTATTAAAACTACAATGCCTACCTTAAGGGCTTTAGTGGATTAAATACTTCATAGAAGTGCCCAAAATAGAGCAGTTTATCAATATTTAAAACAGACAGGAGACTCAATCATCCCCTGCCATCCCAAAAATATATTATGAGGTACAGCATCAGCATCTAAATGACCTTTTGTTCTGCTCTGTCCTCCTCACCGTCTGTGTTTCAGATATTCTTTGGTTTAAGGAATGGAAAGGAAATTTTAAATTGCTGTTCAATTAAATATTGTCTTGATGTTTTATGGCATATTCCAAAAATCTGCGTAGTTCATTTTCTTCCCACTAAATCTGAATAATTAAAATGTGTCATCGGATTTGTGTCAGTGTCCATCTGTGCCCCGTACTCTTAGTATCAGGTTGTATTTATCACCAAGTGAATATCTGTTGACTTTTTATTTGTCTTGTAAAATGACACTTCATGAATTCGCTTAATTTCTGCTAAACAACAGAAACTATCATAAACCGGTCCCAGTTTTTTTTACATGACAAGTTATTATAAATAAGTAGAGTATATATTTTTTAAAAATAAAGACAAGAATCAAGATCAAACAAGAAGCTTTCTTTAGAGGTTACTTAGTTGACTGGTCACAATATGGTAATGTGTCAAATATATAATAACATTTTATTTTGTTTCGTATACTACCCGTATTCTTGCAAATTTCTACATTATAGGTGGCTATTTCATTTCAAATGTTTATTAAATTCTAGGTCAACATTGCCTAAATAATAAAACTGTCTGTAACAGAGAAATAATAATATCCTGATAGGTTATATACAAGCTGTAGTTCCCTTGAGCAAGGAGCTTCACTCAGATTGCTCTAGGAAATTGCCCAGCTGTGTAAATGGTCTCTATCATGTGTAAATAGACACAGCAGGTGGGTATTAATGAACTGGACAATTGTTTCAGGGCTTAGAGTGCACATTTCCACATGGATGTGAGTAGTTTTGATATATACAGTAAAGGGCCTCAAACTGTTGCATTATCTGCAAACCTGACAACTTCACTATTCCAGATCCTAGATTATTTACAGTATATAAATTAGGAAGAGAGGTGGTCCAAGTAGAGATCCCAGTAGTACTCCACTAATTATATCAATTTGAATATTTATCCCTTATCTCTACTCTGCTTCTTATTTATTAACAAGTTCTCAATCCAGCTGTATACATTTTCCTGAATGCCAATGGCCTATAGTTGGAGTATTAAGCTTTTATGAAGAACTATATCAAAAGCCTTCTGATAATCCAAGTAGATCATATCTCATGTTCTGTGCGTGTCCATTACTGTTGCTTGTTTACAAAATTCTAAGGAGTTGGTTAGACACTATTAATTCTGTTAATTACATACATTGGAAATAATGTAGAGTGATTAATGGGAGTAATCATCTAGTCTAGTTCTTATAACTTTCAATAACCTAACATGTAATAAAAGCTAAGTTAGTGGGACCAGTAGGGGGCGCTCGCCCTGCAATCTGTGTGGGTCCTAATGCCCCAGAATAGTGATGGGACACTATACTGTTGCAGGGCTCTGTGGAAAGCGAAGGGCATGACAAGGCACAGAAAGGTGTCATGGCCATCCACTGCGACCAAGGAAGTCTCCAGTCATGACGTTTCTGAGGTGGAGAGAGTGGGACTGCCCCAGTGCAAGAGCTTTCACACTTCAAAAGGCTCTCCCCCACAGGTTTCCTCCTGCAGCTCATCTTCCAAATGGATGAGCTGCACAAAGTACAGCCATCATCGTCGGACACGATGGACAACAAAAAATAAATAAAAGCTAAAATCTATTGGTCCATAATTACTTGGTTCAGTCATGTTACCTTTTTCAAGGACAGATATAACATTCGCAGTTCTCCAGTCCCCGGGTATTAACTCTGTCTTCTATAACTGTTGGAAGAGTCCATAGTTTCTTTTATCATTTCTTTGAATACAGGGCCTTCAGGTCCTGAAAATCTTGAGTGCTTCTAGGAACTGAAACACTTCTGCTAAGTCTGTGCTAGTACTGTTTAAGAAAGAACTTCCTTCTGCTGCCTGAGCTGTGTTGTCTCCTTCTTGCTTCATGAAGGAATCTGCTATTTGTCTTTCTAGACTTTTACTATTGTCATCTGGGATACATGTTCCTTCGTCCTTTGTGCTCTTTTTGCTGTTGTGGTACTGAAATAACCTTTTTTTGTTTTAGGAACAGCTAAAGGTCCATTTCATGTTGAAAGATAAATGAAATAAATATAAAGGTAATGTCTGTGGAGCCTTCTTCATGTGTGTGTGTGAGAGAGAAGGAACGTAGCAAACAAATAAGACAAAGGAAAACAAAAGACAGAGCAGGGAAGAACAGGCATGAAGGAGGTGGAATGGAGTGTCTAAACTAAGGGAGAGCAGGAGGAGAGGTGAAGAAAGCCAAAAATCTGCAAAGAAACGGAGAGGATTTAGAAAGAGATCAGTCTGTCATCGAGAGAAGGAGGGTGATTGATTGATCACGAAAAAATTGTTTTTAGATGTCTTCAATAGGATTTCCAAAACCCATTTGGACGCAGATGGAGAGATCGAAAAGACTGTGTCCGATAGAGGTGAAATGGGAAACTATGGGTTGGGAGTGGTCCTTGATCCTCACAGCTCTGCCGAGTTCCTTGAAATGGGCTGCCAGTCTCGCCAATGTAAATAACTGGGCATTTTCTGCAAGAGATGTGGTAAACGAGGTTGCTGGAAATACGGTATATGATGTCATCTGGGTGACCCAGACCTGTCCAGGGAGGCCTTGATTGTTTTTTTTTTGTCTAGGCCTTTATTACAATTTTCCTCACTCTGTCGGGCTAATCTCATTTTTACCATGTGCAAGTTCGTTTTACTTCGCCTTTGTGCAAAGTAATTCCTTCATGTTTCTCCAATGAATGCCCTGCTGGGTAATTGAGTGTTCTCCAGTTTGTCACTGCAAATAAGAATTTGTTCTCAATTGAGTTCTCTATTAAATAAAGGATTATAATCCTTCATAATTCACACATCACTGTGAAAGGAGATGGGAGACACAGGCCAGGGACTCCCAGCTGTGAAATTGAAAAGGAAATTTCAAGAGATGCCATTAAAAGCTGAACAGATTCTAATAAGGTGTGAGACTTTTTTGACTAAAGTAAAGAAACCGGCAAATCCCATCATGTTACAGTAGAATAAGCATTATTGATTCAGCAGATGGCAAGGTGCGTTGGGAGAAAATTTAATTTAGCGCTGTACTAAAAAGCAATGTGGTAAAATACACAGACACTCTCTACCTTGTGGCTCAGGACTGAAAGACGTTTGCACTTGTCAGGATGCTAAACCTGTGAGCTACGAAATTATTAACTTGAATGAGAGACAGCTGACTGTTTTCCCATTCTTTTGATACTGAATATTTTTGGGGAATTGCATTTAGCGTACTTTTCGAAGTGACTTTTTTAAGATAGCTGAAGATCTAGAAAAGATCAAACTAACCAGCCTTTGCTCTTCAAATCCAGTAGGGGGATGTAGTGATGGGCTGAAACGTTAAAGAGATTTACAAATTTACAGATTGACAAATGAGTTGGAAGAGAACTGTTTAAATGAGGTGCTTAGGGCACCATTATTTTTTTTCCTTGTCCTTACATGCAGCAGAATTGTGGTACTTCTGTCTAACTTGATTCTCATAACTTTATCCCTGTTGGGCCGCAGAACTGAGTGCTACTTGTATGTGACTCCTGGAAATGGGAGAAGATAAAAGATACAGTTTTCAGTCCCTGACCTATGGGACCTGTAAGCACATATGTTCTGGTGACAACAAAGTTCCATTTCATTTTCATATTGCTTTGCTTTGACCAGCTGTACCGTTACAGCATGGAACATCCTCTCCAAGGCTGTTGTCTCTCCAAAAAACCATGACCATGCTTCTCTGTACCACTTATACCATGTATAAGAGTATGTGTGTACAAACTAATTCTTGTGTGGAAGAATTCACGCAAAGATTCACAAATCTGCCCTGACTTCAGATGGCTGGACGCACAGTTAAGAATGCACAACCCCTACGCCACAAGGCAGCTGCTCTTGCAGGCTGGGAAGCAATATCTTGTCTCCGATATCCACAGTGTATCACATGTTTCACATGCAGATAAACTTTTGTTGTGTAATTCACCACACGTAGTGTAAGACTGTTGCACACTGGTCTACACAGAGAGGGCAATCTCATCGGCAGTGTGGAAGATTAAAGTTAAGAATAAGCCTCAAGATCCCGCTTGATCTTGAAAAAAACAAATCAGACACTGTTAAAAAAGGTTAATGAGCAAATCAATAGCATCTTTTTTTTTCCACTGAGTCCTGACTTCCCGCAACACTTCACCATGGAAACCATTCATTACATGCTTCTGCACTCCACAGCCAAGGCTAAAAGTTGTGCAACATGCCATCTTTTCAATGAGAATGGTTTTATTTCATTCTGATAATGCCAACGCTCGATCCTTTCAAATGTGTATTTATCACACGTGAAAGTCTTCGTAACACCTACGAATTCTCAGCTGTGGCACTGGAAGTGAGAACGCATCAAGGATACAGGATGTGTCCTGGAGTGTACAGAATCCTGTGCAAAACCAGACAGCCGTGCTGGACATTGTACAGCAGTGAGGCAAACTCCCACAGAACCAAATGCACAACCTTGGCAGTCCAGTACGAGTGAGGGATGTCAGCAGGAACAACACGACTACATCACTGGTTGGCAGCTTTTCCTTGCATTGCCTGCTGTGACTGTTCAGTCCTTTTCTCCAAATGTCTTTAATTTTGACAAAACCACGTTTTTGCACTTATAAAGTAACAACGGCACATCCCAGCTGATCTGAAGGATTACTGCTCTGTGACGACATGTTTCATGAAATACAAACAAGTACAGGTATTCAGAATTATCTACAGTACGTACCCACAATAGGCAGTGTTTTAATTCCCGCAGTGCCGGTGCAGTTAAGACTTTGTCACCTAGTTATTGGGGAAACTCTTAATGCAAAATGTTCCCAGATTGCACATAAAAGAAAATCACTAGAGAATCAGGCTCTCCCCTCCCCTTACACAAATATTCTGTATTTTTTTTTAAATAAATCAGAATTGACAAAACAATATGTTAAAAATTGCACACCCTTTGGAAAACCTTGGTAGAAGCAAATTACCTTTCTTTAAATAGCTTTTTAATAACAGAAATCATAATAATACAATACCAGTTATTAGCTGGTTCAAAAGTTTTGTGATTCACAACAACATACTATAAAAGCAAAAAAAATGTACAGATATCGGTACACACCTTCAGACACCGCTACTTTAATTATGTGATAGTCTGTCTTATCTTTCTGATGAATAAAAGCCTTGGTTTTTGTCATTGGTTTGGTGATTGGTTGGTCACTGTGGTTTTAATGTTATTTAAGTGACGGGAGGTCATATTCAAATGCCAGTGTTTCCCAGTTTCTCCCATGTCAGGTCAGGCCCCCTGTTTAACATCACATCCAAAGGAAAGCACCTCCTACGATACAGCATTTCCTCTCGCCATGCCGGCGCATTGTTTTGGAAATTCTGGTTCAGAGATAAAAGCGCCACCTACTGGTCCACCAACAACACTGGTCTTACTCATCCCAATACTGACCACAAATACTGGCTTGCTTATCTTCACGGATTTGACCAGATGGGACTATTGCTTAATACCTAGGAATAATAATGCTAATAATTAATCATTAATGCTGCTCATCTATAACATTTAAATTCAATGGCTTATGAAGCTGTTTTTTTCACTATAAAGTCTTACCTATTACTTCAAAAAACAAATATTTTCCACACCTACAATGAAGATTGGAGGTGCACGCCCAAAGAAAGCAGCAACAGTAATATTCATCCTTCAAGTTTTTAGTCATCACTAAGCCTTTTGGCAAACTGTCTCAAGTCTAATCTACTGAAACAAAAAGCTCAGAACAGCCCACTGATCTGCTCATGAGATGCCGACAGGTCTTCAGCACTGAACCTAGCAGCTATCTGCAAAGTTCACCTGTCGCTAAAGCACACAGTGCAACAGCTGCTTGCTGACAGTTTTTTGAATGCATCTTTAACCATCTTGTTCAAAGTGGGTGATGTACTACAGCCCTAGAGAGGATACATTCTCTTTGCACTATGTATCATGTTTTAAACCTTAGTCTGGTCATCTAAAAAGTACTAAACTGCAGAGGAGAACTACAAAGTTCTCAATATCCATACATTTATTGAATTTTAAAGATCTCAAGTACTCATAAACCTGAATAGATATACACAAGAGTATATGACACATTCAATACATGTGGTGGTTTGATCACTTTTAACAACCATCTTGGAAGGATTTAGAGGTCTCAAGATTGTATTTGATGCATTGTGGATCTTCAGGCAGCTTTTTAAACAAAACTAAAATGAATTCTAACATTACAAACCATTATTTTCTTATCGTTGGGCCCTGTAGCTCAATCAAGGGGACATAAGTGCTGGACCTTTAGGAGTGTACAGTAATCCTGTGACTTGATTAAATTTTAAGTAAGATACTGGGCCCTAATTATGAATTATAATTATAATGCAGCCTACTTTTAATTAGACACAAGCAGATTAAATATTAAATAAATGAATGTCATGTATATGTGAAAAATATCAACCTCCTGTACTGTGGCAACTGTGGGTCTTGAAGCAAACTTTAATAAACCTCTAAAAAGAACCTGTTTCTATTTCTAGGTTTGCGATGAGTTTAATTAGAAGGAAAATGGCCACTTCCGGAGAACTGAAGGAGACACACACAAGGTGTATTTCCCACAGCGTCCCTGTTACGCCGGGCCTGACAAGGCGTTGAAACGGGCTCGGCGAAAATGAGAGTCAACGAGCCAAGATATGCAGCAGTCGAGATAATTTATTCAATGACAGCACTGAAGAGGACAAACAGAGCTGAGGCTGAGGAAACAGCTGAGGCAGTAGCTGCGCAGCTGAAGCGGGCAGAGCAGAGGCTGAGGAAACAGCTGAGGTAGTAGCTGCGCAGCTGAAGCGGGCAGAGCAGAGGCTGAGGTCTGAGGTGATGAAGAGGTGATTAGTGGCAATAATGACTGAGGAAAACTCAAAGCAGGGTTAGTGACTCAATGTCTGAGCCCTGAGCCCTGAGGAATAATAATAATTATTATTATTATAATTGCTTACACTTATATAGCGCTTTTCTGGACACTCCACTCAAAGCGCTTTACAGGTAATGGGGACTCCCCTCCACCACCACCAGTGTGCAGCCCCACCTGGATGATGCGACGGCAGCCATAGTGTGCCAGAACGCTCCCCACACACCAGCTCTCAGTGGGGAGGAGAGCAGAGTAATGTAGCCAATTCATAGATGGAGATGATAAGGAGGCCATGATTGGTAAGGGATAATGGGAAATTTGGCCAGGACGCCGGGGTTACACCCCTACTCTTTTCGAGAAACGCCCTGGGATTTTTAATGACCACAGAGAGTCAGGACCTCGGTTTTACGTCTCATCCGAAGGACGGCGCCTGTTTACAGTATAGTGTCCCCGTCACTATACTGGGGCATTAGGACCCACATGGACCGCAAGGTGAGCGCCCCCTGCTGGCCCCACTAACACCTCTTCCAGCAGCAACCTCAGTTTTTCCCAGAATACTGTGCGAGGTTCCCTAATTGGCCTGATAGGCCCGGCCTGATCTCGTAGAGGATGGCCCCAATGAGTCTCCAGCATGTGTGGAATGCGCACTGGTAATTGGTGGAGCTCATGCGGCGGTGCTGGAGCTCGTCAGGGCGTAACAGCCCCCAGTTGCCCTCTGTGTTACAGTTTTATAGTCAGAGTCCAGCCATGTTATGGCCATGAATGGGGGTTTAAGAGTGACCATTCCCTTATGGTCCAGTAGCTATTCCTGATGATGTTATCCTATGTTTCAGCTATTCCTGAGAATTACAACATTACAGCAGGTGTCTGTTTAAAAATTCTCTCAAGTCAGGTCAGGACCCCGGGCCAGATTCGGGTTTCTACAACGTATTCTAAGTTGAGGAGAGTTGAGTGATGTACAGTGACCAAGAGTCTGCACACAAAGAGAAGGTTTGGGAAATGCCGTTGAGTTGCACGTCATTTAAAAGAGTAGATAAAAACTCAGATGTCCATTTCCTTTCTAGATACATTACATATGTCCTACAGTATGTAATAGATACCAGAAGGAAAGCGCAGAACTCAGAATTTTTTTCACTTTCCGCTTTGGAAGCTTCTGCAGGTTCTGTTCTATCTGAGGAATTTTAACTCAATTCAGTCAGAGGTCATAAAGACGCTTCTTCATCCAAGTCAAGCTGCAGCGCTTTCGTCGTAAACAACATGCAGGCCTCATTTAGTCAGACTTGCTCTATTCCGTCCTTTAGCTTCTAAACAGCAGAAGAAAGTAGCTTGCTCACATATTAGCTTCAAAAGTAAAGCGTATTTGTAGGCAGTACAGTACACAATTCCTACAATATACAGTATATGTAGGACTAGTATGAATTTGCACTGTAGTGGAAAAATATTCTTAGCAAAGTATTAAAAAACAGGAAACAATGCCAAATTGTTTAAAGCACAGAAAACCATTTATTATAAGAATATGAAAGATGAATAAACAGCATTTTGGCTGTGAAACCTTCCTTGTGTACAGTATGTGCAGGTTTTTTTTTATTACAGCTGTCTACCCTGCGACACTCCTAAAAAAAGACTACACAGGCAGTGGGAATAAGATCACATACTGTATATGGAAATAATATCATAAGAAATAATCAACAGGGTTTTGTCAATGTAAGACTTCTTTGAACAAATAACAGCAGTAATAGACACACACTGAGCATATAATTTAGTACTGTCTACTAAGATTTTCAAAAGGCTTTTGATAAAGATGCCCATAAAAGAGTACAGGTAGCAGGCGTTTAACAAAACGTACAGGGAAAGGGATTGACAGACTGAACAGAATGAACATTTCTAAGTCTTCAATGTTTAAAACTATGAGGGAACTGGTTTCAGGTATTCAAAGTCCTCAGAGCTAACCCAGGAGATTTCTTCAGAATGAACAGTAGAACATGAATCAGTGCGCACAAGTGGAAAAGATAGTGAAGTGCACTTAAAACTGAGCATAGTGACACTACTTTACACAAATGGTTGTAGGGGTCCGGAACAATCTACTCATTTGTTGACGCCGATACCTTGGTTCCTTTCAGGAAATGTCTGGATGACATCCTTGGATGAGCTGGCTATCAAACAGGCTGGATGAGCCTAATTGCCTCCTTTTCTTTGTACTGTAAATGCTCTTACATTCTTAAAATATTATTATTGTTCTCATTCCTCGTTATCTTTCACTGTGAAATGAACCTCTATTTGTCTCAAAGTCATTTTCTGATATCCCCTCATCGTTGGTGTTCACGGTCTTACCTTTTTAAGCTCTAAGCTCAAACCAGACAAGAAGCATATCTACCAAAGGGCAGAATGTAAGACGACTACTTTCCAGCCCTAAGTCAGCTGTAGATTCTGATCCTGAACAAGAAAGTAACAGTACTGATAACCACTGCTATAAAAGCTGCTAGGACTCTCTAATGGATGAGGGAAAATAATTTCTTGTAATAAATACAATAAAATATGTGATTCACAGTTAGACAATTATAGGTTTTGGATGCATACTGTCAAGTATCAGCCAGTAAAGGCTTGGAAAGAGTCCTGAACCCTGTGATCCAAACATGAGCCAAATCATTAACCAACAGAGCCCAGGATTCCTCAACAGGAAGAGGCCCAAATTTCACAGCGGCTCTGGGGCTGGGGGCTTCAGCTAGGTGCGTCAGTGGAGAACAGGAATCGCTGGGGAACGGGCTCTCGTTCTCTCTGCGGCGTTAGCATCTCAGCTGTTTGCTCTCCAGGTCTGGGACCCTTCTGGGGTTCCCTAGCAACAAGCCTTTGTCAAAGCAACTAGCAAACTATCTAGAGTCTGTCACTGCAGGTACCGAACACTTTCCAAGCAGGGTCATTTCATACCACCGCGAATGATCCTCACAGATCCCTGACATGCTTTATTCATTGGGGGGGGGACATCACTTCCAAATTGATTTTGAAAAATCTTTACATTGCCCGACCTCAGAAGCCACAACTACTCTCCTTCCTTTGCTGAGGATACAGTCCCAAGCACAAAAACAACCCCTCTCACAAACCCCTCCCAGAAAAAAAAACACACCCACCATTCTTACATTTGGTGGAGGTCAGCTGGCATTTAGGCAACTGTAGTAGCTCTCCGAGGTAGATCAATCCACATAAAGCCTGTATCTGTTGCTGCACGTTGAGTGGCTAATCTGCAGTTACTAACCTGGAGAGTATCTCTCTCATCCTAGCGTTAATCCTGCATCAGCAGGGTCCGCTTGTCGGCACGCCCATCTCCATTTGGTGGTTTGAACCAAATCTTTGAGCTGACATTGCCGTGAATTGCAACCGAGAAATACTCCAACCAGCGCGTCGCTCCGCCTGCCGTCGGGAGGAGGGGGGGGGGGAGGAGAACAAAGTAATGTAGCCAATTCATAGAGGGGGATTATTAGGAGGCCATGATTGGTAAGGGCCAATGGGAAATTTGCCCAGGTCGCCGGGGTTACACCCCTACTCTTTTCGAGAAACGCCCTGGGATTTTTTTTTAATGACCACAGAGAGTCAGGACCTCAGTTTTACGTCTCATCGGAAAGACGGCGCTTGTTTACAGTATAGTGTCCCCAACACTATACTGGGGCATTAGGACCCACACAGACCGCAGGGTGAGACTAACCTGGAGAGTATAACACAAAAATGATCCCATCTTTTAAAAACTGATATCCATCATATTCACAGGGGTCTGAAGTTCATTCTGGAGGCCTTAGTGTCTACTGGGTTCTGTTCCATCCTGTCGAGTCAATTAACCTAATTAATTTTTGTAATAAGACGTATATAGGATTTTTCTTAATGGTGTATGAAGCTGACAAAACAAAACTTTTCCTTTGTTAAAGACACTGTATAAATCACCTCCGACATCGGTCAGAAGTGCTAACATTACGCATCTTCTCTCCACAACTGCAAATGTTTGGCATAGAAATATTTAGAATATTTTATCTGCACAGTTTTGAATAAGCTGCTGGCACTGCGCAATAATAGGAAATTTATTTTCATTCCTTTCCTGGGAGTGATTGTTAGATCCGTGGCTCTAAACATCATACCAGAGAGACCACAAATTCTGTCGGGTTCTGTACAAAGTGTTTAAGGTGGTAGAAATGATGTCCTGACACAAAACAGTGCATACAGCCACGTCCATTTAAAGAAAATCTAGAAGACTGTAATCAGTTATGTTTGCATTAAAACAAGGCAGGACAAACATTCCCAGATGTATTCCTGCATATGGAAAAAAAGTTGTAAAATGAACTAATGTGTTAAGCAATTCAGACATTATTTATGTAAATTAGACTTGCTGAGATGTACTGTACATACTATCAAATAACATGATACCAGTCCAGCCCATTGAACAACCACTTTATTGATAATGAGATATTTCACTACAAACAGACACGAAATGCCGAATGATTTTACGTTCAATCAAAAGCTTAATTAGGGGAATTTGTTGCTCATTCCCAAAATCTCAGTATGAAGCACGAAAGATTTAAGCTTTCATCTTTGTTACTGCTTCCTACGTTGACCTCAGCTTTTCCACTACAAAACAAGACTACAAATCTGCCTCGTGGCTTTAAGCTAATCCGTGTTTATTATATCCACATTCCCTGTGAAAAATATTATTACATATTATCAGGAACAGAGCAGAAGTATTAAAATAACAAAAGTAGGTCAGAGCTAACATGGAAACGGTTTTAATAACTGAAGGTCAAAACAGAGACTCTGTTCTTTCATACTGCAGAGACCCACACCAGATCAAGGCACTTGCAATGTTCAGAATTTGTGCTTCTAAACATGGCGTTTGATTTGTCAAGCTTTTGCCATAGAACCGTATTTCTTAACTGGCAGATAAGTTACAGGCTTTTTCGTATTAGAGCTAATAAACCAAATCATCACGATTCACAAAAGTCAGTCAACAGGAAAATTACAGCACATGGCGTTTTCTGATTTCCCCCAAATTAAATCCACATGTTCGTATCACTGAAAGAAAACACAGACTATTTAAACCAATTCTTCATTTGTACACATGGATGCTCCTTTTCCTTATACCTTATCCCTTCCTGTAATGCAGTGACTGCACGTTTGTGATTGTTAGCAAGGCCAGAAACAGGTGGAATAAAGGTCAAAAGGCAGAACTGAAAGCTACCAACACCCTCTCCTCACACACATGCCTTATAATTTAGACATTTATATAGCACTTCCCCTGTCTGTTTCAGTAATATGGTTCACACACACAGCATTGCTGTGTGAGAAGGTTAATGGAACAGATTAGCATCATTGTGTATCAGCAGAATAGTATGATGTTGCATTGTTTAATTTTATTTAATCCTCTGTTAACTGGATAAGTCAACTGAGAACAAATTTTCATTTACAATGATGACAAGGCTAACACCTGGCGTTTCTGCCCACACTTCTGGGGATTACATGTAATTTGGAATTTCGATGCAAAACCATCTGGTCCGAAGGTTATCAAGATTCATTTCTGTCGATCCTAAACAGATGTTATGCAAACATGTTCTATAAAAACCGCATAACGTAGGGATCTGAGCTCAGATTCATGCTCCACAAATATTTCCAAAACACAATCTAAACAACTTATTCAGGAAATAAGTGTTTTTTCAAAGGCCACAGTGCCGATCAGAAAACTGTGCAGTATGCAGCAAGGCATTTGTACTGTAGTTAAACACCAATCCCATTCGTATGAGTATTTCATTTCCTGTGCACAATGTATTGTCCACAGTTTTGTGATTATTTTTTAATCTTTTGGAATTTGTAAAGAGTCATATTACTGCCCTTCACTCACATAGCGATGCCGTCAGGCATCCTGGAAGAGCCATACAGTACTTTCCCTGAAGTGTTTGCCCATACAAAGACGTCTGACCAGAGCTGTCAGCCATGAAGTGCCGGATTCCAATCATTAGCGGGCTGGGTATCGGCTGTATGCACTTACCAGACAATATAAGTCAATCACCGAACCAGGAAAAGAGCAGGGACCAGAACACAGGGTGCAGGTGTGGCCCATATGAGGGACAGCCAGAACGCAGTGCATGGGCTTGTGGCCCTGAACGAGCTAAACTCAGGTTTAGGATCATTTCTTGAGCCTGCTCATTAATATGAGCCTGCTATCACTAACATTTAACATTTCAGCATGATTCAATTTTCCTTCACAGGCATACCATTTGTTTTTTAGGACGCTTGTTAGAGACAAAAACCCTCAAGATTTCAAATCCATCACTCCCTCATGTGATCTGTTCAGACTCTGAAAGTTAAAATTTTTCCATTGAACTTTCTGTTTTCTTTTTTGAACAATAATGAATGGAAAGTTGATCGTGTTACTCTTCTGACTATATCTGGGGCTATTGTAGTCAGACAAGATCTGTCTTCAAATTCACAATTGCTCATTCTATTATGTACATGTGATCAGAGACCAACAATACCTCAGACAAGCAAAAGAGCAATGGGATTAAAAGCACAGAAATTTGCTCTGCCATATACTTTTTAAACTGAGACAATAGAGGAAACTTCTATACTTGTGAATTTTTAACATGAAAATACAAGACTAAATTGTTCTTGTTCAGAGCAGAGTGACTCAAATAAAATATTTAAAAAACAAACTAATACAGTAGCTGATACCACATGCTCTTAAAAGAAAATACATTTCTGTAACAGTTTTACTATTTTTAAAACCATTCCAGGCTAGCACCATTAGTGAAAACTCAGAAGACTCTTAGCAGGGAAAAAAATATTATTTGCATTTAAAAGAGATAATTTTGAGTTTACACAAATTATCTTGCAATATATATGCAATATTATTGTACCACACAAAGTAGCAAAGTCTTTAATAGATGAATATCATCACCCTCCTCTTTGTGCAAATGAATTAATCTTAAGAAACACATGTACTTTCGTATAAGCGCAGTAGAACACCCTGTCATTGAGCATGCCTGGGTTAAACGCATCGTTTCCCCATTTCTGTGAAAAGCAGAAATGACACAGCTTTACAAACATATTTTATTTTTAATGGCAAACTGCAGAAACATGTACTACACACAGGTTTTTACCTACTCTCTAAAAATTACACAGAATACATCAATAATGACTTAACAGTAAGATTTATACCTACTGTCTGTTTATCATTGAATCTTCAAGCAAAAAAAACTCAAAAGCTTTTAGCCTATGTTCACATAAAATACATTTAAGTCTGGAATTACACAGTAAAATGCAGGAAGTGAGTATTTCTGTGTCAGTTTGCACAGACATGAATGTGAAGAGATATGGGGAATACATTTATGGAGTCTTGTTGCTGGTGATGTGTTGGCAGCACTATCTCATTGAAAAACAAAAGTATCTCGTTAAATGCAAAACATTTTTTTTTCTCTGTGGCGCTAATCAGCTTCCTCTTGCATCGGGACAATAAAAGAATTTTGGAACGTGTACATGACAAAACAGGAAAAGGCCATTTGGTGCAATGCCCAGCCTTATCACCCTGCAGCTAACAACTGGCAGCCCACTGAAGCTCAGCAGGTGGGAGCCTGGTCAGTAGCTGGATAAGACTTCCAGGGAAAGCTAAGATTGCTCCTGGAAGAGGTGTTAGTGGGGCCAGCAGGGAGCGCTCACCCTGCGGTCTGTGTGGGTTCTAATGGCCCAGTATAGTGACAAGGACACTGTACTGTAAAAAGGCACAGTCCGTCAGATGAGATGTAAAACTGAGGTCCTGACTCTCTGTGGTCATTAAAAATCCCAAGGCGTCTCTCGAAAAGAGTAGGGGTGTCACCCCGGCATCCTGGCCAAATTTCCCATTGGCCCTTACCAATCATGGCCTCCTAATAATCCCCATCTCTGAACTGGCTTCATCACTCTGTTCTCCTCCCCACTGAGAGCTGGTGTGTGGGGAAAGTACTGGCGCATTATCCAGGTGGGGCTGCACACTGGTGGTGGTGGTGGTGGGAAGTCCACATTACCTACTGTATAAAGATCTTTGAGTGGAGTTTCCAGAAAAGCCCTATATAAGTGTATGCAAAATTATTATTATTAACTACTCAGCAGGGTAACTTGTTCTATCCACCCACAACCCATTGAGTAAAGAAGTACCTCCTGCTCTCAGTACAGTTTGAAATGTACTTCTACATAGTTTCTACTTGTGCCCCCTGGTTCATGGTTCACTGGTTACGATGAGGAAACCCACTGGCTTGACTTTGACTCCAGTTGTGGAAACATTTCCAGATCACAATGTAGGCATCAATCTATTCCTTTTCATGTTAGAAAGAGGTATACCTTTGATGCCAATATTGTAGTGAATAATGTTAACAATATATAAAAATATTATAAATACAACAGGAAACTTGGGAATAATATGGTTACACTAAAATGATTTTCTTTTCAAGTTCAAAGAATCACATTAGTATTTCAAAGAGCCTCACTTTCATCAAGAAACAATGCAAACCTTCTCTTTCCTAAACAACCAGTACGCAGTTTTTCAGCACAAAGGAAGTAATTATGTAACGTTCAGAGAACAAGCATACTTCTGTTGAATCAAACGGACGTGCTTCATTTATCCAGTCCAAAAATAAAAGCACTCGAGACCGTAGCCGTTGTGTGTGAATGTGTTAGGGTTTGATGTTTCGTGATGCTCTGTGCTCTCGGGGCTGCCATTGTACATGTGTTTTATACAGATTTTGATTATGCTTCAAAACCAGCGCAGACACAGGCACAAACTGTTTTTCACAAGGACAATTAGACAATGATGTCAGCCTCACATTTACAGTAAAAATCCCACTAAACACATACAAGGAAATTTTTTCATGCATATGCTTTATACATCAGCTCTTTGAGAAATTATTTTTCAGTAAAGATGTATCCCACTATTCTTTATTAATGTGCTGCTTATGTGCTATTGACAAAAACAGCTCACTTGCAAATTATTCTCAAGAAACGGCCATATACACTGTAGTACAATACAACAAGAGCACTAATTGGCTGAGATTTTGTTTCTAAATTGTACGGTTTGTACTTATTCTGTCATGTTCAACTCAAATGGCAAGCAAAAACTGTCTGTTCATGAGGTTGGAATGAACAAAAAGTTGCTCACAAAAAATAAGTGAATATCAACAGCTCTACTTTGTATGCCACCATTATCTTTGTAGTTGTGAGTGGCCTATTTTAATTTCTTAAAACACTGCCATTAGTACTGCTACGAAAAATTGAGAATCGTTTTAACCAACTGAAGTACTCACTAAAGCCATAACTTATGAATACTAAATCGTACTGCTGTTCTTATTTCCCAATGAAACACTAAAGATATCTTTACTACTGCTTTGCTCATGGAGTGCCCTTTATTAAAAGCCATGGGGAAATTGTTAATAACAGTGCAACGGTGCCAGGTGTCATTCTCACCTTTTGTGTTATTCAATTCAGTAGATGTTACACACCTACAGTCCAGGCAGGCATTCCATGTCTCTGTGCTGCTATTGTTGCTTAGGCTGTCTGCCATGCAAGCTACTTACAGAGAAAAAGTATTCTGAAGGGGAGAAATGAGAAACAAATCAGGAGGTTGGAAGCACAAACGAGGCTGTTAGTCTCTTGCTCAGTTGGTTGCTGATCTGTCCCAGAACCTCTCCAATGAGGAGTGCTACCCAGGCGTCCTTGGGCTGTGCTTCGGATTTTCAGATGGAGGCAGAGGCTCTATCCATGGCCACTGGGATTTCAGAAGGCCTGGCAATCTGCGTGCTCTTCTCTGTGCTGTACCAACAGGGCTTTGCGATGCTTATTTTACAGCCTATGACCACCGCCATAAGCAGTCAGCTGTGACTGGCCGCCTTCTCAAAATCTACACTTCTCCAACATGGTCGCAACAGATACGCGACAAGTGCAGAATCCCCAAAAATGTTTATCCCTGGCAAGAGGCTTGGCAGTCCAGAGCCGAACGCGCAAAGCTCTGTGAAGGTGGCCCCTTACAAACAGGTCAAACAAGTGCACGTTTGAAGGGGTGCTAACCTGCCCCCTACAAGCTGGGCAAGTTGTCCTCAAATCAGGGGCCGTAAGGTACATTTAAGAAGCCAACATTCAACAGTGCACTTCCAGAGCAAAGTCTGGACATCCTCATCCCTTCTGGGCTGGTGTGAATGACGAGTCCCATAACCCGGAGACGCAAAATGGGTGAGAAATGACCGTCACTTCAAAAATAATGAAGATAAGAAATGTAAAAAGAATGGCAAAAAGAGATTCTACAGCCACAGTGTAACCTGTTTTATGAGGAAACTGAACCTCACAGCACCTTGGCAACGGCAACTACAGCAGTTTTGAATCTGTGTTTTTTTCTGTGGGGAAAAAAAAGCTGTTTTGGACAAGATATGTCACTGCTCTTGAAAACGTTTTTTGGAAAACAGAAAAACTCATTCATTGAACTGGACTGGATATGACAGAAGGAAGACCCTCCTTATCTGCGGAAAAGCATGTTCTGTTTTTCAATAAGTGCAAAGTGTTGCATACAGCAGTACATCAGCAAGAATACCACACTACAGTACCTAACCAGCCCATAAATCAAATGTGCAGAAACACGAATGCTGAATATAATTTTAGAAACACTCCTCTTTTGTGGAGCAGAATTCCTGCTTTTGCTGCCGAAAGCTTTTTAACATTTGAATGAATTTGCTTCATTTAAGGAACATTATTAACCTCCACGTTGGGAAAAGAATTCTGAAATCTGGCGCCCCGTTTCTCACTGTATTCTGTAAAAAAAATATCAATTTCTCGATTCTTTAAAATGGAGTAGTGCGCTGGAACGTTGACCACGCTCTGGCAGCCTGGCACTTAAGCGCTGGTGATGCAGACCCCCGGATGACAGGCCGATCTTCTGTGTGTGCTGAAAGGGGGACACCGCGGGACAAGTGCCATATGGCTGCATCAGCAGCCATGTCACCCTGCAACTCACCACTGGCAGCCCACTGAAGCTCAGCAGGTGTGAGCCTGGTCAGTACCTGGAGGGGAGACCTCCTGGGAAAAACTAAGGTTGCTGCTGGAAGAGGTGTTAGTGGGGCCAGCAGGGGGCGCTCACCCTGTGCTCTGTGTGGGTCCTAATGCCCCAGTATAGTGATGGGGACACTATACTGTAAAAAGGCGCCGTCCTTTGGATGAGACGTAAAAGGGTGACAGGGTGACATGGCTGCTGATGCAGCCATATGGCACTGAGGTCCTGACTCTCTGTGGTCATTAAAAATCCCAGGGCGTTTCTCGAAAAGAGTAGGGGTGTAACCCTGGCGTCCTGGCCCAATTTCCCATTGGCCCTTACCAATCATGGCCTCCTCATCATCCCCATCTCTGAACTGGCTTCATCACTCTGCTCTCCTCCCCACTGAGAGCTGGTGTGTGGGGAGCGTTCTGGCGCACTATGGCTGCCGTCGCATCATCCAGGTGGGGCTGCACACTGGTGGTGGTGGAAGGGGTCCCCATTACCTGTAAAGACCTCTGAGTGGAGTGTCCAGAAAAGCGCTATATAAGTGTAAGCAATTATTATTAATTATTAATTATTCTAATGCTGAATTTAACTTGTTGGATTGTCTGGGCTCGCTGGCTTGTTGCTCCATGTGTAAGAGCTGGTGACAAGGCGCTGACCCTTTGAAAGGCATGCTGCTGTTCCCTTTTCTGGGATTACTGCTGTCTGTGGGCTGTTGCTCCTGGGGATTTGCCTTGAGCGCTAATCTCTCTTTGTGTGGTTCTGGAGCAGCACTGAGTACACTCATCGCCAAGCTAAACCACTGTTGCAAAATGCAACACAGCGACCGTGCAAGAAACTCTTCACAGTTCGATCTCTCCTTTTCAATTTGTCTAGGAACTAAGACGTCACGTCAGAAGGACCCCCTTGATTTTGTTCTCTAGGCTTCCGTAGCGCTGCGCCGAATCTCAATCCGTTTTGTTCTGCAGATGCAAAATCCAGCATGATCTGATAAACATCATCCTGTTGCTGATGATGTTGATGAAACAACAGAGACGAGTAACCATCCCCCTGTGGAACGTGTGAGATTGTTTCACCAGAAAGACAAAAATCAATGCGCAAGGGCCAAAGATGCTGCATTAACATACTGTACATTCCACGCTGGTAAAGATTTGGTTTTTAAAACACTACCCTTTGTATTTCAAAGGAATTACTGTCTCTGTGAACATGCAGTGTACCCGTGCCCTTTCGATCATTAAGAAGTTTTCTGAATTACTTCATGGCGCAGAACAGTTTTCTCATTATCACTGCATATTCTGCGCCTGAAAACAGAGGATCACGCAGGGTTGATTTTGCTGTTTGTGCAGAGTGTCTGAGCTGGTGTGTGGGTGGCTGTGGGTGTGTGACTGAGCAGGAAGGCTGTTGGCTGCAGTCAGGGACTTGCACAGGGCTGCACTGAAAATCCCTTCAGAGAGAACGGCAGGGTCGTCTTTTGGTGTCGGGAACTGACTGTACTCGCCAGGCGAGGAGGGGAACAGCCAGAAACACACTGCCAGCATCTTCAGCACGCATCACCCAAGACCACGTACTGTGGGGCAAATGAATGTGATTTTAATTCGATTCCCTCTCTTATTAAATACTGTACTTGGGCAGGTGCAGCAAACAGAAAACGCCGCACTTGGCTCAGAGATTTCCATTCCATAAACTGAACACGAACAACGCAGTCTGACAGTTCACACAGGTGTAACAAGATCCCCTTTTTAACGAGGGGTAACAAGATTACACTAATGGGATGGTAATGGCAGCGAGAGACAGGCTTCCATTCTTTGCATATAATGGAATTTCACCAGAACCCGACAGTCTTCTGTTTCGATCACTGACTTGTCTGGGGTATTTGTTTAAGGCAATTTGCGAGGTTTATTCACTCATTAATGTGGTGAGGATTTGATCCTGTCTGGTGCTGTTACATACTTGGTCGAGGTGTTAGGATGCAATTTAATGTTGATGAGTCAGAAGAACATTCACTGCGCGGATAAGCGAGCAGCCGCTTGAGGAAATTAAAGGAAACGCTAAAATTGTGCATTGCTGATGTCCCACTGGTTTGCTTTAAAATGCCGACAAACACCTGTTTCCTTTACCGTTAGCAATCTTCTGCATCATTGCCCTGAAGCAGAGAAGATCGTGCGATGAAAAGGAAGAATCGACACTGAAAGGAAGAAGACCAAGTTAGCTCTTCAAGACTTCTTCAAGGTCTGGGGACACAAGTGGAAAATTAAGTTTGGGAACATTCAAGACAACAGCCCTGCACTTATGTCTCTATGTTGGCTGCCTATCTAGGCACATTTTCAATATAAGATCTTGTTACTGACTTTTAAGGCTCTAATAATAATAATAATCTGGCTCCATCTTACATCTGTGGACTCCTCCATGTTTCTACTCCCTCTGTTTAGGCTCCGCTCAGGTGAGGCTGGCCCTTTGATCACTGTACCTGGGAATGAATCCCGGACTTTTGGTGACCATATTTTTTCTGTCGCTGCTCCAGTGTTATGGAACGCCCCTCCTCCAACTCTCCTCGAATCTAAACTCAAAACTCATCTCTTTGCTAGGGCCTATGCCTGACTGACCTACTGTACATTCGGTCTGTATGAACCTGTACGCTCTTGTTTTTTCCCCCCATTTACTTTTTATTGTACTTTTTGTCTTTTTCTTTATCCTTGGGTTTATTACAATAATTCACCCATGGTATTCTTTAAATAAAAGTTATGAATAGAATTATTTGATACGGTACAGTACTAGCACCCAAATAAGCAAGATGGACCAAACGGACTAAACATAAAGGATACAAATGAGAGTAAGTCATTCAGCCCATTTAATCAATTTGGTAGGTGGTACCTAAATGATCCACTGGCCTTATCCAGATGATAATAATAATGAACAAAACCTGGGTATTGGCTTCAACAACAAGGATGTGTAAATGGGTTCCACACTCCCACAACTCTTTGTGTAAGCACCTCCTGTTCTCAGATTCAAACAAATTACCCAGTTTACCCTTCTCTGGCTTGTGTTTGACTGCTGATGCCGACAAAGGCCATGAGGTTAAGTTTGTCACACCTCCTCTTGTCTGTAACCTTCCCTATGTTCCAATGTAAGTACAGTACTGTGGATTCCCCACTCTAAAGATGTTTCACTTAGTTGAAACACTTGCTTGTTCACTTGTGCTCCTCAGTAACGGCTCTTACTGTAGTTCCAGCTAGGATCTCATACATCCTCTCAGTGTTGTGTAACCGGTTCAGTCTTTCTATGTAACTTTACAGCTTGCTTGATGCCTGCCTATCAAATCACTTCCCCTGTTGGTCACAGATTTCACTTGGCTCACAAGAAACCCTGAGACAGCTTACAACAATTTACACAAAGGGTCTCTGCACAATGGGGGGCTTGTTATACAAGCTATTTAATTGTTTGCAGAGTTCAGGCATGTAATGGCATTAATATTTGTTTGGTCGTGACACTATTTTTGCCATGTAATTTTCTTTATACAGTACATCATAGAACTGTTTTATTACTCTGATGTTTTTTCTACCAGCGTAATGTAAATGTGTGATTATCACCTTGATTACTCTGCTGTTTTACACTGCACATGGAGTGAAGCCAATACTGTATATGTTTTTTTTCCATTTTACCACTGTGCATTGTTCAAACATTTTAACAATGTTATTAACATATACCAACTTCTTATGCAAATGATCATTAAACATTATACATTTTCCTGTTTCATAACATCCCCCAAGAGCCCACTCCTCACCTGCTGTCTTTTGAAACCTCTCCAGTGCACAGGTAAGCCAGCTTTTCGGGCACAAATACCCAGAGCTGCATACAACAAAGCCCACCCTCGTACCATCACATGATGTACTACACTACTGTATATAATATGTATGGTTAAAAGACAATAGTAACCCTCTCTTCACACTCTACAATGTCAAATTGGCCCTCGCTCTCGACCTGCTTTGTAATCACTGCACTGCAAGTCACCTGCAGTCTGATCCTGCCTGGCAACACATCCATGCTCAAACCTTGTAAGTTTGTAATTTATAATTTTCTTTTATTACGAGACCCATTTTGTTTAGCCACGTATCTGACTGATCGTCTCTCACTGTAGCCTGCCAAGATCGTGTGCGAAGATACATGCTATTGGAAGATTTGACCATCAGACTGGTCTGAACATTTTCCTTCTACTAATTCAACCATCCATGGTCTCACTGCTTAATCCAGTTCAGGACCACAGGGAAGCAGGTGCCTATCCCAGCAAGTACAGGCCACAAGATGAGATGTGCCCTGGATAGGACACCAGTCCATTACAAGCCACACACAGACAGACTTTCCCAGAAGCTTATTAACCTACAGTACCTGTTCATCTTTGGGCTGTGGGAGAAAACCACAGCACCAGGCGAAAACCCACGCACCCACAGGGAGAATATACAACCTCAGGTCCAGAATGGAGACCCAGGCTATTAGCAATGTTAACAACTGTGCCACCAATTCAATGCAGCTGAAATAAAAGATGACAGTCCTTGGGTTCTTAATCATAGCATCTGATCTGCACAGGAGATCCAGGCTAACCTCTAAAGGAGGGCTTGTTATAGTCTGACAAAGCTTTTAGCTCTGAAGGACTGTTGGATGAGAAATCTAACAAAAGTTCATTCTGCAGGACCTGCATGACTGAAAAAAGGTTCCCGAAGACTGATTTTAATTTGCTGGGGCTCCATTTTTTTGTCTGCTTAATCTTTCGGAAATGAGAGCAATGAACCTTATAGGATTTTTTTACTTGCACGCCTAGTAGGGAAAATCATTTCTATCTGTGTTCAACTCTCACTTCTAATCTTCCAGTTCTCTGCTTGAAACAAAAGTCTTTCTATGCTAAGTTACATAATTTACCATATCAGTTAAGCACTGTACAATTAAACGTATGAATCAAAGCTTTGATTTCAAATTATTTTAGTGATCTTACATTTCACTACTCCCTACCACCTTCAAAAAAGGTTTAGATTGGAATAGATTAATTTTGTTTAACCAACCCACCTGACCTGGCCCACAGTAAGTCTAGTTTTCTTCTCATTAAAAGGTGCCCATTGCCCAACAGTGGTGGGTGTAATTTCTGCTTTCTCTGCAAGCTCCAGATCTTATTAAAGCTCATAACACTATGTTTACATCCATGCATAATGTCTAAAGGCTTTCACATTATACAACCAGAGGCAAATCACTCATGCAATGAAAATTGTTTCATCAGAGCATTAACAAACATGAACAGAGACAGCTCTTACTTCAGCCCTGCCTCATTCTACCTAAATTAATGCACAGTGTTGGAAATAATAATTCCTCACACTTATATAGCGCTTTTCTGGACACTCCACTCAGAGCTCTTCACAGGTAATGAGGATCCCCTCCACCACCACCAATGTGCAGCCCCACCTGGATGATGTGACGGCAGCCATAGTGCGCCAGAACGCTCCCCACACAGCAGCTCTCAGTGGGGAGGAGATCACAGTGATGAAGCCAGTTCAGAGAGGGGGATTATAAGGAGGCCATGGGTGGTAAAGACCAGGGGGAAATTTTGGCCAGGACACCGGGGTAACACCCCTTCTCTTTTCCAGAAACGCCCTGGTTTTTAATGACCACAGAGAGTCAGGACCTCAGTTTAACATCTTATCCAAAGGACAGCGCCTGTTTAGTATAGTGTCCCCGTCACTATACTGGGGCTTTAGGACCCACATAGACCGCAAGGTGAGCGCCCCCTTCGGGCCCCATTAACACCTCTTCCAGCAGCAACCTTAGTTCTTCCCAGGAAGTACTGGCCAAGCTCACACCTGCTTCACTTCAGTGGGCTGCCAGTGTGAGTTGCAGGCTGAAATAACTGCTGACTAGAGCTGGAAAGACTTTCACACAAATTGCAGTTGCCTGCTGCACACATAGGGCCCACAGATTCTGTAATGTGTGTTATATTCTGAGCTTCATGTTGTCCCTATGCATTTCCTACAACCCACCTCTGCATTCAATAATGTCATTTACTTGTACTTAATTTTGTAAAATGACAAAATGCTGCATACACTACAAGACCTGGACACTCATACTGAAGATTTCTAGGGCAAAAAGAATAATAAATGACAGCAAAAAGGAAGCATCAAAAAATGAAATATTGTGATTGTGGAATTGTGAGACCTGTAAATTCAATATTTGGTAGAAGTGATGTACCTCTGGCAGCAAGACTTACAGCCATAAGTCTTTTGTAACAGTTTGCATCCAGATCAAAAAGGTACTATCTGACCACAAAACGCTGACATGTTTGCAGCACCATTTACTGTACGTGCTTTGTTGCAAGCACCATATGGGATCCGAGATATAATAATTTTTTTTCAGTTACATACAACCCCCGTTGGGGGAATGGCGAGGATACTGTTGATCCACAGACATTTCTCCCATCTCAGCCACTGGGCTCTGTAATTAGCTGCTGGCCTCATGGTGACATCTCCAGCAGTGTCCCTGTTGCCTGGTTGCTCAGCTGGAAAGGACAGCGTGATTTAGGCAGTGCCTTCCACTTCTTAATGACTGACTTCACCAGGCTCACGGCGATGTGTTGAAATGTGTTTATCCCCTTCTCCAGGTCTGTGCTTTATGCAACATATACTGTATTATGCAATCATATGAACCACTATTACTACTCACAAAGGCCACTCATCTAAATGTGCAGCTCATTCAGCTAATGGTAAGGTAAATTAATTTAGGTTTACCACAGCAAAGAGTCTGAATACTTATACGGATGAAAAATGTCATTGCATTATTTGTTTTACCTATCCCTGTTTATCTGTTTTGAAATGTGTGAAATAGGTTGTGTATCTAACAAATGTTCAGGAATTATTTTGCAAGGCACTGTAACTAAATATTGGGATTAAAGAATAACTTCTCTGTTCAAGAACTATAGGTTGCAGATGAAGTGGTGTGCAACCCTAGCTTTGAAGTTACATCACAACACTAATTATCCAGAAAGAACAGAGCAGTACAGATGCTAGTGAGCTAATGAGACACGGGTAAGGATTTTCTCAGTAACCATGAAGCACAAGGCTTCCGGGAGGTAAGCTAATGCTTCTTCTTGTGACTGCAGACTGGCTGTAAAATGAAAACTGGTAGCACTACTTGCAAAATGACTGCTGGGGCGATTTAAAATCACACTTGTGCCTTCTGGCCTTCCATATGAGCAGACATTGATTCTATTTAATATTTATACGTATTCCAGATGATTGAATCATCAAATCAATAGCATACAGGATTGTATTTACCTGCAGCAATCCCAATTATTAACCATTATGAACAGTAATGGTTTTCAGATTCAAACTCAATTGGCCTTAGACATCTCTGCTCAGGGCCAGAACAAGACAGCTGTGTAAGACTTGGGGGTCTTATTTGGGGGGAATTTGAAATTGATGCAGGAAAATGCCCCAGTTTTGGTTGTGTACTCAGTCTGTAAAAGTTATTATAAATGTAAATTAATCCAAAAAAGCAGGTTTTTAATGATCCATTAGAAATAAGATTCCATCTATATACCAGCCTGTTAAAACATTGATATAATGGAGAAATATCAATGTTTAAGTAATACTGACAGGTAGGAGCAGTAAGTGGCATACTGTAAGCAAAAGTTAATTAACTTATGTCATCATTAGTGACAACTTAGCTGACATTATCGATAAATGTGTAAAAATGGTTGTTTTTATTTTTCATTTTTTGTTTTTTTAAAATCTATCATTTTAAAGCAGCCCATAATGTTAAACATTACTTAACGGTTTAGTTAAATCACTGAAGGATCAAGAGACGACAGAAGATCCTCAGTAGGGGTGTATGGTAAAGTTTATTATACATCACTTCACACGTGACAGAGAAAAGACCGAACAATTTGTTGTTTTGTGTCTCAACTGTTCTGCTCTATATTTCAAGTGTTGCACACGGCTGAGATTTAAAAGCCAAACCAAGAATCTTAACTGAAATTCTACTTGACGCCTTCCTAAAAGCGGCTTAGCTTCCCCCAAGTTTATTTAAAAAGTTGTGAAAACGAACGGTTTTGTAGCGCTAGATTGAGCACGTTTAACCTGAACGTATTTTAATCATCGATCGACAAACAAAAGTGCTTCCAAAACGATAACACGACAGAAGACGGAACCCGCCTCTCAGAAGAGCTCGCCTCCCCGCGGTGTCGAGGAACTGAGCGCTGCGGGTGTCAACAGGTTTGCTCCGAACTTCAGTGCGCGCTTCGGTGGAGCCCGGACACACGCCCAGCAGAGAAAAGAAACCTGATTGTAACGAGAGGGTCGACTGCGTTAAAAACCAGATATTATCTTTCGTGAAGTCATATTTTTGTACTGTGCGTAAATAACTGTTTCCACTGAAGATTCAGGGAAGAACCTGGGTGTTGATTTGCAAAATGTTGGTGCGTTCACATGCAGTGCCCAACGTGGCTGTACTGTTGAAGACACGATAAAGTGGCACAGGTACGGTGCAACAATGTATTAAAAATAAATTAATATTGTAAAAAAAAAAATCGTACCTGTTAAGTACTGCATTTCCCCCCCGGTACGATACAATGTGTGTTGTACTGGGCTTTTATGTAATATTGCACAAAACTTAACACCGAAGGAAAGAAAAGGTCTGTCCCATAAAACACGTCTTTTCTGAGGAAAACATACTGCCACATAGAGGACACTGACCCCCTAAACAGCGATTAGCCGGGTTGTATTTTGTGACGAGAGGGCGATATTCACTGCGTTCAGTCTTCGACGTGTGTGTACCAGGGCTGAGCCTCTTCAGGCGCCCAGCAGACATCGAGCAGCCCCGCATTTCTCATTTCTGAAGGCGAGTTTGGTTGCAGAAAGTCCGTCCATAAGAGCTTCAGGTTACCTTACAAGTAACTCAAAGTCATACGCAGTATTATCACAGAGAAGAGAAATACGTGTTAATCTTCAGGATGTTGTCGCTAAGTACAGTATAGTGTTCAGAGCTTTCGAGGCTGATTTTACAAAAAAAAAAAGTCCACCTTTTAAATTGGAATCACAAGCCCTTTGCGTCTCCACTAAATACCTAATTAGCAAAACCTTTGAGTGCGGGATGCTTTAAATACATATTATTAATGAAGATGTAGTTAAAATGTCAAGCTTGCAATTATCTGCACGGTACATCTCGGTTCAGTTGAGTAAACTGTCTCAATCAACAGCTGGCCAAAATCAATGCGCCTTACTGTAAACTACACAGGACTGAAATGCGAGTTAAACGGGCTTGAGGATTTGTCATAAACGTCACCTGTTAACTCCGATTGCGAGATAGGTGCGGTACCACACGCAGCGCCAATGGTGTTAAGTGAAAAGCAAGTCGCCCTCTTGGGCGATCGGTAGACTTTTGGCGATTTTAACCGAGGAGCACAGTCGCAACTTTGAACCGGCCAAATGACAAAACTCCCGAAACCGAGCGACGTTAAGTGCGATGCGAACACACTTAACGCCGATAAAGCCGTTTGCCGCAAATAACAGCGAGCTAGACTTCAGAATTTGCGCGGCTGTCAATCTGGTAACGGAGGTGCTGACGGATCTCCCCCTGCAGATATCCCCTTCTCTGGAGTCCTCTGGACAGTGCCCAGATGCGCTAACAACGGCCAGGCGTGCCTCACGCCACAGAATGGTTTGGAAAGTACATCTGCGTGGACATTCCCCGAGTTATATAACTTACCTGTTTGTCCAGAGTTTCCTTGCCCGCCGCGGACATTTTCGGCGCAGGCACCCTCTCGCACGTGCATCCCTCTAACAAATAGATCCCAGCAGGTCTGGCGCTCTGCTCGTTCTCGAAGTAAAAGAGGACATTTTGGTAGAGAGCGAAATACTTTTCGTGCCACCGACTGTTCTCCGCCGTCTTCTTGCTGAGGTAGCCGCGCTTGGTCCCCTCTTTGCGCGCAACCACGGAGAGGTATAAAGCGTGCCCTTCATTGTATCGTACCGTCTTCTGCATTTTCCACCCCGATTAAAAGCGCCGTTCCCTCGACACCATAGCCTTCAACTTTCCCCCGTCGTCGGAGCGAGAAGGGTGAAAAGGGGCGCATTGACGTGCAAGAGAACCCCAAGCTCACCAAGGCGCACGGAAAAGTTTGCGGGAGAGAGCCGCGCCACAAGCCATATCCAAATCAGCCCAGGCGAGGATCTATCCGGAGGAGTAACGGGACCAATCCATGACTGCTTCGTTGACAAAATAGGCACAATTAAGCCAAACCCACAGATAAGAGTGAAGGAAACAAACTGGAATTAAAAGAAGGTCGAAGCTAAACGCAACAGGGAATATTACATATATTTACTGTATATTAGCATCCACCGAACAGACGGTAAAACAGAATCACGAGTGAAATCTGCTTTAATCGGCTTTAACACCAATTTAAAGAGACAGGGCTGGTCGCCACTGGCTGCTTTTATCTTGTGTAGTTCTCGATTTTAAAGGGATGGCACCGCGGTTCAACAAAACCCTCTTTTTTTTTTGCATTGCTAGAAAAATAAAGGCGGAGCCAAACTGCTTTGTTCCGTTTAAGTGTCCAGGGTTTTAATTAGGAAGAAGAAAATTGTTGGTTCACAATGCGTCGGCTTGTGTGTGCTTCTCTCTCCCTGTGTGACTGCGCAAACACAACCGTTCATTAGTAACACCATCAAGATTCCGCTTTCTCTTTCTGACAACGACTTTTCGAGTCGCTGCTTCTACTCGGAGATATGAAAGCCACAGGTCCTCAGGAGATAAAAGCCAGTGCCCGCAAATTAGAAGTTAAGAACCTCGTTTTGTTGTATGGTTTTACGTCTTCAGCAATGAAAAAAAAAGAGAGAGTACGTGTGCGTCAAGAAAAATAAGAAAAAAAAAACATGAATATTTGCAAATTCTGGCAAGAGATTGAATAGCTTTAGAGTCGGTATGAATTTAAAATATTTTTTGTGTGTTTATATTGACTTGCTAACCTGCTCTTCGCAAGCTTCTGTTAGACGTCAGTATTGTACAATTGTCCTTTCGTCATAAACTTACCTATAGAATGTATTGACACTGTGTGTAATGACGTCGGTGAAAGCTCAAAGTTTATTGTTCTGCACAACGTACAAAGTGAAGGAAGTTTTAAGGTTACAACACCGTACTGTGCGTAATAAAAATTCGCCTTTTACGCGTCTCGGAGTTTTTAAAAACAGTTGTATAAAATCGCTGCCGTCGCCTGGAATGAGCAACATTTCTAAGGGTAAATTCAAGAACCAACAAGGCAATAGATGGGTGTTTTATTTAGCGTGAATAGCCTTTAAGATAACTCCCTAACAACATGATTGTACACCTTTTGACTCAAAGATTTAACCTCCCTAAAAACAGAGGAAAAGCACAGACGTCAGCCCAGGTGAGCAGTAGGTGGATCTACAGTAGCTACTGTACCAATTAAGTAACTTCATTAAGATTCAATTACAAGACCTGTGTGCTGAGCTATAGTAGAACTCCATAAAACTTGACAACTGAGGGTGGGATTGCTTCACCACGAAAGGGATCTAACTCGATCGTGATGCTTAGGCTCCAGTGCAGACGCCGACTGAGAAAGGCCACGAAACTGGTGTCATGTTTTTGTTTTTTTTACCGCGGTCACCTGCAAGCAATAGTTATAATAAAGTAGTTCAGGGGGGTAGCTGCGTCAGCATGCGTAGGCTGCAAAGGAACAAGTAATAGGTTTATTCCATGCTGAAAAAGAAGAAGAAAGAGAACACAACGTTTCGGCCGTGGAGCCGAAGGTGAAGAAGGCTCCACGGCCGAAACGTTGTGTTCCCTTTCTTCTTTTTTTTCAGCATGGAATAAACCTATTAATAGTTATAATAAAGCCAGCCAGTCTTTCTGGCAGGCTGATGTCCGCTTCTAAGAGTAAGGCAAGCATCGCAGCGCAGTCATTAACATCAGCCACAGACTCTGCACCTGCCGGTTTCGAGTACACGCCACGTTCCCTAGACAACGGCAAATTCCGCTACGCGACCAGGACCGGGTCCGCTGCTCTCGGACAATTCTACCCGGTCGTGAAGGATTCGAGGGGTGACGTCACTACGTAACGTTCAGTGCCGCTGAGCCCTGTTACACCGGGGACGGTCTGAGAGCAAAATAATAGTCCATAGTCCATTACCGTTGTTAACGGCGTAACTAAATTACTGTATATTCGTTTTCATGACGATGTGGCTGGACTGGACTTCCATTTTGACTACACGGGTTATTGCAGGTTTCAAGCTCTGATGATCAAATTGCAAACACGTTCGGTGGCACTAAAACCTTAGATTTTAAGTCACCTGTAACTTCTATCAGAGAACAGGTCATGCTGATGGAAATCCGGCTTCAGTCTGTTGAGTCTGAAGTGGAGATAAGTAATGCCATGGCATGCTCAGTCTAGTTGAAGTGCAAGCTGGTTATCAGAGTTCAGACTCAATAGTTTCAGTAGTGAGACCGAACAGTCAGCCTGTCAGTTCCATGGCCTGGCGCTAAGCCAGACATCAGAATGACTGCACTGATATCCGTGTCGCACATTTTAAAACCATGCACTGTGTAACACAACTGAATTCAGTAATTTGGCAGTGTGGTGACTAGTTATGCTGCCTCATAGCAATGGTCCTTGGTTTCTCTAACAGAAGGCCAGTGTGTCTGCTGGCTGTCCAGTCCTGGTTCTGGAGGGCCGGTGTGTCTGCAGGCAGTCCAGTCCTGGTTCTGGAGGGCCGGTGTGTCTTCAGGCAGTCCAGTCCTGGTTCTGGAGGGCCGGTGTGTCTTCAGGCAGTCCAGTCCTGGTCCTGGAGGGCTGGTGTGTCTGCAGGCTGTCCAGTCCTGGTACTGGAGGCTGATGTGTCTGCAGGCTGTCCAGTCCTGGTCCTGGAGGGCCGGTGTGTCTGCAGGCTGTCCAGTCCTGGTCCTGGAGGGCCGGTGTGTCTGCAGGCTGTCCAGTCCTGGTCCTGGAGGGCCGGTGTGTCTGCAGGCTGTCCAGTCCTGGTCCTGGAGGCTGCTGTGTCTGCAGGCTGTCCAGTCCTGGTACTGGAGGCTGATGTGTCTGCAGGCTGTCCAGTCCTGGTCCTGGAGGGCTGGTGTGTCTGCAGGCTGTCCAGTCCTGGTACTGGAGGCTGGTGTGTCTGCTGGCTGTCCAGTCCTGGTCCTGGAGGGCCAGTGTACCTGCAGGTTTCCGTTTGAGCTCAGCTCTTAACGAGGAAAACCAGTTCGTTACTGGTTTAACTGGATCAGCCCTCTTTAGGAAACAGCGCTTTAAAGAGACCTAGAAAACCTGCGGACTCACTGGCCCTCCAGGACCTGAATTAAAGTGCCCGGGCTCAAAACAATGTCTAGACGGTTTCCCGGTTTGTCATAAATATACAGTATTTACTTCATTCTGTACTGTTCTTTTGCTGTTACAGTACAGGTAGTACTTCATTCTCTTTATTTTAGCCTCCTTTTCAATTTCTCTCTTGGCCTAATATTCTTTTTTACCCATGTTTGCAATACATTGTGCATATACTTGAACTGTACCCCGTTGTTTTGAATCATTTTATGAAGTGCTCTCTTTTCCCTTACATTTGTCCTTATTGAGTTGTTGAACCATTTGGGTAACTGTATTTTAACTTTTGATTTACTAACTTCTGAGATACATCTGTTGTTATTCAAGCAGAATATTTTTCAGCTGTTGCCGTCCAGTTTTAATAGATACAATAAATGCAAATGAACTAATCCGAGACAACCACAACCAAAAACATCTTTTTTTTTGCTTGACGGTAAATATACACAGAACATCTTTTCATAATATTCTATAGCTCGTGATGTAGTTTCATTAACAAAGCTGGACTCATCACAACTTTTAGCATTTTTGAAATAAATATTCAAATTGCCTTGGGAAGGCTCATACCAAGATGTTTATTTTGTTTTGAACTAAGATATGCACAAGACACATCAATGTGCACATGCACATCAAAAGAGAATAATGGGTAAAAAAAAACCCTTTTGATTTCAGCATACTTACCTTTGCTGCCCAAGACCTTTCAACATGCAACAGGCAAATAGCAGGAAGATATTCTTCGGTACACTTTTGCATTGCTCTCTACACTTCATTTAATAAAGCCTGTTAACAGTAGAATAGGATAATAGCAGTGCACAAAAGCAAGATTCCCCCTCTCTTTTGCTGTAGGGTTTCTGTCTGTACAAACTAGCTGTGATATGATACCTGTGATATGGCCTCAATGTAAATGTACTGTATGTCTGTGGCTGCACACATAGAGATTGTGTTTGCATCCACCCAGGGGGCTCACTGGATCATGGTTTTTTGGTTCTTTGACAGTGCCACTGCTGGTGATGGTAACTGGATAAGAATTCCCTACATTCATGTAGTGCTTTTCAGCCCAAAGAATTCTAAAGCGTTTCACGTAGAGAACGGTGATACATTTAGCACTGAACTGCATCACCCACCTACTGTAAGTAACACATGATAACCCTTTCGTACTATAAGACATAACAAAAAGGTAGACAAGTGAGTCCAGTAAATAAAAACAATTATATTAGTTGAAGGCCAGATTGTACAATTCCAGAGCAAACTAGGGTTAACACTCCTGCTCCTTACGTACAGTGCCATGGAGATCTTTAATGATTAAGTAGTCAGGACCTCAGCTTAACATTGGAACCAAAGGACAGCACCTTCCACTGCACAGTGTCTCCAGTCAGCACAGTGGGATTGTGTTAGAAAGTCTGGTCAAGAGGAAAGAGCGCCACTTACTGGTTGACCACCACCAGTTGAAGCAGTACCTTGATTTTCCTCGAAGATCTCTCATACTAGTATTGATTAGGCCCAGCTTCTCATAGCGTCTAAGAGCTAATGAGATCAGGCTACACGGTGGTGCTGCTGCTGCTTTCACTGTTATCAGACACCAACTATATATTATTTCAACTTATTATTACACAAGTCTTCTATAACATGCTCCAGCTAAGACACCCAAAACTTATCATATACTGTACACCACCTAGGCAATTCAGTAAAAAGGCAGTAAGCGATCAACAGTTAAGTATAAACATATCACAAAGTAGTTGCTTCCCATAAAATCGCGACTCCCTTGAGTGACAGTGACAACATTGATGAAGACCCACCCCTCCTCACCTATCAGTTTATTGAAGAGAGACACCACCTTACTCCTCTCGTTATACTTTAAAGATTTTCTGCTGTTTGAATTAACTGACAAGTTGTGAGACAAAAGTCGCTCCAGAGCACCCCTGAAGATGAAAGTCGGCAGTCTGGGAAAAATAAAACTGCTCCAGCTGTGACACAGAAGAAGCCAGTGTGGAATTAATTTCCTTCTCAAATTGCAAAAGGCTAAGCTTTGTATGTTCAAGTCACTTTGCTATACTCTTTAAAAGAGATCGTACTGGAGGACCTCTGCAGCTTTCAGGGACGATGCCTTTCCTCCTAAAAAGGTTCCTCTTTTAAAATAGGACTTTTTGTTTTTGCCAGTATACAAATAAAAGGGTGCAGGTTCAGCTGACATATTGGAGAAAATATTTTGTTTCAGCCTCTGGGTCTGGAGGGAATTGAGATGAGAGAGCAGGATAGAAAGGCAGAGCTGAGCAAGGAATCTGCAGAAGAGAAGACAAATAGTTGCTGCACAATGAAAAACAGAATCATCAACCGCAAGTCAGTTTTCTGACCAAAATAATTCTTTGAAACTCAGCAAGAACTTACCAGTAAAACACCAAGAACATTCTTTGAACCTTTCTGCCTACTGCTTTTTTCTTGTTAGTTAAACCCTAACTCGTTGCCTTTTCCTGTGGTACATTCAACCATATGAAAGTTTCCCAGCTATATCTTTTCCACCTCGCCAAAATAATTGCTTTTGTAATTGTAGGTATGGAAACGAACTCGATGACTTCAGTATTTAAATACTCAGTCTCAACTAAACTGATTGTTTGAATATTCCAATATTGTTTTCACAAAAACAGATATTATTTGAATCATATAATTGAATAAATCGTAGTTATTTGAACAAAATCTTAATATATAACTTAAATTATTCCCAAAATACTTAAAGAATGATCACACAATAAAGCCTGATGAATAGTTTAAAAGTAATAATTAGGTTCCAAGTGGGTCTTGAATCGTCCGATGGTTCAGAGGGATCAGATATGAGCAGGAGATTAAACAAAGCTGTTCTTTTGAAACTCAGAAATCAGGGAGTAATCATTACCTTGAAAATTGAAATGTGTAATGCATAATGTAAGCGTAACTAACCCTCGCTTGTGTTTACATTCTCAATGTCTGAACTCGATGGTAAATATTTCAGCCCTTGTTCCACAGTAAAACATTTTACATCGCTAGTAGGCACAAATACGAACTGAGTAAGGTTTTACAGAATGTTTATTTTTATATGGTTTCCAGTTTTCTCATCATTTGGGTTTATTTTAATTGTTTACTTTGTTTTCATTGCACTGGACGGACGTCGGATAGTGAATTCATTATTCAGCGAGCACCTATCTGGTCTAAATGTCCAGCAAGAATAAACACTGGGCTGAGGCTTCTGACACTTGGATAGTGTAGGGTGTGAATGGGTCATCTAAAAGACAAGGGGGTCTGATTATTGGGAGATATGGGACACCTGAGTGGTGTTAACAACAGATGTGTTAGGGAGCTCCTAAGAAGGCAGACTTGCGTCTCTTTCTCGGGTTATCATTTCAGACCAGTGCCAAGCTGAGAAGGTTGAAGAGATGACTTAACACACTTCTGCTGAAAAACAGGCTGTGATTGTTGCTTTGGGCACCTCTAAAGTGAAGATCCAGCTGCCATCTTGGAAAGAGGTCCCTGTTCAGGGAGAGAAGTTTTTTTTCCTCAGATTGCTTTAGGGCAGTCAGCAGATTGGCACTGTACTGTGCATTAAAGTCGCTCTGGAAGTTTTTGAGTCTAATGATGCTACAAATGTCACGCTATAGGTATCAGTAACATTGTTGGAATACTGACTGAGTATTACCTTCAAATGGTTCCAGATTGGCCACAAGCTCATAAAGGCACTGGGCATCTGCTTTAGTGCGTTCTACTAGTGCTTTAATTTCTCTGGGTGAGCTCTTGAGATGTATCATATCCGTATCATCTTGAGAAGAGAGATTGGAGGCAGAAACCGAACCAGCTGACTTGTGTATCCAGGACATGAATGAAGGCCATTCAGGTCAACAGGTCTACAGGTCGACATGAATTCAAGTCTCTACCAGGAACTCATTCACACACACTGTGGTCATGCCAGAAAATACAACTATATTGGAAATTCATACATCCTGCGCTTACTTATATAGTAAACCTAGACATACTGTATCATTTGAATTCTCTATTATGTATTTGGGTAATTTTACTTTTGACTACATGGAACTCAAAGATAGATATATACTGGGAATTTTTTTAGCTGCTAGCAAGAAAACCATCACGAGAAAATGGTTTACTAAAGATCCCCCAACACCGGAACAGTGGATCAATGTTATGAAGGAGATTTATATAATGGAAAAGATCTCCTTTCTCAGAAAGGTTTAGCAAATACTGGCAAGGCTGGACTGGGTTTGTGGGCCCATTGAGACCTGAGTTTAGTTTGTGAAAGGGAATGAAACAGTGTTTTGTCTAGATTGTTGGTCATTTGTTGCGTTGTTGCTGATTATATTTCTAGATGTAACCTCCCATCCATGTTGTCATAATGTAAAATAATGAATCATATAAAAAATATAACAAAAATGTGAAAGATGAAAGCTGTCAATTATTTTACTTTGTATTGTATATGACGTATTTGTAAATTCTTTCATCGTTAAATAAAAAAAAGATTCTACCAGGATATTTGGACAAACAACCACGTACTATATCCCTGTCAAAGAGCTTCAGGCTTGGTTGAAAACCAATATAATAATGATAATGATCTGAGGAATGTCTCCAAATCCACAACAAAAGCTTCCAGAGCACAAAATTAATGTTCTTGACTGGTTAGCGCAATTTTCAGATCTCGTTCTTGGTCTGAGGTCAGAAAAACGATTCACAATCAAAAACCACAATCAGAATCGAAAAAGAAATCAGAGGACTTAGAGTGCAGTATTTCTGCCTAGAGGAGGGGTCAAAAAATCCCCCTTCAGCGCTGACAGAACTTTGCAATACAATACAGGAAGCATCTAGAGAGCAACATTACTGCTAGAGGAGGATTCACAAAATACTATCTGTGGGGGACTAAATAATAAGTCTCTATACTGTAACGGTTTCTATTGTGATAGCACTGTTAGAAAACCGTATCTTCACTCATAAATACATGAGGAGCGAAAATATTCTATAACACTTATCCTAAGATAGACAAAAAGATTTGAGGTTGTACTGTAAGCTGCAGTGCTTGCAAAAGGCTTGAATTTGTTAAAAGTAAGGTTTAAGAAAATGAATCACAGCTTTAGAGCTTTATAGATGTTATAGCATCTTGAAGCAGTGGTGTTTCCTCAGGATACTGTAGGTTTTTTCAAGCGTTTTAAACTCGTTACTCGTTTTACCAGAGTATAGAGTCAATCCATTAAGCTTTTTAACACTACCTTTGGGAATGGACTTGTTGTACTTCATCAGTTATAATACCTTAATAATTTTTATAGGTTTTAATTCATTACTGTAATAAAACTTGCACAATTTAAAAAAAAAACTGCAAATTCAGGATAATAATTAAAATGCTGTATAATAATTTCAATATTTAGCATGCCAATGTACTTCAACAACAAAAAAACACTTTTTGGGATATGTTTTAAGCTGTTTTCAATTGCTTAAAATGCTATTTAATATTTTTTTAAAAGAGCTACTTTCTACTACATATATCTGATTAATTTTCAAATAATAATCACTCAAACCATATCTAAAACTGTATTTATCCCTGGTCTGCTCCTCACCATAACCTACCACTCTGCACCTTAGGAAGTTGGTAGTGAGGGGACTCAAGAAGAAAGACAAAATCTTAGGAAAGATAACAAGCAAGAAATTAAATCTGGTCATGCCTGTTTAGAGAATAATAAGGCTTGCAAAGGTCATTTGGCTGCATTTTGCCATTTGGTTGCTTGTAGCTGATTGACCCTCATCTGTTTCAAGAAGGAATACAATACAGTAACTAGGCTGAGCCCCATATCTTATTGTGCAAAGACATGTCTCAGTTTTTCACATCTAAATTATCTCCTCGTTTCCAGTTTTCTCCCCAAGTATGCATTTTGCAATTGACCTTGAAGTACAACCCAGGGTTAATCTGACTGATTCCTTTAAGGATTTTGAAAACATCAACAAAGTATCCAAAGTATCCGCCATCCTTTCCTTCAGTTAAGTTCAGTTACTCCTGCCTTTCAGCACATGACATGACCTTAAGATCGGGGATTAACACGGCTGTTGCTCTCTGAACTCTCTCCAGAACAGCAATGTTCTTTTTGTAATATGGTGGCCACGGCAGAACACAGTACTCTATGGTGTTGATTAAAGAGGTTTCTGATCTTCAATGTTGATATGAATGTGATACAAACATTAGACAAACACTGTCTACCAAATCAGTGCGCACTGAAGATGCTGATGTGCAAGGAACATGTACAACACCCAGAGCACGTCACCCTACCCTTGGTGCCAATCAGTCAATTGGTCGCCACCTATTCTGGATAATCACAGTCACAGACAGCTGAATCACAAGCACCGGCACAGTCAACATGACAGGACGCCTGGCTTGAGATCACTCTGAGCTCAGTGAGCACAAGTGCTGTTCGAAACACCTGGAAACTGCATGCTGCTGTGCAGTGTTTATTTGACGGCTTGTTTATTTGTGAAGCTACAGATACAAAAAAGATGACCACCTTTTGTGATCTCAGGTATCTTTAAATATAGTGCCTCAGTAATTCTACCCTTAGAACATCTTTAGGACACATATGTTTTCCATCATTTCACTGATGCTGGATCAGTAAAAGAAAACAAAATAGAAATGGTTGAAATGCCTTATCCAATTGGTAACCTTTCTCATGTTCTTAGCAGCCTTCAAAGAGGTGACTACAGCTACCCAAAGATGAATGCTAATTGGGGCTTGTGGAGCTGGCTAAGGATTTCTTTTGATCGAGCGCGTCAAATTAAGGCTAAATACCTCATTTTTCATCCTAATTGTCAGAGCAGGAAAGCGGAAGACGTCTTTAACAGGGTCACAGGTGTTAATGGCTCAGAGTGGGTGTGCGTGGCGATCTGAAGAGAACAGCACAGGTTGCTGATAGGAGTTAATAAGAACAGTTGACCCTGTCTCCTGTGGTGCTGCAAAAGTGTATTTTTTTTCTTCTAGGCATGATTCACAGCCGGCAGGAGGTCTGTCACCCCATATAGCACCCAGCCAGACACATTACGCCTCAGAAGACTGGGTCTGCTTTCTGTAGCTTCTACTGCAATAAATTAGTTGTAAATAAACACAAACACTTTGCTTATTTCTCACCAGTTACTTAAATGCAATTTAAAAATGAAATTGTTAGACTGATAAAAATCTTTTGTGTCCTGATCTTTGGGAAAAAAAGCTCCGTGTTCTGGTCTGCAGCATGCATTTTGCTTGCATATCTGTTCACGTGTTCAGCAAGGAGAGCATTTTTCCACTTAAGACGCCCAATGTGGGCATGTCTGCTCCCATAGCGAATTTGACTGCTTACATCATTTTCAGGAGACCTTGACGTCCCTCAGCCAGGGCTGCTGTTTATGATGTCATAGTTGCAAGTGTCATGTGATCTGATGTTTTAAAGCATTTAATATGTATGCAAAGCGTTTGGCAGCATGGTGGCATAAAGGTTAGTACTTCTGCCTCACAGTGCTTCGATTCCATGATCCTTTAACATAGGCCTATAGAAGGCACCTTCTATGCGGAGTCTGCATGTTCTACCTATGTCAATGTGTGTTTCTGCGCTAACACAGCACATAGTAGGCTGGCCAAAGGGCTCTCCTGCTTCTCAATAAGCATCTATGCCACGTTCTCCCTGGGAGCTGCAGGTGACGTCGGAGTGCTCTGGCGTCTCTCAGGGACGCAGCCTGGGCTCAGGGCAGGGCAGGTTCGGTTCCCAGAGGGCTGCTCGAGGTCAGCGTGGTCCTGCAACGCTGTTCTTGAAGCCAGCACGATGCACGCAGGGTTCATCCCCTTGTAGCACCTGAAGAGGCCTGTAGGCTCTCGGGCTGGAGGTCATATCATGCCATCTTGGACTACTCAGCCCAGAGTGACAACACAAAGACTGGGGCATACTCCACAATTATAATGCACCTCCAGCAGTCATCAAAAAGACAATGAATCTGTCATCCATTCTTTCACTTTCTGATCGCAAAAGGGCTTTCCTGCTGCTCAATAAGCCCAGGGTACTCCAGCCAATCCCCTCCCTGCCTGTCCTGTTTTTGTGCAGCACCCAATAATTATAGGCCTCATCCTACTCCTTGTTCACCGAGGACTCCACTCAACAATGTTCCCAAAGGACCCAGGATCTCCATGGCCTCCAAGTACAAAACAGAATTTCCCCAGAGGACAAAGAGAACCAAGCCAGGCATTTTTTACATTAGAGCACACAACCATAAATCAGAAAATAGAGTAAAAATGGGCTTAGGTTCATCATGTTTGGAAACCAGTCTTCAAACCTGACATATTCCCCTGGGGCTGATATTGCTTCATAAATACTCCTCACAGTTTTCACTTGCTGCAGTGCTGCTAAAGTACCAAATAAAAAAAGAAGGCCTTGAAATTTCACGATGTGACATCTTGACATCTAAAACGCCTATATTGACGTTATCTGCATAATGTGTTAGAGACGTGTAAGTGCTCGAAGCTTATAACTGCTGTCGCCGTGGAAATTGCCAGGCCTGCACAGAAACAGCCTCGCCAACACCAGTACAGGCCGAGAGGAGTCAGAGAAGCAAGGATAACAGCGCTCCTTCCAACTCTGGAGGGTTTATTCCACTTAAAGACACAGGACACTGCTGAGGAATCATATTTCTAATCACGTTTTCATGTATTTATATAAACTTTTGTGAAAATGTAAGCACACCCCCTCAAGATTTTACGGATTAACATACAGTATTCAGGCAAATCTGACCTTCACCTAGACCTCACCAATTCCTAATCGTAAATACAACTGACTTCATTTGACGTATCACACACAAACATTTCTACCTTGTCATTATTTATTTAAAAAGAGCTCAGCCAGCACTCGATTTCTTTGTGTGAAAAAAGTAAGTGCAAGTGAATCACTGCACCAGGCATGTGACTGAAATTCCAGTGTTTTTTCCTTGCTGTCCTTCATTCCCGTTGGCACTCCCTTGCTGAAGTGCAGCTTCCCTGTTGCACTGCTCCTGCGCCTGGCAGCAGGAACGGGGAAGTCGGCTCGCGCCACAGTGCTGCGCCTCTCTCTGAAGTGCGGGAGGAGCAGTCGCGCGTGGGCGCCCAGCTGGGAGAGCAGAGCCGGCCCCCAGTCGGCCGCGGACGCACGAGGCCAGCGAGGCTCACGTGGAGCTCGTCCGCCCAGGGTTCGAGAGCTCGGCTGAGCGCTCCGCAAGGAGCGCCCTGTGGAAAACAGACAGGAGCACCTCGGAGAGATCAGCGCCTTCACCTTGCGCTGGTCCCATGTGGTTGAAAGTGGGGAAGGGTGGGGAACGTGGTTTTGCACATCAAATGCCAGGGAGGACGTAACAAAATTTGGCAGCCAGGACCCTGACAGGTCTAGTGCACATTACTTCTGTCCTGGAGTCCTTGCACTGGCTTCCTGTCAAGTTTTGTGTATAAGGCTCTGCATGGTTTGGCACCTCAGTACCTGACTGAACTATTATCACCCTACTTCCCACCTTGCAACCTTGGCTCTTCTAATTTTGATCTCCTATCTGTCTCCCAAGCCCGTCTACACTGTGGGTGACAGGGCCTTCTCCTGCTGCCCCAAAGCTCTGGAGCTCCCTCCCCAAGGATATCGGAGAGTCAACTTCTCTCTGATGGGGTACACCCTGAATGGGACCCGAGTCCAGCACAGAGCATTAATTTAAATGAAGTCTAATTATGCAACAGTATTATTCTCTTTCACAACACTATTCTTCTGAAGACCCTTGTCCTTGTATATTATGAAGCAGATATAGGGCTTTGTTTCTACAGGATGTCGGTCTTAAACAGGAAAAAAAAAAATTAATAGAGGAGATCTATATTTCAATCCGTCGGTCTGCGTTGGTTTTTTCCAGTAATGTCATACATTTCTCTTTGAAAGTTGGTGACCGCAAAGTGCCCATTACAACAGAAGCCCTCTTCTGCTGTTTGACTGACACAGATGATTCCCTGGTCTGTAATCCCACAAAAAGATGCCTATAGCTCTTCATGAGCAAGGTTTATCAGAGCAGACATGATGATATAGCATTGCTGCATTGGGATTTTCTTCAATGAGTGGAGTTTGTATTTTGTCTTTCGTCAGCTATTTTTCTTAAAAATTATAATGCCAGTTTGCACTTTCATTGTCTGCATCCTTCAAGTACTTACAGTACTGTACTTAAACACAACCTGGCCAGACACTGTTACTGTCAACACACAAAAGAAGATGCTCACTCAGAGGTGGTTGTTCAAAGACCTGTGTACATTGACCTCATGTGACAAAGGCATTCCGATTCCAGATAGAAAAGCAAGATGACTCAGCCATGCTTCTTCCATTGAGTGTCGATAAACAATGACTGCAGACTCCGCGGGCGAGTGATGCGAGCAGGATACGTGAGGTGACGGGGTACCGGACTACCCTGAAAAATCTCAGGAAGGATCTTTCGCATGTCAAGATCAAGTCTGATACTACTGACAAACACCAACAGCGATGACGTTTCTGTTAAATGTACAGCATTTTCACCGGCACTTTATTTCTTTCAACAAGAACAGATTTAAAAATCCAAAACTCAGATTCTGCGGTGCAGGAAAGAAAGAACAGTGACTTGGAAGAAAGGTTACAATCGAGAGGACGGCATTTGGCCCATCTAGACTGTTTGATAGTTTGTCCTTTGTTGATTCCAGTATGTCAACCACGTGCTTCGAAAACCGAAGCAGGAGTGACTGTGTGAACAACATGGCAGGGCATCTTAATCCACACGAACACAACCCTTTGCGTAAAGACGGGCCTCCTGACATGATTGGAGGATCTTATTGGACATGACTTACAGCTCTACTGTCCAGGACGGAAGCCTAGTGACAGTACAGGGAACAGCCTCCTTTTGTGGGATGTTAGATCATCACTTTTGTCACCGCTGTTAACACAAAAAATGGTAGTAAAACAAACTCAATTGTTTTAGTGATGTAAAAACCATTGGATTTGATTCCAGGATCTCATCCAGCTCCTTGAAAGAAGAGATGGTATTAGCTTAGACAAAGTGACAGTCTTTTTTTCAGAAATCTTTTTGAACACATTTTGAAGCTTCTGCAGTGTTTCCAAATCCTCCTGTTGATGGCACAATCTGTGAACTTGATTAGTTGGCAGACAAGACTGGAATCATGAACAGACAGCATTCGATATTTCATGTTTTTGCCGAACTCAATTTAAAGACATGATAAAATACCAACTTTGTACAATACCACGCTAAGTCATTGTCACATTTAATTTCATTCAGCTCTGCAAAAGTGCTTGTGTTTTTTATGCTTGTTCTATGACCGTGGGTTAACCCTGTTAACAATACACCCTCCGGGATTTGATCAAATCTCCTCTTGCTCTCATTTGCTCTAGACTGAAGAGATTTAGCTCCTGCAGCCAGTCCCGAGGTCAGAATTGCTGTTATTCACCTTTAAACTCTTTCTAAGGCTGTCATATCCCTTTAGTGATATGGTGACCAAAGCTGAACAATATGTTAAATGAGTTCTTAGTGCTCTGTAAATCTTGAGCATGTCCCTGAATTTAGATTTCACTCTTTTTGCTGCGTATCTAAGCTTTCCAGTTTCTTTTTTATTGTTGTCCCACATAGACTCTGAAGATGCCATAAAGAGCCTTTCTAGACACCCATTTTTCTTTCATGCGTCTCTTCCTGCAGCTCAGAATCACCCAGGTGATATCTACAGTGCATGGCAACACAAAGACAACTGCAAAAAACTGAAGAATGGTCATGAATTTTTATTTCCCTATTTTGTTATTCTCTCTGAGCACTGTCATTCTGCAGTTTTAATATAATATAAAGGAAAGCGTCAACAGAGCTCTTCCTAAGTGTGTCAGGAAGTGGATTCAGTATAACGGAGCAACAGCGAGTGTGCAGTAATACAGGCAGGGGCAGGAGTACAATATCATTTTATTTTTCACAACAAATGACAACTGCAGTCTAGTTGTATCAGGCAGCTTTAAAAAAGAACTTAAAATACCTGAAATGAAAATCACTGGCAGCAAGACAGTCTCTTACAAAAAAAGATACAAAATACAGGTGTGTAAAGTTAATTTTTGCACATCTAATGCAAATTAGCCACCAGACATAACATAATCAAGTTTACGGAAGCCCTGTCATAATGTTTAAAGCTGGTTTAGTTACGGCACTTATCCAGTTCTCAGCCAGTGCACATCAATAAAAGAAACCACTGCTTGTTAACACTGCAGAGGATTAGCCACCTCTAGCATTCTAGATATAATTAAAGAGATTGACTTTACTTACAAATGAGCAAATGGAGTGACAATCACCTCTTTAAAAAGAATCTGAAACTTATCTAAACATTCAGCAGAGATTACATCACCAGGTCTGGATGTAGTAGCTATAAACTGATTATGAAGCATGATGGCTTATTGTCAAAAAATCATGGCTTATCTCCTAAAAGTCTTCTATCGAAACCACGGTTTTACCTGTAAGTAATCCTCTTATCAAAACCAAAAAAACAACGGCTTTAAAAATACACCACAGCAATCTAAGGTAATCTGGTTTTGAAAGAACTTAAATTTTCTTTGCCAAACAGCCTTTAACAAATTCCTGTGATACTGAACAGTAGATCATACAAGAGGAAAAAATGATTAGCTCCTAAAATCTGCTCTTACCACTTTGTCTGTGACAACTACAGAACAATAATATGCTCACATCCTAATTTTTGATCGAGTGTCCTACAGGATATAAAAACCATGCCTTTAGTGCAGTTAACAGTCTCAAAACCTTACAATGAGAAATGTGCAAGCAGGTTTCAACAGTGCAAGCAGGTTTTTAACAGTGGTTATGCAAGACAAGAGCTCATTAATTGTTCTGTCTCCAGTCCATTAAATTCCTTTTGTCTTGTATGTTCAAGGCTTCACAGAACGCTTTCTTGTTTTTTCTGAAAAACAGACAAATAAGAAAAGTTTTTAACATAATAAACAACATAATTAGCTGTTAGCATCCAGGAACAGATAATGTCCCTGTAGACAGTATCGTTACGGATGATGAGGGGGAGTTGGAAGGACAACAGCAAGAAGAGTAGGTGATAAGTACTCTTGGTCTTCACAAATCCTCTAGATTAAAGACTGTCTGTCTGGAGTAAGGGGGTTATGTCAGCACAAACAGCTGAATTTTTTAAAAGCTGGGACACTTCTGCTATTCTAACCATACATAACAGGGATCCTAGCACCTGGGCACTTATTATTCAGGAAATGTGACTGAAGCTGAGGTACTGTGTGAAACTGAGGAAGTGCAAAGAGGCTACCTTTTTCGATGCAGTGAAATATAAATTTAATTCCATTCATTCTGACTCCCCCAGGAACACAATGTATGTGAGACACAGCTGTCTCTAATGTCTAACATTCTGCTGGCCTTTTTAATTGCTTCCACACATGCCATCTAGAAGATGTATATATACAGTATTGTGTTGACACAAACACCTAGGTCTTTTTAATGAGTAGCCTCTTCTAGATCAGCGTTTCTCATTTCGTGTTTATAGTTTATATTTTGCACTTGTCTGATGTTAACCTAGTCCTCAATTTCATCTGAATCTTTTATGTTCTGCTTCTACAGTGTTTGTTAATCCTTCTGTTCTGGAATCATCTGCACACTTGACTAGTTTTCTAACTATTCCAGAAACTAGATCATTGATATAAATAAGGAAGAACTGTGGTCCAACTTCAGATCCTTCCATTACTAAATAAATCACCCCAATTTTAGCATTCACCCCTTATTGGTATTCACTGGTTTATATACAGTACTGCATTCACCTCATTTCAAACACAGAATGTTTCCTGAATGGGAACAAGTAACAGTTTTATTCCATGCTGAAAAGAGAAGAAAACACAACGTTTCAGCCATGGAGCCTTCTTCACACCTGAGGTGATGGAGCCACCATCCACCTCAGGCACATTTTCCTGTATCTAAAGGTTCTGGCATCGCCTGCAATTATGTCTCCAGTATCTCACACACTGTACACACGGTCCCTCAGGCCACTTCGAAAGCACCCAGAGAACAGCATGTGCAGCCAGTCATCTCATTTACTGTATGCATCTCTGGCAGAAAGCGCACTGCTGCCTTCGTCGGTAACGTGGGTAACGTTCGCTGACCGTTTCAGGGAACATGAAACCAGCAGTTCTCCATTTCACCTGCCCCAGCCATGATTTCACTGACCTATCTGTCTGCATCCTTTTACAGGGATTTCAGGACTTCTACACCAGAAAAACATCAGAAGCCAGTATGATCCTTAAACTTGGATCTCATGTTCTTCAAACTAGAATAGCTTATTACAAATCTAGATCCGTTATCTAAATTAAGAAGAGCACCTAAATTAATACACTACACCTGTAAAGCACAAATAACATTAACATCTTCATACTCATGTGTAAACTGTATCCAACTCTGTAAGATGAAAATACACTAAGCAGCAAGAAACATTATTCTATTTATGCATGTATGATCATTTGAATTAATCGATCATTTATGACAGAGCATGATATGCTCAACTAACTTTGACTGTGGCATAAGACCTAATTCATTTCATTAGTGAAAGATGTTGGAGCACAAGTGATGAGGTGATTTATCCTGCTGAATGTCAAGCCTAGTAAAAACAAATTCAGAACAACACAGAACGGAACTAATATGCCCGGCATTTTAAGAGAACAATGATTTTACTCCATCTGTATTTTTGCGGCTGGACCCTATTGTGTGATACTGCTTACAAAGCCAAGAATCGTGTGAGTGAGTGAGGAGCAGATGTGGTGGATGACAAATGCAGTGTGCAGCATGCATCTCCACTCCAAGCGGGAAGGAGTATCTAGTTGCTATAGAATTTCCATTGCTTGATAGAATATATATATATATAGAATATATTGCTTGATAACATCCTGACTGCACGGCACAACACTAGTGAGGTCCTGGGACTTCCTGTAGGCTCATCCTGATGTGACAACATTCCAGCAGCACAACGAGCATCCGAATGCTGCTCTGAGGAAGTGTCTGAAGAGCTGGGATGACATGTGGCCTCTAGGGCCCAGAGACCAGTGAATAGGCACAGGCTTGTCTCTATTCTCCAGAGAAAAAACAGTATCCCACAACGCAGCACATGCAACCTTATACGACCCTCAGCCTGTACAGCCCAAACTGCTGCCACATAGCAGAGTACCAGCCTATAAATGTCACAGCAGACCTCCTGTTGATCAGCCTTGCGGAAGACAAATGCTAATCAGCTTTACGAATTTCCCCATTTCACTTCAGGATGTTTTTTGCAGTTATAAGTGAGAAGTTTCTTTGGGTGCTCAGTATATTTGTTACTGACTAAACATGCTGGACCGTGATCGTCTGAGTATATGATCATGGGGGAGAATTCAAAATAAATTCTCTTCACGCAGCTCCTTGCTACTTCATAAACTAACATGGATAAAACAACAGGGATAGACAGTGCAACAGGATAAACATTTAATAAGAAGTAGTCTTGGTGCAGGAGCCAGTAAAGACAAGTACATCTTGATATATAAGTCAGGATTAAGCTCCTCCTTCAGGGATTCAGAAATTCCTTCATCCCCCCCCCTCCACATCTTTGGCAAACCTCAGACAACATCCCTGAAGGCAATAAATCTTTTATATTCTCTCTGGAAACCATGGCGTCTAACACAACAGAAAGAAGCTCAAAGAGCATTTTCTAGAATCTATATGAGGGAAATGCAAACAAAGGAAGGATTCAGATCTTCAAATAATGAAAATAACTGAACGGTTTGCATTTTTTGCTATTTTTTTATTGGGATCTGCCCTCCTAATTCTTTCTAATATTTCTCATGTATAATAGTATTAAAATACTTCTATAATTGAATGACCACCTGTAGTACATTTGACAAGAAAGGTAAGATTTACCTCTTCCATCACTTTTTCATTTTTACCCTGTACCCCAGTTTGCAAAGATAACATTCAGCTATAGTCTTTTCAATTACTCTGGAACATAAACAAAAAAAAAAGTAAAACAAAATGATTGCTTTGCCTATTCAGACCCTCTTGGGAAATCAACCAAAATCAAGATTTCCATGGTTGTTACTGGATTCGTAGACCTTTTCTTCAACTTTTGCTGCAGTGGTGTTTAGCTCATTTTCCCAGGGCCCATAGCAGGGCTGTCCAGTCCTGGTCCTGGAGGGGTGGGTCAGTGTGTCTGCAGCAGGGCTGTCCAGTCCTGGTCCTGGAGGGGTCGGTCAGTGTGTCTGCAGCAGGGCTGTCCAGTCCTGGTCCTGGAGGGGTTGGTCAGTGTGTCTGCAGCAGGGCTGTCCAGTCCTGGTCCTGGAGGGGTCGGTCAGTGTGTCCGTAGCAGGGCTGTCCAGTCCTGGTCCTGGAGGGGTTGGTCAGTGTGTCTGTAGCAGGGCTGTCCAGTCCTGGTCCTGGAGGGGTCGGTCAGTGTGTCTGTAGCAGGCCTGTCCAGTCCTGGTCCTGGAGGGCCGGCGTGTTTACAGACTCTCTGAATCTCCTGGAAGCAGCTGCACTTCAAGAGCTCAGAGAAGCGGCACACGTAGTTGGAGAAGAGATGAGCTGGAATGAAAACCCACACACGGACCAACCCTGCAAGACCCGAACTGCCCACCTCTGTTCCACAGGCTGGCCTGAGCCCACCCATCTGGGCCCCCTGCGAGTCCAGAACTGCGGATGTGAAAGAATCTCAGAAGCAGTTGAGAAACAGAGGTCTGATTTCAAGAGCTTAGAGCTTCTGTACAGAGAGAGTGAGAATGGAAAGCAGGGAGAGGGCAACAAATCAGAAGTACTAGACACTCAAAGTATGGAAAAGAAGGATTTTTATTGCCGTACCTCCTTGCATTTACGAGCCCCTCTAGCTCCTTGGACTTCTCCTGGGCTTTCCAGATGATGTCCTTTGGGATCTTGGCCAGTCTGGCCACGTTGAGGCCGTAGCTCCTGGCTGCAGCCCCCTCAGTCAGCTGATAGAGGAAAGTGATGAACTCGGGCTGCATCTCCTCGCTTGGACCTGCAGGGATCCAGAGGAAGCACAGACACCCCGTGACATTTCACCAGTGCGAAGGCAACGACAGGATACACAGGGAAACTCTGTGGACATGCATTTAAGACTGAGATGTTTCCAAAAGAATTCCATTGCATTGACTTCATCCCAAAAAACTTGTATCAGGTGATGTACTTTCTTATGTTCAGGACTAAAAGGGTTCAGTGCTTTCAGTGTAGGACATTACTTTATGGAAGCTGGAAACAGGTTTTATCCTGTCTGGACATTTTACCTCTCTCCCTGACTTGCCTTCATTAAGTATTTGGAAGTCTGGTCTGAAACCAAACTTTCATAATCTAGCTTTTCTACCAACATAATTCTGTTGTATTACTATCTGTGCCTACAATCTAAAATGTATTGTTTCTTCTTATGTTTATTTGCTAAATGTACTTTTTTATTTACCTGTTCTTTTTTGTGTTCCCTAAAGTGATCTGAAATCCCCTTGCGGGGTTGTTACCTAACCATCTGGTCATGAAGACTGGTGAACTATTAAGAGAATCGATTGCTTTATGCACATTGTCTCAAATGGAAATACAGGCACCAACAATGAATCTACTTCTTCATCATTTTAGCTGCTGTTTCCATAGTTGTTACAACGCAGTCTGAAGACAGTGGTACCCAGAAGGACAGCGGTATCAATTCTTCTGGGGGAGATTTGGTACTCCTTGCTTTTTGTGCAGATTTTAAGAAGGGTCCCCATACCGTCACTCTCTGCGTCCTGATCGCTCAGGAGGAAGGCCATGTGGTAGTTGCCCACATGCTGAGGATACAGCCTCTCCAGTTCACACAGCGGAAGGTAGTGGGTCACAAACAGCGTCAGGGATTTGACCTACAGAAAAAACAGGTCCCGTGAGCCACGGAAGGGTGGACACAGCATCTGAGCATTGAATCTGTAGCTGGTCAGCACCTCCCCGACTATTTCTTTGACCTGGAAGATCATGAGCTCAGATCCTAGGAGGGGCACTGCTACTGTACCCTTTAGGAGTGTACTGCACTCAGACAACACCCAACTGTACAAATAGGCACAAAAGGAAACCAGTTTGGATAAAAGCATCAGCAAAATACTCATCATCGTCAAGCGTTAGGTAATGCTTCCAGTTTCCTGGAACTATCCAGGCATCCCTTGCTCACACAGTGGTGCAGAGAGAGGAACAATGATAACAGGACACAGAACAGGTTCTATGTCTTTTCTAATTCATCCAGTTTTGTGCCTAAACGGAAGGCTAGGGATTAGGTATGGGGGCGATTGGAGGCCAACACAGACTGACAGTGCAGATGAGCCAGTGTGTCCATCAGCTTTACACAGACTGAGGCAAAGCAGTGGGATACATTGACAGCAGGACAGGTCTGGGATGATTCCCAGGGCCAGCCACTGAGTGAGGCCACACTGTGTTCCCCCCCTGCAGGTACCTAGTGCTGCCCCTTCTGGCAGGCTCACAGCGAGGACATGGAAAGCAGTCTCGGTATGTCACTGGAGCAGTGCGGCACCGAGAGGCCAGAATGACGACCACACACCGAAGCTCAGCCATGATGTAGCTGAGAATGAAAATAAAAATGATCTAGCAGTGGTCTGTACCACAAAAAACCTGCAGGGACAGCAAAAAATGTACATGTATTATTTTTTTTTTTACTTTTGACTAACTTGTTCATGGAGATACACTCTCCTGACTCAGCAATAGTGAGTTTTACATACTGTATAGTACTTTGCCATTTATATTGAAGATGAACGATATGGCTGAGTGACCAGCAATGCAGAGTTCTAATTTTAGCATCCAGAATTTGTTCAACTAAAGATCTTGAAGAAAAAAGGTCCATAGAAAGATTTATTTAGGTGAGGCATGCATGTAAATATATGTAAAACACACTCAAGATGGTATTTTAACAGCTCTCTTGCTTATGATAAAGAATTTCTGACGTACAGGATGTTCTTGAAATAAACACTCACTGTCGTCTCCATGTTGCCTTCGGGAGTCTTTAAAGTCTACAGTACACAAGAGGATTGATTATACACCTCTTATAAGCAATAGGGAATGGGGAGAAGAGCTACAGCAGGACTTAAGACCTCTGCCTTGGTTGGACAGGGCTCCCGTTGATCTAAGACAAAACAGATGGACAGATCGCTTTCGGAAAAAACATCATAATATTAACTGTTTGTACCAAGACTTGGAAAGTCCAACGCAGACAGACAATTGCCATTACATGAACCTGGTGAGAGATGATGTCGCTGTTGGCTGCCGCCTCACTCAGCTGCAGTTGCCTTATTGTTAAACATCGGAGATGAATTCTGAAAATGATCATTTCAAGTGCAAAAAACTTTTAGCTGTCTCTGACAAATGCTGGTTACTGGTGAGCAGCGAGCCCAGCTCACTAATCTGGCCCCGTAAGAAAAAAGATTTTATCGTATTAACTGACATGTAAAGTGTGCATTTTCAAACCAAATTCTAATCCTATTGTGCTCTTTTGTTCTTTTTTATAATTGCATTCCTCTTGAATGGCTGCGGATGTATATAACTTAGCTCTCTCCTCCAACAGACTGTTCTTATCTCAAGTGCTTATGGTCATGAACCGCTGTTTGCAACTTCACTGGCAGACAGAAAAGAGGACTGGTTGTGAAACATTGATTCTTCACCTTTCAACAGCTGACACAAAACAAGCTTTAATACCTCAAAGTGGGATGAACCTGCTTTCACAGCAGAGACTGACTCTAAAATAAAGACCAGGCCAGTCTGTTTATTAACGGCGTTGAGGGAAGTGAGCCAGCACGTGCTGCTTACTATGCAGGACAGAAGGAGAGGCCTGCGAATTCAGACCCAAGAAACAAAATCCCAACAGATTGAATAATCTGAAAGAGTGATGCTTATCACAGTTTAAACGCTAACTAACGGAACCTGAAAATCTCTTTTACGTCAAAATGAACCACTATGTATTGCATCCAGCTCCCTTTCCAGGATGGCACTGGGAATGGAAGAAAAGCCTTAAACGGTGAGAGGTGGAGGAACCAAATCACTGTACCGGTTGCTCACTTTTAATGTTCTGTATGACTGTGCAACATTTGAATTTCCCAGAATTTAACAGGACCTTGCACTATTTCAAAGAACCATGCTGCTTAGAGTAAAATGTGTTGCAACCCTGATGCGGTTTTCAAAACTTTTTAATGGACATCCTTCAACTATCAAAATGATGATACCCAGCAAACATCTTCTCTGGATTTCCCAAAAGGCTTATTATAATTTGAATGACTTTCCCAGTGAGTTTTTATCCAAACCAGAGTGCCTGTTATAGACACCAGGGTCTATTCTCATGAATAACAAAGAAGTGTGTCAAAGAAGTTCAAGTAGGGAGCTGGGTCAGCATGCGTAGACTGCAAAGGAACAGGTAAAAGTTTATTCCATGCTGAAGAACACACCTGAAGAGGGCTCCACAATGGAATAAACCTATACTGTCGGCCCACAGATGATGTGTGAGGGCACCTTACCATCCCCAACACAAGTCTTACAGGTCCCAACAGGTTCATGAACAGTGCACATAAATATGTAAATGTTCCTGCCTGTTGAAGTGTGCTTGGGCTCTGAAAAGCAGCGATAATCTTTCCAGCAAATTGCTGTTGTGCCTCTGTTTCACATGCAGCGCAAGTCCTTTGCCATGGCAACCGACATTTTCCCTTATTTCACCTATATGAAGGTTTCAAGTCAAGGCTACTCAACACACAGCTCTGGCTTCCATTAGAGGTGGAACCAACAACTCCTTATTTATGTAGCTAAATCCAGGAAAGATACATTTAAAAACATTACCAGGAGCCATGCCTATAAATGGAATGGATATGAAAGATCACATCGACTCGATGACCGCAAAGTTAAATGTGCCGATGTCTATAGCCCTCATTTAAAAATCATTGTATTAGAGCTACTGTTTTAGACATAATTGAAGGAGAAGAGGTTTTTTTCCCCAAAATGAGTCAGACATTTTCATTCTGACTGATGGGTTGAATAAGGTCCTCTCGTTCGGAAATGTCTTATGTTCCGATGCAAACCAGCAGACACCCAGAAAGCTTTCCTTCTGAATCCCCGTTCACAAGGACCTAATCTTATTTTATACAATTAAAACATCTTCTACCAGTTTTATGAAAAAAGGCATTGAACCACTGAGGCCATGCACGATCTTATATAACGGTACTCAAGGTTGTCCCTCAGCACCTCTCCCTCTGTTGCCCACAGACGTCTCAAAATAAAGCAGCCATACATGTTTATAAAGAAAGATGCTTGAAAACTGGAAAATTAAAATCTAAAACTCTGAAAAAGGGACGATGTTTGACAGTGGCTTTAAATAACTTAATGAATGATAACTTACAACATTATTTTCCCTGCTCTTTAATCACATGATAAAATAACATGCTGTGTAAGACAAAATCGGGTTCTCTGGTTATCATTCTGAAAGCCCACACTTTAGACAATTTTTGTGAAGCCATTCTGCCACATTAGCTAAAAAAAATATAGGTCCCAATGTGTCTGACCACAAGCTCCTCAACGACATTAGTTTTTATAACCAAACATCTATAAATATTTCTGTTTCTTCCAACAGACTGATTAGATCACTTAAATCACCCAGGCAGGGAGCAGAGACAAATCTAATTCCAGTTAAATGCACTGCGAACTGTCGACATTAAAATTAAATGAAAAAATAAAGATCAGGAAGGCGCGGCCTCCCTTGCATCACATTGGCAAAACAAGAAAGTTGAAATGATGACTGCGGGGCTTCTAGAGGTCTAGTGCTCTGGGCGATAATTGTGTTGGAATGGAAGTCAGAAAGGGGTGAGAGAAAATCTGCAGTACCAGCCACTGGGAGAGTGAAAAATGGAATCCAGAAAAATCTATTTCTCGTTGAGAAGGTCAATGGTTATTTCCATATACACCATTAACTGATGCCAATTTCCTTTTCCACTTTGCAGTTTCGTACAGTTTGTCCATATTACCCCGTATTCATATCATTTACCCCATTGTTATATCCATATTATTCACATTACCCCACAGCATTCACTGCAGATATGATGGGTCAGAACCCAGGCGCAAGAGACTGGAGACTCCTAGAGAAGCCCAAAGATAACCCACTGTTCGACGACGGTAACAGAGTGAATGTGAAAGGGGAAAAGGCCCTAATTAGGGGCGGAGCGGTGGCTCTGTGGCTACAGATCTACTCCATTGGGCACCTGAGCAAGGCCCTGAACCCCAACTGCTCCAGGGGCGCTGTACAATGGCTGACCCTGCGCTCTGACCCCCAGCTTCTCTCCCTGTCTGTGTGTCTCATGGAGAGCAAGCTGGGGTCTGCGAAAAGACAAATTCCTGGAGACAAACTGTATATGGCCAATGAAGTGATCTTATCTTATCTAATGAAATAATTCACTTGAAGAGCTAGCAGGTCAGCAGGCTAGAAAACAAAAGGCGCGACAGTCCAGGGAAAAACGAATCTGTCCACCGGCCAGAGTCGGGGAGCCCAACGGACCAGTCTATCAAATTATTTGCTTAAGTGCCGAATGTCACAATGCATTTTTGCTAAATTAAATTAAAAGAGAGCTAGCGTTCGTTGCATGAAAACAGCCGATCCTATTTCAGTAATGATGTTTGAAAAGCAGATATCTGCTTTGTCATGTTGCGTCTGGCAGCCCGATGTGTTGTTGTGGCTGATCTGCAGCCCTTCATCTTGGCGCACCGTCACCCTGGGGTGCCCTGCGCCCACACCCCTCAGAAAGAGAGCTCTCACTGGCACACACCAATTAAGACGCACTAAACAATACCTGTTTGCAGAGCTCCATAATGGGCTCTTTACCCTGCACCTTCCCCAGGGCTCAGCCTTCATCACGCCAGTAATCAGTGGCTGGGGACCCTAACAACAGTGACAAAACAACTTCTCCGTTGCCCATCTGCACCGAGCCCGACACACCACATGTGGCTTCTGCAGCATGTTTGCTCGGGGGTGGAGGCTTCATTTTTAGCTCGACTGTATCTCTGTGAGCCTTCACCAGGGATTCCCTGCCAAAATCGTAACGGCGTGCAACAGTACAAACAGCGGGTCGCAGATCCACTGTATATGGCGAGTCAATTTTTATACTAATATTACATTTAAGAATAAATGACTGTTTTTCACAAAGGGATGTGGAACAAGCTACCCAGCCATGACGACAGGATGATTCTTTCAAGAAACAGCTGGATGGGATAAGTGGATCTCTTTGCTACTAGTAATCAAATGAGCTAGATGGGCCAAGTGGTCAGCTGTTGTTAGCAATCGTCCTCAAGTTCTCCAAGGAACGTGCGACGACCAGATTCCTTGTTTGTATCTCACTGCCCAGGCACAGAGAGGAGCCTCTCTCCCTTAAGTGTGTTGGGGTGCTGTAGCTCACAAACTGACTGGTTAGTACGGGCTCCCAGTGCAGGCCTCAGCTGTCTGGCTAAAACTGAGACAGGGAGGGTATTTGCTTGAGGATGTTGAATACTTGTCTGAGGGGATCTGATCCAGGCCTGGTCCAAAAGTCTTTGACAAAGTCAGCCGAGAAGGAGATCTTCAGAATGAACAGTGAAAGTGAACTAGAGGAAACAAGGATACTATGTGCATTTAAAGGTGAGAATAGGGTCAGTTCTTTGCACAAAGAGTTGTGGGAAGAGTTGAAGCCGACACCCTGGTTTCTTTCAAGAGACTTTGATCCATTAATTACTACCAAACAGGACAAATGGGCCGAATGGTTTGTACCTTCCTTATGTTCTTAAGGGTGTCTGATGAACTCTGGATACAAAGAAGCGAAATATGAAATATGGGTCAGAGCTGGACAATGACATTGCCCCAGTGCCACTGCCAGCACCACATTCAGACGGAGGTCAGGAAAGGTCATGTCTTCTGAGTACACCTTTGAAAGTGCAAAGGGGACTCTGCACTTTCATCAATAGGACAACATTAACATTAATAATAATAATAATAATAATAATAATAATAATAATAATAATAATAAAATGTCCCATCTTGTCACAGGTGAAAGTTATACATTTCAGTAACACTGATGCATGGCCACTATTTACAGATCTAAACTGGACTGGTTCCCAGCTTCAAAACTCTATGAATATATGAATATGAACTCAGCATACTGCATATTTGCATGCTCTGTGCAACTATGTTTGCATGGTTTTCCAGCTGTTTAATGTAGTCCTGAACTTCCCTCCCCTTCCTTTACCCTGGCTTGTTTTTAATTAACAAATAAGTCTAAAAAGGCAAATGAAGTAAAATTAAGTAAAAGCAACCGAACATTTATCATCAATAAAAACAGAGTTGTAGGAAACATGAACTTGTTATACAAGTAATACCTGCTTGAAACCCAGGTGCTCAGATCACTTTCTCATGCAGATGGATTGAGTGCACCACGCTTGCATAATGCACTTCATACGTGTGCAGTGTTTTCACCCACTGAGCAAGTCTGAAAAGGGTTCAGGAAATCCTCATTTCACTCCCTTTGATTAAATTGCAGGAGCTGAAAGGCAAACACTTCATATATCCTTTACTTCATGCGCATACTGTTCCATAAAGAAATTTCTGACATTTTTTTGACTGCACATAATTATTTAGTCTATAATGAGCCTCTACTTCAGAACCTCCTTGAGAGGAATATCAGCATATCTCCTGGGCTCTTTTATGTCCATAAAACAAATGACTGTAACCATCTGAATGACATTGTTATTGCACACAAGTACCGTTTGCTGGTCCCTCAACTAACACCACTGATTCAGGATTCATTCCCTGCTGGGGTCAAGCCCTCTGGATGTGGGCTTGCTATTCTCGAGCTGTGCACGGCAAGGTGGTCTCTTTGCCTTCATTGATTCATTAATATTTCGACTCAGCAAGCAAATCTTTGCAAGCAACTGTCAATTCGGCCACGATGAAGTGTATTTCTTGCTTCGCATTTTGCTTCTCCTTCCTGCAAAAGGAAGAGAATGAACTAGGGATGAGGCCGGCGTGAGGAAACGATTAGATTAGATTAGATCAGTGAAGGATCTGTCAGGATATAACTGCAAATGGCCACAGTCTAGCTTTAATGATGTAATTTGTCAAGATCAGAGTCAAGGCAAATCTTAAGACAGGTTCTTAGGAGGTTCAAACGAGAGGTGGCCATTCGGCTCATCTAACTCATTTGGTAATCACTAGCTGATTGATCCATGGTCACTGATCTTGAAAGAAACAGGGCTACCGGAAGAAACAAGATGGCTGAGTAGCTTGTTCCAGACTCCCACAGTCCTTTGCATCAAGTGCCTCCTGTGCCTGGTGTTGAATGTGCTGGGCAGCGTGTTCCACACTCGAGCAGTGTGCCCTCTGTCTGTGCCCCCCTGTGCCCCCTGTCTGAGTTCTCACTTCTCTGATGAAGTAGTCCAGGGTGGCGTAGGCGATGGCGGTGCCGTCGTGCGTGCTGGTGCCGCGCCCCAGCTCGTCCAGGATGACCAGGGACCGAGACGTGGCTCTCTGCAGGATCTCCGAGGCCTCGGACAGCTCCTCCATGAAGGTGCTCCTGCCCCTGGACAAGTTGTCGGAAGCACCCATCCTGCGAAGGAAAGGGAGGTGAACAGATCTGAGCTCGAGGAGAACGTCTTCCCCAGCTCTCACCATTAAAAGCGCCAGCACTGGGGGGAGGGGGGCAAACTGCTCTTACCTTCCACACGCAGTTACAGGTCAGCACAACACTGCAAAATCAGAAAGAAGGCCGACAATTCTACCTTCTGCAAAAGACATGACCCCAGTTATATCCAGATCTTGCTCCATTGCGACCTTTAGTGAAATACAGACTGCCACTGAGGATAACAGAAGCTCAGAGATTTGTCAATGATTAGATTCTTTCATTTTTCATATCAGTTAAAATTTAGAAAGATACCAGACATCTTGCGCACTTATTTGTGTGTTTTCCAGAGCAGCCGAGACCTTAATGCTCTTCTCAAGACTCTACCCAAGACTTTTAAAGAAGCTGAAATACCAGCCACTCCACTCGCACACATGGATATTCATCAACACTGCTGTTTCTTCACAGCCGGACACCTATTTTAAAACAAGACCCACACTACCGGTTACCTCATATCCAGGGAGGAAAGAAAAGAAATGACAAAACGGGGTCAGTGTGGGATTTAAAAGCTCACACCTGGCTTTCTTTTCTTGGGCTTTGACACTGACTCTGACCTGCCAATCCAATTGTACATCGAGCAGAAATAACTACAGGCTAAAACAAATCATTACAGCTCCCACATAAAGATAAATTCAATCAGACAGGCTGGTTAGAAGGATGAACTGTTTTCTTCGTGTCCTAAGAATAGCAAAAAAAAAAAAAAGGAATTTCAACTTTTCTCTTCTACTAAAGACCCAAAGTGAGAGAACTCATCCACAAGACCCTTTGTGCTGTGAACATACTGACTCCCCCAGGCAGTGCTGGCATGCAGGGGGAGAAGACTGGTTTCTGCATATCTCTGTTCTCCTACACGGGGAAAATGATTTGAACAGAAGGGACATGCACAACACCTACTGTACCTTGCCCCTGTTCGAAAATCTTTCAAACCTTCTAAAACAATTTGTTTGCACATTTGCCAAAACTGTTGGTTTAGTCTGTTACATAAAAGTACACCAGTGCAGAGCTTATGTAAAATACAGATCTAGAACACTACCGAAATCAGAAGGGACAGCAGTCTTATTCTGAACTGGTCCTCAAATCTGTGGTTTTTTAAAAGTGTTAAACAATTCTGAAAAATACTTCTGCATAGCATTAGCGTTAGTGATCAAATCAAATTGTTTTTTTTTTAAATGCTGCCACTATGGGTTACATACTAAAAAAAAATGTGAGCTTGCCGTTTAGCTTGAGTCTACTGTATTTCATTCATTTAATTATCCTTGAGCAATTAAAATTACAAGTCAAAGATTCAGCACACAACAATGTGACTCAGAGAATAATTTAGTGCTTCATTTCTTTTAACTTTACATACATAGTACAGACGGAAAAGAACCACAATTATCATTTCAATATGTATTATTTTCCCTATCAGTTTAAGCAATGAGTATTTTTACTAAAATCCTAAATCTCAAAATAAGGAAAACAGACATTATTGAAAATGCAACAAATGCCACTTTATACAACATTGGCAAAATGCGTTTACCTTGAGAACAGAGATTCATATTTTACAGCTATTTTATATGCCAACACCTTTGCAAAATGGGGAGGTTAAAAGTAACAGCATGCTACTGTGGAGCCCTGTCCCCTGTAGTGATGAAGCAAAGTTGGATGTTGACCACCCAGGAGGACACAAGTGAAGAAGTGTGGAGCAACACAAACAGTTGCACTGGTGATTTACGTGTGCTAATACAAAATGAAAAGGGGCACATAATACAAAATGAAAAGGGGCACAGAACGCACCTGGAGGGGACGGAGAGAGTCCTATTGCCTGAACGCATCAAAGTCTCTGAAGACGCCAAACATGAGCTCTGCAAGCGGCAAGCTCAGGTACATCACAGGAGGACAGCGGCCACCAAACCAGCATGATGCCATCGCTACACTGCAGTGTGAACGCTACAGTTCATGTTCAAGTTTATTTGTCATTCCAGCCATATGCAAGTATACAGTGGAACGACATATCGTTCCTCCTGGCCCACGGTGCAGATACAGACAGGACACTGGCTCAGACATTGTAGACAGGGTCCACATAGTGCAGAGTGCAGATAGTGCAAATTACAAGGCAAATACATTACACAATATACACAACACACTGGGGGATTTATACCCTGTTTCTGGAATTGGGGTGGGTGCAGGTAGATTCCAGGGTGTTGAGGAGCCTGACAGCCTGTGGGAAGAAGCTGTTCCAGAGTCTGGTGGAGCTGGCCCGTACACTGCGATATCTTTCCCCAGAGGGTAGGAGGGCAAAGAGTTTATGGGAGGGGTGGGAGGGCTCATCTACTATACAGTATACAGAAACCCTATTCCAGGTGCTGAAGTCTAATCGGGCGGGATCCAACTCCAGATCTCCGTGTTTTGGAGAGTGACACTGAATTGAAAAACCCACAAAATCCGATTGATACAGCTGTAAAAGACGCAGTTCCTTTACCGTGTGAGAACACGCTGTAGGGCTCATTTGGAACAGACGGGGTTTCGTGGTCTGGGGTGCTGGCACTCTAGCCAGGGAAGAGCACTGCCTGGATTCGTCAGAAGGGGCTCCGTTCCAACCGAAGCGGAGCAAAGCTTATGTAACTGTATGCGACTTGAATTCTCTGCTTTATTTCTAAAAATAAAATTTGATGATAGGTGTTACATAAGACATTGATGCATCAGGGAACTGCTTTCAAAGCAAACAGGGCGGACATGTACTGTATGGGTTTTGTGTGGGTTACATTTCTAACTAGTCGACCAGTTGTCTAGTTTATCCTTACCTATCCCACACTACAAAACTGGAAGCTGTTCTGCCTCTAGCGTAACAGTCCATGTACTGTAAGTGTTAAAATAATTAACAATTACTACACTGGACAAGTAGCCTGTTGTTACGGGACTGTTTTCGCATGCCTTAAATATCAAGTGTTAAATATATGTGCCCAAACTGTACTGCTCAAAAATGTCCTTGGTTAAGTGCATTTATTTGGTGCTTTACATCCCAAAGTGCTTTATATATAGAAGGAGACCCATGTCGTCCCCCACTGAACTACAGCCACCTGGGTGACATACAGCTGCCATTCTGCACCAACAGCCTCAGCTGGGTGACATACTGTACAGCTGCGATTCTCCACCAGCAGCCTCACCTTGGTGACACACAGCTGCTATTCTGCACCAGTAGTGCTACTGCGCAGCACTTCAGGTGGGAGAGTATGATATTTCCTCCAGGTTTTAAATAGGGGTGAACTACTGTAAAGGTAGGCCAGCTTGTGCAAGCCCAGAGTGGAATGAACCCAGGACACCCAACTTAACAAACCTACAATACTCTTCCAATGGCCATGGGATCAGTACCTCGATTTAACTGACTGATTGAACCCCATGTACAGGTATAAGAAATTGATATATTCTTGCATTTAGATAGCCTTTCGCATTTCGGAGGATCTAAAAGCACATTATATGCACAGGAATGGAGACGTATGTAACCCCTACACACCAGGAGCCCCACTAGAGAGCCTGTCAGGTGGAGGAACGAGAAATTATTACGGCAAACGAATTAAAGGGGAGATCTGGAGGGGAATCTAGGCAGGGACACCAGGGTTAATACCCCTATTCTTTCCAATAGTGCCACAGGATTGCAAAGATCTGTTTTTTTCTTTAAAACAACTCGTTCCCAGATCTGCTCAGGTTCTGTGATCCAATATCATTAGGTGAAAAGAGCTGTAATGTTTCCCCTCTATAATGTATTTTTAACTACACTGCCGTGTAACATTTCATTCATGTGGATTACCAGAAAAACAGTAGGCTTTTCAATGACATGCATGAAGTAGTGGCTATGATGATGCCTTCAGGGATTCACGAAGATTACCAGTATCCAAGGCTTGAACTGTCATTTACTAAGGTGATCAGAACCATCAAAGATCGAAACTTAACCTTGTTACATATTGATTACCTGTTAAGATGTTAACAACTGAGGCAGCTGTCGATTCTCTAGGAATACGACAACGAAAAGTTTATCAGAACTGCTGGACAGGATTAGCAGACCGGGGAACTACAAGCTAGAGACACATCTGGTCACCCCAAGATTGAGGTTTCAAAAGAATACTAAACAAATTCCGAACTACAATCATAACGCAGAGATAAGAAGACAGCACTTCATGAATGATTCTATAGGCAGACCCAAAAAAATGGGAAGCAATAAATTGTCAGTAAAATGCTCTCTTTTGAAAGTGACCTGTTAGGCAGAATGATGCCTGTGTAATGTGCTTGCCATGCTTTCTTTCATCAAGAATAAATTGCAAGAGAATCACTGTTCAATTGCAAACAGCACCCTGGGGAAAAAAAGGATCAAATATTATTGAAAGGGAAGTACCAATAATTAGTTACCATATTGACAGGGTTAGTTTTTCTGTACTAAAGATGCAATTGTATACCTAAAAACAATGTGCCCTGGTGCATCAGATTCAAACAGGAGGATAACCCTGCATTACTGTATGTCAGTCTGTGTTGCTGTTTATCAACAGTTTATTGGGAAAATAAACCAGTTCTGAGGAGATCTCTGCAACACATGCACTATGAATAACTAAAAAGTGCTGATTTCTCTCTTTCACAAAGCAGTGGATAGCAACAACCCACATCTGCTTAGCAACCCATTTCATGAAAAGGAGAGAAGGAAGAATAAACATAAATTAGTTATTAGTGGCAATTTTGCTTGATCTTCCTTGCATGAAAGGGTAAGGATTTAGAGTGCCTTGGTTTCAATTGAAATAAATGACACGTTTCCACCGATGAGACCATCCACTTATCACTAAACACTAGGAAAGTGAAAATCCCAGCCTGAGACGATCCAGGCTCCATCTCATTCTGCCTCAGCCTTGAACGGTTCAGTTCACACTTCATATTTTCTTGAGCACTGTATGTCTGAGATAACCCAGCATGTAGATGAAAACTGTTAGTTCAAACCCCGTCATAAATCAAATTGGGAACAGACACTGAATATAGGCTTGACTCAGGAAAGGCCATTCATACACTGGGGACATTGCACTGGGCAGAGGTTCCCAAACTGCAGTGCATGTTTATCAAATATCACTGCTACCGTACCAGCTGAGATTCCTCTCTTCTCTGACATGAGACTCAATCTGTAGCTCTAATCAAAGCAAGCTGGAGAACAAACCTTTGATTTTCAAGCTCGTGCACACTGACTGAGACCATCACTATGCATCTGTACCCATTTTCTTTCACTGACATGTTGGAATTTTATATTCAGCTTGGAAGGAACCCCCTAGCAATAAAGTGGTACTTATCAGTTGTGTAAACCTTGGTATTTTACGCATCTTATCTGTCCAGTCCTATGGTGTTTACAATACAGGGTGGAGCGGTGGCTCTATGGATAAGGATCTACGCCTGTGACTGGAAGGTTGCCGGTTTGTATCCCGCGGCCGGCAGAGGAATCCTACTCCGTTGGGCTCCTGAGCAAGGCCCTTAACCCCAACTACTCCAGGGGCGCCGTATAAATGGCTGACGCTGTGCTCTGACCCCAAGCGTCTCTCCCCGTCTGTGTGTCTCATGGAGAGCCAGTTGGGGTATGCGAAAAGGCAAATTCCTAATACAAGAAATTGTATATGGCCAATAAAGTGATCTTATCCTATAAATAAGCCTCATTCAATCAAGCATTGTCTCTTGTCTAAGGCAATGCACAATACAACCCAGTGTGGGATATCAGTTGCAAAACCAATCTTTTCCAGAATATTTCAAGTTGTCTTTCATTTAAAAAAAAATTATTTTGCATGGTAAAAAAGTCAAAGCAGAAAAATAGTGCTTTAAGCATACAGAACTGTGTATGATCCAATGGGAGTATGATATAAGCTTAGTTTCATGCTCAAAGTACAGCAAGAGACAACTGCGCTTGCAGCTCCTCACTGCAAAGATGTCAAGATCAATTCAAAAAACACCTGCGGATCAATATCATGCACATCTTTCTTCTTTATTTACAATTTTGCCCTCTGCATATAAAAGAGTATTTATTGGACGTTGAAACTTTATCAAATCAAGCACGTGGTCAGCATAAAAAAAATCTGCAAATAGACAAAATTTGTAGAGGTGGAAAAAAGGCTGGACAATTCATTAAGGCCTGCCTGGACACCACAAATCATCAATCAGAAGATCACTTCTGAGAACACTACAGTTCCACAGCTACAGCAGCAATGGCCTCTGCGTTCTCCTTATATATTAGATCAGGCTGGCCTTCCTGAAACAGTTGTCTATCCTTAAAGGCACATCGAAACAAGAATTGCATATTTGCATTGCAGGAAAGAGGAAAATAGGGCATACAGTAGCTTAATTTCAAGTTGTTTTTTACACCCAGCACTCTTATTTCCAAAAGACTGCTCTTCTAACTGTATGCAACACAAAAACCAGATCAGATATTTGGAGTGATCTGGTACAAATGAATGCCTGGACAGAGCAGCAGGTGGGGAGATGCACTGTAAATGTGACTCTGCTCCAGTTCGTGAGGGAATTCAGGGAAAACAAATAGGGCTACCTTGCAGATTCCAGCAGTCAATCAAGCAGGCAGGAAGACGCAAAGTCCTGCACTCTTGGGGAAAAAAAGACAAAGGCATCCCTTGCAGTGCTTCTGTGTTTTGAAACTCCAATCAGTACACTGCTAGGAAAGCCACGCTGCAAATTAAAGAGGGTCCTACTCTTTGTTTTATAACTACAACAGCTGTGGCTGTTCTGATTTGACCCCAGAAGAGCATTAAATGTTGACTGTACAGTAAAATGAATGAATGTGATGAAGACCTCCCTTCTGACTCACCATTGCTCTGAATCTGACAGCGCTGCCTGTGTTAGATGTTGAGCTGTAAATGGTCAATGGCAATATGCTTTTGCAGCGCGGTATTCATTCATATGAAGAGATGGACTAAGCTTTAGACTGTCAAAAACCAAAAACATAAATGTCCATTTAGAAGACCTAATAAGAGGGAGCTATTGTCTTGCGCAGGATTTATTTCTCGAATTATTGCACCAGCCAAAGGAACAATAAGCATTCCCTTTGTAAGAAAGCTTGTGTGACAACGGTGCATTGTTTATTACTTCAATTACATTCCTGCTGTGCCTGTGTGATTCACTGTTGTTTCCAGTTTCTCGGGGATTTATCTGTTTTACACAGCCCTGTCAGAAAGACAACACATGTTGTAATTTAGAGAAAAGGGATACTAGCCTCTGCTGGGGAATAATAAACAACAACAACACGTGCTCACATAGCGCCTCGCCTCAGCACACTACAGGCAGAGCTGCACAACACCAACCAGAGGAAGCAGCTCATCAATGTCACTCTGCAGTGGATCCACATCCATCGCCCCCCTGGGGACCACAGCCGGCCCCCTGTGCCTGAGGTGCTCACATCACTGCCCCCTGGACGCTCTCTCTGGCCACGCGCTCCACGGGACCAGATCAACACCAGACCAGCGCGGCTGGCACTGCCAAGGTCCGCCTGACGCTCTACGGAGATGCCTGGCAGCCTTTGGGCTCGAGCTCATTGACTGTCTGGGCTTCCAGGAAACAACATGCTCTGATAGTAAGTACCGATTTGGCCTGAATCGGCGGGAAAAAATGACTGAGCTCCACGTCTCGCGTACTTGTGTACTTTCACACGCATAAAAACAAAAGCTAACAACATCAGATATAAAATTCCCCCCAGAACCGTGAGCAATAAATGCACTTTACACCGCATCCAGGAAGCAGAAGCTACAGTACTTCCTCCCTCACGGGCACACCTGTGCACATGTGGGATTCTTGTTAACTTTCGACTTCCATGTTGCTTTTCCCCCACTCAATTTAAGAGCCAGATTCTGCATCTAGGGGAAAGCAGAAAGACGTTATCATGGCTATAAAAAAAGTTGATAAGGACTGACCGATACTGAATGGGTGTTCCTCCTTTAATACTGATGCCTTGACAAGTGGCAGTAAAACAAGATATTCTGCAATATAATTTGGCTCTACTATTCTACTGGCTCTCAGCGTTAATGGCAATGAAGGAATGTATCTTAACGCATCCAAAATACATGCTGGAAGAGAAAGCAAAACACAAGTCTGAACATTTACCAGACACAAGCAAAACTACTCATACAAACACGTACTAAGGAACATCACGTGAAAATCAAACTGCACGTATTCGGGGCTCTTCGCTGCAGCTGCAGGAAGGTGGAAGGCTGCCAGAGGTCTCCTGCATTTCATTTCAGAATATACCAAACCACTCCTAACTAATCCTTTGAGCTGACCTACTGAAGGGAAATTGCTCCAATGCCCTCTCATTGCAGATGAGGTCTTCTGACTAAAGCCCCTCATAAACTGAGGATTTAATATTCAGCAGCCAATGGAAGGAGGGTGGGGGAGGCGGTCACCCCATCCTATTTAACCCCTTCAGCTGCCGAGAGACCGAACCAGTGTAGCATGTCCTGATTTTGCTTCCCCTGTGCTTACCCCCCGCAGGGAGCGAGTGGGTGACAGGGACTGTGTTATCACATGCTAATCTTCATCATAGACCAAGCAAGAGCAGAGAATTACCTTTGCAGTAAAACTGCGTTTTCAAACTGAAATATCACAGCACATCTGTAGTGCTCTGACCGTCTTGATGACCCGGGTCATCATGAGATTAATTTTGCGGTTTTACACATGCTGTACAATTCACACTCATTCCCAGCAGTCGCATCTGCTTAGTACTTTACACGCTCAACTTTTCAAAACAAATCGGGCACCCCCCACCACCTCTAACAGAGCACAACAATATTCAGAGTTATTTTAAACCTAATCCTCTTCAGTTCCTTTAGCAGGAGAGCTAGATTAGAAGGATGGTGTGTGGAACTGGCCTCCATCCACACGGCACTGCTTTGATTGCTTATTCAATAGTACGGAGATGCAGATATTGCTGTGGCCAGAGGACCGATGACAGACTGTGCTGCCTGCCACTGCACCAGTCTGTCCACATCTGATCTGGGTCCTAATATTTAGGCCAGTGCGTCTATATCCTGTAGTGCTATCGGACTACACTATGCCAAGAAAATGGGCGGCAACAAGACATCCTAAAACATATAAAATGACAGGAACTATTTTTTGGGACATTTGTCAGCTTTGCATTTCTAATGTTGCACCACAGCATGGTGTGATGCTAACTAACTCCCATTGTGTACTACCATCCGGTTACCTCTGAGCCTGGCAAATGAAAATACACCCCTTCCGCCCCAAATTAAAGTGCTGCAATAAATGAGCTATTAAGAAATGCAGATATAAAATACTCCTCCGGTATAGAATTGGGCAGACGTTGCCAACTTTGGTCCCAGAAAAATCAGATCTCCTAGTTTTTTCCCCATCTGAGTTCTCAGTTACTGGCTATTTGATTCAACTCTCTTATTTGGGGCACATTTGTGAATTTGCTATCAGCTCTTAAAAGGTCAAATGGGATTTGTAATTCCAACTTCTGATATTCAAAACTGGCTGCATTCACATGTGCCATCTGAATTGGGACCAACTGGACCACAGCAGTAGGAAAAAAAAACGTATTGCTGGTATGTCTGTTACAGTGTTACTCCCATTGGGGTGTGTCTGTTACCGTGACACACCCATTGTGGGCGAATCTAATTACAGTGTCACTCCCATCGGGGGTGTGTCTCTCCCAGCCACGCCCACCGGTGTGTGTCCCTTGCCGAGTCACTGTCACCTGTTTTTGCTCATTATCAATTGATCAACTCGTAAGAGCTATTAATAATGTCAAACAAGCTGAGATAAGGCTACATACAGTTCTGTGTGCGGAAGTTGTTGGAAACAGTAGTCTTGAATTGGGGTGTCTTTAACAGTCAGGACTAACCAAAGAAACTAGTTAAGTAAAAGACTAAACAATCAGGCGGATCAATTACTGTACTTCATCACTTAGCACTGGACAAGCAGAACCAAGCTGGAATGAAAGCCAACAGAGACTGTGTTTTTACAGGACCAGGGCTGGGCAGCACTGGAACAGGAGAGGTGACCGCTACGGAACAGCACCCACAGTTTTACTGCACTGTCACAACCCGAAGAACAAAGGTCAAGGTCCCTCGTTAAAAAAGTCGAGAAATATGAACAACTTGTGGAAGGGGTCAACTAACGATCTCTGAGGAGCTTCTCAACAAGATAGCCATGCTTATTTTATTTAACGTTTTTTGCACTCTGCGCATACGGAGAAAAAACAAAAAGACTGAACTGGCAGCAGGAGAGGGTTAACTGTGGTTTCAGAGCAGTCCTGAAAGAACAACACAGCTCCGGCAAATGCATGTTAAATTACTGTAATCAGGAGTCAGGGCTGACTGAAGACTAGGAAAGGTTATAATAAACTGGAGAGGAAATAATAAAAGCATACGCTGTTCGTGATGAAGACCTTGGCAAAACACACTATGCTCACTTTATTACATTAAAAACATTCACAGACAGTAGCCCCTGCCCAGAAATACAGTTATCCTGCAGTTCCTGCACCAAAAGTGACGGAGTTGAGGAACTCTTTTTCCCCACAATGCACTCTGTACGGTGGAGCTCCCCGAACCAGAACACAGGACAGGGGGAGATTAAAAAGAGAAAGCACTGGCGATCAAATGCCTCACTAAGATGGCCGTCACGGAAATTTTAGAAAATGGGGTTGTGTCTTCACATTTCATTGACTTCCTTGCTGAGAAAGAGACATGACTTAGGAGAATTAGTGTGAAATCACACTCTCGCTCAAGGGGATGTATTGTAACTAAGGGTGCACTTCCTTATACTCTACTTGCAAGGTCAGTGTTGTATCAGGAGTACTGCCGGAAGGACTTGTGTGCGCAAGGTGGTTGTTTCGGTCTGGGTACAGTCCTAATCACTTTAGTAGGTGCAGGTGGGTGGGGCTTCTGTTCTGTAGAGCTGATCACTAACCCCAGCCAGACAAGTACTCAGTGAGTCCATCCAGATTGGTGAGTGATTGATCTCCCAGAGCAACAGTAGATTAAGTTTATAGCATTAAATAAAAGGAATTGCACATGCTATTTTCACAAACCTGTGCTTATAGACAGGAAATACCAGGGATCAATTTTAAAAACTTTTTTTTTTTAAAGTGAGGAGCACTTCAGCGTGGGAAGCCAGCGCCTGACGGCTCTGGAAGGCAATAAAACGACCCAGATCCTGAATCCAAAACAAGAACATTGCAGACAGCGATGGGAAAGAAAGAGAACTTGCACAGCAACTGCGAAACACTCATCCCACTCCAGCACGGGTAAGATGTCACGTGCTCATCCCGTTACACAACTGAGGGTGTCGCTGGGTCGAGCACACCACCAGACAGCGGAACCTCCATCTGTGCAGGACCTTGGGATTCACCGATCCCAGCTCAGCCACCCAGTGCCTGCATGGCCTTGGGATATTTAAGGGACTTTAAAGCCACTCGTGCAGGACTGCACTGGAAAAACAATGGGAAACAAGACACTCCTGGCTGCAAATCCAAAGCACAGGACGGCTATTAATGCATTTTCTGACTGAATCTGTAACAATCACTGATTTAGCACAAGAGGTTTAGGTATAGGTGATTTAGGTATAATCTGTTAACAAAAAACAAAAACAACTGTTATTCCGTCTAAATTAGAGCAGAGTGTAGGGTTAAATGTGTATGTGTTGTGTAATCACCAGTCTTCACATTCCAGGGTGAGAAGATACACTTTTGACCATGATTACCAGTAGGCTTAAGTTTCTTACCAATGGACACCACAGTGGAACTTCAGCTTTTTGTTGATTCTTTTACAGCCATTCCCCCAAACTTCAATTCAGAGCTGTATAATCTTAGTCATGATGCTGCTTCTACTATTGAATGTCTTCTATACAGTATGTCACCTTCTGTTTCTTTATGAAACAGAAATGCTTCAGAAGTCTCCATGGAGTTGCACTGCACTCCCAAAGAGCAGGCTGTTATTGCAGGTTTTTGTAATCTTTGTTGGAATTTCATTCAACAGGAGTGAATAAATGTGACCCTTGCTGCTTTCCGGAGCTCAGTTATTACTGAAAAATATGACTTTGCTCTGCAACTGTCAGCAAGAAAGCACCCAGATGCCAACTGCTAGAACACAGGAGAGACCACCGCACGCGAAGATGAAAGACGAAAGCAAACCGTTCAGCTCTTCAAACCTGCATGACTCCACCAGCACCTCAAACGCAGTATATGAGAATTAAAAGAACAGTCTACCATATTCTGTGTTTCTGAATTAGTCATGACTAAAGGCATGTATTTATACTGTATCTGGAAGCACAGATGCCCTTTTTAATAAACGTGAACATCACACTCCCTCTCATTCTTTTGTATCGATACTTCAAATGCCAGCAAATATTTGGGTCCTTATCTCCAGCAGGGTTTTCTTATCTCTCCCGGAACAGCTGTTCACAGCTGACAGGCAAGGCAGTGAACGCTGCGCTCACTGGAGGACATCCGCTGTCCTTCTCCAGGTGGCATGTGCCAGAATAATGCCCTCCTGTGCCACTGACCTTGTCGAACTGCATGGCCATGAAACTCACTCCACAGCTTCAAAGGAGAGTCAAAACACTGTAATTTGGCTAATTACTACTTCTGGCTTTGTTCTTTGTTGAAATAGCAATGGCAACTGCATTTATATAGTTCTTTTAACCCCAAAGGCTCCCAATGTGCGTAACAATACATATAACAGAGGGAACTTCATTCACCTCACCTGGGTGACACTCAGCAGCTATTCTGCACCAGCAGACCCACTACACAGCAGAAATTATTTTATCAATTGTCAAATTAAAGGGAAAACTTTAGGCCGGCCAGTAACCTGTATAACTCTTTCACTTTATTTTACTTTAGTGTCGGCATTTTTACATTCATTTATGTATCTCTGCAACTTTTCACCTGAACTGAAAGATAAATAAGAATAGTAAAAAAAAACAATAAATAAACTAGTCAGGCTCACCCTTAGAAACCACCAGAAAACAAAGGCATACCAGGAGCAAAAGGATCAGTATAGGAAGTTTTTTTCTGTATATTGAAATATGAGACTATTTCGTAAAAGTGTTTTTTCCCCCGATTACTGCGGTTTGCATTTCTCTTTCTCCGAATTCACAGGAAGGCTTTCTACTTGCTCCCTTCGTATTGTGACGAAGGGATTTATTCCATTTAAAAATCACAGCACTCTAACACTTGCGATATTCAATCCAGCATGAATCCAGCGACACTCTAGTATAAAATTCTACAATGGATTTTAGTCAAGCACACTGCTCATAATGCAATGCCATGCTTCCAACATACAGTACATGGAACATGCCTTCTAAACACAGAACTCATTATTCTCATGCTTTTAGGATACTGAATTGGCATGACTTTCCTAAAGCTAAAGGTTACTCTCAAACTTAAACTGTACCGCGCTGCTTAAACGGTACCAAAGATGCCCTGTTGGCACAGTTGAGCTGAAGCAAAACCGCTTTTTTGAGGATTGTAAATGTATTCAATATCAAGTGCTGGAATCGGCCTAGTATTCAGACTCGATGCAAAACGAATAGATGAAAAATTCTACCCTCCAGTTAAAACGTCCAGTGTATGCTGTGGAAATAGCTTGTTTACATTTTTGAGAATCAAGGCAGCAAAGGAAATTAAATCAGCTCAATGACGACAACAGGGAGACACGTGTTTACAAAACATACTGCCAAAGCATATCGCTCTGCTTGGTTCGCAAACAACAACTCGCTCTTCCTGCGAGTGTGAGGAAGCAGGGCGGGGGGCAGGAAGAGCCAGTGTGAGGAAGCAGGGTGGGGCAGGAAGAGCCAGTGTGAGGAAGCAGGGTGGGGCAGGAAGAGCCAGTGTGAGGAAGCAGGGTGGGGCAGGAAGAGCCAGTGTGAGGAAGCAGTGGGGGGCAGGAAGAGTCAGTGTGAGGAAGCAGGGCGGGGGGCAGGAAGAGCCAGTGTGAGGAAGCAGGGCGGGGGGCAGGAAGAGCCAGTGTGAGGAAGCAGGGTGGGGCAGGAAGAGTCAGTGTGAGGAAGCAGAGTGGGGCAGGAAGAGCCAGTGTGAGGAAGCAGGGCGGGGGGCAGGAAGAGCCAGTGTGAGGAAGCAGGGTGGGGCAGGAAGAGCCAGTGTGAGGAAGCAGGGTGGGGCAGGAAGAGCCAGTGTGAGGAAGCAGGGCGGGGCAGGAAGAGCCAGTGTGAGGAAGCAGGGTGGGGCAGGAAGAGCCAGTGTGAGGAAGCAGGGTGGGGCAGGAAGAGCCAGTGTGAGGAAGCAGGGTGGGGCAGGAAGAGCCAGTGTGAGGAAGCAGGGTGGGGCAGGAAGAGCCAGTGTGAGGAAGCAGGGCGGGGCAGGAAGAGCCAGTGTGAGGAAGCAGGGTGGGGCAGGAAGAGCCAGTGTGAGGAAGCAGGGCGGGGGGCAGGAAGAGCCAGTGTGAGGAAGCAGGGTGGGGCAGGAAGAGTCAGTGTGAGGAAGCAGTGGGGGGCAGGAAGAGCCAGTGTGAGGAAGCAGTGGGGGGGGGGCAGGAAGAGCCAGTGTGAGGAAGCAGGGCGGGGCAGGAAGAGCCAGTGTGAGGAAGCAGGGTGGGGCAGGAAGAGCCAGTGTGAGGAAGCAGGGTGGGGCAGGAAGAGCCAGTGTGAGGAAGCAGGGTGGGGCAGGAAGAGTCAGTGTGAGGAAGCAGTGGGGGGCAGGAAGAGCCAGTGTGAGGAAGCAGGGCGGGGGGCAGGAAGAGTCAGTGTGAGGAAGCAGGGTGGGGCAGGAAGAGCCAGTGTGAGGAAGCAGGGCGGGGGGCAGGAAGAGCCAGTGTGAGGAAGCAGAGTGGGGCAGGAAGAGTCAGTGTGAGGAAGCAGTGGGGGGCAGGAAGAGTCAGTGTGAGGAAGCAGGGCGGGGGGCAGGAAGAGCCAGTGTGAGGAAGCAGGGTGGGGCAGGAAGAGCCAGTGTGAGGAAGCAGGGTGGGGCAGGAAGAGCCAGTGTGAGGAAGCAGTGGGGGGGGGCAGGAAGAGCCAGTGTGAGGAAGCAGTGGGGGGCAGGAAGAGCCAGTGTGAGGAAGCAGTGGGGGGGGGGGAGCAGGAAGAGCCAGTGTGAGGAAGCAGGGTGGGGCAGGAAGAGCCAGTGTGAGGAAGCAGGGCAGGGGGCAGGAAGAGCCAGGGTGAGGAAGCAGTGGGGGGCAGGAAGAGCCAGTGTGAGGAAGCAGGGCGGGGGGCAGGAAGAGCCAGTGTGAGGAAGCAGGGCGGGGGGCAGGAAGAGCCAGTGTGAGGAAGCAGAGTGGGGCAGGAAGAGCCAGTGTGAGGAAGCAGGGCGGGGCAGGAAGAGCCAGTGTGAGGAAGCAGGGCGGGGGGCAGGAAGAGCCAGTGTGAGGAAGCAGGGCAGGGGGCAGGAAGAGCCAGTGTGAGGAAGCAGGGTGGGGCAGGAAGAGCCAGTGTGAGGAAGCAGGGTGGGGCAGGAAGAGCCAGTGTGAGGAAGCAGGGTGGGGCAGGAAGAGCCAGTGTGAGGAAGCAGGGTGGGGCAGGAAGAGCCAGTGTGAGGAAGCAGGGTGGGGCAGGAAGAGCCAGTGTGAGGAAGCAGGGCGGGGGGCAGGAAGAGTCAGTGTGAGGAAGCAGTGGGGGGCAGGAAGAGTCAGTGTGAGGAAGCAGGGCGGGGGGCAGGAAGAGCCAGTGTGAGGAAGCAGGGTGGGGCAGGAAGAGTCAGTGTGAGGAAGCAGTGGGGGGCAGGAAGAGCCAGTGTGAGGAAGCAGGGCGGGGGGCAGGAAGAGCCAGTGTGAGGAAGCAGTGGGGGGCAGGAAGAGCCAGTGTGAGGAAGCAGGGCGGGGGGCAGGAAGAGCCAGTGTGAGGAAGCAGGGTGGGGCAGGAAGAGCCAGTGTGAGGAAGCAGGGTGGGGCAGGAAGAGTCAGTGTGAGGAAGCAGGGTGGGGCAGGAAGAGCCAGTGTGAGGAAGCAGGGTGGGGCAGGAAGAGCCAGTGTGAGGAAGCAGGGTGGGGCAGGAAGAGCCAGTGTGAGGAAGCAGTGGGGGGCAGGAAGAATCAGTGTGAGGAAGCAGGGTGGGGCAGGAAGAGCCAGTGTGAGGAAGCAGGGCGGGGGGCAGGAAGAGCCAGTGTGAGGAAGCAGGGTGGGGCAGGAAGAGCCAGTGTGAGGAAGCAGGGCAGGGGGCAGGAAGAGCCAGTGTGAGGAAGCAGTGGGGGGGGGGCAGGAAGAGCCAGTGTGAGGAAGCAGTGGGGGGGGGGCAGGAAGAGCCAGTGTGAGGAAGCAGGGTGGGGCAGGAAGAGTCAGTGTGAGGAAGCAGGGCGGGGCAGGAAGAGTCAGTGTGAGGAAGCAGGGTGGGGCAGGAAGAGCCAGTGTGAGGAAGCAGGGCGGGGCAGGAAGAGCCAGGGTGAGGAAGCAGTGGGGGGCAGGAAGAGTCAGTGTGAGGAAGCAGTGGGGGGGGGCAGGAAGAGCCAGTGTGAGGAAGCAGTGGGGGGCAGGAAGAGCCAGTGTGAGGAAGCAGTGGGGGGGGGCAGGAAGAGCCAGTGTGAGGAAGCAGTGGGGGGGGGGCAGGAAGAGTCAGTGTGAGGAAGCAGTGGGGGGGGGGGCAGGAAGAGTCAGTGTGAGGAAGCAGGGCGGGGCAGGAAGAGCCAGTGTGAGGAAGCAGGGTGGGGCAGGAAGAGCCAGGGTGAGGAAGCAGTGGGGGGGGGCAGGAAGAGCCAGTGTGAGGAAGCAGTGGGGGGCAGGAAGAGCCAGTGTGAGGAAGCAGTGGGGGGCAGGAAGAGTCAGTGTGAGGAAGCAGTGGGGGGCAGGAAGAGCCAGTGTGAGGAAGCAGTGGGGGGGGGGCAGGAAGAGCCAGTGTGAGGAAGCAGGGCGGGGCAGGAAGAGCCAGTGTGAGGAAGCAGGGCGGGGCAGGAAGAGCCAGTGTGAGGAAGCAGGGTGGGGCAGGAAGAGCCAGTGTGAGGAAGCAGTGGGGGGCAGGAAGAGTCAGTGTGAGGAAGCAGTGGGGGGGGGCAGGAAGAGCCAGTGTGAGGAAGCAGTGGGGGGCAGGAAGAGTCAGTGTGAGGAAGCAGGGCGGGGCAGGAAGAGCCAGTGTGAGGAAGCAGTGGGGGGGGGCAGGAAGAGCCAGTGTGAGGAAGCAGGGTGGGGCAGGAAGAGCCAGTGTGAGGAAGCAGGGTGGGGGGCAGGAAGAGTCAGTGTGAGGAAGCAGGGTGGGGCAGGAAGAGCCAGTGTGAGGAAGCAGTGGGGGGCAGGAAGAGTCAGTGTGAGGAAGCAGGGCGGGGCAGGAAGAGCCAGTGTGAGGAAGCAGTGGGGGGCAGGAAGAGCCAGTGTGAGGAAGCAGGGTGGGGCAGGAAGAGCCAGTGTGAGGAAGCAGGGTGGGGCAGGAAGAGCCAGTGTGAGGAAGCAGTGGGGGGCAGGAAGAGTCAGTGTGAGGAAGCAGGGCGGGGGGCAGGAAGAGCCAGTGTGAGGAAGCAGTGGGGGGCAGGAAGAGCCAGTGTGAGGAAGCAGGGCGGGGGGCAGGAAGAGCCAGTGTGAGGAAGCAGTGGGGGGCAGGAAGAGCCAGTGTGAGGAAGCAGTGGGGGGCAGGAAGAGTCAGTGTGAGGAAGCAGTGGGGGGCAGGAAGAGCCAGTGTGAGGAAGCAGTGGGGGGCAGGAAGAGCCAGTGTGAGGAAGCAGGGTGGGGCAGGAAGAGCCAGTGTGAGGAAGCAGGGTGGGGCAGGAAGAGCCAGTGTGAGGAAGCAGTGGGGGGCAGGAAGAGTCAGTGTGAGGAAGCAGTGGGGGGGGGGCAGGAAGAGTCAGTGTGAGGAAGCAGTGGGGGGGGGGGCAGGAAGAGCCAGTGTGAGGAAGCAGGGTGGGGCAGGAAGAGCCAGTGTGAGGAAGCAGGGCGGGGCAGGAAGAGCCAGTGTGAGGAAGCAGTGGGGGGCAGGAAGAGCCAGTGTGAGGAAGCAGGGTGGGGCAGGAAGAGCCAGTGTGAGGAAGCAGGGCGGGGCAGGAAGAGCCAGGGTGAGGAAGCAGTGGGGGGCAGGAAGAGTCAGTGTGAGGAAGCAGTGGGGGGGGGGCAGGAAGAGTCAGTGTGAGGAAGCAGTGGGGGGGGGGGCAGGAAGAGCCAGTGTGAGGAAGCAGGGTGGGGCAGGAAGAGCCAGTGTGAGGAAGCAGGGCGGGGCAGGAAGAGAGAGTACTAGCCAGACACTTCCATTCCATGAATCCTATATGCTTTTGAAAAGTACATGATGTGATGACCGAGACCGAGACGAACACCAGAAGCTCTTTTTTCAGAGCCGGCTGTAGGCCATGAGACAGAATGTCTCTACAGTGTTTTATTTCAGCTAAGGTTTATCCTAAGCAGCATAAAGTCAGTATATTTAAAGAGCATTATAGAATAATGATTTTATTTAAACAAGACAAGACTGGGCGATTAGCAGATGTCATACACAAGGCTTCATGCGTTACTTATTTCTAAACAATGTGGGGAAGCAACAAAAAAAGCAAACTCCTTATAATGGAGGAATGTTTATTTAGGATCTATGCGGTGCCTAGCTGCAAAGTAAAAAGTCTTACAAGTCCCACGGGCCCAAGTTTCCATTTTAATGCTATCTACTCGAAGTAAAAACAATTTAATCACAACTACAGAATCAATGGATTCCACAGGAATCAATAAGGCAAGGCCTCAATGAGATAATTAAGCACAGATGGAATGAAACTCAACAGGTATGTGGGCATCCAGGACCAGAATTGAGAACCTTTGCTCTAAGGTAAAAACTATGGACATTCCTTGGATATTTATCCTCATCCTATCTTGTCACCAGTGGCAGATACAATTGCGAAAGGCCCAGGTGACGAAACAATTGTGGTTAAATCATTAAGTTGGCCTTCTGACAGCGTGAAGAGAAAAGCCAGAATAAAATATTACACAGAAACAGGAACCTAGAAATTGAGAAAAAGACAAAGACAAAAGGAGACTTTCATCAAAAACCAACCTGGATCTTCCAGGTAATTCGAGACCGACCGCTGTATTTAAGTAAGGGACTATAGACTTATAATTGTGGAAGTAGTATGATTTTTAATTGTCATAAATACCAAGCTGGAGAAGTTTCCCACTGGTTTAGAAATACACTTTTTGGAAAATGGAAAAAGGTTCTTATACGTGTATTGCTCCATTGTAAGGAGTAATTTAGTCCTAGGTGGGATCTTTATGTTCCAAAATACAGGTTCCCTATTTTCTCTATACAGTTTGGTGCCTCAGCTGCCTGTTAGGGTTGTGTTTTCCTGTGTGTAAAAATTAGAATCCTGATACATGCAGATTTGTAAATATATGAACATAATACAGTAGGTGTAGACATTGCGTGGTGGTGTATTTTGGTAAATACTTTATTTGATTGTTCTTTTCATTTTTTCCCCAAACGGTTTTTACTTGGAAACCACATTGTGCCAGAGAACAAAGAAAAAGTGCAATTATTTGCAAGGCAGGCTGGGGTTGGAACTTGATCATATTTGATTTTCTGTTTTATCATTTTAACTTCCCTTTATTTAGATTTTTCACATACACCTCTATTTTATAATAATACTTCAGGCCAAAATATTTGATGAATCACACCCACACAACAAACTGAATTCCAGAAATGTTGGACAGTATTTTGTTTTGATTATTCTGCCACATAAGATAAAAACATCAAAATTAATGCTTGATGGCATTCATTTTATATCATAATTTGTAACTAACTAACTTGATAAAATATAGAAATGAATATTACTGGAGTTCTTCACTAGAATCAATATATGGGCCAGGTATCAACCCTCCCAGATGTGCTTTGACCAAATGCCTGCCTTGAGCATGACAAGAGTCACTTAACTCCAAGGAAGAATGATCTTGAAACACAGAACGATCATGTTCAAGGAACATGCTGTGCATTTAAATATTTACAGTACATTTCTTTCCAGAACTCTTTTAAAAGAAATTTGCATTCTCTACTTTCAGCATATTGCGTGTGATCATTGCAGTATGTTTCCGAAAACGTCTGAACGCATGTGGTTAAAAATGTCACACACACTGTTTTGATTGTCACATTGTTGGATCGTTGTAGAATGTTCTTGAATCCTAAGGCTTTAAGCATATTAAAACCCATCTACCCACAACATCTCAGCATTTCATATGCAGTAATGCTTTTCATCTGATAAATACAGCATGCCTACAGCAGAGGTCTCCAGCCCTGGTTCTGGGCGGCCCTAATCCAGTTGGATTTATGGGGCAGCATTAGATCCCCAATGAGACATTTCTACAGAACCATTAGGGAGCTGCAATCATAATATGATATCCTTTGAAGCACACTTTGAAATAATCCAGATGTACCATTTGCAATTTCAGAAATGCAGGCTATGAAGGAATGAGCGTTTTGGAGAAGCATGGATGGTATCAATTTAAAGCATTTGTTTGAAATACGGAACAGATTTGTCTCATAAGAAAGTAAATCACTGTCAGGCAAGTGCTGACCCAAATAGTTCCCAAAGGGGAAATAAATCAATGAATATACAGCAAAAGATTTGTAAAGCACTTTAAAAAAAGAACAAGATCCAATTAAGGAAAAGGAATATAATGATCTGCAAGCACATGCTAAAAAATACATTGGAAATGTCAAATTCCATGTGATACAGTAAAATCTTGGTATTCGCAATGGTTAGGTACCTTGGAGTCTCCACGAATATAGGACATAATCCCTTAAGGGATTCTGGGTTGTGTTAAACATTTTAGTAGTAATATTTTTGTTGCAACTGTTAACCGTTTCAGAAATAGGGTTAGTATTTATTGGTAGTAATTAATTTAAGGAAAATGATTACTGTAAACTTAAAGCTCAAGTTATTGCATGTGCAAACTGTGATGCCACGAGGGGCATTACTTTCCCTCTACCTAAGATGGTGGACCAGACGCGCAGCTCACAAGAGACTGCATCCCATCAATCACCAGAGTGGGGATCAACTGTGCTGCCTGCTACAACAAATACAGAGTACTGAATCAGGAGAAAGAGGTCAGAGCACAAGTGACACCAGAACGCCATGTGAGCCTCTGCTCCTGCACAGGTAGATGCACTACTGAACCAGCCTGCGGGCTGAAGATCCCATCAATACCAGCCACAATCCCAGTCTTCAGGCTCAAGAGAGGCATTAGTGCTACCCTAACTGCTACCTGGACACAGCATAAACTGTTTATTTTCCAACTACAACTACAGAGACCTTAGTCATACAGCTGCCTTATATGCCATCAGGGTAGAAGAAATGCTATACTGCTACCACGACAGCCATTTTAACACAGTGCAGGCCGCCTGTTTTGTTGCAGAGGTCTATACACAACACAACTGCTTTCCTGATGCAGACTGAATATCTAAAGCATAACCCATGATCCACTTCCACATGTTAGGTCTTTGTGAAAAAGCTTATGTCTTTACTAGAGAGAACGCAGCAGGTCGGGTGAAGATGAGCAAGTGGGGGCCAACATTCACTTTCCTATGGTGCAGCCCGTGAAGAACTGACTTTGGTTTGTGAATGTGGATAAGTTGGTCACTAATAATTCCCCCAGAACAGACGAAATTGCAAATATAGAACTTGTGAATATCGAGGTTTTACCGTTTAGAAAGGAATACAGCAGTGGAAGCTAAAATAAACAGTAAAGTAATATAAAAGAACAGTAAACAATGACATTAACTCAGAGAGAAAGATGGAAATTTTGGGTTTAAAAAGCCATCTACTAAAGGAATACATCAATCAGGGGTTCACCATGAAAGAAACAGACAACATGCCTCAGGCTGAGGAAGGGGCAATATCTGCATCTAGCAGTATTAGCCAAGAAGAGGCACTTAAGACAAATCTCAAGGGCCTGAAGTTATTGTACTGCGAATTGTACTTGAGGACAAAAGAGATGATATTCACAAGCCATTGCTGAAGGACTGTCAAGACCAGGGTAATGCCCTGTGACTGGAGAACTGCTAATATGGTGCCCAGGCATTAAAAAGAGGACAAAACTGAAGCATGTAATTAAAGACCAAGTCTTGCTTCTCCTATGTTAAATGCAATACATAGAACTAGAATATCTGTAGCAGTGGGATTCCAAGGGATAGTCCACATGGATATTTAAAGGGTCTTGTTAACACTCCTGCTAGAGCTTTCTGACAAGTAACAGCAGTGCTGGATACAAACAGGCCACATTATATTGTTACTTACAGTATGTTTGCAATTGCACTGTTATTTGCATTTATATATCTGCTTTTGGTGACATTCCTCATAAAAAGATGCATTCTCAAACTGCAGGCAGCAGGGATTCAAGGTAAAGCTTGTATTTTGAATCCAAATAGGCAGCACAGCAGGAAACAGTGCAGATGAGTACAGATAAGAGGTAAATACACAGATTGTGGAGATGTAATTAGGAAAGTACCACAGGGATCCGTACAAGGACCACTGCTCTTCCCAAGTCATACCAATGTACAGGTGGTAGAGCTTGCAAACTAGTCCGGTTGGCACCACACCAAACTAAGAACAACCAGCTGATCTTCTGAATGACCACATTAAGGATACTTATCAGATATCTTTTTTACGTAATCAAGTTATCCTCAAAGGCAAAGACGCGGATTTTATCCAGGGAGAACGGTGAAACACACACCAGGTGACATTACGATGCGGAAGTGCATTTAAAAGCAAAAACAGGAGGCACTTCTTACTCAAAGATTTGCGGCAGGCTACCTAACCAGGCTGTTGAAGCTGATGCCCCAGCTTCTTTCGCGAAACGGCTGGAGAACACATCAAGGGGGCGCCTGTAAACAAGTCACTATGTGGAGAAAAACACTGGCCTGGGCTGTGCCAGGCCACTAACAAGGAGGGAGTCTCACAGCTCCAGACTCCTGCACCACAATGCAGGCTTGAGCATTCTAGCGCTGGACTTGTTTCAGTGCTCAAGCAGCCCATCCTGGCCCATAAGGAATCAGGAAAGATTGCGGAGGAGAGCAGGAACAATAGCGACAGCTCTGTGGGGGCTTTTCACACCTTGTCTCGCTAGAGAAAACTTTAGAGAAGGAAGCCACCAGTCGTTACTGGGCTTTGAAACCATGGTAATACAAACCATTTGGCTTGTATTGGTTCTGGCATTGCAATCCATTTGAAAAAAGTTACATTTAGTTATTTTTGGATTCTTTTAAGTACAATAGTTTTCTATGATTGCCACAGTTTTTTTTTTTTGTAAAACTTACAAGGAAGTGCACAACAATTACACTTTCTCTGCTTTCTTTGGGATCCACACAACATTTCAGTAGGGTGAGGAACAAAAAAAACTGGCCTTACATCCGTTTAAGAGATGGTACAAACCCACCAGTGTTTAAATCAATATCATACATTTTCCTCACAGCAAAAATAGAATCAGGAGACTAAAAGGAGAGAGTGAGAACTCTAATTCTTCAATACATTCATTCAAGTCTTCGGCATTTTCTTTATTTCTTAGTCATTATAAAATGAGCTCCAGAACACACTAAGGCAACCAAACTACACAACAACTTACTTCTTATCAAAGAAGCAGAGAGGTCAGTGTTACTATTTAAACTTCTTAATAGTTCTTTAAAGGAAAGCAGGGCTGCATAATTCTGACAAAATGTACAGAATTAAAAACTTCTAGAAGAGTAGGACAGTTCTCCTTAGCGAAAAATGCTGAATATGCTCCACGACAACAGGTCCATTTATCAAGACAACACAACAAACAAGATCAAGAATGCCAAAAATAATTTTAAGTAATTAGGTAATGACTAATTAGTGGAGGGACAGTCCACCCTACGTTAAAGTACAGACTGCCGGATGGCCATTGTGCACACTCATTTGGACAGTTCGTTAACATACTGTAGTTTGTTATTTAGCTTACTTAGTGCCTCAGCATCTGTCTGCAACACAATCCCGAATATGTCAGTTCTTCTGGAAGCGTCAACATCATTCTCTCGACTCCTTGAAGTTTTCCAAATGATGTTCACGCTGTAACAACAGATGTCCGATGAAATACTACAGTATACTTTGTTCTCTTCTGTTAATTAAACCTTAAAGCCAAGGGGCTGTGCCTCATGAAACAAACATTCGTTTTTGGAAGGAATCCTCCAACAGAAATTGTTTAATAACATCTGTTTGTTGTCTGTGGCTGAACAGCCACGATGTGCGACACAGCAATGTCTGCGAAGACTACTCGGATTGTTCTATAAAAGTATTAACGAAGTCATCTGGTTAAAATAATAACAAGATGGAAAACAATAGAAAGCTTTGTCGTATTGCTATAATGGTCCATCTCTGCAGTTAGAAAATCCAGGTTGTGTTCCTCCCTACTGTACAACCACAGCTGGAGATTAAACTTGTTTTCCCAGATATAAGAACATAAAAAAGACATTCCACAAACCAGAGAGGGCCACACAGCCCATCCGGCTGATACACTGGTGCTAATTTCCCTGGCGATCTCACACAGCTGCTTCTTGAAAGAAGCCAGGTTAGAAAATTTGACAGCACTCCTGGGTTACTTGCCCACTGTGTACACAAACGTTTCCTGTTCTCATTTTTTTCCTCACTCCACTGTAGTTTCCACTGCTGTCCACTGGCTTGACTTTATTAAAGCCTTTAAAGGATTCCGAGTTGTTGAATTGGGTCCCCTTGTAGTCTTTTTCCATACAGGACAAGAAAGGTCCAGTCAGTTCAGTCAGTTGTTCAAGTCCCAGAATTCATCTGGTCACTTCTCTATGCACTGGTTCCAGAGCAACAATCTTTGTTCTAACGTGGTGACCAAAACCGTACAAACTATTCTCAATTCCTACTAGCGAATTATGCCATTTTTATATTGTATTACTTGATTCCACTTCTTCACTCTCATTTATAGTTCCTAGCATAACATTTGCCTTTTTAATTGCTTCTCCACATTGTCTAGAGCATGTACTTGATATGTCATCATGGTGGCTTCTTCAGGCCTGGGATTTTCCATCTTCATTAACCAATTATACTGAAGACTAAGTCACTGATATAATTAGGGAAGCCAGAGGTCCTACAAACTAGTTAACAACTAACGGCATCACTTCACAAATACCTAAAGAGCACTGGCACTAAGAGGAGAGGCTGAAACAAACACACCCAGGCTTCTTCTGGTGCTTTTCCCCATTGATATGTATTTGGTGTGCCAATACTTGTACCTGGACTACAGTACCTCCTCCCAGGTCTTGAGCAGTCTGGTCTCTCTATACTTCTGCTTTATTTGATTGGTGAAGGAAATTCCCAGCTGATCTGCTGTGTACTATCCAGGTGTGGGGTGCACATCACTGGCGGGTGCCTTCCTGTAATGTGAAGCTCTTTTGGAAAAGAAACATGCTATAGAGATGCAAGCAAATATCATCTGTAATTATCAAATTCCACTTCTTTAGAAGACCTTAATTTTGGACTTTATATCTGGAAAATAATGAACACTGGGAGACAAGTCAAATAATTAAAGGTAATGAAGAAAGGTATAATTCTTTTCATTGGATTTTTTTTAGTCTAAATCTAACATTTAAAATGAAACATCCAACAGCTTACATTGCCTTCCTAGGGGAGGCAGTCTCGCAGAACTCATTTTCGCACTTAATTCATGAATCAGAGCTCAGATAAGATAAGATAAGATACGATCACATATACAATTTCTTGCATTAGGAATTTGTCTTTTCACATACCCCAGCTTGCTCGCCATGAGACACACAGACAGGGAGAGAAGCTGGGGGTCAAAGCGCAGGGTCAGCCATTGTACAGCACCCCTAGAGCAGCTGGGGTTAAGGGCCTTGCTCAGGGGCCCAACGGAGTAGGATTCCTCTGCCGGCCGCGGGATTTGAACCAGCAATCTTCCAGCCACAGGCGCAGATCCTGAGCCACAGAGCCACCGCTCCGCCCCAATCCCATACCCTGCGGTCATACGGAGGTTAACCAGTTGCTACAGGACTCCTGACCGAACCTCTCCAGCAGGAGGTATCGGGTAAGGACAGCAGTTACTACCATGGATGGTTCTGCTTCACCGTTCTGGGGGGGAAAAAAAAGGCACAAAGAAAAACAGCAGGGTGCCAACATCTTAATCGCTGGTCTCTGGGAGACCCTACACTTTGATCAGACTGCTTGAAGAAAAAGATCACCGCCTCCAGAGGGACTCAGCATGCTAAACTGTGGAGATGCGTGGAATACCACGTGTCAGAACCTGTATACAAACAGACTGCCACCTTGGTGTAAATCTCAAGCACTGCCCTCCCTGGCTCACTGATTTTTTAGAGGGGAGGGGCGTAGTACTTCTTTAAGAGACTAAAGCTGTAAATACAGGAAGCCAATTACAGCCTTAAGGTGGAGTATTTGTTTTTTTGTACTTATAAACAGTTTACCTTTGTTGCAAAACAAGCAATAATATAAAAAATGCAAGCCATCATTGGCCTGCATGCTGGATGATCACTGGATTATCCGCGACTCCGAGTTCAACTTGATAATGTTAACATGCCAATATTATTAAACGGATAAAGCAGCAAAAAGACGGCTGCTCTGGAGCCAACCCTGAGAAGAGCAACTAGGTGCTTTCTGGGCCGGAAAGGAGTGTCCTACATTGGACAGGCTGAAGGAACTGAACCTTAATATTCTTGAACAGAGAAAACTATGAGGGGTCCGGATACAAGCATTTAACATCCTCAAGGGGCACCGACAGAAGTCAGCTCAAGAGATTTCTGCAGAATGAACAGTGAAATACACAGGTGGAAATGATGGGGAAGTACAGTACCTTGAAAACTCCTTGAGGAGAGGAGACACTTTACGCAAATGGATGGATCCAATCCTCAGATCAATAACCAAAGAGACCACTTATTGTAACCACTCATACTGTATGTACTAATATTGGTCTGTGCCTGTTTAGGGTGTAACAATATGAAGGCAAAGATACATACACGCTGTTCTCAGGCCCTCCAGCCTCACTGCATGATGGGATGGTTTACCATGTCTGAAAGAGAGTAGCTGTGTTGGCTATTGCCTTTTAGGAGTGCACGTAAAAAAAGGCAGCTTGTTTTAGTGACATCAATCTGAAAGCATCTGCTGCTGAATAATGATTGCTCCCCTGTTCATGGAAATGACAGAGAATGCCTGGAAAGGATAGAGGAGGGGTGTACACTAATAGGAGTTAACATGGCTCAGAGGAAGGAAGGAAAATATAATGATTATGTATACTGTACATAAGTAACCTTCACAAGGGAGGGTTTTCAATGAGGAAACTTGCATTTATGAGCACAATCACCATCCACGCAGGAAAAGGTGGGAGTTATGTAAAAACTTGGCAGTGGTAGAAAGAAAAGCAACCTAACCACAATTTGATCACTGTAAAGCTAAGGCTTCAAGTTTTATATACACAATATACACCCAGTATCAAAAGAAACCCATCACTTTTTACATGTTTATGTTTTTAGCGTTACAAGATTAAAATGGTTTTGGAGTCATTGTGATTAATTGAGTGTTGACTGACTGCGACTTTTGTTAATTGGCTGCGACTGCTTCAGAAGCACTAAATCACCCTCCAAGCCCAGGCAACGAGGATTTAAACTGCCAAACCTCAAACCAAGAGAAAATCCAGAAAGAAAAACACCAATATTTTCAGGGAAACAAAATCTCTGTGTCAGTGGTTGGAAGCTGGACTAAGTCTCCTCAGGTTGTCTTCTGTACTGAAAACGCAGGGCTGTATAAAGGCCTGATGGGCGTCAGCGAGTCTGGTGCAGACTTGAAGAGTGATCTGCTATTGTATAAAACAGACCAGTTGATGCGGAGGTCCGACTGTAATGGTCTGGATAGGAATATCTAGTAGGCACGCAGCTCTGCTTGTATTATTATTAATGAGGTAACTGAATGCCGGGACTGGTGGAAATCGAGCAGCGGTGGGGAAAAGCCCTCTGCAGTGATGAATCAAGGCTGTGTGTCGCCCACCCTGATGGACGTCTGTCAGCATGGTGCAGAATAATGCTGCTGCGTACAGCAGCCCAGCAGATGGGGAGGTCCAAGTCTGATGACATAGGCAGGGGTGTCTAGTTTAGTCTCTACTGAGCGGCTGCACAGAGCTCCATCGCTCCAACCATGGGACCTCTCTTGCTTTCCCCCCTGCTGTGGGCTCACCTCATCCTGAAGTGACCACCCTCCAGTGGGGAGACACGCCTCCTTGGCTCATTTGCAATTATTCTACATATCCTGCAATGTTAATGCCAGCTCCCAACCTAGCCAGGCTGTCCAAAGGCCCAGCATGTGTGTATACGTAAAAATACTGACACACACACACAAACATTTCTGAAAAGAAGAAAAGGGTCAGCAGAGGGCAAGTGGAAAATTGCAAAAGCGAAGAAAATGAAACTCAAAGAAAAAAAAAACGCTCATCTCTTGCTTAAGACTGCATAACACTTAATTCCCAGTTTCTGTGACAACCACAATGCCAGTGCTGAAAAAATATCTGCTTTTTATATTCCATAAATTACTAAGTATAGAATGTAACACATGGGCATACATAAGGCTTTGAGTATTTACATTTTTTAGGCCTCGTTTGAAGCCTGAAACAGCAATTTTCGTTTTCCCCTTCACACAGGTCAAATAATAGGCCTCCCACAGCCATGGTCTCAGTCCAAGAAGCCAGCCTATACCTTCAAACCCTACCTCTGCGTTTGGTCTTATTTGTTTAAGCTACCGCAATTTGTGATCCCACGAGGAATAACCTAGCTGTGTGTGCGCCATCATTCCAGCTCTCGGTGGATAATTAATGCCTATTAATAAGCCCTCTGAAGAAGCCGAACACAAAGCCAGCGAAAGAGGTGTTCCAAGCCAGCGCTGGCGTGGACCCGGATGATTTGTAACGATAGCTGTGCTGCAGCAATAACAGCACCTCGCAGGGCCATTCGGCTCCAGGAGAAGATAAGCCTTAGATTCAAATGCTACAAGAAATGTCAACCAGGCCGTTTAAAAAACAAAACAAAAACATCTTGTTGGGTATCCCAGGGGAATGGGCCTGGAAAGCTCTGATAGTTTAGAAGGTGTGATTAATGGCAGAGAGCTGTAAGTAGTTCATTAGGGGAGAACAAGGCAGATGAGAATGAATCCCCCCAAGCTCCCAATCAATGGACGCTGTGGTTCAGCCGCTGACAACCTTCAGCGGACTCTGAACCAGTGTGAGCTATGGCCTCGTCACCCTTGAAAAGGTTAGGGATTATCTCCCCTCTAGCAGCTAAAAGGCATTACTTACACCTCCGTTTCCAAATGTGTTTACTTATCCATTTCAACCACAATCAACAGTATCCTCACCTGATGAAAGGGTGCTGTCGCGGTTCCTGGATGAGAATGAGAAACTATATATCAAGCTTTCCTATATCTGGTTACCATCAAGGACAGCGTCCAGGGAGATGTAATAGGATTCTTCTTCTTCTTTGAAACTTTACTGAACATTTTAACTGAGCTCGTTCTGCTCCGTGCCATTCAAAAAGATCGGACTGGCAAGGCAGCACGAGCCGAGTGAAGAGAACCGGGACGGAGAAGACTGCAGATCCCCCAGAGCGTACCGAGTGAAAGCTGGCCCGGAGAGGGTCAGAGAACTGGAGGTGTACGGCTCAAAGACTCAGAATAAAGAGCATTCGGTGCCGTTTACTTCTCTCCTTTACATGCAGCAAGACAGCATTGTAAGGGACACCTCCTTGAAATGCTGCAAGACAGATGTGAGATATGGATTTTGAGGACATCTACAATATTGAATGGCATCTCATTCATGAAATAATGTAGTTAGAGCGGGCTGGAATAAAAAAAAAACATTATTGCACAGAAGATGCTATTATTTGTCATATTAGACGAACATTTTAACACAATTACACTAATATATACAGACATTTCTAGACGAAAACCTCTTGGATCACTGAAACAATTCTGATATTTAAAACCATTTTTATGCAGAGTTTCATAAGTTACACAGAATATAGCACCTCAATTTGCAACTGCTTTACACGTAATCACATCTGTCAGCTGATCATACTGATAGATCTGTGCAGATTGTTTCTTTTTTTCCGCCAGTGCGTTTCATTCTAATCCCCGGTGACTGAGGACAAAGAAAGCCATCACAATGAGCTGAAGCCCAGCAGATTTGAAGAAATTGATGAGAAAGTAAGGAAAGCGAACCAGGGGCCAGCAGTGTCAGCACCAATCACTGGCTGAACAGTAAAGGCTTGATTATCTCATCGGTGTGCACAAAAACTAAAGGAACGGATTAGTTATCAGTCGTGCAATTAATGAATTTTCTTGATCCATTTATCCACACCCGTCCGCAGCTCAGACTGCTGCAGAGACCAGGCCGCAGCTCAGGGGCACAGCAGCCGATGCACTCTCTCAGCATTCTGCTGGTTAGGATAACTGCCTCTTTTTAGGATGAAAACCTGACCGGCAAGGAGGGCAAAACCTGTAAACGCTGAGACGCACCCACAAAATGTTCAAGAACCCCCCCCCCCCAAAAAAACAAGGAATTTTCCACAAGAAAGCTACCCCGCTCCGGTTTTTGTCAACACATTGCACCACTGTGACCGGCATGACTAGTTCCCAGTAATAGCATTGAAAAACTGAGTCAGTGGGATAGAAGTTGAAAGAGGACGTTAGAGAATCTAATGCGTTTGAAAGAGCTTTCCTCAATGGTTTAAATTGTTTCTCAATCATATCATTTTATTTGGGGAACATGTTAAAATCCGATGACTGGATGGCTTCATAGATGATTGCGCAACTGCTCAGTTGAAGCCCCAGCTAGGGTTAGCATTCACACACTGCTTTGTCAATTTTGATGCTCTGCACCGGAGTTTTGGGCCCAAGCCTGCTTGAGAACGAGTGTTTTTTTGCTGCTTTATGAAAACAAATGTTTCAGAAACTCTTGGCTGCCTGGATGGCGCGCTTTCCAGTTTGCGTGAACTGCACAGCCATGCCCTCCCATCATCATCAAGCGCAGCGTCACTTTGCTCATGTAATTCAGCTCAGCATGTCCCTGTGCGCGCTTCAAGATTTTTTAATAAGGTCTTCCATTGGTCCTCCAGCTTAATCATCCATACAATCAATGGAACTGGCCTAAAAGGCAATTTAGGCGACCCAAAGCAAAACATTCTATCAGCAATTAAAATCTGAGGCAATATTAAACCAGCTTAAAGAGACTCAAACAGCTGTAGGCCTGTTCGCAGGTCCATGCTGTGGACAAGCCCTGCTGGGAACACATTATTGACTTTGCGGTTGAGAGCTCAGGAGCAGCAGAGTAAGAGCGATACCCTGTAATCAGGCCCAGAGAGCCAGTTCATTTCTTTTCACATCTGGGCCACCAATCGCCCCTCGCTGTGCTCTGCCTCTACATTCCCAGACAAAACCCCAGCTCGGGCCTGAGCGTTTACAGTACATGTAATACTTTGAAAAAGGATTTCTTATCTCCACTTAAGGAGATAAGATTTCAAGGCTTTAGGTTATTAATGACAGATCTGCTAGGCAGCTGCAAAGGTGTGACTTTCTAGGATCTAATTTGTAAGATAAAAATAAAGACTCAAAACTTCAGATCTGCTGCACAATTTTGCTGTGAGCACATCTTTGCCGGACCACTGACCGTGTTCTCCTAAACCCTGCGAGACTTCAGCACAGGGTGCAAACATTAGGAGCTGATACTGTACTTCAGGCTGCTGCATCAAACAAAACAACCTAAGGCTCGTTCTAAAAAACCCGCCGGGCTCCCGGCTTCCACGGACGCTTCCCAAAGCGTTGTGTACTTGTGGATTACTTACGTTTTAGTCTGTTGGCTAAATTAATCTGTTCTTCAACATACTGAAAGCACAGAGGAGTCACAAAATAAAAGATTCAATCACTGTAAGAGTGAACCTGCTACTACCCCAGACAGTATTTCATGTAACAGCAGTTACAATACAGCATTAAGACTAAAATGCAGGGAAAGAGTTGTGCGCTTCATAACATGTAAAAGCCACTTGAAATGATGCCAACTGAGAAATGTTTTTCTCCATATGGATGCAATATTTCCAAATTAAATGTGGAGTGGCCGCTATGAGAGAGAATGGCACCAAGACAGGGCTTAAAGAAAAAGCATGCCTGTCCTCCTTTCTGAACAGGACAATTCCCTTGCCTCTGCCTTCACAGGTTATGGTTTTTGTCTGCTGCAGACTCCTAACCCAGCAACTGGGATAGAGTGGAGCAGTTGTGCATCTTGTTTCTTTTTACATTTCAAGCATCCTTTCACTAAAGAAAGCAGAAACTTTCAGGGTAAAAAAAAACAGACTGTGATAGCTGCTCCAACGTTCAGGAATGTCAGGAACTCATCTGTCTTTTATGAGGCTTACAACATGTTTTTATTTCCCGCAAGCATGTCTGAGCAACAAACAATAAGGAAATACCATTGTGAGTGTGAACTTATAAAGATGCCGCAAAATACTGTAAATACGTCTGGCAAAAATCACTGAGTATGTACAACTGTCGTTCTCTTTGTCCTGTACGTTTCTTTACCATAAACTGTGCTGCTCTTTCTTTTTAAATGCTTGGGTCGAGAATCAAAGGATGATTGCGATACTGTGACAGATCTCGAGATTTCCAGCGCAGTCCAAGAAACCATCATTTTTTACTTTCATTGGACACAGGGAGGGAGCTGACATCATCTCTCCTTTAAAGGGTAGATTCAGGAAAATCCAGTGCTTCTACTTTGAAGCCAAACGTGGGAGAGCGGACTGGTCTTTGACATCTTTCGACGCTGCAAATCTCGATCAGCCAGGAAAAGAACGAATACACTCATTCTCCACCGTTGTTTTGGCATGTGCATTGCTAGGAAATTATTTCTTGCCAGTGTGGCGAGACAAGGACAGGATCACCTACGATGCTCTATACACCACAGATTTCTCTATCGTGATTTTGCTTCAGGCTAACCTAATTATTCTTACTCCCGCTCAACTAATTTTAATTTGGCTCAATATCATCAAGCACTATCACGTTTATGTTTCGCTCCCTCTCTGTTCTCCCCAGTTTGTACGACAGTCTGCATTGCCCGTGTTTTCCCTTGTGTTCTCTCTTGAAATAAAGTTGTTCTGCATTTGCAACTTTGTATAGGGAAATCCAACAGAAAAATACAAATTCACGTTATCATGTTCCCTCCAAGAAGGAGAGGAGTACCACGAAATACTTGGGAAAGGAAATGGAGTATATCTGTCACAAGGTTACGTGCTCTACAGTACATGCATCAACGGTAATTGAATTCCTGATGAAAGGAATTATCAGCAAGATCAACACTAAAATACTTTGTCATTTATATATTGCGACTGTAATGCACATTTAATTGTTTGCTCAGAATTAACTGTGTAAAAACTCACTGCCACAGCCTGTGATATTTTTTTTCCTGATCACAATGGCAAGGGGAATGCTGGGAGGGATGATAGGCGGAGGCAAGGAAAAAAAAAATCAAATGGAATAAACAGTCCTCTGCTTCTGGGAATGCCCTGTTAAGCTGGGCCGCTGACGTCAGTAGAGGCCATACTGGAGGATTATGGGGATTACTAGGTCTATCGCTCCTAAAAATAATCACATGCTTAGGAGTCTTTAAAATGGAACTGGCTGGACAGACCTGCCAATCCGCATTGCTTAATCGTCACATAAAACATAAACAAACCTGGGAATCGTCATCATTTCTGTCCACAATTGTCTTTGCAAAACACGCCTCTCTACCCTTGAGGTCCAGTGCTCTCACATGGCCTCCATAGTTATTTCCCAATTTACTTTTGGAAGTAGGTTCTCCTGGCTAGTTTTCCAAGTGGCTCAACTGATGGGAGCCTTTGGGCTAGTCGCAAGCCGAGTCCTGAATCCCAGGTCCACCTCGGTTGCTAAATAGTGCAAACGTCAGAAAGTAGTCCTTGGCACAACACCTGCCTTCATGCAAGAACGTTGTCTGTATTAACGTGCACTTAAAGCCCATTTATGGATAACTTGCATAATCTTCTTCTGCAACAGCCAGGCATGCACTCAATCATTTTTTTTTTTACATTGAAGTCGCACTGAAATAATACAAAGGTAAATTGAGACACTCCCACAAAGCATAACGAAAAATCCTGATCACTGACAAACTAATGGAGCTGACACTGGGGCGAAATTAAATCTCACGAGAAATGAATACTAATCCGTCTCGAGGAAAGTTTGTAACTGTAATTCATTACAGTTACAAGTCAATTGTCCAGGGGATTACTTTATAAATTACTTAGAAATGGAAGGAAATTATTTTTTTTAAATTATCAAACATTCGCACTGACCGGAGATGTAAATACTATGTAAAGTTACACATCACCTTAAAAGCAATTTCCATCAAAAAATTTCCATCATTTTAAAGTCGATTTCTGCAACACTTCAGTTAGTAAATAATTATTTTCTTAATAGCTTCCCGACATCATCAAAGCACTCCAGTATTTTGACAGTACTTTTGAGGACTTCTCCCATGAAAGAGCAGAAATCCATATTCTGAAGGATGGACACTGCAATACCAACATTTTTGGTTTCAGGAAAAAGAACTCTATGTTATCAGGGGGGGAATTAAAATCTATTCCTCCAAGACTCCGAACGCTAATGGCACATTCACATATATTACGAGCTCCCCGGCTCGTTACAGAGGTGAATGAAAGGGTCTGAAATAAGTCTGCCAAGACAAAACAGTCAAAACCTCTTCATGCCGCCTGCTATGATCCTGCAATTGCTTCCCTGCTTTGAACATTTAACGGCGAACCCTCGCAGAGACCCAATATCTGACATCGATTCATCGAAACCCACAGAGGGGAAATCAAAAGCTTTGTCCATCTGGCCCGTCAGCGCACTGTGTTCTGAAATTAAATACCATCCTCTCTGCCTTGACTAAAGACACTGGGCATCCGCAGTTATGTGATCTTAGAATCCACTCTAGAGTACAGCTATCAATCATAAAGCCCGACGATAAGTACAATCCATTAAATGCCCTCTATCGAAAGAGCACTCCCAAGACGACTGTTTTCAAGAATGCAAAAGAAGCCGCAGTTGCACCTTTCCTACAAGTCCACAACTCCTATTTCACACTTTTGTGCTCTGTTGAATTGACGGACAGTAAATTACCGAACAATAAAAATATCTTTGCCCTTTTCCTGCTCAGTCTATGAAAAGGTGCTATATAGTGGCCATGGAAAAGAACATTTCAGTCGTTTTTCGAGATAATTTTATTCAGTATGTTTTTTTCTTCTTCATAGGTTACACAACCTGGCCTGGTTTCTATAGCGTTGTCATGGTCACAACTCCACACACTGTTTCTGCCTCCTGTCAGAAGTATGTTCACACACTACAGTATGTACAGTCTCTCTGGGCAGTGCAGAAACAACAATTAAGCAAGAGCCACTGAAAACAGGCTCATTTTATAAAGGTTTTATAGTATTAATTGCTTTTCCCAAACTTTGGAGTCCAAAGATGAACTAGTGAGATTCAGTCCCACTGTATATAAGTGCATCAACATAGCATGAAAGCTAAACAGACACACACAATGCTTCTTGACAAATTAATCAGCATTTTCACAAAAGGCCATTTGAATCTAAAAACCTTCCTACTTCAAATGTAGTATTTAGCTTTGCAACCTCTGTGCAAAAAGTATTAAAATACCCCTTGTTTTTATCCAAACTTTGATTTAATATGTATAATACATAATAATATAATACAAATATCAATATATAGAAATACAGAGAGTATTAACATAGTATAATACCAACATTATATATAATAACAGAAATGTATAATTGAAAATGCTGGAAACTCAGGTTTTTAATACATATTGGTAGTTTTGGTGCACTATAAGTAATAAAAAAAGTTAGTGAAGAGAAATTAAGTTCATTTCAGTTTTACATTATTTATTACCGTGTAATCTGGGGAATTGGTTCACAATCCCCGAAAATGATGACCAGCCACACTTCTGAACACGCTCAAGTGTGCCTTTGCCGAAGCTTCGAACACGCTTCTTAGAAGGGCAACTTCCAAACTTGTTCTTTTTTGCAGTAAGAAGGGTTTGCGTGCAACGCGACACCTGGGGAGGAACGATCTTTAGATGGGCAGGGGGGTTTGCAGGGCCACGCCCCGCTTCGTGAAGGAAATCCGAACAGGGAGCTGCCTCAGCACACGAAGGAACAGGTAAAGGTTTATTCCCTGCTGAAGGGAAAGGCCAAGAGACCAGATGAATAAACCTTTACCTGGTCCTGGCTAAAGTCAGGCCCCGCTGGACAGTGGCGACCCAGAAGGCGGTGCAGTAAAGAGGAAAGATAACCCCCTGTCTTGGCAGCAGCAGGTGGGGAAGGGGGAGAGAGCTGTGTACCTGGTGAAAATGCCATCGACCACCCCGATGACAGCTTCCTCGGCAGGGACGAAGGAGCCCACCTGGGCCATGATGGTGATGAGGCCCACCTGGCGGATGTAGGAGCTCTTCCCGCCCATGTTGGGTCCGGTGATGATCATGGCCCTCCTCCCGTCGCCCTGCGTGACAGAACTGGGAGTCAGCCTAACGAGACAGCACCGCGACCCGACAGCTGAATAATAATAATAATAATAATAATAATAAAACTTCATTTTATGGAGCACCTTTGAAAGTGGCTTCTGAAACAGAAATAAAATGCACAGGGAGAGGAGACAACAGAAATCACACAGTTACAATGAGAGTTTGGAATACAGCAGGACAGCAAAGGGGCAGACACAGAACCACTTAAATAAAAGCCCTCCTGAAGAAGAAGGTTTTGAGTCCAGATTTGAAGGAGTTTAAAGGTAGGTGACTCTCCGATATTCTTTGGGATCGAATTCCAGAGCTCTGGGGTGCAGGAGACCAGAGATGGAAGAATGAAGGTTGTGAGGTGGGGAGCAGGATGATAATAACTCAGACAGGTACTGAGACACCAAGCCCTGCAGAGACTTGTACAGTAGTTGAGCATGAGAATATTGAAGTCAATATGAAACCTGACTGGAAGCTGGTGCAAGGACTCCAGGATAGGAGTAATGTGATCACTTGCACTAGACCTGGTCAGATTCTGGCTGCCCAATTCTGGACATATTGCAGCTTGTTCAATGTGGATTTAGATACCCCAGCAAGTAGGGCGTTACAGTGATCAATTAGAGAGAAGACGACAAAAGTCAGTGACAAAACAGAACAGTCCTGTGATATTTCTGGGGTATAACAGTGCTGTTATTCTCTTAGCTACCCCCAGCCTGTCAGAATCACTGCAGAGGCTGGGTCTCTTCCCATGATGTGGAAGAGAGATTATCAAGAGCGAAATGGGTACTTGAGACGGAGTCACCACAGCCTAACATTTTGCAGTAGTAAAACAAAACATAATAATTTGACTGACTCCCTCTCAGAGTACCAACATAGTTAGGAGAAAAGGTTAGAGAGTGCCCAAAAAAGGCTCAACAGGTGTGCAGGCGGAGAAGACGAAAAGCAGGTACTGTAGGGGGACAGGTGTCTGACTGCTCAGACTGATCCCTCTTCTCATTTTATCAGGACTGCTAACACCAGAGCTCAGACGTGCCCCTGCTCCCTTGGGACAGAAAGGCAACAGAAGAGAAAATATGAAAAGGGGGAGAAAAGGGGACCATTTCATCCAGACTCTTAATGCTCACATCAGTGTTTCCACAAGGATAACTACGAGAGAGCTCTGAACTGCATGGCTGGGTATGCCTGCCCCCCGGCTGCTAACGTCTTTTCAGGTAGATGTGACGCTATTTCCAATCAGCGTGGGCGGACTGTACAAAAGAGCCTTCAGCTGAAGAGTTCTGGAAAAAGCTCTGCCTTGAGCACTTAGCAATCTCCAGGATTCTTCAGCAAAGCCTGCTAAGGGAAGATTAACGTAGCCAGAATTCTGCTAAATGGAGTGACACTGCAGGAACAGCGCAGCACGAACAAACTATGCTCCCCTTCGAGTTTCAATCAACACAGGAAGCGATTTGACACAAGAAAGGGTGTCAATGTTTCCCCACAACGCAGCCCTGACATAAACTGTCTCACTTGCCTCAAGACACTAAAAGGTCTGGCAAAGGAAGATGATCTCCTGGTTATCATTTTTATCGTTTAACATTTTACGCCACGGATCAAAACAAGAGGTTGTGCATGATAAGGATTTTAACAATACAGCACTCCAAATAATTCCACAGAGGCCAGACTGGATTATGTCATTGCTGCTTCAGCCACATGACCGGGGTTTTACAGCACACAACACAGTTGGGTAGCTTGTTCCACGCTCCCACAACCCTAAAGAAACTGCACCTGTTCTCATCTTTGAAATGCACAAGTCTGTGTATTGCACAGTACAGAAAGAGAGCTGCAATGGCAGAGAGCTGCTCCAAAGACAAAGAAAAAGGCAGCAGCACCTTCAAACAAGGTACAACTGGAGGCCACTGTGGCTCTCGATATACCAAAGTGGGTCAGTTTATGTGCTTTTCCACTGAAATCCCAGCAGTGTGCTGCTTGTCCACAGATTTGAAATCAAATGATCAGAGAAAAAACCATAATGCACAAACTGTATACCTACACTAAGCAAAATTCAGAAGATCGTTCCCAAGTTAAAACAAATGGTGAAATTAGCAAAGCAGATGGATGTTGTTACATGGCATTGTCTGGTACTTTTCACCTCCTTTTCACAGTTATAACTCTGTAACAATAAAAACAATTAACAGACATAACTGTTATAACTGTAACTATCACTTACAAATGTTCTTGTTATCTATTGTAATTTCATTGAAATACCCTAAACATTAATTAAGTGATCCCTGCATGCTTCCGAATAATTTATACTTAATTTTATACTTATTATTCAAAAAATGTCTTTTACTGTACATGTTACATGTCAAAGAGCTGATGACACAGACATGAAACACACCATGAAAAGAAAAGGTTGGGATTTGATTCCTGAAACAGGGCGCGCACACACTGCACACAGGAAAGATTTGAAAACGCTGAGCAACTTCTTGATAACGCACTAGGTGAAAATTGTTTTAATTGGCCACAAGAAGAAATTGTGATAGGCATCTCCGATCATAATTAATTTTAAACGAGTGTCTCTTTAATAAGTCTTCTACTTGTTAATGAGCACAGGCAGCACTGTGCTTAATCTCCTTCTAGCATCTCTTAGACATAGCTTTCACTGCTCCTCTTTCTTCACCTGCCAAACTCCTCCTGGGCTCAGATGGTACATAGCTGGCTTTGAAAACTATCCTCACAATAGACACTGAAGTTTTACAACCAGGTTATCTTCATGAAGTAAAAAATCATTATCACACAGCAGAAGACTCAACACATCATCTACAGTATATAATAAGATTAGCAGTGTACTCTGGAAGGCATGAAAGCAGCAATTATTCCGTTCTTCATTATGGTAAGTCAATAATAAAAATAATGTGCAAACTTTGAGCATGAAGCTGTTCCCTGTTACCCCCACGTCTGCAGATGAAGCAACTCTTAGTGAAATCAGTCATATTATTTTTATATTAAAGGCCTGTCTGTTACTATGCTCATCTCACAGAAACAGGCTGGTTTTGCAGAGTCCCATTATTATGTCCATGACATCTGTCCACTTTTCGTTATTTATATTATCAATTTTTTTTAAATCGGTCGTACAAAGCTCTTCCCCTGCCAATATCACACTCAGCTCAACGTCGCATGACCTTGCGGACAAGCCCTTTGAGCCAGGTCCTGAATTCTATACAAATCGGCTTAGATTTGTAAATGATGCCACAGTGATTGCCCTAGCACAAAACAGACAAATCAGAGCAGTGTATAGGCATACAGCACAAAAGGTTAGGAAATGTTGTTATTGCACTGCTTTGGCAAAGATGAAACCTTCCAAAATAAAATGCAAAAGATTCCAAAAGGGTAAAGTTATGTAATTAATTAAATTTAAAATGTCCCTGTTATGTCTTTGTGATAAAGAGTAACACGATCCGTTTTATTTTACAGAGACACTCAGGTTACACTCCTCGACAAAAAAAGAATGAAATCTGGTTTTGAACTGGAATGTCACCTATTTAAATACAAAAGGAATCACTACAGTTTGACATGAAAACAGCATTTATTTATTTCACTTTAAAATGATCAGGACACCCCAATCCTTGCAGAAGGAACTGCAATTTTAGGAACTGCTCACTTTAAAGACACCTCAATAAATAAAAAGAGGTGTGTATGTGTTTTTTTTTCACATTTTTCCCCCACCATTGCACCTGGTTATTACCCTCTATGTGAATCTCTGCAGCCTGCACGCTGATAGCACCCCCCCCGAGAGACATGAATGCTATGCCACAGTTATTTATGTCAATGATTCTACAAGTCCATTTCACCTTTATTGTCAGTCCTCTTTTTGGAAGCAAGAGACACCAAACCCAACTTTGCACCTACTGTTGGCTGTATCAATGAAACCAGATTGCCACCTGCATGGCTAACATGATCAGTCAATGTCAATAACAGGTTTCACTGAGAGCAGCGGCTCAAAACAAGACGACTGCCAGTGACTCCAACAATCCACAAGTCCCAGCATGGATCATAGACAGAGGAGATACAGAAGAATTGGGTGCCTCCCTTTGATGAAGTTATTTACAGCAAAACACAGCACAGCACAGGACAGATCTTGAAGATATTTCACCGACACACAAAAAAACACACAGCCACAGAACCAGAGAGAAGCAGAAACCTCTCTTCAACAACGCATCATTCACCTCTGTCTTCTTGCTTCATCTTCAAAGTTTGGACAGAAAAAAAAATGGATTTCCAATCCTCCTCTCTCTCCCGTCTTCTTGGTAACAGCAACTAGCACCGAGTTTATGCATTGTCATGTGGAACAGTATTGATGGAAGAGGGCAAACAACATTAGTGGCAATCAGACCTTGGGACTGCAGGCACTGCACAGAGAACGAACGATGCTGGCCTACTCCCTGGTCATGTACAGCCCTCAAGCTAGGTCTTATCACAACGGTTCCTCTGAGTTGCAGTGAAGTATCTGACTGGACAGCAGCAGTGTAATGGAAGCACTGGTCAACATACTGTACCACGCCAAGGAGCATGAGCTCATTTTGGGGCACTCACCTAGCGTAGGTGATAATCATCCTTTCACTGGGTCTCTACCTGCTGCAACCTTTTTTTACACAAATAATGGTAACAAAAATGAAAAATAAAAGCAGATTGGCCATGACTGAAAAGTACCTTTACTCTCCTCTGTTGTCTTCTTGCCTTTACCTGCAATCAATTCCAACAGAAAGATTCTCAAAGAGAACCCCCGCACGTGGTATATTGTTTACAAGTGTTGTCATGTCTTGGCTACATAAACAGCAGTGATAAACACTCAGTTTAGCTCCAGGGCTGAATTTGATTACAGCCATTATTCACAATTAGCTTAACCCCACTTCACTTCTTATTGCTGCTTGACTGTCTGCAAAAACAAAAAGAAAATGTGGGTCATGATTAAAAAAACAAATTAATGAGCTGGAAATTGCAGGACTGCTCACCTGAGCCCGTATAGTGATTATGGAAAAACTAACTTCTGCTTGTCAGAACACAGAGGCAATCCTCTTCCCTGAACAGTTTACTGCCAAACGAACAGCATAAACGGCACAAACTGACACCTCAAAAAAGAGCTGTCTGTCTAACAATAGAGGGAAACTTCTGAACAAGTGAAGCAGAAAGTACTGAACTGCGTGAAACTAAATCAGGCATACAAAATAAGACTTGGACTACACAGGAAGATGCTGTGGTTGTACAATACTGTTAAGTGTTATATAATTCTGTGAAGTGCTGAGTCGTAAATTCTGCCTTTGGTAAAGGTTTAGTAAACTCGGGGAAGCTTTGATTAAAACCTACCATATATAAATGTATATAAATGGCAGTGTAACCATAAGCATTATTCACTGGGTTAAGACTGCCCTGAAGTAGAACTTTATCATGAGGTCAGGATTTAAAATGGGTGCCCATTGTACAGTATGACAAATACAGCCCCGTTTTGCTGGAGAAAAAGTATTTTCTATCATATTTTAACTATAATTGCAATTGTGGCAGCATTTTGTTTTACTGTTTGAAAGAAAATCATTAGATTTCAGATAACGTTTACAGACAAAGCAGTTGGGTTGGTTGCTTTAAACATTTCCGATTCCAGGTCTGTTGAGATATGTCCGTGAGATCACTGGAAATGCGTTTAAAAACTAAAATTTATAGCAGTGCCTTGCAAGCTTGTCAATCAGGGAGTTATTCATAAATACATTACTCGGGACATATTTATACTCAAATGTGTCCGCCAGCTCTCCCATCCAGGTACTGACCAGGCTCACCCCTGCTGAGCTTCAGTGGGCTGCCAGATGTGAGTTGCAGGGTGATATGACTGCTGGCACAAATAAACAAGACTACTGACAAACTAAAGCAAATGTAAACGTCTGTTTATGTACACCTGGTTTGTGATTATTATTTTTTTTTTTCCCCTGTCCTACATGGATGTTTATTTCTGTTTATATGGAGAGATTTAGGACCTGCTACATGCCTTAGCCAGAAGCTATTTCACTTTCCTTTGACGAACAGTAAAATACATCCAGTCCTACACATTGCATAATATCTGAGTGCAAGAGGTTAGAGTTATATAAATCTAATAACTGCCTGACAGCATGTAAATAAAACCTTCTTAGCCGTATAATAGCAGAATTATAATTCTGAATGGAATGACTGCAATTTATCACATTCTCTAGATCATGTTTGTGTTAACTGTTTCATGACATGACTTAAGCAACATGTCAGTATTAAAGACTTGCTTGTTCACTTTCAATTCATCGAATAAAGGAACACATGCAGAAATGTACTGTTCTCCCTGATGGGTAAAAAGAGAGCCACCTGGAACCTGCACTGTGGAAAAACTACTGCATAAAGAATCAAATTCGTGATTTCTATGAAAAGAAAAGCAACAGAGATATTTTTAATTAATTTGCAGCAAATCTTCATCTAAATTATTTTTTCCAGCTGCATATTCTCAGGGTACCCTGTACCACAATTACACTAGTATATCACCATCTAATTTTGTCCTCTAAGCAGGAAATACCTCATGTTCCAGACCATCCGTATGCTGTTTATATGCTTAATCTTCCCTTCTCGGCTCTTGTGCCGAGCCCAGGTGTGAATTCAGGGAACTGGATCCTGCTTTTAGTGTTTGTGAAGGCGATACTCAACAACAGCATCCTAAATGCAAAAGGAAACGGATTCATTTTCAACCAGTGAGGCATTCACACTGTTGGTCCAATTCCATGGAGAATCATCACTCATCATTGTTAATTCAGTGCTGACTGCCTGCAAGCTTATCAGATAAGTGTGTGCAAACACATTGTGAACTGTGTGCATCACAGATATCATTAAAAGTGGTACGCAATCACCATGGACAAGGTACAGGCATTAGGAAGCAGTGTTCCACATTGGGATTAGAATTACCACCCCTCTGGTCAGAAGTCCAGAACTCTACTATACCATTCCATACTGCCACTCCCATACAGCTCAAGACTTTCCTACCTCATATGAGCACAAGAGTAGGCTACAAACTGGAAGTGCCCATTCAGCTTGTCTGGCTCATTCGGTACTTAATTGGTCTAAGAATCTCATCCAGCCATATGGAAAGAAACCAGGACATCGGTTTCGTCAACCTGGGCTGGGCGGCTTCTGTATTCCCACAACCCTTTTGGCAAAGTCGTGCCTCCTGTTCTGGGTTTTAAAATCACTTATATCTAAAATCTAAAATCACTTATATGCTTATCGGGAGTCCGAAGACCCGCGTCTCCTCTTGGTTTTCTCTGTTCAGCTCCTTCAGCCTGTCACTGTAGGACGTTCCCTTCAGCCCTGCCATTCATCTGGTTGCTCTTCCCTGCCCTGATTCCAGAGCAGCATCTTCTATAACCCCCTCTCCCTTACTCCGCACCCCCCTGCCCATCAGGTCCAGCCCTCGTCTCCGTCTTTATACCCACCCCTCGTCATCTCCACTCACGACCTGCTTCCCACACCGGAAGAGCACCTTTCAAGAATTTTCTATTCCATTTCCACTCCTACTATATGTCTGCTATTCCGCCTTCACACCTCATTGATTTAACTGCTGTATCCAATGTGATGTTGCTAATTGTATAAAGCTGCAGTTAATAACGACAATCACAGCAGTAATCATCCTAAAACCTCTAGTCTTCGGAGAAACCATATTAATTTCACACCTCATCTTTGTTCCTTAGGCTCACCTTAATGATCCTCCTGTTATAAACAAAACACAAAAAAGAAACAAGAGGATGATCTTGCTCAGGGTAAATATATGTCACATGCCATACATGTGTATGAACACGTAGGGGCCAAGACTGCATACTGGGGAAAAAAAAATCAACATTTCAGGTGTGTGGGGAGGTGAGGGACAGAGCAGGAACAGGCAAAGAGGGTAACACAAGCAAGAGAACATGAGACGGGGAGGGCTGAGACTGGGTAGGGTGTGATGGGAAAGGGATTCGGAAGAAATGGGAATCCGGGAGATTAGGGCCAATATCAGTGTGGAAGGCAGAAACCTGTATTCCCCCCCACACACTCCTGAAGCATTTTCTCTTCTTTTCACTCTCCTTTGCAGAGGGCAAGTTCACGCAACCCCCCCCACTCCACACTACACACGCATCCACTAAAAGCACTTGCAGAACTCAAGCAAAGCTGCTTCTAGAATGTAAAACATGTCTGTGAAGACCCCCCACTTCGGAGAAGGTGCCTGCTGCGCGACGCGGCCTGCTTCTGCGAGGGCTCACCTGTAGCTCGGTGTTGTTGGGCACGTACTGGTCCTGCTCCCCCATCAGCAGGTCAATCGCTGGGTGTCTGCCCTCCTTTATCACGATCTGCTGCTCGTCCCCCAGCACCAGCGGCCTGCGCAGGTCGCAGAGACAAACGGCAGCATCACTACCACAGCCCATCCCTTCAGGAAGGGGCTGCCGAGGTGTGGCACGTATTTCACTCGTGCTGAGGCACGGTCTCCTTACTGGAAAGGGTACACAACATTCGCAAACAAGAGCAGCCATTCATCCTGACTAGCTCAATGAGGTGTGACAATACCTCAACAGCAGGGAGTGTTTGTACCTTTAGCTTTGTTCATAGGAAATAATTGAGTTTTTCCTTAAGTAAAACTCTATTATAATAGAACACAAATGTGACGCGAGACATCTACAAGGAGGTGTTGTAGCAAACACCGCGCTGACTCGCTGCTCACATAACTCCTGCAGTTTGCGAGTTCAGCTGTGTTGGTAATCATGAAATCAGCAAGATATTAACAGGTCTTAACACTGTAAGCATTTTCCCCCACCACTGCAGTCTGCTCATCTGTGTGGGGATCCGTGTGCTCCTCAGTCCCTTGAGCATACCTGTGATCTAGTTGGGAGTTTAACAGGGTACCCCTAACAAAGCTATCAGCCACCTGGCAAAGACAGAACAAAGATTACATCAATTACCTGCAGTAATTGCCTTGCTTAGCAACTTCTGCCAATGAGAAGATGCAATCAACGGTTGCTAGGTGACAGACTCCTTTCCTGATAATGTGATAGTGTTCTCCGAACTGACTGTGGGGAAAAAATGAACAATTAAATAAATCCGGGAATATGAATGCATTTATAATGTTCACACAATAGAGAAAGAACAATACATTTGAAAAAATGGCTGTCATTGACTGAAAAAAGCCACATTTACCTAATATATCCAGTTACCTAATATACAGCAAATTTCACACATTTAAATCTTCAGGTTTTTTTCTGTCAGTACTTAACATGCCCATTAAACATAAATGTTAGGAAACGCAGGTCAAATGAAGCCTAGACTAGACTCCCAGGTGCGGACAAGGATCTGCCGGCTGTCGATCACACTGAAATTGCCAGAGCCAGTGGAGTTCAATCACCGCCACCCACACACAGCCAGACTGGAAGAATGGGTTTGAACTGGGCCGCAAGTGCATCTGAACCATGTGAAATACACCCTGTTCGAGAAAACGTTTATTCCCTGCTGACAGGAGAAGACAAGAAATGCAACGTTTCAGCTGCGGGGCCTTCTTCAGGTGTGAGAAAGAGAGAGGATCTCTGGCCTTTCTCACAGCCGAAGAAGGCTCCAGAGCCGAAACACTGTTTCTTTTCTTCTCTTTTCAGCAGGGAATAAACGTTGACTTTAAACCTTTGCAGCTATCGCATGCTGACGCAGCTCCCTACTTGAACTACCGACACCCTGTTCAGTTGCCTTTACTAACCAGCAGAGACCCAGGACGTCAGTAAACAGGGGTGTCCAATATTTTGGCCATTGGGTGTATTTTCCCCCTATTACATCACTGTGTGTTAAACATCTAAGTGAAAAAAAAGATAATCATAACATCAAGAAATGATACTATAGGCAGGGGTTTGCCCTCTGACCTTAGTGCCTCACCAAGGCCTATTTAAACAATGAACTCTGTGAGCACACTCTCTGTCAGTCTCCAGTCTTGGTCTGGAGACCACATTCCTGCAGAGAAGTCCAAACTCAGCCAGTACCAAACCAAACCCCCTCTCCCTCTGAGCCCAGTCGTAATAACGCATTTACTCATAGTACATTCATATTCAAGATGCATTACCATATACTTTTTACATTTATTCCACAAGGGCAATCCTGCAGATTAAAACAATTCTGCGCAGTCTTTAATACAATAATGGGCTTGTCAAAGCCACGTAAATTAAACTCATTCAGAAATAAATCTCCCTCATTGACCATAGTATAACACACCTCTCCACCACACACACAACGTAACCTGTGAGACTTTCTGCACGTAATAATTCACAGACTTAAAAGAAGTAATACTCTTAGAGACTAATAAGAAGTAATACTTAGTTAACTTAGTCATAAACCGTGAGGTCAAGATGCAAACACAGAAGTGTGCTCAAGTGGCTGATATGGGGAAAGTGCCGAGAGGGCTATACAATGCTGTAAAACCAGATGATTTTGAGATGCTGGGTGAAACCCCTAGGTGCCAAGTAACCACAGAGCTCCTCAGATTAACCGGATCCCTGCTTTACAGATTACTGCATTAATTGCCCCCTCATTTCCATGTAATAGCACCAGGCGTCTGTTAAATCCCCGGCCTCCAGCAGCTGCCCTGATGCCGAGACGTACTGGAGGAATTTGGTCCACTCTTGGCCGCAGTCGATGACGAGCTGCTCTCGGAGCTGACTGAGGCAGCGGTACTTCTCCACAATGAAAGGAGAGTGGAACCGTCCTACCGCCTTTGTGCTGCAGAGAACAGAGAGCAGAGAGAGAAAGAGAGAGAGAGGGGTTACTAAGCAATCAGTTATGTCTGTTGCCACAACACTCACTGGCTCCTTTCATCATGTGCTCGGCTGTCCTTGTGGTAAAAGGAGACGAGGGAAAAAAAAATAATGAAGTTCCAATATTGTAGACATACCACTCCTTCTCCTGATGACTGACACAGAAACACACTTCGCCAACTTATTCAAATACTTGGGCAGTTCATCGAGACACTTTAGGCACTGTTGCTTTGGCTATACTGTATGCTTGGGGTCGCTGTCTTGTTGGAAAGTGAACCTTTGTCCCATTCTTCAGCTGACTGAAGCAGGTTCAGCTCACAGCTCTGCCTTCATTTGGCTCCATTCATTGCTCCCCCTATCCTGACAAGCGCCCCAGGCCCCGCCGCTGAAAGGCGATGGTGGGATGGTGCTATACGGGTCAGGAGGCGTGGTTGATTCACGCCAGAGATTGTTGTCCTGTAGTTCTGTCAGGGTAGTCTTTGGGCTCTCTGACCCAGCTGCTCAGTTTGGGAGGACAGTCTGCTTTAGGAAGAGTCTAGGTGGTTCCATATTCTTCCCATTTCCTAATGATGGGCTTTCACCGCAGCACCATAGAAAGTGGCCTCACTGTGTGGTACAGCAGTACTACCATGCATGACAGAGATGCACTACAAAGGCTTGTGGCAACGGCACAGAGGATTATAGGTTGTGATTTACCATCAATCGGTGAGATCCACACCATCCGCTGTTGCAATAAAGCTCAATCCGTCATTCAGGATCCCAACCAGCCTGGCCACAAGGACCACTAGACTCAGGAACAGCTTCTATCCCACTGCAGTGCGCATCCTCAACAGCTGACTGCAGTGCCTTAATACACATCTGCACTACGCCCTTTTTACATAGTCTACCTTTTTTGGGGGGGGGGTCTCACTACTACATATTTATTGTTCCTGTCATCCACGTTGTGTGGTTCTGTCTGTTGTACTGTGGATGTCCCGAGAAATCAGCGCGATTAAGAATTCCAATAAACTACTCTACTCCTCTGCTCTCTACTCTGAAGTGACGAGCCCCTGGCACAAGCGTGCAGGCCCCCCCACCTGAGTCGCAGGGATGCCAACAGCTTTCAGAGCCCGGACACACGGAGATAAGGCAGTCCTGGGAGCCACGCAGGCCAGGCCAGCCGGCTGCCAGGCTCTGAAATGGAGGGACGGATCTGGGCTCCTTGATGACTTTCACGGTACCCACCTGCTGACTTTCACCCAGTCGGAGGGCACTCTGGAAACCATGGCGTTCTTCACTTCAATGAGAAACTGCAACACAAACAGTTCTGAATCAAAATGACAAAACTTTAAATTCTAGAAAACCGACATGCATGAGGCATTACTTCGGGGAAAGAGTTATGGGGATCTGGAGAGCGCGAACCAGCTCTGCTGTTGAAGCTGACACCCTGGCTTCTTTCAAGAAATATCTGGATGAGATCCTTGGATAAGTTTGCTACTAACCATAGGAAACAAATTATATACTGCAGCACTTTAATTGTTGAGATTTCACTTAAGTCATATTGTATAAATTCACAGCAATGATTAGTGCTTTATGTCACAAACAGGAAAGGGAACGCCATTAATTTAGAATGCATTTTGCCGAAGCAGAATAAACCGTAAACAGAATACCTCACTTTAAAAAAAAAATGTTTTAAAAAAAGAAATACTTCTTGCCTTCAAGTTTGAAACAGAAATAATCATGCAGATGCCCAAGTATAACCCATGTAAACTCAGCCTGCTGAAAGCCTTAAACAGCAATGACACTTTTGTCACACCTTAGACAAACACTGTGCTCATTTCCACACATTATTTATTATTTCAGTTCCTGTGCACAAAGAAAATCATCAGACTCATTAGAAAAGTAACATTATTAAAATGTAATTAAAATCTCCTCATCGCTGCATTAATTCCATATTTGTACCATCTTTCAAGAAACAAAGTATCTCTGGTGCACAATTAGGACCTAACCAGATTAAACATAAAAGCAAATACAATGACTATGGGTTTCGCACTACATGCATGCCACTGTTTTAAACAGGCTTGACAGACAGTAACAGCAGCAGCCGGAGAAAGTCCTTCTTTACTGCAGAGCACTGAGTGTGCCCAAGGCCAGTCAGCCCACAGGTGCTGCTGCTGTTACACTCTTCGGTTAAGGACTCCACGAGCTTTCGGGCGTAGATTCTGCAAGAAGCAGAGCAGCAACAGGAGTAAACGCCTTCTTTTCATTTCACCCCCCATCCTCTTATTTCCCTGCACAACACCAGTAATCATGCAGTACAGTGGTGTAGAGGTTAGGTCTGCTGCCTCGCAGCTCCTGTGTCCTGGGTTCGATTCCAGATGGGGGTGTCGTCATTTGTGTGAAGTGTGCACATCCAGTTCACATGGTTTTTCTCTGGGCTCCCCAGTTTACTCCCACCATCAAAAAGCATGGTGAGCGGGTTAAGAGGCGTCTCTACACCATGTGTATGTGTCCACCATGCAATAGACTGGTATAAATCTGTGCAGTCTGCTCTGTGCTTCATGGACAGGTGCTGTGACTCTAACCCAGAACAAGCTACTTTCTCATTATGAACGGACGGGTGGCTGGAAAACTTGCAATCATTATCATGGAACCTTTAACAACCAATAACAATTTGCAAGGTCTCATTCCTTGCACTTTTCTGAGAGTCACAGAGCAGCAACCCTCATTGAGTGCTTATTAAAGAAACCCTTGTCTGACAATGTCTCATGATGAAAGGGCCCCATTTCCTAAAAGAAAACAGCAGTGTGTATAGTAGGCAGACTATCTGCAGTAGCAGATAAAGTCGGTACGTGAAACATTGGCACTCCCGTCACATGGCAGGCATCGCTGATGATTATTCTTATTTTAATTCATGTGTTCAAATGCAAATGACATCAAAAAGGGTGAGGGTGTACAGCCCTTCCTTCTAAATACTATCACGGCAACATTCACCACAAGCAAGACTTGGAATCGCCAGTGCAATTCACAATTATTGCGTTTTATATTCAACTTAAGAACCTCGGAGTTTCACTACAATACTGATAGATCAATCGAATCCAACAGTGAGAACACCTCGGCTCTCAGGGCACATGCCCCTCAGGGAGATCAGCTGTGACAGAGGCCGTTGTGTTTGTGGGTACTTGGGAGATACAAAACAGAAACCCCTGTCAGAAGAAGGCCGTGGCCTGAGCACAGACAGCAGTGTGTTGAAAGGGAGACATCAGTCCGGCTACTAGATTATTAACGCAAACTCCAAGGTTTCTCCAGGGACATGACTGAGGAGCACATTGACACAACAAACAGAAGGGCAGTTCAGGGTCTGCATACATATTCTGAAATATGATTATTTTTCCTCCAGAACCAACACAGTAAGCGTTAGCAAACTCTCTCTTCTCAGTAATAACTTAGTTAGGGGTGGCAAATTTCTCTTTGTAATACATAATTGTCCAGTAATGAAGCATTTATCTATGTTACCAATCTGACTTTTGTTAATTATTCAATTAATCAGTTAATTTGCCCAAAAGCTTTGAAATGCTCAAAACGTCACCCGAGATACGAGCACCATGCGAAGTGCACCATTAACTAAATTTTTTAACAAGTAACAAGGAAGTTCAATAAGAACGATTTACCTCAGGAAAACCTACAGATACATAAACCCGTAAAGACTGAATAACGGCCTGGGTTTTCTTATGTGAACGTTCAGGCAGTACTTCTCACCATGACACTGTAGTTCCCTTATTCTCTCTGTCTGCCACGTACTGTATTTATCGTTCTGCTTGTAGTTATTGCTCTGTTTTATATATGTACGTGCTGTCACTATATATGTTTACTGGTTGGAATGTACTGTCTACATTAATAATAATAATATTAATTGCTTACACTTATATAGTGCTTTTCTGGACACCACTCAAAGCGCTTTACAGGTAATGGGGATCCCCTCCACCACCACCAATGTGCAGCCCCACCTGGATGATGCGACGGCAGCCATAGTGCGCCAGAACGCTCACCACACATCAGATATCAGTGGGGAGGAGAGCAGAGTAATGAAGCCAATTCGTAGATGGGATTATTAGGAGGCCATGATTGGTAGGGGCCAATGGGAAATTTGGCCAGGACGCCAGGGTTACACCCCTACTCTTTTTGAGAAACGTCCTGGGATTTTTAATGACCGCTGAGAGTCAGGACCTCGGTTTTACGTCTCATCCGAAGGACAGCGCCTGTTTTACAGTATAGTGTCCCCATCACTATACTGGGGCATTAGGACCCACATGGACCACGGGGTGAGCACCCCCTGCTGGCCCCACTAACACCTCTTCCAGGAGGAGGTGTTACATTACATTACATGGTGTTATCTGTTGTACCGTGCATGTCCTGAGAGAACAGTGCCAGTAAGAACCTCAATGTACATATGGCCAATAAACTCCTCTATCGATCTATGACCTCAGTTCAAAATGATAATGACTGCAGCTCAGACCTTCCATCCCTAACCACGTCCCTTACCTCAGTGCAGTCTTTTTCAGGACAATCCCTGATCCCTCCCTTATAACATCTGTTCTCACTTTATTATGTGGAAGTATGTTGAAATGTGCACACAGCTATCTGATCCTGGAGGCACGGTCAGAGCTGAGGAGCACATTTGCTCAGAGTATCCTTACCTCCTGGCCAGACACAGTCACGTAGTCCAAGCACGGGTTCTTCAGAATGAGGCGGACGTCCTTCCGGTGCTCCAGAATTTCCGAGATGACCCCCTGAATCTCCTCCTTCCTCCTCTTGATGACAGGGAAGTCTGTCAGGTCTGTAAAGAGCTGGGTCTTATCCCCTGTCCTGGAGACAACGCACACACAGTCCCCTGAGACCTCAGAGACGAGGACAAAGCTTGCGCTATTAACATCGGGGGGCAAGCTGCTGCATGCCAGGGTGCCATCGAGATGGGGCTAGGCCTGTGAAGCTACAGGAGGTGGCGATGCCAGAATCAGACCACAACACACGTGCTGGGCTCCCCAATCCCTGCTCTCCGATCCAGTCCAGTCCATAGTGGATGGTACAATCCGTTCAGTATATTATACAACCGTTTAATACATCATAAAAAGTCAAAATATAAAGAAGCGTCTTTCCAAACATGATACTCTCACCTTGACATCTGTACCACATTACTTTCAAATTATTCCAAGGTTTATTTCCAAGGGACTTAAAATACTATGGTTTTCAGAATTTCAGAATAATTACTTTGGGTTTTACCAATTCGTTTTCTAATAGCATTGAATAGTACCTCTCAAGAGACTAACAAAATGTCTATTTTCACATATTCTAGTTAGAGCATAAAGGCTTATAGATAAGGGTTTCTTTTCTCATAGTCACGGAGGTGGTAGTAATACATCGCCCACAGGAAACTTCTTTTTTGACTTAAATGAGGAATAAGGTCCGACAACCCATCCACTTAGATGTATAGCCAAGAAGCATGATGGGAACTCACTTGGCTGCCTTCTCGTTGAGGACCTTGAGGAAGTGCTGAGCTGGGGACAGCAGCTGGGGCGTGGTCAGGAGGAGGTCCTTCAGGAGGCTGGAGCTCAGCTGTGATTGGACAGCAGGCAGTACAGCTTGGAGCTCCGCCTCCAGACGAGACAGCGTGCTGGTGATGAGGAAGAACTCTTGTGTGGAGCACTGCAGCACAAGAGCAGAGGGCACACTGAGAGGACAGAGAATCCCATCACACCCCCCCCCCCCCGAGCCACTGGGGTACAAGGCTGTTGAGCCCCACAAAAAAAGTCTTCACTTTGCGAAGGGCTTTGAAAAAATCACTTTCAAGAACCTCTGAAAAAAACAAAATAAATGGAAATTGATGGTCGCTGAAATCCAGACCTGGGCTCTCTAAAAGTAACCCTGGTCCTGGAGCTCCTCAGTCCAGCTGGTACCATGGGTCACTAGCATCACCTGTTATTTATACATTAGAAACACTTCTTTAACACACTGATAAATTAATCTTTTCAAATAAGAGAACATGGCTCTGAGAAAAAAAAAAGATTTCTGTGCCAAATGATTACTTCATAGAGAAAAGGACTTGATTCGTTGATCGTAGTTACACTGTTGCAGGCCTTTAGAAATTGTTGGTTTAACAGTCGTCCATATAACAAACTGGACTGGACTGCTCTGTATAGCAGACAGAAGACGGCAGAATCTTTGCCATTCAGTCGGGGAAAAAAAAGATTCAGTTTGCCACTCTACAGTCTAATTATAATATTACGGCCAACTGTGTCTTTGCATTTGTGACCTATTGATTGCGCTAATAAAAGATTGTGGGAATGCAGAACAAGACACCCAGCCTTGTTGTTAAAGCCGATACCTGGGATCTAACCAAACGAGCCTGATCTGAAAACCTTTCCTTCCATTTTGAGACAACATCATGAGTAAAAAACGTTTTAATGCAGGAAAGCCAACATCAAAGGAATCATTTCCTAATTCCATTTCCCCTGCTTCCTTCACACCAGCCAGTACAGAACAAGAACATGCACAAGCATCAGTCAGAATAAGGCCTCCTACCAGGTAACGTGGATCTGCATCACTGTGATTACCAGCCTCATTTCGCTACATGAAACTCTACAGAGAAAAAAAGCATCTGACCAAAGACAGAACTCAACAAAAGACAAAAGTGTTCACGATGTGCTTCTGCAGAAATCTATTGCCCCATTTTTGCAGATTCTAGACTGATATGCATCATCGGTGCATGATCATTTAATCAGACTCTGAAAATCAAACAGTAAAAACTATTTTGCCAGGACTAAAATTCAAATGGAAGTACCTATAAAGTGTACAACACAAAGACTTGTGGGAGACTGGAACGAGACACCTAGCTATACTGTATTTTAGAAGTCAATACTTTTCTTCAGTAAATGGCTGGATAAGATCCACAGATGAATCAGCACAAGCAACCAAAAAGGCTACATGTGCGGGATGCTCTTTTTTTACAGACCTCTTTGTTCACAAGGCAATAGCTTGGAATTTCAAACATTTATTATTTAGCTATGCATTACAAAACACACAATATAGCAAAAATGCTTTTTATGCACCAAGTTAAGAGATGCACCAAATTGAAAAATAGGGAAAAGTGTGTTTTCTTCGTAAGACAAACAGGATCATTTTAATAAAACATCAAATGCTGAAACAAAAATGAGTGAGGTAACGAAAGACTATGCTTTTCATGAGAAATAATTTGTGCCTGAAAGAATCTCTCTGGCAGGGCTGCCTTCCAGCTCTCTTAATTCCTACAGAATGAGGAATTCATTATATACTGTAGAAACAGCTTCAAACAATTAGACTAAAATGTATTATAAGTAAAAAGAGTACTGTACATCTTTATACCAGTCACCATCTGCATTTGTACAAATGAACTGTTGCACGATTTAGAAATTAGAAATTAAAATTCAGTAAGGCCTGCAATCCCACATTCTTCAGAAATATTTACAGTTATGGAAATACTTCCTAAAGTACAGTAAACTTAGCATATACTTCCTGAAGTAAAACAATATTTACAAGCCACTTTTACTTCTGTCATATCGGAAATGAAAAACCGAGGTTAGATGCCACAGTTCAGAATCCAAACATTCTACATGACAGAAAAAATCTTAACTGATTCATATCTGTAGTTTTAATTTTGTATAGTTTGAAATGGGTGGGATACTGATGCAGAGTTTAGAATTGGTGCCTTCAATTCAATTCCTGGGGTACTATCTGTGTGGAGTTTGTATGTTCTCCCTGTGTTCACTTGGGTGTCCTCCAGGTGCTCTGGTTTCCTCCCGCAGTCCAAAGACATAACGGTAGGTGAATTGGCTGCTGGGGAAACTGGCCTGTTCCTGTGACGGACTGACGTCCTGTCCAGAGTGTACCCTCCCTTGTGCCCACTGTTTGCTGGGATAAGCGCTGATTCTTTCTCAACCATGTATTGGATGAAGTGGTTAGAAAATTAATGGAAGGAAGGTTAGTTTGAACCACCATTATCAATATACCGTAGCATGCAAAAGTATGGGCACCCCTGCTCAAATTGCATGTTTCACAGCTCTAAGTGAGAAGAAGTTAACACGATCTCTGCAGGGTACAAACTTAAACAAGACATATTTCTGCACAATTACTATTAAAATCGCTGAATTTAACAGATTGAAAAAAAATAAAACAAATAAAATGTGGCACGTGCAAAAGTTTGGGCACCCTTTCAGTCGATTCATTTAAGGCCTCAAAACTTGATTGACTTGTTAGGCCTTAAATTAAGCCAAGTGAAGACAATTCCAGAGCTGGATAAATCCTCTGACCCTTCTAACCTCTCGGAATGCTGTGCCGATGTAGTGCTCCTGGTTGATGTTTCTAGGGGAAACTTCAAAGGAAACACTATTCCCTCGAGAGCAGAGCAGAGCTCTTTCATTCCTGAATCTTCTAGTCTTCAATCTTAATGAGATGGCATTTGTCAGGACAAAAGCCAGGTGACTAATGGGGCGAGGCCACTAGATCTGAGGACCTCATCCAGATGATTCTTGAAGTTCAACAAGATGATTAGATAGTCTGCTCCCGACTCTCACAACATGGGAAAGAAGTGCCTCCTGTTTTCAGTTTTAAATACACTTCCACGCCATTCCAGTCGTGCCCTCTGGTTCATTTCCCACTGTTCACGCCGAAGACCTCCGCTGGGTTGACTTTGTCAATGCCTTTGAGGATTTTAACCACTGCTGTCCGGTCTCATCATAATGTTCTCTCTTCAAGACTGACAAGGTTCAGCTCCACCAGCCTGTCAGTGCAGGAAGTTCCCTTCAGCCCCAGAATGCATCTGGTTGCTCTCCTCTGTGTGATTCCACAGCAGCAATAGCTTGGTGACCAAAACTACATCATAATCTATTCTATGCATATCCCGTACAATTACTACATAACATCCATCAATACAAACTCTGTTTTTAAGTATAGAGCCGAGCTTTTTGTTTGCCATTTTAATTGCTTCCCTATGTCTTATTTAATCTTGCCAACACTGAAGTAATAATGTGCATAACCTGACCTTTTTAAATGTTATGCCTCAAGAGCTAATTCCGAAATGCTCCTTCTGACGCAAAGGCGGGTGTCCATTAAATAGCTGCGAGTCATGCCCTTCTCTCTACTCCAGGAGGTGTAAAATGTCAATAGCAGGCACCTCCTTCCAAGAGACTCTTCAAATGGGGGCAATTATAGATCCTCCTAGCAACAAGGGCAGAGTGGAGATGCCATGTTCCAGGTCACACAAAGAGTGAGAAACCTGGCCGTTTTCTTTTTCTTATCTCCAGCACAGGCTGACAATGGCTTTTCTTTACCAACGTTCCCCTTTTCCAGGTCTGCCGTGTCACACTTCACATTGGAGATAATTCTCCCAGATAATCTGCCCAGACACAAGAACTGCCAACGGAGCAGGATTAGGAGACATAAATAAATGTATGTGCTAAATGCTGACACACTGGTGCATGTTTTTACTTCATCAAGATCAGACCATTCCTTCTACTGCATCTTGAGCTCTGTACTTCTAGGACTCTGCAGCTGTTTGCGGACTAAAACTGTCCTACATCCACACATCCTTTGTAATCTGCTCTGGTTCGGTGTGGGCTTTAAGGTTCTCCTGCTCATGTACAAGCCCCTTAGCGGGCTACTGCGCGAGTGTAGTCTACCTCTTAGCCCTAGATCTGTGGATTCCACTTTCTTCCTCTACCAAAGACCAGGCTCCACGCAGCGGGCGAGAGAACTTCTCATGTGCAGCACCACATCCACGAAGCTCACTGCCCAGATCCACTCAAAACTTGACTTTCGCTCTGGGTTTCACAAAGCGCATTTGCTGAGATCCATCCCCCACTTTCTGATTGCCTGTGTTGTATATAGCATGTGCTACTGTACAGCTCTTTGCGTTTGTTTTAAATTGCTCTTACTGTAAAATGAAATCATGTGAGTAGGAAACTAAGAAATTAACCAGGAACAAATCGAATCACACCCACAATCTCCCTTTGACAGACGTCATCACTTAAGTGGACAATTTCCACTGCCCTCAAGATATTGACAGGACATAGCACTGATTTCCAATTATAATGACAAACAGGAACACCTGAAAAGGGGATAAAGCTTTTCAATACTAAATGACAAACAAAAGACACTGATTTGGCTTCTTACACAACTTTAAAATACCCAGCGCAAAACCTTTTTAAAGCCGTTATTAGACTAGAGTTTTAAATTAATAATGAGGGCCTATGCTGAATTATTAAATCTACTAATTCTGGAGCAGGAAGGATAAAACAACACTCCTGAGGTAGAAGAAAAGGCAACCAGTTGTGTTCCACAAAGGAAAAATGACACAAGACGCAGCATTTAACCTTGTTTTTAGCTCATTGAAATTTGAACCTGCTGATGGTACGGCACTTATCCGTAGTGTGGATACCTGCAGAAAAGCTTTAAATGGCATTTTCAGGTTGCACTTCACCTCATGCTGAAAATGATACCCTGAAGTATATTTCTTTAATTGGGCATTGATGTAACCAACGTGATCTTGTGAGCAGTGACCAGGCCTGGTCAGCTGGTGCAATGGGGCTCCCTTCTCTACCGTGAAGAGCTTTTCCTGTTCTAAGGCAGTGGCCACATGAGCTTTCAGGAGACCTGGACAACAATCAACATGGCTGTCACCTGCCCTGGCCTCAGCAGTGGGCCTTACCTTCTTGTGATAGATGCTGCAGATGCCCCTCTCCAGGTCTGGCAGTCTGCCAAGCAGGTTTCGGACCGCGGGCAGAGCACTGGACTCGGATGAGAGGATTTCTGCCACGGCGTCCTGGCGCGTTCCGATCTCCCTGCGAGAAGATGCATGTTAGCCGGAGAGTCAGAACCGGGCTGCCCAGACCGCCGGGGGCTGTCACAGGGAGACCCAGTGAGGTGGTCCAGTTCACAGCCAGCATTACTGCCTCATCGCACTGAAACACTTTGCTGCTTTTTACAGGAATTACAATGCACATCACGTATCCCTGCAGCAAAATATTGAAAACGGAAACCACAGACCAGAGCCTACATGGAGAGTGATCACAATTTCTGCTGCAAGCCAGGTGCAAGCCCTGCCTGGAATACAATGAGGAAAGCACAGTGAAGATCTAAGCCTCTCACCTTAAAGGTGCCGTTTTTTAAATCATACCATGCTCATGTTCCTGCTTTTTCATAACCCAAAGGTTTCCTTCAGCCTGCACAGGACAGAACAGAGTTCAAGGCAGTAAACGGATGGGGGCCAGTGCTGCTGTTACTCCAGCTAACGGTGCAAAGACTATGAGCTTCATTACCCCGTTCCCAGCACTGACTTAGTTTGTATTGTGCTGGAAGAGTCACTTCACACGGTAAATCTAAGCAGCAGTGCAGAAATGTAGCTTCTAATTTGGAGAAATTAGAACAGATTATGCAATTAAACCATTTCATGAACAATGACCTGGAAAACTCCAGACCGCACTATTAACTTACTATACTGCTCATTGGGACAGCTACCACACATTTACAGGTCTTGTTGAGCTGCAGAGGGGGTGGAGGGAATCCATTAGCTTTCACTATTTAATCACTTATTTGTGGAAAGTCTCTTATTTCTGGTCAGGCTCGTGGGCAAACAAAGCTAATCCTAGGATTTCATCCAGGACAGAGACACCTATCGACCACAGGACACATACCAGAAATAATCGGCAGGAATCACTCGTTATAGTGGAACTGAGTGCTGACTACTGCAGGTTTGTCTGCAAGTAACTGGGAGATTATTTTTAAATACTCCCCACAGTTTGGAAATCTGATGGATACCAGCAGATACCATAAAATTCACAACACTTAAACAGTTTACAGATCTCTAGGCCAAACTAATCTCTAGGCTTCAGATCTCACAAACACTACCTAAGAGAGCTGCAACCAATAATGATTATAAGGAACTGTACTGTACATTTGTTTCATTTATCATAATAAAGACTTTAAAAGTGGCTTCTCAAAGGACTAGACAGAACAAAAAATATATATATACAGGAGATAGTAGGTGAGGGGTTTAGAATGTAGCAGGAAAGGCTTGGCACCTCAATACCTGTCTGAACTTTTATCGCCCTACTCCCCACCTCGCAACCTCCGCTCTTCAAATTCTGCCCTCCTTACTGTCCCCCAAGCCCGTCTACATTGTATGGGCGACAGGGCCTTCTCCTGCTATGCCCCCAAGCTCTGGAACTCCTTGCCCAAGGATATTAGAGAGTCACCTTCTCTAAACTCCTTCAAATCCAGACTCAAAACCCTCCTTTTCAGAAAAGCCTTTACTTAACTGGTTCCATTCTTCACCCCTCTGCTCTTCTTAATACCATCTTCCACGGTCTCCTCTATTGTTATTGTTGTATTGCTGTAATTATAATTGTGTCCTGTCTTGTGAAATTTTCTTATTTATTGTTGTAGTCTTCTTATTTATTGTTATTGTCATCCTGTAAAGCGCTTTGAGAAGCCACCTTTAAAGGCGCTATATAAAATAAAGTTTATTATTATTATTATTATAAAGAAAATGGTCAGATAAAGGACCAGTTAAGTAAAATCAGTTCTAAAAAGAAAGTTTTGACATTAGATTTGAGAGTTCAGGGAACATGACTCGCTGATATACTTAGGATATACTTAGATCCAGAGTTTGGGGGGCACAGCAGGAGAAGGCCCTGTCACCCATAGAGTAGCTTGGGGTTCAGACAGGAGATGACCAGGATTAGACAAACAAAAGCTGTGAGGTTGAGAGCAGACCAATAAGTCAGACAGGTACTGAGGTGCCTTACAGAGCCATGCAGAGCCTTACAGGTGAGCAAGGGGATTTTGAAGTCGACATGAAACCTGACAGGAAGCAGGTGCAAGGACTCCAGGATACAAGTAAGGTGATCACTTGCACTAGACCTGGTCGGGATTCTGGCTGCCTAGTTCTGGACATATTGTAGTTTGTTCAGTCTGAATTTAGATACCCCAGTCAATAGAGTGTTATAGTAATCAATATGAGAGAAAACGAATATGTTGACCATCTTTTCAGAAACAGCGACGACATAGGAGTCTTGTGATATTTCTGAGGTGGAAGAAATATATTTTGACAAGATCTTACACATGTGGGTCAAATGTCAAGCTTGGATCAACTATCACCCTCATGTTCTTCAATTTAGATTAAAACTGAAGTGCAGTACCAGCCACAGATGGAGTTACTACATTGGTTTTACATAGTTGATGGGGCTTCCCGAGAAGCATGACTTCAGTCTTGTTGCAGTTTAGAGAAGGAAATTTTGAATCATAATGTACATGTTTTTATGTCAGAGATGCAATTAGAAAAAAAAAAGAGGGAGCCACATCAGTGTCAGGTTTAGTACAGATGTACGTTTGAGTATTGTCAGCATAGAAATCATCATTTAGACCATGTGATCTTAACAGATGACCAAGTGGGGACGTGTTAATGCTAAAAAGTAGGGAACCAAGTACAGAGCCATGAGGAACACCAGACTTAATAAGTAACAATTTCAGAACTGGAACCACCAAGAGAGACAAAGTGACAGCAATCAGTAAGGTAAGGCTTGAACCACCTAAGAGCAATGTCAGAAACACCAAACACAGTTTTAAGATGAGAAAGTAAGATATCCTGTCAAAAGCAGCAATGAGGTCAAGAATAAGGTTAGAAAGAAAACCAGAATAAAAAGCTATAAAAAGATAATTAATTACTTTAACCAGGGTAGTATCTGTGCTGTGTAGTTGTCAGATGCAAAATTGGATGGGTTTGAAGAGGTTATTTGCAATAAGATGGTTATTTAACTGAATTGTAACAGTGTGTTCCAAACGTTTTGCAAGAAAGTTTAGTTTTGATAAAGGGTAAAATGTGTTTAGGTTGTCCAGAGCCATATTTATTTTAACGGATTTGCTTTTATTTGTTTTTTTTGTAACAGGGGTTACAGCAGCACTTTTGAAGGCTATTGGTACCACACCTTGGCTCAAGGACTTTGTAAAGTTAATCTCTCATGCCATTAGACATTAGTGACTTGACATTACCCAGCAACAGTGCACAACTGTGCAGCACCGTCAGAGTAGGATTCAGATTAGATCTATATAGACAAGAGAAACCCCAGACCTCCAGGGGGTGTTAACTGCCTGGTCAGGCACTGTGAGGCTCGAAGCCTGTCAGATGACAAATGGCTCTGTAGCTCTTCCATGCTAAGCCACGGAAGAAGGCTGACGACTGTCTATTACACCACAAGCTCCATGTTGATCTTCTCAAGTAACATGTGGTCAGTGAAGCAGAAATATATATGAAGGAACTGAATCACTGTCTTGTCTCTCTTTAACCCTGATTTGTGCTTAAGTGGTTTCTGCACATTCCAAAGCAGAAGCCCTTAATCTTCTCCCTGTTAATGATGTGGTCACCGCATCAACGTCCCATATCAAATACAAGTCCAGCCTGTGGGCGGAAACCGATACTCCAGCGATTCGAGTGGGGAGCTGCGTCAGCGTGTAGGCTGCCAAGCTTCAAGCTCAGCTTAACTCTGCCCCGAAAAGCAGAAAGAAAGAAAAACATTTTGGCTGGAGAGCCTTCAAGTATTTTTCTTCATTCATACCTTTCAGTATGGTATTAATCTATACTTTCTCCTTCAAACCTTATCATTCTTATTGCTCTTGCAGTGCTCCGTTAGAAAAACACCATTTTATGTTTTTGTATTATTTGCTTCAAATTGAACACAGCAGTAAATACAATCTCGTCATCTCATCTCAAGTCTGAGACCTCTGATACTGCAACAACAGTTATGAAACCGAAGAAATATCAAATGATCAAAAGAGTCAAAGACTGCAACCTAGAGACACAGCCATCAGAAGTTATAAAGCCACTGAATGAAAAGATAATCAAACACTTGGGTAGCATCTCTCCATCACATCCAACAAGACCACAACTCATCACAGAGAAGTGCCAGGAGAACAATCAATGGCAGACAAGATGTCACAAAGCGGGAGAGATACGATGGGCAACGCGGAACGAAGAAAACAAAACAACGCGCACAAATTTTGAAGTGAGCCCCGGAAGGGAAGCTTCTGGCACCCGAGAATGTTCTAGAAGCCTTCGAAAGCGCCTCCGAGGCTAAGCCTGCCTGAGTGCATGAAGTCACGGAGGAAGAAAGTGAGAGTGAAGAGCAGGGAGTGTGCAGGGATGACAAACTCAAGACCCCTGTGGGCTGAATAGATAGATAAGACTTTATTGATCCCAAAGGGAAATTGATTAATATGGCCCCCGGTGTTTTTATTACGGCCCATGTGAGGGATGTTTGTCATGAAGTAATTTGGCCCATGGCGACAGGAAACCGTGTGTGAAAACTACAAATCCCACCAGCTATTTCTGACATAATGGACAGAAGCTCGCAGAATTACGGCTCCTTCAGCACGCTCCAAAACCGACAGCTGTGACAGTGCCCGGGGGACTGACCATGAAAACAGACACTTGACACAGAGGGCAGACGCTTCAAGGAAAGGTGTGAGTGGGCATATTTCTTTTGCCTAGCAGTTATGAAAGAAATGAAAGAAATACAATTAGCAGCACCGCTGTGAATATAAAAAACAAAAATCCGGGTCATAGGAGTGAATCCAAAGGTTGTCAGGAAACAGCAAAACATCTCTACATCTCTTCTCTTTTGAACATTTTAAGAACCATTTCATTTCCAATCATAACAAATTACTTTTATCCGCAGTATAGTGAATGAAAAGCAATGATTATAAGCAGCAGGGTTGGAAAGCAGCCCGCGGGTGTATTGTGAAGATATCAGATAAACTGTAGCGCACTTGAGTTCAACACCCCGGCGCTGGTCTGTTAGGTGTGGCTGACAAGGGCTCCTGCTATGACGAACAGATTAGCACAGCGATTATTACAGGAGTCTAATATACCCAACCACAAAAACTAAAGGTTCCGCTAAAAGCGTTTTACATGGACTTACTCAGCTGATCTCAAAGGTTGTGTCACCCACTTCTTCATCAGTCTTTTGCCAAAAGGAGTCTGGGTATGATCCATCACCCAAAGAAGGCTGCCCTTTGTCTTCCTGTCCGTCTGCAGAAACAGGACAGGTTGGCCGTTAGTGTGGAGTAGCTCTAACTCGATGAAGAGAGCAAGGACACTATCACCGGTGGGTGTAGCAGTGACCACACCCAGGGAATGGTTAATTGTAGGACAACCATGGACAAACGCAGAGTTTCTGTGCACCTCCACCTGTCCCTTGTCTGTGACATCAGGCAAAGACTGGAGACCGTTTTATTCTAATGGCGATCAACATTTTAAGATCTTAATCCAAGGCAAAGTTACACTTGAACCCTTGGGCAATCATTTTAGGGTCACTCTCTTGGTCACAAGTCCCAGACCACCCTGTGAAGCGTCACAGTCACTCACAAAGAGAAGACGCGCCAAGAAATGCAGTAAACAGCCTATTCCGTTCGTGGGAGTTTACCCAAAGGGCCAGACTTGCTTCACAGTATCAGCAACTGATCGGAATTGTTCAACAGTGCAAACCTAGTTAGGTACCAAGAAGGGGAGCGCAGCTTTTTTTTTCTTAACTTCTAGCTGCTTGAATACGCAGATGAAGTTCATCTGAAACTCCGAAGGGGGGCGGGCGTGAGCAGTGTTTTTTAAAAAGCGTCGACCTCCCTGGGCGAAGCGCGTGGCCCGACTCCCCCAGGGACAGCTGCACCTACCTGGTTGTGCAGAATCTCCAGGTTCTTCATGGTGGTGGCGCTCAGCGTCATGTACTCGGCTTCACTGGAGAGCTGCCTGAAGGAGCTGTGGGGGTAGAGAGAGAGACCAATCAAGGCCTGCTCACTTCACTCACATCCAATATATTCGGATATTTAGAATGGAGAATACATCAGGACATTCATAACATTACAGTGCCAGCTTTCATTAATTATCCTGTAAGACAAAGGCTGGCACAGACGGCGAAATAAAATAAGAGCTACATTAAGCAGCATGGTGGCGCAATGCTTAGCTATGCTTGAGCCCTGGGTTCAATTCTTGGGTGTTGTCTGTGTGGAGTTTGTATATTCTAACCATGTTAGCGTGAGTTTCCCCTGGGTACTGCAGTTTCCTCCCACAGCCCAAAGATTGGCATATCATTTGCTTTTGGAAGAAAACTGGCTTTGGTGTGAGTGTGTGCATGTCTGTGTCTGCCCTGCGATGGACTGGTGTCCCATCCAGAGGGTAGCCTGCCAGTTACAGGCTCCACAACCTGTACTGGATAAGCAGACCAGGAAACGAACGGATGGAGCCACATTAAGCAATCATTACGTCTAATGACATTCTGAAATCACATTTTAAAAGTTTGTTTTCCTAAATGCATAAAGACTCCAATATAAATTATCTACACCACCTGCAGCTAATCAGTAAACAGATTTGCTATGAATTTTAACCATTTGTTTATACACAAGTCATGAAAGGTATGGATTGCACCAGTCATGTAGAAATGTTCGTAAATGCAAAAATATCCAGTTAACTTCAAGGATCAATTTTATCTTCAGTCCTCAAGGAAATATTTTAGGTTAGAAATAACAGGATGCCTTTTAGATTATCTAACCTGTCTGGTAGTTTGGATTTAACTGATCCGACCCTTTCTTGAAAGGAGCCAGTAAACCTGCTTCAGCCACCTAGCTGGGTAACTTGCCCAGACTCCCACAGAGCTGTGGGTAAAGAAACGCTTCAGTTTAGTTTCCACTTGTGCCCTTCTGTTTGTACTTCTCTGGTCATCCTGATAAGGCCCACTGGGCTGACTCTGTCGATGCCTTTGAGGATTTCAAATACTGGACCGGTTTTGTGTTGTGTTTCAGGACCCCTCACAATCTTCACTTTCCAAGAGTAGAAAGGTTAAATTCCTCCAACCTGTCGGTGCAGATAATTACCTTAAGCCTCAGAATGTGCCTAGTCACTCTTTTTAGAACCGACTGCAGAGCAGTGATATTATTTCTACAACATGGTGACCAATATTGTACACAATGCTCTAAACAAGGCCTTGTGAGTACATTAAACAATTTAAAAGTGGCACCATGCATTAATATTCTAATATAATCTCTAACCATATTGACTAATCCCCATCATTCGATTTCCATATTGGTAATCCTACGGTCCAGTTCCAATGCACATTTAGATTCTACACATGCATAGTTTTCATCTCATCTTTTTCACAGATTCTGCTAAAATGTCATCAAATTTCCAGGCCCCAGAGGCTTGCTAAAGCATCGACTGAGACACTGCAGCAGCAGCAGTGACGTGGGAAGCCATCATTCTCCACAGGGAATCTCCCTGCAGCTGTCTGGGCTGAGATGCAGGTGCCACAAGCTGGGTGTTAACTGTTACTACCAGACAGAGCGCACTGTCAGATCTGAGGAATCTGTTGAGCCGAAGGGACTGGAGCAGTTACATTTCAGCCTTCCTTAAACACAGGTTGTCAGTAACCTTCCACAGAAAACGGTATTTTACAGCATGACAACCTCACTCAGGAATAATCAGTTTATAAATTTAGTTAAGAGTGCTTCTGACATACAGCATGTGAAGAATAAGGACAACTGACTGTTATAACAGATCAAATATACAGAATTTAAAAGACATATATATATATCTATTTAAACCCATTAACAATCTACTGGTATTATTATATTTTATTTCAAATATTTGCTTAACTAGTGGTAGCTTCTTGCCTTCTTTGTCTGGAGACTGCAAGGATAATCTCTGCCCAAAGAGGGCACTCTGGGAGTTATTCAAATTCCCCTTGACAGGTATTAAACCACACTTGGCCAGTGTGAAGCAGAGACACATAAGAAAGTGCCTTGAACTGCTCAAATGCAGAACTGTCCATTGCAAAATGAATGTCCAGGACCCCTCCTTGTTAGTTTTAAAGAATTCCTAACTGCACTGTAAGTATGCAAATAAACACTACAGCGATTAAGTGAACAGCATGAGAATAATATTTTAAAATCGGTACATGGACGTTGTGTGGACACAAAACCTATTAACCCAGAAGAAATAATCCTGAAGAGGAGATGCAGATCACGTACTATGTGTGCCTGCACAACCATAATAAAACTATCCTTTCGTATGACTGTGACAGACTACAGCAAAATGGATATCTCGCGCAATGCAGAATTTGTGACTCTTTGTTAATTCCATTTTCCCGACATCACCAGCATTAACAGTAACATTACGTCACTGTAACCCTCATCCCCATCTACCCTGCTTGTTCAGGGCCTGTGCACAAACACACTCTCTACCAACTTTCACTCCACACCACAAAGGAGATAAACCTGACCGCTAGGGAGCACACTCCTCAACTCTTCACTTCGAGCTTTATGGCGTGACAGTTTCTAATCTCCTGCAAGATCTAAGCCCTCAACCAGGCTGCTGCATGTGCACCAGCCAGCACATCACCTGCTGCTGGCAGCGCCTCCACCTCTTAGCCATACTGCTTCTTTGGCAACTGCAGCTGTCAACCTCCCTGCTATTCAATAAGGCTGCTCTCCAGGTACCTCTCACAGAACCCTGGTGTGTTGCTCTTTGCATCTCCCACCTCCACTTTAACGAGGGTTAAAATGAAACAGGGCGACACACAGCTGCCACCCACCAATGTAACAACTAGCTGCAGCTGTGGCCTCCCAAGTGAGCAAAGGTGCCCTGTCACAGTCGTCTATTTAACTTCCTTAACTTAGATGTGCAGATTCTCAATACCAGTATACACCATCTCTTGTTTTGGTTCCCACAAATCCTGGAAGAAGTCATTCAAAGCATGCTATACCCACTACCTGATGGGTGGTACAGGGGAAAAAAACATTACCTACCTGGTACACAGCAGCACTTTGTCCAGGTTGAACTCAATCAGGTACTTTATGACAGCTCCCAGACAGCAGATGACAGGCCTGTCCAGGCTAATTATACTGGAGAGCAACTGCGATCCTGAGAGGGAACATGCATGCAGCACCATTAACACATCTAGCAATGTGACACTTTGAGAGGATTCACTTGCTCTGAAAAGACTGAAAACATGAAACTAAAATGTTACCAACACCAGTATTAAGCTCCATCAAGAAAAATATAGAAAAAAATATATCAAGTTGCAAACGTACACGACTCTGAAAATGACCCTATCAAAACGGGCTATTGCAGTTTTACTTTTTGTTCCACAACATGCAGTATAAACAGCTTCAGATGTACTGGCGCAGGTCGTCTCTAACAATATCTAAGCAAATTAGTTGCTAGTGTACACTTGCTTGACAAAACACTGGTGTGTACTGTAGATGTGTTCAGAAAATTGCACAGTTTTCACAGTTTGTTGCCTAAACAGCTGCAGTCATGACACTTAGAAGTAGCATTTACTGTAAATGTTGGGGGTTTCCAAATTTCCAATCAAACATACTCTGCCATGTAAAACAAGGGGCTGTCTTGCCAGTATCTGAGACAGGGAAACTGTCCCCTTCTCTTGTCATCTGAAGTAGTCACAACAGCTTAAGATCAAGGTGGCCAAACAATTGTACTAATGTTTAACAAGCCCTCGTGGACCGAGGGGGAGGAGTGAGACATAAAAACGATTTCAAATGAGGAGGCTGAGGCATTTTGGGCCTCCTACTCATTTCATAGTGAGGATTTAAGTGATCCAAAGATTTCATCCAGACGTTTTCTGAAAGGAGCAAACAGGCCCCAAGCCTAAAACAGGATATAAAGAATATTCCAAATCAGTGAGATAATGTAGAGAAGAGACGAAACAGGCAAATAGTGCAGTGAGAGACTTTCATCCTGTTAGCACCGAACTTTCAGATAATTTGAGCACTAAAAAGCACAACTCCGACCCTTAAGTAGGGGACCGTTGCTTTATACTTGTGGAAATAATAATTTCCTACTTGTGGTATCCAAAACGTAAATATCTGATTTTATTTCTGGTTTATTCCCCTATTCAAACTAATACAAAACTGTTTGCTTGGTTCTGTGTTTCTACAGTATGTCTATGGTAGTGTGGTACAGTAAATATCTGTACTTAGCCATGCAATCCCCTGTGTTTTGTATATAACTGTGCATAAATAATTGTCCCTTTTAACTTTGTCCCATGATTATTAGTTACCACACTGTACCGGAGAAAAAAAAAGAAAAATCTTGCAGTGTGGAGCTCAGTATTCCCTGACAATAGAAGGTGTATAATCATCAGCTATTATTAATAGTGTGAATAAATAAAACAGCAAGCTGCTGTCAGGACCTGATATTGATTTCAATCTGATTAGATTTTAACCTCACTTTACTCAAATACACACCCTATCATTATAATATCAATCTTCTCTAGAACAGACCAGACAACAGCTTGTTTCCCCTGCTATAGATGCCCACATACTAAAACTCAGTTGATAAGAATTCACGGGGGACTGACAGATCCATTCTGAAGGCTTTGTGCAGCCCAATGTTCAACACATTTCCAATATCATTCACCCGTGAGAGATCTTATGATTTCCACATCACCCTGCCGTATCAAAGAAAGAAATCACTGGCCATGCCTACACATTACATCAGAAGCTGGTTGCACGCTATGATCAAGCCAAAAACAGCATCACTGAAGGGCTCCACTAACTTTTTCATGTCACAGCAATATGTTCTGCAATTATGACACAGGACAATCTTTCTGATGACCTCTCTTGGTATTTTCTATCAACTGATGCTAGCCGTTCTGAAATTCTGAAAAGATTAAATTTACCTCACATTGTTTCTGCAAATCTAGTGAATGACCATATTGCTAGCATTACACTGTAGATAAAACACAAAATAGGCCCCAAGTATAAGAAATGGATTAAGCATTCGTTTACACATATTTGTTGTGTCAAATACAGATGGTTCCCAAAATTTTTGATTCACAGATATATCTGAATTTAAAGATTATGTTTTTAGATAATGCGATTGGGTGTTACTGCTTATTATCTTGTGCTTCTGCTTTAATCCCAGGGTAGTTAATTGTTTTTTTAAACTGCCCAATGACAAGCAAGTCTAGTTTTTCACAAGCCTCTGAAATTATAAGACAAATACATTGATCCTATCAGGCATTAATGGGAAGCAGGGGGAAAATGTTTCTGTTCTTATTTGTCATTGGCAGCTTAGTACAGGATTCAGCATGGAGGAGGGACAGCAAGACAGGTCCAAGGACTTGATCGACGCAGCACATGCAGTCAGGTTACCATTAATCTCTACAACAGGAGCTCTGGAGTGACCAGATCATCACACTTGGACCACCCCCTGAAGTGGCAAGGTGCCGTGTCTCGCACTGTCCCAGATTGTGGCCCGTCATTGACTGGCTGGCTAGAAAAGGTTTTTCCAGGTTAGAAACTCCTAGTTATAAAAACCCCAGACAGCAAGTGACCGACCTTAGTGCGCCGATTTAGTCCAGCCTCCGAAATACTAATTGAGCAAAGACTTCACTGTTCAAGTCCAGTTCAATTCCCAGCCACGGTGAGGTGTTAGTTAAAGCATATGAGGGAGAAATCAACAGATACCAATTTCATCTTTCCTTGTGTTCCTTCCCCTTTACAGCCCCCCTGGTCCTGCGGTCTGAGCTCCCCATACCTCACTTAAGCAGCAATAGCAGCCAGACAAGGCGCTACTGTGAATCCTGGGTGTACCTTTCAACAGAGATGAAGCGTGCCATTAAGTTAATACGCTAAAACCAAACGTTCTCGGCCCAAGATAAAAAGCAGGAAAAGGGGTATTTCAGCTAGCTCTAATTAAATTTTCAAAACTAAAGCTATATATTAAGATTTTCAAGCAACAAAACAAAGATTGCCCTGGCCGGAGAATGGTATAACTTTTAACAAGCTCTTCAGAGCCAACATAAACAAGCCTAGATACTTTCGAAGAGTGTTCATGTTTTCAGGTCTAGATTCACTGCAACCGGACAACACTAAGCCAGGAACTTGAGTGTAGCTGTGGCAATGCGTTTAGGGATGGTGTCCTGGTTTCCTCCAACCTCCCAAAGACACACCGCCAGGTTAATCGGCATCTCTAGATTGTGCTTGTGCACCACTCTGCGGTGGTTTGACGTTAATGCCAATTAACCTCAAACCACCGCAGAGTGGTGCACAAGTACAATTTAGAGATGCCAATTAACCTCAAACCACCGCAGAGTGGTGCACAAGCACAATCTAGAGATGCCGATTAACCTGGCAGTGTGTCTTTGGGAGGTTGGAGGAAACCAGGACACCATCCCTAAACGCATGAACACAAAAGAGCATGCAAACTCCACACCAAAAGGTGATCCAGGGCAAAACTGAACTCGGAACCTAATAGGCCACAGCCCAAGGCTGAGAGCAAATATTTCCTAATTTTTTCCCCACTCTTCTCAATGCATTCAATTCAATTCAATTTATTTTATACAGCGCCTTTCACAACAAGGTTGCCCCAAGACACTTAACAAAGCTGTGCGACAGTACATGACATTACAATACAGAAAGAGAAAAGGCCAGAAGTTAACAAAGGAGAGGAACCAAAAACCTCTAGGGGTCCAAGGTCAACTGGCTGCCCAACCCCTCTGCTAGCATTATACAATTCTAAAAAAGTACTAAACAAGTACTAAATGTGGATGTACTGTCCTTGTTCCTTTGTGCATTCCCAGATCTTTTTAAAACAAATTACAAGATACGGATAAAGGTTTTGTCTCACAACTGGAATAAGAAGTCATTAAACCCAAATCCCAGAATTCTTACCAGCCTTGCAGAACATGGGAGCGTGTTTTTTCTACAAATTAACTTTTCATGGTTTCTCTGAGCACATAAACACCGATATAAATGTTTTACCATGCATTCTTTCTTGAAATTGCTATATTAACTCAAAATATAGTGATTTTACTGCCAACTCAGAAAGACTCATTGGAAAAATCTTCTCCCTGCTGTGTACAACTATTTTGACAGTTAAATTAAAAAAAGTTTTACTTTAAGTCTTATTATATTTAATAAGACAGTTATAGCATAATATGTGGTGCACTACTATATGAGTGGAATTAACAGTTCATTAGAGATTTGACTTCTGAAAAAGAAGAAAATAAAATCCAGCAAAACCACCACAAATGAAAAACCACCTTTTTTTTAGCTGATCGGGGTAGAAAAACTCCTTACCCATAAATACTTTTTTAGACAATACAACCAGAGGCACGCAGGAAGATAAGACTAATGAACAATAGTTATTTTTGCACATATTTGTGAATTTACATGGACTGCAGGCCCCTAACCCCAACTGCTCCAGGGGTGCTGTATAAACGGCTGACCCGGCGCTCTGACCCCCAGCTTCTCTCCCTGTCTGTGTGTCTCATGGAGAGCAAGCTGGGGTCTGCAAAAAGACAAAGTCCCAATACAAGAAATTGTATATGGCCGATAAAGTGATCTTATCTAATCTCTTAACTTAAGACTTGCAGCATCGCCCTTCATTCTGCCAATGAGCAGGCACCACACCATGGGTTTTGTCTATCTATTTCTGCTCTCATCGCAAAGTATTTTTACTGCGAGTCATCTCCACTTCCTTACCGCCACAGGGCCGACTCCTTGTGAAAGGCTTGGCTAACTCAGTTTAATGAACGGGGAGACGCAGGGCTTCACCTGGCTTCCCGGAAGAGGCGCCCGTGTAGAAGTCGGACACCACCTGAAGGGCTGTGCTGTACTCAAAGTGGCTGCCGTCCATGCGCTCCACACGGATCCGGTCATCATTCTGGACACTGGAGAGGAACAAGAAGCAGAACAGAGGGCCGTCAGATTCACAACGTAGCTCCAAGAAGCAGGGCTTTCAGCCTTTCCGGATTGTCTCAATCCCATGCCTCCAAGATCCTGACCAGACGGCACTCCAGCAACTAACAGGTTGCTTGGGGTGTCCAAGAGCATTCCTCAGCATCACCACATCTTGTGGTTTTCCATTAATCCAGGTTTCTTTACAGAACCCTTCATTGAATCCCACACATTTCAAAATGTGACCTGAAATGTTTTGATCTTTTGCAGTCCCATATTGCAAGTTAAAGTCTGTGAGCAATAATGCTACAAAAGAGATATTGCTGTTTCAGAGGCCATACAAAGGAACTTATTTCCTGGCCTGAAAAAAAGCGATATTCGGACAGACTACAGGAACCCAATCTGTTTAGCGTGAGACAGAGAAGATTACGAGAGGTCTCAATTGTAACTAAGGGGACGCCTTTGAGATCGGCAGGAGTACAGGGACCCAGAAGACAAGTGGAGATTTCATCTAGCAGCATTCAAGACGGAAAACAGGAGACACACCTCTGCACAAAGGATTGTGGGAGTCTGGTCATCTGGTCAAAACCAATTCCAGAGGCAGCCTTCAGAAGCAGGCAAATGGAAATCTTAGATAATATTTACATAATGAAATTCTGAAGCTACTAGCAACCAAATGAGCAATACTGCCCTGACAGCTGCAAAATACCTTTATGTTACTGTGCAGGTCTTGAAATACACCTTAAAACAGCTTACACGGGGGGACAAAACAGGCTCTTAACAAGCTGCACGCATCACTTTCAGCCTCGATCAGGCATCTGCTTCTACAGATTGCGGGGTTGTACAGTTTACGATGTTACTTAACAGTTTCACATTCTGCTGAATCCCCTTAGTGACTAAATATGTTTTTTCCATCCTTTTAAAGCTTTCAGTTAAGACAGCTCCCGAACAGAAATGAAGGCTTAATGAGAAAAATGGGCATGTTTATTGCTGCAGACGTCTTCACTAATGGGCAATCAATGCCCTGCTCTCACAGTTGCTGTGCCTATCAAACGCTCATACACTAATTTTGAAGAAGTCTTTAATGAAGCTGCTATGTTGCTATGTTAACAGAAAATATCGATTTAAGGAAATACCACATCAATCAATCACTAAATAGACATTAAATAGGATCTACGGCAATCACGAAAAAAACTGAAATTAAGCACCAGCGCTTCAAGGGCGATGAAGTCAGAGGTTGCGAAGAAGAGGAAGAAAGTCGGGAGCCCATAAAACAAACACACGGATGTGCTGTACAAACGTCAGCCCCTGCAAACTCCGGGGGCCGGATTTCCTACATAAATGTGACACCACCGCGCCGGCAAAGCCCCCCGACACTGATCATTTTCCCCCCACCCTACCCTTCACAACATTTCCATTTTCAAGGGCTCGCATGGGCATCGTGGGAATCCCAGCGTCGCCGCGGAGACGGTCGCCGGCCCTGCCCGACGAGCTCCGCCGCGCGCGGGACTCCTGCTGTCCGCGGCCTTTCAGAGCACGCGCTGGCGGTGGGTGGCCGTGCGCAGCCGGTCTCGGAGATCCTTCTCACAAGGCGAGCGAAAGCAGCCTTTCCAGATCAGATCAGATCAGATCAGATCACTTTATTGGCCACATACAATTTCTCTGTACAGTGGATAGAAAAAGTCTGCACACCCTTATTGAAATTGCAGGTGTTTGTGATGTAAAGCAAGAAATCAAGATAAATCGTGTCAAGACGTTTTTCCATCCTTTTCAGCCTGGCAGAAGGCTGAAGAGGGGGAGCTTAGCATTTGAAAGGCCAAGTCCGGCCTGTGTGTCACATGGACCACATGGGAATAACACAAACAAATCTTTTGGTTAAAACTCACCGATTGAACAGGTGCACCCTGTGAGCGTAAAAAATTATGACGTACCGGCTATTACTGCTGTAAATTACTGGAGGTAAACTGTGCTTGCGAGGAAGAGACAATGCAAGCCAGGCTTAAGTCTAGGAAATAACTAAAGGCATTTCTGTTCTTGGGCAAAAGTTATTCGGGTCAGTGTAAATTTATGAGGGCTGCGGAAATATTGCTGTACAGCAGCCTATTTCTCAACTTTATTTCAACTCTGTACCAACAGGGGTTTCACCACAACACCCCAAGTCTCAACCAGGGCCCCCCCCACTCTTACCACAGCACCCCAAACCCATAATAAGGCTCTCCTGTCAAAATAATTAGAAATAAATCAACTGAATGTCGGCACACTGTCTTGCCATTTCTGTGCACCATTGATCACTTCTGTTTTTTGGTTCGTGAGATAGCTCTCTTGCATTTGAACCTTATTGCTCTCTCACCGGTTTGGCATTTCAATAGCGTTTCAAACAGAGCACTCAGATATTTCTGAGCCAAGACTGTAATAGGCCCAGATTAACTATGCTACCACATTACACATCCCCAGGGTGAACTGACAAATGACTTACCATCTACTACCAGCCTGCTCCAGCTCTTAAACGCGTGAATACAACATTAACAATCGGATTCAATTCACTTGCCTTTCTCCACCTACGCGTTTCTAAAAAGCACTGTCAATCAGGAGGAGTACATATGCACAATACTCTGCCACAAACTGGAGGCCAACACCTGGATTATCAGAAAAGAGACTTTGTAAAACTGCATTCACTGCACACTCATGCATACCTGTGCATTTCTGGGTGATCAGAAAACAGTACCGCATGTTCTGATTAAAAGAGAAGGATAACAATTAGGTTTTTAGCCTGAAGGTTCACAGCTCAGGGGAGGAAAGACAGAGCACAAGGTTAATTTAAATAAAATACTGTACTTCTGCAGGTACTTCATCGTGCTTGCCAAAATGCTTAACCAAAGGCCTTAAGGACTTTCTCCCCTGCACTCTCAGGGAGCAGTTCCTAGGAGAGCGATTCTTGGTGAGGGGTGGAGACAATCAAACAGAGCAGAGGCAAAAGGCAGTGGAGGGGTCAGACAGGTGAACGCAGGAGAACAGTTTGCCGGGGGTGCTCGAGATAAGTGAAGGCAGAAGAGCAGGTCAGCTCCGGAGTTCCTATTAAACATTTAATTGGAAAGCCAGCCTAGCAGCAACATAACCGTTGCCAGGAGGCATTTTTAGCTTACCTAAGCAATGTGAAGCAGTTTATATTGCATTGTCACATTTTGCCAAACACTTTTTCCCCACAAACCACTAAACCACTAAATTAGAACAATAAAATCATACGCCACTCTATAACCAAGCCTGGATTATGCTTCTCTTCTGTTAATGTAATTGTTATTGACTTGCATGGTATCGCGATAACCCCAACCCTTGCATCATCTGTATGAAATAATCTGAAGAAACACAAGAAACAGGCCACTTCACTCCCCTCTGCTACAGTTCAGAAACCACAAGTGACCTAAAGTTACCCTGTTATATTTCACCTCTACCGGGGATTTGTTTTCCCTATTGGTAAAGTATCAGTTCTGTACTCGTGTAATTCTTGAGTGGCATCTACACTCGGAACAATAACCCATTTGTCTCCCCTTTCTTGCAACAAAGCCTCTAATGACTTTTCAGAGCACAGAGAAGCCCTCCGCCACAACACGGTGTGGTGGCTCTGTGGCTCAGGATCTGCGCCTGTGGCTGGAAGGTTGCCAGTTCAAATCCCGCGGCCGGCAGAGGAATCCTACTCCGTTGGGCCCCTGAACAAGGCCCTTAACCCCAGCTGCTCCAGGGGCGCCGTATAAATGGCTGACCCTGCGCTCTGACCCCCAGCTTCTCTCCCTGTCTGTGCGTCTCATAGAGAGCAAGCTGGGGTCTGCGAAAAGATAAATTCCTAATGCATGAAATGGCCAATAAAGTGATCTTATCTTATCACTGCCAGTAGGGAAAATTCCAACTGTGCCCATTGTGTAGCACTGTCCTCGTTACTTACAGTACATGGGGATTCATGATTTTGAGTAACGTGTAAAGCCAAATTCGCATATAGTCAAATATACAACCCTGGTAAAAAATCCTTACTCATCTCTTACAGCAATTATAGATATAAATTATAAATATATAATATTTTATATTTATGTAATAAAAATAAGTAAATAAGGTGACTATATAGGCTCACTAACTAGCTCTTGCAGGCGCGTTTGATGAAGCCTGTAAATTGCGAGTTGACTGCACAAACAATGCTCCTTCACAAACAAAACACGCACACCAATGTTCTTGAAATAATTTTAACTGCACATATCTTCCCACTTAAAGATCATCAAAACAAGGACGCAAGTACAAAGGGCAACCAGCCTCTTTGCAAGAGTTTGAAGATCCTTAGACCTTAAATGGCCCAAATTGCTGTGCAATAGGAGTCTTGCCTCCTGCCTTGATTTCACAATACAAGCCTTGCAGAATCTTTTCCAATATGTTTACCAAGCCTTACGTGAAGAGCTTTTACGTTTGGCTTTAATTTAAGCCAATCAGCATGTATTACACCAAGTCAAGCAACACTGACTGTCACTCACTTGACATCGGCAATTTGACTTGACCTTTCAATTTTAAATTCTCTAACTCTGGTTTTGAAGAGTGTTTAGGGGCTATTACAAATCTCCGCAGAAACAAGCAGTACAAATCCCCACAGCTGTTCTTCACCCGAAGTGCTAATTACCCCCTAATAAAGCCTTTTACACCAGCAAGAGAAATAAATCCCAGTTCAATTATGTAGCACAGCTTTTTGTTGTATCCCTGTACAAAGAAAAAAGGCATTTTTAAGCTTCCTGTATTATCCGTAAAGCACTTTCTCACAGGATTAAAGAAAACACATGAAGTGTCTCAAAAAATTATCTGTGTAACTCTGTCTTGGAGTATGTGGATGGCATACAGAAGAGGAAAATAGCGCGGTTTTAGTTCCTGTTGTTTAAGTGCCTTTAAAACTCGTTCACTTTAAAGATATGAACAGATTGTAACCATTTCTCAAAAACACTTCCAGGCATTTTATATACAGGTTTCTGTGGAAGCTTTCTTACACCTCTTGAGTAATGATATAAAACATTTATTTTTAATTAAAGGTCCAATCAAACAGGAATATTTTATTTTAACTTTAAAAGAGGAGTTATTTCTTTGATGTCTCTAGCTAGAGTTCCAGAGTTTGGGAATAAGACGCCTAGAAGAAAGCACCATTCTGTATGCAAAGGAAAGCTCACGGAGCTCAGCAGTTTAATCTAAACAACAGACTCAATCCAGGATGTAACCCTGCAGGTTCTCAGGGAGATAAGAAAATGCCAGTCCATGCAGGATCTTGAAAGCAAGATGAGTGATTTTGTATTCCATTCTTTCAGTTGTAGAATATAAGTGAAGATAAGACAAGATGGGGGTGAATTATCAAAATCTATTAGCACCTGTGACACACCAGCTGCTGTGTTTTAAAAATGGTGCTGTGCTTTATAGGATTCCAACAAGAACAACATTACAACAGCACTAGAGATGATAAAAGCATGGTTTAAAGCTTCATATGTGAGTTTTGTTTAAGTGACTTTAGTCAGAAAACTGAAGATTAAATTGAAGAATAAATTGATTGAACAAACGCATCAAAAGGCATTTCAAAGCCAAGCGGGACACCCAATTTTCTTATGCACTGGACTGATTCCAGTTATCCATCGTAATATTTTTGGATGCAGGTTTTTTCGTAGTGCCGACATGACACCTTGATGTTAACTAGAAGAATCTGCAAGGCATTCAGCTCTGAAAATGGCAGAAGATTCTTGACCACCTTGAGACGATTTTCTGAATGAGCTAAGCACAAGCAAGCATGTTAATCAAGAAAGGAACAGGACCCAGGACAGTTGCTTGAGGTACACCTAATAGTAGGGATGGGTGATATGGCCTAAAATGTAAACCATGGCATAAATTTAATTTTGGACGGTAACAATATACATCACAATATAAAATATTCCGAATATCAGCAAGATTAACATTTTCAGAATTATATCATTGGAGCTAAAATACGGCAGAATTTGAAACTATGACGGGTCAATAGTAAAAATTTCCAAACCCCGTTTTGTGACGATGCTGCTGGTGCAGTCTATGTAAACATCAAAACCCCTTCTCTACCAGTATAAACGGTTTACCCAAATCCATATCGTGGCACATATTTCTACCGGTATACCATCTATACTGTCTATACCACCCACCCCTACCCAATAGTCTGGGGGGTTCAACACAGTGAGGATTTTACTGGCTGGTGACCAAAGGTAAGGCCAGAACCAGTTTTACATACTGTAGTACAATAAAAGCCTGGCATTCCTGACAATGTAACAATCAAATGATCTACTTCAAACACAGCTCAAAGACTTAACAGCAGCAATAACGAGCAGGTGTCCCGAGTCACAGCCTATTAATAGGTCATCTAGAATATGAACAACACCCTACCTGGAACAAGCAAGCACCTGGAACTGAAATTAAAAATGGCCGCTCCTTGCCAATAGCACTTTGGCCAGTGTTTATAACGGAAGAGCCAAAGGAAGCGGTTTCAGGAGGTAGAGAGATGTCAGATCTTAGCAAACACAAGGATATCAGGATATTTATCAGCAATCAAATTAGAAAGAAAGAGTCTTATCGGGTGGCACGGTGGCTGTTATTGCTGCCTCTGGGGCACCTGGGGTCCTAGGTTCAATCCCAGACCTAGAGTACTATCAGAGCGGCGCTTTTGTGTGTGCGGAGCTAGGGGTTCCCCCAGATGCTCCGGTTTCCTCCCTCAGTCCAAAAACATACCGATAGGTTAAATGGCTTCTGACACAACTGGCCCCGGTGTGTGCACGTCTGTGTCGGCCCTTTGATGAACTGGAGTCCTGTCCAGCGTGTACCCTGCCTTGCGCCTGCTGCTGGCCCGGCTAGGTTCCGGCTCTCGCACGACCCTGAATTGGAAGAAGCTGTCAGAAAATGGATGGATGGGTGGATGGAGTGTCATGAAGGTTACAAGCAAGAGGAGGCAGCAACTTGGCTCACTTGGCCGATTTGGCAGTGAGCAGTTAATAGATTCAAGGACTTTATCCATTCACTTCTTAACAGAAGCCAGGGTATCAGCTTTAAGAACTCGGCTTGCTACCATGTTCCACACTCCCACAACCCTTTGTGTAAAGCACTGCCTCCTGTCCTGGCAGTGTGAGCTCATCCAGCCATCACTGGAAACAGGCTACAAAATCCAGCTTGTTCCATATTGCCAATTGATTGCGGTTAGTCAGTAGTAATGATTCAGAGACTCACTGCAACTAAACTTGACGAGGCACCGTGCCACTAAATGTTTATGACATGCTAAAGGCCCTGTTGCCATGTGCTTGGCTGGAGAGCTGCCCAAGTAGGATAAAACAACAGGAGAAGTCTGGGGCTTGTACAGTACATGTGAAAATAGACACAATGCCATCCATCCGAGACAACAACCACCGGCTCCTGTCAGCGACAGAACAGAAAGAAAGAGAGAAACAGAAGCAGGGAGAGGAGCCTCCATCTGTTAGATAACCAGCTCGGTAATCACAACTTCTGCTCGTCACTCATTTCGTGCTAGTGGGAGCCGATCATCACAATCAGCCGCCTTCCACCCAGGGGGAAAGAAAAGAATTAGCTCCTTCAAGGGTAATTAAGTCTCTATCCGTCTGACAGCGAACGGCACAGTGCTGCCACTTCAGAGCTCCACGCCAACGATCAAAGCCCCGCCTTCCCCAGAGAGCCCCCCCAGAGCTCACAACCCCAACACGACGGACTCGTTACCATCTGCTCGAGGCTTTTTAGCCGACAAGAAGAGCGGCACACACGCACCGAGGCCCCCCGTTAGCACGCCGAATCCTCCATGATCGCTGCGCGTCATCTGTTCGCCTAATTTCTCCCATCAGGCCCGCTTCATCTGCGATACTCCTACAGCAACCGCCCACCAAACTGCATGATCTAAGACGAACACCTCCTCCCCTCCAACATTTTAAGGGAAACAGACCAGGAATAAGCTTTTGTCAATCACTACATGTCCTCTGATGGACGTGAGCAGAGAAACTCGGCAGCAGGGACATGGGTGTCCTAGCTGAAGTAACACACTGTGCCTCTTCCTAAGAATATCGGGGGAACGGTTCATTATTCTTTCCAGTGCACAGAAGTCTCATTTGCAAGGTCTGCAGCATTATGTAACCGTTTCCGCCCCACAGTTTGTCTCGTTTGAGAGATTTTTTTTTTATGTCATCCACTACACCAAAAAAAGTAATGTGACAAATCGCTGGGACAATATTTTACTTCATTTATTCATGGCATCGCTGATTTGTGATTTGTGATACGAATATCACCATTAAGACACTTGTTACATGCACTTACATTACCAACTTGCACTGCATCATCCAGGTGGGGCTGCACACTTTGGTGGAGGTGGAGGGGATCCCCATTACCTGTAAAATGCCTTGAGTGGAGTGTCCAGAGAAGCACCATATAAGTGTGACGGTGATGATGATAATGGTGATTATGATGATGATTTATTTGTACTTTCACAACGCAATAAACAGCACATCGATACTATGTGAAAACACAGCAATTAGTGTTGACATTAAATGTTTGACAGTATACTGTACTACTCAATATTTCTTCAAAAAAGAATCTATACAACGACGAAGGGAATTTGAATGCTCTTGGCCCCAGAGAGCTACTGCAGAAACTACAGATCCTGTTACGCGTTAAAGTTAAAAACAAAAGAGTTAGAGCCACAAGTTGTATTAAGACATTTAATACAAAACAGATGTAAATTACATGACCCAAAATAGATGTAAATTTTAAAAATCCAATATTGAATAAAAATAATATTATGGTTCCTGAGCCAAAAATAAACTTATTTCAATTTCCTAATAAAAAAAGACAGCAGGTACTTTTCTTCAAACTCAGCACTACCCTGTAGTGTCGAACAAATGACAAAGTCCAGGTGTCTGTGAAGCAGAAGTCCCTTTATTCATATGCATATGGAAGTTCGGCTTGCAACCACCAGACTTAAAAACTAAGTAGCTGAAGATGGTCCTCTATACCTTAAAACACAAAGAGTAACTATGACATATTCTAAACAAATGATAAAACAGCAACACCTGCCAATTAATTGTATCTAAATTGCAAACTAGACAACAGTTAGTTCTTTTCATATTCTGGGCGTACAGCCAGCTTACCAAATACATGCCCCTTATCTTACTGACCAAGGACAGGCAGCATCTTTATATACATTTGAGCACAAAGCCTACATCAAGCCACTAGACTGCATAGTTTGCAAAAACATACAAAAACAAGAAAATTATATTATCTCCTTTCCCGGGCATCTCTCTTATCTCTTCATTCTTCAACCCCAAAACATTCGCATTTATCTGTTAGGATAATGGCTCCCAATCCCAGTCCTGGTGATCCACACACCAGCTGGTTTTCATTCCACCCACCTTAATTTGATAATTAAAGCCTTAATTGATCTAAGAAGTTGCTTTATTGGAATATTTGCATTTTGTTTCCAGTCACAGGTTCGGGATTTACTTAAACTTATTATTACTAAGTCAATGAAGGGTTTGGTTGTGGAACTGAGGGCTTGACTGGAATAAAAACCACCAGGAACAGGAACCTCTGTGTCAAAACATCCCAAATGAAAACTGAACATACATCAGTCAGATTAAACAATGTCGTTAAAATAAAAATCGAACACTCTAAAAAACAGCCACATTTAAAAACAGACTTTCCAGTATTCTTGTAATGTTATAGGGTAAAACTTCTCACAATACAACTAAACATGAACAACTGTCTGGAATACATTAGTAATGTCTGCCTGAGTTTCTGGGATCAATTAGCAAGATACCACCCGAAGAGCAAGAAGAGCCTCATGGTTTTCTCATTGTCTCTTTGTTACATCTTCACAATGCTTTTTTGCAACGTCACCTCACTCCGCGTTCAAACCCTGCAGCAACGCCCCAAAGTTTAAACGCAAACGTCTGAGGGCAGTCCACATTGGGGGGAAAAAAAACATTTTCCCCACAGACACTGGCTTTATAGAGGACCACTTGCTTCTGGCGCGGAAGCTCAGATCTGAAGAAACCTGCTGTTTAAAACGTTGCCGCTGTCTCTACCTCCAGGAATTTCACACCATGTAGCAAACCACTAAGAACTGGATCTTGACCCACAGAGCAAGTCCCCATGGGACTGAAATCACTGAAACTTCAAGCATGATCTCAGCCTCGGCTTCTTCCTTCAGTCTCTCACCACTGTTCTCTTTGCCCCCAACTTTTTTTAAATCGATGTCTGGCCTGTGTTTTTTATTTTATTTCACCTCATATCTGGGAGCGATTAACTCTTTCGTCAGGGGTGCTTCGGTGCTGGTCTGCCATTTTCTTCAAACTGTTGAGACGTGAGGAGTTTCCTCGATCGGCACGCTTCAGTCCCACAACAGTTCCCGCTTTCAGACTGCGCAGGTGGGCACGGGTGCCACCTCCCGGGCCCCTTTCTAAATTCAGACCAAGTTCATATCGGAGTTCACGGGCTGCATTCCACCCTCGCCCGTCCAAGTCACGCACAAGAGAGAGCCATATAGGAGCCATATGGTTCACTCTACTAATTAAAAATCTGTGCAAGTCGAGCTACATTCTGTTTTAAATAAAGGACTGTATTTTTGGAGTGCAGCAACAAATGCATCACTGAACAGTGAGGGGACTGGGGTAGCACTTTGCTTGATGTCGATGAGAGATAAGTGCAGTAATTATACCAGTGTCCAGAAACACAGGCACTGCCACATTAATACAGTCTGCAGAAAAGAGCAGAGCTGAATTCCACACCGAGTTCCACCTCGTCAAGTGTGACAGCCACCCTTTGGCACTGCTTCCAAGGGGTCTCTACATTTGCAGCTCCACACTACATTACATTGCATAATTTAGCTGGGCTTTTTTTTCCCTTCCAGGATACAGGATTTAATCACTTTTAGTTGGTGTCCTTTAGTGTTTAATAAGAACCCGAGTCTTGAGAGCTGGAGGAAAGCCCACGACCCTGAAGTTCCTCAGCTTACAGACGTGACCTCCTGCCTGCACACTCAGCGCAGCTCTCGGGGAGCAATCTGTCGCTGGAGTAGAGGAACAGAAAGCCTCCGAGTGCCCACGCGCTCCCTCATTTACAAGAAAAGATCTTCTCCGACGACTCCGATCCCTCGTTTGACTGCTCCCCATTTTGCCTGCGCCAACACTGGATCCTACAAGATTTGGAGAGGGTACAGGTCGTGTGCGATCTAAATAAACTTCCTGGACTTAGGAATTAACAGGGTAACCCTGAAGAATGCCGGGTGCCCTGCCGCAGAATTCCCTCTAGTTAAGTCAGCAGCACCTCACGGGACCTGCTTAATTATTTTTAAATGAATCTTGCCACATCATTAATCAATACTGCACTTCTCACTGTCCATGATATCATCTCACTCACACCAGAATAAAGAGCAAATAACATCGCAGGAGAGGCAGTATTAAAAAAGATCCTGGTACGCCGCTCGTTGGCAATTCCACCATCTCCTGTATAAGAAAGAAAAGTGGACACAAGTGGACGGAGAGTGCATAGCAGCCAGTGCAGTCAGGCAGGCACTCCTGGTCCATATAAAGTACTCTTCAGCATGGGCTGCAGACCTCAATAATGACACTCGGTGTCAGTTTCCTTTCAATCCAGTTTCCACGTGAGGCGCCACCTCCTTGCCCTGAACCGCAGAGGAGCGGGCATTTCCTCAGCTGGCGCAGAAGACACCGTGTTCCTTCTGGATTTTGCTTATCGTAGAGTTTATTGCCATTTCCCAGGGTGCAACGCAACGCAATGAAGTTGGAAGAACCTGTTCTGCCGAGAGGAAAAACGCCCAAATTCTAGCCAGCATGGTGCAGTTCTTCGTACAGCAGTAGCTATTGCGCAAGCCCTACCAGCCCTAAAACTCTTTGCAGGAGGATTTGTGAAAAATAGTAGAAAGTATAAACTGAACCATGGATACAGGGCCAAACAATACCATTTAACTACCATCTAGGGAATAATTCGTGAATCGTGGCCACAGAGGCTCCATGTATGAATATTCAATCATGGTTATCATACTGTCAAGCCTTTCTTTCAGTCTCTCAAGAAAACTAGGATGAAACTATTTGCACGCTGGCTTGCTGAAGCACTGACATGAAGTTGTTGTTTCTTTTCGAGTAACTGAACCCCTGGCGCAAGACCAGCAGCGATGGATGAGTAAAAGAATCTCAACTGAAAGTAACCAAAGCTGAAGGCTGAGCTGCCACACACTGCCTTAGCCTGCAGAGCCACCCGGTTACAAGATGCATTGAATCCCGCTTGTTAAGGTACTGCAGCGTTGCCATGACAATAGGCAAAACCTCAGAAAAGGAATCGCTCAATATTTGGGCCTGGAAGCTTTTACAGTCAAACACACTGACCTTGTACGGCTACACACAACAAAAAGCAACTACAAACCCTCAACATAAATATGGGAAGCTAAAAATGAAAATAATGAAAATATGAGTAGAAGATAATTAAACACAGGGTAGCTTTTCAAGGATTATTTAGTCCCTGGCACATTAAACGTTTTCTCTTATTTCAAATCCTTCCACTGTCGGAATGCCCAATGAAGGTGGTGATAAATCAGAGCCAACCTCAGAAGACAGGGTGCAAGGCCACTCTGACAGAGACTACTCTTCCCCGGACAGGACGCCATCCCATCACAGGACAGAGAAAGCATCAATATCAGCCCAGCCAATCATAGGGGCGGGGCGGTGGCTCTGTGGCTCAGGATCTGCGCCTGTGGCTGGAAGGTTGCCGGTTCAAGTCCCGCGGCCGGCAGAGGAATCCTACTCCGTTGGGCCCCTGAGCAAGGCCCTTAACCCCAACTGCTCCAGGGGCGCCGTATAAAAGGCTGACCCTGCGCTCTGACCCCAAGCCTCTCTCCCTGTCCGTGCGTCTCATGGAGAGCAAGCTGGGGTATGTGAAAAGACAAATTCTTAGTACAATAAATTGTATGTGGCCAATAAAGTGATCTTTATTTTAGTTGGCACGTCCTTGGCAAGTGGGAGGAAACCGAGGCACCTCGAGCAGACCCATGAAAACATGGGGAGAGCAGGCAGACTCCACACAGACCGACACCTCAGGCTGGACTGGCACGCGTCACATTTGTGAATGAGCCGCACCTTCCCATAAGGCACTAGCTAGTGCTAACGTCCACACCTACAGTACATGTACAGCTGTACTGCGCCACTGCGGTACACCTGACCCTTCTTTACCGCGGGAGAAGCGCTTGCAAAAGCCAAACGAATGCTGAAGACAGGCAGCACCGCGCAACAGCTGTTTTGTCGACACTGTGACGAGCATCACATGTTGAAAACGCACAAACAAACTCCTGCGGCTTTTAATCTCAACCAACGTTTATACAACCTTCATATAGAATTTTAAAATTCCCTTCAGTCCAGACCATGGGTAGTGGGGCAAGGTAGGATGGAGACCAGGCAGTTGCATTACACCGACTTGTTCTTAACGTGTCATTAATAAAACTGCACAAAGAATAGAAAATAATTCTATACTGCACCAGAGGTCTGACAATGCACATAAGAAGCCCAGCCCAGGATTAAGTGCAATACAGAAAAAATGACAGTAGGATATCACAGAGTGGAAACTAGAATACTGCGGCAGGAAGCCTATGATCTTTTAAAGAAAGCATCACGCACTGCGCCCGAGTGCAAAACCAGCTACCCAGTTATTTTGTTGAAGCCGATACCTTTCAATGTTCTGTGAGACTGTCCTTCATCTCCAGGAAAGGCTCTGGGTCCCTGAAACCCACACCAGGAATAAGCAGACTCTTGCAGGCACTCCTGCAGCCCTGCGCTGTGAGCACAAACACAGCAATACTACCGACCGAAGTGGAGCTCTGCTCTCTTCAACTTAAACAACAGGGGTTGGCAGAAAGACATGGGACACCGCCAGGCTCCTTCACGCAACGAGGTCAGTCCAGTTGGAGAAAAGAAGCAGAGCCTTCGGAAAGGAAAGGTCTCGCGCACAAGGCCCTAAGCTTTCGTCGGAGGCCCTGCCACTCCTGCAGCAGCATCTAAACCCAGTGAGGTCTGGCCTTATATCCCGGCTAGGAGTGGGAAGAGCTCCCACTCCGAGAGCATGTGGGATTCGCGCGGGATTCATCCGCGGAACTCCGATGCCCGGCCCAGCTCCCCCCACCCGGGGCCCTTACCTGGCGGAGGCGACGCCATGGAGAAGCCGGTCCGAGCTCTCCGAGAGGTCGCTGGGCACCAGGATCTCCACCGGCTGCACGCGCAGGACGCGGGCTTCCAGCGCCGAGCGGGACGGCCCGTCCTGGAAGCAGTCCATCACGATGTCCCCGGTGCTGGGCTGCACTGCCTGTCCCACGGGGCACAGCACACACAGCGGGTCAGCGCCCCAGCAACACTCACCACAGCACAATCCCACTGCCGCGCAGGCCCCCAACAACGCTCCGCCACACAACGCATAACAATAATAAAGTGCACTTATACTGTGCTTTTCTGGACACTCCACTCAAAGCGCTTTACAGGTAATGGGGATCCCCTCCACCACCACCAGTGTGCAGCCCCACCTGGATGATGCGACAGCAGCCGCAGAGCACCAGTACACTCCCCACACACCCGCTGTCAGTGGGGAGGAGAGCAGAGTGATGAAGCCAATTCAGAGAGGGGGATTATTAGGAGGCAATGATTGGTAAGGGCCAATGGGAAATTTGGCCAGGACACCTTGGAAAAAGCCCTACCTTTTTTCGAGAAACGCCCTGGGATTTTTAATGACCACAGAGAGTCAGGACCTCGGTTTTATGTCTTATACGAAGGATGACACCTGTTTACAGTATAGTCTCCCCGTCACTATACTGGGGCATTAGGACCCACGCAGACTGCAGGGTGAGCGCCCCCCGCTGGCCCCACTAACGCCTCTTCCAGCAGCAACCTTAGTTTTTCCCAGGAGGTCTCCCAACCAGGTACTGACCAGGCTCACACCTGCTGAGCTTCAGTGGGCCTGTCAGATGAGCACTGCAGGGTGACATGGCTGCTGGCATGCTGGTTTTACAGCAGGATCACCACCACGCAGGCTGCTGCAGAGGCAGAGCCCGGCTACACACTCTTACAGCAGGTTTTATTTCACCTTACAGCACTTTCACATGTGGCCAAAAATCCTGTTTATGCTACAGGGCCTCGCATTAAAAACATTAAGCCTGCACTCAAATAAGTGTGTGGAGCAACTCAGCGGCAGATATCCCACGCCATCTGGTGGTCACAGTAACAGTAACAAACTGTTTTTTCACGAGTCCCGTCGTTAAGCTAGCAACAGACCTCATGCAGATCAGTGGCTCTCCAGAGAATGTCTCTCATTTGACAAAACTTCAAAAAGCGCAAGAACACACACATATCCCACATCCACTCGTTGGTAACCATGCACAGACATTTTCAAAGCAGAGTAAGCCCGTGTGCTAAACCATTCCTTACCACAATGCCTACAGAGAGTTCCTGCCTCCTGCTGTCCCAGCTCTCGCTCACACAAAGCAGGTAGTTGTTGGGGGAGTCCAAGACCACATCCTCCGCCTCCTCAAGGTCGCCCAGCTTCAGCAGAGGGTTCACATCTGGGCAGCAGTCAAGGGACACAAGGTCCTCCATGTTGGAGGTTGGACACAAGGCTAACAACCCTGTCCCGTAAAAAACTGATGTTACAGTAAGAGCAACGGGGTGTGGCTGCCAAACATCCACATCCATCCATCCATCCCCGGAGGGGCACTGCGTCTACAGGTTTTTACTCCAACCCGGCGGCCAGCAACCTGAATCTACCGTCTCAACTGGACAATGGAATACTCCAATTTCCCTGTTCACTCAAGTCACAGCCCTTTCCTCAATCCTTTTCTCTTCCAAAATGCACCAGTTCCAGGACAGACTCCCACACATAACCCCAGTACCTCCCAAGCAAACGAACACCAAACTGTCCAAACTGCTGCCAAACATCCCCCCCACCCCCTCTTCGTTCTCCAAACCCCCAGCGTCGCACCCTGCTGACGAGGGATGTTGCGATTAACCGGTTTCACTATTAACCACGATTAAAAATGTCCCGGTTTCCAAACTGTGAGAATTTTAGAAGCTGCAGTGAAATTCTATTTTGGGAGCCTCGCGTTCCACGTTCCCCCGAAAAATTCCTCTCGCGAGTGAGTGAGCCGCGTGGGTGTGCGGTGTGCCTGGCTCGGCTCGGCTCGGCTCAGCTGGCTAGTCCAACAACACCTTAGTTAGCCTACAGAGGGCAGACGTGCTGTGCGAAACACCGAGGGATACGACATCTCAGCGTTATATCCACCAAAAAAGTGGTGTGGGAGCATTTTGGATATGCAAAAAATGATCAGGGGGTAGCAGAAGATGACGGATATCCAATTCGCAAAACGTGACGGGAAAAAAAAATGGCTGCCAAAGGTTCAAACACATCTAATCTGCTTTAGCGTCTCCGTGATCACCATCCATCCCTCTATACACAAGTCAAGGGGAAAAAATAAACTAGCGAACGTGACATTAGTTCGCTTTAGTTAGGGCCCGCCGCGGCTGGAGCAGTTCACAGCAGAGCAGTCCTCTGTGCACGTTTAACATTACTTTCGTTTTCATTCGAGTTGAATTTGCGGGGATACCTCTGTCACTTAGAAACATGTTTCCTACAACAGGTGCCCGCCACCAGTCCACCCACTGGCCCTGGCGTTAAAGTAAAAACCCTCTTTACGGACGACGAGTGACGAAGTTCCAAGTGAGGAGAGGAACAGGCCGAGAGTGACCTGGCTGAATATTTCCATTTGTCACTGCCAACTTTTCCCCATCATATTTATGTTTCTAATGTCATAAGATGTTTAATTATGCCATGCTTTGTGTCTTTTTTCCCCTCCTCCTCTCAGAATAAATGACCTGAATCGCAAAACTGTGGTTATTTCCCGAGACTATAACCGTATCGCCACAATCTCACACCGCGACATCCCTACTCCTGATCTCTGGGAGGATACCCTCCCCCACCAGCGTAGACTTGGTGTAGAGCCCGCAGAGCTGCCGGGTGAAGAGGGAGCTCTTGTTCGCGCCCCCCGCCTTCAGCGCCGTCGTCTCCGTCTGCTTCACCACGCCCACCTGAGGAGACACGAGAGCGGGGGTCTGGTCTGCTCTGCTCCCACCTGCCCTCGTCGCCATGCTCAGGCGCGGCAAGGCCAGCCCAGTCACCGGAACCTCGAATGTGCCATCGAGGACAGCCGCCGGAGCATCGGGCGGCATGGACGCCGTGTGTCCTTCTCAACGTCTTTATGAAGAGCGGTTCTTTAAGATATTCGCCCAGGCCCAAGGGTCTCAAGCAAACTCAGCTGGCTTGCAGGCCCCAGATGAGGGGCGAGAACAGTCAGCCTAGTCTTTCAGGCCCGAGTCACGGCAGTGCCACCTTGCACATGGTAGCCATGAACCACTGTGGTCGGTCTGAACACCGTTTCCCACAGGCAGTACCGCAGCAGCTCCCTGCGGCTGCCTGTGCGTGTTGCAAGCATGCACTTGAATCTACTTAGTATGCGAGCTTGAATCTATTTCTGCAGCTCTTACAGAACGTTCAGCCCACCATACAAGAAGAATGTCTTTGCTTAATAAAATCTGAAATGGCACTAGGCTGCTCCAAAGCATAAAAATGATGAGCAAAGGGGTTCAACATAGCAAGACACATCTCCGTTACCAAATTAATGACTTACAAGTCCCGGGACAGAGGCATCGAGATGCATGCTGTTCTTTAAACATATTGCGAGCTCCTCACAGAGCAGGTCATGACTTTGTTCAATACACAGAGGAACCCAGAGACAAGACTGACCTTGTAGCCCTGAGACACCAAACGCCGCACATGTACGAACAGCCTGTGAGTGGGGATGCTTGCCGTCATGAAGTTATGATCCAAGTGGCACGAAATGTTCAGCTCCTTCGCAGCAATCTACGGGAAACACAAGAGAAGTGCTCAGCATCTAAAAACTAACAGAAAGAAGATCTGGCTCTTGCTTAAAAATACACTGGAGCTGTCTCCTTCCTTGTATGTAAATGTAAATGTAATTCTCATCCAAAAACTGGAAAAAAAACTTCGTATTTAACATTATGACCACTGGCTCAAAATACTGAAAGCCACCACAAAGCCACCACAAAGCGCACCCAGCAGATCATATCACACAGCGATGAAACAAGGGCCTGACAGCACAGATGAAAATGTATTGATATCATCGAGTACATTAAGGAATGAAATGAAGCGCTTCTTAACTTGTGAGCATCTCAAGCAAGTTAAGGAGCAACACTTGAATTCCATGATGTAGGCCAAGGAAACGCTCAAGAAACAGCTAGGCGACATCCCAGCTGAACAAGCTACCAATAACTACAATTCATCTGCAAAAGATGGGCTAAGTTGCATCCTTTCGTTTGTAACCTCCGCTCCTAAGCCTGTGCCGATTTTTTTAATCCCAGATCACAACAGCTTGAGTTCAGCTCCTGACCAAAAGAAATGATCACAATCTGCACTGCGCCATGCTGTGATCCAAGTAAATGATTTATACAAGACGTCCTTTTTGGACTTTTATGGGAGAAGCCAAAGATACATTTCCACAGCGGTGCACAATAAAACATCTATCCACCACTCACAGTACCAAATGCTCCATTCTCACCTCTGCATCTTCTCCGAAGAAGCGGTACTTGTAGCCACACTCCACGCACAGCAGGGCGTCCTTGTGCTGCTGCTTGATCTCCAGGAACTGCAGCTCCAGAGGGGTGTAGATGCACTTGGTTCTCCGGTTGGGGAGGCTGATCTCCGAAGGGCCTTTCTTTGCAGCTCCTCCACTGCTCACCTTGGCGAACTGGCCCAGGTTTAGACCCTGTCCGTTCTGAAGGAGGAGCACAGGGACCCACAGTTAGCAGCACCCTGGTGGGCTTCAGGAGTGCCTCGGTTGGGCCAGCTCCAGACAAAAAGGGTCACAAGTCTGGTTTTATCTTGGCCGCGCTGCTCACTGTATGAAATTATTTATCAATTATTGAATTGACTGCTTTGCTTTCAATTGGCACATCTTTACACAAAGGGTTGTGGGAGTACAGAACAAGCTACCCAGCCATGCTGTCAAAGCAAAAACGCTGTGCCTCATTCAAGAAACAGCTGAAGGAGATGTTTGGATCAACCAGCTAGATGGGCTGAATGAGACCTTTCCTAGTTCATTTCATATCACACAGTTTCCTAGTTCATATCATATCACACAGTGTTACTGTAGTTGCACCAAACTAAAAACAAATTAAATGACAAGACCTGAACTCTGAGAAGGTGCAAAAGCTCTGTCAAGCAAACTCTTCTCTGTAAATTGTTTTACAGCAAATGATTCGCAGAAAAAAAACGCATGTCAAACAGGCGTTTCCTGAAGGCGGTTATTTTTACAGTTTCTGCACCTGCGTGGCATTGTAGTTGTGGCTTTTTCATATTGTCAAGCAAAAAAAGCTTCACGTCTGGAAACATGTTTTTTGTTTTTAATTCACATGAGGTATTTCTCTGGTGTAGTTAAGTCCTGCAACAGTTAAGCTGTTACTGCTGAAATCAAAGTACTAAGCTAAGTAATAATCTAAAAACTTGAAAATTCAATAATCAGGTTAACAATACTACCTTCTACTACATTAACAAAGTGGATCAGTCCAATAAAAAAAAGCACAATTCTCAATATCGAGGTGCAGACCCTCAAGTTTTAATGGCTATTTTCCTGTTCCAGACAGATTGCGCGACACGGTTCTTAATTTATTAACACAACAGATGTCTGTGCTCTTCTTTGTGCAAATGGAAACATAAAATCGCTTCAGAGCAGTTTTAAAAGCTTTTTTACTCGGAAACAAAACACGAATGCCATTAACGGAACCCGATTTGTACACTTGTAATGGTACAAATCAGTGCAGGAAAATAAACTATGTCTTTCAAACACGGGGCCAAAATACGTTGCTGTTAGCTGGATAAAAAAAAGACTGCATTTTGCCTCCACACAAAATGTTTGAAATATGTTCCTGTTCATCTTGAATTACTAAGACTCTAAAAGACATTAGGGACTAACCCTACATCAGTAGACGATCTCCAGTTCATCCAGAGCTCCCATTTTCCCTCCCTCTCAAAAGAAATAGTGTTTTGACTTCAGTAATTCAACATTTTCATGGCCTTTAGGAGCAAAGAAACACACAGCCTGCAGAACTAACCCCCCGGTTAATCAAAGGGGGCAGCCGAATGGCACAAGGGTTTCCTTTTCGCCTTTAAGTCTTGAAAGGAGCCATCGTGTTTCTCTACCTGTTTCTTGTGTTTGGAACCCTTTTCTTCAGTACCCTCTTCCTCCTCCTGCTCCTCCTCCTCCTCCCTGCTGTCGCCCCGACGCTGGCCCAGGGGGCCGCCACTCTTGCGCCCCGCCACCCTGCCTGCAGCCCCTGAACCCCGCGGGCCAGCTGCGCTGCTGAAGCCCCTCAGCCTGTTCAGGGTGGGCGAGGAGACACTCGACACCTGGGCAGCTCCCCGAGACGCTGCAGCAGAAAAAGTTAAAAAACGATTTTTAATGACCACAGAGAGTCAGGACCTCGGTTTTACATCTCATCTGAAGGACGGCGCCTGTTTACAGTATAGTGTCCCCGTCACTATACTGGGGCATTAGGACCCACACAGACTGCAGGGTGAGCGCCCCCTGCTGGCCCCACTAACACCTCTTCCAGCAGCAACCTTAGTTTTTCCCAGGAGGTCTCCCATCCAGGTACTGACCAGGCTCACACCTGCTTAGCTTCAGTGGACTGCCAGCTCTGAGCTGCAGGGTGATATGACTGCTGGGGTGTTAAGACACCCTTCAACATGTTTAGAAACTATTCAGGGTTATGAAGCAGACATGAAGAGCCCTGTGGCTTCAGGGGATCCATGCTCACCATCACCACTCTGAACCAGAGGGCCACTCTCATCCTCCTCCTCACCACGGGACCGCTTAGCCTGCTGTGCCTGGGACTCCTCTTCCTCAGAACTGAGTTTCTTCTTCCTTCCAGATCCAGGCTTCAGGAGGCAGGACCCGAAAGAAAGCAAACAGTTATGGCCAGATAAAAAAAAAACAACAACCCACAACATCTCATGCATGATGAACCAAGCTTTGAAATTTCCTCTTTCTCTAGAGTTTCAACAAAGTACTCAAGGCCCAGCCCTTCACTGCAGGGCACAGAAAAGATTAGCCAGGAGGATAATAATTAATATCGATTCGACGTCTTTGTTCTCTTTCCATGCCTAAGCTCCCTCACACATACTGTAGGAGGGGACTTGCGTCTTCCAGCATTGACCGGCTGCCCCAGAACACAGATCAGGCGCTGAAGGGAGAAATTCCCTTCGATTTAAGAGGAAACTTGAGACAAGCGGGATGAAGTCCAGAGCAGAATAAAGCCAAGAAACCAGAGTTATTACTCCTCCTCTTACGAACAGTGCTGTGAGATTCTTAAAGGGGAATGACAGTGCTGATTTCTCAATCTGGTTATTAAATCTTGGTAACAAAATAAAATCCTTGACGGTACAGAACAAAAACGGCAAATTTCGAATTAGGCACAAAATCATGAACATTGTGAAAGTTGCCATATTGTTGCAAAGTCCTGGTCTCATCACTGGCGAGAGCAAGAGTTCCCACGAATTGAGACGTGATGTGGTCCTTCCTGCTCACTAGTAACGGTAACGACTAATGTAATGAGATATACGAGTGAATTAAGTACAGGTTGTACTGCAGATATTTCAATTTAGAAAGTTTATTACACGATTTAACAAAATCGAGTTAACAACCAAGTTTAATTTTTTAGCAAATCCATCTTAAAGTCAAGAGCAATATTTATACTTCATTAAAAGGTATTCTCAACCCACCTTGTTTACAATGTAACAGGGCCAATTCACCTCACTGCAAGTTTTGTTACCTCGTTCTGAATCACAGAATGTGGCGCCTTGCATACCTGGGAATTTCATCGGTAAATTGCGGGTTCTACAAGGTACTGAACACATTTTACTTTTATTGTGGTACTCATCCATGCCGATTCTTCCTAAGCCCGAAATACAAAAATTGCATTTCAGTTCCCCTTTTAACGAGCAGGCAGACAGGACCTCTGTTAAATGTGCGATGCAAAGACACACAATCTACAGCACAGTGTCCGAGGTAATGGCACTGACAACACTGCTGCAGAAATTCGGGACTGGAGAGAAGAGCACCACCTACTGGTCCACCAAAGCCAGTTACAGCATCTCTCCAGATGTCTTCTGTTCCCGTACAGGCCAGACCTACTCTTACTCCACTTCCGAGATCTTATAACAATGCTGTGGGTAGAGCCACAGATAACAACCCCTCTGGGGTATTATCTTATTATTGGGGTATCATCAGTATTATTCTAACAATAAATACGGTTTTATTTTTTCCCCACCAGTGTCTTTTGTCATGAAACCTACCAAGAACAACGAAATATCCCAAATAAAACAGCACCGTGGGAAAACAAACTTCCAATCACCAGGATGTAAAAATAAACCATCTGATATGTACTGTAGCAATCCCACCATCTGCCTACCTACAGTAACTGCAGGTCCACAGAAAAACTAGTAATTATTTGAGCTTTATTTTTTTTAAATGTATTACCATTTATTATTTAAAAATACATATATATCAGGTCAAGTCGGTATACTCGAGTACTTCAATGCACCTATATCGAAGTGCTCCTGCATGGATTTTAAGCCCATTTCTTACCTTGACCTCTGACCTACGTGAAGAACCTGCGCCTGAGCTCAGCCCAGCGTTTGCAGTCGCCTTCGCTTTGGGGCTTGCTGCCCTGAAGAACCTGCTTATAGAAGCCTGTTTACCAGACTTTTTACCCGTTTTAGCCATGATGAAATAATGTAGAAATTATCTAAGGTCCTCGCAAAACTACATGCGCCGCTTTTACTTTGTAAACGCACATGCGCTGCAACGCAGCCTCTAAATGTGCCGAACTGTTTTCATGCGCTTTAAGAACTGTCTGCAAAGGCGGCGCGTTTATGACGTAAAACACATGCGCACCTTAATCACAGGATTAAAACAGAAGGATCGACTTTAAAACCGTGTTATCTGTTGTTTATCTTGCCTGATGCTTCACAAAACCGAAGCGGGTGACAGAGGCTCACTTAATTACGCTGCGTCGCGTTTCAAGCACTGTGCGTATAACACAGTGTTTCAACTTCATTTTAATTCTTTAAATACACCGGCCACTACCTCAATGTATTTATTACAATATGCAATTACAGTCCATAAGCTCTACATTAGCCAGTTCTCTGCATCTGACGTTTCAAATGCGTGCAACCTGCAGCTGACAAGTAGTGGGAGTGGTTTTGTACTACTCGTGCTGATGACGTTTTCTCTTCGTTTTCCTGGCGGGAAAGAGGGGATAGACGGAGCCGCTCAGCTGGCTGGTGTGTGGGTGACTTTTGTATCCTACGGAAGCGGACATGCCTCGTCCCATAAACTGCATCGTCGCCGTTTGCCCAAATATGGGAATCGGTCACAATGGGAATCTACCCTGGCATCCAAAAAGACTCAGGTATGTGCTACCTGCTGTGCAGACGCGTGCAGTTTGGGGGGCTGATGCATGTGGTCCACTTAAACTGATTTAGTGCCGGTGTCTCCTTCGCTAGAATCTGCACACAGACGAGAAAACGTTCACCCCACATTAATAACGGGTTAATTAGATAGGCACTCCTGAGCTCGGCAGGATTCATATACTGTTGTGCAAGTTTCTCATTTTCTGCTCATTTGCACTTTTCGCACCCGTGTATAGGAGCGAAGTCGAAGGTCCAACGTCCAACGTCAGCTATTACGTATGATTTCTCGTTGTTTTGTCCGGGCGAGGTACCCCGGTCTGTGTTTTAATTTCTTTGTTTGCTTTTGCAGTAACGAGTTCAAGTATTTCCAGAAGATGACTATGACTCCGACATTAGAAGGTAAATTCGTTGTTGCAAGCCTAACATCCTAAAAGATACTAAAGTGCTTCATAGATTTGGGCTTCATGCGCCTACTGGATACTCAGTTGTGCACAAGCAATTTCTACAGCTTCCGATCTCGCCGTCCTTGTCAGCGGTTTGGATGGTAGTACAACCTGTTTCTAAAACAGAGCTCAGCTTAGTTGCAAAAGGATTTCAGAGCAAAGAGTGTCAGTGCGATACTAGCTCAATAACATATTTAGCCCTTTAAACTTAATTTGAAACGAAAACAAGAACCACGAGCCCTACCAGTTTTTAAAACTTCCGTCAGCTTTGTCTACAGTCTCAGCTCTAGATTCCCTGGAAATACTAAAGATTTAATAATAATTATAATTAATAATTGCTTACACTTATATAGTGCTTTTCTGGACACTCCACTCAAAGCGTTTTTACTGCAAAATCCCGACAGCAAGCAGAGAGAATATTTCTGATACTGCAAGAGTGGCTATAGCATCAGCGTCTAAATCTGTCAGAACAGTATTTCAGTGGTACTCCTTATCTTAATTAAAATTCTGAAGATTAAAAGGTCTGATGCATTAAGTGTAGAATACTTCCTGTATTCCCGAATTACAGTAGCTTTGATGTTGATCACCCCCAGCTCTTACAGCAACTGGTTTTCAGTGCCCATCAGCTCTGCAGTTAATCCTTAATCGGACCAACAAGTTGCTTGTTTTTTTCCTGCTTGAAGGTTGATGATTTAATGGAAGCCTCCAATTTGTTTAGGAACCGAAAACACTCAAGAGTTCCTTTAGGCTTCAGTTAATTAAAGGAGTGGAAAGAAAACCAGCAGTTGTGGGGGTACCCAGGAGGAGGATGGGGAACCCCTAGTGTATAGTATTTCATCCATCCATTTTCTAACCTCTTTATCCAGTTTGGGGTCAGAGGAGAGCAGGAGTCTACACCAGCAAGCAGCAGGTAAAAGTCAGATTGCACCCTAGACGGGACGCCAGTCCATCTCAGGGCAGACAGACACCAGCATACACGTTGACACTAGGGCCAGTTTTCCCACAAGCTAATTATATCTTTGGACTTTGGGAGGAAATGCATGTACATTCTACAACTATAAAGTATATATATATAATGTGTATATATATTATATTATAAGGAGTTCAAGTAGGTAGTTGCGTCAGCATGCATGGGCTGCAAAGGAACAGCTAACGGGTTGATTCCATGCCGAAAAGAAAAGAAAGGAAAAAACGTTTCAGCTGTGGAGTATGTATAATGTAGGCTGATTGCCACTAGATGGCGGTATATCATTGCTTCTCCTCAAGAAAACGAGGCCTGCGCTAGTTCTGGCTGTTTTTCTCTGCAGTAGTTCCAGGGGAGGTGTGTTTGACTATGGGAAGTGTACAGTGCCTTGCGAAAGTATTCGGCCCCCTTGAACTTTTCAACCTTTTGCCACATTTCAGGCTTCAAACATAAAGATATAAATTTTTTATTTTATGTGAAGAATCACCAACAAGTGGGACACAATTGTGAAGTGGAACGAAATCTATTGGATTTTTGAAACTTTTTTAACTAATAAAAAAATGAAAAGTGGGGCGTGCAAAATTATTCGGCCCCCTTGCGTTAATACTTTGTAGAGCCACCTTTTGCTGCGATTACAGCTGCAAGTCGCTTGGGGTATGTCTCTATCAGTTTTGCACATCGAGAGACTGAAATTCTTGCCCATTCTTCCTTGCAAAACAGCTCGAGCTCAGTGAGGTTGGATGGAGAGTGTTTGTGAACAGCAGTTTTCAGCTCTTTCCACAGATTCTCGATTGGATTCAGGTCTGGACTTTGACTTGGCCATTCAAACACCTGGATACGTTTATTTGTGAACCATTCCTTTGTAGATTTTGCTGTATGTTTGGGATCATTGTCTTGTTGGAAGATAAATCTCCGTCCCAGTTTCAGGTCTTTTGCAGACTCCAACAGGTTTTCATCCAGAATGGTCCTGTATTTGGCTGCATCCATCTTCCCCTCAATTTTAACCATCTTCCCTGTCCCTGCTGAAGAAAAGCAGGCCCAAACCATGATGCTGCCACCACCATGTTTGACAGTGGGGATGGTGTGTTGAGGGTGATGAGCTGTGTTGCTTTTACGCCAAACATATCGTTTTGCATTGTGGCCAAAAAGTTCGATTTTGGTTTCATCTGACCAGAGCACCTTCTTCCACATGTTTGGGGTGTCTCCCAGGTGGCTTGTGGCAAACTTTAGATGAGACTTTTTATGGATATCTTTGAGAAATGGCTTTCTTCTTGCCACTCTTCCATAAAGGCCAGATTTGTGCAGTGTAAGACTGATTGTTGTCCTATGGACAGACTCTCCCACCTCAGCTGTAGTTCTCTGCAGTTCATCCAGAGTGATCATGGGCCTCTTGGCTGCATCTCTGATCAGTCTTCTCCTTGTCTGAGCTGAAAGTTTAGAGGGACGGCCAGGTCTTGGTAGATTTGCAGTGGTCTGATACTCCTTCCATTTCAAGATGATCGCTTGCACAGTGCTCCTTGGGATGTTTGAAGCTTGGGAAATCTTTTTGTATCCAAATCCGGCTTTAAACTTCTCCACAACAGTATTACGGACCTGCCTGGTGTGTTCCTTGGTCTTCATGATGCTCTCTGCGCTTTCAACAGAACCTTGAGACTATCACAGAGCAGGTGCATTTATACAGAGACTTGATTACACACAGGTGGATTCTATTTATCACCATCAGTCATTTAGGACAACATTGGATCATTCAGAGATCCTCGCTGAACTTCTGGAGTGAGTTTGCTGCACTGAAAGTAAAGGGGCCGAATAATTTTGCACGCCCCACTTTTCATTTTTTTATTAGTTAAAAAAGTTTCAAAAATCCAATAGATTTCGTTCCACTTCACAATTGTGTCCCACTTGTTGGTGATTCTTCACATAAAATAAAAAATTTATATCTTTATGTTTGAAGCCTGAAATGTGGCAAAAGGTTGAAAAGTTCAAGGGGGCCGAATACTTTCGCAAGGCACTGTATATTCTCCTCTTCCAGTGAGTGTTGGTATACGAGTTGTTTCATGTGTACAGTCCCGGTTACCCAAAATACACGAAGAGAATGTTAATACAGCGTGAATATCCTGTTAGAGTGTGATCCTTACTAGTGATACGTTTTTAATTCGTCATATACAGTAAGTTATTTAGAAATACTTCATTAATTGCTGTTTCAGTATTAACAACTTCATTTGTTTAGTATTTAGAAAATGGCATTGACAGCCGTAAAAATTGCCTAATTAATTAATTGGAAAATGCCACATGCGTTGTCTGCAGTAAATGATTGAACACCTGGTGCCGCTCCAGGTGCTGTATGGGGGGAACATTCTGAATCCCAGTGGTTTTCAAGAGTCTTTTTACTGCGCTTTTCTCTCCCTGCAGGGCAGCAGAATGCAGTGATCATGGGAAGGAAGACCTGGTTCTCCATTCCAGAGAGGAATAGACCCCTCAAAAACAGAATCAACATTGTGCTCAGCAGGGAGCTTAAGTGAGTCATAAGAACAGTATCAAAGGAGCAGAGTCTAGCCTGTCTGTGTACCAGCTGCTTGCTCTTGTGATCTCATCCAGCTATGTCTTGAAAGAAGCTGGGGTATCGGCTTAAGCAACATTGCTTGTCCCTTCTCCCACAACTCTTTGTGTAAAGCACTGCCACAGCCCAATATAAAAAGAGGTCCACGGAGATCCCAGTGGGAGCACTTTGTTTTTTATGTAAATTTCAAATCATAACCAAAGCTGGCACTGAGATTAAAATAAAGTCGCACTGCACCTGATTTAAAGGCATTGTGTCGTCAAGCTCTATGCAAATGCTTCTATGAGTTTACTGTAGCTTGTGCTTTCTCTCATGAGTTGTTAGAGGTGGTGTTAGTCCTGTGACAGTGGAGGTCAGTAAGGCCTTGAGGTTGTGTGTCACGGTATGTTTTTGGCTCTTGTTCTAAGCTGATCCCTTAATTTAGCTATTACGCCATGACTGGTGTGTTGTGAAGAATCAGACGCCCGAGAGCGCTATTCTAAGTGACAGCACAACCTGGTAAATTCTGTGCATGTTATGTCAAACTGCGCCCGTCGAACGAATTGTAAGGATTATGCAAGGATTGCATAGTTCACAATAGTAGCAAAAACTTTGTTTACACACCCTGCACTTAAAGCTGAACTGCGGTTTTATTCCAATATTTCAGGGTTGGAAAGAATCAGCATTGATGTGTGCATTTCAACCTACTGTGAAAGTAAAATGTACACAGCAACCTGTTAAACCTCCAATTTAAGGAGCTCATCGCTTCTTTACACACAACATGAAGAGCTCAGCTGTCCTCTGCTCTGTGTGTGCAGGAACCCACCAGAGGGGGCGCACTACCTAGCCAGCGACTTCAGCTCCGCGCTCCGCCTCCTGGACAGCGCCCCACTGACGGACCAGGTGGACCAAGTGTGGGTCATCGGTGGAAGCTCCGTTTATAAGGTACGTCAGCGAAGACGCGGAGGCAGGGGGGACTTTAACACCCTTTTATTTCACTTGTCGGTTTTTTTTTTGTTCTGCATTTTCCCCCATCAAAAAATAACCTGGGCCTGATCATCTATGGGGTTTTTTTTTTTGTCTGGATGAGGCATATTTTTAAATTGTGCACAGGAGCAGAAAGCTGTACAAAGGGCCGACGGTCAGAAGACCTATTTAAAGTGGTAACTGCCTTAATCTGAAATAAAAACTACATTTATGACTTTGTGTCCCATTGCATTGCCTAGAAGTGTTGTTCATCGTGCTATAAATCACTAATAGATTAGATAGATGAGTATTAAGATGCAGGGTGAGCTGCAATTTGTAGCTATTAGTGGTCCACTGAATGTCTCAATGTATGATAGATGGTTAATTGTAATGCGTTTTCTACCTATTCTCCTTTCTATAAAAATGTTCTAATTAATTCAATTAATTATTTTACACAATAATGTTGTGTTAACTACATTAAACCATCAGAAAATACAACAAAGGAAACTAGTCAAAACATTTGTCAGCTGGCCACGTGTAGGTTTAGGCATAACTTTTCCCAACAGGAGGGACACAGAAAGCGGTTTTGCTTGCAGAGGAAGTGTATGTAATATAAACATCTGTCAGTGTCCGAAAACTGTTTATTCCAGCTAAGGGTTATTCGAGCCTGTCCTGGAAACAGAGCTCAGAGAAGGACTAAACACTGGATGGAACACTAGCCCATCTCAGGACACCTGCCCACGGGGACAATCTAGAGACACCAGTTAACTTAGCTATCTTTTCTTTGGACTGCTGAAAGAAACCAGAACACTAATTGAAAAACCAACCTAAACACAAGGAGAACATGACATCTCCACACAACAGGAGGCTTGGGCCCAAATCAAACATCCTCATCCCAAGGCCTGTCTCTCCTGGCTCCTCCTGTGAGCCAGCAGTGCGACACAGTGCCAGCCCTAATTTAAGTGTTATTAACAATGTCAGTCATATTAACATTGAAATGTATGTTAATCTCGTTTCGAGGAAATGAAAACCATCTTTTGAGGAAGGTTGTGAAAAGGATTTCAGTCCTTTCCCTTCAGACCTATTTTTCGCAGCCCAGTGTATTGGTAATCCTGGAATCGGGATTGAGCTCTTGTTTGCGAGTTCACTCGTTTGAACCTCCATTAATGTGCTTTCAGCTGTGCTGGGCGTGGACCGCCTGCTTGTTGGGCAGTAGGCCGTCTCTTACGGCACAGTCAAGGAAGGTATGAATAAAAACGGCAGCGCGTCTGAGGCCTGTCGGAACCGCGAACCCGCCAGGCGATGTGGTGTGCCATGGTCTGTAATATTATTATTATTATTATTATTATTATTAATAATTGCTTACACTTATATAGCGCTTTTCTGGACACTCCACTCAAAGCGCTTTACGGGTAATGGGGATCCCCTCCACCACCACCAATGTGCAGCATCCACCTAGATGATGCGACGGCAGCCATAGTGCGCCAGAACGCTCACCACACATCAGCTATCAGTGGGGAGGAGAGCAGATTAATGTAGCCAATTCATAGAGGGGGATTATTAGGAGGCCATGATTAGTAAGGACCAATGGGAAATTTGGCCAGGACACTGGGGTAACACCCCTACTCTTTTCGAGAAACGCCCTGGGATTTTTAATGACCACAGAGAGTCAGGACCTCGGTTTTACGTCTCATCCGAAGGACGGCGCCTGTTTTCAGTATAGTGTCCCCGTCACTATACTGGGGCATTAGGACCCACACGGACCGCAGGGTGAGCGCCCCCTGCTGGCCCCACTAACACCTCTTCCAGCAGCAACCTTAGTTTTTCCCAGGAGGTCTCCCATCCAGGTACTGACCAGGCTCACACCTGCTGAGCTTCAGTGGGCTGCCAGCTGTGAGCTGCAGGGTGATATGGCTGCTGATATGGCTTCCATCACCTGTACCATGGCTATGGTGATGGAAGAGGAGACTTGTCGAAGCAGCGTGATCTAACGGTCATGCATTGACTGTCGGTGTGAGATGACTGAGACACAGTTTGCTCAGCTCGCATTGTTTTCTTACTGAGGGAGGGATAAAAGATGTATTCTGTGGTTGAGCTTGGGGGCCGTTCCCTTGTTTTTTGTTTCTGAAAATGACATCCCTCTGATCCCAAGAGCCAGATGTCTCAACAATGTCTGGTTTCTGTTTCTGCCTATTCAGACACCCAGGTGAGCAATTTGCATAGAGCTATTCTGAACGTGCTGCTGGAAATGTATTTATGCATGTGTCTCAGCAGAGGGGTTTTTTTTTTGTTTACAGCTGCTTGCTCATTTAACCGAATAGCGTGGGATTTGTCTTATTCCACAAAAATGTTTGAAGGAGAGAATTTAATTCTGCATAATCCTGTTTTTCTACTGAAGTGCTAATGCAGGACTAAGCATGGCATTGTGATGATGCATTTTAGTCATTTTGTTTCTTTTTTTCTTTCAACACCTGGGGAAACGTGGACATTGGTAATGTACAGGGAAATGCATTAAAAAGTTTGCAAGTTGTTAGCGAAGTGATCTGAGGATCTCATCCAGTCACTTCTTTGGAAGACTCAATGGTATCAGCTTTGATAACACAGCTCAGTAGCATGCTCTGGAGAAGTGTGTCCTGTTGCCAGTTTTAAATGTACTTTCCATGTTTCTATTTTTTTTTGAAAATGTTGACTTTTAGGATTTGAACATTTAAACATTTGAATATGACCCCGTAGTCTTCCAAGTGACTAAAATATTTAATTCCTTTAGCCAGTGTAGGCTATACATTTGAATATGGTTGATGTACTCCAGACTAATTCCACTGCAGCAATGCTCTGCATAATATTGAAATAAACATTGAATTCAATTGAATATTGAAAATAAACAGTCTAATTTTAGAATTTAAAATTTACATCCCTAAATTCTGCACTTTTTACTATATATTTTATCATTTTTGTGCTATTCTTATCGCTTCCTCAAGCTGTCTTGAAAACATGTCCACATAAATATCTAAATCTTTTTCATATTTAGCATCTTTAAGCTCATGGCTTGTATTTTATGTGTTTTTTTTTTGTTCCTGGCTGTATGTAATCTGCACTTGTCTTTATTTTGAATTTGCCATGGAGCTTCTAAGGTTTGCAGAATTGACATGTCTTTTCACTGTAACAGAATCTAGGAAGGGCAGTGGTCATCATCTGAACCACAACATCATCCCAGCTGGAGCTTCTACACCCTTAGACTAGCGCTTTGATATCCAAAGCCATTTCAGACTGCCCTGCTTTCTACATTTTCTCCTGTGACGTATCTCAGCTCTATTGCAGCTTGGTGAAGATGGAGCTTTCACACCACTTGGACAGATCTGCCAGTGTGTTTGAGAACTAATCTGCAGCCGTCTTTGTCCACAATCGCCTGTTTCACACAGGGGCCGGGAGCAAAGATTAGGGCTCAGAGAGGACCGACACCAGCATCTCTGCAAGACTATGGCCATCAAAAACAAATGCTAAAGGTTATTGTGGGTAACGGCAATTCAGCGGAAAACATTTCAACAAAAACACAGCACTTGGGAAACCTTTAAAAATCAATCGATAAGTTTATTTTCAGTAACCCTGATGGCAGCAGCTGTGCCTTCATTCCACAGGCCCTGGGAAATGAGCTGGTGTCCTTCTTCACCATCACGTCAGTGTGAGTTGCTTTGCAAGCTATGTGTTTTACATGTTGGTGATCTCTCCTGCCGATCCAGAAGCATCCCAAAAACCATTAATAACTCTCTGAGCATGGCGAACTCGATCATTAAGAAGTGGACAGGACCCAGACTCTGCCCAGATCAGGCTGTCCCTCCCAGCGGAGCAGCTAGGCAAGGAGGGATCTGGGTAGGGTTGTCAGATTGAGGGCAATGGTGACAATGAAAGAGTCCCGTTCAGTGACTGAGATGGGGAAAAAATGGGTCAACAGTATCATTGTCACTCTCCAAAGAAAGACTTGCATTAAACCTAGAAAATACAACAACGAGCCAAACTGATGCTGCAAACATGTAACAAAATATTTTTTGGTCACACTGGATAAAACTGGAACTTTTTGGTACAAATGCGAAATATTAAATCTGACGCAGACTTAACATAGTGCATCACTCAGCCCACACCATCCCTACTGTCAAACAAGGCATTGTGATATAGTTCTGCTTCTTATCACCAGAGACTGGGAAACCTGTCAAGACTGATTGAATTTACTGCATCAGACCTAAAACTTGGACACAAATTCAACCTTTCAGCAAGACAGTGATCCACAGCACAGTGCCAGAGCTGCACTGAAGTAAATTAAGTAAATTAATCCTATTGAGAATCTGGAAAGACTTGAAAAGGTCTATCCATAAGGTATCCCTAAGCATCTTGAGAAGGCTTTGGTAAATCTTCCAAGAAGAATGGTTAGAAATTGTACCAAGCTGGTGTTCTTCCACCACATATTGAGTTAAAGGGTCTGAATCTGCAGTGGCCACATTTTTTACTTGCTGGCATTTACTTTGAGTTATCTTAACCCTTAGAAGTCTTCAGTTTGAGCCATCGGGTTGTGAATCGGTTATTAAGTTTAAAGATGTGTATGCATCATTTTATAATTTCACAGAATAGGGTCTGAGTGCATCTGCACAGCTGTACGCTTCACGTTTAATATCTGAAAACGAAGTGATTTATGTACATATGCGTTTTTGCAGGCATTGTGGATCTCTACTTGCAGGGAACGGGGAAGGCAGTGTCAGGGAGGGACTTGAAGCGCTGAGCTAGAGCAGGCAGGATTTAAAGCAAAACAAACAGCTGCAGGTGTAGATGTTTTGTTTTCCTTTCCACACATTAGCCTCCTGGTAGCTGCCGAGCTGCTATGTAAATGGTCGTTGCGCCTCGCCTGGAAGAGCTCTGTGAATAAATCTGCGCTGCTCCTGTTGGGGAGGGCTCTTTTATCTTGGCTTTTTCATGCCAGTCGGTAAGGTCCCCTTTTTTCTTTTAAATCCACACATACAGAAAGGATTAAAGGGCCTCTTGAGAGGCTGTAAGGTCACCTCAGCCTTTCATGTCTGTGTGCTGTCAAAATTAAATTTTCCCTCGCCTAAGATTAGTCAGCCAGTGCTGTCAAAACCTCTCTTGCGCTCTTCGCGCCGCTGGCTCAACGGACCGCTGCCCTGACGTGGGTCTCGAAATGACCGGTGTAAGCATCTCTTCGTTTTTATTCTGACCAGTTCGGCTAACCCCACCCTTCCTCGCCGTGCGGCCGAGTCAGAGCCGACCTGTGCCGACCTCTTCTCTCCACCCGTCCCCTGACTGCCCCCTGCTGGTGAGCTCTGCTGGGGTCACCTGTCGTTGTAAGCGGCCATGAAGATCACCCGTTGGCCCCCCATGTGTCTGGGTGCACTTTCCATTATCGGAGGTATTTGAAGCTGTGCTCCCCCTGTAACTCTACAGGGCTAGTCCTGGGCCATTTGAATGAGCGTGTGTTGAGGAAGTAATAAACCTTGATCACCCGCCATCAGCGCCGTTGGGTTGGTCGTCATCCGGAGGTCAGGCACCAGGTTGTGGGTCTCCCAGCTCAGCCCGTTTCAACAGGACCGGCCTTGACTGAGCTGGAGGAGGAGGAGGAGGAGGAATATCTGGGAAGGATGCAATCTTGTAGTTCTCAAGATGTGTGGATGCCAAGCGAGATCATCAGGGACAGCTCAAGGAAGAGTCCTGCAAGCACTCTCCCCCGAATATAGGACCTTCTCCACCTGCTGGAGAGCAGATCCCATCTCTACGGCGCTCATGGAAGACAGTCATCCTAGCCTGCAAGGGACAGCCAGTGAGTGATAAGTTGCATTTGCAGAGTATTGTCAAGCCTGTTGTATCTCTGTCAGTTATAAGCACTTATGAGTGTGAAATTATACCTTAACCACTCAGGCTGCATTGCCCTTTATTGGTATTATTGATCATCAGATTTAAGATCAAGATCACTTTATTGGCCATATACAATTTCTTGCATCAGGAATTTGTCTTTTTTCGCATACCCCAGCTTGCTCTCCATGAAACACACAGACGAGGAGAGAACCTTGGGGCCAGAGCGCAGGGTCAGCCTTTTATACGGCGCCCCTGGAGCATTTGGGGTGAAGGGCCTTGCTCAGGGGCCCAGCAGAGTAGGATTCCTTTGCCGGCCGCGGGATACGAACCGGCAACCTTCCAGCCACAGGCGCAGATCCTGAGTCACAGAGCCACCGCTCCGAAGTGCAGCTCAGTTGGATTGAAGTCGGGATATTGACTTAATCGAAGATTTTCCACGTCTTTTTTTCTCCTGCTGAACTGTTGGGTTGCATCAGCCACCCCTCATCCAAACATGTGGGCATTGATCTGGCACTCCCCAGGAAGGGGCATGAAAGAGCTGGAAGCCGGCTTGTGAGCCGGTGGCTGCCGCACGGTGCTGAAATATTAAACACTTTGACTTTTCTGAAACGCGCTTTCAAAGCGTGGCGGGCTGTTATCCTGGAGTGAGACTCGGCAGCTCACTTCTTCAGTGGAATACGTCCGTGCCAGCCTGCTCCCTGTGGGCAGTTCATGATGAGCTGTGCCAGTGCTTGTACAGCCCTTGTGTAGGGTGGAGCTGTGCAGTGCAGTTGGTGGGGGCCCTTACAGTAAGCGTTGCTGTGCTTGTTGATCTCCGTGTGGGGCCAGCGGGCTGTGTCTTGGGAGAGTGACTTGGATCTGTGCCTGCAGGTAGAAACTCCATTCTTCCCAGAGCCTCTCGGCATCGGAATGGGCGAAAACTGACCCCTTGAGCAAGGTTTTAATTACACTAGTTCAGTGACAATGTGGTCTGCTGACTGTATTTGTGCAGTGGTTCCTTTATCCTGACTTCCGTCTATGTCATTCTCCTGTGCATCTGTTAACGGCAGTGTTTCTAATAGACAGCTAGGATTAAGGGGCTGATCTGTCAGACTGGATATTTCAAACCATAGATCTCTGTGAAATTGTAAATATCCACCTGAATAACACTGTCAAAGTCTTGAAAATTCAGCATTGTTTCAGTCCAGAGAACATGCAGAATATCTGCCTGCTTTGGACAATTGGATTACACCTGATCTTTTCCTGTAGATTTCAGTTTTTTGGTCACACGTGAGATCTGTCCGTTTTTCTGTATTTTTGTCTGTTTCTTTGGTTTTCTTTAACTTCTGTTTTTGGATGTTGCTTCAGCGTGATGCAGACCTGAGGAGGAAGGAGGTGAGGCACAGGCCTATGATTATCATTATCATAAGGTGGGTGAGGTTGCCATTGTAGTGGATAGAGTTGGGCTCTCTGGTCACTGCCGGGCTTGTAAGGCTGATTAGAGTCTTAGGAGCAAAGAAACGTGTCTGAAGTGGAAAGTTCAGCAGCACACAGCACTAGCCTGGCTCCAAACATGAGCTTCAAAACACCTGTTTACTGTTGGGTCTTACAAATCTTACAAATTGAGTGTACTGAGAAACGTCCTAATGAAGCATGTTGCTATAGTAGCCCTGTTGGCAACTCAGCTCCTCCACCAGCCTGGCTTGTTAAAAGCCTTTGAATTAATTTTGTACACTTTAATTCCCTGCTGTTTGCTCTCGATTAGCTCTGTTGTGCGTGTATTCGCCCAGTCGGTTACATCTCAACACGGGAGGAAGCAGATATAATTCCGCCTCCAGGACTTCTCAGAATAAGGAACAAAGGCATATGGACTGGGTGGAGCAGTGGCGCAGTGGTTCGCATTGCCGCCCGCAGACCTGGGGCCTTGGGCTCAATTCCAGTCCTGGGGGGCTGTCTGGGTGGAGTTTGCATGTTCTCCGCTGTCGATGTGGGCTTCAAGTGAGCTTTCGCTGGTGTTTCCTCCCACGGTCCAAAGACATCCTGGTAGATTAAAAACTCATCCTGGTGTGGGTGGGTGTGAGTGCCCTGCCATACAGTGGCATTTCGTTCAGGGTGTTCCCTGACTTGTACCCATTGCACGCTGGGGCAGGCTTCAGCTCCCCTGTGACCCTGTACTGGATAAAGAGGTTCTAAAAAATGTATGGATATATGAGCCACTTATTCTTTTAAGCCGTTTGCAGTAAAACGTTCTTTAAAACCGTGATGAACACAGGGAACGATGCTATTGGGGTTTGTTCGCTCACTGTCCGTCATTGCTGAGTGTAATCGTGGAACACAACATGGAATATCTTTGCTTTCTGTCACTCTGTTTTTCTCGGCGCGTCCCTTACTTTACCGTGTACGCAACGTAAACAAAGCCCTGCAGAGCTTTTGTCCTTCCTCCCTGCCTGTCGTCATGGAGATGTTGCTGCTCAAGGATGAAGAGGCCCTTTTACTTTTTTCCTCTTGCTCCCCCAACTTTGTGGCTTTGTCTAGAATTGATTGTTTCATGTAGGAGCATTAATAGGTTGTGCGCTGGCATGTCGAATCATTGGCCTGTTTTTTTATGCAATGTCTTTGACTTTTTTCACTCTGCAAGAATCTATATAAAGAGCAGGGCTGATAAGGCAGACTTCCTGTTACATACTGAAATAAATGCAACAGATGTTGTTAACGCCATGTCTACTGCAGAGGTAAGTTGCATCTAAAGGCAAGGTGGCTGAAGTCTTTTCTCTCCCACCTTGGCCAAACACCTGCTCGAAGTTCCCTTTCTGTATGTCAGACTGACGAGGGACCCGTTTCTCCTTCCACGTGAGCTCAGAGATTCTGTCTGGGAAAGGAGTCGTGATTAGTGTGTGTAAACATGTTCGCTAAGAGCCTTTTTAAAAGTATTACATATTTCCTAAGACACTTCCTTTGTAGCCCTATTCCATTATCTCCATCCTCTAGGATCAACAGAATTCAGTAATCCTCAGTATTCCACTCACAGATAGGCTGAGGCCAAAAGCAACAATGTCCAAGCAGAGCACAGTAGCACAGATAAAATAGATATGATGTCCCGCTGTTTTGTGTCACATTAGCAGTATTCTAAGTTCAATTAAAAGTTGGAAAAAATCAAAGCAGGGAGCAGGGGCTTGGAAGTCTGCACTGCTGCTTCAAGCGCTCTTCTTTCCTGACTGGGGTACCTTCTGTGTGGAGCCTGCATGTTCTGTGGACTTATATGGGTTTCCTCCAGGGGTTCCAATTTCCTCCTACCTTGCAGTAATATGCAGGTTCAGTGGCCTGGTGTCTCTATAGCGTGCCTGCGTACCTGTTTGTGTGTGCCCCCCCGTCCTATCCAGTGTGTAGTTTCACCAGGAAAAAGTTACTTTATGGTGATGGATGGATCGTTGGGCGTTGACAAACGGGTAAGTACTGATCTCCTCAGAAGGCGTCCATAAGCTTTTTGTGTCTGGATAAATTATGGTCACGTGTTTGTTTTTTTTCCCCAAAAGCTGTGCTGTACCTGGAGACCCCACAGTTTCCAGTTCCTTATGAAAAGCGAAAAAGGGGCTCGTTGAAAAGAGTTGTCATGCAATCTGTTCTCTGTGCTTCGTCCTGTAGGAGGCGATGGAAGCCCCAGGCCGGTGTCGTCTCTTTGTGACTCAGATCCTGCAGGACTTTGAGTGCGACACCTTCCTGCCTGAGATTAATTTAAACAAATACAGGCTTCTGCCAGAGTAAGTGGGGTTTTTCTCCGTAAGAGAGGGCAACATTGGGTCAGAAGCAGAGAGGGTGCCGATGTTTAGAAAGCTGAGCAAGCTCTGTCGCAGCGGGAACTGCCAGAGTTTCCAAAAGCACTGCGATGAAGATGGAGAACGTCGCTTGAAACCCCAGCAGGACGAAGAGAGCCCACTGAAGCCCACACACCGCAGTGCCACTGCTGGTTTACTGAGAGAGTGTCGTCACTCCCACAGCGTGCTATTAACACGATTGCGTGCGTTTTTCAGACCTAATGCTTGTACGCTCCGGTCAGCACATTTTTTTCCTCTTACAGGTTTCCAGGTGTGCCATTGGAGGTTCAGGAGGAAAACGGGATTCGGTATAAATTCGAAGTCTATGAAAGCATTCAGAACTGACTCGCATTTCCACATAACTCTGGCATTGTCTCTTCTACACACTGAAGGCTTTTTGTTTTGTGCTGTGTGTTTTTTCTAAAAACACAATAAATTGATTGATTGATATCAACACTACTGACCATTTAGAACGGTAACTTTTTTGGCCTTGGAATTGAACACTATTGTTAGTTTGGGGGCTGAAAAAGCAACAAACAAGCAACATTAAACTGCCAGCAGTCGAGACTCTTGGGGAAAGTGTATTTACATGACTGTTCAATGTAGCGGCCAGGGAAAACTGCTGTAAATGTGACTGTAAATGTCACTGTAGTTTCCACCCCCTTCAGCCCAGCGCCCTGTAGTTCAGTCTCTTTGCAGTACATCAATATTTCAGTGTGCTATTCAGAAATGAATTAGTTTGGTCTTAATGTTGATTTAAAAATACTCAGTGATGTTTCGCAACACAGTAGCTTAATTTTGTGCAGGCACTGTTCAATGTCAATTAAAGTCAGTGAGATACTGTTGTACAGCTGTGTTTGCTCATATGGGTTGTCTGTTTTGTCCTTCTCTCCCGTGTGCGATGGCAGGGTTTGTAGCTCAGAACCAAGATGTGAAAAACAGATATTTATCCCAAATAGTGTTGGATATAACAAAAATAATTTTAACAAAACTGCAAGTACACCAGTACAGGACCTAATGTGATATTTTGGGTTTCTTTTCAGTGTTTTCTCTTTTATATAAGAATGGTACAATATGTTTTCTGGGGGAAGGGGTGCAGGGGCATCCTAAAACTATCAGTTTTAGAAACAGTGCGCCTGATAGTTGTCATCTGAAATAGCTGAGGGTCCCAACACTGTGGCAATGCTGTGTATCAGATAGGATCCGCCTGGTGCGTTTGATGTTGGCTCCTGTTCTTCTTTTGTGCACTTAACTCCCGAAGCAAAGATTTGACATTCATGATGTTTCGATACAACAATCAACTTTTAACTGTACTGGTGTCCTCTGGAAAAAATAAAGGGCGCTTCAGGGTGATCTAGGCTCAAAGCTGGCTGGGTGCATTTAAAAACAGAGCTTATTTGGTAATAAAAATAGACATGCTGGCTGATTGAAATGACATTTCTCAGTGTAAAGAGATGCAATCACTGCGTTCAGCTGGCAGCTCAAGCACATGTTTGTTAATAATTTTTCTTAATTGCTCTTTTGCAGCACACTTATCCTTATGGAAAATGGGGGCAGTTTCATAATGCCAGAGGTTTTTAAACACTCCAGTAAATTAGCTCTCTGGTTTGCCTCACAGTTTCGGTAATTTTAGCATTTTCGTGGCTTGCAAATAAAAGTGTTTTTTTTTCAATCAGTCGCGACCTGGTTGAAAAATGGATCTCCTGAGCACCAAATGCCTGGTTATCTCCGTGTTGTTAATAATGGCATCAGGTACTGTAATGGGATGAAAGTCTGAAAGCGCCCTTATTAGAAACATTGCTTTTTACTAGACAGCAGCAATCGTTTCAGGTATAGAGCTTTATTTAATCAAAATGGGAGAAATCGCTCACTGTCCTGACGTCTTCAGAACCGACAATGACATGCAAGCCGGACAGCTCGAGGAAACCAGGGAGAAGTGCCTTTGAGAAGGAGAACAGGAGGTACTTCTGTACGCAAAGGGTGGCGGGAGGAGGGAATAAGCTGCTCTGCCTATTTCTGGAACTGAGCTCCGGCTGCTTTCAAGAAGCAGCTGGGTGGGATTCTTGAAATAATTACTTTGAAATAGTGGTCTGCTTCCCCCTTCTGGTTTTAAACTTACTTTCAGCACCTGAACGTTGTTCAACTGTATCTTCAGTTCAGAAGGATGCAGAGTTAGGGGGTTTTCTCTTTCTCCTCTACAGCGGTTTTCCCACTCCTTTCAGAGACGCCTGTGTTGTGTGATGGTTTCTAAGCGATATAAAGATTAAAATCTGTTTTAGATTTTAAAAGCCTTTTTTTAAGTAGCTTGTTATTTTTCAATTTGGTTAAAGCTGTATACATATAACTGTCTTTTAAGTTTAAATTTAAATTTAAAGTCGTCTCTCATCCTTTACCAGTCTGGGTTTTCAGATCTAAATCATGAATCCTGCCGCTTATCAAAAGCTGAAGTGGATCTAGCTGTGAATCTTAATGAGCGTTTCGTCCCGGACGTTAAGAGAGCTGCCCGCACCCTTGTGTGTGTCTGGAGCTGTGATTGGAGCCAGGGAGGTTTCCTTGTTCTGAATCCCAAGGGACAACCGCAAGAAGCTGGGCTGCTGATTCCCATTGATTCGAGTGCGAATGAAGCACGCCTGCTTAGAACAGGCAGCCACACTTTCAATATGTCCTGTTGTAGCATGACTCATTCGAAAGTACTCCATGATCTGGATTGCAAATGCATTCTGCTAAATTCATGCTGTTCTTGAGTAATATGGTATAGCATCAGGTGCGCAACTCCAGGCAGGTTTTTTTTAGGTCTCTTTAACCCTTTATGGTCAGTAGCAGAGCTCTATGAACTGGGTTTAAATCTGGGCATCTGGCCTGGACAAAACTGCTTGTACGATTCCCCAAAAGCTGATGTCAAAGTGCCTGCAATGATCAAGGATGGGAGAGTGAGAGTGATTATGAGTATCTTAGAAATGGTGGCACAGGTTATTGTCTGCAATGACAAATGTTGCACCTGTTATTTCATTCTTGTTTTACTCTGAACCTTCTGCACACTGTTTCTGGAATTGAAGAGGAATGCGACTCAAGGATGTGTGATACCACGAGAGACCACCTCCCTGAGAGATGGTACTTTCGCCAAGGAATCTTAGAAGTTTTTTCATCTTGCCCCCTGCCTCAGATGGCGGACAGATGCGCAGCTCACAAGAGGCTAGAGGCCCGCAATCACCAGAATGGCGATCAGCTGTGCAGCCTGCTCCAGCCCACATAAATAGAGCACCGAACCAGGAAGGATGAGTGACTTCTGGGAGAAGAAGTCTGTCCCTGCACAGGGTGATGCACTATTGAACCAACCTGCGGGATGAAGATCAGCTGTGCTTTTACCTCACCAGTCCCATAGGTTCAGTGCAGGCTGCTGGCTCACCAATGCAGTAACAGGGCATAAGGCTACAGTCCCTGGGCCACCTACACACATGTGCCTGAAGACACATGCCTGTGCCAGTGTCTTGACCATCTCAGACAGAACATTAACCACCGGATACGAGCTGCTATAGTACGTAGTTCCAGTGAATAAAGAAGTTTGACTTCAAGACTTGTGTGAGGGGGGCGCTCCTTTCCTCAGGATCCCACCTGGGCCCTGTACTCCTCTTTTGAGCCGCCCCACGAGCCATCACAGATGGCTAAGAAGAGGTAGACCAAATGCTGCAAAAACTGCGAAGATCAAGACAAGAGTCCTCTCCCTCCTTGAGAAGGGAGCAATGCCATGAGAGGGCAGAACGAGGGTTTTTCTCGGAGCCAGAGGGGAGATCTGAAATCTTTGCCACGGTCGAGGTGCGTACTCTGCAAAGCTGTCCTTCATGCAAAAGAAAATAAGAACTGCTTTTCTGAGTTACACCAGATAAAATGTTTTTTAATTAAGCTTTTGAGTCATTCTTTGTAGCTGAATCATTATTCTATGAATGTATATTACTCACCAGCCTTGAGAAATGTCTAAGAATAATTTATGTACTAATAAAACAATATAAGCACATCTTGTATAAAGCCATTTTGTATAACCTAATCACATCAGAATATTCAACATGGATATAAAAATGGTCTTTGTACCCTCTAAGGCTCACTGCCTGTAAATATTGAAACAATGAAAACCTTTCAGTTACTTTCTTGTCAGGAAGCATTCCTACAACATATGAGCACTTATATTTATACATTTATAAATGGTTAAATCATCAAAAGGTGAAGATCACTGAAAAGTGTTAAACTGGTCCAATTAAGCTAATGATGAACTCAATTAGGTCATCATTTCTCCAAAGATGTTTAATTAATCACTGGTTCTCTATGCATCATCTCTATTACAAATTGCTGTCTGAATTATCGTGTTTGTTGGTGCCCATCCACAGTTTTCTTTTATCTGATGAGCTAGAGGGAGCTTTACTTGATTCTCTGTTCATGGATTAGCAACCCATACACCGTCTCCTAGACAAATCAAGCATTTCCATCAAGACTGACCCTTCGCTGATTAATCTGAACAATGTTTCGAATTTAAAATGCATCTGAGCAATTTCTTCCACAGTGCATACCTTGAGTGGCGTTCTGACTTAATTTAGGGTTATCTCATTATACTGAGATTACAGCTGAGTGCTGGGGAGCTCATCCTCACACCTGTATGAATAATAAACAAGTTCTTAACATTTCAGTTGACACAATGGGTTGTTATTAGCTATCTTGGAAATGCAGGCACGTGGAAAATGTATATTTAGACTCTGGGATCACTGATTTTACAATTACTGTCTAGTTTGTCAGTCATTTGGGAAAGAAGGGGTGAGCCAGTGACCAATTAATCTGCCCTGTTCTGATAAAACACAACACAAGAAAATATCACTGTCCCCCCCCAGTCTTTTTAATCTGTGTCTGTAACTGCTGCATTGGATGGGCTCATTCAAGGTTCTTAAAGTTAAGATTATAACAAAATATTTTAATTTAATCCCTGTTTTGGGTTATATAACATTTTCCTAACCAAATACATCTTGCCACGAGAAGAGCCATCTGTTACAGTTAAAGTAGTGCTTTCCCAGTGTAGTTGATGATGAACTGTCGAGCTGAGTAATGGTTTTGGAGAGCAAGAATGGAAATAGTGGACCACAGCACAAAAGCTGAGTTTGGCCTCGAGTCTTTTAAAGGAATGTCCACAGCTTGCATCATAACCAAGGATCTCGGACACTCAAACACTAGCAGGAGATGCTCTGATGTGCACGCAAGCCACTTGCTTTAGCACTGAGACACCACACAGGGGTCGCTAGAGTTCAGCACCTGGCTGCCAGTCCATTCCAGTGTGGAATTGTGCTGAGCTTCCCGGTGCCTCATGGCAGTGCCTGGCACTGGCCCAAAGTTTAAGAGGAGGTGGCAAACAGTACGTTAAATGTGCTGTTGACTCCCAGGTAGATGTGCACGCCTTTCACATTTTGGTGCAGAATCCGTGTTGCACCTATCCCAGCGTGCCTTTTTTATTCCTGTGTTCTTGAGCCTGGTTGAGCTCAGTGTATTAAGAAAAGGCCGGCTCGGTGAGGGTGAGGGCTCCTTAGACGCCATCGATGTAAAGTCACGTGGCTCCTTTCCCGAGACAGGCCTGCTGGTCGGGCCCGATTGGGACAGTAATTAGAGGTGATGTGTGAGGCACCAGTCACTGATCCCTCCTGGTACATCTCTTCCCCCTCCGTGATCGAAAACATCAGGCCTTTCATTACTCCTGTTCTTCTTTCACTTCCATTAGCGGCCAGTCATTTACTGGTCATTCCGGGGATCAAAGTAACCTAATCATAGACTTATATATAGAACAGAAGTAGGACATGGCAAAATCAGGGCCGTGTCATTTGAAAACTGAAAAATGTATCACCGGAGTTTCACATACTTACTTTATTTAAAATGATTTTTTTTAAGCATACTGAATTATCGCAAGATGGCTAAACGTTCGAATTAAATACATTTTTTTTCTGACAGACAAAAATAGCATAAACTCAGAAATTGTACTGTCCTGTTTCTTTTCTGGGCTATGTCATAATAAGGTCCATTTTAAACCTGCTTTAGGTAATGGCCACATTTTTTTTTCCTGTCCGTTCTAGTCATGAAATTGCAAATTGCAGACACCAGGATCTCTGTAACCGCACAGGGAGATCGGCGTCAGGATAGGAATGTCCCAACAATGATTTTTACATCTCCGTTTTAATGGAAATTGAAATGAATGAATGGAAATACACCGGGGTGGCAACAGTGCAGTGGCTAGCATTGCTGCAGCCCGGTGCTGGGGCTCCATGCTGGACCTGGGGTGCTGTCTGTGTGGGGTGTCTACATTCGCATGGGTTTCCTCTGGGTGCTCCGGTTTCTTCCCAGAGTCCAAAAGCATAGTGGTAGATGACTTAGCTCCTTGGAAAACTGGTCCCAGGTGTGAGCGCATGCGCGCGTGTGTCTGCCCTGCGCTGGGCCAGTGTCTCGCCCAGGCTGTACCCTGCCTGGTGCCCGTTGCTTGCCAGGATGGGCTCTGAACGAAAGAAGCACTCGGAAAAGGGATGGATGCTTGAAATACACTGAGAACTCTAGGAAAATACAACTGCAGAAAGTTTGCAGAGTTATCATCAGGAAATTGACCATCTTTTTATTTTAGCAGGTACACGGACAACTGTCATCGGTAGGGTTGATCAACAGAGGGAAAGTCAAAGGCTACTGCATTTTGTGGCCTCCACTGGAAGTAATACCAGTTGTGGATGCATGTTTTGTCACAGACTGCAGGGGCTGTGTTGTGTGATTTCCATTCTTCTCGTCGACCCTGTATCTGCACGTACTTGTTCACTGGTCTCTGAGCTCTAGATGCCACACTGCCTCCCAGCTCATCCCACAAATATTCAATGGCGCTCAAGTGCGGGAAGCCAGGGCATACACAGCAGCGCGCTGTCCCACTCTCGTCTCCACTCCTCATCGCACTCATTACCTGACAGTGGAGTGCTCATTCCAGCTCCCTCCAGCTGGCTCCCTGCTTTCACTTCACCAGTCCCCAGCTCTCCAGTCCCACCTTGCTTCACAACTACTCCATTCTCATTCTGGCACTCTCCCACATTCTCTCTTCTCTAACCCCGCCAGCCGATCCGGTTTGGCCAGGGACGCTTCACTATAATCGACCCAGCATCTCTGACGCCCTAGCAGCCGGGTTTGCTGTTTCCTTCTTTGCCCTCCCCCATCAGCCTCAGAGACTATGCATCCATCTGCAGGCTCTTAGTGCGCATGCTGAACATGAGACTCAGCCTGTTCTATCTAGACTCCACTCTTGCATGTATGTTGGAGAGATGATACCCTGCTACCTTGCCAAGGGACACCTCACTCCTCCAGGTGTTAATGCCTCAGGTCACACCCTAGTCCAGCAAAGCTGACCCTATTCATTGAAAGCATACATCTTCTACATTGGACCTCGAAAACAAACTACCCGTGGTAGCTGTCTGTCTGTCTGTCTACTGTTGGCTGTCTGTGACCATGACCAGTCAGGAGGATGATCTTTATCCGCTGGATGTTGTCATACTAGGTCCCAGGAACTGACTAATGCATTTTTCAGTGTACAGTATCTGTTTTTGAAATGCCTTGATGTCCTCATTATGGACGGCACCCTAAATGTAAACTGGTACTCTCTCAATCGCATTGTCCTCTTCCCATCGATTACGTTTTATGTACCCACAGCTCACTGAAGCTGTTGTCCTGAGGCATGAAACTCTGCAGGTTCAAGCCCGAGCAGCCTGCACAGTTTGTCATGCGAAATCTCAAGGGCAGCGCTGGAGAGAATTCACGTGGCAGGAAGGTGTTTGTGTTGGTGAGGAGTTTACTCTTCCATTCAGTGCGGTGATTTGTGCTTTTTCATTCCTTCTGAAATTGCCTACCTTTAAAAATAGTTCAAGTAGGGAGCTGTGTCAGCGTGCGTAGGCTGCAAAGGAACAAGTGCAGGTTTATTCCCTGCTGAAAAGAGAAGAGAGGAAACAATGTTCTGGCTGAGCAGAAAGGAAACAATGTTCTGGCCTTCTTTGGGTGTGAATGCTCCACAGCCAAAACGTTGTGTTTTCTTTCTTGACAATTAATTTCGTAATTTTTTTTGCGAAAAAAATTAGATGTTTTCTTATTCTTCCGAGGCCTCATTAAGAATATTGTGTACAATTGTGCTCACCACAGGAGGCGTTTTGTTACCCGCAGGAGTAACAAAGTGTGGAGTGTGGATCAAGCTATCCAGGCGTGTTATTGAAGCCGATACCCTGGACACCTCTGTCAAGAAACACCTGGATGACATCTGTAGGTCATCTAACTTCTAACTACTAAATACCAAGACAGGGCGAATGGGCGCCTCTCGTTTGTAACCTTTCTTATGTTCTTATGAAGAGCTACATTCGAGGAGCTCTCACAAGCATAGAGAATGAATAGAGTAAAGCTAAAAATGTGGTTAACTGATAACTGTCACGGTCGACATCCATCCCCTAGGGGGCGCTCCGCTACTCTCTTCTCCCTACCTCCTTGTGATTCTGTCCTCCCGCTGTGTCTTGTTTGCCTCTCTATTTAATCCCAGCTCCTCCCATGCCCAGGGCTCAGCATTGGCATATGGATGTCATGAGGTCCGCCTGGCACCAGGGCGCCCCATGTCCGTGGCCTGAGGGCATAGGCCTCATCCCCGACATCTCCCGCATCCTGGGCCCGGGGCTTGGAGGGCCTCACCCCGTGATCCCTTAGTCTTGTCGAATCTCTGTTTCCCCTTCCCGGGGATTTTAACCTTGCGTCGTCGCTGGGTGGACTACTCGGATTCGGACCCCTGGACTGTGTCCTGACTCCTTTTTGGATTGGATACCTGTGTCTCTTCCAGGGTTCCCCGTCTCATGAACTGTCCCTGTTTCTGCACGAATAAATCCCTGCTTCTTTGCTCCTAAGTAAGTCTCCTTTTCCTCCAGACTCTACCGCCCGCACTGGGTCTGATTACAAGCCCAGGACGGAGTGCAGGAGTAAACCCTGACAACACCTCACTCCAGCTGGTGCTTGCTCAGGAAAGTAGAGACTTGATCCCATGGTTCTGATGTCAATGAACCTGCTTCATTGAAAGCTCAAGATGAACTGTGTCACTAAACACAATTATCCAGTAATGTAATGTGGCCATAATGGGTTGAATCCAGTGTTTATGGACAATTTTCTTTTGCAGGTGTTAAATTCCGACAATTCAATTTTTTAATTGCATTGCATTAAAACCGCCCACTGAGTCAGGCTAAGTAGACTTTTTTTTTATTTTGTGTAAATAACAAAGGGTTTTTTAGGTTTCTCTATCAGCATGAACAGGCACACCAAAGACCTGACCTAAGATACCTGGACATCCGGTAAGCGGAAAGCTGGCAATATTACTCTGATACTGCGCTGGCAATATTAGTGTACGCACCACATTACCATAATGGCAGCCACCTCTTATCTGTTCCTTTACAGAAATAAAGAATAACACCTTCCAGGACAAGAAAAGGTGTCGGTTTTCTTATTTAAAATAATGTCAGAATCAAAAAAGAAGTCACAAGCTGATTGTTAAAAGAAAAGGTCCCACATCTCCCCTCACAAAAAAAGAAGTCATCTTATCTGAGTAAAGAAACTGGTTCTTCTGGGACTGCAAGTTGTACATATGAGACAGGTTGTGAACTTATAATAAACAATGTCTGGGTATGCCAGTTTATCAGTGTAAATACCTTTGTGTCATTCACTAGATAGGAATTACCCTGCCATAACACACTTTCGATTCTTCAAAAATAAAACCGGCTGTTATATCCTTGTCAGACAGCCAATGTGAAGGAAGCACAAAGCACTCTTTGACATCATCTATTTAATACACTACCACTGTTCAGTTCAGTACCAGTGTGCTGGACAGGGCAGTGGAGAAACTTTGCCGGGGCTCCAGCTCCACCTGAGGGGACACCCTCCTTCCTCTGCTGTCCGGCCCCTCTTTAGGGACAGCGTAAAGCCCATTGGTTGGCTCCAGGCTGTCAATCACCACGGAGACCACGCCCCCTCAGGTCTTATCAGACCTCTGCGCTGAGCAGGAAAGCAGACAACCTGACTCCCTCCAGCTGACTGCCCACTCTCATGCTGCCTGTAATTGCAGTACCTGTCACATTTACAGTCAGAGCTGTGGGCTTCTGTTACAACCCCGCCATGTGAAACATCAAGTGTTTTGTTTTTGAACCAGTAGTTTTAGAGTAGAGTTCTACCCCACTCATACACACACAGACACACTTCACTCCGGGAAAGATATCCATTTCTTGTCCTTTTACCCCTAAGTATAAGACTTACCACAAACCTCAAAGCTGGATTACCTTTTCATTTGGCAAGATGTAACATGCAACAAGCCGGGGACTGAAGCGCTCTGCACAGGATTCATGACGAAGCTACACTGGTAAGTGCCTCATTACTCACATTTTTAAACTATTCTACTTGCAGCTGTTGAACAGGTAGAGAAGTAGTATGTGTGGTCTCTCTAAAACCTCAAGAAATCAGGATCTGTCTTGCACTATGTAAACTCTGGTACAATGACAGCCTGCTATAATATTGGAAATACAATGTAACATTTCCAGCTTACATTTTTTTTTTAACAATTGGGTGAAGGTTATCTCTAAATGTCTCTGAAGTCCTGTCTTTACTGTTTATCACCTGCCTCACAGTTCCTCACTGTGGTTGTGTTTCATACTCCTGTTAGTTATGATGTCCTCGTAGCTCAGAGAGATGACCGATACACACAGATGGTGTGGGTTGATCACTTACTCTGTGGAAACAAACATACAGTACTGACTCACATTATATCTGCTGTTAGTGCACACTGAAGAGAAGTGTGATAATTCAGTACAATTCACAAAAATTTGCAAATCCAAATATCTATATTGCTATTTTAACAAACACAAAGTTGGGATGACACCAATGCAAATAAAATCCCAAGGTTTATTCTTTCAGGCAATGCAATCTGGAAATTGTATCTGAAAAGACACACCTATAAAAACATAAGAAACACAAGGGTGTCATTTGACATTTCTAGCTTATTTGATTTTTAGCAGTCCATTGATAATATGATCTCATCATTTCATTCAGCCAGCATACCAGCTTCATCAACATTGCTGGGCAGCTTGTTCCACACTCCCACCACCCTTTGTGTAAAACTTTCCCACTGTTCTCAGGTTTAAATGCTCTTTTCATCTGTGTCCTCTGGTTCATGTTTCTCTTTTGCTTCTGAATGAGTCCTCTTCTTTGACTTTAAGGATTTTGAATACTTGAACCAGGTCACCTCATAGTTTCTCCGTTCACCTAAAAAGATTCAGTTCGTTTAGTCTGTCACAGTAGGGCATTCCTTTGATTCATGCCAGGAATGTATCTTTGTCTCCTGACTAATCCAGGAACAGCAATATCTTTATATAACATGGTGACCAAAATTGCACTCAGTATTCTAAATGAGGTTTCACTAGTGTATCATTCAGTTTAAACAGAATCCCTTAATTTAAATTATATGCTTACACTATCCTAACATTGTGATTTCCTTTTAATTCCTTCCCCTCATTGTTTTGAAGATGTAAATGATACGTCAACAAAAACACTTAGTCTTTTACATAAGTAGCCTCTTCTAGCTCAGTGTTTCTCCTTTTGTATTTACAGTATCATTCATGTTATTGCTACTTTCTCATTTGCATTAAATTAATTTAAATCTTTTTGATTTTTGTTTTGCTGCCCCCAAAAGCATCTGCTAATCTTCCTTGGTATGATCTGCAAACTTGACTAGTTTAAAAACCAGAATTTAGATTATCAATACAAATGAGGAGGAACAAGATTGCCCACTGCCTGCAATTTGACAATAACTGCTTCAAATAATCATTTATTTTGTAAAATTATATTGTATGCTCTGCGACTTTCATTAACGTTGTTTGCCCTGCCCTTTATAATTCAATTTTCACCTTTCCCCAAAACCCCTCATCATTAAGATGATTCTAGAAGATATATTGCTCTATGAGTACTTGTTTTGGTTCTGTCATGTTTTCGACACAGGGTGGTACATGAGGAATTTGTCAGTCAAGAGGTTTTACAAATTGTAAGAGGACAGACTAAGATCGTTGTGTGGTCCACATTACCCAGAAGTCTGTGGGGAAGGAATGGCTGCCCTCAGTCACCTGACCAGTTCTGAGAAGGTGATTGGTCAGCTGATACTTTAAAACACAGGAAGCAGGAAACAAGAAGGTCAGTTAACATCTGCTCTCTTTCTCTGGAAGATGGTAACCACCTCAGCTCCTGAGGGGACAGCATACTGCTGTTGACTCAGAAGTGATTTCAGTGTCACGGTTGCAACAACGCTTGTTGCTGTGATTGTTGTCTGGACTTCAGGATTTGTAATCGTGGTGTTCCGAGAGCTGTGGCCTTGAGCATTGACTCTCTGTTCTGATGTTTGACTGATGTGAGGTGTAGCTGTTGGGATAGTGTTTTACTTTCTCCAGCCACCTGGGAACAGCTCCTCTGTCACTTTCTCTGCCTTGGTGCTCTGACAAATTGGGATACATTACCTAACTTGTGGTTTTCTCTCAGATTCTTTTTATTTGAAATAACTCCACAATTGCAGTGCATAAGTGAATGACTGAGCACACAAGGGACTTAACTGGGGACTCTACACATATTTAGAGAAGCCATTGGTAATCACTGACCTTTGATTGAGGTTTGTGGATCATCACTCCTGCTGCTTTTCCGGGCACACATTAGCTTTTCACAGGCACATGAAAAGAGATTTCCCTGCCTGTTTCAGGAGCCTCACCGCAGTTCACAGAGAATGGTCAGCCTTCTGTGAAAGAAGAAGGGGTTTGCTCCATGCTTAGGAAAAATGGTTAAAAATACTCCGGGGAGGCGCAGTGGGAAGCATTGCTACCTTTTAGTGCTGGGGCCCTGGGTTCGAATCCTGGGGTGCTGTCTGGGTGGAGTTTGCATGTTCTCCCCGTGTTCCTGTGGGTTTCCTTCCACAGTCCAGAAACATACTGGCAGGATAATTGACATGGCAAGGTTGACTCTGGTGGGATTGTTTGTGTCTGTGTGTGCCCTGTCATGGACTGGTGTCTCGTCCGAGGCGTACCCTACCTCGTGTCCATTGCTTGCTGGGATAGGCTCTAGCCCCCCAGTGACCCTGAATGGGATAAAGCAGTTTGAAAAGGGACGGATGGATTAACTCATCTGATTAAATTTGTGTTTTTCTCATTTTAATTTTAAATTTCTAAATTTTCCTGAAAGCTTTCAAATTTCTTTTTGCAATTTTCATAAGAAGAAAAAAAGGTGGCGGGTGTTTTACATGCAAACATTAGTTCACCTAGCCGAAAGAAACACAAGGAATATATCCCGTAATTTGAGGGCACAGTTATATTTTTCAGTGCATAACTACATTTAAAACATCAGCATTACTCAGCAGGTAAACAAATAACTGGTGTTGGGCAAAACATCACTATAGAATATTCCAAGCCTATCGAAGGAAATGATTTCCAGAAGGCAAAGTGGCGCTCATTTAGATGATACAGCAGGGACGTGTCAAGGGGTTTAATTGCTCAGCAGAGTGAAAAAAACTGATGAGCCTTCAACAAGTGTGATTCAGTTGTTGTGAATTTATTTTTCTCTTCCATGGAAAAACACAAATCACAGAGAAATGATGCACAGCTTTGTGTGGGTACCAACCCGCTGTAAAACATCAGCAACCACAGTGAGATATTATATTATAAAACTCTGTAATGTTACAAAATAGAAGTTCAGGAAATATTATTCCAGGAGATCCAGGACCAGGGCTGGAGACCCCTGATTCAGGGTGACCTGTAAGACTAACTGGACTGGGGCTCCCCAGGACCAGGGCTGGAGACCCCTGATTCAGGTTGACCTGTAAGACTAACTGGACTGGGGCTCCCCAGGACCAGGGCTGGAGACCCCTGATTCAGGGTGACCTGTAAGACCGACTGGACTGGGGCTCAGTGATTCGTTTATCTTATTCAAGGCAAACTCAGGGTGAAATATACAAATGTTCTTTAGTAGCTCCCTAAATCTCCTCTTAAAGAAATCTGAAACCATTGTAAATGTACTCTGTGCACAGTTATTAATGGCAAAAAACAGACACTGGAGTTAAATTTGAAACATTTTCCTGTTAGCTCTGTCATCTAACATCAAAAACATTTATTACCACTTGTCTATTGTAATCTATAAGCAAAGCAATGTTTCCTCCCGCCCCAGTAAGAAAATAGACCAAAGTGGGCTAAACTCAGAAGGGAATTATCTGATGAAGCTAAACGGAAAAGACAAATGCATAAATCCATTGTTATATTGTTTTTCTCCAAAATATATATTATGATCATTTTCATAAATGATGGGTGGATATAGATTTTAGCTCAATAAAAATTGACTTTTCTCTTTCCATCAGTTTAGTCGGTTATTACGTTAGTTGTACTAAGCGGTGCCTGACTGTTTGTGGTGTTGTTTTATTTTTTCAGCTGAGACACAAACAGCAGGTGACTAATTACTCACAGGAGCAATGGGGATAATCAGTTCAGCTGACTCAATATAAGCTTTGAAGGTGCATTTAGAAGACCCTTAAATAAATATGTTTATAAAGCAGAATAACAGTATTAACCCATCATGATTAGAAGTCTTTATTTTAGACTGCAAAATTAAGCCACAGTGTCTTGAAATACACCACTAACAGAACACCTTCCTAGACATAGTAAGAGATGTATATGCAGCGGAGGTGTCACAATCCTGGTCCCAGAGCGACAGCATATCCAGGTTTTCTAGATCTCTTCAAAGCAGCTGCACCTTAGGAGCTGGGAGAAGCTGTTTAACTGGTCCAGGTAGGCCAGTAATCATCTGATTTCAGTTAAGAACTGAGCTGGAATGAAAACCTGCACCTGCCCTCCAGAATCAGGATTGTGCATCCCTGTATATTGTATATATTGTAATATTCTATCAATAATATTATTCATTAGATACAGTAGGATTCTAGTGGTAAAATTGTCAGTCTTGTTCCTAGGGATCTTAGTGCTTGTCATTTCACCCAACTCTCACCCATCTAACTGACCAATAACTGAAATTATTATTTTCCTAATTGAATTGAACAGTTTTGCATTGCTAAAAATCTCATTCTAAATGTTTACAGGGCACCATGACAAAACAATCTCGAATATTTTCAGACCTGTAAGGAATGAAAAAGAGCTATTATCCAGATACATTTAATTAAGTAATTGAGGGCAGACCCTGTACTGAGAGATCAGATTCCCCAGGTCTAGACCTAGAGAGACTCAAGCCTTTGGATTTTAGAATCTTAAAAGCCTTGAACAGCAGCTAAAGATTATTTTATTCTTGCCCAAATAAGCAAATCAATCATTCCTGCAAAGAACCAGTCAGCAAAGAGAAATGGTTTAGAAGGTCCATTGTCCAACAGAGTTATCGCATTATTCCAGCACACTGTGCAATAGAGATGGGATTTAAAATGGACTCCCGAATTGAATGACCGGCTCTGCAAACTATTAAAAGTTTGCTAGATCGGTCTCATTGTTTAAAGCAGTGCAAGGCTGCAGCTCAATCCAATGTAACACCTTCACATCAAAGCGTTAAAATACTTCTTTTCAGGTGTCCCCTTTTTGGGACGTGTTCTCAGTCCTTCATTCATCCCGTGAGGTACATTGTTTCCCTACCATGATTCCCCAGCTCGGAATCTGGTGCAGATCAGCTTATTCGCTGGCCCTGCTCCTGCTGAAGGTGCCCGAGAATTCGGAGTTACTCCTGTAGTCTAGCAAGTTCCCGCAGAGCAGGGACGACAGCCCTCTCACCCTCTTGTCCGTCCCACTGGGGCGTTTCACGTTTAGGTCGATCGCATGGGAAGAAAGTGAAACTCCCAAAGCGAAGCAGCGAAGTATCGGCAGCAGTGGAGGAGAACTGAAGGTCGGAATACGACCAGACATAACGCTCTTTCCTTTCACAAGCATTCCTGCACACAGAAGCCCACTCCATCTTTTCTACACATTCCTCACCTTGAGTTTTTAATCACCTTCAACAAAGAGCTTTGAATGGCAGGATATTATTTTGAAAAGAGTCATTATCCCTGCAGTCTTACTCCCACACACATTGTATCTACGCGACAGGCTGCAGTGAGGTCACATTTAACCCTGACCCTTTCAGCGCTTTTCAATGTCTTCCTTTCTTTTCCCGCATTTATACATTTCTTTAATTTTCGTGCGCCAAGACATGACATTCTACCAGCAGAGAAAGACTTTCTGAAAGGTGCGGAAGCAGACAATGAGCTCTTGACGAGAGGTACCGCGGCTCGCGGCTCAGCTGATATATCCTGATCAGACTGGGCTTTTGTTTCCCAACCTAGAAAACTTTCCGTCGGGTTAAAGGACAGCGATTTGAATACACCTGAAACGACAGCGGCCTCGAAAAGACATCGTCTGCCGCGGTTCTGATGTTTTCTAATGTTTCCATCGAAACGTCTTCACAGGCCAATAGATTGTGCTCCCTGTCCTCCACCAATTCCACCGCGATGGAAGTCATTTTAGTAGGGAAAAAAAAGCCATCAAGGATAACCATGCTAAAATAGATGACAGTACAGCGCAGTGCACTCTGGAACTGACAGCCAGCCTTGAAGGCAGCGCAGGTGAAATCCATCTGGCATACTTCCAAAAGGGAACATTCAGTGATTAGCTCAAATAGAGTACGTGTGAACTTACAAGGTCAGACGTATTATCAATAAGCTAAAATAAGATTGTATTTCATTTTCAAGGTGACTCCCGGGGCTTGGGATGTAGAGAACCAGCCTACCCGACGTTGGGAGGTCTCCCGTTGCTTCTTTGTGCTCTAGGTGGAACAAGACGTGGGGGGAAAGGTTTGGGGACTGACAGGCATCTCATTCCTGGTTTTGCTCAGGTCCTGCTGCGCCGTGCGGATGAAGCTTGAGGCCCTGACCGGGTAGCCAGGATGGAGGACGCCATGGAGGTGCGGACAGACGGCAACTCCCTGCTGAAGGCCGTCTACCTGAGCCGGCTCCGCCTGACCCGCCTGCTCCTGGAGGGGGGCGCCTACATCAACGAGAGCAACGACCGCGGGGAGACCCCGCTGATGATCGCCTGCAAGACCAAGCACGTGGACCAGCAGAGCGTCGGCAAGGCCAAGATGGTGAAGTACCTGCTGGAGAACAACGCCGACCCCAACATCCAGGACAAGTCCGGGAAGACGGCGCTCATGCACGCCTGCCTGGAGAGGGCCGGGGTGGAGGTGGTGTCCTTGCTGCTGAAGAGCGGCGCCGACCCCAGCTTGGAGGACCACTCCAGCTGCTCCGCCCTGGTCTACGCCGTCAATTCGGACGACAAGGAGACGCTGAAGGTCCTGCTGGACGCATGCAAGGCGCGAGGGAAGGAGGTGATCATCATCACCACGGACAAGCTGCCCTCGGGGAGGCAGATGACCAAGCAGTACCTGAACGTCCCTCCTCCTCCGGATCTGGAAGACCGCCACTCGCTGGTGCCCTGCATGTCCCCCTCGGAAATCGAGCTCAAGACCTCTCCGGTAACCTCCGAGCCAGAGAAGCACATCTTCAGCTTCAAGGAGCAGTGCCCCCACGCCGCCACCACCAACGCCAACTCCCAGCCGGGCTCCCCGACTCGGAAGCCCAGCCCAGCCAGGGGGGTGGCGAAACTCCTGCACCTGCAGCGGCTGCACTCCGAACCCTGGCTGAAAATCCCCCCCTCCCTGCTGCTCCTGCAGCAGAACAAAGCCACCTCCCTGAACGAGGACCTGCCGGACATCACCCCCGAGGAGGAGCTGTCCCTCAGAATCAACGGCCTGGCCTTCCCCAAGGCACCCATCGCCCGTCACCAGAGCATTGATGTCAAAGACGCGGGCGGCCTGAGTAAGACGTTCGAGCAGTCTCCCGGCGGGGGAGGGGGCGTGTCCCGGAAGATGTCCTACGATGAGTTACACTCGCTACACTCCGCCTCACACCCAGACATCAGCCGCAATTGCGGCGCCATCCCTGTGGACAAGGACCCCGACTGCATCCAGAACCTGGCTGTCTCCAGCCTGAGGAACATTGTACAGAGGAGGAACATCGGGATGGACCACTACAGCTCAGACTCCCAGCTGCCCATGTACACCAGCCACGCGGAGGACGGCAAAGGCCTTCTGGAGAAGAAGAAGCTCGTCTCGGTGCACCACTCCACGCTGTCTGGGTCCCGGGAGTCTCTGGAGAACGTGTCTGCTGCTCAGGTGGCTCGGAGGCACCCAGGGATGTTGGAGCGCAGGGGGTCGGGAGCCTTGCTCCTGGATCACATCTCCCACACCAGGCCAGGATACCTCCCCCCTCTCAACCCCCACCACCCCATCCCGGACATTGGGGCCATCAACAGCAACAGCAGCAAGCCAGCCAGCGCTGTCCCTGGGGGACCCAAGCCCCTCATTCCCTCGGCTCCCACCTTTCCCAAGGATCTCAAGTCCAAGAAGATGCTGCTGCGGAGGCACTCCATGCAGACGGAGCAGATCAAACAGCTGGTGAACTTCGAGGAGATTTTTGGTCATTAATAAGACACCGGCACCGGTTTCTTGGTGCTCCACGGCAATCTGTGTGCTGCACTTTTACGGCGTTTCCACTGTGTTATCACACATTCCTCTCATGCTTTCTAAAAGGGGTTCCGCAATTCGCCATGAACTCATCGAACTGCTGTGTACCCTAACAGGCTTTCACAACACAACGTATCTTTGTAGGTGCTAAAGCTGCTGCAGTGATTCCAACGAGATTCCGAAAGCCTATAATTCTTTTCTCACATTTTCAGAATAATGACTTAAAACTGTTGATTGGCCAAATATCATCATTACGATGGCTTGTTCTGACAGCGAACACTTAACCACGGTAGCAAGTGCTGCACCTTTGAAAGGTTTGGCAGAAATATCAGAGAGGCAGGCTCTTCCACTCCTCTGCTTTACGGGCCCTCCCACCGATCTTTCTGTCTAGTGGTGACCTGATCAGACTGGGGGTAGATCTGTGCCCTTCCTGCCTGTTGGTGACATTCATACAAGTTGCAAGCAGACATGTGGGTGGCAAGGGTAATCTCCCTGCAGCCTCGCCAGTTTCAGCAACAGAAAACTAAAATATCATGGCAGGAATATTTCTTGAAGAGGTGTTTGTGAATCGTCTTGTGAGGAAATAAAACTGGTTAGCACGAGTATAAAATCAAAAAAGAAGATTAGATGCATCACATTAAAGGAACAGACAACAGAACAAGCTTTCCAGTGGTAATGGCAGTGTGTTGTGTCTTTTAAATGTTCTTTGTTTCTTTCTGCAGGATATTTCCCAATAGATATGTGCAGAGCATTCAATACAAAATGCTACAGTGATGGAGTACATAAAGTGAAGTCATGCGCCATCCGCTTAAAACAGACAACAGCTGGAATGCACAACATTTCAGGAAAGTTTCTAAAAAGCATGACGGCGGATGGAAGCTAGTTAGATGTGGCGGTAGAAAGGACAGTCCTGATCAGCAATGGTCAAAGAGCTAAAGGCTAAGAGACCGCTGGGAGCCCAGAAGGCATCAGTTCTCAGTCTCTTCAAACTGTAGCCCAGCTGACAGAAACACTCTGTGTTCCCTTCAGAGCTAAAGCCATCCACAAAGATACCATCCGTGACACCGTGCCTAATAATGTGGCCGGTCACTCCAATCATACCAGCTATAGAAACCAACGCAAAGCTGTGTAAAACCGGAGTGCCGCAAAGTGCTTTAAACAGAAGATGGGAGCAATAAGAAGAATTTAGAGGAAGATGATTGCTGAGCCAAGTGGCATCTTATGCTGTTCCATTCCCCACAACATCGATGGACCATCAGAACGATTAAAAACAAGAAGGTGACATGTTCTTCATCTTGCTCATTCAGTTTAAAGTAAGTCCTAGAAGCTTAACCTCCAAGACTTCGACACTATCTATATTTCCTTTTGTAAAACTGCCACCAACTTGTCTATTGTGTGACATCATGCTGAACACAGAGTGGGGGAAGTTGCTTTTCAGCGGTAATCCATGACAGTGATAAGTTAAGGTCTTTTAAAACAAACAGGAAGTCGAGAGCTAACTTTAATAAGTCATCAGTTACAGTGACCTTTGTAGTGTGTGTATAGTTACTATGTAAAGTAACATTTTATTCTTAAAATCGATTTAGAAAAGTTATCCATTGTAATGGAAAACTATTTAAAAGTAACTTTCACCAACACTAGCTAAATATCTAACAGCGCAGTGCTGTACCCCATAGATCTCCTGAACTTGGCTTGCTAAAGTCACAATCCCCAATATACTGTAGTGTACAACACTGAACAACGCTTACCCGATTCCAGCTTTACATACAATCTAAAAATGAAACTAAAAGCACACATCCAAAATCAACAGGACATCATTATAATTGCACATCTGCTTATAAAGGTTTATTCCTTCACTGGGAGATTCTGAGAGTCTATGGTATTTTCAGTTCTATTTATAAAAATGGTACACAAATGGTCATGCCCTCTGTGCTTGCATCCTGATGGTGTGATGGGAAAGGTTTTCAGTAAGCGGTGCCCAGATATGATTTCCTCATACAGCCTTAGTGCAACGGGTTTTGAGAAGTGTTTGTTCTTATTATGTTTGATAGCGGCAAAATACAGTTTTCCTTCCTCTCCTGCAAAATGAATGGCCCAAACACTGCCCACCTGCTTGCTCTGGAGTGTGAGTAGAGGAAGAGCAGCAACAGCGAACACGTGGTGACTCACCGCTGACCGCTGACCCCTCCTGTTCAAGCTGTTTGTTTATTTACCAATGTAGAAGCAAATACTTAGGTTGTTTTATTGCTTTTTAAATGATGCTGTTCATCAAAGAACAGCACAGCCATAGCTAATGCAGAGATGCAATATCGTTGAAGGCACTGTACGGGGGATTTGGAGTGCATAATAAGTGTCTGTTTCTATTGACATATTGCAGAGGTGACAACCAAAAGCTGTTTTTGAAATAAAAGACTTTACTGCACCAATTTTTTTCTCTGTTTCTGCAGTGTCCTTCCTAAATCTGCAAAGAAAATCTGCATCCAGCATAAAAACCTTTCCCTGAAATTAAACAACTAGATGTGGAAGGAACTAGATTACATTTAGATGAACTAAAGGTTTTCACAGGTGTATGTATAGAGAATTACAGCAGTGATAATAAACTGTATAGCTTATTTAAAGGCAATCATTTCAAAGTGTTTACAGCAAACATTGGTGAGACAACTTGTGAATGTCATTGCAAAATGAGTATTAATAATACATGTTTAAGAAGTATAAGCTAAACATGTTTGTGAAAACATGCATGTAAGAAATTACAGACGTATCTGAAAGAAAATTAATATATCCAATACAATATATTTGTGCATAATAAATCTATATTGGAAAACGACAAGTCCAGTGAATTATCTGTCATGCTTACAAAACATGAGAAGTTGAAAAGTGGATCTTTCTTCTTACATAAAATAATCTGTAAATTTCTAGTGCACTGGGAAGAGGACAGGCGATTTAAGGGTGTTTTTAGTCTGATGTGAATGAGGGAACATCTGAATGTTCCTCCAGCAGCAGCTCTGCAATTCTGACACTGCACTCTACAGCATAGTCCGTGCCCAAAGAGCCTTTTGACTTATTACTTCTTTCATAACGCCTTCTATTTAAAACTCTAATTGAAGGTTTGCAGTTCAGACAGTAAAACAAAATGTGAAAGCTAAAATCATACCATAAATGTGGATACATTACCAGCTCCTCATTCCAGAGCCCTGAGAAGCAGACTCCAGCCTGTGCTCTATTCTGCCTCATTTCATCTCATATCTACTTTCAAAGACAGCCTGGGCTGCCCTTTAGAACTGTGTCATCCACCTACACAAAACGTCAGCCTGTGCGCTGTGTGCAGTATACATAAGATATGAGTGCGTTTGTCATGTTCTCCTGTGTACACTGACCATGAGAACTCAAAACACGCCGCCCTGCTGTTAAAAGTCCCCTTCATTAATCGGTAATGGGAAAATTCTCCAGACTCCAACTGACAGGTGGAACTGTACATACATCAGAGGTGGCCTGATGCAGAGATAAGGTTGCAAGACGAGCAGACAGAAAGGATACTGGCAGACGCAACTGCAGAAGGCACAGTGAACCGGTAACCGGTAGCAAAACGTTTCACTCTCTGGTGCATTCATCTTTTGACCTTTCACCTCTGCATCTTCCTTCTGAAGCAGCTCTTCGCACGTGTTAGTTTGCAATAGATCACAACTGCAAAGAACTATTATGATTCATAAAGTTTTTTAAAAAAATGTGATTTGTAAAACACTTCTGGGGCTGAGCTTGTTTTTTTCCAAAAGTCGTCTCAAATAGCTGGGCTCTTACAAATCCATCCCACCAATGACGTAAATGACGCAGGGGTGGCTGTACTGAATGGGATCACCATATATTCAAGTGCAAAAAGACTGGCCCTCTGTACCGTGGAGGAAAGGTAACAAAACACTCAATCTGTTGATAACAACAGATAAATGTTCAGACTAAACTGCATGCAAGTGAAAATGTTCTAACCACAAAGCAACAATCTAGAAGGCTTCAATACCAGCTCCTTGCACTTACTTCACACATTTCATCTTGAAGTCTATTACAAAGTGCTTTAGAGGTGTTTAGAACCACATAAAGCTCTGGGTGCAGTTGAGCCAGGAAACTGGGGTGCACACCCCACTGTTACAGATAGATTCTTTATACAAAAGGGTACTGGAGTGTGGGACCCCCTAGTTGTTGACATTCAAACCCTCGCTTCCTTCAAGAAACAGCTGCATGATATCCTCATATCAATTAGATCCCTCCAAACAGGTCAGACGGCCTGCTCTTGTTCTTGCAGTGTGACGTGTGACAACCAAGTAACGAGGTGTTAGGTGCAACACTTCTTCTGAAGGATGGCACCTCCTGCAGCACAGAACCCAAGGTTACCTGACTGGGGCATTGGCTTGGAAATTCAGGTCCGGAGGGAAGATCGCCACCTACTGGTCCACCAACACCCATGGTACTGTGTGATCGAAATATGTGTAATTGAGTCAATCGCTCCACACATTCTCCAATTGTTAAAAAGAGGAGTGTTCTTGCAATTTTGCTGGCCCTTGTTTTTTTCCCACTACACACAGAGACTGTTCTTTTCAATCTGAATGCATGAAGTTTGCTTTCAGCTGTTGACATTCTCACGATTTTAGAGTTCAGACGCGGATTTCAGAATCTGGACTTGATATCTGGAGCTTGACGCTAGGAACATTGTAGGATCCCAGTTGGTTGAAGTGCTGACATTGTATGAAAGGGAACTCGAATACCAGCAGGTGGGAGGTAAGGTGGAAGAGGGGGTCTATGAATGGAGCAGATTAACACAGACTCGGTGATGAGCAATGAACTTGTTAACACAGTGAGAGGCCGCCTTCTGGTAATGAATCATGAGCTCCAAACGGCACTTCTACATTTACATTTTTACATTACCGTCACATCGCATCCACAATTGTTCTCCTGTCGCAGTTCATTATTTAAAAGCAATAATCCATTAGCAATTAAAACGTTACTTCTAACCCCAGAACAGCCTGCTGGGTCGAAATACACATTGCAGAGGAAAAAGAAAGGGAAATCAGCAGATTTAGAAAAGCAGCAGACATCAGACCACACCACAGCGCAGAAGAATGAAAGCACAAACACAGGTGTATTAAAATCCACCACTGGAAGTGAGTTTTGTGATGAACATGGATGTCTCCAGAGTTTAGACAATATCAAGTATAAGTAAATGCTTACTTATAAGTAAATCCTAAATATAGGATAAAGGGAAATATATACAGTATAATTGGCAGCAGGAGAGGAGCATGGTAGGGGACAGCTAGCTTGACATTTCAGCACCACAGACTACAGTGCCACAGTGGACAGCTCCCCTTGTGTTGTGCGACAGATCTTCGCTCCGTTTTTGAAGGCGGCCTCAGGCTCCACTATATTACATACAGTTCAAAGCTGTACACCTCTAACAAACGGTGGCTTTTCTCCACCAAGAGCCTGCTGCACATACCTACTTTTCTGTGTAAGTAATACAGAAACTGTGGTGTAACATTTCACCATTCGGAGTGCTCTGCAGAAACATACAGCATGTAGGCTTTGAATGAGCGAATGGACACCAGCCATATTCCTGCCCTGTCTTGACTCCTTCGCTCCCTGCGTGTGCAGAAACACTACACATGCCGGGGAGCATGCAAATCAGATAGATCACAAGCCGTTTGCACTGGGATTATCACCTCTGTGGTCATGAACCTGGTAAAACACTGCAGTCAGTCATAGGCACGTGGCCACTCGCCGTTCAACAACTGTTCAAATATAGCAGTGGAGCTCAATGACGCAGAAAAACGGCTCAAATACTAGAAACAAGCTGTTATCACATCACCTTTCGATCATATCAATTACCTGCGAGCAATATTTCGTACTTGCAGCATTATGTAGTATGCAACGGCACATTTTGATACAGAGGGTGGATTGAAGGTTCAGCTGAAATATTCAGATCTTATGAAATCATGGACTTCCGAGGAAAAAAACTGTTCTCTGGTTTCAGGTTCTCACGTCTGACCGATTCGGAAGGGGTCCACTGTGTGTTGATACAGTATTCTATGCAGCTTTATTGCACCAGTTCTTACAGAGCACCTTTCAACTCTTATCATTCTCAAGGCTCTATACATGAATACACACATAAAACCATATAAAATACATAAAAATGCATAGATATGAAATTGAACAATGAATGCATGTACCCGTGTGATGCCTTTTGCTGTATTTCGCACTCCAGAAAGGCCCTCCTCAGATCCAGTTCCCTCCCCAGAGCTGCGCGGAGACTCCCCTGCTCCCCCGCGCGGCAGTGAGACCCCGAGCTCTGCCGTGAGGCGGGACAGGGCCGCCCGGGCGCGAGGCTAGCCCGGGCCTTTCGTGAGCAGGACGCCCTGGGCTTCTGGGACGTCGTAATAGATTCTGCTCTTGTCAAAGTCCTGCCGAAAGAGCAGCAGGTCCTCCTCAGGGTAGATGTCACCCTGTCCCGTCCACACCGTCAGGCTGTACCTGAGACAGAGACAGAGAGGAGCACACAGGTATGGACTCTGGGTCAACGATGGGGATTCTGGTGTGGGGTCACTGGTAGCCACAAACTGAAGGCAATCGACAAACCAACCCAAGAAAGCCTAATGACGCACCAGACCGTATGACTGATACTCGGGCAGTTTTGCTGTTTGCACCAGTGTGATCTGGTGATGAAAGGCCTGTACTGCATCCTTGGAATGCTGTTGAAAAAGGAACATACAGCAGGCACTGTATTTTTACAAATGATTTGACGTAAATCCCACAGAGTAGTAAGTGTGACTTTCATTCACAGACCGAACCCCTGTGAGTGAAAGTCACTGTGGCCTCGGGAATAATTAATAATTAAGCTTCTGTGGACACAGCTGTCAAGCGACCGGCAAGCACTTGAGCGCAAAGTGCTCCACCCAGGTGACCCTCAAAACATCGGGCATTTCTGGTCACTTACTAAATAAAATGTGGTAAGCCTTCAGGCAGCAGCCTTGAACACCGCAGGAAAAAACACTTTTCTTGTATCACAAGCTACGACGGCAGCGCAAAGCAGAATTCGAAGGCCCTACTTCTTCCTCTTCTGCACACACTTAAACAGACAGCCTGGCAGCAGAAGAGAGCCCAGATCGATGGCTCTGCACCACTCCAGTCCAAAGCTCAAGAGCGAAAGAACTTAAAGACATTTCTTGTGCACTGGCATGCGCCATTAATATACTGAGCTGGAACTGCACCAGGTGCACAGAAGCAAGATCGTTTACGATGCCCAGCTCTTAATCTGCACCTCACCTTGTAAAGAGAGGAGGGAGTCTGTGTGAAAAAGTCTCCCAACAAAACCTTTAGAGATAATCAGGGCCCAATTCTTGCATGCTCCAGGCGAAGCAGAGCCCAGGAAGGTATAACCAGGGTCAGTGCCGAGTCAGAGGTGAAAGTCTGGAAACGGTCAGGCAACAAAACAAAACAGCCGTCCCAGCCTCCCCCCCGCCGGAGCGGACCCTACCTGTCGGACTGCTGCAGGAGCCAGCGCAGCTGAGCGAAGGAGGGCCGCAGGAGCGCGGCCCGCACGGGGAAGCTCACCGGCCGCGCCAGGGCACGGCACACCGCCTCCATCTCCCGCACCATCTCCCAGCTGTACCCTGAGGCGCAACAGGACCAGAACCCTGAGCAACGGGCCCGGCGGGCGTCCTGGCTTTCTATTAACACGTATGTCTAGGACCACCCCCAGTACGAACACAGAGAAACAGCAAACACATGTATCCTTTTTACATGTACATATGAAACAAGTATCGTACCAATATGCTTTGTCTTTACATCTATAAAAATATAACAACGAGACATGCAGTATTATCTCCCACCCCAATTCCAGAAACAGGGTATAAATCCCCCAGTGTGTTGTGTATAATGAATTATGTATTGCCTTGTAATTTGCACTATCTGCACTCTGCACTATGTGTACCCTGTCTACAATGTCTATGCCAGTGTCCTGTCTGTATCTGCACCGTGGGCCAGGAGGAACAATATTTTGTTCCACTGTATACTTGTATATGGCTGGAATGACAAATAAACGTGAACCTGAACTTCTCCTATAATGAAAACTGCAAACAGCGCTCCAGTGAGCTGGGGCTGCGGACACGTCCATCCTTACGATGCTCCAGTCCGGTGAGCGAGCCGGAGAGCCCCCCTGTACTCAGTGTGCATACCAGACCTGTGTTGTCAGCCTGGGGGCTCCCGCCAGTGGTCCACCCCAGAGACAGCACCGCCCCCGGCAGCGCGGCGCCCACTTCGGCCAGGAAGGCCTCGGGGTCCAGGGGCCGGCTGCCGCCGCCGCCGGGGCCAGGCAGGATGTCCGCGTTGATCCACAGGGGGCCCTGCAGGCGTTCCCACACGCGCTCCAGCAGCCTCAGGGAGGGGCGCACCGCGGGCAGGCTGGGACCACAGGGGGGGAAGGACAGGGCCTCAGTCTCCGCGCCACGGCAACGCCGCACGTCTCCCGCTGCGCCCCCCGGCTCAGGTTTGCCATCCCCACGGATATCTCAACTCGCCTTCCCCGAGCGCCTGCGAATCCAGACTCAAAACCTCCCTCTCCAGGAAGGCTCCCGTTTATTGCGAAGTCTGTCCGCTCCTCTGCATCTTCTCCTCCATTACAAACGCTTCTGATTCCCTGTGCTAATTTCATCTCCCATCCTTGTGGCTGTTTCCATTGGTTTTTTTTTTTCTACTTTTCTGTAAAGCAGAGAAGCTGCTTTTAAAGGTGCTAAATAAAATAAAGATGATGATGATGATGATGATTATTCAAAAACAAAGCCTGTGAGTGACCTGAATCACAGAAAGGACCGTGACTCTCAAACGCACTGACTGCGCTTACGAGCTGCACACCGACTCGCCTGCCCAACGATGAAAGTAAAAAGGATTGCACATAAAAAATGGGGCAATCGTTGACAGCAGCCAAAAACACAAAAAACAGGGTCTCTAAACTTAGGTGACTTCTGCAAGGTGGGACTTGGGGCTCGATTCGCGCTACAGGCGACTGTCCGTGTGGAGTCTGTGAGATCTCTGCAGGCTGATTGACCTATGCTGTCCCTTCCTTGGGGATTTAAGAGGATTTCATGTTTCCGGGGAGTGTTCCCGGTAAAGCTAGAAAACTAGTACTGGCTAGCTGCACAACAGGGAAAAAAAAAACAAATAGCCAGTGTGAACAGAATGGCCTCATCTCCTCTCTGTGCTGCACTGGACTGGTATTTATTAACCTTTGGTACAAACACGCCCTCTCGTGGCAGCAAGCTGCTATAGCATCTTTAAAATGATAGAAAATAATAATAATAATAATAATAATAATAATAATAATTCCTTACACTTATATAGCACTTTTCTGGACAATCCACTCAAAGCTCTTTACAGGTGATGGGGATCCCCTCCATCACCACCAGTGTGCAGCCCCACCTGGATGATACTCACCACACACCAGCTCTCAGTGGGGAGGAGAGCAGAGTAATAAAGCCAGTTCAGAGATGGGGATTATTAGGAGGCCATGATTGGTAAGGGCCAATGGGAAATTTGGCCAGGATGCCGGGGTTACACCCCTACTCTTTTCGAGAAACACCCTGGGATTTTTAATGACCACAGAGAGTCAGGACCTGTTTTTACATCTCATCCGAAGGACAGCACCTTATTACAGTACAGTGTCCCCGTCACTATACTGGGGCATTAGAACCCACTGGGACCGCAGGGTGAGCGCCCCCTGCTGGCCCCACTAACACCTCTTCCAGCAGCAGCCTCAGCTTTCCCAGGAGTCTCTCATCCAGGTACCGACCAGGCTCACACCTGCTGAGCTCCAGTGGGCTGCCAGCTGTGAGCTGCAGGGTGATATGGCTGCTGGCGAAAGATGCCCTCCGTTTTCTTTGTGCCGACAACGGAGGCGAAGAGTCACCTTTTGAAGTCCAGCTTGATGCCTTTGTCGGACGCCAGCACCTCGTTCAGCCAGTCGCGCAGGGTGATGTCGCTGTCGGTGTCGGGCGGGTGGGCCATGACGGGCTCTCGGGGGGCCTCGCCCCGCAGGATGACGTCCGCTTCGATCATGTGGGCAGAACCTCGGGTGAAGCGCGGACCCATTTCAGTCAGGCTCGTTCTGAACCCCGGGGTCACGAAAACCCTTCTCCGCACGCAACGAGCCCGGCTTCCTGTGGCGAGCCTGGCACCAGCGCCCTCCGTCGCTGTGCGAAGCCCGCGGCACCTACGAGGACCAGCCGACCCACGAAGACCACGGGTAGCCAAGATCTCCGGACGGCCAATGCGCAAACCTTTCGGCTGGGCTATACGAAGAAAATCAAACTGACGCAGGCCCGTCCGAAGACGTGCGACGCCTCAAGAAGGCTCCACAGCCGAAACGCTGTTTATTTGCTCCAACGGGTTTCAGCGCGGAATAACACTCCACCTGTTGCTTTACCGCCCCGGAGTGCCGACGCAGGTCCCTACTCGAGCATTTTTATTGACACAGCCAAAGAAGATAAGTTTGCTTAACGGCCGTCGGAGATCTGTGCTACATGTTATCTTTGTGGCTCCAGTTGGCCCCCTGATGCAGCTCTCGCTGTACTTCAGTTGACTTTGCAAAACCTCATTGAAAAAAAAAAAACACATGAAAGGGCGCCCGGTTTTTTTGTGTGTGTTGGTTTATGCAACGACCTTAATAAAGTCTCCCTTACTTCTCAGCGCTTCTGCAATCTTGCTCTTGCTGTTGGCTGCGTGGTACCACACTATCTCCGCCGCGTCCCTCTCCTGTATGAGCGCTCTACCGAGGAAGTAGTCCAGCGTTTCTCCGCTCATTCTCCCTGGAAACACACACACACAGGGGTCTGCAGCAATGGCGACAGCACAGCGCTAGAGGTTCACTCTTCAGAGCTATTCACACTTTTAAAATCGGTCAGCGAATGTTATGCTGGCCCTCAGCTACCCAAGGGTCCGAACAAATTATTTTATTTAGGATGCACACCTAAGTCTTTAGCTAGCGGCGTTTGCCGCCACACTGAATTTCACATCCCTGCCCAGGAAATCCCGTAACCGGACAGGTGATGATCGCAGCCCTCTTCAGCTCCACAGTGAAGAGGGCTGTACGGATTGTCGCCTACAGTATGCCTGCTGGATCTGACCCATCACAGAAAACACATAGCAACCACAAGGCCTTGAACATTTCCATCCAAAGCTCAGTTCCGAAGACTTACCACGTTTGCGCAGGCTGGTGCACACCTTATCTTAGGGGAGAGAGAGTTAAAACACGGTTTAAACAACCGAACAGACGAAAACACTACCTCGTCGTGTAAACGTACCTAGAGTAACAGGAGAGACGGCCCTCTCGAAAACCCTCAGGTTCCACAATGTCCAGACAACTGCCAATACCACGAACAAGGCAGCGGCTGCCGGCAAAGTACCGGGGCTTCCAAATTTCCGCATTGCTCACGGCATGTTTAAAAGGAACATGCACGACCCTTCCGAAACAGCGATAAACGATAATCTCTCCATTTAAACGGAACGCCCAACGCAGCGGTCGGGCTCTTCGGACCCTTGTTTTAGGAGCACCTGCCCTCGGTGCCGCGGCGACCTGTGGGAAATGTAGTTCCGAAATCGGCTCCCCCCGCCCCTGGTATCGAGAATCCATTTCCACTCAGTTTTAGTTTTTCCTGTTATGACTTCCGATGGTCCGGGTGCATCTGCAAGAGTGTATACATACACGAATATATATCCAACACAGACGCCTACTAAAGCTGGATAATTGAATTTAATGCTGTGTTTTTTTAAACTGTACCATGGCTTTATTAGTAGACATTGAGCAAATTGATACACCTAGACGCCCGCTCTCGACTACAGTAAAAGCTGGTTTCCCCCGTGTTTTTTTTTCAATCGAGTGTGTCTGTTCCTTCCTAAACTCCGGGTGGATTCTTTGAAAATACAGCTCTTTGACACGTGATTCGGTCCCTCGTTTAAGCAAAGCAAGCAAAAACTGATGTGATTTGGATTAAATAGGGGTTTAACATTTGGGACTTTCTGGTGAAATGTCACGTTAGTGTTATTTAAAAACTGAGAACATGGGTCTCCAAAAGGGTCGTGGGAGACTGGAACAATTTACCCAGCTCTGTTGTTGAAGCGATTACCTTGGCTTTCTTCAAGAAACGAAATGGGTAAATGAATGACTTCTGCTTGTTTGTAACCTTTCATTAACACTCACATATCAGCTATGTCAATGTTTATGACCTTTAGATTTTAGATATGTTTTTAACCAGGCCTAAGTATTCTGAGTTACAAGATACTGAGTAGATCTTCATTCACACTGCCCCGAACACGTACTGTAGCTGTAGGGAACTCCACCCTGGAGCTTCATTTGCTCCAGTTTGTGGCAGTGTAGTGTTATCAACTGAAATGAAACGTACCAGCCGATGCAGCCAATGGTCAAAAAGACCTTCCTATCAAAAAGACAGAAGTCAGTATACAGTAGTCATTTATGATTGAAGTAGTTCAGGTGGGTAGCTGCGTCAGCATGCCTAGGCTGCACAGGAACAAGTAATAGGTTTATTCCCTGCTGAAAAAAAGGGAGAGAGAAAACGTTTTGGCCGTGAAGCCTTCTTCAGGTGTGAGTCATTTATGATTATTCTTCCCTGTAACAAACCTCCACCACTCTTTCAACTTCTCAGACGCAAGAAAGGTTACAAACGAGGAGCCGCCCTTCGTCCTGGTTGCTAGTAACTAACCGATCCAGGGATCTCGCTCAGTCACTTCACAAGAGAGGCCAGCTCATCGGTGTGGATTACACGGCTGGGTAGCCTTCTCCAGACTCCGGCAGCCCTTGTCAAGACCCTCGTGCTGTTTTTCAGTACGCTTCCCCCTAGTTTTCGCTTGTGTCCCGTAGTTCGTGCCTCACTCTCGCCGTCAAGAATGTCCAGTGGCTCGACTCTGTGAACGCCGTTGAGCATTTTTGAACGCTTGACTCTTAATGCTGGACGTTGAGTAACTGCTGTCGCACGTGCTCTCTCCAGAGCACAGGAACACGAGGGGTAACCAAGGTAACCAACATAACCTCAGCCACCCCCCACCAATCGACCTGTTACCGTGACAACGTGCTGTGGTAGGAAATCCATCGCACCTGTACGTCTTTAACAACCGCTCACCTTACTTACCTCATTTAGTACAGAGGACACTAGACCAGTTCTCAGGTCACATCCTCCTTACCCAGTCTTCAGAGAAATTCCCGTCTCATGTCTCGGCGCTGTTTGCGATGGCTATTCCGGCATTCTAACCTCGCCCCCTCGAATTTCACTCAAGCGTCTCCCGGCCTTAAAGTTTAAGACTTTTGTTTTTCTCGTCTCTCGGATCTTCCCGTTACTCCCGGCCACAAACGCTGCTGCATTCTGGGATTGCTCTCCTGGACTGCGATTATGGCATGTTCACTTGCTGGCACCTGCTACCCCTTCGACTCCTCCACTGGATGGCTCTTCCCTGTGCCGACACTACATCGGTCATCTACTCTTCCTGCACTGGGGCTTCGCCAATCACTGCTCTCCTTCGCGGAGAAGTAGTAAACTTACAGTTGCAAGACGTTTTCACAACCAAGTCTTTCAAAGCGATACATCTGACATTCTTTACGTCCAGTACCTTGTCGCACAACGTGGAGCACAGCTAGAGCACAACATGCACACTATAATCTTCAGTATTGCCTTATTGTATACCTTCAAGTTGTCTCACCTCACGCTCCATTTCATCAAGGTGATGGGAATTTCTCCATCATACCGATTCTCTGCTACTGCAAAGATCAGAATAAAAGAATAGGCCTCCAGGGATGTTCACAGTAAAGGAGCAACTGTCCTGTGAATCTTGTCCTTCTAGGCTGACATACAGACCAAGTGAACCACTCAAGAAAATGTGCTCTGATGTCCTAATCATGTAAAGCATACTCCAGAAACTGAAATTTTGACATACAAATCAATAATTTATTCTCACCTACTGGCAATACATCAATACAAATTGTTTGTACGAAGGCTGGATCCTCAACTCCCAACCACCAGCAATATCAAATACAGCTGCTGGTTTAAATGGATATATATATATATGTGTATATATACACACACATTTCACAATGGTACAGAGTAATTGCTTTGGATAAAAAGCTCAAAATACCATTTTTGGTACTGCTTTAATTTAAAGTCCCATTAAGCAATCATGATTTCATCCTGAACAGATTATGATCAGCAACTAAAGACTCTCCAATGAAGATTCACAGAAAATTCAAAAATTTTACTGAGAGTAAACTTAAACTACTGGTCAACAAGTGAAATACTAGATTTCACTTTGAAAAGTGTTACACAATTCCATTTTTCGTATGAAACCATTTCTTATTAATGCAACTTTTTTTAAAAAGCCATGCAAGTGTTGTTGAACTGTTTCAACACCCTTATTTAGCATTGCCACTGAACACTGGGATTTGTCCATGGGTGGTGCTGGTTTGTTACAGAGATTTACAATGTTTTCAGAATGGACTTCATTGCACACTCAACCTCTTTGTTACACTACACAGAACCTGCGATGGGGAAGGTAAAAGAATTTGAAGCTCTCAAAGCGTACGTTTGATAGTTACTCCCCACATGCATTTTTAGCTGCCACGCCCTAATTCATCTGCTGGCTAAACATCTTTCATTTGCGTGTTTTCCCTGTCTGAACCACATCTTCCATGTATTGGGGTATCTCCATTTATAGTTTAAACGCTAGTGACACCGTCACATTTTGCATATATTGTTCTGGAGTGAGTTTTCAGAGCAATGTTGTTGGTTTGTATGCTTCCTTAAGGTTCTGTCTTTTTTCTGTGAAGCGTACTGTAATATGACTATATAGGAAAAAGAGCATTCAGGTAGGATTTTTCAGGAAAGGTGTCCTTCTGATGTGTGATGTTGTTTTCCTTATTTGGACTCCATCACCGCCCTGCAAAGAATAACAATGAATTCCCACCCAGAGGTGCTCTTTACAGAGCATGTGGGGGTGAAAGTCCTGTGAAGTTCAGAAAGAATTAATCAACATCTGGAAAGAATTCAAAGCTGGTCTTAAGTGACCACAGTTCTAAAACTCGCCAATAAAACAACTCGGGACCATTCTGAATAAGTATACATACGAAAGGTGTTTATTAAAGCATTACAGCAACGTATTTTGTGCAAACCCATCTGTAGAGAATGAACCCCTGCTATTTCCCACCTGGGCCTTTCTTATATACATCCAGAAGCTGTGATGCATTTTTCTCTAACAGGAAAGGAGAACACTTAAACCATCTGTCAATGAGTCATATATAGTGTAGCATGTGAACTGTTTCAATGCCTGATCTGATGGTCACAGGGATTAGAAAAGACTTTGGGGAAACAAGGTAGTGTTGTGGTGGTGACAAGCAATGCTATCTAGACGAAATGACAGCAATATGCTCAATATGCTGGGTTTATGAGTCACTTAATGAACTGCAGAGAAATGCTTCTGTGTAAGGCAAATGACTCAGGTACTACACCACAGGGTCAAATTCCCCAGTCCAGAGAGTAGTACGATATTAAAAGTGTTACTGTACCTGCTCTCACTAATTTACATTAAAGTGCAAATGTCAGATTGTTACTTATTCCAGCATATATTCATAGTAATTCAGTTGGTCTTCCAGGACTTCAAAAGAACACGGCAATTCAATTTCAGCTCTATAAGTTTATCACTAAAACACAAAAAAAATCAGGACACCTGTGCATTTAAAACAACACATTAGCAGGCAGAAAGGGGAAAAAATTCTAAAGTAGTTTAGCAGCATTGTAATTTTGGCCATGCTGAGATGAAAGTCCATACCTGAAATGCCTTTGCCTGGCACGTGTTTGTGTAACATGTTTAGCAACTTTTGCTTCTAAAAACACATCAGCCATGCATGATTTCATAGAAGACTTAATATGCCTTCAAAACTAAAGTGTGGATCCTTTACAAAGGTTTTGGTCTACAGCAAAATGAAGAAAGCTGTCAACTTGACTCAATACAAATACAAAGATTTTCATTAACAGCTGTGTTCTATATGAATTAACAGAGGTAAAATAAGACCTTAAAGATAAATTGCTTGTGTACCATGCTATTTCTGTGGGCCCTGGCTATACCAACAGACAACTAATTAGTGTTTCCAGATTTACAGTCACTGTGTTGTCTCAGGTACAAGGCTTTACCTGCACAGCATCTGCAATATGACTAACATCCTATCAAAAATATCTTTTAATGCACATAAAATTTCCAAAAATAGGTTTTAAGCACTTAATTTTGAAGAGCTTTATATAATTTTCCTATTCTTACATTTTTTATACAATGACAAATCAGCATTAAGATATTGAGGAGTGTGAATAGACTGTGCTCACACAGCATTTTACGCACCAAGAAAAACATTAGAATAATACAATAATAATTAGCAATATCCTCTACCTGAAAAATGATCAGTACTTATAAACTTTTCTAATTACGTGAAGGTGACTAACTTGAAGGTACTTGAACCAACCACGTCTCATTATCTTTGTTTTCAATTATAATAAAACCCGTCGCACTTCAGATACAGCATTGAGATTTAGGGCTGCATTTTTAGGCATTAAATGGCTTTGCAGTATTTTCTTTATTTTTTTCACATTCTCAGATATAAAACCTGGTTTAACTACCTGGATTTGCTGTAATATACTCAATGCATGTACCTGTAATGTACCTGGGTTTGCTGTAATGTACTCAATGACAATGTAAAATGTACAGTAAGCCAACAGGTTTAATTTTTCATATTTTTTTCCAGTATGATTTACTTTAGCATTTAAAAGTGCTGCTATTTCTGCTTTTTTAAAGATCCTATATTTCTAAGCCGCACAAGAGACCACAGCTGAAGCAGCCCTCGCTGTCAGGGCAAGGCCTGTGTGTGGACTCCGGTGCTCTCCCTAATGATAGAGGGCAGGCGGCATTTTGTTTGAGTGGAATGTCATGGCCAACCTCTTACTGTAAGAGGGGGTGAGTAACTGGCCTCCTGGTACAAAAGCCCCCAATGCCATGTGGAAACTGTCCTATCCCTGAATGTCAGGTGCACCAAAAGCTGACCAAGTTACGCTGGTATTGTTCCCCCTTCAGGATATTATCATCACTCTAGGACACAGTCCACAACGTGTGTGGAAAGGCACAGAACTAACAGCATTCATGAGCAGGGTATGCGAGTGCTTATTGTGCTGGTGTCAGTGGAGCGACAACGTTTTTAGAGGCAGGCTGTAGCCAAAACAACAGGCAACAGAGCACATCAGCAATACTCAATCATACTTCTGAAAGGAGCCAGCAGAACACTGCTAACCCTGCACCCACTGTGTGGAATAGTAATGAGTCACTCGTCAGAACTCGAAACCCATCCCTCAGGGTGTTCGCGTGCAAAGGCTCTGAATGGTACGAGTGGAATCCAGAACAATGGGTCTCAAATAAAACTGGCAGTGAAATGTATGAAATTCAGCAGAAGGTTACTCAGAGGATCCCATTAAACAACCAGTACTTGATAGCTTTAAGAACAGTGCGGTGCCCCCCTTTTCCATCTACTTGTTCTGATCTGAACGATCCCAGGTGTCCAAAGCACTTCCGAGCCCGTCACCGAGCCCCAACCTGTGGCGCTGCAATGCTTTGGCGCGTCTGTGGTCCGAACTGGCCCGGGCTCAGCCGAGGCTCTCTGCGATGAAGAAGAAGAACTCCATGTCCATAGGCTGGCGGGGCACGCTAGTGCTGCCGCCGTGTATGACGGGGATCAGGGCGCTGTCCAGCTCGTTCATGTAGCGCTGCGGGAGGAGCCGCCCTCCAGCTCCGGCCTGGTACTCCACCTGACGAAACACGGGAGCACAGCAGCCCACGGTCAGCACACTGGACTCCCCTCCGCACCAGCGGGAGAACACTCCAGCCTGGTGAACCCTACGGCACACACCCTACACAGATCACATTCAAATTAGCTTCCAAGGTTGTGCCACTCCTGGATTTTCAGGATGTGTGAACATCATACAACACCTGTGTTAGCAGAACCACACACTCTAGGTTTGAGTTTTTTCCTGCACCCACATATATTTCCTCTGTTACAGTACATAAAACATGTTTACAGTATTTAGCAGTCACTGATTAAACCGTATCACCTCCACCGAGTTTCCGGTGCAAGAATACGTTGGCAGCATTGCGTCTGAAAACAGACGAATAACTAGATGGAAAAAGTGTCCCGTTTCTCCTTAAACCTACATGCATTTCAATCAGCTGGGTGCCCAGACAGACACGCATACAGGACAGAAGCAACGCTTGCACGGAAGCTGCTGTCGGCAGTGACGGAAGAAGAAAGAGCCCAGCCCTCACCACGTCGGCGTCTGTGGAAACGCGCAGGCCCAGGTGGTTGATGCCGCTGTCCTTCAGTGTTTTGAGGTGAGGGCAGAGGGCAGCGCAGCCGGCTGTGGCGATCTCGCGGGGGAACTGACTGTGAGCGGCCAGGACAGCAGACAGAGAGCAATCCTGCTCCTTCAGGAGGTAAAATACCTGAAACACAGACACAGGGCAGAGCTGCCACTTCCACCAGCTAGGACATCTGTCAGAACAGGTTCTCAATTACTCACTGACCTTTAAGCACAGAAATAAAACAAAAAAGGTAAACAGCTTTGGCAAAGGAAGGTCACTCTAATCCCTAGTTTAACCTGAAAGAAAGATTCAAAAACATCTTCTCCTTGTACTGCCATGTACCTCTAGAAAGCATACAGTGCTTTATTGTGCTAGATTCTTCCTTAAGTTTGCCAAATGTGCACAGAGCAGTAAAATGTTCATACCTTAAACCCTAAAAAGGAAAACTGCAATTGCAGGATTGCAATTTCCCTCACGGGATCAATAAAGTATCTATCTATCTAAAACACTTTCTTAAAAAAAAAAGAAAGGAAACGAGGCTAAAACACTACCCTACTCTGTGAGACAGGACCAAGCACACAGTAATGCAAGTAGAAAATCTGCAGCACAATCTGCGGCATACCTCAGTGCACTTAACAAATTTCCCGTCAGTCTCAAACTCTGCCTCCTGTTGCATTTTAACATTAGGCACGCCTTCCAGAGACTTCCCATCCACAGGGCTCGTGACTCTGGTGAACAACAGTGCACATGCTGTTAATATAAGGCACGTGAAAGGAGGGGGACAAGTGTTTAACAGTTATGAGAACTCCAACAGTAGTGTCGATTTTTATTTATGGGCAATTAATTCTTTGCCAACAATGACTACAGTTTAATTGCTCAAACATGACACAAAACCATGACTATTCTCAGGCTCATTTAGGTGTCCAAACAAAACCTTGTCTTCGGAATTTGCTCTACTAACGTTGCCAGAAAGGTGGAGGGTCAGGGTCTCAGTGGCAGATACAGACTGGTGCATGACTCTTACCCATGAGTCACGAGCGCCGGCCTGTCCACCCAGCAGATGTTCACATTTTCCCTCGCATCCCCAGAATCCAGCTTCCCGCAGGGGATCTGGAAGTCTCTCTTCTCCCTGAGTGCTTGCCGGAGGGCTTCCATGGTGTCAGGCGTGATCTGTACCATTAATCCGTCTTTTCCAAATTGAACAAAAATGGAAAATTAAAAAATAAAAAAAATGCTGCTAGGCATTAAGACCTTTAATTGACCAATTATGTTTATAATAAACGGCACTTAAATATGATCTGACTGCATTAAACGTTGCTATATTGTACACGTAACCAGTCTTACACTGAGATACAATAAATCATTCCAATAGGAAATATTAACTATCCTGAAGGGTCAAGGACGAAATCGGGCCTGAACACCTTAACCTTTAAATTAGGTTTCTGAATCTAATGTAAGAGTGAAATAAAAGGCCTCCCTCTCAATTCTCATTGTAACACTGTGTACCACATACAAAGCAGACTACACAGCCAGTTTCAATGAAGATCTTTCAGGAGCTGAAAATAACAGTTTTTATTTGAAGTTGGCACAAGCTAGTGGAGCTTAAGAAGAACTATTTTTTCTACCATTACCTGTATAGTGGATGTTAAGAACTCTCTTAGTGGGGCTTAAAAAGAACTATTCTTCTCTCCTGTTACTTGCATAGTGGATCTTAAGAACAACTTGTTTTTTTCTCCTATCGCTTGCACAATATTACCTTCAACCATGCTGGATTTGGCAAGAAACCCAGAAGAAGCCTTCAGAGCTCCATTGAACACCACAAAGCTCGCTCCTGTGACTGAAAAATAAAGGACTGCTTTACACCAGCTGATATGTACCTTGTGATTTAGAATCTGCACACAGATGCAGACATTCATTGTACGGAATGTCACTTAACAGACTTTAATAATACTCAGTGGAATTGATGTACAGATACAATGTACAGAAAATCTCAAACAGAAATAAATCTTTGTATTTACTGAAAGAAATGAACCAGTGAATTTCACTGTTTCAACTCAAGGGTTTCAATACTTTTGTCTGCAACTGTAAATGTCTGAGTTCATCTCGAAGAAGGCAGGGTATGTAAAGCAATTTTCTCTTGAGACTGCTAACATTTCACTGAAATATCAGTGTTGATACTGACATTTGTGTGGCCTTTTTTTGCCTCAATACAATGTGGTCATGCATGGATTGCTAAAACCTTCAGATCTTTGCTATTGAATTTTCAGACGGGTGTAAAAAAAACAAAGCTTCACAGCTAACCTTTTCTGGGCTTTCCCATCATGCTACTTGCTTGCGTCTGATAGTTCCCCTCTTCGTTCTGCACACAAACCAAGTGAGAATCCGCTGTCGTGCTGAAACTTGCTCCCACGCTGATCACATGCTCATTGGAAGCGCTCACAACTTTCAACATCTGTGAAGACAGAAAATATCCATACTGCGCATCAGGAAGAGCCCTGTCCCACTGGATTCAGTTGTAGCACTCGGCAGGTTAAGTCACTTTCAGATGATGGATGGAAAGGTAATAATTACAGTGTAAGACTGCAGGTTTCTCATTGCTTATACACATTTCTTTGAGACGCCACCTTTAAAATAGTTGATGATGATGATTATTTTTATTTTATGATTATTATTAACCGCTATGCCAAATTATTAAAGAGGAACTGTGCACTCAGCATCACTGCTTAGGCAGAGTACAGGGCAGTTTAAAACAATTAAAGGAAACAATACTTCTATACAGAAACAAGTAATAGGTTTATTCCACGCTGAAAAGAGAAGAAAGAAAACACATCGTTTCGGCTGTGGAGCCTTCTTCAGGTGTGAGCAAACAGGTGTCTTCCATCACACCTGAAGAAGGCTCCATGGCCGAAACGATGTGTTTTCTTTCTTCTCTTTTCAGCATGGAATAAACCTATTACTTGTTCCTTTGCAGACTACGCATGCTGACGCAGCTACCCACCTGAAATACTTCTATACTGTTGTTTTGTTGAAATTTGAGAGCACAACACCAGAATATTCTAAAAGAATACTTTTACTTGAAATGGAATCGGAAATGGCCATACTACCTCTTTTCCTCTTGATCACTAACTCAAAGACATTTACAACCCCAGCCACGCAGTCAAATGCCCGTTAGATACCAATTAGTAAAATTAAAATGACTAATTAGTATAAAATAAGTATGGAATGGTTTTACCCTCCAGTACACCAAAAGTTAAGATTGCTTTTGGCATGAATTCAAAGAGATGGATTAACCATCAGCTGAGATACAAGAAACAGAAGACAGTCACATGTTTATTGTAGCTGAGAAAAGTGGAAAAAAAATTAATCATGAACTAAAAATGAAGGATTATCGTGAGAAAGTGCAGCCTTACCTCACTGAACTTCTCCCTGGGTATTTCAATGTAGCTATTTCCCATTTCCATGTGGATCAGCAAGCCTTCTACTACAGGCAGGCTGTACTGGTAATTTCGCAGGTCCTGCCAGAGAAGAAAAAAAAAAACACATGTAAGGCCAAATCCCAAGGAAGCAGGGTCAAAATAGAAAACATACCAGCTACAGCATGCCAGCTTCTTTGTGAAATTTCCAAGAGTACCTGTCTCAACATGAAAATACCCAATTTAAGAAATCAATATGTGAGAGGTTGTGAGGCAACAGGCTTTAGTAACTCCATTTATGGTTAGTATTTTGGCATTCTTCCTGTTGTTCCTGGTTTCCACTTCCCTATAAGCACTGTTCTTGGGAATTGGAACACTGATGGAAAAAAAAGGCTTACTCAACCCATTGTTTATACTATCACTGATGTTACTACTTTGTCCCGTCATGAAAGACACCCGATAGATCCCAATTCAGCTTCTCCCCAGTACAAAGGTACCCAATGAAAATATGGGACATCCAATATGTAGTAGTACTAATTCCAAAAACAAGGATTATATGTATAAAATAAAACACTGCTTTTGACTTCTAATAGTATATAATATAGAGGCTAATTCTGAACAGCAGAAAGTAGACATGTGTTGACTGCATCCTTATTCAGACGTGAAGGATATAAAGCACAAGGAACACAACACGGAGCGGGTTAGAATGGGCACTGCAGCTGAGAAAGAGGACATATTTTGAGAAGTGTTGCCAAAGCAATAACAACACACATCGTGCCACTAAAGCAGACTTTGAAATTTGACAAATTCAGACATCCAGACAAATGGAAATCTAGGACTGCACATTTCAAAATCCTGTCACACCTGAAGATGTGAACAAGGCTCAACATCCAAAAAGAGAATCCCCATTATAAAACTTGTCGCGTACTATATTCTTCTTCCCAGCCGTAAAGCCCACAGTCTGATCTGAAGCTCAAGAGAGACACTGCTCATTTACAAAATGCCCTTTAGCCAGTTTTGTACAATTTTTGTACAGCCAGGCAGACAGCCCCTGAACAGACTTCTCATTGCCGAACTGAGCTGAACTCTGAAGTGACCAAGTTTCACAATTAACAGCACACTTCAGCATCAACTTGAGACGAAGAAAATTCCTGCACATTTCCTAGCTCTAACATTACTCCAACACTCAAATATTGAACAGAAAGATTCTCATGACAATGCAAGGCTTTTGGAAATTAGGGAAAAGAATCTGAAACTCTAGCCTTGCATTACAGCCCTCCTTATGTTCTATACTCATCGGAACAGGAAGGGTAAAGAGATAATACCAAGTAGTTACTAATGTCAACCTTACTTTTCACACTGTGTGAATGTGTGCCCTTGTACTGAGGATAGGTATCATTTGTGGACCCTACAAAGCTGACTTATTAAAAACCAGAGGATACAGAGGACTGTGTTCTCTTTAGTTCACCTCTGCTGTACTTTTTTCAGCTGTCTCAGCAGCTACGTAAGATTGAATGCAAGATATACTTACTGCAAGTAAGTTCATTATGGTATGCCCCGTCTCTCTGAACAAAGACTTTCGGAATCTCAGACTTATCAAAGTGCAGGGATAGACTGTAAGATACAAAGACAAAAAGTTATTCAAGCATTTCTAGAATGATTAGTAACATTGGAAAGGTTCATGCATGGTAGGATTGGGTTGATAATAATGGGCATATTTCCTGATAGAATGGGGAGGATGTGCTGGCTATGTTCTAGTACAGAACATATGGTGTACAGAAGATGAAGAGGGGAAGAGGTAGCATTATGTAACAAAAACAATATTCAGGCTTAGGTACTAAACCTAGAGGAAACGAGAAACCCACGATGGACCAGACTTGCAAAAAAATCACTCTGTATTTATAGTGTTGGGGGAATGCCACAAACCACCAAAAGCAGATGCAAATTATAATTCAATACTGTATAATTAAGATTTTTCTTTCCAATGGCAGTTGGGAGTGAAGAACGGAAGGCCACAGTTTAAACAGATTCTGCTTGGAGCACAAAACAGATTAATCCCCAAGAGTGAGGAAATAAAAAGCTAAAAAACAGTTTATGAAATGATTAAAAATCAGCAGGACCCAAGTGAAGAAAATGAACACAATAAATTGTAAGCACAGGCAAAAAAAAAAAAAGGAGATTAACGAGAAAGGGAACGCAAAGGACAGAGCAAATGTATTCAGGACAACAAAGGCAAATTTCTAGACACCGAAAGGGATGACTGAAGTACTTAAATAAGCATTTCATTTCGGATATTCACCAAAGAAATCAACAACATACCTAACAGAGTTCTGCATTCAGTAATAGTATTAGAATAGGAGAGACCAAAATATTCCAGGTAATAGAAGAACTCAAGATTAACAAATCTCCAGTGTCCAATTATATCTACCAATTGTACTAAAAAAAGAAAAGATAATATGCCACTGATTTTGTTCTTCTAACAAGACAGGGATAGTACCATAGACTGGAGAATTGCTCATGTAGCTCCCATCTATAAAAATAGACAATACCGATCCAAGTAATTAGAAATCAATAAGTCCGACTTCTAATATATGTGAGGATATGGAAACAATTATCAGAAGTAAACTAGAGAATTTTCAGCCTCGAAAAAAGATCCTGGAGAATAATCAATACAGGTCTTGGTGACCTGTATTGACCATATACAATTTCTTGCATTAGGAATTTGTCTTTTCACATACCCCAGCTTGCTCTCTATGAGAGACACAGACAGGGAGAGAAGCTGAGGGTCAGAGCACAGGGTCCGCCATTGTACAGCGCCCCTGGAGCAGCTGGGGTTAAGGGCCTTGCTCAGGAGCCCAACGGAGTAGGATTCCTCTGCCGGCTGCGGGATACAAACCGACAACCTTCCAGCCACAGACGCAGATCCTGAGCCACAGAGCCACTGCTCCACCTGAGCGGTGAGCTCTTTGAACAGGCAACAACAATAACAGATACTGTACATACAGAGCATACAATTAGGTATATTTATAGCATATTTTGATCAAGTTCCACATAGAAGGTTAATTTTCAAATAGCAGCCAGGAGGCATTCAAGGAAATCTGTAATTGATTTGAGAACTGGAGTCCAAAGAGCAGAGAAAACGGATTAAGGCAGAATGCTCAAAACTGCGAACGGTTCTGGCTGTTTTTGGCTCACCTTTGTACTCAGCCCCCAGTCGCAGCAGTAGGCGCAAGGGGAATACTTTGGCCCAGGGCACCTCTAGCTTCTGGATGAGCACCCCAAACAAGAAAGGGCTGGAGGGCAGTGGGAGACCCTCCAGAGGCTGGAAGCTGGGTGAAATGAAGAGGAATCCTCCATGGTCTTTACTGCCCAGGAAATTCTCCGTGAATGTTACGTTGCCCAGGTTCTCCACAAATGTTCCTGAAGGATGAGATGAAGATGGGAAAATCGATCTGAAATTTCATTTTACAATACTTTGCCCTTTGTCAACATTATGAATTAAAGACAAGCGTTATGTCCAACAAGAACAGGTACAAGTAGTTAATTTTTAAGAATAAGTAATAGTTAAAAAAAAACTTGAATTAAGACAAAAACATTCAAAACGCATGTGGAGAATGAACAGGACTAGGAAGGGTCATCTTGACAAACCACATAGGTTCCCAGAGCATGGCATGGTGTTTTTTAAGCTACATGTTAGGAATTACTGTATTCGGACTAAATTAACTTCTGGTATGTACTGTACAAAACTTGACATCAATGTTCATGAATTTCACACCTGCCATTCTACAATCTCCTTACATAAATGCTCTTGGTTAATGCTGCCATTTTATTTGAGCAAGTTACAAATCAACAGAGGTTACAAAGAAAAATAAGTGAAAACAGGCATCATGAACCTTTATTGTTTCAGTTTTACAAGTCTGAAATGACAAGCTATACTGTTCCTTTAAAATCCCTCTGTCCACAGGGACATAACTCACATCAGGGGTGACAAATAAGATTTCAGTGTCACTGGTCCAACATGCAGAAATTAAATATTCAAAACAGAAGGCAATTACATTCCGACACTGGCAGTGTGAAGGAGTCGATTTAGCCTGACACCCAATGATAATCCTTTACCATTAATCCACCCCCTCACTGGCACTTCAATGATCCTTTACCTTTCTGGGCATCCTGGTACATGGTGATGTAGAGCCTGAAGATGTCTTTGGGCAGAGTGTTCTCATCTGGGAGGCACTGCAGCAAGATGACTATCTCCGACTGGCCTACGCCCTGAAGACCATTGGAGCTGAAACACCAGCACTTTCGACCACCATCTGCAGCATAGGGCACACAACAAAAGGGGAAAACAAATAAGGAACGAGGATGCACCATGTTGTTTCTTCAAAATACCAGAAAGAAGAAGAACCCACAGTGGTTGGCGGTGGGATGCATGTATTCACTACTCTCTGACCCCTCTCAAAACTGCATTTGCAGCTGGAGTTGGATATCTCTTCTCAAGAGAAGCAACCTACAATGAAAAGGTTTAACTTGACTGACAGATTTAGGTCACCTTTTCGACGCAGACCCAGGATCAGAAACTGCAGGACCAGAGCTGCCTAACATATACGTGAACACACAGAAGAAATGGCAATCCATCCATTTCCAGGCTGCTTTAAGCTCATGTCTGTTTTAATTATGATGGTAATGAAACAGGCACCTAACCTTTGCAAAACGTTTTTAAAGACAGGACATTATCTTACATTAGGATATTCAAACACTGTAATTTTAAACATGTCAGTTAGAAATACAAAACTTCAATGTTAAGAAATACATACTTGACGATATGCATAGTGTTATACTGTTAATCAAAGACCTAAATTTAAATATAATCCTCACTTGACGATAGCAATGGATGGAAATTGCGGTTTTAATAGGTGCACCAGGTGTTGTCCAGTGAAATCATCCTTATGTTAGTTCCAACAAACTGCCCCCGCCATCGTGAACACCGAGACTTTTAAAGTCGTTAACCACTTCACAGATAAACTGTTCAGAACAAACCAGCAGTAGAGCCTGTTCAGGTACCTCACACGTTTCCAGTTGTGGCTGGCTTCCTGCTTTTAACCTTAACGTCAAATTCGTGTTAGGGTCACACACAATGTCACATTTACTTAATGTATATGGCTGCTGGCTACCATAACGGCCAGTAATTGCATTACAACAGACTACACCTTTTGCACCCGCAGCCTCTGTCAAATCTGTTTTTCTGTCTCTTTTAAATGGGCACAGAATTGATTTAGTTGAAATCACTTAACACACTTAAGAGAGAAAGATTAATTGCTTGAAAGCAAAATAAACAGTATTATTAAATCTAGCACTTAAGATTTTGACAGGTTTGTGGCTATTTTCATTATTAACCAACATAACATTGTAAGGATGGAAATATGTAAAACGGTGGTACACGTTCCGTCACCTCATTCTGTCATGCCACTTTCCTCATTTCGGTTTGTCGTTTTTTTACAAATTTCCAAATCGCCATGTGCCAAAACTTCGACCGGACGATTGCAATCTAGACATCTGTTAAATTTAGATAGTTGTAAGTAGGAATGTGGCCAAACAACCGAAATGTGAGGCGGCCAAGGGCCAGCCCAAATCAGTAAACCATCGACTTCTGAGGGCTTCCTAACCTCAAACCAAAAATCTCCCCCAGCAACTGGCCAGCTCGTTTTCCTAAATATGACAGGAAAGGTATTCCAAATCGTCTTTATTGAAAGTGCTTCACTTAACAAGATGCAGGAAAGGCAAGAACATTAACTGCATCCCTATGATGAGGACGATATTTGTACTAATGCATTCACTGACAAGGGAACATGGGTAATCTATCAGTGTGATACATGAGGTGCAAGCAGCAATGAAGAAAAGTCTAGAAACACCTTGCCATGTTATCTTTGACACAGTCCTACTTTATGAACTGGTGTCAGAGCATAACCCTAGAAAATGATGTTCTTACAAAAGAATTGAGAAATTCATGTGAGAATGAATAATTTATTCTTTCAAAAGGGCTTGGCAGGCTGTGGGTTAGCGAACATCATGCTGGGCACATTTACAGATTAACTATGAGGGTCTCGGACCAAAGGAAAGGCAAGCGTTACGTACAGGAGACTGCTTTGACATTGACCAGAAGGTTTGCGTTCAGAACAAAGGTCAGAGGTCGTGGTCCTCCTTCCTCCAGTAGCAGCAGGATCTGGCCGGGAGAGGGAAGTTCCTCCACTAATGGGTCTGCATTTACAAAACAAACAGTCTTTTCACCACAAACCCCTCTGGCGTACACAGCACCAGGAAAAACGTCAAGGCACAAAGCTAACTGAAACATAATGAAAAACCTAAAAACCTAGAAGGTTCCAAAAAAGTTTCAGCTAGGAATAGATCCTTATTATTATTTCATCTCCAGCCTCTATTTCTATTCCAGTGTTGTATAAAACACAAATACGAAATAGACCTCTTTGATCGCTGAGCTTGTAGCATAGTAAACAAGCATGCAATTCTTACAACTAAGGATTGAAACATAACGTGTTTTTGCATCGATAGCTTAGGAAGAGTTAGAACCAAATGCTGGACACTAAATGAATGCTGTAAGTGAAGAGCTGATGTACTGAAGGTCGCACAGGTCTTACTCTATTGCACATGCATTCGAGAGTCTGTTCTCCGCAAGCCCTGTCTGCAGCCTCACCTCCTCCCTGCTCTCCTGTGGCTATTAGCAGGGGAGGCAGGCCCTCCTCATCATCCGGGAGCAGGCTGTCCGCCTTGGTCACACAGCTCCCCACGGCACAGAGCAGGCTGTAATCCCAGGGCCCACTGACAAGGGTCCTGCTGTCTCCTGGGCCATCAGGAGTCCCACTAAGAGGACTCCCTGCATCACTAGGGGCCTGCTCTGGCCCGGTTGCTCCGGCTTCCGCATCATCACCCAGCAATGCAGCAGCAGGTCCTTCCTGTTCACTCTTCACCTGGGACTGGGAAAGGAGACACTTCATTACACGCCACAACGGAGCAAACATGCAAATGTGTAAATAGGATTGAAAAGATCTGAGGCTTCATGCAAAGCTTCTTTCAAGAAGGCCCTTGATAATTAAACCAGAACTGGAGAAGTAAGAAGATTAACAAAGGCGATTTTGTTCTACTACCTCTGTCATTTTATTATGACCAGTACAGCATGGACAACGGCCTAGCAGAGAAGACGTTTATTCAGTATCCCCTGCATTCCGTTTAGCATTCTATCACACCTCTAACATCAAAAGTGCTGCTGGTTTTACCAAATTTGTATTCTGAAAAGCTTAAATTCTATGTATACATAGCACACTTTTATACAAAGGGTTGTGATCATCTAGAATAAGTACCAATGTCATGTTATTGAAGCCCATGCCCTGGCTTCTTTAAAGCAACAACTGGTTGAGATCTTTGGATTCTGTAACTAAGAACCAAATGAACGAGTCAGGGCGAATACCCCCCTTTCTGACAGTGGCTCCCCACCGTACAAATGTACAAATTCCTCGACCCTGCTTACAGGATGGACTGTTCATGACCTGGAAATTGAATTTCCATAAGATTTAATAAAAATAGGAGGTCACATTAAGGATATTTAGAGTAGCCTAGAGCCCCTTATCCTTGAAAAGGCACTATGGAAGTTGTAAAACCATTTAAATCAATGCCAGAGTCAGAAAGTGTGCAGAAATTAGCATGCATTTTAAATAGTAACAAATCACTATGTTGGCTGATATGCAAATACCTGATGCGCCACAGTACAAAGCAGCTCTGCGGTTCACCCGTTTTATGTGAACATGCTCATACATGCAAATGTTGGTAAGTAGCGGAGCGCCTGTATAGTGTCAAGTAAAACACTCTCACTTTAAAAGGCTCATTTATTTATACACAAAGCAAAGGCGAAGAACACACTATGAACACAGCAGTGCAAGCAAAAACCCCGAAGTGCTAATTTTCCTACAGAAGAGCCACATGCAGAACGGGGGAGTAGTGTCTTACCACTGGGGGTTCTGGTGTTGAAGGGCTGGGGTCCTGGGAGGATCTCTTACTTCCAGCAGAGAGCTTAGTTGTGTCCGCAACTTCTCCATTTGGCAAAATACCATCGGCAAACCACACTCGCTTCTGTTCCCTGGGAAATCCTGCAGTAGGATCAAAAGAAGAGATTAAAGGGGACAAACCATCAAAAATCTACTCTTTCAGAGAGGACTGTTTGCGATTATCTTCTGTGCTGGATCTGTTTTCTTAGTTTTGTAATTTTCTTCCATCATCATAATTCCTTACACTTATATAGCACTGTTCAAGACACTCCACTCCAAGGACTTTACAGGTACTGGGGACTCTCCTCAACCAGCAGCAATGTGCAGCCCCACACCAGAAAATGCAAAGGCAGACAAAGTGCACTAGTTCGCTCACCACACATCAGCTATCGATGAGGAGAAAAACAGAGCACTGAAGCAAATTCCTAGAGATGGGGATTATTAGGAGGCCATGAATGATAAAGACGGGGAGGAAATTTGGCCAGGGCACTGGGGTAACACTCCTACTCTTTTCAAAAAACACCCTGTGATTATCAATGATGGAGAGTCATTTTGAAATGCGGGATTTACATCTCATCTGAAGGACAGTGCCTTTTGTACGGTATAGTGATCTCATCACTATATTGAGTCATTAGAGCCCACACAGACCGCAGGGCGAGGGTTCCCTACTGGTCCCACAAACACAAGATATTTGTTATATATGAAATGTGTTTTTCCATATATAGCAAAGCACTTTGAGGTGGTTTCTTTTAAAGGCTTACAGAGTGCAAAATAGAAAGTGGGTCTGCTAAGCTCATTCTGTATGGGATTGGGGGAGGGGTGGACAAGTGATGTGATCCATATTGATCCGATTTCAAATTGGCTAGGTATTATCTAGAAAGAATAACCATTATTAAATTGGATGTGTCATCCAGACTGCTAGGTAATGAATGATCGAAAAAATGTAAGGACTGAAAAGGAAAAGGCAGGCAATATCTTGGAATTCATAAGATCTCTCTCTCATAGCTTCCTTTCCATTTTATGCAACTGCTGCTGGTTTGAGGCACATGGCCCCTTCTGGACTAACAGAGAGGCAGAAGAGCAGACTGCAAGGTTACCTTCGCTTCCTGGGTGCTTGAGCACGGAGACGGGCACCATGACAGTAGGCGGAGGGGAGTTGAGGGTCCCAGCGGCACGAGCCTGCTGCAGGGGTGGGATGGTGGAGCAGTACTCCGAGGGCACATTAGGGTTGGGGCTGGGGCCCGTGGGGCTCATCATCCTCTCGAAGGCCTGAGCTATAGGGGAGGAGGTCATCATCAGGAGGGAGTGCAGGCCTGGAGCCCAGAACAGCTGCCTAGCCCAGGGAAAGAGGGAGCGTGGCTCTCTTCCCTCTTCGCACACCACGCACAGTCACATGCGCCATGCTGGCAGCTCAGTTCTTTTTTCTGTTACCTATTGTTCACTTCCTTTTCTGCGTGGCCGATTGCCGACAGAGCTGCAACGTGATTATTTTGTTGCTGCAGTGTGCGGCACCAGAGAGCTTTAACTCTAGTTACAAATGTATGCACAGTGCTGGATCAAATAAAAACAATCTGTTACTCTCACAAGCTACCACCACGAGCTATTTTCGTTTTTCCGCCATCTTGCCATACAATTTGTTTTCCGAAAAGAGCCATTAAAACCTTCTATCACTGCGGTGCCTTCTGCCTTCTTCTGACCGGACAGGAGCAGAGACAGACTGCTTGGTTTGGCTGTGTCTGGTGGGTACAAGTCTCTCATAGACAAATTAACTGGCTAAAAGAACAGGGGCTCACTATACTTTAGTTCACTATACTCCAGTTCCCTGTGCTCAAACTCAAGCTCAAGCTACAACACCACAATCAGAATGGATTCTATTGTAAGGTGCGATGGATAAAGGCATCAACTAAATGAATACTATCAATACTGACATTGTTACACTCAGGCCACCAAACCAGGAAAATTAAATCGGCAATTCAGAACGAGTTCGGCAACACTAAGCAATAGGATGGGTCTCAGCTGGAAAAAGAAACCAGCCCAACGGCTGAAACGGGAAAGCCGCCTGACCACAGTGTGCTCAGCAACTGATCTCGACATCAAAGGCTGAAAAACCTCTGGAAAAACATGCGGGAACAAACAGCCTTTTCATAACTAGCCAACATCCCAGTTAACGCACTCACATCACAGTTTACCTTCAAGTCCAGTGAGCAGAACTAATTTGTGTCCTTCAAAGCCTTCTTTACTAGTGAGGCAGACAAAACTCTTAATGTTGTGCCGATACAACTGTGCCGTTTCTGCCCCGGCTGGCGGTTATATTAAGACAGCTCCAGTTTTTGAGGGACATGAGCTTCCTGTGTAATGGCTCCGATGCATCTCTGATTGTGGTCTGCTGCTGTTCCTGAGCAGAAGCTAGTGCAATCCTTGAGCGCACACTGTGTCTGAATCACCGCCTGAGGCCGACATAAGAGACAACTTCTCTTGTTCTTTTCCGTTTTTGAATCAAGACACTGTTTTCAGAGCTTCCAGCCATTAAGTAGCTTGTCACACTGCCAGCATGCACGCAGAAAATGCTTTCACAATCACATGATCAGATTAAATGCCAGGTAAAAACCACATGGTACACAGATATTTAATAAAGACAAAAGCTGTTTGTTCAGGAGGCTGTATACAAACAAGGAACAAGCAGTATAAATATGGAGAGAATCATAATATTGTATTTTAAAATTTAAGCAAAATACAGCCTTTAAAATACTACACCTTCTAAAATGATTACAATGAGATAATATCAATTGTTTTACATTTACACTGACACAAACTATACATTACACTACAGACTAACAAAAAGACACCCCAAAACTGTCTGAAAAGCAAGATGATTGCTGCTGCAATTTTCCACATGACACAAAGCTTCAAAGCAAATGTAAGTAGGAGAAAGGCAGCACACAGTGTAAAGGACGAAGAATAATTTTGTACTCTTCTAAGTACAGTACGAAGAGTTTACTGAGAAGTGCAGTTACCCTTATCTAGAAAGCTAAGTAAAATGTTAAAATTTTAGAGCTTTGCCAGCATTCTGGATTACTGTCTGACGATTTATACAATATTGTATAAACCATCACATTAACGATATCATGTCAAAGTTGTAAATGCATGCAACAAGCACAACACATTTGGTTTAAACCCTAGGTACACTGATACACCTGTCTTCGACAGCAATCCTACAGCAATTCTTACTGATCAAAGTGGAAGGCCTATTGGTCTTTTGGTGAGGTTTTAGGGTACTTGACCTCTTCTTGGGCTTTAAACAGCACCTTTATAAAAATTAGTACCCATGGGCAGCATGAGGGTGTGGCGGTTTAACGCTGTGGTTTCACATCTTTTGGCTCCTGGTTTCATCTTGGAATGCCTCCTGCTAGGAGTCTGCAAGTTCTCCCTCGATCTGTTCAGGTTTTGCTAGGTGTTGCAGATTCATCCCCATTCCAAAGACATGCCGACAAGTTTGGGATCTCTAAACTGCCCCCAAGTTTCTCAGCTCTAACAGATGTACTATAACAAATACTAGAATACATTCCAATATTATAGCCCAGAAAACATCCTAATACAAAAAGCAATTTTCACCTTTCTGGATAACAACTACCTGTTGTTGAAAAAACCTGTTGTTGTTTTTTGCACACTGCCTGTTGTCTCCATCTTTCTTTTGCTACACAATTGCATTATTGTTGTTGTTTTTTCTCTTTGTACTACTTAGCTAGCTAAATAGCATTTCGTTATACCATATACCATGTATATGAGTGTAATGACAATAAACTTGAACTTGAACTACTTGACAGCAAGGGCAAGCAGAATAAATGCACAGCCTCTCTCCAACTCATTCCTGTTCTTCTCCTCCTGCCAAAACAGATCTCAACAACCACACCACCAGTTCAGGCATCTCTACTGACACCTCATCCACAAATACATGCTGTTCCCATGATATAACAGAAGATTAAACAGGACAAGTGTGCAAATTTATTTTGCTTATGCATGTCCATTTTACTACTGGGTATTCCATGAGAATCCGATTTTAAATTAAAAAAACAAACTCTTTTACTACGCTAATCTAAGACTGAACCTGAGCTGCATTAACTGATAAATATCAGGCTACAATATTTAGAAATAATGCTCATTTGGCCTCAAAGATAAACCTTTCAAACACACAAATGTCCATAAACAGAATATTAGCATTTACACACACAGCACCCTCCAGTTTTCATGTTACTAGTCTTTGCTTTCGACTGATCTAAACCAAGGCCACAATTACACCAAAGATTTCAGACTCCCCATTATTTTTTCTCCGATGTTTATACACAAGCTGCAGGCATTATTTTTGTTTTAAACCAATATCCCTCTTGAACTGCATCATGTTGTTGGCTCCGGCTTTAGCCAGAAAAACCCTTCAGTGCTTTCTCACAGCAAACTAATTGCCAATCCATCTTTCATGTGAAAAATGTTCAGTTTCATTAAGTATTTCTATGTCTTTAACGACACACCTCACACTCTTCAAAACTAACACCACTTGCTTTACAACTAATGCCAGCAGCCATATCACCCTGCAACTCACACTGGCAGCCCACTGAAGCTCAGCAGGTGTGAGCCTGGTCAGCACCTGGACAGGAGACCTCCTGGGAAAGACTCAGGCTGCTGCTGGTGAGGTGTTAGTGGGGCCAGCAGGGGGCGCTCACCCTGCTCTCTGTGTGGGTCCTAATGCTCCAGTATAGTGACGGGGACACTATACTCTAAAATGGTGCCGTCGTTCGGATGAGACGTAAAAGCGAGGTCCTGACTCTGTGGGCATTAAAAATCCCAGGGTGTTTCTCGAAAAGAGTAGGGGTGTAACCCCGGCATCCTGGCCAAATTTCCCATTGGCCCTTACCAAACACTGGCCAGGCAGGTTACCTAACCCTCAGTTGCAGACCTTCTATCATACAACTGGATTAGCTCCTAAAATCAATTAACTACTAACAACTAAATAAGCTAGATGCCGCAAATGGCTTCCTCTCGTTTGAAACCGTATGTTTCCATTTTAAATGCATGTATCCATATTGAAAGCAAAGCACCAAGATACATTCCCCACTGATAGCTGGTGTGTGGGGAGCGTTCTGGCGCACTATGGCTGCCGTCGCATCATCCAGGTGGGGCTGCACACTGGTGGTGGTGGAGGGGATCCCCATTACCTGTAAAGAGCTCTGAGTGAAGTGTCCAGAAAAGCGCTATATAAGTGTAAGCAATTATTATTATTATTATTATTATTATAGCTCTCCAGCTTCAGGCTGCCAATGATTAAGGTGAAGTCATATCCTGGCACTTCAGCATTCACAGGAATTTCATCACCGAAGTTCAAAAACCAGAAAAAAAAACATTTTCTGTGTGATGTTTCCAAAAGCAGAACACCTTAGTAAAATATTCATTGCTTCTTATACATTTTGAATAGACCCAAATGCTGTCGTTATGTAATTTGCCATCGAGGGTTTTTGCTCACTCCCAAGACCTCGGTGTGGGATGCCTGCTCAGTTTAATTGGCATTCAAATACCCTCTACGTTTTGGGGGGCTCCGGTGTCCCTGTCCAGGGGAAGGTAGAGGTGCTTCAGGGATGGGCCCTGGCTTGCTGCACCAGCACAGGTGACTTCCCAATACCGGATGAAAGGATGGTTTGCATTTTCTTCTAAGTGGTCATTTACAAAAATGTGTATTTTATTTTCACTCTTAGACATACGGTAACTATCAAAAGTTATTTTTCTGTTTTATAATGAATTTAGGAATTATACTATACTATAGAATTTTGTTTTCACTTAAGACATTGTAGGGGCGGTTTGTGTCGATCCATGGCAAAACATCCCAACATTCTGATTCTATATTGTAGAAATATATATATATAAAATGGGACAGCCACTGTGATAAGCCATGGCTGGAACTTGAGTGATAAAAAATGCTGAATTTGTTTAAATGCAAAAACATGGCTTTTTACGTCAGATGTACAGAATGTACAGGCTTTCACTTACTGCAGCTTTTGCACTAGTTTCCAAAACCCAGTTTTGAAAGCACATTTTCTTTTTGCCATGACATGCGTGATATCAAGAATTAAGCTGGATAATTCTAACAAAAGGTCCACCCGCCATTATTGTTATGTAAGAACAATCCTTCATCAGGCTAATTTCACGAATCACTACGAAACAAATACGAATGCAGGAACGCAGCAGTAGGCAACATGCACTATACATGCACTATACAGAAGAGCACAACACAGCTCCAGGCTGTAACATGGACATGGTTCATTCATCATGACAAATTACCTGAACTATAATAATGCAATCAGCAGAGGTTTACAGGAGTTAAGCTACAGTAGCTGCCTAAGAAACCGTAAGAGTACCTTTAACTTAACAATGAACTAATTCTGTTTGTTACTTAACAATTCATTAAGTAATCATAAGAACATAATTCAAAGAGGGAGTCCCTTAGGCCACGTTGAAAACATTCCACTCCTTCAATTGTTTTTAAATTTTAGGGTCTATTATTTTTATAACAAAAATGTTCTGGGTTACTTCCCCTTCTCCGAATTTACCTTGGGGTAACTTTTACCATGGAACCTGAGACAATGCTGAGAGTTCAGAGTGAAATCACTTACAAAGAAAAGCCGCCTCATCTGCACTTGATAAAAGAGGGCAATCCCACCCTGAGGGTAATTTCTGACCCAGCAGCAGGCCGAGGGGCCTGGGGCAGCAGAGGAGTGATTAATGAAAAGGAAAACTGGTGCAAGCCTGGAGAGTCCACAGAGACCTCCTCCATCCACAGGCTTGGATTCGAGGCGCTCAGAGACGTCTTCCTGGCAGCTAGGAAAAGAAGCCTAACAAGCTATTTCTGGTAAGGCATCCATTTAATTAAAGACTAATGACCCAGGAGAATCACACGAGAACACTAAAACTAAAGCGAGCTGGGACATGCAGGATCCGATACTGCTTGTGAAGTAAGTAAAAATGTTCATTCAATGTTCAATCTCATGAATGGAGTTTTAAATATTACTTTTTGTATTTTTATTTTATGGCAAAGGACTTAAATAGTTCAATGGATTAAATATCACCCGTTAATTCCCAAACTGAACAGGACAGTTCCGTCTTTAACAGACTTTAGCACACTGGGGGCATTCACAGCTGGCTTAGGCACCCATCGGCACATGGACACAAGCATCCCTTAACAGCAGATACTTACAAAAACATTACAATCAGGAAAATCAGGCACTTCTCTACAACAGAAATGTGGGAAGATTAATATGGCATTATAAAAAATTAAAAAGCAGATTTTAAAAGCTTACAGGAACTTAACAAACCAATAAGACTTAATGCATGCCAAACATCAAAGAAGTGATTCTGCACTAAAACGTATGGTTTGCCACAGAACATGAGGCACCAGATTGCAGAAATTTAGGTCTACTGCTACCGTCAAAATTCCAACACATCTGAGGACCTTGCAGCCTCCCATAGAAGAGCGGGCTCCATTTCACATAGATCTGCAAGGCATACTATTGACCCAGAAAGGCAAGAGGAGGAAAGAAGCCAGTAACAGTGAAAAGTGGTTATTTTTATCCTCTCATCCATCATCAGCAAGCATCCTATCCCGGTGAGGGCTGCAGCAAGCCAGAGCCAATCTTAGAAACAATACAGCACGAGGAAGAAGCACACATCTGCACACAGTTTATGCAGGCTAAAACATAAGAACAGCTACAAATGAGCGAGGCCATTTGGCCCATCAAGCCCAGTTGATAGCTAGCAGCTAATGGATCCGTGGGTGTCAATCAGGTGCTTCCTGAAAGAAACCCAGGTATCAGCTTTAACATAACTGATGTGTAGCTTGTTACAGACTCCCACAACCCACTGCGTAAAGACGTGCTTGCCTCCTATTCTTGGTTTTTAAACACATAGTTTAAGCTTAGTTTCAACACTTGTGGCTTCTGAATCTTGTTTCACTGTCATTCTGAATAAAATCTGCTGGGCTGCAAATGTTTATCTCCTTCACAACCTGACAATGTAGGAATGCAACTATAGAGGTATGAATACTGGCGCTGTTCATTATAAGAAATAAATCTGCCAAGATTGCAATTATTACAACGAAGATTGACATTCCCCTGCCCAAAAAATGGTTACAGTTCTAAGTATTAAGTTTCTTATGATGATCAGTATCTGTCAGAATTCTACCAAGAATTGGTAGTTGTTAAATATCATCCTTGGTTTACCACACATCACATTTGTAAGATGTTAAAATGGTTTTATATGTAAAGATTATAACAGTCAATAGTGGCTAAGAAATGCATCTATAAACAGCTATATTCCTGTACATTTAAAACAAAAATGCAAAACTGATATTGGATTCATGTGCTGGACTTGCAAGTCACATTTTAAACAAAACTAAAAAGCCTTCATTATTGACCACTGCATCAGATCAGTAACATTGTCAGAGTGAGTTCTGCTCACCACACCCTGACAGGACAGACAAGAGACACTGACAGCCAGCTGCACTAGAACAATGCAAAGTGTGCCGTCATGGTGCAGCATCAGATGTAGGCAGGCTTTAGGTAATTAACATTTCAGAATACTTCACTGGTTGAATTTCTTTAAAACACTACTAATTTCTTTATAACATGAACAACACAGGGTGTTCTGGCTTTCAATCCAAACACTTCATAAAACACTTGGACTCATCATCAGTAATGCTGATGGTCCACGGAGATATAGCATAAAACGTGCTGGACTGTAATCACTTAATGTAAGGATTACGCAAGCCTACTACAGTTTATCACACGTTTCCTGATCTTACGTTTCCCATCATCAAAAGCAATTTTCAGCTACTGTGCTGCTGAATCATCTCTCAGCTGATCCACGCAACCCTGCCAAAGCTAATAGAATCAAACCTCAAATATATTCCAGGCAACCGCAGCACATAAGGGTGTTTCGGGTTCAGAGCAGGTGTGTCTTTTTCATCTGCCACAAGTAAAGGGAAAAGATTCCAGGCTACAGGTCAAGAGGTTTCACCACAGCAGGCATAGACTGACAGCCTCCATCTCATGAAGCGCTGAGGGAAGGTTTTCTGCCAGCTCAGGTCACTGTTAACTACTGACCGACTGACGAGGCAGAAAGCTTGTGAATAACAGCCTGGCACACAGTCAACACAGCAAGCCTGCTGCATTGCACTTCAGACCATCACTGACACTGGCGATTCCTGCTGTTTCTCCCACAGCACTGCTCTGCTTGGAGGTTTAAGAAGCTGGTACTCACCTTTATGAATGGTTTCATAGCACGCAAGACAGACTCTGGCTTCCTTCTCCAGATACTTGAGCTTGCATTTCCTACTGCAGCACCCTGCACAGAACACCTGGGAAGACATCACAAACACACACATGCATGAGTCAATTCTCCACCTTCACCTCCTGCCAAACTGCCTGCATTGACCACAGCAGTTAACCTTTGTTCTGGAGTTTTTCTAATATACAACATCAGAACAGAGTAGTGATTCTTACATTTTGGGCAGCATTTGATGTGGAAAACTAAAAATTACACTGAGCCTGCTTAAGGCAACAGACACACACGAAAAGCAGAGAGCTTAAATAAAACGTATACAGCTGCGCCCATAGTTTTGTTAAGAACAGACACAATGGTACTATTGATATTGAAATCACACCCCTTTTCTTTTTGTACCGCCATCACTACAGAGGTCAAACTACATACTGAAAACAAATGAACTCATCTATGATTCATAGCTGCACTTGCAGCTCTGTATTTCGACGCCTGGCAGAGCTCAGACACGAGTAGGAAGCATCCTGGGGGAAACCTGGTCACAGTCAAGTCAACTCATGACATTCCAGAGACCTGGGCTTTTTATACTGGCACAACAGAGCCGATCCAAGCTGGGCCTTCACGGGCCTGGTACGACTTCATTTACAGCGGCTGTTCAACGAGCCGAGCCAGACCCAAGGTACGAGCCCGAGCAGGGCTGTGAGTGAGTGGTGTGACCACATCTTGCAGTCGTAGAACACTTTTAAGGGAGAAGAGCAAACGCAGCTTTCTTTTTGAGTTGGTTTAAGACCATGTTACGAGGTTTCGGGGAATCAGAAATATGCTTTGAAGAATTTCAACAGCAAGCGCTCAGGCATGAAAAGGTACCTCAGCTGTGTGCCTGTAGAAATTGAGTTAAATAGGAGCCCCCACCTTTTTTTGTCTGTTTCAAATGAACTCATTCCGGACCAAAAAAATAAGCGGATAAAATAAATAAATCCAGGAATGGAAGAGTTTCTGATTAAATCTTGTATTCGTCCAAGTCTGATTTCAGCGCCTTACTGCTTGCGAGATTGCCTCGACAGCAGTGATCCCCAAACTGTCAGCGCAGACTGCATACAGGGAAGAAAAATCACCTGCTGAGTCAAATACTTTTTTAAATTGGCATCAGGAGAGCAAGGCTAGTTAACGTGGAGAAATAAAGCAACACAAACAGCAAGCAGCAGTCAATGAAAGCAAAGCGAAACAGCTTCAACACCCCATGCGTCAAGAAGAAATACGATTAATGCATCAAAACCCATCGGCAAGATTTATAACTCTTACAAGTCAGGCTTGCAAATTAGAATGAACTTTAAAAAACTCAGTCACATTAAACCTCATCTGAAATTTTTTCTAAAACTCGTAAATCTACAATGTCACCTTAACATTTATTAAGAATAATAAGATCATATAGTTCCACTTCCGATGAAAGGACTTGCGACTGAACTTTTTTAGGGCTCCAGTGACCTGAGGCACATATATAAAATGTGCTTAAAAACATACTTCAAAAATGTATGTTGAACTACATTTAAAATGCATTAGCAAGAATGGTACTATTCTGGTATAACAGACTCAAAAGCAAAGTGATTAACCCCAAACGTGCCCAACTAATAACTCATGTTTAGCGATGAGAAGATGTTCTTTGGATTGCACAAACTCCACCGTCAAAGAAATTAACAAGAGCAAGACAAAACACTCAGCACAGAGACTGGCTTCATGTGGAAAAAAAGGAAATTAAAACTCAGACGTACTTTTCCACATGCTCGGCAGTGATGCCTCCTCTTGGTGAAGGTGAACCGCTGGCGGCAGTTCATGCAGTTCGGCGCCTCAGAATCAGGCACCCATGAAGGCTGTTTCGAGCCTAAACTGGACGCCTCCCGCATCACCCTGTCATCTACAGAAGCAGCCTCAGCCATTACGCTGTCATCCGGATGAGAGAGGAACAGTGCAGAGTCTGAGACTTCATCAATACCCATGGTGCTTTCAATCCTTTCTGAGTGAAGATACCCAGAATTTCCTAAATACTGACTGGGGTCTGCTTCTGCAGCAGGGGACTCCATGTTATTAGGAGTAAGAACTCCAGCGTAAGGTACATCCTGACTCTCACTTATTCTGTAGTCCAATTCATTTGTTAGTAAAGTTCTGGCAGGGTGGCTAAAAAGCTGCTTGGGTCTTGCTCCTCCATAGTATGGGTGGTTATCAGTGTGGTTTGACTTTTTGCCAAGAGAGCTGGCTGTGTTTGAAGACTCCCTGTGGTTACTCCCGGTACAAGCAATGTCATCTGTTAAAGAACCGTCGTTGTCCTGAGATGAAAAAGCAGGTTTCAGATCACCTTGTTCTACGGCTGAATAGGAATGGCTCGAAGCGAGCAAGGCTACCTCGCCACCTTTGGCACTGATGGCATTCCCATTTTCTTCAGCGAGACCATCATCCATATCACCTGGGGACAGGTCAGGAAATTCAGAAAGGTCTCCATTCATTTCTGAAAACCCTTCATCTGCCACATTCTTCAGGGGCTCTCCCTCACTATTTCGTGTGTTCCGCTCCATGAGAAAGGCATCCAGATCCTCATCTGTCACAAGGATGTCACCCAGGTCACCATCTAGGAGAAAGTCATCCACAAAGGCAATATCTGAGGGAAACTCAGGGCTGGCACCAACAGGGAGAGAACAGCTTTCCTCTACCACGGCAGACCCCTCTCCATCCTGAGCTGAACTGCTTTCTGCTGACTGAGAAGAGGCCATGCTTGGGATATTGGTTAATGGCTTAGTCTCAGGAGTAGCTTTGGTTTCTGACTGGAGGCTGCCACTTTCATCAGCAGACCCAGGACCAATTTGGTCCACACGGTTCGTAGCTACCTCCATTGGAGGAATAATCTGCTGAATATCAGGGACAGCAGGCACAACTTGAACTGGTGATTCACAGGTGAGAACCTCAACCTCTTCTTCGGCCTGCGACTCATTCTTCTCCAAGTCCAGGGACCCACACATGGACACAGATATCGGTAGACAGGACAAGGAACTATCTTTGTCTTCAGGGAGACTTGAGAAATTGCTCAAGTTATCCTGTTGTGAAACACCACACATTTCATGGGCTAAGCTGTTGACTTGTTCACTAATGTCTCTCTCTTGGTTTCGGGAAGGAATCTGCTGTTCCAGCTCTGCACCTTCAAGAGTGATGCTGGTTTGGTTAATCTCATCTACCTCAGTATGTTGAGGAGTGCTGTTCCTCGTTTCTTTATCACCCCAGTCCCCCTGAGAATCAGTCACTGGACTGCCAATCCCAGTTCTCTCAGAGTCAGAAAGGGGTTCTCCATTATCTGTACAATTCAGTCTTGTTTCAGGACACCCATCATCCTGAATGACTGCTTCCAAAGGCTCCTCAGCTTCTAGAATGCTAGCCGATTCTGCACCCTGAGGTATATTAGCATTCTCTGCTGGAAAGATTATATCTAACAAACTTAAGGAAGTCAACACTCCTCCAGCTGCAAGATGTCCGGCATCTTGCTCCACCAGCAATCCCTCCCTGGTAGGACAGATTTGTGCCCCAGGGATACTCTTAAGGCCAACATGTGGACCACCTCCAGAATGACATGCAGTTGTAGATTCAAGATCTACCAATAAACGTTCCTCCAGTTCCTTTTCAGCAATATCCAGCTCCTTGAAGGCGTCATGGCGACTGGCTCGCAGAACTGCAGGGCCTGTGTCACTGACCAAGTCGCACACTGGTTTCAGCGCCCTGTCTGGACACGGAGGTGCCGAGGTCTTGGCAGCCCTGCTGTCCAGAGATGACAGGAGGTCCACACCAGTCAAGGGTCTCCCACTGGACTCGGGGTCAGTGGAGTGCACAGCGAGGCCAGGAAGTGGGGTACTGGAGCACCCTGCAGGCGTACTGGGCAAACTGTTGACTGCTGACTGAGACGAAGAAGCTGCTTGAGGCTGTGATGCAAAGGCCTGACAACTGGAGGACGGAGCAGGGTAGACAGGGGCACATGGGATCTCTACTGTAATCCTGCATTCAAACTCATCTAGGAAGAAAAGAAGACAAAAGATACTTGAAATGTGTGCTCATTAATCATGCAACATGTCAATGCGCCTAAACCTTAGCCATCGGCTCAGAACGCTAATGAAGCATTCTTCGTCTCAATGCATAAACCTAAGTTAAAAACTGAGATTTATGTACCCAGAAAACAAGATTACGAGAAAAGTTATTTCTGAAATTACTTCAAAAAATTAACCCCCCCCCCCCAGAAAAATACTAATACTAATGCAGAACAAAAGAAAAACTTGTTTTACATCAACGACTCGCTGAGCATGGAAGAGCCAAAATGTTAAGCTTAAATTACAATTTCCTAAAATATTTATATATATATATTTATATTTATAATATTATGAATGTTAAATTGTCCACAATGAGCTAAACCAGAATTTATAGCCATTTAAAAAAAAAATACATGATTTTGACAAACTGGTACAGAAACATACAACCATGAACACCTTGAACAATGAAAATCAAAAAAGGTGTCAGGATATCCCAGAGCAAACCATTCAGAAGCTTATCGGGTCTATGTACCACCACTTCAAATCTAGCGTGTGGTATGATCTGGCATTTACGCTGTCCGAGCACTGTCGTAATGCTGACTCTCGCGTTTCATACTGACAACATACAATCGCCCGTGATCTTGGATGGTATCTGTTTAAAATGTTTAATTTAATCCATCCTGAATGTTGCACTGTTTCTGTCATTGGAATACTCCCAAAATAAACATGTAACAGAAATACAGCATATCTCAGTTTGATAATCACAGTCACATGCTACTAAATCAGAAACAAGAGACTGAAAAAATCTTGGACACATTACACAAAATACAAGATTGAGCTGTTTATTGCCCTTGCATTTTATGAACCCATTTAGTTTAAATAAGCTCATTTGGAAGAAAAAAAAACAATCACAAAAAAACAGAACAGGATGTTTTCCCCTAATAAACACAACAATGAGGTAATCACATACAGTATAAATCTTTCACAATGCTGATTAAAGTGTGTCTATTGACACTTGAAGCACTTCATTCTGATTATTAAGTTTTAGGAGTTTTTCCTTTTGAAAAAGAATACCATAAGTGTGATGAAAGAGAGAACAGATGCACATCTACATCACACATGATTTCAGCTTGCAACTGGAATGCCAGTTACATCACATGCACCTTCCTGCAGGAACACGTTTTGCGTTAGAAGACTGGAAGTATTTCAGTGAGACGGAAAGGTAGCATGGCAATGCCAAACACTATTCAGAATTTAAAGAGACTAATATTGCACACTCATTCCCTTGCAGAGCGACACCCCCCCTTTACTATCAGCAGAGATGTCCTAGGTGAGAAGAGGCTCTAACCTGAGTTCTGCTCGAAATCGTCCAGCAGCTTGTCCAGGTCGCACACGGCTGCTTTGAAGAAGCTGTCCATTCTCCCTCGGGAACACGGGCTCAGCTCAGCCCTTGAGCTCCTAGACAGAAAGAGAAAAGCATTAAGGCTCACTTTTCACCTCCTGGCAGATTCTTGACTGGCTGCCAAAGAACTCTTCACGTTTTCAGCTCCCGGGAAGGAGCGATGGGGTCTACAGCATATCCCCAGCTAGGTTAACACTCAGAGGGCTAAGCCAGGTGCTCTCCAGGTGACCTCATCACGTGCAATGCCACTTTCACAACTCAATCGCACTGACTCAGACCTTGTACCATGAGGATCCTGAAAAAGCAAAGCCCATATAAATTTCATTTTTTTTAACAAAGAATAACTACAACATAACATGCATAATAGTCAAATGTTTTGAATGCAGATGATATATTAGCGACTTATAAAGCTGAATTTAAATAACATTTTTAAATTATACATGCTGCAGACATCTCCTAGATAAGCACATATGTCTGTTAAAAACTGCAAAATCATTTTACAATAATTTTTATTTGCTTGTCCAAACTTCAGCATAACCTCAGAAAATCCTTCATTCTAAATCAGAGGTTCTTTCAGTATGCACAGGACAAGCTTCGCCCTCTGAAACGAGCTTGAAGATATCCCGGACAATTAAAATGACAAACAAAAAGGGTTTCTCAAAGCCAATATGAGTCTAATTCTTTGTGTCTAACAAACCTGACATGTCTCCAGAGTCGATGGAGAATGCAAACTTGCCAGAATTTCGGAATCACATTTGCAGAATATACATATTATTAACGGCAGTCGCATACATCTTTGAGGACTTTCAACATTACCCAACTAAGAGGGAAAGAAACCTTTTCTTTCTTTTTGGCGTTAATGCGCAAATTCACAACTTCTTTTTTTTGTATCTATTCATAGGATCTTATCAAAGCCACCGAATTATTAATGAACTAAATTCAGCCGTAGTGTAAAAAGTGCTTTGACAGCAGTTTCACAACTGCTTAAACCTGTTCAAATCTCATTCCTTGAAAATCAGTTCATTAAATCTATTGTCAACGGTGGACTAAGGAATCAACGTCAATCACACAATTACCTACGTTGTAATTAGCTTAAAACAATGTCATCATCACTGCACCATCCATCCATTTTCTAACGGCTTCATCCACTTCAGGGTCGCGTGGGACTTGGAGGCTGTCGGGAAGCAGGAGGTACAAGGTAGCACGCACCCAGGATACACCCTGCATCACAGGGTAGACGGACACAAACACTTGCCAGGGTTCGTTTCCCCCAAACAAAGCCAAATAACCTAGCAGTACGTTTTTGGCCTGTAAGAGGAAACTGGAGCACCCAGCAGAAACCCACACGAAAATGGGGAAAACCTACAAACTCTACACAGACAGCACTCCAGGTCCCGAATTAAAGCCAGGCCCCAGCACTACGAGGTAGCAATGCTAATCACCGTGCTACCATGCCACCCAGCCTTTACTAAACAGCTTGTGCTAGGAGTGAAATTAAAAAGACACTTCCTTCTCTAAAAGTGAAGCCCTGCCCCGAGCTGTCTCTTGAATATTGGCCTTACTCACCTAACTTCCAACATGAACTCAGTCGCATTGAACTGAAAATAAAAACAATTTCTTAAGCTACATTGCTTTTCCCAATGCCAAGTCACACTCCACACCTACTACAGGACTATATTTGGATTACCATATTCAGGTCTTACTGATTCTGCTCCGTGCTGCACCAGAGGCACAGCCTAAGCAAGGGAAACAGCACTGAAGCCCTTCGCAAGCCATGTGCCTTGTCAAAACACAAAAAGAGAAACGCTGTTCCCTCCTGCGTCACGATCTAGTTTTAACTTTCGGCAGTCACAGGGCAGTGAATCACTTAAGGGAACAGAAACTAGAGCAAAGTTTTAACCCCTGATCCTCAGCAGCTGTGAGAGAACATTCAGCCATCACTACAGCAGAGAGACCACCTTAGAAACCAGAACAAGTGAAGTGTGAGCTGCAGTATTTTCTACAGGCAGGCAACCCGTTCGCCTATGGCACAGCAAGAGCTGGCGAGCGGCAGGGGCTAACAGGAGAGGAGTCACTGCTTTCTATCTCAACACCGAACATGGGTGAGAGGCCACAGCATCAGTGCCTTTCTTCAAAAAAACGTACAGGCCTGAGCCTTTAAGAACACCCTGCAGGAAATGTACAATATTAACAATGCCTGTATACGTCTCAAATTACAGTACAGAAGGTGGAAATACCTGTTTTTTTTCCCCGATTCCCAGTTACCTGTAATCTAAAAGTGCTTCACTCTAAACAGCAATGACTGTAAGCCTTGTATACTGAAGGTGAATTAATGCTATGAAAAAAATGCATTTCCAGACATAAAATACATTTTATATATAACTGGCTTATATATATTTTTGTATTAGGTCTTAATATGCTTTTAGGTGCATTCTTGTCTTAACATTTTGACAGATGAAATAAAAGTCAATCTGACATGAACACCCTTTGGGCCTTTATACATGAGGCAATCCAGCTGGTGTGCTCTATCACTTTTCAGCTGCCCTGTATAACACCCCTGGCAACCTTCTGTCAATACCACAGAAACACCCTGGCAATGTGATCAGAGTGCACTCATAACAACAGGTACTGGGCAGTATCTTGTAAGTCCAGATACCATCAGCACCAATGAATAATCAGATAAGAATGGACACCTAAAAAAAACACAGTTATGAATGTTAGCAGTCAATTAAATATTCAAGTAGGTGGCTGTGTCAACATGAGTAGGCTGCAAAGGAATAATTAAAGGTTTATTTCAAGCTGAAAGAAACAAATGAAGCTGGTTTATTCAACATGGAATAAACCTTTACTAGGTCAATTAAATATCCTCTCATTTGGTAGCGAATTACTTGTTAAAAGATTAATCTCTGGTCCAGATCACTCTTAAACTTGAATATCAAATTAAGTAGCTAACTAACTATTAATAATTAAGATGGGCTCAGACAAAGAGAAAAACAGTAGAAAGACAAATGCTATATTTCTGGTGCATAAGCATTTTGATTCCGATATGACACAGCTGTCAAAATATAACTGCATGCTGCTGAGGTTAAGAACAGTTTGTATTGAATGTGATCTGTAAATCTGCGTCACAGCATAACTGGTGAAACCCCCTGCAATTACATCATAGGCAAAAGATTGACGCAACTTATGTGGCCTGCATGTTGACTCATGTAGCAAGAGCTTTTGAGACACTGAGAACGAGGACACTGCAGCTACAATACTACTGCAAAGGCAGGGTTGCCGTCATCGTGTAGCGGCTTCTGATTCGATGGCAAAAACAGTTACACAATCAATAAATGTTCTGACAGACAGTTTTAATGATTTAAATTTCCCCTGACAATGCCCATTTTCAGAACTGTAAAGTCTACAAGTTCAAAAAAAAAAGACGACCACTTCTGCCATCACGTACAGTGTCCTGCATTGTAAACTGTGCAAAACATCTTACAGACTCTTGAGACGCCACCCTACCCTTCCTGTGGCCTACAAGCACTGGATGTATCTTCCGGACTTACAATGTTTTCATAAACAGGCCACACAAAGGCTCGTTTTATCACTGTGTTGTGACTATTGTGAGGATTCAAAACTACCGTACTTCAGGCGAAAAGACGTCACAAGCACACACCTCTTTCGCACCACAGTATTAATAAGACGAATCCCCTTCACCGGACTGGAAAGTCGCTGCAGAGTCTGGGGTTGGGAGTCCAGACAGCAGGTTTTACGTGTCTCTTTAAGTGGTTAACAGAAGAAGGCTGTCCAGAAGGACTGAAAGGAAGGAGCTGTACAGAACGTAAGGAGACACAGAAAAACCTTCCAGGCTCTGAGCCCCGAAAAGAATGTCAGCAGCAATATCACCCTGCAGCTCACAACTGGCAACACTGATGCTCAGCAGGGGGAGCCTGGTCAGCACCTGGGTGGGAGAGCTCCTGGGAAACCTAAGGTTGCTATGTTGTGGAGGGGACTCCCCATTATTTGTAAAGCACTTGGAGTGCAGTTTCCAGAAAAGTGCAATTTAAGTGTGAGGATTATTATTATTATTACAGACTGGATTTACCCCAAGACTAACAAGCATACTCAGCACCATAAGCCTACGGTATGCCAATTTGTCAAACCAGATATTTTTTGCAGCAGTTAAGAGCAATTCCTTATTGTACTGACTCATAATAAAAACTGGTTAGGAATGTGGAGCAATCAGGAAATGTAGTTACAGTTGCCCTTGATACTAACGAGATACTTCACTTCGCAAATTGTAATTTGAATTCATCCTGAATGAAGGTGACGACTATGAAATGATCGCTAATAATAAGTCAATGTGAAAACAAGTGGGGAAAAAACAATTAAAAACCCGACAGGCTGCTGTTCGTGAAAATCTTAATTTGTTTTAAAACTGACTCTATAATTATACCTTTAGTATGCGGGAATGCTTTGAAGCGTGCCGAGCTCAGGAAGTTAAAGGGATTTATGTGAGAAGGAGGTAAAATAAGCTAACCTACACAAGTTGTCCCGCTACAATGTTGATTTGGGGACAAATTTTTTTTAATATATTAAAAACGTCATACCACAAAAATGTAGTTTTACAACAATCTGTTCAGGGAGAACTATTTCCATTGGACTACAACCTAATTCCGAAAACTCACCACGTCCTAACCAAAACAAGTAAAACACTACGGGATCACATCTGTTCACAGATTTTTAAAACCGGCATATAACACTTTTTCGTGTCTTGGTGATGTGTTTGTCTGTTTTTTTTTTCAGAACAGCTCGGACAGTTAAAGAAAAAACACAGCTGTACATTTAAACTGAGAAAAGAAACGCTTGTAATTTTTTTTTCTTATGAGATACACAACACGATTAAACCGCTACACCTCCACCGTGAGTGAATATTTGTCTTCATTTTTAACGAAACACCACGGCGACCGGTCGGGATTTCGTGTCGAGCGACAGCCCGGACCTTAACGCGAAGGAGCCGCGGACGAGGGATTTCATCATGGAGATCGTCCACACGAGAAAAAAAAAACAGACCCCCGAGAGACAAAACGACAACTTCTCCCGACTCCTTCTCTCCTGTGCAAAACGTTTCCTGTCTCTACGAATCGCTGCCGGGAGTTTAGCGACAAATCCCGGGTCGTATATATATATATTACTATTACACGTGCAGGCTTTTCAGATAGAAAGCAAACTCACAGACGGGGCCTGGGGCTTCTCAATTCCGAATAACCAGAAGCGCGAAAAAGCAGCAAAAAAAAAACAACAACAAATAAAATAAAAAAATACAGCTGTAAAATAAATGTAGGGACAAAAGTACAAATGTAAATACCCCCTACCCCCCACAATCTCCTCCTCTTTCGCCGTCACCCCGTGAAAAACACTACTGACTTGTTACTTCGGCATTCGTCCGATTTACTTCTACAAACACACAAACAGAAATGAGGTTACCGAAAACCGCCTCATCGCGCTGCTTTTCTTCCTCCCGCGGCCGGACTCTGTTCTTCGCTCCCCGTCCCAGGCTTATCGATCCGATTTGTGATTTATTTCACTCTTCGGTTTTGTTGAAAGGCTTCTCACGGGCGGCCATCTTGGATGTGGGGGTTTGACCTCTGGGGTCGCCCAGTCACGCCGTACTTAAAGCGACAGAGACTCACTAATGCTACACGAACATCGCCTACATTATGTTGCTGCATTAGAGTCCCTGCATTTCAGACTCTCTTCAGATGTAACTCGCATTTTAACCATTTACGGCTGTCAGAGAAAGCACCGAAATACCGATCTCACACAAGGCAGTGTGTGTATAAACATGCCAGACCGCACTGCAGACTGGGACAATAATTAGCAGTCTTTTAAAAAATGCATTCCAGAAAGTTGTTTTTTTTTGTTAGATGCACCCTCAGACGTGCGTAGTATGTAGGGGCTCTTGCAACAAGCGCAGGTCGAAACTATGGGAACGTGTTTAACGATTATAAGGCGTTTTCTCTGGGAAAGCACCAGTGCAAGCTATGGGGAATTGCTTTAAAATGTGAAAACAAGAGGCAGGCGCTTCTTTGCCTTAAGGCTTGCAGGAGGATGGAACAACCTAACCAGCCATGTTGCTGAAACCATTATTCAGATTTCTTCCAAGAAACGGCTGGATAAGATCGTTGGAGCAATTGGCTACTATGAAAATGGCCAGACGGGCTAGCTTGATTGTAACTGTCTTGTGTTCCTGTGTCATTAGATTTAACTCGCTGTTTTTGCAAAGACCGCTTTTTAAATTGGAACAGATGTATTTGTCACTGGTCCAGCCTTCAGCAATGTATGGTATTCTACAATGTTGCTGACAGTATTTTTAGTTATCATCTTGGTAAGTCCAGACATTTTATCAGAAAGGCTGGCGGTATTGGGGCTGAGGGGACGGCACTGTGGCGATCTCACAGAAGCACGCTGGTGACTGTCATTGGAACAGACAGTGTTAAAGCATCTTTCATACATTTTGTAACACACAGCCAGATACATGTCACACACACAAACTAACAAGTTTTGGGTGAGTTTCAGTGATTGTCAGCCTTATTTATTTCACTGGGAGGCTTCTCAGTCACTCCACTGGCGCCAGGCCTGGCTCTGTTCTGCGGAATGATAACTTATCAGAGAAGTGCCTATACGATTCTGCTTGGACCCATCACAGATACCCATCTGGGGATGAAAGCCACAAGTCTTTGTATTTTGACAAACGTGGCGCGTAGAACTTTTAATTTCCCAGAGTGAACAATGAATCCTCTGCGACAACACTGACTTTTTTTAATTTGCTTGTGTTGTAATTAAGCTAGCGACTTTTTGTCTTTTTGTGCAAACTTGAAAAGGATTCCGTTTATTTTTTCAATGACAGAACTATTATGGGTAAGGGATTAAAACGCTGTAATAACAGTAGAGGCCACCAGATGGCAGACTAGTCCCTTTGAACTGGAACGTCCCCGTATTCAGCCTTCAGTTACCAGAAAGCCATTTACAGCTGATGGTTTATTCACGACAGCCTGGAAACTATCCCTAGAGCACAGTGTCTATACCCGAGACGAACAGGACACCAGTCCATTGTAGGGCACACACATGAACAGTTTTGTTTTAACCTAACCATTTCTTTAACTAGATAAGTCAGATGACAACGAAGTCCCAATCCCATGATGAGAGCAGCCTTTTCACACAGCAGCCCAGTAATAATTAATACTTTAAAAAGTCAGTTATGGCCAGAGCTCTCAGTGACTGCCCAACTCTAGGAAGATCTTTTTCCAATGCATCGTAAGAACATGAGAAAAGCTGGAGACATGTACTGGTCATTCAGTCCATCAATACTGGTCATTTTCCTGCACACTGAGTGCAGCACAACACAGACTTCAATGCACAGCTCTCAGTTTCTTTATTTCCACTTCATGTCCTGCTATCTATCGTCCTGAATACCCAAGCAAGCTGAAGATCATGTGTAACTCTGGGGGCGTCCTTCCTCGGAGTGGCTTTTCAAAGACACTAAAACTTTGTGCTGAGATATAGGTCAAAGAGCATCAGACAAGTGTTGCTAACACCACCGGTCCCCAGCAGAGTCCTTGCCTCCCGTTCCTCCAATGTTTCAAAATGAAATAAAATAAGGAGGGCAAAAAATTTAGTCAACACATCCAACAAACATCCCAGCTTTCAACATTCATCCCAGAACAACCAGATGTGTTACTAAGTCCTGCAACTTTAAAAAAAAATAAGTAAAGAATATGATTAATTGGCTCCCCAGTGTTCTACAGATCTTTTCAATTTCACTTTGATGCCAGCCAGAGCAAATCACAGAGATTAGTGTCAGTTTGGAGGATGACTGCACTTTTCCTCTGCATCGCAAACGTCACAGCAGAAAGCCAAGGTCTACCTGGGCTCACAGATGAGCCCTTGCCCTCCAGGAAAAGCAGGAAAGAAACAACCCAATTCAACAGTAACGCAATAATCATAACACAGCGTGAACAATAAGAGGCAATACATCTAGCAAACAGCGGCTAAATGTTTGATTTTGTTTGTGTGTTTGTGTATTCAAGTGTATTCAATCTAATGCTAGATTTAAAAGCATTTTGTATATTTTGTATACAGGTAGGCCAGTGCTCCCAAAGCATGCAGGTGTAGAACAGGACTTTTTTTATACAAAAATTCATATTCTATATTCTGGTCGCTTGCAGATTAAGAATGGCGTATGTTTAGCAATAATATTATTTATGGTACCTGAAAGTTTCAGGTTGTTGCACAAAGCTAAGGTATGCGTATACGTGATCTGACAACTGGAATCAACTTCCTGTTGTTAAACTCTGTTTATTTTTACGTTATGAGACGAGATATATCTGAATGATATATTCAGATATTCAAATGAGATACATCTGAATTTTAGAATTTATAAGGCATCAAGCGTTATGGCAGATGTAGTATAGTGAGTAGATATAGAGAGAGTAGAAGGCGGGAATATGTGGTGTAAGGGCGTGATTTGTGTAGTTAATAAAATACTTAAAATAATGCAAGAACGGCTCTTTAAAATACACAACATTTATGGTGACGAGAGATGAGTGCTTGACGAACTCAAAGCGAGCAGAACACTGCAGATTTTAGTTCTCTTGCTGGTGGAACCGAACTTTTGAATTTTTTGGCCTTTTCGTTTAGCCTGCGCCATGGAAGATATGGCCGCCGCGCCGAGAAGCTTTGCTCATTCCCAGCTTTCTCCACCGCTTCCACTGAGCCTAGGAGCTCCGGATTTGTATACGGAATACAAGATATGGATGGAGTCGTACAGATTTTTTTAAATAGCCAGTGGATCTACAGAAGCTCCGGATGCCGTGAGACGGGCTACAGTACTGCACTGTATCGGGGCGCCCGTGCAGCGGATTTTCGCCAACCTCCCTGGAGAAAAAGGTACATATGAACAGACTGTAGCTGCCTTAGACGCTTACTTTACACCGCAGAGAAATGTGGTTTTGGAGCGGCATAAATTTAGGCAGAGAACTCAGTCTCAGGACGAATCTGTTGATGCTTTTGTGAATGCACTAAGAGAACTGGCTAAATCGTGTGACTTTGGAGTGTTGGAAGCTGACATGTTAAGAGATCAACTTGTGGAAAAATATGCACATAAGAGACTGCATGATAAATTGTTGCAGGAGGAAGGGCCGACTTTAGAAAGAGCTCTTACAGTCGCTAGAATTCATGAAGCAGCTCAAGCAGAATCAATAATGATTTCTGACCACAGTGACAAAGCTAGAGAGAGTCATGTTTACTTCACAAGAAACACCAAACGGGGCGCTCGCTCAAACTTTACAAACAAAAGCCGAGCAGCAGGACGCAGTCAAGCTAGAGATATAGAAGAACGGGAGACGGCTGATATTAAATGTTACAGGTGCGGACTAACACCGCACAAAGCAGATGAATGCGGAGCGCGAACAGCAAAATGTCTACACTGTAAGAAAACAGGACATTATGCATGAGCGTGTAGAAAGAAAGATGGTTCCCATCAGGAAAAGAAACTTAATACAAATAAGGAAGGGACAAAACCGCGAACAGTTCAAGAACCTTCTTCAGACTCAGATGAATTTGTTAATTCCACTGACCCTGAAGGTAAAGACACTGTTCGAATAAATGGCCAAAAGATAAAAATGGTGATAGATACAGGAAGTCAAAGAAACTTCATTGGAGTAGAACTTTTCAAGAAAGTGTTTGCACACAGAACTAAACTTCAGCAGACTAAGAAGAAATTTTATGCCTATGCACAAATTTAGTCCACTTCAGTGTGTTGGCTACTTCGAGGCACAGCTGAAATGGCAGAAAAATGTAATAATGGACAAAGTCTATGTAATTGAAGGAAATGTAGAAGCGTTGTTGGGAAGAAAATCATGTTTTGATCTGAAGATTCTGAATGTAGGAGACACTGTCAATGCGGTTGACCAGTCTTCAGAGAGGTTTAAGCGGTTAGCACAGGAATATGAGTCACTCTTTAAAGGTTTAGGACAGATCAAGGGTTACAGTCACAAGGTTACAGTAGATGAGAAAGTTTCGCCAGTAGCTCAAAGTCTGAGACGAGTACCCTATCCAATGATAGAAGCTGTTAATCAGGAGTTAGATAAAATGTTGGATGATGGAATTATTGAAGACGTGAATGAAGGTGCAGAAAGGATCTCAAATATTCTGATAATACCTAAAAAAGACACCAAGGAAGTGAGACTGTGTGTGGATCTGCGAGAAGTGAATAAAGCAGTTATCAGAGAGAGACATCCAGTACCAACGGTTGACAGCATATTGGAAGCAGTGCAAGGAGCCAAAGTTTTTGCAAAGTTAGATTCTTGAAAAGGGTTCTGGCAAGTTGAGTTGGCCCCGGAATTAAGACACCTGACTACCTTCATCACACACAGGGTTGTTACCGTTTCAGAAAAGTTCCTTTTGGCTTGTCTAGTGCCCCAGAGGCCTATCAGAAAGCTATGGACTTGATGTTGTGTGCAATGCCTGGTGTTGTATGGTATATGGATGATGTTGTAGTACATGCGGAAAATGAAGAACAACTAGAACAGAGGCTCAGGCAAGTATTCCAAAGATTCCAAGACAGAGGCTTAACTTTAAATAAAGATAAGTGTATCTTTGGCCTAAAAGAGACTGAGATACTGGGACATTTGGTCACTGCAGAAGGAATAAAACTAGACCCGAAAAAGGTGACAGCTGTTTGCAGTGCACCGAGACCTGAAAATGTTGCACTTTTGCGCTCGTTCTTAGGCACTTGTGGATTTTTGATGAAATTAATTCCTAATGATGCAGATATATCAGAACCCCTTAGAAAACTAACGAGGAAAGGACAGAAGTGGGAATGGACATCAGAAACTGAGAAAGCCTTTGCTGAGTTGAAAAGAGCACTTGTAACTGAACCGTGTCTGCATGCTTCAAACCAGATGCGCCAACAGTAGTGATCAGTGACGCGAGTCCTGTAGGGCTTGGAGCAGTATTACTACAAAGACAAGAAGATGGGCAGAAGAAGCCAGTGGCATATGCAAGTCGCTCACTTACCCCAACAGAAAGACGTTACTCGCAAATAGAGTGTGAAGCCTTGGGTTGTGTTTGGGCAGTGGAACATTTTAGGACATACAGATGCAGCCATTCAAAGTGCGCGGTACAGACACGTACCGGAGGTCATTGGCTACGGCGTCGCGCATCGTGACGCAAGATGACGCGGGGTACCGCGGTACGTGATTGGTTGACCGACAGGGGCGCTCGTGGTCCGTTGGTCTGTCGTAGAAAGATTTACAGTAAACGTCTTTACTGTGCCCGTTGTAGTATTGAATATTCATATGGAATTTTACCACTGAAGGGAAATCTTAGTAGCTGAGCATAAAAAGAATAGGAGCATACTGCAACGCGTGTGAAGGCCATAAACGATATTAATTTTGGAACAAACATACAGTATATGGCTGGTCTCGGTACTTTAAAGAAAACATACACGAAACATGGTTTCATTATGACCAGTATCGGTCTTGAGATATTTTTAACTTGATTTACAGTATTTGAGAGGTATGTCTTGACACTGATACTACGTAAATACTGCTCACGTATGTTTCTAGGTTTATATTATGCATTTCATACGGTCAAATTACTTTTGAGCAACTGATAAGAAGCGCGAAACGGTATGCCCAGGGCGTTTTAGTTTTAGTTTTGTTTTAATGCAGTGCAGTGGATTGATTAGAGATATCAAGTACATACAAGTCATTTTTTAAATGATGTAGTTCATCTTGTAAAAATGTTACGAGTACATCATCTGTCAACAATTACACAGGTTTTGTTTCCATATTGCGGATTTTGGTTACGTAATATTATTTTCTTATTTCACGTTGTGAATATATGATTTGGGCAAACAGAGCCGCAAAGAAGTACATTATGGGTTGTTGGTTTTTTTGCAGTTTTATCTAGAACAAGCGATGCTTAAACCTTTGTCTGATTCTTGTGAAACTATCCACACGACAGTTACAGTACCTAGGAGTTGACTTCAGTGATGTCACTGATGGGATGTTTCTAAAAATCCATCCACTGTAAAACGTCTTCTCTAGTTGTCCTGCATATGTATTCGCTAATGAAGCTGTGTGTTCTGAGCCTGGTTCTCTACATTTCTGTATGAACCAGCTTAGAGGGCTAAAGACAGCTTGTGTTTAAATTGAGTGTAAGGTAATTTATGCTTCTAAAGTCATGGTCAGCATTTATTATTGTACTGTGCTGTAAACTTGTTCTGTGCCTAGTCACATTATTTTATAGCCTTTTTATAGCGTTATCAAATCTGGTGGTGCTGTGGGTTAGGTTCCTGACTTCCATGTCACACGGTCTGTGATTGAATCCCATGGAACTATGACTTTATTTTTTAACAAACATTTCTTTGAAAAAATGAAACGTTTCCCTTGGTCAGAGATTAAATAAAACCTCACTCGCACCAAACAAATTTATATTTCTAAATATTACAACATAATCGAATTTAAGTCTTTTTAATAGCAATGAATAGTCACCTATGCGTTACAAAATAAACATTTATATTGATTTGAATCGTGTTTTGATTTAAATCGTAAACGCGTGTTTAAATATATGTGTTTAAAGGCGATATACTGTATAAAAGCGCTGATTCTTATGGAATGTGTTCCGCCGGGGATTCAAAAATTTTTTTTTTTTAATCGCGTATCTAAGGAAAATTGCACATCATTATACAGCATCTCATTTTGTATTTCTATAAAAAAAAATCGTTTGCCTAGCCACTATTGTTGTTATTGTTTTTATCCTGTAAAGCGCTTTGAGGAGCACAGCTTTCTCACCACTTAGATTACTTTTTGACACCATCCTTACACAAAGCAGAAACTGATTGTATTTTCCGATGACATACAAGTGCAAAGATTACAGATTTGAATCGTCTTTTTTCTGAACCAGGGAAAATCTGATCATGTTTCTCTATAACAATAATAAAAAAAATTATTTTACATATCACCTTTAAAAGTGGCATCTCAAAACAATACAGTAGATGTAAACCACAGATTACAAAGTAAATACCCAGACAAACGCAAATGCGTTTTTAATAAAATGCTTTCATTCATTCAACAGAGCGTAAAACCTGGGTGTAACAGCTGTTCCTTTTTCTGATCACTCGCTCTCTGGATAAACGTCTCGCCTGTCCAGTTCTTTGTTTTCCTAATTTGCCGATTATGCCTGCTGCGATCCACTCCTACCCTCACACCTAAAGAAGACTATTTTAAATTTCTTTGCGCATCCTTAAGGTGATATCACATAAAGGTGATATGTAAAATAATGTTTTTTTATTGTTGTTATAGAGAAACATGATCAGATTTTCCCCGGTTCAGAAAAAAAGATCTAAAGTATACTAGTTAAGAAAAATAAATCTAAACAGGGAGAAAGCTATGCTGAAAGTTTATTAAGATACTTAGAAGACAAAGATATCAATTTATTTTAGTCAAAATTTTATATATCACCTTTAAAAGTGGAATCTCAAACCAAAGTAAATACCCAACACTGATTGCACCCATCTGTCATGCTAATAAAACACCTTGAATTGAATTGAATTGAGGGAGAGAGGGGGGGAGGGCGAGCGAGATAACCAGGACGTAAGGCAAATAAGATACACTCCACAGGCATTCACAACAGTAACATATGAAACATTTGCACATATAGTTAAGTTATTACTTGGTTTTCAAAGTGCAATGAAATACAATATTGTTGTTGTTGCTGTTCTTGTTGTTTTTATCCTGTAAAGCGTTTTGAGAAGCCACCTTTAAAGGCGATATATACTGTAAAAGTGCTAATTCTTATGGAATGTGTTCCGCCGGGGATTCAAATTTTTTTTTTTAATCGCGTATCTAAGGAAATCTCAGTATAACTTTGTTCATGAACAAACAGTGGCATGTTACATTATTAATTTGGTTGTCTTAATTCGATGTATTTAAAGCAGTGAACTACTGTAGGTGTAACATAACATTCAAAAATACAATCGAGAATAGTTTTGTGGTGTTTGTTTAGATGAAACGTTCCTAAAACGTATAACATAACCGGGCAACCATATGAATCAAGTAACAGGTTTATTCCATGCTGAAAAAAAGAAGAAAGAAAACACATTCCATAATAATTGACTGAGCTCCGCTCTGTACCACGCAATGATCCCCCCAGAGTCTCTGCCCCGGGTTATTTGGGTTTTTAGACAGAGGGTAAAAAACTCTCTCTCTGGCTTGACCTCCCCCTCCCTGTGTATTGTCTGTTTTTTTGTTAACAAGGCTCGCCAGCTAATGTGAATCGAAAATTACTTTATTTCGAGAGACTGGATAAGTAATTCAAGTGTTTTTTTTAACTTCCTGAAAAACAACTAATAATTTAACTATATGTGCAAACGTTTTATGATATGTCGCTGTTGTGAATGTCTGTGGACATGTGCTGGCTGGACAGGAGGCTCTACTGTACACAGAGAGGGGCGAGAGGAGGGGACAAGCTGATACATACTCTTAGAGTTTGATTAATAGGGAATATAATACAATAATATAGTACTAAAAATAAGATACACTCTACAGACATTCACAACGGCGACTGTCAGAAGATAGGACACAGTGGCTCAGACACCCGCTGAATGGAAAAGGGGCACTTTAATGTTCTGTATGGCTAATACTAAAGCCAATACTAATATTCAATACTTTAATATTCTTTTCTGTATGTTTAACAATAGTGGGTACTGGCCTAATTCGTCCCTGCTCCCGTTGTTAGGTGTTAATGTGTTGTTAAGTGTGAATTTGTACCTGTTTCCCTGAGGTCTGGCTTTTTTTCTGGAAAACCTTAACTCTGGTCTTGTCCAGATTGACTGTCTGCGCCCAGGTCTGACAGCGCTCCTCCAGCAGTGCCAGGTTCTGGCGCAGCCTCTGTTCTGTGGGCGATGGCGGGACCAGGTAGTCTGCAAAGAGCAGGAACTCGATTTCCGTAATTAATGCAGATCAGTAAATCAAGGGACAAAACAACTATTGCGCCCGGGTCCTCAATGGGCTTTGACGTGCTAATGCGATGGTTAGGCTAACACCTAACTTTCTTAATTCGATGTATTTAAAGCAGTGAACTACTGTAGGTGTAACATAACATTCAGAAATACAATCGAGAATAGTTTTGTGGTGTTTGTTTAGATGAAACGTTCCTAAAACGTATAACGTAACAAAATTAAAGACGATTCAAATCTGTAATCTTTCCACTTGTACTGTATGTCATCGGAAAGTTTCTGCTTTGTGCAAGGATGGTATCAAAAAGTAATCTTAAGTGGTGAGAAAGCTGTGCTCAATGTATTTAAGGGACTTAAAAGTAAAAGGAGATGCTTCATATTGCTTGACTAATTTTAAAAACTAAGTTATAAATGCAGACGCTCCCTCAGTGCCGCGCCGGGTGTAAATATCAAAATATACATTCGTCCCGGGCAGAGGCCGAGAGCGCCCGGCTGGGGTGCGCGGGGAAGAGCAGGACAGGAGTGAAAGGCGGGGTTTAGGAAGGCGTACAGTCTGGGCAGGTATAGATTACACGTATTAAAACGTATTTGAAAAATAAAAACGATTACAATCTAATCCTTCCACGTTTGATCCCAAAATCCCAAGAAATATAAATCTAAACGGGTAGAAAGCTATGCTGAAAGTTTATTAAGATACTTAGATGACAAAGATACTGTATCGATTTATGTTGCATTAGTCCGATTATGATTAAAAAAACACATATAATTAAACACGCGTTTGCGATTTAAATCAAAACACGATTTAAATCACTATAAATGTTTATATTGTAACACATACTGTCCAGCCTCCATTTCTCTATAAAAAATTACTCTATTACACACACACACAATAGAAGCAGGAAGCAGAAGCAGGGACCGTTGTCAGAAGGGAAGAAGGTGACTATTCATTGTTATCAAAAATGACTTAGAATCGATCATGTTGTGATATTTTGAAATATAAAAGTCAATTGATCGTCCATAATATTGCTATTCTATTTTTTCGAAGAAATGTTTGTTAAAAGAAAAGTCCAGCACCAGCTGATTTGAACACACAACCCGTGAGTTGGTAATCGGGCACGTAGACCAGTAGGCTACAAGGAAAGTCGCATGAAGAGAGAGGCGAAACAGCCCTACACAGCCCTGTTGCAGTACACGAATATAATCATATCGTTATTAAATTCTTTAGATGCGCGATTCCATATTATATTAGCAGAAAAGCTTAAAACGACCACTTTTTCACACGCTATTTCACATGCTAGTTAAATACTTCGATGCTTAAAATCGTTAGGGAGAAATGGAAAACCGGTGTGTATTTTTCCTTTAAAGTATCGATTCCTGGAATCTGACTGGCTGACACCCTTCTGAAGTGGTTCCATAAAATCTGGTATACGGAAAAGAAAGCGTTGATAAAAAAAGCCTGGATTCTCATGTTTCTCATACAAGTATCTTTTAATACAGTCTTTGCTGTGCTCTTGAGGATCCTTGTGATATTTTGAGCTCTAGCTGAATGATAAGTGTCGCATTTTAAATCATTTTCGTAGTTAGAAATTATGAAACGCCCTGTTAAAAGCAAGGGAGTTTTTATGCCCGTTGAAGTAAAACAAAATGCCTGACAAAGTATGGCTTGGACTGATTCCAAGTGCTTGTACAAATGTGCTAAAGAAATTATACTTTGAGTATACAGCTTGTCCAAAGTCATTCATTATTAATACTATTAGTAATATCTTCGGTAAAGGCTTTGATGCATAAATATTTCTGATAAAGGTAGGTTGTGTACTTTTGTCCAACTGAGCAATCTTGCTTTCATAAAATATACCAACATTTTATTGACTGATGATTAACATGCTGTAATACACAGTTCAAAATTAAAAGCTCAAATGCTGTACATGAGAGGTTAAGCTCCCCCTGGCGGTTTTACAAGGTGACGCCAGATACTTTCCGGCATGACGTCAAATGATGCGATTAACCGCGTGATACCGCGACACGCCCACCGGGGTATGCCGCGAAATACCCCACCCATTTTGAAAGGCTGCATCTGTATTTATGGGCAGGCAAGTTCACACTTCAAACGGATCATAAACCCCTCATTTATATGTTCAATCCCAAAAAGGCAACATTGTTACCACCCAGGATACAAAGACTTGGATTAAGATTACGGCCATATGATTACAAAATTGAACACATAGTAGGGAAAACCAATGTCGCAGACTCATTGTCATGTCTTCCTTTACCAGACACAGAAGACACTGGTTATGTAGACACCTATGTTGATAGAGTGCTTTCAGTCAGCACTTATGAACTGAGTGCACTGACACTTGAGGAACTTAAACAAGCAACAAATGAAGATGACACATTAAAATTGTTGATGTCCATAGTGGAAAAAGGACAGTGGCCTAATCCAATTCCAGAAGAACTGCAGCCATACCACAGGTCTAGGTTGGAGTTATCTACACATGATGGACTGCTTTTAAGAGGACAGAGGATTGTGTTACCGAAAACAAAAATCAGACAAGCACTGAAAATAGCACATGAGACACATCAGGGTGTGGTTCGTACAAAACAGTACCTGAGAAGCAAATTTTAGTGGCCCAACATGGACAGTGATGTTGAAAGACTAGTCAGAAATTGTTCTACTTGTTGAAGTAGAACATTGCAGGAGGATCAACCTCTCCAACCACTTGAATTACCACCAAGGCCTTGGACAAAATTGGGCATTGACCTGGTAGGTCCCATTCAGAATGAATACATATTGACTGTCATAGACTATTATACGTCTTACCCTGAGGCGGTTGTTGTATCAGACATATCTTCAGCCACAGTTATTAGAGAGCTGATGAACATCTTTGCACGATTTGGTTATCCACTAGAGGTAGTAACAGATAATGGCAGGCAATTCATAGGACAGTTATTTGAATAATTTCTGACTAATTGTGGAATTAAACACATCCGTGCATCACCTTACTATCTGAGAAGTAATGGCAAAATTGAAAGATTTCACAGATACCTGAAAAAGGCCTTAAGAGCAGCTGTGACAGAAGGAAAAAAATGGAGAGAGGAACTCCCTAAGATTATGCTGGCTTATAGATCAACACCTCACAGGGCATCTGGAGAAACCCCAGCTAATCTTATCTTTGGATGTGATATCCGGACTAAACTACCAAACGTGGAAGAGAAAGAAGGAGAGCCGAGGGACATTCAAAAGACAAAAGATTTCCATAGACATCATGAGGAGTACACACACAAAATGCAGACCATACACATCAAGCAAGGGACCACAACTTCAAGGTCGGTGATGTAGTGTCTGTGGCTGGCCTAGACAACGGTCAATTAGATGCCAAGTTCAAAGACACACGCTATGTGTTATTGAGGAACACCTCTTTTAACTCTTTTGAGTTAGTGAATGTGGAAGATGGCTCAAAAATAATGAGAAATGTAAAACATCTTCGACACGCTCCTCCATTGGATCTTAATTTTGAATCTGCAGAAACAGAAAATGCTGAAGAGACTGGACTTTGACGTGCAGGAAATGTCCTCAGACAGTGGAGAGTACATCCGTAGGGGAGCCAGTGACTTTACCCAGAAGTGAAGTAACAACCAGAAGTGGCAGGGTTATCAGGAAACCGGCTCGTTACAGAGACATTTAAAAATATAGGACTTGCATAGCTCTCCAAATGTTAAATTGCCCTATTTTGTTTGTGTTATCTATGTAGATGTTGCTTAGACTGCTAGAAATGAGGTGATATTTAGAAGTGACTTACAGATGCAGCCATTCAAAACAAGCAGGCGATACCGCATTATTTTGTGGTGCGCTTCTCGCGGTGTAACACAAGTTACTGTATATTCTCAATGATACCGCATGTAACCGCAAGTAAAATAATAGTATCCGGAATTCCGCAAGGTAGAGCCAATAAAGCTCAACCTCTCATGTTTGAGCTGTCTTTACTGAAGATATTACTAATAGTATTTATAATGAATGACCTTGGACAAGCTGTAAACTCAAAGTATTGCCCTGGTCCACAATCTTTTTTCCCCATTGATCGTCTTTGTAAAAGTAACACCACAGCATTTCGCAATCACGCATTTTTTTCCAATCATGCAAAGTACAGTAATTTTTGAAAATCTCCGGTTTGAACCGTTCAAATCCAGCCGGCGCCATGACTTTTCTTTTAACAAAAATTTCTTTGAAAAAGTAGAATAGCAATATTATGGACAATTAATTGACTTTTTATATTTCTAAATATCACAACATGTTCGAATCCAAGTTATTTTTTAATAATGAATAGTCACCTTCTTTCCTTCTGACAACGGTTCCTGCTTCTGCTTCCTGCTTCTGCCGTGTGGGAATCCCTTTAGATCTCCCTTCAGATTTAAAAGGTTATTAATAATATCTTCGGTGTTGCATCTTCCCAGTTTAGCTGATCTTTTGCTGCCCACGTATGCTTACACAGCTCCCTGGGTAAACTAATCACAAAGGTTTAGAGAACTTAACATTTTTATTATCAATAAATTGTAAATACGACGTTTACATTGGCGTAATCAATTTTTCACTTGAGTGTATGGAGGATTGTCAGCTGTCACTGAGAGCAGACACCCCTCTTAGGCTGCGCAAACTATTCTTTACATTTTTATTAAGAAATGGAGGCTGTATGCGTTACAATATAAACATTTACTGTCAAACTTTAAATCAACAACTGATTTAAAGACGATCTGTCAAAGTGCAATGAAATACAATATTGTTGTTGTTGTTATTGTTGTTTTTATCCTGTAAAGCGTTTTGAGAAGCCACCTTTAAAGGCGCTATATAAAGGCACTGATTCTTATGGAATGTTTTCTTTCTTTTTTATTCCAGCATGGAATAAACCTATTACTTGATTCTTTTGGATGCCCGGTTCTGCCAGGGATTAAAAAAAAACCCATGGAATCGCGTGTCTAAGGAATAGCAGTATAACTATATTCATGCACAAACAGTAGCATGTTACATTATTAATTTGGGTGTCTCCTCTTGCCAGAAAGCTCTAAATTGCATTTTGAGTGTGGTTTTTGACTTTTTTTAAATTACAACCCATAAATAAAGCTGATACTCTTTAGACTTTTAATTATTTTAAACTGTATTACAGCACAACAATGAAATGTAAATTGCTACCTTTGTCTTCTGTGTAATAATGTTCACCTTTCTGTCCAGCAAATTAACAATAGTAATAATAATTAACTTTATTGTATATAGCGCCTTTAAAGGATAAAAACAATAACAATACTGTTAGGCTGGCCAAACGATTTTTAAATTTTTAAAAATAAATAAAAAATGAGATTTAATGATGTGTTCCGGCTTAGACATTGCACGACTTTAAAACCAATAAAAACAGATTCCGCGAGTTGATAACCACTTTTTATGCGCGAAAAACAGGTTCTTTTGCAGCTGTTTCACTGTTAACGAATAAGAAATTAGATTGCTCATAAATCTAATCACTTATTCTACATAAACACAGCGTAATTGCTCTCTGAAAATGCTCTTTTTCTTGTTCATTTTGGAGACCTTGATCGAAACCGATTTGAGATGTAAGAACGGATTTATTTTGTGTATTTCTGTGTGCGCATTTCCTACATTGCTTTGCGTGTCGAGATTTTAACTTTATATTTAGGCTCAGGATGTAAACTATAAATCGTACACTAATTACTAGCAGTAAATACTGATGTATTGCTCCCTCTTACCACAAAAATATATACTGTATATACTGTAGCTGGAATGAACTTTTTTTCGTAGGTGTCTCTACCTACTGCGACTCGGACACAGAACGGTTAAAGATGGTGAGAAGTCAGGCACTCAGAGGTGGAGGGGGGCGTCTTTCCACCTCCATAACTAAAATGCCAAATAGAAGTGGCTTAAGCGACATACACAGTCGTGCAACTGGCAGTTTGAGATTGCCTATTGTGTACATTTCGCTTTGTTGCTGTTAGGTTACTATCATTTCATTTCCAGTAAAGACATTTAAATCTTTCTACGACCGAACAACGCACAAGTGTCCCTGTTGGTCAACCAATCACAAACTGCAGTATGACGTGCGAGACATAGACAAATGCCCGCGGTACATGTTTGTGCCGCACGCTTTGAATAGCTGCATCTGTATAAGTGCAATCTGCATTTAATGCATCTTGGAAATAAACCCTAAACTGGCCTGAAAGGCACGTCATTCCAGCAGCATGTCTCAGCTGATTGACAATTTGTTTAGATAGGAGAACATACATTTCCAAGAGCTTTTTACAGTGGATGTGTACGATGTTGACGCCGAATGTGAGGCTTGGGGAGCATTTTGACAAAATGGTAGGCAGGAGTGCTTCAGAGAACGAATGTATGACTGCTCCGTTGAAACCCCAGCTGGGGATGGGGTTAGCATTCTCACACCAGGCATTTGTGATGCTCAGAGCTGGATTGTGTCCCAAGCAAACTTGAGGACAAGTGAAAACGTGCTCCCTCCTCTGCTTTTTTCTCCCCCCAGAGTGTTGGTGGTTTAAAGTGCGTATTGCGCAGTTGCGCTATATCGTGCTCCGGAACGGAGTCGTCGGACCGAGTGCGGCGTCGAGTGCGGACTGCGCAGTTGCGCAATCGTGTTCCGGAACAGGGGAGTCGGACCGACTGCGGGGTCGAGTGCGGACTGCGCAGTTGCGCAATCGTGTTCAGGAACAGGGGAGTCGGACCGAGTGCGGGGTCGAGTGCGGACTGCGCAGTTGCGCAATCGGGTTCCGGAACAGGGGAGTCGGACCGAGTGCGGGGTCGAGTGCGGACTGCCCAGTTGCGCAATCGTGTTCAGGAACAGGGGAGTCGGACCGAGTGCGGGGTCGAGTGCGGACTGCGCAGTTGCGCAATCGTGTTCCGGAACAGGGGAGTCGGACCGAGTGCGGGGTCGAGTGCGGACTGCGCAGTTGCGCAATCGGGTTCCGGAACAGGGGAGTCGGACCGAGTGCGGGGTCGAGTGCGGACTGCGCAGTTGCGCAATCGTGTTCAGGAACAGGGGAGTCGGACCGAGTGCGGGGTCGAGTGCGGACTGCGCAGTTGCGCAATCGGGTTCCGGAACAGGGGAGTCGGACCGAGTGCGGGGTCGAGTGCGGACTGCGCAGTTGCGCAATCGGGTTCCGGAACAGGGGAGTCGGACCGAGTGCGGGGTCGAGTGCGGACTGCGCAGTTGCGCAATCGGGTTCCGGAACAGGGGAGTCGGACCGAGTGCGGGGTCGAGTGCGGACTGCGCAGTTGCGCAATCGGGTTCCGGAACAGGGGAGTCGGATCAAACGTTGCAAAAAATCATTTTCGTCTGCTTTTACAGTGGATGTGTACGATTTCGACGCCGAATGTGAGGCTTGGGGAGCATTTTGACAAAATGGTAGGCAGGAGTGCTTCAGAGAACGAATGTATGACTGCTCTGTTGAAACCCCAGCTGGGGATGGGGTTAGCATTCTCACACCAGGCATTTGTGATGCTCAGAGCTGGATTGTGTCCCAAGCAAACTTGAGGACAAGTGAAAATGTAGTCCCTCCTCCGCTTTTTTCTCCCCCCAGACTGTTGGTGGTTATAGTGCGTATTGCGCAATTGTGCAATTGTATTCCGGAACGGAGTCCGATCAAATGTTGCAAGAAATCTTTTTCGTCTGCTTTTTACAGTGGATGTGTGCGGTTTCGACGCTGAATGTGAGGCTTGGGGAACATGCTGACAAACCTGTAGGCTGGAGTGCTTCAGAGAACCAATGTATGACTGCTCCGTTGAAACTCCGGCTGGGGATGGGGTTAGCATTCTCACACCAGACATTTAACATAACTTTATTAGCCCTATACAATTTTTTGCATTAGGAATTCATCCTTTCGCATACCCCAGCTTGCTCTCCATGAGACACTGACACACATACCGAGAGAGAAGCATCTCATTTGTGATTCTCAGCGCTGCATTGTGTCCCAAGCAAACTTGAGGACAAGTGAAAACGTGCTCCCTCCTCTGCTTATTTCTCCCCCCACACAGTTAATGGCTTATACTGCGTATTGCACAGTTGCGCTATTGTATTCTGGAACTGAGTTGGATCAAATGTTGCAAGAAATCCTTTTCGTCTGCTTTTTACAGTGGATGTGTGCGGTTTCGACGCCGAATGTGAGGCTTGGGGAACATGTTGACAAAAATGTGGGCTGGAGTGCTTCAGAGAACGAATGTATAACAGCTCCGTTGAAACCCCAGCTGGGGATGGGGTTAGCATTCTCACACCAGGCATTTGTGATGCTCAGAGCTGGATGGTGTCCCAAGCAAACTTGAGGACAAGTGAAAACGTGCTCCCTCCTCTGCATTTTTCTCCCCCCAGAGTGTTGGTGGTTTAAAGTGTGTATTGCGCAGTTGCGCTATCGGGTTCCGGAACAGGGGAGTCGGACCGAGTGCGGGGTCGAGTGCGGACTGCGCAGTTGCGCAATCGGGTTCCGGAACAGGGGAGTCGGACCGAGTGCGGGGTCGAGTGCGGACTGCGCAGTTGCGCAATCGGGTTCCGGAACAGGGGAGTCGGACCGAGTGCGGGGTCGAGTGCGGACTGCGCAGTTGCGCAATCGGGTTCCGGAACAGGGGAGTCGGACCGAGTGCAGGGTCTAGTGCGGACTGCGCAGTTGCGCAATCGTGTTCCGGAACAGGGGAGTCGGACCGAGTGCGGGGTCGAGTGCGGACTGCGCAGTTGCGCAATCGGGTTCCGGAACAGGGGAGTCGGACCGAGTGCGGGGTCGAGTGCGGACTGCGCAGTTGCGCAATCGGGTTCCGGAACAGGGGAGTCGGACCGAGTGCGGGGTCGAGTGCGGACTGCGCAGTTGCGCAATCGGGTTCCGGAACAGGGGAGTCGGACCGAGTGCGGGGTCGAGTGCGGACTGCGCAGTTGCGCAATCGGGTTCCGGAACAGGGGAGTCGGATCAAACGTTGCAAGAAATCATTTTCGTCTGCTTTTACAGTGGATGTGTACGATTTCGACGCCGAATGTGAGGCTTGGGGAGCATTTTGACAAAATGGTAGGCAGGAGTGCTTCAGAGAACGAATGCATGACTGCTCCGTTGAAACCCCAGCTGGGGATGGGGTTAGCATTCTCACACCAGGCATTTGTGATGCTCAGAGCTGGATTGTGTCCCAAGAAAACTTGAGGACAAGTGAAAACGTGCTCCCTCCTCTGCATTTTTCTCCCCCCAGAGTGTTGGTGGTTTAAAGTGCGTATTGCGCAGTTGCGCTATCGGGTTCCGGGACAGGGGAGTCGGACCGAGTGCGGGGTCGAGTGCGGACTGCGCAGTTGCGCAATCGGGTTCCGGAACAGGGGAGTCGGACCGAGTGCGGGGTCGAGTGCGGACTGCGCAGTTGCGCAATCGGGTTCCGGAACAGGGGAGTCGGACCGAGTGCGGGGTCGAGTGCGGACTGCGCAGTTGCGCAATCGGGTTCCGGAACAGGGGAGTCGGACCGAGTGCGGGGTCGAGTGCGGACTGCGCAGTTGCGCAATCGGGTTCCGGACCAGGGGAGTCGGACCGAGTGCGGGGTCGAGTGCGGACAGCGCAGTTGCGCAATCGGGTTCCGGAACAGGGGAGTCGGACCGAGTGCGGGGTCGAGTGCGGACTGCGCAGTTGCGCAATCGGGTTCCGGAACAGGGGAGTCGGATCAAACGTTGCAAGAAATCATTTTCGTCTGCTTTTACAGTAGATGTGTACGATTTCGACGCCGAATGTGAGGCTTGGGGAGCATTTTGACAAAATGGTAGGCAGGAGTGCTTCAGAGAACGAATGTATGACTGCTCCGTTGAAACCCCAGCTGGGGATGGGGTTAGCATTCTCACACCAGGCATTTGTGATGCTCAGAGCTGGATTGTGTCCCAAGCAAACTTGAGGACAAGTGAAAATGTAGTCCCTCCTCCGCTTTTTTCTCCCCCCAGACTGTTGGTGGTTATAGTGCGTATTGCGCAGTTGCGCTATTGTATTCTGGAACTGAGTTGGATCAAATGTTGCAAGAAATCCTTTTCGTCTGCTTTTTACAGTGGATGTGTGCGGTTTCGACGCCGAATGTGAGGCTTGGGGAACATGTTGACAAAAATGTGGGCTGGAGTGCTTCAGAGAACGAATGTATAACAGCTCCGTTGAAACCCCAGCTGGGGATGGGGTTAGCATTCTCACACCAGGCATTTGTGATGCTCAGAGCTGGATTGTGTCCCAAGCAAACTTGAGGACAAGTGAAAACGTGCTCCCTCCTCTGCATTTTTCTCCCCCCAGAGTGTTGGTGGTTTAAAGTGCGTATTGCGCAGTTGCGCTATATCGTGCTCCGGAACGGAGTCGTCGGACCGAGTGCGGCGTCGAGTGCGGACTGCGCAGTTGCGCAATCGTGTTCCGGAACAGGGGAGTCGGACCGACTGCGGGGTCGAGTGCGGACTGCGCAGTTGCGCAATCGTGTTCAGGAACAGGGGAGTCGGACCGAGTGCGGGGTCGAGTGCGGACTGCGCAGTTGCGCAATCGGGTTCCGGAACAGGGGAGTCGGACCGAGTGCGGGGTCGAGTGCGGACTGCGCAGTTGCGCAATCGTGTTCAGGAACAGGGGAGTCGGACCGAGTGCGGGGTCGAGTGCGGACTGCGCAGTTGCGCAATCGTGTTCCGGAACAGGGGAGTCGGACCGAGTGCGGGGTCGAGTGCAGACTGCGCAGTTGCGCAATCGGGTTCCGGAACAGGGGAGTCGGACCGAGTGCGGGGTCGAGTGCGGACTGCGCAGTTGCGCAATCGTGTTCAGGAACAGGGGAGTCGGACCGAGTGCGGGGTCGAGTGCGGACTGCGCAGTTGCGCAATCGTGTTCCGGAACAGGGGAGTCGGACCGAGTGCGGGGTCGAGTGCGGACTGCGCAGTTGCGCAATCGGGTTCCGGAACAGGGGAGTCGGACCGAGTGCGGGGTCGAGTGCGGACTGCGCAGTTGCGCAATCGGGTTCCGGAACAGGGGAGTCGGACCGAGTGCGGGGTCGAGTGCGGACTGCGCAGTTGCGCAATCGGGTTCCGGAACAGGGGAGTCGGATCAAACGTTGCAAAAAATCATTTTCGTCTGCTTTTACAGTGGATGTGTACGATTTCGACGCCGAATGTGAGGCTTGGGGAGCATTTTGACAAAATGGTAGGCAGGAGTGCTTCAGAGAACGAATGTATGACTGCTCCGTTGAAACCCCAGCTGGGGATGGGGTTAGCATTCTCACACCAGGCATTTGTGATGCTCAGAGCTGGATTGTGTCCCAAGCAAACTTGAGGACAAGTGAAAATGTAGTCCCTCCTCCGCTTTTTTCTCCCCCCAGACTGTTGGTGGTTATAGTGCATATTGCGCAATTGTGCAATTGTATTCCGGAACGGAGTCCGATCAAATGTTGCAAGAAATCTTTTTCGTCTGCTTTTTACAGTGGATGTGTGCGGTTTCGACGCTGAATGTTAGGCTTGGGGAACATGCTGACAAACCTGTAGGCTGGAGTGCTTCAGAGAACCAATGTATGACTGCTCCGTTGAAACTCCGGCTGGGGATGGGGTTAGCATTCTCACACCAGACATTTAACATAACTTTATTAGCCCTATACAATTTTTTGCATTAGGAATTCATCCTTTCGCATACCCCAGCTTGCTCTCTATGAGACACTGACACACATACCGAGAGAGAAGCATATCATTTGTGATTCTCAGCGCTGCATTGTGTCCCAAGCAAACTTGAGGACAAGTGAAAACGTGCTCCCTCCTCTGCTTTTTTCTCCCCCCACACAGTTAATGGCTTATACTGCGTATTGCACAGTTGCGCTATTGTATTCTGGAACTGAGTTGGATCAAATGTTGCAAGAAATCCTATTCGTCTGCTTTTTACAGTGGATGTGTGCGGTTTCGACGCCGAATGTGAGGCTTGGGGAACATGTTGACAAAAATGTGGGCTGGAGTGCTTCAGAGAACGAATGTATAACAGCTCCGTTGAAACCCCAGCTGGGGATGGGGTTAGCATTCTCACACCAGGCATTTGTGATGCTCAGAGCTGGATTGTGTCCCAAGCAAACTTGAGGACAAGTGAAAACGTGCTCCCTCCTCTGCATTTTTCTCCACCCAGAGTGTTGGTGGTTTAAAGTGCGTATTGCGCAGTTGCGCTATCGGGTTCCGGAACAGGGGAGTCGGACCGAGTGCGGGGTCGAGTGCGGACTGCGCAGTTGCGCAATCGGGTTCCGGAACAGGGGATTCGGACCGAGTGCGGGGTCGAGTGCGGACTGCGCAGTTGCGCAATCGGGTTCCGGAACAGGGGAGTCGGACCGAGTGCGGGGTCGAGTGCGGACTGCGCAGTTGCGCAATCTTGTTCCGGAACAGGGGAGTCGGACCGAGTGCGGGGTCGAGTGCGGACTGCGCAGTTGCGCAATCGGGTTCCGGAACAGGGGATTCGGACCGAGTGCGGGGTCGAGTGCGGACTGCGCAGTTGCGCAATCGGGTTCCGGAACAGGGGAGTCGGACCGAGTGCGGGGTCGAGTGCGGACTGCGCAGTTGCGCAATCGGGTTCCGGAACAGGGGAGTCGGACCGAGTGCGGGGTCGAGTGCGGACTGCGCAGTTGCGCAATCGTGTTCCGGAACAGGGGAGTCGGACCGAGTGCGGGGTCGAGTGCGGACTGCGCAGTTGCGCAATCGGGTTCCGGAACAGGGGAGTCGGACCGAGTGCGGGGTCGAGTGCGGACTGCGCAGTTGCGCAATCGGGTTCCGGAACAGGGGAGTCGGACCGAGTGCGGGGTCGAGTGCGGACTGCGCAGTTGCGCAATCGAGTTCCGGAACAGGGGAGTCGGATCAAACGTTGCAAGAAATCATTTTCGTCTGCTTTTACAGTAGATGTGTACGATTTCGACGCCGAATGTGAGGCTTGGGGAGCATTTTGACAAAATGGTAGGCAGGAGTGCTTCAGAGAACGAATGTATGACTGCTCCGTTGAAACCCCAGCTGGGGATGGGGTTAGCATTCTCACACCAGGCATTTGTGATGCTCAGAGCTGGATTGTGTCCCAAGCAAACTTGAGGACAAGTGAAAATGTAGTCCCTCCTCCGCTTTTTTCTCCCCCCAGACTGTTGGTGGTTATAGTGCGTATTGCGCAGTTGCGCTATTGTATTCTGGAACTGAGTTGGATCAAATGTTGCAAGAAATCCTTTTCGTCTGCTTTTTACAGTGGATGTGTGCGGTTTCGACGCCGAATGTGAGGCTTGGGGAACATGTTGACAAAAATGTGGGCTGGAGTGCTTCAGAGAACGAATGTATAACAGCTCCGTTGAAACCCCAGCTGGGGATGGGGTTAGCATTCTCACACCAGGCATTTGTGATGCTCAGAGCTGGATTGTGTCCCAAGCAAACTTGAGGACAAGTGAAAACGTGCTCCCTCCTCTGCATTTTTCTCCCCCCAGAGTGTTGGTGGTTTAAAGTGCGTATTGCGCAGTTGCGCTATATCGTGCTCCGGAACGGAGTCGTCGGACCGAGTGCGGCGTCGAGTGCGGACTGCGCAGTTGCGCAATCGTGTTCCGGAACAGGGGAGTCGGACCGACTGCGGGGTCGAGTGCGGACTGCGCAGTTGCGCAATCGTGTTCAGGAACAGGGGAGTCGGACCGAGTGCGGGGTCGAGTGCGGACTGCGCAGTTGCGCAATCGTGTTCCGGAACAGGGGAGTCGGACCGAGTGCGGGGTCGAGTGCAGACTGCGCAGTTGCGCAATCGGGTTCCGGAACAGGGGAGTCGGACCGAGTGCGGGGTCGAGTGCGGACTGCGCAGTTGCGCAATCGTGTTCAGGAACAGGGGAGTCGGACCGAGTGCGGGGTCGAGTGCGGACTGCGCAGTTGCGCAATCGTGTTCCGGAACAGGGGAGTCGGACCGAGTGCGGGGTCGAGTGCGGACTGCGCAGTTGCGCAATCGGGTTCCGGAACAGGGGAGTCGGACCGAGTGCGGGGTCGAGTGCGGACTGCGCAGTTGCGCAATCGGGTTCCGGAACAGGGGAGTCGGACCGAGTGCGGGGTCGAGTGCGGACTGCGCAGTTGCGCAATCGGGTTCCGGAACAGGGGAGTCGGATCAAACGTTGCAAAAAATCATTTTCGTCTGCTTTTACAGTGGATGTGTACGATTTCGACGCCGAATGTGAGGCTTGGGGAGCATTTTGACAAAATGGTAGGCAGGAGTGCTTCAGAGAACGAATGTATGACTGCTCCGTTGAAACCCCAGCTGGGGATGGGGTTAGCATTCTCACACCAGGCATTTGTGATGCTCAGAGCTGGATTGTGTCCCAAGCAAACTTGAGGACAAGTGAAAATGTAGTCCCTCCTCCGCTTTTTTCTCCCCCCAGACTGTTGGTGGTTATAGTGCATATTGCGCAATTGTGCAATTGTATTCCGGAACGGAGTCCGATCAAATGTTGCAAGAAATCTTTTTCGTCTGCTTTTTACAGTGGATGTGTGCGGTTTCGACGCTGAATGTTAGGCTTGGGGAACATGCTGACAAACCTGTAGGCTGGAGTGCTTCAGAGAACCAATGTATGACTGCTCCGTTGAAACTCCGGCTGGGGATGGGGTTAGCATTCTCACACCAGACATTTAACATAACTTTATTAGCCCTATACAATTTTTTGCATTAGGAATTCATCCTTTCGCATACCCCAGCTTGCTCTCTATGAGACACTGACACACATACCGAGAGAGAAGCATATCATTTGTGATTCTCAGCGCTGCATTGTGTCCCAAGCAAACTTGAGGACAAGTGAAAACGTGCTCCCTCCTCTGCTTTTTTCTCCCCCCACACAGTTAATGGCTTATACTGCGTATTGCACAGTTGCGCTATTGTATTCTGGAACTGAGTTGGATCAAATGTTGCAAGAAATCCTATTCGTCTGCTTTTTACAGTGGATGTGTGCGGTTTCGACGCCGAATGTGAGGCTTGGGGAACATGTTGACAAAAATGTGGGCTGGAGTGCTTCAGAGAACGAATGTATAACAGCTCCGTTGAAACCCCAGCTGGGGATGGGGTTAGCATTCTCACACCAGGCATTTGTGATGCTCAGAGCTGGATTGTGTCCCAAGAAAACTTGAGGACAAGTGAAAACGTGCTCCCTCCTCTGCATTTTTCTCCACCCAGAGTGTTGGTGGTTTAAAGTGCGTATTGCGCAGTTGCGCTATCGGGTTCCGGAACAGGGGAGTCGGACCGAGTGCGGGGTCGAGTGCGGACTGCGCAGTTGCGCAATCGGGTTCCGGAACAGGGGATTCGGACCGAGTGCGGGGTCGAGTGCGGACTGCGCAGTTGCGCAATCGGGTTCCGGAACAGGGGAGTCGGACCGAGTGCGGGGTCGAGTGCGGACTGCGCAGTTGCGCAATCTTGTTCCGGAACAGGGGAGTCGGACCGAGTGCGGGGTCGAGTGGGGACTGCGCAGTTGCGCAATCGGGTTCCGGAACAGGGGAGTCGGACCGAGTGCGGGGTCGAGTGCGGACTGCGCAGTTGCGCAATCGGGTTCCGGAACAGGGGAGTCGGACCGAGTGCGGGGTCGAGTGCGGACTGCGCAGTTGCGCAATCGGGTTCCGGAACAGGGGAGTCGGACCGAGTGCGGGGTCGAGTGCGGACTGCGCAGTTGCGCAATCGGGTTCCGGAACAGGGGAGTCGGACCGAGTGCGGGGTCGAGTGCGGACTGCGCAGTTGCGCAATCGGGTTCCGGAACAGGGGAGTCGGACCGAGTGCGGGGTCGAGTGCGGACTGCGCAGTTGCGCAATCGGGTTCCGGAACAGGGGAGTCGGACCGAGTGCGGGGTCGAGTGCGGACTGCGCAGTTGCGCAATCGGGTTCCGGAACAGGGGAGTCGGACCGAGTGCGGGGTCGAGTGCGGACTGCGCAGTTGCGCAATCGGGTTCCGGAACAGGGGAGTCGGACCGAGTGCGGGGTCGAGTGCGGACTGCGCAGTTGCGCAATCGGGTTCCGGAACAGGGGAGTCGGACCGAGTGCGGGGTCGAGTGCGGACTGCGCAGTTGCGCAATCGGGTTCCGGAACAGGGGAGTCGGACCGAGTGCGGGGTCTAGTGCGGACTGCGCAGTGGCGCAATCGGGTTCAGGAACAGGGGAGTCGGATCAAACGTTGCAAGAAATCATTTTCGTCTGCTTTTACAGTGGATGTGTACGATTTCGACGCCGAATGTGAGGCTTGGGGAGCATTTTGACAAAATGGTAGGCAGGAGTGCTTCAGAGAACGAATGTATGACTGCTCCGTTGAAACCCCAGCTGGGGATGGGGTTAGCATTCTCACACCAGGCATTTGTGATGCTCAGAGCTGGATTGTGTCCCAAGCAAACTTGAGGACAAGTGAAAATGTAGTCCCTCCTCCGCTTTTTTCTCCCCCCAGACTGTTGGTGGTTATAGTGCGTATTGCGCAATTGTGCAATTGTATTCCGGAACGGAGTCCGATCAAATGTTGCAAGAAATCTTTTTCGTCTGCTTTTTACAGTGGATGTGTGCGGTTTCGACGCTGAATGTGAGGCTTGGGGAACATGCTGACAAACCTGTAGGCTGGAGTGCTTCAGAGAACCAATGTATGACTGCTCCGTTGAAACTCCGGCTGGGGATGGGGTTAGCATTCTCACACCAGACATTTAACATAACTTTATTAGCCCTATACAATTTTTTGCATTAGGAATTCATCCTTTCGCATACCCCAGCTTGCTCTCCATGAGACACTGACACACATACCGAGAGAGAAGCATATCATTTGTGATTCTCAGCGCTGCATTGTGTCCCAAGCAAACTTGAGGACAAGTGAAAACGTGCTCCCTCCTCTGCTTTTTTCTCCCCCCACACAGTTAATGGCTTATACTGCGTATTGCACAGTTGCGCTATTGTATTCTGGAACTGAGTTGGATCAAATGTTGCAAGAAATCCTATTCGTCTGCTTTTTACAGTGGATGTGTGCGGTTTCGACGCTGAATGTGAGGCTTGGGGAACATGTTGACAAAAATGTGGGCTGGAGTGCTTCAGAGAACGAATGTATAACAGCTCCGTTGAAACCCCAGCTGGGGATGGGGTTAGCATTCTCACACCAGGCATTTGTGATGCTCAGAGCTGGATTGTGTCCCAAGAAAACTTGAGGACAAGTGAAAACGTGCTCCCTCCTCTGCATTTTTCTCCCCCCAGAGTGTTGGTGGTTTAAAGTGCGTATTGCGCAGTTGCGCTATCGGGTTCCGGAACAGGGGAGTCGGACCGAGTGCGGGGTCGAGTGCGGACTGCGCAGTTGCGCTATCGGGTTCCGGAACAGGGGAGTCGGACCGAGTGCGGGGTCGAGTGCGGACTGCGCAGTTGCGCAATCGGGTTCCGGAACAGGGGAGTCGGACCGAGTGCGGGGTCGAGTGCGGACTGCGCAGTTGCGCAATCGGGTTCCGGAACAGGGGAGTCGGACCGAGTGCGGGGTCGAGTGCGGACTGCGCAGTTGCGCAATCGGGTTCCGGAACAGGGGAGTCGGACCGAGTGCGGGGTCGAGTGCGGACTGCGCAGTTGCGCAATCGGGTTCCGGAACAGGGGAGTCGGACCGAGTGCGGGGTCGAGTGCGGACTGCGCAGTTGCGCAATCGGGTTCCGGAACAGGGGAGTCGGACCGAGTGCGGGGTCGAGTGCGGACTGCGCAGTTGCGCAATCGGGTTCCGGAACAGGGGAGTCGGACCGAGTGCGGGGTCGAGTGCGGACTGCGCAGTTGCGCAATCTTGTTCCGGAACAGGGGAGTCGGACCGAGTGCGGGGTCGAGTGCGGACTGCGCAGTTGCGCAATCGTGTTCCGGAACAGGGGAGTCGGACCGAGTGCGGGGTCGAGTGCGGACTGCGCAGTTGCGCAATCGGGTTCCGGAACAGGGGAGTCGGACCGAGTGCGGGGTCGAGTGCGGACTGCGCAGTTGCGCAATCGGGTTCCGGAACAGGGGAGTCGGACCGAGTGCGGGGTCGAGTGCGGACTGCGCAGTTGCGCAATCGGGTTCCGGAACAGGGGAGTCGGACCGAGTGCGGGGTCGAGTGCGGACTGCGCAGTTGCGCAATCGGGTTCCGGAACAGGGGAGTCGGACCGAGTGCGGGGTCGAGTGCGGACTGCGCAGTTGCGCAATCGGGTTCCGGAACAGGGGAGTCGGACCGAGTGCGGGGTCGAGTGCGGACTGCGCAGTTGCGCAATCGGGTTCCGGAACAGGGGAGTCGGACCGAGTGCGGGGTCGAGTGCGGACTGCGCAGTTGCGCAATCGGGTTCCGGAACAGGGGAGTCGGACCGAGTGCGGGGTCTAGTGCGGACTGCGCAGTTGCGCAATCGGGTTCAGGAACAGGGGAGTCGGATCAAACGTTGCAAGAAATCATTTTCGTCTGCTTTTACAGTGGATGTGTACGATTTCGACGCCGAATGTGAGGCTTGGGGAGCATTTTGACAAAATGGTAGGCAGGAGTGCTTCAGAGAACGAATGTATGACTGCTCTGTTGAAACCCCAGCTGGGGATGGGGTTAGCATTCTCACACCAGGCATTTGTGATGCTCAGAGCTGGATTGTGTCCCAAGCAAACTTGAGGACAAGTGAAAATGTAGTCCCTCCTCCGCTTTTTTCTCCCCCCAGACTGTTGGTGGTTATAGTGCGTATTGCGCAATTGTGCAATTGTATTCCGGAACGGAGTCCGATCAAATGTTGCAAGAAATCTTTTTCGTCTGCTTTTTACAGTGGATGTGTGCGGTTTCGACGCTGAATGTGAGGCTTGGGGAACATGCTGACAAACCTGTAGGCTGGAGTGCTTCAGAGAACCAATGTATGACTGCTCCGTTGAAACTCCGGCTGGGGATGGGGTTAGCATTCTCACACCAGACATTTAACATAACTTTATTAGCCCTATACAATTTTTTGCATTAGGAATTCATCCTTTCGCATACCCCAGCTTGCTCTCCATGAGACACTGACACACATACCGAGAGAGAAGCATATCATTTGTGATTCTCAGCGCTGCATTGTGTCCCAAGCAAACTTGAGGACAAGTGAAAACGTGCTCCCTCCTCTGCTTTTTTCTCCCCCCACACAGTTAATGGCTTATACTGCGTATTGCACAGTTGCGCTATTGTATTCTGGAACTGAGTTGGATCAAATGTTGCAAGAAATCCTATTCGTCTGCTTTTTACAGTGGATGTGTGCGGTTTCGACGCCGAATGTGAGGCTTGGGGAACATGTTGACAAAAATGTGGGCTGGAGTGCTTCAGAGAACGAATGTATAACAGCTCCGTTGAAACCCCAGCTGGGGATGGGGTTAGCATTCTCACACCAGGCATTTGTGATGCTCAGAGCTGGATTGTGTCCCAAGAAAACTTGAGGACAAGTGAAAACGTGCTCCCTCCTCTGCATTTTTCTCCCCCCAGAGTGTTGGTGGTTTAGAGTGCGTATTGCGCAGTTGCGCTATCGGGTTCCGGAACAGGGGAGTCGGACCGAGTGCGGGGTCGAGTGCGGACTGCGCAGTTGCGCAATCGGGTTCCGGAACAGGGGAGTCGGACCGAGTGCGGGGTCGAGTGCGGACTGCGCAGTTGCGCAATCGGGTTCCGGAACAGGGGAGTCGGACCGAGTGCGGGGTCGAGTGCGGACTGCGCAGTTGCGCAATCGGGTTCCGGAACAGGGGAGTCGGACCGAGTGCGGGGTCGAGTGCGGACTGCGCAGTTGCGCAATCGGGTTCCGGAACAGGGGAGTCGGACCGAGTGCGGGGTCGAGTGCGGACTGCGCAGTTGCGCAATCGGGTTCCGGAACAGGGGAGTCGGACCGAGTGCGGGGTCGAGTGCGGACTGCGCAGTTGCGCAATCGTGTTCCGGAACAGGGGAGTCGGACCGAGTGCGGGGTCGAGTGCGGACTGCGCAGTTGCGCAATCGGGTTCCGGAACAGGGGAGTCGGACCGAGTGCGGGGTCGAGTGCGGACTGCGCAGTTGCGCAATCGGGTTCCGGAACAGGGGAGTCGGACCGAGTGCGGGGTCGAGTGCGGACTGCGCAGTTGCGCAATCGGGTTCCGGAACAGGGGAGTCGGACCGAGTGCGGCGTCTAGTGCGGACTGCGCAGTTGCGCAATCGGGTTCCGGAACAGGGGAGTCGGACCGAGTGCGGGGTCGAGTGCGGACTGCGCAGTTGCGCAATCGGGTTCCGGAACAGGGGAGTCGGACCGAGTGCTGGGTCGAGTGCGGACTGCGCAGTTGCGCAATCGGGTTCCGGAACAGGGGAGTCGGACCGAGTGCGGGGTCGAGTGCGGACTGCGCAGTTGCGCAATCGGGTTCCGGAACAGGGGAGTCGGACCGAGTGCGGGGTCGAGTGCGGACTGCGCAGTTGCGCAATCGGGTTCCGGAACAGGGGAGTCGGATCAAACGTTGCAAGAAATCATTTTCGTCTGCTTTTACACTAGATGTGTACGATTTCGACGCCGAATGTGAGGCTTGGGGAGCATTTTGACAAAATGGTAGGCAGGAGTGCTTCAGAGAACGAATGTATGACTGCTCCGTTGAAACCCCAGCTGGGGATGGGGTTAGCATTCTCACACCAGGCATTTGTGATGCTCAGAGCTGGATTGTGTCCCAAGAAAACTTGAGGACAAGTGAAAACGTGCTCCCTCCTCTGCATTTTTCTCCCCCCAGAGTGTTGGTGGTTTAAAGTGCGTATTGCGCAGTTGCGCTATCGGGTTCCGGAACAGGGGAGTCGGACCGAGTGCGGGGTCGAGTGCGGACTGCGCAGTTGCGCAATCGGGTTCCGGAACAGGGGAGTCGGACCGAGTGCGGGGTCGAGTGCGGACTGCGCAGTTGCGCAATCGGGTTCCGGAACAGGGGAGTCGGACCGAGTGCGGGGTCGAGTGCGGACTGCGCAGTGGCGCAATCGGGTTCCGGAACAGGGGAGTCGGACCGAGTGCGGCGTCTAGTGCGGACTGCGCAGTGGCGCAATCGGGTTCCGGAACAGGGGAGTCGGACCGAGTGCGGGGTCGAGTGCGGACTGCGCAGTGGCGCAATCGGGTTCCGGAACAGGGGAGTCGGACCGAGTGCGGGGTCGAGTGCGGACTGCGCAGTTGCGCAATCGGGTTCCGGAACAGGGGAGTCGGACCGAGTGCGGGGTCGAGTGCGGACTGCGCAGTTGCGCAATCGGGTTCCGGAACAGGGGAGTCGGACCGAGTGCGGGGTCGAGTGCGGACTGCGCAGTTGCGCAATCGGGTTCCGGAACAGGGGAGTCGGACCGAGTGCGGGGTCGAGTGCGGACTGCGCAGTTGCGCAATCGGGTTCCGGAACAGGGGAGTCGGACCGAGTGCGGGGTCGAGTGCGGACTGCGCAGTTGCGCAATCGGGTTCCGGAACAGGGGAGTCGGACCGAGTGCGGGGTCGAGTGCGGACTGCGCAGTTGCGCAATCGGGTTCCGGAACAGGGGAGTCGGACCGAGTGCGGCGTCGAGTGCGGACTGCGCAGTTGCGCAATCGGGTTCCGGAACAGGGGAGTCGGACCGAGTGCGGGGTCGAGTGCGGACTGCGCAGTTGCGCAATCGGGTTCCGGAACAGGGGAGTCGGACCGAGTGCGGCGTCGAGTGCGGACTGCGCAGTTGCGCAATCGGGTTCCGGAACAGGGGAGTCGGACCGAGTGCGGCGTCGAGTGCGGACTGCGCAGTTGCGCAATCGGGTTCCGGAACAGGGGAGTCGGACCGAGTGCGGGGTCGAGTGCGGACTGCGCAGTTGCGCAATCGGGTTCCGGAACAGGGGAGTCGGACCGAGTTTCGGGGTCGAGTGCGGACTGCGCAGTTGCGCAATCGGGTTCCGGAACAGGGGAGTCGGACCGAGTGCGGGGTCGAGTGCGGACTGCGCAGTTGCGCAATCGGGTTCCGGAACAGGGGAGTCGGACCGAGTGCGGGGTCGAGTGCGGACTGCGCAGTTGCGCAATCGGGTTCCGGAACAGGGGAGTCGGACCGAGTGCGGGGTCGAGTGCGGACTGCGCAGTTGCGCAATCGGGTTCCGGAACAGGGGAGTCGGACCGAGTGCGGCGTCGAGTGCGGACTGCGCAGTTGCGCAATCGGGTTCCGGAACAGGGGAGTCGGACCGAGTGCGGGGTCGAGTGCGGACTGCGCAGTTGCGCAATCGGGTTCCGGAACAGGGGAGTCGGACCGAGTGCGGGGTCGAGTGCGGACTGCGCAGTTGCGCAATCGGGTTCCGGAACAGGGGAGTCGGATCAAACGTTGCAAGAAATCATTTTCGTCTGCTTTTACAGTGGATGTGTACGATTTCGACGCCGAATGTGAGGCTTGGGGAGCATTTTGACAAAATGGTAGGCAGGAGTGCTTCAGAGAACGAATGTATGACTGCTCCGTTGAAACCCCAGCTGGGGATGGGGTTAGCATTCTCACACCAGGCATTTGTGATGCTCAGAGCTGGATTGTGTCCCAAGCAAACTTGAGGACAAGTGAAAATGTAGTCCCTCCTCCGCTTTTTTCTCCCCCCAGACTGTTGGTGGTTATAGTGCGTATTGCGCAATTGTGCAATTGTATTCCGGAACGGAGTCCGATCAAATGTTGCAAGAAATCTTTTTCGTCTGCTTTTTACAGTGGATGTGTGCGGTTTCGACGCTGAATGTGAGGCTTGGGGAACATGCTGACAAACCTGTAGGCTGGAGTGCTTCAGAGAACCAATGTATGACTGCTCCGTTGAAACTCCGGCTGGGGATGGGGTTAGCATTCTCACACCAGACATTTAACATAACTTTATTAGCCCTATACAATTTTTTGCATTAGGAATTCATCCTTTCGCATACCCCAGCTTGCTCTCCATGAGACACTGACACACATACCGAGAGAGAAGCATCTCATTTGTGATTCTCAGCGCTGCATTGTGTCCCAAGCAAACTTGAGGACAAGTGAAAACGTGCTCCCTCCTCTGCTTTTTTCTCCCCCCACACAGTTAATGGCTTATACTGCGTATTGCACAGTTGCGCTATTGTATTCTGGAACTGAGTTGGATCAAATGTTGCAAGAAATCCTTTTCGTCTGCTTTTTACAGTGGATGTGTGCGGTTTCGACGCCGAATGTGAGGCTTGGGGAACATGTTGACAAAAATGTGGGCTGGAGTGCTTCAGAGAACGAATGTATAACAGCTCCGTTGAAACCCCAGCTGGGGATGGGGTTAGCATTCTCACACCAGGCATTTGTGATGCTCAGAGCTGGATTGTGTCCCAAGCAAACTTGAGGACAAGTGAAAACGTGCTCCCTCCTCTGCTTTTTTCTCCCCCCAGAGTGTTGGTGGTTTAAAGTGCGTATTGCGCAGTTGCGCTATCGTGTTCCGGAACAGGGGAGTCGGACCGAGTGCGGCGTCGAGTGCGGACTGCGCAGTTGCGCAATCGTGCTCCGGAACGGAGTCGTCGGACCGAGCGCGGGGTCGAGTGCGGACTGCGCAGTTGCGCAATCGTGTTCCGGAACAGGGGAGTCGGACCGAGCGCGGGGTCGAGTGCGGACTGCGCAGTTGCGCAATCGTGTTCCGGAACAGGGGAGTCGGACCGAGCGCGGGGTCTAGTGCGGACTGCGCAGTTGCGCAATCGTGTTCCGGAACAGGGGAGTCGGACCGAGTGCGGCGTCGAGTGCGGACTGCGCAGTTGCGCAATCGTGTTCCGGAACAGGGGAGTCGGACCGAGTGCGGCGTCTAGTGCGGACTGCGCAGTTGCGCAATCGTGTTCCGGAACAGGGGAGTCGGACCGAGTGCGGGGTCGAGTGCGGACTGCGCAGTTGCGCAATCGTGTTCCGGAACAGGGGAGTCGGACCGAGTGCGGGGTCGAGTGCGGACTGCGCAGTTGCGCAATCGTGTTCCGGAACAGGGGAGTCGGACCGAGTGCGGGGTCGAGTGCGGACTGCGCAGTTGCGCAATCGTGTTCCGGAACAGGGGAGTCGGACCGAGTGCGGGGTCGAGTGCGGACTGCGCAGTTGCGCAATCGTGTTCCGGAACAGGGGAGTCGGATCAAACGTTGCAAGAAATCATTTTTGTCTGCTTTTACAGTGGATGTGTGCGATTTCGACGCCGAATGTGAGGCTTGGGGAGCATTTTGACAAAATGGTAGGCAGGAGTGCTTCAGAGAACGAATGTATGACTGCTCCGTTGAAACCCCAGCTGGGGATGGGGTTAGCATTCTCACACCAGGCATTTGTGATGCTCAGAGCTGGATTGTGTCCCAAGCAAACTTGAGGACAAGTGAAAATGTAGTCCCTCCTCCGCTTTTTTCTCCCCCCAGACTGTTGGTGGTTATAGTGCGTATTGCGCAATTGTGCAATTGTATTCCGGAACGGAGTCCGATCAAATGTTGCAAGAAATCTTTTTCGTCTGCTTTTTACAGTGGATGTGTGCGGTTTCGACGCTGAATGTGAGGCTTGGGGAACATGCTGACAAACCTGTAGGCTGGAGTGCTTCAGAGAACCAATTTATGACTGCTCCGTTGAAACCCCAGCTGGGGATGGGGTTAGCATTCTCACACCAGACATTTAACATAACTTTATTAGCCCTATACAATTTTTTGCATTAGGAATTCATCCTTTCGCATACCCCAACTTGCTCTCCATGAGACACTGACACACATACCGAGAGAGAAGCATCTCATTTGTGATTCTCAGCGCTGCATTGTGTCCCAAGCAAACTTGAGGACAAGTGAAAACGTGCTCCCTCCTCTGCTTTTTTCTCCCCCCACACTGTTAGTGGCTTATAGTGCGTATTGCGCAGTTGCGCTATTGTATTCCGGAACCGAGTTGGATCAAATGTTGCAAGAAATTCTTTTCATCTGCTTTTTACAGTGGATGTGTGCAGTTTCGACGCTGAATGTGAGGCTTGGGGAACATGCTGACAAACCTGTAGGCTGGAGTGCTTCAGAGAACCAATTTATGACTGCTCCGTTGAAACCCCAGCTGGGGATGGGGTTAGCATTCTCACACCAGACATTTAACATAACTTTATTAGCCCTATACAATTTGTTGCATTAGGAATTCGTCCTTTCGCAAACCCCAGCTTCCTCTCCATGAGACACTGACACACAGACCGAGAGAGAAGCATCTCATTTGTGATGCTCAGCGCTGCATTGTGTCCCAAGCAAACTTGAGGATAAGTGAAAACGTGCTCCCTCCTCTGCTTTTTTCTCCCCCCACACTGTTGGTGGCTTATAGTGCGTATTGTGCAGTTGCGCAATTGTATTCTGGAACTGAGTCGGATCAAATGTTGCAAGAAATCCTTTCCATCATGGTAAACTCACAATCCTCTCATTTAACATGCAAGTAGATGTATAAGTGCAATTTGCATTTAATGCTTCTTGGAACCAGGGTTCCCCCTGGGGGGGACACATCACACATGAAGGGCCAGTCAACTAAGGCATATAAAGTGAGCATCAGATTATGTTGCTAAAATTTAACAGGAGTTACTCTTACCTTAAAATAGAAGTGACCACAGAGGTCTGGGCTCAGCTGCCTTCAGTGTCTGTCCTTTTGCCCATGAAGTGGACGAGCGGTGGACTGCTTTAATCCAAGATGACAGAAAGGCACGAGATCGAATCTCTCCAAAGGAGGTCCCTTCAGATCACTAAAAAGAAGTGAGGAGAGTGAGGAGTTAACTTTTTAGAAGCTAGTCTATCCTTGGCCACCACATAGGCAGATCTGAATTAAACTGCTATTTCTTGAAGTAATCCACTCCTCAGATAAATGTACGCCAAGTGCGTTGTCTGACAGCAGAAGACCCTTTACATCTCTGCATATTGTGAATGCCAAGTTTCCATTCTTAACGAAAGCCCATGGGTTAAGTTTTGAACCCACAGTTTTACGATTGAACCCAAGACTAGCAAGTAAAGTTCCCCGTTTTCTCTTGGGCATCGTCGTTGCTTCAGAGTAACTTACAGAGAAAAACTAATGTCACTGGACATTTTCTCTGCAAGTTCACTGTGGGCCTTTTTTTTTAGAAAACTTAACCAAGAGTTATTCGTTAGTTGGTCTGCTTGTTAGGTGAAAATCTGAAGACGAAACGTTGCCTACTTTTGGAGCCGAGCCGCCATGGCCTTGATCAGTAACAGCATTAAGTTGCTTAGCTATTTCTATGGCAACAACACACTCAAAACACAAATATTAATGTAGTCTATACTGGAAAAAAGTGAGATATAAATAGGAGATTTCTTAAATTGTCGGTCTCCATATTTCAGAGACCCCCCCCAAATTTCACAAAATGGTCTCTTCAGGGGAGCTCGTGCCTTGCTCAGCTAAGCACCCCTGTAATTTGCACCGTGCTTGGAACCCAAACCCTAACTTTGACCTGAAATACACCCTCATTCCAACACCATTTTACAGCCTTTTTCAGCTAACTGACAATTTGTCTAGATAAGATACATTATTGGAGAACATACATTTCCAAGAGCATTTTTCAGTGGATTTGATTGTTTGTGAATTTTTTTTATTTGATTTGGGGAACATTTTCAAAGAACAGTAGACTGGAGTGCTTTAGCAACAGACTGTACGATTGCTCTGCTGAAACCCCAGCTAGGGTTAGGGTAAGCATTTCCACACTAGACATTTGTGATGCTCAGAAGTGACCTCAGAGGTCTGGGCTCAGCTGTCTTTGGTATCTGTCAACACTACATCTACACTTAATGCTTCTTGGAACCCAAACCCTACACTGGTCATTCCAACAGCATTTTTCACCTGATTGACAATTAGTCTAGATGAGATACATTATCAGAGAAGATAAAAAATAAACAACATTGTTGGAAATGTATTAGTATTTAATTAACCTGGAACATACAGTTGATGGAAAGTCAGACATTTAAGAGGTGAAAACCAGACTTTAACTAAACAATTGAAGAACATTAAATTTAAAACTGACCTGAGCTGTTTATGCATTTATTTGTAAGGAGTTGAAGCATACTTAAGTCAGTATTACCACAGACCATTTAACCAAACATTAGGACAAGACAATCTAAATATTTCACAGGATTGTTATAGTAAGCTTTCTTTGTAAACAAGCTGTGTCAATAAAGTCAATACATACAGCCTATCATTATTCAAATACCAGTGTATTTAATATTTCGAGGATCCTGTACTGCTGCTCAGATAATCTGATCTCCCATGGACTGTGCAAGCCAAAGCCGTAAGAAAAACAAATTAGGTAGGCTTCTCAGCTAGAAACAGGAACTGGTGTGGTTGCACACAAAACTAATAATCCTAATGCAGGTGTCAAAAACCTTAGGACAAGTGAAAATTTGTCCCCATCTGCAATTCCCCAATCAATATTATTGATTTTATTAGACTTTGAAATCCATAAATAGATTTTCAGCTTCTTCCTGCCATGACTTGAGTGCCCACCCAGGAATCTCTCAATTAACAGTAAAAATTGGAATTAGATTTTTATAAATACAAATCAATAAAAATACAGTACTAATTATAAGTCTCTGTGCTCGTCGAGCAACAGTTACTTATGTGCAGTACATAATTTTTGTGACTTCTCATGAATATGTATGCTTTGTTTGTTATTTTCATTGTGCACTCAAACACACTAGCACTGTTATCATTCCTACTCAACTGCTGATGAAAACTATTAAACTATAGTATACTAGTTCTTTTGTGAAATTCTGACATGTTTAATGTAGGCATCTACATTCAATATGGGGAATGATATTCTATACCCTATCTAGAAGGATAGTACAATTGTCTAAATTATATGTACAGGCATAAGTTAACAACTGTCAGGGCCAGAAGATGTCCAACACTGCTGTAGGGGAACCTAAATTACTCTTAGATTTGGAGCTTCTAAATACACGAAGGAGTATTTAAATCAACAGCAATGAGTTTATGTAATGATTCTGTGTACAACCCTGATATGTAAAATTACCTCTAAATTTAAGATGCCTTCTAAATTAAAAAAAACTCCTAAATTAAGCACACAGGCTGCTCGGTCACTACTTTCCCAATCAACTCTGAATGACTATTTTCTTTATTGAAAGAAAATTCATTTTTACCGTATATATGACTGTACTTTGCTTAGTAAAAACAAGAAACATCAGTTAAATAGCAGACTTTCTATATACTCATTCATACATAATCATCCATGTAAGCAACCACTGCAAATCAGGACACCAGTCCATCGCAGGACAGACATTTAGACACAACATGCGGAGCGGTGGCTCTGTGGCTCAGGATCTGCGCCTGTGACTGGAAGGTTGCCGGTTCAAATCCCGCAGCCGGCAGAGGAATCCTACTCCGTTGGGCCCCTGAGCAAGGCCCTTAACCCCAGATGCTCCAGGGGCGCCGTATAATGGCTGACCCTGCGCTAATGCAATTTCTTGCATTAGGAATTCGTCTTTTCGCATACCCCAGCTTCTCTCCCTGTCTGTGTGTCTGTGTCTCATGGAGAAAAGCTGGGGCATGCGAAAAGACGAATTCCTAATGCAAGAAATTGTATAGGGCTAATAAAGAATCATTGTCATTATCACAAACACCGACATGCACACTGTCAATTCTTCCAGAAGGCAATAAACCTACTAGCACGTGTTTGGACTACGGGAGGAAACCAGAGCACCTGGAGAAAACCCTGGCCAACACTGGGAGAGCTTGCAATATCCACACAGATAGCACCCCACAGTCCCAGTGCAGCAAAGCCAACCACTGTGTCGCCATGCTGCTAGATGTCATATACAGCATACTTTAGATTATATTAGTTAACAAAAATACCAGAGCATAACTGTCTAAATATCTATACTTTGCCGATAACAATGATGTAAAATTACAGAATGTTGTGACGTTCAGGGAGAGGTAACAAAACAGGTTGCCTCATTGTCAATTGATTGACATTAACTATTTAAAATGAAAGAGGTGATTTAAGGGGTTCAACAGAGCCAGTGATTGAGCTGTGATTTTCTAGGGCCAACAGCAGCCATCTCTTTTCTAGTTTACATCACAAGTGACTTGAGAAGCAATAACTGGGAAAACGAAAGATAGTAGTGAAGCGAATCAAGCCAAACAAAAGCCGGAGAAAGACAAGCTGTCAATTTTAAACTAATGCCGTTTCACCATGGAGTAGACCGTGCTGTACTTGACTCTTCTATGCATGGCCTGGCTGCCGTTGTGAAGTGCTTTGGTATCTCTTCAGATGAGAAGAGGTGCATGAATGTAAGTTTGTTTTTAGAATTCCAGTTGTTCTACCCCACACTGGGCTCTTGCTAATCTATTTCCTGATTCAATGTATTCCATCACACTGTTAAGTGTGCAATCCTGTTGTTTTTCAGTACATTGTTACCTATTTGTGTACAACGTAGGCAAAACATTTTATTACACTGGCTCTTGATGTGCAACCATAAAGAATGTCTCTATTTCGCCAGATAGCGGGGTTTTTTTTTTTGTTTTGCAGGCTTATCAAATACAGCAGGTTAATGCTCAGTTTTATTAGTAGAATAATTTGGCAAGGAAATACAGATGGTAAATTAAATGCTCCCTGCATTACATGAAATATGGAGTGTCCATTGTGCTCTTCATTTAGTGACACATTGAGCGAGCACAACTGCAATACTGGCTCTTTACACACAGTATTGTCTGAAAACAAATCCAAGAATTCCTTTTGTATCCGTGGAGAGGAAATGAAAATTGTGTAACTGTGTTATGACTCAGGATTCCTTGTAGGCAGAAAGGCAGTGTATCAGTGCCCAGCACCACCTTACTTCTGCATTAATAAGAGCTGTCAAACCCTTTCAGATTTATAGGGGTTAGAGACAGACAAGCCCCATTGCATGTCGACTCAAAAGGGAGATAAGCCCTTAAATTACAATGCAGTGCCAGCGAAGGGGAGACATGCTATCAGATACCTTAATACACTTACAGAGAGGTTATTATCATGCCCTTTAGAAAAGGCCGCTTCATCAGCAAACTCTTAAACTGGTATCTTGGTAAAAATTGAAAACAAAACATCAGGGATGCCAACTGTAAAAACTTTAATAAATATAGAATTTCTTTATTTGCATCACTGGCAATATGACACCTGAGTTGATGAGCAACAGGTAGCTAAACAATAAACTAAAATGTGAGTTTAACAATCTTCATCTCCTCTAAAGAGTCCCTGAACACAAGTTCCTGAAAACAGAACTAAAGCAGTAGAAACACTGTTACTATTACACATGATTTAGAAAGTCAATAAGAATGATAAAGGGCTGGGGCCCTGGGCTTAATTCCCACAGTGCTATCTGCACAGGGCTTGTACGGTGTGCTCTCCCCATGATTGCATGGGTCTCCTTCAGGTGCTTTTTCCTGTTTCTTTCTAGCTCTTTACTTTGAAATGCAGCTTTAATTTGATGTATTGCCCCCCTACATACACAAGCATTTTCTTTACTCTGATAAAGGTTAAATATTTTAAAATTACAATTTGTTCAATCATTTATTTACAGAAACCTAATGCAGCTACCCACCTGAAATAATATTTGAATAACTGGAATCTGTAACCAAAAACATAACTGTACACAAAACTGTTTATAGGTAACCTAATTGCTCAGTATGTATAAACAAGCACCATTATGAGTTATTCATTTATGAAACAAATTGCAGCCAAAGGACTCTCTGAAAACACTAGACCTTTTTATCAAACAAACAAATAGTGAAAATTGCATTCTGCATATGTAGATCGTTTAGTTTCATTGGAAATGAATGGAAAGCACCTACAGAATTGTGCTGTCTGAAGTGAAAATGAGAATTTAAAACATTTTTGAGATTCTCTCCTTTGCAGTGAGCATTTCCTTTTTGACATGTATTATGAAACACACTGTATTATTTTTGCTTGTGTAAGGTAACTTCATTCATATTTGTTTCTGCAGTGTATCATAAAAACAACAGAGTAGTGGAGAAATAGAAACTCCCTATACTCTCACAGACTTGAATGCTGTGTCTCCCTTGTTAAACCTCTTCAAATTTAGTCACTAGTACAGAATTGATGAGTATTCTTTCCTGTTCTCATGGGGTTACAAAACTGTGCCATTTTAATCATGCTGGGAAAGAGAAAATACTAGTTTGGGAGTTATCCAAGCTAGCTGTGCACTCATATTTGTAGTAGATTCCTTGGCCATATCTACACGTTTAACAGATTAAACTGTTTTACTGACAGGAAGCTTACAGACAATGTGGTTTGTTTCAGAGTTTGGAATAATTCTGCCTTCATTTCTCTCTAGCTACATTTAGTAGTTTTCAGTTCCCTTGGGGAAAAAGACCTTGTTGTTGATATTCATCTTATATCTCAGATAATGTGAAAAATGTTCGGTGACTTTTGAGTCCTACAGATGCAGCCATTCAAAATGCGCGGTAAAAACCCACGGTACAGTAACCTACCCGCAGGGCACCGCGGTAAGTGATTGGCTGGCCAAAATGACCGACGGGCACTCGTGGTGCATTGGTTAGTAGTGAAAAGATTTAATCATTTAATGTCTCTACTGTGCACATTTTAATCCGCTTAGTTTTGAATATTTATATGGAATTTTACCACTAAAGGGAAATTTTAGTAGCTGAGCATAAAAAGAAGAGGAGCATAACGCATCTGAAGGTCATAAACGATATTAATTTAGGAACATAAACATTACTGTATGTACATAAACTGTACTGTGTATGGCTGGTCTTGATAGTTTAAAGAAAAAATACACACCAGTCTTCCATTTCTCCCTAAACATTTTAAGCATGAAAGTTTTATGAAACGGTACCCAAATATGTGATTGCTGTATAGAATGAATTTTAATTTTTAAAAATTATTTAACACGAAAATTAAGCTGTTTACATCTTCCGCCTGAGAACAGTCACCCGTTGCTACCCAACGCAGAAACACAGCCACTAACTAGCAAAGAGAGGACATTAGCTAGCCAATATGATAAAGAAATAAATGATTATTTTGTTTATTTCTTTTGCACATTTATTTGAACATTTCCATCGATTGTACAAGCACTTGGAAACTGTCCAATCCCTAGTTCATCAGGCATTTTACCGGTCTGGCGCCGGTCTGCGTCTTCTAGGATATAATGTCAGCGAACTCTTGTTTTTATGTCCACTATAACAGACAATCTCCTTTGCTTTTAACCGAGCGTTTAATAATTTCCTTAAATGAAAATGATTTACTTTATTTCCCTCACGGGATCAATAAAAGTATCTATCATCTGTCTAAACTATGGGACAGAATTCTGGGGTCTCCCCATACCAGAGATTATGGTAGGGCTTCAGAATGGTGATTGGCTGACACCATCTGACACCCCTCTGATTGGAGAAAAAAGACGTGCTGGTATGCTATACATACAGTACTGTACCAGGAAGAGGATTTCTTTCTATTCGAAACGTGTATTTTAAAAGTTTAAGAAGTAAAAACCTTACAGCGTACACAGATTTCGTTATCTTTGTCTTATGCATAATAATGTTCACCGCTCTGTCTAGCAAATTAATAATAAACTTTATTTTATATAGCGTTTTAAACGAATAAGTAATTAGATTGCTCATAAACCTAATCACTTGCTTTTTCTTTTTATTTAGGCTCAGATTTCAACTATAGATCGTATTATTAATAACCATAATAACAACCAACCAACAAAAACAACCATATAAACATAATACCAACCAAAAACATAGATAATGACCACAATACAAAATCAAATATATCAAACCATTATACTCTCGCAAATTCCTCCAATTATCATAATCCCGCCCCTTATGCAAAACCAAACCCTCCTCCCATCCCAGTTTATCCTCTTTATCATCCTCAAAATCCACCTCAATTTTCAACATAAAGCATTACTGCTTACTGGGTTTTTTTTTTTTGGGGGGGGGGCGTCTTTCGCTGGAAATCTCGCCTGCTTCTACTTTACGAGTACAACCCCCTCTCTGCCGGAGTGCTGGCTGTGACGAATTAAACCGGTTTCACAGGTATTTTCAAAGTAGGAAGTACAGTGTTAAGTGGTAGCTGGGCTCCTCCCTCAATAGAATCGCTTTCACATGCTAATGCGTTGGTTTAACAGTCCGGGAGTGGCAAGCTTCCAATGTCAACTCGACTCGATTGGAAGACAATGAACGTATTTTAGCCCTAAATGAATTAATAGCAAACATGGTTTACATAAAATACATTTTTTCCAAGAAAGTTTATAATAATACGATCTATAGTTGAAATCTGAGCCTAAATATAAAGGAAAAGCATTTTCAGAGAGCAATCACGCTGTGTTTATGTAGAAAAAGCGATTCGGTTTATGAGCAATCTAATTACCTATTCGCTTAAAACGCTATATAAAATAAAGTTTATTTAGAGATGAATGATCAGTGTCGCAGTTTAAATAATTTTCGTAGGAGGGCTTAGACAGATTCCAAGTCTATTTTTGCAATTTACGTTGCATTGTCCAATGTGCTGTTGTAATAGTTTAGAATACAGTTAGTCTAAGCTTTATCAGCTTTATTTATGGGTTGCAATTTAGAAAAAGTCAAAAACCGCACTCAAAATGCAATTTAGAGCTTTCTGGCAAGAGGAGACACCCAAATTATAATGTAACATGCCACTTTTTGTGCATGAACAAAGTTATACTGCAATTTTCCTTAGATACGCGATTAAAAAAAATAATTTTTTTGAATCCCCGGCGGAACACACTCCATAAGAATCAGCGCTTTTATACAGTATATCGCTTTTAAACACATATATTTAAACACGCGTTTACGATTTAAATCAAAATGCGATTCAAATCAATATAAATGTTTATTTTGTAACGCATAGGTGACTATTCATTGTTATTAAAAAGACTTAAATTCGATCATGTTGTGATATTTAGAAATATAAATTTGTTTGGTGCAAGTGAGGTTTTATTTAATCTCTGACCAAGAGAAACGTTTCATTTTTTCAAAGAAATGTTTGTAAATGTGATAGTTCCATGGGATTCAATCACAGACCATGTGACATGGGAGTCAGGAAACTAACACACAGCGCCACCAGATTTGATAAAGCTATAAAAACGCTATAAAATAATGTGACTAGGTACAGAACAAGTTTACAGCACAGTACAACAATAAATGCTGACCATGACTTTAGAAGCATAAATTACCTTACACAATTTAAACACAAGCTGTCTTTAGCCCTCTAAGCTGGTTCATACAGAAATGTAGAGATCCAGGCTCAGAACACACAGCTTCATTAGCGAATACATATGCAGGACAACTAGAGAAGACGTCTTACAGAGGATGGATTTTTAGAAACATCCCATCGGTGACATCACTGAAGTCAACTCCTAGGTACTGTAACTGTCGTGTGGATAGTTTCACAAGAATCAGACAAAGGTTTAAGCATCGCTTGTTCTAGATAAAACTGCAAAAAAACCAACAACCCATAATGTACTTCTTTGCGGCTCTGTTTGCCCAAATCATATATTCACAACGTGAAATCTAGAAAATAATATTACGTAACCAAAATCCGCAATATGGAAACAGATCCTGTGTAATTGTTGACAGATGATGTACTCGTAACATTTTTACAAGACGAACTACAACATTTAAAAAATGACTTGTATGTACTTGATATCTCTAATCAATCCACGGCGACATTGTTAAAAGCAGAGTCCCAGCACAAAACGAAACTAAAACGCCCTGGGCATACCGTTTCGCGCTTCTTATTAGTTGCTCAAAAGTAATTTGACCGTATGAAATGCATAATATAAACCTAGAAACATATACGTGAGCAGTATTTACGCACTGTAGTATCGGTGTTAAGACATACCTCTCAAATACTGTAAATCAAGTTAAAAATATCTCAAGACCGATTCTGGTCATAATGAAACCATGTTTCGTGTATGTTTTCTTTAAAGTACCGAGACCAGCCATATACTGTATGTTTATGTTCCAAAATTAATATCGTTTATGGCCTTCACACGCGTTGCAGTATGCTCCTATTCTTTTTATGCTCAGCTACTAAGATTTCCCTTCAGTGGTAAAATTAGATATGAATATTCAATACTTAAATGGGCACAGTTAAGACATTAAATATACATATACATACTGTATACAGTACAGTTTTCATACGGTAATATGTTTATGTTCCTAAATCAATCTCTTTTATGAGCATGTGAAAGGCATGGTGAATCGATTCTCAAAAATTTGTTCATACCTCCTTTCCCATGATTGACAATTTTATTTCTGATATTGCTCATGCCACTGTGACAATAGTATATGGAGTCTTTTTCTGAACAGACACAGCTGTGTTCAGCATAATAATGATAGAATACAGGCCGGTATTTGGTTGCAACGCTGGTTGTGATTGAATGTGACACCAGTTGCCCGTGTTAATGAGTGGCTAGCTCCGTTACACTTCCTGGCTGTGAGAACTTTTCAAAGTTGAGTTTGCCTTCTCTCTGCTCAATTTCGTCAACAGTGCTGAATTTGGCAGATCTAATGGCTCCCCCCCACCCCTTTTCTGAATGGAAAGCTTTGAATTTCCTGGTTCAAACAATACCTGTAATGAGCTGTGCACATTGAGAAACCAAATTATTCTGATAAGCAAAGGGCAGAATAGTGAAAATGAACATTAATTAGGTACTCCACTGGGTGCTACTAATTGAAAACCGATCAATTCTACTGCATTCCATTCTGATGCCTGTTGCTATGCTATTAATGAGTGTACATTGTCCCAGTGAAAATAATGCAACATTTTTGCAAGTCTGTTATACCTCCATTCCAATGCGGCCCAAGATAGCTTGAATTCTGTCCAAACCTTATAGACTAGTAACCTCCACATATGGTCCACTACAAATGTAACTTGTTATATACAATCCTTTTCCAGGCTGAGGCTGATCTAGCATTCACCAATAATCGAGCTATATATACTGTACACTGTAGTGCACTTTTGTCCTGTCATTCACTACATTGATCATCCGATGTTGTAAATACGTGAAACAACCTTCGGATATAACCTACAACTATATTTTTTATTAATATCTTTTGCACATATCAAATAAAAACTCCACGGGAAGGCAGCTTGTGTTATAATTAAAAAGTATAGCATTAAATGTACAACATTATCTGTATTTTTGGTGTCATTTGAAAGTTCTTCCCATCCCGTCACTAAACACATGGAGACAAAGGGGAACTGCTTGTTTTGCAACGTTGAGGATGACCGTGGTTCACAAGCTAGATGCAGTAACTTCTATAAATGTGTAATTATGATGGTCTGGACCTCTTGGAACAATTGGAAATCGTAACGGTAAATTGCAAGAGTACTGTATAACAATCGAGCACACAAAAAGGCAGATTCCAAGGATACAACAATTTTTTTTCTTACAAATAAAACACTGTGCAAAATAACCAATACAAAGGAAAACGTATACAGTGGTGTGAAAAAGTACACCCCATGAAAATGATTGTCTTTTTTTACATTTTTAGATAAAAGAATATTTGATCATCATTTCAACAATACTGATAGATAAAGGTGATCTCATTTTTAAAAAATCCCATTTTGCACTCATTTGTACCATTCAAATCAACAGAACATCCAATTTCCTTGTGCAGAAAAAGTTAGTACACCCCTACCTTTAGAATCAGGTACACCAAAACAGGTGCAAACGATTTAGATCATCATTAGAGTAACTAATGAAAAAGTAACTAACTAGAGTTGACCTTGCAACAAGACAATGACCCAAACACTAAACGTCAAAGTTGAAGGAGTTCTATAAGGAGGAGTGGGCAAAAAGTTCTCCAAGTGTCACGGACGTCCAAAGGGACTAACCGTGGGGAGCAGGAGAGCGGAAAAAGACCCATATGCGCAGCGGCGAGACGGGAAAAAGGCCCGGGCTCATTAGTGCAAAGAGTTCAGGAATGCCGTATAGAAACCTATGCCCTCAGGGAGCGGACGTGGGGCGCCCTGGTGCTAGGCGGGTCTCAGGACATCCGAACGTCAATGCTGAGCGAGGACAGAGTGCAAGACCCGGAAATATATAGCCCAAGGGAAAGAGAGGGACCAGAAGGACAGCAGACCGGAAACTAGGGACAGGGCAGAGAAGGAGCGCCCTCTGGCTGCAGAGGGCGTGACACCAAGTCGATGTAGGAGACTGATAGACAATTACAAGAAATGGAAAAAAAAGTGATTTCTGCTAAAGGGGGCAACACCAGCTGCTGAAGCTAGAGTATGTACTTATTTTTTCCTCCACAGTAGACAATTGCATTTCTGACTGAATTTTGTTGAATAAATGATTAAAAAGAATCATTTTTATTTGTTAAATTAGATCACCTTTATCTATCAATATTGTTGAAATAAAGATCAAATATACATACACGCAAATATGTTGAAAAACACACCTTTTAATGGGGTGTACTTTTTCACAGCACTGTACACTGGATACCCATGGCTTTAGCTGCTTTTCTGAATGCCCAACATTATTCAGTGCTGTCACCAAAGTATAAGTGTATTGTTTTGTTGATCAGGAAAAAGGAATCAGGTGAGAGAAGGTCTTAGAAAGAATTCAGTTTTGCATACCGTTTCGATTGCTTTAGCTATGTTTCATTAAGGTTGAGTTTTTGGTCCTTTAGGATGCCAGGTGTTCAGGAGGTCAAGAAAGCAGAGAGACGTTCCCAACACTTTGTAATTCAAGAAGTTACAACACCTACCCAGCCATGTTCTGGCTATCTAGCTATCTGACTATCACACCTATCTGTGTCTGTGTGTCTCATGGAGAGCAAGCTGGGATATGCGAAAAGATAATTCCTAATGCAAGAAATTGTAAGGGGTTAATAAAGTAATGTTATTATTATTATTATTATTATTATTATTATTGTCATTAGGTGTAGTGATACTACCGGAGTCTTAGAGATGCAGATACGGAGGGGCCAAGGTAAACAGTTCCTCACTGAAAGTTTCAGATTGTACCCAGTTTACGATGCCCTTGTTTCTGTCTGAAATCCTGCTCAACCTGCTTTTCAAATGACCAAAAGTAATATTTCTAAATCATTTAAAATTGTACTGGATTTAAAACTGGATTGCAAAATCAACACGGATTATGAAAATGTACAACTTCACAGAAAATATTGCTAATATTTTTCTTAACATAGCCATTAGATATTTAATGACAGTATTAATTAATATCCCTAAAACATATCAAAATGGAAAAGTGGTCTTGGGTTCTGTCTGATTTTTCAGCTCCTCGGAAGACAGGTTCTAATCTCACTCTTCAGTATCTTTCTACCTTTAGGTGCCACACAGCACACCAGATTTCTATTTCAATTGCCCCACAAAGGGTTCCTACTCAGTTTAAATGTGTATTTAAAAAAAACTGTAAAACTAGATTAAGTGTATTGATAGCTATAAAAAGTAAATCAAAGCTGATAGACTGTGCTGCTGAACCAGAGGTTACAAATACAGAAACACAAGTTAAGGGTCAGAACGACTGCTAAATAAGTAAGAACAGATAAAGAATATACAGTAGAATCCACATCTACAACTTTTACAGCGGAACAGTGTAGATAAATTTCAATAAATTCCTACCCCATTAGGACTTCTGTTCTCTCCTGCTTAGATATGTTAGTGCTCTATCTTCAAAAAATGTATTGTGCATCTCTTAAGGGGGGACTTTTCTTTGCAAAGCTCACATGCTCCGCTTCCATGACATTATTTGAAATAACCACAATCTTTCACTTAAATCTGTCAGTTCATTTCAGACTGGAAATGAGCAAGAGGTTCCATGTCATTGTCACTTTTTCCTCATATGCAAAGTCATACAAATTGGGTTTCTATTCCATACGAGTCAGAATGCCCTCAGGAGATGTAGAGCCATTCCCAAACCTCCTTTTAAACTTAATAGGAATTACTCTGCTCCAGATATGTGCCAGTGGTGAGCACAAGGCTTCTTGGAACTCACAGGCAAACATCAGCAACAGCACGTTACGTTAGTGAGAATGAAGAACAGATAAGAGTTTCAGATGCTAGCAGAAATGTCCTTCTCAAACCCAGTATATACACATTTGAGTTTCAGTTTTAGGCTTATAACTATTTAGAAGGAGAAAAAATAAATATTGATTCAATTTAACTTTATGAAATTATAGTATATGGGTATATTACAGTATGCAATATATAGTTAATATGGTTAAACTCAGATTAAACAAAACCACTTTAAAAATGTTTGTTTTATAATGGTGATTTGTACTTCTGACAGGGAGCGCTACAGGAGGTCATTCTTGCCTTCTAAAATAAGACTGTACAACGCATCCACTTTGTGTCTGGGCAGGGGCAGCATTGACATTGACCTGTTTCTGGACTGAACAGTAAATTCTCTGCTACATCTGGCTTTCCCATTTACAACTGTTTGGGTGCAATATATGCCAGGGACTTGTGCAATACATTTATACTTACATTTTGCAATACAACATTTTGTGTACTGTTCTGGTTTGTTCTTTGTATGTTCTGGACTGTGAGTAACTCTTCTTAGTGCACTTGTATTGTATTATTGTATCATTTGTTACACTGTTTTGTGTTGACTGTTAAGCTGTTGTTGCACTGCAATTTCCCTCACGGGATCAATAAAGTATCTATCTAAATATCAAGGATGACAAACTATTGCAGTTACTATTCTATTTGATACTAAGACATTTGGAACACGTTAACTTACTGCCATAGTTCGGTTTTGAAATTTGTGGTAATCATTTTTATACATATAGAAAGATTTTTTGCTTCTCGACATCTGAGGGCAAAGATCGCTTTGCCCTACATTGTGACCTGACCTTCAGGTGGTACTACTGTAGTGGTAGTAACCAACGCTTACAGCCATCTCCAGTACTTATGACTTCACCTCCTAATGAAGATTTACTGATCAATAACAGCCCTCTATTTACAACTTATCATACAGAGCAAATGAGACAGAACCAAACCAACATACTGTACCTGTGACCTCAAATTCCCCAAGAATATTGCTTGTACCCAGTCCCTCAAAATAACTAAAGGGATAGTCAATATGAAACTCCATTCTGACCACTGAGATAACAAGAGAAAACGAATTGCTTTTTACAGTTATACTGCTGTTCCATTCAAATGTGACACAAGTACTGTATGCGTTTATCTAGCAAGGCCTACTTGAATCTGGGCCTTCATCAGATTGTTACACCACTGCTATCCTGTTTTACCATTTTCCATTTCAATTTTCATAAAATTAGAATATTGAACTCCAAAACATCTTTTATACCAACATGCTTTGAAGTACCACAGTAAGCACCAAAACATTTTGACTAGAAATGCAAGGACTGATGTTTTGTAGTTGGTCTGTAAATACTGTTGGGAAGGTATGTTCTGTGACACAGGTATGGCCATATCTAGTTTAGGCCTTTGAGCAAAATGTGGTGAGGACACTGGTTAAAAGCCAATTACAGATGCCTTACAAAATAATAATAATAATAATAATAATAATAATAATAATAATTACTTACTTATAAGGCGCTTTTCTGGACACTCCACTCAAAGTGCTTTACGGGTAATGGGGATCCCCTCCACCGCCAATGTGCAGCATCCACCTGGTAATCAGAGTGAAGTAATCAAACTCTTGCACAATTATCGCATATTATTGCTTTAAAGCTTGCAGTTATGATCTTTTGCTGAAGCAATTATCTTTATAACAATTATATCTATATTCAAACAAAAAAATAGTTTAAAAAAAAACAGAAAACACCGTTTATGGTGGCAAATCTAAATTAATTCAGGTACACAGAATTAACTTAACAAGCCGCACAATTAGTATAATAAGTGTGCTCTGTGTGCGGTAAGAGAGGCCATTAATTCAGATTGTGAATTGCTAGCAAGGCCTCAACCATAAATACCGAGGAGTTTTTAAAACCATTCAGGGATCATGAGAAGGGAATAAAAACAGTTTAGCGTGTATTTTTTGCTTTCCACAGTATACTTCTCGTTTCCAAAAAAAAACTTTTTGAATCGTTTCTCAAAATATTGCAAATACAACTGATATCCAATATTCCCCGAACACGGAGGAAAACATTAATGTTAACTTCGATGCTTAAAATGTTTAGGGAGAAATGGAATACTGGTGTGTATTTTTTCTTTAAAGTACCGAGACCAGCCATATACAGTTTACATACTGTAATACTGTATGTTTATGTTCCAAAATTAATATTGTTTAAGGTCTTCACACACGCTATGCTCCTATTCTTTTTATGCTCAGCTACTAAGATTTCCCTTCAGTGGTAAAATTCCATATAAATCTTCAATACTTAAACGGGCACAGTAAAGACATTAAATATACATATACATACTGTATACAGTACAGTTTTGCATACAGTAATATGTTTATGTTCCTAAATCAATATCTTTTATGAACATATGAAAGGCATGGTGAATCTGAGATTTTCAAAAATTGCTGTACTTTGCATGATTGGAAACAAATGCGTGATTGGATCAACTAAATGCTGTGGTGTTACTTTTATAAAGACGATCAATGGAAAAAAAAGAATGTGGACCAGGGCAATACTTTGAGTTTACAGCTTGTCCAAGGTCATTCATTATAAATACTATTAGTAATATCTTCGGTAAAGACAGCTCAAACATGAGAGGTTGAGCTTTATTAGGTCCACCTTTCAGACTTTCCGGGTACTATTATTTTACCTGCGGTATCATGCGGTACAATACGAGAATATACGGTATCTTGCGTTACACCGCGAGAAGCGCACCAACACATAATGCGGTATCGCCCGCTTGTTTTGAATGGCTGCATCTGTACATATGAAAAAGTACAGGTTAATTCCATACTGAAAAGTAGAAAAAAAGACGCAATTATGTTTATGCTGCTTAGCCTTCATTAGGCTTTAACAGGTCTGCTTAACAAAAAGTTCAGTTTTTTTTCTTTTCAGTGTAGAATCAAACTTTGACTTGTTCTTTTGCAGCCAACAAAGGCTGATGGAAACAAATGTGGGGTTTAAACCTAAAGAAATGACCATCAATAGATGTGTATTTAGACTTCAGAATAATACAGAGGCCAGATTTGGAAAAACACTGCATCTAGGTATTGTCTGTGACAGGACATTAGACAGTTGTCCAGGTCTAGATTTTGGGTGGGGTTTATAAGTGACCACATACACTTTAAAATAACTATATATGACAGGTCCACTGCAGTGTATTATCTTCATGATTACTTCTGCATGTTGAGCCCATTCTAGTTTAGTTTTGTAATCCTCGAATGTCTGTCACCGCCCACCACCCCCCCCCCCCATCCTCACCTTTTGCACAATACAATTATTGGCTATCTTTAGATACACATACAAACTAACTGAAGAAGCTATGCTTTAAAGAATATTTATCTTTCATACGCTTGCTTTAATGTCACCAAGTCCATAACTTCATCAGATTATTTCCTTTGAGGAGACATCATGCACTAGTTACCCGTTTTAAGTGAAGCTGAAGAGCCCTTTGAACTATCTTGAGACACTCACTATTCCTTCACTGCGGCAGCCTGCTGCTCACGGTCCAACTAGGAACTCAAGACTGACACGGCAGCTCCTGAAGCCATGCAACCCCTCTTTTAAAGGTGATCCTCAAAGTACCACAGACAGGCACTGGGCCCCATCCCTTTAAATGGATCACCAATTGGACAGGAGGCTTTTAATCCCCCTGCTCTGTGGCTTGACTACGTCTCAGCTACGGTCTTCTACACAAACAGAACTGTTATTATTTCTGATTTCCAAGTTTCATAAAACAGCTAACTATCGCACAGACAGGCTTTAAAAGAGATCAAAACATACATGCTCACACGATGCACGTTATACAATTCTTTTGGTTTAATTTAACCAACAGCAAAGCACTGTATGCAAATAAACTCTATGGTGTATCTCTATGGTGTTATAACTTATCCCAGATTTATGAGGAATTTGACCACCAAGCTTTTACATCTCAGTGATCAATAAAGTATTTCTAACCCTGACAGACTGGCTTCCTTTCCTTCTGAGCTCTAAGTTTTTAATCAAAGTCTTAATTAAATATGATTTTGAACCTGAAATAAATTTGATCTATTAAGCTTTTAGACATTTTAGGCTAACTGTTCGATTTTTAAAACCCTGAAATCAGAAATGTTTAGCGAATTACTCTTTAGCTGAGATGTAATCAAAGGATACAGACATTCCGCACAGCCTTGCATTGGAATGGGCTTGGAAAATGAGGAAAGACGTTGCAAAACCATACATTCCCTGTAAGTGATTAGAACAAAGTACAAAAAACACACTAACACCGCTAAAACTGAGAGAATTCTCAAAGTGCAGGTACAATCGTTGACAAGGGTGCAGTAAAGCTTACAGCAAAATTGCATCAAAATATGTCCTGAATTGTACTTTGACACAATTACAATATGTGATCCTTAAAAAACTGAGGTGTCAGGGCATGTGGGCATATGTTTAAATTAACCTGATAAAAGAGAAACTTCCAGGCTTTTCAAAGGAAAAGACCCCCCAGGAGTTTGCAGACTCTAGACACAGAAGAGATCTGCTTGGAGGAGTTCTCCTGCAGTGTACATTGAAGTCTCTGGGCAGATTAAACAGAAATCTACTATGTGATCACACCTCTTTTCCCATGATTGACAATTTTATTTCTGATATTGCTCATGCCACTGTGACAATAGTATATGGAGTCTTTTTCTGAACAGACACAGCTGTGTTCAGCTTAATAATGATAGAATACAGGCCGGTATTTGGTTGCAACGCTGGTTGTGATTGAATGTGACACCAGTTGCCCGTGTTAATGAGTGGCTTTTCCATTACAGAGCTAGCTCCGTTTCACTTCCTGGCTGTGAGAACTTTTCAAAGTTGAGTTTGCCTTCTCTCTGCTCAATTTCTTCTCGTTGGAAAAAGCCAACAAGGAAACAACACTGCTGAATTTGGCAGATCTAATGGCTTCCCCCCCCCCCATGATCTATTCTACTGCATTCCATTCTGATGCCTGTTGCTATGGTATTAATGAGAGTACACTGTCCCAGTAAAATAATGCAACATTTTTGCAAGTCTGTTATACCTTCATTCCAATGCGGCCCAAGATAGCTTGAATTCTGTCCAAACCTTATAGACTGGTAACCTCCACATACGGTCCACTACAAATGTAACTTGTTATATACACTCACTATACAATCCAGGCTGAGGCTGATCTAGCATTCACCAATAATCAAGCTATATATACACTGTAGGGCACTTTTGTCCTGTCATTCACTACACTGATTATCCGATGTTGTAAATACGTGAAACAACCTTCAGATATAACCTACAACTATATTTTTTATTAATATCTTTTACACATATCAAATAAAAACTCCACGGGAAGGCAGCTTGTGTTATAATTTAAAAGTATAGCATTAAATGTACAACATTATCTGTATTTTTGGTGTCATTTGAAAGTTCTTCCCATCCCGTCACTAAACACATGGAGACAAAGGGGAACTGCTTGTTTTGCAATGTTGAGGATGACTGTGGTTCACAAGCTAGATGCAGTAACTTCTATAAATGTGTAATTATGATGGTCTGGACCTCTTGGAACAATTGGAAATCGTAACGGTAAATTGCAAGAGTACTGTATAACAATCGAGCACACAAAAAGGCAGATTCCAAGGATACAACAATTTTTTTTCTTACAAATAAAACACTGTGCAAAATAACCAATACAAAGGAAAACGTATACAGTGGTGTGAAAAAGTACACCCCATGAAAATGATTGTCTTTTTTTACATTTTTAGATAAAAGAATATTTGATCATCATTTCAACAATACTGATAGATAAAGGTGATCTCATTTTTAAAAAATAACATTGAAAAATCCCATTTTGCACTCATTTGTACCATTCAAATCAACAGAACATCCAATTTCCTTGTGCAGAAAAAGTTAGTACACCCCTACCTTGAGAATCAGGTACACCAAAACAGGTGCAAACGATTTAGATCATCATTAGAGTGACTAATGAAAAAGTAACTAACTAGAGTTGACCTTGCAACAAGACAATGACCCAAACACTAAACGTCAAAGTTGAAGGAGTTCTATAAGGAGGAGTGGGCAAAAAGTTCTCCAAGTCGATGTAGGAGACTGATAGACAATTACAAGAAATGGGAAAAAAAAGTGATTTCTGCTAAAGGGGGCGACACCAGCTGCTGAAGCTAGAGTATGTACTTATTTTTTCCTCCACAGTAGACAATTGCATTTCTGACTGAATTTTGTTGAATAAATGATTAAAAAGAATCATTTTTATTTGTTAAATTAGATCACCTTTATCTATCAATATTGTTGAAATAAAGATCAAATATACATACACGCAAATATGTTGAAAAACACACCTTTTAATGGGGTGTACTTTTACACAGCACTGTACACTGGATACCCATGGCTTTAGCTGCTTTTCTGAATGCCCAACATTATTCAGTGCTGTCACCAAAGTCCAAGTGTATTGTTTTGTTGATCAGGAAAAAGGAATCAGGTGAGAGAAGGTCTTAGAAAGAATTCAGTTTTGTATACCGTTTCGATTGCTTTAGCTATGTTTCAATAAGGTTGAGTTTTTGGTCCTTTAGGATGCCAGGTGTTCAGGAGGTCAAGAAAGCAGAGAGACGTTCCCAACACTTTGTAATTCAAGAAGTTACAACACCTACCCAGCCATGTTCTGGCTATCTAGCTATCTGACTATCACACCTATCTGTGTCTGTGTGTCTCATGGAGAGCAAGCTGGGATATGCGAAAAGATAATTCCTAATGCAAGAAATTGTAAGGGGTTAATAAAGTAATGTTATTATTATTATTATTATTATTATTATTATTGTCATTAGGTGTAGTGATACTACCGGAGTCTTAGAGATGCAGATACGGAGGGGCCAAGGTAAACAGTTCCTCACTGAAAGTTTCAGATTGTACCCAGTTTACGATGCCCTTGTTTCTGTCTGAAATCCTGCTCAACCTGCTTTTCAAATGACCAAAAGTAATATTTCTGAATCATTTAGAATTGTACTGGATTTAAAACTGGATTGCAAAAGCAACACGGATTATGAAAATGTACAACTTAACAGAAAATATTGCTAATATTTTTGTTAACATAGCCATTAGATATTTAACGACAGTATTAATTAATATCCCTAAAACATATCAAAATGGAAAAGTGGTCTTGGGTTCTGTCTGATTTTTCAGCTCCTCTGAAGACAGGTTCTAATCTCACTCTTCAGTATCTTTCTACCTTTAGGTGCCACACAGCACACCAGCGATTTCTATTTCAATTGCCCCACAAAGGGTTCTTACTCAGTTTAAATGTGTATTTAAAAAAAACTGTAAAACTAGATTAAGGGTATCGATAGCTATAAAAAGTAAATCAAAGCCGATAGACTGTGCTGCTGAACCAGAGGTTACAAACACAGAAACACAAGTTAAGGGTCAGAACGACTGCTAAATAAGTAAGAACAGATAAAGAATATACAGTAGAATCCACATCTACAACTTTTACAGTGGAACAGTGCAGATAAACTTCAATAAATTCCTACCCCAATTAGGACTTCTGCTCTCTCCTGCTTAGATATGTTAGTGCTCTATCTTCAAAAGATGTATTGTGCATCTCTTAAGGGGGGACTTTTCTTTGCAAAGCTCACATGCTCCGCTTCCATGACATTATTTGAAATAACCACAATCTTTCACTTAAATCTGTCAGTTCATTTCAGACTAGAAATGAGCAAGAGCTTCCATGTCACTGTCACTTTTTCCTCATATGCAAAGTAATACAAATTGGGTTTCTATTCCATACGAGTCAGAATGCCCTCAGGAGATGTAGAACCATTCCCAAACCTCCTTTTAAACTTAATAGGAATTACTCTGCTCCAGATATGTGCCAGTGGTGAGCACAAGGCTTCTTGGAACTCACAGGCAAACATCAGCAACAGCACGTTACATGTTAGTGAGAATGAAGACCAGATAAGAGTTTCAGATGCTAGCAAAAATGTCCTTCTCAAACCCAGTAAATGCACATTTGAGTTTCAGTTTTAGGCTTATAACTATTTAGAAGGAGAAAAAATAAATATTGATTCAATGTAACTTTATGAAATTATAGTATATGGGTATATTACAGTATGCAATATATAGTTAATATGGTTAAACTCAGATTAAACAAAACCACTTTAAAAATGTTTGTTTTATAATGGTGATTTGTACTTCTGACAGGGAGCGCTACAGGAGGTCATTCTTGCCTTCTAAAATAAGACTGTACAACGCATCCACTTTGTGTCTGGGCAGGGGCAACACTGACATTGACCTGTTTCTGGACTGAACAGTCAATTCTCTGCTACATCTGGCTTTCCCATTTACAACTGTTTGGGTGCAATATATGCCAGGGACTTGTGCAATACATTTATATTTATATTTTGCAATACAACATTTTGTGTACTGTTCTGGTTTGTTCTTTGTATGTTCTGGACTGTGAGTAACTCTTCTTAGTGCACTTGTATTGTATTATTGTATCATTTGTTACACAGTTTTGTGTTGACTGTTAAGATGCTGTTGCACTGCAATTTCCCTCACGGGATCAATAAAGTATCTATCTAAATATCAAAGATGACAAACTATTGCAGTTACTATTCTATTTGATACTAAGACATTTGGAACACGTTAACTTACTGCCATAGTTGGGTTTTGAAATTTGTGGTAATCATTTTTATACATATAGAAAGATTTTTTTGCTTCTCGACATCTGAGGGTAAAGATCGCTTTGCCCTACATTGTGACCTGACCTTCAGGTGGTACTACTGTAGTGGTAGTAACCAACGCTTACAGCCATCTCCAGTACTTATGACTTCACCTCCTAATGAAGATTTACTGATCAATAACAGCCCTCTATTTACAACTTATCATACAGAGCAAATGAGACAGAACCAAACCAACATACTGTACCTGTGACCTCAAATTCCCCAAGAATATTGCTTGTATCCAGTCCCTCAAAATAACTAAAGGGATAGTCAATATGAAACTCCATTCTGACCACTGAGATAAGAGAAAACGAATTGCTTTTTACAGTTATACTGCTGTTCCATTCAAATGTGACACAAGTACTGTATGCGTTTATCTAGCAAGGCCTACTTGAACCTGGGACTTCATCAGATTGTTGTAATTAAAGTGTTACACCACTGCTATCCTGTTTTACCATTTTCCATTTCAATTTTCATAAAATTAGAATATTGAACTCCAAAACATCTTTTACTAGAAACAAAGGGGAACTGCTTGTTTTGCAACGTTGAGGATGACCGTGGTTCACAAGCTAGATGCAGTAACTTATATAAATGTGTAATTATGATGGTCTGAACCTCTTGGAACAATTGGAAATCGTAACGGTAAATTGCAAGAGTACTGTATAACAATCGAGCACACAAAAAGGCAGATTCCAAAGATACAACAATTTTTTTTCTTACAAATAAAACACTGTGCAAAACAACCAATACAAAGGAAAACGTATACAGTGGTGTGAAAAAGTACACCCCATGAAAATGATTGTCTTTTTTTACATTTTTAGATAAAAGAATATTTGATCATCATTTCAACAATACTGATAGATAAAGGTGATCTCATTTTTAAAAAATAACATTGAAAAATCCCATTTTGCACTCATTTGTACCATTCAAATCAACAGAACATCCAATTTCCTTGTGCAGAAAAAGTTAGTACACCCCTACCTTGAGAATCAGGTACACCAAAACAGGTGCAAACGATTTAGATCATCATTAGAGTGACTAATGAAAAAGTAACTAACTAGAGTTGACCTTGCAACAAGACAATGACCCAAACACTAAACGTCAAAGTTGAAGGAGTTCTATAAGGAGGAGTGGGCAAAAAGTTCTCCAAGTCGATGTAGGAGACTGATAGACAATTACAAGAAATGGAAAAAAAAGTGATTTCTGCTAAAGGGGGCGACACCAGCTGCTGAAGCTAGAGTATGTACTTATTTTTTCCTCCACAGTAGACAATTGCATTTCTGACTGAATTTTGTTGAATAAATGATTAAAAAGAATCATTTTTATTTGTTAAATTAGATCACCTTTATCTATCAATATTGTTGAAATAAAGATCAAATATACATACACGCAAATATGTTGAAAAACACACCTTTTAATGGGGTGTACTTTTACACAGCACTGTACACTGGATACCCATGGCTTTAGCTGCTTTTCTGAATGCCCAACATTATTCAGTGCCGTCACCAAAGTCCAAGTGTATTGTTTTGTTGATCAGGAAAAAGGAATCAGGTGAGAGAAGGTCTTAGAAAGAATTCAGTTTTGTATACCGTTTCGATTGCTTTAGCTATGTTTCAATAAGGTTGAGTTTTTGGTCCTTTAGGATGCCAGGTGTTCAGGAGGTCAAGAAAGCAGAGAGACGTTCCCAACACTTTGTAATTCAAGAAGTTACAACACCTACCCAGCCATGTTCTGTCTATCTAGCTATCTGACTATCACACCTATCTGTGTCTGTGTGTCTCATGGAGAGCAAGCTGGGATATGCAAAAAGATCATTCCTAATGCAAGAAATTGTAAGGGGTTAATAAAGTAATGTTATTATTATTATTATTATTATTATTGTCATTAGGTGTAGTGATACTACCAGAGTCTTAGAGATGCAGATACTGAGGTGCCAAGGTAAACAGTTCCTCACTGAAAGTTTCAGATTGTACCCAGTTTACGATGCCCTTGTTTCTGTCTGAAATCCTGCTCAACCTGCTTTTCAAATGACCAAAAGTAATATTTCTGAATCATTTAGAATTGTACTGGATTTAAAACTGGATTGCAAAATCAACACGGATTATGAAAATGTACAACTTCACAGAACATATTGCTAATATTTTTGTTAACATAGCCATTAGATATTTAACGACAGTATTAATTAATATCCCTATAACATATCAGCATGGAAAACCGGTCTTGGGTTCTGTCTGATTTTTCAGCTCCTCGGAAGACAGGTTCTAATCTCACACTTCAGTATCTTTTTACCTTTAGGTGCCACACAGCACACCAGATTTCTATTTCAATTGCCCCACAAAGGGTTCCTACTCAGTTTAAATGTGTATTTAAAAAAAACTGTAAAACTAGATTAAGGGTATTGATAGCTATAAAAAGTAAATCAAAGCCGATAGACTGTGCTGCTGAACCAGAGGTTACAAATACAGAAACACAAGTTAAGGCTCAGAACGACTGCTAAATAAGTAAGAACAGATAAAGAATATACAGTAGAATCCACATCTACAACTTTTACAGTGGAACAGTGCAGATAAACTTCAATAAATTCCTACCCCAATTAGGACTTCTGCTCTCTCCTGCTTAGATATGTTAGTGCTCTATCTTCAAAAGATGTATTGTGCATCTCTTAAGGGGGGACTTTTCTTTGCAAAGCTCACATGCTCTGCTTCCATGACATTATTTGAAATAACCACAATCTTTCACTTAAATCTGTCAGTTCATTTCAGACTAGAAATGAGCAAGAGCTTCCATGTCACTGTCACTTTTTCCTCATATGCAAAGTCATACAAATTGGGTTTCTATTCCATACGAGTCAGAATGCCCTCAGGAGATGTAGAACCATTCCCAAACCTCCTTTTAAACTTAATAGGAATTACTCTGCTCCAGATATGTGCCAGTGGTGAGCACAAGGCTTCTTGGAACTCACAGGCAAACATCAGCAACAGCACGATACATGTTAGTGAGAATGAAGAACAGATAAGAGTTTCAGATGCTAGCAAAAATGTCCTTCTCAAACCCAGTATATGCACATTTGAGTTTCAGTTTTAGGCTTATAACTATTTAGAAGTAGAAAAAATAAATATTGATTCAGTTTAACTTTATGAAATTATAGTATATGGGTATATTACAGTATGCCATATATAGTTAATATGGTTAAACTCAGATTAAACAAAACCACCTTAAAAATGTTTGTTTTATAATGGTGATTTGTACTACTGACAAGGAGCGCTACAGGAGGTCATTCTTGCCTTCTAAAATAAGACTGTACAACGCATCCACTTTGTGTCTGGGCAGGGGCAACATTGACATTGACCTGTTTCTGGACTGAACAGTAAATTCTCTGCTACATCTGGCTTTCCCATTTACAACTGTTTGGGTGCAATATATGCCAGGGACTTGTGCAATACATTTATACTTACATTTTGCAATACAACATTTTGTGTACAGTTCTGGTTTGTTCTTTGTATGTTCTGGACTGTGAGTAACTCTTCTTAGTGCACTTGTATTGTATTATTGTATCATTTGTTACACTGTTTTGTGTTGACTGTTAAGCTGCTGTTGCACTGCAATTTCCCTCACGGGATCAATAAAGTATCTATCTAAATATCAAGGATGACAAACTATTGCAGTTACTATTCTATTTGATACTAAGACATTTGGAACACGTTAACTTACTGCCATAGTTGGGTTTTGAAATTTGTGGTAATCATTTTTATACATATAGAAAGATTTTTTGCTTCTCGACATCTGAGGGTAAAGATCGCTTTGCCCTACACTGTGACCTGACCTTCAGGTGGTACTACTGTAGTGGTAGTAACCAACGCTTACAGCCATCTCCAGTACTTATGACTTCACCTCCTAATGAAGATTTACTGATCAATAACAGCCCTCTATTTACAACTTATCATACAGAGCAAATGAGACAGAACCAAACCAACATACTGTACCTGTGACCTCAAATTCCCCAAGAATATTGCTTGTACCCAGTCCCTCAAAATAACTTAAGGGATAGTCAATATGAAACTCCATTCTGACCACTGAGATAAGAGAAAACTAATTGCTTTTTACAGTTATATGCGTTTATCTAGCAAGGCCTACTTGAATCTGGGCCTTCATCAGATTGTTACACCACTGCTATCCTGTTTTACCATTTTCCATTTCAATTTTCATAAAATTAGAATATTGAACTCCAAAACATCTTTTATACCAACATGCTTTGAAGTACCACAGTAAGCACCAAAACATTTTGACTAGAAATGCAAGGACTAATGTTTTGTAGTTGGTCTGTAAATACTGTTGGGAAGGTATGTTCTGTGACACAGGTATGGCCATATCTAGTTTAGGCCTTTGAGCAAAATGTGGTGAGGACACTGGTTAAAAGCCAATTACAGATGCCTTGCAAAATAATAATAGTAATAATAATAATAATTACTTACTTATAAGGCGCTTTTCTGGACACTCCACTCAAAGTGCTTTACGGGTAATGGGGATCCCCTCCACCGCCAATGTGCAGCATCCACCTGGTAATTAGAGTAAAGCAATCAAACTCTTGCACAATTATCGCATATTATTGCTTTAAAGCTTGCAGTTATGATATTTCGCTGAAGCAATTATCTTTATAACAATTATATCTATATTCAAACAAAAAAAGAAGTAAATAGTTTAAAAGAAAAACAGAAAACACCGTTTATGGTGGCAAATCTAAATTAATTCAGGTACACAGAATTACCTTAACAAGCCGCACAATTAGTATAATAAGTGTCCTCTCTGTGTGCGGTAAGAGAGGCCCTTAATTCAGATTGTGAATTGCAAGCAAGGCCTCAACCATAAATACCGAGGAGTTTTTAAAACCACTCACGGATCATGAGAAGGGAATAAAAACAGTTTAGCGTGTATTTTTTGCTTTCCACGGTATACTTCTCGTTACCGAAAAATACTTTTTGAATCGTTTCTCAAAATATTGCAAATACAACTGATATCCAATATTCCCCGAACACGGAGGAAAACATTAAGTTTGTTTTCACTTCAGTGAAACTGTTCTGTAACAAACAAATTAACAGTATACTCTTGGCAGGCCTACTGTATATCACACAAAGTGCGCATCTGTTTCATTATACAAATTTCTACCAGCAAAATCAAAATACCAACACGTACTATACTGGTCTGAACAAAACAAGACAACCTGAGATTTTCCAAACTTTGTTTCGTAATTAGATACATCAGCATAAAGCAAATGTACCTCTTTTTGATAGTTAAACTTATCTGGCGTTTACGTTAAGAGAAGCAGGAAATTACAAGCGCAAAAGCAAAACATTCGCTAAAATATATAAAAAGCATTTTTCCTTACCTCGATGAAGTTCGTTCATTTGACTGTTTTCACTGCGAGCTCCCACGAATTTGAAAAAACAAAAATGAGTGCTAAACGCCGATCCAGCGCTTTTAAATCGACCGGTATAAAAAAAAGCTAATTTAATAGGTTAAAATAGCTGTCACTCAGCGTATTCTGACCATACACACCAGAACCCGCCTCTCTAGAGCAGGTAAGCGCAGTTTTTTTTATTTTACTAAACTTTTTTTTATGATGAGTTACTGTAAGCCCATAAAAAACAGAAATTTGCCCCCCCCAAAAGTATAAAAACACATTTTTAAAACTGTAAACATTTTAAGAAGCCTCTATAGGGCTGGCGGTATTGAAATACTACAGTACAAATGTCTTCTTTTCATATTTTTATTTATTTTACATTTTTTTGAAGGCTGAGAAAACCTTTTGATGGCCTGTCTTCATAAAATAACAAGCAGTGACGGGATGAATGGCCTGTTTCCATCATCAATTTTTCTTAATGTTTTAAAAGTGTCACACTTTCATGGAAAAACCAATCAATGACATTTATTGTATGACATTGTATTTGTATGGGGAATCGATCTCATATTCCAATAATAGCAGAGCAAAACCACGCAGTGAATTAAGAAATCCTTTTCTTCCAGAGGTCACTTTAGTCGTGATGCAGTTCTGGTGATGATAAAATATATATTTTTCATACTCAACTGAGAAGCTTCAAATATACTGTAGAACAAAATCGGACCGCAGCAAGGTCATCCAAAAATCAACAGATAGATCTGGCATTCAGATTGCTTCCAGCTGAAGTACTTTGCATTTTGCAAGATACATGACACCTAAGAAGGTCAGCAGGTGTTATATTTATAATGCCTGTTACATGCTGCTGTGTTAGGAGGATGAAATAAGAAACTAAACTGTAGAGTAGGGTTCAAAACTAACATGAGAAAGGTAACAAGCCAGAGGTGGTCATTTTGGCCCTCTAGCTCATTTCATTACCAGCAGCTGGGAGATTTGAGAATCGAATCCATTTTTTTCTTGAAATAAACCAAGTTATTAGCTTTGATAACAGTCAGTCCAAAAATCTTACATGGTGAAAGGAAGTTCCTCCGGTCTCTGTTTCAAACTTACATTTCCATAACTTCCACTTCTGTTCTCTGTCTGATGTTAAACTCTTGATTCTGAAGAAATCCGACTAGGCAGACTTTTTAATACTTTTGAGGATTTTGAAGAATCGGGCATCATTGTAAATTTTTCAGTTCATTCCTTTAAAATGAAAAGTATGAGTTCAGTCTTCCCTGGAACGATTCTTAGGCAGCAATCTATTTTGTCTAACAAGGTGAGTATGATTGTGAACAATATTCTAAATGAGGTGGGGCAGGCCAAGCCAGAGAGGACTCAAATTACAGCTCACCAGCAACTGCAGGCCTCTATTACTGTAATTAGTCTCACAGATATTAGTGATATTAGTTAATGAATTAAATGATTGGTGAGGGGTTCAGATGGCACATTCTAAAATGGTGGTATTAAAGTAATTTTGGTATAAAAAGGGACTTCAATTCCAAACCCAGGCTGCTATCTGTGTGGAGTTTGCATGTTTTCTCCGTGTTCAAGTCAGTTTCCTTTGTGTACTCTGGTTTCTGCCCAAAGACATACTGGTAGGTCAACTGGCTTGTTGGAAAATTGGCCCTGGTGTGAGTTTGTGTGTTTGTGTCTGTGTGTGCCCTGTGACGGACTAGCATCCCATCCAGGGTGTATCCTGCCTTGTGCCCTTTTCTTGCTGGGATTGGCTCCTGTATTGGATAAGAGGGATGAGGGGATGGATGGGTATTACCCCTGTCTTGAATGCCTGCTGAAAGAGTTCGGCTAATGTTCGATTGAAAAAAAATCTCACTCACTTAGGTATAATTGGTAGAATGCTACTGGGCCCAGGAGATTTGCTTAAGTGCTTCTAATCCCTGTAACAATGCTTCCTCTTACATGATAATACTATGTAATACTGAACTGACTCTTTGCGTAGCCTGGAGCATATTTCAATTACTTACTTGGTAAATACCTTAGTGAAATATTAATTTAATATATTACCCATTCCAATTTCATCATCTAAATGTTTCCCTTTATTACTCCTTGAACACTATGACCTTTTCATAACTATTACCCAAAGACATTTTGAGACCTTTGTATTCATCTACTGCAGGTTGCATTCCTGTGCCTAAATGGTCTTTTTGATGTATAGTCCTACAGCTCACCCCTTTCCATCTTTCCTGTCTCCAAAATGGCAGTCTATCCACTAATGTATTTCTCACTGTCACTCCGATTCTGTGATTCCAGTTAAATCACAACTACATGTTCACGCAGAGAAAGGGGAGCCGACCGGTCAGCTTTGGCACAACCTGCACACCTGCGGGCGGACCGCCCCGCTTACTGCCCCACCCCACGCACCTGTGGGCAGACCGCCCCGCTTACTGCCCCACCCCACGCACCTGTGGGCAGACCGCCCCGCTTACTGCCCCACCCCGCACACCTGAGGGCGGACCGCCCCGCTTACTGCCCCACCCCACACACCTGAGGCCGGACCGCCCTGCTTACTGCCCCACCCCACACACCTGAGGGCGGACCGCCCTGCTTACTGCCCCACCCCACACCTGAGGGCAGACCGCCCTGCTTACTGCCCCACCCCGCACACCTGAGGGCAGACCGCCCTGCTTACTGCCCCACCCCACACACCTGAGGGCGGACCGCCCCGCTTACTGCCCCACCCCACACACCTGAGGGCAGACCGCCTGCTTACTGCCCCACCCCACGCACCTGTGGGCAGACCGCCCCGCTTACTGCCCCACCCCACACACCTGAGGGCGGACCGCCCTGCTTACTGCCCCACCTGCGCACCTGAGGGCAGACCGCCCTGCTTACTGCCCCACCACGCACACCTGAGGGCAGACCGCCCTGCTTACTGCCCCACCACGCACACCTGCGGGCAGACCGCCCGGCTTACTGCCCCACCCCGCGCACCTGAGGGCGGGCCGCCCTGCTTACTGCCCCACCCCGCACACCTGAGGGCAGACCGCCCCGCTTACTGCCCCACCCCGCACACCTGAGGGCAGACCGCCTGCTTACTGCCCCACCCCGCACACCTGAGGGCAGACCGCCCTGCTTACTGCCCCACCTGCGCACCTGAGGGCGGGCCGCCCTGCTTACTGCCCCACCCACACACCTGAGGGCAGACCGCCTGCTTACTGCCCCACCCCACACACCTGAGGGCAGACCGCCCCGCTTACTGCCCCACCCCACACACCTGAGGGCGGACCGCCCTACTTACTGCCCCACCCCGCGCACCTGAGGGCGGACCGCCCTGCTTACTGCCCCACCCCGCACACCTGAGGGCAGACCGCCCCGCTTACTGCCCCACCCCACACACCTGAGGGCAGACCGCCCTCCTTACTGCCCCACCCCGCACACCTGAGGGCAGACCGCCCTACTTACTGCCCCACCCCGCACACCTGAGGGCAGACCGCCCTCCTTACTGCCCCACCCCGCACACCTGAGGGCAGACCGCCCCGCTTACTGCCCCACCCCACACACCTGAGGGCAGACCGCCTGCTTACTGCCCCACCCCGCACACCTGAGGGCAGACCGCCCTGCTTACTGCCCCACCCCACACACCTGAGGGCAGACCGCCCTGTTTACTGCCCCACCCCGCACACCTGAGGGCAGACCGCCCTGCTTACTGCCCCACCCACACACCTGAGGGCAGACCGCCCCGCTTACTGCCCCACCCCGCACACCTGAGGGCGGACCGCCCCGCTTACTGCCCCACCCCGCACACCTGAGGGCGGACCGCCCCGCTTACTGCCCCACCCCGCACACCTGAGGGCAGACCGCCCCGCTTACTGCCCCACCCACACACCTGAGGGCGGGCCCCCCGCTTACTGCCCCACCCCACACACCTGAGGGCAGACCGCCCTGCTTACTGCCCCACCCCACACACCTGAGGGCAGACCGCCCTGCTTACTGCCCCACCCCACACACCTGAGGGCAGACCGCCCTGCTTACTGCCCCACCCCACACACCTGAGGGCAGACCGCCTGCTTACTGCCCCACCCCACACACCTGAGGGCAGACCGCCCTGCTTACTGCCCCACCCCGCACACCTGAGGGCGGACCGCCCCGCTTACTGCCCCACCCCGCACACCTGAGGGCAGACCGCCCCGCTTACTGCCCCACCACGCACACCTGAGGGCAGACCGCCCCGCTTACTGCCCCACCCCACACACCTGAGGGCAGACCGCCCCGCTTACTGCCCCACCCCACACACCTGAGGGCGGACCGCCTGCTCACTGCGCCACCCCACACACCTGAGGGCAGACCGCCCTGCTTACTGCCCCACCCCACACACCTGAGGGCAGACCGCCCTGCTTACTGCCCCACCCCACACACCTGAGGGCAGACCGCCCCGCTTACTGCCCCACCCCGCACACCTGAGGGCGGGCCCCCCGCTTACTGCCCCACCCCACACACCTGAGGGCAGACCGCCCTGCTCACTGCCCCACCCCACACACCTGAGGGCGGACCGCCCTGCTTACTGCCCCACCCCGCACACCTGAGGGCAGACCGCCCCGCTTACTGCCCCACCCCGCACACCTGAGGGCAGACCGCCCCGCTTACTGCCCCACCACGCACACCTGAGGGCAGACCGCCCCGCTTACTGCCCCACCCCACACACCTGAGGGCAGACCGCCCCGCTTACTGCCCCACCCCACACACCTGAGGGCAGACCGCCCTGCTTACTGCCCCACCCCGCACACCTGAGGGCGGACCGCCCTGCTTACTGCCCCACCCCACACACCTGAGGGCGGACCGCCCTGCTTACTGCCCCACCCCACACACCTGAGGGCAGACCGCCCTGCTTACTGCCCCACCCCGCACACCTGAGGGCGGGCCCCCCGCTTACTGCGCCACCCCACACACCTGAGGGCGGGCCCCCCGCTTACTGCCCCACCCCACACACCTGAGGGCAGACCGCCTGCTTACTGCCCCACCCCACACACCTGAGGGCAGACCGCCCTGCTTACTGCCCCACCCCACACACCTGAGGGCAGACCGCCCCGCTTACTGCCCCACCCCGCACACCTGTGGGCAGACCGCCCCGCTTACTGCCCCACCCCGCACACCTGAGGGCGGGCCCCCCGCTTACTGCCCCACCCCACACACCTGAGGGCGGACCGCCCTGCTTACTGCCCCACCCCACACACCTGAGGGCAGACCGCCCTGTTTACTGCCCCACCCCGCACACCTGAGGGCAGACCGCCCCGCTTACTGCCCCACCCCACACACCTGAGGGCAGACCGCCCTGCTTACTGCCCCACCCACACACCTGAGGGCAGACCGCCCTGTTTACTGCCCCACCCCGCACACCTGAGGGCAGACCGCCCTGCTTACTGCCCCACCCACACACCTGAGGGCGGACCGCCTGCTTACTGCCCCACCCCGCACACCTGAGGGCAGACCGCCCTGCTTACTGCCCCACCCCACACACCTGAGGGCAGACCGCCCCGCTTACTGCCCCACCCCGCACACCTGAGGGCGGACCGCCCCGCTTACTGCCCCACCCCGCGCACCTGCGGGCAGACCGCCTGCTTACTGCCCCACCCCACACACCTGAGGGCAGACCGCCCTGCTTACTGCCCCACCCCGCACACCTGAGGGCGGACCGCCCCGCTTACTGCCCCACCCCGCACACCTGAGGGCAGACCGCCCCGCTTACTGCCCCACCACGCACACCTGAGGGCGGACCGCCCCGCTTACTGCCCCACCCCACACACCTGAGGGCGGGCCCCCCGCTTACTGCCCCACCCCACACACCTGAGGGCGGGCCCCCCGCTTACTGCCCCACCCCACACACCTGAGGGCAGACCGCCCTGCTCACTGCCCCACCCCACACACCTGAGGGCGGACCGCCCTGCTTACTGCCCCACCCCGCACACCTGAGGGCAGACCGCCCCGCTTACTGCCCCACCCCGCACACCTGAGGGCAGACCGCCCCGCTTACTGCCCCACCACGCACACCTGAGGGCAGACCGCCCCGCTTACTGCCCCACCCCACACACCTGAGGGCGGGCCCCCCGCTTACTGCCCCACCCCACACACCTGAGGGCAGACCGCCCCGCTTACTGCCCCACCCCACACACCTGAGGGCAGACCGCCCTGCTTACTGCCCCACCCCGCACACCTGAGGGCAGACCGCCCTGCTTACTGCCCCACCCCACACACCTGAGGGCAGACCGCCCTGCTTACTGCCCCACCCCACACACCTGAGGGCAGACCGCCCCGCTTACTGCCCCACCCCGCACACCTGAGGGCGGGCCCCCCGCTTACTGCCCCACCCCACACACCTGAGGGCAGACCGCCTGCTTACTGCCCCACCCCACACACCTGAGGGCAGACCGCCCTGCTTACTGCCCCACCCCACACACCTGAGGGCAGACCGCCCCGCTTACTGCCCCACCCCGCACACCTGTGGGCAGACCGCCCCGCTTACTGCCCCACCCCGCACACCTGAGGGCGGGCCCCCCGCTTACTGCCCCACCCCACACACCTGAGGGCGGACCGCCCTGCTTACTGCCCCACCCCACACACCTGAGGGCAGACCGCCCTGTTTACTGCCCCACCCCGCACACCTGAGGGCAGACCGCCCCGCTTACTGCCCCACCCCACACACCTGAGGGCAGACCGCCCTGCTTACTGCCCCACCCACACACCTGAGGGCAGACCGCCCTGTTTACTGCCCCACCCCGCACACCTGAGGGCAGACCGCCCTGCTTACTGCCCCACCCACACACCTGAGGGCGGACCGCCTGCTTACTGCCCCACCCCGCGCACCTGCGGGCAGACCGCCTGCTTACTGCCCCACCCCACACACCTGAGGGCAGACCGCCCTGCTTACTGCCCCACCCCGCACACCTGAGGGCAGACCGCCCTGCTTACTGCCCCACCCACACACCTGAGGGCGGGCCCCCCGCTTACTGCCCCACCCCACACACCTGAGGGCAGACCGCCCTGCTCACTGCCCCACCCCACACACCTGAGGGCGGACCGCCCTGCTTACTGCCCCACCCCACACACCTGAGGGCGGGCCGCCCTGCTTACTGCCCCACCCCACACACCTGAGGGCAGACCGCCTGCTTACTGCCCCACCCCGCACACCTGAGGGCAGACCGCCCTGCTTACTGCCCCACCCACACACCTGAGGGCGGACCGCCCTGCTTACTGCCCCACCCCACACACCTGAGGGCAGACCGCCCTGCTTACTGCCCCACCCCACACACCTGAGGGCAGACCGCCCTGCTTACTGCCCCACCCCACACACCTGAGGGCAGACCGCCCTGCTTACTGCCCCACCCCGCACACCTGTGGGCAGACCGCCCCGCTTACTGCCCCACCCCGCACACCTGAGGGCGGGCCCCCCGCTTACTGCCCCACCCCACACACCTGAGGGCGGACCGCCCTGCTTACTGCCCCACCCCACACACCTGAGGGCAGACCGCCCTGTTTACTGCCCCACCCCGCACACCTGAGGGCAGACCGCCCTGCTTACTGCCCCACCCACACACCTGAGGGCGGACCGCCTGCTTACTGCCCCACCCCGCGCACCTGAGGGCAGACCGCCTGCTTACTGCCCCACCCCGCACACCTGAGGGCGGACCGCCCCGCTTACTGCCCCACCCCGCACACCTGAGGGCGGGCCCCCCGCTTACTGCGCCACCCACACACCTGAGGGCAGACCGCCCTGCTTACTGCCCCACCCCACACACCTGAGGGCAGACCGCCCCGCTTACTGCCCCACCCCACACACCTGAGGGCGGGCCCCCCGCTTACTGCGCCACCCCACACACCTGCGGGCAGACCGCCCTGCTTACTGCCCCACCCCGCGCACCTGCGGGCAGACCGCCCTGCTCACTGCGCCACCCCGCGCACCTGCGGGCAGACCGCCCCGCTTACTGCCCCACCACGCACACCTGAGGGCGGACCGCCCTGCTTACTGCCCCACCCCACACACCTGCGGGCAGACCGCCCTGCTTACTGCCCCACCCCACACACCTGAGGGCAGACCGCCCTGCTCACTGCCCCACCCCGCACACCTGAGGGCGGACCGCCCCGCTTACTGCCCCACCCCACACACCTGAGGGCGGGCCCCCCGCTTACTGCGCCACCCCACACACCTGAGGGCGGACCGCCTGCTCACTGCGCCACCCCGCGCACCTGTGGGCAGACCGCCCTGCTCACTGCGCCACCCCGCGCACCTGTGGGCAGACCGCCCTGCTCACTGCGCCACCCCGCGCACCTGCGGGCCTGCAGAAGGGCCATCCTCCGAAGGGCTCCACCAGCGGGCTTGCGGACGGGGCAGGGCCCAGTAAAAGCTAAACCCAGCAGAAACGAATTTCGCCGGGTGATCTCCCTGCAGCTGAAGAGGCGCCGGTGCTGCATTGGGAGCCCCTGAGTTCCCTCTCTTGACAAGAACCTGTCCTGCTTTGACACACCGGTAGTGATATCAAGTGTCCTACTGCTCAGATACTGGGAGGGGGGTGTTGGAGTGCTGCTGCTGATTAAGATTAACAATATCCTATTGTAAGGAAAAAAAGGGGGGGATTTTGGTCTTTCCGGTACTTAAGGCTCAAGTCAAATCTTTTTTGCACTGTACTTTTATCCTGCAGATAATCCTATAGCAATTATCTGACGTTACCTTAGGAGTACTATGGTGGAAATTCTGAGAGGATATCACTGAAGTGGAGTTGGCAAGAGGGTTGGTTGTTTTTAATTCTGTTTTTAAAAACAATAATAGGATTTAAGTCACACAAAGGAAAAACATGAGTAATTGTTCAAGGAGTTTAGTCCAGTAGATTTCCATCAACTGCTGAGGCCTGTTATTTGTATGAACAATATAAGCAGTACCTTCATAAACAAATACCTTAATGCACAGTACACAATATGACAAACTGGAAAAACACAGTGCACCCATAGTATAAACACTGGATAAATGTGGTAAATTCAATGGTGTTGTTTAAAATGAACCATGGCAATTATTAATATGTCTTTTCCTGTTTGCATACAGTGTACTCACTCACCCTATTCATGCCAGAAATGAAAGAGGGGTTGGCATCATTACCTGGCAAGCCATTCTAAGACAAAATACTTTCACATCTCTTTTACCGTGCTGTGGGGATAGATGGGAGTGAAGAAAAGGCCCATTTACGAAAAATTGTAAATAAACAGCTGCAATGCCCTCTGCACTCCACAGCTCACCATTATCCATTAAGTTGCCTGTTTTTTCACTCAGGATAATGTCTAGAGGCCTGTCCGTAGGCCCAAACTAGCAAATACTAAATGAATGTTTGCCAATACTTGAATTTAGTGGGACATAAATATAAATATTGATTGTCACAAGCCATCAAAGTACTACAGAAGAATGTGATAACGTTTATAACAAGGTTTCAATCAAGAAGAAGGTCATTTGGTAGAGAAGGCTGTCTTAATTAAAATCCCCCAAAAACATGCCTCATTGTAAACCTGGATTTTCTAAATATATTGAGTATCATACTGTGTACAGAATGTTGTGTTGTTGTAGTATGCATCTATAGAGGCTGATCCTCTGAAACTACCTCCTCTTTTTCATGTCACTAGCCTTGGAATGTCTGTATCCATTTCCAGCACAGATAGTGATTTTGGTAACAATGCATGTCTCACTACTGCTGGGCACACTGGAGGGCACAACACTTACTGTAGTTACATTAGAACATGTAGTGTTATGCTAATGAAGTGTAACAAGTTGTTGCTCATATATTCACAATCCCTCAGTTTCTATGAATGTAAAGGAATATTCACTGCGGTTGGTCTTCATTCAGAAGTTTTGTAACATCTTGAAGTTCTGACAGTACATTAAAAAGAGGAAAGAGCACTCTATGGCCTCACAGTTCAGTTCACAGTTATCTGGGTCTCCTGTGAGAAGTTTACATAAACAGTAAGTGACATTTAAAAAAATGGTGACCTGTATGCTATTTAATATTGCACTGAAAGATCAAATCAATTCAAGTAATTCAAGTAATTAATTAAAGTAAATAAAGTTTATGCTTCCTAAGCAAAGCCAATCCACAAAGGTTACATGCTACACTGTCTCATGTTGCTTGAGAAACTCACATATTAAAGTTTATATTTTAATACTTATAGAGGAAACATATCTGTGATTAGTATTGAAAATGAATATGAAAAATACGTGTAATATCCTTTTTAATTGCAATTTAGTTACAGAAAGTTAGTGGGATGGCGGCTGTTATCTCATGAATTGCTGTTGTATGGTAATGCAGGGATGTACTGTACAAAAGCTGTCAGGTATTAGCTATTCAGCAAATCTTGTGGACTTGGTTTCAGGAAAATGTAAAGATCATTAATAAGATTAAGATTCATAATATGACACCTGACAGTTTGCAAGGGAAGTGGAAACACTATGCTCATCTCATCAAGGCAGCATCTATAGTGGATTATCTAGCACAATTATGGCAACCACCTGTCAGGATGCTGCAACATTTCCTGTGCATTTACTGTATGTTCGAGCTTCTCCACTATTCTGAGACACCACAAGAACACAGGTTATCCAGCCATCACAAGAACACAGGTTATCCAGCCATGTTTGATCTGCTATGGGATTCGTTCTTCCATGATTATAGCCTAGTCACTGCCCAGATGAGAAGCATGTCTTATGAGGTGAGGGAGTCTGACATTCACATTTTTGCTGTACTCCTGCTTGTGTGCTTCACTGCAGGAGCAACTTTACAAGTTGTGTACAGTATGTAATGTCTAGTCTACAATGTCCTCCAGCAGTCTGATGGTTCAGGACATTTGTCTCATGGACAGGACAGCATGTTTGCTGACAAGTGAAAAGAGAAATTTATTTGTGACCTATTTTACAGAGGGCATTGTTTTATTTTTACTTGGGTGTTTTGATTGAATTGAATGGGGAGCATCAGGGCTTTGACTTCGAGGTTAGATAGGGAGGGATCCCTACCCTTTTAGTATCTTTTCTGGGGGGGTCCTGTTTTTGTGGAGGGTGATTAGTACCCTGTTAGATAAAAAGATGAAGGATATTATTTCTGTTTCTTCATCGTTCCTGGCAGCTGTTATGTAGACTATTCACTCACATTACCTGTTCTTTTCTGACATTATGTCTGATCTCTATTACTTAAAAGTAATGTTTCTACTCTGATGTAGGATGTATGCAGGATAGATTTTCCTACTAAATCTGTTGATTAATAAGAACTGCTATAGAGGAAAAGATAGAAGGTGCTATGGGTGTCATAACTGAAAGATGTTAGTAGATGTGCTAATTAAATTATGTTGCCTTTTATCCACAGAACAAAATAAAAGTTTCTAATTGTGTTACAAAGGAATTTTCAAATTTCTTATTGAGAACAGTGGGTAAAAATAGTGAAATTAGAATAGTTCAAAATCAGTATTTCAGTTTACAAATAATTTGTCAATGTTTATAGCCATATAAAAGTTGTTCTAGACTTTTTAATTTTTAACTAAGTCTCTGTTGGACCTTGCTAAGATTAATGTGATTCTAGCTGTAGATATGATTGCGGTCATGAAGTGGAGAAATGGAGTGTTGCTGTGGGATTATCCTCATTACTTTGGAATTATTTCACTTGTGTAATAATGAGGTCTTTTGGAGGAAACTCAGTAGGACACAAATGATAGGAGGATTGTGGCTTTTTTGTTGGCAAAGTGTGAAAGGTAACAAAAACGTTCACATAAAAGATGACCTCAAATAAATCTTACCGTCCTTCCAAATCCATTCTAATATTTTTCAGTTTGTGTTTTTAGGTTATGTTATCCAACATGCACTTAAACAACATGCTTGGAAAAAAAAAACATGTAAAGTTCAAGAACAGAGACAAAAATCAAGTTATACATGAAGGGACCTTCCTTTGAACTAGACTTAATAAGCAGCTGTCTTAAATCGCAGACTTGCAGATTGCGCCTGACCACCTCCTGTGAAATGCTTTTGTCTTAATAGCTCTTTAGGGAGTGAAGGAGGGAAAGAACTATCCCTATTATCATCACCTGTACATCAGCTGTTGTTCTTCCCTCTGTCTTCCCAATTGATCAATCCGATCACGCCTCCATTCTGCTACTTGCCGTTTACAAGCAGAAGCTTTAACAGGAGAGGCCAGTGTTAAGAACCATTCAACGTTGGTCGGATGAATCGGATTTTATACTAAATCACTGTTTTGCTACCACTGACTGACAGATCTTCCGCGAAGCTGCCGAAAATAATATCAATCTGTATACGGACTATGTTACTGGCTACATCAGTAAATGTATTGAAGACGTGGTTCCCAGGATTACTGTCCGCACATATCCAAATCCGAAACCGTGGATAAATGGTGAGATACGCGCCAAACTGAAAGCTAGGACAGCTGCTTTCAATTCTGGCGAGATGGATAAATACAAAAAATATGACCAGATACGACCTCAGGAAAGCTATCAAAATAGCTAAATACAACTATAGAGTCATATTATCACGGCTGCAACACACGGACCATGTGGAGTGGTATACACACCATTACAGACTACAAAACGCAACCCAGCTATGTCGCACAACAGTCTGCCTCTCTTCCTGATGAGCTAAATTCATTCTCTGCTCTGTTTGAGGTCAGCAACGCAGATCCAGTCAGGAAGATTCCAGAAATCCAAGACGGAAACCCACTGATCATATCCAGAGCGGACGTGTGTAAAGTTTTTTAAAAGACCAATCCACGCAAGGCTCCTGGCCCTGATGCTATCACTGGCTGTGTTCTGAAGGCATGTGCAGACCAGCTGGCAGATGTCTTCTTGGACATATTCAATCTCTCACTCTAGCTCAGTCTATAGTTCCTTCCTGCTTTAAGAAAACCACCATTGTCCCTGTTCCTAAAAAACCCAGAGTCAGCTGCCTAAAAGACTACCGCCCTGTTGCACTCACATCAGTTATCATGAAGTGCTTCGAGAGGCTGGTCAAAGCATACATCACCTCCTCACTGCCTGACACCCCAGACCCACTGCAATTTGCATATCGCCGGAACAGGTCAACAGAAGATGCTATTGCCACTGCCCTCCATACTGCCCTCTCACACCCGGATAAGAAAGGAACATATGTGAGAATGCTGTTTGTTGATTACAGCTCAGCATTCAATACTACAGTGCCCTCAAAGCTTGTCGTCAAGCTCCAGGACCTGGGATTGAACACCTCCCTCTGTAACTGGATTGGTCAGTTAAGAATTGGTCAGTTCTTAACCTTCTTTTCAAAGTCCCTAACTATCATAGCGGGGGGGTTATACTGCTTACTGGCCTTCTCCCTTCCTCCTCTCTCTCCCTCCGATGAGTGTTCACTGCAGAGGATCTGCCCCATGTCCCCATAAAGCACTTTGCCTGTGAAAGCTTAATGGGGACATTGAAACATAGAAAGCCTCCGTTTAAAGAGCTTTTTAAACAGTCACCTGACCAACTGTCTTCCAGCAACTGGTCAGGTGATGGGAGCAGCAACTCATTTCCCCAGAGGGTTCTGGGAAATGTGGTCCCCAACAATTCTGAAATGTTTAAAAACATTGTAGCAGCAAGGTATACAGTATGTTATAGTAAGAATTAAGTATTATTACAGATCTCTTAGAATCTTTTGGTTGCCTTGACAAGATAAAAACTCTAGCAGCTTGAGCCTCTGCATGATATACTAGGAATGTACAGTAGCTGTAAGAGACCTCTCTGATAAGCACTAAATCCCAATTCTTTGACACAAACCTCAAAGTCAAACTCAGCAACACTCTCTCCAGAACCACTTTCAGCACCACTTTTCTTTCCTGATGTAGAACATACAGATGGCAAGAAGACAAAGTCAAAGTAGATCGGACAGCTTCAATAAACCCAGCCCAGCTTTGTGTTCTACGGGCTTTTCACACTGCTTCCAGAACACTTTGGCAAAGGCGTCCAGATGAGTAAACACGTTAAATCTTGTACATTTTAAATAAACATTGTTATTCCAAACATATTTAAAAAGTTTAATTAACAACAGTAAGTACATGTGATTTGAATATGAATGTAATTAATTACATGTAACTTATTTAACTCATACTTGAGGATATTGACAAGAACTCATATGGTACTTCCTATCTTTTTACAGTAATTCCTGAGTAAATGATGAGCCATTGTATCAAAGCAATTTTATTCACAGATACACTATTTTTATTTTGCTTGTTATGGTACAGTATTAAGAAACTGTATATTGTATTTTATTGTAATACGTTTTTAAATGCAGAAATTGCTTATTATTTTGTCCCTTCAATTACTAATAGTTTTAAAGCACTCTCACAATTTAAAGTTACAGTGCCAGTAAATTGAACCATCACATCACTAAATTGTATGTAATCTATTTAATTCTTCATTTAAATAATTCTGCTTTTCTGTTAACTGCTTTAGTATAGTACCCATATAGGAACAAGTAATAGGTTTATTCCATGCTGAAAAAAAGAACAAAGAGAACACAACGTTTCGGCCGTGGAGCCTTCTTCAGGTGTGACACCTACGCATGCTGACGCAGCTACCCACCTGAACTACTAGTACCCATATAGTGCACACCCCTCTCTTCTTGTGTGATTTGGGCTTTTCATGGAAAAGTCAGGCACACATTTGCCCATGGCTGTAAGTGCTCATCCACCTCATTTATCTTTTAGCTAAGTAATCAATATGGCTCGTTGCCGGACTAGGGGAGATCTGATCAATGGTTTCTAAGAGCCAAATCAGTTGTGGTCCTTATTAATTGGTAATGCTTCATAATCTATACTTACTGTTTTTGGAAGAGCTGACTGCTCCAGTTTCTTACTGGCTTCACTTAAAAACCATCCAGTTCATAACAAGGAACAAAAGCAGATTCAGAGGAGTGTTGACTTGAGCTACAATAGTCTTAGACAAGGATACTGCTGTGATATCAGTGCAGTGATGAGAGGGTTTTAATTTACTGTAGCAATTATAAAATAGAACAGAAAACTGAGAGAGTGTTTTGACAACTATTGGGAATCAATCAAGCATACTAATTCACAGTCTCACACATGGATTGTAAATATAAAATATACAATTTATTGATACTCCCCCAAAACACACATAACAAAACAGATTGAAAAACAGAAATACTGACTTGCTGCCTCTTCCCCCCCTCTCACATTCAGGAGTTTTGCATGATTATGGCTATGAATCAGACCAGAAAACGCTGAGTACAAATCAGAAAGTTAACATAAAGAGAGTAGTAAATGATCATTAAAAGTGCATTTTGAGATAAAAAAGAATATTGCCTGTCTCAGGCTAGATAAAATACACTTGGGACTTAAATTGCTTTTAAAAATATTTTACTCATAATAAAAAAACAATAAAACATAAACAAAGACCTACAGTATACTTCTGATGTGAAAATCACTTGAATTTTGTGTATAATTTAGAGACTGCTTGACAGAACACAAATGCATTTTTCAGCTACAGTATCTGTAGCATAATACAGTAAGTAGAAATTGAACTAAAATTTGAGTTGGTACGCATAGAAATCGTAAAAAAGAAGAATAAAAAAAGTTGAATGTGTTGAATAGAAAAGGTTTTACATACATTTTGTTGTAATAGTTAATAACCGTTTACTGTGTGTTGATATAGAATTGTTACAACTGTTTGGTAAAGTTATGGACTTTAAAAATGTCAAAGGAAGGGATGTAGTATAGGGAGTAGACATCGGGAGACAACAGAACGAGAGAGTGGAAGGCGGGAATATATGGTGTAAGGGCGTGATTTGTGTAGTTAATAAAATAGTTAAAATAATATAAGAATGCAAAGCCATGTGAATGCAAAGACAATTGATTATCTTTGATTATCTTTCAAATACTGATCCACACTCGTGTCAATATCCTTCATCAGAAGGATTGGTAGAAAAAGCTCTCCAACATTTACCATCGTTCAAATAGCTTTTTGCTTTCAATACACTTTTGAAGAGTAGTTTTTGAAAAGACGTGACGCCAGATACCTTTTGTGAGGCACAGTGTGACATCATCATCGGTGTCCTGGGCGCTGTTTGTGATGTCATCTCTCCACATCAAGCCACACGCTTACAAAAGGAGTTTTAGGGAGGGTTCCCTTTACTGAATTGTTGATAAGTGCTTGCTTGTTGGTGCCATGTTTTCTTTTTCGAGGGTTCGAGTCTCCGTGACCCATGATAAACTAGAATCTCTGAGCTCTGAAATCAAACCACAGAACCGTGGAACCACAAGATCGACAGTACTGCTTGGAAACTGTCCGAACCGGGAATATGGAAATGAGATCATTACAGCCTGGAGAAGTTTTTTTTTTTTTGCTGTCGACATCTCTCCCGGTGGACCTGTTTTCTTCAGTTCTCCTGGTACAAAGTGCTACTCTGACGCAGGATCTGAATTTCACCCTGGGTACAAGCTCTGTTTCAGAGGTGAGGTAAGGGGGCTGGCTATGCGTGTGAAAACGAGAGGCGGTCCGTCTAGCTCGATTGGAATTTCTTAGGTAAGTGATCAATCACCTCTCATTAACCCGTTTCTTGAAAGAAAAAAACGGTATCATTTTTTTTAAACGTCGATATAAACATACTTCATGGCACTTTTCCTTTGCATCACTTTACTATCGGAGTTTAAATAAGGCTGCTATCGTAAATGTGTCTGATAGGTAATAACGAGCCCTGGCTGTCAATAATTGTGCTGGCTGTTAGCAATGTTCCCTGACAGCTGTTCCACTAGTCAGACCGCCGCCGAAACCAAACATCACGGCGTGTCGCCACAAGGGGGCGCTCGGTGCTTAACCACTGTCCGCTAGTTTGGGCTCCCGGTCTTAAACATCTGCCGTCCGGCTGTTCACAGCTAGTTTCTCAAGAAACGTCGTCACTTTGTTTTTTGTTTTTTAAAAAAAGTACTTTGCTTGTTAAGGTTGCTAAGAGATCGCTGTGAAACACATAGTAAAAACCCATCAGCTGCTTAAGTAGCTTATTGGGTCGGCAACAGCTGCAGAGACTATTGGTTTCTTATGTACCTGGGAGTGTTTGCGCATTGATAAACGGTGTTTGGGGATGTTCAATTGTACTCGGATGTATCCGAGCGCATACCTGTGAGCTAATAATGGCCCCAGGAAGCTGTTCACGTGGGCAGCTCTAATCTGAAGTGCAAAAACTCTTCAGGGCAGCGACGGTCTGGTTTCATGTTCTTATTCCCCGCTTGGAAGATCCTTTCATAATGAATTTGATATGTTTATTTTTATTGGCACGGATCTTTCCAAAAAGCAAGAGGCGAGGCCAAAGAAGAGGGAGAACTGATCGACATAATGTTGATTTTTATTTTACGGGGGAAAAAAAAGGATAACTGTGAAGGCAGCACTGTATTGCAGTGGCGGGGAAAGAAAGATTTTCCTAAGCTGCGTTTAAAGGGGGCAGTTTTTTTCGTCTCGCTATCTGGATCATCACTTTGTGTAGTGATACAAATGGACAATGGTGAGGGCGCAAAACAGGGGTCCCCAGTCCCTCTCCAGGGGGGCTGGTCTGTAAAGGGAGTTTCAGTCCGGCTGGGAACTTATCAACCTCAACCAGCTCATTAGTGCTTAATTGGCTTCTCCCAGCTCTTCACCTGAGGGCACTTTGAAGAGGCCCCGGACAGCTGGAGACACACTGGCCCCGAAGGAGCAGGCTTGGGTTTCACTGCAGTGAAAGACGTTAGAGGAAGACCAGAGAGTCTTAATTGGGAACACAGAGCCAAGAGCCAGTGTGGGCAGAAACAGGAGTGCCTGGGTTACGTCTTTTGAAGAGATTGAGACTGTCAGATTGAGTGAGTGACTGGGGGGCCTTTTGGGGAATTCTTTCTATAATGGTGATACGAGGGAGAAGTGTAGCTTTTTTTTTCGAATAGCAGTTATTCTTTACATCACGTGCTTGCTTACTGTGATCCTGAATTGAGTGTGATTTCCATGCTGCTTGTCGACTCCTGTGATGGACGGGCGTCCTGTCCAGGGGGTACCCCAGCTGCAGGCTGGGGTAGGCTCCCCCATGACCCTGACTTTGATCAAGTGGTGAGAGAATAGAAGGATGGACAGGGTGTTATCTGTCTCTAGGTCTTATTAAATCTCAGCTTTTGCATGATGATTGGAATAGCGCAACACAGGCTTTTACCTCCTCCAAAGTGTTACTACAGTAAATCCAGAATAACGTTTAGTAGTTTAAAAGAGTGCAATTATGTTAAATACATATTGGTCTTCAGTCTAAAGAAGGAAAAATACACACCAGAGCTATTTAAAATGAGGCCAGGAAGAGCACAGTTTTTTGTTTGTGTTTGTTTGTTTCTGGGCTGAATTAGGTCAGCTGGTTCAGTAATATTTTTCTGTCTTTGTGAGGATTTATTTTGTTGAGTTTGTCTGTGGTTACTCATTAGTTCCCCTCCAGCTCGAGACTGGAGGCTCCTGAAGTTGTTCCTGTTCCAGCTCGGGATTGATTCGTTCTGCTCTTAGGCCATTAAAAGAGTATTGAGTGCTGTTAGCGGCAAGCTCTTTCTCCCTGTCCGCCCTGGCACCCTCGTACCGCTGCCTGATCTGGAGCTCCGGCCCGGTCCTCTCCGGGGGACTTGGCAGTGTGCCCTGCGTTTCCTGTACTCCGGAGTTCTTGCATCCGTTGACTTCAACGTGAGTAACTCGTCGGAGTTTCACAGGCCCGGAGATAAGAGCCATGGAGAGCCGAGAAGGAGCCCTTTGTTTCAGGGAATCTGCTGACCTTGTCCGGAGGGGGCCGGCCTGGCTCGGTCCCAGGCCTCAGGCGGGGAGCCCGAGCTGTGGAAATGAGAATTTCGCACAGCTGTCCGGAGCGGGCCGCTTGGGGTCCCGGAGTGTGTGTGTGTGTTTGTGTGTGTGTGTGTGCGCGCTCTCTCCCAGACCAAGCTTGGGAAAGTCCTGCTCCAGCACTGACTTTCACCCTGTTTGAGAGCTGGAAATAAACAGCACTCGCATGTGATCCTCTGTAAACATTTAACCGTGCTTCGAGATAAAAGAAAACAACAAGTGTCGCAGTTTTAGCACAGCGGGTTTAGTATTATCTTGCCTGGCAAAAGCTGAAAAAAAACACACAATTGAAATCCACTTCAGAATTAAAACCGCTTTATGACAAAGATCTATTTTCACCCAGCGGTGTTTTATTACATTATTCCTTTTTGATAGGCTGTCATTTTAATTGCACAATGTTATAGTCTTCAGAAATCCCAGTGATTTACTTTGCGCACAGCTAGGCATTAAGTCCCACAGGGACGGTATTGACAGTAATTCCCCCAGACTGACTCACCTCTGCAGACAAAGGGAGTCGGGTTGCACACGGGACAGGAGTCGTCTGGCGCCCAGGCCTTCACAGAGACCCCTGTGACCAGCCAGGGTGTGGCTGTTTGACCGGAGGACCTGGAACAGCCACTGTGCGGGCAGTGTGTGTTCAGCTGTGATGGCTACCTGATTTAACCATTGAACTCTTCGCCTGCTGTACATGCAAGGCGTGACGCAGGGGGGTGAGTATTCTGGGCGCAGAATATAAGAGCTGTCTGTGTGGGGGGGGGGGGCACAGGCCAGCTCAATACCAGAGTGGAGCTCTGTGACACCATGTCCCTGACGGCGGGGCCGAAAGAAGCACAGTTTGTTGCTTCGGTTTGTCCCAGAACTAGAGCTTAGCAAATGATCTTGCTGTGCATTCCGAGGGATTCCTTTTGCTTTCTTAACTGTATGTTTCTCACTGCTGCTCTCGGACATAAAGGCGCTGTGCGTGATCTCTGTGCGTATTCAGCTCTCTTCGGGGGGGGGAAGGGGTGAGCTTTCCTCCTCGCCAGACTCTGCGGGCGGGAGGTAGTGGTCATGGCTGTGGGTTTAGGTTCCTGGAGGGGCACCTCACTTTGCCACCTGGAACAACGAGCCTCACTCCGATCGCTCCACTCAAACACCCGGATGCACAAACGTCTAGAGGTCCTAGAGGGTGTGTAGGTCTTGTGTCCAGTCTGTATGGCGGCACACAGAGGGCAGGACTGCTGCCTCCCCTTCCCAGTGTCCTGGGCTCAATTCTAAGCTGGGGTGCCTGTCTGAGGGGAGCCTGCATGTTTCCCCGGGTTGACACGGGTTTTCGCCCGTATCCAGTACCCTTGCGATCCCCGCCTAGAGATTTGCACTTGAGGGCTGATTGGCTGTTCACTGTTCTGTCCTGTGGGGACCAGTGGGGGAGGGGCTCAAGGCGATTTCACGCTTCTGTCGTACTGGTTTATCACCAGTAGTAGTAATAATTGCAAACGGTACTGGCAGTGGGGCTACAGAACCAGAGGACCTGCTTTCATGTGCCGCCGTGCTGAGCCTCACCGAGTCACTGGGTATTATAATAATAATAATAATTGCTTACACTTATATAGCGCTTTTTCTGGACACTCCACTCAAAGCGCTTTACAGGTAATGGGGATCCCCTCCACCAACACCACCACCAGTGTGCAGCCCCACCTGGATGATGCGACGGCAGCCATAGTGCGCCAGAACGCTCCCCACACACCAGCTATCAGTGGGGAGGAGAGCAGAGTAATGAAGCCAATTCACAGAGGGGGATTGTTAGGAGGCCATGATTGATAACAGCCGATGGGGAAATTTGGCCAGGATGCCGGGGTTACACCCCTACTCTTTTCGAAAAACACCCTGGGATTTTTAATGACCACAGAGAGTCAGGACCTCGGTTTTACGTCTCATCCGAAGGACGGCGCCTGTTTACAGTATAGTGTCCCCATCACTATACTGGGGCATTAGGACCCACGTGGACCACAGGGTGAGCGCCCCCTGCTGGCCCCACTAACACCTCTTCCAGCAGCAACCTTAGTTTTTCCCAGGAGGTCTCCCATCCAGGTACTGACCAGGCTCACACCTGCTTAGCTTCAGTGGGTTGCCAGTTGTGAGTTGCAGGGTGATATGGCTGCTGGTTAAGCATATTGCATATGAGGCATATTGCCACTGCCTTCTACACCCCCACCCCCCACTGCAGCAGAAGGAGTCTTAGACTTGATTTCCTATGGCTGCCTGCCCTGTACAGTACGGGGGGAGGGGAGAGCGTGTTTTTAATGCAGAGCGCATTCCTTCCTGTTAATGGGCTGTTAAAGCCATTAATGGATTCTGTGAAGCACTGTCCTGTTGGGCACCGATGCCTGCGATCAGAGCTCAGATGCCAGCGGTAACCTGGGTAGCACTCTGCCCGGGGGGTGTCCTGGGGTTTCATAGCACTGCTCCGATGTCCAGAGCCCTGCCTTATTAAAATGAGCACCCCTGTCTGCAGGTGTGGCATCTGTGACCCAGTCCAACGCTGTTATGTGTTGGCTCAGGTTTACATTCAGCAGCTACAGTACGTCCATTCTGTGGGAAACAGATCTTTGCAGAGGAAGAGAATTTGCAAAAAGAAAGGTTATAAATGAGAGGAGGCAGTTCTGCCTCTCTAGACCCATGGGTAGTTAGTAGCTAATTATTCTGAGAATCGCATTCAGATGTTTCTTTGGGGGGGAAAAAATGAACTATCTTGTATAGCACCTTTAAAAGCAGCATCTCGGAGTGTTTAAAACACTTTAAAGATAGCAAATTACAGAGTAAGTACATAAAGGAAAGACGATTGTTGGTTAGAGGTGCAGTAGAAGTTAGAAAGTGGAGGAGACACAGATACTGAGTAAAAGTCTTCCTGGACACAAAGGTCTTGAGTCTGGATTTGAAGGAGCTCAGGGAAGGTGACTCTCCGATATCCTTGGGGGTCGAATTTTAGAGCTTTGGGGTGCAGCAGGAGAAGACCCTGTCACCCCTAGAGTGTAGGCCGGCTTGGGGGACCCCAGGAGGCCAGAAGCAGACGAATGAAGGTTGTGAGTTGGGGAGTAGACAGACGGGTAGTGAGACACCAAGCCATGTGGAACCTTAATGCTCAGCGTGAGGATTTTGAAGTCGACATGAAACCTGACAGGAAGCCAGTGCAAGGACTCCAGGATAGGAGTAATGATTCTGGCTGCCGAATTTTGAGTTTGTTCAATGTGGATTTAGATACTCCAGCAAGCAGAGCGTTGGGGGGTGGGGTGGAAGAGCAGGATCTCAGCTTCAATGAGGTGGCTAAACAGTCTTGTAAGAGTAATATACCTTAAATTCCACTGCTAAAATAAAAAACCGTGATCTTGACGTCGCGCCGTGGTAACCTGCAGTACTGAAACGCACCGCCAGGGGTCTCCCGGCCGGGTCTGGAAAAGTTTGCGGCGCGGCTCTCCTGGTGGGAGTCGGAGCGCTGGAGAGCACAGTCACTCCGGCGGAGAAGATGCGGGAGCGGAAGCGGGTCGTGTGATTTGGGTGCCGCCGCAGCGATTTCATACCGAAAGAGCTCTGGGAATAAACACACACGCTGCCCCGTTGAGCGTGAGGGCACCAGGGGAGCTAACAGGAACGTCGTTGGTCCTGCCGGAGGACAAACATTTTTCTTTCCCTGGCCGCCTTCTTTTTCCCAGGAGGACTGCTGGCGTGGAGTACATTTAAAGGGAATCGCGCCTGTGTGTGTATATATATATCCTCTAAGAAAAGGGAGAGCGAGAGACCACAGGACGGACCATGTTTTGCCGAAACCAGACGACCAGAGCCACAGTGGCCAGGGGTTCTGCCCTGGAAATGGAGATACTGCGCGGAAAGTTCAGGAGGAGTATTTTCGTGGACACGTTACAGGTAGGACTGCTTTTTTTCCCGGGAGCTGCTGACCTCCAGGGCGAAGTCGAAGGCGCCGATCCCGGGATAAAGTACATGTGTGCTGGTGCAAAACATTCACACCTGTGTGTGTGGGGGGTGGGGGGTCTGTTTAATGTTCTCGGTTTAGCATGTTACAGAAGCGCTCCTCTCGTTCGCTGTGATCGAGAGGTTATTTTGAATTCAAGTGTTGTTTGTGCTCACAAATGTTGTGATGATCTTTCCCCCCGCCCTCCTCCTCCGAGTTTGCTGAAGTTTAAACAACCTTCGAAGTAGCATCCGGGATCCCCGTTAAGATCTGGAAGCCGTGGGTGAAGGGGTTTGGAGTCCGAAGCACGCCGGGTGTTGCGTTGACTCGGGAACAGTGTAAGAAAACGGTTTGGCACGTTAAGAGTGGCACAGGTCATGCGCTCAGTTCACTTCAAGCTTTATCGTCGCCTCTGGGGGAAATTGGTTTTGCAGAACACTCCCAGCATGAAATAAGGACAGACACAATTTTACCAGCCAAGACGTCAGTGCAACAGTGTTACAGCGGGATAACAAGGGAGATGAGCTCTGGTATCCCACTGTCCGCTAGCGGAATGTGCAGTTGTGTATACTGTAACGGCTTTTCCTGACACAACCGTGGCAAATATTTTGGCCCCATTCAGCTGCCTTTGGTATTCCCGGGCTGAGGCTGCGAGATGTGTCCTGCACAAACCCAAACCGGGCCTGCTCTGGGCAGGGTTTCTCAAGCCCAGTCGGAGTCGGGGGGGGTTGTTTGTCAAGACCGGTGTCTTACGGTCCGGACGCACGGCTGTAATTGCTTATTTATTTAAAGGATTGCCTGAAACGTCACCCGTACTGCCGGGGCTTGACACCCGCCCGTGAGCAAGTGGAGACCACGGCTTTCCGACGGAAGGGGCGCGCCAGAAGGATGGCGGGGAGGTTTCAGCTCGGTCACCCAGCGGCTGGCTGGCTGGAGCGCCGCCCGGGACAGACCGGCGAGCACGGCCTGTTCTGGACGCGGGCTCGACGCTTCCTCTGCGATGCCTGCCCACCGCAGCTGGGCGTGCGAGGCTCGGCGCTGGGAACCGGTCATTACTGCCGCGATAGGGTGTCATTAGACCCCTCCAAGCCACCGAAACCCCCCCGCGTCTTCGCTCGCTCGCCCGCGCTGGCGCTGGACTTGTTGTTTTCTTGAAAGCTGCCCGTCACTCCCGAGCTTTCTCTCGGCGGGGCTCTCCCAGTGGAAACCGTTTGCTTTGCACAGCTGCTCTGGATTAGTGTTTTTCTGAAAGTAACTGGCGGTTAGTTCCGAGAGGGCACGCAACCCTCTAATTATTACTTTCTGTGTATACACGCAGATTCCGAGGTACCGAAAAAAGGCGCTTGAGCAGTGGTTGCCGGGAGAAATCCTCTCTCCACGTCGAACCCTGCTTTCTGTGTTACCCGGGTCTCTCTTTTTTTATATATATATAATGTGGAGATGGTTAGGGGGCTTCAGGTTGTTACACTTGTGAGCAGTGCAAGTTTACAGTGATTAAAGGATTACCCGCAACACTGTCACTTCTGAAAGCCGGCGACCTCCTGCTGAGGAGAAAAGCCAGGGCAGATCAGCCTTTAAGAGTTTTGACATAACGCCCAGGTCCTGCATCAACCTGACCCCACCCGCGTCTCCAAAACCCTTTCGCCATCGCCACCTTGCAAACAGCTGGACCCCTTGAGTTGAAAATCTGCTCAAGCCTGCACTTGCGAAGTTGCTGGGATGTTGCTCTTGCCCGAGACCTGGCCTGTTGGTTTTTGGAGTGTAGTTCTGGTACCGAGAGACGGGCTCCTGCATGATTCAAGGCTAACTTTGTTGAGGTCAGCACTGACTTAGCATCTCTTGTGCTGTTAATCTAGGTGCCATGGTGGCATTGCTGCTTAGTCTGTGTGGAGTTCGGCTGTTCTCCCCATGTTCAAGTGGGTTTTCTCTGGGTGCCCTGGTGTGACTGTGTGTGCCCTGCAGCGGACTGGTCATGCGTGTGCGAGTGGGACATGTGGGACACGTGGGACGAGGCTGGGCGTCCGGCTGATGGAGAACTGTGGGAAAGACGAGCAGGGGGGCCCGATGACCTGAGGATTTGGGGCCCTTTCATCTTTGCTATATCATTTTATAGTGAAACCCGACGTTTGGCAGAGTTAATTTAGCAATCCCATTTCTAGAAATATTCTAGATCAATTGACAGAATTCAACATTTCCTACCTATAGAAAGCTCCAATGAGACAGATTCGACCATTCTCATTCTTGCAATGTTAATTGCGATATTGAAAGGGTACAAGTATTGGGGGTGGGGGGGTACAATTTAAGTAACACATTAGTTCTTCTATTGTGTTAAATGTAACGTGCTGTGTGAAGTGTGGTTGTGGGGATAGCCCTGCTCCAGGGTGCGAGTGTGTGCCAGAGAGCAGGGCGGGTGCGGCGCTGCTGAGGCGGTCTGCAACAGGACGAGGGCCGTCCCACACCTGGAGGGGTCTTGAAGAGGATGCTGACTCATCCGCTGTGTGATCCGGCGCAGTCCTGAAAACGCGGGGGCTGGGCTGCAGAGGCACGTCTGCAGCTCAGCCCCCAGGAACTGCTGCACCTCGCTGGGACCTCTTCAGTACCCATGCAGTGCCAGCAGCCATATCTCCCTGCAGCTCCCAGCTAGCAACCCACTGGAGCTCAGCAGGTGTGAGCCTGGTCAGTACCTGGAGGGGAGACTCCTGGGAAGAACTAATGTTGCTGCTGGAAGAGGTGTTAGTGAGGCCAGCAGGGGGCGCTCACCCTGCAGTCTGTGTCTCTCTGTGGCCATTAAAAATCCCAGGGCGTTTCTCGAAAAGTGTAGGAGTGTTACCCCAGTGTCCTGGCCAAATTTCCCCTTGGTCTTTACAAATCCTGGTCTCCTAATAACCCCCATCTCTGAACTGGCTTCATCACTGCTCTCCTCCCCACTGAGAGCTGGTGTGTGGGGAGCGTACTGGTGCAATCTGGGTTGTAGTATCATCCAGGTGGGGCTTCATACTGGTGGTGGTGGAGGGGATCCCCATTACCTGTAAAGAGCTTTGAGTGGAGTGTCCAGAAAAGTGCTATTTCAGTGTAAGGAATATTATTAGTAGTAGTAGCATTATTATTACTGCTTCCTCCTTCTGCCTGTCCCTTCTCTGGTGGCTCAGAGTGCACCGCGGCCCCTGTACCCACGCCACCTGAAGTTTAAACTCAGCGCAGCGAGTCGAGGTGCCGATCGCTGGAGTACTGTGTGTGGTGAGGCCTCCGTGAGCCCCTGTCGGAAACAAAGAGAGACTGTCCTTTTCAGGCGCTTGCTCATCCGGAGATTTGTAATCCGATCGGATGAGTCTCTCTGAGTGTGTTGCGAGGAACCTGGATTACCCTGGAACACCCCACCCTTTGCTGTGACTGGTCCCAGCACGTCAGGTAGAGGGTTTGGGTCTCTGGAGAGGGTTGCCATGGTGACGGGGCATGCCAGGACTTTGGAGTTTCCTGGGACTGGTGCGTGGGGGGATTGTGGAGTCTCGTCAGCTCATCTGGAGTGCCCATTCGGATGCACAAGGGCTGCGATTACTGTGCACACGTGTCCCACGATAGCCCCGCTCTGGGCCGCAGACTCAGTCCTTCTCTGCCTGTTCCATCCCGACCTGCTCCTGCGCAGCGCAGTGGTTTTTATTGTGCCGTGTTTTTTTTAGTTTGTCCCCTGTCGGATGTGAAGGGCTGTCAGTGTCAGTCGTTCTCTAAAGCCCTCTGCAGGAGCACGGGTAAATACTTCCTATATCTGATAGCAGGCTAGTTATCGGGGTTGCTGTAGGTTATATCTGAGTACTGTATATAAATAGGAATTTATCTGGATTGCTGTAGGTTATACCTTGTAGCAGGCTAGGTATTGAGATTGCTGTAGGTTATGTCTGGTATATCTTGGTATATAGATAGGAATTTATTATCTGGGATTCTGTATGTCTGGTAGCAGGTTGGTTATCAGGGTTGCTGTAGGTTGTGTCTGGTAGCAGGTTGGTTATCAGGGTTGCTGTAGGTTGTGTCTGGTAGCAGGTTGGTTATCAGGGTTGCTGTAGGTTGTGTCTGGTAGCAGGTTGGTTATCAGGGTTGCTGTAGGTGATGTCTGTATGTAAAGTGAAGGGCCACGCACAGTCTCTGTGATAAGCAGTTTCTTCTCTTTAGTTCAGAGCTTGTGCCTCCTGTGAAGCAGGATCTGGACCCCAGTTTTTCACCTGTCCTGTTCTGTGAAAGGAGTGAAGGAGTGGGAATTGGTTTGCTGGAGTTGGAATGGAAAATCTGGAATTGATCCGGCACCCTGTTGTGAATATATCCCAGCACAGACACCGTGGTCTCTCTGCAGATTGCAGGCTTTATCTGACCCGTTTCTTGATCGGTTGTCCTCATGGTTTCTCATCAACACATTTTTCTTCAGGAGCTAAATTACTCACTTCTCCAGTGCATTCATTTTTATCTGCATGCATGGATAATTCAGTGATTTTTTTTTTTTTCAAATAATTGAATTTCCTGTGGGCAGTGTGCTGTATGTGTCCTGTCTCTTCTTTCAGATGTTTGTACTTTCTTGCACTAAATTGTGGTTTCAAATAAAACTGTTTGAGAATATCTACTCTATTTTGCTCTTGGCATTAGTGTATAATATTCAAGGCAGTCTATATCCAGTGACCAAAGATGATCATCTGAACCTTTGACAGAGGATGAATAATGCGATGAGCACTAGTCTGCATTCTTCTGTCTTTGTGTGGCTTTGCTTTCAAAGACCCTCTTCTTTCCCCGTGGTGTGGTGTTGGTTTCTTTCATCCTTTTGAACACAGGCACGGAGTGAGGATGCTGATGTTTACAGTAAAAGTGACCCTTTTGCAGGGTTCATGAGTCCCTCACGTTCTCCGTCTCTTCTGGCAGCAGACACACCTGCTCTGGTCTTGTGCGGACTTGTCTGTTCAGTGTCTGGAGTGCAGCCCTTCAGTAATGTCTGTTCTTTAATGGGCAGTAGAAGTGAAAGCCTTCCCTGTGTCTTGAGTGTGTTTAAGGCTGTGCAGGTGATGTTGGGATAATACAGTAAAAAGAGAATCTCTCGTTCCCTGCTGGTCTCCCTGACAGCCTGTAGAGAAACTGACTGGCGTGGAGTCCTGGACTCGAGTCCCTCTCGCCCCACTGTCCTGATCTTGGTGCTCTTATTTAACTCCCTTACCAGCCAGACAAGCCTCCTAAAACCCTCCTTCCTCTGAGATCCAGCCCTCCGTTCTGATTTTACTGGTGCCCTTCTCGTAGGGAATTAAGATACACATTGGACAGCAGTTTGAGCCATTTCAAACGTTATGGGCTGCCATCTCTCTCGCACACTGTGCTAGTGCAAAAAGCCAGAGTATTAACTTCCCACATCTGTCTGTGCAAATGTGCTTAAAATAAGCTAACAAGCCCAACATGCGCGAAGATGTTTTTGTGATAGCAGCTTGTGAAACACAAGATGGATCGTGTTGCTATGCAGTATGATTCTTACTTGTTTTTTATAGTGCAGGTTACCTCCCCACACTCTCCTATGAAACTGTGCCCTGGCAGGGTTATAGCTACAGGACTATCCGTAGCTGTGAGGTCATGAGCACCTCGTATTATAGGTCTTTTACTACCTGCTTTCAGCCTGTAAAGGGATCTGTTGCACCCTTGTGCTGATGATGCACTCGTACACATCAAGCCCTGGGCTTTCATCCACAGATTCTGTCACTGGCTGCTGTTGAGCACTGCCTGGGCTGTTGGATGAACCCAGGCAGCAGGGTAAGCTAGTGAACCCCCCACACACAGCACTGTGTTCTTAAACACGTCTGGTCTGCTCCCCTGCCTCTGGGAGCACTGGGGGCTCAACTGGGGGAGTCAGAGCTCTGGAGTGAAAGAGCATGGCTGGACTGGGAGAGCTGTGGGCCAGGGGGGTGGACGGTAAGAGCTGGACTGGGAGAGCTGAGGGCCAAGGGGCTGGATGGTAAGATCTGGACAGGGAGAGCTGGAGGGCTGGACTGGGAGAGCTGTGGGCCAGGGGGCTGGACAGGGAGAGCTGGAGGGCTGGACTGGGAGAACTGTGGACCAGGGGGCTGGACTGGGAGAGCTGGAGGGCTGGACTGGGAGAACTGTGGGCCAGGGGGCTGGACAGGGAGAGCTGGAGGGCTGGACTGGGAGAACTGTGGACCAGGGGGCTGGACTGGGAGAGCTGGAGGGCTGGACTGGGAGAACTGTGGACCAGGGGGCTGGACTGGGAGAGCTGGGGGCTGGATTGGGAGAGCTGTGGGCCAGGGGGCTGGACTGGGAGAACTGGAGGGTGGACTGGGAGAGCTGTGGGCCAGGGGGCTGGACTGGGAGAGCTGGGGGGCTGGACTGGGAGAGCTGTGGGCCGGGGGGCTGGACTGGCAGAGCGGGAGGCTGGACTGGGAGAGCTGGGGGGCTGGACTGGGAGAGCTGTGGGCCAGGGGGCTGGACTGGCAGAGTGGGAGGCTGGACTGGCAGAGTGGGAGGCTGGACTGGGAGTGCTGGGGGGCTGGAGTCCCAGTCCTCCAAGCCCCAGGGGTGGAAGCAGTAGCAGGGGAAGGCGGTGGGGAAACTGCCTCAATATATAACAAATGGAGCCGGAAGTCACACAAAGGGACGTCAGCCAGCGGAGCCTTTAACCAAGAACAAAACAATTAAAGGGTTTCTCTCAAACCCCCGCCACCAAATAACATCCTGCCATTGTGTGAAGCATGAAGGATGAAATAATGACAGTGTTCTGCAGAACAAACACACAACAACAAAAAAAAAAGGTGGCTGGGCGAGCAGTCCGTGATATCCCAGGCTGCCCCGGGACAGGGCTGCGGAAAGCTGGCGGAGACACGGTGGGGGGGTCGGGGCACAGGGGGCTGCTCTGTCCTGCGCTGGCGGGACCGTGCTCCTGATCAGCGTACTCATATGGAGGAAAAGCTACGTTTTTCAGGCCTGGCGTGTGAACAGCTGCATGTATCGGACAGGTCGTACAGCTGCGCTTGGCAATGCAGACACGGGTGTAATATAGCACTCGGGGTGCTCTGCCATGTGAGAATGAGCCCCCATCCCATTCCCAACTTGTTTTTTTTCCAATTTCCCACCGGTATATCTGCAGCTGTCGTCAGCTCTCGGCATGGCTGTCTGCTTCAGGCCCTGCACGCCCCCAGCAGTTTGAGCCTGCTCAGTTTTGTGTTGAGTGTTTTGTCATAGCAGAAGTATCTCTTTAACGGCTGTTTTTTTTTTCCCCCAGTGTGACACAGCTTTGTGTGCTAATTAAAGAAAGCATAATCAAAGGATTTTATTATATACGGCTACCGTTTCCTGGGAAACCCAGAGAGTTTCCTGTGTATTTTAGATTCTAGACCTCAACCTGCTTTCCAAGTGAGCAGCTTTGGTAGTTGATCTACTCAAGAGCACTTCTGTGTTTTTGAAGTGCTTAGCACAGCCCTAATCCAAAGCAGTCATTTCTGTTTTCAATTGTGTTCATTTGCTCCTAATCTCTGTTTATTTGTTTGACATGGCGTTTGTTGGGCCACGCTCCACAGAGTCTTACAGGAGAGCACGGTGTCTCTCACTGACATCACTGGAAGCTCGCAGGTGCCTGCTGGGTAGCAGGATTGCTCAGTGCAACAACGCTGGAAAACACTGCCAACAGGAGCCCACCCAGCTCCAGCAGTGCTCTCAAAGATGAGACGCAGCCCGGACTTGAACCGGTGACCTCCAGGACACGCGGCGCAGCTCAACATGAGCGCCTTTTCTGGCTGAGCCTCTTGGGAAACATTGCTCTGCTTTTTAAAAACGTTATCAAAGCAAACAAATCTGAACTCGCGGGCACTGCCCTTTAAGTGGAAATGGAGGGTATATTTTCTGATGTGTTGTTTCCTGCCTGGGTCTGTGTGTGTAAGCTGGCCGGTTGTCGTGACAGCAGCCAAGCTTCTGTGCGGGTAAACAGTCAGCCTGAGCTGAGCCAGGCCTGAACACACGCATCCTTTCCAGAGGGTCTCAAATTACAGGGCAGGCTGCAGCGGAGGCAGTTAGCGCCGTGCGAGTCCTGATCTGTTGCGGCGCTGGCAGGCTCGTGGGCGAGGGGGACGCACGTAGAGGGGAAAGGGCTTGTCTCCTGGGCCCAGCGTGAGCAATCTCTGGGGCCTGGGTTAAAATGAAAAATCATGAAAGGTTAAATGAAATAGTTTTACTTTTTTTTCCGCCTCTTTGGGGACGCAGAACGGGTGGGTTTGGGGCTGAAAATGGATGCAGCTTCTTCACTCGGTCGTACTCGTCCAGGAATGTGTGAAGTCAGGTTGCTGGAGTTGTCGGCGGGATCCTCAAGGAAACGGGAGATCTGGGGCTGTGATGTGGCCAGAGCCTCACTGTCTTGTCTGTCATGGCTCTTACTCCTGATTCAGTCACCCAGCGGTGTTAGCAATTCTGACAATATTGCAAAATACAGACTTTCTTCTTGTACGGTACGTGAAATCACTGCTTTGTGGGGTTTATGATTTTGTAGCATGGTTTGTATTCCGTGTTAGGACCGAGGAGACGCACTGAATAAAGACTGTAGCGTGTTCCGCTCTGTTCCTTACGTAGTTAAGTGAACACAATGCCAGAGCCAGCTCTCGGAGCTTCATTGACACTGAAGGTTTAAAAGGAAGCACCTCACAGCCCCTTGAGCCTTTGTCACTTTGATTTGTAAAATAATGTGGTGTCAGTCTGTGGCAGGGTTCTCCAGCCCTGATCCTGGCCCCTGCTATCCAGAGAGCCATCCATTTCCAGAGGCCTGGGAGAATTCAACTGTGACGGTCGCAATCATTTAGTGGTCACTTAGGACCAAAATCTGAGTACCCTTCAGGCCTCAAAGAACAGAGTTTCCTTAATTGAATTGATTGTTTAATTTGTTTAATTGATCGACAACACATTCTTATGTTCCTAAATTAAAAAAAATGGAAGCTTCCAGATGATGTCCAAAACCAACAGGACTGGGGATCACCAGGACCCCTACTCTTTTCAAGAAACACCCTGGGATTCTTAATGACCACAGAGAGTCAGGACCTCAGTTTTACGTCTCATCCGAAGGACGGCACCTTTTTACAGTATAGTGTCCACGTCACTATACTGGGGCATTAGGGCCCACACAGACTGCAGGGTGAGCGCCCCCTGCTGGCCCCACTAACACCTCTTCCAGCAGCAGCCTTAGTTTTTCCCAGGAGGTCTCCCATCCAGGGACTGACCAGGCTCACACCTGTGAGCTTCAGCGGGCTGCCAGCTGTGATCTGCAGGGTGAGATAAGTGCTGGCATATAAATAAGGAGAACTCCCAGCTTGGGCTAAGAACACAGTGCTGCCGACGTTGTCCAGGCGGTGGAGCGCTGGGGAGAGGGTTCGAGACTGGGAGGATGTGTGTCCGACTCCGCTCCCGGAGGGCGGAGGGCTGCTGCTGGTGAAGAGCAGGAACCTGCAGGGGGGTTCTCTGGTGTGCTAACGTGAGGGAGACGTGGGGCTGAAAGCATGAATGGATGTCTGTGTGGGGACAAGCAGTCCGTCCACAGGACAGAGGAGAGAAACCCACTGGGAGGAGCAGGAGTGTGTCTCCTGGGTCTCCATGTGTAGGTACACCTCTACTATCCACAAGCCATGCAGGCCCATCCCAGCATGTATAAGGTCTAACACTGCGGCTACTGCTGAGCTGCCACAGCTGAGCCCATGAGCGTTCACCAGCTCTTGCTTTCCGGCCCTGGACCGGAACAGCGTGAAGGTCTGAACGTCACGACTGAACACGCAGACTGCTGCTGGGAAGCCTTCCACTCGGGAAAGCAACTTGGTGACCTTGGGTGCTATTTAGACACTCTACTGATTCATCCGCTGGTGAGTTTGTTCTGCCGTTGAAGGGGGAAAAAAAACACCACATGACTCCTGAAAATATTTTCTGTGGGAAAGCATCATGCAGCCAAAGGCGCAGAGGTCCGCATGGAGAAACCCTTACAGAAGAACTTTCTTTTTCAGGATTGATTATGCACAGCAGTCAAAATGAGAAACCAAGGCTCAGGGAATCATGTGGAATTCTTGTGATGCGATACGGGACGCAAGCGATTAAGAAAAGAACTGGGAAATCCGCTGACACTGCCTGACCCTCTGTAGCAGGAGAACGGTTTTGTTCAGAATAAGAACTCTGGGCGGCTCTGTAGCTTTGCGTGGCTCTTAGTGTTGTGGGTGTGAGTCGAGTTTCACAGGTTGACCTTTCCCTCTCGCTGGGAGTTGGACTCTTCTGCTCTGACCTGTTTGAGTCTGTACACGCGTAGTCAAAAGTGGAGAATTCAAATAAAGGGATGTTCTGTTGAAATTGTACAATGCATTAGTGAAGTCTCATTTTTGGATATCGTTTACAATTTTGGCCCCCACATTACTGGAGAATTATCGCTGCTCTGTAAAGCCTCTGTCAGACTACAGGACACGACTTTTAGTCAGAGAGCAAGTCTTGAACGACTGCCGTTGCTGAATCTCGCTGCCTTTTCTGTCCTAGAGGGTGTCCAATTCTACGACTAGGATTCGCAGGGGGTGACTAATTACACGACTCCCTCACGACGTTTCATCACGGTCCCAAATCTCGTGTTGCGCCGTGAAAGTACCGCGAGGTCGCCTCATTCTGGCAGCCAATCAACGTGGAGCACACTGGAATAGGAGGAGGAGCACTGCACGACAGTAAACAAACAAACGACAAACACGACTGGGATTTTCGGTCATAGCCTTCATTTACATAATCGTAAGAAAATCCCAGCGGGTTGTAGAGTCGCAGCGCACGCCCGTTACCGTCAGTTGTGTAGTGTGACTCGGTCATAGCGCTCTTAACAGCTCCTGTGACTCTCCGCGACTCGCTACGATGATATCAGACCGGCTCGATCTCCTCGTAGCGAGTCTCCAGTCGCAGGGGTGGGCTCTTGTCTGTGAGCGCTCAGCCGGAAGTACAGTGCAGCTGCAGGGAGAGGAGGAAAGCCAGTGTTTTGGACTGTGGGAATGGAGGACAGGCTCGTCCAGCTCTGGAGCCTGCACAGATGTCCGTTCGATGTTTCGTGTTTGTTGTTTGTTTGTTTACTGTCGTGCAGTGCTCCTCCTCCTATTCCAGTGTGCTCCACATTGATTGGCTGCCAGAATGAGGCGACCTCGCGGTACTTTCACGGCGCAACACGAGATTTGGAACCGTGATGAAAAGTCGTGAGGGAGTCGTGTAATTAGTCACCCCCTGCGATTCCTAGTCGTAGAATTGGACACCCTCTAGGACAGAAAAGGCAGCGCGATTCAGCAACTGCAGTCGTTCAATTTGACTTGCCCTCCCACTAGAAGTCGTGTCCTGTAGTCTGACAGAGGTTTAAGCTGTTTGTTCTGGGCTTCACCAGGACCTTGAGGGGCTGCCAAAGGCTATTACACCAGCCTGATTCACTCCACCCAGAAATGAAGAGGCACTCCACTAATTGAGCTAACGAGCTGATAAAATCACAGAGCCTGAAGAAAGTTTCTCTTACTCAGGAGGATTCCTTTGAAATCCCTCATTAACTCCTTGATTTGGACAGTCCTCTGAGCACAGTCAGCCTTTAGATGTCACAGGGTGGGGAAGCCAATTGGATAAGCAGCAGCATGAGAACGTTGATGCATTTATGTTTGATACACAAACATATAGTAAGTCTCCAGAACACATTTACGATTCTGTGACAGTGACACAGCATCTCGGCTTGAAGTAAACTCACTTTTCGTGGGTTTCATTGTGTTTCTGATCCTGAATTGTACTGCGGTTTAAATAGCCGTTCAGAAGTTGCATGGAGGTGAAGGTTTTGACTTTGAGGAGATCTTTAATACCACTGTACCACAGGGTCTGGCTCAGCTGACGAGTCTTTGCGTTGTGCTAGCTGGATGGTTAATGAACCACTAAAGGTGAGATGGATGTTAATGTTTAGAATTGACTTCGAATTCATTACCTTTGAGGTGAAGTAGTATACTGAACATAGTTTCAAGAACACTGCTTGATTTGGGCACAGAATGACAAAGGTGTACCCATCCCTGTAGTTTCAGGGTTGCTTGATAATGTTTACTACCCGTGTGCCTGACTGGCGCGCAGTATTTCAAGGTACCGCAGGTCGTATATGGAACCTGCACTCTGCTGTGGGAGATGAAGCATCAGAAGAAGACTGTGCCCAGCGCGTGTCGTGTCATGCCCTGGCTGGGGAGGGGGGTGACTTTCTGCTTTTGTGTGTGAGTGTGATGAGGTCATTTGTAAGTGCGAGGAATGAAGTCATGCACAGTTGTTTGTTTAGTTGAAGGGAAACAAGCCCCCTTTGTTCTCATTATTGTTGCAGCAGGCCCGGGGGAGGGGTTACAGCTGACTGGGCGCTGTTGTTTACTGACCGGGCCGGGTCGGGTCCCGGCACTGACTGCGGCTGCCTCCTTAAGGAGGAGACCCTTCGACCCCTCGGGCCCGTTTTGTACTTCACAGTGAATTGATCCAGCGATCTCATCCACTCTTTCTTGAAGGAAACCAACCGTATCGCCTTCGCCACCTTGTCCGGGTGGCTTGTTCCACGCTCCCACACCGCTTTGTGTAAAGAAGAAACCTCCTGCTCCTGGTTTCAGAAGCACTTCCATGTGGTTCCCGCTTGTGCCTCCAGCGCCCACTGTCCTGTCGTGGCCCCCGTGTGGAGCCGACATGGGCGATCGATCTCCGAGCACGGGCTCGGGGCCACTGCAGATCTGTAAAGGTGAGCGGGACACGACTGCTCTCCCACTCCCCCGTTTGCCGCCTGTGGTGATGGCTCAGCTGTGCACACGGTCTCCTGCAGAAATGCACTCTGGCCCCTGAGACCACACACAAGATTACAGACCCTCCTGTGCACAAGCACAAACACAAGCACTTCACAGGAGCTGTGTGTAGGCTGTGCTTGTGCGATTCAGCTGAATCTCCACATACAGTGTTGTGCTATTTTTCTTATGGTCGTAAAGTCACGAGGAAGAATGTATATAGCCTGTATCAACAGAGTATAGTCATAACGTGTCTTATTTTTACAAAAATTACCGTTTGTTAAAAAAAGAGGATTGGTCTTACTACAGATTTCACTAGATTTCTTGCGTACGAACATAAGACGTTCCATGTTCCCGCAACTCTTTGTGCAAAAGAAGTGCCCCCTGTTCTCATTTCAGGATTTTTACAATGTTTTTCAGGTTTTAAGGTCCTGCTCAGACTGTTTCAACGGTCTGTAAATTTCAGCTTGTTGGGACGGCTAGAATTTCAAAACAATTTGAATCATTGTACCGTATCAATGATTTATTAGCCTTGCCAGATTATTATTGATCATTTCTACTCTAAACAATACTCTTCTGCTGTATTTTTCAGTTCTTACATCTACAACATGAAAAGTATTTAAGTTCTAAGCTAGAATGATAAAATCTCATTATTATCATATCATGTTAATTCAGATTTCAGTTGTTTCTTATTATTATTTACTGGATATTGCATATAAACAACTAAAATTGCATATATTGTACATGGACAAGCAAAATAGTCAATTTAGTTTTTTTAATCTTAGAATATACAGCACATATATGTGAATATGAAATATGAATATGAGATTTATAAGCAAATTCACTGACCTTCCTTTAAAGGGTGTCCTATTTTACCTCCAAAATGAGATTAGGTAAGATAAAAGACACATTGTAGAAGTGTTAAGGGCATGGTTTCATTTTTTAATTGAATAAGTCAATCAAAAACAGACAAGTCCTCATTTCCAAAACAACCTGGAGAGTCAGGATTGCAAAACGTGGATTAAAAATATCCCTTAGCTAAGCAATATTCTCATCGGGTGCAGTTCAGATGCTTAGTTGTAACTCGGATAAGAGCTTTTATTACTTTGGCCGAGACATCCTGTTCAGGCCCAAGGGGATTTACTTGCTTTTGTTATGTGAGCCCTGGGTTATCTGGCTGCACCTTATCATGTGTTTGAAGCTGCTCTCCAGGATAGCCCTGGACCTGCTGAGTCAGGAAGCAGTCTGGATTCTGTGCTCACTGGAGTAGTGTCCTGCCCCTCCACAGCGGAATGACAATGGAGTTCTTTTGTCTCCAAACCCAGGATCTTCAGGAATGCAGTCATGCGGTCATGGACCGCTGAGTACACTTCATTAAGGTCTGTCGCTCTGAATGTTCCAATAAACAGCCTTTTTTACACAAAGGGTTGTGGGAGTATGGAACAAGGTACCCAGTCACATTGTCCAATCTCATACTCTGGTTTCTGTCAAGAAACGGATAACATTACATCACTTTATTAGCCCTATACAATTTCTTGCATTAGGAATTCATCTTTTCGCATGCCCCAGCGTGCTCTCCATGAAACACTCAGACAGGGAGGGAAGCCTGGGGTCAGAGCACAGAGTCAGCCATTGTACAGCGCCCCTGGGGCAGTTGGGGTTAAGGGCCATGCTCAGGGGCCCAACGGAGTAGGTTTCCTCTGCCGGCTGCAAGATGTGAACCGGCAACCTTCAAGCCACAGGTGCAGATCCTGAGCCACAGAGCCACCGCTCCATTTAATAAGCTGCTGCCTACCAAACGGCCTCCTCTTGTCCGTTTTGTTTGTTTTGGTGAAAAGCATCAGCAGAATAACCTCTGTGATGGAGGGGAGAAGGCAGCGGTTTGGCAGTGGTCATGGAGTGGGAAAGGCCTGATTTTTTTTTATCCTTCGGTACCAGAGTGATTCAGGAAAGGTTTATTGAACTGTGTCTCAGCTGAGTCCAGAGACACCCTTCAAGGTCATCCTGCTTGGCGGTCTCTGGTTCGGTGACACAAGGGAGGCGTTTCAATGTCTTTCTGATGGTTCTCCGCGGTGGAGTGGACAGCGTGTAGACTACTGTTGAATGGTCCTGTGTGAGTGTCTTTGTAAGAGCCTGGGCTCTGTGTGCTAGAATTAATTTTATTTCAGGTGGGGGAAAAAATAAGTTAATTTGCTACAAGCTGGTCAAAGCCTTGAACTAACAGAAGGCTGTGGCTCTTAAGCATTGTTGACTTTTTAATGAGCCCCTTATCGGAGTTAGGAGAGCAGCCTGTGGAGGTGGATTAGTGTGTCTGGGAAGAATGTGGGTTTCAGTTAATACATAACTTTGCCGGTTAATCATAAGCAGAGCCTTCCGGGTACAATGCCTTCTTCAGCATGGGGAAAGGTGCTCCGTTTGAAATTGGCTTTCAGTCAGCCCGAGTGAGGCATCTGGGATGATGTCTTGGCCACTGAAGTGACCTGCAGGATGTCAGGGATTTAAAGAATTTGCAGAAAGCTGTGGTGATGAATATTCAACCCCCTCCTGCACTGCAGGAGGTGCAAGAGTGAGGCGATCATTGTTTATTCCCAGCTGTGACCTTGGTTTATGTGGCAATCTGATAGCTCGTCTGAAGACGGGGAGAGGGTGATGACGGATTTGTAGAAGGACTGCCACAGGCCCCGAAGAAAAGGTCAATTTGGGGTTTTTACGGTGAGGAGAAAGGGCGCCAGGTTTCACTCTCTGAGCAGCTGTGCGTTGGGTTTCAGGCAGCACGCGCTCGGACACTGTCAGGTTTGAAAGGAAAGCATAAATCGGGTGAAGACCTGACTGCGTGGAAGGAGCCTTCGATCCACGAAGGGGGGCTGGCGGCAGTGACCGTGCCCTGCCAGAGCCAGCCAGCCTGTCCCAGTGTCCTCTGCCTCGGGGCTTGTGCGACAACGCCGGGCTTGTTCCGGGAGGTATCCGCAGGTGGGCAGGCGCTGGTAACGTGAGCCCGTGAGGGGGCGTGCTGGGCTGGGACGAGTGCAAGGCGTGTCCCTTTGTCTTGCCAGCAGAAGGCTCTGGGTGTGCTGTGAGGTGGAAGGCGGCGAGAAGTGTGCAGAGGTTTGCCTGAGCACTGCTGGTGAAGGGGTGTTCTGCGTCTTCAGCTTGTCTCGTATGGGTTCATGAATCCTACTCCGTTGGGCCCCTGAGCAAGGCCCTTGACCCCAGCTGCCCCAGGGGTGCCGTATAAATGGCTGACCCTGTGCTCTGACCCCCAGCTTCTCTCCCTGTCTGTGTGTCTCATGGAGAGCAAGCTGGGGTATGTGAAAAGACGAATTCCTAATACAAGAAATTATATATGGCCAATATAAGAGATAAGATCAGTTTCTTATAAACAGCTGGGATCAATGATACCTATCAAACAGGCTAGAATTGTCTCCCCTCTAACCTTTTTAAAGTTTTTACCTGGAAATGAAGTGGAGGTATGATTACTGTGCAAGTACTGTTTTCCAGAGAGATCAGGGCAAATTGTTTGGGAGTGGGGTGAGCAAATCTGCAAGGTATCCATTTCAGAGGCTGTTTGTCCTCAGAAGCTCAATTGTGTTTGAAACCATGTAGTAATGTTACAATCTTTTTGGCCTTGTGGGAAGACTGGCGTGCTGTACCTACTGCGCTGGTCTCGTGTTCTTTCCTTCTGATCTCTGGAACAATGAGGTCATTGTGTCAGCGGTGCAGAGATCCACACCCACAGACCACATGACTTCATTGCAGAAGAAACATGTAGCCCTGGAGGTTCTTGTGCTTTGCCCGCTCTGTTTCATACCAATGTTTTATCTCCCACAATGTGCAGCTATGAACAAAAAGATGTCATTTCAATACAAAAATAGCAAAGAGAACCTGTTACTTGATGAGTGACTCCTGCCTGAGGCTGGCGCTCAGACTGCTGTTGTCAGGCGATTTGGAAAGATTCCTCCCTGTGAGGTTGTCACCGATCCGGTCGAGCACAGTCTCCCATCGATGTGATCCCAGAGGAGGGGGAGCTTACAGGCTGTGGTCTCAGCTGGGAGAGCTGAATGTCAGGAAAACAATGATGTCGTCATCTCCCGCGGAATTCTCACTAGGATCGTCCCCGGCTGCGGTTGGCTGGCGATGACACACTGTGGGCATTGCCACCTGTGTGTGTGTGTGTGTGGATTCCACTCTCTCACACACACACTGTCCCTCTCCCTCCATTCCAGAGGCAGTGTCTGCTGGCTCACCCTCTTACTCCTTCTCCCTGTCCCTCTGTCTCTCGGCTGTCACTCCTGCGTCATCACAGCTGTCCCTGGTGTCTCAGGCAGGGTGCTCTGCTGGCCTTTCAGCTGTGACCCTGTTGGCCAGATTGTCTCTTAGGAGGGCCAGGTGCTCCCTGCTGGATAAGAGAATAATAATAACAATCATCTTGTGTGTTAGTGTTTAAGGTATCAGACACTCCAAATGCATGGCCTGATATTAGTGTATCAAGTACACTAACTGGTATCAAGCACAGTATTTTATTCTTTTCCTTCGTGGCTGCGTTGAGTACTCTTTGGCTTTGACAGTGCTGAGGGCAGGCACAGCTCTTCCTGGATCCACAGTGCCTTGGTGGTACTGGATGTGGAGATCAGAAGCTGAGGGTGTTGAAGGACCCATGAAATCAGAGGGCGATGCTTTTTCACTGCAAATCCGGGCTGTTAGTGCAAATCTCCATTTTTTGGATATTCTCAGTTTTAAGAATTGAATCTGTGTTTCAACCTGAACAGTAGATGACAATCCAGCACCTAAAGCTAATTTAGTCCAACGGCTGTGCGCTGCAAGAGCCGAGAGTGCTTGGACGGACCCCCCAGTCCCACCGACGCCGCATTGTCCTTTGTGGAACAGGGGACAGGCGAACCCTGTCCAGGATCATGGCACAGGGACAGGACGGGGGCCTCAGGATTCTTCTCCATGTTTTGGGTGATGTGCGGTTGTCTTTAAAGGGAATAAATGAAAAGATCCGCGCTTCTCTTTCGTAAGCGGCTGCAGACCACGGGGGTGCACGTGGCCGCGTAGGAGCGGCTCTGTAGAGAAACCAGTAACCGTCAAGGAGCCCCGAATTGCAGCACGTCTTCACACGGGCGCCTCGCAGGTCACACAGGCCTGGGGGCTGACCGCTCCTCCTCTGCCCAGGCCTCCCTCCCAGAATAACAATAATAATAATAATAATAATAATTAATAATTGCTTACACTTATATAGCGCTTTTCTGGACACTCCACTCAAAGCGCTTGACAGGTAATGGGGATCCCCTCCACCACCAGTGTGCAGCCCCACCTGGATGATACGACGGCAGCCATAGTGCACCAGAACGCTCCCCACACACCAGCTATCAGTGGGGAGGAGAGCAGAGAGTAATGAAGCCAGTTCATAGATGAGGACCTCGGTTTTACGTCTCATCCAAAGGACGTCGCCTGTTTACAGTACAGTGTCCCCATCACTATACTGGGGCATTAGGACCCACACAGACCGCAGGGTGAGCACCCCCTGCTGGCCCCACTAACACCTCTTCCAGCAGCAACCTTAGTTTGTCAATCTAATTGAGAGCTTTTCTATCAGTTGTTTGTTTGTCCCCCTAGAGCAGTGCCCTTCACTCCCTGGTGACCAGGTCTTACAGGTAACTTAGCTCCTCAGGGAGAGGCTTTGAGTCGAAGACGATGTACGACTGTCAGTGCACGAGGTGGCTGTTTTGTGAATTTATGGGAATTCCTCTGGACGTCTGCACTGCGAGACGGAGCTTCTGTGTAAGAGCTGTCTGCCCCTTTCACCCTCTGTGCGTCTCTCCCCTGTAATGATGCATAACCATGCAGCTGAAATGCACTGTGGTCTTGTACTGAGAGATGATCGTATTGAGCAATTAATGAACATGACAACCCCCTCAGGGCTCTTATTTTTCACCCACATCTCCCCATGTGGTCCGTCTGGGCGAGAGTGGAGGACATCCACAGATTAGACACTTGGTGACCCTGGGTCTGGGTCCTGTCTCTGTCACCCCTTTCCCTCGGAACCAACAACGCTGCCTCTCCTCTGTGAGTCAGCCTTGGAATGCGCAACATCCGGAGAGCGCCTTTCATCTGGTGCGACCTCATCAGTGGGATGGAGCATGGCGCCCTCTGCTGGTGGGAACTGGTCATTACACCAGGGTTCGCTCCTCGAGAGATTTTCGCAGGTTGATTACTAGCACAAAATTAATTAATCGGTTAATTTTTTCACCCCCATCTTTTAAGAAGTGGATAAACATAATCCTGGTTACATTCTATAAATAGCCTTTGTCACCTAGGTTCCTTGTATCTTGTTCCTTGTGAAAATGTTATTAGATGTAAAGCTATTGTCCAAAGTGACCTACACTTTGTACCAGTCTATACAGTTGGGCGCTTTACTGAAAGTCTGAGTGAAAGTATTCAAGCTTACAGCAGCAGTGTCTCCACCTGACATTTGAACCTTGGATGAGAACCAATAAACTAGACTAGCGAAGAAAAAACACCAGCATCTGTGTAAGACCCCCATATTGTCATCTATAAAGACAGCCTTACTGCCATCTCAGAAATAAGTTTCCGAGAAATCAGACGAAGTATTATTTTATGGTAGTTCAGGTGGGTAGCTGCATCAGCATGCGTAGGCTGCAAAGGAACAAGTAATAGGTTTATTCCATGCTGAAAAAAAGAAGAAAGAAAACACAACGTTTCGGCCATGGAGCCTTCTTCAGGTGTCAGACACCTCCTGTTTGCTCCAGTTTTCTAAAGGAAGGTACCTAGAAATGGTGACTGAGAAACATCCATGTTTTCACCACTAATACTTCCCCATTTCTGTCAAATTGTATTGAAGGTGTTATTAAGTGAACGTGTGATGGCTTTTAAACGTTTTTCTGCTCTTGGAGGAGTCAATAATGCTATAGAATGAGGTGAACAACATGTACCATTTGCAAAACAGGACTTTGTGTTGAACAGTCTGCACATTTTCAGTTCTATTTGTTGGTCCCAATGAATTGAAAACCTGTTCGTAAATAAAGCAGCATTTTTGACACATTTTGCAGATGATAAATCAGGAGCCTTCTTCCCTGGTTCTGGAGACCCCCCAGTCCAGTTAGTCTTATAGGTCACCCCTAAATCAGGGGTGATAGGGGTCACACCTGATTCTCCAGTTATGGACAGCCTGGGTCCAGCGTGTTTTACAGTTGACCTTTAGTCCGATCATTTTCTAAAGAGCTGAGCAGTCGAACTGGGATCAAGTCGACAGCTGTTGCTAATCTTTACATAACAGCTGGTGAAGGAGGTGATCTATAAGAAGAAGCAGGTCTGTGCTCTCAGGGCTGGGGGTAGAGACCCTGGCTATAAATCACGTGACGGCTAATTGGTGTGTAAACCCTCTCCAATCCATCATGTAAGAATTCTACCAATAAACCAAGGCTGAGGTTTTATAGCGCTGCTAATTAAGCGGTTTCAAAGGCGTCATGCTCTCACCTTGTCTCTGTGGTTCGTTGGATGTGCAAAAAGCGACATGCTGTGTTACACCCCAGTAGAAGCTAAATACACAGCAGCCTTCATTTGTCTGGGTCGATCAAAAGGAAACTGTGGCTGTAGCTGAAGCCACTCTGCTCTCAGGTGAGGGCTACCAATCCTGGAAGTTGTGATTGAGAGCAGTAATTGTTCAGAGGGAAGGAAGCTGTGAGTTATCCATGACAATGACAAGATGGCATCTCTGAACAGTGAAGTGGTTAGATGGGGAAAAATCATGAGCTGATCAATTCAGGCTGTGTCCAGCAGAGGGCGGTAAAGGCTCATCGCTTCTTAAGAGTTGGTGTTCTCGGTCCATTTGCTGGGGAGCCCAGTCTGAAGATTTTCACATCAGCACTTTTCTAGTTGTTTAAGATTCTTGCACTGTTGTTGGGGAAAAGGTCAAAACGTTAGATTTACTCAAAATGAAGAGTGAAACATGAACCAGAGGATAGAAGTGGAAAATATGAGAGAGAGCATTAAAAACAGAACAGGGGGCATGTCTTTACCTAACAGATTGTGGTAGTATGGGGGGAAAAAAAACTACCAGTTGTGTTGCTTAAAGCTGATAATATGGCTTATTCAAGAAACAGCTCAAAAAGATCCCTGGATCAGTTAGCTACCACCTAATGGGCTAGATGGACCAACTGGCTTCCTGTTCTTTGTCAATATAATGTTGATTTCAAATGACAAACGTTTTGTATGAGGTAATTCTAAGAGTGTTGTACTTAAGTAAACTAAAATCTACTTCAAGAGTCGAAAGCAATAAAAAAGGGTCTAAGCATGACATTTACTCAGTTGAGGGTTTAATTAAGTAGCAGTTCATCCGGAATGAAAGTCAGCAGACGGAGGTCAGGAGGACTAAGATGCTCTTGTCTAGAAGCAGCTTTGAGCTCCTGTGCTTTTCAGAAATGCCTTTGCATGCAGACAAATTCAGCTGCTGGCCTTGATTTCTAAACTTATAATATTTTGGGTCACTGGAGTTAAGCCCTTATAATCCTGACTGGACTGTATGAGAGACAAAGATGTGGTTTAAATAGCTTCCCACTTCTACAGCCTTTCTGTCTTAGTGAACAGATTCATCTCCTGCCGAGTACAATCAGTCTCTTGTCTGGGCGGCACCCTAGCACAGTGGTCATCACTGCCTGCAATACTGGGGCCCTGGGTTTCATCCTAGACCTTGTGTGCTTTCTGTGTGGAGTGCGTATGTTCTCCCTGTCTTTGTGTAGATTTCTTCGAGGTGCTCTGGTTTTCCCCCACAGCCCAGAGACAGTTTGTGTGTTTGCCCGCCCTGGGTGAGGTGAACTAGTGTCCGGTCCAGGGGGTTCCCTGATTTCTACCTGCTGCTTGCTGGGATAGGCTCTGGCTCCCCCTGACCCTGCATTGCATAACGCAGTTGGAAAATGGATGGATGAGTTGAAGCTATCTTCTTATGTTTCTGTCTGTGCAAACCATGTTTCTGTGAGTACCGATGTGCCTCCATAGTGCCCCTATAATCCTGCCTCATTGTCCACATGGTGAAGATGTGCTCTGTGGTTCTTTCTTGTGCTCTCAGACTTCTTTCCCAAAGTGTCGCAATATTCCTAAAGAACTGGAGCAAAAGCAAAAGGAAGTAAAAGACCCGAGTCTGTCCATGAGGTGGCAGTTGATTCTCTGAGTGACCCGGTTTCCCGAGAGGCTTATATATGCAAAACCTTACGGTTTAACTGTGCTTGTTCACATGCACGGCTTTGTAGGATCCCCTTCTGAAAAAGGCTTGCCGGTTGTGCTCGTTCATGGCCAGTCATGTGGCTTGTCTTAACTGTGGCTTCACCTACTGGCCGCTTGTAAGAAACGTTGTCCTCACGCACCCTTGCGATGTTTTTATTGAGCTTCTCGGCATGGCCTGGATCATGGATCATATAATGTTCAGTAACATTGTTAAAAGTTGATTATTTCTGTGTAACAGCATGTCCTGTCGGTGCTGTAAAAAATGAAGCTTCACCGAGGTACAGTTTCAGTGAGAATAATGTGGCAACTCAATCCCTGTGGCTACTTTGAAATTCAGAGGAAGGGCATTTATCTCAGCAGCTCTGGGATAATTCAACCCTGCCCTGTCCACAGCCAGGCGCTCTGTCATTGAGCTTCCTCCTTGCACTAACCTCAGCATCTCGCCTGAATCGGCCGATCCCATGCTCAAGACAGAATCATGGGGCGGTGCAGGGGCTCTGTGGCTCAGGATCTGTGCCTGTGGCTGGAAGGTTGCCGGTTCGTATCCAGCGACCGGCAGAGAAATCTTACTCTGTTGGGCCCCTGAGCAAGGCCCTTCACCCCAACTGCTCCAGGGGCGCCGTATAAATGGCTGACCCTGCGCTCTGACCCCAAGCTTCTCTCTCGTGTCTGCGTGTCTCATGGAGAGCCAGTTGGGATATGCGAAAAAAGACAAATTCCTGATGCAAGAAATTGTATACGGCCAATAAAGTGATCTTGATCTTAAATCTGATGGCCAGTTGGATCCTCATTCATCCCCTCGTTGCTGCTCATCCTTAACAACCAACTCCCCTGTTCTGTCCGCCCGCTCGGCGCACCCTCTTTTCTGCCAGTCAGCCCGGACCACCTCTCGCTCTTGCCCCCCAGCCTCTCGAAGTGACGCCACGTTCCCCAGGTCAGCACTGCGCTGTAACGCGGGTCTCCCAGGAGAGGTTTTGTTTCCCTTCCATTTTCATGCGCAGGCACGATGGTGACATCTGCAGTGCAGGGACGCTGGCGCTGCAGGGACGTGGCGTCACTAGGGCTGCAGTAGTTCAGGTGGGGAGCTGCGTCAGCAGGTGTAGATTGCAAAGGAACAGGTAATAGGTTTATTCCATGCTGAAAAGAGAAGAGAGAACACGCAACGTTTCGGCTCAGTGACCGACTTATTTTCATGTGATCTTCTCCATTCTCGTGCGGGTTTCGGCTTCACACCTTTCTTCACCCCTCCCCACTTTGCACTTCCTGAGTGGCCTCTCTGCCCCTCCTGCCTCCTCCTCTCTCCCATCCTTTGTTCTTCTGTTCTATTTAATCTCTGCTGTCTGCCCTGTCTTCCTCACACCTGAAGAAGGCTTCCAAGCCCCTGTGTTCACCTGCCACACGGGACAGACATGAGAGATTGTCGGGCTGGCTCCACCTCACAGGCCGAATGTCCGACGCCTCTGATCTAAACAGACTTTTAATCCACTTTTGCTTATGCACCGTCAAAATTAAGAGCCATGGACAGCTCTTTCATCCTTATTAGGGCTCATCGGCACAGCATGGCTAACTTTGACCAGGGAAACGGGTCTGGTGTAAATATGCATTGTTCACACGTTCCTATAACCCATTGTGACATCTTGCTCTTGAAAATGTGTTTTTTCTTGTTTTCTTCACCTTGCAAGGCGGTTCTTGTCAGTTCTTAATACAGTGTGTGAAGGAGATCTTTCACACACAACGCCTCACTGGCTGCTTCTCTCTGCCCGAGCCCTGCAGTTTGCCATAGCCTCATCCGCTTGCAATTTTTAGAATTAATAACAAATGTTAAGAGCTCTGTATATCTGTATGAGTTTGCGTTCGTGGCAGTAATTGCAGGAACGTAGTCTGAAGTGTCGCTTGTGGAGTTCGACTCCATGGGCAGTCTGCTTCCTTTAGGCTCGCTGATGAAAGCCGTTTTGAAGCAGCTTGTGAACGTTGCCTGCTGAGTGGACAAGGATAGGCTGTGCTCTTTACGACACTTAAAACCAAAGACCACCTGGGACCCCTGAAACAAGACACTGCTTTTACCCTTGGAGACCAGAGGCAAGGTCGAGGTGGAAGTCCTTGTTCCGTCTTGTGGAATTGGAAAAACACGCAGGGGGTTGGGTTCGAAAGACGAAGGCTATCCATGATGAAGCCCTTGGGTTCAGGCATCTATAGGACTCGTTAGGGGGTGAAGACCTGCGACGCTGGCAGTCCTGCGCTGCAGGTGAGCCGCTTTGAAGGGACGCCGTTCGGATGCGTCGGAATATTCCTGCGTGGGCGCATCCGCACGTGAAAGAGCACCCCCGACAACATAGAGAAGAATCTGTCTGAGCTGGAGGCTGTGGAAAGCCGTTCAGGAGCAATCGTCTCCCCGTGTCTCAGTCTGGGCAGCAGGAAGAGCCGTACGCAGTCCAAGACAGCACTGGCACGCTCACGGGTCCGGCTGGCGTCGCAGACGGGCCGCAAGGAGGATCTGCAGTTGATTTGTGCCATTTCAACATGATTTTCTGACTCCGCGTTCTGCGTTCCGGCGCGTTTCCTGTCCCAGACGTTCTGGTCTCGCAGCTTTGCTCGTTTCCTCCTCACCTGCTTGCATGACACGGTGGAGCAGCTGGAGAGATTATCCGTGGGCGACGCGTGTAGAGTGAGCATCTCTGAGGTTTAATGTGCGAGTCCGTCTCGCATTTCAAATCGGGCTGCCTTCCAGCTGTTGTGCACGAGTCTCTGCGCTTTGAATGTTTAGCGCTGTTCTGTGTGGTTGCCTTCCGGCTTGCCTCTAAAACGTGTCTGCCGGCGCTGCTGTTCAGATCTGGCCACAGCAGAGCTCATGAAACTTTAAATGGAATAATCCTCGCAAGAGATTGTTTTACAGCGTGTTGATTAATCAATACAAGAAAAAAAGAGAGGAAGTGATTCACCTGGCCTGAGGGTGACACCATTCGTCACGTAAATCTTTTCGTTCATTCTCGGTTCAAAGCGTTTAACCGAAATAGTGATGCAGTCCTAATTATGCAACTCTTTATTAAATAATGAGCATTGATATAATCACATGAAACTTTACAATTTGGTCATTTTTCATTGCTCTCTGGAAATAAAATCATTTAAGGTTCTGTTCTGCCAAGCTAAAGATGAGAACTGAATCTTTTTTTTTTGTCTTGCACTACAAAACCAGTCAGCCTCAGGAACAGCTATGAAACTTGTGCCCAGAGGACACAAATACAGAGCTGTATGGAAATGCATTTTAAATTGATACCAGGGGGCTCTTCTTTACACAGAGCATTGTGGGAGTTGGGAGCAGGCTGCCCAGCCATGGTGTCAAAGTCGATACCAATATTTGTTCCGCATTTGTCTTCTTAACCAATTTCCAAGCAAATAGGTGTCAAGGCAATAAAGTATTGAACTATGCAGGTCGTCTGTCTCTCCTGTGTGTCTACTTGTGCTTATTTCACAACTATTTAACCTGCTCAATTTGGACAATTGACCGTATATTTTACTATATATATATTCTTTCTCATCCTACATGTCTGTTATTTGTGAATAGGTTCATGTTGTGTTAAATGTATTGTGTAATGTGTTATGTCTTTATCTGCCTGAGAATCAAATTTCCCATCTGGAAAAAAAAGGAGATGCTTTCCTGCTTTTTTCCACCTCACAAAACACACGTGGAGAAACAAGACAGAAGGTTTCAAGTTAGTATTTTTCTTTCTAGTGATTTAAAGTTGTTCTCTTTTAATGTAGTACAGTATCCAGAATGTTATTGTGTACATTGAGTTTCAGGGGACTGTTGGAATTTTTGGAAGCGGTGAAGGCTTTTCCCGGTGTGCCATTCCTCCTTTCCTTAATCACCCTTCCTCTTAAAAAAAGTTTCGCTGCGTGGAGAATTGATGACTGCGGAGGACTAGAGAAATAATTTTAAAGGGGGAAACTAGAGGTGGACCCCTGAGAGCTGACTTTGGAAACTCGTAACCTCGTCCGCCCCCCGTGTGAGAGAGTCTGTCCTCGTAGCCCGGCTTTCTCTGCGGGTCTTTTGTGTGTAACTGGCTTAGCGCGCGTGTGACCCGATAAGGCCGGTGTGTGTGTGTGTTAGAGGAAAACGTGTGTGAGCAGGGTGTTTCTGATGTGTGGAAGCCGGAGGAATGTTTTGAGGGGCCAGATTGAATTTAATGGCCCTGTGACGAGCCGCTGTGCACTGTTTGGTTTGGAAAGAGCGCGGCTTCCTGTGAGCGTCTCTGGCGAGTTGGCGGCTCCTGCTGTGCTTTCGTGCTCGGTGCGAGAGAGACGGAGAGGCACAGCAGCTCGCCTCCCGTCCAGAAACTCACACGCCCACGTATTTCCCATTCTGGAGAACCAGGAGCGTGGAGTGAATAGAGGAAGGTGTGAATAAAAATCAATATTGAACTAAAACAAACTCGTCCCAGACTGCCTTCCCAGTGAAAGTGAAGGATTTACGGCTGACGCGGAAAATTGCGGGACACCCAGTGTTAAAACCTACGAGGTACATGCAGGGTGGAAGGAAGGAATGAGGCGTCCTGGCAGAAACTGGAGTTGGAGACTAACGGCTTTTGGACGGAGCCTGCCGGCGCTCCGGAGCCGCTCAGAGGAAGCGTGATAAATAATGTCTGGGGTGAAATGTGGGAGTCGCAGAAGGAGTAACGCCTAACTTCTCCCAGCAGTGCTGTGCTCGCAGAGAAAACGACCAGAGCTGGATTTCATCCTGTCCTATCGCCGTGTTCTGGAATCAAGACCTAGCCGACCTGTCTTTTTTTTTCACCGGTTTTTCACAGGAGACCTTCACTGCAACAGAACTCGAGTGCCGCTGCTCACCCAGTAACGCAGTTAAATGTTATCTGACCGCGGTCGAATCGTTTTTGGAAATCGTAAATCCCAATTTTCGCAGACTCGCCGGCAAACCGTGAGAAACAGACCTTAATTCGTAACGGTATTCCTCGTACAATCGAAATCCAGTGCTACTCGCTTCGTCGGGGGGTGCCATTGCGATTCATTTAACTTCTGCCCGGTGTCTGTGCGCCCTGCCGCGTGGTAACGTGTCTGATGGATGAACCCCCGCACAAGCGCCGAGCGTTAACAATTCTCTAAATTATTCAGGCAGCCTTCAGGACTGATACTCATGCGAGCAGTCAGGGGTCGGGCAGCACATAAAACCGCGTCTCGACACCGACACAAGGGCCGACTCGTGACCCCCGCCAAGCGCGGGCACTGGGTCTGAGCGAAACAGATGCTCGGTGCGCGGCTCTCGCAAGGCGCTACTTCGGGTCCTAAGGAGGTTTTCCAAAATTTAAAACTACGGCAGGTAAAATATATGTACCCTTTAGTTGATTTCGTTTAATTTTGCCATCAAGCTAAACTGATTTGGCTTTGGGTTATGACATGAAGCTTTATAACGAGCTGGCTGCCCGCTGTCAGTGTTGTAAGGCACGTGAATTCATTCAGTATGTAATATTTTATAATGTTATACTACAGTATGAGTCAACGTGCAAGATTTTGGCTAGTTTTGCTGTCAGTCTCCCTTGGTATTGGAACAAGTAAATACTTTATCAGAGGAAAATAAGTAGACCTTTGTAAGAATTTAAAACCCTGGTTTTCCGATGCTTTAAATGAAAGGCTTCTCCAAAGAAAGAAGACACTAAAGGAAATAACAACTCAAATGCTTAATGCCCAGGCTTCTTAAATGGGATTTAATTTCTTTTAAGCCCTCTTTCAGCGGCACTCTGCGAGCCTTAGTCGTTAATTTGAGGCTAAACTGGTTCCAGCGTTAGTCGTGAGACGTGACCGCCTCTCAGTTCGGACAGATGAGCTCTTTGTTTTGGGGAGGGTGCATGTTAGATCTGGCAGCTGGAGTTCAAGAACTTTTTTTTTTAGTGCAGCTCGTTCGGTACAAAACATATCCTCGTTTTTAAGAAACAGCTTCCAACAGATATACATATGATCTTCATGTGTAGTGTGTCTTGTAGCATCCAGACTGGGTTTTCAAGTGTACGCCGTTCAGAACTGCGGCCATCTGAACTGTTGTGATCCTGGATGCGCTTATTTTAAGCCTAACACCTACCTTCCATTTATTTTATAATTGCAGGGTCGGGTTACAGTACCGCGACTGTGTTTCTTTCGCGTCGCCTTGAGCTGATCAGACCGGGATAATTCGCCGTCTGACTGCGTTTGGAAGGTTTAACTCGGTTTTTATTCTCGGTCTCTGTTTTCAAACATTACGCCTTCCCCAGGGACGGTAATGCCCCTGCGGACTGGTGTATATTTAAAAAGCGTGTGACTTGTACGCCGCTCTTATTTTTTTTTACTTATTTATGAAGACCCTCACTCCCCATCGCGACGCGCACGAAACTGGCCCGGTTCAGCGGGGCTGCTGTGCGCTCCAGCGGAGGCGATGCCCTATTGTGGCGAGGTCCTGACAAGGCGGGACAGACGGCAGTCACATCGGGACCACCTGATACAAAGACCAGTAATAAATTAAAAAAGACCTTTCATTCCCCTCAATGACTGGGGAGGGAGAGGAGTGTGGGCGCGCCTGCTGAGTAGCTCATTGTTCTCGGGGAAATAAAAAAAAAAAAGAGGCAGGACTGTGGTTTGGAATCGTCGTTATTGATATTTGCAAGAGCAAGCACTTTATGGACGTTCACCAGCGAGGAAAGTTTCGGCTCATCTCTCCAGTGGGTCTCTGTCGTGCAGCCCGCCCTGTCGTGCGGGGTGAAGTTCATTTACGCACCGAGAAGTCCGCTCCCTTCGGGTGAAGGGGTTCAAATTGGAGCGAAGTTCAGTCCAGGCTTGAGGTGTCGCTTTGTTTATCACACGCCAAATATCGGATTTGTTTTATTACCAATTGTGTGTTTCTTTGTTTGTTTAAACGACGCCCATGTTGGATTTTGAGGGCGACCTGCGCGGACGGAACCGAGCCGGGCCCATTACGATGGCACTTTATTGTGGAGTCGGCCACAGAGTCACGCCGATGACCTTTAATACCAAAAGTTGCAGTAAACTAAACATTTAAAAAAAAAACCATATACTCACACACAAGTTTCCACTGGGTCGAGAGAAAAAAAAAACGACTTGCATTTTTTTTACGGAAAGTAGCGAGGCCGTGGAGTTGCGTCTTCGAGTGACCCGTGGATTTTCCCCTCGAGGAATGCACGCGGAGAGATTAACGGAAATGGAGGAGAAACTGCGAATCCTCGAGGATCTGAACATGATCTACATCCGACAGATCGCCCTGAGCTTGCAGGTAACACGTCGCGCTAAACATCACCTCTTTCCCACCTTAATGAGTCAGTTCGCTGGATAGGGTGGGGTGGGAGAGGGGGGCGTTCACTTATGAGAAATTAGCGCATTGTGGGAAATGGACTTTCAAGAATTTGGTTTGCCACTTGGAAAAAAATAAGAAAATGAAACACAGTAGGCAGTGTAGGAATTCTGGGTCAGAATGCCGTTCCTGTGGTGGGGATTGTGTTGGGGGCACTATTGATTCAAAGAACCAGCTCTCTTGCCTACAGCCCATTTCTCCACGGTATCCGAGTTACTTTTGAGCTGCTGATGCAGTTCGCTGTCGTCTTGGTAAAACGGAGCCACAGCAGAGAGCCCGGTGATGCACTGCAAGGTGTCAGTTTTAAATCCACTCCTCACGCTCCTCGAGGCTTTGAGCCAGCGAGTACGCTTGGAGGAGACGATGATAGCGTGTGTCCGACGGACAGAGAACTTCATTACGAAGAGCTTTCCCTCGGATTTACAGGAAACTGAGGTGTGTTAGTCGGGGCAGAGAAATGTGTAGGCCTTGTTTCGGGAAGAAGTGAAGAGTTTTACTGGGATTGGTCCCACTTGGAGTCCCTGCTGCTTTAGTGTACTTAGTGATTTAACAGCTGCACCCAGACAAGATGGAAGGGACTGGTAACACATCGAGGAGAAGTTCAGAGCAGCCACATCTCGGCAAGGAGGATTAGGCAGAGTAACAAAAAAAGAACTGGTTAACGTAAAGGCAGGCACAGTTTGGATTTCAAAGGATTTAAAAAAATGTTGTTGTTTTTTTCTTCCAACCTCTCCTGGTGCTCTGCTCCACAGCTGAAGGGCGCAGTGGTCGTTTCCTGCAGAATGATACCGGGCACATGAGGCTCGTGCTCCCCACTCCTGCTGTCCGTTTCCCTCTACGCGTCCGTGCTTGTATCTCCCCCTCTGTTTTGAAGAGACCCTGACCTGCACTGGTGTAGTGTTTCCTGACACTGGGAGTCAGGTGGAGAGTCAGACAGCTATGTGTGCCAGTTCTTCCACACACCTGCTGCTCTGAGACTGTCCCACCTCGAGCAGCTCCTAGTGTGCCTTCCTGTCCTGTTTGCAGAACGCGGTGTGAGCAAGAGATTGCTTGTACTGCATCTGGTCTGCTGTCCATAAGCCCACACTCTCCCCAAGCCACATAACTGCTCGTCTGCAAAGTGGCTCAGCTGTCTGTCCTGCACAGAGCCCTCAGGGTCCACGAGCGATAAAGGCTACTGCATATTCAGTGTGCCGAAATGACCGTCTGGTTCAGGTTAGCAGTATGTCGCCTGTACGTATGAGCATTGCCTTTGACAGTCCTCAGCTCATGCTGGACATGTGACAGGAAACCAGCTGGACTGATACGAATGCAAAAATCTTTTCAGCTGCAGATATGGGATCATAGATGTGCACAGGAAATTCAGAAATTTTTGCTTGGGGTGAGATAGTGGCTGTGGATTTAGGACTCCTGCTTTCAACCACCCAACAAACTCTCATCTAAGCTGTCAATAAACTAAGCCAAGCGATCCCCTGGGCTAGCGCCCAGCCAAAACAGTAACTCATTGTATCCCATGACGCAGCACAGCCCACAGTGTCTCCAGAGGAATTTTGGACCATAGAGAGCTGGCTTTTCTCACCCGGAAGCACAGCTTCAAGACTGGGGCGTTGTCAGGCATTTGCAGATGCAGTGCTCTTTGAGCTTGAATGCACGCCATCTTCTGCAGCTCCAGCGTCTGTAGACCAGCCCAAGGCTCCATACACTCTGCTTTGTCTCATCTGCTGTTTAAGTTCTGTTCCATTTGTGTTACATGAGGATTGTACACACCAAAGCAACCAGGAGTACTCAAGAACAGCAGATGCTGTCTGGTGCCAAAGTCTCTCAGAAGTGTTTGATACAGGCATCCACGTTTTGTAGTTTTTGGATAGTAACAGGGAAATGGATAATATTACAAGCTGCAGGCGTTATCCCACAATCCAAACTCAAACTATATATCCTACACAGTTACCATTTTAAGTATATTTGGACACCAATAGATACAGTATTTGGAAATAAAATATGCCAACAGCCATGTCACTCTGCAAATTACAGCTGGCAGCCAACTGCAGCTCAGCAGGTGTGAGCCTGGTCTGTATTTGGATGGGACACCTCCTGGGAAAGCTGAGGTTGCTGCTGGAAGAGGTGTTAGTGGGGCCAGCAGGGGGCGCTCACACTGTGGTCCTGGGAGTCCTAATGCCCCAGTATAGTGACAGGAACACTATACTGTAAACGGGCGCCGTCCTTCAGATGAGACGTAAAACCGAGGTCCTGACTGTGGTCATTAAAAATCCCAGGGTGTTTCTCGAAAAGAGTAGGGGTGTAACCCCGGCGTCCTGGCCAAAGTTCCCATTGGCCCTTACCAATCATGGCCTCCTAATAATCCCCATCTATGAATTGGCTTCATCACTCTGCTCTCCTCCCCACTGATATCTGATGTGTGGTGAGCGTTCTGGCGCACTATGGCTGCCGTCGCATCATCCAGGTGGGGCTGCACACTGGTGGTGATGGAGGGGATCCCCATTACCTGTAAAGAGCTTTGAGTGGAGTGGCCAGAAAAGCGCTATATAAGTGTAAGCAATTAATATTATTAATTATTATTATTAAAATGTGGAAGCTGTTGTCGATTAGGATTTACTCTAGAGCCCACACCTCTCCAGTTTGCTCAGTGTCAAAAGAAACCTTGTAGAGCTCATATGGAGCCAAAAAGCGTCAGTGAAACAGTGCAGTAACTCCTGAAGTAGCTTTAGAGCACCTACATCATCTTCAGCGACGGACTCCCTCCAGACTGTTCCCCACCAAGTGCAGGTTTTCACCAAGCCGATAATTAGCAGTAGGTAATTGATCTCTGGAAAGACGCGTCCCCTGTTGCTGGTTCTACAGTACATGCCCTTCCATGAGGTTTCCACTCCTTTGGAAGAAATCTGCTGAGTTGACTTTCTTTGCCTTTGAGAGTTTTACTGCCTGGATCGGGTCTCCTCACAGTATGCTGTGTTCAGACTGATAAAGCCCGTCAGTGCAGGACGTTCTTTTCAGCCCCAGAATGTATCTGGGTGCTATTTTCTGGGCTGATTCCAGAGTATGAGTATCTTTTCTATAATGTGGTGACCAAAATTGTTTGTACACAATATTCTAGATTTCCGGGACTATTAGAATAGCACTTACTAGTGCATTATTTGAATTTTAACATGACATCCTTTGATTTAATTTCTGTTCCTTTATGTATGGATCCCAGCACTGTGTTTGATATTTTGGGATTGCTTCCCCTCATTGTGTCACCATGAACACCTGTCTTTTTCATGACTAGCTTCTTCTAGCTCAGCGTTTCCTAAATAATTATTATATATTCTGAGCAAGAAAGCACTCATTAACTGTGTTGTCTGTGTTGACAGAGCTGAAGTCACCCATAAATACTCCTCCTTTTGCACATCAATTATTTTTCATTAAACGTGGTGAATTATAATCACCATCTGCATTTGGTGATCCATAGCTTACTCCGAGCACTCTGGCTTTGCATGGTTCTCAATGAGTCTGACTGCATGCAGTAGATTCAGAGGCTCAAGTTCCTGAACCTGAATTCTGTTTGATATCCAGTATATTGCTTCACCTTCCTGTTTCTCTGGAACAGAGTGGATCCAGTTATGTTCCACTCCAACACCGAACATCCAGACTCATACAGATAGACCCCCAGGATCCGAATTGACCCCGGAGCCCCAGTGCTGTGAGGCGGCTATGCTAACTGCACCACCACGCTGTTTGTTTCTGGTAACTCCTAGCATTTAGGTATAGTCTTGTTTTCCCCTGCAGTTCTCCCTAGTCTTTTTTCCCTTTGTAGATTCTTGTTTGGTTTTATTTGGTTTCTCCCAGCTTCTTTCCTAGTTGAAGTGTTTGGGGCTCTTCAGTGTGGGTTCTTGAGCCCTTGTCATTTCTGTCAGCCCCGCAGTTTCCAGTGGGGCAGATCGCAGCGCCCCCTGGCTGCTCCCCGCTGGACCGCCCTGACGGCGGCCTCAGGGCGTGACTCCTCTGCCCCACCGCGAGAGTGTCGCCCCGGTGTGGCTGGGCCATTAGGGAAGCCGTGCACGTGGCTGTCAACACTGACGGATCGCAGTGACAGGAGGCCACACATGGCCCTGTGGGAGCTGTGGCGTCCCACTGTACTGTGCCTGCTCAACATCCCTTTCGCTTACTGTAATAGGTTTAATTAAACTAGTGCTAATCGGCGGTGTTTTCCAGTAATTCACTTCAACGAGTCTGATCAGGACGCTCACACTTGGCTGCCGTCTCTTTCACAGTAGTGAGACTGATTAGCCTAAGAGCTGGTCCGCTCTTTCACTTTGAGGAGACTAATTACTTTGTCATTAGCATCCTATTAATCTCTGATTAAGCCTCACTGGCCTATAATAAGCAGCTCCCCTCTTCATTGCAGGGAACGTTTTGCCTGTTTCCTTTTCAGTAGCTCCAGGAAGGAGGTGTACTCGAGCTCAGTGTGAAATTCCTCGATGTCCGAGACCTCTTTCGGTCCCGATATGTGCATTGTCAAAGCCAGCGAGGATCTCTATCCCTCTTTGTAGTTTTCTGGGAACAGGAGGGCCTTAGAGAGTTCAGTTACTGTATGTTCAAATTAGCTGCTTTGAGTACAAAATATCCCTATGAACTTAACGCACACAACGCAGAAGCCTCAAACACCGCAGTGCGGGGTTGCTTGGCCTCGTGTGTCATTCATGTGCTCATGCCCCAGACTTGATTTTCAAACCATGAATGAAGTTATTTTTTAAAAAGCTTTTCTGTGGTTTACATGACCACATGTAATGAGGGAGGCATTCACCCTGTTCGCTGTTAATAATAATTTAGGATGCTGTCCATAGACTTGTATGGAAGATCAGAGGCAGATATGAACTCTCCAACCTAATGTACTTAAAATTCCCAGTGACGTGATAATTTTGTTTTGCAAACGGCCTAAATCCAAACATGATGGTACATCATTAGCCTGTCGGAGGACCTGAAGGTGAGTCCCCTGGTGTTAATGCAGCTGTTTGCAAGTGGTAAATAAAGCTCTGAGTGACGAACAAGTCCAGCCGAACTCTGACCCCTGCCTGCCCTGCTGAGCTGCAGCTGTAGGTGACATAGATGTTCAGCTGTCGTACAAGCCATCGGTATCCGTCAGGAATTTCAGCTGACTCATAGCTGCGCCCTGACCTAACTCTTTAAATACTGCAGCGAGGGGGAGTGGTTGTGCACAGGACTTTGGTGTCCGATGGGAAGAAGATTGCTCTGGCGTAGCCTGGCACGAAGAGCTTCATGCAGTGACGTCAGGGCTTCAGCCTTGTAGGAGAGATTCTCGCGCGCAGTTCAGCGATCCACACAGACGCTGTTACCCGCCAGCAGCCATATCACCCTGAGGCTCACAGCTGGCAGCCCACTGAAGCTCAGCAGGTGTGAGCCTGGTCAGTCCCTGGATGGGAGACCTCTGGGAAAAACTAGGGTTGCTGCTGGAAGAGGTGTTAGTGGTGTCAGTAGGGGGCGCTCACACTGCAGGGTGTGTAGGCCCTAATGCCCCAGTATATGATATACCAATCATGGCCTCCTAATAATCCCCATCTCTGAACTGGCTTCATCACTCTGCTCTCCTCCCCACTGAGAGCCGGTGTGTGGGGAGAGGACTGGCGCACTCTGGCTGCTGTCGCATCATCCAGGTGGGGCTGCACACTGGTGGTGGTGGTGAAGGGGATCCCCATGACCTGTAAAGCGCTTTGAGTGGAGTGTCCAGAAAAGCGCTTTATAAGTGTAAGCAATAATTATTGCCTGCTTGGGGCTTATCTGCAAGCTGGAGCTCTTCCCTGGTGCCGCTGCAGTCCCACAGAACCGAGCTGATGGCCGTGTATGAGGAAAGGCTTACAAGCCGAGTGGTGGGGATTGATGACAGCTGCTTGTCTAGCTCTCCCCGTGAGGCCTGACCACCTGGTTCTTGTGAAACACCCGCTTTTGAAAAAGCTGTTGAGCCTTGACAGTCACCTGCCTGGTTGTGTACTGTTTTTAGGACATGAAGTCTCTGCACGTGGGTGTTGGCTAGCTCTTCTGTGAGTCTTGTCACGTTTTTCGTCAGTCCAGAAGTGTTCCATCAGCCGTGCGAAGGAAGGAGCTGGGGAAATCTCTGCAGTTTTGTTCGTCGTCGTGGCTGCTGAATGGAAGTAAGACCATGGAGTGGGTTTAGACCAGGGATCTCCGAAACCGAAATCATCCTGAAACCAGGATCGCACCTTCCCCCTTATCTCAGCCACAGACTCATCTCCTCCTAGTCCTCTCGATTCATTAGCAGGTTTTGACTTCTCCCTGAGTGTCGATACTCCTGCTCCCTGTCTTTTGTTCCCCCATGCTTCACTATCTGCTGACGCCCCCCTCTCCCTCACGCCTGAAGAAGGCTCCACAGCCGGAAGGCTCCCTTCTTTTCCTTCCAGCACGGAATAAACCCGTTCCTGTGTATATACAGTATGTATGCTGTATATGTATTTATATACTGTATGTATGTAGCCCTGATTTCGGGCTCGTGTGGAGGGGAGGAGGCACTGCAGGCTTGAGAAAGGGGGCTTTTTGTTCATGTAGCCTCGCTGCCCCCGTCTCCCCCAGCCTGGAGGAGCTGGGCTGAATGGCCACTCTGTGTCCGGAGCCGGGGTGGGCCGCCAGTGAAATGCCTCGGCTTCCAGCAGTTTCCTTTGGAAAAACACCAGCGAGGAGGGGCGACCTCAGCGCGTCTCCCTGTCTTAGGGGGGACAGACTCCCCTCTTCTCAATGGCTGGCAAGCTCAGCGCTGGGAAGGCCAGCTGGCCTGGTAGAGGCAAGTGGGACATCAGCAGAAAGAGCTCGACTCCTTGCCTTCCAAGCCTGGCTTGTTCCTATTCCTCCTTCAGATGTGTTCATTCACTGGGCAGACCCAAGCAGGGAGCTAGAATTGCTGCAGCACCGCTCTTTATTTTTGGAGTCATGTTTTTTTTCAAGTGCACGGGTAGCAGGTCTGTTGAGTAAAGCCAAACCTTAGATCCACTGTCCTTCAGTACTGGGGGAAAATCTGTAATAGTGTTGCGGAAAGAGGTGACCACTGACAGACCGCCTTAAAAAGAAGGGTAGAATCCTCTTACGGATTTGTTGCAGAGAATGTTTGATGTTATGCATGTGCTTTTGACTAACACAGTTAGTTTTGTCCCACCCCGGGGACCTGCTCATGTAGCGGAGCTAGTTCGGACACGGTGACGTCATCGCCCTCCCTGCGCGTAGCGGGGTCCTCAGCCGCCTGGGCTGGGGGAGCTCTCCTTTAGCTCACTCGGCTGGTTCCCTGTTGTGTTACGCCGGAGCCCCGGGTTCACGCCCCAAGTGCTGCAGGACGGAACGGGGTGGCGGGGGGCACGAGACCGCGCGGAACCGCGACGGTCACACTCGGATCCTCCCTGTGCTGGCAGGTTCACAGGGACGAATCTTGTGTTGACATCTTTTTTTTTTTTTTTTGCTGCCACTTCCAGTGACGGGCTGTGCTCTCGGCCCTGGGTGTGATGTTGAAAGGGCAGGAGGGCCTGCGCAGAGGCTGACTGTCCCGAGGTCCTTTAAAACCATCTAGCGGAGCCCTGCTCTTGCGGACTGGGGCCGTGGTTGTTTTGGCACGGCTTCAGGGAGGCAGCTCGATGTGTCGGTCCAGTCAGGGCGGAGTGTCTCTGGGCAGTGGTCGCCGTCATTGTGCCTTTTCGGCTCGGCGCACGGGAGCAACGTGTGGCGCTAAGGGCTGTTTGGTCTCTGCAGGAAGCCTGCGTCAGGGGAGGAAGCCTGGCCTGTAATTTGAAAGCGTCTCGTTTTCTCGGCAGCGGCCGGGCTCGGCCCCGCTTCGTACTGTGAGCCGAGTCGGGGGGGGAGTGACTTCGGCGGAACAGAACTTTGTGTGCGAGCCGCTCCCGGGGGGTATCGAAGAGCGGGCCTCTCGTGGCGTGGGGGCGCGCGCAGACCCCCAGCGAGCCGCACTGAGGTGAAAGGATTGAATGACAGCCTGCTGCAGGAGCAGGCTGCCGGAGGACAGTGGTTTTTAAACAGCCGGAGGCTCCGTTTAGTAAAAGGAATCCCCTGCGAGGCCTGGGGTGGGGGTGGATAATTTCACGCCTTTCTGTCAACAACTATTTCTTGCTTGCTCTTTATTGCCGTTAACTCTTTATTGCGTGCGAGTGGCTTGAGTCCCCTGCACTGCTGCTTTGGTCTGTCCATCCGTGTTCTGACTGCTTTATGCGATTCGGGTTCCTGGTAGGGAGCAGGAAACAGCCAGGCCATCGCAGGGCAGGCACACAGTCGCGCCAGGGCCAGTTTCCCAGAAGCCAGTTAACTGTGCAGGACTGTGGGAGGAAACCGGAGCATCCAGAGGAATCCTGTGCAAACGCAGGGAGAACATGCAAACTCCACACAGACAGCCCCCCCAGGTCCAGAACTGCACCCAGGGCCCCAGTGCCGCGAGGCAGCAGTATTGACCGCCCCCCGTGGTGCAAAGTGAGCGGCTGTGTAGGCGGCCAGCACCGGGCCCACGCAGCTCCGGGCCGAGAGCAGCATGGGCCGGGCCCACTGCGCCACCTTGAGTCCCGGAGGGGTCTCTGCGTGCCCTTCCCACTCCGCACGGCGGCGCCGCGGTCCTGCACGCGCTGGCCTCGCACCCCTCTGCCACACGCTGAGTTTAAGTGATCTGTTCCAGCTCTTTTGAGACTGAAAGAGGTTAAGGTTGCGAACTCAAAGAGGCCATTTGGCTGTTCAGTAATTTCCTGAGCCATCTGTCCGTCTCTTAAAGTGTCACAGAGATCCTGCCGATCTGCGCTCCCTGAAGCCGTCTGTCGGGCTGCGGGGCTGTTTGGTTTGTTTTTACCCGTCTGTATGCAACACATCTTTCAGAGCGGTCAGCCTACTCTTTGAACAGTTTCCAGGGCAGAACAGTCCCTTTTCCAGTGTTGATTAGCATGAGAAAGGTCACGAAAGAGAAGAAGCCATTGGGCCATTTAACCTGTTTAGTTGCTAATTGATCCAAAGATCTCGACCTGTTTCCTGAAAGGTGGCAGGGTATCGACTTCAATAGAATGGCTGCGTACATTCGCTTATAAGGAACAGGTAACTGGTTTATTCTATGCTGAAAAGGAAAGAAAGGAAATGCAACATTTTGGCTGTGGAGCCTTCTTCAGGTGTGGCTCTACAGCCGAAACATTGTGTTTCTTTTCTTTTCTCCATAGAATAAACCCGTTGCCTGTTCCTTTGCAGCCTACGCATGCTGACGCAGCTCCGTACTCGAGCGACTACAGTAGCTTATTCCACGCTCCCTGCTGTGCTGATGCCCAGGTACCCGTGTCAATAACGTGGCCGTGTGTCTAGCTTGTTCCATACTCCCACAGGGCCCAGTTACCCTCAAGAGGGAGCTTGCAGAGTTCATCCCACTCGGTGTGTCAGTCCTCGGAGCTGGACACCTGCTGCTTCACAACAGGTTGACGTGAGCGGTACGCCTCCTGCAGACTCTTCCAGAGAAGTCATCCAATTTGCAGTAGAATTGGATTTGAAATGTTTCATTAAACTCGTTGGCCTGGTGGTGCAGTGGTCCTTGGGGGTACTGTCTGTGTGGAGTTTGTATGTTCTCCCCATGTTCACGTGGACTTCCTCCCGCACTCCACAGGCACACTGGTAGGTTAACTGGCTCCTGGGAAAACAGGTCCTGGTGAGAGTGCGTGTATCCGTGTGTCCGCCCTGCGATGGACAGGTATCCCACCCAGGATGTACGCCTGTTGCTTGCTGGGACAGACTCCAGCTCCCCCGTGCCCCTGTACTGGGAAGGTCCTGGGAAGAAAGGAAGTGTTTTTGCAGAGGAAAGATCCTCCGCTCCCAAGTCCCCACTGAGTGAAAATATTCACCCCGTGCTTCCATTCCAGGAAAGGATGAGTCAAGTAGATTCATCTGGTGCTGTAGGGTCATTAACATGGCATGCTAATTATCAGCATTAGAATACATATGAATGCTTTTCATTCATGACGGCTTGTGAATAAAGAATTGGATAGCGTGCAAGGAGGCTGCTTCTATTCTTATCCATTTGGGCTTTCCTCCCTCTCGCATCAGTGAAGTGGATTGTCTGTGTCGGCCGAGCGGGTGGACACTGGGGGCTTGTTTCGCCGCTCGGGGTGAAAAGGGGCTTTGTTGGGAGTCGGTCAGAGAGAGAGAGAGACGGCCCTGCTCCGAGCGCAGAGCCGGGATGTCGGGGAACGCGGTCCCGGAGGGGGCGATGGCGACGTTTCCCCCCCTGACGGAGAAGTGGAAGGTCAGATCGGGGGGGCCCGCGTTGTTCTCGGGGCTCCGTGGGCCCCGCGTTGCTTGAGCCCAGACGACGCGCGGCCTGGGAGGGGCTGGCAGCCGCACTGGGGTGAGAGGTTCTTGAAGTCCTGGGATTTCTCTGGTGGGGTGGGCAGAGCTCCTGAAGATGTGAGCTGTTCGTGTTCCCGTGGGTTCTGGTGCTCCCGGAAGAAGGTCTGCGGACAGGCGCTTGAACTCTCCGATGAAATCGGATGCGGAAGGAGGATGTGGCTTAGCTTAGCCCTCATCCAACATCCTTCCACTGGCCAAGACGGTGGCTAGCGTGTTAGCATTCATCACAGAGGTTACTGCTCGGAGGGAAACGCCCTGCTGTGACAGGTGAAGCAGAGTTAAGTCTCTGTGTGAATTGTAAAAAAAAAACAAAAACAAGCAAAATAACACTGGAAAAATTTGTAGAAAATATCCTTATACTGTAAAGCCTTCAGTCTGGACGAGTTGGGTTATTGTAACCCTAGAGTCCACATGCAGGTAAAGCCAATGCAGTCTCTTTTTTCACAGTGCACGTCCAGGGTATAAAAAGCAGTGTTAATGCCAGCTCAAGAAAAGACATCATTTTTGTTGTCATGGCGGTGGGTGCTCCCAGTTCACAGCACTTCTGTGAATTGGTGTTTGTTGTGAATATCTTCACAGCAGATATAAGCTTGTAATCACTAATTACATGACCCAACTTGCTAACACCTGCCTGACTCCACACAAACAAGTTAATTGGTTTAGACTGTACAATTTATTTTTGTGATCTGTGTTGTGGTGGGTTTAAACTCGATGAAACATCAAAAGTCATACGTCTATTACAGCTCTAAAAAATTTTAAAAGATGAGCTAATAGGCGGCGTATCAGTAAGAGCTGCTGGAGTAAGGAGTAAGGGGTTTTGCATGATGACTGCCACCCCAGAGTGCTTTGCAAGGCAAGCTTTGGCATGACTGAGCTCTTATTCTGATAAGCTATCGCTGGACAGCAGGGGGGCTTGCAGTCCACATAAGCTTTAAAGCTGCTCTTTGTCAATTGCCGCTTCAGGCCTGGAAGACGTCTTGCGCTGTGGTGAGAGAAAGAACTGGTTGTTTCAGTGCAGGAGCTTGGCGAGCTGAAACCTGACAATCTCCAGAAGCCCCTGAATGTCCCACAAACACCAGGGGTTCGTAGTTCTCAAGGACAGGTGTAACAGTACAAGAGGGGGTGGGGGGCTGTGCACCCCCACCTCTGTCACACTGTTCTCCTTCTCCGCACACAGTGATAAAACGCTGGTGTGAGCCTGGTCGGGCCCTGGATGGGAGACCTCCTGGGACAAACTAAGGTTGCTGCTGGAAGAGGTGTTAGTGGTGCCAGCAGGGGGCGCTCAACCCTGCGGTCCATGTGGGTCCTAATGCCCCAGTATAGTGATGGGGACACAATACTGTAAACAGGCGCCGTCCTTCGGATGAGACATAAAACCGAGGTCCTGACTCTGTGGTCATTAAAAATTCCAGGATGTTTCTCGAAAAGAGTAGGAGTGTAACCCTGGCGTCCTGGCCAAATTTCCCCCTGGTCTTTACCCATCATGGCCTCCTAATAACCCCCATCTCTAAGGGGTTCAGGCTGCCGTTGGAACATGCTCCCTTGCAGGCAGAGCCACTCCCCATTACTGACTCTTAGCTTCCTTGGAGTCAAACCAGTGAAGGAACAGGAGCACTGCCGTGTTTGTCCGTGGATCCTGGAGCGCATGTCCTGGCTTGCCCGGCCTCGGTCTGGCAGGTGTGCTGCTGTGGAAGTGCTGGGGTTTCACTGGGGTCAGGCGTCAGGGAGGTGGGTAGGGCTCTCTCAGCCGGCTCCAGCCCTCCTGGCAGGAGCAGTGGAGGCTGCAGTGTCGAACGGCAGCTGGCTCTGCCCCGGTGGGTGTGAGCCTGGGTGGGTGTCTCGGTCTCTCCTGCTGGGGTTCACACGTTGCCAACGTAGAGCCAAGTCTCAAACCCGCCCAGCTGGTTCTTACTGGGTTTAGCCCATTCACCCAGCCATCCGTTTTCTAAGCGCTTTATCTCAGGGGCCCTGACAGGAGCACAGAAACCAGGGCAGTCCAGGAACGAGTGATATGGACGTGCTGGTAGGGGAACAGGGCACAGCTCTGTGGAAAGATGAAAGGACACTGGTCTGACGAACAATGTCAATGTTTCAGTTGCGGGGGGTGTCTGTCTCAAGCCGTCTTGATGCTTTATAGGGGTGCAGTGCCTCAGTCCTCCTGAAGATGTGGCTGTCCTCACCCCCCACTCGCCCTGAGCTGCTGCTAGGAGGAATTCCGAGTCGCCGATCCCAGCTTCCTTCAGCACACCCAGATACTTCCAAGTTTCTTGCTCCAGGATAAATAGCCTCATCACCCCTCCCCTTGAGACACATTGGGGAAGTCAACCCCTACCTAGTCTGGCGGAGTGTAACAATAGGAGTGAATGGGAATGCACGCCTGCTGAGCTTGGCAGCGCACACGGTGAGAGAGGAAGCACTGCGAGGGTCTGCCTCTGCAGTGGAGTCAGAGAGGGGCGAAGGGAGGGGGCTGACATTGTGACCCGACACGAAGTTCACGCTGCTTCGAATCGTCCCAGGGCGTCTCAGATTCTGCTCGCCTGCAGCTTTCCCAGCCCCCTCCCCCTGGGCAGGCGGGAGGGTGGACTGGGGTGGACTGGGGGAATGATATGCAAAGCTGGGATGAAGGAAGATTTTGCAGAACGTTACACTTCCTTTGTGTAAAGACCTTGGAGAGTGGCGTCATCCACCTTAACCTGTATTAAACTCCTAATTGTCTGTTGCTTATATCTTATTTTAGAACAGAAGCCTGAGTTGAGATCCCGAAACCTGTATTTAGCTGCTGCACTGATCCTCAAGTACTGCTGTACGGTTTACAATTGTGTTGCTGTAACAGGCAGGACTGGAATAAGGCGATTGTTCTGTAATGCCAGTCTGAGTGCTAACAATAAAGCCACTCATTTCATGTTGTTTGTGAGCCAAGCCTGCTGGGCTAGAGACCTGGAGGTGGAAGGGAGAGGAGTTCCAGGCAGTGTTTTCCATACCCCCCCCCATTCTGCAGTGCCCCATCTGCCTCCTGGCTCAGGCCCGAGCAGATAAACGGTGTAAATGCAGTAATGGCCCCATGTGGAGAGTCATTATCGCCATCCAGCCTGGGGCAGCTTGGAGACGCCTTGGCCAGCTCCCTCTTATTTTCACACCTTCCCTCTTTGTGCGATTGAGCCGGCAATGCGCCCACACACACACACCCCCTCCGAAAGGAATTTCTTTCCTTTCTGTGTCTGTACTGACTGACTTCCTTTTATTGTCCAAGATGGGAAATCGGCTTTGCAGGCAGGTAGAAGTCATGATACAATACATTTCACCCCTCGTGGACCCATGAATACATCAGTGGCATGTATGTATGAAGAGAAAAACAAAAAATATACAATCAGTTGTCCACATTAAGCAGGTTAATAGCTGTAGGAATTAAAGATAATTTAGTTCTATTTACATTGAATCTTGCCAGTCTAAATCGGCGCCCGGATGGGAGGAGGTCAGATTCGCTGTCCAAGAGACGGTCACGACAGTCAGTGATGATAGTGGCCTTCCTCAGTATTTGGAACAAGTAAAGGTTTATTCCCTGCTGAAAAAAGAAGAAAGGAGTCTTCTTCAGGTGTGAGAAAGACAGGGGAGTCAGTAGAGATTATAGGTTCACACCTTCCCCCTTCTCTCAACGACAGACTTGTTTTCTTCTAGTCCTCTCCATCGTTTGCAGGTTTTGACCTCACCCCTCTCTTCACCCCCTCTGCCTGCCCCCTGCTGCCGCCTCCTCTCCACTCCCGGCTTTTCTTCTCCTGTTATATAATCTCCCCTGTCTTTCTCGCACCTGAAGAAGGCTCCACGGCCGGAGAGAGTTCCCTCTCTTCTCTTTTCAGCGTGGAATAAACCTCTACTTGTTCCTTTGCAGCCTACGCACACTGACGCAGCTCCCTACTTGAACTTCCTCAGTATTTGTTTGACGTTGCTTTCTGCTCTGTCTGTTTTTATAGGGTGTATTAAGGTGACCAAACCAGGCTACCGCAGTGAGTGTTAGGACAGATTCAGTGAAAGACTGATAGAATGAAGTCATTGTTGTAGTACACACAAAGAGTAGAGTTTTCTCAGGAAGACAAATCGCTGCTGGTTTGTAATAAAAATAATATTTTTTAAAAAGATTCCTTCCCAAACCTAGGACTTTGTGATAAAGTGATAAAAAAAAGACAAAGAAAAGATCAAATAAAATGTCAAAGAACAAAAATTGACAAAACCATACAGGATGGAATGTAGGGCAATCGGACACAGGCTCTGATAGAAAGGTGGGTTTTGACTTTAGGTTTGAAGAGTCAAAGAATTTGTCTCGAGTCAGAGGAAGGACATGCCAAAACAAAACAGCAGTGACAGAGCTCTTCTTAACTGTGGCTTCTGTGTCTTCCTCAGAGGTTAGCTTGGAAGCAAAAAAGCCAGCTTTTGTTGGTGTGTGGGCTAATTGTGCATTTCCTCGTTTTTTGTGCCTGTGTGAATGTGTGCCACCTACCAGCTGAGTGTGTTGCAGTAGGTTTTTAATTTTTTTTAACGACTAGATTTCTGAGCACCATGAATGTTGTCTGGTGCACAGTTTGTGCTGTATTGGGGTTCTGTGTGGTCTGGTGGGGAGTCTGTGCTGTATTTATTGGGGTTCTGCGTGGTCTGGTGGGGAGTCTGTGCTGTATTGGGGTTCTGCGTGGTCAGGTGGGGAGTCTGTGCTGTATTTATTGGGGTTCTGCGTGGTCTGGTGGGGCGTCTGTGCTGTATTTATTGGGGTTCTGCGTGGTCTGGTGGGGAGTCTGTGCTGTATTGGGGTTCTGCGTGGTCAGGTGGGGAGTCTGTGCTGTATTGGGGTTCTGCGTGGTCTGGTGGGAAGTCTGTGCTGTATTGGGGTTCTGCGTGGTCTGGTGGGGAGTCTGTGCTGTATTTATTGGGGTTCTGCGTGGTCAGGTGGGGAGTCTGTGCTGTATTTATTGGGGTTCTGCGTGGTCTGGTGGGGAGTCTGTGCTGTATTTATTGGGGTTCTGCGTGGTCTGGTGGGGAGTCTGTGCTGTATTTATTGGGGTTCTGCGTGGTCAGGTGGGGAGTCTGCTGTATTGGGGTTCTGTGTAGTCAGGTGGGGAGTCTGTGCTGTATTGGGGTTCTGCGTGGCCTGGTGGGGAGTCTGTGCTGTATTTATTGGGGTTCTGCGTGGTCAGGTGGGGAGTCTGTGCTGTATTGGGGTTCTGCGTGGTCAGGTGGGGAGTCTGTGCTGTATTGGGGTTCTGCGTGGTCTGGTGGGGAGTCTGTGCTGTATTGGGGTTCTGCGTGGTCAGGTGGGGAGTCTGTGCTGTATTGGGGTTCTGCGTGGTCTGGTGGGGAGTCTGTGCTGTATTGGGGTTCTGCGTGGTCTGGTGGGGAGTCTGTGCTGTATTGGGGTTCTGCGTGGTCAGGTGGGGAGTCTGCTGTATTTATTGGGGTTCTGCGTGGTCTGGTGGGGAGTCTGTGCTGTATTTATTGGGGTTCTGCGTGGTCAGGTGGGGAGTCTGTGCTGTATTGGGGTTCTGCGTGGTCAGGTGGGGAGTCTGTGCTGTATTGGGGTTCTGCATGGTCAGGTGGGGAGTCTGCTGTATTTATTGGGGTTCTGCGTGGTCTGGTGGGGAGTCTGTGCTGTATTTATTGGGGTTCTGTGTGGTCAGGTGGGGAGTCTGTGCTGTATTTATTGGGGTTCTGCGTGGTCAGGTGGGGAGTCTGTGCTGTATTGGGGTTCTGCGTGGTCAGGTGGGGAGTCTGTGCTGTATTGGGGTTCTGCGTGGTCAGGTGGGGAGTCTGTGCTGTATTGGGGTTCTGTGTGGTCAGGTGGGGAGTCTGTGCTGTATTGGGGTTCTGTGTAGTCAGGTGGGGAGTCTGTGCTGTATTGGGGTTCTGCGTGGTCAGGTGGGGAGTCTGTGCTGTATTGGGGTTCTGCGTGGTCAGGTGGGGAGTCTGTGCTGTATTTATTGGGGTTCTGCGTGGTCAGGTGGGGAGTCTGTGCTGTATTGGGGTTCTGCGTGGTCAGGTGGGGAGTCTGTGCTGTATTGGGGGGCTGTGTGGCAAGTTGGGGAATCTCTCCTGTACAGGGGGGTCTGTACTTTCCTCACCTCTACATTTCCTTGCCTGTAATTTGCATTGCATCATTGTGCACTTAGATGTTGCTTTTTTGTGTAACAATGTGTCTCAGTTGCACTTTGTCTGTGTATTATGTTCATGTGATTAGGAATGCATTGTAATATTTCATTGCACTGCATCTTAATTCATTGTGTCTGATGCCTTTATCTAATATGATGTATAGGGGTTACAGCTCTTAAAATCCGTTGTTAAAAATGAACTGAACACAGAGGTCCAATCCTGCGACAAGACAACCAGCACAGCTCTGGAGTTCGTGCTCCTAGTGAAGAATATAAGGATAAGTGTTTTTGCATGCAAATCTAATGCCCCTGTGCATTTCTGAGGTGTGTGTGCGCTTGTAATCCTGTTAGATGTCTTTGTGTCTGCCTGTGTTTAACATCGCCAGTGCAGCGTGCTGAAAGTGGGTTTCCCCAGCTGTCCTGTTGCTATTGCTGTGGGGTGCTGTGAAAACACCCCCAGACTCAGCACAGGGGCAGAGAGGTCTAGCAGACACTCATAGCAGGGGTGCCCAGCCCTGGATCAGAGGCTGGGTGTGCTGACAACCGCAGGTGAAGTTCAGAGGACCCCGCTCCTTTAATTAAAAGCCGTTCTCCTCTTCCTGAGCGCTGGTTTGGTCTGAGGGGGCAGCGCCTCAGTCACGGCTTGTGTGAGGCGGGTGTAAACTTTGCACGAAATAAATGAGATACTGTAATTTTAACTGTCTGGTTCATATGATAGAAATCGGACAGAAAAATTGTGTCCCAGTGGCAGATGTTTTACATTTTTTTTGTTGTTGTTGGTGTTCATTAATCAGCGCTTCAGAGCACAGGTGCCGCATACCAGTGTTTGTAACTTGTCTGCATTAAGGCCAGAGCTGCAAAGGATTAAGAGCTTTAATACTTGTGTAACGCATTGTCATTTCGGATCCCCATTCCTACGTTTTCAGAGCAAGGAGGGGAATCATTAAGGAAAACTGATATTCATATGAGCACTTCGGACTGGTTTACTCAAAACCAATCTCCCCTCTACCGCCAAATCGTGTTGAAGTCATTGTGGGAGGTCGCGCCTCTGTGCGCGCAAGATAAATGGCAATAAACGAGACAGTGTAGTAAACAGGGCCATAAAGTATCCGGACACCTTTCACATTGCAGCGTCTTGACCCCTCTTGCCTGTGCGCGCAGAAGAGCACGCACTCTCCCCGTCTCCCCACTGTGTCATCCCAGCTCGGCGCTGCTATTGTTAGCTCGGCGTGGGGATGATGTAATCCCGGCTTCTCCTCTCCCCGGCAGTGGAAATTCAGCGAGCGAGAGAGAGAGAGGGAGCCGGGGGAGAAAGGCTGACAGGCGCTCATGTCTGCCGCTGGCTCGGTCCTTTTTCCGCCGGAGTCTCCCCCCACCCCCGCCGGTTTTTCATTTCTTTTTCGCCCCCCCCTCCCCTCTCCGACCCCCCCTGTCAGACTCGACTCGCGATTCTTTCGGGATCTCGCCGGAGATGGAAAAGGAGCTTCTTTTAATAGAACTTCATGCGCCGCACGGAGGGCGCGCTGTAGCCTTATCTGAGCGAAGTCGTTTCCACCTGAGCCGGCGGGGCTGGAGAGCCACGTAACGGGATTGTCACCGACCCAGCGGCGCGCCGCCTCCTGCTTCTCTCCTACACCCCCCGAAAAGAGCCTTTGAGACATCGGCTGGGAAAAAAAAACCACAAACAAAACAACGACAAACAAAAACGAAAACCCTGCCGCGCTGCCTCCCTGGCTGTTGCGGCGAAACCGCGTTCAATCTGAGCTCTCCACACCGGTAACCAACCGACCCACCCCCGGCGGCTGCAGGGTGGACGTCCCGGGGAGATGAGCTCGGTCAGATGACCGGGCCGAGGAGCGCCGGTCGCCCTGGCCGCTGGGGAGCCCCCCTGCTCCTCGTGACGGGACCCGCGCGGCCCCCGGGCCCAGGACCCCCCCAACTCTCCGCCCTGCGCTCGCCACGAACCGCACCCCCCCCTGTCTTGGGAGCCCGTCCTGCGCTCTTGTTTTAAATTTGAGGGGAGAGCGGGGTGAAGAGAGCGTTTTACATGGCCTTGCGGTGCCGGCCAGTCGTGTGATTTTGACTTTTATTGGGGGACCCGGACCTCTGCAGAGATGAACAGCTGCCACAGCCACCGAGTGAGTGTGGGAGGATATTTTCTGTGGTTTGGAGTGCGCTGTGTAATTAGGATTTGTTATTTTGTTGTTGTTGTTGTTGTTGTTGTTGTTCTTGTTGCTTGTGCTTCATGTGGACCGTCGCTTCCAGTTGGTGCGGTTTCCGTGGCCGTGTGCAGAGCGGACAAAGTTTCGCCGGGGCGCCCGGGCAGGTGCTCCCTGAGCCCGGGGGGGTCAGGCGGCGAGACGCGTGAGCTGCGTGTGTGTGTGCGTGGGTAAGGGTGGCCCGCGCGGCTGTCCGCCACGGGAAGTGGAAATGGAAGTGAAAAGCCAAGTCCCATGAAAACGGTTTACAGCAGGGAGCAATTTTCCGGATTAGGAGGGGCAGCGGAGAATGGCGGTCAGGGTGTGCGTAAAATTTAATATTGGATTTACGGCTGAGCGGTGTGTGTGTGTGTGAAGCCCAACTGCAGTGGGAACAGATCTTTTCATTCTGATTGGAACGAATCAGCGTGTATTTTACAGTAACTTTACATGGGGTTTTAGAGCCTCTTGGGTTTTTAAAGTAAGACCAGAGTTCCTCCAGTCAAGGACAGAGGCACTGTTGGCCAGTTTCTTCACCTGTGTGACGAGCCTGTTATCCTCAGCGTATGTACAAGTCTTCTTGCCCCGTGAAGGGCAGGAAGAATGATGTATGTGCATGGCGTACAGACACCCTTATTTATCGGCTTAAATCCAAAGTGATGCTGAGCGTCTCATGCCGTAGACCTGCGTGGTGTTTGAAAGGATTATTCACTTCCGCGTCTTCTCACGGGAAGCAAAATACTTCATTCCCTGCAATTTAATACCCCAGGCAGAGGTACAGTAGTTTGTATCCTGTGGCAAAGGAGGTGGACTTGGACTTTGGGTGGCCTGGCAGTGCCAAGGTTAGGGGGCAGCAGACTGGAGTATAACTGAGACTGTGGTAGATGCTGCTCTTTTGCTTTCAGTCTGTGTTTGAATCTGAATGCAATATCCAAACCTCCAGTGTTGTTCATGCATTGTGTGGCTGTTCTGTCTCTGAAACACCTGCTTCTGTGACACTGATTCAAAACCGCAATACCGTGGGCAGTGTCCGTGAGTGTTCCTGAAGGATCCAAGCGACATAGTTGTCCGGATAAGTCAATTACAGCTTAAACGCCAGTCACAGGCCAGGGCTACTTGTTAAAATCGTCTTGCATTGCAGGATCCATGAGAATGCAGTCTGCCGCAGGGCTGTCCGGCCCTGGTATTGAAGGGTCGTGCATCTGCAGGTTTTCATTCCAAATTAGCGCGTTATTGGCTTAACTGGACCCAATTTAACAGCTTCTCCTGGCTCTTCAGAACTGAAGTGAGGCTCCTTTAAAGATCCCTAAATAACCTGCACATACACAAGCCCTTCCAGGAACAGGATTTGATATCTCTGGCTGATAGTCACGCAGTAATCATTTATCATAAGACTAGCAAGCGTTGTTCATGAGGTGTGTGTGAGAAAAATGTGGCATCTTGTTCTTTGGTGCCGTAACACTGTGTGCTTTATTGGAATCACTGATCATTTTGCAAGGCAGTAATTCACAGTACTGCAGTTTTCGTATGGCAGAGGACTGTCTGAAAGGGTTTCCTGTGGGATTCTCACTGGTGAAGTGTGACTGGTTGTAGCCACTGCAGTCAACTCCTTTCGCAGTAAACAGCGTCTCTTAAAATAATCTTGAGCGCTTGTGAGCAACAGTTTCAAGTGTCACGATTGGCAGCTTCAGCAGCTGTGAAGGAAGCGCTTGACTCTGTGAATAAACCTCATGTCCCCTAACAGCATGCAAGAGAAATGTCACAAAGGAGGAAGCAGATTTATAATAGATTTCTAGAGAGCATGATTTACAACTGTAGTTTGTGCGCCGAGGAGTCAGTTCTGTTGCTTTCCCATGCATTGGCATGTTTAAAAGTCTTGTTCCACACCCCCGCCCATCCGTACATGTCCATATCTCAGCTTGGCGCGGCCTCAGAGGGGCGAGGGACTGGTCACTCTCTGTACCCCTAATTTATCACAGGACACGGACTGCTCCAGTCACTCATGAACACACCCTCCCTCGTATCACATGGCGTTGTCTTTCATGAACAGTCCTTTGCAAGCAAGTAAAACGTAACCGTGGGCCACGTTGTAAAGGAGGACAGGGTAAATGACGTTCAGATGAAAGTGTGCGGGCGAGAGGAGGCAGTTTGGCCCATCTTGATCGTTTTGTTACCATTAGCTTATTGACCTGAACTGTTGCCCTGGTTGTTTTCAACAAGCGGCCGGTCATCGGCTTTAACAACATGACAAGGCAGCTTGCCCCTGCCACCCGCCACCCTTTTTGTAAAGATGTGTGTCTTGAGTAGAAAGTCTTCTCTGCTCCAGACCAAGACTTTATGGGTGGGCACACAGGCACACAGAGAAGAGAGCTCAGAAATGATTCACAGACAGACCTAAACTAAACACGAGGCTGTTAAAACGCTTACCAGAGCATTGAAACACAGCAGAGTGAAAAGGCACTGGAGGATCAGAGCAGCTGTGCTCACAGCAGGAGCCCTGACCAGGTGTGAGCGCTCCGTGAGGAACAGGGCTCTGTCACGAGATGAGTCTGTGAGCTCTGAGGCCAGTCACAGCCAGCTGCACGTCTCTGGAAGACTGTCATGCAGTGATTACTGCCTTGTGCAATTAAACTGAATTTTCCCTTTTGTTGGGAGAATGGTGTCAGTTAAGGCGCTTTTTGTTCTTATGCACGGGAAGCAGCTGTGGGGTTTTGTGCAGGAAGAAGCCCGTGCCCTCGTGCTTGTCAGTAGAGGAGAGATTTCTTCCCTCAGACGTCCGTGTCCAGGTGCAGTTTGTTGCCGTTCTTTGCTGCAGAACTGTGTGTAATTTAAATAATCGTTTTCATTTGCTTAAAGAAGGAAGGCTATGTTTCGGCTGTGGAGCCTTCTTCAGGTGTGAGGGAGAGAAGGGGAAGGAGCAAATAAATAAGGCAAAAGAGCACAGCAGACAGAATAGGTACGAAGGGGGACCAGGGGCAAACAGGATACCCGCCAATTAAAACCAAGCCCCAGTCTGGCATTGCTTTTCTGCTTGCTGTCATTGAAAGGTCATCAAACTCCATGCTGCCTTGTTTCTTGTCAGTGCAGAGACCAGGCTGCGGCTGTCTGGGCAGTCCCAGTAACCGCCGGCTTACTGCCAGCTCTGCAGCCAGAATCAACTGGAGTCCCACGGGCTTCCTGCTGGAGCTGCCTGTTCTGCCAGCAGTGCGAGAGTCAGCATGGGCCAGGGGCTGGCCTGCCAGAGCCAGATAAGACCTCACACTCTCTCTCTCTCTCTGCAGAGCTGCTGCTCCTCCCTGCACAGCAGTGCCTCCAGAGATCCCAGCCTTCATCTGTGTCCCCCCCTGTCTCCCTTCCCCCGGCGCCCCAGTTCAGTTCAAGGGGCATCACTGGCATGACCGATGAGTTGATGCGTCTTCTGTCTCCTTCCCTCTCTTGGCTGAAGTCCCCCGGCCTCCTGTGGGCGGCTGCCGGAGGACGCTGGCGGTCAACCTGTGCTCCGTGCGTGCTGTCTGGGCCCGACGCAGAGAGAGCAGCCGCGGGCAGACGGCGATGCTCTGAGGGCAGGGTCTCAGCGCGGGCCAGCCCCCCCGCCTGCGCCTCTCCCTCCCCCTCCCCTCGGAGAGCCAGCTCCTCCACGGGTTATTACCCAGCCTCCTCGGCTGGAACGGGGGAGCTTGCGCGGTCACTGCTACAGTGGCGATCACTTCTGGAAGAAATGCAAATGTTAGCAACGTACTGGAGCAATAGAATGGGAAAATTTCACCCCCCCCCCCGCCTGACCTCTCCCATCTTGTTCGAAATTGCTTCGCGCCGAGACTTGGAGACGCCAGCTGAGGGAGGGGGAAAGATGGGGGAAAATGGAAGCTGCCAGCAGTGCCCATCCTGTACCGCTGTGCTTTAAGGCTCGAATGCTTGTATACAACCCTGAGTTGTGTACAGGAAGAGATGAGTCATTCATGCGTCTCCCTAGCGTGAATCTTTAATTACAGAAGTTTTCTCAACCGGTTAGCAGAGGTCAAACGGGTTACAGCCGCCACGGAAATGACTGTAAGATCCACTAGGCACGGAATAAACACCACAAACTGTTTAAATGTGACACCGAACAATGCCTTATTGAGCAATAAGAATGAAAGACCTTGCGTCGTTTACAATTCAAACAACTCGAGGCAGCTCTGATGTCAATGAAAGGCGACCGGATGCTCTCTGATGAGATGGAGGTAGAGGAGTTTATTGAGATATGTGCATCTACGTTGGAATTCTTATTTGCACAGATCTCTCAGGCCATGCACAGCACAGCAGACAGCACCTTGCAGTGTAGGCAGTACGTAACAGAATGATGCAATGATAATAAATAGGAATGCCCAGAACAGTAAATACTTTGTAGAGAGCTGTAAATATGTCGTAGTGGGGAAAAAAAGGAGCCGAAGTCAGAAGTGCGTAGTGCAGAGGTGGAGTTCTGAGGCAGCGCTGGTGAGGTTCCCCTCTGATGGGGAACAGTAAGGCCGTGAAGGTGAAGCAGGGTGTGGGAGCTATCAGCTGGCGATTCATTCAGACTGACGCAAGAGGCTTGCAGTTGAGGCACAGGGGTGCCTTTGGCATTTGTGTCTCAGAAAGGTCTGCTTTGGCTCTGAGTGTGTTGTGCCTGCTTTGCTCCTCTATTTAGACAGCAGTTCATTTGCATTTGTTTAATTAGCCCTCTGACTGACTGGTGCAGTAAGACCCTCTTAGCATACAGCCCCTTGGGGTGCTGTAGGGAGATGCCCAGAATAAATCTCCTGCAGATTTGGCCACCTTCCACTGTACAGCAGCGCTGCTGCTACACTGGGCTCTCCAGTCTTGGTCTGGGGGTTCAAGGCGGCACACAGCATGCAGGCCAATAGAGGCGAAGGGGCGAGGATCTGCAGTGTCGTAGGCTATTGGATTTGGACATGGCTCTGGGGAGAAAGGAGCATCAGGAGATCTGAATGTACAGAAGATCTAATGTGTTACTGCGCAGAGACCCGCTGCAGCCCAGTGGTTCTGTGTTACTGCCGTTTGCTGTGTTCTGTAAGTTTCAAAGAGGAAAGGTGCTCCCCTACCCTACACACACTGCCTGCAGTGTCAGGTCTTTTTCTCATCCAGGACTAAGGGAGTCAGTGTTCTGACCCGTGTGAAAGAACATCACATATCGAGGCTGTGTGACTGCAGGAGTTCTGCAGGCTTGGAGGCTGTGCGTTGTGCCTTTTTGGAATAAAGCTGTCAGTGCTCTTCTGACCTCCCCAGGTCTGTGCATGGCTGTGTCCTGACTCTCAGCTCTCGTGTCTCAGCAGCTTGAGGCCCTGCGCAATGAGGCTGATCCCTGCCTCTCCGCCTGCAGCCAGGCTAATGAGCGCTGCTCTGCAGCACTGCAGCCCCCTGTCTCTCTGCAAGGCTGTGCGTGGTGCTCACATGGCGAGTGCTGGACTGCGTGGCTCCCAGATTCCTGTGCCTCTGTGCACATTTGAGCCCTGCCCGATACCGCACTTGTCTGTGGGCGGTTTAGCGGCAGTTCTGATGTGGCTGAAATGAATCCTCTCTGCATCGCTTCAGGGCAGGCACAAACTGAACCCGTCACCTGCTTCCCCTGCTTGTAAAATACCCTGTTTTATTTCAGCGCTCTGTATGTTTCCAAGCTTGTGCTTTTCACCCCCAGAGGGTTTCAAACCTCTTTCAATATAGAGGATTTTGTTTTTTTACAGTTGTCAAAGCTGAACTATGTGATCCAGAAATATTTGTGCAGGAGGATGGTTAATCATACAGTTGAGAAGCCCTTTGCGTGACTTACAAATCAAATATTTTGATCCCTCCCCCCCCCATGTGGCTGAACATATCAGACCACACACAGCTACAGCAGAGGTCACAGGTTCTGTCCTGCAAACGAAGAGCTAAAGAATCGCCCTGACTGCCAGAGCTACTGCTTTAACTTGGCGAGTGGAGCTATTGAGCGCCACTGTTCAACTGGCCTGTCATGCCAAGTGCAGTTATCTTCACTGGAGCTGATGGTCAGCAGACCTTATTAAGTAGAGCAGGTTAGCTTGTGGTTCATATGATACAAAACCATGCTGGTATACAATAAGACTACAGTACTCAGCATCCATCCACAGCACATCTCTCACAAACCCGTTTATTTCCAGTCGTGAAGCTTGGATAACTTTGTTCTGTTTTTTGGACTCTGGGTACGCATGCCATTATGTGCACTGCAGTGCTGCCTTTGGCGTGATCCACCGAAACCCAGCCAGGTCTCCTTTCCTGTGCCACGAGTTTTAAGAAGAATAGTTATTAGCTACAAAGGAACAAGTACAGCTTAATTCTGCTCTGAAAACTGGATCGGACTTCAACAACATTTCAGCTGTGGAGCCTTCTTCAGGTGTGTGAAGAAGGCTCAGCCCTTGTAGAAGGCTTAGCAGCTGAGAACGTGTATCTTTCCTTTATTTCTCACTGTGGAGTCAACATTGGCTCATTCCTGTGCAGTCGATGCATGCTGTAGCAGATCCCCACTCGAGTGTTGTAGTCATTACCTGCTATTGCTACTGGTGATGAGAAACTATTCAGTGTTGCCCAGCTGGCCAAGTTTTTTAAATGCTTGGTGCATCGGTCTGGTCCTTCCCCGGAGTCTGCTCATGTAGAAAGGAGATACGTGATAGGTAAGAAACATAGGAAGGCAGATGGATTGCAATTGCAAAAGGAAGATGGTTGCAGTTAAAAACACAGTATGGGTCTGTTTCAAAGGGAGGTTTCTAGGAGGTGTTTGGTGTGGGGTGACCGGACTTCTCCAGCCCCGTCCTGCTCGGTCGGATGGCTTCTGTGTCCCACGCACAGCGGGCGGGCTCCAAGGGCGGGTGACGTCACCAGGCTGCCGGGGTATACGAGGAAACGTCAGGGAGCAGGAGGGCTTAGCGACTTTTTAGTCCTATTGATCTGATTAGCCCAGACTTCTTTATCCTGGTTCAAACGTGGATAAACCCCCAAGGATTACAGAGGACGGAGCGGAGCAGCCCTCAGTCGCTGGGCCCTAACGTGGCCCTGAGCCGTGTGGATTGGGGGGTGTGTCAGCTCCGTGGATCGCGGGGCGCAGTGAAGTGGGCCGGGCCGGGCCAGAGCCAGTCCTGCCTCTGAGAGGGCTGAAGGGATGTCCTAGTGAGACCCCCAGTGTAGGTAACAATCTGTATTAACTTTACAAACACTAAGAATTCATGTTGCATCTCCAGTTAGTGATCCAGAAAGAAAGTCTCTGATGTGGTCAGCGCAGTTGAGCTCGAATCTGGTTTTGCCCTTTTATACCAGGGGTGTCCAGTCCTGGCCAGTGGAGGGACACTGTCTCTGCAGCACCTGAAGAGCTAAACTGGTCCAGTACCCAGCTACCCTCCTGGGCTGGGATCTGACTTCCTGCGTAAGGTGCCTTTTTAGGACGAGAATCATCTCTGATCACTGTACAGAATAAAATCAGGTGAAAAACAACAATGAACTAACCTACCAGTGAAAGGCTAAAAGTATAACCAGAACAGCAATCCCGTAGAGTAACATTATATTAAAAATAAATGAATAAAATAAGGTGAGTGCAGTTTATATAAGGGCTCATAGTCCTGGAATAAGCACTCAATGTAATGCATTTTAAATGTCAAGTATTGTCATGTAAACATGAGAAAGGTTACGGATGAAGTATGTTGTTGGATTATTCTGGCTCGTTTGGTTGCCATGGGCTCATTGATCTAAGGATCTCATCCGTTTGTTTCTTACGTATGTTGTCTGTGTTTCTGTTACCGGTTTGTATCTTTCTGCCTTGCAAATGATTTCAGCCTCTAGAAATAAGGGAAAATTTTGCTGTATCCATTTTTATTTTATTTGCCTGGAGCAAAGATTTGCCTGCCACACGGTTTGGAGAGGATAAGTTTTAATTTGGCTTCCTGGTAGCGTATAAGGGGACAGGGAGGGTGGGGGCAGAGTGTCAGCCTGGTCCACTCAGCGGGGCTCCCTCTGCCCTGGGGGCGAGGATGTCTGGATACAGAGATAATGCGCACCAACAATAAGCCCAGAAAATATCTGTAAACTCTAATTTGAACGAGCAGTTTGCCTAATACCATTTCACATCCTGAACGCTGCCGTTTCTTCTGCTGTAAATTCCCACTGGAGCAGTTTTCTTTAGGGGGATGGAAATGAAGAAACGCTTTGAATTTCTGTCTGCTGGGCTCAGTGGAAAAAGATAGCGATGCACAGCGGCCCTCCTGCTTGTGACCGGCCTTTGGAGTCTTCTTTTTCCTGTAAAAGCCCGCGGCGGCGTGACAGGGCTGCGGCGAGCTCGTCCTAGATTCCGTCAGGCGATGGGAGTGGCCGTGGAGGAGCTGGGGTGCTCTCTCTCTGTCTGTGCCATGGCATTCCTGCAGCGGGGCAGATGCCATCTGCACCGCGGAGACACGGAGAGTTACAGAGAATCCCAACAGCTCAACACTAGTCCTGTAAAAAGTGCCAGCAGGTTTGGGCAGTGGAAGCTCTCCATCTGATTTATAGCTCCCGGAATGGGGTGGGTTCGGCTCGCAGATCTCCTTGTGCGCCTTATTTCGAGGTAGCGGATGCAGTGCAATACCGGCTTGTCCCTGCCGAGGGTCTGACCGAGTCACCGCACACGGGAAAGGGGTGTTGGCTCCGCAGCCGGAGTTGCAAACTTGGTTCCGTTCCTGTCCCCCCAGTCCCGCCTTTAGAGGCTGCCTGCCCGTGTGGCGCAGAGGCAGGCGGGAGCTGTGTTTAGGAGGGGAGATGAAAGGGGTTCAGCTGGGTCGGCTCTGTGTGGGAGTGCCATGTGTTCCCTGTTAACGACTGGCCGCGCTGGGCCGGCTCTCAGGCCCGGCGGCTCTGGAACCGCAGAGCAGAGCGAGGGCCCCTGACAGCTGGAGGATTGGCCTTTGCCCCCCTGCCCGCGTTCCCTGGCGAAGAGAGAGACTGAAAGGATGAAAGTGACGCGCACATTTTTGTGGGCGGCTAATTTTAAGCCTGTGAAAAGCGGCCCGTCCAGGGAAATCCACAGTGCAGTGTGGTGTGTTTGGGGAATTGTGTGTGTGTGTGGGAGGAGGGGGAACATTCCGGACAGCAAGCCCTGGGAATGTGGTCAGTTTGTCTGCAGGAATCTGATCACAAAGCCTTGTTGTGATTTTAATTCATTGTGTAGTTTGCAGGCACGTTTCTGTCTAGAGCTGTGATTTGCTATCTCTCTGTTAATTGAACTCCACTTTTACTTCTCTGCTTCTAGCTGCATTTCTCTCTCTCTGCTTCTGTTCCGTCCTCCTCTTTCTCCCGCCACGTCTTGCTGGCACACAGCTGCTCTGCCTGTCACCAGTGCTCGTTCGGCTGACAGGAAACGCAGGCTGGGGGGGCAGGAAGTGACCTCACAATGGCTGTCTTTATTGAGGAGTCTGGGCTCGAAGTCGGCAGCGCTGGATTTCCTCTTGGCACCACGGGCCCATTCCACATGTGCGCACAGACACAGGCGCACACATGCTCGGTTTTTCCACACTCATGAAAATGTGTTTTAATGATGGCAGCTGCGGTGCGACTGATTCTTCCCTGTGAAGACAGTCGAGTCAGTCAGTGAATGTACAGTTTCCAAAACGCTTCTAAACACTGCAGTAAACTTGTGAACTTCATCTCTTGGCTCCTTCTACAGAGACCCACTTAAGGGTTGCAGTCTTAATTAAAATACCAGTGGAAAAATCAGCATATTTTGCTTGGTTGAGTATCAGTGTATATGCAGTGCTTTCTCATTCTCCTTAGTTCTGCATTGCCAACGGTTTTCTCTGTGACCTTTCCAAGCCAGAGCTGTCAGCTGACGGTTGAAAATGACACACGAGTCAAGTCAGAGGTCATATTCGCGAGACAGTAGCACAGGCCTTGCTAGCAGAGCATCCCGGGGACCTGGGAAATCTTACGAGCTTAGAAATTCACACATGGCACTTGCAGACCACCAGACGGGACCCCTTTGCTTGGAGGAAATGATTGTGGCTCCTGGGGAGCATCAGTGAGAATTTGTGGCTCGCATTTCAGCTCTGCAGTTTCTGTTCCTGTCTGTACTACAGCGTGAGAATGCAATGGCAAGATAAATAACAGTAATGCAGTTCCCTATGTGGTTTTGAACAAGCACAGAAAATGCTGTACAGTATGTTTATATAGTTCTGCAGACAAGCAGCAAGTCTACATTTTACAGTCCTTTGCAGAAGTGTACAGCACTCACCAGATGTCTACATTTTGTTGCTGTCTGAGCTGGCAGTTATGTTATTTTCCGGATTTTATATTTAGGATCAACACGATCTGTCTGAAACGGATTCAGCTGAAAAATACTGATAGTATATAAGTTAGATTTGTAAGGAATATTTAGAAGATTCTCAGTTGCATAACTATTTATTTATTTGTGACAATACTAAATCAGTTCAGCTATAAGATAATAGTTTGAATGGGTGTAATCTTCACTGTGTGTAAGCAAGGTGGGTTAACTTGACTTCATGGTAAATGCATTTATCTCTTAGGTTCCTTCAAAATATGGAATTTCGAGCCACCACTCATAGTGATCAGTAATTGGGCCACACACACTAAGTAGTTTTAAGAACCTCTGGGAAAAAGTGGTAGAGGCACGGATCAGGAGAAGGTTGCTTATTCCTTAGAGAGCCAGAAGTCCATTATAAAGAGGTGGAATGTGTATTCTACCAGATTCCAGATTCTGAGTGACCCAGCAAGCAGGAAAGCTTGCTTGAGTCTCCCGAGAATCTTAAAACTGGATTGAAAAATCACACTTTAGCAGGGTAGCGACCAGAGCAACACTGAAGACCAAAGACAAGAAGAGAGTGGTTGTATTTAAATGGCCCAGTTAAAGACTTGACTTGAACCCAGCAGATGTGTCATGGCAGGGGAATTGGGAAGTGCAGTCCTTCACCTATTCCAACAAACATACCAGAACTGGAGCAAAGCTGGTAGAGGCAGAGCCAAACATACAGAAGTCGCTTCCATTAATGCTTCCATTAAGCACGGACTTAGAGGGCTGAATATTTATGCAGTGGGTAAATTTCATATTCAGCCTCTTTTGGATATAACAGTAGTCTGTTTAATTACACATTTCGGTTTGAAAATGGTAGAAATTCCTTGTACTTCTCAGAATTAGTGACAGGGGAGGAGTACTCCTCCCGGCGCTGTGTGTGTATGTAGAAATCTCTTGCGTGAAGTGAGCAGTTTTCCAAACGGTTGATGTGTTCGCTTGTATTAAAAGGGCATCTCGCTGACGGGCCGTGGTCCTCGCAGGGCCTGGCCGAGCTCTCCCAGCGCTCTCCCACCCGCCCCTCTCCCCAGCTTCCTTCCAGGCGCTGAGGAGAAGACGTTACACACCAGCTCCCTCGGTTATCCCCATCTGGGCTCATTTACAACCCTCACGCTTCATTACCTGCGAACAGCCGCTCAGTGTGTGTGTGTGTGCGCAGACCCACCCCCGGCCCAGCTCTCACACTGTGCCTCTGTGTCCTGGCACCACACTGAGTGCGAGGCAGGCCACATGGCAGGGGGTGTGTGCGCATCGGAGCGCAGCCGCTGGCGCGCGTGGCGGACTGGCCACCAGCGGTGTCGGTGTGCAGTAATAGCGCAGCCAAGGGCGCCTTGTGCTCACTGAACCAGAAAGCACTGCGGAAGAGAGGTGGCAAAGCATCGGCCTACAGACATCGAATTGGTTGTGCTTGAAGACATTGTACTCTTTTTTTTGGGGGGGGGCGGAAGAACACAAAAAAGGGAAGTGCTGTAGATCTGAGAGAGAGAGAGAGAGAGAGAGAGAGAGAGAGAGGGCCTGTAGGTCTGAGAGAGAGAGAGAGCCTGTAGGTCTGAGAGAGAGAGAGAGGGCCTGTAGATCTGAGAGAGAGAGAGAGGGCCTGTAGATCTGAGAGAGAGAGAGAGGGCCTGTAGATCTGAGAGAGAGAGAGAGGGCCTGTAGATCTGAGAGAGAGAGAGAGGGCCTGTAGATCTGAGAGAGAGAGAGAGGGCCTGTAGATCTGAGAGAGAGAGAGAGGGCCTGTAGATCTGAGAGAGAGAGAGAGACTGTAGGTCTGAGATCTCTCTGTAGATCTGAGAGAGAGGCCCTGTAGATCTGAGAGAGAGAGCGAGCCTGTAGATCTGAGAGAGAGAGCGAGCCTGTAGATCTGAGATCTATCTGTAGATCTGAGAGAGAGCAAGCCTGTAGATCTGAGATCTATCTGTAGATCTGAGAGAGAGCAAGCCTGTAGATCTGAGAGAGAGAGCTCTATTGTATGTCTCTATGCCTCTGTTGTAAATGCCTGTAATATGTAGATTTTATTTTACTTTTTTGTTTTGTTACATGTTAATTTTATTATTTTTATTTGCTTTGGCAACACTGATTGTACCCATCGGTCATGCTAATAAAGCACCTTGACTTGAAAAAATTGAAAATTGAATTGAGAGCCTGTAGATCTGAGAGAGAGGGTCTGTATATCTGAGATCTGTCTGTAGATCTGAGAGAGAGGGCCTGTAGATCTGAGATGTCTGTAGTTCTGAGAGAGAGAGAGAGCCTGTAGATCTGAGATCTGTCTGTAGATTGGTTGGCTGATGACACATCAGTCAATCTGTCAGTCACAGTGACAGAGTTGGGGAGCAGGTCTCCAGGAGAACAGGTGGGTTCTGAGTCTGTAGGATTATTTGGCTCCTGGGAACAGTGAATGTCTGGAGCTGCTCTAATTATCCATTAAGCTGTCCACCTGAGTGCAAGTCAATTACTGCTGCTCCTGTGGGGACAGGGGCAGTAACAGAGTATTTTTAACTGGGCTAACCTATTTTTAAAGTGCTTTATTCAATTATCTAATTCCTGGCTCCCAGTCTTGTCTGGCCATCTGTGTAATGATATTGCTACACCTATTGTCTTCTTATAGTGTGTAGTAGGTTGGTTTTATGTACAGTATTCATGAAATCATTTGGCAAACGGTGGTATGACCAATGTGTGGCACATACTTGCACCTTTTAGAAAAAAAAAACCTCTTGCGATCAAATTTGCAGCAATATTTCACATTTCTATGTTGCCACACTGGGTTTGACGAAGCATACTGTATATTTAACCTGGCTGAAAAAGAGTTAATAAATATGACCTTTAAGTCATATTGAGAACGGTCATTCTCAATAGAATTGGCTGCTTGCAGTGACCTGTGGTTCTTATTACACGCACTCACGCACACAGTGGAGCAGAGAGCTCTTGAAAAGGAAGACGGTAGAGAGACCCGAGCCCCCCGGAAGGGAGGAAGCGCCCTGCACCTTCCCCTTGAGCGTCCACGTCAGGCCCCGCCACGTCAGGGCCGTCAGGACAGACACGGGCGAGTTTTGCGTCTGCCGCGTTTCGAACTTGGCAGTATCCGGCCGGTGTGTTTTCCAACTGGAGCGTGGCGGGGCTCTGTGAGGGGAGGCCAGGGTAGAGGCTAATGAGCTGGAACGCGCCGCAGTGAGGTGGGGGCGCGTTGCCATGGTGACTGGAGGTGCCCACGGCGCGGTGCTGGAAAGGCCTCAGCAAACCGAGGGAGGAGTGGGAGAACTCGGACTTCTCCGCTCTCGCTGTGAGGCTCCTGGAGAGCCATTGGCGAGCGCCGCAACGGTGTGTACAGGCCTTGAGGTGGTGTAACGCTTCTTGATGGGGCGGCCTGAAAACCATTTACATGGTAGCACGTCTTATAGGTAACATTTCCTTTTTGTTTTTTTGCCGATAACGTATGTGCAGAAATGTGCGTTCTGTGCCCAGCGGTTTCCTTGGCTGGGTGGGTATTCTGTATTACAGGGATGTGGGGCAAGGGCGCAGCTGTGATCCGGGGGTGAAGTCACGCAGAGTCCTGGTCCTGGAGGCTGTAGTCAGGCTCGTCCTGTGCGATCGGAGCCATGGTGAGGCTCGTGGCAAGAGACAGGCCTTGACATTTATGCAGGCTGATGCTCTGTTCTCAGACCGAGTACTGTGCAGACACCCATACAGAATCTGAGCAACGGTGCGCTGGGTGTGATTGTCCTGCACTCTCATATCCAGGACAGAATCCCGGAAAATTGGGGAAATTTAATCTTGTGGAAATTCAGTTTGGATTCAGAATGAGTGCAGCAAATTTTCAACAGCCGAAGAAGTGTGAAAAGTCGTTGATTCTTTACTCCTTCATGACGTCATGCACTCCAGCATGTGATGTGGTGTGTAGGCAGAGGATATCGTTTCCTGAGTCGGTAAAAGCTGAAGAGGGAAGGGTTGGTATTTTGCTTCTTTTAAAACAACCTGTGGGATTGCAGCCGTCAGGATTGGGCACTCAGCTCTGTCTTCTGTAAAACCAGCTGAGGGCATTTTCTCATTTTCTCCTGTGCAGCGCTGAGGTCTCCTAGCAGGTAACTAATTAACAACCTACATTTCAGCAGCTCTTTCTCCTGTGACAAGACTCCCGCTGCCGTGTCGTTTCATTAAGGAGCCCTATTGGGGTCCGTGCACTAGCACTGACTGGGCCTCTGACCGCTGACTGCTGACCTTGGGCAGTCAGTGACCAGTAGGACTGACTGCTGTGCTGTAAGTGGTCTGGAGTCCTTCGCAGGGAAGACAGAGGGTCCATAAATGAGCCCCTGTCGGGATGTGCAGTATGAGAGGGGAGGAGATCTGATCGCTGGTCTTGGGTCTGAGCTGAGGAGAAAGAGGGAGAGGTTTGAGCTACTGTGAGCATTTCTTGATTCCTGATCATGCCGTCTTCTCTTAACGTCATGACAGGTCTGTGTGAAGATACGTTTTACGTTGCAGAGTGTGAATCTCCTGACCAAAGATGATCAAGCAGTCAGGTGTGAGGGGTTTGCTGTGCTGTCTCACTTTATTGTGTGAGAGAACTAAGTAGGTCCTTTGCTTAAAGCTGTAACCCCAGTCTAAATAACAAGTGGTTGGAGTCCCTGAATCTCACAGAAGATAAATTCGCTTCATTGCTCTAGAGTAAATCTTTGCAATAGTGAATGCTCTTTGGCTTTGCCCACATCTTGGTGCAGCTGGAAATCTCCAGGATGAACTCAAACCACACATTGGTTTGGACATATTGGCTATTGTCAGTGGCATGTTATTGATTGCATTGAAGATGCCAATTTCCAGAGGTCACCCAGCTGCTTGCAGTCTGTGCCAGTGCTGTGAGAGAGATGGCCCAGTGCAATTTCATGACTGATGTTATATTTCCAGCGAGTCAGTAGTTCCTTTACTTCCAGTAATGTCTGATGTGGCTGTGTATTTGTCTTAAAACATCTGTGTTCTGTCCATTAGTGCACTCACAGCGGTACACTGATCGCCCTCACAGCCTTCATATTCTGTTTGGCTTGTAGTCAAATCATTATAATTATGAGGACTGTTCAGCTGTGACAGAAACTGAAGTGTAAAAATGATTTGCACCATAAGAACTCAGGACAAATGTAAAATGGCGGGATAGGTTCTAGGAGTCATGCATATTCTTGCAAAACAAGTATTTTAGTACATTTATTTGTAATACACTAACAGTGCACAAAATAAAAGGAAATTCATGCAGTATTAAGAATACAAAATAATGCACAGGATAATTCAGTCTTCCCTTTCTTAGCTCTGCTGAGCAGCTCTGTACAGGTGTTGGTCAGTTGTTTCTGCTGTTTTTCTTTGGGAGGGGGGTCCAATTACACTTTTCATTGTTGCTCCAGGCAACATTGCAAAGTAATGCAATCCACTGATAAAGACCCTAATATACTACACTAATATAATACACTATATACCTTTCATTACATTACAGTTCTACACTACAAACGAGTGCTGACAGGTCTGCTAGTGCACTGTCCATGTCTAAGTGTGCAGTATGAACACAGTCAGGTGGTGTTTGTGCCTGGTGGACTGGAGTATGAGATCACTGGGTCTGCAGTACGAGGTACAGTCGTGCCATGAGTTTGGCGTCTGCTGCCTCACGCCCCGATTGTCAGAGCAGCAGGCAAGGAACAACGGATTGGGGAAGGAACAGATTGCAGGACGCAGCTGTACAGAAATCACCTGTTTGTTTTGGCACATGATGAAATTGTGTTTGTTTTTTTTTTGCGGCGTGTGTTCTCCTGGCCCGGACTCCTCCTCACTGCCTCTCCCTGTGTGACCAGGAGTGTCTGAGTGTCCGAGTTCCTGACGTGTCGCTCTCTGTCCCCCCCCCCCCTTCTCCCCTCAGGACAGCGACATCCAGAAGAAGATCGACTACGAGATCCGCATGCGGGACGGGGCCTGCAAGCTCCTGGCTGCCTGCTCCCGGAGGGACCAGGCGCTGGAGGCCGCCAAGAGCCTCCTGACCTGCAACGCTCGCATCATGGCCTACATGTCCGAGCTGCAGAGGATGAAGGAGGCGCAGGTCATGCAGAGAGTGGCCCGCAGGTCAGGGGGCACGGCCGGGGGGACGGGGGGCGCGGGGGGCGCCCACAGTTTCTAATCCACCGCACGTCCGTCATCCCAGCAGCTCATATTGGGTGTTTCTCAGAAAAAGGTGGCTGTGATCAGTCACAAGGGGTCCTCCTCAGCCTGGAACAGGGAGCTGCGTTAGCGTCAGAGCTGGAGCTGAAATGTGGTCTTCGGGATGGACGTTTGACACAGCAGCCTGGTCTGGGGTTTGTGGCGTCTGGAAGAATGCCTGCGTTGTGCAGTTGCGGCACTCATAGGGCAGGACCGCCTGACCGCAGCTCCTATGGCTGTACCTGTACCTCTTTATACGAGCGTAAATCGTATAGCGAAAATCTGTAAAAAGATCAGCCTGTTTCCACTATTTCTTATGGGGTTAAATTACGATCCATTCCACACCACAAAAACATCACCCCCTACTTTTACTTTTTTCACCCAAAAATGACAAAAGAAAAAAGAATAGTAACTAAAGTTTATATTGTGGATTGTGTTTTGAGTAATAAATAAACTGCCTACCTAGTTAGACCTCATTAATCATACCTACAGTAAGTCCAGTGCTGTACTGTACAGTAACCACTTCGATTGCTTTTTGTGTAATGACACACACACACACGCACAATTTTATTTTTCCTAACACCTTTCGGGTCCACTCTGCTGGCTGTGTGAGCTCTCCCCTGCACTTGTTAGTGGAATGGGATGCAAACACTCGATATGAAACGAGTCGCTTTCCTCTTTCACTCTATATATTTGGCGGCGATTTCGAAAATTTTCTCTGTATCGCTTCTGGGTAGTTTCGAAGCTGCCTTTCGCTAATCGAAGTGTGGGTAAAAATGCAAATGCTTCATAGTATCACATTTTATGAAAAAGTACACGTGTTAAAGAGGTCCAGGTGTGTTTCCCCTGAACCCACCAAGCGTGGGGCCGAGGGGAGAGCGGGCTCCGTGGCTGAGGGCTCCTGTGTGCTCTTGCAGGTCCTCAGACGCTGGGCCCATGGACGACCGGCTGCCCTGCAAGGCCAAGGTGGCGATCTCAGGTAAGCACGCCGGGCTCACCACCGACTCCGCTGGCTGGCTCTGCCCAGACCTGAGCCTCCATCACAGTGACGGGGCAGGGGGACCCCTCAGTTCTCACCCCTCACCCCTCACCCCACCCAGCGAACACCGTGCCCGAACTCTGCCCTCACCGTCCCGCCCCTGCGCGGCTGGGACTGCGCTCTCTTTTAAACGGGCACGCCGCAGCACAGGGTCGCCAGGCATCAGCAGGGAGTTCCACACTAACACGAGAGACGGGCAGTGGTTTGCCTGCGCTGCCTATTTCTGTGGAGCAGGGGGAGGGTAGCAGGAAAAACGAAGAGGCTCACTTCGCCATGAAGAACAATAAGAAATATGCCTCACATCGGCATTCTTCTGTTCCTCCTCACATCTGAAGTGGATGCAGAGCCGAAAAACATTGTTTTTCTTTGCTTTTTCGACTTTTCCCCCGTGGAGTTTAAGTTCTGCACGACGCTTCGCAGCTCACGCACTGCCGCAGCTCCTCTCCCAGACCTCGGCAGAACTGCCAGATTCTCCGAACATGGCTTCAGGGGCCAGGCATCCCGAGAGCGCTCTTCAGAGCGCGTCAGCGGCTCAGGCCCGTGGTTGTGGTGCGCGTTATTTGCCGAGTGTGGACAGCGCGCTCAGCAACCCCCAGTCTGGCGCACCGAACAGCTGTCACTGCTGTTGGGACTCCTGCGCGTCTTAACACATTAATAGGTTGTAATGAATTTGTCTCGACTCGCGCCGCCGGGGTGGGGTGTGGGGCAGTGACAGTGACAGAAGAGATTTCGGTGATGACCCCTGCGGGTTCCCCCTGGGGGGGCGGGTTAGTGAATCGGGTCGTTAACAGATCATAATTAACTGCTCAGTGGCAGCAGGGGGGACAGTAATGCTTTCTGTTTGGCAGACTGCAATAAGCCCCCCCCCCCCCCCCACTGCTTTCCGCGGGATCACAGCCAGGGGACAGACCCCCGCTGAGCTGACAGACAGCCCCGCTCTCCTGCACGCGCACTCCGGGGTGAGTTAGAGATGGATGCAGTTGCTCTCTGCTCCATTAGGCCAGGCTCCAGGGGGAAGGCACCTCGCTGGAGCTGCTGGAGACGGAGCAGCAGTAAGCGCAGCTGGGCGTGTCTGTGTCGGCGAGCAGTGACTGAGTGGGCTGGCAGGCCTGAGGCTGCAAGCCCAGAGTGGCATACAGGCAGGCAGACCATCCTTCGTTTCTCCCTGCTGGGCCTTGCACCACACTCCCACCTGCAGGTGGCGACGTAGTACAGGCCTGCGCTCCGGTCTTTGTGTCTGGGTGTGAGGGGGCGAGTCTGTGTGGGCGGCTCTGTCCTGTCTCTGAAGTGAGCCGAAGGGCCAGCTCTCGAAAGGTTTGCTTACCGCGCTGAGCTAACGACTTTTTTTTTTTATCGTGGAAAAGAAACCGGGGATTTGTTGTTTCTGATTTCTCCTGAAACGTTCCTCTAGTCCGTGTCTCCCCTTCCAGAAGAGTGCTGAAAGCAGTTCACAAATACTGGATCCACCTGAAAGATGATGCCCAGGAAAGCCGTTGCTCAAACACGTTTGAGCTTGAGTCTTTTAGCGCTTCATTAAACACTTAAGAGCAGTAAATAAATGGCAGCGTGTCTCGTGTTGCCTGTAAAGCTGACTCGGCGTGCAGCAGTTATGGGACGTCTTGAGCCAGCCAGGGTCTAGCTAGTCGGGGTGTGTTTGGGACGGAGTGTGGACAGTTTTGTGACACTGTCATTCCCTTTTCAGATCTGCGCATCCCGCTGATGTGGAAAGACACGGAATATTTCAAGAACAAAGGAGGTGAGTGGAGCTCTAAGGTGCTGGGGTTTTAGATCTTTGGGGCACTGGGGTTCTCGGGTTCTCAAGTTCTGGGGCTCAGGGGTGCTGGGGTTCTCGGGTTCCCTGGTTCTGGGCTCTGGGGTTCTTGGGTTCTCAGGTTCTGGGCTCTGGGGTTCTCTGGTTCTGGGGCTGCAGGTTCTGAGAAGAGGGATATCAACCTCCCATGGGCTGTAGGCTACATGTCAGTTGTAGATCTACAGCTGCTGACAGGGCAAATCACAGCTCCTGTTCTCAATCTTCTGATTGAGTAGTTTGCAGTAGAATTGCTCAGACATAACTCCCTGTGCAATGAAACTACTGGATCGTTAAGAAAATATTGCCTTGAGCAAAGAACAGGGATGACTGAGTGACATGCAGCGTTGATGCAGATCACACAGTTAACACGACATATGCAAAATGTAAACAGTGTCAACAAAAGTATTAACTGAACTACATCTGCTTCTTGGAGTCTTCAGTTAACTAGCAGAGTGCCCTGTGAGCCGTGGAAACAGCACTAAGTGGATGGAATCAGAGCAGGCCTTGAGGTCAGAGCTGTGCAGCCCTGCTGTCTGAGCCCCTTGGCTTCACAGAGAGCAGTCAGTTGCTGGCGGGGGGCAGCTCATGGTCCATTTCTTGTTTGCAAGCACTGTGTCAAAGGGCTTCATGAAGGCAAGTCAGTGAGTGAGCAAGCTCAGCTAATAAATAGTTAAGTACGGAACGAATGCTTTTTGAATTAAGTCTAATTGGTCAATTGATAAAGGGCAGCAGCTCATTCTCCACTGCTTTCTGGGAGACTTCAGCCAAGATGTGCCATCTGTCCATAAAGTATGTTTAATTTAACCACTAGACATGTTAGTTAGGGTTTTATCTGATGAGGAATCATGCGTTTGTCCTTTTCAATTAGTCAGGCGTGGAAATAAACGCACTAAGCTGCCGTCAGCTGGTTGCGTGCTCATCAGCAGCTGTGCTCCATGCGTATGCGTGCCAGTGACAGGGGAGACTTCTCCTGCGCTGTCTCCTTCGGTTCTTGAGGTAGTTGTTGAGACTCTGAGCTCACGGCAGCGCCAGTGCATCGGTAGGGAATGGGAGAGGGTTCTGTGGCAGGCTAGCGCTTCCTGCGTGAAAGGAGGAATGTCTGCACGGGCTGCTGGTTATTAATATCGACCGTCTGTAGCGCTGTCTGCTGGGGAGCCTACGTGAAGCACCTGGCCAGGAGCCCAGACCCAGAAACCAGTGTTCCCAGCCCCTTACATGACCCTTACCCCTCGACCCCATTGCCCCCTGAAAGGAGGCACTTGAGCTCTTGCCAATCTTGCCAAAGAGGTTATAGGTTGCAGGTTTGTATTGGGAGCACAATACACCGTATGATTGTGGCCCTGGGCATTTTCTTCATTTGATGTTCTGTTGCTGAAAGTTAGGTTTTGTCATTCTGAGATCTGCAAATAGCTGAAGCAGAAGACCAAATACGTTCCTGTAATTCTTCTGATTTGGTGTTCTCCAGGGATTCTTCTTGGGAGCCCTTTTCCGGTACTCCCAGTGTGTTCCACATCCTTTTTATGTTCCGATTGCACACAATGTGTTGTTGTAGGGCTGCTGCAGTCATGTGGGTAAATTTCATACTGAAATCGCAGACTTCACAGTGATCCCTGATTCTGGTCTTTCATTTTGAAATTGCTTTTGAAAGCCCTGCATGTGAAGTATCACAAAAACATCTTTCTTTCCTTTGTGTGAAACTGTGTAATACCCTCTTTTTCTGTTCCCATTGTGAAGAAAGTTGATTTCATCTAGAATCAGCTGCCAGAAATCCCTCAAAGGCAGTACACTGTCTAACGAATGAAATGACAGATTGTACCTTATTTAGAATTGAGTCCTTGTTAATTCCTTGGCACACAGCCAGCCATTCCTTCCTGTAGCCTCTCTGCTTCGGCTGCCAGTCAGATTTTCCAACCAGACTCCGTGGCTCAGCCTACCAGCTTTCTGATTCAGTGATGACCTTTGAACCTTCCAGAAGGTGTCTTTTTTTTTACCGCGTTCTTGCTCGTCCGTTCAGGTTTTCCTGAAGCTCTTGAGAGCCCATTTGGAAGGCTGGCTCTCAAGCCACTTTGCAAAGCCGTTCTTGGTGATCGTTGGTACCTGAATCCCTGGCACAGTGGGCACTCAGACAACTCACTGCAGAATCGCAGTCTCTCCCCCCCATCTCTCGCCGGCTCTCTCCGGACTCTCTGACCTCCCACACGCATTGCTCTCAGACCTCCTGCACGGCAGCAGTGGACACCAGTAGAAGTCCAATAAGGTTCTGGAAGTGCATTGTCCAAATTTGTGCAGTCCGTCCTATGACTGCAACCACAGAAACGTGCAAACAGTAGGGTATCATGTCTCCTGAACCCTGTTAGCCAAGTGGAATAAGAAAGGGGCTGATCTTTACAGAGTAATGCCTCATTTGAAGTCCAGCTGTCAGTCTGCACACTGACAAAGTGGAAAAAAGTCTAGTCGAGTAAAAGTCTAGTGGTGACTGAACGAAATCCAAGTAGTCGGGATTAAAGATCAGTGCGCCGAATGTTTCAGGCCTGCCAGAAATAAGGAGTTGGAGTTTTGGTGGCTGCAACTCATTCTTTGCCATAAATATGTAAATCCATAAGTGCTATAATCTATTTGTGAACTTTTTACTTTTGGCTAAGGTACTATTAAGAACCGCAATGAAAGGCGACAATGAGTTTTTCTGATTCCTGGTGTGCGAATCCGCCCCCAGACTCGGACTCCAGCAGGGTCAGAGTCACAGGGGGTTGAGCTCCACTTTCACGTCCTCGGTGGCAGAACGATGCGGGAGAGTGAGACTGCAGAGCTGACCACTTCTCGTGGTGCAGAAATCACCGCCTGCCTTCGCTGCCAGGTCAGATACCAACTCGCCCTCTTCCAATCCAAAGAGCTGAGCTGGCATGACCGATGGATTGTAGTTTGGCCAGAGCAGTAACAGTAAACAAGACATTGACATTCACAATGAAAGGTTATCATTCAGGACGCTGACTTTCTGTTCCTTGGGCTGTGGTAGGAGCTCACTTAACTTGGCTGCAGCTCTGGTAAGTCTCTCACACTCTCTCTGTCACTCTCCTCCTTCCTCTCACTCTCGCCATCACTGTGCCTTTCACTGTCACTCCCTCAGTCTCACTATCGCTCATGCACCCTCTTCCTCGCCAGCGCACTCTCACTCTTTCTCACTCTGTCCCTCTCTCACTCTCTCGTTCTCTGTCCCTCTCTTGCTGTCTCTAGCCCCCTGACCCTCTCTCACTCTCTCTGACCCTCTCACCCTCTCTCACTCTCGCTGTCCCTCAGAGCTGCACCGCTGTGCTGTGTTCTGCCTGCTGCAGCTGGGAGGAGAGATCTTCGACACAGACATGGTGATGGTGGACAGGACGCTCACCGACATCTGCTTCGACAACACCATCGTTTTGTGAGTCTCCCTTCTGCCTCACTCCATCGCCCCTGTCCTGACCCCTGCTGGCTGTGCCCTTGTCAGTGGCCGTGCCAGCCCGTCTCCAGTGTCCCAGTGTCGGGCGGCAGTGCTCACCGCGCCGCTGTGTCCCTGCAGCACTGACGCCAGCCCCGGGTTCCAGCTGCGCGTGGAGCTGTACAGCTGCTGCACGGAGGAGGACTTCTCTGTGGGCAGCGCGCCCCGGAAACTCGCCAGCAAGCTGAGCAGCTCGCTGGGGCGCTCCTCGGGGAAGAAGGTCCGAGCCGCGCTGGAGCCGGGGGGCGGCAGCCCCGTCAGCAACGGGGGCAGCAGCCCCATGCTGCTGCCTTCGCCCACGGTCCCGTGAGTACCCCGGAGCCCTCCGTCCACACGGCCGCGCGTTGTACGTCGGGCACTGTCCACCTGACTGACGTGCGGTCACGTCCAGTTTGACAAGCTGTCCCCTACACTCACACTCCGCCACACGAGGACTGACAGAGACGTGCGCCTTCACCCACCGGCCAGCTTCTACCCACTGATCTAGCTCATAACCTCCCTCCCCCAGCCCGGATGTCCCCGATCTGGTCTTGCCCTCCGACCTGACCTCCTGATTTCACTTGTTTGGCCGTTGTGTGTGGTTTTGTTCTCAGGGGTCCGAAGTATCACCTCCTGGCGCACACCGCTCTGACGCTGGAACACGTGCAGGACAGCTTTCGCACCCACGACCTCTCCATCTCCGGCAACGGTGGGCTTCCTTGGGGCAACGGGGCTTCTGCACTGCTGTAGATCCTCATGTGCTTCTGCTTTATGCGAGCATAAGTCATTTCTGTCACTTATGGACAGGAGTAACAAGGCAGCTCCACAGAATTTTATTTAACATTATGTAGCACACTGAGATACCAGAATGTTAAACAGAAAACATTGCTCAGTTCTCTGGGCTAACGGGACATTCACTAGAGAATATTGCTCAGTTCTTTGGGCTAGCAGGACATTCACTAGAGAACGTTGCTCAGTTCTCTGGGCTAGCAGGACATTCACTAGAGAACGTTGCTCAGTACTCTGGGCTAGCAGGACATTCAGTAAAAAACATTGTTTAGCGCTCTGGGTTAACAGTGTTCACTAGAGAACAGTGCTCAGCGCTCTGGGTTAACAGTGTTCACTAGAGAACAGTGCTCAGCGCTCTGGGTTAACAGTGTTCACTAGAGAACAGTGCTCAGCGCTCTGGGTTAACAGTGTTCACGCGAGATCACTGCTCAGCGCTCTGGGTTAACAGTGTTCACGCGAGATCACTGCTCAGCTCTCTGGGTTAACAGTGTTCACGCGAGATCACTGCTCAGCGCTCTGGGTTAACAGTGTTCACGCGAGATCACTGCTCAGCGCTCTGGGTTAACAGTGTTCGCGCGAGATCACTGCTCAGCGCTCTGGGTTAACTCCAGAACCGGAATGACCCCCAGTCTCTGTGCCATTGCAGAGGAGTGCTCCTACTGGCTGCCTCTCTACGGCAGCGCGTGCTGCCGCCTGGCCGCACAGCCCCTCTGTATGACCCAGCAGATGATGAGCGGCTGTCTGAGAGTCAAGGTGAGTGTGAGCTCGGTCGGGCGGGGACCAGGGATCTGTACTTGGGAAGAGGACCGGTTCTCTCTAGCTGGAGCTCCAAAGCCAAGGGGTAGAGAATGACTATTCACAGTTTAAGAGTGAATAGCCTTATCAGTTTCTGCTTGAATTATAACTCAAGTGATCTTCAGAATGGTCAGCAGAGAACAGACACATGCACCAGATAAGTATTTCACTAGTTTAACTATAATTATGCCAAAACTGACTCCTCTGTATACATGTAAGTGGTGGTTTTGTTGCTTTACGTTTTATGTGCTCTTGTATCGGTGGAAGTCGAATGTGCTTGTTTTCAGCGAGATGTGTTTAAATTCTAGTAGCTCTCTTTAACTGCTCTTCCTGCGTCTCCTTCTCTTCCCCGTCCTCTCTGTCTCCTTCCCTGTGTCCCACAGCAGCTCGGGGGTGATCACCCGAGCTGGACAAAGATCTACGGTGTCCTGAGAGGGACAAACCTCTCCTGTTACCACCGGCAGGAGGATGTGGAGGCCAAGGTGGAGCCAGCCTTCACTATCGCCATCAACAAGGTGAGCACCGGGGAGGAAAACGACCCACAGGCCTTTCGAGACTGGATCTGAAATTTAGGAATTGTCATTTTAATCTCGAGCTTGCTTGGTGAATAACCCCCTTTTTAAATTGTCAGAAAAACGGAAGTGTCTCTGTACAGCATCCCTGCAGTGCTGGTAAGGATTGCGAGTTGTATGGACTGTTTCTCCACAGTTCACTGTGGTAAAACTGTGGTCACTGGCAGTTTTCTGGACACTCCACTCAAAGCACTATATATAGAACCTAATTTTAATTAATTTACTTTTGAGAGGCAGGTCTCTGTCTGACATACTGATGCTTTTTTTCTTGCAGGGGAATTTATTCGGTATTTATGCATTTGTACTAACAAGACAACGCCGTTGAACCGGTGTCAAGAGACCGGTTTCCGAGAGGCCAAATAACTTTTTTTTTAATGATGTGCTGTCCTCTTGTGGCACCAGGGTATATTACATCAAACAGAAATGTTAATGTTAATGTAGCTCAAGAGATATGATGTAACTTTTTGGAAATTTGTTCTTGACATCACCACACAAAAACCATACTCAACAGAACATAAATATACATAAAAAACACAACAGTCCTAGATATGCACCAGTACATGTACTGTACGCTTATCTAGCCCCGACCGTATTACACTAGAGAAGATAAGATCACTTGATTGGCCATAAACAATTTCTTGTATTAGGAATTTGTCTTTTCGCATACCCCAGCTTGCTCTCCATGAGACACACAGACACGAGAGAGAAGCTGGGGGTCAGAGTGAAGGATCAGCCATTTATACGGCGTCCCTGGAGCAGTTGGGGTGAAGGGCCTTGCTCAGGGGCCAAACGGAATAGGATTCCTCTGCCGGCGTGGTATACGAACCGGCAACCTTCCAGCCACAGGCTCAGATCCTTATCCATAGAGCCACCGCCCCACCCGGGAGAAGGAGTTTGCCTGGCCAGTACAGGCATCGATCCCGCGACCTTGGTGTTATTAGCACCACGCTCTAACCAACTGAGCTAACTGGCATGACACTAATCCGATACCTTCATACAGGGAACAGTCACTTAGCTGGGTTTAATATAGCAGAAAGAGGCGTCAACATTAACGACGAATATGATAGATCATTTTAATTATCTTTGAAAATACATTTTGTTTTTTGCCTGTTCTGAATAGAGGCATAAAGGCAGATAAGTGGTTTTCTCATTTTTAAGAGGACCTCTTGGATTAGATGTATCATAATGTTTAACGTTAATAATTTTCAATTATTTTTTTATGATAAGCATTTCTCTGGCATTCGGCATTCTTTTCTCCTAAGTGTTATTTGACTTCCTTTGTAAAACCACGTAAAGGTGTACCTATAAATAATAAAGCCTCATCTTTTTCCTCTGGGCTGTGCAACTTGCAGAAAAAAATAAAATGAAGTGTTTCTTCCTGTAGGCAGGGTGTGCCTGGTTTCTTCATAGTGCAATTCCTGTGGTTTTCACTGGAATACTGATAGAATCTGAAACAACTTCATTCCTGCTTCACACTGTGTAGCCTGGTCTCCACAGTGAGGTTTTGGCAGCTGTAGTTCCTTGTGTCCACCAGGGGGCCCTGTAGACATTGCGCTGTGTTATTTCGAGATGAGTTTAATTCGTAATAAATGTTAATATTCCCAATACCTAGGGTTGTCATAATGAAAACAAATATTTCCTCCAATTTCTAAGATTACCCTGTGCTGTTTTACATAAAAACAACAAGAGTAACTGCATTTAACTTTTTTTTCCGCCTTGGCAAAGAAACAAAGACAGTGACTGACAGCTTCATCTCTCTTTCCCTGATTGTAATCTAGATACCAGCCTTTTTGATGCCAATACACATAATTAATCTTCCCAGTGCCATCCTTGCACGATGCATTGTTAATGTTTTCTGTGTTGGGCAGTGGGCTCGTCTCCAGACTCAATATCTCTGTAAGCGAGCAATGTGTTATCTCCTCACCCGCCTTTATTAAGAGCAAAAGAAGAGAGCTTTCTTAAGGAAGATGTGATTAAGGAAATATTTAAGCTTTTTTATGGATGTGAACAGTGAAATCTAGCGGTACTGTGAAGAGAGAGAGGAAACGTAATGCATGATGGCATCAAAGTTTGTCCCCGTGCCTTTTCAGCAGTCATTGTTTTCACTGCTGGGAAATTCACTAAACGTGTGCAGGATACAAGGTGCGAGTGAGTTACCCACACAGACTGGGACAGGAGGCAAGGCCGGGTGGGGGGTCCGAGGAGAGATTTTGTCTTTCCCCTGCCTGTACATCATGCCTTGTCTTGTCATTCTCGCACTGACCTGCGTGTGTGTGTGTGTGTGTGTGTGTGTCCCAGGAGACGCGGATCCGTGCCACGGAGAAGGATCCCAAGAGCAAAGCACAGAGCATCTCCATCAGCAACCAGTACGGCAGGGAGGAGGTGACCCACACGCTGCTGGCCGACAGCCGGGAGGAGACGCAGCGCTGGATGGAGGCGTTCTGGCAGCAGTTCTACGACATGAGTGAGTAACCGCCCGCCCGCCAGGGTACTGCTACTGCGACCCGGCCTCGGGTGTCTGAAACCCTCCAGGAACCTGGTGGGGTCACCCCGGGGGACCTGTTCTGAATGAGCAGGGAGACGGGAACCAGCATTTAAAACCAACCACAGGAAGCTCTTCTTTACCCAAAGGGTGGTGGGGGTGTGGATCGAGCTACCCAGCCGTGTTGTTGAAGCTGATACATTGGTTTCTTTCAAGAAACATCTGGGTGAGATCTGATCAATTAGCTACTACCTCCCACATGGGTTTTGAGTGGTCGAATGGCTTCCTCTCAGTTGTAACCTTCTTATTCTCTTCTGCTCATTTGTGTATCTGTGCCTGTTGCTAGACTTCTACCTTTTACAGTTACTTTCTGAAGTCAGGGGTCAGACGTTTGGTAGCCTGGGTCTGTGGCGAGGAATACTAGCCAGACGCTGCTCCTGAAGCCACTGGCGAGCTTGTAGATGGAACATCTCACGTTAACGCCACCTAAAAAGGCAAAGACAAGAAAAAAATTTAGTTTGTTTTGTTAATGTGTGGTGTCACGCAGGTCTTGAAATCCTTGTCACGTTGCTACGAGGAAGTCAGAATCAGGTGGAACATGTCGGGACAGCACTGCTGGCACCTGTCGCTTAAGGAGAGCTGGATCGTGGGGCTTTGAAAAAAAAAGACATTCCCCAGATAAGAGCGCCACGATTTCAGGCAGGTGTGACATGGATGCAGGCGGCCCTGCCTCTCTCCCTCCTCGGCACATGTCATTCAATAACCAGAGCCCCCCAGAAACCCGACAAGGAAACTGGGGGCGTTGTGCCATTTTTCAAGAGACTGTTCTAGGAAAGCAGAGGTGGGGGCGTTTCAGGAGAAGAGATGAAGAACCTAAACTGTACATAAAGAGTGCACATCCAAGAAAACTTTTTATACTTACAACTCAAGAGTTTTTATCTTGAAAATAAACTGGTTTTGTAGCAGGTACAGTGACGTTGGACAGATAGGACATGAGTGGATTCCTTATTCTGATTTTGACATTTCTCGCCAATAGGATTGGTCTACAGGGGGTGTACCTTGAGAGTCATATTCTGGTAGCTCTAGTATTTAATCAGGTATATCCCAGTCAGTCATGAATGATTAATTAATCAAACTGACACCAGCTTTTTATGTTGTATAGGGCATTAATTTTCTGAAAACCTCCAGAAATACACTGGTACAGCACGTTCCTTTCAGCGCTCTTCAGGGTAAGGTAATCTGACTGGTCTTATTAAACTCGTAGCTTTGGTGTTTTCCAGTGTGACACTGGCTCATTCTCCCTTCAGCGCCTGAGCCTCAGTGCTGAACAGGAGTCACATGTCTAAACCCCAACAGAAAGAGCCCAAGTATTGCTTCAGTATGTATGTGACCCCCCCTCTGCCTCAAGGATACCCACCAAATACCCCAAATTAAAACAAAATCATACAAAAGTTAAAAATAAGTTTGCGAATTGAGCAAAAAGTATCATTTGGGTGATGTAATTAGTGGAGTACTGCAGGGATCTGTACAGGGATGCCAGTACAGTGAGTCAACGAGTTCAGTTTGCAGACGATACGGAATTAGGAGGATCAGCAAATATGGTGGAAACAGCAAGTGAAATCCAGAGAGGTTCAGATCAAATTCAAGACTGGGCAAACACCCGACAGATGATGTTTAATGGAGATAAGTGCATGGTATTACACGCAGGAAGTAAAAACGAAATAAAAGGCACTGCCCAATTCACTTACATCTCACAGACGACGTGGGGCAGCAATTAAGTAGGTAAACGAAATGATATAATAAGTGGTTAAAAGTGTAGAATGTAAATCAAGGGCTGTTTCAATATGTTGAAAGTGTAGAGTGTATGTGTAAGACCTCATTGAGGTATGGTTTACAGTTCTCTTTGGTCAGGTCTTCAAAGAGGTGTGAAGCCTTAGAGCTAAAACTCCTCTGTGGAGGTGACAACCGCTGATACTGTAACAGCTTCTCACCGAGCCCCCCAGAGAACTGCCTGCTAACAGGGCAGAGGATATTTCTGCAGTCACGTGGGCCTGGACGCGCGTGCTTCTGGGGAGAGACTCGCGCGGCTGTAGAAAAGCTGCATGTATTTGCCTTCCTTTGCAAAACCTCCAGGCACAGTACGTTGGCGGAGAAGAAATTCTCCTTTACAAGTGACGACCTGGAGACTCACGCCGTCTGCGATCCAGAGACCATTGCCACTGCTCCATGCTCACACCGGTATTAGAGTGAATAAATAAACGGCCAGCAGCCATATCACCCTGGAACTCACAGCTGGAAACCCACTGAAGCTCAGCAGGTGTGAGCCTGGTCGGGCCCTGGATGGGAGACCTCCTGGGAAAAACTAAGGTTGCTGCTGGAAGAGGTGTTAGTGGGGCCAGCAGGGGGCGCTCACCCTGCGGTCTGTGTGGGTCCTAATGCCCCAGTATAGTGACGGGGACACTATACTGTAAACAGGCGCTGTCCTTCGGATGAGACGTAAAACTGAGGTCCTGTCTCTGGGTCATTAAAAATCCCAGGGTGTTTCTCGTAAAGAGTAGGGGTGTAACCCCGGTGTCCTGGCGAAATTTCCCATTGGCCCTTAACAATGGCTTCATTACTCTGCTCTCCTCCCCACTGATAGCTGATGTGTGGTGAGTGTACTGGCGCACTATGGCTGCCGTCGCATCATCCAGGTGGGGCTGCACACTGGTGGTGGTGGAGGGGAGTCCCCATTACCTGTAAAGCACTTTGAGTGGAGTGTCCAGAAAAGCGCTATATAAGTGTAAGCAATTATTATTATTATTATTATTATTATTATTATTATTATTATTATTAAAGTGTTGTGTTGTTGAGGCTCAGTCAGGAAAGGAGCTCGTCGGGAGCTTCCAGCTCGCCCGGTTGACGTGACGTTCAGCAGGGAAGCGCATACGAGAGGCCACGAGCGGACACTGCGTAGAGGTGCGACGACACCCGAGAACAGGAGAGCCTCTTTACACAGATTGCTGCGGGAGAGTGGAACAAGGTCTCCTCATGCGGCGCGAGCAGCGGGGGAGTGGCGCGCCTCTGGCAGGACGGTGGCCAGCAGGTGTCAGGCCCCCGTGTGGTGTGGAGTCTGCTGTAGGCGCGCAGTGGGTTAAGTGTGATTGCCCAGCAGGGCACGCCTCGGAGGTCAGCTCTGCTTCCTCCTGTGCTGGTACAAGGCTGTTGGTGAGCCGTCTTTATTGAAAACTGGTAACCCTGCTGGCAGTGTGGAACGGAATACATTAACGTTAACTGTTGGTGTAGCATTAACACGGAAGTAACATGGGAGTTAATTATATATGGAATAGTTACAGCTCTCTGTGGGATAAATTACTACAGTCCCATGCATCGTTATACTATATTTGGTCAACTAAGCCTGTTAAGGAAAGATACGCTAAATGTCTTTAGACAAATAGCATTCCGTTATGGGACGTTTAGTGTTATTAGACTGCGAGGCAGTTTCATTGTTGCATAGGGAATAGGTGGTGTGCAAAAAATAAATCTGCCCCTTGCGGCTGTCTTAAAACGGAGCAGCTTGTCAATAACAGTGTGCCAAGCCAGACGTCCCCCTTGCGTGTGGCCAGTGTCGAGACTGTAACAGTGCACAAACAATACTGCCGTGTCTTCTTCCCCGCCTGAGGAGTGAAGCTTTGACAGTAGTTATTGTTGAGAGAAAGCACAAAAAGAGAAAACTATTTCTACCATCTGTAAAATTAAAATTCTATTTACTCTTATGCAACAGAGCATGAAAGAACTGCCTAATACTGGCATCAGTACAAGCCTGACAAATGTATGGTTACCAGTTACTTCAAAACACACATGAGGAAAACGCCTGCTCCGATTTCAGTTTGTAGTCATTTAGAGAATGCATCGCCTTGGAACAACAAAAGTCACCTTTGCTCTCAAGCTTAGGAAGAAGTCAAAGTTATTGGCTGAACATGGATGGCAGCAGTATCTAGCATCTTTGCTGGAGGAGGATGGGGTGGCCAGACGATCCTTCTAAGAGACAGCCAGCAGTTTCCGGTTCTGGTACCAGCAAGAGGACAGTCACAGTTCCTGGTGGTGCTGGCCACAGCCTCTGCTTGTTCCCCTGACCACTCCTTACCAAGGTGTCACGCCCGACATCCCTCCCTAGAGGGCGCTCCACTGCTCCCATTATTGTTCGTGTGATTTAGTTCCCCAGGTGTACCCTTTAAGTGTTATTATTTAAAGACTAGCTCCTCCAGTCCTCGGGGCTCATCATTAGGGTAAGATGTCGCGAGGCCCGCCTAGCACCAGGAAACCCTACGTCTGTCTCCTGAGGGCACAGGCCTCATCCCCGACACCTCCCGCTCCCTGAGCCCGGGGTCTGGAGGATCTCGCCCCGTCACCCTTGGACCTCCATGTTTCGTTTGTCCGTGTGCTCCCCCCTCCCGGGGATTTAAACTTTGTCGCGTCCCAGGATGGATTTCCAGTTGATGGACTCTCGGACTGTGCTTTGACCTGCCCTTGGACCCGTTTGGATTTGGATGCCGTTTTGTCTTTCCCGTACACCGTCTCACAGACTGTCACTATTATTTTGTGCACTATTAAACCCCTGTGTGTTCCCTTTTACCACGCCTCCTGTTTTGTCCAGCTCTTACCGCATCGCAGAGGGTCTTCTACAAGATCGGACACGGATTCCAGTCCGTGTTCGTGACGCAAGGTGGGCGAGTGGCAGAGCCAGTACCTCCAGGAATCGGGTTTCCCCACATGGCTGAGGGCAGCGGCCTCAATGGGGTTAAAGGCCTGGGAAGGGCTGTGCCATCATGTGAGGAATCAAGTTCTTCAGATAGGGGACTCCGGCAGGAGAGAGAATGGCAGCCATGAGCAGCTTGAACAAGCCCATCAGAGGTTTGGAGGCAGTTTCTGTGATGAGTCCCCCCCCCCCGCTGATTAGCGAACCCTGGCGAAGGCCGGACAGAGCAGTCATGCTGAATCTCCCTCTTGTTGCCCAGTTACCCGATACCAGTGCAGTTCCCACAGGGAAAAAAAAAGGAACGGGCGTTTTTCACTCGCTGCAGTTCTGTATTCAGCACTGAGGAATGTCTGTATCTCCGGGGCCCAGAGCAGTGGAACAGGTCTGACGGTGGGGTCGTTGACGAGCCCATCTGTTACCCAGTTCGAACTCGCCTAGCCCTTACAGTACCTGCCCTCACTGAGAAGGGCCGTTCTTCTGGAACAAAGCATCATTTGTCATTTTCCACAAGTCACAATCTGCAGATCGGTGGAAGAGGATATGAAAGGGATGTTGGTATTTCTAGAGCTCTCTTCCCCCTCAGATTGACACAGGCCTTTAGCCTTGCTTGTCGGGAACCTTGTGCGATTTTAATTTGGGAGTTTTTTAAAATGTTGAAGAGTTTTGAGATTTGTTTTGATCAGTTGCAATTTAGTAATTGTTTCTTCCTTGCTTTTGGAAAACAAAATATTTTTCTTACGTTCGAGGACAAAAGTATTTTTCTGGCATCCATATCACCCTGCAGCTCACAGCTGGCAGCCCACTGAAGCTCAGCAGGTGTGAGCCTGGTCAGTACCTGGATGGGAGACCTCCTGGGAAAAACTAAGGTTGCTGCTGGAAGAGGTGTTAGTGGGGCCAGCAGGGGGCGCTCAACCTGTGATCTGTATGGGCCCTAAATACCCAATATAGTGATGGGGACACTATACTGTAAAAAGATGCTGTCCTTTGGATGAGAAGTGAAACACAGGTCCTGACTCTATGTTGTCATTAAAAATCCGAGGGCGTTTCTCGAAAAGAGTAGGCATCCTGGTCAAATTTCCCATTGGCTTTTCCCAATCAGGGCCTCTTAATAATCCCCATCTCTGAACTGGCTTCATCACTCTGCTCTCCTCCCCACTGAGAGCTGGTGTGTGGTGAGCCTACTGGTGCACTATGGCTGCTGTTGTATTACCCAAGTGGAGCTACACACTGGTGGTGGTGGAGAGGATCCCCATTACCTGTAAAGCGATTTGAGGGGAGTGTCCAGAAAGCACTATATAAGTGTAAGGAATTATTATTATTTTTTAATATAGTCTGCAGTTTCTAAGACAGATGCAGTTTGAGGTGTGAGAAAAAAAATGGTAGTCATGCAGCCTTCTGCCTACACAGGAACAGAAGTGAATCAGAGATGATTAATCCGTTATTAAATAGCAGCAGCTAAAAGTCTTGCGGGCTGTGTATTGACAACAAATATCATTCTGAATATGTTAACTAACTCGTACCTGAAGAAGCTCCACGGCCGAAACGTGTTTTCTTTCTTCTCTTTTCAGCATGGAATAAACTTGTTACTTGTTCCTTTTCAGTCTGCGCAGGCTGGCGCAGCTTCACGCCTCAACTACTAATAACCATGCCCACTATGTATTTACAGTTCCTACAGTAGACCGTTAATAACTTCTACTTCAGGTCTGGAAATGATTAATGGACCGTACTATAGTTTTTGAACAGAGGTGTACATCTTTACATAGATACACTTGAAGCACAAACCCCGGGGGGCATGAGAGGAAACTATGTGGAAGTGCTGTTAAAACACATGACTGGACGTACGTCCATACCCAAGGGGTTGTGGGAGTCCTGGAGAAGACTACACCCAGGACTCTTTCGGAAACTGGCTGATGGGAGGTCCTTATGTCAGATAACTACTAACTGCAGTACAAAACAGGCTGATGGGCCTCGTTTATTTGGAACTTTTCTTACATTGTTATACTTAGCGAAAGGTCCATTTTAAGGTTTCCTGATAGTCACTGGCAGGGATCCATGACTGAAATCGGTGAAGGCTCCATGAAGATTGGAGCAACAAGTGTTAAAGCCTGAAACATGCAGTGCCTCAAAGGTTTTGTGCACTTTCAGCGTTTGTGACACATCTTGTCATCCATCCAGGTACAGCGCTGATCTTTTCCCAAGAACCCAGACATTCCATAAGCCTTTATTTTTACTTCAGATTGTTGACAAAGGAGACCTGACAATTTCGTACTATACAGCACATTCCTTAGGAGGACATCGTTGTGTTTTTTAGCCCTAATATTGGGGTTCTAAACAAACGGCAGCTGCTTATAAAATAAAGGTGATCCAGGCAGGTTCCAGAACGCGGTTTGTTTCGGCAGTGTCGGATCTCTTCAGTGATGCTGACAACATGAGCTACAGTACGTTACTGTTTAATAACCTCTCACTATTTACGACCTGGATCAGGCCTGCATTCAGATACAGATTAGATCCCTCATTTGCATTTTGAGTGATTTAGTGTGCCAGGAATCTGACAAATTTCAACCTTTTGTTTTCCATTTTACTGCGCATTTCAATCATTTCTTGCATTCTGTAACCACTAACGTGACAATTCACATAGCAAAACAACAATTTCCTGAAAACAACTGGCGTTCCTTTTAACTGTTTGGAAGGAGGTGAGGAACTGGGCAAGACCGTATCGCTATACTGTACATCACAGTGGCAGCACTGTGGTGCTAAAACACAGCCTGTGATCCTGGATGACAACTTCACAATTTATATGATATTTATAATTTTGGGATGCATTACTAAGACCACTGTGAAAGACTGTTTGAGATGATTGTGCTAAGAAGCCTGTCAGCCATGTCTAGAGTCTCAATTTTTGCTCAGTGGCACTGTGGGGATTTCGGCCTTTTAACATGACCAGTCTTTCTAACACGGTCTAGTACAGGAGAAAAAGGTTGTTGGTTGTAGGTTGCTAGTTGGACACCTGTGACTGTTGCTGTTTCGACCAGTTTAACAAAGAGCCAACACAGCACCTATTTCAGCACAGCATTCTTAATTGGTCCTGCTACAGTGGTGCCATCTGTAAACCTTTATAACTGCATGTAGAACTGAACAGGAGCAATCATTTGTGAGCAGAGAAAATTATAAGTGCACACCCTTTTTAATTTTTTTTTTAATCTGGGGGAGCTCTAAAAGGAAGTTCAGAGTCCAAAGACACTCCAAAGAACCCCGAGATGTTATTAGTTTCTACAGAATAGGTATAGGTATTAAAAGTGTTACTAACTTACAAAAGAACGTCTTGCATAGGTGTTGGGAATCTTTAGAGGCTGTGCAAGGGTATGCAGACTGAAAGGAGTCAATGTTTTGATTTCAACGCAATTAAAAGCTTAACATCAGAATGCTTAATAATGGGATGCCTTTTAAGAGATTAATTGACGAACTGTCGTGACAGGATCATGACTGTTCCTTGACTCATTCACATCAAAACTGCGGAATATTAAATCTTAAATTGGTTATATCCAGTGGTGTCTCCATCCTGTTATTTTTGATTGGTTTAGTTGTGTTAATCTCTTAAAAGCATGACTGAAAAGAACAGGCATTTAGCATAGGTGTTGTCATTAATTCCTTTTACAGATCCTAATTGACAGCTTGACAAGAATGTTTATTCTGTATATTTATTCGTGAATGTGTAGGATGGAATTGGGTGTGACAGGACTGAGGAATTCCCTGTGTCTGGATTAATAGTTCTTGAATGCAGAGTTTTTATTTTCTATCATGGTTTCAATGTAGCCTTAATTGCAAAACTGCAAAAAGTGTAAGTGTTACATCTTAGTAACAATTACATAGTCACCCAGACAGCTGTGACTAAATATCCACAGGTAATTGTGATAGGTCTGTTTTACTCTTTTGTTTTTACAGGAACTATAAATCTGCCTAGTATTCGGCACTGTTCCAATCAAAGAATAATAATAATTCTTCATATTTTCAATTCTGTTCAAGCTTTATTATCCCCTGGGGATATTTATATAGCGCCTTGCATCCAGTGGATTCATAATTGCTTTACAGGCAGAAGGGATTCTCCTCATCCACCACTGAAGTGTGTAATGCACCCCAAGTGGAAACTAAATGGAGCAGTTTGTAACTCTTCTTATTTTTTTCATGCAGTTTCACCCATGATTCAGGTGCCTTTGGGTTCTGGGGTGTGTATTTCTTTTCCTTGAGTGCATGTCCGCGCCCCTCTCGCGCTTCATCAGAAACACACGCAGCTTCTTGGGAAGAAAAAGTGAAAATGTGCTCAAAAAAGCCGTTAAAACCTCCTCAGGGCTGCTTTCACAAAGCAAAGTTGCAGATCTTATTCCAGACAATGAGCTGTTCCGGCTTCTTTCAAGAAACAGCTGGTTGAGATCCTAGGATCATATAGTTGCTAATTACCAACTGACCAAATGAGCTGAACGACCTCCTCTCATTTGCAACTCTTAGTGTGTTTATATGTGTTTATACAGCTAGGGCTCTTTCACCTTCTTGAGCACAACAGCAAAGTCTAGCTTATCTGTTGATCGCCCATCGTGGAGAGGATATGGCAGATAAGAGCTTCGGGCACATAAGTACCTACTTGGAAACAACAACAGCTTGATGTTGTTGGGTTTCTGTTTTTATCCTCGTCATTCCTTTAATACCTTGTATCATTCCCATGCTCTAAATAAGCTGGATCGGGTCTCTGGAATCCAGTCCAAACGTCACAAGGAAATATCAGAGTTTTCGAGAAGTGAATCTCTCCAAATTCAGTTGATACTTGTCGTTCAAGTTGTTTTGAGCAATCCGGGTTTCTGCGTTTCTCCCTGAGGCACATTTTCTTATTATCTGATCATCTCCAGGCACTGATTCCAAGACATTTAACTCATAGCTTCTTGGCAGTGTCAGCCGCAGATATATTCTGTATTATGGAGGCTGCGATATGCAGGTAGAATTTGGTTGCACAAGCAGATGTGAATTGATACCTGCAGTTGCACAGTAATATAAAATTGGCTGTGTGATGGAAGATAATCTGGCACACCCTGCCAGTCAGTGCCTGCCCCTGCAAGGATTCTCGTGTCCGTAACGTGCCGGTACTGTTCTGCGTCCTGCCTTCCCTTCTCTGCTCCTGGGGGTCATTCCTACTCTCATCCCTGAGCTTTGCATTGTGTGCTGGTGGTTTCGTACAGGAAGTCAACAGGGAACAGATCCGACAGTCTCCGTAGGGAGCAGGAGTAAAATTCCATTGTGATGCAACAGAACCTGTGGACATGTGTACATTGTAGTTCAAGGAAATGAAATGCATTCGTATTTAATCACAGAAGCGATTTCATGGTGGTTAATGTTTTGTGCGTTCAGGTGCTTTTCATCCTCATGTCACCGTTTCGGAGAGATTTTTTTTACAGTCCTACACTGAGAATGTTGTGAATTTTAGTGTTATCTGTGTCGTCAGCAGTCCTGGCTAAATACATTGAGGGTGTGAATAAAAACTGTATGGTGGACTGCTGGGCCTCCACCCTCAGAGTGGGAAACAAGAGCTGTTTTCAGGTTTTGTTTGTAGATGAGCAGAAACGTTTCCCTGGGACCTAAGCTCCCCCAAATTAAGTAACATAAAACATTGCTGGGGGATCCCTCTGACCCCAAGATCGTAGAAGCTTCTAGGTACCTCCCCTCCTCAGAGTGCAGTGACATACAGGCCAGACAGGATCCTAGTGGCTGCCCTGTAAATGCATCAGCAAGTTTAAAGCGCCTGATACTTGTGTATATCAGATACAGTGTTACAGTGATGCAATGCCTGTGCTCCTGCCGTGCTCACGGGTGCCCGGGGTTGAACTGACAGCCTGTCTCCCCACGCAGGTCAGTGGAAGCAGTGCTGCGATGAGCTCATGAAGATCGAGGTTCCGTCTCCGCGGAAACCACCCATCGTCATGGCGAAACAGGGTTCGCTGTACCACGAGATGGGTAAGGATTGCTTCGCACGTCTCCCTCGTGGGACACCCGCACACCGACTATCCAGGTACCTCCCGGGGCTCTGTCAACCCCATCAAGCGGGAAAGAACAAGCACCTGCCTGGCCTTCTTATTAGGGCTCCTTTCTCCTCTACTGGACCGGTGCCCTGCCCGTATGCAGTAAGAAGTGCTTTAACAAGTCCTAATCCACTGGAGCTTACACTCCCTCTGGCCAGTGTCTGAAGACTCCCTGACTATCTGGTATGTGATGGCCCTGGATGAGAGCCAGATTTTTTACAAGATCCCAGTGCGATCCCACCGATCCCCAGATCGCAAGAGCTAAGGGAAGGGACGATGTGGCCTCTTACTTTAACTTCACCTGCATGGTGAGAGGTGAGGAGCTGGACCTGCTTGTTGGGCCTTGGCACAGGTCCTCGAGCCCCACCACCCCCATGGGAGCTGAGTCCCTCCACAGCCCTGGCAGAGGGTGAGGCGCCCGGGCAGCTCGGGCAGCACGTGGCCTCAGAGTCTCGAAGGCCCCTGGCTCTGTGATACCGTGTTAGAGTTTGCCTTGGTCAGTTGGGCAATCATGTCTTTCATATTGAGTCTTAATGGTTACCAGCTTCTATAAATCGGATGTACGAAGCTGGGTGATGGCCAGTCAGGTGCCCGTTTAACCAGCGCAGTCGGCTGGGTTTGTCTTTGTTTTTTTCATGGCATTGCGAGCTGTCCTCGTGTCCCATTGCCCCTGTCCCACACATGTCCTGTTGCGGAGCTGTGCTATGCCCAGCGAGCGTTCTAGCCGCAAGGGTGATGTGCATTTGACACTCCACCTGGGCATCGAACGAAGCAGACACCAGCTCATTGGGATCTTGGGTCCTGGCCCTGTCCATCATGCAGGGCCTGACACAGACGATCATGACGAGACCTATATACCAATGGGCTCTAGAGGGCTGGAGAAATGGGCAAGTTGCTATTTCAGTATGGCGAAGATCTGTGTTAATTATTTAGCTGTCCAGCTCATGGTGTTGACACCCACACCCTGGGTTCTTCAGGAAACGGCTGGGTGAGATCCCTTGATCAAATAGCTACTCTACTGAAAAACCCAAACAGATTTGATGCTCTGATTGGCCTACTGTCATTTCTAAGCATTCATCTGTTCTGATGAGTATTGTTTAGGGGAAAAAAAAAGATTTTATGTTTGTTAACTCCTAAGAAGAGTTTTCTTCTGGATAATCGAAATATGGAGGAAGCGCAAGAGCAGTTCTGAAGCATTGAGCTGCAGCGAGAGAGGCTACGGGGAAAAGGAACCTCAATTAGTGAGCTAATTAACTTCGGGGAAAACGGCACCCTGCCCCTGCCACAGATAAGCTTGCTGGCAGATCTGCCTGGGGGTGAGTGTGTGGGTGTAAAAGACTTACAGCAGGCCTGTCAAAATACTTTATTCATCCCCTAGGGGGCAATTTAAGCAGCAGGGGGTGCAACGTACAACACAAGACTTAAAACAAATACAAAACAACAAAAAGAAAAAAGCATTGCTTAGGATAAAAAGTATACAGCGAAACGGGCCATGATTCATTAATCCCTGGCAGCATGTTTTTTAAATTCCAAGCAATTCCACCTTCAAATCAGACGCCGGGGATCTCAGGACAGATGGGACTGCTGTTGTCGTTGTTGTCCGCTGGCCCCGAGGCTGTAGGTGAATCTGTTCCAGGACGAGTTTTGTGTTCATGAGTCATACAGTAAAAACACGCCCCTAAATATTTTCAAGCTCTGTGTTAATCCTGGTATGTGGAACATCTTCTTTAGATATTAAGATGTATCAGAGATATTTAGATATATATATTAATGGATATTTGGTTGTTGCGAAAGTTACTTTACTATTTGTTTCACTCACACACACCTACATAAATACTGGAATCACCATTTTTCTTTTGCAGAAGCAGCAGGGTTTTATTTCCTGGAGCAGAAAGCACATGAAGGTGGATTGAAGTCTGTAACGTAGAGGCCAAACTTGTAAAAAATAATAGTCTTGGAGGTACACACATGCACATATCTAAGGAAAGCTGTGGTATTTTTGTTATGCATGGATCTCCATGATATATCTCAAAACTCACCCAAGAGACACTAGTGTTAGTTTTCTTCACTGAACAAGTTCTGAAGACATTTGTAGGTTAAAAGGAGCCCAAACCCTTTGATTTCTCCTGTCTCTGAGTGGCTTTGCTCTCTCTCACTGCCTGATTGGGCTCAGCTGGCTCGGCCCGGGTCTGGGCCACACAAGCCGCCAGGCCAGCCCAGCCCGTTTGTTCTCTGTGCTGCACTGTGTATGCGTTTTCTCTTTTCTCTAACACGCCGACTCTCTCTCTCTCTCCTCCCTTGCTCCTGCCTGCCCGTGTCTTTGATCCTCTCCCTTCCCTTCATATTCATCTCTTCCCCGTTCACCCGCCTCGTCTCCGCTCTCTCACCCCTCACACCGGCCCTGGCCTTCCTCTTCGCCTGCCTGCCTCTCCCTCCCCCAGGCCCCCCTCTCCCCTCCCCCTCCTGCGAGGGGCTGCTCCTGCAGGATAACGCTGTGTCCGCCGAGATCCGCGCTCTGCTCTCCTCCTATTACAGCGACAGGTGAAGTAACCACCCCCCTCGCTCCCATCTGCCTCTCAGCCCCCTGAGCGCACAGTTACAGGGGAGCCTGTCTGCCCTCTGTCTGGCACACATCCTGTCCTGTATAGCGCCACCCATTACAGTCGGAGCTGTGTCACAGCACAGTGGGCAGCACGTAACAGTGAGTAATATTGTATTATGCAGCCAGTGGGCAAAAACATGGAAACACCTGAGTAGGTGAGGGACACCAAGTCTACGGAAAGTCGGGGCTTCCAAACAGTTGTGGCTTATTTGTTAAGCAAACAAGTATCCCAGCATGCTTAGGGTCATATAAGTGCTGTTCAGGCCTTGCCAGTAAATATTGCTAACATGACTGCAAGAGGCGGCCTCAGTGACTTTGAAAGAGGGGTGATTACCGGGGCGCGTTTGGCAGGAGGTTCAGTGAACAAGACAGGGTAACTTGCTGATGTTTCTAGAGCTGTGGTGTCTAAGGTGACGTCAGTATGGAAATCTGTGGGCAGGACATCGACAGCAGAGGGCGACAGTGGGCGTAAGAGTGGAATCGTGAAATCTGTGCCTTCATTCAAGGTGCGAGGTGAAACAGCCAAGCTGCTGCAGATCAGTGGCCTGCAGATTTCAGGCCGGGGGGCGAGCATCCAGTTTAATCAAAAACAGTCTGCTGAGAACTCTGCAATGTCATGGTAAAGTTGATGGTGCATGTTTGCGAGTTGGCTAATGAGCAGTGGAGAATGTGATCCGGTCAGATGAATCATCCTTCTCCATGTTCTTGACAAACAGATGAGTGCACATGCCGTGCCAACCTAATGACCTCCACAGCCAGGAGTGCCTGGTTCCAGCAGGGCAGGGCTCGGGTGGCTCTTCAGCTTCACCCCATGTTGCTGCAGTTCTTTCCTGCTGGGAGGGGTTTCCACCTGGATGACACTGGCCCCTCCCACAGCCCACGTGAGGTCCCTCCGTCGTTTGAGGAACTTGACGCTGTTATCCATGTGTCATGACCTTGTCAGTCACCAGACCCTTAAACCAGGCGATCATTTATGGGATATTCTTTTAGAATTTCCTCCTTGGCAGCACAGTGGCACAGTGGTTAGCATCGCACTGGGGCTCTGGGTTCCATTCCAGACCTGGGGTGCTATCTATGCATGTTCTCTCCATGATCATGTGGGTTTCCTCTGGGTGCCCAGTCCAAACACATACTGGTAGGTGAATTGGATTCTGGGAAAGCTGGCCCTGACGTGAGTGTGTGTGTGTGTCTGTGCACTGTGGTGGACTGGCGCCCCCTCCAGGATGTGCCCTGGGTGCATCCTTCCTGCAGAAACCCAGACACTGGCAGTACGTGATGCCCCCATGCCCTGTTAAGTAACTTTTCATTGGTGTTTCCATTTTTTCCTCCACTGCCTGTACATGGTCATTACATAGACCTATTTATTTCATTTACTATGCTGTGCTGAGCGTGAAGTTTGGAATAATACGTAAAAAATGTTCATGTGTCTGCTTCAGCTTCATACTGTACCTGTAGGTCACGTAGGACTGGACGTGGAGCAGATTGTAAGGCAGGCGTGCTGGTATGTTCACAAAACACTGCACCATACTCCGTTGTCAAGGACGTACAAAGTCATGCATGGAAAGAAAAAGAGAAACATGCCTAGGTAATGAAAATGAACGTTATGTTTTCAGGTAGACCTTAGTTAAATGCAGTGGGTGATGAGTATACCACAAAAGCTTCGGGCGGAGTGGTGGCTCTGTGGCTAAGGATCTGCGCCTCTGGCTGGAAGGTTGCCGGTTCAAATCCCGCGGCCGGCAGAGGAATCCTACTCCATTGGGCCCCTGAGCCCTTATATGATCTCTTATATTGATTCACTTTGTAAAACAATGAACAATGTTGAAATAAACTAACAGCTGCTGATTAGCTGTCTTCCCCATAACTTCTTTTTGTTGGCTTGTAAACTTCAGCAGCTGTAATGTTGGAACGCCAGTGCAGTCTCGCGCAACACCTTTTCAGAAAATTGCACATTGCTCACACTTGCTTGTTGCTCTGTTGTCTTCACTATTGAAATTTGGAATGCTTTGAAAAAGTATTAATTTTCCACTAACTCATTCTGGATAAATACGTCAACTTTCAGTAGGGTATCCCATGAAAGGCCAGCGCATGAAATCGGTCACGACAATTTTGCACAAAGGGCAGAGAAAGAGTAGATCAATAAACAGTGAAGGTGACAAAAATGCAGGCAAGACGAGCACGTTCTGGGATGCTAATTGATGGCGAGGAAACGAGATCTCAAAAGGGCAGGAGTCAAAATATGTCAGACGCTAATTTTTTCCAGTTGAGTGAAGACTGACAATTAGACCTACTGCACACATGTTTTAGTAATGACTCAGTTAAACAAACAATGCTTATTTGGGAACTGCACCTGATAAGCCTGCTTTGTGCTTGCCAAAGTAAATCTACTGCAGGACAAGTAATGATTCCTTCAGGGAACCTTTTACAAGAGTGATGCTCCACATTTGTATCCGCTTGTTTACTACAGTTGAGAGGTTTTGACAACGCCAGCTAATATTGCAGGGAATTAAACAACAATCATACAATATCTCTGCACTGTCTGTGAAAATAAATTGGCAAGATTACTTAACTCTTGTATTTTGGAATCAGTAATTACTTATGAAAGCAAGAGGGCAAAATGTTTGTGTCTTCCAACCAATGAAAATATAGTCTACTAACCTTTTTGTTAGGCAAGACAATGCATTTTTAAATTTTAAAATGCCAAATGTATAATCAACATCTAATAAGCCAACTTAGAGTTTGGAAGAAGTATTGCACTAATGTCTTGTAATGTCTGAAAGAAACAAGTGTGAAAATATTAAATGTTCTTGAAGAAAATCACAGCATGATAAGAACTTCCCAAAAAAACTGCAACTGTACATTAGAGGCGCTGAAGAAGACAGAAGGAGACAGAAATAGGGGAACTAAGCAAGCGTGCTCAATCTCAAGACCACCGTCTGGACGGCGTTGGCTTAGGACAGGAGGAGAACCCAGTACCTGCAGCTGGAGCTTGAGAAGGTGTTTCTGAGACCTGTGGATAAAGTGATGTTTTGGAGAAGACAAGAGATTTGATTTTGCAAGATGACACACTGGAACATATCGGACCTGAATAAAGTCCTCTGGTATGGCTGATGATATCAGAGCCACCGGCTTCTAACCTGATCTCATCAGAGCTCAGGAACAAAGCAAGGCTGGGCCCTGGTCAATACCAGAATGGGAGACTGAGATCTCAAATAAAAAACAGGTTGCTCCCTCTGCAAGTGGACCAGTAGGTGGCGCTCTTCCATCTGGACCACAATTTCCAACCCGTTGCCAGTATGCTGAAGACAATATCAGGACTGTCACTGTCCGAGAAAGTGTGGACTTGCAGGCTAAGGACTAAGGCACTCCTTTATTTCAGTTGGTGAAGCAATTTCATAGTTTCCTACCTGGTAAAAAGAATAATTCAGTTCTATTTAAGAGCATTTTACAACAATGTCTACGTGTCTAAATTGGCACTGATGTGTAGTAGGACAGCTCGTGCCCAACAGGTGTCAGGCATCACGAGTGCAGGGGCTGCTCTGTAGTTGTGGGTGAAGTAGCCGCCCTCCTATACGTAGAGCTCTCGGGAATGAAAAGCACTGTACACATGCGAGGAATTCCTAGTATTTCTTCTCCTTCTATAAATGATATATTGCACATAACTCAGTGAAATTGTAGACAGATCAGACAGGCCTGAGGCTTTGCCTACAGAATGCTTGTGGTGGCTGGTTAGCGCTGGAACACTAAAGGTACAGTGTGCTACGTTCGTGAAATGTCTGCCTGTTGACCTCACTTGAATGCTGTAGCAGTTCTCCATTAGACCATAATAGCCAGAACGATGTGCCCCAAGTAAGATAAGATAGATAAGATCACTTTATTGGCCATATACAATTTCTTGTATTAGGAGTTTGTCTTTTCCATACCCCAGCTTGCTCTCCATGAGACACACAGGCGGGGAGAGAGAAGCTGGGGGTCAGAGTGAAGGATCAGCCATTTATACGGCACCCCTGGAGCAGTTGGGGTGAAGGGCCTTGCTCAGGGGCCCAACGGAGTAGGATTCCTCTGTGCACAGTGTGTCTCAGAAGAAAGCATTGTACTTGAGCCATTACTCATGCTGGTGATTCTTTGCGCTTAAAAATACTTGGGAGTGTTTTTGCTGGTGAGATGCAGTGTTGGGGGGAAAATAATGGGGAAAAAACACAACGATAAAATAAGAAGCCACTTCGATCATGAATTGAGATTGCCTTGCGATATACCTGTTGCAGCAGCTGTCGACAGCAGGCAGCGCTCAACGAGTATCTCAAAAGCGTCCCGATTCCTTACCCACACCTGCAGGGCGATCCTCAAGATGTGTGTTTGCTCTGTCTTTCCTGCTCCAGGTTCTGAAACCTCATCCTGTCAGTAAGTTTTCTTTTGTATATCGTAGATGGGCGCAGCCTCGTGGTGAAATCCCTTCTGGGCTTTGAACAAGGCTCTGTATTAAAAGTAAAAGGATGTTTTTTTTGGCATGTCTGTTTCAAACTGTAGCCAGCCGTCATTAGTCACTCTGCTTTCATTTGAATATATGTAAAAAAGTAATTTATTTTTTTTAGGCGTAAGATTTTACTCCCATAATGCCTGCCTCATGAAATTGGGAATACACTCATTGTGGTGCACCAGATGAATCAAGATGTTCAGTTACAAATGTGGAAAGGTGAAAAACAAGACCTCAATGAGGCTTTCTGGTGTTCTTGCATTCGTGTCTGTACTTTGGATCACATTGAGGATAAGTCCCAGAATGTTACGAGTGTTCACATTCTCTCTCGTTCGGTTCCCGGGGCTCTCTCAGTTGAGGGCTGTCAGGAGACGCCAGGGTCACCTGGGAGTGCACAGTCAGCAGGCTGCCTTCTGGAGGAAAGGAGGAAATCTCTGTCAAGTGTTTTGGGCTGCAGTACTTCAGGGGAAGAGCTCAGGAAGGGACCCCGCGCTGCAGAGGGGTGGAGCAGCTGACTGATGCAGGGAAGCTGCTCCGGTGCTCCTCCTGCCTCACTGTGTCAGAGTCACTGTGCACTTGACATTAATGTGACGCATGCTCGCTGCAATGAAAAGTGACAAGCTCCCTAAATGTTTTAGTCTCTGTGCATCGGCTGTGAAATGTAACAGTCTGCTCTTCTTCTTCTTAATCTCCAAATCTTTTATCTGTCTGAAACCTGTTCTGCCCCACCTTCCTGGGTGCATTTTCACTTGGCTTTATTTGTGCACCAAGCTTCCCTACAGGGCTGCCTGTCCTTGGAGTGCACTCCGAAACCCTGTGATAACGATACTAACGATTCTGACATTCCTGCAACCAGGAAGAGACAGTCATCCAAAATTCCCCACTAAGACACTAAGCTGTCTTTCTCTTTGTTTTGTTGTGGTTTTTTTTTTTTCAGATTTGGCATAGTCTCTCTCTGGAGCAGGTGCACATGTCAGTCACCGGCTCCACACTGATGTTCACCGTGATAAGGATGTTCGAACCTATCACAGCGCACGCAGGGGGGTGATGTCAGTCCTTGCTCCCTGCTGTGCAGTGGAGCCTTGCTGTGCACCGATGTGTTCCAAATGCAATCCATTCTTTTAGTATTTATTGGGGTGACACTTTCAGCAAATGCAACATTTTATACAGCATGGTATAATTATTCAGGGGGAAGTACCTTGATCAAGAGAACAACAGCAGTGTCTCACCTGGGATTTGAACTGGCAACCTGGATGAGTCCAGAACCCTAGCCTTTGGTAGTAAACTGCAATGCACAAATCAAGTTGTAGACAGGGTGCTCACATTAAATTCAAATAAGATTCCTTAGAAGTTACTGTGGCAGGAGAAGATTTGGGAGCTTTGTTGAGAATATTCACTGGGCAGTAGCAAAACATAAGACTGAATCATATATAATTTAAATTTAAAGGGGATCTGCAATGCTTTTTTTTCAGATTTTGAGAATCGGCATTGATGAGTGCACTTCAAACCACAAGAAAAGTAAAATGCACACAGTCACTGGTAACTGCAATTTACACCACAAAATAGACACAAAATAAATTTCCAGGCATGTGCAGCACCATGTTCTGCAGTTCAAAACGAGACGGCAAAACATCCAGTGAGGTGAAGCAGCCCTGTGAATACACCTCTTTTAATCCAGGCGACGTATTGCTTTTGATTTCAAGATGGTTTTGCCAGCAGATGCTACTTGTTGATTCTGCATGCAGATCACATCGGAACATTTCTGTATAGAAATATCTGTACAGCCCGCATGGATTCTCTCATGCGTCACGTTACGTTTGTCATTACGGTGACTAGTGAGCAGGAAGGGCCGCAATTCATGGGGAACTCGAATGCGAGTTTGTGACCACATGGCAACTTACAGTACTTTCACAAAGTTCACAATTTTGTGCTTAATTCAAAATTGTGTGAAATGTTTCTCTTCACGTCGATGAACTTTTTGTGTTACTGAGGGTTTAAGAACCGGTCTGAGAAATTGGCACTGTTGTGAATGATTTAGTGGCAAGTTGGATACCCTGGTAAAGGCTGGAGCAACCCGTGATGCGAATTCCAGAGTCAGACAGGAAGTCCGGCCTGGACAGAACACAGGCGGGTCCTGCAGGTGCCAGTCATCAAAAGCAAGATGGCAAGAATTACAGGCATAGTTCTCAGCGGGACAGATAAGCGTCCGTCAGACTGCAGGAGAAAGAGCTTTTCTTGTGCATACAAGGCGGGTAGAGTTCCCAGCCTGAAATCTCTCCACAGATAAACACCACAACCTCCAGCAGGGTGGCAGTGTAGCCTCTTACCCCCACCCAACAGCCCCGCAGAGGGGAGCTCGCACAGGTGTGATGGCATCTCACTGGTGCCCATTTAGAGCTGGTACCTACAGTAGCTCCGTTCGTGTTCCCACTTCATGCACCAATCTTCTTATCATTGTGACTTATTTTTAATAAGTACAAATAAGCATCAGTGGTCTCGATCGGACAACAGTTAAGAGTTTACTATTAACACTCCGTCAGGTATGTACGGTTCTTACCTTTACCAGACAGATATCCCACCTGTTTTAAGACGGTGAGGTTTTTTCTGTAGTGTTTAGATCCCACTTGCAGGCAAGACTAAAGACCTACCTAACAGATTTGACCACATGTTTCTATCGGGTAACATCCTGGTGATGCCCCGGACTCTGATGTCACCAGTTAGTGCCATGCTTTGAGCAGAAGTCGTTCATATACTGAGACAAGCACAACTGGATCTCTTCCTAACTCAGAATCTCAGGCATGCCTACAAGCCCACACCACTGGGCAGGACTTGAGATCACGGCCCAAGCCCAGAGTCCCATATTCCTGTCACTCACAAACCCCCCCCCAGCTCAGACGTTGGTGCCAACCAGAGAAGTTCTCGGCACTCTTGTCTGAGCACATGTTGCAAGTGGCCTGTGATTCTGGGATTACGAATGGAGAGTAGTTGTACAGGGAGCAACAGAAGTCTGGACCAACATGTGCCTTTACTGTCTCAATCTGGCTGCTCGAAATATTGCCCCCGAGGTGGGCAGCATGTCCTGGCGCAGTGGCATGGACTCTGTGTGGCAACACCTGGAATCTCTGGTTTACAGCCCAAAACCAAACCGTATTGCAGCACTAAAGGAGAACATGAGGAATGGCCCATCTTCAGAATCATCCAAGAATGAATGAATGAATTAATGTGTATATCAGTGTTAATGGCAACAGTTTTGAATCTGATTTTTTTCTGTTCTACCCTCTGCTTTCATTTGTACATTTTCTGTGATCAAAAGCTGAATCTGTTCTTGCTATTTCTTAAATATAATACGATGCAGATAGTAATGGTGTTTAAGCCAATATTTTAATTTAAAGCAGTTATTAAGAAAAATATGTTCTTAAAACTTTGTAAAAAAGGTGATCATAAGTCTATTTGCTACTTTTAAGGGGATTCTTCGGAGTACTAGTGATTCTTAACTGCTAGTGATTTTACTAGCACTCTGTATATTTAAGATTTAAAGTTAATTATATATCATAAATCCATTAAGGAAAAGCTAGAGCTTTCATCCTGAGGTAATGTAAGTGATTATTTCTGGGGCCTCAGACAGAGTTTAATACTGCTTCTATCAGTGCTGAATTTGTTTAATAAGGTGTTTTACATCACAGACCCCAGCACTGACAAGTTATGCTCAAATGTGTGATTCAGCTCTATGCATTTTATTCTTAAAGAAAGTCATGGGTTTGCAAAATTAAAGGCTTTCCCCAGAAGATCGACCACCGGAAGGACTCTAGCTGCTGTCCTGTATGTGCGCCTGTCTGAGAGAGTGAAGCCATTGGGTACTCTGAGACAGGAGGCACAATGTTGGAGGTTTAGGAGCTGTTGACGTGCTGGAAGTCTTCATCTATACTGTAATAAGCAAAGAAGTGGCATCTTGGGAAGAGTGAGGCTGAGGAGTGGAGTCATGTCCCTTGAGCTGCTGCTTGTCCTGTCTGTGGCACTAACTGGAGCAGAAGAGGCGTCTCTCTTGCGCAGTGTTTTTCTTCCCTCTTCCTCACTCTTTCTCTCTCTTCCCTGCAGTTATTGATGCCTCTGATGACATCGGGACAGTGACCGACATCCTGGCCCAGCGTGTGCAGGAGTTTGACTTGAGGGGACCCCTGGGGGCCTCCCCTCCCTGGATGGCTCTCTTCGAGGGCTCCCCGGCGTGCCAGCGACCCCATCGGGGAGCCGGACACAACCCCTACCCCTACTTCCAATCGCGGCCCCCGCGGAGCGCGCAGGGAGGCCCGCCTTCCTCCGACAGCGACAGCCCCCGCAGCGCCCGCCGCGCCTGGGAGTCCCCCCTGCCGCGGCCCCGTCCGCGGACGCTCTCCCTGGACGCCAAGCTCAGCAGCCTCCGGGGGCGGGGCTTCAGTGTCCCCGCGTGCCTCGGCCAATCGGCCGCCTCGCGCGCCGCCCAGCCCAGCCTCTCCTGCTCCAGCTCCACCTCCACCTCCAGCAACAGCTCCAGCGAGGGCAGCACCACCCCCGAGTCGGACAGCGCCCCCTTCTCTCGGCCCTCGCCGGCGCGGCGCAGCCTCAGGAACCTGCGGGCCAAACTGGACCCCCGCAGCTGGCTGCAGACGCAGGTGTAGGCCGCGCAGCCAGGGGGGGGGGGGGGGAGGACACGTCGCCGGTGGCGACCGAGAGGGCATCGTCTTCTCCCCACCCGGGAGACATCGTTTGGTGGAAGGTCGGGAAGGGTACCATTGACTCATCAACCGCTAAATCTGCCCCACACAGCCATCCCCTCTGTGTCCTCAGCAAGCTGCCCCAGCGCCGGCCAGGAAGGAGGAGGGGAGCGGATTTCAGCGAAGGCTGGGGGACTTCAGATGGGAGGAGAGCACTTAGACCGTCCCACCCGTTGAGTTCACCCAGTTCACCCGAAAGACCCCGTTGAATCGACACCGTCGTGGCCTGGAATTGCACCGCCGTCCCCGTGCTTTGCATCCAGCTGCATGTCCTGCACCGGGAATGGGAATGGGCTTTTTGGAATAAAGGATCAAAGGCAGCGCGGATGTGCCAGTCAAGTATGGCTGTTTGGTTTTGATTTAGCCCCCCCCCCCTCCTGGAATCTCGGCAACACGTTCGTTGAGAGGACATGTTGACGAGGCGTCTGTTCCGTGTGGCTGATTAGATGTGACGGTCAACACACGCTGATCTCCACCGGTAATGAGATGAATCGAGAGGGCCGACACCCATTTTGCTCACAGGCTTTGCTATGCGCTCTGTGTTTTGTTTTGTTTTGTTTTTTTTTCCCAGGATATATGCGCTGTTGCTGATGGGCTTTTAGAAGCTGAGTGGAGTCTGCAGCAGGTGAAAAAGCTCGAGCTCAAACTGGAAAATCGTGTGTGGATTCTGTAAGGGGGTGGTTAAAAAGGAAAGGTGAGATCCCACAGAAATGAGACGATGTCTCAGGAGTGAGTGATTTTTAAAAAGGCGGATTTCTCGGAGAGCTAGCTGCCGGTGTCGGGAGGGTGAAAGAAGAGCCCCCCACTGTCCGGCTCATACCCTCCTCCTCAAACACAAGGCCCACAATCCCTCTGGGCAAGGAGGCACTGGATCGCGATGGATTCTCCTGGCAGCATTTCTAGGTGAAAAACAAAGAGGTTCCCCCTGGAAGGATTTATATTTCCTCCCTTTCTACAAGGATCAAAGTTGGAGTCATGCCATTTCCCTGATTAACACCCTCTTGCGTACGTGAGAGATAAGCACAGACTCTGAAATTACCAGTTGAAATTTGAGCTCTACTGTTTTGAACTTAAAACAGTCCTTGTACTGTCTCCTTATATTTCTGATGCAATTCATCCCGAGACTTTTTTTTTTTAAAAATCAAACGTTTCGCAGGCGGCCACAGCTCCGGCTGGTTTCACACGCCTTCGGAGAGCTGCGTCCTCGGCCAGGGAGTCCAGAGGACTGATCGTGCCCGTGTCCCCTGGAGCGCACGGCAGTGGTGTTGACCACACTGGGGGCGCTCCGGGGAATGTGAAAGGGCAGAAGCCTGCCTGTTCGCTCTCTCTGCTCCCCAGCTCAGCAGGGGCAAACGCTGCCCAAAAGGGTGACCATGAGAGTCGGGGGGTTGTTTAAAAAAAGGGGTCTCCCTGCTTCACTTCTGCCAAGTTCACTATTTAGGGGAACATCTAGAAAAACGTGTTCACCACCAGGCTAGGTTCTGGAGAGTCTGTATCCTCCAAGGGCTTGAATATCCCTCCCTTCGCTGGCCACCGAAACAGGGTTATCATACACTGCAGCCGGATTCCCAAAGAATACGTTCATCAGTGTGTAATCTGTGACTGCAAGGTTATCCCACATCTTTGACAGATAAATACAGCTGGTTTAAAAACTTGGTAAGTGACTTTTGAGTACGGTTGGCAGATATTGGTTTATTTATAGAAGCAGCAATGCCTGAAGTTTTATCTAGTCCCAAATGGAAGGTGCTGTGTATTACTCATACATGAAGAATTGTACCAGCATTGATGGATAAACTGGAATTGAATACAGATTAGATAATGAATAATAGCAAGACTTATCATCTATATACATTCAACTTTATCTGTTATACAGATATTAATATCATGTAAATATGCAGTATCTTAAAAAGCAGTTTAGATATTATAGTAGATCTTTTTAATTTTTAACATGAAACCTCTGATGAAAAAAACCCAACTCTTTACAATATCCTAAATGGCTTGGTGACAAGTAAAGAGTAAAGATATGAAAGCCAATTATATGAGATAATTGAAAATAAAATAAGAGGCATTTTGGCTTTTGCTGTGTACTTTATTTGAATACAGCAATGCAGTAAAATTTAGTACAACTTAATTACAGATATTAAAAACATTATGCATATTGCATTCGGTTTAGACATGTAAATGTGGAAATCGTAGCTCAGAATGCACTTACCAGTGTTTTTAATTAACCAAAGCGCAGAGGGAGAGTACAGGACCATGGAGGGGAGTGAAATCATGAGGGCGAAGTGGGAGTGGAGTGTGACAGTGTGGGCTAGTTGTCCTCGGTCTGGCCTCCACCTCTGAATACCCCACTGCTGTGTAAATTTTGAATCAACAGTATTAAGAAGTTACTGATGTACTGCATGTCCGACATGCATCTCTGTTCCATTTCCTTTCCTTAGTGCAGCGTCTTTAGCCAAAGCTCAGGAAATCCCGTTCCGGCCTGAGACCAGGCTGCACTGCTCCTGTATACTGTAGCTTCAGTAATGCTCATCCAGCCTGTACTCCCAAGCAGATGCATTTACAGTCCTGGACTCGGTCTGGATTCATTACAACAGTACAGCATGGCCTCTGCATCTCTGCAGATTCTGCATGAACGGACTGGTGCATGTGCTACAGAGTGCTGCACTGCAGGCTTTGCATGCAGGTGATGCAGACCATGGATTTGACTCTGTAAACGTCACTAACGCACTCTTCTTTGACAGTGGAGGGGATTGGTGTGAGTGGGAAAATGTTTTGCAAATACCTCAAGGGGAAACCTGCCCCTGACTGTTGAGAGAGCTGCTCAGAGCTCTCCAAGCTTCTCTTTTTAGTGCATTTTGTATTTGGTTTACTACAGGTCTATCCATGAATGAGCAGATCAGCGGATGTAGTGACAGGGAATAACAGTAGTTTGATACTGGTGCTGAAATGGTCCCACATTTTAAGAAAGCTTCTCAAAACCAACTTTAAAAACACTGAAGTTTTTGTTTTTCCTTGAAGACTTAAAGAGTAGGCCTCATGTCTTTTTCTTCTTACTGTGGATGTAGATTGGAAGTGCTGTTCTGAAACAATGGGTGTGATCATTTCAGAATTTCTCGTCAAATTCCCTACAGCTTAGTAAAAGCTGGCCAACCTGATCTTATCCCACTTAAATTTGTCCCATGAAATACTGCTCCCGCCCCCCAAAATGTAGTTGTCTTGTATAAATCAGATATTTTCCTGTGGTCCAGATGTTGTATGATATAATGGAGACTATACAGCACTATAACTATTGTCTCAGCTGGGGTATGTGTTGCACAAACTGGCTGGGACCATAGTTTTAAAGTGTAACTTCAGGTGGTTCTGTGGAGGAGGATAAGCGCATTGAAAAACCCAGCAGGCTTTTGTCTTGATGAATAACATAAAGCAGTCCGTGTTGTATTCAGACAACATGGTGCAAGCTGCTCCATGGTAACTCTAGCTTCCTATTTCTTTATTTAATAATGACTATAAACTATGCCTCTTGTGTTTCTGAGAATTTAATGAGCTGTGCTACTTTCACTAAATAGTAAATATGTAATGCAGCATTTGTTACTGTAAAGTTTTGTAATTTAACTTTTTCTTCTTTTTGAGATTGTTAAAAAGTATTTTGCATCATTGATTTTGTTATACATACAACTATATGGATATATTATTTTAACAGAAGAGAACAAATCTATTTCAGCCCAGATGGGAACCCCTGACAGTTTGAAGAAGTTTCTGATCAAAGCTCACTGTTAGCTGCATGCTGAAAAAACATCAGGAAGAATAGAAATGTGTCATAACAGATATTTAACTCGAAGTGTACAATAACAAATTAAAAATACTTTATGAATTATGATTGAGCTGTTTTTTTATTTCTTCCTGTTACTGTTTCCAAACTTGATTTTCCAAAACAAGTTTGTTTAGAGTTTTTAGAATAAAAGTCTGGTTAAAGGACATTTTTGGCATCTCTGAGCTGCTAAAGGTGATGTTATTGATAGCGCGTAGAGACTGCTGCACAAATCGCAACACAGAATACCTTGGTAGAGATCATGTATTTCTTTTTACACTTGTTAAAATGTTAGTATCCTTTTGAGATTTTTTTTAACCAGCTTAGCTTATATGTACAGTAGGTCTCTAACATTAACGTTTGCAGATGTGCACACGAGTCTTTAAATCTGTGTAATTTCAACAAGAAACTGGTTCCAGGCTGAGGGTATAAAAAGTGTCCTGATGTACTTTTTATCCAGTGTTTGCTTTGTTCTAGAACAGGACAACTCTACTGGTCTGTGGGATATATCATTTTGACATGGTAGTGTTCTGGGCTTTTGCCCTTCTCTCGGGCGCAGAAATCAACAAGCTGGTACTGTACATTGGAACCCTTGTCTTCTCAAAGGCCTGGAGCCCTAGTTACTTTTTCAAACACAATAGTGGCAACCAGTTTATCATGGTTTCATCTGACACATTTAAGAGCCGAAAAGTTTGAATTAGTCCTACGATTAGATCAATCAGGAGTTGGATTGTGTCCAATTGTGTAAATGAGGGCTGAGCTGGAATGCAAACCAGCAGGTGTGTGATAACCACAGCACTGAAGGTCATCATAGATCAGTTCTTTTTATGTCTACAGTATGGGCCCCAGCAGTTGTTTCCTGAAAACCGGGTGGAAAAAAAATGGTACATATTCACATACTTTTGTTTTATATCGGAGCTGAGTTCTTGTAAATTAAATATAAATGACTTCACAGTGACTGTTTTCATCTCAGCAGAGTGGCAGTGTTGGGTGTTTGGAACATTTTTCTAACCCATTATTAAATTAGCTACACTGTCTCTGCTTTGTCACACGCAGCCTGTGTAGTTGTTTTTGTACTTGCTGTCAAGTAACTCCATTTACTCCATTTAAGTTACAGAATTATAGGTCCTGTACATATTCCAAAACACATTGTTAAAATAATTCCACAAAGGCATTTGGAAAAGGTAGCACGATTTGTGCCGCTTAACGAAAGCTTTCTAGGAACAACGACTTCCCAACTTCCAAGAGTTCAGTGCTTTGGAATACGTGTTGAGAAACGTTTGGCTTAACCAGCTTGGTGAAGAGGTAGCCTCCTGGCCACAGGACGAGGAGGCTCGAACCCTTTCAGACCGAGTGGACCGTGGGGCAGCTGCAAGGTGGGGGTGGTGGAGGAGGGGGGTTCCTGGAGACGAATGTGAGGGGAGGCGTGAGTCCAGTTCATGTAGCTAGTCTCGCAATGATAGTGACTAGGCACGGCTGTGTGTGATTGGCTTGCCGTTGTAAGCCCCCTCCCGAACTTCAGTTAATAACTGCCATGCAGTGGTTTTGAGTGGCCCTTGTGTTGCTGCCTGATGTTCCTGAGGTGCGAGCCGGGAGATGGAAGGAGGTGGCCAGTAATCCCAAGTGTGAAATGACATTTGAGGGAATTCATCAGCATCTTGCTTGCAAAACATGCATGCTCCTTTGAAATCCTCTTTCGATTCTTAGTGTTTTTAAGTAACGTGAGTTACAGCCTTGAGCAGTGAGATACTGTGGGTAATGTTCTGGGCCACCGTGGCTAAAATACCACGTTGCATAAATGTCAAACACTGACACACCCACCACCTTAATCCCAGCATTCCCATCTTGGTTTTCTCAATGTTAATTTTTCTGCTCTGCTGTTGCAGACCCTTTCCAGGATCTTAGTTCTTATTTGTAAGTCCCTCTTTAAGAAGACTGCATGATCTTTCTTCTCCAGTTAGTCTTAACTGGACTTTTCTCAAATACCCATGTACTGTATATCACACACTCTTTACTTTCTGTCTACATTAATCACCAGGCTCTTGAGTATTCAACCCCATGGCACAGGTCGAGTCACAGGTTTCCCCTGTGCCAAAACATCAGCAGACAGACATGCAGTTTCTCAGAGTGAGACAGAGTAAGGAAACAGCAAACCTGGCTGCTACTACATCAGGGACACAAATGGCAATGCATCCCCGAGCACACAAGATCGGCCTGGTGATATATTGCTGAGGTCTAGGGATGGCTGTAAAGTAAAGAGATGGAGACCTGGGTGTTATGGATTAAATTGTGGTGACAACTTAAGTGCTTGGTTATGTTAAAGTGAATATCGACTAGTGAAAGTTGAGAATCAGTTGAATACTCCAGAGTGTTCAATCGAAGTCCAAGACTGATAGATTGAAGTCCAGCAGGAAAATAACTTTCTCGCATAGCTGTTCTCAGCAATGCTTAGGAAACGTCTCCTCTCTCTATCTCTCTCCTCTCCACATCAGGACATTCCCAGCACAGAGCGAGCAGCTGAAGAAACTGGTTGACAGACAACCCGACGCAGCTTAATATCCATCTAACCAGGAGGGTCCAACTCATCAAGTTACATTTGTCCATCACATCTTGTGAGTATAACATTTCCTTCTTCATATTATAATTCTCAAGAATTATTCCAAATAAGTTTAATAAAGCAGTTAATGTATATTTACTTATCTTCGAGAATCTAAATGTGACTATATGAGATTTGCCTATGACAGGTAATAAGGTAATTAGGACACACATTGTTGATTGATTTTAATTTGTGACGTTAAATCTTATGTTTGTAATCCTGAGTGAACAATCAACCATTCTTATCACAGCAGATAGATTCACAAATATGTTGTGACTTTTGTTGTTTTTTTATGCATGTTTCATGTTGTATCAGTAAACTACAGATTGTTTTTTTAGAATTGTTCCAGTAAATTAAAAACGCCCGTATCACCATTGTCTGCTGTGGAGATAGGAGTATATTGAGTAGGTATTGGACACGATACTGGTAAGCTGTGATGAACAAAATAGCAAAGAAGGCGAGGTGACTCATGACATTAGCAGCTGAGTATATTTTCATGTCTAATCCTCACATGCAGCAAAGTATTTTAAACCAACACTTAAGCACAGTGTATGAACTTTTTTTTTTAAACACAGAGGCCAGCATAGCAGACCTATTGGCTCCCTTCTTTCTCAGACACACCAAGCACAACTCCTCCTCAGAGTGTTTTGCTGATGGAACATGGCTTCCAGCTCACGTTCTGTGCAACAGGACTCGTGCCTCAGAGTGCCTTAGCACTCTGCTTATTTGAAGTGGCCCTAATGTACATGATACCAGACCATGCCTATAATGGACACACATCAATATCTAGTAGCCTGGGATACACCATGTGCAGTCTGATGCGTATGCTCTTGCACAATACTGATCATTAGCACAAGGTGCTGCATTCCTGGGGAAAACTGATCAGTTCCCCTGTACTGGGGCAGTTGCATTTCTCATCTTTGTCTTTGCCTGCCTTTCCTTTCACTGAGTCTGTTTTAGCTCTTCTGACTTGAGATCTAATGGACCACATTCATTTTCCGCTCCTGCCTTTAACACAGACAGTTGAGGGCAAACCCTCACAATTGAGTCTAGCAAGGATCCGTTCCCCTCTTTCATTTGCTCAGCCGCGGTTCGGCAGAGAACTGCCCTGGACAAACACAATGGTGTAACTTAAGAAGTCTTAACATGACAGTGACATGTTTGGATTACACACTGTTGATCTGATGAATGGTGCCGATTGTTAGCAGTTAGTTTTGCATACAGCATATTGTGTCTGATTAAGAGCTGCCTTGTAAGTGATTCTTGCTGGGAGCCAGTCACGCTGCTGTATTGACTGATTTCAACTTCAGTGACTCGGGAACGGAATGGAATCTGGGGGTGTATAACACAGGCTGTTCTCTGCTACACCTTGTCAGGCCGGTCTCCATAATTTCATTGCTAATAAATCCGGTTAAAACAACAAACATTCTTTACACTGCAGGCAATTGACATTTAAAAGAAGTAAAGGTTAATGCCAGGCTGAAAAATAGAAAGGAGAAACACAAGTTGTTAAAACATTGTGTTTCTTCTTTCTGTTTTATCAGCATGGAATTAACTTTGTTCCTTTGCAGTCTGTGAACGCTGGTACAGATCCCCGCTCAAACGTTTTTTTTTCAGTACTAATATATCTTCTTCCTTTTCATAAAGACACAAAAATATCACAGTCATTATACAGGCATGGAAAGGGGACACTGTCATGGGTCACCTTGGGGCCCAGTGTGACATAAAACCCAAGGTTATCTTACATTGAGGCCACAGAGAGTCTCAGTCCAGCAGTGCAAGTGCTCACAACACTGCAGGTCCTGACAAAAGACAAGGGTCTAAAACACAGTGCTCTCCACATGTATTCACATGAAACAGGGACACAATCCACTGCATAACAACAAGACGTGCAGACTGACTAATGCATTTCGTTTAAGAAAAACAAAGAACACTTGTCTGACTGGATCGAGGTCTGGAGATTGGGGAGAGCAGTTAACAAGATTTATTTTGTGGGCAGTCTTTGTCCAGTTTGATGCAATTTTTGGATCATTGCCTTTTTGAAAAGTCCTTATTTAGCCAAGCCTGAGCTTGACAGACAGAGGGACCCATGTGTTTGGTCAAACTGTGATGGGCCATGTTGAAGTTCATGATTCCTCCCTTTCTTAACAGGACTTCCAGGTCCTGCAGCTATGGAACCATCCCAAATTAATGTAGACCCCACTGCTATATTTCACTGTGGACAAGAGTGTTTTTTCTTGAACTTCGCCTGTTGACGAGCACATCCACAATACTCAATTTGTGTTTTATCTGACCACAAGACATCCGGTTGTTTCCTGTTGACATTCAGATGTAGTTGAACAAATTCGAGTTTCCTCTCTTTTTTTGGTTTAAACTCTGAATAGGCTTCTTTTTCACAATACTGATGTGTGTCCCACATTCAGGCAGGCAACTTAATATGTTAGTTTCCAACACTGTAAATCTTGAAGATGCCATTTTTGTCTGGGAGATTTCTAGCTGTTGCTTAGGAAATTATGGTTACCCGTTGAGCCATGTGCACCAAACTCTGAGGCTGCAAGACATACATGTGTCCTTTTCCTGGTAAAGTGGTCCTTATACTAGAAATGTTATTAGCTGCCAGTAGATTAGACCGCTATACAGTATTTCTCAACAATGGACACCACAGAGCAAAGGGGTAGATTCAGCCCTTGGTGGATGTTTAATAGCTTTCCCCTAGCTTGCAGTGAGCTCTCTGACCTTAGCCATGATGATGCCACTACTGAATGTTTTCTGTACGTGATCTCTAACATGACTTTGCTCTGTGCAGTGCCATTAAAGTTACAATAGAACATTTTTAGAATTGTTTTAAGCCAGACACATTATGCTACGTGTATGTCATTCCGTCACATGGTGTGCTTTCTTGCTAGTTCTTCAGGGGTGTGAGTTAAGCAGGAGGGCACTTAGCCTCGAGTACGTTTCATCAGTGTCTATGAGAGAAAGAGTCTGCAGGCTTAGGTAAGGAGCAAAGGGTGTCTCCAACAGGGCTTAAGTGGTAGAAACCCTGTGCTCTTTTTACCATTAATCGCTTAAAGATAAGGTAGCCGTTTACACCCTTACCCCAATTGAATGCACGAGTACAAAATGTCATTAAACGACAGCCTTCACCCAGGTTCATTACTGGCTTAAAGTGAGATCTGTTTTGGTGGATGTGCTATGAAAGAGCTAAGCATCTTTCAGCCTGGTGTGACAAGGTTCAGGCATGTGGGAGGTCTCCTTTCCCCCCCAGCACAAACAGAACTGCTGCTCCCCAGCCCCAGTGCTCTCCGAAACACCAGAGCTTTTGGCTCCAAGTTCCACCATGTCTGAGCTTGAAGTCCTGTTTCTGTCTCCTGCTCCTGTTCACTGACTGGCCCTGGGGGCTCCTGCCGGTGATACTGGTGCCAGGCATTCCTAGAAGCTTGATGATTCTTCCGTATCTCCCATGGTGCTTTAGGTTCTGTGCCGTTTTGGGCGGAATGTGCACATGGCAGCTGCCTGAGATCTGAGCGTACCCCATGTGCTTCTGCGCTGACTGACAGGACGCAGGTGTGCCGAATGCAGAGCCCTCCAACCTTTCAATACCTGTTTAAAGTCCAACACAATGTCACCCAAAGGCAAAGGATTTGCATTTCCTTGAGAATTGCCTTCAAAAACTGCCGTGTAGGATGTGTGCATAAACCTTCTGCTTCTAAACGTATGCTGTCACTCCCCATCCAGAAATGAAGGACTTGTTCATACCACTCTGACTAGGTGAGAGGACGACATTCAAGGTCAGAGATTCAAGGCAAGATGGGGACAAACATTGGGCTCCCTGTTCTAAGAGTTTACTTACACTTTGGACTTACTAAAGTCCCTGTACGGTTGTGAGAAATGTCCTGTAATCCAACACAAAGGAGGATAATCCCAGTATGTGAATTGATGGCAGCTCTGGGGCATGTATGGACACATCCATACTTTTCTCTCCTTTGCCCCAGTGCTGATCTGAACACGGCAAACAGTTTCTTTGAGAACATCTTGCCATGCTGGTTTAGTATCATGACAATCCTGTTAGCTGCGGCACAAACTCCTCTCCTTCTCTGTCCAGTCCACCCCCACCGTCCCCCGGTGCACAGCTAAGCCATTCCTACATGTTGCAAAGCGTGGACTTCAGGGGCACAGTTGTACTGAGCTCAGCCTCGGCGCATGAGAAAGCCCCATGGGCAGGTCGGTCGTGATCCCATTCTGTGAGCGTACTCACCTGGCAGACAGCGGGGCGAAATTAGTCTTCTCAGTTTTTTCTGTGCCAGTGGTCACAAATGGAAAAATCCAGGGGTGATATTCGATCCTGGTTCGACTTCTGACCGTCATATGAAGAATATTGTAAAAACATCATTCTTCCATCTCAGAAATCTCATCAGACCAAATCTTATGTTGTCTTTTGACTGTTGCAGAAAAGCTGGTCAACTCAAGTGTTTTTTCTAGAATTGATTAGAGCATCACCCTATCACTGGGTCCACTCTGAACAAACTCACGTATGCATAGAATTCTGCAGCCAGAATCCTGACCAGGTTGCACGCAAGCAATAACGTTACACCTGCTTGGAGTCCTTGCACTGGCTTCCCATCAGGTTTTCAAAACCCTCATGCTCACCTTAAGGCTATACATGGCTTGACACCTCAGTACCTGCATGATATATTATCTGTCTACTCCCCAACTCACAACCTTTGTCTGACACTAGTTTTCTATGTGTCCCCCAAGCTCATTTACATACTACGGATGATAGGGCCTTCTCTTGCTGTGCCCCACAGCTCCGCAATTCTATCCCCAAAAAGATATCAGAGGCGCCTTCCTTGAGCACTTTCAAATTCAGACTCAAAACCTTTTTTTTTAGAAAGGCTGTTTTTGAATTAGTGTCTCTGTCTGCGCCATTTTCTAATGAACATGTCTCTTGTCTTGCACTTCTAACCACTGGTGTTTCTTACACTGTATGGGCTTATGTGTGATTTGCTGTCTTTATAACTGTTTAATTTTAACATTTTTTAACACACCTACTGTGAATCGTTCTGAGGTGTTAAAGGGACAATTAAAGTGCTGTAAAAATAAAAGTTTATTATTATTGTTACAGCTATAGCTGACTGTGGAGTGTCTCTAAGAAACTAGATTAAGTGTGGAACACCTGGCAGTGGAAAACTTCCAGCTTCATAGCAAAGGGGATGTTTGCCGAGATGTAAGGGGTCCAGATTTAGTGATGAAAGCAACCATAAAGTTTACCTTTGTTTGCCTTAGTTGAGTAAATTCTGGGTTAAGCGATTAAGTGTCAATCAACAGTCCAGAAAGACATCATGTATGAGCAGATCAAGACAGACCACAAGAGAGAGAGGAGACAGGAGAAGACAGAACACGAAGCTTGTGCCAGGTGAGAGGTCCTTGTTGGAGATCACCAGAAAAGACCTGATTAGAGCTAAGCATCTGAACCTTGCTAAGAGCTCGTCCTATTCTACAGATTTTAGGAAGCTTTAATTTCCTAAGCAAAGAATCCCTCAGTTAAAAACAGCCTCTTCTGCTTAATCACTGCTTTTTAGAATACGGTCATTTAATGTGTGGCATCCAGGTTTGCAGAGAAAGAGAGATTTAACTGTAGGTTGCATTCTGTTTAGTTTAGAAGGCAGCTTATCTCTTATTCTGGCCTTTGCAGGCATTAAGAGTTGAATGTTTGGTTTGAGTCTGGGACTGTCCTGGGTGGATATGACATTAGGCCTCTTGGACGCCTTGTCTGTAAACATCTCCTGTACTATGTGTGTTTTATGTTTATATTGTGTGTAGAGTATTATTGCCTGTTGGTAAATATTTGTTTAGCCAATTTCCTCTGAATTATGCTGTATTCATCAAAGAAGTGCCAGAGAACAAAGAACTTATGTGCATCTATCTATACCAACCACGTGGGTATAGTCTTGGCCAAATCCTTTCAAGGGAAGGCTCATTATCATTAATGTTACTTTTTGATTTATTTGTGCCCTTTTGGAATATTATTATTATTATTATTATTATTATTATTATTATTATTATTATTATTATTATTATTAAGAAACAGTGTTGAGGGCTCCCTCCTCTACCTGGAAACGTGTGACTTAAAATCCCAGGTGAGGTCATGCCTAGTGAAAGAGACTGTACTCTGATTCCTTCAGTAAAATACCCAGCTGTATAAAACAGCATGTCTCTGTGGTTGAAATTGACAGTCAAATGTATATAATATATATAAATAAATCATGTAAAACGGGATTGTCAGAAGACACACATTCCATCCACAGTGACAGTTGCTAAATTAACACGTAGATTGAAACCGAAGCAAAAGGCACAAGATGGTATCTTGCAGTACATGAGCTTTTCGGTTCCTCGTTGTTTGGATCGCTGACATTGTCGAACGAGGGGGAGGGGTGGGTGGAGGGGGTGGGCACTGGAGAAATCCTTGCTCAAGAGCAGCACACCTGTCTCGTGGTTCACAATCAGCAGCAAAGAATGCAGCTTCGCTCTGCGGGACGGTCGTCTCAAATTCACCACACCTGAAATCAAATCAGCTCAGAACGCGACCGAATTGCTGTTGCTAAATTAGAATTGTTTCAGTTTGGGAATGAGCAGAATCTTCTTGGCATTCCGTCCCACCCTGTTGCTTCTTGTGAGACACAACACCTTGATGGATTGAAATCCTCAGTCTCTGTTGTATGTGCAGAAACTTTAGAATGTTTCTAAAGTGTCTGTAAGTTTGGAATATTTCAACCACAGCAATAACAATAAAAACAATCACAATAATAATAATCACAATAATAATAATAATAATAATAATAATAATAATAATAATAAACACTGCAGTCATTCTGCAGCACCAGTCCAGGCAATGGGAGTAAGGGAGGGATTCATATGTCCAGTTAGAGAGGCCAGATGTGGCAGATGTGCTAGCCCAGGGTGGGACACAGGAAAGCACATCACTTTTCTCCAGTTCTTTACTTCTTCCTAATGCAAGAAATTGTCTATGGCTAATAAAGTGATCTTATCTTTAAAAAAAAAGGGTGGCTGGAAGGTTGCTGGTTAAAATCCCGTGGCTGGCAGAGGAATCCTACTCCGTTGGGCCCCTGAGCAAGGCCCTTCACCCCAGCTGCTCCGGGGGCGCTGTATAAATGGCTGACCCTGCGCTCTGACCCCCAGCTTCTCTCTCCCCATCTGTGTGTCTGTGTCTCATGGAGAGCAAGCTGGGGTCTGCGAAAAGACAAATTCCTAATGCAAGAAATTGCATATGGCCAATAAAGTGATCTTATCTTATCTTCAAAGGCTGTATTAGACAGGATACACTCTGGTCCAATGAGGTTCTGTGGCTTGAATGTGGACATGAACCGCCCCATAATGGAGACTCTGGGGAGAACCTTCCTGTGGGCACTGTCCGCAAAACAGCATTGGCCCCCAGCACTGTTCGTGCCCACCGCTGGAGCTGTTACTGTCCAAATTGTGCTCAACCACAACTGGACAGTATGGTATGCTTGTTTATAGAAATTACCTTTGCCAGTGCAGCATGTACAATTCCTGTTAGGAAAAGCGTAGTTTCAGGTCCTTAGTGGAAATAAACGAGCAATATCATAGACAGGAGAGCATAACCTTAGGCGCGTCCTGCTCATTTGGTTTCCCGCAGATGACCGACGAACAGGATCCCATGGAATCAGCTCCGGTAAATAAGGCAGAGCAGGCCAGGCGACCACGACCCATCGGTTTTCCAACTGCTTTATCCAATACAGGGCCGCAAGGGCACCGGAGCCCATCCCGACAAGCAAGAGGCACCAGGCAGGGTCGCAGAGGGGCAGTCCCGAGTCCGATTCAAGCTGTACTGTCCTCTGGGACAAATTGGTTTTGCAGCAACAATGCGACCAAACCGGACAAACCCCGCCAGCAAGGAAGACGATACGGCAGTGTCACAGGAGGGAAGAGAGCACGTTTCCCAGGCTTGAGAGTGAGCATATGAACTTCGCTATGCTGGCCGGCCAGTCTTTGTTTGTTTTTTTCTCCCGAGCATGATTTGATAAGCAGTTTCAAACACGCCACAAGAGTGGCAGCATGAAACTAACATTCCAACTGGGAGTCCCTGGTGAACAAGCTTCATCTGGGCAGTGTGGTCTGATTCAATCACATCTGATCATAGATAAGAGAAAGGAATATACAGTACGCCTCCCAGATTATTATTAGGGCCGTTTCTGGATTTTCAAAAACAATGTTAAAACAGCATGTGTAGCATTGAAGAAGCTCAAAACATTCTCCTCTGGAAAACGACCTGCGGCATCATTACAGTAACTCAGACAGTGGACGAGGCGCCAGCGCTGGTAATTCATGTGGAACAGCTACGCATACCTGTAATATTGTATTACCAACCTGTACGACTGGTTAATCCAAACACTTCCTGTCAATGTGCACTAGGCACACAGCCTGAAGGCATTGCTTTGCAATATCAGAGCTACAAGCTGGGGGACAGGTTATACCAGGTGGCGCCTCCAATATAATGTAGAAATAAATATTCTTTTTCTTCAGCTTTCTGCTTCCTTCGCAAAGATTTCCAAAACACTTCTGGGCGATGTCGGCACGATGCCCTGTGGCTCCAAGTACTGTCTAAATGATACTAACATGGTGTGAGATGTGAAAAAGATCTGTCATAGCATATTTATTAATACATGAATCATAGTCATCGGCCGTAAAATGAAGTATGTATGGAGTCTGTGCTCTTAGACTCCAGGGGTGTGTAAGTGCTGTTGATTGTACTCCCCTACAGTGTCTAACATTAGTATCTTCTATCAAGGTTGTACTTTGGTATTTATTTTGAAAGTAACTTTTTAGAATTCAATATTGTGTCCTGGTGATAGTCAATTCCCATTCAGGTAATATTGAATCCAGTGCCGGATTTCCCTTTAGGCACTGTAGGCACACTGCCTAGGGCTTACAAAAAACAAGTTTTAGAGCCTACGAGGGAGGGAATCACTAGTGACTAGCAAAAAACGAGCTGAAACAACATGCTTGCGATCGACTCTAGGTTCTCCTAATCAATAATCGTACGCTCTCTAGCGGCTGTTCTAGACACTCCACGTATTGAAGTGATGGTCGCTCGACTCGCTCCGTCAATCATGTGGTTTAGTGTTAGAAGAGTTCAAAGTGCATCGTGTCAATCGATGTCATTCAATTGGTGTTCACCCCTCTTTTTGCACACTTTGGAGTGAAAGTGCCGAGGGCCTACAGACGCCAAAATCCGGCCCTGATCGAATCATCGATCCAGGGGCGATGATCTGGCGCACAGATCCCTATGAAGACCAGTTGAGAGAAGAGTAATCAGTGCCCTTCTGCTATGGCTGTTGTTAAACTGAGACAGAACATCCCCCCATTTTCTAACCGTTTAATTCAATAGAGAGTCAAGGCTGAGCTGGAGCCTATCCCATCAAGCAACGGGTACAAGGCAGGATACACCCTGGATGGGATACCAGTCCATTGCAGGGCACTCACTCACACAAGGGCCAGTTTGCCCAGAATCCAATTAACCTGCCTGTCTCTGGACTGTGGGAGGAAACCCACACAAACAGGGGGAGTATGTACAATCTCAACATATATAGCCTCCCTGGAAATGAACCCAGGAGCTAACCACTGCCCCACTGTGCCACCTGAGATCAAACTTCTAACAATCTCATTGATTATGCATGCACACCCTGTCACATAAACTACCCTGAAATGAAAAGAACTTTGTAAGGGCCTGTTTTAATCTTTAGAACTTTCATGGACATGGACCTATATAGTGAAGACGTTTACTGCAATATTTAAATTAGCACTATCATTAAATGTAATAGTAATCTGGTATTGAATTATTACCATATACTGTAACTGCTCAATTTAGAATGAAAAGGAGAAAGGTCAGGTGTGCAGTTTTATCCTAAGCCTCATACTGTAAAATATACATCTTTTGTATTTCATAAGAAGCCTTATACCCCTTGAAGGCCATGGTCTTCAACATGGACATTAGCTTCTTAATTATTTTGCAATTTGGAACTATTCCTAACTACTGTGCTGAGAGCACCATGAAATTATGATTGTTCCATAATATATCACATCAGAACACCGGAGACTGTTCACGGCAGTGTGCCAACTCGCCACACCACAAAGTCATTTTATTACATTGTAACGGCTGTGGGCTCAGGTTCTGGAATTGAATGCAAATAGCATTGTGAAGTCTATAGCTGTTGTATACATAGTCATGCATTTGTTAATGATCTGTTTTATCTGATTTACGTTCCTGCTAAAACTGATCTGTTGTTAATAGTCATTGTAAGACTATGCTAATTGTGCTCTGCCAATGGGGCTTGTGTTGTGGAACTCTGTGGCTGATGTCTAGTGGGAAAAGATGGTGAGGGGTTTCTCTTTCACAGATGGGACTAACCTAACCTGGACAGTGGTGTTGGCCGGAGCTACTGTGGTTCCTCCGAATGTCAGGGGTGATTGAGAGAACAGGGAGTGTTGGTGAGTGAGAAAAAATGGCACTCACAATGCTGATAAAAATAATTTCTTCAACACTGGGGATTTTACTCGAGGATTTTAGAGAGAGGATTAAGAAGGGAAACAGGATGACAGTTAATTCTAAAGGGATGAGGGATCAAGTTCAAGATCAAGGGATCATTTTAATCCCTTTCCAGGCCTATCTGATTCCTTCTCTGTAGGCTTAAGGAGGATTTTATTAGAGCTTCATTGAGCTTCATTGATGAGTAGTATGAAACAGAATGTGAAAGAGGTGCTGTCTCATATCAGAACCAAATTGCTCCAGTCTGGAGCAGAGTATACAGGATTCAAGAAGGGATTAGAGAATACAATGCCCAGGACTACAGTCATGAACCTGCCACTTGTTGAAGAGGTGTCTAGTGCTGGTTTGAAAGAATGATGGGGCGTGTATGTCTGCTCCCTCGTGTCTCCAGAATTCTGGATTCACAGTTCTGGTCTTTGTTGCCTGTCTGTGTGAAGTTTGCGTGATCCCCATGTTTTTCCTGCACAGCTGTTGTCCTGTCCAGGGGTAGAGTAGGAAAGTGCTATAAATCTTACCTAGTGTTGTGTGTGTCTTGGACAGTCTCTGACTTCCCATAATCCTTTACAGGATAAGATGATGTTTTATCTATTAGATTATTGATATGTCACTAGATAATGTTAATGTGTAAAAGGGACATTTTATGAATGTAAAGTTTGTGGATTTGGTAGGAATGAACAACAAAAGAGGTTTCTGCTTCTGTGGGTCGATCTGTCAGGTGTTCAACACACGCCAGAAGCTTCTGTCACTCTTGTCATACGTCTCAGACTGCCTGCTGCCACTTCTTTTCCAGCCTCTGGCCGGTTCATTGAAATCAAAAGATATGAAGAGGGTCAGAAGTTATTGTGCTATATGAGCACTTTGACAGGTATAAAACAAACACATTCTGCAGTAATGTGCTGGGCTGAGACAAGCCAAGACTGATGGCTCAGATAGGACAGCTCAGTTTTGAATGCAGGCTGGGGGGGGGACAGTAGTTTGCAGCTTTATGGTCCTGAGTTCAATTCCAGCTTTGGACACCTATCTGTGGAGTTTGCATGTTGTCCCGGTGTTTTTCCGGGTTTTGCCAGGAGTTTCAGATCATGGGAAGTCCCATCATTGGAATGCACTCGGGTGACCTCAGATTCAAAGTCTTAGCCAAGCCATTCTTGGGAGCCCAGCTTGCCTGCTTGGTGTCAGGTGTACCAGGAAGTGTCTCCAGAGAATGCAGAAAGCTTTGTTACACTGCAGGATGTGTGAACATGTATGCAATGCTGGAAGTGGAGAGTGAGACGCAATAACATTGCTAATGCATTACGAATCTGTTAGTAGGAAGTATTCATGCAGGTTGTACCAGCTATATCAGGAGTGATCGTGATAAGCAATCATTATCACAACTCATGCCTCTTATTAGAACTGTAAAAACAGGAGTGAATTTGATAAGGAAATCGGTAAAAGAAGACCTTTAAGATGCAGCTAACATGGTAAATGTTTTACACAGTCTTTTACAATAGAAAGTGTCAAACCTGTGCTCTGCGCTAGAGCAAGCTCTGTCAGTACAGTTGACTTAAATTCGCATATAGTTAAATTTGACCTGTAACCCTTACAAAAGCCCAATACAACCTCTTACGGTAATACAATATATTCAATATAAGTAGAAAAAAAGTATTTTTATTTTCCAGAGCCAACCGCGCAAAGCAACTGCATTGGCAGATATAATTGACACTGAAGCTCTACAGGGACCAAGGTGGCTAAATCAATCCAGCAGCCAGGGCTGGTGGTCCAGTCATACGGAAAGAAATTGAGGGTGTTTTTCACAGACGGAAGACTGTGTGTAACAGGCAAGGCTGAAACGTGTGACTCAGTGAAAGGAGATGCTGTTACTGTTTGTACAATAAAATATATAACTGTACAGTTACAACCTGAACCAGGAGTTTATTATGTGCCAAAGCAGGAAATGTACTGTTGAAGGACAGTGCAGAAACACCAGACTACTACAGATAAAATAATTTAACAGAAAAAGGAACAGAATCATGTTTGACTATTTGTTTAACTCCACAGAACAGTACTAACCATCTCACTGTTTGAGTGTGTGAATGCTAATGGTTTTTGTTAATGTCTTCAACGATTTGTTTAAAAAACAGTACTGTCCAGACACAAAGAGTAACGTTGACATACGGTAACTGTATTATGATGTTTTATGGTCTTGGCTGTCTTCAAAACTGCTCGGTTATTTACATAGATAACTTATTTACATTTTTCATATTTCAAGTTCAACATTGTCCTTCAAAAAACATTTTACGAGACAGAAATAACAAAGAAAGTCCCACTTCAAAAAAGGACCAGAACAGTTTTAGCAGGTTTATTTCAACAGTCATCGATGAATTGGGTCAATTCTGTAATCGCCGTTTCAAAACCTGACGTTTTTGATAGCTCTGTACAAAACCGCGGGGTGACGGAGGCCCACATGGCTGTCCAGTCCTGGTCCTGCAGGGTCACTAACCAGCTGGTTTCGCTCTGTAAGAGTTGAGTTGTACTGAAATCCTGCATTCCCAGACCTGGGATTGGTCACCCCTGATCTAAATGAGCTCACCTCAGACACCCGCACTTGTTCAGAAACCTCTCTCCCCCCCCCCCACTTCCTATAGCAATGCCTGGGTCAATGTCTGGCAGGTAAAGACTTATAAATTAAATCTTAATTCTTTACTTTCTTCATCGCATACTTCAATTATTTTAGAAAATACATCATATAAAATAAATCATATTTCATAATTACATGAAAACGATAGAAAACATACTTCTAATCTTTTATATACACACATTTATAAAATATACACTTATTACAATGCTGGCACTCTTTTTGCTTATTGACAGACCTTTGGCTTAAACAGTCCTGCTGTTAGTGCTGAATTTGAACTTTTTCTATTTGAAATCTCACCAGGTATCTGATGCTTTTTCTGAAAAGAAGAAACGCAAAACAAAACTGGGAATAAGATGGGCGTCTCGTGGGAAATGAAAGGCAGTCCGAATGGAGGAAACTTGCTTCCTGCAGCGAAGCGCTTGCAGTCAGTCCCAGCTTGTCCCAGAGTGCTCGGCTCTTCAGGTCGCCAGTACTTGGCCACTGGTAACAGCAGCCGCAGTGGCTAAATAAGCTCAATCTATTCTTATTTTCGGTTTTCCTTTCCGAGCCAGTGGGTCGGGTGATGGCAACGTTCCTTCCAATGTCCAGGCAGACAAAAGTCAACACCGGGAGTGCTCAGGATTGATGGATCAAAAAACAGAGGAAAACCAGGGTCCGAGACCCATCGGATAACCATGGGGGGGGGGGGCGGAACAGACAGCCAGCGGTTGCTAGCAACCAGCAGGTCCCATGGGTGGGTGCACCCTCAGGGCGAGCTGGATATCAGCCTCCGCAGTTTGAGGCACTCCTGGGGGGTCAGGGAAAGCAGGGAGGAGGAGGAGGAGGTGGGGTTCACCATGAGCAGCGCAGGCTGGGCCGCCCCGGCCCCGTGGACAGCCTCCGCAGGCAGCTTGAGGGCCACCTGGGGGCTCAACCTGAAGGGGGAGCTGCTTTTGTGGAGGCTACTGGGGCTGTAGGCAGAGGCCAGGAGCCCTGTGTTTCCCATGTGGTCAGGGGGCTGGGAGCCCGGGTGGTACCTCATGGAGACGGGCTGCCCCCGGGAGCTGTCTCTCCCCGCTCTCGAGTCCGACGTTACTCCTGCCTGTTCCCCCGAAGGGTACTGCTTCAGCACCTCGTAGTCCTTCCAGGGAGAGTACAGCCTGCCCACGGGAAGCCTGCTGCCTGGAGGCATGGCATCTGCTAGAGGCAGCTTCGTGGCACCGTGGGTCTCCGTTGGCTTCCCCCAGTCCCTGGCCTTGACTCCCAGCGGAATCAGATGCCCATTCCGGTGAGCGTAGCCAGGATGCCCAGGGAGAACGCCCTCGGTGGGGGGGTGTCTGGGTAGGCCACCCAAGACAGGGGTGTTCAGATGTGGCTGCCCGTCCACAGAGCTGCTCCTGTGGCGCCGCTCTTCCATCGACCTGCTCTTGTCTCTTCTTGGGCCCTGGTAGCTCAGATCCGTGGGCTCCGTCGGTGTGGGGGCTGTGTCCGAGCTCTCCTTTGGGAACCTCCTGTCTTTCTCGCTGGCAGCTGCCGTCGCCTTGCCCTGCCCGTTGGAAAGCGGGACCATGGACTCGGACTTGTGCGGAGGGCCCGATTCACCGGCGAACCAGTCCTGAAGCAGTGCCAGCGGGATCTGGATCTTCATCCTCCCGGAGGTGTCCTTCGGGGTGTCTTGTGGGACGAAGCACAGGTTCAGGGGCTCCGAACTCAATTCAGGAGGCTCCTGCGCTGGGTTCTTCAGCGGTGGAGTGCAGTCTGACTCCTGGGTCTGGGTGACTGGTGTGTCCGGGGCCGATCCGTCACCGGCGCAGGAGGAGGCCGAGACCGGAGAGGGAGAGGAGGTGGAGGATGCCACCGTGGAGGTGAGGTCAATGAGGGAATGCTGACGGGCTGTCTCGAGTTCCCACTCTGGCCTGTTCTGGCTGGCTTCGGGAACCTCTGCTGCGTTTTCGATGACCTCTGATACCCCATCTTTCGTCACTTTCTGGCAGGGGTAAAGAGGGGACACCTTATTCAAGAACTTGGGGGCTTTGATGTTGGAGGGTGGGGCGAAAGAGGAGGGACACTGACTGACCGGCCCCAGGCTTTCCTCTTTGTTGCTGAGGTTGAGTGGCTCAGCCCAGCCCGAGGACGACGTGTACTCCTTCGCTAACGTCCGGAGGAGAATCAGCTGCTGGCGGGGTCGCTCGCTGACCTCCCTGGGCATGGGCAGGTACCCCGCCTGGGGGTGGGGGGGCAGCACAGACGGAGAGGCGGGGAAGTAGGCGGGCAGAGCCGGATGGCTGGGGTAGTAATACGGTCTCAGCTGCAAGGGCAGGTGAATCAACCTGACTCGGGGGTCTGCCATGACTTCGTGATGGGCCTGAAAAACACGGGTGGAGAAAGATTCACGATGTTCACACGTCTAACCACGCGCAGCTGGACATACAGTTCCCACGCCTGCTGGCCTCACATGACTCGAGAAGTCTTTCAGGTGGCTCCTCCAGTACTAATCTAGGCGACAATGTGTTCATTAATAATCCGACACAATCGTATCTCCAAATGGTTCGGGCGCTTGTAAGCCATGGGCAGGAGTGCCCAGCATGCTATGCGGGTGTGGCGGGAATTGGGAGTTTAGCTGGCCAGGGGGTGGGGGGAGTTCTAGTCGCGTGGTTTGAGTGGGACTGGGAGGGTGTTTCCTACTGCTCAGCCAGTGCAGCACCGATCCAATCCCATTGGTAATCGGGGCTCGGGAAGCCGCCCGGGTGTCTGTCTGTGGTGTTCCCGCTTGGCGCCGGCTGTGGAGCACCGCGCAGCAGCAGAGAGAGCCCGGCCTGCAGCGGCCCGTACCTGCGGGATGTGCGTGTGCCTATAGCCCCCGTGCCACTTGCTGGGCCTGATCCCCTCCTCCTCCTCGCTGGCGAAGCTGTCCCGGTGGAACCGCTTCTGCGCTCGGGACGGGGTCACGTCCTTGTACTCCTCCCCCCGCAGGTGGCGCTCGTAGGGCAGGATCAGCCTAGAAGAAGGGCACACGGGCGGGGCGCAGAGCCTTAATCCCGCGCAGACGCACGCGACGGCGAGGGGGGGTGGGGGTGCGGAACGGGGGCGGACTCACTTCTCGTAGTGCCTGCGGGTGCAGGTGGCGGCGCTGGTGCTGCGCGGGTTTCCCCCCAGCCGGTTATACACCTGCTTCCACAGCTGGTGCGCGGTGACCTGCGGGAGGCACAGCGGGGCGTGAGTTCTGCGCAGGAAGCATCTGTCCGGATCCGAGCTCCCCTGCACCCCACTTTTTTGGGTATGTCATTCTGTATGCATGTGAATATATCCTTGTGTACACGAGAAACAGAGGTTTTATGTTTTTTTATGGTGTTTAATTATTTGTTTTAAATATCCTTAGGTGATTACACATTGTTATAAACTCCTCCCCGTGTGGGAATATAGGCCCGGACCTGCCTGTGAACCATAGGATTATGTAATCATGTAAACCTTGTGGGCAGCATAAACAACTGAGACTTTTCTTGCAGTTTTATTGGGAACTGTGATCAGGGACGCTGCCTGGCTGTGCCGAATAATTCCGGAAATGCCTCTGGAAAGCTGGGAGACAGGGGGGAGAAGGGCAAGGAAACTACAATACTGTTACACCAGCTTAATTTCATTATGGTCTTCGTGATGAGTTTCAGAGCCTGCTGTAACACAAAAGGACTTCTGAGAGGCTTTTCGGAGGCCACGTGTCCCAGAATGAATCATTTTGGAGGCTGGTTTTCGAAAATTAAATGGAGGATTCAATATATGAATTTTAGGAAGGCGGTCTTGTTTTAGACTGTATTCTAAGTAAAGTGATCCTGCTATCCCCCCTTCAGCTGAAACTGTGATGGACACTTCACTCCGCGATATCTTCGCTCCCGTCTCCACCTGTAACCCTGAGACTGCAGGAGACTGCATGGATCTAAACGGCAGGTGTGAAAACCTTCTCAGGACCTTGTTGTGTGGCCTTACCTGGTCGTAGCCCCCCAACGCCTGTACAGTCTTGTACATCACAAACAGGTCAACTGGAACAGCAGAGAGAAGAAAGGGCATGTTTGCAATTCATCTGCCAGTCCACTTGTTATTTCTACACAGGCATGGGTGTGTGTATGTGCTGTATGAGGAAACAGGTCTGTCGCCTGCAGCCTCGCTCCCGTTCTCATGCTCTGGTTGGTGTCTGGAGCAGGCGTCCCCTCCAGGTGACTGAGCCCCAGGCTCTGGGCATCTTTAAGAAATGGCTGGATGAAATTTTGGATTCACTCAGCTACTAGGACAGCCCAACGAGTAAGATAGTCAGATGGGCCAAGTGGCCCTTCTCCTGTTCTGTTGTTTGAGACCCTGTGTTTGTGAGTATCAGCCAGCCAGCTAATCACTGAAGTCAATCAGTTCTTTGCACCCAGAGCTGGGCACTCAGGCCAAGCAGGACCTTTGACATTCCACTCAGTTACTCACTAAATTGACCTGGAATTTACTGCCTGATGGCTCGGGAGTGCCAGGATCTGTGTGTGTGTGTGTGTGTGTGTGTGTGTGTGTGTGTGTGTGTGTGTGTGTGTGTGTGTGTGTGTGTGTGTGTGTGTGTGTGTGTGTGTGTGTGTGTGTGTGTGAGAGACTGTTTGTGTTTATGCATGTCTGTGTGTTTTTGTGTGTGTGATTATGTGTGTGTGTTTACTTGTGTGTGTGTGTGTGTTTACTTGTGTGTGTGTGTGTGTGTGTGATTATCTGTGCGTGTGTTTATATGTGCGCAGGAGGGACCGAGGCTCACTCTGCTTGAAGCCCAGGTGTGGGATCCTCTCGATGGGGGTCTCTCTGTTCTTCATGTACAGGTAGAGCTCTTTCAGGAAGGCCTCCTCGGTCAGCTCATCCTCCTGCACATGACTGGGCTGGGTCTCCGCCTCCCCTTCCAGGGCCATCTCAGCGCAGCTCCTAACGAGAGCCAGGGGCAGGGTTAGCCATGCACCGTGCACCAGAGCACCGTGTTGGCACGAAAAAAACACCAGGAGCATAGTGCAGTTGGAGGGATACACTATTTACCTCTACATAGATACCTAGAATCCCAGGAGGATAATTCAGTAAAGACTGTCATATATCACTTGTCTGACACGGTCATGAAGCTGTGTGCCTAACACAGTGCGTCTCAGGTGCCATCATGCCAGTCAGGGCTCTGTATGTGAGTACTGTAAGTGTCAGCAAGGAGACCGCCAACTCGCACACAGACCCACGACAGGTACCCGCCTTCGTCTGGGTTTCTCAGACTAGAATCTGTCGCTGGGCGGCTGGAGTACCTGCCGTTTCAGACTGTCGGGAGCTGCTGTGGGCACCTGTTCTGCACTTCCCTGGAAAATGTCAGAAGCTACGGCTTTAAACGCACTCTAGCAATATTTTCTAAATGTTCTAACCAAATTCTGATTAGTATGATGTTCAACAGAAGAATGTAGCCCCATGATTTAGTCTTTTGCCAAATGGCTCAGGAGCTCTTTAATGATTCTATTTCAGTGGCACAATTATTGGCTCTTTTTGAAACCCTGTACAGCACACATCAACTGCCCTTGTACACTTCCCGGCAGTCAAGGTTATTCTACATTTTAAAAAACAAAAGTGTGATGTAGAATAAATAATAAGTGTGTAATTGGGCGTTCTGTTGTATCAAACAGGATCTTGAAGTCAGTATCGTTTAAAGGTCAGGAATAATACCACTTATTAGCCCACAATAAATGCCTTTATCCTTCTAGCCATGTGAAATTATTTGTTGGTGCCGTTTCCTTCTTTGTCTTTCTCCCTCTCAAGCCTCTCTTCCTCTTTGTTCTTTGTGTCTCCCTCCGCTGTCTCTCATGGGGGAGGCCCCTTGTCTGCTTCCAGGCTGAGTACACATTCCTGAGTGTTTGCCGACACTGTAGCAGTCGCCTTATGAAAATCAGCAGTGATACAGTACACAGCCATACATAAAACACAGTGTCAGGTGTATGACCGGGTTTGATGTTGCTGCCAACACAGCTCTTTCCTAAACCAGGACACAGACAGGCAGAGCCCATTTTCACAGATGTCGGAAGGGACGAACCGTGGAGAGGCAGGAGAGCGAAAATAGACCCATATGCGTAGCGGCGGAAAGGGGGATTAGCCCAGGCTCAGCTGTTCAGGAGTCAATAGAAACCAAAGCCCTCAGGCAGCGGACGTGGGGCGACCTGGTGCTAGGTGGGTCTCAGGACATCCGAATGTCAATGCTGAGCAAAGGAGAATCAGTGACCCGGAAATATATAGCCCCAGAGAGGGACACCGGAAGGACAGCAAAGCACAGGAAACTAGGGGCAGGACAGAGTAGGAGTGCCCTCTGGCTACAGAGGGTGTGACAGTATCCCCCCCCCTTCATGGGTGGCTCCTGATGCCCATACAAATAAGTGACCTGCACAGCACTAGGGGGAGGAAAAACCTCATTTAACTGAAAGGAAACCTCCGGGAGTCCACGGCTGAGAGCTGCCCCCTCCTCCGGGGTATAAACCTTTATTGGGTAGAGGAAGGGGGGTTCAGGTAGAGCTCCGGAAACAAAAAAAGACAAGTACACAAGCACAAACCACAACAAAGATAAACCTGGGAGACCAGGAAAACAAATCACAAAAAAACAGATAGGAACCAAAAGTTCCAAGACGCACGGGACAGGGGGACCACAGAGAAGGGGAACCAGGAAGTGAAACAATCAAAACAAACCAAAAAACAAAAATAAAAACAAAAACCCAGGAAAAATACCACAGCCAGGGCAATAGGGACATTCACATTCTATCACTGATATCGGAGTGGACAACCCGAGGAAAGCCAGGCACATGGCCCGCTCACAGGCACAGATGACCGGAGTTATATCCAACAATGAGGATAGGAGGGCCAGCTCAACATTCAATCACGGATGCCAGAAAGACAACCTGAGGAAAGCCAGGCCGCAGCCCGCTCACAGGCACAGGAGCCAGAAAAAGCATCCCGCGATATGAATAGGAGAGCTGAGAGAGAAGAAAACCCAGAGGAAAAAAACTGCAGAAACTCCGGGGTGCCTGGATGTTGCGGTGCACCACGCGACAGTTGTATTCCAAAAAGCTCCGCTCACAGGGGGCAGAAGGAGGCTCAGCGTTCTGTCACGGATGTCGGAAGGGACGAACCGTGGAATGACAGAAGGGCGGAAAAGGACCCTATGCGAAGCGGCGGAACGGGGATTAGCCCGGGCTCAGCTTTTCAGGAGTCGTATAGAAACCAGTGCCTCATTGTACACCTGCACCTGTTCTTTCTGTGTAACCCAGTGGTTACTCGAAGCACTAGTGACCTCACACCTGTAAAATGCTGTTTGCATTTAAAACGCTTCTTTTGTTAACAATATGCTCTTGAGATTCTGACACAATGCACAGACTGCAGGCACCGACAGACTAAGTTTTGATAACAGAAAGGCGAGAGAGGAAAGTCACCCTGCTGCTGTTAGACAGGGATGAGTGGGAATGAGGAGTGTAACGTCTGTTATCTGGCTACGACGAGAGCTCTGCCAGCAGAAACAGGCAGAGAGAAAAGGGAGAGAAAAGCTTTTTTTTCTTCTTCTCGTGCTGCTGTATGGTGCCTTCACTTCAGCTGAAATAAAGGCCAGGTGATCGCCCTCTTGTACCGTGAAGACACAGCAGACAGACCAGGAAAAACAAACTGAAATAAGAGAAGAACACCACTTTTATTTAGAGGTCACTAAAAGGAAATTATGTACTGTACATCTTGTGAGCATGTATATTCTGGTAAACTTCCAGTATTATCATCTGATAACTGCACTTAAAGAAATACAATAAGAATGCAGCTGGTATTGGCAGAAGCTTTGCCTTCCTAAGTGAAATTCTGCTCCCCATTAAACAGCACAATCAGCCGACAAGGCTCTGTTATGACAACATTTGACGCAACACACAAAATTAAACAGGAATGACACAGTGGCAGTTTGCCAACGGGCTGGAAGGGTTTCTCAGGACCTGAAGAAGCCAGACCTTCAAGTTCACTGACAATTAAAATCAAAACCTCAGCTAACCATGACCCGATATTTTCACAGATCACACAGAATCATCTGCCTGCTGCTGTCAAGCCTGGAAGGGAAGACTGTCGCATGAGTCATGAGAACAGAAGAAAAGTTACAAACGAGAGCTGGCTGCTCTGTTCATCCGGCACAATTAGTTTCGAGTAGATCATTGACCATCCGGCTGCTTCCCGAAAACAACATTTGAACAACATTGCTAGACAGCTTGCTCCAAACCTCTGCCACCCTTTGTGTAAAGAAGTACTTCCCGGGGGTGGAAAAAAAAAACACTGCATTTTCTATTGACTTTACACATGGTTTCTGGTCATTCGCTCATTGAGCTTCCTGATGGATGGAAAGTGGATGCAGACAAAGGAGAATGTGAACCTGGGAATCGGCATGCGCTCACAAGGGAACGATGCCGCTGAAATACACCAAATTAAAAAGCAGGCCCTCCTCTCTCCAAGCTCTGGCTCATCTCTTCAAGCACCTCCAAACAACTCTCTTCCTGTCCACTAGGGGTCACTCTGACCTACCTCTTTCCTTCATCCCTTCCTGGGTCTTCACATTCTCCCTCTCTCCATGCTCTCAGTTCCATAGTAGGTTTAATTATCTTAATTATCTGAATAACTGTAAAACTTATAACACAGCTCTCAGGCGATGTGTAGGCAAACATACCTTTTATCAGGTAAGTGTCTTATGCAGTCAACTGTGAAAGACCTTAGGAGAAATACTATACATGTGAAGAAGGAACTGATTTTAAACACTTATAATAAAACGCTACAGTCTACACTACAGTTCAAGCTTCAAACCCCCAGCAATCCCCACCAAAAGCTTCTCGATGACATTTAGTAGCCAGAGTAATACCAATAGTAATAACAACCACAAACTCCTTACTGGCAGACTGGACATACGTTTCAATACAAGTACAGTATTGTTATAACAATGAGATACTACAGTAATGAAAACAGAGTGTGCAGACTAAACTTTTGTTTAGACAGTCGTTTCATCTTGTTTGTCCAAATAAGAAAATGTTCCTTTAACTCTATGATCCTTAATTTAGTGATTTCTTTAGTGTTCCAAAGAAAACTGTAACAGAATATTATTATCCATACTGTACAACCTTGAGAGAGGTGACAGTTTAACGCATTTGGTGGCTAAAGCTTAATTGATTGGAGGTCCAGCTGTTTCGTAAAAGAACCCAGGGTGTTCACTTTAACATTGAAAACTGCTGGGCTACCTGTTCCAGACTCCCACAACTCTTTGTGTAAATAGGTGCCTACTATATATACACACACACACATATATATGTAGCCTTGTTACGTGTTGTCTATCCTGAAAGCATATTTTTGTGAAATTGTGTACATAAGAATCTGTCAAGAACAGAAACCTGAGATACAATTTTGAGAGGCAGTTCCTTTAAAATTGTTCCTCATTTCAGAATATCCTATCTCACTACCCTGTAAAACAGGCTTAACTCTAAGGTGCACTGTTTTTTTTTTTTCACGGTCTGAAATGTGGAATTCTGAAAAGGCCTCCAGGGATTATTTCATAACTTCAGTTGAGTCTCTGAATCTATCTGATAAAAGCGATGTGATGTCTTTCTTATAAATGTATTTATTCGAGAAATAACTATTTAACCCCTAGTTTCACACCTCGGCAGAGCTTGATTAAAGAATGTTTAAGGTGTTACTATTACTATACAGTAGCTTTAGGCTGTGTAGGTTGTGCTTTGGGTTATACATTATGTTGTGTAGGTCCTGAACCATCATGACATGATTTCTAGTTGAATGTTATGGATTTTAAATGAGAAAATCAAGCAGAAACAATACTAATGTATTACAGTCTCTTACAAGGTTCACAGAACTCATAAAGCCCACAAATAAAACAAGAGCAGCTGGCCACTCCAGTTCCCCAGCCAGTACTGGTTGTACTGTCCTCGCAAACATGAAATCCCCTTGAGCCCCACGAAAGAGACCATTCAGAGCAGGAAATGGTGAAAACATGCACAATCCCGAGAGAACATGCAAGCTCCACACAAACAGACACTCCTACTGGACTGAAGGTAGTAGAGATACAGTAAACACCCCACCACCTTCCCAGCACTACAGCGTTTCTATCCTGTCATATACTGTAAGTCATGTCTTTCACAGCTGTTGCTCAAATACCGTTTGTGCGTTCGGATTTCGATCTCACGGAAATAGATGACTTGTTCCACCAGTTCCCGTATATTACTGGAGATCTCTTTTTGGGGAATCAGTGATCAGTGCTGACAGATCTGTGCAGACAACCACCCTGAGATAATGAAGTTGACAATCTGCTGTATGTGATCAAACTTCATTCCTGTGATTATTAACTCTCCAAGGTGACAATTTATCGCAGCTTTATAGACTGGATTGCACAGAATAGCAATTTTGCCTTTGTAAAAGAATCCAAAGGTGTTCATGGGAAAAAATGCAAACCCATGATGAAAAAAATCATCGGATTGTTTGAGGGCTTACAAGAGTTGGTATTTTGAGACATCCTGAATGCTCTCCAGACTAGTGCAGGTTTTTTTCCTGTAGGCATTCCTGTGTTAAGTGACTCACATTCCAGTTGTGATGTAATGAAACCTTGTACTTACGTTTTGCTCCTTAAAACACTTTTTTGTTTGACCTCATCTAAACAAGTTTTTTTTTTTTAAACACCTAAGTGGTTGGTCATTTAAACTTAATCTTAATATTCAGAACTGGAAAACGAGTTAATTGAAAGGGCATCTGTATCGGAAAATGTCTTGAACAGAGGTGCCCAGAACCAGGGCTAAATCTTCGACTTGAGGATATTCTAAAGATCAGAGACCGCGAGCAGAGTGTTTATCCAATATTTCGATTTTAGAAAGCTGTATTTGTCATATCCATGTTGTATTGATTGTACTGTACAAATATTGTATTGACTGTTTACAGCTATGAGTTGCTCTAGATAAGGGTGACTATTTTTTTATTTTATACTACTCAATGTCTTGGATTGAACAATATAGTCCATATGAAAGTGCATATATGTGTATAAACATCATGTTATGTTTCAATAGCAAAAAGGCAAGATACTGGCTAATTTTTATACCTACATATTAGCAGAAAGGGCAGCTGGGAATAATGTCTCATTTACAATGAAGACCCCAAGACCCATTTATACAGCAGGGTATTTGCTAGAACATTCCAAGTGAACCCCTTTACTCAACGGTACAACACTTGAATCACACACAGGGCTAGAACCCACAACCCTCAAGACTAGAGCCCAGATCTCTATTTCCACACAGCTGCTACAAAAGATACCCAAATGAATCACAGATCTACCGCTCCACCTGTTCTTTTTAACTGACGGCATATCTTTCCTTGCTGAGCAGCTACAGTACACTGAAAAGGCACTGAAAGAAAGGCAAGTTGAGTTCAGCCATCTATGCTAAACAGATGTGTCAGTAAAGCACATGGTCATTGTGATCACTGTTTGTCAGGCAGATATTGATCCTGTTTGAACACAACATGTGATGCTTTCAACTAATAGTACTTGCACTGATACTACAACATTAAATATGTTATTACAGTTATTAACAAACTCTGCAGTCTTCAATGTATTTCAGATCAGGCATCTGTATTATAAATCCATGCATTTGATCAATCCCCAATTCACATAAAATGTATTAACTCTGAAGCCCTTCTTGTAATATTACCATCAATCAATATTAATTCAATGGATGTCTGTGACCAAGTTGATTGATAACTGGGCCTAGTTAATATTTTGGTTTCAGTCTTCTGCTTCTAAAGCTGCATTTAGAATCTTAAAGAAGATTGTTTATTTGGATCTGAAAGCTTTTTTCAGAAAATTGGTGAAATGTGTTCTCGGTGTTTTTACTGCATGACTACAGGATCATGATGCACTCTACGCCTCCAGTTGCAACTGCAATTTGCTAATGATGTGGAAAAAATAGAACTTAGTTCAGGTTATGGGAGACTATGACATCTTTGGGGAGATAGTAATTGTTCTAAGTCAGGCCCTGGAGAGCTCCCAGTCCAGTGGGTCTCCAGGTGTTAAGCACCAGGAGCCCACCTGTAATAGACAGGGGGGCTGCTGACAGATAATGAGGTGCCAAGCCATGCAGAGCCTTAAAGCTGAGCATGAGGATTTTGAAGTCGAAACAAAACCTGATAGGAAGCAGGTGCAAGGACTCCAGGATAGGAGTAATGTCATCACTTGTTTGTGATCTAGTCAAGATTCTGGCTGACACACTGCAGTTCCACAGTTTAGTGTGGATTAAGATACCCCAGCCAGCAGGGCATTGCTGTCATCAGTTCTGGCGATATTTCTGAGATATGTTTTGAAATGACAGCCCAGGCCCTATGGTCAAGTCCGACAACTTCACAAATCCCCTCACTTTCAATGAATGATCCAGGGAGGCTATTGTAAAACAGACACGTGTGAACGGTATACCTATACGTAAGAGACGGAACTGCTGGATTACAGTTCTCCTCCGCCCCAACGTATGAATAACAGCTCCATTAACAGCGATAAATGATTAACTACACTACTAGTAATGAATGTTGAATACTGTGGGGTTTTTCCTCTGTGTTTAATCTGGAAAATTCTGAACAGTCCTTCATAACACTGCGTTCAAATAATTAAATATTGAGAGCTATTCGTTGCAAATACTAGAATTAAATCTCATATAAAGCTATTATTTAAAAAGTTTAGTGGAGAACAGACCTCGCTAAGAGGTGAACACTCAAAGAAAGAAAATCAAGGCAGAGCACGTAAATGACCAAGCTAAATTAAAATGTCATGTCTTTATAATAAGAAAGACAAAAGAAACTGCCAGGTCTAAAGAAATAATACTTCGATGGAGAGAGTTTTGGAAAAGTGCAAAAGCATGTTTATTTCATTTACCTTGTGGTGCAATTTAATTGTACAAACATAACCATGAACAGGTTTATTGCACTCGTTTGAGGACTGTACTGATAAGGTTGCGTGTTGTATGGTGTCGCTCCAATCTGAACAAAACACAGTTCAACTGTGGCTGTGTCCTTCAATATTAGTTTAAGCCAGTAGATGCATGTGTTCTAAACTCGCTAAAAAGCGAATCGATCATGAACGGGAGGAATAGGGCTAGGGGAAACTGTCAGCCAGTCCTTTCCTTTCTCTTTTTGAAATGTTATTTTAAATAGACCGCAGCTTGATACAAGGACTACGATCATTTACCTAATCGTCAGTTTGCCACTTGTGCGAGTCCAGAACTACAGTGAAAATACCTCCTCTATGGGTCTTTGCAGCAAGCCCGCGGAGAAACGCTTTCACCCATCAATTCCTCTAAGCTTTTACAGAAACCTGCGTTATGATTTTGAACCACAGGAATAAGAGAATCGACACGTCGCTTTCTTGTGGAAAATCCCCTTGGATTTGAACTTGAGTTGTCTCCTAGGCGCGCTGCAGTGTCATAAAGCCGTAAACCGCGCGGGTGCCAAATTGCAAAACCGAAAGCAAAGAACGAAAAAAACAACAACAAATGTTTATTTAATAAAAACTGTATTCAAGTTTTTATCGACGTACTAATAAGTGTTCATGTAGGAGTCCCCACTTACAAGCAACAGTAAAAATTCATTCCTACACACCGCCGAGATGCCATAACATACAGAAGGGCGCAGGTCACCAGTATTACCACGCTGGTATTAAGGGAGATGGGGGGTACTATGTATTCTCAATGAGCAGTTTAGACGCGGAGACCTCGAACAAAATCACACGCCATTCAAATTGCACCGCAGCAGACAAACGCTCCTGAAGAGAGGTGAGAACTCTTACTTTTGGTGGCTGTCGGGACTCCCGAGCGCGGTGAATCTCTCTCTCTCTCTCTCTGCCCGCTGTCTTTCGTCCTCGCTCGCTCGGTGCACCTCGGGCTCCGCGGATCGTCTGACGGCGCGGGACCGATGTCACCCTGCTGTCACCAAAAATCTCCGCGCCTGCTACCTGAGTGACATCACCGCGCTCCAGTGTGATGGGTGGGGTCTCCCCTGAGCGCAGAGCTGCCCATCTATTTAGATCGTGACCGGTTCCACCTGTCTGGGCGATAGTACCCTACAGAAAAAAGCGAGGATTGCAGGCGATTGTCTTTGGCCCCTGGCTATTGAAAGCTAATTCAAAACGAACTCATATTAGTTCGAAGAATGACAAAGTAAAGAAAGGTTTATCAATAGGCTGCAGTCGTCTGCAGATACCGTACAGTACTTTTGGATTGTACGTGTTCCGCTCAGAGAGCGCTTTTAACGGCACGCTGGACTCACAGCAACTCTGTACACAGTAGTGGCTTTATTGCCGGTATCTCACAAACTCTCATGAGCAAGTTAAACAACTGGTCAAGAAAAGTTTTGTCTTGCAGACGGTTAAAACACAATCTCGGGTGTTCGATTCATGCTGTGGCTTTCAGGGGAACCCGACAAACTTGTTACCTACTGTAAATGAAACTTAATTAATAAGATAAGGGACACAATTTGAAATTTGAAATTTGAAATCGGTAAAATTCTTTAGCGTCGAACCTTTAAACGACAAAAAACAACAACAACAACAACAACAACAACAACAGCGTGCCAGCGATGAGCCAAGTTCATTATCGTAATGATTTCGTAAGAAAGTGAGCTGGACAGAAACTGTATTAGTCACAGACTGTCTCATTAGGATATTGGTTTTCTTCTGGCTAAATTGTGTTTCACGCATTACGCAACTGTGTAGAAGATTTAATTTTCACGGAGACAATAGGACGCATAATTGTCCCCCAAATGTATGGCTTTTATTTTCAACAGTACTGTGGTAAGAGCGGTCAATCATCCCGGTTTAATAGATGATCTTTTTTTCAATGCCAGTTTTCACGTCCGGTGCTTAACAGCAAGAGATGGAGGAAGAACTGCGCTAAATGTAGCCACTTAAGACCGTGAGGAAAGCTGGAGATTGGAGAAGACACCTTCTGCCCAGCTACAGGTAGCCCCTTTGCTAATTAGCAGGAAATGAATCCGACAGTCTCATCCAGCCGTCACCGGAAAGAAACCAGGTTATCAGCTTCAATAACAGCGCAGGGAACTCTGGTCCGGGCTCCCAGAACCCTTTGGCTAAGAAACAGGCTCCTGGTTCCGTTGTAAATGTGCTTCCGCAGTGTGTCGTTTCCACCGGTGCCCTCCGGTCTGTGTTTCAGTGTTCGTTCTGATCAAGTCCAATGGGTTGGCTTTCAGTGCCTTTGAGGATTTTGAATCCAGGTCCCCTCCTAGTATCCTCTGTTCTGGGCCGAAAAGGTTGGGATACTTGCCTGTCTTGAGTGCCTGTCTAGTGTGGAGTTTCTGGTGAGGGGTTTTTCTCTGGGTGCCTTGGCTGAGTCACACCTCCCAGAAACACGCAGGCGAGAGCCCACTGGTTCCACTACCTCCCCCATTCTCGTTCGCCCTGGGAGAGGGGTACCCCCACCTCTGTATAATGCATGTTTTGTGCAAGTCAGGTGGTATTTCTAAATTGATTTTAAGCTGATTCTTAGTTGATTTTCTATAAGCATTTTTTTTTTTGGTTTAAAAAAAGGTCTATAATGATAATCTGAAGAGAAATGCCACCCGGAATGCTTTAGTAAAGGCGCAGAAAGAAAGACATGTTAAGGGCTTTAGACACAAGGAGCGTACAGGGTGTAATTCTCATGAGGCTTCCCAAGGCTGGAGCTGTCTCTGAGAAAGCGATGTGAACCCTGGCTCCGAGCATCGCAAGGCACTGTAGCACCTGCTACACTAATGGGTCGGAGGCCACAGGCATGTAACGTGCTCAGGGGATTGCAAACCTGGACTCACTCCTGCTCCTTCCCAGCTGAAAAAAGCTCTCCGCCTGTGCCTCATTGACAGGCGAGTCTTTCAGAACTTCAGACAGAAAGACAGCAGCATCTAAACATTTCTTTCTAATGCCAGCCCCCCCAAAAAGGCATGAAAAAGAGCCACACCCACAGACAGTACAGTACCATAGATTCATTCTTGCTCAGTTGCAAAGGTTGGAGTTCTCTTTGTTGAGTCCGGCTAAGCCCAGAAGACAGGCATGCTGCTTGATTTACAGGATCTGTTCGCTCAGCTGTGTCGGTTTTCTTTCTTTCCGGGCGCTGACAGACTGGCACGGGGGGCCGCACCGATCCCGGTCCTGACGGCTGTCTGGGATTCTGGCCTGAGGCAGGTCCCGGTGACAGATTATTCAAGAAAACAGCCCCTGCTGGCCACATACTTTACAAGTAAATTCCTTACCAGGCTCTGCTTCAGAAAATATTTTTTTCTGCTGTTTTTGTTTAACCAGTGAGCAGCTGAGAGGAATTTGTTCCGTGGTTCATTCTTCAAGTTCATCACATGGGCTAAAGCAACCAATAAGACCATTCGTTTCCAAATGGCTGTAAACTCCTCTGGCGTCTGAGTCTTCTGTTTTTCCAAAGAATGTCTCTTCAATATTGTTGTTAACAGAAAGTACACAGACCACATTACAGCCCTGTAGAGTGATCTGATTAGGCCTTAGAAGCTCTGCAAGTCTGGGACCAGGTAACCAGTAACCAGGATAGTACTCTTGGCAGACCAGCAGGTGGCGCTTCACCCTTGGGATCAGGGACGCTATGTTGTAGGAAGTGCAGTCCTACGGATTAGAGATTGAACAAAACTCCTCAGGGATTTCTTCACTTAGAGCCCCATGGCAATTTTCAAAAGAGCAGGTGTAATGTGTAACGTCTACTCTGGGTGTTCACAGTCAGGTCTATCTCCGGTTTCCATTCCATTTCAATTAGTAAAATCGTCTCCGTCATCTTCCTGTGCAACGTGGCTGCTGGCCAATAAAAAAGGTAAAAACGAGAGGAAGCTATTCAACTCATCTAGGCCATAGGGACCACCTCGCAACCTCCGCTCTTCAAATTCTGCCCTCCTTACTGTCCCCCAAGCCCGTCTAAATTGTATGGGTGACAGGGCCTTCTCCTGCTATGCCCCCAAGCTCTGGAACTCTTTGCCCAAGGATATCAGAGAGTCACCTTCTCTAAACTCCTTCAAATCCAGACTCAAAACCTTCTTCTTCAGAAAAGCCTTTACTTAACATGTTCCATTCTTCACCCCTCTGCTCTTCTTAATACCAGCTTCCACGGTCTCCTCTATTGTTATTGTTGTATTGTTGTAATTATAATTGTGTCCTATCTTGTGAAATCTTCTTATTTATTGTTGTAGTCTTCTTATTTATTGTTGTTGTCATCCTGTAAAGCGCTTTGAGAAGCCACCTTTAAAGGCGCTATATAAAATAAAGTTTTTTATTATTATTATTATTATTATTATTATTAATTTGAGGATCTCATCCAGCGATTTCTTGAAAGACATGAGGGTATTGGCTTTAAAGGGAACTGCAACGCCAGTTTTATATTTTATAGAAAGAATCCGCATCGACGAGTGCATCTCAAACCACAATCGACGTAACATGTACACAGTAGTTTGTAAAACCTCCAATTGACAGCACGACATGGATGGAATTTCCAGATGTGCACATGGCCATGTTCTGAGATTCAGAACGAGCCACCAAGACGTGGTGAAGTGAAGCAGCCCTGTAACGGTGTAAAGATGTGATCGTCGCAGTTCCTCGCCACTCCACCCCCGCAGCACCTGGGCGCGAACCCAGGTCTCCGGCGTGACACAGGAGGGAACCAGCCGAGTGAGCTAATGAGACCTCCCCCAGCCCAGGCGGCTGAGGTCCCCGCTACGCGCAGGGAGGGCGATGACGTCACCGTGCCCAAACGAGCTCTGCTATAAAGACATTTCTTTTAATGCAATGGAAGTATTGCTCTCAATTTCGAGACGGTTTTGCCGACAAATACTACTTACTTGTAGCTGCGTGGGACTGCAGTAATTTCTATGGTGAAACGTCTGCTGCACAACCTGTGCTTATTCTCTGGTTACATCACGTTACATCAGTCATTACAGGGACTAGTGAGCAGGAAGGGCCGCATCACGATTCACAATGCGCTGGGAACTCGAATGCGAGTTTGTGACAACATGGTGACTTACAGTACTTTCACAAAGTTCAAGGTTTTTTTGCTTAATTCAAAATGTGTCATATTTTTTCTGGAATGTCAATAAACTTGTTTTGTTAACGAGTTTTAATTACCGGTCTGAGAAATTGGAACGGCAGATCCCCTTTAACAACATGGCCCTGCAGCTCGTTCCATGCTCCAACCACTCTTTGGATAATGAAGAATAATTAAGATATTATTATTAATTAATATTAATTGATAACAATTATTCATTATTTCTTTATAATGATCTTACTTATTAAGATAATAATCTCCTGTTCTCCTTATCGTGGCTGCCTCACATCATTCAAGCAGGGGCTAAACTTAAAACAAAAATGATTAATTCGTCATGTACAGGGGGGGTCAGTCAAAGTTATTGTGGATAGAACAGACTACACAGATGTTCATTCCTGAAGGCAAAAGAGGAAAGTGATTGAAGCCAACGGGTCTTCAGAGGTTCACCAATAAAAGCTTTTACTGAACAATTCAAAATGCAGAAAACACAAAGTGACCCACATAGAGGTTTGAAGCATCCACGCAGCTCGCATAATATGACTGCAACCAGCTCAGTGCAGTAAATACTTTCAAACATGAATTAAAAAATATATATATTTTTTAAAAAAGCAACATTTTTTTTCTATGAAAAAACTCAACAAAGTAAAAGGCAACGGCACATAACATCACCCAGGGCAACGGCAACAGCTAAGTGTGCTTCAAATTAGGGTACATACTGTATATACTAAGTAATACATTCTACTGTACTTCTCTCTATGGACAGGACAGGCTATAGTCCACATCAGAGTAAGAAGGTGAAAAGAAGAAAAAAAAAGGATGAAAATAAAATTGTCCAAAAACAGTCCCAGGCATTCAAGTGAGCAGTGCATGAGGACAGAGGTCCTCCGTCTCAGTCCTGTGTCTGACGGTTATCACTTTGTCTGGGCTCTTAATCACCAGCGCTAATGGCTCACTCGTTCAGACTTTTGATCTGCACTCCCTGCTATTAAAAAATACTGCAGCTCAAGTGCCTTATTTCCAACAGCTTTGGCATGCAAAACTAGAATTAGAACTAGAATTAGTTCCCTAGGCTTAACATCTGGCTTAACATCTGACAGCAAAGCTCATCATTGGTGATGAGGTTATAAAACACTGACACTGAGGGGAACGACACTGTCGATACCAGAGAGGGCCGATACCCAGCTGATCTTGCAAAACCGAGCAAGAAGAGAATTAAAAAAAAAAAGACTCAAACCGAACTTCAAAAAACGATTCATCTGTGATGAAGAACCCAGCTGGAGCAAAAAACCAGCAGACACAGGGATCTCCCAGGGGCCAGACAGAGAACCACTGGCCTAAGGGCCAATAACTGACTGCAATGTCAGTGACTGGAGTGGTATCTCCATTAGACAGATTTCACATCTCTGGACAAGGTGTTCTTATGGAAAAGAAATACATTACGCCGTGTTTCCTCTGAGGCAGGAGCGACAGATTCAGGAAGCCTCTGAAATTATTTCCACACTATCTACATTTCACAAAAATATTTCCTCCTGTTCTTCAAGTGAGACTTTGCTCCTGCCTAATCCATAATGTCCACATTAAAGATCCCAGAGCCCTCTTACTATAGCCAATCAGAAGGCGTTTTCATTAGGGAAAGAATCTGTGCCCTGTCCCAGATACTGTACTCCAGTGTACCGCTCCTAGTTCAGCTGGAGGTCTGTATTGAGGCGCTTTGGGATACATCAGCTTAAGAATAGATGCTGTATAAAGCCAAACCCACAATTGGCTTAAAAACCATGGTCAGGTTATCACTGTGATTGGTAAATGGTCTTCTAATTAAAATGAACAGCATTACCAGTGCCTTTTCTGAATGGATGATACCTGGTTAGTAGCATAAACCCCACTCAATCAACCAGGGGTTTTGAGGTGCTTCCTGATGCTGGGGGCTCAGAGGTGTCCTGAAGCTGTACTCAGTAGAAGACACTGTTACACTGCAACTGAAACACCATTACAGAAATCTCTGTAGTCAGCAAAGTGAAGGGTTTAATGTGTCCCAGACCCCTAATTTGCATCTTGTAGTTTAAAAGCTTAATTTGATTGGGTGTTCTTTCCTTATGAAGGATCTCATTAATCACTTCTCTAACATTAATAACTTCTCAAATACCACTCAGACACAGAGACAGACTCTGCTAGGACACTACGACAAAGACCACTCGGACACAGAGACAGACTTCGCAAGGACACTGAGACTAACCTCACTCGGACAGTCATGTCTCAGCTTGGTTAGTGTTGAGCAGATCTCTGCACATACTGTAGTCACTGAGTTGCATGTTAAAGAAATTCATATCACTGCACTCACAGTAGTAAACAAAGCTGGTTGACTTCTGTCTGATACTGAGCAGAATAGATGTATGTTTCCTCATAGCCATTACTGTCTTATCTTTAATGATCTCTTAGCTCCAATCTGCAGACTGCAACAGCAACAGAAGATGACCCTACAGTAGGTCACATTAAGTATCTTTATTTAATTGACCTAATAAAATGAATAATTGAAACTCTTTCATTTTCTTCCATTCCTAAACATGTAGGAGATCACCTTCTGACAGTTATGTTTCATACGTGACGTAAGGTCTCCAGCTTTTGTGAGGGAAAAAAAAAAGCTTGCAAAGGTCTCAATCAAGCAATTAACTAAATAACTGAAGTAATTAGATCATCGAACAGTCAGTTCAATTAAGGATTTAGTTCAGCTGGAATGAAACCCAGCAGGTGTGTGGGATCCCAGAGCTGCTCTCCTTGGATCAGGACGCTTAACATAGCAATACCTAAAAAACAATCTCTCCCAGTCAGGTATTTTAAACAGAAATCAGAAACCCACAAAACATCTAACGAGCCAGACATCTGTGCCTTGAAGTTGTCTGTTTGTTGAAAAGCAGCATGCTCTGTGAGCACTGGAAGTCTGCCTTGTTTTGGGACTATAATCCTGCGAATTCATACACAAACCCCAGTGCCCCTGCCTCTTTGGGATGAATCCCCTGTGTCTACTGTGTACAGAATACTACAGTCACTGTGGGTGTTTCCTAATTTAACACTACAGGGCAGATGTGGAATTAGTGCAGGATCTAAAAGGGCTATGTGATGAGATGGGGGGAATTTTATTTTGTGCTAAAAGATATCTTAATGGGGTTAAAACGAATGTAAGACATGGAAAATAATTAAGACTCTCATGGCAGGGACTATTGATCCATGTTTAATTTTACAAGGGCTATTGCAGAAACAAAATGATGATGATGTAAAAACCCAATGTACAGAATTCTTTATTGTTTCAAATTCATCAATGCTAAGATGATGATTTCTAACTCATCCATGTTGCGGACATATCTCAGGAAAAAAAAGCATATACAGTATATATAAAATTTCTTAATTATTTAGAATACTGTATATTAACTTTGCTCTGTGCCTGGTCACTGTGCTGCTTTCCTATATTTTTATTTTTCAAACTATTCATTTTGTAGATAGCTGCCGCCATCGTCTGGAAAATCGGTCATCTCTCCAGCTGATATCTTTTGTCCCAAGTACAGATAAAATAAAAGCTAAAAACAAAAACAGAACTATTGTTCCCTGTAAATGATTCCTTTTCCGTATTCGAAAGTCCATGTACTCTAAAATGCTATTTGAGTTTTTCCTAGATACCGGTGAGGATTTCTGTATGTATACTGTAAGCAGTAATAACTGAGCGATACAGCAGGCTACCTGGATTACAGAAGAGCAGACCTTTCTGTAGCACAGAAGCAAAAGTGGAACAAGGTGCTTCATGACAGCAGCAGCCACACTCTGAGTATGGTAACAAGCAAAAGGTTTATTCCCTGCTGAAAAGAGAAGAAAGAAAACACGATATTTCAGCCGTGTAGCCTTCTTCAGGTGTGAGCACCTGAAGTGTGAGCTCACACCTGAAGAAGGCTCCACGGCCGAAACGTTGTGTTTTCTTTCTTCTTTTTTTCAGCATGGAATAAACCTATTACTTGTTCCTGTATTACCATAGACTAATACTCTATATGGAATTTTGTTACCCTCCCTGAATTTAATTCTGAAAGGTACATTTTATTACTTTTGCTTAATACTCCACATTACCCACCCTGCATTTAATTCAGTAGAATACAATGTATTACCATTGAAAAAAACTCAACATGAAATACTGTTACCCCCCTGTATTCAGTTCTGAAAAGTACAATGTATTGACACTTACTAATGCTCTATAACAGAATATTGTGTTGCCAACTCTGTATTTAATTCTGAAGAGTACACTGTATTACCATAGACTAATACTCTAAATGAAATATATTTAACATTATTAAAACTATTTGCATTGGTTGAAATGTGGTATTTGTTTCTTGTATTTTATTAGTTTTTAATAAAAAGCAATGCGGTATTTTGTGATGGCATTTACTGCGGCCTAGATTAAATTAATAAAGAGAAATATTTGAATAGGTTAGCTTTTGTTTGTTGTGCTTGCCAATTGTTTTAACTTCCAGATAAAAGGAGCTGAGCTTCAATGAAATGGGCCTGGACATATCAAACTGACATCTTAAAATCTTCTCAATTTACTTACTTATCTGGAATTTTAAAACCATCTGGATCAATTGTAACAATTTTTAAAGCCGGAACATTATCGGATAATGTGTGGAGCTCACGATTCACGGTGCCTTTTAGTGACAAGGATAACTGGGAAGAGGAGAGTGGCTCGTGTGCAGACAGTGTAATGACTGTTGCTCAGGACTCTCTCGTCTTCACACCACAGCAAGCGACTCAGGAAAAGACCTGTCAAAACGTCTCTTCACGTAAGGAGAACGGCTCTTTGCATTTGTGATTTTACTGTCTAAGCCCGCTGCTTTGTAAAAATAAAATACACATATTGGATAACAAAAATGTTTGAGAAATTTGAGACAGAAAAAAAACCAATATGGAAATAGCCAGAATCGACAATTCCAGACGAGGTCAGAATGGCCCAGAACAGGGGTGAAACAGCCAAAGAAGACGACTGCAGAAACTGTTCCTGCAGCACCGGGTTAAATGTGCTGGGACAGCAGTGGTGTTCACAGCCTGAGCAGGTCATGGATCCACCCAACAGACTGCTCAAGAAGGGAGGCTGAAGACAAAGCACAAAACCAGCCTCCAGCTCAAAGGCTCTTGAAACGGGCCAGGTTGCAAGACCTTTGACAGTCGTACAGAGTTTACTGCAACCCTCTTAGACAGGGATTCCCAATCCTGCTCCTAGAGGAGCACACCCATGCTGGTTTTCATCACAGCTGAGCTTGATTGGCTCACTGAAGCCTTAATCAAGCAACCTGCCAGTTCGATGAGAACTAACGAGTTGGTTGATTGGAATATTGGCAGCTTTTTTTGCTCACCTGTTTGGGATTTTGTTTCTGCTTATGAGATGGATTTGTTCATAAGCAACTTCCAACATGTTAAAGAGCTAAAAACGGCCGAACAGTTGAAATCACTCCTGTTAGCAAGTCCACTGTGTGCAACTGAGGGCTGGGCAGGGAATCAAACCAGCGGGTGAATGGTCCTAAAGGAGAGGATTGGGAGCTCCTGATCTAGACAAGCAGGATTAATGTATCTCATAGAATATAATAGATAAATACAGTACATGACTGTAAAGTAAGAGCCTTTAGAAATTATGGAATAGGAATAATGGGATGACTGCAGCAGCTGCCAGATCAAGGTAGCCTGAAGCCAGAGTAAATACGACCCACACAAAGCACAAGAGTATCCTGCTTCTATTGACAAGACCTGCCTGAATTTGCATGCCCAACTTCAATGGAAAGGGAATTGCAAATGTGTGCAATTAAACTATTTTCATAACATTTCTTAACAGATGCTAAATATACAACAGAATAATAGGGAAATACCTAACCCAGGCATAAAGAATTTGTTTACCCACATTATTGTGTGCTACATTAACAACTACAAGCCCTTTTCCTGAAGTGTGCTGCAGCACAAGTTATAGGATGCTACAGAAACACATGGCTGCCTCAATAACTTTAGGTCTTCCAGGGCGCACAACTGCCATTACCAAAGAGGATGAAAGTAATTGATTACAATACCTTTATTAATCAATGATTAAAAGCACAATATGGGAAGCAGATGTTTTATTCTATCAGATAAGAAAAACCCACAGCTAATGAATGTGGTTCCAACTCCCTTGAGGTCTGCTGTGCTTTTTGATGGTCGGCTGGCAATGTGTTCAGTACTTTCCGCAGGACGAACTGAAGCATCCTTTTCCTTGCTCCAGGAAAGTGCAACCCCTTGCTGCCTCCAGCCACGCGCCCTAAACCCCCAACAAGGCAGGTTCACCCAGCTGGTACATGTATTGTCCTGCTGATGTGATCCCTCTAACTGCAAACACCTCGACCAGCTGTTTCACCATCAAGCTGCTTCTCTCTGCTGACTGCAGGCCACCAGACTGTATTCTCCATTTTTGTCTGTTTAAAAGAGGGTCTGTGAGGGCCTGTCGAAAAGCCTGCCTCAGTGCAGGACTGGCTCACACTCTGTGTGTGAGTGGGTATACAAGGTTTCCTTGTATTCTACCACAAGGTTTCCTCTGCAAACACCCCGTTACTAAGGAGACCTCTCAAATTCACAAACAGCAGTCCTGCTTTCGCCTACGGAGAAGGCAAGAAATGTTGAGCAAAAATGTAAATGAATCATCTATATGTTGAGTAAAAATACCATAATTGTAAAATAACAAGAGCCCAGTCATTCCATACAACAATTGCTATAGAAATAGAACTGCGACGTTCTACATGTATGCATTGCAGAAATATACAGATCTGTACCGGGAAGCTACCAGACAGTTTGCAGTCCTGCTGTTTTCAGTTTTAAGATCGATAATTTGGTATACAACTTTCAACACACCCTCCAGGGCAGCTATTTCAGAGCATAGCTTAATAGAGTGCAAACTGTGAATTCTGTCACCCAAAGTGCAAGGAGTATTCAGAGACAGGGTTTTGTTGCTGTTGTGTTTTAGCCTCAATCAGCTGATGATGACCTGATTCGGGATCAACTCAGAGTGTTTGGCCTTTCGGCATCCTGGGGGAGAGACCTAGGGTTTTGTCTATAAATAAGCTGCAAAAAAGCAACATTTACAGTCTGTGTATTCACAGACATCTTCACCACATCAGCGCACGAAGATTACTAGACTGTACCGCACAATACCTGTCGGTTGTCCTGTCAAATCAGCGGGGATGCTGGATTGGAGATAATGTCACTACTGTCCAAGTATTAATGCTGCAGCTTCAATACTGTAAGGCACACATTCTAGTTCTAGATTATTTACAGTGTCTCTGATTTACCAAATAGCCATTGAGTGTTGGGGCAATATTGAGGATATGGTTAATACCTGCATGCAAACCAGCTTAATGTCTTCGATGACACCAAGGTTTTGCACTTACAGAGGTTCCAAAGCACAGCTCTAAAAAGACTGACCTGGTAATGCAGATTTGTTGCATCCAGTGATAGAAATCAAGTTAATGCACTTCACCGGTTCAGGTTTTCAGCCCTCTCGTTCAAAACATGAACCCAGCATTGGCCTAGACAGGGAGAAAATATCTGCCCAATAGGTTCCAACACACGTGCTTCTCTTTTAGGCACTACAGTTATAATATTGCATAGTGCTGTTGTGATAATCACCTTTATGCCAAGGTGACTATAACTTAACTTTGCCTGACTTGTACATCACAGCTATAGCTGCATGCAATGCAAGGTAATACATCTCCTAGCACCAAGAATGCACCCCAAAAATCAAGCGAAGAAAGGGCTGTCAGCTGGCGAAACTGTAAGTCAAAGATGGCCTGTAGACTAGGAGCTTTTATTGCTGCTGATGGTGGGGGGGGTTATGGTGGTACCGGGAGGGAAGACGGCCCTGGTGCAGCCCCCTCACAGGAGTATGGGAGACCTGCAGCCTCCCGCCACGATCTGGATCTTTACCACAGTAAAGTGAATGAGAATCACCTGTCTGCCTAAAGAACTGGTATAATCCTGCACTGTAAGGCACCATTTTACACGGGTCCTGATGCTGAAGTGTCCTGTATCTGTGTACTTGCTGTCTTGAGACAGGCGCCCTGAAGTTGACTCCAGCGATCTGAGGCACGTTTTTCTAAAGGCGTTCTGTGCTGTCCTGTTCGTTGCTGTGGTGGCAGCACTGCGGCGTATCTGCAGCCCTCAGTACTCCCGGATTGCGAGGCTGTGGGGCGCACTTCCGGTCCCTAAGGGAGTCTTTGAGCGCGTCCACCCTAGAGAGGCTCCACGTATTTAGCGGGGAAGAGGCCCTGGCGGCCATCTTTGCTGCAGCCTCTCCACCAGGCCTGGTCCACCGCCTCCACGACGCTGATGATGTCGCCGGGCTCCAGGGACAGCTCGGAGTCGTCTTCTGCGAGGGTGACACACAGAGGCAGAGAGAGAGGGTGAGAGCGGAGCCCGGTGTGGCCCAGCCACTCCCTCGCAAACGAACAGCAGTTACAAACACAGATCAAACTCTAAACTCCTCTTCAACTCCTCCTCGGTTGGTCCCTTAACCAAGCTCATTATTTCACTGACTGAACCAATGTAACCCTGCTTCTTCTTAAGGTGGTACCAGGAATTAACATATAAGTTGCTATATAAAGGCAAGAAATAATAGATCAATCAACCCATTTATCCATTCATTGCTTACTGACATTAATGAGGACATTTGAAGATGGAACAAATGGGCCAAAATGACTTTCTGACAATGCTCCAGTGGCGTGAAGCAGGCTTAAGAAATGTAACATTCAATGGGCTGCAATGGTGAAGCTCCACCAAGACAGGCCAACCTACTGTTTCACCAATACGCTGGGTCTCACTGGCCTCTTTAAGCACAGCTCAGCCTGCTCACTGCACTACATACAGTATGTATTTAACTGATCTAATGTTTGCATCCCTTTACACAGCAGGATATTCTACTATTCAGGTAAAATAAGGCTATTTTACAGCAGCAATTCAGGTGTAATTCGAACCCACAACCTTCCAGTCACAAGCCCAGAGCCTTACGCACTGCTCCACACTGCAGCCCACAGCCTAATGCCTCTGTGTGGCTTTATCTTGGTTTCAAATGCAGTTGGTAAGCTGAACGTTGCAGTGATTTGTCATGCAAATCCCTGCCTATGCACTGATGAGCCACAGACACTAGTCTGAGCTGTGGGTGCCGTCGGGTGGTGTGACAGACAGGCACAGTAACCTGAACCCTGCCGTCTGGGTTACATCACGCCTCTCACTCGAATGAATGTGAAGGAGACAAAACTGTCTCGCCGGCCGTTTAGCACGGCCCAGAAACAAAGGCCCGGTGTGATTTGACAGGGATGGGCAGAGACCGCACAGCACCTTTCAGACATAATCTTCATTAAAAGCCTTTGAGTGACAGATAAATGGTTCTCTAGGGTATTTTTCAGATTAAATTAGCGAGCTGCAATGTGTCAGAGTGGGGGTAATTGTGGTTCTAGAGAAGGTGGACAGGACAGTTCCAGTTATTTATAACCCGAAATGTCCAACCTCTACGGTAACTCAGTCACTGTAGCCTTCACACTACAGACCCTGCCCAGCTCTCACTGAGTTTGAGTATCCTGCCAAGCAGAAATGCACTTTAGCTGTTCTTGTTTTTTAGAAACGTACTGTACGGCACACTACACTGCACCGAGATGAAGCCACTTATTGGCATTCTGGACACAGCAGTTCATGCTGACCCCCACCTTCCATGAGGAAGTCTTACTTCCTCAGCTACAGCACGGAGCAGGGCAGGGGCGGCTGTAACACCAGGACCTGCTTCTATCCCAGCACTAGTACAGGGACCGGATACCAGGCGGTGTTTAGGACCCTGTGGGGACCCTCTGCTGGAGCAGCTGTTTACCTCAGTGCACATTCCAGCAGCTGTTGTGCAAGATCATCTAAGCATATCAAGCCAAGAAAATTAGTTTATTGACATGAGGAAATTACACCACAGAAACTGGAACTGAGCTGAAATATTGTGCTCAAATGAAGGCACTGAACACAATGATACATTGAATGGGGGAAGGTCTGGTGGCACAGCACCTACTGTAGCATTGCTGCCTCCCAGCTCTAAGCAGGGCCGGATTTTGGTGTCCCTAGGCCCCAGGCACTGTCACTCCACAATGTGCAAAAAGAGGGGTAAAGGCCAATTGAGTGACGTCGACTGACATGATACACTTTAAACCCCTCTAATGCTAAATCACGTGATTGATGGAGTCGACCGCAAGCCTGTTGTTTCAGCTCATTTTTTGTTAGTCACTAGCGTTTCCCTGCTTCATAGGCCCTAAACTTTTCGTAGGCCCAAGGTAGTGTGCCTACAGTGCCTCATGGGAAATCCGGCACTGGCTCTGAGACCCAGGCGTGTGGAGTTTGTATGTTCTCCCTGTGTTTGCATGTGTTTCACCTAACACCAGCAGGCTTTTTGTAAATAAACATATTTTTGTAATCTGTTTCTATTCCAGGCAAAAAGAGGGTCCTGAAATATAATAAAGCAGGCAAGTCCTTTTTCAGACTCCTACTCTGTGTCAGAGATACTGCTGTCAGCACTGTACAAAAGCTGCACAACCTCCTTGCACACCTGCAGTTAAACCAAGGTGTTATATAACACATTTCTGGGATGCCTCCTAAAATAGCTCTCTGAGATGGTATTGAGATTTAACATGATCCCCACCTACATGACAGCAGCTCAGTTCCTTAAGCAAGCAGCACTCTTGTGAGATGTTACACAATGTTCTGCCTTGCGGATTAAAGTGCCATGTGGCACTGGGGTAAAAATGAAGCACAATGCTTGCAGCATAGGAAGATGTAAAGGGTTTACATAGGACAAAGAGCTGAGGAGATACATTAAGTAGTTAGGTGACATGGTAGTTGGCTGTGCTGCATCACAATTGGGCTTCATTTCCGATTGGGGTGCCTGTCTGTGTGGAGTTTGCATGTTCTAACCAAGGCTTTGTGAGTTTTTAGTTGCTCCGGCATCCTGCCACAGTGCCAAGAGTGCCCAGATTAAGCAGTAACTAATTTGGCCCTCTGTGAAAGGACAGTGTCCCCACGATGCTGCATCACAACCCAAGGATACTGAGCTCAATTCCCATTCCAGTTTGGCTGTAATAGTTAGGTTCAACAGTACTCTAGGATCCAGTGAAGAACTAAGACTGACAAGTTGTCCTTGTCCTTTTAATGCTGTGAAACAAATTGCTTATCATTTTCTGGAAGCAATAAAAAAGGCCTGATTCATACCCTACTGTCAAATAAGATGCTAACAACTGCTCAAGTACATCAGTGCAAAGGGCCTTCTCTCAAAACCTTTCTTAAATTAATAAGGCTGGCTGTCTTCTATAATCCTCAAGCTTATTTTGCTCTGCACCAGATTTGACACTGTCCTTTAAATGTCTTCCACACAGTGTACATACCGACTTTTCAGCCTCGCAATATTCCTTTCTTGAATTCTTTACAGCATTCTTTATTCTCTAATTTGTAAAGCACTCTTTAGCTGTGGTGTGCTACGGTTTCAGAAAGTTTTAAAAAGTGCTTCAGCAGTTGGTGTTGAGGTTTGATGGAAGTTCAAAAGGCTGTAGATCAGATTAGCAGCAGCGTGACAGGTGCACTGTGTTACATATGTGACCACAAACAGGAGTGGCTATATTAAAAATAATACCAGCAACACCTCCCTCAGCAGACGCAAAATCAGAGTGATTGGGTGTGAAATTTGTGATGAGTCCTGCGTTCGTTTGTGCTGAAGAATGAGCGAGCTGATCAGGATTGAACACAATGCTGAGCGCCTAGTTATCGTAAAAACCTCATTATCACAATCTTGATTAATAATCGCTGGCAGTTGAATTCTAATTTGAGACGCCGAACTAGGGTGCTGTGCACCTCGTGACGTTGTTTTGCTAATACTTCCTGAACGCATCAGGATGGTCTCATGAGTTGAATATTACTGTACAAACACTTTGTTATTGTAACAGGGCTGCACTATTCTTTCAACGTAATAAGAGAATGCAAATAAAAGGTTTGAGTGTGGGATCCTTATTTACATGCATTCCTTTACCTTTCACTCCCTCTCTGCCTTTACACGACACGATGTCTTTATTAACCCTTAACATGCCAGAGAAGAAGCCTCAAGCCCACTGTACCCTTTGAGAGTCCAGGACACAGGCTCATGGTTTCTTCTGCTCAGATGAAAAATCATTACTTTGCCTGAAGTCTTAGGAATTAGGAGAAAAAAAATGAAACAGCATTCTGAGTTTATTCCACTTCTTATTTTACCAATTATGTAGATTTTTGATGGGGGATTTTCATTTAGCGTGTTCTGCTTTTTTTAGTTGATTGAGGACTGAAATAAAAAAAAAAGATTCCCCACTCTTAAATGATTAAAAAGCGATGAATGATCTCAACGGTTGCTAAATTCCCTGAATGCCAAGACAGAACGCAAATTCAAAGGAAGAGCAGTTTCAACTGTTCAGAAACAGCAGGAGGCTGCCATCTGCTGGACAGTTTCGGAACGGACGCTCCGCGAGATGTGTGGTCAAGTGACGGGTCACGTTTCACACTCTTGATGTCTTTCAGAGCCAACAACAGGGGCAAGATGTGCAAGTGCCTTGCAAGAGCCTCTGAGTTTAATTAAAAGAATCGGCAACACATGATCGGAAATGAAAGGCAATTCTGAGTGAGAGGGGGAGCCCTGTTTCACCCTTACAAACCAAAACCTTTGGAAATGATTTCGGCTGTTTAAAATCAGTGAGGACTGCAGTTCCTATGGCTCTCTGCTTGACGCCCTGAGCAGATGGCACCTGTCTCCGGATTCCTCACTGCTATCTGCCCGCTGAAGTGAGCTCAGGGAGGATGTTGCCAGTCCCCCAAACCCACCCAAGCCCTGCCCCTGGTCCGCACAGTCAAATCCATCTTCCGTTGTTCACCAAGTAAAAAAAATAACCATGTCCCTAGTGATTCCCAATACCAGTCAGCAGCTGTTACTATGTGCTTCCTGCCTGGGCGCTCAAGTTCACATACTGTATGCTGTAGAGAACCAGACTCCTGGCTGATACAGGTCTTCCTGCAGGAACAACACCTCCCATAATCCCCTGCGAGACTTCCTGGAGTGTTTCTGCATCGCAAGTTGCCAAGCTGCTTGTCAATTCCGACACCCGAAGGTCCTGCCCAGGCCTGATGTTTCTCCACGGGACTGACTGATAAACCACCCCCTTCGTGCTCCTGAAACAATGTGCCAGATGGAGGCTCACCGCCTGGAGTGTGAGTTACCAAGCTCATGTGGCAATTCCCAGCCAGGCTGGCCTCTAATCCGCACACAGTTTCAACTACACTACAGCCGAGCTGGCATACAGTTCGGACAATCGGATACACGGGCAGGTGTATTTCTCTGTGTGTGTGCCATGGACTCACCTGCCTGGTAGTCACACAGTGCTCGTACACATAGCTTCCTCTCTGGCTCTGGGGACTCCTGCAAAGACAAACAAGGGGTCAGATGATGAAGAGAGGGTGGACAATTGGTTTTACGTGATATGGCTGTGTGTCCGCAGGGGTGGAAGCTTCTGAATGGCAGCCACACACACACTGCACACTGGTGGTGGTGGAGGGGAGTCCCCATTACCTGTAAAGCGCTTTGAGTGGAGTGTCCAGAAGAGCGCTATGTAAGTGTAAGCAATCATTATTATTACCTCTCCATTCTCCTCCTCCTTCTGCACTTCCTGCTCCTGCTCCTGCACCATGGAGTCCTCCTCCATCCCATCATGCCTCACTGCACAGAGACTGGACTCGGACACCACAGGTGCGCTCAGGTCAGTGTCAGGGGAGTCAAAATGATCTGCGGAGACGGAGAGACGGAGCGTCAGGGGAAGAGAAATACGGGCGGGTCTCGAAAGTGTCTGCCTATAACTAGCCTGGTACTGATCCTCAGATTCAATCAAAGGTCCAGGAGCAGTGCTTCTCGGAGAGCAATATCTCTGAGAACGAGAGCTTATAACAGTCCTTAAAATGAGTGGACCTCAGGTTACCTCATCTGAATCATGCACTGGCTGTAACTCCAGGTGTATCCAGCGAGTTAAAAACACTCCGACCTCCGATTCCACCGTAAGGATTTCATGCCCCGCCCTCCCTGTCTCCCTCTCCTTGCTGATTGGCCACTGGATTCCCAGGTATCCAATACCTGCTGTGCCATTCTGCTCCGAAACCTGCTCTCCATTCTCTTGCTGCCTCTCATCTTCAGGCGTCCCCTCATTGGCCGGCTGCACCGCTGGCTCCTCCCTCTCCAGTCCCGACTGTTCTGTGTCTGTAAAACACAAGGAAGGTCAGCACTGCCTCCTGCTGGGTCACATGACTCAGTGGGAGGTGAGGCTGCAGTTATTCAGGCAGTAAAGGCTCTGTGATGTACATGTATGTGCTGCAGAGCTCCCTGGATATGAGCCGTCAGCCAGGTATCAGCCAGCAGCGGCCAGCAGTGGCAAGCTCACTGCTTCACCTGTCGGGAACTTGACATTAACTTGGAAATGGAAAGACATCTTAAAAACTGACAAAACCCGAAAGATCGCCGGTGCTGATCTAGCAATGCTTCCAATATTACCCGGGGAGTCTGTTTTTAATTTTAATTAAAAGAATAATTTAAAATTAAATTATTTTAGTGCAAAGTTTAAGATATCTACACTTTTCATTTAAAAAAAAATCAACTTTCGTAGAAAATTGAATTAATATATTTGTTTTTTTCCAACTCCCTTGGTCAAAATATGACCATCTGGTCTAAACACTTTACTCATCAACATAGGTCCATGCAAAATCAGAGTTGGATCCATTAAAATCCTATTCAGGTGATATAAAAAGGAGCACAGGGGACAGAATTAGAAGAAAGGGAAACTGAGATGTACTGTATGTAATGACAGTTTGTATGAATTTTTGGACAACAGTAAGGACTGATTTGCTCCACAATGCAGCCCGTCTCCCCCTCCATGAACACTCCTTTTCCAAGAACACAAGATCCTCACGAACCAGAGGAGGCCAATAGGCCATCTTGTCCATGAGACAGTAGCGAAAAGAACCCAGGATCTCAACCAGGCGATTCTTGGCTGTACCCAGGGTGTCAGCTTCAACAGCATGGCTGGATCGTTTGTGCTGTACTCCTAGAACCCTTTATGGAAAGGAGTTCCTCCTCTGCTCATTTTTAAATGTAACCTACAGTAGAGCAGGGCGCTCACTGGAGCAATCTGAACAAATCCAGTAGCACAGAGGAAAAGCAGAAGCATTCCACCCAGGGTCTGAACCCCCCCTGCCCCAGTCTGGGCTGAAGAGACTCTACTCCGCGCTGCTGCGCTGCTCAGATACCTGCTGTGATCGGCTCCTGGCCGGCGTGGTGGACCCTGTCAGCCTCCCTGCCTTCTTCAGCTGTTCCTCCGATCAGGTCTGGCTCTAGGGGTGGGGCCGAGGGCCGTGGTGCTTCGCTCTCCGGCTCTGTGAAGACAACCTCGGCTCCGTCTTCCTCCGTGGCCCTGGCAGCCACGAGAACAGCGCTCCCGGCCCCTGCCATCCTCTCTCCCAGGGGCACCAGCTCCGGCTCCAGGCAGAGCTCGGCTGTCGGATCTTCCTGCTCGGACGTTTGGAGGACCTCTGTACTCGGTTCAGCCTGTCCTGCCAGGTAGGGCTCTGTGGCTGCTCGAGGCTCCAATTTAGAAGCTGCTTCAATCTCCGCAAGCCCAGATCTCTCCTCCTCCTCCTTCTCCTCTTCCTCCTCCTCCTCCTCTTTCTCCTCCTCCTCTTTCTCCTCCTCCTCTTCCTCAGCCACCGGTGGAATGCTGGAGTCCAGTTCTGCCTTATAGACGGCCTCAGCTCTCGTGCCCAGGTCTGCTTTCAGTTCACTCACCGTGCTGTTAACTATGTACAGCTCTGGAGAGGAAGAAGAAGAAACTCCAGTGTGTGGATGGTTTGCACTTCATTAATAGCCCTGCACAAGTCTGCACTTCACAGTCTTCACGATCAGCCCGACATAGCAATACGCAGATGAGCACTACTGATTGACGTGGGACCTAAAACAATAACAACCTGATCCACCAAGATCTGAGACCTGATTCAGCGAGATCTAAGAACTGGCTCTGTGAGGCTGATAGCTCTCCCCTCGCAGATTTATACTCGTCTAGGGTGAGAAAGAGGGTGACCCCTCGCAGCCCGGCCACTCTCACGGCACATGGCGCTGATATTTTTTGTCAATATATGCAGTACTCATTGTACATTTTATTATTCAACTGTATGTACTTTTAAATGGAACAGATCACCGAGATTTGTTTTTATCTGTAGATTTCTTTCTTTGATTTTATGGGAGGTTATGTTGACACCTGCACCCAGAGAAATTCCTTGTATATTTTGTACTTGGCGAATAAACGTTTCTGATTCTGGTTCTGATGACAACACCTTAGCGACGGGAACACAGAGGTGCAGCCAATACCTTCCTGTCACTCCAGAATATATCTCTCGGCTCTACCAGTGCCCTCACAGGTGTAGTAGGTGAGGTGACTGCTTACCTGCAGCCGGGGGACGGTCTTCCTGTGTGCGGGGAGGACTGGGGGCAGCCGGGGGGTCAGGGGGCAGGGCAGAGGTGGGGGCAGCAGGGATACAGAGGGCAGGCTGGGCCTCTGACAGGCTGCCTGGGCCTGCAGGGGAGACTGGGGGGTCAGGCTGGGGCGAGGCGGGGAGGGCTGGGCCGGGGGGCTGGCCGTCTGGCGCGGCGGCCGGGGCGGGCGAGCTCTGGGGGGCCGCAGAGGCAGGGCGCTGCCTGCGGAGGGCTGGGCGCGGGGGAGAGGTGGGAGGGGAGGCCACAGGGGCCCCAGGGGCCCCAGGCCCATCTCGGGCGCCGGGCTGGAAGGCGGGCTCAGGGCTGGAGGGCGACAAGGGGCCCACCGCGGGGGCGGGGAACGGGGAGGGGGAGAAGGGAGACACCACGGTGGGGCTGCGCGGGGAGGTGGGCGTGGAGGAGTCACACCTCCCAAAGATGAAGGCGGTGTCCGTCAGGCTGCGCTGGTACCGGCGGAAGGTGGGTTTGCCTGCGGAGAGATGGAGGAAGAGGGGCGTTCGTTATCTTCGCGCACACAGCCAGACACACTGCTAAAACGCCCCCCTCGCCCCCGAGCTGTCCCCCACAACGGGCCTGACCTGAGCGGGGGGAGACCGGACTGCTGGAATTGTGGGAAGAGGAGGAGGAGGACAGCTGTCGGAAGAACTCCCTTGGGTTCATGGAGCGCTGAGACACCAACACCGCTGCCTCCTAGGAAACAGGAAGAGAGACACCGCGCTGTCACCATACTCGAGAGCATGGGTTCACACAGCACTGCAGCACACAGCAGGCTCGGAATGTGTCCTACAGTATGGACACCAGTCTTCACTTCTGGACAGGCTCGGCATGTCTTCTACAGTATGGACACACACCAATCTTCACTCCTGGACAGGCTCGGCATGTCTCCTACAGTATGGACACAATTCTGCACTTCTGGACAGGCTCGGCATATCTCCTACAGTATGGACACACACCAATCTGCACTCCTGGACAGGCTCAGTATGTCTCCTACAGTATGGACACACACCAATCTGCACTCCTGGACAGGCTCAGTATGTCTCCTACAGTATGGACACACACCAATCTGCACTCCTGGACAGGCTCAGTATGTCTCCTACAGTATGGACACACACCAATCTTCACTTCTGGACAGGCTCGGCATGTCTCCTACAGTATGGACACACACCAATCTGCACTCCTGGACAGGCTCGGCATCTCTCCTACAGTATGGACACAATTCTGCACTTCTGGACAGGCTTGGCATGTCTCCTACAGTATGGACACCAATCTGCACTCCTGGACAGGCTCGGCATGTCTCCTACAGTATGGACACAATTCTGCACTTCTGGACAGGCTTGACATGTCTCCTACAGTATGGACACAATTCTGCACTCCTAGACAGGCTTGGCATGTCTCCTACAGTATGGACACACACCAATCTTCACTCCTGGGCAGGCTCGGCATGTCTCCTACAGTATGGACACACACCAATCTGCACTCCTGGACAGGCTCAGTATGTCTCCTACAGTATGGACACACACCAATCTGCACTCCTGGACAGGCTCAGTATGTCTCCTACAGTATGGACACCAATCTGCACTCCTGGACAGGCTCAGTATGTCTCCTACAGTATGGACACCAATCTGCACTGCACTGCCGAGTGTATGAGTGTATAGAATGTATGATCATGTCACTATAGCGACCAGGCCTGACCTCTCCGTGACCTTCACAGATCTGCGGTCACATATCAAGACAGTCTTCACTACTTCACTTCCTGTGGAGGTGTGATCTCTTAACAAGCGGCACTGGAGATGTCACCTTGCGGGGCATTCACAAAAACAACCAAAAACCACATCCTATTATTTTTAAATTACCTTCATAGCTATAGATCTGTGACAGATTAGCTAGCTGTACCGGCCTCTCATTAGGCCCCTCCTATAGAGGTTAAAAACTGTTCTGAATTACCATGTTGCCATACTGCTTGCTTGAAGTGCTGAGGTAGTGGTAACGGCTAACTCCCAGTGGTGAACATGTACAAATTAAGAAACAATAATAATAATAACAACAACAATACCTGATGTCTCTTGATTGCCCTTATTACTCATTAATCATGAATTGTTTGTTATTATTGATACTGATTTGCCTGTAATTTTTGCCGGCCAACTCATTATATGAATAGATCAATGCACTGGTGATTTTTGGAAAGAAATGTCAGCATGAAATCAAAGGGAAGCATCTCTGCCTATATACCTGTTTTGCCTGGAATAAACACACGTGAACAGAGTACAGAGAGAGTCTCGGCCATGGGCACGACGTGAGTCGAGAGGGGAACTCACCGCTGCCTTCTCTATGGACTCACTGCGGCGAAAACGGACCCTCATCTCCTCCTCGTGCTCCCTCTGCTGCGCCTCCTACAGGACACACGGGGAACTGCGCATTACACACAACCGCAGTACTCACCCAGCCCCTCCATTCACAGAGACCGGGTTTACAAATCTTCGCTATACAACTATAACAGCGTGCATATTCCTACCCATTTTTCATCCAGACCGCCCACCAAACAGGTCACGAAATCATCAGTGTTTTTAGAACTCGTACACATTTCATTTAGTCTGTTCATCTACTGAACTGTAAGTGTTCATCTATTTACAGTCCTGGGGTAAATAGAGTCATACGCTGTCATAATCAGCAACAATGATGCTGATTAACACTGGACTTCGGCTAATCAGGGCTCTATTAGGGTACAACCAAGGAATGCTGAGAGAATTTCTAACTCTCAGAAATGAATCGGAAGGTTTTGCATAGAAAATCATGGGAATTTTATTTTTGGTTCACCAGTTTCCACCTTGGGACCAGCTTTCGAGGCACGAATAAGGTTTGTCCATGGAGGGTGTGTGTGTGTGTGTGTGTGTGTGTGTGTGTGTGTGTTTGTGTACAGTACTGCAGCTGCCTCTCTCCCCTCTCACTCGGAGACACACTCCCGCCTGCCCAGGCACGCTCACTCACCCACTTGGCCTTCTCCAGCTTGCGAGCCTCCGCCTCCTGGAGAGCCTGCATTCTCCTGGGGGGCACAGAGCCACAGACACAGGCAGTGAACAAGGGGCGCTCCAGCAGAGCACGGTCACAAAGCAAGAAACACTTCCCAGAAGCAAGTACTAAAAAACGAACAAAGACTCAGCAATGAAAAAGCAGAACAGCGTGCCACTTGATCTACATCAGAGCTGCAGGTCTACCAGAGCAAGAATGAAGCCAAACCGAGCCTCGGGGCCAGAGTGTTGATTTTCTACACAGCCTCTGCAGTTTGTCCTTTCTTGTGGAGAAAAGTTTTACATTCGTTTCTGGCAGCCCCTGGGCTGTAAACCAGCATAGCCCTACTTGTTGAAGCTCACCGATTTGTATCATACAGTGGGTGGGGTGTATTTGAGGGCGGTGTGGTGGCTCTGTGGCTAAGGATCTGAGCCTGTGGCCGGAAGGTTGCCGGTTCGTATCCTTCTCCATTGGGCCCCTGAGCAAGGCCCTTCACCCCAACTGCTCCAGGGACGCCGTATAAATGGCCGACCCTGCGCTCTGACCCCCAGCTTCTCTCCCTGTCTGTGTGTCTCATGGGGAGCAAGCTGCAAAAAGGGGGTCTGCAAAAAGACATATTCCTCATACAAGAATTTGTACATGACCAATAAAGTGACCTTCTCTCTATACAGAGCCTCCTAAGGTCCTTTGTGAGGAGCTCTTGCACAGCTTGTAGAGCTGCAGTGTGACTAGACCATCACAAGAGGGAGCCAGTGTGTTAGAAACTGCAGGGCCTGGGGAAGGGTGGCCGCAGCGCCGTCTCGGGGGGGGGCTGGGGGACCGCCGTGCGCCTCCCACCTCTGCTCCAGGATGAGCTGCTCCTTCTCGCTCAGCTTCCTCTCCCTCTCCTCGGCCTCGCGCCTCTCCTGCAGCACCCTCTCCCTCTCCCAGCGCCGGCGCTCCTCCGCGACCCGCCGGCGCTCCTCCTCCTTGCGCTGCTCCTCCTCCCGCTGGGGGCAGAGAGGGAGGGGGGTTACGGCCGCGGACGCCGGACAGACGCCGGACAGACGCCGGACAGACGCTTCCCCTCCTGCTTTCAGCCCCTGCTGCTACATTTCTAGTTCAGTTCGGTTTCCTGCTTCCAGGCGTATCTGTAAACCTGCTCTCAGCTCTTAAAAGGTCAAGTGGGATTTTCTCATCAGTATCAACTCTGTGCCACACCTGGACCTCAGCCGCAGGAACAGTAACACTCACTGTGGGCGCGTCTCAGTCGTGGTGTTGCTCCCTCTGTGGGGGTGTTGGCTATACTGCCATTCCCACTGTGTGCAAGTCTGATAAGAGTTTCTCTGTATTTGCGTGTCTGATACCATGTCGGTCCTGCTCTGGGAGGGTCTGATACAGCACTCACAGAGCTCACGTATCAATAAACTAACAGCCGCTGCCCACCGACGGACCGCTGGACCTCTGCAGTTTTTGTGAGTTAACATCCACAAAACAAATGCCTCAACTGACAGATTTTCTAATATTATTTCTGCATACAAGTTGTTTTGCATGATATTTTGTGCTGTTGGGTCATTACTTGGAAACTGGTGAAACGGAAAGAGCTACTTCTTTACACAAAGGGTTGCGGGAGTCTGGAACGAGCTACCCAGTCATGCTGCTGAGGCTGATACCCTGGGGCTTCATTCAAGAAACAGCTGGTTGAGATCCTTGGATCAACTATCTACTAACTTCCACCTGGGCCCAGGCCAGCTGGGCTGGATGGCTCCTGTGGTCTGTAGCTGGGCTTGCATTCTTACTTCTGGGCTTCTGATGTTGGTATAGAAGGGCTTTTCATGACCTGGTCTATCCCACTGGGCACCAGCAGAAGCCGGACAGTTTGTGTGGAAACTCACCTCTGCACGTGCCCAGAACGAATCCCTGTTGATCCGTCTCATCTCCATGGCCGCGTTCGTCTTCCTGTAGTTTGTGCCCTGGACCATGGGAGGAGGGGGGCAGGACCACCGACAGCCATGTGGAGGAATCACAAGAGTATTGCTTGAGTGCAAAGTGAACCTCGTGTCTATACCATGCTGTCCTCCAGGTCATATCTGCTAACAGCTCAGGTACTGTCATGCAGTTTGAGATTCAGGAGACGTCACTGGTTTGGGCAGGAACAATAAACTTCACTGAGCTACAGCTGGGGTCCCCAGTCCCGGTCTTGGAGGGGCTGGTGTGTCTGCAGGTTTTCCAAATCTCTTCAAACCTGTTGCGTGAGCTGGGAGAAGTTGCTGGACTGGTTAGATGAAGCCAATGAGGAGGTGATTTAAGTGAGATCATGCCCAAACCCTACAGACACACTGGCTGTCCAGGACCAGGATGGGGGTCCCCTGAGCTACCAGACCTGTTTGGAGTCCAAAGGAGGAGGAATAAGAGAACTGGGACAAGGCAGAGCACTGGCTACTGGGGGAAATGAGCAGCGAGAGACAGATAATTGGAAAGGTGGAGAGTCCTTTTGTGGATCAAAAGAGAGGAATCAAGGTTCCTAGACAGGAGGAGAGAAACTCTCCTTAAACCAGTGTGATACACTCCAATTACAAACAAGCACTTTCTTCTGTTTTGACATTTTAACATCCCAAAGGTTCCTTGTGCATTATCATAACCGGAATGAAGCCTAGATACTGATATGTAGGAAAACAATCTTGGCCTGAAATGTAAGACTAGTTTTGGGAATCTGCATTTTGTATTGTGTTGTGTTGTAAAACTGAAAGCTCACGAATAAAGACACGTCTGGGTTGAAATGAAGAAACGTGCTGCTGCACAGCGCCCCCTGTGGCAGAGTGGGATGTGGAGGACCTCAGACGGGCATCTCACCACTGTCTCCTCAGAGCCTGCAGGGCGTGGCACTCTCCTCACCCGGTCCACCGGGGGCGCTATTTTACCGATGACGGCATCGATGGACTCCTCTGTCACCTCCTCCGGGCCGGTGGCGCTGATGAAGACGTGAGCTTCCTGCGAGACACAGAGAGGGGGATTCAGAGAGGAGAGCGACACGGAGGCACACAGAGGAAAGAGAGACTGAACAGCTGTGCCTCCACTTTCCCTGGGAATGTTCACCAAGCAGCACCTCTGCTTACTCGACCTGCCTATTGGTCATTGGTATTGTTACACTGCTGACTGTAGCCCCTGATGTATGTCCATTGATAAGATTAATGAATCACAATTATCATTCCTTCTTCCTATCTGTATTTGTATCCTGAAGACTCCAAAACATGGGCTTCCCCCAGGTGCTTGGTAGGACAACCAAGTGGTAGGACAACTGGCCCTGGGGTGAGTGTGTGTGAGCCCTGCGATGGACTGGCGTCCTGTCCAGGGTGTGTCCTGCCTAGCACCCGTTGCTTGCAGTGAGAAAATGCTGAATGAAAGGATTGAAGGAGACATTGCTTCACCAATATAACTGACAGCTGTCAGGGAGAGTTCTTTCCGGACCCTGTGCAGACGACACAATCCAGGGTGGAGTGAGGAAACGCTGGGAAAAAAGGCATGCAGGAGACAGGGATGAAAACAGGGGGGGCGTGTCCATGGTGTGCTGGTGGTCGGGGGAGGTGTGACCGAGGCAAACGATCCAGGGATGAGTTCAAAGAGGAATCCAAAAACAGGGCAAAAGTCCAAGGCCAGGCGATCCATCTGAGACAGACGATTAAAAACCAGAACCGGGTCGGGACCAGCAGGGGAAAGGGGAGCAGAAACTTAAAAGCATAATGAGGCCAGGGGCATCCAGGTCCCGGGCACGCATGATGCCCGGAATAGCGTCAGCGTCTGGCTTTTAAGGAGAACTGAAAAGGGGTCTGGAACAGGGAGCAGGTGCGGGAGATGAACAACAGACACGGAAGGGCTGGAGCGCCCTGAGGAGGAGGGGTTTGCGATCGTGACCACAGGGAGGCCGGGCACTACAAGCCCAGAGTGAAATGTTGCTCTGCTGCTCTGGCCAACAGTGGCACGGGACCAGGGATGACCAACTCGCCAGGCCCTCAGATCCTCTGTCTCCACCCACTCCTGTGCACACTCATTTTATACAGCTCTGCCATATTAGCTTGGGCGTGCAGTGTTGCCTATTCCAAAAAAACAAAACAACCTTGAGACAGTTTTCCATCTGCTCTTCTTTCCTGGTGCTTTTTTTTAAGGATATTCAAGGACCAAAGGATTTTGCTGCTGATTGTGTTTAACAAGGGGAATGTTGACATTCTGTGATTCCAGTTGCCTAAAATAAACTCCTTAAAGTAAAAGCTGTACTGTATCGAGATTTTTTGTCTTCTAGGTTACCGTAAGTCTCTGTTTCAGGGACAGTGGCATTCCATTTCAAGTGAAAAGAAAAAACAAAATGTAGCATTAACATGGTCAAACCATCCACTACTCCCTACACAAAGACCAAGCTCTGCATATACAGTATCTATCAGCCCCATATGGGACCGTCTCTGTCAAGCCCACAGGCTGCATCCACGCCAGGCGAGCTACCAGACACTGGTGTTTGTGTCTGCTCTGTTATGCGATTCTCTCGCTCAAGACGGTGCAAAATGCAACAGAAGCTTTCACTGCCTTCATTTCACTTGCTGGAGTGTTGAGCAACCATCTAAATGTTTATCGGCAATGAAGCCGGTCTGAATCGCGTGCACGTCAGGGCTTGACTCTCCTGGCTCAGGCCTGAAAGACACCTCAAATCAAATTCCTGGCCATGCAGATCTGCTCATCTCAGGTCCAACCAGAAGAGGGCAGTGCAGACATGTGCACAGTCACTACGTGACTCTTGAGTACAGAAACTTGATAAAGTAAAACCATGGGAAATTAAATAAATCAGATTTGTAGACACATTTACAGAAGTGGGAACTACTCACAATTATGTTGCTCTTTCTTAAATACTGCGTCCTGAATGTGCTCATGGCTCAAGTGTGAAATCTGACATGCAGAGCATTCCACTCACAGACCTTGAGAGACAGACTCTCACACACCTTGAGAGAGAGAAAGTTTATCCTCCCAACACTGGCTGGCTAATGGGAACCAGGATGCAAAACCTTGAAGGAAAGTTTCCTCCCGCAGGCAAAGAAAACACACACCAACATGCAGACTCCTCACAGACAGATGCCTGAGGCTAGAATCAAACCCCGACAGAAACCTAGGAAGCCTGCAAGCACGCCGTCCCTTCAGGAACAGGGGTGCACACTGCTGGCCTAATGTATCATAGAGAACCATCTGTCTTGCTAAGCAGTCACCTCTGCACTCTCCAATGGGCATGTTTCCCTAACAAACTCTGGATTATTAATAGTCACACTGTAAATGTTTTCACAGGTTTCCAGTCTGGAGGTCTGTGTTGAATATTCTGCATTCAGCCCTGAATCAGGAGGGACTGACAGGCCCTGCTGGGAGCCGGGAGAGAAGGTCTGGAATGAAGTTATGTGGAGCACACTTTCACTTTTCACTGTTTCGTTCAGGAATGCGCTGGATAAGGCCAGGCTGCAGGGAAGGTGGCGTGGGACGAAACGGGCAGTCGCGTCAACCTGCTGTCGGCTCTGCATTCAGCCAGCGCACCAAGGCGAGGAAAATCGCACAAGCACAGCCGGTTAGCAAGCCTGTGAGCAGGTTCTGCGCCAATGCAAGCCCTTGCAGCCCCAGACGCTGAATCATTTTACCTCAGAAGGGCTATGCAGCTCATTGCCAAATCCAACAGCATCCCTGGGAATGTTTTTCTTAAATGAGGCTGTTGCTTGTAACAACACAACTTTAATATTGCTTCACCCACACCCTTTCGCAATCTGTCATGAAGGAGCCAAACACTGAAGTGAATGGGACTGTGTCTTTTAATTACTGAGTCCCCTCCTACAGAGCAGAGGGCAGGCAGTGTGCACCTCTGGTTGGGGGTGTAACCTGGTTAATGCAATAATTTCCTAAGCTCCTTGCAATTTTCTCAGCTCCCTTGACCTGGTGCTGTAATGACCTGTGCTGACAATGCCAGGTGAGAGCATGCAGCTGTGAGGACTGGTCAGGGTTCTGGTCACTGAAAGGCTGTCGATCCAGAACCCTGGAGGAGACAGCTGTCTCCCCTCGAGTGAGGTAATTCACTCTGACTACTTCTGTGAACCACCCAGCAGTATAAAAGGATACAATTGCACGTGGCTTTGGACAAAGGTAGTGTTGAAATAAAATAAGAATGCAAAATTTCACATGCTGGCATTTTAAATTCACAAGTACAGTATATAATATAATCGAAAGTTGCTTTGTGTCCAGTGGTCTAAGGTGCTGCTGCTTATTCTGCAGGCACTGGTTTGAACCCCACTCCTGACAGGCTCTCGAGAAACAAACTGCAGTTTTAATTTCACATCCGCTGCGCTTCGGTCTTGTCTCTCACACAAACATATTCAAATGATCCTGAAGGAGCGCTGCTGCCTATAGGGAGTTCAAAGGCCTTTTGTAAATGACGGGGAACAAAAAAGTTTTAAAAATATCAGCAAAAATGACAAAGTAATTGGCGAGAGAAAGCAACAATAAAGGGTTCTTGCACATCAAGCTGTCCTTGCTCTCGGTAAGCTGTACAGAGTACACAGCTGATAGGAGGGCAACATCGCTATTTCAGAGCTGAGACAGCTCTAATATAGCGAGAGAGCAGAGGAAACATCCCTGTCTCACAATCACACCTTCCCCACTTGTAAAGGGCTTCATCTGTTTTCATTACCTTCAGTTTATAGAAATTATATTGTATCTGACTAGGCACAGTGATGCAGCAGTCATGATAGCCCAGGGTTCATTTCGGTCACCACGTTACAAGAATCTATTGCTTCTCTTGAATCAGTCTACAGAAGAGTAATCAGTACTTTTGGGACTGTAAAGAATACATTTACCAGTAATCTAGGGCTGAAAGTAGTACACTGACAGGCTGAAGGAACTGAACCCTTCTCGTCTTGAACTGAGAAGACAGTGATGCAAATATTCGGAAACCACAAAGGCCATTCCCATCTGCCTTTCTCAAGTCTAGTCTCCCGAAATCGTAAACCCCTGGGCTCTTACCTGTACGGTTTCAAATACACACAATTTACAGTAACTTTTTCACATACAGTACATCACCACAATGGCGACAGTTACTGGTTTTCTCTCCTCCATTTTCCTCACTCTTTCTTTTTTTGGCTGAGTCTCTTCAACAGAAAGGACAGCTACAGGAGTTAGTCAGCAGCGACTCGTGAAACGACGCAGGTTTCGTTACTTTTTTCCTCGGACGTTTTCAGGTACTGTGTGGTTCGGGCACATGCTTCGCAGCTCTACCTCGAAGTTTTTCCGAGGCCGGTAGCCAAACCTAATTAGTCTTGATTTGTCCTCATGAAACTGTAATTAAGCAACAGCACCGATTTAACAAAGCTTTAACGCTCTGTTTACATTAGTTACTTTCCGTGCCAAGGCAGCTTTAATCCCCTGTCTCTGTGAGTCCGGGGGTAATGGCAGCCCTGTCACCTAGCAACTGTCTTCTATAGCGCTCCACTCTATCGACTTGACCAAGATTCCCAGCACCACTCTTACAACACACTGTAGCACTGGAAAACTCCTCCTTCACCACAGTGGGTCCCACTAATCTGAAGAGGTGGGTGGCTACGCCGCTAGTAAATTCGCAAAGCTGAGAACACATGTAAGGTTAGCAGCAAACAGCAGAGGTACAGAGGTATACCTTCACAGGAAGATGCATCACGATTTCGAAAAGGAAGGCTCAATGCTTCATAGCTTAAAAAAACACAGCAACTGTCTTCTACAAAACTTCCAGAACTTCATAGATGTAAAAAATTTGGGCTTATAGCTGGGGAGTTCGGGATTTTCTCCTTATTGAGAAATGTATGGTTGAATACATTCCAGACCTCAAAAAACCTGACTCTTGGACTAACACATTATGAAAGTTTACAGTATACAGTAACCGTCGAGAGTGATACATCATAATGTACTGTCATAGATCACTGATAATTGATCAGGTGTCAATAGAAAATGTGGCATCATAGATAATTAACCATCGATCATTTGTTATGATAGATCACAGATCACGTGTCGATACAGGTCGTCATAAATCACTGGCTATCAATATAAGTCATTGATCATTCTTCATGAGTCACGATAGATCAAAGATCATGTGTCAATGTAAAACATAGATCATGTGTCACAATACAGAATACAGAACATGTGTAATAGATCACAGATAATACTGTATGTTAACATTGGCCATAGATCATGTGTCAATGCAGAACATAGAACATGTTTCATCACAGATGTGTCAGGGCAGCTGAGCCGTCACACGCTGGCCAGCGGTCAAGCTCCGGGCGCTTGTTGGCAGCCTGTGGGGGAGAGGCGCCCAAGAAGAGGCAGGGTGTCTCACCTTGAAGAAGGCCTTGACAGCAGGCACGTGACTGGCACACTCGGACCTGCGGGGCTCCGGCACATCCTGCCCGACCTGCGGAAGCAGCCACACACCTGGGTTAAAAGAGAGCCCTACACCCCCAGACTCAAATAACCCCGGTCCCCTGGGCATTGAGGTCACAGCGGGGTCACCCCAAACATTTAGCTACTTCTGTTCACTAAATATAGCTCAGCCTATTCCAATTTGCTGTACTAATGTGACCAAACCAGCTGACAGGACAGTACATTCAGACACTTTCAGCAGAAGATCGGTCCCTGCTGATGTTCCCATGCCGCCAGTGGAGGAGAGAGCAGGGCCGGCATTCACTCAAACATCGCAAGCCCACCACATTCTCTTCACTAATATATGTGAATCAGACACAGCTGAGGATGCCCTGTGCATTTAGACAACCTGCCCCTTACAACAGCTCAGCTACTGACCCCTTCCACCCTTCTGTTCTCGCTGCCTGTGGGGTGACTTGGTTGCTCAAGGAGGAGACTCTGCAGAGCCTTCTCTCAGTGGCATGTCGGCTTTCATTGAGGAAGGGACTCAGCGAACACAGTTTGGAGATTTGCCATTTGAAATGCATGACAGCCTAAAGGCAGAGACCATACACGTTCTGGATTACAGTGTGGGCGGTTGCGAAGAAAAGCGATCCTAGGAAATGGCACAACAGTGGTGAAACAAGGACACAGGTCCACAGCTGGAAAATAAAGAAAAGGAGATCAGGAGACAATCTGGGCACATGGCCTTGCTGAGTGTGCCTGTCATGCAGCCCTGGCTGTTTCGCCCTCCACAGCTGGCATCTGAAGGGGCACAGCTGGGTCTCTGCCTAGGGCAGAGGCGACCGCCGTCAGGAGACCAGTGGGGCTTTTACGGTCTTGACAGGAGCCCAGGTGGCAGTATCGGCGTGTCCCCGTTCTGCTGCCTTTATACTCAGTGCTGCAGCGGGTTCCCCTTCAGGAAAGATCTGGCGTCCGCAGGCCCTGCTGGCCTTCGCTGGCCCTCCCCCTGCAGCACGCGCCAGTCTGGCTCAGGCGCCATTTTCCACCTGTCTCTCCCCCCGTGCTTCACGACGACCTGCTGTCTGCTTGGGCTCTTCCCTGTGGGCTCTTGGGGGCTTGGGCTCTTCCCTGTGTGCTCGAAGAGCTCTTTATCTGCTGTTCTCCCTCCCGCTGACACATCAGCACCTGAAGTGTTTGCTTTCTGTTTATTGGAGCCGCCCCATTCAGTCACGCCGTGAAATCACAGGGCGCGGCGCAGATAGCGTCAGGGCAGTGGCTCTGCTGCTTTCCAGAGAATCCCCTGCACCCTCTTACTGGGAGAGGGAGGAGGGAACTGGCAGCCCAGTATGTGATCTCCTATCACAGCCTGAGGAACAGTGAGTCTGTCTCCCAATAATGCTCCTTCTGTCTACAGTAAATGTCAATATTTTACGTCATTGTTGTAACTGTCTGTAATATGTCTGTAGATTTTATATTAATTTGATTTTTTGCTTTGGTTTCATGTGAATTTCATTATTTTATTTGCTTTGGCAACACTGATTGTACCCATCGGTCATGCTAAGAAAGCACCTTGAATTGAATTGACAGTTCCTCCTGCTCCCAGGAGCTGGGGGGGGGCAGGAGGAATGCCGGAAGGCCTAGGCGGGGCTGGCACGTTCCCCTGGCACACACTGAGAGCACCCACACTGCTCTGCAGGGAGAACAGGCCACGCCCGCGGCCGGCCTCTATCACATTACCGCTGAGAAGGTGCGCCTGGCAGGCACTGCCAGTCTGAGGGAGATTTACAGTGTGCACCTCTTTCCCAGGCCACACCGTCCTCTCCTCTGGCAAGCAGTCGGGGAGACTGGTCAGGGTGGGCCACCAGCAATGGCTGCAATCAGGGCTACTGTGGTATTAGATACTCATTCATCCATCCCCTCCATCCATTGTCTCACCACTTTATCCAACACAGGGTTGCGGGGAAGCGGGAGACTATCCTGGCAAGCAACGGTCTCAAGGCAGGACACACCCTGGATGGGACGCCAGCTCATCGAAGGGCACACAGACCCAGAATACGCCCCCACTCACGCCAGCTGTCCCAGAAGCCAATTCACCTGCCAAAATGTCTTTTTGACTGCAGGAGGAAACTGGAGCACCCAGCAGAAATCCACACAAACAAACTCCACACAGATAGCACCCTGGGAACTGAACCCCAGCCCCAGCGCTAGCGAGGCAGCAATGCTAACGGCGGTATCACAGTGGCACCCGAGATAATCATCGTTATGAAGCAAAATAAGTAATCTAATCCCAGAATTCTCACAGCTGCCAGGATTTCGAACAGCTAACAGTCCTAAAAGAGGAGGAGGGAGGAATGTCAAGAGAGCTGCAGGCTAGTATGTGATCTCCTGTCACAGCCTGGGGAACGGAGAGTCCGCATCTCAAATAACAACGATACGTTTTTTGGGGGGTTGTTGGACATGTCTGTAAACGTCTTCTGATTGTCATTACTTTGGCAACACTGAAAGTAACAGGTTGTGCCCCTGAAGCCGGTTGACTTTGAATTTGAGGACAGTGAGAGAGCGTCACAGGAAGTGTTTAAGGAAGGGGGGAGAGCTGAGAGGTCAAGGGGCTACGCTAGGCTACGCTAGACTCTGCCCCCCCAACTGGCTACAGATGCGACCTCCAACCCCCACAACATTCCAACTGGTCGTCATGGAAACCCATTCTGAACTCCAAGTGAGGGAGTTACACGCAGCTCTGAGGTGGGAGTCAATCTCAACACTAGGCTGACTTCTACAATGTCTTCTCCTTATCCAACAAAGAGGAGCCCGGTTATGCCTACTTGCTGTACTTGATATAACTTATCTACATAGTATAAACCCAACTAATACACCTGAAACACCCTATCCATCCTTACAGCTCATACCAATACCAATAAATGCACCGCGTACTGGAATACCCTTTATCTCAATTGACACCAAATTCCCCACACAGGCTATAGGTACCTAATATATCAATTAGAAACAACACACCAGAAGAAGGCTCCACAGCTGAAACGTTGTTTCTTTTCTTCTCTTTTCAGCAGGGAATAAACCTTCACTCGTTCCTTTGAAATCTACGCATGCTGACGCAGCTCCCTACTTTAACTACTATAGAAATTAGTCCGACTCGGTAAACACTGGGCTCAGCCCATACACTGCCACCTGAAGACGGCTTAACAGCTGAAATGCTGTGGCTTTGCCTTCTACTTCTCCGTGTGCAATTAACCTTCACTTGTTCCATCTCAGTCCCTACGAGTCTCTCCCCTTACTGCGAGGCAACACCGCGTTCCCCTGGCCCCGCCAGCGCAACAGGCTCCCCACAGGGAGAGGAGGAGCGCAGGCGATCAGAGAGCTGTGAGCGGGACGGGACAGCGACCCGCTGGACGTACCCAGATGACCATGACGATCCGGGGCAGACCCCCGCCGGGGGCCGCTATCTTGCACAGGCCGTAGAGAGGGTGGCTGCTCTGGAACTTCTTTGCCAGCTCAGCCACCCCACCAGCTGGGGAGAGAGGGAGAGAGAGGGGGAGGGCACATTAGAAAGACCTTTGGTTTTTCAAGCAGAAGACGCCTCAGTCACTGTGGGACTGTTAACAGGCCTGCTGCTGATGTGTTATTTAGGATGTAATAGTTCCCAAACTAGGGGTTTGGGACCCCCAGGGGTCCTCAGAGACACTCTAGGGGACCCCCAGAAAACCCAGAAAGTATATTCCGGGAAACAAGCCCGCTCACTTGGACAGGAGCAATCTGACTGCATTCATCGAGTCCCATTTTACAGCTTTTTACTTTTATCACTCCAGCATTACTGTCGTTACAAATAGCGGGATACAGCAATTATTGCTTGGTTACAGAAATAACCAAGCGGGATGATCAATAATTAAATAATCAAAACCCCCAAATTATTAGAGATATGCCAAATGGTTGGTATAGCTAGGGGCACCTGAGTTCTTTGTTGTCTTTCTTTGGCGAACAGAGTATTAAATCATGCACACTGAGTTCAACAAATATTTATTAATAATGACAAGCACACACACTAAGAACACACAATACAAAATGCACCATAAAAGTTACTCTATGTACAAAGTGTCTCCGATGCCAATGTCCTGACCCACCAAAAAAACCCCAGATTGCTACAAAGTAATCAAATCCTATATAACACCCACACAAACCTGCCTTCTGAACTAAGCAGAATATGACCCACAGTTAAATCTCTCTCTATAAATATGGATGCTACAAAGCTAAAGGGAAACCTGTTGTCTCTCTAGTCATGCAAGAGAGACTGCTTTTAACCTAGGGATTCTCTGTATGGGAAATCAGAGTTTCCTAAAAACGACAGAATGGCAAGCCTTTTGTCACCAGGTTCAAATGCTTCACTAGAATTTGGTCTTTAGAGATGATCCAGAGAAAGCATCCCCAGCCTCCACTGGCTCCCTTTTCTCTCTCCTGTCCTCTTCTTGGCCTCTCTTGTCCTTAAATTCTCTCCCTGTCTTTTATCCTGTGTTCCTGGAATGCTTATAACTCTTAATGATTTACCCAAAACTTAATTAATTAGTGTACACCAGATGATTCTATTGATCAATGTGTCTCAGACCCCTAATGTGTCTACAACCTCTTTCTTGCTTTGAAGATCCCAAGAACTGCAAATGTTGACTTTAGCTAGATGTTGTCCACCTCTGATCCAGGTGTAACAATATGAGTATTATAATGGCTATATTTCTCTCATATAACAGTCCTTGCTGAATGTGATGGTTAAAAAGGGGATGTCCTGGCCAGGGTAGTCTGGAAATCCCCGAGTTAGAAATGAGTGACAAATGAGTGATTCCTTACCTCCAGAGTCAGACAGCTTCAAGTTGTTCGTTGCCCCATCATACGTGAACAGAGCCCTGGAGGAAGACGGACAGGGGTTAGCAGAGTTAGTGGGCTACTGATCAGGAGTCAGTGACATCATTCCTCTTTCAGGGCTGAACAGAAAGCTGTGCACTGCCCAGTCACACACATCATCAACATAGGTTCACTATGCAAGTTTTCGCCCCCGCTCTTTAGACATGTAGCCTCTTTATAATTAAATCAGTGGGTTATAGACCACTCAGTGGCACTGTAGAACACCTAGATTGGCACGATTCCCATTGGGAAGTTTCTTATGTTCCTATGTAGTCTTCTGTCTGGAATATTACAGAACAACTGATCAGAACTGACGATCGGTTAATAGTTTTCAATTTGCATTTGCAGAGATGTTTCAAAAGAAACTCATAAAGACAGGACAATATTGCCAAGATTAGTGGTAATGACAAGATTCTTTGCACATGTTGGGAGAGCTGTAAAGTATCTATTGTACCTCTGGTGTATTAATATGTAATGGAGTACATTCAATCATACACCTCATTTAGAAGCAACAAAGTAATTTATAATTGTCTGTTTTACAATTGTCTGTTCTAATCCCTTTCCAAAGGTCCCAGCAGATCTAATAATTGTTTATTAATACAATATAGATTCTACTACAGATTTGGTGCACTCAGTTGAAGAACGGTGCAATCATCTATAGTATGGTGCACTCAGCTGTAATATGGTGCACTCAGCTGTACTATGGTGCACTTATTGGTAGTATCGGTATAATCATCTATAGTATGGTGCACTCAGCTGTAGTATGGTGCACCTATTGGTAGTATCAGTATAATCATCTATAGTATGGTGCACTCAGCTGTAATGTGATGTACTAAGATGTAGGATGGTATACAGCTGTAACAACGTGTACTCAGCTCTACATTCCTTTCCTGTTAACTAACCCTACCCCAATATCTGTAAAGAGCAGAGTCAAAATGCTTTGCTGTGTTGTAAACCGCTGACACTCCCCAAAGAGATATATGGACACAGACCCCCATTATCTTTCAGCTCCTGCTCAGGGCTCAATGTTGAGTGAGTCCCGACCAAAATCTCCTGAGTGTAAAGTTTGTGTTCCTTCACAAATGGAAATATTCTCACTGCGGGCTTTGAGATGAACCTGTCTGACAGCTTACTGGAGCCCATTCCATGTCCTGACTCGTACTCACATGACTTTATTACAAAGGGGCCGTAATGTAATACACAATTAAAGTAATTCCCTTTTAGGGGATTACAGGCCGCACGAATGAGAACACTTTGGAGCTCATTAAAAGGACGGTATATTTTGGATGACAGCCTCTGCTGACAGATAACTGATGTTCTGTGTGTGGAGCAGCACTAGCAGTTCAGTGTTTACGTTATACAGAGGATGTCCATAATCCCCCGCCTGAAAACCCCACCTCAGTAATACCGGGAAAATATAACATGCTTTTATAACACACTTTCATCACATAATTGCTGATTTTAAGGAGCGGCTGTGGGATTTACCAGTAGGAAAGATATAGGATGTCACCTCATTATCTAGTAACCACTTCACACAAAAAACAGAACAACAGTGGAGCACCAGCCTGAAAAAACAAGATACCTATCCTGTGAATGGGGCCTGTCTGTATACAGTACATTGCATTGTAAGAGGCAATCAAAGGTGTTTGCTCCGTTGCTTTATGAGATAAATGTCAAGAAATGTTCTGAAAAGCTTTTGAAGATCATGCTGTTGTGCTTCATGCTCGATTCCCCAATACTCCATGAAACATCCTGTGCGCCTGGTGGAGGACTACCCTGGGCCACAGTGAGTAAGTTCCAAGGTGCCCCTTTCCTAGAACACAGCAGTCAAAACGCACATCTTTCAAATGAACAGCACTACCATGCATGCACAAACCCTGGTTTGCTCGTATTCCCCGAGTCTCTCATCAGGAGAGCAAGCCGGAGCTGAACCGGGAAGATTACAAGGAGACCTGATATTATATTGAATGAATATTTTTCGCCATTGTGGTCGCCACGCTATAGAAAAGACGCTGTTGCTCTGGAGACAGCCCAGAGTACAGAGAGCAGATGCATTGCAAGGTTGAAGGGAATGGCCTACAACGACAGACCTGAGGGAACGGAACCGTTGTGGTCTTGAACAGAGGAGATTATGAGGGGTCCAGATACAAGCATTTCAAATCCCTGAAACCAAGAACAGGGAACCGTTCTTTGCCCAAAGAGTTGTGGAAGTGTGGAAAAAGCTACCCAGCCATGTTGTTGAGGCTTCTTTCAAGAAATGGCTAGAAAGCTTTTTTGGATCAACTAACTACTAAATGCCAAATGGACTACTGTAAGTGGCCTGATGGCTGGCTTGAGCGTTTACAAGCACTCCTACAAACGCGAATGTTCGCCACACACACACAAAACACTTAACACTGCTGCCTAGAGATTAATCTTTCACCATTGACTGGCTCTTTCCTGCACTTTTAAAGACGGCTGCCTGCTTAACGGTCTGCTGGGACAGAGAGAGCCAGAGGACGAACCGCAGCAGTAATAATTAACTCCGTGCAGCGAGCAGAGAACGTGTCCCCAGGGACTGTGGACTCTCCATTAATAATTGAACTGCACAGCGATCGCCTTGCACGACCCGGGGAAGATAAGGATCAAAGATCCCCCCTGCTCTCCGGCAGCGTTTTCTGCAGAGTCAAGGGTTTAAGGTCCAGCAAAATGACGCTGCAGATTACAGAACGTGGCGACCAGGCACTCGCCAACGGCCATCGTCGGAAGAGAGACTTTCCCGCAACAGGCTGAGTGCGATCGCTTTGATCCGTTCAGCCCAGCAGCAGGGCGACGTCCCTGTTTTCCCTGGGAACGAGCCAGAGGCTGATCCCACTGCACGGCTGTGCCAAGTCTCCAGGTACACAAGATTTTCCCACACGCGGCTTCCCATGGCACAACCCGGGCAGCTCGGAGCAGCTCCGAGCCCCGCGCTTCAGGCGAAACAGCTCATAGCCGCAAGTCCCGCTCTCAGTGTATTACTGCAGCATAGCGGGACTGTGTTTTTCTAAGGGGGAAAACAATGCGTGTAATTATGTAACAATATCAGCATTGTACCCTGGAGCTGAAACCACAGCAGGCTGACAATCTAATTCTTTAAATAAGCGAGTGACTAAACGTTAATGATAGGCTGCAGTAATAACCTCAATTATCTCCTACGGTGTTAAAAGAGCCCCTCGTCTCCGTCACGTGACCTCAGCCTGCAGTGACTTCAGTTTGGGGGAGAAAGTCAATGAAAGATCGCGTCTCTCTCAGCGGGCCCATAACAGAGCTGAAAGCTGGTTTTAACGAAACACAAGTGTGCACTTAGTGAACGTTTTTTTTTTGTCAAAAAACCTGGAAAATCATTCTTTTCCCTCCCCCTCTTTCTCACTCTTTCAGCAGTGAATTCAGATCTGGGCCTCTATGCTGTTGGGTTTCTGGATTAATGCCACTTCTTCTGTTTAGGTCTGTGCCCATATTGTTTGGCTGGCCTAATCCTAAAGGTTCTAAAAATCCAAATCAGACAAAAGCAATAAAGTTTTTCTCACAGCATCCAGACTACAAGAAGCAGGAATTCATCAGGGGCCCTGTGAGGCACTGTGGGGGTCAAAGGTGAGAGGTTAAAGGTGAGAACTGGGCAGACTGGGTAGCATTTTCCAGAATGTCTTACTTGCCCTGATTCCGTTTTAGTTGACTGGCTTATTCCCTGACGTAACACAAACACACCATAGTGCATCATAGCAATGATCTCAGTGATCTTTGTTTTTCTTCAACCTTCTTGAACGAAAACCTTCTCAACATTCAGCACAAGGTGAGAATCATCCCAGAGAGTGCCTCGAGAATTCAGCCTTCACTGCCAACTTACTGCAATTAATTTACAGACTCAGCCCGCTCTGACTAGTAAGTAAGAACTGCTGCGTACTTGCCTGTTCATGACTAATATTTGTAGATTCAGATTTTTCTGCACCTAAGCACACAAGCAATCGATAAAAATCTGGTGTGGAGCCACACATTCCTGTTCTATGTATATATGTACATATGTTTGACGTAAGCTGCCTGAAAGTCACTTCCTTCCTGAGGCAGGTGATCAGAAGCCCCCATCAAAATGTCACTAGTTTCTAACAAGCCAGAAGCCAGTTCTTTAGATTAGAGTATAACTGCACAGGCGCGCACACACACACTCTTGATCAGCAGCTGCCTGCCTCACCACTCATGAGGTGTGACTATGGACACGCAGAGCTGGCTTGTGTGCCTCAGCGCTTTTCCCAAATCCCTGGGAGCAGCCCTGTGCTGGGAAGTGTTCTCAGGGCGGAATTCCAAGGCCGGGGGGGAAGGCTGTGATCTCGCGAGCAGCGTACTGCTGGCAAGACAGGCTCTGAGCCGAGGGGGGACTGTGGATCTGCGTGAGCAGGGATACCTGGGAAAGCTGCTGAGAGGTTGAACACTGGCTCTGTGCTGATTGCATAAGCCTGGACAGCCTGTTCCATACTCCCACAACCCTTTGTGTAAAAAAGCGCCTCCTGTTCTCAGTTTTAAAATTGCTCCTCACTGAATTTTCTACACAATTGTAATTCTTGCAAAATCAGTTAAGTCCTACATATTGCTCATATATTGCAGTCTTTGCTTTAGAATATAAGAACAGTTCACTAACGAGACAAGGCCATTCATTCCACCTAGTCTGTCTGGTAGGTAACTGATTCAAGGATCTCATCTGCCTATTTCTTGAATTAAACCAGGATATTCAACAGCATGGATGGATAGCTTGTTCCATACTCCCACAACCCTTTGGGTAAAGACATGCCTCCTGTTATAAATGCACTTCCACAAAGTTTCCGCTGGTGTCCTCTGGTTTGTGTTTGCGTGTTTATTCTGAAGGTTGACTCAATCAAGGCATCTGGAAGCACCGTACACTGCTGTGTCCACTCTGAGATGGAGCGGACATCGTGCCACACTAACTGGACCTGGGCACTTCACAACCGCCCCGGCTCTGCAGCTCGGGTTCGTTTTAATACATGTGGCATCGCACCCCTGCGCCTGATGAGAGAAACAGAGCTGCTCCTGAACAGAGCCCGGTATCCAGCTATGATCTCAGACTGGGGTACCAACCTGCCAGTACAAGACTGAGGGGGCGCAGAGGGGGAGAGGGATACAGAATGAGAACAACAGATCAACTGGTGAGAGAGAGAGAGAGCTAGAGGCAAGGAGGAGGACACAGAGACAGCGAGAGCAGGAAGAGAGAAAACTGGAGAGGCGCTGGAGCGAAAGGCCGCAGAGGGGAGAGAAACACATCGAATCAGTGGTTCGAAAAGTGAGCGTGTGAGAGGCGGGGGGGGGAGGGGGGTTTTGTCTGAAGTTTTCAGCTCCAGCAAAAGAAGCTAAGAGAGGCCCGGAGGCTTTGCCTAATGACAACCGCGGTTTCTTGTGGACACAATTCACGAGCGGTATGAAACCTGCCTGCCAAAGTGACAGCAGCAGCAGGCCAGCTAACCTCAAATCAACGGCGCGCTGAACGCAAAAGGAAGAAACAAAAGAGCGACGCGGACCCTCACAGCCAGAGCCGAACACGCCCCCTGCCCCGAGCCAGTGCCGCACGGCATGATGGGATCACGCAGGGCCTGATGCAGACGCTCGTACAGATGGTCCGTATCCATGCCAAAAAGCTGTGGGATAACGGGACATTCCATCGTACTTGGGGCTAACTGAAATAATGCAGGAACTGGAATACTTAGCTCACCGTGTCTATGAGAGCTACTGACTGAAAGGTTGGACAGTACGCGTTCCGATCGTGGGGTTGGTGTTTTCATTGCCGGTTAAATATTAACTGTTACCATGAATCCTGAACCAATCGCCTAAGGAAAGATTCCAGAAGAAAAATCGCTGATCATAACTCTAATCGCTGAGAGCCGGTTCTTGAGGTCCTTTGCTCAGATCATCCCAGCACTCCAACTGTGTCCTTGCCCAGTTAATCACTTGCTCTGGTATCCCAGCCTTCAAGGAGCTCCATGATGTGCTCTTGGACCAATAACCCACATGCAGCCCATTGGTCCTGGTACTGGTGAGGCCTCTGGATTAACAGATGAAAGGCTGTAGGTTCAAATCCCAGATTGGACACTGCTGTTGGACTCTTACTTAAAGAAGGTATTCCGCTCAATAAGCTTTAGTTATAAAAATTAAATTTGGGTGAAATAAATTGCGATGATGTCATTACATCATCCAATGTGATGACGTCATTACATGACATAATTGGCATCCCATGCAGAAGAGCGGGGGCAGGGTCTGGTAGCAGACAGGGGACAAGACGCGCCTTGTGCAAGTCCGCGGTGCCACCCTCAGCTCTCCCAGCCGTCTTTACAGGCAAGGCCAGAAGAAGCAAGGTCATCCATACCAAGACGGAAAAACAAGAAATTAAAGAACAGGAATAAATGACATGACGGGCTTACAAATCTGCCAAATGTTTTGCACTTTAGGTAAGGCTGCGGTGCTGAAAGAGCTGTGGCCACGACTACGTTTATGAATGAAGCACGCTGGCTGCACCCTGACCCTGCAGTGCCTGTGAAACCGTGCCGCCTGGTCTCTCTGGGCCCTGCTCTCGTACTCAAACACAGTCAAACCACCGGAAACAGCGTGGCTGGCCGCGAGACTTGAATTAGGGGCAAGGCCACTGCAATCGGCACGGTGCAACGAGACGGTGAAATCCGAGCGGAACAAACCGAAACAGCGCTCTCTCCCTCGCACACTTCTCCAGGCCTCTTCCCGTTCGGCCTCCAGACTGTCATAAATAATCCCCGGCTGGCTCGGCGCTGACCTGGGGCCCAGCCTGCTATTTATAGGCGTCTGCAGGAGCTCAGAAGCGAGGCTTTACACCCCCAAGCCCTGACTTCCTCTCACACTCAGCGCTCACCAAACATGGTAAAAACGGCAGCTCTGTTGTTTACAGGAAACAGGCCTTTTGAAAACAAAATACAACAGTAACCTGTCCGCAGCCTCAGTGACGGACAAACTTCAGCCACCTACACAACCGGAAGGAGAAAAACGATGGCGAGGGGGGAGGGGGAGGGAGGGGGGAGAAGGAGGAGAAACTCTCCAGAAACTCTCCTTTTTCTCTTTCCCTTCTCTCTCACAGCAACACCCCCGTTTTCCACCTCTCTTCGCCCCCTGTGGCCTCTCTCAGGTCCACTGAATCCTGGGAGCCAGAGAGCTCCGCAGCACAGAGGGCAAAACACAAAGCTCATAAGTGGCAGGGCAACAGCCAGCAGTGTTAAGCAGCCTGGGACCTCTGTGCTCCGGGTGAGAGCGGGCTCTGTCAGGCGCTGGCAGGCCTGCAGTGACGTCAGCGATCGATGCGCTCCTCTGAGGCCAGTGGAGCTCTCAGAGTGGCACAGCTGGCACTGACCGGCAGTCAGGGGAGCTGGTAAACATGCAGCAACTGCCAAATAAGAAACCAAATGGTCCGTGTCTGCTAGCTTGGCCTTGTGTATCGTCCGTGGGCCTGCAGGGGCTCATCCAAAGGGCGGACGTTTATACTGGGGGTGCTGTGGGAAGAGCGAGGAGCTCCCCTCAGCTCGGACGTGCTGACTCTGACGTCACAGCCCTCGTGCACGTGCGTGCCCTGCCCTGCCCTGCCCTGCCCTGCCCTGCCCTGTGCCTTCACAGAGCTGCCTGGCACTGTGCAGCGGATACTCAGCTCAGCCTGTGAAAAAGAGGCCTGACTCACACCAGTGAGAGCCGCCCTCCACACAGCAACAGCGCACTCCTTACACTGAACACTCTTCACCCCAATACCCTTTAACATTGAGCTACTGAGCACAGTGCACCCCAGTACTCTTTTAAAACTGAGCTCCTGAAAGCTGCGACTCCAGAACTCATTTATGCTGAGCAACTGAATGCAGTGGGCTTAGCCCAGCACTCCTCCTAACACTGCACTGCCGAGCACAGCGCAACGCAGTACTCTCAAACACAGCTGCCCAGCACAGCGCATCCCAGCCCTCTTAACACTGAAATACTGAACACAGTGCACCCCCGGCTGCCCAACACTGAGCTTCTGAACACCCTGCTATGGCACACACTGCACACCAGGCCTGTAAGACTCAGACGCTCAGCTCACCGCCCTCCGAACACTTCCTTCATTTTCCCTTCTGACTCTCTGCTCAGACTCTGTCTGACTCCGATTCTGGCTGCTTCTCTCGCGAGGGGGGGGGGGGCTCCCCAGGGTGGCCATGACCTCACAGCAGCAACTGTTCGCAGAGCCGGAGAGGAACGGAGCCGTCCCAGACTTCCCGTCCAGGGCCCACGAGGGCAGGCAGAGCAGGAGGAGGTGGGAACGCAGGAGGAGAGCGGGAGGGAGCAGGAGAGCAGGGCGGACAGGCCAGAAGAGGAGAGAGAGGGAGGGAGATGGGAGGATGGAAGAGGAGGGAAGGAGAGGAAGGAATGCAGAGGGATGGGGGAGGAATGGAAACTTCGGCTCCGCGTGAAGCAACATCCCAGTTCTGAGAAAAATGACAAACAAATAAATAAACAGCTGTGGTGGGAGGAATGATCCAGCATAGCAACACTGTGAGTGAGACTGGGAGTGACAGCGAGAGAGAAGCAGCAGGCCAACAGAGAGAGGGGAGTTTCAGAGTGAGGGAGCGCTGCACGCACGTTGTTTTTCAATGCATCAAAAGCTACCGATGCAAGTGGCCACGGATTCCTCTGTTTCAGAACTGAAAAAGTAGTTGTGAAGAGCAAAATCTAATATTACACATTCTTCTTCTTGTACATAGTGCTGTTGCACATGAATTAGATTATGAATCATTATTTCTCAGCATTAAAGCTGAGTTCTTACCACCACTCACTACATCACTGGTTGAACCAGTGGATCAAGGCGTGATCGCTCACTGTAAATGCAAGAACAGCATGTGAAAAACATACACTCTGGAGCAGTGAATGACTGTTGTTTTCAACGAGACCACAATCTGAAAAGAGATGGTAATACTATTTACCGTATCGAAAAAATGGAAGAAATAGTTGGTTTAACTGAGGGAAGCTTCAGGTATCCTAGTTTCTCACTCCATAAGAAAATGAGGAGAGGCACAGCCAGTGGTGTGTGTCGCTATCACTGTGGACTGTGCCTTAATAATTTAACAACAGATCAGATCATTTATCCCGTCCCTTTCCTGATGAGCATCCTCCATGAAACAGTAACGCCTTCAAAGACTATCAGGCTGACCCAGGGAGGCACACTACAAACACATGGGATGACTTGCAAAGCTACATAGACAAAGACGTGTTGCAGGTATTGTTTTTCATGGAGATTGCTCCCTAACTTCCAGCTCATTGCAGAAGGATCCACTCCCCACTGTGGCACACTGGGGACAGTCACTGCTAGGCTTCACAGGCCCTTGGACAAAGCTGGACCTCAGAGACTTCCTTCAACCTGTTTGGCCTGATACCGTCATTATCTCACATTCTTATCAGACCCTTTGTCAGGTGGCGAAAGGATATCACTTTGGAAAGAAAGAAGGATATCACAAGTTCTACTCTTTCGACTAATGATAAAGGCCTGTCCAATACTCCAGCCAATCACAGTCCACCTGCCAAAGACCAGTGCATCACGGGACCTCTTTTGTGAATACGAAATGAGAGAGATAGGTTGAAGCAGGTGGAAGAATTCGGTCTGTCTCATAGCTGAAAAGGAGCTTCAGCCCCAAACCCTGGACAGAGTTTTAAACAGCATCTCACCTGCAGCAAATGAATGTTCTAACTCACCGTTTCATGTCTGCTAACCTGAACTACATGCTTGATGATCACAACACATCATCAGCACAAACACAAGACTCTTCTCAATAAAAAAGCTTTGTCTTGCATATGTTTTGCAATTATTTATTTTCTGGTTTGCAGCTAGCTTAACTGGAATTCTGCTGTTCTAACATTAGCGGGCATACTGTCGCCCAGTCGATTGTATTTGTGCATGATCAACTGGTCAAAGCTGGTCAGATGTGCAGTCAATGAAACAAATCTTAAGATGAGATCCTGGCCAAACAGGGCTGCTGTTTAGTGTTCCTATAATCCTGCTCCTGTTTTAAAAAGCTAATTTCACAGTTTCCAGTTCTCAGAAGCCACAGCATATTCTGACCTGCTAATTATCTATGGGAATTAATTGTTTGTGGTCTCCCAGCTCAGTGATAACTTGAAGGCACTTATAAAGCTCATATGCCTAGAGGCCTAGAGATTAGTTGACTAGTAGCCATGGATGGACCTGCCCAACTGCAACAGTGACTGTGCGGCTAAACTTTCCCAGCGTTGTGCTGATTGATACCAGTGATGGGCTCCAGGAACCATCATAAACAACAGCTCAGATCATCATAAAAGTCACCTGTTAAACACACAAACCAATGACATAGTAAAGACTGCTGGGACTGGAGCCTGTGTTCTCCAAGCAGCGAAGCTCAGGGTTCAGAGAGCAGAGACAGCAGCTGGGAGAGCTTCTTTCATTTCACTTCTCATCAGGTGTTTAAGAGCCTCTGTCCGCTTATGCAGATACATTACCCAGGTGATTTACGGCAGGACTGTCCAGGAATTTTTACAGCACTGATAAGGAGGTGCTCCATAAACCTAACAGGAGTATATAAATTAACAGGGGCTTCAATTCTCCAGCTGTTTCCCATTCCCATCGGGACAATCTGGCTCCCCACAGCTCAGAACACCTCCCCCAGCCTTAGGGGGCTCGCTGCCCCATCTGAGACGGGGCTGGGTAAAAGGCAATGGCCATTTATACAGAAATGGAGCACTTTTTAGCTTCTCATTAATGTTATACAGCTTGATGACTTCATCTGCCGCAGTCAGTCCCCCATGTCTTGAAGGAGTCATTAGGCACTTGAATGGCTGAGGAAACACTGCAATGCATCTTCATCCATTCAAAGAAGTAATGAAAAGCTCAGGGGGAAACTCAGTCTTGAAGACTCCTGGGAGTAGCAGCGCTGGGTACCACTGCTTTAAGGCACAGGCCGGACACGCAAAGACACATGACCTGGGGGATGGGTTTAAGTGCACCAGACTCCAGACTCATCTGATTCAGCCCAGTGCAGTCACACAGGCCCCAGCACAGCTGTGTCCAGGGCAAACTCACTGCATTCTTACCATTACATCATTGCACTTCTGTAATGCATTGTGACCCTTGTGCATCAAAGCAGTGGCTAGAGAAACACTATTCAGAACTCCTATTGACAGAAAGAATTCAGAGCAGCTCAGGGCTCCAGGTACAGTACATCAGCTCCTCCTGCATCAGCCAGAAGCCTGGCAGACTCACAGCAGGCTGCAGCTGAGCGCTCGGGGCTCTCTAAGAGCTCATGGGAACGGAGGAGAATGTAAATTCTCTGGGTCAGATTTAGTAACAGCTCCTAGTTGAGTTTTTTTTTCTCTCTAAAAACAGATTTAACCCTGCAGGACCTGCAGCTCTCTGCCTAAACCTCTTAGACACACACAAGAGCCTCTCTCTTCACAATGTTGCAGAAGGCTGAAAATTCACTGGGTCTTGATCCTCTCGGGGGCTAAAAAAAAGCCAGAAGGCTGCTCTCAGTTGAGATCTGCTGTGAAGTGTGTCAGAGTCAAATAGCTCTGGCAGTAGCCTGTGTTCACCCCAATGGGGAGGTGTAGGTACCCTTCGCAGCCTGGTTGCCCTAGTGCCCCAAGAGACGAGGGGAACAGCGTCCTCACACCAGCACCACTGCCCTGGGACAGCCAAGGGATTTCCGACTAATCATTCAGCCCTGTTCCTGAGCTCTGCCTCACCAGGCAGGGGAGGTGAGCCCGTGACCGGTGGCGCAGTCAACGCCACCTGGGGCCTGAGCACTCGCTGACGACGTGGCACACGCCCCTGGCAAACCAGCGAAAATAAAACCCCACTGTGCGCAAAGTGGATCCCCACTCACAGAGTAAACAGAAGAACAATTACAAACGAGGAGAGGCCACTTAGCCCATCTGGTAATTAACAGATTGACTCAAGGATCTTTCTGAAAAGTTCTTTCTGAAAAGAAAACAGTAAACTGACTTCAACTACCTAGGAGGGTAGCTTGTTCCACACACCCACACCTCTCAGGTAAAGAAACACCTCCTGTTCTCAGTTTTAAATGCATGTTTTTATTATTTGCTGATTCATCCCAATTTTGGTATCATCTGCAAATGTAACTATTTTACTACCTAAATCTACAGTACTGTATATCACTGATATAAATTTGGTCCTAGCACAGATTCCTGTGGTACACCGCTAATTACATCACCCCAATCTGGGTATTCACCCTTTTATCCACGCTATTTTCTAATTCATACCCAATTCTCAATCCAGAAATGTGGATTTCCAAATTTGGAATTAAAACCAAATTAAAAAAAAACAACTGTACATGAGCCTGCGCTGCTGCTCGCCCCAGGATCTCTGCTACTGAAACTTGTCACTGTCTCCTCATGTTACTGCCGGGAGCGGATATCTTCACCAGCGAGAGGTATTGAGTATGGCCCTTTGAGGCATGGAGCAGCCTCCATTAGACAAGCCATTACAACATCAGGGGCTCCTCTCAGAGTGAGTGCACTCTTAACTCTGCAGTTCTCTTTACAGAGCTCTAGGGTAGGGCACACTGCTGAACTGAGCCGAGCCCTGCAGGTGCTCATTCCAACACCTTTCTGTCTGTAAAGACACGCAATCACAGTGTAGGTCCAGTAGCACCAAGAGGGAGGAAACAGCAATCTGTCCCTCTGTGTTCCACTCTTAGGCTAATAACAGAAAGCACATGTGTAAGTGAAACAATGGAGCTGATATTAAGCATTTAAAGCCAGAGTGCATTGTGCAAGAGAATCAGAGGGATTAAGGCATTGCTGTAATACATCCCCATTTTGGTTTTAAATGCACTTCTGCACAGTTCTCCATTCTCCATATCGTCTCCTCTCTTATGTTGTTTTGTCATCCCAACATCTCAAAAAAATGTGAAGCAGTTTTACAGTACCTGAAGTACAGTACCTTGCCGTGCACAAGAAAGGTTTACCTGTTGCTTTTCTTTAAAATGTCTGCAAATGATTTTTTCTGCTCACCTAATCTGTTTGTGTGTGCCACGTTTGCAACAAATCAGAAAGTTGCTTTGCCCCCGAACGGGACAGAGGCAGCTCAATACTGGCTGCCGTGCACTCTCCTGCAGTATAATCCCAGGCTTCATTCAGCTACTCGTGAACAAAGTATGTACAGCATGTGCAGTATCTGTATAACTGCAAATAAGCCTGGGTGACAAAGACCTGTGCAAATCGGGATCAGCCTGGGCAACGAAAATCTGTTAAACTGCGTGTTTGCCTGGGTACAGAATATATGCAGATCAGCCTGGGTGATGGCCCAGAGCACACTGTGTTAAGCAGTGCACCTGGCTGTTCCTGGATCCCACAGTACTTGTGTTATATCTTGACAATATTATCGGTGTTCACACCCAGAGTTCTGGCAGTGACAAAGCGTGCTGATTCACTCTCCTCTGGCTCCCGTTCAGGGACTGAGGTCAGGAGTTGGAAGCCGTGCACCTGGGCTGACGCCCCCGACGTGAAGACAGGCACAGCGGGTCTGAACAGCCCCCACTGCTCCCAGGATCCTGCCGGCTGACTGGGGGCTAGAGAGTACGAACAGAAGACAACCTGTGAGGACAACAGGCCCATCCGAAACCTGCCCCTCTCCCGTACGCTACGCAAATCTGTCACAGTGTCAAGCGCATTCTGAAACACCCCAGCACGTCTGCCTCCACAGCACGGCTCGGCCCCCTGCACCATACCTTTTTTTTAATCCTCCACGCCCGCGAATGTTTTCTACTTGTATCAGCTGTTACAGTATGTGTGTCCTTTTGACCTGCAGCATTGACTGGACTGGACATTTTTTATTCTATTTCAAGCTGCACAGCTTCAGTGAGAGATGCTGTAGTCTAGGCTATTGTTTGTAACAACTGAAGGGATTAAGCTCCCTAATTAACAACTGTGAGTCTAGCTACTCTTCTCAACAGCTATTATACGTGCTTAATTATATAATATAGAGACCAGAGCTGCGTGCACTGTTGGTGAATGGGTCTACACTTCTTGCCATGTGTCCAAACATCCTGTTAGCAGAATTTGCTTCTGCTTGTTTCCACACACATCAACCTTCAATTTGATGTTTTTGGGGGTGCCTCTGCGCAACACTTTTAACATGTTTGCATCAAAATGTAATCAACTACAGCTTGCTCGCTGCTCGGCCGTGTCGGGATCACACTGCTGCCCTAGTCATGTACAGTAATTCTAACTTCAACTCCTAAACGTCTGAAGGAGCTACAGGGGCACACAGACGTGAATATTATTTCCTCCTTTCTCGCTGTAAAACTGACCCCACGCCATTTGGTTGCCATGCCCGACTGGTTTCATAATGTAACAAAAATGGGACGATACTGTATATATACTGTACAGGCCTCCTGAGCCCCAATTCTGCCCCTGTAATCTAAATACACTACAACGCACCTTCACATCCCAAAGACAGAAAACCTGCATTCAGATGGATCTTACCCACAACTAAATCTCCCTCTGTAAAAAAATCTAAACAATTCTCCCATTCGCCCACATGTGAATGGGAACCAATTTCCCTGTTCTGATAATACATCACTACTATTGGAGTGAACCCTGAGGTTTTCGACAATATAGGAAATCAGGACTTAATTAATAAGTAAGGTGGCAAGCTTTCTTGCAATAATGTTGAGTCCGCTACTCTGTAATGCTCAGATTACCTTGTTCTAAAACTGATTGGACAGAAGAGCTCGCCCACAGTACAGCCTTGATGATGTTCACATGGTATTTTGCTTCCTTCCTGCTTCTCTCTGTACAGTATGTCTGCTCCTGTGAATGCGATGATCCATTCCCATGGAGACTGGCTTAATGACCTTAGCAGGAATGGCCCCATCACTAACGGACATTTATTCTTTTATATGGCAGGCCTGATGATTTACTGTGGCGTCAATTAACCTGAAAGACTCATCAGAAACACCCTTTGATGCTTCCTTCATGTTTCCTTTCCTCACGGGCCCGAGGACAGCCACGTACGCCAACACAATGCCCATTGCTTCTGAGGGAGGCAATCAAGATGGTGAGTACTAATGGTGCTGAAACCCATCTGCCCCCCTTAAAATAACTCCCATACCACTTCCCACTCTGAGGAATGGGAAAACAATGTCTTTAAATCCAACTCCAATCACCAAACATGTTCTCTCAGAAAGGCCATAAGCACATAAGTGATTTCCACCACTGCTAATTCAGACAGTAGGGGCCTACTCTAATGAAACAGGACCACCCCAGCTGCTTCATTCTGCTTTCATTCTCTCCCTCCCTGACTGCTTCCCGGCTGTGTCGGCCTGACTGAACCCAATCTGCTGCAGGGAGGAGTGGATCGACCTCTGGGCTCGCAAGACTGGGGGTTTCAGATCACTCCTGGGACACTCCTGTTGCACTCTCAAGCGTGGGTTAGCATTTGTTCAGAATGCATCAATGGTACTGGGGCACTGTGGGGGTGGAGCTCTGTGGCTCAGGATCTGCCCTGTGGCTGGAAGGTTGCCGGTTCAAATCCTGCGGCCGGCAGAGGAATCCTACTCCATTGACCCCCTGAGCAAGGCCCTTAACCCCCCACTGCTCCAAGGGTACCGTATAAATGGCTGACCCTGCGCTCTGACCCCCAGCTTCTCTCCCTGTCTGTGTGTCTCATGGAGAGCCAGTTGGGGTATGCAAAAAGACACATATCTAATGCAAGAAATTGTATGCGGCCAATAAAGTGATCTTATCTTAGCGTACTGTAGGAGACACTGACGCTGACCCAAACCCGGCGTGTAAGCAGATTCAATAATAGCTTTTATTTGAACCCAGAATAAAAATACCGCAAAGGTTGTGTGGCCATTGATCTGTGAGGCAACGGAGGCGAGCATCGGAACCCCTCCTACCTGCATGAGGTCAATGCAACAGTACTGGCGCAGAGCTCCCCTGCAGCTGTGCGGGAGATAACCATCGTAGACTGTGAACTGTACAATACCCCCACATTGCGGGCTCACTCTGCCACAGCTTTCCAACATCTCCAGCATCTATCCGACAGCAGGATTACAATCAGAGGCTTGGAAAAAGGGATCGGCCGCCCGCGCCTCGGTCTAATCCAGTTCACCAGTTTCTTTTTTCATTCGCTGGTATCTTATAGTTTATGTCCGCAATGCACGAAGCACACAGCACAGAGGCAAGGGAAGCAGCACAGTTCGTGTGCCAGCTGTGTGTTTGGGGTCAACTTCATCTACAAGAACAGGTGCAAAACGCGCTGTCTATTCTGAAGCCCACAGCAAAGACAGGAGAGGGGAATTCAGTCAAAGGGGAAAAGCCCTCAGGCATTGCCAGACCACACTGCTCCCTCAGATTGTGCTCACAGATGTGTCCTGCTGGAATCTATCCCAAGAAGCTCCAGGTGCAGAGCCACACCCCAGACGATTCCACTACCCCAGCAGGGCAGGGGTCCCTGCTGCTGGAGAATTCTGCACTATCCAGGCTCCAAGGTGGGGGTGGTCACGGCTCCCTGCAAATTGTTCAGCACCAACGAGCCCTGACGGATAGTCCATGTTCCTCCTTCTCCTCCTGATAGACGTCTCTGTGTCTGCGAACTGAGGCATGGCGCTGGCGGGACGAGCACAGCACAGGCGTTCGTCAACAGCTGCCCAGGCACCAGGGGTGACGTCTCCTTCTGTAACAGACTCAGGGCAGGTGGGCCCTAGTACACTGGGACCGCAGGAGCAAGCTGGATCCGATAAAACCCAGCAAGGAAGGTGTTGGGCACTAATTCAGCTACAGGACTGCAAGCATGCAGAACACCATACAAGTTGGGGCTTTAACTGGGGTCATTATTAATTTATTTGACCCTGCTCACTGGAGATGCACTGCTAAAGCATGAGGCCTATCCTCACTGCTAACACATTTCCTGAATTTGATGGAACCGCTGTACTCTGCTAACATTCTGTGGAAAAGAGTGCACACCTCTGTAGAACGGGACTGCTTTCAAAATGAGCCCATCTGTTTCAGCCTGAAATGAATATTTTCTTTTATTCTGCTATTGTTGTTGACTTCAACTGATGGAAATGAGGGGTTCTGTGACTGGGAACTGTTTTTTCTGCTGGCTGAATATATTCATATATATTTACCCTCAACGTCACTCCGCGAGCTCACAAAACACACAGATGTTTGCTCACACCCATCTGAAGAATCTCAGATCTGAAGACGCACCTCTCACCTGACACGAAGCAAAGCACGTACAGAATCGATAGGACTTTCTTGTTGGCAGAGGAAAACAAATTGAAATTAAAAAAAAAACTGGGAATGGAAAAACTGAAAGAAATGATAATAAACACAGCTACAAATGAGGCTAATCAGGCCATCTAGGCTAATTGGGCATCAGTAGCCCATTGACCCCATCCAGCTGTTTCTTAAAACAAAGGCAGCAAATCGGCTTGAACAACATGTCTGGGCAGCCTGTCCCATACCACCACATCCCTTTGTGTAAAGAAGTACCTCCTGTTCTCAAATTTAAACACATTTTTACAAACTCATATGATATCATACATAAACACGTTGGCGGGCTATCTTATAAGGCAAACAGATTGTATCAGCATTAAGTGGAAGGCTTGGAGAAGAGCTCGCTTTCATAGTTCAGGGTAAAACTCCTCTGATCTCCAGACAGAAAGCAATATGCCACACCTCCCATCAGTCTTAGGCAATCGGCAGAGCTGTTCCTTCATGTTTTGCTGAAAACATTTACAGTGCATATAAAAACATGATGAATTTAACTACTGAGAGTTAAAACACTTAGCTGGATGCAAATTTGCAATAGAGACATTATCTCTTGCAGATCACAAAACTCATGATCACCCTTGAGCTCCACTGGCGGGTAACTCACGGGATATAACCCTGGAGTGAAGCACAGTGTTCGACAGGTTGAGGAAGAGAAGCCCTGCTCTGGAGGCCAAAACAAATAGCACAAGGTTTGTTCAATGTTACAACAGCAAAAGAACAAAAAAGCTTCTCAGAGGAGCAAAGGGGTGACCTTAAAATGTGGAAAGTGAAAAGGACAATGTATTAAATGAATATTTCATTCGGTGTTCATTGAAGAAGAAATCAACGAGCCTTGGACTGAGGAGAGACAAAATTAAGCATTTCATTTTATCAGCACAGAAGAGGCAGAAGTTCTAAAATCCCTTAAGATAAGAACCCTGTGCTATAAATATCCAGGGACTTAAATAGAAATATGGGTAAATCTTACAAGGTCTCAAAGCCACAGGAATTACTATATCAGTGATCTAGATTCTGGTCGAAACTAGTCAAACGCATCAACTACACATGTCAAGATGATCCTGACCTGGAAGGCTTATCCAAAGGCAACAAAGGAAATTCAAGAGGATTTAGACAAAATTCACAACTAGGGACGCATCGGGCTGTTGAAGTGGTGGAGAAGCGAAGAGTTTGCATTCGTGTTAGCAAAAATATAAACGAAATGTATGACACGTGATCTGATATAATCACAGACCTGACAAAATCTGACAAACATATAAACTAAATGATCAGATGAACTTTAAGGAGCCATCGGGGAAAAATATTTTTTTCCCCAGACATGCTGTTGGAGGCATGACACCCCAGCTTCTGTTGGGAAACAGCTGAATAAGATCAATTCTCTGGATCAGTGGGCCACTAGCAATCACACCGACTTGATGAGCTGAGCAGACTCCCCTCTTGTGTCCCTTCTTAAGTTCTTAGGTTCTTGTGACTTTCCAGATTTCTCGTCAGAAATGCTGCTACACATGATGTCACAGCTCAGCGTTATCAATGAGGAGGAGATAAGCTCAGCTGAGCACTCCTGGGCACAGTCCGAATGCATGGATTGAGGCATCTTTATCCACTCCTCCATTATCGGGAAGGTGCTTTTCCTGGTAAGGGTTGCAGCAACCAAAAGCCTATTCTGGAAGCATGGGAGGCCATAGATTGCTTGGCCATCCTAATCCTGATTTTTCCTGAGGGATAATTCATTACGGGGAATTAATTTCTTAAGTGTTTCAGCAGAGAGACGGAGTGGGAGAGAAAGGGGTGGTCTATACTGCTGCTTGGTGTCATAATTGCTCGACTGCAGCACTGCACTGCAATGAGGGTTGCTTAAAGCAGTAGTAAAAGCCGAACCCAGAACAAAGGAACTTCCTCAGGCATGCCTTATTATCAGAGACAAACACACCAAGGGTGATCATTGCTGGCATATTTTCCCAGTCATCAGCCCCCTATACAGACAAGGTCATGAGATAAGGAAGAGGGAGAATGGGTTTGAAGGCCAGGGCTGAGTGTGGAGAGGGATCACTTTTCAAAACAACTCCCCCCTCTCTCAGCCTCCACACACAGCTTCCAGTGATGAGCTCATTGCAAACTCTCCCAGCTGGGACAGGGGCTATTGTGATGTCAGCAAAGAGGCACACTCTCGGCCAATCAGGAGACAGGAAACACAATCCACTCTTCTCAATGTGGCTGTTTCAGGACAGCTCCAGAGGAGGAGAGAAACAAGAGTAGCCTGTAGTTTCCCTCTTTCATGTTAAGCTGATCCCATGAATGTTAGAGAGAGAGAGAGAGAATTTAGAATCACACTCGTTTTGTTTTAAGGCTTTCAAAAGCCCTCCTTTGGATTGGTTTTTTGTTCTCATATAAGAACCCCTTTTGCACTGACTGTTCTATCAGAGACTTGAGCTTGTGCATTCAAATGAAGACACCTTTCAGGGTGAGCACTCCTAGCTAGATGAGAGGTATTCTAGGCCATCTAGATTCTCTGATGCTGCTCAGTCCAGGCCTCTCCAGACAGACTCCCACACTGACACTGACAGATACTGCTGCAGACTCCAAACAAGCTCACACACCTAATCCAGGCATGTGCTGATGCGACGACAGGAACGAGCCTGTATCCCTCCTGGCAAACACACACACTGCCCAGTGCGCACAGGGCTTCAGAGCGCAGCCTGAACTGTAAAGCCTGCAATTGTCAGTGTTTCCACGGGGATTAACTGTGTGGAAAAATCAGAATAGCAGCAGCCAAGATTGCTTAAACTGCCAGTGACAGGATGTCTGCCGGAATTAGATGAACTGCCTGCTGAAAATTTGCAAAGAGCACACTATTTGAATAATATAATAATGCCACTGAAACAGAAACTTCATGTCCTAACACGCTCAAAGCTACAAAGGAAGAAGAATTCTATACAAATATCAGATTCTGGCTCATGCACATGTCTGGCATTGCGTTCTTCTGCCCAGCAGCTGAGGAACATGATTCTGCTCTTCAGTACGAAGTCAGTAAACACTGTCTTTACCATAGTTACTGTACCACAGCAGTCACACAGCGGAGAACGAGCCATATAAAGTTCACCTCCGACAGATGTTTTCCCCTGTCTTTTAGGAGTTCATTAGAAATAGCAATGAACGGTCTAAATGAACATTGTTAGAAAAAACAACAGTTCAGTACCATATACTGCTAATATACTGCCGTTTTGGCTTAAGAAAGAGATGAAGCCCACCTAGCCTGGTGGGTAGTTAGAAGTTTATTGATCCAGTGATCTGTTGAAAGATGTCAGGGTATTTGACAACATGGCCAGGCTGTTCCAGACTCCCAGAATCCTTTGGGTAAAGAAGTGCCTCCTACTCTTATCGAGAAATACCCAGAGATCTTTAAGGACCATTGAGAGTCAGGACCTTAGTTTAACATCTCACTACAGTATAGTGTCCCCACCACTATACTGGGACATTAGGAACCATACAGACCACAGGATGGGCGCCCCCCGCTGGGCCCACTAACCATAGCTTCCCAGGAGGTCTCCCATCCAGGCACTGACCAGGCTCAACCCTGCTGAGCTTCAGTGGGCTGCCAGTTGAGAACCACAGGGTCTTTGTCAATGTGATTGAGCATGTTGCTTACTTGCAAGGTTCCTCTTCTACTGAGTCTGTCTTAAACTAAAAAGGTTCAGTTCCTTCAGTCTGTCAGTACAGGATATCCCCGTAATACCTGAAATGTATCTGACTGCTCTTCTGTGGACTGATTCAATATCAGTCCAATACCTTTCCCACAATGTAGTAACCAAAACTGTACACAGTGTTCTAAATGAGTCCTAACTAGAGCATAATACGACTGTATCAATACATCCCTTATATTCAATTCTTCACTTTTAACTACATATACAAACCCTTTGATCACCTTTTTTACTGTAAACAAAATGATTTAATTTTTCATCTAAAACTCTAGATGTCATCTGTCCTGCTGAAGACAAGCTGATATGCATCAGTAGAACTGGGCGGTGCAGAGTCTCTGTGGCTCAGGATCTGTGTCTGTGGTTAGAAGGTTGCCAGTTCAAATCCCATGGCCGTCAGAGGAATCCTACTCTGTTGGGCCCCTGAGCAAGGCCCTTAACCCCAGCTGCTCCAGGGGTGCTGTATAAATGGCTGACCCTGCGCTCTGACCCCAATCTTCTCTCCCTGTCTGTGTGTCTCATGGAGAGCAAGCTGGGGTCTGCGAAAAGACAAATTCCTAATACAAGAAATTGTATATGGCCAAAAAAGTGATCTTATCTTATCTAACTCCCTCTGAGATTTTTTTAGCGACAGAGTTTTCAACCCTACCGCGTGCAGATGTCTGGATAAGAGGAAATGCTTCATGGAGGAGAAAAACAGAAAGATGATGTGTTATTACATTCTGTCAATTCCATTGTCATGTATTATTTTTCATTTTTAAAGGTGGGTTTGTGCCTTTCCTGCTGTATGTATTGTACATGATCACATTGCACAGGTCTGAAGCTTCAGGTTTATGCAACGCCAATAAAACATACTGAGTTTGTGTTAGGACCTCCACTCTGACCCCCTCGGTCCCGAGACTTTCCTCAGCTCTGGATGACTGCCCGGGCTCCATCTTACATCTGTGGACTCCTCCATGTTTCTACTCCCTCTGTTTAGGCTCCGCTCAGGTGAGGCTGGCCCTTTGATCACTGTACCTGGGAATGAATCCCGGACTTTTGGTGACCATATTTTTCCTGTCGCTGCTCCAGTGTTATGGAACGCCCTTCCTCCAGCTCTCCTCGAATCTAAACTCAAAACTCATCTCTTTGCTAGGGCCTATGCCTGACTGACCTACGTTTTGTCTGTATGAATCGGTATGCTCTTGCTTATTTTTTTCTTTTACTCATTATTGTACTTTAATTGTCATTTTCTTTATCACTATGCACAGCGTCCTTGGGCTTGGAAAAGTGCATTATAAATGATAATAATAATAATAATAATTATTATTATTATTATTATTAACAGAGAAAAACTAGGAGCCCAGGCAACATTACGTTCAGCAAACAGGAACAGCATTAAAATAAACTCACATGAACGGCCAACTTGCCTACAGGGGTCAGACAGCCATATTCCCAAAACCTGTCACCTCAGAGGAGCACAGCACCAGGTCTGAAAGCCACCAGACACTTACAGCTGCTACGCAAGAAGCCATGTAGGCAAGCTAAGTGTTCCTCTTAGATTCCGCAACAGTGCCCCTGGTTCTTCCTCTTTCAGAGCAGTGTGGGGACCACACCATGTGCCCGAGTGACTCACGAATGCCTTGTGCAGCACCTTTCGGCCCAGTTTCTTATCGGACCCCCCCGGGTCTCTCCGACAGCTGGGCTCAGCTGCGGCTGCCGCTGCGGTTCTGGAGCAAACGGGCCGAGAGTCGGCGTGCGCTCAGGTGGACAGAGGCGGCCCGCAGCAGGGTCAGAGGGGGCAGCCCTGCTCCTGCGGGTTTCACAGCTCTTAAAGCCTCCTGCTGAGGGGAACCGGGCCGGTCCGGCGAAGATCATAATCAGCTCAAACGGGCGGATTGCTGCAGAGGTCCCTGGGTGACCACACACCTGCTGGATCTCTTCCAGTTCCACAATTCAACCCTCAACGGATTTCAGATTAAGCGTGAGTTAGGATTAAATAATAGGGTTGATCTGACCTGCTACCCGTTTTCAGCTTTAAAACATGCAGGCCGCCCCCTTCTAACACGCTGCATTTCATCAGCAGCGTACGCACAGGGCACGCCTGAGCCGAAAGAACACCGGGCACAAGATACCAGTCAGGCGTGCTACTTGCTCGGACCCCTGGTGTACAGCACAGGAGGAATGACAGCGCAGTCAAGCTCTGGGGCTGTGGTGCCCCACCCCACCGCGCAAACACACCCCTTTCGCTCACAGCCCCTCTTCTGAACCCTCTCGGGGGAGCAAGGCTGTTCCTCCCTCACTGCCGGACTTTCTCAGGCTCGGGAAATGTTACTGTATCGTCTTCTCTTCTGGAACAGTTCGTCTCACTCCTGGTCCACCTCCCCCACACAGGTTATAGCGATCACGAAGAAATCAACGGCTCCATTAATTAAGGCCAATTAAGTTATCCGCGGATTCTGTTACGTCCTGTAATCGAGAGCTCGGGCAGAATGTAAATGCAACACCCGGCGCTGGAGCAGGAGTGAGGATTACCGATCTATATATCCTGCAGTGTCTCTAAACCACTTTCACAGGGAGACGACACAGCGGCCGATTAAAACTACACGTAACAAAATATCAGCATTACATAGTTGTCGTTTTTTTAGATGATGAGCATTTTGTTACAAACTTTAATACGGAATTACTACTTCTTTCTGTATCATTATTATTATTGCTAAATTGCGTTAGGTGCATGTGTGAAATGTATGTTTCTGCAATAGCGTGTGCGTGTTTACAGGTGTGCAACCGTGGGTGCCATCGGGGCTGTGTGTAGTGGGAGGGTGGTGGGGAAAATGTCACGAATAGGCCACAGGTCTGAGTAGCAGGGCACAAACACAAAATACCCGACATGTCCGACTCCCCTGCTGTTAACAACAGCCCCTTCCGTCCGTTCCTTGTGCACCATGTTGTCTGAAACCCGACCTGCTCTCGGGGAAGCGGTAAGGGGTCGCTGACCTTTCCGTATTTCATCACGGGCTTACTGACACGGACACGCGTCAGGCTGTTACAACAGCAGCCCTGCTGCGCTGAACGCGCAATTCACTCTGCTGGGGCTGATCCCATCCCGGAGACACGGTCCCAAGATCCCATAGATCCCCCAAGAGCACACTTTGTTTTGCACACATCGCGGACAAACGAAGCTTTTTCGTTGCTTCACGAATGAAGGAACAAGACACCATGACAGCGAAGTTCACAAAATGATATACTGGGGGGGGGATAAAGCGTTTCAGCCCTGGCCAGCCCCCCCTGCATACCAGTCTAGGCTGACTTACCAGTTGGTTGACGACCGGGGGTTCAAGATGTCTTCTTTAGCCGTGAGCAGTGACAGGCTGTAGGTGTCGAGGTTAATCGACTTCATGGCTGACGGCTGATCGTTTTCACGAATTCCAGTCTTATTCCACCCCTGTTGCCGTCCTGTAGTATCCGCTGAAAATCGCAAAGAACCACACACACAAAAAAAAAACGCCAAAAGCACAGACAGGCACTCACACACACAACGCACCAGTCGGCGTTAAAGGTCTCCTTTCTGAAACGAAAACCCGATTGTGTTCTTCGTTCTACCTGGCAGTCAAGACTGTGCGGATCCGCACTGCGAGCGAGCGGCAGGCGATCAGGAGAGAGAAGTCTGTTGCAAACTGCAGGGGAAAAAGTCCTGCAAGAGAAGAGAACTTGCAGCCAAAAAGCCCCACCTCCTGCACGAAGCAGAAAAGGCAGTTAAACAAATTCAGCTGGACTTCACCCTAGCACTTTTCACATCGCAGATCACGGCTCCGAACCGGAAAAACCGAGGGGCTCAGACCCTCTTGATCAGCCAGTGCGTGGAAGGAACCGCAGACGAACCGAGACGTTTCCTGACCCAATCCCAGTAAATACCGCGCTGTCGCCGGCCAAGGAGCTGCGATATTTGCCGCTGCTTAAACTGTGGAAAAGCAAACCGAGCCCGACTCTCTTTCCTTTTGTTACAAGGGCTGAACGAACTGCCCCCTCACATCACAATAGTGGGAAACATTTACTCTCCCTCCCTTCTCGCTCTCTGGAGTATCATTTGCTTTACCGTAATAGAGGGTTTTAGCGTCTTAAAATATTATTCTGATCGCAAGCGGCCGTTAGCAGGGTGAGGTCATTCTTGACAAAAACACTATTGGCAGCACGACATGCACATTTAGAAAAAAAAAATGAATCTGTGACATCAGTGAATAAGCACGTCAGAAACACCCGCTTTAACAGACCTACGCCTGAACGGTGTATCCAGTTTATTTCGGTGTTTTTCTCTTTATGGCTGTGATTCCAGTGGGAGACGTACAGTAATGCATTAAGACCCGTGAATGACATGACAATGACAACTGCTCTCACAACCTCTTCGGTTCGTCCTCAACCTGGCTGTGGAGCTTTCTCGCCGGCCCTGGAGATGTGAGTGTTTAACCTAGCAACGGAAAATCGGAATTCGCGTGGCGTGGTGGGTGAAGAACAGCGTTTCTATAGCCTGTCTTCGACGCGATTCCCCCCTCCGTCAAGGCCTCCCGTTTGAATAAAGCAGGGCTTTTATGAACAGAGAGGGCTGAGGAAGACTGCGCCAGTGTTCGGTGACACAGGCGCCCCACTGCCGCTGAGGCCAGCGTGCGGCCATTCAGGGCGAGGGCACCCCTCACCTCACAGCCCTTTCAGCCGGGCGACAGTGCTGTCAGTGTTCGCTGTCGCCCCACTTTCAGAGGGGCAGTACGCTTGGCAGTAGCTGGAGGGCCATTTACAGAGAGGGAAGCACACTGGGGCCTGTTTACACAGCCACAAAAGCAGGCCCGATTCTGTGGGAACTGTTTTATAAATAGGCAGCAGCCTATATTCCTCCTCAGAATGTTTTCCCAGAAAACTCGCCCCTATTATTGGGCTGTTTCGGCCCACTTGGGAGAGACCCCAGCAGAGGGAGTGTCAGTGAATCGCTGCTTTTCCATCAGGCAATGCGTTGAGCGCAGACATGTTTTTGGACAGCTTTTTTTTTTTCTCGGCATGAAAACGTTTTTTCTTGTGTGTGTTTTTTTTTCTTTCACCAACTCAAAAATGCCTCTCCTCTGCCTGCTATCCCACGCTGCCTTCTTCTTTCCCAGGAGGCTCTGCAGCCCTGCCCTCCCACAGGCTGCTGGCACAGAGGGCAGGGAGCCTGGCCTGGCTGGCAGTGCGTGGGCCTCCCTCCGACAGCCAGAGGAAGCGCATTCCTGCGCAGGGAACTCCGGAATCCTGCGGCCTGATTTCCGCGAGATCAAGACGGATGAACTCCCGAGAGAGGAAGCCGGCGCTGGCTCGGATCTGTCCGTAAAAGGCAAAGATCTCGGAGGTCTCCAGAGACTCCCCCGCGGCCCCTGGGCTGAGGAGTTAATGAGGGCCTGAGGTTTTCAGACAGCGAGTCTCCACGTGCAGCGCAGAGAGCACTAAGGGAAGTGCTGGCAGCCGCCATTTCTCTGCCAAAGCTCCAGCTTCCTGTCATTAACATTGTTTTTCCACCGCTGGGATCTCTCGGCAGCTCTGCCGTTCTCCGCGCGGGAGTATTTCCCCTGTTTCCAGCAGAGGAGCAGGGATGAACGCTGTTCTGGCGATTTCTGTTTTCTTTCAAGAGCGCCACAGCCTGTCACGCGCTGCAAGGCTGTATGGGATTTTATCTGAGTGAACCAGGACAGGCCCCCCTCGTCACCCAGCAGTCACTGCAGCGCCCCCTACAGAAACTGGGCTGAATAAAGCCTCCCATACACCCCCCCCACACACACACACAAAAGAAAACTAGCTTCTGGTAGGTATACACCTTGGCAAACGTGTTTCAAGTAGTACTGCTTTCCACCAATCAGTGCCGACTCTCCTGTCAGGCACTGTGGGTCTGGTCGCTTGTCAAAACGGCTTCTTGCTCCCTGTGAACAGGAGTCACCTTGCACTGCGAGCTGAGACAGAAACAGGTTCGGCTGCAGATTGAACATGGACCCTGGGAGGGAGCCTTTCAGATTGACCTGGCGGGCATGGGGGCCACCAGATGGGAAGTTCATTTCACAGTGTACTCTGACCCCACTGGCCTTGTCCCCCTGGGGTCCTGTTGTTGTGCTGACCCTTAAGATGCCAGGGTAAAAATCAAACTGAAATGAAAGCAGGCAGGCTGGCCAGGGTCACGGGCACTAAAGGAAGTGAGTGCAGTAAGAGGTGATGTTTATAGGGAACGCGTTTACTGCACATTCTTTGTAAATGTTGAAATATTACGAACATAAAAAAAAAGTTTAGAAAAGAGAGGAGACTGTTCTGTCCCTCTGGCCCATGGAGTAGTTTGTCGCGAGCTGATCCAAGGATCTCAACCAGCTGTTTTTTGAAAGAGGCTTCTGCAGCACGGCTGGGCAGCATGTCCCATTTTCCACAGTCCTTTAAAATGTGTGCTGGATTGAGAAAACTTAGAAGTAAATTAAGAAGAAAGGCCACACTGTCTTGTTTTGCTGCAAAGACTGAGGTCATCATATATTTAGTATTTTTCTAAAGGTTATTTTCCACTACAACATACACAGTTGTTACCCAGGAAGCCCAGGAGAGATAGTAACGAGTACAAGTTGGCACTTGAAGGCACCTGGGGCACAGGTGACTGATGTGTAGATACTGCTGTGCTTTGACTTGCTGGGTCTGCGAAAATGTGATGCAGTATTATTGTCACTACGTGCTCTATCACGTTAATCTGTTTAATCATCTTAATTTTGAATATGCTTTTCTTATCCAGAAACTATGTAGGAGCTAATTTCAAATTATGATTCTATTTATAAGAGTGCAATACTGCTGGAAAATAATGGGCCCACGACAGAGCTGCATTAATAGCGTATTCAAATAATGCCTGCCCAATGTCTGAAGGTCTTGGATAACTCCTAAAATCAAATGGCACCCCACCACTGCTGCAGTGAGGGAAATTAGATTCGCTGAAAGGTATTTCTAAACAGAGGTTCAGACAAATTGCCAGTGTAGTCTCAACATTAACAGGCTGCCAGTTGCCGTGTGGGTATTTCCTCCTGGGCTTCATCTTGTTTGTGTCTGGTTCTGTGCCTGAGCGCTTTTCAGATTAATCTTCATGCTGAGCGCTGGCTGTGGTCGCTCTCTGCCCCGGGGCACGCTTTGCGAAGGCTTGTTATCTTGTCCTCTGTCGGACAGTTAAATGGCCGTTCCTTTAACGAGCTCCGCCCAGATCCATTCAGAACAGGATGGGCTGTGCAAACAAATCAGAGTTGATTCAGAGACCTGCCGAGGGAGGGAGCGCTGAGGAAGCACTCTCTCTATTGACGCAGCAGAACTCCAGCCAGTGCGGTTACCGCGGTGAAGAGTTCTGCAGCCAGGGAGCTGAGCTGGGCTTCTCACGCTGCTCCTTCACAACTGAGCTGGCATCAAACCATCTTGACCCGGTCAGAGGTCAGAGGGCACAGAGGGTCACTGCATGGGGCCTCATACCTTGTTGCTCACACCCCCTCTGGGACGGGCAGTTTGCTGACAAACACTAGTCAGCGAAGGAGCAAAAAACACAATTAGAGAGGCGAAGAACAAGTTTGTGTTTTTCAGAACATAAGACAGGTTACAAAGAATGGGAGGCCATTCAACCCATTTATGCTGGTTTAGTAGTAAGTAGTTAATTGATCCCAGTGTCTCATCCTGGGAGTCCCCATTACCTGTAAAGCGCTTTGAGGGGAGTGTCCAGAAAAGCGCTATATAAGTGTAAGTAATAATTATTTTTATTGATTATTACCCAGCTGTTTCTTGAAAGAACCCAGGGTATTGACTTCAGCAGCATGGCTGGGTGGTTTGTTCCAGACCCTCACGGCCTTCTGGGTAAAGAACTGCCTCCTGCTCCTGCTTCCACTTGAGCCGTCTGGTTCGTGCTTCACCGTTCCTTCCACAGTCGCACGGAATTCCAAATTCATTTGGTGTTTTTCCAGGGAAGAGGCAGACACTCCCTGGGGAAATGTTCAGGAAGCTCCAGCACAAACGACTGTTAACACCGGGGAACGCAAGAGGGGAAACTTCAAAAGACAAAAGCTGGTTTTGTCTACATTTGTCACTAAGTGCCCGGCGTGAACCTTCAGTCTTGACAGGGGGGATCCTGGCCTGTTGCTGGCACTGCCCCGCCTGCTCTTTGTACCTGGCTCATGTCCTGCTAGGAGGAAAACAAATGCAGAAAACCAGACACGAGAAATAACATTTTGTATTGCAGAAATAGGTGGCCTTAGGTCAGTAAGCAGATAGATAGCAAAAGAAGGTTTTATAAGGTCAAAAGGGAAAAAAAATAATTGCAATCTAAGTATCATACAGAATGTCACACAATGCAAACAAGAGCGTGTACTGTAGTCAGGGAATGGAAGAAGGGACATCATGCCTCTATGTTCACTATTATTACATGAACGTCCCCAGATGCAGAAGAATTGTTCAAGTGCTAAAGGTATAAATATCGACCGTCTGCATGGGTCTGTGCAGACAGTCTGTGTTACAGTTACAGAAGCGGTGAGCCCGTCTCTGAAATCTAGACAGGGCAGGACTCTTCCACGGGGCACAGTGGAGCTGTTCACTGTGCTCAGAGCTCACGAGCGATCGGGGCAGGGGCAGAAGAGAGCTGTGTCCATCATGGTCCTGCATGACCCACCGGGCGAAACAGCCCAACACAGCCGGCAGAGCGCGCCCCTGGTCTGGTGACATACTGGCCTGCAGACAGCCTCTTCCTGAGGGCCTCGTGTTGATAACGGAGCCGAAGGCGGTGTTTGGGTTTCTGAAGAAAGCTGAAACTGGGAACCAGGATCTGGCTGGCTTCCCAAGTAAGATGCACTGCTCTCTTGTTTGCCCTGCTCATTTACAATATATATGAATATACGAATGACCCCCCCTTCCTTTGTTCATTTAAAAGCGCTGGATCTGAGTCCATCCATCATTGCCCCGAGAGGCTCCAGGATGCAGGGAAACACAGGATGTTTTAAAAGGGGAAGAAGAGCCAGAACTGCTGCTTAGTGCCTCTGGAAAGATGGCCGGAAGCTACAAGGATGGACATAAAAGTTTCCGCCTTGCATTCCTGGGCGGATCAGGGATGGGAGACCCCCAAGGAAATCCAGGCTTCTGCTACAGTGGACCAGTAGGTGGCGCTCTTCCGTCTGGTCCAAAGTTTTCCAAACTAGTTGCCCAGGATGATGACTGTGTAGGAGTGTGTACTGTAGGAGTTACCATCCTTAAGAGGGAATATGAAACCAAGTTTCCCAACAGCTTTAAAGATGGCACGGGTCTCAGGCGTAGGGGTGACAACCCCAGGGTCCTGACTAAGATCTGCTCTGGACTTGCTCATCTGATTCAGTGGCTGAAGCAGTTTCTCTCTCCTCTGCCTGCTCTGCTGTGCAGTGGGGCTGCTGTGTGTCGCTCAGTGAGCGCTGAAGGTAGTGGATCTCCTCCTACCTAAGAGGGTCTACTCTTTTCCAGATCCATCGGAATGAAAACGCGGCAAATAAATGGAAGGAATTGTTATTATGAAAACACCGTCATCCGATTAAAGTGCTCTCAAGTTTATTCATTGTGCTTAAGTTCCAATACTACCGTGGCCCCGGGCAGCAAACTGGGGAGCCACACCACACCTAGGATGAAAGAGAAACATCACACACTAGCACAAGAGAAAAAACACACGCTGGACAAAACTCACACTGTTGTGTGAATTCTGTATGAATTGCACACAGTTTACATGCAGCAGGTCAAATTTATGCTTGTCCACCAGATGACTTAATCCATAGCTTTACATATCTCCTGGCTTGGGGTTACACCCTGAGACCCCTAGACTTCAGGCTGTTTGGTAGCAGAGCACCAGCCTGGGCTCTGTGTTCCTGCACGGGCTAGCTCGTTTCTTTGTACTGTAGCACAATACTGAGGCTACCATCGCACTCATCCCCAGCCCAGCGCAGACAGCTATCACAGGCCGCATTCTGCTCAGACAGCCCCATCAAACACAAAGAGCTAGAAAACTCATCCAGCACCGTCACATAGCTCAGGGAATCAGGCAGGGAAAATGAAAGCATTAGTGTTTTCATTCATGAAGTAAATCCGAACATAACAATCCAAAGTCCACTTCGGATAAGCCCATACGGATAAGTAAAGAACAAGCTAAAAATAATGACAGGGAATAGAGGCCGAGGAACAGAAAAGGTGTTTATAGTCTTGGAAAACAGTTCATAACGGAGTCAGAGTAACAGTCAACATTTCACATGAGATGCAACACCAAGCGGGAGGTGCTCATGTGCTGAGCTGGGTGTCTTTGGAATGGAAATTGAAAGAGTTTTGTGCTGGCGAGTGTCCCATGACAGCTGTGATGAGCTAAGACCTGCAGATGCTGAGCTGAGCTGAGTGCAGTGTGCAGTTCAATAACTGTTACAGTGCGTGCAACACGCTCTGTGTGTGGTGTGTGATGCTGTGTCACGACCGCACTCTCTCAGTCTCGAGCCTTTCAGGTTAGCTCACTGACCAGATGCTGGAGTAGCATCCCACCCAGCTCCTTGCCTGAGGTGTCCCACTGCCTGGTTACTGTCCTGGGCTTTGACCTCCTCTCTCACTCCAAGACAGAGCAGGCAGATTGCAGGATTCTCGAACATGGAAATGAGTCTGACTGTCATGCGTCTCATATTAAGTCCAAAATCACTGTACAATACACAGCACAATTTCACAATGTCTTAAACCCAGATGGAAGTTGTGCTCCATTTCTGCGCCTGAAATCTAAATGAAATTCAGTCCCTTTCCCGAAATGTTTCTCCAGTCCAGAAAGATCGCTTTTAGCTCACATAGTTTTCACATTTGTGCTTGCTTTCAAAACACGGTGGGGGGGGGGGTGCATTTTTCCTGTGAAGCTTTGATAATCCTTCTGTGAACCTGGGGCGCACACAGCCTGTGAGAAAGAGAGGCAGAAATATTTGGACCCGAAATAGCTCATCAATTTCCTCTGGATTTGAAGTTTCTGAATGGACGAGCAGTTCATCTGGGGAGTAACAAGGAGGGAAAGAGCCTTTTGGGGGGCTGGGGGTGATGGGAATGAATGGAGAGTAAAAGGAACGAGAGCTGTGGAGGGAGGGAGATAAAGAGGGTGAGTCTGTGGAATGTTCCAGAACACTTCCAGAATTGCGGAAATGCAGCGGCTGTGCTTTTTCTCAGGGAGTGCGGGGCCTTGACTCTGGTTGCTGGAAACCGAACGCTCCGTATTTACAGTGGCTCTACTCGTGTTATCCACAGTGCTAGTTACTAGTTGCTAGTTATCCGCACTTCATTGATCTGAGGATGTCAACCGGCTGCTTCTTGGAAGAAGCCAAGGCACCGGCTTCAGCCACAAGGGTGGGTGGCTTGTTTCTTACTTCCACAACCCTTGGGGGTAAGAGGTTCCTCCTGCTCTCGCTTCTAAAGGCCACCTGTGTTTCACTGTTCCTTCTGAAGAAATCCTCTGTGGGCCATTGAGGTTTGTGAAAACCTGTAACAGGTCCCCTCATAGTCTTCTCTGTTCCAGACTAAATCTACAACTGCAACACAGAGCAGTACACGCGCAGCATCTGTTCAATAATGGCCAAGAGCAGCGATTAGCAGTGAAATCAGGAACCGATCTACGATGTTCAACGGGGGTTGTGAATATGATGCATGCCAGCTCATATCCCAGCATGCTTTGGGAGATCAGACCATGTTCCCTTTTTTGGACTGAGCAGTTGAGAACACACAGGAACGCGGGAAGGAAATACATTTCCTGGGAGACTGCAACAGGCAACATTGCAATGCCCGTGACCTCCTCTCATTTGTAATCAATCATATGTACATTCACAGATGTTGTAATGGAATGCTGGAAGGAAATGTTTGGTTATTTTCAATTGGACATTTCAGTTTTTATTATGATGTTGATTCCCTTGCTTTTCAGCAGATTTAATGCTGTTGCCAATTTATTTTCAAGAAGCTGCTAATTACAGTTACATATAGATATATTTGCCCTGGTCAGTAATTAAATAAACCTGGTTAGAGATGTATCCAGATTTCCACCTTAATGTGTTGATTGTGCCTAATTTACAATGTTTTTAAATTACTCAGTTCATGGTATTTACTGTAGATATCAAGTACAGAGGAACTCCAAGATATTTAATGTTTTATGAATCATGTATTGCACAAGGCAAAATAACTCATGACTAACACGGTAGACTGTTATTAATACATAGATTATTGTGACACTGAGCTCACTCTGGACAGCTACTGGAGGCAGTGAGCAATCACGTCAGCTTGCACTTTTGATCAGACAGAGCATTTGGAAAGCAGAAAACCAGCAAAGTTCCAAGGCTGTTCAGTAGGTGTCTGTGACCAACCTTGCCAGGGAGTGCTAATCTAGCCCAGATTTGCATTTCTGGAATGGAAACAAATAAGTCTAACAAATGCATCCCAGAAAGACTGATGACAGAATGTCAAGGGCTGTAATCAAGAAGCCCAAATGACTCTGAGTGTATTGCTTATTAGGTCTCTGCCATGCGGTCACTGGCATAAAGTTTCATGTGGCTTTTTTAATCCAGTTTTTGCTGAAGATTTTATTGATAGTGGAAATGAAGTCACCAGCAACTATTTTAAGAGCTCGACGTAGTGTGCTTCCATCAAAGCATTAGTGGCAACGCCCCTCATTCCTGTGATGGTGAGTGAGAGGGACCCTAGGGACTGACTGCTGGGGTGATCAAGACATGGAGAATGTGCAGCCCAAACTCCCCTCACCAAGGAAGGCCACATCAGAAGGAGAGGCACACTCTCATCCCACTGCATCTGCTCAGCACAGCCTCCCTGCCTCTCCCCCTGCTCCACAGCCCTTTTAATGAGGCTCCTCTGGAAAATCCCATGTTTTCAGGGCCCTGCACTCTGAAGAAAACAGCTGTGCTTTGGCCACATCCAAGTGCTCTCAGCAGTACTGCCTTAGGAGCAGCACTGCTGTGAATCCATGACAAACTCAAGACATATGATTTTAAGACACAGTGAAACACGAAACAGAGGACGAAAGTAGAGTAGAGTAGTGGAAACTATTGTGCATGCAAGCACATCTGAAACAAAGAACAAGGGCCACTTTACACAAAGGGTGGTGGGAGTATGGAACTGATACACCCTGGCTTCTTTTAAGAAACCGCTGGATGAGATTTAAAAACAAAACACCAAACAGGACAGATGGGCTGAATGACTTCTACTCGTTTATAATGTTTCTTAGGTTGTTAATAATAAATTCCTTCCACTTATATACTCTACTCTACTCAGAGAGCTTTACAGGTAATAAGGACTTTCCTCCATCAATGTGAAGCCCCACCTGGATGATGCGACAGCAGCCATAGTGCGCCAGTACACTCACCACACATCAGCTCTCAGTGGGGAGGAGAGCAGAGTGATGAAGCCAGTTCAGAGATGGGGATTATTAGGAGGCTGTGATTGGTAAAGGCCAGGGGGAAATTTTGCCAGGACGCCATGGTAACACCCCTCCTCTTTTCGAGAGACACCCTGGGATTTTTAATGACCACAGAGAGTCAGGACCTGTTTTACATCTCATCCGAAAGACGGCATCTTTTTACAGTATAGTGTCCCCATCACTATACTGGAGCATTAGGATTCACACAGACCGCAGGGTGAGCGCCCCCTGCTAGCCCCACTAACACCTCTTCCAGCAGCAAACTTAGTTTTTCCCCAGTAGGTACTGACCAGACTCACACCTGCTGAGCTCCAGTGGGCTGCCAGTTGTGAGCTACAGGGTGATATGGCTGCTGCATATTATTTTTTGCATAAAAAAAGGAAACAAGAATTTTTCATTTAAGAATGAGATCCTGAAGAAATGTAGGTCAAATGACGAGTTTCGGATGCACACAAACTGAGCTCATTAAAAAAAATGGAATGCCATCAGCCAACCAGCTTCCAGATCTAGTGGGCATTATTTGGCAAAACTGGTAGGTGGAACCACATCTTTCTAAACCACAGAACAGCAACAGCAAAGACACAGCTGGTCCACAGATCCAGACACTCAGTGCTGTTCTCCTGAGAGAACTCCTTCACTCCCGTTGCTCCAGGGCAACACCCAGCTGTGTCAAAGGGCACACATGTAAGTCACTTTGGACAAAAGTCTCAACCAAATAAGTTAAGAACTAGAAGTGTCATTTTTCTCTACTAAATACTGCATGGTAGGAACTATTTGCCTTTGCAGAACGTTAGTGCACAGAATATCATAAGTTCCAGAGAAACAAAAGTTGTTATATATTTTTAAAAAGAACAAGAAAATAGACTAATCATTACCCCCATAGAAATACAGCCCCATTGGGGAAGGCTTTGCTGAGTGGTAGATGGCCTGGGGTTTTGTCTGCTGTCATGGGAGCTGAATCCCGTGGAGTGTACAGTTAGAGACCCTATGCGAGATGGTGCGATCCAGAAGTGACTGGAGGAGGACATCCGGGAAGACACAGCAGGATCAGGGCGGGTAGAAACACAGGGGGGTGATGACGACGGTGATCTGGTGCTTGGGGGCAACACAGGCAAACGAGTCCAAAAGGAAGTCCAAAGGGGGAAATCAGGGTGCAGTCCAAGGTCCAGGTGCCGGGAGATCCATCCGAGACGAACACAGGGAACAGGGAGCTAGGAATACGAAGAGTTAAAACCCTGACGGGACAAGGAGCTCCGAGCCCCGGACTCAGTAGGTCAGGACGTCTGGGAAGAAGTCCTTGCCCTCGGACTGCTCCTGACTTCAGACGTCTTTCAAAGCTGAGCCCAGAACTACGGAGACGCCGGGCTTAAACAGGGAAAAGGGGATAAGACACAGCTGGGACAAATAAAACTGTGAGCACAACGAAAAAGGTAGGAGGGCTGACGACCGTGACATCTGCATGTCTTCAATCAGCAACCCAAGACATTCCCACTCGCCTGCTCTACAGCTGGCCATCCTGAAACACATCCCTTATCCCTCATTGTCCCCCCCGAGTTAGTAATCATCATGGGATCCCTGAAGAGACAACAGCCGCTCCCTCAAACACCTATCATGAAGAAGACCTGCCCTCACCAGTCCTCACTGGTCTGAAGAAACATCTCTGCTGCCTCGATGAAGTACGCTGGGCGAGATGTCCAGACAACATCTCGCCCTTTGCGCTGCAAAGGAGCAATGAGCACAGATGAGTTTCTTATGAAGCGCAGGCCGAGCGAGACTGGGACCCAGCCTTTGTTGCTGCAGAATGACGTGTTTAGTCAGGTAACGAGAGGCTAAAGAAAGCCAAACACAACGGCACCCATGGGGAAGACACAGACCCTTCACCAGCGCCTGGCACCTCTCTTGCTTCAAGTTCGTGGTTTGTAAAGGATGCAGTACAAAGGGATACTGCCTCCCATCGGAACTCTAAAGGAATAGAAAGGAGGTTCATTTTTTATCTCAGGTTTTAGGGCTTGCGGCACGCTGAGGATGAAGATATTCAGAGCTTAAGAACATAAGAAGCTTACAAACGAGAGGAAGCCATTAAGTCTATCAGGTTTACTTGGTGGTTAGTAGCTAATTGGTCTGCGGATCTCATTCGGCTGTTTCTTGAAAGGAGCCAGAGCAGCAGTTTTAATTAAAAGCATGAGCGGGTTCCACACTCACACGCCCCTTTGCGTAAAGAGGTGCCCCCCCTTCTCGGTCTTAAAGGCACTGGCACTCGTGCCCTCAGGCGCGGCTTTGAGGACTTTAAAATATTTGCACCAAGTCCCCTCGCCATCTGCTGTTCATGACTCGGGAGGTTTGAGAGAGATGTGAAAGGAGGACAGGAGATCTGTAGCCCTCAGACCCTGAAAGTACCGCTCGCCAGATCCCTCCGACTCAATGGCCGCTGTGCTTTTTCATCAGTGAAGCCGCACGTGTGGTCTACAAAGCACAGAGCTCCATCTGCTGGTGAAACACAATTAGTACTTCTGATGATGGGTCCTTCTGCAGTTTAGTACTTCACATTACAGTCGCTATTTCGAGGCTGGATTTCTGTGATCTCATATCCTTTGTTGTTTTTGTAGCGTTTATTTTTAAAATTTTGGAACAACACTTTTGAATGATATTGTAACGCAACGGGGTTCAGGTGGGCGCCCTTGCCGCAGTAGGTCGGCCCCGCACCGTCGGGGGCTCGAACCCGGGACTCCCGCGTCACTCAACAGGGACCCAGCCCGGTGAGCTAAAGAGAGCTCTGGTAAGCCGGCTCTTACACAATACCTGTCGGCCATATGTGTTACAATATATATTGTAGTTACAATATACAAAACAGCAGTCCGTTGTTGTATTCACCTCAGACTCCAGTCAGGCTCAAGATCAGGGGTGTGTTCTTGCAGTGTCGGGGTCCTGGGTTCAACTCCAGACCTGGGGTGCAGTCTACATGGAGTTTGCATGTTCCCTCTATGTTCACGTGGGTTTCTTCCTACAAACATACCGGTAGGTAAAATGGCTTCTGAGGAAACTGGCCCTGGTGTGGGTGTGTGTGTTGAGCTGCGGTGGACTGGCGTCCCGTCCCGTCCGGGGTTAACCCTGCCTTGTGCCCTTTCCGTGCCGAGATCTGTTCCGGCTCCCCTGCGAGCCTGTATTGGATAAATCGGGGAGAAAGAGGCCGTACGGATGGGTGGTTCAGAGAACAATTCACCGGCCCTGTTGGAGAGGGCCGTCGGTCAAAACGCTGCGTGCGTGCTTTTACAAACTCCTTTAAAAACCGTGCTCCGGAACGCGAACCGGCTTGCAAAAACGGTAGACCTGCTTGCCCGAGCTCTCGGTCGCTGGCGGGCTCAGTCCGCGCAGCCGACACACCGAGGGCCGGTCGCAGGGCTGGTGACGTCGCTGATGTACGCGCCTCGGTGCCGCTGCGCCTCATTACACGTGGAATCTTAAAAAACAAACAGGCAGGTATCTTGTCGTGATGGCAACCACGATAGCTTGAACTTTCTCAGACTTGGCGGAGCTTCGGAACCAGCAGATGTACAGTATCAACCCCTCTAGCGCAAAGGGCACCACAGGTGTGCTTGACAAAACACCTGTTGCATTTCCTGTAGTGGTACCGCGTTTTTTTTTAACTGTTGCTGTAGTTTGTTTTTTCCCATACAATATGTGCTATCTCTGCTCTGTGTTTATAAAGCATTGATTGTGATGTGATGTACATTACTCATCTGTTGGTATTGACTTGCTGTGCTATCCACACGCATTATTTTAGAACGTAATAAAGAATACGTGTTACAAGAATGAATAAGCAAGCGGCGCACAGAAATCCGTGGAAGATCTGCATCATCCTTGCATCAGTTTCGGTCTATGGCGCACAAGGCCGAAGTCAGAAATAAGACGTCGCCAGCAGAGGGAGCCAGCACTCCGCCTGAACTCCGGCGCCGCTCTCCCGCGGTCCGGAGGGAACAGACTGACGCAACAGCCCTGAAATTACTCGGAAACCGGGTATCGAAGGGGCTCGGCAAGGAAAAGCGTCTGAAGCCATATTTTATTTTTGGAAACGTCTGCCTGGATAAAGATGGGTTCAGAGCAGGGAGTCTCGTCAGCGGACGAGTTGTGAAGGAGCAAATGGAGTTTAATTCCGTGCTGAAAGGTGCAAAGGAAAAAAAAAACAAGTCAGGCGCCTCCTCAGCTTTGTGAAGAGTAACAGGGGTGCCCAATTCTGATCCCAGAGGCCCACATTCCTGCGCGTTCCTTAAACCCAACCCCCCCGTTATCGCCCTCAAGTGGAATATTTGCAATCTTTTTCTACTCAGACGTTTGCAGAAGTCTGGGGTTTTCTGTTCCTTCTGAAACACAGAGACCAGTAGTTAAAAAAAGAGTCGATTTCCGCCTGGAATGATGTCCCCTCAAACATGTTGTAATATCTCTGGAAATAGAAGCCTGGTTTATGGCTTACATTCAAGCTAAGAGCTAAAAGCAGTCACACAGTTTAATTTTAAGGGGCGGTGTGGTGGCTCTGTGGATAAGGATCTGCACTTGTCGCTGGAAGTTTGCCGGTTCGTATCTCGCGGCCAACAGAGAAATCCTACTCCATTGAGCCCCTGAGCAAGACCCTTAACCCTAACTGCTCCAGGGAAGTTGTATAAATGGCTGATCCTTCACTCTGACCCCCAGCTTCTCTCCCTGTCTGTGTGTCTATGTCTCATGGAGAGCAAGCTGGGGTATGCGAAAAGACAAATTCCTAATACAAGAAATTGTATAGGGCTAATAAAGTCATCTCATCTCTTAAGTCAGTGGAGAGGGTTCAGTTGTGTACTCTAAGTGAGAGCTGGGTTAGGACACAAGCCAGGAAGTGTGGGGATCCCCGGAACTAGGACTGGAGTCCCCTGGGTTAGGAGAATGTGAATGGGTGGGGGCAGGTGAACGAGAGACAGAAGTGATGGATTTTGCTCTGGTAGGAGGAAGGAAGACATTAATCGAGCACTGAGAGCTGGGGGAAAGTGTGAGCCGGGTTTAATAAAGGTAATTCTGATATGTCTTCTGGTGCCACTGCTGGAGCAGGGCAGACTGTGGGCTTGGAGACCTCCTCTGGCACATGCTTGAAGAGTTCATCCAGCCTTCTTCCTGTTGCACTGGGGGAAAATGGCTGGGAACTTCCTCTCACAGATGACTATCTAAAGCAGTTGTGAATGTTTCAGGTCAGGTTCCAGTTTGGTCTGGACTCTTGCTGTGAATACCTCCCCGATACAGATTAATCAGATCACCAAGGACTGGGACCTTCTGCAGACATTAAACACAAGATTGACAGTGGCTGAAAAGAGGCACAGAACTGTTGTTACGTTAATGGGTATCATTAGTTTTAGAGTTTGTTAGGAGCAGATTTGTTGAAAGAGTGTAGAGGATTTAGGAGTTATACAATTATTAAAGTTATTAATTTTTCATGCTTAAATTCACAGAATAAGCATCCATTAATATAGAGAATTTACTGTATATTGTAGCGGTCAGCCCTGTTCCCTTAAGATGTGTCAGACCTGCAGGCTCCAGGGGTTTATTGCCCTTAATAATTAACAGGTACAAAGGCACTGAGGGAGGAAACTCAATAGAGCTGCAGCCCAGTATGTGATCTTCTGTCACAGCCTGAGGAACAGAGAGTCAGCATCTCAAATAAAGCCAACACTCATGTTCCTAAGTCCCCAGTGTGTTTTTTACTGTCGTTCTTCTGCTAATCACCTGCTTTTGCAACACTATAATTCATTGACCATGCCAATGAGCCCATCGAACTGGAGTTTAAAAATGTGGGAGTGCACACCAGTGTAATGAGTTGTGCATGTAGAACAGATGTGATGTGTAATGCTTTTGTGATGTATGTAGATGTGCATAAGCAATGTGTGACCCTAAACATTTCCCCATGGGGCCAACAAAGTGTGTCTTACAGCATCTGCTAGCAGCTCATGAGGTAGAGAGATGATTTCCCACCCCCAGTTGGACAGGGAGCTTGGGGGAAAGAAAGGGGGGAGAGATCGAAGAACAGTCCTGGCTGTCTATCACTTGGGTGCAACGCTATACTGTCTTTTGGCATTGGTTTCCCTGTAGACTGTGTGCGCATTACAGTGGGAATATGCCTTACGGTCATGCTGAGCACTCTTTGATGCTCTTGTTTTGTCATTCTCACTCCTTTGGGTCAACCAGGGAATCAAGTGCTTATCCAGAAATGCCAGGAGTTTTAAGAAGGAAATGCAGTAGCACGTGACTGCTGTGGCATCGTTTCGGCCCTTGTATAAAGAGGGGAGTGGGACATCTTAGGAACTTTTCATGCCCTGGGGTGTCAGCTGATGCTGGACGCGCTCCTGCTTTCCTTCTACCCCCTCTCTGTGACCAGGGATTTATTGCCCCTGTTAATTGTGTGGGGCAATAAATCCCTGTGAGTGAGCTTGCAACCCCTGCTGTCCTGCCTCTTCCTGCTCCAGTCTGCTGACGCGCTATAAGGGAAAGGCTCAGTGATTCATCTGCTCTATGATGGAACCAGAGAAGCAGGCTCACAGAGAGTAATGATGAGGATTTCAGTCTTAATGGATACAAGGCATTTCAGAGCCAGGATGGTAGAAGTTGTAGCACAATAGATCAAAAAGAGAATTCCTATCAATATATGGATCTGACTGAGCAGCAACACTCATGTTGCATGGTGAGATAGGTATGCTAAAAACCACAAAATTCTAATATCAATCATAATGCATAGTATTACACGAAGTCACAAATGCATGCAGAAAAGAAGAAGTTGTTATCGTGAGAGACTTCGCTTTTCTGCACTTAGATTGGGAAAAACCCTCAGACACAAAGAAGTTGAAACAGGCTAAAAACTGTTCCCTTAGTCAGTCTGTCAGAATACCCTGTGGAGGCAACGCCTGTATAATTTTAGCCTGGATCTATCCAGGCAAGATAGAGGCAATCAGAGCTGAGAGATCCTTTAGGCAATTATGATCAGAATATGCTGTGGCTTTGAAGTCCAAAGCAGACATTTAAAATTTCAGGAATTCAAAAGTGGAAGGCAGGGTGGGGTAGACTTACAGTTAGGAGAGAATGAATGGAACAGTTTGAAAAGATTCTGCTAGAAGCGAGGAACAGATTCATTCTAAAAGCAAATCACATTCTAGAAAACAGTGGTCCCAATGGATTCTTCGATTAAGACAAATCTAAGGAGAAACATAAAATTGGAAGAAAAGCAAGAAATCACAAGGAAAGAAAAGATTTCTGTATCATAAAGGCTGGGAGACTGTATGCCATTTCACAGCTGAAGGTAAAATGCAAGTGTTCAAACAAAAGCCAAAGAACAGTTAAAGACGAAAGGGTCTCAGGGGTATGGGTAAACCATTAGAAGAGCAGGTGGTTACAAATTAAGAAAACATCTCAGTTTGAGAAAAAGTTCTGTATTAAGTAATATCAGGGTGGGAGAGACAGAAATGTGACAAATACAAGAAGCCCTTGAGGTAAATATCCAGCACTCGATGGTATTCTACACATGGTACTCAAGGACATGAGGAAGGTAATAACAGACCTGGGGAAGTTCTAAAGTAGTATACAGTAGGAGTAAAAATGATCTGTCTAGCTTGCTAGAGTTCTTTCAGCAAGCAACATCGGGAATGGATGCAAACAGCACATGATAAGGTGTATTGTCAGAAGCCTTTGAATAAAGTCTCCTGACAGCGGTCGGCGTGTCTTTGCACTGAGAGCTGGATTAAAGCAGTGAAGCAAGTTTCTCACCCCTGCCTCAACTCCCATGTAAAGGGACTGTTGGCACAGAATAGCTGTGGATAGAGAAGCACAGCTCTTCAGAGTTTGTACTGACGGTCTAGATTCCGGTACAGGTGGCAAGAGGACAAGTTTGCAGATGGCACCATACTAGGAGGATTAGCAAACACTGCAGAAGCAGCAGAGGAGATTCGAAAAGATTTACAGCAGATTTCAGGACTCGGCCAACCCCTGGCAGATACCGTTTCTGTACGAGACGCAGACGGGAGCTTAAGACAAAAGAAAAGCGTTCAGAATCATCTCAGGGGCTCAGGGGCGCGCTGTTGCGATGTTGTACTGCAGGACGCGGGCCAACAAGAGCCGAGAGGGGAGGTCTAGAGGACGCGAATTGTAGACACTGTGAGATGTACGTGTGAAGGTTCCAGCCATCGGACATGTGAGGTTCTGAGAGCACATGTTGGCGCAGTGCTCGGATTCCTCAGTGCCGTCTCTCCCCTGATGAGCAAGTCGTTCGTGACCTCCGTGTGGGGCAGACGGGCAGTTTCCCAGTGCGGAGGAAGAACAGTGGCCCGTGCCATCGTCAGGTGTTGCGTGCTTGTATCAGCGTATTCAAACCTCGTTTTCAAGCATCGTTTTCCCTGGCACAGAGGCCATGCTACGGGCTCCATTCCATTCAAGTGCGTTCTTGCACTGGGCTGTGGTGCCTTGTTTTCCCTGAACCGGTGTTACTTCAGTGTGTTACATTCCGTCAGCGACCTCACTGCTCCTTTCTGCTCCAGTGGGTGAGTGAGGGCTGGCAGTGCTGGCAGGTGGCTTACGTAACGCCATTAGCGGCCCAATAATTCCGGGGGGCCCTCATCGATGTTTCCTCCCTGCGCGGGGAGAGAGCGGCAGAGCCCGTCGCCCCGGGCCGCCGGCGGCGCTCGTCGATTCCCGGACTCGGACCCGGGCCGCTGCGTGTTAACGTGTTAACACTGAAAACCACCCCAACCGAGGGAGCAGCCGGCTCGGAATGCCAACCGCATGGGGACAAGCGGAGGGTAATTCCACCGGGGAAACCTGAAATGTTCTAGTACCGCCACGTTTTTTTTTTTTTAAAGGGGCTCCGCGGCCGAAACCTCGTTTTTCTTCCCGACTGTACTGTCACGGTGTCGGTGTCGAAACAATACTGTGAAGTGCCATACTTTAACCCCCGACATTAACAGAGCCCATAACATTGTGAACGTCAACGCCCTCAGCTAAAGCTTTGAAGAGCTTTAACGCCCATGTGCTGTCGTGTGTGGCTGCTGTGCACTGTTTCATGACCTGGAGCTCACTTCTGAGCACTTTCTAAATGCGCGCACTCTCTCCCAGCGGTCAGAATATTTGTCATAAGTAGAACAGCTGACTTCGGAGGGGCATGAATCTGTTGCATTTGTATTGACATGAGATTTTAAGCAGCTTGTATCAGAACGTACAATGCCGCGGTATATCAACAGTTTATCACGGCATTCCCTGTAAGCACATTTAAGTGATTTTGCTATAAAACGCCGGCTGGTGGATTCGACAGGAGACCCCCACCTGCACAGTCGTGCTCTTGGCGCTTTGCCGTTTGATGTGGAAAGCGCGAGGCGGTGGAGTGAGCCCACTGGGCGGCCGCTCATTTCATTCCGAAATCGGCGCTGTGGCTCATCGATTATTCCAGTCCCAGGGCGCTCAGGGGGCGGAGCGGCCCGGGCTGGTCCAGGCCAGCAATCGGTACCTGAAACTCCGAACTCCGGGGCAGATCGACAGGGCCTGGAGAGGGGTGACTGCAAATGCATTTATTTCTGCCTTGGTTCATTTGTTTTCCCCTCTACTATCGGTCTTCAAATTAACACTGGTTCCATTAATAGCTCAAGCTAAAGTAAAAGCAGAAACAAGAAAACGCAGAGGGAAAATAGCATTACTGTTACAAATCCCTGGGGGGGAAAAAAGACATTTTATGCAATACCATAGTGCTAACCCCATGGAGAGCGGAGCCCAGGTCATGGTCATGCTTGTCTGTCACGGACACGCCGCCTTTCCCAGGCGGATGCGCGTCTCCGCAGGTGCGAGCTGCGCGCTCCCGGCCTCCCTTCCGCACTCCTGGCAGCGCGAGCGCGTGGCAGCGCTGACCCCATTCACAAAACCCAGCAGACAGACTCGGCTGTCTTTTATTCATGGCTTCCGACAGGAATAGCTCCCTCTCTCTCCCTCTCTACCTCTTTGTTGATGTTATGAATGAAAATCATGGGCAGCTTCAGAGTGCTGTGTTTTCTCCGCGTTGTTGTTTTAGGCGGTGATTAAAAGAACATCGCACATAACGCAAACAGGCAAGAGCACGCGGAGCCAAGACGGTTCAGGAGGCTGTGGCTCTTTGTGTTTATTTCTGTCTCTCCGTGCGACCCAGGCACTGGACCCCTGCCCACACCGGCGCTGGGGTGAGCGTGGCAGTGTTTGAAGTCCCTCCAGGGACCAGACAGAATCGAGCAATAGTTAACAGGCAACAGCAGGTCCTGTTACAATCTGTGTGCAGCTTCCCACAGCAGTCCTGAGAATTTCCCTGGAGAACATGAAACCAGACCATTCTCAATCCTTCCAGGTGCAGTTCCTTGCTTGCCTTATGCGCTGTGCCATGTTTTACACCTGGTGGGGTGGGCGCACTGGAAGTCTGGGCCAGGAGCAGAGGAGGCGCTGATCTGCCCCAGAAGCTGCCCTTCTCTGAGGATCGGTCCAGCTTGGCCAGTTTCCACAGGTGTGTTGTGGTTTTGAAAACCCCACAAGGATACACCACGCTCTGTGAAACGCCGCCTGAGAAGCTCAGTGTCCTGTCTCACCTTGCGAGCGTCATCTTTGCTTTTAATCTGTTTAGAGTTTGAGCTGTCGATCTGCAGCTCCCAGACGGGCGGCCTGCCTCTTCTGCTGTCCGTGGGACTGTGAGTTGATGTGTGGAGCGGAGTCCGTCTTGCGTTGCCCTGTGTGTTTTGGGGTCCGCCCGGAACAAAGGGATAGGGACTTTTTAAGACTCTTCCAGTCTGCTCCACTGCCGAGAGGAGGACAGACCTCTCTCAGGGAGGAAGAGACGGATCGACATGGCTGCGGTTTATAGCGCTCTGTCATGTGGCACCGAGCTGATGATTCATTCGGTTTATTTCCTCTTGAAGAGCATTCGTCAGTTTTCTAGCCTCTTTATCCAATGAGGGGTCACGGGGGAGCCTGAGCCTGTCCCAGCATGCAACGGGCGCAAGGCAGGATACGCCCTAGACGGGACGCCAGTTCATTGCAGAGCACGCACAGACACAGACGTGCACACATTCACACTCACACCAGGGCTAACTAGAAGTCCCAGAAGACAATTCACCGGCCAGTTTGCCTTTGGAGTGTGGGAGGAAACCCTCATAAAACTCAGGGGGAACATGCAAACTCCACGCAGACAGCAACCCAGGCACGGAATTGAACCCAGGGCCCCCACACTCTGAGGCAGTAATGCTAACCGCTGTTCTACCCCTTTGAAGAGCAGGTTTCCTGTTTTCAGTAAGTGCGCCGATTGCCACAAAGATCTGAAACTCGTTTTATTTCGGCCGTGGAGTCTTTTCAGCGTCGGCGATGAGAAGAAGACACCAGAGAGTGGGAGCAGCGTGCTGGGAAACAGAAGCCCTGTTCCATTAGACGTCACGGAAAAGGGAGGGCGAGTGAGATGGAGCAACAGGAGATTAGACAGGATGAGGAAAGTATGGAAAAGCTGATAGATAAAACAGGACATATGGCTCTCCTGCATTCAGCCTGAACTCATGTGCATTGTTCCCCATTTATATTCATATTGCTCTCCCCTTGACATCAATTAGGCATGAGGACGCGTTTGCTTAAGTGCAGCAGTGTTAAATAAACATGAACCAGAGCAACAGAGCCTCTCAGCTGCTATATCGAACAGCTGTGCCAGACAGTGCCATTCTCTGCTTCCCTGGGACTAGTGGAGACCAGCAGGTTGGCACTAGAGGCTTGGATTCTTGAGGGAGAGTGCCTCCTACTGGTCCACATACTCCACGTCATGCACGGATGGTCACAAGATCCCCCCTTGAAAATCTCCTGGCTCAGATTGTAAATGAGCTCTTAATTATTTCATTGCAGTGATCATAATAATAACGCTAAAGCCTGGTTTCTGAATCAGGGCCTGTGCAAAGCACACGCCCTAATGGCACTTCTACAGTTTGCATCAAGACGTTTCTCCTGTTCTCTGTATAAAATACACCTCCACCTGTAGTTTATGCTAGTGTCCATGCTAGGCATATTAAAGAGTAAAGCATTTTTAATATAACATCCATTAATTCTGAGTGTATCTCTTTATTAGCTATATACTGTATCCTGGTATTTTGTTTGCCTTCTTTAAGGCTTCCTCACGTTGTCTGTAGGATGTAAGTGCCGCGTCCACATGAACGTTTTTGGACCTTTTTCTGTCTGGTCTGGTAATGAAGCATTGTCTGATTCCTAGGACCAGCTCTACCTAGGAATCAGAAGAATCTTTTCAACGCATTGAATTCTTTTCTGAATCCTACCTACTGATCACACCTTTAAATAAAACACTACAGAGCCCAGACAGACCCCCCCCCCAGGGGGAGCTGCAATGTGTGCACATCGGCCTCCTCCAGCAGAGTCTGCATCAGGCGTCACGTAATGTAATGCTTGTTCAGTTGCTGGTAGCTTAATGATCCCAGAATCCTATCATGCTGTTTCTTAAACAATTCTAGAATGACAGGGACATGCAAAGACATTCTGCATAATTTCTCACCGATCTTTTATCAACTGTAATATTTATTGTTGTCATCATGAATAAATAAATGTTTTAGTAAGTAGAGTGTACTTAGTGATGACGTGCTCACAGCTCATTGTACTCACTGACTTTGCAGGTTCTGGTGGCTCTTACTTTCTCCATAAAGACTTTATTCTCCTAACATGTTTAACATTGTTCTGTTACATTACGGCTGTCAGCATTGTCTAGCCTGCTTAGTTCTACCTTTTGCTGTGAATTTTCTATGCTTCGTACAGCATGTTTCTGAAGCATTAAGACGTGTTACTCTAGTTTAGCACAATTCCTGTCCGTTCTCTCTTGCCACAACCGCCCATCATGGCTTTCATCTGTGCCGGCCAAGGTCTGAAATAAGGGACGTTATTGTGGCCCACAATGCTGCTGTCCTGCTTGCTCTGTCTGCAGAGGTCAGGTCAGTGCGCTGTCTCCTCTAGGCATCCCGAGACATTGTGCTGAAAAGCAGCAGTTAACTCTTTCACCCACCATGCTTCTGATCGAATCCTGAGATCAACCCTCTTACTGCGCTCTTTGGCTCCTGTGCTTGTGTCTGCAGCACAATGGACTTGGAATTTGTTTCAGAAGTATTATCTCATTTCTGTCAGGCCGGGCCCATGAGTGGATAAGGGCCATGGCGAATTATTTCAGGAGCCTGTTCAGCGGTGAAGACGAAGGAGTTTACTGGATGATGATGATGATGATGATGATGATGATGATGGGAAATAGAAGGAGGGGTGGGGGACAGCTGAGATGCGCAGATGAAGCAGGTAGGAAGCAGCAGGCAGGAGAGATGCGCAGGAAAGGCAGACGGGTCTGGGAGGAGGTCAGGGAGGGTTGATGGGCGATTAGTGGTGGCAGGGTCTGGGAACTGGACCTGGGAGAGCAGAACTGGGGGAAAAAACTGTAGATACCTTCTGGAAACCTGAAACAGAGAGCGAACACACTAGAGTTATTGACTCATTGGCGAGCCCTTAGGAATGGTCCCCCAGGACTTAAATAGTGTGTGAGGCTCCTAACAGGGCTGAGAAGCCTGGCCTGAACTTGTTAAGGATGGTCCTGACGAGCTCCTTCCACGTGTGGAATGTGCCGTGGGATTGGATGAGGTCATTGCAGGAGAACTGTGGCTCGTCAGGGCATCACAGTTTCAGTATGGTAGGGATGTTGGGCACCCAAGCAGTTCCCCACAGGATTTATAAGAAAAGTTTCTCCGTCCTAAATTCACTAATGTTACCATTGCAGTCTACTAGATGATCTAAATTTACTTTTTTTTTAAACGATGCCAGAGAGACAACTGGTTTTATCTCCTCTCTGTCACAGAAACCTGTCACAAGGATGGGTGACCGTGGGCCTGTGAGGCTGCAGTGCTTGGCAGGATGCCACTTTGTTGCCCATTTTTTTCTTCTGACACAAGCAGAGATATATGAAAGCTGAGATATATGTATATACGCAATCACAACTGTAGTCAAGCACGCTAGGATGTCCTCAACAGGGTGTTGGGCATGGTCTGTCAAGCTGGGAAGGTGAGGCCAGCTCTGCACACCTACTGTATATCACTGGTGCACTGCTCAAACAAGAGAGGCACCGAGTTACATGCAGACACCTTATAACGCCCATCCATCCATTGGGGAAAAGGGGGAGCCAGAGGCTATCCCAGCAAGCAACAGGCACAAGGCAGGGGACACCCTAGATGGGATGGCAGTTCATCACAGGGCACACATAGACATCAACATGCACACTTTCACACCAGGGACAGCTCTCGGACAAGCCACTTCACTTATTAGTATGACTTTGGACTGAGGGCGGAAACTGGAGCACCCACAAGAACATGGGGAGAACATACAAACTCCACACAGACAGCACCCCAGGACTTGAACCCAGAGCAGTGAGTCAGCAATACTGACCCCTGCGCCACTGTACTGCCCCCTTATGGAGTCTCAGAAATGTATTGAGTAATGCAGTGATTGCAGTATCTGCTGTGTGTAAAAGTCAGCACAGATCAAGTCCAGTACAATGTATTTCAAAAAGTGATTTAATAATCCGGTACAGCAATACGTAATAACAGTAATCACGGAGCAACGCATCGTCATTTGAGGACTTAAATTGGAATGAATGTGTGTCAGACTTAAAATAACACAGAGGCTGAGTTTCTCCCGAGGCAATGAGATTTCGTAGGTATTTAGCTGTAGACTACATGTCTCCAGTCATGGTGCACAATCACTCCTCTCATCCCTGTGTGTAGCGGCACATTGGGCAGCTATATCTGAATGTCTAACTGGTATTTATCTGCAGGAAGATCCAGAGATCCCTCAGCACTGCCTTCATCTCTGAAGTGCTGCACTTCTCCTCTGACCTGCGAGATATGTATCTGAGCAAATATCAGATAGATGGAAAAATCAGCAGCTCGGAAATCTTTGCTCAAGCGAAAAACATGTCTTTCTTTGAAAGCTGTTGGGAATGTTTGGAGCCATGAGCCAAACAACCCAGATGAAAGTTTGGAAAAGCGTGGAATAGGTTAACCGGGCTTAAACCAGGCATTCACTGCACACAAGCGACAGAACTCCGACTGGGTGGGAGAGAGCAATCTGCACTGTCCGGGAGGCAGAGAGTGAGGTCGGGTTTAGAGAGTTTGCAATGCCTTGTGGGTCGTCCCAGGAGGAGATGGCTGACAGGCATCACCATGAGGGAGACAAAGGTACGAGAGGGGGGGTAAAAAGAATATCTGAGCATCACCTGCGCAGAAGCAGTTTGAAGGCCCACATGGGACTGAGGCACGCCTGGGTTCCTGATAGGTCAGAAGGGCGATGTAGGAGGGCCTGCAGGAGGAGAACAGGGAGCTGTGTGAGGAAGAGCTTCACAGAGCAGGAGCGTCATGCTGGAATTTCACAGGAAGGAAAAAGGATACAGTGGGCACGTGGTAGGTGTTAGGGGTGTCAGTTCTCTGCCTGATTGTGCAGAGTCTAAAGGGCGAAAGGGTCGAGAGTACTTATCTGAGAAGTATATCCGAAGGGCAGAGGTGCCGATAAACGCTAATCCAAGGAGGCAGTCAGGAGAGATGCTCTAGTCTTGATACAGGACTAGAGCTTTGGGGATGGACAAACTCAAAGGATTCAGGCTCTGAGCGGTGTAAACCCAATACTGAGCCTAGAGGATACTGCGAGAAGTCCTGAAGTATGATAGAGCCTCGGGTGTGGTAGAGAAAGGGCAAGATGATAGGTTAATTCATTCCGAGGTTGCCGCCTACGGAAACTGCCGGAGGCAGAGGCCTGTCTATGCTGAGGTCTGTGGTTGTGAGGAGCTGAGGACGTGACCCAGAGGTTGCCAAGCTGGAACGAAAAGCAGGGAGGGACAGGGCCATGCGCAGTGGCTCTCTGAGACTCATCCTGTCCTTCTGCGCCCTGCTGATTGGTGGCAGCTGCCCTCAGCTCTCGCACCACAGCGCCCGGGCACGAGCTGCCCGCAGCCCGCAGGGGGGCGGCAAATCAGATTACAGCCCAGCAGCCCCTCCTGACCGAAGTCAACTGCTCCCTGACCCCCGGCACAGGCCCAGCTGTCACGAGGTGTCCGAGCAGGAGCAGGCAAGGCCTGCGCACAGCAGAGAGCAGCCCTTCACCCTTCAGCACTGTTGGCACATGTGCAGTGAATGAGCGTGCAGTGGCTGCACTTCAGGTCAGTGTGTTTCGGGTGTGTTCTCTATAACCACTCCGGAATAAGAAGCCGCAGGACTCGGGAGCAGCAGAGTTCAGCACAAGTGGTTTCTGATCACTTCATAAATTTGGGCGTGTGACATCTTCCTGCTCTTCGTGACTTGTGTCCGGGACTGAATGGGGCTGGGCTCGTCTATCACCTCGGCTCTGTAAAACAAACTAGGAACTTGAGGTTTCCTCATGACCTACATTATGTAGACTGGTCTGTAGGTGCCAATATATGTATAAATATAAAACAAACACACTGCAGTGTATGACATATTTGGTGTGTGGGAACAAGATTTAGTGGTGGCTCAGGACAGTGGTGGCCAGCGCCTAAAAATACTGAGTGTGCACCACTTTTTAAGTAAGAACAATAATAGCTATTTTCGGTGATCATTAATGCAAAACAATCGAAAGGTTTCCAGTCTATAAAATAAAACGAATCACATCACAAGAAGTAGCAAGTGTGGAGTTAACGTACTGCATCGTATCACACAACAGTATGATAAACACAACTTGTAGAACACTGTGCATGAAAGGTTTTGTGTTATTTTGCCTTTTGAATAATCGGAGTGTTCAGGGAGCTGGTGAGGCCCCGAACACCTAACCTCCACTTTCCGATAAATGTCGGGGGAAACTGAGTTCAACTCCAGCCAAGAACTGTCGAGTTCACTTCTGCATCTTGTGAGGTTTCCTGCACTTCGGTTGCTAAGTAACAGACAGGAGCCGACAGGAGCCTCGCAGCACCGCTTTCCGTTTGACTTTACTTTTTTATTACCTGAAGTGAAGCAAAAATTGACATCTCAAAAAAGTAAATACTGTCAATAAAACGTATCTGCGCGAACGCAGAACGAGGTGAGAGGCAACACGCTGACAGGCAGACACGTCGCGCCGCGAAGGTTCAAGAAACCCAAACTGGCGCTTGTAGGCTCCAGGGAAGCAGCTCGGCGCTCCGCGCCCTGTTGCTTGTTTTTTACGCGTCAAGTCTATTTTTAAGCTCAGGCGAGGAGCCGAGACAGAGAGCTAGAGAAGGCGTACAGTAACAACAGCGCCTGCCCCAGCGGCCGTGTTTCCCGTGTTACTGCGGACAGGGGAAACGAGGAGTGTGACATCCCACAACGGCGCTGTGTCCAGCCTCTTTCGGTTTCAGTAATCGCCCAGTCGGGGTCAGCAGTTGTTTACCCACGCTGAACTTTATTGCGACTGGTCTTTGCCGAGATTGTTCTCTTTTCCTTCCCTTTTCTCCTGGGTGTGGTCGTCAGCCCCTCACGGCCAGGAATCCACTGCAAAAACAAGATTCAGACTAATTATACGAGCTCACTCGCGGCAGGTCTGCCCCTGTGAGGGACAGTGGCGACTGGCATGTTTTCTGGGGCTCCCTCTCGAGGAGCGGCGGGGTGCCGCAGACACCACGGTCCTGTTTCGCTTCGAAAATAAACCTCGGGGAGAGCAGCCGGGAGTCCAGGAGAATATGTGCCATCAAGGCGGCCGGCTCTCCGCTCAAGAGGCTACGCTCGCTGTTGTGTGACGGCCTTCGCGGCTCTGCGAGCGTCATTCCCCGGCTGTGAGGAGGAACAGCTGCCGGTGCCGACGCTGGCGCTCGTCCGCGCGTGTTGTGCACGCTGGTCAATGGGCAAGTGGCCTTTTATAAAGCAAAGACGCTGGCAGGGGCGGCGAAGTCAAGACCTGTAACGAACAGTTCTTTCCGGACCCTATGCGGACGACACAATCCGAAGAAGTGGGGAAACACTGGGGAAACGTCATGCAGGAATACGGGGCTGAAGACAGGGGGGCGTGTCCAAGGTGCGCTGGTGCACGGGGGAGGTGTGGCCGAGGCAAACAATCCAAAAGTGTAATCCTTAGAGTATCCAAAACACACGAGTAAGTCCAAAACCAGGAGATCCATCAGAACAAGGAATTAAAACACGAAGGCCGGGTCGGAACCGGCGGACAGGGAACAGGAACGGGAACAGAGGTTAAAACCTTAACGGGACCAGGCGCTTCCAGGTCCCGGACTCGCACGATACGGAAACCAGATGCAGAGCCCGGATGAGCGTCAGCGCCTGGCTTTTAAGGTGGGCTGGGAATGGGAAACAGGGGCACAGAATAAAGTCTCAAGTGAAAGGGCTGGAGCACCCTTAAGGAGGAGGGACTATAATCGTGACAAAGACCCTCTCCCTCCCTCTTTCGCGCGGTCGTCCGGTCCGTGAGGTGTGTGCGTGGTGTGAGCGCCGGGGCCTGAGGTCTGGCGAGCCCCCGTGTCCTCGGCACGTCAGCCCAGGCGTGGGGGCCGGAGCGCGTCAGCTGAGGTTCTGTGCGCGGGTGCCTGTCAGCAGCGGCTGTCAGGCCCTCTGCGGCCAGAGGGCGCTCCTACTCTGTCCTGTCCCTAGTTTCCTGTGCTTTGATCTCCTTCCGGTGTCTCTCAGTCTGGGGCTATATATGTCCGGGTTTCTGATTCACCTTCGCTCAGCATTGACGTTCGGATGTCCTGAGACCCGCCGAGCACCAGGCCGCCGATCTGTCCGTGGCCTGAGGGCACAGGTCTCTATACGGCACTCCAGAACTCTTTGCACTGCTGAGGCCGGTCTAACCCCACGTCCCGCCGCTTCGCACAGGGTCTTCGTCCCTTCCGACACCCGTGACACCGGCGAGTCGTCAAGAGCTCCTCGATACCTAGAGGAGGCTGACCTTCCAGAACTCCAGCCCCCTCCCTCCAAGCTCAACTCAGCCCAGCCCAGGTTCACCTTCACGTTGGCCGAAAAGCAGGTAGAAGTGTTGTCACCTGATCTCGGTAGCATGTACCAGTAGGTGGCGCTCTTCCCTCTGAAATCCGAATTTCCAAACTTGTACCCCTGAATGGTGACCAAAGACCGGCCCTTTAAAGACCCCGTGGGACTTTCAGAAGAGTGTCCTGGCAAGACGTCACTCTTGGTTTTGTACAATCTAGCCTGTCTAATGTTCTACCTTAAACCAACTGGATTATTCATTTCTAATTGAGGTGGGTTTCCTCCTATTTGTTAAGTTCTTTGGGATCCTTTGGGATGAAAAAGCGCTATAAGAATGCACAAAATGAATTCATTATGCCACCTTTACAGTGTGGCGTCCATATTTGTGCCTCCCAAGGGCCAGAATGGGAATGGGTTCTGTCACTGTCACTTTTTATTACCAGGTTAAACTCATGTTTTGATGCTGATGCCTCATTTACAGTGACTTATGATAAAAGAAACAATTAAATTCACAATGAGCACAGTAATGTGTCTGTACAAGAGTCAAGTGATTACAGACCAGGTCAAACGATAGTGGATAAATGTGATTTAAATGGAAGAAGCTGAGCATCAGGGGGAAACCACTATTAAAAGATGTAAACTCCAGCTGACAGCATGCTGAACCGAGTGAGTCCCTGGTGCATGTGTTGTTCTCAGTGCATAAAGTGAAAAATCCTTTTTTGCCTCAGGTTTGCCAGAAAATTAGTTTTACATTTTAAGAAGATGGTAAACAAAATAGGAATCATTTCCAGAAATATATATTCTGAGTTCAGTAAATGTTAAAATATCTTGAGAATGCATATTGTAGGCATTGCTAGTTAATTACCAATTAGCTAGTTAGTCAGCATGGGGTTTTTCATCAGTCATAAACATGAAACAATGTCAGCAACATAACCCAAGATTCAACGTGATGTATCTCAAGACACAACAACCTGTCAAAGTGATCAAAACCAACGCACATCTAGAAAGAAGCTCCGGAACTGCACATATACTGTACTGATGCACAAAAGAAATGGGTCAATCAGGCTTATTGGATTGCATCAAATATTTCAAACAAAGACTTCAAATAAAGTTGTAGAAAGTGAGAACCAAAAATTTTAAAAAAATCAAAGAATCACAATGAGCTATCAGAACAAATTTGACTTGAATTCCAATGAATAATGTCAAGGCGCTGACGCATGCACCTGATCGGCCTCTGGAGAGACTGCTGTGATAAGTCCTGCCAGACGTCCAGTGCAGCTGCAGCCTGTAGCCTGCTGGTGACGAGTGAGCTGTCATGGTTGTCTCCCCTTGATGGCGTAAGCGAGTTAGTCCCAGACTCTTGGAATCATATCAGGAGTAAAAACTGGCCGGAGTGAAAACCTCCACGTTGTTTTCTTGAAGATATGTCGTTGTAATCCTTGATTGTAGCTCTGCGGTCTTGCATTATCCTGATCGAAAATGAGCAGCTCCGATGTTCACTGGCCCACAGAACACGATAATGTCAGCCCTCAGCTATTATCGTTGGCCCTGAATGCCCTCCAAGAATGCGGGTCAGGTTCAGACAGATGTAGTGGGATGCAGCCATTCTGCTGAAGAGGGCATTATTACTTCCTTTTACATCCTGGGCTTTCCTGTGGTGCCTGAAAATGATCACGCAGGTGAATCAAATGGATTTGGTAGTCCTGAGCTAATGTCTTGACCTCCAGCCATTCAGGATGTGGCCTGTCCCTCACAGAACCAACTCTCACAGACCGGCGCCTTCAACTATGCTCATTAATCATCTGGGGCATGTCATTTGCTGTTCTTACAATAACAAAAATCATGTTTCCTGGAGATTACACAGATTGTTCATTCACTCGTTCTGACAGTTTTACTCAACAAGTGCCAAACACTCAGCATATTACATTTTAACAAAATTACATAAATTTAGGTATTTACTTTATATGTATTTCTCAAACAACCAACAAAGTGATCTGTTCGCTTTGTATAATGTTATGTGTACAGTATACACAGTGAACTATTGATATAAAACACAGGCTGGTGCATCTTCATTGTGCATCCTCATATTTTATCAGAAGCTGTTTTTCTGGCAAAGTAATATACATTCAAACCATATAATCCAACACAGAATGTCTTGTGGCATTTACTGGTCTTAAGTCTATTCTAGAGAGACAAAACAGATTCACTTCTTACTCCTAAGGATCCTAAGTTTGATGAAGAGATTATCCCTATGATGTCAAAATATCTAAGAGAGCTTTTTGTTTCCTTAAAGAAACTCTCTTCTCTGAAGTCCTTGATAAGAGACAGCAAATGACTGTTAGGGACCATCTAAAATGTTTTCATTATTACAGTTAGTGCAAAATAACACTGTTCACTTCAGGTTCATGCAATATGTAAGAAACGTGAACTAAGAAAAGTGAACTTTAAAGATCAATCTGAACATTGCAGACATTTCAACTATGGGACAGTATAACCAGGATAGAAAAATACACAGGAATTGGGTGGTTCTGACCCAAAGTTATTTATAAATGGACAGAACCCAACAGAACATCCTATCATTCACTTAAAGGAAAAAAAGCTGAAAGAAATTAGACTAAATTGTCACTTTAAGCCATTCAATTTATTAAGTTAACAATGCAAAATAGAATTAAAAAGCATTTTTTAACATTCACTTCATGTAAAGGTAACCCATTCTGCTAACATTTTGTTCAGATGACATAGTAAATTGGGATCCTCTGAAACATATAACAATAATAATAACCACAGAGAATCAGGACCTTGATTTTACATCTCATCCAAAAGACAGCACCCTTTTACAGTATTGTGTCCCCATCACTACACTGGGGCATTGGGACCCACACAGACTACAGGGTGAGCACCCCCTACTGGCCCCACTAAGACCTCCTCCAGCAGCAACCAGGTCTCCCATCCAGGTACTGGCCAGGCTGACACCTGATGAGCTTCAGTGGGGTGACAGGTCTGAGTTGCAGGGTGATATAACCACTGGCAAAAACTCTCCTTCATCACCCTAATGCACCTCACACCCATCCCAGTCCAGTCCAGTCCATTCCTAGGGCGCTCTGCTGGGTCGAAGGTCAGAGGTCAAAGAAAGACCCAACACCTTGGCATTCGGTGGTTCACGTGCTTCGAGGAGGCTGAGTGCCACATGGCAAAATAAAGAAAGAAAGATTATCTAGGCATCGCTAATGAGCTCGCACAAGACTGTCAGGGCATCAACCGCACTCATCCCGTTTCCATGGCTACCCCCGAAAGTGCAGCTAAAAAAGTGAAGCCTCTGGGAGTCAGCTTCAAGCCAACTTGGCGTCTCTTTTAAGATTTATAAATAGTCTAGGTTACCGCGGATGACACGCCTGGAGATTGAGGCCAGCAGACGTGTGAGCCTGGCGTGTGGACAGGCTCAGCGTGGAGTGTGACTTTTCCTCTCAAGTCTCTCAGGGACACCTGCACCGACAGTGGCTCCCGGGTCCGCAGGGCCTTACGATTCCCGCCCCAGCTGAGCGCCTGCTGAACAAACGAGCTGAATTACTTCCAGGCGCGTGGCCTTCAGCCAGGTGGGGATCTGAAGACACCTGGCAGGTGAAAGCTCTCTGAGACTGGATCCTTTCTGTCTGCAGAAGGTCCAGACGCCCGCTGCCCGTGCAGTGTTGTTGAACTGTATTTTCCACAGCTGCAGTGAGCCTTCAGACTGGCAAAGGTGTCAAAGGTGTTAGCTAGATGTCGAGGACCTGGTCAGACGTCTCAATCATTCCTAAACCCCAGAGATCACTCTTTCACATCCAGCCTCTGACAAGGGGTGACTGCAGCCAGGACTCCCACCTTCGCCTGCTGGACCGGGCTGGGCCGGGCTTGGCTGGAGGGGAGAGGCCCAGTTCTCCTCTGTCCTTGGACTCAGTGACAGTTTCCTCTGTTGACAATGCCTGCAGGAGCACTCTGGCCTGTCCTTGGACTGTCAGTGCACAAGATTGCTTGAAGAGGAGGCAGGGCTTCAGGCAGGGAGTTGTGCAGTGGTGAAGTTGGAACAAACTTCCACATCCACAAACACAAGGACCTAGCCAGCAGCACCTGTCAGCTGTAAATGTTTTTGTGATCTTTGGCTCTCATCTCCTGCTCTCGGGTTTCCTTTCTGGTCTACGTTACTGTCCGATCACATTCAAGAGCACATGGCTGGGACCACATGTCATGTTTGACTTTGTCCCCGTCTAAGTCAGTATCTAATTAGAGGGGGAAGTCAGGCTGAATTGCATTTGGCAATGCCAGAATGGGGCTAGGCAGTTAAAACTCTGCTTTTTCATTTTTGGGGTGAGGGTTTTCATCATTGCACAGGTGTTGTCAAGGACAGACATGGTCCAACAGAAATGTTACCAATCTTTTCTTCCATGGTGTCATGTGAAACAGTATTTAAATTAAGATCAAAAGCCTTCAGACCGCTCAAGAGAAGACTGGCCTGTGCCGAGGTGGCCTCAGCAGTGGTGAGTCAGCTGTGCGCGCCCTGAACGAGTGATCAAGGTTAAGTGGCCGTGCTGTAATAGCCCATTGTGAGGAGGATCAGCGCTGTGAATGGAGTGGCTTTGGGATGCAGGAGGAGGCCATTGTGAATATGGACAGGGATCTGCTCCCTGACATTGAGAGTGCTGAGTGAAATCAATCTGGCTCGTTGCGGTGCAGTATTTGCCAGTCTCTTTCATGGGTTTTGTGCGACCGTCCACCCGCCCTTTGTCTAAATCAGCCTACACAGGTCTTTCTGATCCTCCCAATCAGCACTTTCTCCGGAGATCATTGAGTGGGTCAGGGGCACTGAAGCATTGAAGATCCAGCTCCTGTTTTCCCAGTGGGCATCAATAGCAGTGGGATGTAGCCAAGACAAAAGCGCCTGCGCTGGACTCTTTCAATTAAAGCCCCCAAGCAGCAACAAAGGAGGAAATGTTAAATGAAATGCACAGTGCTGTGTTCAGAGCGCTGGTGGTTATTGCTGTATCAGCCAGGCTGAATCTGGAAGCTGTGTCAATAGATTGGCAAGTGAGACCTCTCTCTGAGGATCGGCAGTTCTAATCCAATACTGCACTTCCAAAGGATGACAGGGAGCACTTTTCTATGGGCAGACTTGTCTTTCAGAAACTGAGCTCCTGTCCACACAGTGGAGATTTAAAGATCCCCAGACACTTGCTGGAAAGAGCTGTCTTGAAGCACCATGGCATTGACAAGGGATGAAATCCTGTGTTCTGCTTCACTTCCTCTTTTCTATGGCCAGGTTGGTGTGTGCTGTACTGCTGTACTGCTCTGCTGAGTGGTGCGCTGGCCCGGAGGCGGCCCAGACATGCCCGTGCTTCATCATGCCAGTTTCGGTTCTGTTAGGGCTTTACTCTAAAGAGCTCAAGAAACCGGATGAGTTTCAGTTGTGGCCTTGCCTACAGGCAAACCTTAGCTCAGCTTTCTGCCTGCATGTGGCCAAGGGTCAGTGAGAGTGATTTCCCAGCATCACACAAGGAGTCAAGTGCACAGACACAGGAACCCCCATGTTCCTAGGCTGAAGACCCTGTTAGTGTCTACTGACGAGCATGAAAACGGGTGCCGAAGGGAACCGAGGAGGCAGCGGGTTCAGTCTGACGGTTTTAGATCAGACAATCAACGTAGTGCAACAAGACTGTGGATGATTTCAAATCAAGTGGGGAGAAAACAATGCAGCTCATCTACCAAGAGGGAGAACAACAGGATAGTCAGAACGTTGTATCAGAGGTACAGAGGTAATATGGCACTAACAAGCTCCAGAACTATTCTATCCTTGCTCTGCGTTAGTTACACAAGGTGATCTGGAGGAGATGGAAGGTAGCAGCTGTGCTTCTCTTTGCTCTGAAGACAAGGGAAACCTGAAAACATGCACTCGGGGGGGCCGGGGATCTATAAAGGCAGCTGGGCAGCTGTGGTCAGTGACTATTGAGATGCACGGTTTTTGCTACCCAAGGCCTGTCACTCTGTGGGCTTTCTGGACATGACATCAGGGACAGACACGCCCAGGAATATGGGCCTCCTCCAATCCCAGCTCTGTGTTCAATACGTCCTCTGCCTCTGAGGTTTTGGAAGGACTGTGGGTCAATGTGTCCTGTCCCTGGGAAACACCAGAAAAGGAGGCCAAAAAGGAGCATCTGGAATGGCTTGTCCTCGGTTATACTAGCTGTGCATTAGAGACAGAGAAACAAGGATCACACTGGGGTCCCCCTGCCGCAAGTCAGGCCTGCTGTCTGTCAAGTTAAAAGAGCCCAGTTAAACAACAGATCTAATATTACCATAGGATTTCTCTCCCTCTGAATTGATTGCAAACTGTGCCGCACTCATCTCGTTCATTTACTGTACCAGACGTGTCAAGGCATGTGTACAGGAGTAGTGAGCCACATGGCTACAGGTGTGAACCACACAACAGGAGATCATGCCTTCACAGAGAGTGACACTGGTGGAGAAACCGCATCGCGCTACAGTGCCCACATCACCTCTGCAGGCAGCACCGAGCTGCATGAAGTTCTTACTGCTGCAGTGGGATTCAGCTCACGTCCTTAGCTGGGTTCCTTTTCTGTTTTGATTCGTTTTGTAACATGAAACAAATATTCAGAGAATCCCGCCTCCCCCCCCAAAAAACTTAATAATTCATAACTTCTTTCTTTTCTCCATTCTCGCTGCCCCAGCTAGAGCAGAGCACGTGTGTGTATGGGGGAGGTGTTGAAATTTCAGAGTACCGGCCCCTCGGCTGCTGTGGCTGCTCAGGGGGGCCTGGGCGCAGTCGGACTTAATCCCAGGGTCCGCTGCACGCGCCACACCCCTGCGCTCGGCCGCCAGCCTTTACACCCTCACAGAGAACATCTGGAGCATCACGCTCAAGGTGTCATGTTACCAAGGAAACATATTGTAGATTGAAGAGCAGCGCTGTGCTGTGCTCAACTCTGCCTGCTACCCACTTCAAGCGCATTCAGTGCATCCAGAGATAATATTTCAATTATTGCATTGGGTGGACCCTGTGACACATAAAAGATCTAATCCGGGCTTGACCGCGTGCATTTATGTCAGTAAGAAATGCAAGACGTTGCTCTGCAGCGAGAGAGTTTAGCTGTTCCTGGAGTAATATATTACTGACTCCTTCAGTTCATTATTCATTCATTTAGATGGTGCTTCACTCCTGAAGTTTTCTATATGTTAGGAGGGTGTCCTGTACTGAAGCGCAGCTCCCAGCTGGGAGACACACACCAAGCCAGCCAGAGGCGTGAGATATTATCGCCCCAGCTGCAGCTTTCCTCAGATGGCCATATGCAGCTTAGTGGCCATACATATACGATGTAACTGATAGCCAGTGCTCACCGCTCACCATTCAACACAGTGGTTTCCAGTCCTGGTCCTGGTGACTCAAACACCTGCTGGTTTTTGTTCCAGCCGAACACTTGATTACACAATCAAACCACTTCATTGACTACTATCATAATAATAATAATAATAATAATAATAATAATAATAGTAATAATAATAATTTAATAATTAAATGATTTGATCTGTTGGAGCTTTAACCGCTGTAGCTATACAATGTATATAATGAAATCTCAAACTTGTGACTAGAAACAAAATGCAAACATTCCAATGAAGCGACTTCTTAGGTCAGTTAAGGCTTCGATGATGTATTGTTGTATTATGGTATTACTATGCTGTACGGTGCTGTTTTGATTGTCCCAGGCTGCTCTGGCTCCGCAGTTTCCCTTGCGGGATTAATAACGAATCTGTCTATGTAACTGGGGCGGGCAGGCGTGTGGATCACCAGGACCGGTGATGGAGTGGAGCAGATCAAGAACAAGAGCCTCAGTCTGAAATGCAATGGCCGGGCTCGACACTTCCGGGGAAACTGACATTCCAAGCTGATTCGGGCGGCTGCTCGGGGCAGTTTGTACCGCAGTCCTGGCTAGGACAGCGCCCCGGAGACACCCCTGCCCTCCCCTGCGCCCTCACGGTGCTTTGGGAAACTACAGGACGCGGCGCCGGTGCAAACTTGGGCTCAAAAACTGCGGCAACACGGCTCCCCCGGGCTGAGAGCGACCTGGCACGGAGGAAAAGCGTGGTAAGACTGCCCCCTGCAGGGATGTAGCAGACGCGCACCGCGGGTATCGGCGGCAGACACACTATGACGAGTCCTGCCTGGTTAAAACGTCATATTCAATACACGTTTTCGGCTCTTGGCGTAATGCAATGCATTATGTGTGCGAAGACAAAACAAAAACCCCAACAATATCTTCTTTCTCACGTGTTACAGTACCTGTCTTATCACACGTTCACACACACAAAAAAAGATCTCATGCAGGCGCAGCCCTTAATCGGAACAACCTCCCCAAACTGTCCTTCGCCTCCCCTCTTCAGACTTTCTCGGCTCTAACAGCGGCGAGACTCGGGGGCCCTCAGTCCGCTCCCCGGACCTGGGGCAGGGCTGTTCCGCGGGGAAAGCGGTACTGTCCCTCCGGCTCCCGGAGTTCCTGTGTCCGCGGGAGGGGCCGGCGCGCTACTTTATGAATGGATGGGGTGTGGCCGCGCCCGGTGAGTGACGGGGCACGGGGGTGTCGTCACGGGGCGCTTGTTGATGGGCGGTGCTCTCTTTACTAGGCGGCTGGATGCGCTGCTGGGCTCCGCAGCCTAGTATGACCAGAGAAGAGGGGAGAGAGCACTCGGCACCACGGAGCGCACGGGGCTGGACTCCTTGTGACAGGCAAACCGGCGCACTCCGCACTCACGGCTTGAGAAGACGGCGCGGTGAAAAGCGTGAAGTACACGCCTCGCAGGAAGGGCTGGATGAAACAAAAGGACTCTCCTGATATCCCCCACACCACCATCGCCACCCCGTGTTTCCTAGAATTCCGCTGCTGACAGAGAAGGTAGTTCAGTTTTCCGCGCAGCAGCGCTTGATCATGCGGTAGACCCGGGTGGCGAGAAGTGTTTCTCGGCGAAACACTTTTGGACAAAAAAAAAAACCCACAGATTTATGTAATAGTATTGCGACAGCTGCGCGGATACGAGGATACTTGAGCCGCAAGTGAACAGTTTCTATAGCACTTCACATGTGACCGGTGCACAGACGGGCCGAGGGAAAAGCTTGAGAACGGACATCAGCAGCCCGTACTGCGTGGAAACAACAACAACAAAAAAAAAACACCACACACACAAAAGAAATCGGGACTCGAGATCTGTTGACTTGGCTTTTACGGAGTGGAGGAAGGCACCGGCAGTCTCCTGCTGCCTCTCAAAAGCTCTTTTTTTGTATTTCGGTTGTTTTCAACCAGAGGCGTGACAGCACACGAAAGCAGGGCGAGCCATCTCGCATCAGCACCAGCGATCCCCCCCCTCCACCCACCCACCCACCCAGGTCACACAGGAGCAAGCGCCCGGCACAGCCCTGCGGGCAGGAGGATGTGAGTCCTGGCTCGCCCCGCCGCCACAGCTTGAGCCCGAACCGGGGCGTCCAGAACTCGGGGGCTCACTGTGGGTCAGGTTCGTGCCTCCCGAACCGGGGTCAGGACTACAAGTCCCCCCCCCCTCCTACTACGCTGATCCCGCTCCCAGATCCTCTGGTCCTGGGCAGAACAAGAAGTCACGCCGGACCGGGAGAATCCGGAGGAGCGGACCGCCGGGAAGATTAGTGCGTGAATGATCCTCGAAGGTAAGACGATTCGGCTTCTCATTTTGTTAGTTCAAGATTGCTGACAGCCTTGCCGGTGATCCGTGTGGTTCTTCCGAACGCGCTCGGCTCGTTTATTTTCGGTAGAACAAAGCCCGGCGCGTCCTCGCAACTTGAGCGAGCGAGGGCACACCGTCGGATCGCTTTTACACGTGCGGTGCTTCGCGCATCAAGGGGAAATTTAGACGCCCAACCTGAACGCATACGTTGGCCATCAGTTGTAATCGGGTTGTGTGTGTGTGGGGGGGGGGTAATGTTGGCCGAAAGGCCAATGAAAAGCAAAAAATACTACAACAAACACACTTTTTAATTCTCGTCCTGTGGAACACTGTAGAGCTCATTCGCCGTGTGGGTCTTTAAAAGCCACGCAAGGCGTCGTGTTAAGCACAGAGCCGTGCAGTTCATCGCGTGCCTTTGTCCCCGATTCAGCGCAAATAGCGGTCCAGCCCCTCCACATCTCCACCCCTCCTCCCTCCCACTGACAGCGCTCGCTCTGCCTCGCCTCCGTCTTACCCCAGACCGAGCCCGGCACGCAGCGGTCCGGGACCAGGCAGCAGAAGCCCCGACTCCACAAACTCCTCCCGAAGAACGAGCTCAGATTGGGGTCGGCCGATGGTCTCAAAACTTCCATAAAAACGTCAGCAAAGTAAATTATTATGATTATTATTCCCCTCTTTTTTTACGCTCTTTAGTACGCGCACAAAGGAAATGGAACATAGTTGAATGAGTGGCGTCTTCCTTTCGGTCCGGGCTGGGTTTCGGCGTGTGGTCGGGTGGTCGTGTGGTACGGTAGCTCAGCCAGCCCACAGAGGGAGGCTCAGACCGGGGCAGGTGGCTCCGGGAGAGAGGGGCGGCGTGAGTCCGTATCCGCAGGCTGTCCGGGGAAGTGCTGAGGAGCCCGTGTCCGCTCTCCTGCGGTCAGTCCGCTGCGGGTTCACCCCCGTGTGCACACCTGGCGTCCACTCCCGGCGAAAGTAATTTAGTACAACCGTTCGAGCCACCCTACACCTACCTGCTCATGTTCCCACGATTTTTACACCCTCGTTTAAAACTTCATCCAGAAACAATATGTGCTTTATCTTCTTTTTAGGTGTGTGTGCGAGCTGGGAGAATTGTAGTTTGGAAGGCATAAAAAATGTAAAGTAGCTACACGCTCACCTCTTTAGGGTGCCTGGGCTATACCATCACCTGTCCGGGGTGTCTGGTCTACAGGATAACCTGCTGGAGTTAACAGTGAGCTGCATATACTGGAAGATGAGTAACAGTAGGGACAGATAGTCCATTCCTCTTCTTTTGGTGGTGCTTGCTGAGGAGAAAGTTTATATGTGATTGCAAAGGCTTTGAAAAACAAGCTCATGTTCGTCAAGCTCATTTACTGGATTGTTGTTTTTGTAGACACAGGATCAGTCTGCTGAGCAATGCTGGTAAGGAGGCTTCTGCAAAAATCCTAGCAGAGTGTTGAAGTGTGCCCATACTGTCCTCCAGAGTGTGTGGGTTATGACGCTGTACGACGACCAGTGCTCAGTATCTGGACAGCCTGTTGAAAAGATGCATTGATCTCGGTGGTCAGTGTGTGAGAGTGGTGGGGTGTGATGTGTCCAGTGGTCAGTGTGTGACAGTGGTGGGGTGTGATGTGTCCAGTGGTCAGTGTGTGAGAGTGGTGGGCTGTACAGTCTCCAGTGGTCAGTGTGTGAGAGTGGTGGGGTGTGAAGTGTCCAGTGGTCAGTGTGTGAGAGTGGTGGGGTGTGAAGTGTCCAGTGGTCAGTGTGTGAGAGTGGTGGGGTGTGATGTGTCCAGTGGTCAGTGTGTGAGAGTGGTGGGGTGTGATGTGTCCAGTGGTCAGTGTGTGAGAGTGGTGGGGTGGGAAGTGTCTAGTGGTCAGTGGCCAGTTTGTTTAGAAACACATTGAGGTCTTTTTCCTGCCTTGCCCTCCACACTGTTTTCTCTAGCATCACATAGCTATGTGACTAAATCGCACACTCAACAGTTTATGTTGCTTTGTCAGAGCTGTTGGCTGATAGACCCATCATCGAGTGTCTGACCCCACTTAATGGAAGATATCAGTCATGGTGGCATTGCAGAGTTTAACTGCCTACGGCTGTGAATGATTGAAGGATTAAGCATTTTTGTGAATGTATTTCAACAGTTTCTCTTTAGTGTCTTTCTCCTGTTGCTGACTCACACTGGAGATTTCCTTAACAGCCTTTTGCGAAAGGCAGGGTTTCTGTGTCTTTCACTAACACTGCACTCATCTGAGACCTTTTCATGAAAACAACTCTCTGCGAACACAAAAAAGTCAGTGCAATGAAAAGGTGCTGTACAGCAATGAAAGTCCTAAAATCTCAGGTTACGATCATTCAGATGGACATTTTCCCACTGAAAAATAAAAAGTCCACACAAAGATCTTCCTCATACTGTAAGTGCCCTGAAAATTGGATTTAACAACTCCAGACAGGAGCCGCTGCCCTCCAGCTGCTGCAGCTGTGCATTGTGCAGATAGAAAGGTAGGATGTTTATTCTGGTTATTTTGTTAAGAAATGAAATTAAAATTTCTAGGGTTTTTTTAAACCCAGTATCTTTTTCCTGGGGGAAACAGTTGTTCAGACTGACCACAATAGACTGTGCATCTCCTATTCCTTGTTCCCAAATCTAGATTTTATGCAGGCAGGATCAGAGGCACTGGTCCATGGAGTCTGAGTTTTTCATCTCCCTCACGGTCATTGCTCAAACCTCCACACACTCTGCCAGACAGGAAGTGGTTCCCCATGACTTACCAGGTCACTGGGATGCAGGTTGGATTATAAAAGTGCTCTGGAATGGAAAGAAATGAGAGTTGAAATGGATCCATTACACCTTAACAGTGATGTGTTAAACTAATACGACCAGCAGTCCATTCCTGCCGTTGATCAGGCCTAGAGAAAAGCCCAAGAATGCTACTGATTTATTCAGGAGAATCACTGCGAATGATGCTGTATATATGACTTGTTTTCCAGGGAGTTGAATAAGCATACCTACTGTATTTTGCATAAAAATAAACTTTGTGAACTTTTGCTCTTATTCTTATTCAGGTTAATTATGCAACAGTACTCCATTTAGCATAGGGAAATACTCAATTTAACAGGCATTGTAATATCTTTTGAGGCCAACATGAAATCCAAGTCCACTCTCCAAGCCACCACTTTGAAAACAAGGAAAGGTATTTTTCCAGATTCGCATTTTTACATTTTCTCTTGTTCGATATCGGACTTGCTGTAGCTGCGATGGGAGGAAGGGAGATATGCCTGCCGTTTGGGTCTGACCTGCTCTCCACCTAGCTGTCTGTTTCTTTTGCCTCGAGCAGCGCCAATCTGCCGCTGAGAGCGTAAGGTGACTCCTTCTTTCGAGACCTCTGCAAAAGAAAACCCCTTGCCTGTGTTAAATGTATTGAGCCTGCTTAGGAAAAGCGCACGTTAGAAACATTCTCTCACGCTTAATGTCATGCATATCCTACTGTAGGTTTTTAAAGGAGGTGGGCAGCTGGGGTCTGGGATCTCGGCTTTTCTGACAGTTCTGCCCGGGACCGTCATGATGAGGCTGGTAGTCGGGGGTCTTGCTGTACGGCACCAGGTCTGTGCTGTAGTGAGGTCTGAATCTGCAGCTTTATCAGCTGTGGAATTCGAGCCATTCGGCTCTGTGGGTGAAGCCAGGGACCCATGGAATTCGTTGCTAGCTGATGGAGTGGGGATTGTGTTGGCAACTGTGTGTTCCCAGCTTTGCTGCGAACCAAACATTCCTTGCAGCTCGGGAGCACAGGCGCCTGCCAGCGAGCGCAGCTGGAAGCTATACAGTATAAGAAGCCATGTCTTTGTGCTGGGCAATATCTCCCTATGTCCTCTGTAACCCCTGAAACGCAAGTTGTTGTTTTTTTTTTTGTTGGGGGGGGACAGGGGGAGGAGAGAGGGGGAGAGGGGGTGGCCGTTGCCCACTGCCCACTCTGTGTCCTTCTGTCTTTTGCATGCTAAATGTGTGCAGCAAAAAAAAAAAAGAGAAAAGCACGAGTTACATCCATGAAAGTCTATCCCCGTTGAAACCACATGATGTTTGTCTCGCGCCGGTAGTGTGAGAGGCTGTCGGCGGGCTGTTGATGCTGGAGCTGGACGGCTCGTTTGTGTGACACTGTGCGAGAGCTGACAGGAGGACCAGAGTCCGGCTGGTCCTGCCCAGACCGAGATCTCCGCAAGGAAAAGACCAGACTCGGCGCAGCTTTTTCACTTGGCCAGAGGGACAGCGTTTGTGCCGTGTTTTCCCACTTGGATCGAAGCAAGGTCGTCCTGACTTGGCAGAGAAGTCAAAGATTCTCCCCAATGGGCTCTCTGAGGAGGCAAAGGGAAGAACCCGAAAGGTCGATAGGGTCAACCGGTCAGTCGCTCAACCAATGAGCCAAACGGTCAATTGAATTCGTGCCCAGCACCTTTCAATCAGAGTGTTCTGAAGGCACTTTAAATAACTTATACATAAAAAGGAAAAAGGTACAGAGGCAGGAAAAGATTAATACAAAATGTATAAATTATTAAATTAAAACAAAGAATTATGCTAGGAACCGAAGGCCTTCAAACACAAGCGGTTTTTAAGGCACGATTTAAAAGCATCCGCAGAGGGTGTGTGGTTTTAACGTGGTCAGGAAGAGCGCTTCAAGGCCGGGGGTCTGCCAGTGAGGAGGCTCGGGGTCCTAACGTATGATGTGCAGTCCTGGCAACGCTGAGGACCCCAGAGCCAGCATGATGGAAGGAGTAGACTGGGAGGACTGGGTGTAGTATCTCATGAAGGCACACAGGAGACAGCCAGATAGATCAGCTGATAGACCAGCGAGAGAATTTGTTTGGATTGATTAGACTGGGTCAGCACTCCAGCAGGAAAGGTCTGGACAGACTGTAGTTTCTGAAGCCAGTTCTTGGGTGATCCAGCAAGCAGAGCACTGCAATAATCTAGTCTTGACGAGATGAAAGTGTGAACTAATTTCTCAGCATCAGTAAAGGAAAGAATTTGTGTTGTAAATGGAAGCAGGATGTGTTGCGCTTTTTAACAGGATTTGAGGGAACAATTTCTGGATGACGAAAAGTGAGTTTCAGACGGTCTAACCTTGAGACTCGATGGAGAGAGCCAATGAAAGTCACCTTGATATTACTCTTGTTTAGTTGCGGATAATGGTGAGTCATTCACAACTGTGCATCTTCCAGATTGGTGTTGAAAGAGCAGAGTGGGGAATATAAGTCTCGGCTCTTGTTTATATATTCCCAGCCATGTGCAACCATTGCAAAGAAGCAGTAAATGAAATTGAACGAAGGGGCATTCTTCACGGGTGCGTTGCAGTTATGTTCCTGAACTGGCGCACAGGCCTCCTGGCACATATGGACCATGTGCAGCCACTTTGGATTTGTTCAGTTCTGATCCTGGGCCTCACAGTTACACGAGAAGCTCGTTCCCTCGTTTAAATTTGGGTTTGCTGTGAGGATAGGGAGCAATAGATTGGCGAGAGGTGATGCACTGTTTTTGTTTTTGCCTGAGTAGTGAAAGTCATTAAAGGTAGTTCATTAGGACTGACAAAAACATTAAGTGAAGAATTCCTGCCCTCTCTATCCCAAGTGAACCAGGTTTTTTAATGCCTCTTAATGCCCCCTCCCACAAGGTGGTGTTTAAGCTTCAGGTGTTCCTTTGCCCTTACAGTCCCAGACGTTCCAGTTTGTTCTTATAAAACACCATCTGAGTGGCTCCTACCTGAGCAATCAAATCACCTTGGTGTGGAGGTGTCTGAGCGGCTTCAGTCTAAGCAGGGCTTTCCTCGGGAAGCTCTCTCTGGTCCAACAGACCGGACAGCTCAGCTCTTGTAACAGGTCGCTTCTGGTGGGAGTCTGCTGCTCTGGGAAGCCCACAGGCATTTCTCTGCAGCTCTTTTTGTCAGAGGGGGTCTTCTGGTTGCTGGTGGTACCAGTGGCTTTCCTGATGCTTGCGTCGTGAGCCGATTCTGGCCATTCTCAGCCTCCCTGGCAATCAGTCCTGACCGCGGTCCCAGCAGCACACTGGAGTCTCATCGCCGGGGTTCGTCAGAAGGAAGCCGAGCTGCAGGGAAACAGCAGATGAGATCTTGGCGACTGGGGTCGCGGGTCAGGGTGCGTTTTTCTGAACTTTCCACCCCCTCCCCTGCTGGGCCTGCTCTCCGTTTCTCTCCTTTAAAAAAATAAACTTGCGGTGAGCCTGGGAAAGTTCCGCATGCCCCTTTTCCGGCCGATATTTCCGGATCTGCTCTGGGGGGGGAGGCTGTTTTTCCTTTCTCAGACGGGCGGTTTCGCATCCCGACACGGCGTGCTCTGCAGGTGTGGCCCTGCGAGGCCCAGCGGGGCCCGTGCCGATATCGACACGACTGGCACAGGGACCACAGGATAGGCACTGCTGTGGTCGGAGCTGGTCGGGCCACTCCTCTCCGTCACTGTCTCTGCGTTGGATTCTTGACTTTTTGGCTCGCCCAGTTCAGTAGCCCGACTGACGTCACAGAGTCAGAGCTTGGCTAGGTAGATCTTGTTTGGAATATAAGAAGGATCATGAACGAAAGGAGGACAAGCCCGTTCTGCTCATTTGGATGCTGATTAGATATAAGGGTCTTATCCGGCTGTTCTTCGAAAGAAGCCGGAACATGGCTTCAGCAGTATATCTGGGTAGTTTGTTCCATACTCCCACAACCCTTTACGTTAAAAATGTGCCTCTTGTAATTTTTCCTATTACAAGGTGTTTCATCAGGGAACACGGTATACCACTACACACCCATATATTATTCTGTTTGAGGCCCAGTGTAGCTGGTTCGACTGGGTTCCCTGAATCTTGGCTGAACTTGAGTTTAACCTCTTGTGCTCGTCTAACAGGTCTTTCTCTGTCCCCGTGGCTCTCTCTGTTGGTTCACTGGTTGCTCCAGCTGGGTCAGAGGTAACCTGTCCTTCACGGTGTCGGTGGGGTCTGGGCGCTAAAGCAATCTGTTTCGAAGTGGTCCGCCACCGAGATAAGGGCAGAGGCATTCCAGCACAAAGGTCTCCGGCGCAGAGCAGGGGTTTGGATTTTAGCCATCCGACCAACTGCCTGGCCAGTTACACAGTTCTACTGAGCTTCATGTCGCTTTTCATCACATAGTTTTCCCCACAACTTTTTTTTTTCTGCTAGTGGTATACATATTGTATCAGCCTCAGCACAAAATATTTACGCCAGGCCCTAGGAGTCACACAAGGCCAGGCTAGCAGATCCTGCTGTGTTTGTGTCTGCTCTCTTTCAGCGTCAGTCTCGCAAGTTGTCTCCACATCAAGGCTGATCACTTCAGTTTGGCGAAGCTGTGTGATTATGGGAACACGCCAGTGTATCTATTTTTTCTGCTTATGGCCAGCAACTCAAGATGTCGTGTGCTGTGAACGCCCTGTACTGAGTGAACTTGGCACATTTAAGGCAGATTCGATTTTCAGATTAACACGATGTTGCTCACCAACCTTCGCCAGAATTGCCATTGTCTCTGTTTTATCCTGGGCGGCAACGCAATAGATCACTAGTTATTATAGGAAAAACATTGCCTTAGATTACTCACTGCATTCAGCTTGGTTAACAATATTCTGTCATGTCACACTGCCCCTTGTACAGTGTCGGTGCCATCTGTTGAGATCTTCTGAGTCTTTGTAAATTGTGGTAGCAGCCCTCAATCTGCCAATTACATCTGAGCGGCCCACCACAGTGGTTGGCATCTGTGCCTCGTAGCCCCAGGGCCCTGGGTTTGATTCCAGCTTGGCTTGGCCTACCTGTCTGTGTGGAGCTTGCATGGTCTCTCTGCAAATTTTGTTTAGGAGTTTTTGCTTTTTGCTCCACTTTCCTCCTGCCTGCCAAAGACATGTGGATTAAGTGTGATGAGTGACAGTAAAGTGTCTCTTTCGGGGGGGGTGGTTGAAGGGGAATTCGTACTTGTGGGGTTTGTTCCCAGTACAACCAGCGCTGTCTGGGGAGCTGTAGAGGGGTGGGCCTCCTCTCACTTGGACCCTTTTGGATGTTCAGCAGATCAGCGGTTTTGGATTAGCCCAAATGGAAATGTCACTGGCTAGTCTGTTAACACAGTCTGTCTTAGGTCTGGACCTGTTCGAAGGAACCCCTGGTAATCCATTGTAATAAGCCACCTGAGAAATCCTGCAGGGCGTTGTTTCTTCATACAGAAACATGTTTAGGACCTCTATCAGTAGGAGAGGCCAGGGCAGGCAGGCTGATAGTGTTATTCCTGTGTGTAGACTGTATGATGGAGGGGGCTCTCCCTGTAAACCCCCCCACACACACACCCACACACTGAGTCTCTGTTTACTTCTCAGCTCCCCCATTTCCTTTTAATAAAATCCCACACAGCTTAAAGCAGGCAGTGTGGGTTTAATTAAATTAGAATTAAGAAACCCCATTAGTGGAGTGTGTAGAGGGCATTCTGAGCAACCCACCCTGTAACCAGCTGCGATTGTGTGTGTGTGTGTGTGTGTGTGTGTGTGTGTGTGTGTGTGTGTGTGTGTGTGTGTGTGAGAGAGAGAGAGGAGGGCATGAAACTGAGGGGGAGAGACACAGGGAGAGAGGAGAGGAAGGGTGACAGTAAAGAGAGAGAGGAGAGGAGATGGGAGACAGTAAAGAGAGAGAGGAGAGGGGATGGGAGACAGTAAAGAGAGAGAGGAGAGAGGAGATGGGAGACAGTAAAGAGAGAGAGGAGAGAGGAGATAGGAGACAGTAAAGAGAGAGGAGAGGAGATGGGAGGCAGTAAAGTGAGAGAGGAGAAGGGAGACAGTAAAGTGAGAGAGAGGAGAGGAGATGGGAGACAGTAAAGAGAGAGAGGAGAGGAGATGGGAGACAGTAAAGAGAGAGAGGAGAGGAGATGGGAGGCAGTAAAGAGAGAGAGGAGAGGAGATGGGAGACAGTAAAGAGAGAGAGGAGAGGGGATGGGAGACAGTAAAGAGAGAGAGGAGAGAGGAGATGGGAGACAGTAAAGAGAGAGAGGAGAGAGGAGATAGGAGAGAGGAGATAGGAGACAGTAAAGAGAGAGGAGAGGAGATGGGAGGCAGTAAAGTGAGAGAGGAGAAGGGAGACAGTAAAGTGAGAGAGAGGAGAGGAGATGGGAGACAGTAAAGAGAGAGAGGAGAGGAGATGGGAGACAGTAAAGAGAGAGAGGAGAGGAGATGGGAGGCAGTAAAGAGAGAGAGGAGAGGAGATGGGAGGCAGTAAAGTGAGAGAGAAGAGAGAGGAGAAGGGAGACAGTAAAGAGAGAGAGGAGAGGAGATGGGAGGCAGTAAAGTGAGAGAGAGGAGAGAGGAGAAGGGAGACAGTAAAGTGAGAGAGAGGAGAGAGGAGAAGGGAGACAGTAAAGTGAGAGAGGAGAGAGGAAGGTGAGAAGGAGGAGGGGGTGAGAGAATGAGAGGACAGGGAGGAGGACATATACAGTCAGAGAGAATCCAGTAAAGCTCACCACCATAAATTATTCACACTCCACCCAGAACGTTTCAAGTTTCCTCCCCATTTCCAGGTAAAAGCTTGCTGGTTCTTTCAGGAGTTTCTTGTCAGGTGTAAAGGGTCATGCTCCCCAGGCGATTATGGGGGCTGACATCACACTGTCTGCACTTGTACAGTGTTGTGCCTCCGGTGCTCCCAGCATGCCCAGCTGGCTTCTACTGCTGGTCAAGGAGCTGTTTCTGTCCCTTGTAACTGTGGCCTGTCCTGACGGCCATGTTCTGTGAGATTCGAGACTGAAGACGCGAGACCCAGCTAGTGCTGAGCTTGTGTGGGGAAAGGAATTGCAGCCTACAGTCAGAATCTCACTGGAGGTGATCCAGGGGCATCAGCCTAACGTAGGAGTCTTACATCAGAATGCTGCTGTCTTCTAAAAGCACTTTTTTGGGGGAATCTTCACAAACCTTCACAAAAGCTTGGAAAACAGAGACCGAAACTACACAACTCCTTCTGGAGCAGCGGCTCTGAAATCAGTTTGAAGTTGATAACAGCTTTTATGAAACAACAGACGATATTTTCTCTGACAGTGATAGCCATAGCATCAGGGATGACGGAGAGCACCATGGCAGAGTGAATATAGGAAGAAATTGCCTCACAATTTAAACAAACGTATTTAAAAGAGTACACAGAGTGTGACTGAGACTGAATTAATTGTGCTAATGTCACACTTGGAAAGTCTGACAGTCATCAGCCTTAGCAGTTATCAGCAAGGTGTCAACATTGAGGCTGGAAATATCTTCTGATTTAAAAAAAAAACTTCTAATTTTAAAGCGCTATGGAAACGCGTTCCAAACTCTGTGCTTTCCACACAATGCCTGGCTTGTGGTTGGAGGTGTGGGTGGGTGTGATGTTTCGAGAGGCAGATCGCAAAACACACCAAACCCAGACAAATCAGCCTCTTTCCTCTTTCCTAAGAAAACAAGGGACTCAAAAAATAGAAATGAAAGGGCAACACACAGGTTTACAACACAGAGAATGGCAAGGGAATTGAGAAGTGGGTTTTAGTAGATAGAGGAGAATGTTTGTCAAGTTGTCCGAGATTCTCTGTTGAGGTAAAATGTAATTCGGCTGGCCTTCTTACCTTGAAAACAATCTGTGATGTTTTCATCACATGTCACATGTTATCTGTGTGTGATGGGCACAGCTCTGCTCTGCTCCTGCTTGGGTTTCGATGAGCTCCGAGCAGACACAGCCCCACTCCCTAGCCCAGTGGTTCTCAGTGCTAGTCCTGACCCCTCTATGTCTGCTGTCTGCTGGTTTTTCTCCCAGCAGGACTCTCAATCACATGTGCTGACTGGTGCCTGTAACTGATCTGCGGACTGGTTTATCTGCACTCAGTCCTTGGGTTCAGAAATACCCCAGTTAAAGGGCATTATTTCCCACAACTTTCTGTTTGCGGTCCAATCTCTGTAACTCGCTAACTAAGAAATGTATCCCTTACTTCTGACTACACTGCTTGTTACAGGTGATCTGTTGATGATGAGCACAGGCCAGAAGGCCACTGTATCAGACGCTGCCCCAGTGAGTCAGTGTTTTTCCTCCTGCTTCAGTCCAGTAGTTTAGATTTCACCTGACACACCTGAATGAGGGCCGTTCTGAAACTCACTCCTTAGCTCCGGGCTCTTACCGAAGCACAGTCAGCTTTGTGGAACTGAAATCAAATTGCAAACAATGGCCTCAATTAGAAAACTGAAATGAATTAGCGTGGGTAACCGAAAGCTCAGCAGGAACAAACAGCCGTTGCTGGGAATCGAATCGAGGACCCCCACACCTGCTGAGTTTCATCGTAGTCACAAGTCACTTGGTTTGCAAGACGTTTTCAAGTGACGTAATAAATGCAGTAGTTCACGTCTACATTCAGCAAGGGCACACAAACAGAGAGCTCGGATTAACTCTGTTGTTACTTTTATCAAGAATTCAATTATTTCATTGGATGCTCAGGTGGAACAAAACCCAGCGGGCATTGGGGTCCCTAGGACCAGGACGGGGAACCCCTGCCCTAAACAGGGGCAGACTGTACTACACCAAAACACGAGGTCCTACGTCACCAGATAATTCAGCATTGTGTAGGTTTTATTAAAGGAGGTGACATCACTTCCTGCGACATGCTCAGCTCCACTGAGCCCTGATACAAAGGGAAGAGAGCAACCAATCAGGATTCAGATTCTCCTTAAGCTCCACCCAGCCCCGCCAGATGGATTCCTTCAGCACAGGCGAGGCAGAACCAAGCCTCGTAAACAGTAAACTGTCATTCTAAACAAGGCTCAGCCTACAGATAGGCACGGTAAGTGTGATTCCTTATTTTTTCTGTCATTATGCCACACCCGCCTGGTTATTTTAAAAGAATATTTTTCACAGGCGCATTGCTGAGGCAAATAATAACTGTCTGCTGATCATCATGGAAAATGACTTCACAGTAATTGAAAGACACACCAATTTAGACACACCGGCTCTATTTGAAAGCACACTAGTCACCCACACTTCAAAGTGCCGCCTTACAGAAAGTATCAGGGCCCTGCTGGCGTGGCACTGTGGATATTCTCCGCACTAACTCGCAGTTACACGATCAGCTGCCACCCTTTCAAGCTTTCAGCTTTGAGGTTTTTCAGAAATGAGAAGGTGACGCCCCAGACTGCCTCCCAGGTGCTTTTTTTGATTCTAGTTCATCTAACTTTTCTAATTCCCCATCCCCTATCACAGTGACGGGAGAGGAGCTAATTTTAAACGGGAGAAAATTATACGATGAAGAAACTAGACCTTTTGAAATAGCAGCTGAGGTAATTAGATCGGCAGCTGGCGAACTTGAAGGATCGTCTCCCGTCCCCCTGAGGGGAGCGTGAGGGGCAGGAAATGGACAACTCAGGGAGGAAGCAAGATCATCTTCGGTCAGTGACTCTCGGTCCTGGTCCTGGAGGAGTGCTGTGACCTCTGGTTTGGGCTCCAGGCACTGTCGTAATCGCAGGCTAATTGACATCAGCTTTTATTTCTCTTATTAGATTTTCTTTCAGGTTTTAATAAGTCAGATGGGGTTAGTAATTGGTTTCAACCCTGTGCCAGCTCCTGCTGCCATTCAGGTGTGTGGGCTGAAATTTAGCAGAAGCAGAAGGAAAAATAAAACCCCTTCTTTGTGGTAGAGTCTGATACAGTGCGTGACACCCACCTGTCTGGGCATCGGCAACTGACAACACGTTAAGAGCTGTGTAGTCAGAAATGAGGAAGAACAATTTTTGAGAAGACATCAAGAGACTGCGTAAAATTTACAATGCTTAAGGCACTGGAAACGATGTAGTTGAACTAGTATTTTGGATTTCTAAGGTCTGAGTGCAGAAAAAAAGTCTAAACCAGCGAGGAACCAGAAAAAAAAAGTTTAAAATAGGATCCATTTGGAACGCAACCCACAGGACCGATATTGAGAAGCACTGTCATGGACCCTAGAGTGTACATGGTTCACCATCATCAGAGATGAGGTGATCCAGTTTGGGAGATAAAGGACTGAGAGCCAGCCAGTCAAAGAATATTGTTCATTATGATTGTGGGGTTTTGGATGTGGTCAACCTCTTCAAATATCCAGTGAGATGGCACTGACTGGGCATATGCAAAGGGAAACAGGAAGCTTTTTTAAAGGAGAGCAAATCGACCATCATTTTAATTGTTTTTTTTTTCAATAACACAGAGGGATTGTTTCTGGGAAGGAGCCATTTGGCAAATACTTTTTTGCTGACACACAGTGTGACTCACTACCCAGTACCACAGTTACACCTAATGCTGAAGCTTTTCGTGAAGTACAGGATTTAGTCCTGATCTGCACGTCTGCTGTGGTGCATGTTGCTGGCCCGCCCCATCGATACCAGGCTGCAACAGAGTATGGCCAAACCTACATTTACATCAGTGCCAGGAACGTCCTGATTACATTTTCAATAATGCACTGCATTTGCTCTTTAATTAATCACTGTATTAGTGACCAATTAAGCAGGATACTGAGATTTTCGTTCCTAATGAGCAATTCAAATTCCATAATTGAATAGGTACCAGACTTGTTCCATGCTCTCACAACCCTTTGGGTAAAGAGGTGTTCTTGGTTTTAAATGCAATTGCATGCCATTGCCACTTCAGTGCCCTTCAGTTTGTACTGTAGCGCTTTCGGGTTCATGTGGGTACGCGCCCTCACCGCTCCCGCCTCAGGTCGGCCCTCCACTGCTGGGGCTGGAACCCGGGTCTCTGGCGTCACTCAATAGGGAACCAGTCAGCTGAGCTAAAGGGAGATCTGGTGGCTGAGGTCCCTGCTATTCACGGGGAAGGGCGGTGACGTCACTGCGCTGGCAACCGGCTCGCACAACCTGTAACGTCGGCCATATGCGTTACATTGTATACTGATGGAAAAAAGCAATGCAACAGTTTCTGGAATGAGAATACCATAGTTATAGCTTACGTACTTTCACAAAAAGTTGCCCCTCTGTTTTAAGCCCCCTGACCAGCAATGCAGCTTGAACAGTGAGGCACTGCAACCAATCACACGAAAGCTCGTCAGGTGCACGTTTACCCCACGAGGTCCAGGTGGAACAATGCCTGATCAGGTCACCTTTAGAAAGGCCTTAATTCAAAGCTTAGGTCACGGCAAGAAAAAGGCCACACTTAGTCAGTTTTCTGTGCCTTCCATAACACCTCGAATGTCACCAGAAGCAAGGGGGAGCGATATTGGCATGCCGCGTTACAGTATTTTGCTGTTCTTTCTGAAGAAGCCCACTGGGTTGACTTATTTTGATTTGTATGTTCCCTCTTTCTTTGTATAACAAGTAATCCATTAAAGAGCTGTGAATGTGGCACCTTCCATGCGCTGAGGGAAACTGGGCTGGAACAAAGAGGCGGCCTCCTGTGGACCCTGGGGACCCAGACAGAGCAGCCCCGTAGGAGGGCAGTGCACACTGTAATAGATTCACGACGCAGCTCTGGGTGAAGAAGGGTGAGCGTCTGAGTGCACGTGACATGGCCGCCCTGTTCTCTTCCTGCGCCCCTCCCTTCATCCTCCTCTTTACTCTCCACTGTCTGGGAAGTCGCTAAGCAGAATCACGACACACCCACTGCCCCAGCCCACCTCCACACCGCCCACGCCCCCGTGCCCTCCGGTGGCCACTCGAGGATAGCTGTAAAGGAACAGGTGAAAGTTAATTTCACGCTGCAAAAACAGGAATGAGCAGCACAACATTTTGGGTTTTACCTCTTCCTCTATGATAGCTGCTGTCTGGGGCACCGAGGTAACGTTTCCACCTCAGAGCTTCAGGATGCTGGGTTCAGCTCCCAGAATCAGCTGTTCGGAGCTTCAGCTGTTGTGTGTTATTTTCAGGAGCTCCTTGGGAGTTCTTCCACCTCCCAGAATCATGTGTCTTGGCTTTGATTGTCTATTCAATCCAATTGTCCCTTTCCAGCATGAGAATTCAAGGAAGAGATGGCATGCCTGGGAGATCTGTGTCCTTTACAACCTGCAGTTTCAGAGCCCATTGATCTTGATGGGGCTGACAAGCCTCTTCTCATCATTGGTCTTTGAGATCTAAAAGAGATCTGAGTTCCTGCTGTTGTCTGGGACTGGCTGTTGGGCTCAACCCCTAGAGAGAGAGGAGATGGCCAAAGAGAGTGCACGCTAGTCAGGCTGTTACACCCAGATGACAAGCACACCACGCACACAAAGAGATGGAAATGGAATTCCAGGGTAAAAAGGAGTTTCGCTTCTCAGCAGGCGCGATCGTGAAGTTGAAGGGTGTGTGAAAATCACTGGTTCTGTCAGAGCCTCTACTGCACACTGTTCAGAAATCACTGATCCCAGGGCATCGTGGGTCTCGTGCGAAGCGTGCAGTGGGTCGGCACTGCGAGAGTGAGCTCTGCGTGGCCCTGCTGTCCCCGCAGGACCCTAGATGACATGCCTGCGCTGACACACACTGACAGAACGCGAAGCAGCACCCTATCAGGGACTGACCCACTTCTTAATCTAATAAAGAACAAGACCAATGGGACGTGTCTTCAGTAAAGTAGCCACGTTTCCGAAACGTGCATTTGACTTTCCATGCGTACGTTCTGCTCCATTCAGATCTCGTCTCCCTGGCTAGATTGTCGCCTTCAATCCCTGCAGTTGCTGCTGGAAGATGGGGGGAAGGAGCTGAGCTCTGGAGCTCAGAGATGTGAGCCCGCCCCCCCCCCCCTCGTCCTTCGGCACGTTGCCCAACGGGCCCTGCTGCCTTGAGCTGTGCTGGGCCCCACGCTGGCCAGGGTGCCAGGGGACCGCAGCAGCAGCTGTCGGGACGTGCCCGATGGGTGGACAGACGAGTCTCTGTGCCAGCCGCCGCTGGTCCGGCCGAAGGCCAGGGGAGTCTGTCTCGCCAGCTCTGCTTCTGAGACCCTTCTGTGCTCGTCCGTCTGCCTTTCCTGGAGTCGGACCAGGACGGGGGAGCTGAATTTGCACGCGGGAAGCGCGATGGATTGCTGAAACAGTAAAGGAGCCTGGGTCGTGTCATTAACCTACTGTGGTCAGGATTCCTAACATGTTGGCGAGGCAAATGAAGAATTCGTTGGCCAGGTCTGGTCCCGGCTCTCAGAGACGCAGTGACTCCTGCAGCCATGCAGTGCTGTCAATGAGGGACGCACCCCTCCTCCAATCAGTGCTCAGCGTTCAGTATGGGGCGGGACTGCCTGTCATTTGTTAACAGATGAGTGGCTGGAAGGTGGGAGAGTGGGAGGAGTCTCATGCAGCTCACGTACAGGGTATGTATAGCTCAGAGCCGAGATGTGAAACATCCACAACTGGCTATTCCACATCAGCGGAGAAGGAAGTCTCTGTCGCGCTGGCAGGGTCAGCCACGGTGAGCTCTGCCCCATCCCCGGCTCCCTGCGGGGGTCATCAGCACCGAGGTCTGCTCAAACAAGCTCTGCCGCCAGACTGCCGATGAGGAGATAAAAAGGGAAAAATGGTTTCGGAACCTGCGGGCTGTTAGGAATCGATTGGCCTGGAATCCCGCTGGGAGAGCGGAAAACTGGGACAGTGAGCAATAAGGGCTGCTCTCGGCTTCTCTCCCTGAGGCTAGCGCAAGGACAGCCCGGCAGTTTTGTGATTTTCACAGTAGCACACTTGAAAAGGGGCTATTGCTTGAAAAGGGGCACCCATTCACCCTGAAATGATCCCAATAGTTTGTTTAAAAGAACTGAGAAAGGCCAACGTGAACAGCAAAAGGTGGAAAAGCAAAAACATACGGTGTGCTCAAACTTTCCAGGCGGTGTCTTGTTATCCTTCTCCAGTTTGAGCCCGTAAGGACAATGAGGTGTGTCAGCCAGGCATCGTGTCACTGCAGTAGAAGGGGTGTGATTGGACTGATATTGGGCCACACGGACCAGCACTGCCCAGCAGACTCAGTGCACTAAGCGGCAGTGTACAGTAGTTCCTGCCTCGTAAATCTCCTTCTGCTTTTATAGCCAGGCAAAGCCTGGGGAAGCTTGCAGCTCAGCACTGTGAACCCAATATTCCGCTACTTAGCTCCGCAATCGACCAGCCCTGTTTAGTAATTAAGCCTTCATAGACCTGCTTGAGTGAAGCAGTGATGGGATTAGCTGCGGTGGTTTGCAGGGCTCCTGGAGCAGAGTCTCAGTGTCCTCCGCACAACGTTGAAGACAAGCACTGTGGGATGACACCAGACTGCACCTCTCAGGTCTCAGCCCCGACCTCTCACCCATTTCCAGTTTGATTATCCTTACAATGCACCTCTCGTGCATGTCTTTCATACAGACCGCGGGGCAAAGCAGTACTGTCTAACGCCCTGCACAATCACACAGAGCTGTATAGCACTCTGTACAAGCACACAGAACTCAATAGTGTCCTATAAACACACAGCACTGTATAGCACACTGCACAAGCAGACAACACTGTGTAGCACCCTGCCCAAGCACACAGAGCTCAACAGCACTGTGCACAATCACACAGCACTATATACCTCATTGCACAAGCACATAGAGCTCAATATCATCCTGCACAAGCACATAGAGCCATATAGCACCATGTTCAAGCACACAGGGCTATATAGCACCCTGCACAAGAACACAGCACTGTGTAGTACTCTACAAAAGCACACAGCACTGTGTAGTACTCCACACAAGCCCACAGAGCTGTATAACGCACTGTACAAGCACACAGCACTGTGTAGTACTCCACACAAGCACACAGCACTGTGTAGTGCTCTGCACAAGCACACAGAGCTGTATAACGCACTGTACAAGCACACAGCACTGTGTAGTGCTCTGCACAAGCACACAGAGCTGTATAACGCACTGTACAAGCACACAGCACTGTGTAGTACTCCACACAAGCACACAGCACTGTGTAGTACTCCACACAAGCACACAGCACTGTGTAGTGCTCTGCACAAGCACACAGAGCTGTATAACACACTGTACAAGCACACAGCACTGTGTAGTACTCCACACAAGCACACAGCACTGTGTAGTACTCCACACAAGCACACGGAGCTGTATAACACACTGTACAAGCACACAGCACTGTGTAGTACTCCACACAAGCACACAGCACTGTGTAGTACTCCACACAAGCACACAGCACTGTGTAGTGCTCTGCACAAGCACACAGAGCTGTATAATGCACTGTACAAGCACACAGCACTGTGTAGTGCTCTGCACAAGCACACGGAGCTGTATAACGCACTGTACAAGCACACAGCACTGTGTAGTACTCCACACAAGCACACAGCACTGTGTAGTACTCTACAAAAGCACACAGCACTGTGTAGTACTCCACACAAGCACACAGAGCTGTATAACACACTGTACAAGCACACAGCACTGTGTAGTACTCCACACAAGCACACAGAGCTGTATAACGCACTGTACAAGCACACAGCACTGTGTAGTACTCCACACAAGCACACGGAGCTGTATAACGCACTGTACAAGCACACAGCGCTCTATAGCATCCTGCACACGTTCCCACTGGACCTGCTCCTATTAACACACGGAAGTCACATGGTCAGGGCTGCTGGCATTGAATCTGATCCTAATAAACCAAATACAGAGCAGGGACCAAAGCTTCCCTCTGCCCACGAAGCAAGAATTCTACAGTGCATTGATAAGGTTCGGTGTAGATCACTGTGTACAGCTTTACAAAAGGGTTACAGCTTTGCAGGAAAGAAAGTTAAGAATGTTTGCCAATAAGAACAGGCAATTAGACCTGTTTATCTTGTTTAGTTGGAAGCTTGTTATACACAGATAGACTCGTGGACCTCAAATTATTAGTGGGCTAAATCTCAATGTCAATATGAGTATTAGCACTCCGCAGTCTCATACCAGGAGAAACCGATGCCCAGAGCTGGCGCAAATCAAACTGTGTTAATGAACTGTGCCTCTATTTTCACTTTCCTTTCTGTGGAAGAAAAGAGGGGAGTTACTGACTGTAAATGGGCAGTAGAAATGCAAACATTTCCTGAAAGAATGGGTGAGAGTCTGTGCTGGCAAACAAGGGGGATCTTGTGATGAAGGCGGTACAATCAGCCTGCCTGTTTCCTGTCACACAGGCTGACTTAATGCAGCTGCCACCCTGATCGTCCTCTTCATTCCTGTATTCCCAGTCAGGGCTGTACCTGCAGTCAGAGCAGGGCTGCTACACTTCTGACTGGCCACACTGGGCCTAGAGAGCAGCATGCAGCAGGACTCTACAGATATGAACACTGCAAAACTGCAGGTGTGCTGCTCACAACATCAGAGTTTCAGCTCTCAGATCATCAGATAGGTGCTATAAGAAAACTCCCTGGTTTAAAAGGTGTAAAAAACACGTTTTGAAAAATCTAAGGCTGTCTGACCGACAGTGAGCAGGACAAGCTCATCTGGGGTCCACGCATAGTGGGGAAATTCAAGTCGGAAACATTATGCACTCAAGCCTGTGTGTCAGGAAGGTGGATGACAGCAGGTTGACGAGAACAATAGCACATGAGATCGTGTGAATTTTAAGCCAATGGCACAAGACTTGATTAAGAATTGTGTAGTTAGAATCGAATTCCGAGAAAAAAAAACTTCTGCGTTGATGTGGCTCTTTTCATCCCCAAAGATCCCACATATAAGAGGAGACCCACTTCATCCCCCAGTGAAGTGCAGCCCCCACCCGGGTGACACAGGGAAGAAATGATGTGCCAGCACAACCACCACAGCTGATCTGGTGGAGAAGAGGGCAATTCATTAACCCACTTCAATGAAGGGGGACATACGGGCAGGCCAGACAGTGCAAGCCCGGAGTGAAATCCGGCCAGCCTTTTCAGCCCTGCTCTAATGAGCTGTGTCATGGAAATTCTGGTCCAGAAGAAAGAGTACCATCATCAGGCCCAGCCTGTGATGAGCTCCCCAGAAAGAACTGACTGGAGCATTCCAGGCTGAGTTTCCCAGATCCAACCCGATCGGTTTAGAGGATCGTAATCCTGCTGTCGTGCTGAAGGTTTTGAAACAGCCAACATGCTTACAAAACTCAGACAACACTGAGAATCCTGCTATGCTGAGAGGACTGAATGGCTGCTCCTGTACTTGCCAAACCTACATGAGAGCAGGAGGCCTGCATCAGCTAAGTAGGTAGACAACATTCTTTACGAAACACTAGTTTCCATTTTCTGAGCTGGCTGCTGAGTGCAACTCGATTCAATTTTGTGTGGCACGGCAGGGTAGGATTGTGCCCCAGGATACGTGAATTAAACGATCACATAAGTAATCCTAAGGATGCCGGACAGAATATTTTGGTTTCTGCAAGTAGAAAATAGCAGGTGCCGAGCTTTCAGCAGATCAAACCTGCACTTTACCTCTGATGTGCACCTCTGCACACGATTGTTTTGTGGTCTGCTGTGTCTTTTCTTGATGTGCAGGGAGTGAGGCTACGTGCTTGCTTTGAGCCGCTGGAAAGACAGGCCCAGAGAGGACAGACACAGCAGTGGCGGCGATGTGCCCGTAGCCCTTTAAGAATGCCAGCATACCGAGAATCCTGACGCACTGAGAGCGCAGACGTACCGAGCACACCGAGCATGCTGAGATACTGATATACTGTGAGTGTCTCTATTGACACAGCCTTGGACTCCCCAGGGTGGCTGTCCAAGGTCCTGTGACCTTGCTTCGCTGTGATTAGCTTCGGGGAGGCAGGGAGATCGCACTCCAGGGCACTACCCCTTTGTCTCTCTCTCTCCACTGCCCTTTCCTACACTTCCTCTGAGTTCCTCTCATCCCCGTGTGCTCTTTCACACACCTGTCACTGCAGACATCACACACACACCCCCACCCCTTGACAAAACTGCTTAGCGTTCCGCACCGATGTCGTATCGCACAGATACAAAGGTACGGGTAACAAGTTGTGTGCCGTGTGTTGCTGGAATGTAATCTTGATTGCCCTCCTTACAGCAATAGGCCAGAGTAGTGGGTAAGGCACTGGGGCTCCAGACCGCAGGCTTGTGGGTTTGGATGGCTCTTTCTGCTGTTATATTCTTTTGGAAGTGTACCGGTTCTTGGGGTTTCTGCCCCTGCCCGTTCGTCCCTCACTGCCTGGGTGCGATCCCGGGTCTCTGGCATCGTGCAACAGGGAACTGGCCGGCTGAGCTAAAGGAGACCTCCCTCAGCCCGGGCGCCTGAGATCCCTGTTATACGCTGGGGCGTATTCGTTACATAACGTTTCAACGGGTCTCCAGGCTGTCACTGTAAATGAGATCTGGTGCTCCGCTGGCTAACCTGGAATTAAAAATAATTAGCACCAGCCCTTCAGTTTCTATTTAGGAGTATGGGCAGAGAATATGGAATAAGCCTTTCTCCTGTGTTTCCTGTTCGTGCATTAATTACCCATGGACTATCCACTAATGCCCTCAGGAGACTGTGTCTTCCTGCCTGCACTTCCACCCTCATGCTGCTCTTCCCTGATGTCTAAATAATAATAATAATAATAATAATAATAATAATAATAATAATAATAATAACCCCGGCGTCCTGGCCAAATTTCCCATCGGCCTTTATCAATCATGGCCTCCTAACAATCCCCCTCTATAAATTGGCTTAATTACTCTGCTCTCCTCCCCACTGATCGCTGATGTGTGGGGAGCGTTCTGGCGCACTATGGCTGCCGTCGCATCATCCAGGTGGGGCTGCACACTGGTGGTGGTGGAGGGGATCCCCATTACCTGTAAAGCGCTTTGAGTGGAGTGTCCAGAAAAAAGCGCTATATAAGTGTAAGCAATTATTATTATTATTATAATAAACTTTATTTTGTATAGCACATTTAAAAGAGGCTTCTTAAAGCTGTTCACAGTAAGAGAGAAAAAAGAAAGATATACAAGCAGAGGAGGTGACACATCTAGAACAATTAAGAACAAGGGTTTCGAACGCAGAGGCAGACACTGAACCGATGCAGTCAAAGCTTTTCTGAAGAAGGAGGTTTTGAGTGTGGATTTGAAGGCGCTCTGGGAAGGTGACTCTGATATCCTTGAGGACAGAGCTCCAGAGCTTTGGGGGCGCAGCAGAAGAGCTGCTCACTCAAAGAGTGTAGACAGGCTTGGGGGAGAGGCAGGAGGCCAGAGGCAGAGGAGCAAAGGTCGCGAGGTGGAGAGTAGGAAGATAGTCAGATTAAAAGACTTCAGTCTCTCATTTGTTGCACTTCTCAGGAGTCCTTCAGCTGGCCTGGGCATTCTGCATGTGCACACCCAGCACAGAAACAGGTTTCTGGTGGAAATCCCAGCGTGCACACATTGCTTTATTAAGGCAGCTGTGAGCCAGCCTGCTCAGAGGCTGTGATCCCTGGCTGCTGCTGAGCGTGTGCAAACAGACCCCGAGAGCGCGTGTCTGACGTGCGGTGCTGTAATGTCAGGTTAGCAGTTTCCCACAAACCCTCCTGCTCTGTGAGCAATACGAACATCCAGCCAGGTTTCACAATGCCAGGTGGGCTGTGTTAAGGACAGGAGAGAAAAAAAAACATTGGAGTCTGGGAATAAAATGAGGCGCAGTGTGAAAAACATGTGGTGATCCATGACTTTCCAATTAAGCAGGCGTGACGGAACATGCTCTTTGGAAATGGGAATGCTGTAAAAGCCCCTTTGAAAGGCAATCTTCACTTGAGACCACAGGTCTGTGGTTCAGGGAGATTATCTGTCTGTTTTTAGAATTGTACTCTAGAGGGGGAGCAAAAGGCTTTCACACCTACGGCTGTCTGACTTGTACAGCAAAGAGTAATGAAAACACATGCACTCCACCACTTGAGATTCACTCCACCATAAACAACTTCTCTCAGGGATGAAGAGGTTCTGGTCCCCATAATGGAGACAGTGTTTTTACTGGAGCAACACCACAGCACATAGCCCCTGGAACATGCGCCTGTGAGTGCTGGACTGTCTTCTTTGTCTTGCCTGCTCACCCTCAGGGCAGGGACTGCGCTGTGAGTCCAGGCCAGAGATCCCCCTGCTGGGCTTTGCGCCGGCTCCTCTGCTCAATTTAACAGCTATAAGCCTATTTTCAGGCTGACCTCCCTGTGCTTTTTGATCGCTGATGCTGCTGCAAACTCCAGACTGCATGCCTGAGCACTCTTTGTGGACAGCAGGAGACACACCAGGGTAATCACAGAGACCCTGCTGCTGCAGGACCAGAGTTGCAGGACTAGTGCCTTCACCAGTACAACAGGACCAGTGTCTTGATCAGTGCTGCAGGACCAGTGTCTTGACCAGTGTCTTGACCTGTGCTGCAGGACCAGTGTCTTGACCAGTGCTGCAGGACCAGTGTCTTGACCAGTTCTGCAGGACCAGTTTCTTGACCAGTGTCTTGACCAGTGCTGCTGGACCAGTGTCTTGACCAGTTCTGCAGGACCAGTTTCTTGACCAGTGTCTTGACCAGTGCTGCAGGACCAGTGTCTTGACCAGTGTCTTGACCTGTGCTGCAGGACCAGTGTCTTGACCAGTGTAGAACCAGTCTTTCTATGTTGGGGCTGCTGTTCGGGAGCAGACAGGTGTGCCCTGTTGTACCGTGCCACCATGTATTTTGTTTTGGGACAATGTCCGATTTACAGTGCGTCTCCTCCTTCATACGGTGTGCAACGTGTTTTGATCAGCTCTTAGGTTTCAGTGTTGTCAAATAAATAAGGATGATAATAATATCAACAAAGGCTGCTTCGTTGGACACAGTGGTAATCATAACACCAGGTGTGAAACAAACGCTGCTCTCTTGAACAGATATTTCTTCTATGACAAATTAGAGCGCGCCTGACATATTGTAATTCAGAGGAGAGGCTGCTGGAGACAAAGCTGGGCATTGAGCAACCATGGATATCCCTTCTCACTGAATGAATGTACGGAGTTCTTCAATATTTCCAAATGATCGATGTCTGAAATCTCACAGATGTTTTTAACAGACCTATAAAATGTACGGGACTGGCGTGAAGGGGTCATGCTGATGAAATTGACCCATGGTTGTGTGACGTTGTTGAACTTGGAAGGCAGCAGGCACACAGCATGTGAACTGGCACAGACTGACCAGTAGGTGGCACTCTTATACACTCTTGAGCGGTTAATTCTGTTTTCCAATACCCTAAATTGGCAGTATCGGTGGAAGCAGTGTTGGTGATAGTTTTCAAATAAGAGTTTTAAACTAAATCCTGTCTTCCTGTTTGTCTAGGCTTTGAAAGGTAAATACTATACCCGTGAATAAATGGATAATTGCACGCAGGTGTAAGCCAGGTTAGTACCTGGAGGGGAGACCTCCTGGGAAAAACTGAGGTTGCTGTTGGAAGAGGTGTTAGTGGTGCCAGTAGGGGGCGCTCACCCTGCGGTCTGTGTGGGCCCTAATGCCCCAGTATAGTGAGGAACACTATAGTGTAAAAAGGCGCCATTCTTTGGATGAGATTTAAAACCGAGGTCCTCACTCTCCGTGGTCATTAATAATCCCAGGGTGTTTCTTGAAAAGTGTAGGGGTGTTATTCTGGTGTCTTAGACAATTTTTTCCTTGGCCTTCACCAATCATGGCCTCCTAATAATCCCCATGTCTGAATTGACTTCATCACTCAGTTCTCCTCTGCACTGAGGAGTGACATTTTGAGTGGAGTTTCCAGAAAAGCACTATACTATTATTATTAATTATTTTTTAGCACGCGAAATAAACCTTTCCTTGGGTTGCTTCTCTCTTTCTGTCTGTTCTGTTTGCTGTGCTGACCAGCGGCTCGTTCAGTCCTTGGGCATGAGGCGGCCGGCCTTTCTGCCCAAGTGTTGTTGTGTGGTGAGGCAGAAAAACCCAGGACAAAATCCTGAAAAAAAAACAAACACATGGAATTTCTCTTACTTGTAGAGAAACAAAAAGATTTGATTTTGCTGTGAAATAAGCGCAGCTTTTGTTTAATGAAATATCCAGTACCTCGTGACAGGGTGTTCTGCCTGGTTTCAGTACGCTGCGCTCTCATTGCCCGCAGTGAGAGCCGAAGAGCTGAGGGCCTCTGGGAGTGTGTTCAGTCTGAGTTTGCATCACAGGGGTAGCGTGAGTCTGAGCTGAGTGTCAGGCAGCTCTGCTGGGCGCTAAAGTGAAGGACAGACTCTTGAGGGAGCCCAGCACCGCGCAAAATGAAAGGAAAAGAGGCAAGTTGTGCCAGACGTGTTCTCCCCCAGCCCCTTCCTCCAGATGGCCCAGGCTGCTGTTTCAGCCACAGTGCTGAATGCTGCCAGTCTCTCTGAGCTCACCCCTGGAACCCCTCCAGAGCCGCCCCGGAGCCCCCAGAAAGCGCCATTCAGCCTGGCTGCAATGCAGCAGAGCCAGGGGTCAGGGGTCGTGGGGTTCTCAGGACCCGACACGGCATTGGCATTCCTGTCCCGGCCAAGGGGGCATAGCGGGAGGGAAGAGTGGTGGCACCGCATTGATGAATTGTGGGAAAAACAAGCCGGTTTTCCTCCAAGCTGTGAAGTAATGCTGTTTCACTCTCGGAGGAATAACTGGCTGCCTGCCTACGTCTTTAATAGTCGTCCAGTCTGCAAAATTTCCAAAGAAGCTTATTATTTTCTTTTTTAAGGCTGCAGTAGTTTAGAAATAGCTTCATAGCACAGTGTGATGCGTGAAGGTTTCACTACATTGCAGATGTACTATATGACACCCATAATGCCTTTGTAAACAGAACAAGGTGGTAACCAAGAGAAAGCAAATAAGCAGACTAAACAGAGAGAATCAGCAGTCTTTCTCAGCTAACTAGGCAACTAGGGAAGAAAGGGGGGCAGTGATACTCTGCATATTCACTAGAGGCAGTGACTAAACTATTGCATTTTTAAATTTGGCACGAGGAATCGAGGCTAAAGAGATTTCAGATGAGCAGTGGAATGCAATCCTTCCATAGTATTAGTGCTCGTTAAACTTTTCCTTATCACCATGATTATTATTTGTCTTATATAGGCTCATTTTCAAACAGAACAGGGCAGCACAGCGCAGTGAGGTCAGTGTCCTGTGTTCAGTCTGTAGGGAGCAGGGCAGCACAGCGCAGTGAGGTCAGTGTCCTGTACTCAGTCTGTAGGGAGCAGGGCAGCACAGCGCAGTGAGGTCAGTGTCCTGTACTCAGTCTGTAGGGAGAAGGGCAGCACAGTGCAGTGAGGTCAGTGTCCTGTGTTCAGTCTGTAGGGAGCAGGGCAGCACAGCGCAGTGAGGTCAGTGTCCTGTACTCAGTCTGTAGGGAGCAGGGCAGCACAGCGCAGTGAGGTCAGTGTCCTGTACTCAGTCTGTAGGGAGCAGGGCAGCACAGCGCAGTGAGGTCAGTGTCCTGTACTCAGTCTGTAGGGAGCAGGGCAGCACAGCGCAGTGAGGTCAGTGTCCTGCAGGCAGTGCCGAACCCCCGGGCCATGGCAGAGAGCCACACTGAAGATCCGAGAGTAAGAAGCACGTTTAAGAACACATCTTGACACGCCAGTGACACGTTCGGCTTTGTGCAACACCTGGACTCTTCTCCAAGACTGTTTGTAAGTGCTGCTGCAACACGTAGCCGGCAGGGAAAAATAAAAAAAGTACAGAACCCGGGAACTCAGAGCACCCAGTTTAGAGTTAGAAGTGATAGAAATAATTTAAATCTATTCCGTTCTGGAGTTCATCCAAACTCCACCATCTCTGTCTCTTGCTCAGCAGTTGGTGGTGCTTTTCCAGTGAGAGCAATGCCTTACAGGTGGATCCGTGGCTCTGGTGTACAGGACTGCATTCAACGTGATGCTTAATATGAACATGATAATTGCTTGCGTACAGATTGCTCTGACGACACTTTAAAGCAGTGGTTTATCCCTATCAAGGTAAGACACTTAAAACACGTTCTCCAGGCAGGAGATTTTGTGACACACCTGAAACTCCTTCCACCTTAGAGGTCACCAAAGAGGGGACTGACCAGTCCAGGTGTGTCCTGCTGGGATGTTCAGAGTGGCCGATTTTGGCTCCTGCGGTACTTTGACCAGTGTTAGGAATCTAGTTTACTCACGCGATTGGGTGTTTTATTGCTTGGTTTGTGTGTTATTTTTAGCATGTGCTGTGGGGTGTGACATTACCCTCTTTCCATTCTCTGCAGTTGTACTGACAAGAATGTCATTTACCTTAAAGCTGTTTGCTGTTTGTCATGTAATGCTGGCTTTGAGGATTAACCCTGTTTTTCTCCATGTGTTTGTCATCAACCATGAGTATGAGCGAATTCAATTTACAAATGGTGTTTATTGGCATGTATTCACTCTGTTTGAACTGAGTCCCCTAGTCATAGCTCTCGAGCCTTTTAAATGTTTATATTTTATTGTTTTACAGCACTGTGCTGCAGTCATACAATATACTGATCAACCAGGAGTCACAGTACTATATGTATGTTATGAGCATGAACCAAACTCAAAGACTGGCTAGTGTTTACTACTATTGGGGCAGCTATAGCTTTTACCAAAGCAACTTAGTTTGGGAGAGGAGAAACGATGCTTAGAATTAATATCTACTTCAAATCACAATCGGATTGCCGTCTTCAAGGTGAACGACAACACACGCACAGCCCAAATGAGGTACTAATAATTTAACCAGCCAGATCTCATTAATGACTCCTGGTCAGCCGTCATTCAAATCAATTCTTCCTCTCTAGAAATCCCCATAGCTGCAAGTTAGGTTTTTCTTTTACAAAATCCAGGTATGTCAGGAAGACGTTTTCGCCTAAAACACAATGGCTAATGTTTAGGCGGGCGATTTGTGTTTTTGCATAAGCACCGAGTGAAATAATGGGCGCCACTCGCTTCTCAAGGTGTGGTACTGTGTACAGAATATAATTTGAAAGAGCAGAGAACCGATCTGTAACTGACACAGCCGGCAGGAGAAGGCACACGACTGCCGGCTGATGAGGATAAGCAATATGAAAGATGAGCTTCCTAAGGCGACAGGCGCTGTTATGACGGACAAGTACATCGCCCACCCGGCAACAGAAAGAAAGTCACTCCAGAAATCAGCGGCGACTTTAAAGGACATGTTGAAGTTATTAAAAAAAAAACTTTATTAAAAGGAGGAAACGACTGAGGGGAAAGGAAAGGGGTCAGCTTTCCGCTGTACAGACGCGGTGCATTGTAAGTGATGCACGTCGTGTGTTTCAACGGTGAAGAAACGTAGAATGTGGCTCCTTCTCGCCTAATATCAATTGAAGGTAGTTCTGAATTCTGCAGTATGTTACGTCTGTGGTATAATGTCTCTTAATTGCCAGTTGACTGGTGGTCTGCGCTTAATAGACAGTAGTCAGGCCCCCCGGGGAACAAAATTGCCTTTCCAGTCGCGTCGCAACCGACCGCACACGCGCGGGCGTCTAACGTATGGAATCCTGGGGGTTAAATGGGAGGAATGAGCTATTTAGGGGGCCGGGCTAAGAAGAGAGCGGCGGCCAGCGATTGGCTGCCCGGGCCGTGGCTCCCCGCGGATTGGCTGGTGCTGGGCGATGACGTATCCAAGCAACGGGGAGGAGGGGGGGGGGTTGTGTTTTTGTGGTGCTGGGGAATCAGCTGGGACAACAAGCGTAGCGGCCGGGGGCTGAAGCGAGCGAGGGGAGAGAACGGCGAGCACCGAGCAAGGAGTAGAGACCCCCCCTCCCCACTACCCGTGCTGCACATAGCGACTGAAAGCGCACAAGACAAGCGGAAGAGTGCAGCTGCGATCCCGGGAAGTCGACTGTCGGGGCTGCTTGGCCACGGCTGTCGGGCTGGCGCTGCTGCTGCTGCAGGAGATGCTGCCGTTGAGGCGGAGCGCCGGGCGGCTGGGCAGCGGTTGAGGGGAACAAGTTTTGCGACCCCCCCCCCTCCAAGCGGCATGCGGGTCGGTGCAGGAGCGAGCGGAAGGTAGGAGGGGATCCCGGGGCTCGGGGGAGTGAGGAGGAGGAGGAGAGGGGGCGTCACGTGTCCGGGAGCGCGTCCTGTCAGCCAGACCGCTCGCCTCCCCGTCGCACCTTGGCCAGAGCATGAAGATGTCGTAGGGAGGGAGAAGTTCAAGACCGCAGCCCGGTGCAACACCCATTGCGTGTGCGTGCAGCTCGCGTGTCCGTCCTGGCTGAAAGGCAGGAGCTCGGGTGGTCGTTCCGTTGCGGTGGGCGTTGTGTGCATGAAGTGGAGAGACCCCCCCCCCCAACGTCAGAAATATTGGGGCGTGCGTTTGCTTTCTGTAGAGCTGGTAAAAAAAGGAAGTTTGAACTCTAAAGGTGCATTTGTTGTTGTGGTTGGGCAGGGGCAGGAAAAAGTCTTCTGCGTCCGTGGAGTGAAGTGTGAAGTTATGAGACGGCGAAGGTTCAGCAGGGAATTCGCCACGTCTCTGCGCCCTCCTGGGACTGCTACATCCTTGTCTGTTTAGACACGTATTAGCGCTCAATACAGCGCAGGGGCGTAGCTCTTTGGATATTATCAAGTTCATTTTTTTCTTCGTTTAAAAAAAAAAAGATCGTTTACCTTCTCTTGGCACAGTTTGAATCAGCTCAAACCTGAACCTCCCCAGACCCAGGCAGAGGGAATACTGTTCAGCATTCATTCCCGGGGTAGTGGGTTCGTGTTGGAGGTTGGGCACAAGGCTAACAACCCTGTCCTGTAAAAAACAAAACAAAACTCATGTTACAGAAACAGCAACAGGATGTTGCTGCCCCTACATGCCAGAAGGCATAATGGGCAAACATCCATAGTTACATAAGCAGTACATCAGTAAAACGGGCAAGGCATGACTGTTTTAGTGATTTACTGTCATAAAACAGCTGAAGCTTTATGCCAGGGACATGGGTGAATACCACCACAGTGTACGTGCTGGTGACATGGACTGGTGTTGCACAAGAGACCAGGAAAGAACTGATAAGGGTGGAGATAAACTAATAAAGCTACAAAGCTGAGAAATCTGTTAGAAAGCATGGTACATCCACGTTGTACCCCTCAGATAACCAACCACAGTTATCTCTTACTAATGAGACTCGACACTTGGACACTTACTGCTGGCATGTAGCACAAAGATCAGGTTTACATAACCAAGAAGCAGAGTCTATATTGCAGCTGCTGCCAGATGTTTTCTGGACTGTCTGCTGTTTCAAGAAAACTTAAATTAGAGAACGTGTTCCCCCTGTGTTCACCTCCCCGTGCTGGCTCCCTGTGGATTTCACTGTAAAATTCAGAATCCCGCTGCCTGTCTCCTGACAGCATCAGTTGACTGTCAGCGTCCTACACACCTACACACTGCCCGTGCTCTTTAGACTCTGTCCTCTCGTTTCCCAACCCTGGGGAACATGCTTTCAGTTCTGTTGCACCATGGCAGTGGAAATATCTCGCAGGTCAGTCAGCGCTGTCAAATCCTGGCTGAAGATCCCCTTGTTATACTGTACATTGGCGTGTTTCTGTTTGCTTTGCTGTACTCACTTCAGTGTCACTGTGCATATTATTGTGCCATTGTCTTGTTTTATTCCAGAGCACCTCGAAATGACGGGGCACTGTATAAATAAGAATAGTATAAAAGAAAACAGGGTTTAGCAGATGGGTGGCTGAGGAACCTAAAAGGTCAGAAGTGCAAAGATGCTGTTCTGTTCACCTGGCCTATTTGGTCCCTAGTAGCCTGTTGATGCAAGAAGCAAGTCCAGCTCTTTACCTGAGTGAGTGAGTCAGCTCTTTGTGTGTGCTCCTGTGAGGGTGAACTGGTTTTTATCAGGGAGAAAAGGTGTGAATAAGCAAATTGGCAGGTTTAACATGTTATATTCTTTGTGAAACTCTGAAGTAGGCGACAGTACGATGAGGTCCCTCCCTTTTTTTGTAGTGTAGCATTCGATCTGCTGCATTCATTGGCTTGAGAAAGGTGTGCGGTCCTGGATCTCTCAATTTCAGAAAGCCCCTTGATGCCGTTCGTTACTGAAACAGGAGAAAAACACCCAAAGCTTGTGTAGACTGTACGTACCGTACTGCACAGAACCACAGTAGCTATCGGACGAAAATGCAGCTGATTGTTTTAATTGTTAATTTTTTATTGCAGTAGAAGGGAGTGTGTGAAAAGCTAGTATTAATAACTAAGAAAGCAATAAAAACCACATACCCAATTAGGCACACCGAAGTCCTGCCCCTTAGCCCTGCGCCCCAGTCTCCCTTTTCAATACCTACTCCTTTGCTGTGCTCAGAGCGTTTACAGCATTTAGCCAAGGCTCGAAGCCAGGAACAGGCACAGCCAGCATTACTGAGGACATGTCTGAACGCCTGCTTCAGGTCGGAGGCCTTTGCTGTTCTGAGGAGAAAACCACAATAATGAAAATGAATCATTTGATCTGCACGTAGCAGCGTCGGCGTTGGTGCTGTGCGTTCGTAATTGGATTTTGGTGTTGCTGGTGTCTCGTGGGGCTGTGGAACAAACTGCCCAGCCATGCTTGTTTCACAAGAGTGCCTCCTGAGACCTGGGGGTCCGCTGGCTATCGACCACCGAGTGAGTCGAGTGGGCTTGTCTCTTGCATAACCTTTTCTTGCGTTCTGATTTAAAGGCGTCGGTGCAGTCCAGTCAAGTTCCCTCAAATACGGTAGAAAAAATTGAAAGATTTTCGAAACGGAGAACATCCTCAGTTTACGTCCAGCGCCATCAACAAGTTAACATCTGGCTTGTAGTTGAAACTGTGCAGACATCTCGTGCGCAAGAATCAGTCATATCTGTTTATACTTCATTCGCAATACAATGTTTGTGTACACTGCAGCTGGCTGGAATTGGCCTTCCCCTCGTTTGTAAGTGCTCGTGTGTTGCTGTTAAGGGGTCTCCACTCCTGGACTTGAAGAGCCCCAGTCGACTTCATCTTATTAATCACCCCTTCCTAAAGACTGGCCATGCCTGCCAGTTGTAGGGGAGTTAATAAAGCAACCTGATCAAGATAACTCTGGACATTGTGGGGTGAGCAATGGCTTAATGATCTCTAAACTCCTTAATTTAACTGCTTAATCACCTGCTTAGTAGATTACAGTGAAAATGTTCCAAGTCTTTTGGAACTGGTGGCTTAGTGGTGACCTTCAAACCCTAAATGCTTGGAGCACTGTAGGGCCCCCTGGGGAGAGGACAGGGTGAGCAGGGGGGCTTTATGATGAGGTGTTAAGCAAGTCCAAGCTGTATGTATTGGCATGCATCTGTTGTTGTTGCAGGAGCTCAGATCACAGACACCTTTTATCACTGGCCAGAAGGCGCTTGTGTGCACCCAGGGAATGTGTGAGATGGGATTGAGCCAATCCTTAAGGATTATTGCTCCCTTATCCTTTAACGGATTGCCCTGTGGGCTGGCCTGCAGCCTGAGGACCAGAGTTTTCCTGCCGAAGTGTTCGCTTCACCAAAGTAAGCCCTCTCCTGCTCATATTAAACTGTCCGGCCTGTCTTCAGCACCCACCCGGGTGACTGCTGTGAATGAGTAACATAATGAATTGTATCTTGCCAGTTCTACTGAAGGAAATGAAAGATGTTGTTCAGGAGCCAATTGACGCAAATCTTTCCAACAGTCCCTTAAGCCAGGAGTTGTACCCAGGGACTGGAGAATTGCTAAAGCAGTACCTAGCCTAAGAAAAAGGGTGAGAAAACTGAACCAAGTAAACCTAGGCTATAAGTCTGACTTCTATTAGATGTAAGGTAATGGAAACGATGATAAGAACCACAATAGTGGAACACGAACCAGAGGGCGCGATTGGAAACGGTGTGGAAGAGCATTTAAAACAGAGAGCAGGAGGCTCTTCTTTCCCAAAATGCTGGTGGGATTCTTGAACAGCCCACCCTGCCGCAGTGTTGCAGCCGATACTCCGGCCTCTTTCCCTTAATGAGATCCCTGGGCCTGTTAGCTACACACTAACAGACTAGATAGATGACCCCTCCTGCTTGTCGTCTTTCTTATTTTCACGATACTGTATGTTAGCTACGGTCCAGTTCAGCTTGTATCTCTCCTGTGTTAAATTGCACTAAAGGAGACAGAAATAGCAGCAAGTTTCTTGCTCCAAAGGAACTTCAAAACTATGAAATCAGTTTATGATTGCAGGGTTTTGAGCAAGCAGTTGGAAGGGATGGGATGAGCAAGTCACTTTCGGCGGAGTGTTTGTAGTAGCTGTGCGCAGGGCTCGTTGCAGTTGGCGTCTCCCTGTCTCAGAGAGGGCTTGTGGGTTTCCTCTGTCTGGAGAGGGGCTGAAGGATGAGTCAGTCCTGTGCTCTGATCCCCCCCCAGCAGCCCTTCTGTCTGCTCGGACTTGCACGGTGATCTTGAGTCCAGAGTAATTTGCAAACCATCCACGTTTGCAGATCGTCCCTTAAATAGGAGGGTTGGCAATCTCTGTAGAATCCACAAAATAAATTGAGAGAGACTTAAACCAAACTCTGGACTGGCTAAACACCCGGCAGAGGGCATTTCACGTGTTGCAAGCAGGTAGCCGGAACTTAAACAATAACTATAAAATGGGAAACACTGAGCTTCAAGAAGCTGTTTGCCAAAATGACTGAGGTGCTTATTAATTTTCATGTGCGAGGCACTGTGAGGAAGCAAAAAAAAAAAGGAAAACAATGTTAGGATACATATTAATAAGGAGAATGTGAGCACATTACACAGTCAACTCCGTGGGCAATCAGAGGCCACAGCAAAACATGAACCTGGAGCAGAGAGCATGTAGAAACCACAGGGATGTGCCTTTAGCTGTGAGAACAGAAGGAGTGTTCTTTCTCAGATGGCCATGCTGCCGAAGGTGGTACCCTGGCTTCTGGCGAGGAATGGCTTGATGAGTATCTCAAATCAATTAGCCCCTAACTACCAAAAAGTCTGAAGGTGCTGCATGACCCTCTGTTTCTTTTGCGCTTGTGCTCCAGGTTGCCTTGGGTGGACGGCCAGTCCATCAGACCCCGCGGTCTCGCGCGGGGGAGCTGTGCTCTGCTCTCGTCGTGTTGCTGTTTGACCCATTTCAGGGTTAACTAACAGGCAGACCCACCACCTGATGCTGGTTTTTTTTAATGTAATTTTTAAATAGAATTTATGTGGTGCTTTTCATCCCAGAGGACCCCAACGTGAGATGCATATTGGAGGAGAAACACTTCATCTCTCGCTGGAGTTCAGCACCCAGATACTGCGCCAGCAGCCCCACTACAAGTTAGAAGTGGCTTCGCTGACTCTTCTGAAGTCTTGCTAATTTTTCCAACTAGATTGCAAATAAGTACCTAATTAGTGAAACAAATTACACTCTGCAGTATTGTAACACAGCAGCTGTCATTGTGAGGGCGTTTGGTTGGTTGAAGTGTCTAGAGAAGCATATACAGTTGTATGCAAACGTTTGGGCACCCCTGGTCAAATTGCATGTTTCAGTGAATCTGTAAGTGAAAAGACATTAATGCAACCTTTGCAGGGTATAAATTTAAACATGACTTATTCCTGCACGATTATTTATTAGTGTTACCATTATCACATGCAGCATTCACTGTTTTATTTTTTCCAATCTGTTGAATTCAGCACAAAAATAGTACTTGTGTGTTAAAATGTGCAGAAAGAAGTCATGTTTAAATTTATACCCTGCAAAGGTTGCATTAACGTCTTTTCACTTACAGATTGAGTGAAAAATGCAGTTTGACCAGGGGTGCCCAAACTTTTGCATACAACTGTAAAGGTTAAATGATCCTGTAAAGAGCTGATTAGAGGGATTACTCCGATCTCTGTAATTAACGACAGCCGGCCTGTTACCAGTATCTAAGGGGAGCCCTGTTGTAAATTATTTTGAGACCAGACTTTCTTCAAGTGGAAGGAAGCAAGACAGCACAAGGGGAAGACACTCTGCAGTTCTTTCTTTTTGAGCACTGTTCCATCAGGCTTGATTTCTGCCAGCCTAGAGAACGTTACATAACGAGCTTCGGCCTGCCTGCGTTTCCAGACCTCCACCACGCACGCACACACACACACACGCGCGCGCCTGTGCAGCTTGGCTTTAGCGCGCGGGTGCGCTGCTGTGTGGGGGCTCTGTGGTCCAGATGTGCAGCCGAGCTGGGGGGGGGGCTGTCGGGACTGCCGCTGCCACACCCGGCCGCTGGGCGGGGGGTGCTTGTGAGGAGTGCTGGGCTGCGCTGCTGCCGAGTCAGTTACATAACGGCGGAGCCAGGGGAGGACAGGGGGAGGAGGGGAGCCGGCGAGAAATCCTGGTCTTGCAGTGGGAGCTGCAGGCAGGGAGGCGGCGACCTGTGTCGAGGTGGGGAGTAGGGATTCGGACATCGGGGGGAGAAAAAGAGTGGGAACGAGCAGGCTTATGTCCAGACACCGAGAAAGATCCATCTGTCTGCACTTTTAAGTCCTTTCCAACACAGAGGCTGGTGGAAGTCTGGAACAAGCTGCTGTTGAAGAGAATACCCCATCTTCTTTTAAGAAAAAGCTGAATGAGATCTTGGGATCATGCAGCTAGCAGCGTCCGAGCTAAAGGAGTTGAGTGGCCTCCTCTTGTCTTGTTTGTCGCCACTCTCCTGCATGCTTGTGCAAGAGCAGTTGCTCTGTTGCGGGGTGTTTACTGTGTTCAAGGGTTAAGAGTGCACTGCGCCCAGTGGGCTACCGTGATAAACTCGGGCTCAGTTCATCCGTGTTTATGGATGCCTCTCTCCTGGGCGTCCTGGTGCTGAGAGCTGCAGTCTGCTGCCTCTGAAGAGTTTGCCTGTTTGTTTCTTCCTGGCTGTGGGAAGGCTGTGATACCGCGCGTGCTTGTGTTTGTCACAGTGTGGCTGACTGGAGCAGAAGCACTGTTGTGTTCTGTCACAGTTGGAGTGCCGCCTTGTGAATGAAGCACTTGGCAGGCACATGGTTTTTTAGCAGATTGTGGATCTGTCAGTGCTCACAGTGACATGAATGACAAGTGAGTCTGAGGCTGAGTTATTAAATATCTGTAGATGTGTTAGGAAACTGAGATTTTGTGTTTTGTCTTTGTTGGCTCTTATTTTGTTTCTCTGCGGGGTTACTGAATAATATACACCGGGCTGCTGCACATGCTTTCAGTTTAGTTATTAAAGGTTCAAATTAACTGTGGCAGCGTGCGGGCTGTGGAGGACTGAGAGGAGGTCAGGCCCATGCTGAAAAGCAGGAACAAAGAAACTAAACCTGCAGTTTTGGCTGTGGAGCCTTCTTCCACCTCTGCCATCACACCTAAAGAGGCTCTGCAGCCAAAACTGCAGGTTTAGTTTCTTTGTTCCTGCTTTTCAGCACGGAGCCTGCTAGGGTGTTTTTGCAACGGGGAAATTAATTATGCTCTTTTGGAAAAGACGATTGTGCTTTTGTGTATTTGCATGACTTCTCAAGGAATGTGCTGTGTGTGTTGTCCCATGCAAAGCAGGTGTGGTTGTGGGGAGGGCGTGTGAGTGTGAGGAGTGGTGAACTCGATACCAAACGTCTGGCGTCATTCAGGATTGTGATCGTTAGGGGAATTTGCCAGTGCGACCTTTTTTTCTTCAGCTCATTCTACCTTGGCTCACTGCTCTGGTCTGATCTCTTTGTTGTCGGATTTCAGTTCCTCTGTCCTCCCCAGACACCACACCGCTTTCTTCCTGTCCTGTTTCACAGTGAGAGCCGCGGGCCTGCCTGTTATGCTGAGAGAGAGGCCAGAGGGGCAGGGATGTGGTGGTGGAGATATCCCTTCCTTTCAATTAAGCAGCTTCACACGGCATTATCATTCCATGACTGTTCGTTAGCCAGAGCAAGCCCTTATAAGCTCATTACGTTCTTTTAAGCTTATTCCTTGCTCAGTGTCTGGATGTGCCATCCTTTGACTTTCAGCTCAGGTCTCTGGGAGGGGAGATCAAGACTTCAGTGGTTTCTTTCATTGCCTGTATGGCCTTGGGTGCAGCTGTGTGTTACACTTGTATGCAGTACTAAGCAGACGAGGGTCCCATGGAGATGCACAGTGTTCCAGAGGGATATGGCATTTCCGAGGAGCACCATGCTTTTAATAAACAAAGACAGAGCTCAGACTGCTGGTGAAGAGGAATGAATACAAAAGCCTTAGTGTATTCTCTCCCCCAATTCAGAATTCTCAGTGTGTGTTAAAAAAAAATGAATAAAAATTGTCTATTAGATGAGTGCCTGTAATCTACCAAGGTGGCACGTCTTTGCTTGTTCAGGGTTAATTCAAATCTCTCCCTGCTGCTCGGTTTGGAGTCTCGGACTGCATTTCTGCACTCGGCCTTCAAAGCTCAGAGATCCCAGTCAGATTCCAAAGCAACGTTTTCACTTTGTGCTTGTTGGGTTGAAGAAGCGAGTTATATGTAACCGAAGTCTCTGTAAAATATTAGACCATTTGTATGCTCATTTATGTTCCTCAGCCTGTGCTTTAGTGAGGCAGTTGTGTGCAGGGGGACGCTAGAATCAGATTTGTACTGTAGCAGCTCTGTGGCTGGTATGGATCCTCAGCTGTCAGCACTTGAAAAGGATGCATTCCGGTAGGCAATATCGTCTGTAAACTCATCTGGGACTGCACTTGGCAGTGCGAATAGACATTTAGGGGCTGATCTGTAAGCTTTATACTAGCACGCACCCATGAGTTTCCTTTGAAATCCAGCCATTAATTCCTCTAACATGCACAGGTGTTGAGAATCATAAGGAGTTGAAGGCAGGATGTTATTACAGATCAGTAGCTCCCAGTCCTGGCCTTGGAGGCTCACATACCTGGTGGGTTTTGTTCCAGCAGGGCTCTGTTACACAATCGAGACTTTAATTGACTGTTTGACTGTTTTCAGCTCTTAAACTTGTTGGATGGCACCTTTAAACCACCTCATTTCAGAAGTAGAATGAAATCCCAAACGTCTGGGTAGAAGAAAAAGTTATTCTAATCAAGCAACTCTTTTAATTAACAACAACAACATCAACAACAAGTTTTATTTATAAAGTGCTTCTTGAAATCTATGGGTGCTGTACATCATGAATAAAGAAACAAGACAAAAACAAAGTCCAATAAAAGTACTATAAATGAAGAAAAAACAAAACAAACAAAAAAGAGCATACAGGTTTTTACAGATTGACTGTAGGCACTCAGACGTAGACCTTGGTGAAAAGGTACGTTTTAAATTTAGGTTTGAAGAGAGTTAAAGAAGGTGTCTCTCTTGAAGTCTGAGGAAGGTCATTCCACAACCCTAGAGCAGGGACAGAGAAGGCACGGTCACCGATAGTGAACGGAGCTTACAGGGTGGAGTATAAACATGGGGGAGTTCAGAGATGTGTGATGGAGCCAGATTGTTTAGAGCCTTGCAAGTCAGTAACAAGATCTTGTATTGAATACGTGACCTTATAGGCAGCCAAGGTAGAGACTCAACTGTGGGAATGATATGCTGCCAGGGTCTGGTGTGAGCACATGCAAGTAGTCTAGCTGCAGAGTTCTGAAACATTCAACTCAGGCTCCAGTTAGGTGCTTAAGCTGGGCTGCAATGAGAGCCAGCAGGTGTGTTTGAGAATCCCTGTTCCAGATGACCTGTGTTTGACCCCTGCAGCTTCTGTCTGTGTAGAGAAGGATTCCAGGTATCAGAGGGAGAGATTATAAGCAGGGTGAAAGTCATGTCCTGATTCTGGGAGGTGTCGAGACTTCTGGGACATGGGATCTCTTTGTATTCCTTTCAGCAGTCATGCTTGTGCTCCTTACTGCAGGTATTATTGGTGCTTTATTCCCCTCATGATATTATCCAAAGCGGATTATTTGTGCAGCTGGGTATTTCACTGGAGCAGTCTGAGAGAAGCTCCACGCTCAAAGGGACAACAGCAGCACCTCACTTGGCATTTGAACCCACAGCCTTCTGGTGACAGACGCAGAGCCCGAGCCACTTCGCCACAGAGCTGTGCAAGCGCCTGGGCTGCCCCTCCGTCGTATGGGTCACTCTCAGGGAAGGCTGTGGTGCTCGGGGGGAGCTGACACGAGTCACATCCCTTGTACCCGTGTATACCTGGTACACCTGTGTTTCTGTGAGGACAAACCCCAGCGACTGTTGTGTTGGGACGAACGAGCAGCTGGCTTCTAGGCCAACTTGAGGCTGAAGTGGTAAAGTAGGACAATAAGGCTCAAGCAGCTACAGCACAGGAATAAAACTTTCATGAGCATGCTTAATTTGCATGATGTGCCGTTTCTTACTTTTACAGTGTTCGGGGTTTCAGTCTTTACTTTTTTTAAGACTTGGGAAGCTTAGATATGAAAATTCTTTTCTTCTTTTCCAGCCCTTAGGCTTTCGGTTTCTGCACAAACCACTGTGTAAATTATTGCATTCTGAAGCTGTAACAGGGAAAAAAGGCAAAGTTAACAGAAGCAATTTTTCACTTTTGCAGTTTTATTGTGTTTTTAATTGATTCCCGAAAGCTTTCTAAACGTGAATCATTAGAAGGTTTCCTTACATTTCATGCTTAGTTTTAAATTTCATTTCTGTTTCATGCTGCAGTCCTACGGAAAGACAAGACAGATTTGAGCACAAAATCCCACTAGAACGTCTGCGGTGCTCTTTCTACACCGTGCCCAAGCACTTTAACCTATCCTTCGACAGTAGGAAAAATCATTGTTTTTTACATCGTCTGTTTAAATCCTTCGTTTCTAAGACTGTTTGTGAAGGAAGATATTATTACAAGTCACGCTGGTTCTCCTGATGTGCTGATCCCTTGGCAGCAATGGGAGTCCACACTGTGCGTCGTGTCTGCTGGAAGGGCTCCATTCTGACAGATGGGGACAGTTCCCATGAGGGGCCGTGTGCTCCACAATGCGGTCACTGTCCTCTGTGGCTGCCTGCTCTGCCACGCTACTGGAGTCTAGGGGCGAGCGGGCGTCCCGTGGGCGAGAGGGGGAAGATTTCCAAAGGGTCAAGTCATCCCATGATGGGCTTATTGTGTTACAGGACAGGCAGTCTCCTTTGTTCCTGGATCCTGCATTCTAAAAGTCTTTGAGCTGATGTTGTTTCTTCATTATAATGTCAAAGGGGACCTGTTATTCAATGTGATTTTCCACTGTCTCTGCTCCTTAAACTGAATGAGTCTTTGACAAGAAGCAATATACTTGCTACCAATTTAAATGTAGACTTTCTTGCAATTGCATAGCTTTTAACTTTTAACATCCAGGTTTTCTTTTGTCTCGTCATGTTGGCTTAATAATAATTGAATTTTTATAGCCTGATCCCAGAGGATCCCAAATAATTTGACATATTGGAGGAGAACCACTCCATTCCCCACTGAAGTGCAGCCCCCACCCCTGGGTGACAGACAGGAGCTGCTCTGCGCCAGCAGATCACCGATTCTTCCTGCTATGTGTTAGAAATGGCTTCACCGATTCTTCTGAAATACTGTTACTCCTTCTACTAAATCTTGATGTTAGTTTTTCAACTATGTCTACACCTGCAGCATGACTAAATTGCAGGTCAGGTGAAGAAGTGAGAAAGAACTTTACAGAGGCTGGATTGTATAAATTTACAGTGGTTTTTAGCCATGACACCAGGGCTAGGGGCACATCTATTTGAGCAGTGCCATGGGACCTTTATTGACCAAGCAGTCAGGACTTTGGTTTAGCATCTTTTCCGAAGCGCAGCACCTTCATGTAAGATGTATTGACTGGCGGCCGCCGGTGCTGCTTGGCTCTGTAGCTGCAAAATGCATTCACACAGGTTTTTTCCAGGATGTATTATTCCAGCAGCCTATTTGCAGGGGTCTCTAAGATTAAGTCTCTACCTGCAAGGTGCAATACTGTATTTTTGGAATCCCAGCTAGGTTGAGTCTACGCTGGTTTGCTGTCAGGTCTCGGGTTGATTTAAGTATCTTTCTGCTTCCGTCCAAGGGCCTATATGACATGCCTCCTCAGTATCTAACCGATATGTAATCTGTTCCCTCCCTCTATGTGACCTTCATTTGGCTGATTCTGGTGTACCACGTTCCCTCTGTTCGTCTGCTCTCTATGGGAGATGGAGCCTCATTCTGCTGTGCCCGAACCTCACCTTCTGGCACACCATTCCAGAACACACTTTTTTTCCAGAAAGACTGTGGTGGTGGTTAGATCTTCTGAACCTGCTTTGTTTGCTTTGTAGTTTTCTACAACTATGTGTGTATTGCGTTCTTGATGTATTGTACTGGGCTTGGAGACAATTACTTTTAAAGGCACTGTGTCAATAAAGTGCCGATCATAGGCCTAATCATATTTCACTGCAGTGTGAAAAACTATTAAACTGGCAACAAATGACGCTAAGGAGCTGTTGTCCTTATTCATATTATATATTTTTTTCAGTTAAACACATCAGCTACAGAAACATTATTATTAATATAATTATTAATTCATGCTTTTATTTTGTTTTATTACTGTTGTTGTTCTTTTTATTCTGGTCTTAATATTCTGTAATATCTACAGCTACTGGCCTTATAACAGAATCAAAAGGGCTTGCATTACTCCTGTACTGGCTTCACTGCAGGGGCTTCCAGTGTGCTGTAGGCTTGATTTTACATTTCAGTTATTGGGACTGAGTGCAAAGCTCCTTAATTATCTGAGGCTATGACTCCATGCTAGCATGCATACTCAATGGGATCAGCTGACAGTACACCGTGTCCCAGGAGTGAAGCACAAAGAAAGGAGAAGCTGATTTTGTTATAAAGTGCACGAGACTGACACTCACCTATTAGACATTCCTCCTTGCTGACAGCAAAGCTTAGTCACACTTTTTCTAAATAGTTTTCAGCTAAATTTAGTTCTCATTTTATGTTATGCTTTTGTTTTTGTCATTTTTAATGAATTTTTTCCTTATATTTTTTTCACTTATAGATCATCTTTATCTTTATTAGGATTAACTTTTCTTTGTATAGTGCTTTGAGTTTTTTCTAGCATGAAAGGTGCTATATAGTCAATTATTCTTACTGCTACTGCTGTTATTATTAAATCCCCTTTTGATTATTGATTGAGAGCAAGGTTAACAACATGGAACAAGGTGCCTTGAACAAGCTAGGCACCCAGTTTGGAGCAGACAGGTTCCATTGTCTGTTCGATCGCACATGGCCTTTCAGGACTCTGTTGTGGAGCTGCAGGGAGTCACCTGAGCTGGGTATTTCAGGACTGGGGTCGGCTGTGCAGCCCGACCACGCCTGCAGCAAACACACGTGCTCTGGTTACAAACTGCACTCGGATTCCTCCAGACGAAATTAGCACCGCTCTTGTGGGGGAGGAGAGCATGCTATCAATGTTAGCTGCATCAAACAGGAGAAAAAAAAACCTCTTCTGTAACTTGCTGTCTTCTGGGACCCTTAAGTCGGCATCCCGAAACAGTAATGCAGAGCTTCACAACTTCATTCTGCTGTGTGATTTTCTTCCCAGTGAAACACAGGTGCAGCAGATTAAGTTTGGTGGCAGATACTTCCTTATTATAGCCCACAGCAAGTTACTTCAAAGTGAGGGGTACGTTCCTGACTCGTTCAGAAGGACAAGGACGAGGGTCTTCTGTACTGTTTTTAATCTTTGTCAGATAAAGAGCTAGATCCCAAACAGGCGTGTGTGTTTGTGTGTCTCTCCCTGACTCTCCTTCTCTCTCTCTCTCTCTCCCTGTAGGGCCCTCTCCATGGATATAGACACAGACTATGAGCGGCCCAACGTTGAGACCATTAAGTGTGTGGTGGTAGGGGACAACGCGGTGGGCAAGACGCGGCTCATCTGTGCCCGTGCCTGCAACGCCACACTCACACAGTACCAGCTCCTCGCCACACACGTGCCTACTGTATGGGCCATTGACCAGTACCGCGTGTGCCAGGAGGTGAGACCTCACGGATGATGATGATGATAATAATAATCATGGAGAAAACGTTTATTTATACAGTGCTTTTCCAAATCTAAGGAAAGTGTACATAGTGATAAAGAAAAAGACAAGTACAAAAATAAATTAAAATAATAAAATTAAAAGAAAAAGTTCATCAAGAACATGCAGGATAGAATGTGGGGCAATCAGACATAGTTGAAAGGTGATTTTTGAGTTTAGATTCTTGAAGAGAGTCAAATGTCTGAGATTTAGTCCTGCAGTAGGTACAGTGAGCAAAGGACCAGCCTCAACTGAGCAGGGCCTTCAAGAGGGAGTGCAGACATGAAGGAGTTCAGAGATGTAAGATACAGCCAGATTATTTCAGGCCTTAAAAGCCAGTAACAAGATCTTATATTCAATTCAATTCAACTTTATTGTCATTAAACTTACACAGGTGCATAGAATAATGAAAAGTGTTTCTCATTAGTCACTCAGGTGCAGTATATAAATAGGACAGAAGATAAGACAATAGACAGTTACACAATAGCAATAACAGTAACATGTACAGTGCCTTGCGAAAGTATTCGGCCCCCTTGAACTTTTCAACCTTTTGCCACATTTCAGGCTTCAAACATAAAGATATAATTTTTTTATTTTATGTGAAGAATCACCAACAAGTGGGACACAATTGTGAAGTGGAACAAAATCTATTGGATTTTTTAAACTTTTTTAACTAATAAAAAAATGAAAAGTGGGGCGTGCAAAATTATTCGGCCCCCTTGCGTTAATACTTTGTAGAGCCACCTTTTGCTGCGATTACAGCTGCAAGTCGCTTGGGGCATGTCTCTATCAGTTTTGCACATCGAGAGACTGAAATTCTTGCCCATTCTTCCTTGCAAAACAGCTCGAGCTCAGTGAGGTTGGATGGAGAGCGTTTGTGAACAGCAGTTTTCAGCTCTTTCCACAGATTCTCGATTGGATTCAGGTCTGGACTTTGACTTGGCCATTCAAACACCTGGATACGTTTATTTGTGAACCATTCCTTTGTAGATTTTGCTGTATGTTTGGGATCATTGTCTTGTTGGAAGATAAATCTCCGTCCCAGTTTCAGGTCTTTTGCAGACTCCAACAGGTTTTCATCCAGAATGGTCCTGTATTTGGCTGCATCCATCTTCCCCTCAATTTTAACCATCTTCCCTGTCCCTGCTGAAGAAAAGCAGGCCCAAACCATGATGCTGCCACCACCATGTTTGACAGTGGGGATGGTGTGTTGAGGGTGATGAGCTGTGTTGCTTTTACGCCAAACATATCGTTTTGCATTGTGGCCAAAAAGTTCGATTTTGGTTTCATCTGACCAGAGCACCTTCTTCCACATGTTTGGGGTGTCTCCCAGGTGGCTTGTGGCAAACTTTAGACGAGACTTTTTATGGATATCTTTGAGAAATGGCTTTCTTCTTGCCACTCTTCCATAAAGGCCAGATTTGTGCAGTGTAAGACTGATTGTTGTCCTATGGACAGACTCTCCCACCTCAGCTGTAGTTCTCTGCAGTTCATCCAGAGTGATCATGGGCCTCTTGGCTGCATCTCTGATCAGTCTTCTCCTTGTCTGAGCTGAAAGTTTAGAGGGACGGCCAGGTCTTGGTAGATTTGCAGTGGTCTGATACTCCTTCCATTTCAAGATGATCGCTTGCACAGTGCTCCTTGGGATGTTTGAAGCTTGGGAAATCTTTTTGTATCCAAATCCGGCTTTAAACTTCTCCACAACAGTATTACGGACCTGCCTGGTGTGTTCCTTGGTCTTCATGATGCTCTCTGCGCTTTCAACAGAACCTTGAGACTATCACAGAGCAGGTGCATTTATACAGAGACTTGATTACACACAGGTGGATTCTATTTATCACCATCAGTCATTTAGGACAACATTGGATCATTCAGAGATCCTCGCTGAACTTCTGGAGTGAGTTTGCTGCACTGAAAGTAAAGGGGCCGAATAATTTTGCACGCCCCACTTTTCATTTTTTTATTAGTTAAAAAAGTTTCAAAAATCCAATAGATTTCGTTCCACTTCACAATTGTGTCCCACTTGTTGGTGATTCTTCACATAAAATAAAAAAATTATATCTTTATGTTTGAAGCCTGAAATGTGGCAAAAGGTTGAAAAGTTCAAGGGGGCCGAATACTTTCGCAAGGCACTGTAATAACATAACATAAATAACATGTAATCAAGTAATCGTGATTACGGTATATCAATGCGTGACCTTACAGGCAACCATGCTGCTAGTTCTGGTGTGATTGGTGTGAGTTTGTAGTCTAGCTGCAGAGTTCTGGCCGTCTTGCCGCTCACTGAGAAGAGTGTTTGGGAGCCTACAGGGGTTCAGAACGAGATGAAGCCAGTCTGAGGTGATAGTGTGTCAAGGTGCCTCTGTGTTTGTGTGTGTCCCCCAGGTCCTCGAGCGCTCTCGTGATGTTGTGGATGAAGTCAGCGTGTCCCTGCGGCTGTGGGACACCTTTGGGGACCATCACAAAGATCGGCGCTTCGCTTATGGCAGGTAAGGAGACACCGTGCCATCTCAGTGCTCTTTGTGCAGCTTGTTGAGCCTTATCTAGGCAGGCTAGTCGGGCTCAGCGATCAAGTGCTTAAAGCCAGTGTTGCAGCCATGGGTCTCCGGACTTCCCCTGAGACTTCAGGAGAACGGAGCCTGAGCTGCAGAGTCAGCCTACTGCCGAGTCTTCGGCGAGTCCGAAAGCTAGCCCACCTGGGAAACCAGAACCGAACGTCCGGTTGACAGACTCTGATGTCGCTCCCTCTCAGGGTCTGACTCTCAGGGCCACTGAGGTTAAGGTGGGGGGTCAAAGAGGACTGAGACCTTTTCATCTAGCAGAAAATAAGGGCTGGGAAATAACATAGGAGCATAAGATTGGCTGAAAGCCTTTGTCTTGTTCGTATCCTGTCTTTTTCTTTGGTTCCAAGTTACTTAATTTTGCAAGAAACCTTTTTTAGTGAATCCCATAGAGTCACAGTGTTTGAAAATTATATAACCCAGCTTTCCTGGGACACACAAAATATAGCAAACATGCCTGAGTCGAGAATCTAGAAATGTTCTCATTATTAAATGCTGCAAAATCAGAGTATTTTTGCTTTTGGATGTTTGTTCAAGAATTTTGATTCTGTCTAACTTACTGCCCTTCCTCAGTGGGGCAGGGGCAGTGCAGGGAGATTTTTTTTAAAAATAATATTGTATTATTAAAAATATTGTACCACAAGTAGTGTTATAATTATAATTGCTTACGCTTATATAGAGCTTTTCTCAAAGCGCTCAAAGGACTTTAAAGGTAATGGGGATCCTCTCCACCACCACCAGTGTGCAGCCCCACCTGTATGATGCAACAGCAGCCATACTGCACCAGTACACTCCCCACACACCAGCTAATAGTGAGGAGGAGAACAGAGTGATGAAGCCAGTTCAGAGATGGAGATTATTAGGAGGCCATGATTGGTAAGGGCCATTGGGAAATTTGGCCAGGACACCTGGTCAACACCCCTACTCTTTTCAAGAAACAGCCCCGGATTTTTAATGACCACAGAGAGTTGGGACCTCGGTTTTATGTCTCATCGGAAGGACGGCACCTTTTTACAGTATAGTCTCCCCATCACTATACTGGGGCATTAGGACCCACACAGACCGCAGGGTGAGTGCCTCCTGCTGGCCCCACTAACACCTCTTCCAGCAGCAACCTTAGTTTTTTCCCAGGAGGTCTCCCATCAGGTACCGACCAGCCTCACACCTGCTGAGCTCCAGTGGGCTGCCAGTTGAGTGTAGTGCAAATGCAGAACCAGCCCGTCACCTATGTAGTATTGTGTCGGTAAGTGCATCTCAGTACAGACATTAACTGATGCCATGCAATCATTAAAACGTGATGTGCATGACGCTAGTCCTCCACTTTGCCACTTGTATTGCTGTGTGCATGTGTGTGTTTTCAATGTGGCACCAGATCAGAAAGAATTACTTCTCCATAACATAGAAAGCACAGATGGAGTATATAGGAAAGTTTTCACTGCAGTTAGTTTTAAAATCCTGTTTGCACCCACCCTCCAGCTCATGCCTCTTAACACTATGTGCTTTGTTCATGATACTGTTGACCTTCTGTAATGCACAACAGCTGGGAAAGTCCCCGTAATACACAGGTTTTTCTTCACTGACAGACAGCTGGAATATGGAATACTTGTTTGCGCTTTCATTATCTACACTTGAAAATTCAGGCTCGCAAATGTTTGCACTGGGCGTGTAAATGCTGCAACTACTGTATTTGCACGGCTGGTGTGTAAAAACTTCTGGAGTTCTCTGTCCCTGAGGCATTTTATCGGTGTCACCCAGGAGTGGCTCCCAGGCTGAGAGTCTCCAGTTTTGCCCTGACCATTCATGGACTTAATTTCCTCGGGGTGTGACCTGGTGCTGGTCCGAGACGCCCAGGGTTGCATTGGTCGGTGACATTTGGGATTTTGTAGACTCGCATCAAGTTCTTTTTTAAATCTCCTGTTTCCAGGCTACAAATAGTCAATTCCTTGGATGGATGTGATGAAATAGAGGGACAGATATAAATACAGGCAACTCTTTTCTCCTGTGTTTAAAAACCATCACTGGCTGCAAGTCTCTTAGGCTGCAAGAATAGACTGTAAAATGATCTTGTTGATCTGTCAGGTGTTGCATGGGCTGCCTCCTGTGTGGCTTTGCTCCTGCGTGGGTCACTATCCCTTCATATCCCAGTTCATTCCCTTTGTTTTGCTGGTTCAACATTCCACAGACTTCACATTGTACGTTAGGAGACCTTGGTTTTTCAGAGGTAACCCCCCCTCCCCCGTCTTTGGAAAAACTCCTCCTGACCATATTAAAAATGCAGCTTCTGTTGATATTTTTCAATCTCGCGTTAAAATTCACATGTTTTGGATGGCCTCTTATTTGGAATATTTTTCTGTCTTTTATTTAGACTGTCCTGTATTCAAAAGGCACTGTAGAATAATATTCATTGATTGACCTACAGTATGGTGTTAATTCAGAAATGAGACTCCCAACAGTGGTTCAGCGCAAAGGAAGTCTGCTCTTTCCTTGAGTCCATGTAGGTAACTTGTCTTGTTGTTAGAGGTCTTTGGATCCATCTGACTTGTCTGGTTAACCGGTAAGTTAACTGATCCAAGGCTTTGGGTCTTGTCCGCCTTTTTCCTGAAACAGGGAATTGGTTTCAGTAACATGGCAGGACAGCTTGTTCCATATCCCCTTGCCCTTTATGTAAAGAAGTGCCTCATGTTCTCTGCTTCACTGTAATTTTGACTTTTGTCATTGGGTTCTTGTTGCGCTGTTGTTCCTGAAGAAGGGCACTAGGCTGACTTTTAAAAAATTTAAATATTTATTTTATGTTCTGTCATCTCAGTGGAGGTCTTCAAGCACAAAAAGATTAAGTTATTTTATCCTTTCAGTTGAGCCCTGAAATGTATCTGATTGCTCTTTGGACTACTTCTCTAGCTGCAGTATTTTTTGCAATGTAATAACAGATATTTTGCGCAGTTTTGTAAATGAGGCCTTACTGGGGCATGGTGAACTACGTTCTTATAGATTTAGAGCTGCAAGTCATTTTACTATCCCCACCCAATATAAAATAACCCAATTGTCTTCGCTCGCAGTATGAACCCTGTGATTGCACACAGGAGAGCCCGACCTGTAGCCATCTTCCATCCCGGTCATAGTCGGCTAGTGACCACATAGCCCAGCCTACGAACAGGCACCTTGAACTGCAGTTCAATATAACCTCCCCTATTTTTGTAATTTACGTTTTTATCTCTGTGTCCTCACACTACTTCCCCTTTTTTATGGCTTCCCCACATTGTCTGTTGTGTACACTTCGGGCTGCCGTGAGAGTCTGGAGCAAGCTACCCAGCCGTGCAGTCAGCTGACAGACACAGTCAGCTGCTTTCTCACCTCTCTGTCGCCTGGCCTGCTTTAGCTTTCCTCAACCCCAGGGAGCTGAGGTTTCGTCATTTCATTTCATGTGTTATGTCTGAGCTTTTCCGCACATTTGTCTTTATGGAGCTGGGGGGTATTTGTACACAATAAAGAAAGAGAGTGAGGTGTATACTGTAGCCGCAGCAGGTTAGACCGGAATCATGCAGGGTCTCCCAGAGTTTTCTCAGAGCTAGGTCTGCCATCCGGTTAATAATCTATTGGCGGTAATTATTTTAGAAATGGGCTGAAAATATTAGTTTTTATTACTGCTCTTTGTTATCGCTGCTATTGACGTCTGGCTATTCAGCCTTGCGATAGGATTTCTTTAGGCATTTTAAGGAAGATGGCAAGCGTTTTCGGTGTTTTGTTTTGCATTCAGAATCGGCAGTTATTTGTCCCCTCTCGTAGTCTTTAAGTGGGCGGGACAGAGACGAGCTCGGTCCCTGGGGAGGGCTCCATGGCATTCCATGTGGGTGCTGGTGCTTGGGAAACTAGAATTTCAGCAGTGTCTGTACACACTATCCGGTCCCAGACGTGTTTCCCAGACGCACCTCTGAACGCGTGATGGAGGCACAGCCTGGACTGGAACTGGCATCGCTGCACTGTGAGGCCTGGCTTGCACTCTGTGCAGAGCTGTTGCGCTGTTCAGCAGATCTGAATGCTGTTGTTGTTTGGAATGGTGCTCTGTACCTGGGACTGGGACTCCCTGATAGCACAGGCTGTGACGTCCAGTGGAGTCACACAAGGCCTCACACGCAAGACGGGGCAAGATATGCTGTATGCGCATTGGAAACACTCCCTGCGGAAAATAGGCAGGGCCTTGGCTACAGTCTGCACAGTTATTGATACCAGACCAGCAGGCTTCAATCAGCTGCAACGTCATGTAATTTTCCATCTTCTCTCCATAAAAGACCTGCAGCACCCAAATCGGGCATCCCTTCCTCACCAGATTCCCGCTGTATTTTCTCTGTGGGTTTCCAGGTTATCTCCAGAAGACTACAGAAATCCTTATGGATTTTAACTGCCATGTCGTTTGTTCTGCAATGTCTTGCATCCTTAGTATGGGAGGAACAAAGCAAAAAAAGTCAAATAACAATATTCCAATTACTGTGCAATAGCAGTAATGATGGAAAATAAAGTAAAAACCTACTGAACAGTTGGGAACAAGTTTAAGCATCTTTAAAAAAATACTTTAACCAAACCCAAAGTGCTACAGTGTGTGCAGAATGTTTATACAGTATATATTTTCGATGAGGAAAGCAGTTGGCATCCTTCTACACCCTTCTTCTAAGTTATTTTGTGGTTTTTCCAGGAGAAAGAATAGTTTGGAAAGACTCCCTCTCTGAAAGTGTGCCTTGTACTTTCCCATGGTTTTCCATGCCTGAACCATTCTCTCGTTTTGCCATGGTTTCCCAGCTCTCCGCCATGCTGTTCCAGTCCGCCTTGTGCTTCTGCATCATGTCACTGTCATGTGCGCAGGTGTACTGTATTTGTACCAGTGAGGTTCTCGTGCACTTTATAGGTCTCGTTGTCCTTGTGCCAAAGAGGTTTTGGGGAACTGCCTCATTGGGTCGTCCAAATTTACTGAGGGGATTGAGAGAATTGGGATCGTGATAGGAAATGGAGGTACCGGTAAAAGTCTAGGCTCTTGCTTGCTTAATATTGAATATTGACCTGATACGACCTGCTTCTTTTAAGTACTTTCCAAGAACGCCTTAGAAGTGAATTAGACCGTGCTGGGAATTTGATCTCAGCTGTTATAAATAAGACTTTATGAGATTGCGTAACATTTCAGACATGACCCATAAAGTTGGGAGCTAGAGCACGAAGTCGTATGATCCATAATTTATGTCTGTAAATCGCGTGTGTTTATCTTGCTATTAATAATTAATACCAGTAAGAGCATGTATCGCATGCGTGTACGAGTGTGTCTGCGCGCTACAACGAGCGTGCTGTTTGTATGTGAGCTCCCAGCTTAAGTGAACACGTTCCTGGAGCTCGGACCAGCAGGAAGGAGGCTCTCTGGCACTGCCAGGCGTGGGTAGTGTGCAGCAGAAGAGAACCAGGCGTGTTTGAGCTGTGTTATCATTACAGCCTGTCAGGCCTGCCTCTCTGGCTGCGTGCTTGTTACCTTGTGCAACTGAGAGGCTCCTTTCTAAATTGTTGTTTCCTGTCCTCTGGGAGTCCTGCCTTTCACAGCGGTTAGATTGTCTCTGGTCAAGCTCACTTTCATAATTTCCCTGCCACATAACTATTTATTGCATGCCTTGTGTTTGTGTAAGCAGAGTAAACATAAAACCATTTTTACTCTTCTTTTGACTTGAGAGTCATGTTAAATGGTCCCGTTGGAGCTCTTAAGTTTATGGGCACACGACAACATATGCTCGTCATTACTTAATGCTCTATTACTTTAAACTTCATATGCCTGTGATGGCTGGGCGGTTTTCACTTTGCAGCCTCGTTATGAATGATTTATCGATCTCTCAGTACCACAGGGACTTGGGTGGAATGTCCCTCGCCAGCTATCTGAGAGGCTGCAGTGTGAGGCAGTTTTTGAGGTCTCTGTCCGTCCCTCTCCCTCTGTCCGCCAGGTCTGACGTGGTGGTGTTGTGTTTCTCTCTGGCCAACCCGAACTCCTTGCGCCACGTGAGGACCATGTGGTTCCCCGAGATCAAGCACTTCTGTCCACGGACTCCCATCATCCTCGTAGGCTGCCAGCTGGACCTGCGATACGCCGACCTGGAGGCTGTGAACCGAGCCCGCCGCCCTCTCGCCAAGTACGGCCCCCGGAGACCAGATCCTTAGATGCAGGCCTGTCGAGTCAGGGTCTGTAGTGAGTGCGCCCAGGGGACACAGTCCAGCCCTGCGGCTGGGTGACAAGCACTTGCCAGCTTCTCCCTGTACTCTGCTACCTGGCCTACTTTAGAGGCCTCTTTAAGATCCACCCGGCCCCCAGCAAACAAATTGTACTAATAAGTAATGACATTTATTGAGCGGTTTAAATCCCAAAAAGCTTAACGTATACAGCAGGAAACTGTTTCACCAATGGGATTGAAGGGGAAGCCCAGAGTGGATGTGTCATCTATTCTTTAATGATCAAGTAATGAGGGCCTTGTCTTAAGGATTCATACAAAGGCAGGTTGTCATACCAGAGCATTTGTTTGGAAATTCTACTTTCTGCAATAACCTGCTTTTACTTAGAGATCTCCTGTTGCTGTACTGACCAGACTCTGCCTTGCATAGCTTCACATAGGCTAGGACATGGACACATCTAGACTCCACTGGAATAAGAGTATGTCATTATCCATTATCCAAGTGGGATTTGTGTCGTACACACCTGGAGACTGATGCCTGCCAAGTTCACCTCATGCTAGCCCACAGCCACTATTGATACAATGACTGATCACTGACACGTGCACTGGACACATATAAGATAAGATCACTTTATTACCCCTATACAATTTCTTGCATTAGGAGTTTGTCTTTTCGCATACTCCAGCTTGCACTCCATGAGACACAGACACGGAAAGAAGGCCTTGCTCAGGAGCCCAACAGAGTAGGATTCCTTTGCCGGCCGTGGGATTTGAACTGGCAACCTTCCAGGCGCAGATCCTGAGCCACAGAGCCACCGCTCCGCCCAATATATGCGTATATACATATGGCACTGGATACAAACTGCACTGACTCTTATCCTGGACACGCACAGTACTGACTCGCGAACCGATACTTACACTGCACACATACATGGTGAAAACTGACAGGTCACAAATTAGACAGGAGAAGAGCCAAAACACAGCATGGAATGATTCAGATGAAAATGAGCGGTGCAGTGCTGCAGGTTTTTACTGCGCAGCTTTAGCTCAGCCTGCGCTGTGCTCCTTGCTTTGCTCTCCGCCCTCACAAGCCTTTCTCCTGACCTTCCCTCCACCCTTCACCCCCCCTGTCCAGGCCCATCAAGCCCACGGACATCCTGCCTCCGGAGCGGGGACACGAGGTGGCGAAGGAGCTGGGCGTCCCCTACTACGAGACCAGCGTGGTGGCGCAGTTTGGCGTGAAGGACGTCTTTGACAACGCCATCCGCGCGGCCCTCATCTCGCGGCGCCACCTGCAGTTCTGGAAGTCCCACCTGAAGAAGGTCCAGCGGCCCCTGCTGCAGGCTCCCTTCCTGCCCCCCCGGCCGCCCCGGCCCGTGGTGGGCGTCCCCGACCCCCCGCCCAGCGCCGGCGAGGGCCCCGCCTTCCTGTTCGCCCTGCCCCTCTGCGCCGACGTGCTGTTCCTCCTGCAGGGCGGCGCCGCGCGCGTCTTTGCGCACAAGGTCTACCTGGCCACGTCCTGCTCCAAGTTCTACGACCTCTTCACCCTGGACCTCGGGGGCGGCGCGGGGGAGGACCGGGGCTGGGAGGGGGAGGAGGAAGGGGAGTGGGACGACGAGGCGGAGCAGACCCGCCGGGGGGCCAAAGAGCAGGCCGGGCGCACGAAGAGCCTGGACATAGACAAAGACAGCGAGGGCCGCAGGTCCCGCAGAACCAGGCAGCCCCTGCTGCTTCAGCAGGGCTCCCTGAAGGCCTCCCAGAGCGACTACGCCCTCCCGGCCAGGGTCCAGAGCTCGGGGGGCCTGGAGGGAGCGAGCCGTGTGCTCTCCGGCTGGGGGCGCGGCTTCCAGAGCATGCGCCAGGAGCTGGTCGAGGACCCCGTGACGGGCAGGCCTAGACTCATGACGGTGGTGTCCATGGATGGCCTGATTCAGAAGAGACCCTTCCAGGTAGGTGAGGGTGCAGCCCTCCTTTTGGTGGCCCTTATTAAGGACAGGGCCCCTCTCATTCAGCCTTATGTGCTGTGGGGAATCTCGCGGGTCTGAAGACATGGGAGGTAATGCTAATGAACTGGGCCTTTCATGAAGATTCACTGTTTGCCCGAAAACTGTAATCCACCCCATTTTAAGTGCCCCCCCACTGTGGAATTTCCGGTTGTGACGTGGTCCCCACACTAGGAGCATGAAGGGGTGCAGACAGGCTCCTCCATCACATCCATCTATATATGCTGCCCAGTTTTTGGCGTGCAGCCTGCTCCTCACTGTCTGCACATACCTTCCAGATCCACATTTTCCTGCATTCTTGTGACATGGGCAGTTTTTATTTGGAATGTTTCTGCGGAAAAAAAAGAACATGATCTAATGACGTAGAACAAAGCTTGGTTTTGTTTGACAGAAAACAGTAGCACTGTTTATGTACTGTTTTATTACTGTCTGAGGGCACCCTGTGTGTTTTCAAGAGACGACAGCAGCGTGTTGAGCTGTTCAGCCACTTCACTGCTGAGGTGTTTGCAGTCACGCTCTCCTGGGGCCGGAGTCGAGAGTGAGGTTGTGCTATATTTAGTTATAGAAACAGAGACATGAGATGTTTTAGGTTGCATTTCCTTTCAAAAAGGCATGAAGAAGATTATATATAAACCAGCTACTATTAGTTCGTCATAGCTTTTTTTTCTGAGACTTTTTTACTTCTGAGCACTGCAGTCTCTGCATCTCAGCTCTCGGGAGCTGACTGGCCTGCCCGTGTCTGTCGCCCCCCCAGGCAGTGCTGCAGTACCTGTACACGGGCAGTCTGGACGAGACGCGGGGCGATCTCATGCAGGTGGCCACCATCGCGGAGCTGCTGGAGGTGTTCGACCTGCGCATGATGGTGGCCAATGTGCTGAACCGCGAGAGCTTCATGAACCAGGAGATCACCAAGGCCTTCCACGTGCGCCGCGCCAACCGCATCAAAGAGTGCCTCAGCAAGGGCACCTTCGCTGGTACGGTGCAGGCCCCACGCCCTTTCATCTGCCTGCTTCCTGTCTCACCTGTCTGCCCCGCCCCCTCATGCTTCGCTGCTTCCTGTCTCACCTGTCTGCCCCACACCCTTTCATCTGCCTGCTTCCTGTCTCACCTGTCTGCCCCGCCCCCTCCTGTCTGCCTGTCTCACCTGTCTGCCCCACACCCTTTCATCTGCCTGCTTCCTGTCTCAGCTGTCTGCCCCGCCCCCTCCTGTCTGCCTGCTTCCTGTCTCAGCTGTCTGCCCCGCCCCCTCCTGTCTGCCTGCTTCCTGTCTCACCTGTCTGCCCCGCCCCCTCCTGTCTGCCTGCTTCCTGTCTCACCTGTCTGCCCCGCCCCCTCCTGTCTGCCTGCTTCCTGTCTCACCTGTCTGCCCCACACCCTTTCATCTGCCTGCTTCCTGTCTCAGCTGTCTGCCCCGCCCCCTCCTGTCTGCCTGCTTCCTGTCTCACCTGTCTGCCCCGCCCCCTCCTGTCTGCCTGCTTCCTGTCTCACCTGTCTGCCCCACACCCTCTCATCTGCCTGCTTCCTGTCTCACCTGTCTGCCCCGCCCCCTCCTGTCTGCCTGCTTCCTGTCTCACCTGTCTCCCCCGCTTGGCCTTCTCCCCATTCTGTCAGTCTGTCCTCTTAGGCCACCTCCCTGTGTCCACATTCTTCGTCCCGTCCATCTGTCCTTCTCTTCATGTCTCATTCCCTGTCCCCATCTGCCCAGATTGCTGTATGTCTGTATAGCTTTTCAGCGTCTGTCATTTCTCTCTGTATGGTCAATTGATGTATCTAATTTTTTGGGGTTCTTTCTACATAGCCAGGCTAATTATCTGATCTTTATTAATTATCTGGATTCAGAAGCCTCCCACCCAACATCACACGAGTTCTTTAATTCAAATGGCGAACGTTGAATTCAGAGCCTGGAACAGGAATTTAAACCAGAAAATCCCCCTCCCCCCCCCTTGCAGGACCATCTGTTCAGAAAATGTGCAGTTCGTCTTTTAGAAAACGCCATGTTCTCCATCAACTTTAGGCTCCTAGTTTTCTATTCCAGCCATTTTCATGCACAGTAAGGCTGATGGCAGAAACATCCCATCTGTGGGATTGTGACTGAACATCTGTACTCAGATCCCCACTAAAATGTTTTTATCCTCAGTTATTTGCAGGATAAATTAGTTCCCGATTAATCTAGCTCTCCTCTTTATTGTGAACTCTAGATCTCTGCCATTGAGCAGCTTTAACACAGATATAACGGAACGCCATCAAACGCCAGGCAAGCAGAAACGAGCACTGCCGAGCCTGGCAGCCTGGGCTTTAGCACATCATGTAGGGCCATATGTAGATGATCATGCAGAAGACTGATATTCATACTATTGATGCAGACGATTCACGAGGATTTATGTCAGTTCTTCTTAGTTATTTGGGGCCAATTTTGATGTGGAAGGATAATTTATTGTGATTTTTATGGTTTCCTCTGAACTGGAGGCGGGAATGAGGCTGTACTGGAAATGCTTTGATAGTCAAAGGGAAGATGCACAGAAATGGCAGCTGGAGGCCTCGATGTTCACGTCCAAACCACCAGAACATGCAGTGTTTGTGTGTGCTCCATGTTGTGCCTGGTGCTGTGTTCTAATCTACCTTTATCTCATCAGTAATACAGAGGGGGATGTATTTTTTTCCATTTAATGATTTATATTGCAGGATGTTTTAATTTGATATTGATTTCATTTAGTTTGATTCTAATGTATGTAGTATATATATATTTGAATCTCTGCTAATTGGATTTAATTGTATTTTGTTACCCCTTTGGTTTGTATTTAATTGTGTGAAGCATTATAAAATGAGTCTAAAGGATACTGCTGAAATGTATTTTGTAATTTTTATCAAGAAATAATTGCCACAGCTGTGCCTCAGTTTAATTCGGTGACTTTAAAATTGGAGATAAAATGATTTTTCCTGTGCATGATGGGACCAAACAAAATGGAGCTTATTCTGGGAAACAGCCTGACTAGGAGAGATGACTCAGAGTCATATGCAATGATTAAGTGAGTTTGTTTTACTGAAAATTAAATTCTTTCTTATTGTCACCAAAGCTTTTACCTTCCAAAGGCCATCGATGCGCTTGCATCAGGTCCTAAGGAATTGGTGAGAGTTTGCAAGTGGTTGGCACAGAGCCTTCCCCCAGATCTCTGAACCCTGTGTAGACTCTGACAGGGGATCTGCACCTCTGCCTCACTGTCTGTCTCCCAGTGGTCCACTGTGTGTCTCGCTCTACCTCTGCGTCTCTATTTTACTGCCCTGTCTTCCTGTCTATTTATTTATTTGTCTGCCTGTCTGTGTGTCTCTGTCTGTCTGTCTGTCTTCTCCTCTGTAGCTGCGACTCTGTGACACACGCGGAGATGTGTGTTTTTTCCTCCCGGTTGTTTTAGATGTGGTGTTCCGACTGGACGACGGCTGCCTGCCTGCCCACAAGCCCCTGCTGATCTCCAGCTGTGATTGGATGGCGGCCATGTTCCGCGGGTCCTTCAAGGAGAGCTACGTTCAGGAGGTGGGTCGGGGGCGCTAGAGGGGGCGAGGTCTGTGAGACCCCAAGGTTCAGGGCTCATTAGGAGCGAAGAGCGTGCAGAGACAATCTTCTCTCTTGCCAGGGCTTTGCACTTCTGGGAGAGACACAGCACTGCTCCTTTCATTATTGTGTGCAGCCCAGTGGGTGTGGGAGTGGCTGGAGTTTCCCATCTATCCTTTTTCAAACCGCTTCAGGGCTGGGCGGTAGCTGGAACCTATCCTGGCAGCAGTAGGCACGAAGTGGGGTACACAGTGGACGGGACGCTAGTCCATCGCAGGACAGACCCAGACGTGCACGCACTCACGCCAGGGCCAGTTTTCCCAGAACCCAGTTAACCTTCCAGTATGTCTTTGGACTGTGGGAGGAAACAGGAGCACCCGGAGGAAACCCACGAGAACACAGGGCACACACGCAAACTCCACGCAGGTAGCATCCTCGGTCTGAAATTGAACCCCAGCGCTGTTCTTCCCTTGGGAGGGGTTTTCTTGAGTCAATATCTCACCAGACGTCAGGACGCTGCTGGGCCCCCGTCTCTCTCGCAGAGGGGTGCGGGGAGCAGGGCGGGACGTTTCTTCTGCCTCCTGCCGTTTATATCGTGGTAGACAAACCCAGGCCCTCAGGCCTGAGGCCAGCGAGGCCAAGGGGGGAGATGAGTCTCCCTGACTGCGTCACTCCACCGTCAGGAAGTTCCATCTGGGGACGGCGAGTGGTTGTTGTTGGAAAATTGTGTTTAATGCGCTCTCGCCCCTCTGGGGCAACAGGGGGAACTGGGCTGGGGACCTGGGCGCTCTCTGGGAGGCCTCTCCATGACGCACAGCAGGGCCTGGGCCTGTGGCAGGGGCAGGGGCAGTCCTGTGGAATAATCCTGTGTGCTTTTTGTGGGTTTAATTTTGGTTGCAACAGGAGGTTGACTCCCGAAAGTGTGCCGTGTGGGAATAATTAAAGCAGTGGTTGCTGGGGTTTGCCTGAACAAGGGCAGAGTGGAACATGGCTCGTGTAGGCTCCAGCGATAACAACAACAGCACTCACTTATAGCATCGCCTCAAAGGACGGGCCAGCACAGTGGGAGGAAAAAAGCCATTGGTTTAAAAGAGAGGAAGTACTGTACCCATACAGATATAAAAGGATTGAGAACAGTCATGGCACTCCACGGTCTTGGTGTGCACGAAGAGATTCCCCCATCTTCTTAGGTCTGCAGTCTGGTCTTGGCCGAGAGGCCTCAGCCGGACACAGAGCTTGATACGCGGACAGCTGAGAGCGTGTTAAGTTGGAAGTGAAGGAGTGTAGCCCTTCAGAGCTGGTTTTGGCTGATAATAGATTTAAGATGGCCTTTGCTGCACTGACACACAGAAGGTGGTCATCAACAGTATCGATTCTGGGAATGGAAATAAGACTCCCATCTCGGGTTTTGTAAACTGCAGTCTATGGTGCACAGATCAAAGACCACGGACTTCCTGTTGCAGCTGTCGTTGCTGTATGTTTGCGTGCACTTTACATGCAGGGGACGAAGATGCATCTAGTGTGAGATCCACAATACACCTGCCTTGCAAGGAGGTCTGATCCTTCTGTTACACAGAAACCTGAGGTCTTGAATAAAAGAGGTCCTGCAAGTCAAACATCTGTTTGCTTTTTAGCTTTAACAGCACTGTTTCTACAAGGCCCTTCAGCTCATAAAGCCTGAGGTGGATGAAATTGCTATGCACTACAAGCCCTCCCTTCCCTGTTGCAGTCAGGAGTCTGGCTATGATCACTGCTTTGACAGTGAGGCAGTGAAGATTGATTTTTTTCCCCCCCTTCAGCCCCTTCTGTTGCAAATCTCAATGCATCCGGTCTCTTGCTTATCCCTATTAGCTGTACGTATTAGCCCAGAGCACAAAAGTGCTGAGTGTGAAAGCCGACGAAGAGGTAATGAGACACAGGAGAGTCCTGTAGGCCTGGTGGGGGAGACGCAGTGCTGGCATGCAGCTGCCAGGCAGTGGGATCTCATCCTTCACCCCCTGCTGGCGGTTGATGTTGGGGGCAGGGGACCCAGAATGGCAGAAGCAGAAACCCAGAGGTGTGAAAAGCGGAGACACCACAGCAACAAGAGAATGGCGTAAGCAGACAATTAGAAGGCCACGTGCAAATGATCGCATAATTCTTGTTTTAGAGCGTATGAACTGGCTTCAGGTCAGATTTTAAAATCCTTCTGCTTACTTTTAAGTCTTTGCATGGTACTGCACACGTCCAGAGAATCTAGCCGGCGCTTTATCTGTTTGCACCCTTTCATGAGATCTGTGCTCAGCTGATTCCAGTTAATGTGATGCCACTGTTTGCACCATGCTGTTGTACAGTAGGTCCTTTGCTTGCTGTGCTCCAACACAAATTTAACTTGATCGTGTTTATTTCCAGGTGTGTTATAAAGTGCTTTGAGATGCCCGCTTTCAAAGGCATTGTGTGAAAGGTTCATTCGGCGGGTGTGTGTGTTGTGGGAGGTGCCCATACTGTATCTGCCTGCAGTCCGTGGGTGCGATCTGTATCCCTTTACATTCTGGTTGCGTGACCCTACATCTCATTACCCCAGTCAGAATGGCATTGCATGCAGTTTATGGTTACAGGGGAAAGAAACTGGACAGATCACTTTTCTAGGAAAGCAGGTCTGCAGGAGTGGGCCCGCCTGCTGTACTGTACTGCAGTGCGCCCCAGGCCCTGGCTGTGTTTGAGGAAGGGGAACTGGACCCAGGGGAAGAGATCTCTTTGTATATTGTTACAGTTCAGGGCAGCAACACTACACTCTCTCACTCAGGAAGCCATGAGGAAACAGGATGCTGGCAGCCTATATATTCTTACAGCCTGAACAGCTGACCAAAAAGATTAGATAAGATCGCTTTATTGGCCAAATACAATTTCTTGTATTAGGAATTTGAATTTTTGCATACCCCAACTCGCTCTCCCTGAGACACACAGACAGGGAGAGAAGCTGGGGGTCAGAGCGCAGGGTCGGCCATTTATACGGCACCCCTGGAACAGCTGGGGTTAAGGGCCTTGCTCAGGGGCCCAATGAAGTAGGATTCCTCTGCCGGCCAAGCGTGGTGCAGTTGTTCAGTTCTACAGTACTTGACTCGTGACTGGTTTGTAGTTACAGATTAACCGTTTTACATGTTTGTCTGCATTAGGCCTTGTGTGCTCAAGACCCGTTTGTGTCTGTTTTGTGTTTAGGGTCGAGCTGTGTCCTTGCTTACTGTGTCAAGGCTGCTCACGGGCATGATGTGTAGAAAACAGTGGAGAATCAATGCTGCAGATCACCCGTGTGTGCCAGCCGAACACCACTGGGTGTTTTTGGTGCAATGCGTTATACCTCAGTAAAGATCCCTAGCTCTGTGAAGTTGGCCCCCCTACAGACAGAGCTCAGATCTCTACATCTCCAGAGGCATTCGCCTGAGTGTCATTGCCCAATCCGCCACCCTGCTTAAATACCAGTTTCTGTAGTTATGGTTCTGGATAATTTCATGCTCTGCCCCCTTTTTAATAATTCCCAGGACTCCTGGCAGTGGGTCCTGCTGTCCCGCTGTGGAGTGGCATGACTTTGTGCAGGATGTGTGCTGTGCCCCATCCCAGAGGAGATTATTGATTCTTGTCAGAAGGCTCAGCTAGGGCTTCAGTATTACAAGGATGGTGCTCATTAGCTTCAGCTGCAGGTATTGTAATTCTGATACAGAAAAGTTGGCCTCAGCTAAATAGAAATATCATCACTTATTAACCTTTTTTGTGAAGGCCTTTCCAAAGGACTTTGCCTGACAACCCATCAGCCCTCGTTGCTTGTTTATCTGGTTACCAACAGAGTTGTGAAATAAGGCAAGACATAGTGACGGGCTACTTCTTAGAGTGCTGCTCGGCAAAGTGTTTACCAGAGACTCGGCTGCGTGCTGCTTTCTCCAGCTGTGCCCCAGTTTTGGAATTTTATACTGAAATGAGCCTCCCTGAGAGATCTCCGCACACGGGGCTGACGTGCGCACAAGCCCTCCTTATGGCTGTGTGCATCGATGCCTTCTGAATTCCGTTGCATTTTAATTAGCAGCTCTTAACTCCACTCCAGTGCAGCTCCACACAGTGCGAAGACTGAAGAGAAAGCCAATGTTTTGGCATGGCTTTTGTCTGGTTTCGAACATCCCCACACTGTCGTGAGAGCTGAGAGGAGGAACTGTCCTGCCGGGGATATTTGCTGTGTCCACACTCTATTGGCAGTACCTTGCTGCTTCTTTCCACACTGTAAACGTGTCCGAACAAACAAGAGGAGGCCATCAAGTGGTTCTAGGATCTCTTCCAGCTGTTTCTTGAAGAACACAAGTCTACAGCACGGCTGGGTAGCTTGTTCCAGTTTTTATTGGTAAAGAAATGCACTTGGCTTCCATTTGTGTCCTCCGGTCCTCTGTTTCACTGTTGATTCTGAACACATCCCCTGGGTTGAGTCGGTCAGTACCTTCGAGGATTGAGGCTCCTTCTAAGCCACCTGCACGGCGTGGACACTGGGGTATCTGCTGCTCTCTGATGCGGGACTTTACTTAGGCAGGGGGTTTGTTTTTGTACATTGTTCAACCTCGTCCTGCATAAATAAAAAAACATTCTTTTCGAAAGCCTTCCGTCAGCTTCTTGTGTCTGCACAGTGCCGTGTTTGTGAGACCGGATAGCACAAGGCTGGCAGAAATCCCGAGTTTTGTCTGCAGCGTTGACAGGGACTATTTTTAATGAGGGCCCCTTCCTCTTTTCTTTTTTTGATTCCATAAAGCTGAAAGAGTTCAGCTCTCATGTTGATTAATCAAGCAGATCTGAAGAGCTGGCCTGAATTTTCCACTTCCCCTTAAAGCTGTACTGGTAGCTTAAAACAATCTTACTTTCTGACTGTACATTTGCAGGGTTGTTACTAAGTGACAAAAAAGTGACACTTTCACCCCCTGAATTTTCAGCCCTTTGAGTATAGCATGTACTGTAAGTGTAGTATTATAACACTACAAGTATTCCTAAACGTGATCTGTATCAGCACTTGGATGAAGGCATTCAAGTGTTTTACTGAATTATGCTATCTAATTTCATCATGAATTTAAAGCCAATACTTGATAAATTGTTGTTTTTGAATCGTTGTGCATCCTGTCCCATCTGCTGGGCTTCACTGCTGCCATGCTCATGTTGACAAATCCCTCCAGCAAATGCAGCGTCTGGAAGATTTGTTCCCGGAAGTGTAACAAAGGAATAGCGCAGGGGTGACACCAGTGTCGCACTTCGTGTTTTGTGTGTCCCCCGGACACGTCCTGGGAGTCAGGAACCACCTTCTCCTCAGCAGCGCTTCTCACTGGGGGAGCTCCCGGGCACAGGAAACACAACTGGTCAGAAACCAGCAGAACACCACAGGGGAGGAGACGAGATGGCACGGGCTGACACTGGTCAGCCTGCAGCAGCGTCTCAGTCGAAGGGGATCACAGTTGCTCTTGAGCAACACGGGTCTTCTGGTTTTCTGGCTGTTGTGTATGCTGGGGTGTGGTTTGGTCCACTTTGTGTGGTGGCAGTGTGGTTTCCTGTGTGATGTAAAGAAACATTTTTTATTCCTTTAGAACTTTTCTGTTACATTTCGCAGGTACAGTTCACAGCTGCTAGCTAAACTAATTTGCTTCCCCTAGGGCTCTGTAGATTATATTGATTACTTTTTTATTTTTTTAAGTTAATTTCTGTTTGACTGATTAGTTAAAGTGGCTAACAGAAGCAGCAGCATAAATGCCAGCAGAGAACCTGTGATGTAATATTTAGGACCAAATTCATACTCTTTTCTGCATTTCTACGTTTGCTGCTCTGTTTGAGCAAGGAAAAACAGCCTCGCCGCATTGCAAAGTCTGAACAGAAATGCCCTGCGTTAATACATCTGTGGTGAGATGCCGAGCTCTGACAAGCAGTGTGCTCTGGCGGTGATCTGCTGCAGTGGGTTAGCTGTCAGGAAGCGTAGCTGAGGGGTCACAGCCAGGTCACCGTCTCTTTGAAGCTGCTCGTTTAGGAGGCCTGTGCACTCCAGCTCGTGGAACCTGCTGCATACTCCTTCAAGCTCACGTTTGGTCTCCAAGCTGAGCAAAGGTCCGATTGCATGGCCTTCAGACCGACTTCTGTGGTGGACAGTCTGCCTTTCCACGTATAGGTGTGCAGTGTTGGGAAAAGGTCAATACAAATTGGAATCTTAGTGTTATTTGTTAGATGAGGTGAGGTTTATCTACTGGTAGGACTTGGTGAGGACTAGGTGAAGATCAGTTGTCTAAATACAGCAAACCGTAACATCTTTGAGGGGTTTACTGCCTTTTCCACTACACTGAAGGTAGAAGACTGCTGTCTGGTTCTGGCCAGATAGAAAGCCCGGTGCGATTCTGGGTTGCAGCATTTTCTCAAATCCTTAAATCCGGTTGGTTGTCACTATACAGGTGTCGCTTACCAGACTAGCTTTTTGAGAGGGTAGTGAAGTTGTTGGATTGCATTGTTACTAAGGCCATTTGATATTTTCTCCTGTCTTCTATACACACTCCATACTCAGCACTGGTAAAACAAAGAAGTGGGAAGGAGACCTTGTGTGTAGATGAGCTCAAAATGCCAGGGCACAGGATTGCAGCTGATTTCCAGCCGAGAAACAGGATGTATTTCGTTTGGCTAAAATCACTCCATGCTGGATGGGTGCTGTGTACAGTATGGTGTTTGGTTAGTCCTTGACAGATATATGGTATGCTATATTGAATCTCACAGTTTTTTTTTCTTTTTACTGTCTGTCATTCATTCACTGAAAAACCAGGATGAATTCCTGATGTTCAGAAGGATTCAGACACTTACTCAAATAGTCGGGCTATTGTTAAACACCGAAAGAGGCTGCTGTGGTTCAGCTCCAGTAGGAGCAAGGGTAAAGGATTATTTTTTTTTTATATCGGAGGGATCTTGTTATGGGCTGAGAAAGCAGACGGAGAGGGCATGTGTCAGTTCTCGCTGTGTTTACAGCACAGACACCTGCACCGTGCATGCGATGGAGTTAAAAATAGAGCCACAACAGCACCGTTCAGCCAGGGATGTTGCAGCCTTGACTTGCTCTGACATCACCAGACTCCTGTTGCTATAGCAACGCAGCCTACCTGAGCGCGCGCTGTGCGAGAGAAGAGCGACGAGCTCGCAGGGCTGCCGTCTCTCGGACCACCCTCCCGCAGGTTGACCACTTCCTGGGACGCTCGCGATAGCCCTGATCTCCATTTGGCGTTTAGCCACAGGCAGTTAATGCAATCTGCTAACCTGGCGTTCTCTCTGCTTGTGTTCCTTTAAGATCCTGCGACCACAGTGATCAAGGCAGTAGTAGCTAAGTGATTCTAGGATCTCTTCCTGCTGATTGTCGAAGGAAACAAGAGCATCAGCTTCAGCGGCGTGGCTCTATGGCTTGTTCCGGCCTCTCACAGCCCTTTGTGTAAAGTGCCTCCTGCTCCTGGCTCAGGCAGCGTGTGTGTCTGGGTGTGACGGGGGGATGGCAGTGTTCATCTCACCTCAGGCTCTGCATTATTTAATGGGGCTGACGCTGGCTTTAAGAGCTGGCATCTACTTTATTTTTCCCCATCCTGACCTTTCTGAAGTAATTAAGGGCTGTAACAAAGTTGACATTCTGCTAATTGGCACTGAGGGCTCAGACAGGGTGAGGACACCCATGGAGCTTCTGTACCCCCACTTAGGGAGTTCTGTCCCCCAGGGCACAGTGACCTTTTCTGTGGGCCGATCCACACAGATTACTGTGGGGGGTGTGGATCGTATCGTAACTAATACATTTGGAAGGTGGCATTTATTTGGTGGCGTTTCTTTTATTCGAAGACTGAAAGTTCCTAAAACTGTTGTCTAAGCCAGTTTTGCTCACCACAACCCAGCGCCTCCGTCTGCTTCTCGTTCAACACTGTAATGGGACGAAGGCGTCAGAAGTTGTAGGGGTAGCAAGGAGACATTGCATGATGACCGCTCGCTGTGGGACAAGAGGGGCCCGGCTATCGGGTTGCTGTCCGCAAGCGTGTCTTCCAGCTCCCTCGGTGACAGCTGGGAGCAGGGGGTATCGGGAGGGGTGCAGGTGTGGGGTATCGGGTGTGGGTGCGGGGTGTTGAGGAGGGAGAGCAGGGGTCAGAGCCTGTTTTGAGGCCTGTAAGTGGAGAAAGGGGGATGGGAGGGAGTGTGCATCCCCAGCACTTTCTCTTCCCAGCAGTCCTTCTCATCCCTACACCATCGGTTTAGGTCTTTAGGCCATTCAGGGGAAGTACGCCATTGTTTGCATTTTTCAGTGTTTATCCAGAGCTCAGAAAGGTCTCCAGCCAGACGTCATGGTCTTTCAGGTGTCGACAGGGAGGCTCAGCGTGCTGGAACGGGGACCGTAGTGAGGGCTTTGAGGGACGAAGTTGCTGGCCTGGCCATCAGTATCTTTGTTCCTGCAGCTGGGCTTTTATCTGCACGGGATAAAAGACCCCACAGTGAGACTGCCCTTTACAGAGGAGCTGACTGCTCTCTGCGTCCCGCAGAAGAGCACTTCACCTGTCTCTGCTTTTCCTGTGACATCAGTTCTTGCTCTCCGTATCAAAGTGTGTTGTGTTCTGCTGTCTCTGTGCTGCTGGTTCAGCTCTAATTTTCCACCGTTATTTCTCTCAGGACCAGGCATGGTTTGTTTGTTGTTTCTACATCAGTCTTGTTTTGGGTGAAATTGTGTGCTACAGAAATATGTGCAGTTGGACACCCAAGGAGTGACTTTAAATCAACAGTGCTTCAGTAGCCCTTTTGAAGTATAGGTACTGTATGAAGGAAAGAGCAAATCATTAAAGCTTGACAGCAGTTTTGCTGCAGAGTGAAGTGAATCTCTAGGTGAGCCCTCATTACCCTAGTGCTTACTCATAGGTCCTGCACAGCTGGGTCTACAGGCCATAACGATCACCAACCACATACACCTGATGGAAAGGGTTCTATTGTTCAATTAACCAAATCATTGTTCATTCCGGTAATTAAGAGCTTAGGTTGGATTCAAAGCCAGGTGATGCCACAGCCCTTGAAGTGTGGAGATCAGCACCTCCTCTGCAGACCAAAAACCCAGAAAGCACTCTTCACACGGACATGAGGTTGGGGTCAGGATTCTCAACGCTGCAAGAGGCATGAACGTACTAGCCTGTGCAGGCCGATTTTCTGGGATGTTTCCGGGAAATGCAGTTGGGAAAGTTTTTCCAGGTCAGTCAGCTTGCAAACAGCCAGATGAGCCGTTTGGAGCGCCTGGTCTCAGAGCCAGCTTGTCCCCAGCCTTCTGCACGGCAGCCCTGGTGCGTTTCTGTGCAGCTCAGCTGCCAGGCGACGGGCAACACAGAGGCGAGCAGTTCTCTCTCTCCCCTAGAGAGAACTACAGCTACCATTATGCTACAGGTCATCTCATGGATAGCGTGAGCTGCAACTTTCTGGTGTGTTGAAAACAAACCTCCCGAGTGCTAATGCGTAATCTGTCAGCCTTTTCGCGCTGGCTGTGTTTTCATGGTGACGGCCAGCTGCAGGAGTGCTTGAGCGGGTGCCTCCAGTCCGTCTCGTGTGGAATGGAAGGCCTGAAGTGGCCTGAGGTAATGCTGTTCTGTCTCCTCCTCTCCCCCAGGTCTCCATCCCTAACACCAGTCGTGCCTGTATGCGAGCGGTGCTGGAGTACCTGTACTGCGGCCTGCTGATGCCCACCCCCTCCCTGCAGCCCATGGAGCTCATCGTGCTGGCCAACCGGCTGTGCTTGCCCCGGCTCGTCGCCCTCACAGGTAGCTGACGAAGGCCCTTGGAGTGGTGATGAAGGCAGCCGTAGAGATGGGAGGAGTTGGCTCGCGTTCAGACTGCGAGGAGCTGAGGGGAGACTGTGAGGAGTAGGACACACTGTGAGGAGCTGAGAGGAGACTGTGAGGAGTAGGACACACTGTGAGGAGACGAGAGGAGACTGAGGAGTAGGACACACTGTGAGGAGCTGAGGGGAGACTGTGAGGAGTAGGACGCACTGTGAGGAGCTGAGAGGAGACTGTGAGGAGTGAGACAGACTGTGAGGAGCTGAGAGGAGACTGTGAGGAGTAGGACACACTGTGAGGAGACGAGAGGAGACTGAGGAGTAGGACACACTGTGAGGAGACGAGGGGAGACTGTGAGGAGTAGGACACACTGTGAGGAGCCGAGAGGAGACTGAGGAGTAGGACACACTGTGAGGAGCCGAGAGGAGACTGAGGAGAAGGACACACTGTGAGGAGCTGGGAGGAAACTGTGAGGAGTGAGACAGACTGTGAGGAACCGATAGGAGACTGTGAGGAGTAGGACAGATTGTGAGGAGACGTGAGGAAACTGTGAGGAGTGAGACAGACTGTGAGGAGCCGAGAGGAGACTGTGAGGAGCCGAGAGGAGACTGTGAGGAGTAGGACAGACTGTGAGGAGCCGAGAGGAGACTGTGAGGAGCGCTGCGCTCTTCCTGTTTGCAGGGAGCTGTGGCACCAGTTTAACTGTACAATTCCAGTGAGACTTCAGCCTGGACTCTTTTCCCTCAAAATGTACTTCCGGGTGAAATTCCGTCTTGGTTACTACGCGACATGAAAAGGGGGGCAGGTCTGGCCCTGGAGTGCTACAGTGGTGACCCCAGCTGGACACGCGGGGTCTGGCGTGAGCCGGAGCATGTCGAACGTGTTCACTCCTGACTCGCTCTTCAGTAACCGCTGGCTTCCAGCAGGATGCGCCATACGGGGGGGGGGAGGTCCTGGGGGGGGGCTGTTGTTCCCAGTTGACTGGCCTGTATTCACACACTCCTGCACACGGCCGAGAGCCTGGAAGAGCCCGTCTCCATGGCAACAGCATGGCCGGATGGCAGCCAGGGAAGAGACGAGGGGGGTTCTGGCTCGTTACGGGCTGTTCCTTCTCTTCCTCTTTGCCTGCCTCGCCGTCTCTCCACCGCTCTCGGATTCAGAGGGCTTGATTGGCACGCGGCCATGACCGCATCGCAGGTGTTTTCCCAAAGTGCTTGAAACGGCCAACATTGACGCTGACGTTGGCTGTTGTGGAAAAAGGGTCAGTTTTAAAGTAGCGAAGGTATAACTTCAATTGCTGCTCACTCCATGTGTTCCTAATTTTTCCTTAGATATTAAAATGCACATCTTACAGTTGTTTCAAGGTGCACTGAAGATTCCTAGACTGTATATATCAGAATGTTTGTTTCCACCTTCTTTTATGCATTTCCAAGGGTGTTGCAAACCACTATCCTGTTCAGTGTCCCACAGCGAGATGAAATTCATTTTAAAAATGTTTGAGGCTTAATTGACTTTAATTGGAGTGAGGTTAAATCCCGTGCGTTCAGAAGCGTGCCACTGGCGCAGGGTCTGCAGAGTGCAGCGCACAGTCCGGACACTCACGCTGCCCCGGTCTCGTTGTCCACAGAGCAGCACGCGGTAGAGGAGCTGCTGCAGTTCGCGGTGCAGGGCGCCGACATCGATGGACAGGTGCTCACTTACCTGGAGACGGCTCAGGTGAGCAGCAGCACGCACCCACAAGGCTTAGACTGTAGGGACGCATTAGCCCCGTCGTGCCTGTGCGGTGGGGGATCCGAGCGCCGTCGTATTGAGGTGTCTGCCGGGGCAAAGCAGTGCTTTGGGAAGACCGGAGAACTCGCTCCTGTTTCCGTCCTTGGATCAGTGTCAGGGAGGCTGGGGCCGGGTGGCTCATTGCAGCTCGTAACAAAGCACAGCTGCTGGCTCGTGCCTCCCTGGAGCAGCAGCTTGTTGTCAGCTGTCAGAAAGACACCCGAGAGCCCAGGACTCGTTGTGTTTCCGATCTTCTGCTTTCACTTCGGCGGGGGGGCTTGTGGGCTCTGAGGGAGAGCGCGCCTATTGGTATTGTGATGCAGCTTCTTCCGTTTCCCTTTCCGGTGCTCTGCAGTTTCACAATGCCAAGCAGCTGGCGGCCTGGTGCCTGCATCACATCTGTACGAACTACAACAGCGTGTGCCGCAAGTTCCCCAAGGACATGAAGGCCATGTCCCCAGGTAACCTCCGACCCCTCCCGCTGCCGTTTCGATGAGATGTGTCTCTCAGTGTACGGGGGAAGGGTTTAACATGTGCTCTCCACTGCGTGTTGTACTTCACTGTTTTTCTGTTGCTGATGCCCAAAATAAGCGCACTGTGTCAACAGAAGTATAGCTCGAAATGCAATAGAATCCCAGGAGGAAAAACTGCTTATTTATGGGACTCTGGTATTTTGCTCATTTTTCCAATAAGAATTGACTTGCGCCAGCTCTTTGAATTCACGCCTGGCTCATTTTCCCTGGCCGTGTTTGAGGTGCTTCTGTGCCACGGGGCCGCTCTCAACGGATCCGAGTAACTCTGTTTATCCCCGTCTCTCCCCCTCGCTCTCCCCCCCCCCCCGACCCCGCGCAGAGAACCAGCGGCACTTCGAGAAGCAGCGCTGGCCGCCCGTGTGGTTCCTGAAGGAGGAGGACCGTTACCTGCGCTCGCGGAAGGAGCGGGAGCGGGAGGAGGAGATCCTGCGCAAACAGCATCACAAACGGGGCTGGTGCTTCTGGAGGCACTCCCCCTCCTCCCCCCACATCTCCTGAGGGGCCCCCCCGGACACCCCAGCACAGGGCAGGGGGCCCACGCCCAGATCTTTCTTACCCTAACCCCCCCCCCCCCCCACCCAGGACGGCAGACACCCCAGCTTCTCCCTCTCGCGCTTGGAGAAGGCCTCGTGGAGGCTAACCCCAATCTCGGCCAGGCCGCTTCTGGATCCTTCAGGCAGGGGCGAGGTGGGAATCCTGGGTCATAAGCAACTCGGCAACTAAGCAACTAGCAACCAAACAAGGAAGGTGGGCTGCGTGGCCCCCCATGAGTTTTGTAACTTCCTTTTGCTCTCATGCGATGAGGAGGAACTGCGGGCGACAGACGGGGCCGCCGAGCGCCGTGCTCCCTGTCAGGGCAGCGGCCCGGCCTGCCTCGTGCCCACCCCAGCCACGTGCTCTCATGAGGATGGAGCTGGAGTGAGGGAACCACAGTAACGTCTCCGTTCGTTGCTCCGGTGCAAAAATGACCCCTTCTCCAAGCAAACTGCCACTTCGTTTTTCAAGTCTGTTAACAAGGCAAATAATAATAATAATCTATTTGATCTTAATCGCATGTTTCATGCTGGACTGACCAGTTCTGAGACTTTTGCCCTTCGTTTCGGAGAGAGGAGGATTGCTCCGAAACTGGTAAAACATCGGGAGAGGCGACGTTTTAACACTCGGACTGATGATGAAGCTCCTCGCAGCGCAGAGCGCCTGGCTCAGTTACCGGCTCAGGTCGCATCTGCACTCGGTGAGCATGGTAACTCTTCCACACTTCGCACGCTCGCTGATGATTATTTATGCAATCACTTCCGATAATTGCAAAACCTGGGCTGATTACCCTGCTCAGTGGCTGCACAGGTGCGTAGTGCCTGATCTGATGTGATGGAGCGTGAGAGAGCACAGTCTCCGGTGAGGACACACAGTGGCGCTGTGAGGTCCGGGACCCAGAGACTGGGATGGATCCTGACGGGACGTGACGGCGCCCAAACTCCAGGCTCCCTCCGCAAAACAGGATTTCAGAGACAGGATCTTTTGGGGGGGGGGGGGGGCATTTTTTCTCTTTTTTTAGACTGTTATTGTACAACGTGCAAAAAGAAAACAGCAGTGCCCCAGGTCAGTGCGATAAAGCCTTTCTTTCCACGCGGAGAGATCAGCGATTCGATGGGAAGTGGTTTTCCTGACAAGGGCTCTAACCTGGAAACTGCTTACAGGCTTAGTCACGGCCCCCAGAAAATCGGATTTGCTGGCGGAAAATGGGAAAGGTGGCAGGAAAGGAAATGGGTGAACCGGATTCCCTGTTCTAAAGGAAGAAGTGTCCTGCCTCGCCTGCCTGCTGGAGCTGCGCCCCTGTTTTTTTTTTTGTTGTTGTTGTTTCTCGACCTTCTGCCTCTTTACCGTCTGTCTGGCAGGAGTGCTCACACAGGCTCCCTGCCCCACACCGCTGGGCCGGGCAGCGCCTGTTCTCTGGAGACCGTGAGCTCCTGTGGCTCGCACCATCGCACTGAGGAGGAGGAGGAGGAGGAGGAAGGGGGGACGCCTGGGACCCCAGGCCCAGCTGCTGAGACACACCAAGTGGGAACAAGTGTCTGCCACTATCCCCTTCATACTCGCACATACACCCTTCCTCCGAACCCCGTTGGTCTCGGCTTTATACCTCCTCACCACTTGAGGGCAGCACTTCCACAGCACACAGTCCCCCTTCCCCAAGACTTCTCTTCTGTTTTTCTTTATTAATATTTTTTCCTCAAAGCTTTGTGAGGTCAGCTTGGTTGACTGTTCTGACATCAGTAGTTAATGGCTAATTTATCTATTTTTTTTACAAAGTGGTTGTACTTCACCCATAATTCTCGTCGCAAACCAAAAACGAAGCTGTGAAGGTTCTCTGACTTTAAGCACAATGTGACTCTCCAGACCCTTGACCTCCCCCCCCCCCCCGCCTTCCTCTTTCTCCCCCTGGCACAGCAGGAGCAGTCGAGACGGGATACTGTCCGGGTGGCCAGACAACATGATGGCATAGTGTTGTGGAAACGGAAGTTACAAAACTGGGGGAGCTCATTATAGAAGCTGTGCAGACAGAACAGAGCTGTGCTTACAGTTTCAAAAGATCAGCCTACACAGAACACCGGGCACAGTGCTTGTAGGTTTTCGCAAAACATTTACACCTTTGTTTTCTAGTAAAAACCTGTGCTGCGAAGTTATAATTTCTCCCATAGATCTTTAAGAGCTCCAATCTCCGAGTCTCTGCTGGTCATTCATATGCTTAACTTCAGGGGAGCTTCTTATTGTTTCTCCAAAATTGTACAATGGATATTTTACAAACAGGGTCCTGCCTGCCTAGTTTCCTGAGTAGTTCTCCTCATTGAGTTGCTTGGTGTGTTGCTAGTGTGTGTGACACCAACTTGTCTCCATTTACTGTGCGATGTGTGTGGGAGGCATTACTTGTGCATGTTCTCTGATAACGACGAGTAGGGCAAACCTAACAATCTAATGCTGGAATACCTGGTAAACAATAACACCACAAAGGGGAGAGGCGTTGTGGTTTCAGTGCAGCTGTGGCTGTAAACGAGAGCAGTATTAGTGCTGCAGATCTTTGTATGTTGTCTCTCAGCAGCAGCGCCAGATAACGTTACTCCACAATCGTATTTATAAATTGCATTTGGATCTGAGGTACAGATCCCTTCTGTAGTAGGATGATTAGTACAGACCGTGAAATAGTACCATTGCAATAAACTGCATGCTCAGGACTGAGGGAAAAAGTTAGAAACACGCAGGGCCTGATTGTAGATGGTCATGAAACTTGGGCTGAAAATGAAGGAACAGGAGCAGAAACCGAGCCTGAAAGTTGAGACCATTCCACTGTCTTGAGGTTTGCTTATTAAAAAATTAGAGGTGTGTACCTGTGTCCAGTAGGCGCCATGCTGCACTGTCGAACCAGTGCATCATGTCTAGGTCTAGGGGCCCTGATCTGGCGACATGAACAGTGTAGTGGGGGCAGTGGGCTTGTCTGAGCAGGCCTGCAAGGCTGTGACAGAGCTGGTTAACAGGAGCCAGTAAGGACTGGAACTAGAACAGCCCCTCACCAGCAGCATGTACTGTCTTCGCTGTTGCTGGTGTACGGCTCTCCAGAAAAACCTGCGATAACGAAAGCAAGCAGAGGAATTTTTCTTACGAGACGCGGGAGCACACGTACTGCGCACAGGTGCACTGACGTGCCCTCCTGGAGCAGGACTTTATTTTAGATCATGCATAATTGTTTTTAAACACTTTATTTTCCACACCTCTTTATTTTCTCATTAGTAATAAAAGATTTGCAAACTTTTAGCCTAGGCTTTATATACAGTAATTCTTTGTAGGTACAAGACAAGAGGGCCTTTGATATATCGTTGTGCGTCTTTGTCGTGTGTATACTGTAACTGGCGCGCTCTCAAGTATAGTGGTTCCCACACAAGCTGTATGGATGCAGTTTGAAGGTGTGTCTTGAGAGCCCTTTATTCTCTGCTTGTGTTAAACTGTCTTTTTGACAGGCGGAGGTCAGTCTGTCTGGACAGATTGCAGTAGCTTCTGAAGGTAGTGTTTAAATGAGTAGTCTCACATGGGGTCTTGTTGCAAATGTTGCTAAATTATAAATGCCTTTGTGTTCTGTATTATTACATAATGTTGTTCTGCTCATGTAGACGGTAGTTCAGTGTGATAGAAGGTCGCTCCAGACTGTGAGGTCGGGCCTGGGCTGGAGTGTCAGTGTCACCTGTCTTCCTTCTCCACTGTGGCCTGTTCACAGGTCTTCCTGGGCTTCTCTCCAGAGCGGCTCTTTCATTTGGCGCTGAGCACTGTCTGCTTCAGGCGGCTGGCAGTTTCCAGTTTGCGCTGGAGTGCAGGTAGCAGCAGAGAACGCCTGACTTCTGCAAGACATATAGCAATCTGTCTTGACTTCGAGTGTTCATTGAAATTTAAAATGCTGTGCGTTTATGCATGCATGTCAGTATTTAGTTGTGCTTCAAGACTTCTTTTGAACCTTAATGGGACTCGTGTGTGTGTGTGTGTGTGTTGCGGGGGATGTGCACAGGGAAAAAGCTAAAAAAACAAATTGAAAGGAGGTTTATTTGTTCCCCGGTGGTGGAATTAATTGTGTGGACTTGTTTAAGAAAATATGGACGACAGTTTAGGGTGGAGTTTTCATTTCCTTGTTCTCGCTGCACGCCAAATGTGGACAGCGTTAACCCATTCAGTTGCAGGAGATATCCTGAATCTTTTGGAATATCCAGGGATTTCAGGGTCTGTCTGGCCGAGAGCTGGGGTGGAAAACCGCAGAGAGGCGTGCAACAAAGCAAAACTCTGAGCAAGCTGAAAGATATTGATGTGGGTGAGTGACTGGGCTTGCTGGTTATATACAGCAGTGGTATAGGTCTGAGACTGTTGCTTCATTCAGATGAACAATAGCTGACGCAGCCTGCTAGCAGCATGAGAGATTCCTTTGTAGATTTAATGCCAAGTTGGCATTTCTTCGTCTGCTGCTGCTCATTACTGCAGTTCTTCACTGGCGGCTCTGGTGTCCACTCCTCAAAACCACAGCAATCAGAATGAGTTCTAGGACATATCCTCCCTGTCCAATCAGGGCACACAGCTGCCCTCCCTGTTGGGAACCATTCTAGGACGTCCTGTCTCCGCAGAGTTCCCATCCTCTAATTCCATAGTGTAATGTTCAGGATCTACGCAGGATCTTTCCTGACCCACAGAGTGCAGGCCATGCTTGTGGTTGAGGAAAGAAGACTGAAGTAAGTAACATTTGTTGGTATGCAGCTTCTGTTCATTTCAGCTTGCAGGGGAGAGATGTGAGTACTGTTGTTCACAATGTGGTAGTGGTCAGGTGGTAATTGGTCAGTGTTGAACATTGTGTGTAATGATGCCTGGAAATCAAAATGACAATGGATGTGACTGTGCTGTAGTGCGAGTGTTGACTCTCTCTGGGAGTAGCTCAGTGGCAGAAACCTGTTAAAGTGCAACTTTAGTGCCCAGTTCTGCGGTCTCTTCCACAGCCCGACTTCCAGCACCACTGAAACTGCAAACAACGCTTTACCTCCTGGTTTTGGTTATTTTTTAAAGCTGCACAACGACCAAGGGCTGTTCAAGCTAGGGAGAGGACGAAGTCCTGGACGAAGTCCTGGGCTGGGGTGAGGCTTCGAGGCAGCATCACTTCTTAAGCTGTAAAGGGAGAGACGTGTTGCTCAGGGCCTCCTTAACCAGGGCAGAATGAGAGAGCGCCCCCTTTTGTTTAACCTTGGTATTTCCTGTGCCTTCTTATACTGTGTTGCCTGTCTCTGCAGCCTTACCCTGCCGAGTGGGACTGTGGAGAGCGTCTCTCGCGCTGCCTGTGACCTCTCAGCTCAGGTGCTCATGTTTAGACCGGTCCTGCAGCCAACACAGACGAGTGGACGCTGGCCAATGCGTTTTCGTGCTCGTGAGGCAGCTCTTGCATACTGACGTTGCAGTGATGTGGTGTCAGTCTGCTCGTCGCTGCTGTTGCACGGTCCCAGTCTCCGCGGTTGTGATGTAAACTCGTGCGCTCATAGCGGCGGGGCTGGTTCAGGCTGACCAGACGGGCCGTGTCGGCCTCTCTGGACCGTGTGCTTACAGCACAAACGCACAGCCAGGGAATGGGTAGGAAGTGCTGGCTGGGAATGACAAAGAAGTCACGCAGGCCGAGCCACAAGATGATCAGCTGGGTGTTCTTACAAACTCCCGTCGAGTTCACAGGTGTGATTTGCTTGACACGTGGTAGGGTGGATGTTATTTCTGTAACTTGTGCTTTTTTTTTTTGGCTGGTATTTATTTAAAGTGTGATCCGTTTGTCCAAAGTGTTAAACGTCTGTTCGTTCACGAGCCCCGTTACAGAATATTCCCAAGTTAGGAGTGCCGGCAGAAGCTGGAAGGCGTTGAAAGCTGCCTTTGGAATTTTCTTCCTTTTCTATTTAGAGTTTCGTGTTTGTCCTCCTGTAAGATAATATGCAAAACGTTAAAAACGAAGTGGGCAATAAGTAGGAACAGCAAAGTTCAGCTAGAAGTGTCCGTTTGTAAGGAACTGGACCCTTGTCCTGACTCCGAGCACCGTGCTGAATTCTTTAAGCCGGCTCCCTTTGGACACGTAGGGATTTTGATTTGTTTACTAGCGGTAGCTGGGTGAAGGGGTTGATGATTTTGGATTAGTGGGTAGAAAGTAAGTTATAAGAAAGAAAACACGGGAGGAACTCAAGAAGATCTTGGGGAAAAAAAAGTATTAATAGTGAACATGAACTTTACTGCTCCTGAAACTAGTTACTTCCCTCTAAACAAGGTCTTTTTGACACAAATGTCAGGTATTTTGCCTATGTATAAAAAAATAAGAGCATGCTTTTCAATTGTACAGGTGTTACTTTATATTTAGTTTCCCACATTAGCTCTGCACACTCTTGAAACATTAGTGTGCATGCTGATCGATTGTATCAATCAAACCTCTCACAGTGTCGGTGCGGTATTTCAACCTGTCTGTGTTTCATGAGTGCAGTACTGCTTTTGGTCTTGTGATTTTTTTTTATTTTTTACTCATGCTAGTGAGACAAGCACACAAAGACACTTAAAACCTGCAAAAAGTTTCCTCTTCAGCGAAAGTGTAGCGTGCTTGGTCCAGGGTATAGGAGTTCCTGCTTGGGTCCCAGCAGGGTGTAATAAGTAATCAGATAATTGTTTTTTCCAAACGGCGAGGGGCACAGTTGGTGTTCACCTTGTGTCCTTATATGACATAGTCTCTGGTAGCCGGTAGTTATACATCAGCTGGTCTCCTCAATGGCAGGCAACTCCATTAGCTGCACAGTTGTGTGCAACCTGGGACCTAAGACTCCAATTTCTCTCCCCACTCACTGCCTTCAATATTAAGCTAAGGATGCTGCATACTCTTCCATTGGTTCCTAACACTGGGAAATGGGAATAACCATGCTGTTCAGCTCTAGGTACAGCTGTAATTGCACTCGGCACTCTTCACCTGAAGGACTTACCTGCACTATTTTATTATTGTTACCCAGATACACTGACTACCTGACCAGTCACAAGCAACTTTTCCACCTTCTCTGGCTGTTACAGCTCACCAGTTTGCCCAGTTGGATTTCCTGCGGTTTCTGAAGGAGGGGTGTTTTGTCTATGGGAGCATGCTCGCAGCTGGGAGAGGGGGTTCAGTAACTGTGACTGGTCCACAGGGGTGCTGGGCTGTTACCTTTTTTTTGTTGGTGTGATTTTTAAGTACCTGTGCACTTTTATTCTTTATTCTACAGAATCTTTCTGAGCTTCTTTGTGCGGACCTTAAACAGTTAGAACAACAAAATAGAAATTAAAACACTTTAAGGGCTTGTTTTTTAAAAATAAAATCAGAATGTTTTGCTGCTGTTGCAAAAAAAAAAGGTAAACAGATCCTTTGTAATATTTTTGAACCACTGTGATTTGTACAAAAACAAAACAAAAATGTAGAAAAATGTTAACTTTTTGCCATTTCAGTATTTTAATGTTTGACTTGACTTTTATTAAAACTTTGCTAAACTATTTAAACCGGACTCCTGGTTTATATTTTAAATGCCGTGTGTTGTGATGAAGATGTATAGTGAAATAAGCATGTACAGTATGTACCAAGATGGCAGGGCTGAGCTAGACAGAAGAGTGCACAAGTCCGGGAACAGAGGACCAGGCTCGTACTGAGCAGGGCTGCACAGCAGTGAGGTCTTCTGCTTCTCGCTAATTCTCTTTCACAGTTCTCTCCAGTTCTTCAATTAGGAGAAGAAACGGAAGAAGGAATGTGTCAACAGGAAAAGACACAAGCAGTCTACTGGGAGGGCAGCAGCTGTGAAGAGCGAGAGACTGCCACCTGGTGGACCAGGACTGAAGTACTGTGTAGTCAGAGCAGTTCTGCTGCTACTAGTCTTGTTTCTCTTATACTGTAGCTGAACCCCTGCGCATATACAGTACACACTCAAACCTGACCCCAGTTAGTGGTCACCATCCATAAATCCATTACTAACCTCTTTATTCAGTACAGTACAGTTGCCTATTCCCGCAAGCAACCGGCACAGGGTGTGTACCTCGCTGGAGTGAGTGCAAAAGCCTCGACGAGTCGCTTAAACACGCTGGCTAAAGCCTTCTTGTTTTTTAAGTGTTTATTACAGTGATTTTCACAAATACATGGTGTTAACAGAAAACGATCAGGTAAGACTGGCTTGGCTTGGGCTGCTATTTTTTGCACTAAAGTAATTCCTGATTTTTTTTTCTCCGTATAATACAAAGAAACCTAGAAGCCTAGCAGACTGAAAAATAAAATCCAATAATTGTTTTAGAAGATTCCAGAAACCCAATTTCCACTCTTTAATACACAGATTTACACTGGTACTGCAGACATTAAGTGGACGTAAATGGTCATTCTAAGAACAAAAACTCCCGTGACTACATTGGCAGAATGTGCTGATTTTGTTATAAAACACACAATTGGAAATCCCATTGTGCTGTTCGAAACGGCGCCCTATTGACTGTTTAAAAAATCCAGATTTTTCTCTGGAAAACAATGACAGTGATCTAGACATATCAGGGTGAGAAGATGGCTACAGTAATTTAGAATCTAGCTGCTGCTCCAATCCGGTTGTTACAAATGACCTCTGAGGCTCTACTCCGGTAAGCATGACCCACGCGTGTACCACAGCACAGGCGTGATTTGCAGCACATTGTTTCAGAAGCAGCTGGCTTGGACGAGAGTGTATAAGACACGTTCACGCCTACACAGACCTTTACAAAAATAACACCAGGACTTCAGCAAGGACAGCATCGGCATACAGTCTCCTCACAGTCCAGCAGCATTCTGCACAGGGCTCTGCTAATCACTCCACAGGTGCTCTGCGTATCTGCTCAGGGCTCAAGGTTACTGGTGGGTTTCTATTAAAGGGCCTTTGATGTCTGCTCCATTTTGAATTCTTTGATTTGGTCATTAATCCAAGCTGAACATTCCTCTCTTTTTCTTTCTATGGAGGTGTAGTGTACTTTAGTACAGTATATTAACAATTCATCGCACTGCCAAGATGAAACATGCCAAAGAGTTTTCATGTAGCTTTTCTGTCCGTTTTTTTTTTTGATTGAGTTTAAATCCCCCAGGTAAAAAAAAAAAACCTTGCCCAGGGTGGTACCGTGCTGGGAGGAAATTTGAAACTCTCCGGCGTGTTTCACTTTTCTTTGGTCACTTTGGGGCGAGTCGCCCACTGTTGCCGTTTATGGGAATGACTTCACTGCTCTGTGCAGGTTGTGTCACCGAACAGCCACACGCAGAGCCACATGGGCAGAGAACCACACAAACAGTGCCTGCCTTGCTCTGCTCAGACAAGGACGAGCGGCCTCGGCCCAGTCCTACACCAGCGTGTAGCGGATGATCTCGCTCAGGTCATATCCCGTCACGGCAAAGGCATTCCCCTCGCCGTCACAGAACTTGGCGCCGCAGATCTGGACATCCGTGACGCACTCAGTATGCCGATGCTCGATCTGGGAGGGACAGGGAAAGAGAAACGACGAACGGATCAATGGACTGACAGCAGTGGTTGAGCCGATGCTAAATCTGGCAGAGCAGGAGGCTGCTCTGGGCTCATCACAGTGCTGCGTACACCCGAGCCCACGAGGGCTGGGAGTTTGTCGTTACCTCAATCCTGTCGGTCTCTGGGGTCCGGCTCAGCTTCCAGATCCGCACCAAAGAGTCCTCTGCGCCCGACAGCAGCTGTGTGCGGACCGGCAGACAGGTGTTATCACAGTAGCCAGCACGGGCTGGAAGAGCACTGCAGGTTAAGCACACCTGATCAAAATCTAAACTGTTGTACATTGGGTCTCATTTCCACCTTAGCACCTGAACTGCTAGCTTTTTCAGCAGCAGCAACAACAAAGATGACTCTTAGAAACCTCAGCTAGCGTGAGACTCACTGTGCCGGTGTCCGGCGCCACATCCAAGGCGTAAATCCAGCGAGCGTGGGCGTTGACTTCGGCGTACACGGAGCCCGACGCCCCGTCGTACAGCCGGATCTGGCCACTGCCATACCCTGCCACCACCACCCCGCACCACAGCTTCACCGACGAACAGCTGCACCTGCAGGCCGCCGGGGGGCGACAGAGAGGCGGGGTCTCAGTGTAAGAGAGGGGAAAGACGCTGTAAAACCCACGCCAGCGCAGGAACACCGGGAAAGACTGAGGGAGCATGAGCGCTGGCGACCATAAAAGACGAAGCATGCAAGAGACCAACAGTATGAGAGAGACATATGAGAGGAACAGGTGGAGCAGATGCTCATTTGTTATTACATCTCTTCAGACTTCACCCACAATCGATGTCTCCTGCAGAGTGAAGAACAGAGCCCGCTTTACCAAAATTATATTCCTCATTTACGAGACAAAACATGTCCTTACGTCTCTCACAAAGCACCATGAAGAAGGCTTCACGGCCGAAACGTTGTCTCTTTTCTTTTCCATTCAGCATGGAATAAACCTTTTCCTGTTCCTCGGTCTCTGATGCTGTTTTCTCACCACATACCTGCTTCACCTCTCTGCTGCTTTCTCATTATTCTCCTCTTAATTCTCTTACTGCTTGTCAATAATACACAGAGCATCAAAAGATGCTCTATTCATGTATTAAAAAAAATGAAGTGCACATATTTTTAATATTGAATACAAGTTCTTGGTTAATTGACAATCCATGACTGACCATAATATACACAAGTGACTTTGCTGAACAAACCATCTCATCAGTGAGAGAGCAGACTGGGCACAGGTGACTTAACCTGCTCAGCGTCACGTCTGCTGTAAGTCAAGAAAGAAGTACACAGAATAAGCCTTGTTCATTCAGAGAACAATGTCTTAGTGCCGTCAGTATGTTGGAGGCTGGATAAGTGATCACTCTGGGGTGTTCCCAGACAGCATTTGTTTTTACCTGGTATACACTATTGGACAAACAGTCTGTCAGGGACAGGCCACGGTCTAGAAGACCACTTAGTCATCATCATCATCATAAAATAATGTCTTTTATTTATAAAGAACCTTTTCAAACCCAAGGACGCTGTAAACAAGAGCATACAGTTTTATACATAATAGAATGTAGGATAGGATTTAAAGAGAGAGAATTTGTCTCTCGTGGGGTCTTAGAAAGGGCGTTCCATAACAACAGACCAGTGACAGAAATGACACAGTCACCATAAGTCTGAGATTTAGTCCTAGAAGCTAGTCCTAGTGATGATTCCTGTCTAAAATCGAAAAGGCATAACCTAGCTGTGAAGGTCTTGGCAGGAGTGCTCAAGCTGATCATTGGGAACTCCACTGCTGCCCCCCTGTGGACGCATCCTGACATGACAACATTCCCGCAGGACAGTGTTTTCACTGGTGCTGCTGGAGTCACAAGGTTTTCATGCCACACCAGAACGACAGCGACGGCTGTGCCATGGAAGCTGTACTTGTACAGACTTCCACTTAATTGATTTACATGTGGAATGAGCTGGGCTGGTGTGTGGCCTGGAACAGCAGGAGCGAGACGGAATACCACAAGAATACCTCTGCCACCTGACAGCCGGTTTCCTGATAATAGCTTTGTGCACTTAGAGGCGACTGGTCGGTATTCAAACCCTGGCCCTCCCTCGCTCCCCAGTCTCACCCGTAAGCAGGGATCTTGTTGACCAGACTGAAGTCCTCCCCTGACTTCCACACGCAGAGGAGCCCCGAGTCGTCTGCCGTGACCAGGTCAGCCACACCGTCCTGACAGGGCAAAGGGGTTCGGAAAGAAAGGGGCATTGTGGGTCAAGAGGGTGATAGATCAGTACAGAAGAAAGAAAGGACAAGGACAGTCAGAGACACAAGTACAGGAGCCAAAATCAACTGGACAGATCCAACTGGATGTTTGATTACCAAACCTTTGTCAGCAATGAGGACGCCCAGTGCTAAAACAACTTTTCCAAGGGTGAAGTGTTTCTGTACCTCGTTTCTGGACGACTCTGAGGCGATGTCAGTGATTGGTTCCCTGTGCTCCTCTAGCACTTCTGACAGTGTGATATTGCTGCCTTTACTGGGCACGTCAAACACCAACACTGAGCCACAGGAAGTACCTGGAGTGAGAGACAGGAAGAGGACGAGCAGGACAGAGGGCACGTCAACAAGTCAGCGAAAGAGAAAGAGAGTGAGGCAGAGTGAGAGCGAGGCAGTGTGAGACAAACATGGTGAGCTGGTGTGTGTCGGAGTTAGTGTGAGAGAATGAACGTGAGGTGGCGGGCGTTAGTCCGAGAGAAGTGGTGCCTGTGTGAAAGAAATGAGACTGAGAGGAAAAAGTCAGATGATGTGAGTGTGAGAGAATGAGTTTTAGTTTGTGTGAGTGTGAATCAGTATAAGAGTGTGAGTATATAGGATGTGAGTGTGAGATAACGAGAGTGAGGTCAATGTGAGGGAGAGAGTGAGATGGTGTGAGTGTGGTATGCTTTCGTTTTCATGTTGGTGCATTAAGAATAAATATACTAAAATACTTATGTGAGTGTATGTCTGAGCCCCAGAACCGAACCCCCCTCTTTTTAATTAATCCCAATGGAGGAAATTGATTAATTGCTCTTGATTCTCTATACAGTGCGTATAACGAGTGCGGTCAGTGTGAAGGAGAGAGTGAGATGGTGTGAGTGTGATCTGGTGTGAGATAACGAGAGTGAGGTCAGTGTGAGGGAGAGAGTGAGATGGTGTGAGTGTGATCTGGTGTGAGATAACGAGAGTGTGGTCAGTGTGAGGGAGAGAGTGAGATGGTGTGAGTGTGATCTGGTGTGAGATAACGAGAGTGTGGTCAGTGTGAAGGAGAGAGTGAGATGGTGTGAGTGTGATCTGGTGTGAGATAACGAGAGTGTGGTCAGTGTGAGGGAGAGAGTGAGGTGGTGTAGAGTAAGCTGGTGTGAAGGAATGAGAATGAGTGTGAATGAGGTAGTCAAAGTGTGACAGTGCTGATTACTCCATTTTATACACTGAAAGGAGCGAAGGACATGCCTGTGCATTTACCTGTGAACTCTGGCAGTTACTGCTGCTTGCCAGAGAAGCTACTGTACTCACCCACACAGATGTAGTTTCCCCGAGCTGCTGCAATCCCCCGAGCAAACACAGCCTGAGCTGTAAGAGACAGGGCCCGGAGCATTTACACACATACCACAGTGGTGCACTGATCTTTTCACTCTCTCCCGGTCTGTCTGTGCCATGTTCTGCTTCTTATCTAAGTGCCCCTGATCGTCGGCCTTACCTGTTGGTGTTTCTGGGATATCCAGAGCATGCCAATACACCATAATGGACCCATCTGATTCATACATCTGAAACACAGACCAGACACATGCATAAACACCGTAGCAGCGGCGGTAGTACCAGCGAACAGGTCACAGAAGTGGTTCACACAGTGGCTGAGCTCAGTGCAGGTCAGAAGCCGCCAACCCACCTGGATTCCCTTCTGTGAGGTGAGGACCAGCAGCACCCGCGAAGGCAGAACACACCAGGACGCCTGCACAGACACACAGTTCACTCAGAGACCTCAAAAGTGCAGAATCCCTTTTAATCGCCCGTTTAATCAGGTAAAAATGATTCATTTAAGAAAAATGTCTATTATGAAACACTGCAAAACGTCTCCAGGAAAGCTGTTGACTCTGACTGCGTCTGTTAAGAAGATGAACTCATCAAGAGCTGGAACAGAAAGCAGAAAGCTCGGGGGTTCTCCATGACATCACTGGTTTTTCATCTGAACTGTGAGAAAGTGCCCGGCTCCCTAACGTCTCTGAGATACGAGACAGGACTCACCAGTGACAGACAAACCTTTAAATACTCCTGCACGGCCAGACACATCCCTGCTTCGAAGACGAGAGCAGGGCTCTGGTTATTTGTGGGTTAATACTTTCTGAATATTCTTCTGTGTGGCTGTGCACCAGGGGTAGCAAACTGTAGTTTGGTGAGAAGCGGTTTTTGTCCAGTAATGTAAACAGGCTAAATATTAGAAACTAGCAGCTCAGGAAGGAGCACTCAATGAGAGTCCGCAGGAGCCCTGAAAGAGTACAGTCAAGCCCTGGTGTACACTGGAGATATGCTCTAGAAACATGCACTGTATAGAGAATCAAGAGCAATTAATCAATTTCCTCCATTAGGATTAATTAAAAAGAGGGGGGTTCGGTTCTGAGACTCAGACATACACTCACATAAGTATTTTAGTACATTTATTCTTAATGCACCAACATGAAAACGAAAGCATAAATGAATTCAAGCAGTAGAAAAATAAAAAAGCATTTACACTTTTCATCGTTGCTCCATGCAAAATCGCAAAATAATTTAATCCAGTGATAAAGCCACTAATATACCTGTCATTACAGTTCTACACTACAAACCAGTGCTGACAGGTCTGCTAGTGCACTGTCCATGTCTAAGTGTGCAGTATGAACACAGTCAGGTGGTGTTTGTGCCTGGTGGACTGGAGTATGAGATCACTGGGTCTGCAGTACGAGGTACAGTAGTCGTGCCATGAGTTTGGCGTCCGCTGCCTCACGCCCCGATTGTCAGAGCAGCAGGCAAGGAAAATCCCACCCTGGTACAGCGGATTGGAGAAGGAACAGATGGCGGGACGCGGCTGGGCGTCTGGAGGCTGGAGCCACCAGGGGGCGCCTGCGGGCCCTTTCACGCACCTGGATGATGAGCGAGGAGCTGGCGGCGATGCTGCCCTCCTTGGACTGCAGCTGGCGGTGGGAGAAGTTGAGGCCGTCGCCAGAGGCGCTCACCATGTTGACCACGTTGCCGTGCACCACGGTGAAGTAGGTGAGGCTCCGCTCGGCGATGGGCAGCACGCTCAGGTTGTTGTAGAGCGCCGAGGCGCTGCTCTTGATCTGGATGCTCTTCTCCTTGTGGTACATGGCGAAGGCCCCCGGGGGGCAGAGGCAGGGCACCACTGTGAACTGGAAGGCAGGCTAATCAGAACCGCGTCAGGAACTAGGAGCTCAGTGGCAGTCTGCAGGAGCCCTTAAGGAGTGCAGTCAAGCTCTGGTATACACTGGAGATATGCTCCAGAAGCATGCAGATAATGAATCCATCTGCTCCATTAGAACTCATTTAAAAGTAGAGCGTTAGGTTCTGGGACTTGCCTATGTGTCACAGTCTCCACGCAACCACGCACTCTTCCAACACGCTCTTTCACCGCCATTACCCTGTTATCCAACAGCCTTTCCCCCCTGTTCTCTACTCTACCCTTTCCAGCACACCTCTCCACGCTCACTGTCGGGCTCTACCTCTCTCGCCGCCTCATTGTCTCGCCACTTTGGATGATGGATTTTGCTTTCCCACCGACTACGGACCTGCCTCACGGATCGGGCTTGGTAATCCCACTCGACGCTTTGGTTTACCGATCTCTGCCCTCCTCCTGACCACGGAACTGCCTTACTGTGAACCCACTGAAGCTCAGCAGGTGAGAGGCTGGTCAGTACCTGGATGGGAGACTCCTGGGAAAAACTAAGGTTGCTGCTGGAAGAGGTGTTAGTGGGGCCAGCAGGGGGCACCCACCCTGCGATCCGTGTGGGTCCTAATGCCCCAGTATAGTGACGGGGACACTATACTGTAAACAGGCTTCGTCCTGCGGATGAGAGGTAAAACCGAGGTCCTGACTCTCTGTGGTCATTAAAAATCCCAGGGCGTTTCTCGAAAAGAGTAGGGGTATAACCCCGGTGTCCTGGCCAAATTTCCCATTGCCCCTTACCAATCATGGCCTCCTAATAATCCCCATCTATGAATTGGCTACATTACTCTGCTCTCCTCCCCACTAATAGCTGGTGTGTGGGGAGTGTACTGGTGCACTATGGCTGCCGTCGCATCATCCAGGTGGGGCTGCACATTGGTGGTGGTGGAGGGGATCCCCATTACCTGTAAAGCACTTTGAGTGGAGTGTCAGGAAAAGCGCTATATAAATGTAAGCAATTATTATTATTATTATTACGATTTGGACTTCGGTTACTGGACACTCTCTCACTCCCTCGCCCGTGCACCTCAACCCCGCACAGGGTCTGAATCTGCCACCTACTGGTCCCTGACACGAAGAACTATTTTAGTACATTTCTTCTTAATCCCCTACCAGTGCCCAGAATGACAGGGGGAATCTTCTCATGCAGTATTGGAATCCAAAGCGATGTACAGACGGGAACAGAGAGAAAATAAGACCACTGAAGAGCAGAGAGCTACTTTAGCCCTGAAAATGGATGCAGGTCCAATCATTTATATCACGGTGCCGAAGGACAGGACAGTCCCGGCTTTGCCGGGGGCTCTGGACGGCTTTCTGCGGACCCCGTTAAAGTTTCTCAGCGAGCCCTGCCCCCCTGCGAGTCTGGACTGCAGGTGCGAGTGCACTGCTATCTCACATTAAACCAGTGCCACGGGTCCCCACGACAGGGACTTCTCCAACATTCAACTAACTTATCAACATATGTTGGCTGCTTATTTACGGATGTCTATTCTCTGCCTATGAAAGAGAGAATAAATGGATAGTGCAATGAACAGCTGCTCCTACTGTTCAGTTGTGCCTTCTCTCTTTCATGTGTTTTATCTTCTGCGTTAGGATTACTGACACCAGGACCTCCCTAGAAAGCCGGCCATTCAATTTGAATATTTCACCACAATCGTGCCGTAGTGATCTCTGTCCAGCACTGATACTCGCTAGAGAGAGCTCACTTGGACACGTCAGGACTGGTATCAGCTGTACGATGGGGATGTCAGGGGTTATCTGATCTGATGTCTGTCTATGTGGGCATCACAGTGTGGTGCCGGTCTTGAGTCCTGCACTCAATTCCAGCCTGGACGCCTGTCTGTGAGGAGCTCGCATGGTTTCCCTGCACTCAAAGAGTTTCCTCCCACCTCCCAGTGACACGCAGGCTAGGTCAACTGGTGTCCCTGAAGTGGGTGTCCAGCCAGGGTGAAGCCCAGCTTTGCAATCCTATACTTAGGAGTCCAGTTCGGTGCAGTCCTTAACAAGATCGTTTTGCTTAATGGGTGGGGGTCTGTAGAAACTGATTATAAAGACTGATTAGTCTGGAGCCGAATGGACTGAAACAGACAGAAACTGCAGGGAGTTTAATAATACACACACGTTGAAATTTTAAAAACGTATAATGCATAATACAATTTAGCAAATAACATGGATGACAGCATGTATGAAAATACAATCAATTAATGTGTTAGAATACTATAAAAATAAAGATCTCGCCACAATCCTTTAATTAACCGGCTTACCCTGATGTCAGCTTAGTCTTTCTGGTCCTGTAGGCAGGATATCACCACGGTATGCCAAAACTGTCGTGCTCAGCGGCAATTCTGTCTTTGACGACGGATAATGAAATAAAAAATATCTGCCGATCCTTTCCTTTGCTATCCGCTGCCCGTTGGCTTAATAAAACATCTTCTGTTACACCGCCCCCTCGTCAGATCGCATCGACCGCAGCCATAGTGACAGGTCAGTTTTCGTTGACGTCACCGAGAGCTGTGTAGGCGAGGAGGACAAGGTGTGTTCAACGTCATCTCTCGTCACCACCGGCCGCGCGTTTGCGGTTGCTAAGCAACTAGGCGGCTTCTCCCAAATAGAGAAACCCAGTGGAGGAGCTGTGATAAAAAAAACCCATCCAAAACAACGTCTTTGCCTTAAAGGTGAGTTGTGTATTCCCGTGTTTTTCATTGGAAAACATGTTTTCTGCGGTGTTGCTGGACGATGCGAGCTATTGCTATTCGATCTATTTAACAACACACGAAAGGTTACTCGGGAGGTGATATAGCATCAGATTTGCCTAAACCTGCAGGCGTGTGTGATCTTCAACTTGTCATAAAGAGTCTTCCTTTTTAAAATAAAAAAAACTCGAATTACTCAAGGTAGCCTCCCCCCGTGGTGAGCATCGTCACGCGTTTTTATTTTTCTGTAATGGCAATTCCTTACACGTGTATGGAGCGCTTTTCCACTAAAAACTCCTTCCAGGTAACGGGAACTCCCCTCCTCCACCACCATCAGCACCTTAGTTTCCCCAGGAGGTCTCCTGTCCAGGTACTGGCCAGGCTCTCGCCTGCTGAGCTTCAGTGGCAGGTGATATTGCTGCTGGGAGATGGTTAATGGTCACTGTTTTGTGGTAGTAACTTATCTATTTTCATAAATGTAAAGCAAAACTTCACACCACATTCTAAGTGGGCATGCACAACGTCCTAATGGGATTACTACTTTCCCTTTTCGTCATTTTAAGCCTAACCTCCCAGAACTGTTTTTATTCAACACTACAGTTTTGCGCAAAGGTCTGGGCCCCCCTGGCCAAATTGATTGTTTTGTTGGCCAAAATGACATGTTTTGTTGATTCTCTAAGTGAAAAGAAGTTAACACAACCTCTGCAGCGTAAAAACCTAAACTTGACATATTTCTGCAAATACTAATGCACAGTTAGTATTTATTTGCTAAATTTAACAGATTTAAATGTAATAAAACAGTAAATGTGGCATGTGCAAAAGTTGATCCTCTAGTGTTATTTTGTTGTAAGGTCTCAGAACTTAATTGACTCATTAGGCCTTAATCTAAGTCGGTGATGACAATTCCAGAGTTTAATAAATTAATACATTCTCTGACACGTCGAACCTCTCAGCTGAGTGTCGACTGAGGATCAGAAAATGAAGATAATTGACCCTTACAAAGCCGGGGAAGGCTATAAAAAGATATCTAAACACTTCCTGCTTGAAATGTCCACTGTTGGAAATGTCATTTAGAAATGTCAGTTAAGGGGAACTGTTGAAGTCAAGACAAGATCTGGAAAACCAAGAAAAATCTCCGATAGAACTGCTTGTAGACTGGTCAGGAATGCAAAACAAAACCCCCATATCACTGCAAAGGACCTGCAGGAAGGTTTAGCTGGCACAGGAGTAGTGGTGCACCGGTCTACTGTGCAGTGTTGCTTGCACAAACATGATCTGCGTGGAAGAGTGATCAGAAGGAACATCTGAAGTATGTAACAACACTTAGATAAGCCAGAAGTGTTTTGGAACCAAGTGCCCACAGCATTTTTTGATGAAGTAAAAATTGAACTCTTTGGCTATAATCACCAAAAGTACGTTTGGAGAAAGAAAGGAGAAGCATTTGAAGAAAAGAACACCTTGCCAACTGTTAAGCATGGGGGTGGATCTGTTATGCTTTGGGGTTGTGTGGCAGCCAGTGGCACAGGAAGTATTGTGCGGGTAGAGGGAAGAATGGATTCTACTTAGTATCAACAAATCCTGGAAGCTAATGTCCGAGAGTCAGTGACGAAACTGAAGCTGAAAGAAGTTAGATTTTACTTATTCAAGAAACGAAAGATTAAGGTTTTGGAATGGCCTTCACAGCCCCCAGACTTGAATATTATTGAAAATCTGTAGGTAGATCTCAAACATGCAGCGCATGCAAGGCGACCTAAGAATATTTCTGGACTAGAGGCATTCTGCAAGGAAGAGTGGGGAAAAATTCCTAAAGCAAGAATAGAAAGACTGTTAGCTGACTACAAGAAACATTTGGAGGCTGTGATTTCCGCCAAAGGGGGTGTTACTAAGTACTGACTGACAGGGTGCCTAAACTTTTGCACATGCCACTTTTACTGTTTTATTTTTTCCAATCTGTTAAATTCAGCAAATAAATAGTACCTGTGCATTAAAATGTGCAGAAATATGTCAGATTTATGTTTGTTCGCTGTAGAGGTTGTGTTAACTTCTTTTCACTTAGAAACTCAACAAAACATGTAATTTGGCCAGGGGTGCCCAAACGTTTGCATACAACTGTATATTTCAGTATTATTAAATAATAGAAAAAGTCCATGCCACAGTCCTGTTCCAAAATTCCCATAGTGCCATTTGTCCAGATCATTAGAAGATGGTACATATTCTCATTTAAATGGTGTCAGCTCATGATTCTGATTTCTTCAACAGTGGACCAAGAACCAGAGGACATAAGTGAAAACTACATGAAAATGCATTTAAAACTGAGAACAGGAGGCACGTTTGTAACCCAGAGGATTTCGGGAGCCTGGGACAAGCTGCTCAGCCATGTTGTTGAAGCTGATATTTTCTAAAATTTTATTTTTAAGTCAAGAAAGTGCTGGATGAGTTCCTTGGTTCAATCAGCAATTAGCTGCTAATTCCTGAACAGGGTTAGAGGCCGAATGGGCCGTCATTTGCAACCTTTCCTGTGTCCATTCGTTTGTGTTCCATAAGCTCATTCAGCTATGTAGTGCATGAGAGGTAAAGGAAATGGGGATGCTGGGTATTAAGGCAGGCGTTTCTCGATCAAAGAAACGGGATGGCTTGCTGGCCAGCAGCGCCGGTGTGTGTTTCTCCCATCTATACTGTGGATCGCTCTCTCCCCCTGTCACACAGCTGGCCCGCGCCCCACCAGCATGTCTCGCTCCCTGTCCAAGTCCCGAGCCGAGAAGTCCCGTGCCCCCTCGGTGCCCGCGGCGCCCCCCGCCCCCAGCGCCTCTGCGCCCGCGGACATCGTTCCCGGGCGGCTGGCCGAGTCCGACTGGGTCTCCATGGTGACGCGGGAGGAGGGCGAGGAGGTGGTGGTGGACGTCGTGGAGGGGCTGATGGCCCGGGTGATGGAGGAGTGCTACAGAGTGTACCTGCAGAGACAGGTGAGCCGTGCGGCCGCTGGGCAAGGAAGATTCCTGGGGGGCGGCTGATTCCTGGGGGGAGCTCGAGCTCCAAGAGAACAAGTGCAATTCCCCGCTGAGAAACAGCTGTCAGGCTTCATCCAACACTGTTTTCAGTCTGCTCGTCAGGGCGGAATTAACCTCGTTATCCGTGATCATAAGGTTCTCATATCCTGTTTTGCTCGTTCTGACACGTTTTTCGGGATTGTTGGTTTTGCTTAGGGGTGGTCCCACGACACTGGCGAAAGCTTTGCAGTTACAAAACGTTCGAAATCTATGTGGAACACACAGCGCGTGCCCAGTGAGCTCTGGATGCAAAGCTTTTGAGACGCTCATTTTACCAGTAGAGAGTGCTTTGAAATAAAAATGGAAGGGATGCGGTGGCTGTCACCAGTCTCTTGATGACAGTTAAGGGTCACTGAACCAAATGAAGAGGTGGATTTCGTTGTAATTCCATATTAAACAAAACTACCAGTTCAATTCCAGTGCATGTAACAAAATAAACTTTTCTTTTAGTACTGTATGGAGGGTTTCGCATCTTACTCTCTAATTCTTTCACATGCTTACCCATTCATCCAGGATATATATACAGGCATGATCATGAACAAGTCACAGGTTTTTTTCCACGCTGAAAAGAGAAGAGAGAAAACCCACCGTTTGGGCTGTGAAGCCTTCTTCATGTTCCTGTACTGAACGGGCCGTCTCTCCCGCCCAGCTGGTGCCCTTCACGGTGTCCCAGGCGCGGGAGGCGCTGGTCCAGATGGTCGAGTGGCGGTTTCTCGTGCGGGATGAAGGCGAGGGGCCCGAGAGCGCCCCCACCTGGGAGGAGGACCTGGAGCCCCTGCCCTGCGGCCCCGACTCCTGGGCCCAGGGCTGCGTGCCCGTCCTGCACACAGGACTCACCCCGCGCACCCCTCTCACACAGGTACCCCAGAGACTGAATAAGTGCAAGGCCTTCAGAACATGGGAGGAAAATCCCATTTTGTATTGGACTTCATTTCTAATGCACATATACTGTACGGCTAGTTTCTCTATCGGCTAGATAGATTCCGTTAAACGGTGAACAAAACTGTATACAGTATTCTACATGAGGCCTTACTAGTGTGTTTACAATTTTAACCAAACATCTCTTGATTTAAATTCTGCACTTCAAACTACATGTCCTTCAGTTTTGCTTTGCCTTTTCAGTTGCTTTCCCACTGTTCATTGTCTAGGGTCTAGACGATGCAAATGATGTGTCAACATAAACACAGAAGTCTTTTTCATAAGTAAAGGTCTTCCAGCTCAGTAGCTCCTCTTTTGTATTTATAATTGTGTTTTATTACTTGCATGCAAAACTCTGCACTTGTCTACATTACACTTCGGCTGCCTGGGCAGGTGTTTGCCCAGTCGTACATTTTACTGCAAACTCTGATTTAGGTCTTGGTTTTGTAATATAATTGGCACTAAAACACACTAATTTTATTGGTTAAACCAGTTTTGACACAGTTTTGTGGTGTTGTAATAGTAGTTTTATTATAAAGAGGTTCTTGATGCAGGTTTTGACAAATGTGGTTGGTTAATGTATATACTGTAGACTGTAAAACAGTGAGAATGTTTAGAATGGGGCTTCTTCAACTCTGGTGTTGGAGAGCCTTAATCTAGTAGGTCTCACAGGTCAGTCTAATTTACTTCTATCCTAAGCATAACCTAAAACTTTCTAAAGAATAAAAATTTGGAAGTTATTGACTAAGCAATTACTGGAATTTCTTCAAATAAAGAAATTCTGATCTTTGTGGAATAAAGGGCATTCATATGTGTGCCAAACGGTATCGAAATTAATTTAGCACGACCCACTTAAATAACCACGCCTACATTTTTCCAGGTCTTCAGAAATGAATGACTGTAATGGTTACTTGTAAAACCTGCTAGATGTGGTCTCCCTAGAACTACAGTTACAGGCTTGGTAAGAAGATACTTCAAAACGAACTCAACATGCAATAAGTCACAATGGGTTCAGAAATGGCTCATATTGCAATTCAGGAGATTTCGGTTTTTACTGTTTTTAGTGTAATCCCAAGCCTGTCTTTTCGCAGAGGGCAGTGGAAGCCACTGTTGGAGAGGCAGATTCCCCAGGCAGGCGCCAGCCCGAGACCAAACTGCAGCCCGAGGAGGAGGGGACCAGGAGGGAAACGGCCAATACGGAACATTTGTCCCAGAACAGGCTGGATGTTGACATCAGGGGTGAAAACGAGAAGAAAGGACCACAAGGCCCGAGGAAACCAAAACCTCACGGGCTGACCCCCGCCCCCCCTCCAAAGACAGAGAAAAGGAGAAAGCCGAATTCCCATCGAGCAGCCGCGCCAACACCCCTGACACAGCATCCCTCCAAGTCCCTGCCGTCACAGGGTGGCTCGACAGTGCAGCAGGAATCCCAGCCCAACCAGGCAAAGCAGGACAGGCCAGCCCCCAACGCGTGCCTCCCCCGGCCACTGAACGCCATCAGCGCAGTGGAGGGAGCCATGCAGAAGCTGAGCCTAGCTCGCCTGCCACAACATCGGATCTGCCCCGGGTTCGAGGTACTGGAGCCAGAAACCCTGCAGTGCAACTCTGGAAAGACAGGGGGTGCTCTTCTGCCAAGGCCCGTGCTGGAGAGACGACATAAACGGGATGGGGCTTCTCCTCCTCTTCCACGGGTCCGCATATCAAACAGAGATGCCCAGAAACATCAGAGGAGCAACGTACCCCTGCCAAGCACTTCCTCTCGAGTATCCGCTGACCGAGACGCCCGGGGGGATACCGGCCTTTTCCGGGCTCCCTTGCCCCTCGCCGCCAGCCTGCTGCTGGACTCCATGGAGCTCTCCCCCGGCGTGGCACTGAAGGATGCCCGGGGTATCCGCATGGGCCCCTGGAAGGAAGCCTTAGCACAGCCCCGGAGCAGCACAGCTCTGAAACCCATCAGAACGACTTTGTCTCCCCCTCTTATCTCCCTGGAGCAGCTGATCACAGGGCACCAGCCGCAGGTCACACCCCAGACGACACTGGCCGGGCAGACCTAGGGCCGGCCGCAGGGGCCCCTACAGTGCCTCAGGACAGCAGCTATGAAATCTATAGCTACGAAAGTGATCTTTCTGTACTCTCATGCACAGTGTAAAAGTGGAAATAAAACCAACATGGCTGTAAAATGTGCAGATGTGCTTTTGCGTGCGCTGACCAGGACAGGGATCCTGTCTAGGGTGCATCCCGCCTTGTACCTACTCTCTGCCATTAAAAATGGATGTATGCCCCAGCAGTTTATTAAAATTCCAATATTATGCCAAACACCTGACATTTTGTTTTTGTGATTATTCCAGCATTAATTGTGCAATTAGTGTTATTATAGACTTTTAAGGATGGATCTCTTATGGACACTGATTCCATATGGCTGTCTAGTCGGGATAAACCCATTCAAATGAATAGGAATTTCTGAAATTCAAAAGGTGTTACAAGGGGTTGAAAAAATGTAATTCAATGTTAACTTTATTTGGCTTTTTGAAATAGCTGCTCTCAGTTATTGTTTTCTGACATTATATACAGATTCCAGCTACACATTAGCTTTAAACCAGGTGTGTCCAATTCTGCATAGTCAGTCATATAGATCATATTATTCAGAAAATCAGGATTAGACTCAACCAATCAAATATTATTAAGCGTCATATAGAATATATAAACTATTGAGTTACAGGATGTGGTGGCATTAACTATGACAGAGGAAAAACAAAGAATTACGGCCAAAATAGCTACAAAATCACAGGCAATGATATTTACCTTTATTTTACAAAGTGCCTTTCATGAAAGCATCCCACAGCACTGGAAAAACTGGAAAAAAAAAAGGAGTGAAACAAATCAAGCATTATAAAAGCTTGTTGACACAAATGAGATTTGCAGTGTCATTTTAAGCAATCCGTTTTTACATGGAGTATGTACATATTTGCATACAACCAGACATGGTACATTTAAATGGAAAAAAAAAATCATTGGCGTAAAGGCTGTGATAACATCAATATAGACACTGTACACAGCTCTGATGACAATGCTGGGAAACTACACTCTCCTTTATTCTTGTAAAAATTAAAAGGCAAAATAAAAACAGGCAAAAAAAAACTAGCAAAGGCCACCTGTTTGTTAGTTATGTTCGGAAAACAGGGGTGGCTAATCTCTCCCCCCATCAACAGCAGTTTGGACAATTTCCACATCCTTATCATCCCATCAGCCCAGCCCCGACCCCTAACCATGACAAATTACATCACTCCTACAGCGTCACAAAATGAAAAGTCCCTTGTTACACCGAGCCCAGTGCACAGCTTCCACTAAAACAACAGCTGTTGTGTTAAGGTCCAGGGATGCTTGACCAAGTGTATGAATACTTGGGTACATAGGTTTCACTGCCAGAAAAATAAAGGCTGAGATCTGCCAGAAAAAAAGCAGAACTATTTAATCGCGAGAGGAAAACCGCTGCCGACAGAAGTGTTCAGCGCGCTTCCGGTTCATCCTTGCCAATTGCCACCCACAGCTTCCTGGACACTGTAGCAAGTGTTAACCTTTCACTTCGGCAAGGACTGTGGAAGAGCTAAACCAAAACCGCGTTCACACCTGCTTCTGTCGCACCACCAGCCTTGGCACTCTCGATTTCGGGGTTTTATGGGGTCACTGAAAACCAATGCCACTTCCTCCAACTTTTCAAAGACAGAGGAAGGGGCTGACGAGTCGGAGGCAGCGCCGCGCTGGTACAGGCAAGGCCATACCGTTGGGTCATTAAGTTAACAGCGCTGGGAGAACTCGCGGCTCAAGTGAGGATGGCGTGGTCCTCACTGATCCCCGCTCTCTCTCCCCCCATGCTTTGTTCTTCAAGCGCTCTCTTCCTTCGCCTGAACGTCTGCACTGACGCCCATCCCGCTTGAGCTCCTGTACTCTCGGGCTCTCTCGATCTGATCCCCCCTGGGCACGTGGGTGCAGTTATCGCCAGCAGCGCTGCCGCCTCCCCTCTATCGGGGTCCGCGTGCCTCTCTCCCTTCCTAGCAAGCGTGCGCGCTCGCGCGAGTGTGTGCGTACGGGTCTCGTGTCTCGGGCAGGGCGGGCGCGGCGGCGGCGGCGGCGGCAAGCGGGCCCCCTTAGGCCGCGTGCGTCTTGCGGTGCAGGACGAGGCTCCTCATGTGTTTGTAGAGCTGGCCGCAGTCGGGGCAGGGGAAGGGGGCCTCCCCGGTGTGGATCTTGTTGTGCGCCTGCAGGCTGTTGGAGTGGCGGAAGCGCTTGGGGCAGTGGGCGCAGGCGTAGGGCTTCTCCCCGCTGTGCAGCCGCAGGTGGGTGCGGTAGGAGCCCAGCTGCCGGAAGCGCTTGCCGCAGTCCTGGCAGCGGTAGGGCAGCTCGCCCGAGTGCAGCCGCAGGTGGTTCTTCAGCACGCCGGACTCCTTGAAGGACTTGCCGCACTGCGGGCAGGCGTAGGGCCGCAGCCCCGTGTGGCTGCGCTTGTGGATCTGCAGCCCGCCCGAGCCCCGGAAGGCCTTGCCGCACTCGCCGCAGCGGTACGGCCGCTCCTCGGTGTGCACCCGCTCGTGGGCCTTCATCCCGCTGTAGTGGCGGAAGTCCTTCCCGCACTGCCCGCAGCGGTAGCGCTTCTCCTGCGAGTGCACCAGCCGGTGGATCTGCAGGCTGCCCGGCCGGCTGAAGCAGCGGCCGCAGTCCCCGCAGTAGTAGGGCGTCTCGCCCGTGTGCACGCGCCGGTGGGACTGCAGGTAGACCAGCCGGCCGAAGTCCTTGCCGCAGTCGGGGCAGCGGTGGGGCCGCTCGCCCGTGTGCACGCGCCGGTGCAGCTTCAGGTGGCCCCGCTGGCGGAAGCCCTTGCCGCAGTCGGGGCAGTGGTAGGGCTGCTCGCCCGAGTGGATGAGCCGGTGGGTGCGCAGGTTGGTGAGGTGCCGGAAGCGCTTGCCGCAGTCCGGGCAGGGGAAGGGCAGCTCCCCCGTGTGGATCAGCGCGTGGGAGCGCAGGTGCGCCGCCCGCCGGAAGCTCTTCCCTGGGGGGGGGGGGAACGTTCGTTAGGCCACGAACCGCAGAGCCCGCAACATTGAATTCATCCAGCGGGGCTCGTCTGTTCAAAGCATTGCAGACCACAGAGATTCCCCCCCTCGACACCCTTCTAGTGCAGTCCCCAATTACATTCTCAGGTAAAACACTTAAAATGTTTTGTTACCCACCCGTAATATTAGTTAGAAGTGCTGCACAAGTATTCTAAAAATCAGGAGCCCTTGACACTTGAAAGGCTCCTGGTAACTGCACACGACTGAAGGCTGCAGTAAATAAAAATGAACGAAGAGCCTGGCGACGACATGAATTTCCCCATGGTTCAACACGGCTCATACCGAGCATCTACCATCTACTAGATTATTATTAATCCCGCTGACACTTTGATCCAAAACCCGTCTCACATTGGTGGGAGCGAAGCCTTGCTCAAGGGCACAGCAGCAGCAGCAGCAGCAGCAGCAGCAGATTTGAACCTGCAAACCCGCAGCCCCGGACTCACCGCACTCGGCGCAGCCGTGCAGCCGCTCCTCGGTGTGGGTGCGCTCGTGCGTGCCCAGGTCGCTGCGCCGGGAGAAGGCGCGCCCGCAGGCCGCGCAGCCGAAGGGGCGCTCGCCGGAGTGCCGCCGCTGGTGGGTGCGGCAGCTGCTGAGCTGGGTGAAGCGCATGGGGCACTGGTCGCAGGCGAAGGGCCGCTCGCCGGTGTGCGTGCGCAGGTGGTTGGTCAGCACGCAGGCGTAGCGGAAGCGCTTGCCGCACTGCCCGCAGGCGTAGGGCCGCAGCTCGCCGTGCGCCTCCTGCTGGTGGGCCCGCAGCTCCGCCACGCTCGCGAAAGCGCCGTCGCAGTCCCGGCAAGCGTGCCTGCCCCCCACGCCTGCGCCCGCTGCCGCCCTCTCCGGGCGAGCGCTCCCCTGCGCGGGGGCGGCGGCGGCAGGAGGGGGCGTCGCCGCAGCGGCCGGGCGGCGGGGGCCGCGAGCCGCGGCGCGGGGCTCCTGGGGTTCCCCCTCCACCTCCTGCTTCACCGAGACGGGCAGGGGCTCCGCCATCTCCTGCTTGATCTCCACGGGGTCAGGAGGCTCCTCCTTGACCTGAGGGCCCTCCGGGACCGCGGGCGGCGCCCTGCTGGCGTCTGTGAAGGGGCAGGCGGCGAGAGGGAAGAGGGCAGAGAGGGATGTGGTTCAGAGGTTCGGAGGGGGTAGACATCATCCCAAAGCCAAGACACCCCACAACCCCAGCCCCCCAGACCCTCCAGGGCTCTGCTAACTGATCCCCGAGAGATCGGCACACCTGACTACTGGACAGTGGAGGACTACATCGCAATGAGCAAGAGAAACACAGCACAGGCTCTGCTGAAAACATGAACAATAAAAGATATTTCTCACACGTTTTTTTTTCCTATTAGTTTGGCATCAGTCTGTTCTCTTCCCCACTAATAGCTGGTGTGTGGGGAGTGTACTGGCGCACTCTGGCTGCTGTTGCATCATCCAGGTGGGGCTGCACACTGGTGGTGGTGGAGGGGATCCCCATTACCCGTACAGCGATTTGAGTGGAGTGTCCAGAAAAGTGCTATATAAGTGTAAGGAATTATTAGCTGCACTTGAAAATTCAAATAAGAGTCATATGACTCAGAGCACAACTATTCCCAATACCCCTGACCAGCTCTTCCACCCATCTGAAACACTGCAGAGAAGACTGGAAACGTTGCTTTCAAACAGTGGTCACACAGGATCGGTCACTCAGTCACGCTCCTGGGTGAAATCACAAGGGTCAACAACAGCACTCAAACTAGAAGTCTCCTCTTATTTACAGGACAGGAAAAAAAACAACATTGTGGCCTAATGCTGCAAGCTGTCTGCCTTTCCTTTATACCTGTAGACGATGGCACAGGACGCCTGTAATTTCTTGTAAAATGGGAATTCATGATGTTGTATAAAGATGTTAAGAGTTTCTTTAATGTTATTTATGAATGTGTTAAGTCTCAGGTAGCAGTGCAGACAGTAGCAATGTTAATTCTGATTTGTGCATGTTAACTTTATACTGCTTTGGCTCCACATAGGACGTGTGTGTTGGAAGAGCATTTTTCAATATTTATGTAGTAGAAACTCACACTCTGTGTTTAATTAACCGGATCCAAACCTCCTGTCTCCTCTCGAGCTTCTTTTCTTTACAGAGATAGCGATCCCATGCCTGTCGCACTGGGACACAGTGAACACTATACTGCGCTGCTTAAGCACTTTGAATTTCAGCACCTGGCCCTCGGAGAGCTGGCGGTGCAAGAGAGACACCCACGCCGGCTGCATCTTTCACTCCAGGGAGCTGTCACTGTGCTCCGGACCCAGGGCTACGCTCAGCTTCACAGCACAGACCACAGCAGGGGACATGTTGAGTTTGTAAAATGCAGAGATTTCCTCTACTTATTTTTCAATCACGGAGCAAATGTTTTGTGAAAACAATTGTTAAATGGGAGTGTATTCAAATACACTACAATTCGAATCTGTAACTGTTCTCCCACTTCTTTTATTTCCCACAAACGTTCTCATTTTTCTGTTCTTATATATACTGTGTATTGCACTGTGGGGCAGCTGCAGCTGATATATTTAATGCTATTCTCATTCAAGGAAGCCTATTCTACAGCTCAGACTTAGGAAAAACATTTTATACCTGCAAAACATGGGACAATACTCCTGTACATCCCATCTGAACAAGAGGCACCTGTCCTGAGTTCATGAAGTGTTACCCTGGGGCACTTAAGCAAGTCAATTTTCACATCAAGCCCCATTTGACAGACAAAACCAGGATCTGACTGACAAGAAACCAAAGCCCAAGATCACCAGTGCACATTCTTGCACTGCTGCTGCTGAGAAAACTATTGCACAGTAGTTTCCTTCCAAAATGAAACATTCTCATTGCTGGAACAGAAATGGTTAGGAATCCCAGGGGCAGTTTTAAGCTTCAGATGCAAAGTTAAGATCACGTGTGCACTCGTGTTAACTTTTCTCATCTTCACAACAACGTGGGTAACCTCACACATCCCTACCAGTCCGAGACAGGAATCGGAAGCATGTTCCCGCCTTTTCCAAGCTTAATAATTGGTTGCAGTGCTTGCCAGAGTGTCCAAATGTGTTCATGACAAGGCTCAGCTTGTTCAGAATTGGAAACTAAAACACACAATAAGATAGCATCTGTTTCAGCTTCTGTGAGCAAAAATGAAAGATTCAGAAAGCTGCTCCTCAGCTTTAAGGGCTTGACGGCAGTGAACTCTTCTCTCTCCACACACCTACAAGTCATTTGCTCTCACTGGACTCAGGCCTTCTTCCAGTTCCCAGTTCCCGGCTCCAAACACTGGGAAAACTGTTCTATCAGCTCTGATACTCCAGGACTGTGGAATGATCTCCCAGCCCATTTAAGACCTTGCACGTACTGTAGGTTCTCCCCCTTAAAACACACTTCTATAATTGAGCTTCTAATTATCTTTAATGTGCTGTTTTAACCTGTACATTCAGTTCCAGCTTTACTGTTCCATTTGGGGAAATTCATTTTACAGCGCACTCCCAACATAACAGTGACAGACGACATTTACCAACCAAGAGGTCAGTGTGACAGCAAGACAAGCGAGAGGATTGCTAGGATTTGTTGAGAAGAGATATTGCAGCAGGGATGAAGGATCAACTGTGTGTATTATGACACCTGGGGAGACAGGGGCACCTCCCAGACTGGGAGATGGGAGGAATGTGAACACAGCAGAGGGGCTGAGAGACACAATGCAGAATACTCTTTGCTTTCTTTGCCACCCTCCGTTTGTAGATGATGTTTAAGACGATCTGATTTGCCACCAGTAATTTGCAACTTATTCTGACTAACATTCCCAGCCTTTTACAATCAATGGTACTGATGTTTCCAATCCAGCAAGAGACACAGTAAAGACGCTGTCAATAAAAGACTTGCAGAAAAGTCCTAGGATGGTTCTATCTACCTTGAAATATCTTGGTTTCCTTAAAAATAATGGACATGGCCACCTCTCTTTGATTGCAGAAGTGCTTGGAGATGCTGGAAATGACAAATATTGCCCAATTTCAGCAGCTTTTGTGATCTAGGCTTGGTCCGCCCTAGGATGAGAGACCTCCAAGGAAATTCAGTTCTCCTGGAAATCCCAAGGAACTCCTGCTGAAGTTCAATGCCAGCATCTGGGCATTTTGTTCTACAGACACCCAGTTTGGGAGGTGGATATCTTACTGCTTCTGGTCTTCTTCGTCAGTGCTCCACCAACCGCGAGTCACCTAATTTCCTAAACAATATACTGTAGAAACATACATGACAGGGCTAGAGACAGGCTATTTTCTTACATGCAAACAAATCAGACTTAAAAAAAACAAAACAAATCAGCCTGTCACCACAAAATCACACTACTAACTGCAGCAGTAAAACCGCTCCGCTCTCACGCTCCTGATAAGACCCGTGCCAGCGCCAGCCTCTTCTTAAACGTTTATAAAAGCTCTTAGTGTCGCCACCCCCACAGAAAAACTTACATAAATGCACACAAAATTCAAGTCTGCGGCTCCATTAAAAAGAAGAAAGATAACAATCTCACCTGTTTGCACGGCAGACGGACCTTTCGGCCCGTTTCCTTTTTTTGGTCGCAGTTTCATTTCTGCCGCCCTTCACTGTCTTTATTTGGAGTACTTTTTTTTTTTTAAATGCAGGTCAGCTAAATTCGGGCGACTGACAAACAAACGCATTAAAAACGCAATCTCGTCCACTCCAAACGGGCACTATTCAATACCAGCCATTTAAGAGAAACCTCAGAAAGCCCGCAGGCGCAGTAGGCAGGAGAGCGGCCGGCACGCCCCTTCTCAATCACGCACCAATCCCGCGCCGGTGTTGCGTGACGAAAGGAGAGGACATCCAATCAGCGGCTGGCAATGAAATTCCAACCAGGAAGCGACTTGGTCCCTTCCGACCAATCAGCGTTGGAGCGAGCTGCGTTGGACCGCAAGCTCGTGATTAAGATCTTACAGAGCGGGGGTCAGAGAAAGCGTGTTGCTCTTTGAGGTGCAAGAACGACCACGAGGGATGTATTTCACAAGGAAAATAATTTTTTATTCTTGTCTTCTTGAGCCCTGTAGCACGAGTGTGTGATCATAAAAACCCCCATCAAACTAGGGTATATTGAAATCCGGGATTCAACACACGTACCCCTGACGTTCAGGCGTGCACAGTAATACGTTCTCGTATCTTTTTTGTGTTTGGGGTTCCATACCTCCTCCGTTTGAAACCGGTCGATTCTTACATATTGGTTCACAGCAGCACGGTTGGGGATTTTTAAATGAAAAGCAGAATGTTATCACATTAGCAGCTGAATTATAATCATGCTGCGACAGCAGCCATAGTGCACACACTACACATCAGCTACCAGTGGGAAGGAGAGCAGAGGGATGAAGCCAGTTCATAGATGGGGGGGTTTAGGAGGCAATGACTGGTAAGGGACAGAAACGCCCTGGGAGTTTTAATGACCACAGAGAGTCAGGACCTCAGTTTTATATCTCACCCAAAGGACAGCACCCTTTTACAGTATAGTCTCCCTGTCACTGCTGGGGCATTAGGACCCACACAGACAACAGGGTGAGCGCCCCCTGCTGGCCCCACTAACACCTCTTCCAGCAGCAGCCTCAGCTTTCCCAGGAGTCTCCCAGGTACTGACCAGGCTCACACCTGCTGAGCTTCAGTCGGCTGCCAGCTGGGAGTTACAGGGTGATATGGCTGCTGGATGTTGTGAATGACTTATAAAGTTTGTAAAACAGCAGAATGTGCCGCATAAGCATCACTGAAACAGAATAAACAAGAGGTAATTATTCACACCAATGTTTGTGGGAGTGTGAGCAAAACAAAGCTGTGTTCACCAAGTGGGTATCCTGGCTTCCATCAAGAAACGGTAGGAGTGGAGCCTCTGTCCTTTCCACTAAGACTGCGAGAAACCCAGTGAGCTGGATGAGCCATCTCTCACGTGCAGACGTGCCGATGTTCTCAAACATCTGTGCAAACACATAACTTGTAGAACATCTCAGCACCCATCTCTCTGGAGAAACTTGCGTTTGTTGATAAGCCGGAACTCTATCAGAAAAACAGACAAACAAACAAACACCTTCTGTGAAAATGGTTGTTAAGGCCGTGAGTTTATCCTTTCCCACTACACGGTCGGGAAAACATAACATCTGTGGGTGCTTCTCAGACACTGTTGCCAAGGCAACAATTCTGACGCCGAGCAAACTTTCCCATGTGCCCGGGGGGCTCTAAATGGACCCCCACAGCCCGCTTGTCCTGATCCAGGAGAATATTCTGGACCCCGTGGCCTCGCTGGCCTCGCTCCCGGACTCTTCTCCTGTTTTGCCCCAGAATGCTGCAGGACTCTCTTTCTCCTACTCCTTACACTGTCTCAGTTTCTTATTTATTAATTTTAGTATTAGTAGTATAAGTAGTAATTTGCACTTTGTGATAGATAGATACTTTGTTGATCCCTTGAGGGAAATCGCAGTGCAACAGCAGGTTAACTCAGCACAGTGTAACGAATGATCCAATAATAACACAATACATACTGTACAATGCAATCAGCCGAAGTGCACTAAGAAGAGTTACTCACAGTCCATAACATGCAAAGAACAAACCAGAACAGTACACAAAAAGTTGTATTGGACGATATAAATATAAATGTATTGCACAAGTCCCTGGCACATATTGCACCAAAACGGTTGTAAACGGGAGAGTTTACACGGGAAAGCCAGATGGAGCAGAGAGTTGACTGTTTAGTCCAAAACCAGGTCAATGTCAATGTTGCCCCTGCCCAGATGCAAAGTGTAGACTGACTACAATGTCTATGTCAGTCTCTCGTCTGCATTTGCACCGTGGACCAGGAGGAACGATATTTCGTTCCACTGTATACTTGTAAATGGCCGGAATGACAAATGAACTTGAACTTACCTACCTAGTCTTCCAACCCTGCGACAATCGCTCACTGTCCGCTCCCTCGTACTCCGCTCTCCTCCTCTCATCCCGCTCCGAGCCTCTTCCCCAGGAAACACCAGCTTCAGCTTCCCCGGTCTCCGATCCGAGATCGTACCGAACGGACTCATTTTAAACGCCACAAACGGAAAAAAAACCCGTGGAATTTTGAAATAACACGCCCAGCAAAAGTTGTCGACCTTGTCCGGGTTTATGATATTCACCAATTTAAACGTTTAAAAATATTTCTTAGACAAATAACTAAAATCGTAACCTCAGATGCATACTGTAATGCCCCTTCTTGCTGACATTGTGAAGGCGAAAAACGTGTGTGGTTAGTTTCAAATTTGTGTTTCAATATGTGTCACCTGTTTTGAACTGCTAACTTGATCCATATGCTGAATCGGAAAAAGATGGTTTGTATGTTCAGAAAATTATGAATTATATACAGAAACTTTAAAAAAATATCTGAATATTCTGAACTGAAAAGATAATAACCGACCCAAAAAACATAAGAAAGAATATCTGAAAAATTAGCTTTCAGCCCAACTAGCCCATTCAAATCTGATATGCTAGCATCTCGGTCTGGGGCTCAGTTCCACGCGTCTTGCAAGCCCTGTTTGGGTTATAATGAGTGTCTGTGCAAGGAGGAACTATGATCAAGGGAACCTCACAGAACAAGATGGAAAACACAGCAACCCACAGGGACACACAGTGTGATTCAAGCTTAAAGTCAGCACAGTCCTGAGACCTGTTGTCCCACAGCCTGATAGACGTCCTCAGCGCAAACACAACTGTGTAACATTACTGCTGCCGCCTGAAACACAGTGGGGTGAAATGCACGCCAAAGTTTCTTTCTCAGTTTTGTCATTTCAAATTCAATTTCGTCAGCAAGTGACTTCCATGATCTTATTAATCAACAGCACCAAGTGCGCCTTAAAGAGAAACAACGGTTTTCATTCCTGTTAAATCTGGAAAAGAAGAGAGTCTGACAGCTTCACAATATGGTGAAATGTGCAGGAAATCTCACTATGCACTGCCCAAGATTTGAAATCACAACGTCAGATTGATTGGACTGAATTTCGATTAGCAATCGGGTATTTTTAAACTAAAATATGTTTCTATAAATATCAGAATGAAGTTTGATTAATTCTAGCTTATATAAACTTTGTCCATTTCCATATGTAACACCTGCTTAGTATAAGAACAAGGGAAGGCGAATTGTATTTACACCCTACATGTTTGTATTTACAGAGAATGTAGGGATTACACTGGTTTTGCCAAGATTATATTCACATCATCTAATGATGCCCACTTTCTGAAAGAGGAATCATCACAATGCAATTGAGCACATACTTCAAGTAGATGAAAGGTTAGGTGTCCTCTGCGAAAGGCTAAGATAGCCTCTCAGTGGGCTCTTCAAACAGAGCACAGTCGCCGCTGTGACGTCAAACAATAAATTGAATATTTGATCAGTCCTGGTTCTACTTCTGCTGACGTAATACAAACTAAAATGCCGCGGTGCGTTGCAGTTTGAGCCATCGAGGTGTGGCTAGCCGCATGCTTTAATGAATGCTTTCATGATGTACCGGTGCATTTCAGACCATTTTACGACTCTGTATACAATCGCACCAACAAGCCTGCTGCACCTACCCTCGGATGCTGTCTTAGTGATAAGTGCGTACATGGAAGCCTGTTTCCGGGAACAAATACCAAAAACTGGAGCTGTTCATTGCACTATCCATTTATTCTCTCTTTCATAGGCAGAGAATAGACATCCGTAAATAAGCAGCCAACATATGTTGATAAGTAAGTTGAATGTTGGAGAAGTCCCGTGGTGACTGGTTTAATGTGAGGTAGCAGTGCACTCGCACCTGCAGTCCAGACTCGCAGGGGGGCAGGGCTCGCTGAGAAACTTTAACAAGGGTCCGCAGAAAGCCGTCCAGAGCCCCCGGCAAAGCTGGGACTGTCCTGTCCTTCGGCACCGTGATATAAAGGACTGGACCTGCATCCATTTTCAGGGCTAAAGTAGCTCTCTGCTCTTCAGTGGTCTTATTTTCTCTCTGTTCCCGTCTGTACATCGCTTTGGATTCCAATACTGCACGAGAAGATTCCCCCTGTCATTCTGGGCACTGGTAGGGGATTAAGAAGAAATGGACTAAAATAGTTCTTCGTGTCAGGGACCAGTAGGTGGCAGATTCAGACCCTGTGCGGGGCTGAGGTGCACGGGCGAGGGAGTGAGAGAGTGTCCAGTAACCGAATTCCAAATCGTAATAATAATAATAATAATAATAATAATAATAATAATTGCTTACACTTACATAGCGCTTTTCTGGACACTCCACTCAAAGCTCTTTACAGGTAATGGGGATCCCCTCCACCACCACCAGTGTGCAGCCCCACCTGGATGATGCGACGGCAGCCATAGTGTGCCAGAACGCTCCCCACACACCAGCTCTCAGTGGGGAGGAGAGCAGAGTGATGAAGCCAGTTCAGAGAGGGGGATCAGTAGGAGGCCATGATTGGTAAGGGCCAATGGGAAATTTGGCCAAGTTACTCTGACGCCCCACAGTTCACACCTGCCACGTCGGGCTGAAGGACGGTCACACTCCGATTTTGTCTCCGTGTTACGGCGACACGCTACCGCCCGCGGGTTATAAAAGGATGAAAACGGGGAAGATTCCCGCTCTCTTAATCTCTCTCTGTCTTGCTAGTTATTTCATCTGCTCCGTGACTACCCCCCCCCAAAAAAAAAAAAAACTGCCAGTGAGCCTTTAGTCAAGTGATATATATATAAATGAATATAAGTAATACTGGAATTACAAGTAATAGTCCACCAGATGGCTCTACTCCATTTTCCTTAGTTGTAGGAGTCGCCCGGCTGTTCTAGTTTTTGCACCAGGAAGCGAAGGAGAAAACCGGGAAGAATTGAGGAGCTTGTGGACAGTTGAGGAGAGCTAGCGTGAGAGAAAGATGTCGGATCGGTAGTCTAATGTTCTGTACAGCCAAACTTTACTTCAATATATAGTTCATTGTTCACTTTATGAAGCTTTCATTCCGTGTTCCTTGTCTTTTAATACTACAGGATTTTAAATGATACAAGGGCTCGCTTTTACAATAAAACTTCGATCACGTGTAATGCAACACTACCTTAACACAGTTGTTAAATTGAAAGGGACTTTGTGGACGATAGGAACACTCCGGCTGATAGTTATAAGGAACAATGGTTACACGATCAAACATATTCGGGACTATTCTGTCATTTTCGCTGTAGAGGTTTTATTTTTGCAGCACGCATTTCGCGACTATACTACAGCACAGAGTATCCGCTAACACGTTTCCTTTAATACACACATTAACAAACAGTTTACTTCTACAGTCTAAAAAGGCACTTTCGGATTTTACCCTTTCTACCAGCAGCTGAAACATACGTTAACCTTAATTAACCTGAGCACAGTACTGTATTTCATAAATCTGAGACTGATAAATGTAAAGTTTCTTAGCAGAAACATTGCAATTTTAGTTTTAAGAAAGTAAACAAAAGACCATCAATAAGACGACAAAACGTCATGGAAACTTTGTGCGAAAGATTTAAGTTCGGCGTGTTAAAAAGTAGTAACGCAAGATGACGAGCCTTGAAAACAGCTGACCTGTGCTCAGCTCAGCCTGTCTTGCCCTGTGTTTTTTGGGTCTTTAACGACATCTAGTGACACACAGGCGAATAGTCAACATTATGGAGCACAAGGGGCTTTGAAAACATGAGGCAAGTGTACGCTTCGGTTGGTTATTTTAGGAAATGGCATTATAATATAAAATTGAGTTTTTCGACCAGACGATAATGTTTCATGAAATTGCACGGAAGAACATAAGCGAGGTTATAAACAAGAGGTCCTTCTGGACCGTTTAGCAGTTAGTAGCAGATCGCAGAAATCTCATCCAGCCGTTTCTTGAGAGAAACCGGGGTATCGGCTTCAACAACAAGTCTGGGTATCTTGTTCCAGACCCCCACAACCCTTTGGGTATAGAAGTGCCTTCTGTTCTTCTACATGGTTCCCACGTGTGTCCTCTGGTTCATGTTTCACTGTTCCTTGTGAAGAAACGCGTCAGTGCCTTTGAGGATTTTGGATACACGTATGTTCAGTTCTATGTTCTAACCACCCCCAGGCATGTAAAGGGAAATTAAAAGGCTCTTATGAGGATCATTTCAGGTATGAAAACCAACTGAGAGCACTTGTTCATGAACTGTTTCTTTACAGTGTTTTTAAAGCAAACTGCATGTGCCGTTTCCCAGTGTGATTAAGGTTCGTGTCGGTATTATTCCATTCTAGAAACATTAAGCTTCTCATCAATAAAGTTCAGGTGCGTGGGTCACCTGGAAGCAAATTGAAGACCAGTACACCATCTGACGTAACATTGAATATTACAGCTGTTAATATGCTATATTAGTGCTGACTATGCTATATTATAGCTGCCTGTGCTACAGTATATTAGTTGTTGCCTGTGATACCTTATCACTGCTTATGCTATATTACTGCTGCTTGCGCTGTATTATTACTGTCTATGCTATTTTAGAGCTGTACGCTCCTTTGAATGACCAGCACATCACTGCGTTTGTCTCTGCAAATCTCAGCTCATGCAGCTATAAAACTGTCTAACAAGCATTAGACGTAATATGAAGAAATGTCAATAAAATATTTTAAAAGTCTGAATGAACTGGTTAATGGACCTTGCTATTAATCCAGCTGTTGTACACACGGAAGTGCAGTTTCTGTTTCTGCTGATCTAGAGCTGAAGAGATTTCCACAGCCCTTTCTTTTAGAATCTGCAGATCTTCCACAGCATTTCCAGTGGACTCGGCAGCAGGTGGAAGAGTGATGCCACTCTCTGATACTGCTGGAAGCTCACAGATGCCCGACACACCGTGTGGCACAGCGCTGAACACCACTCTGGGGGCTCCCTGGCAGACTCAGCCTACCCAGCTCAAGTTTCACTAGTTTTCACCAGGCATCCCAGTCACGGTCAGCTGATGATGTAGCCCGAGCCTGTACTGTCTACACCTGGACAATGCACGTTTTATTCTAATACTGAAGTGTGCAGCCCTCAGAAGCCACAGTGAATTCATTTGATTGAGTTGCCTGGCAAGGCAGCTGTCCAGTGATTTGTTAATAAATAAATACACCACAGACATGTTGCGTGGGACAGATAAGGCGGCAGTATTTACAATTCTCAAAGGGACTGGCACAGGAGAACATAAGAACAGGTACTAACAAGAGGAAGCCACTCGACCCATCCAGACTGTTAGATACAGTAGGAACTGATGCGAGGCTCTCATTCAGCTGTTTCTTGAAATAAACGTAGTGACACGTGACCTTCGTCCTCAAGAAAGAATTGACAGCAAACTGCGTGACACCCGGAAACATTAAGTGTTAACAAAAACCGCTCCAGGTACTTTTCGTGGACGAGATGGAGCGCAGTTTGTGCGCCCCGTTGCTTTCTGGAGTGTACTTCCAGACGAGTAAGACACCAGACCCGCACCTGGTGTGAAGCGTGTTCAGCTCGCTCAAGGCAGGATCTGCGGTTTTGCCGGGTGATATCCCTCTCAGAAAACTGATCCCTCCACCCACACACAGCTCACTTTGCTGTACACAATACAGCAAGAGCGTGCTGGAATTCTCAAGCCGAAGCAGAGTGATACTGGTTTTGGACAGGGCAGAAGATCACATTCGCTGCTCCTGTGTTGTGTTGTGTGTGAAGCGCGATCGGGAAGGGGGTGAGGCTTTGCACAGATTGTAGTGTATAATGGCACCCCAGAAGGCATGAGAACCGGCCAAGAACTTGTGTATCATTGCACCCCATTTCTCTTCCTGCGATTGTGTGGTTGCGTTTCTCTTGTGAAGAACTGCCCGAACTGGTGGGGGGGCTCCGAGAACCTCCCTTCCCTTTGTCGAGGAACAAAAAACACATCACTTTTGAAGTAAAAACACCGGAGGAAACGAGGCTTTTAATGTGGTCTCAGCCAAGGCACCGCAGAGTAGCATCAGTAGGGTGGGAGTGGCGAGGGCACAAGCCCTAGAACCCCGATCCGTTACAATAACAAAAGGACAGACAATGAAATGTGGGCTATTTCGAAGTCGCAAATGTGAGATAAAAAGTCGCAATTGCGAGATAAATTCGGAATTCTGAGTTACTAAGTGCAATTCTGAGATACCATAGCGCGTTTGTTTTTTCACTCCCTGGCGGAAACGGGCTTCCATAATTTCTTGGCGTCTGAGGGATACTCGTTTATTTGGGCTCTTCGCAGTGTAATACTCTAGAAATGTTGCTGACTTGGACTTTTCCATTATTTGGTCTTTTTTTTCCCCCTTGGAAATAAAGGATCTGTAGAGGCAGCACATATTTGTCAGTGGATTTATCAGTCTAATTTATTCGATGTTAGTTAAGCGTCAAATTCAGCATTGTGGAACTGGTACGGCTTCAATGCTAAACACTGCACCGAGAAGTCAGTCACAGGGTTAGTCGCTGCTCTCATCCCTTCAGGAAAGTTGCCATGTCTGTTCGTCATTAGTATTCTCCCCACAACGACTCTGTCCTCCGCACAGTCATGTAACCCCGGTCCCACTCCTCTGCGCGCAGAGACACCGCTGATCTCTCAAGGCGCCACCCGTTTGTCCCCAGACGCCTTTGAAATGTGTCTTGGGCCCTGATGAGAGACAAACGATTCATACTGTAAATATCTGGGACGGAGAGGAAAAATAGGAAACAAATGTTAAGTTTCAACTCACACGCAGGAGTGTAATGAGTTAAGACTTTGTTTATTTTAAAAGGGGAAAAACGTGTACTGGAATTACATTAAGCACTTTGCGTAGATTTTAAAGTAAAAAACGGGGCACTTTCACTGTTGCTCGAGTTCCTGTCGGGCCGAGTCCGGGGTGGTAAGTAGGGCTGTGACTGGATTTCTCCCGGGCCAGCGCACTCCAAATTCCTTCCCCGTTGTTAAGGGAGACGGGTTCTGGAGTCATGGAGAAGCAAGCGCTGCTGGTCGCCGCTTTCCTGCTGCACATTCTCGCTGTTGCAGGTGAGATTTTTTTTTTTACTGTTTTAACCAAACCATACCTGTTTCCGCGTAAAGAAACGGCGTGTTTTCCGCGAGAGCGTTACAAGCGTTTTTAAAAAACTCCCGTACAGAGGATACTGTTGGATTTTAAGGAGTCTAAAACATTTTTGAGGGGTTTATTTTAAAGCCTTTGTATTTAGGCTTCTTAATTAATCAGCTGATATTTTGGTATATGTTTACTGTTTGTGCCGAAGAAAGCTACGCTGAAGGTTATTCGAGTTTGCGGGCAGGTACTGTACAATGCTACACGCACAGCACATCGACATGGCAGGGTCGTACTTTGTAAAAGTCAGCAAAAAGAAGATGGAGGAGACCGTGAGCAGCAGAGAGCATTCCCCTCCCTGTCGTCATTTTAATTAGTTTTGATCAATCAAATCAGGATTCGGTAAACTACAAAACCTGCCGCACTTCCAAGCGCCTTGGGGAGCCGGATTCAGGGCAGGGCAGTCAGGTGTGGGTTGGCGCTGGCGCTGGACTGGAGACTGCGTGAAGCTGTCGTGCTCTCCTGTGGACGTGGGCTATTCGCGAGCGCTCCCCTGGCCATGTTAATTGGTGTTTATGAGTGCGCCTGGTGATGGCCTGCCGTTCTGACTTGCAGACAGTCCTGCCCTGTATTCTGTGCTCCAGGCTGCATCAATCCTTAACCAGGAACAGGCTGCTATCGGATGATGGAGAGAACTCACATCGCACAACACTCCAGTTCCAATGAGGCCCCGTTACAGAACAGGTCAAGGTTTAGTCCTTTACTGAAAGGAAAAGAAAGGCGTTCCGCTGCCCGAGCCTTCTTCAGGTGTCAACGCACACCTGCAGAAGGCTCCACAGCTGAAAGGGGGTGTTCCTTTTCCTTTCAGCACGGACTGAACCTCTAGCTGTTCCACTGCAGCCTGCGCATGCTGAGGCAGGCCCCTGCCCGGAATTGACAGAACTCTTTGTGTAGCTCACGGTTGTGTAGCTGTTCCTTTAGGGGCTGGCGTGGTCTTTGAAATAGACGGTCCTGTAACGGGAGCCGGTCCTGACTCCCGTGTAGTGTAGTGCATCTTTAGGACCCTATGCAGAGGGTAAAATCCGGAAGAGACCGGAGAAGGGCGACAGGGAAACACGACGGGATCAGGATGGGATGACTGACGGGGGGGCGTGATGGCTGTGCTCCGGTGCTCGGTGAGGCCTGGCGCGGGGCAAACAAGTCCAAAACAATCCGGAAGGGGAAACCAGGCAGCAGTCCAAAAGTCCACTGCCGGGTGATCCATCCAAACAGACACAGGAACGGGGAACGAGGACGAGGAATCAGGAACAACAAAGTAAAATCACATCGGAGCCGGGTGCTCCGAGCCCCGGACCCAGACGGTCAGGAGGCCGGGGAATAAGACCCACCCTTGGGCTACGCATGAGCCCGGGGAACAGGCAAGCCTTGTAGCGTCCATCTTCCAACGCAGAGTCGAGAGCTACGGAAACGCCACACTTAAATAACAACCAGCAAACAGGGGGCAGGCGCACGCAATATCGGAACTTAAATAGGAAAGGGTAGGAGCGCCCTCTAGAGGAGGGATGACGATCGTGACAGATCCGGCACTTCATTCTCATAGCCACCCAGAGCAATCGGCAGAGAGGCTCCCGCCAGAGGGTAACTCTTCCTCGTGTTCACTCTCGCTGGCAGAGGCTGTGGGGTTTAGCATCAGGAATGCGCAGCTGGGGAGGTGTGTGCAGATGTGGGCGGCCAAGGGCAGGGGCAGGGTGTCTCTGGAGGACTGCGCGCCCGGGTCAGAGCTCCAGCTGTGGCGCTGGCACCCAGACACCCAGATGCTGACCAGCCTACGGACTGGGGAGTGCCTGAGCGCCCCGCGGCTCCGGGAGCACGAGCCAGTGCGCCTGCAGCCCTGCCGGGCCGCAGACGGGGAGGGACAGGCCTGGGGCTGCTCCAGGAAGGGCCACCTGACCCTGCAGGGCAAGGCGCTGCACCTCAGCGCTCGGCTGGGCTCCGCCAAGGTCTTCCTCTCCAGAGACCGCGGCCCCAACAGCAAGTGGAGGACTCTGGGCAACCAGAGCATCTGCGCCGGGGCTCCCCAGGCCCCCTCCCAGCATCGCCATGACAGCACGGCGGCCATGACAACCACCGCTCAGCGCCTGGAAGCACCACCCGCCTACAGCACGCCCCTGTCTGGCAGCACAGTCTCCTCAGAGAGTAAGAGCCGTCACCCCGCTGCAGCTGGAGACGCATCATAGCAGCAAAGCCATGCCAGGCGTCGAAGCTCCTGTAGAACTCGCGCCTGTTTCTGTAGTGACACCACGCCTGTGTGCTTCTAGTGTCTCATCTGCTTTTTAGAGCGCATCACATCATCTGACTCCGCAGAGTCCTGATGGGCATAACATATCAGGACCGTATTAATAGTGCTGTTTGTCTCTTAGACGCCATAACTGTTGTTTTCAGGTCTGAAGTCAAGAACCTCAGAATCCCGTCTCTTCTTTTTAAAGTCCTAGATGAGTTCATTGTTCATTGTGACGCTACCTTGATTTGATGGCATCTTTAAATCGTGAACTCCATAGGAAAACTGTCATACCTCGGTTTAATTACGTTACCAAGGAGAACTGGAGACAGAGAGACGGGTCTTGAGTGACCTCACTGGTGCAGATGAAGTTCAGTAATTAATGAATGTCGTAGCTGGTGACAAAGTGGCAGGGCTACACATACAGACTACAATTGCACACACTGGGAACAGTGAACAAAGTGTAACATGAAGTGTAACATGAAGTGGACTTATTCAGTTTCTCTTTTACAAGAGTGTGTGACAGGACTGTCTCATATTGAATGGAAATTCTTGTGTTTCCAGAGGTTGACTTGGGTGCCCCAGTGGGAGATGACTTTGCACTGTCAGCCCCCACTGCTGCAGCCTGGAAGAATGAGCTCACGCCTCTGCCTGACACCAGCGTTCCCCCGGCGGAGCCCTCTGTAGCCTTCATTAGTGTGGACTACGGTGAGTGCTGGACAGCGACGCTCTGGCCCAGCATTAGGAGATCTTCATCGCATCATGCACTTGCTGATACTCTAGACTTGTACTCCTTGTGCTTATGGAGCTGGATGACTCTTTATTTTTTAATGAAGTTGATGGATGCAATAGTTTCAACTGGGCTCCCTCACCACTGGTCTGGAGCTGATCTTAGTTGTTCTTGAACGCTCTTTCCGGAGTCTGTCCTTTCCAGGCCTGTCCATGTGATTGCAGTCTAGCACAAGGATGGGGGAGGCTGAGCTGAAACCCAGGAGGATTGTAATGCCATTGTCCATAAAAAGCATCAGCAAATCTAAACAGAAGAATAGATCCTGCAGATGTGGAAACGGACAGATGTTCTGTATATACATTTTTTAATATATTTTTTAAAAGCTTGTCAGCATGAGGTCCTTTAAAAGGAAAGACTTGAATTGCCGTCAAAAAGAAGCAGAAATTACTGCAACCTAAAGCTCCTTTTAAAGTTTGCTTTTGTGCTCAAACTGACAAAGCGCTGACAAGTTTTAACAGCATTCTGGATGAGCATGTTGTTAATCCTAATTCTTGTTAAACCATTGCATTACTTTATTTAGTTAAGTGGGAGAAACTCCTGCCTTTGTCCTTTCTGATACATTCTGTAGAATGAATACTAAACTGATCGTTATTGAACCTGAAAACTAGCACTTTCCGAGTACAATACTGTTTGGTGGGTGGCGCTGTGGTGCTGTGGTTAGCATTGCTGTCGCACAGAGCTGGCCCTGGGTTGGGGTGCTATTTTCATTGGTTTTACTGTATGTCCTCCCCATGTTTACTGTTTACTCTACTGGTAGATCTATCGGCATCTGTAAAGTTGGCCCTGCTATGAGTGTGGGCATGTCTGTGATTGTGTATAGCCCTGTAATGGACCGGCAACCAAACCAGGGTGTATCCTGCCTTCCGTCCTCTGCCTGCTAGGATAGGCTCTGTTTATGACAGTAACATGAAAATGGCAAAGAGGGGCAGCTCCAATGATAAAGAACAAGAGGCTGATGGAGCCCTCGCCATCCCCACCAGGATGTTATCCCCTGGGTCAGCTCCCACCCCTAGAGTCTTCAGGACGTGTGTGCACGGGGTGTGCAGTGTGTTCTGGTGCTGAGAGCTGACCTGGGGCCGCCGTCCTCTTCCACCGACCCTGTGTGCTGTTTTCAGGGGTGAGCTGGAAGATCGCCATGCTGGTCCTGTGCTCCCTGGCTCTGCTTCTGGGCTTGACCATCCTCATCCTCAATGTCCACTACAACAGGTGAGGTTCCGGTCAGAGTCTCAGTCTTTAGTGCCTCGTGCACGGCCTGTCTTTTATCTTCTATTACAGGTAAGAGATGTTGTCAGTTTGACTGGGAGCTCTGTTTCCTGTAATACACGTGAATAAGGGGACTAATGTGGGCAATTTAAAATTGCTTTATAACACAGCCACAGCCAGAACCTTGCTCCCTGACGTGCTGCACATGTGTCACAGACAGCGGCCGTGGTCCATGTGTTTTTCATGCTGCTGTGTGCCCCTCAGGAAGAAGAAGATCGTGTGTGTGTTGAAGTCCTACAGCCGGGGGGACGCGAGCGGCCAGGCGGCCCGTGGGGTGCCGGACGAGAGGGCGCCCCTCACCCAGCGCCCCCCCCAGCCCTCCCGCTCCCCCTCCCTGCGGCGCGGGGAGATCCTCATCGAGTGGAAGGACGGGACGGTCACCCCTCTCTTCGACAACGGCAGCTACCTGATAGACTGACGGGGGCGCGTCGGCGTGTGTGCGCTCATGTGAACATTGCCGGATCTGTATGTATGGATTGTGCCTGGAGGGTGATGAGGATTCTGAATTATTCATCAACGGTTCATTATAAAGAAATCAATCTTTTATAATTTAGTGTGTTCCAGGATAACCTCTCCCCCTTTTTTTTCCTCCCATATTTCAAAATTCAGAATCTTAGTGTTTGTATTTCCGCTATGAGGAAATGCAGTTTGAGGAGCGTCTCCAATATTTTGCTCAGACTCTTACTAGCCAACCGTTAGCTTATTCGAACCAAGGGGACAATATTTCCTTCCCTTGAACTGTGACCGTGACTTCGGGAACCCATCTCGGGCCAAGGAGGGGGTTGTGGGCCAGCAGTGGGCTCAGTCAGGGCAGAGCGATGGGCGCTCAGTCGCTCAGATTTAAATCAGTCGGTCATGTACCCCAGTGTGCGTGGGTGTGAGAAAGCTGTGTCACATTGCGTTTGTGTGTTGTAGATCCAGCATGTTCTTGGTCTGTTGCTGAGGGTAAATGGGGAAAAGAGAGCTGGACAGGAGTACCTTTTAACAGAGCTGCGAGGTGTACAGGTTTTACCCAGTACAGAAGGAAACTCTTTATTAATAAAACATCCCCTTTTAGAAATTGTTGTCAAGATCGCACATCATTTGTTGATCAGTTATTTTTTATTTCTTAATTTTAAGATAGGGAAACATTTACAGCACTTTGTAATACCAGTTTGTTTTTTTCCAAAAAATGTTTAATAATTTGAAAAATATTAATTACATTCTTATATCCTTCTTTTGTGTATTAAACGGAATGCCACCGAATGTCTGACCTTATGAACTTGAAAGTGGTTGAAAATGTAATGTTTTTTTTCAGTTTTAAAATGATTTGAACACTACTATTTTAATTCTAGAAAATACTAAACATCTGCACAAAATGACCATAGCTGGTGCCCTTACTGGCATTTTTATACATTCTAGCATAACATCATAGTGTATTTAGAGGGTTGATTTATAGAACCTTTGCCTTCACAGATGTTTTGTAAGGCATTGTAATTCTTTTGGGCCGATTGTGCTATTCTATGTACAGTAGCTGCAAGAAAGCCCTTGTTGTTTATGAGGGTTCACTATTTGCTGTATTTGTCTAACTGGTGATTCTCAGTTTCTGTTGTAAAGGCTGTGAGGGTGTATCAGATTGTTAAATGACATAGCCAACAATTAACGCAAGGATCTGTACACTTGAAAACTGTGACCTAATGTTTCAATAAAGGACAGGCTTGACTCTGGACTGCTCTGTGTCAGTGATTTATGCGACGGTGAGGAAGAGAGAGCTGCTGAGAATCAGAGCCTGCAGGTTCAGTAGGGGGAATTTTGGATAGTGCAGGAGTTGGAGAGATGGATTTCCTGTTTGTTTTTATATGCAACTACTCATGCTATAATAACGCCACAGCTAATACAGTTAACATTACTAGGACTAATCTTTCACACTACTGTTTGCTTACAATTATGATGATTCAGTTTCAATAAGACCAATTGTGCTGCAATCTTCGAATCTGTCTTGATCTGTCTGGCTGGCTCACAGTGTGGGGTGCCCCAGTGCACTGGAGGTGTCTCAGGGCATGCCTGTTGAGAGTATCTGTCTAGGCATTGACAGTTTTCCCACAGAGGTGGGACTCAGGCCCTGAGATCTCCAGGCACTAGTTTTAAGAGCAGGGGTGGAACCCCAGAGTGATTGCCAAATCCCACTGAGAGCTCACAAAATCTCTCCTGCATGAGTTCCTCCCTTACCTTTTCACAGGGATGGTTCCCCACCCATTCCCTCTCAAACTGTTCTCAAGGCACAGCTCTGGGATGTTCCCTTCTTCTAAGAATGTTTGCCACACTGATGTTGCACAATAATTATCACTTTTTCCCACTGCTTCTACAATAATTAAATGTACTTTCTTCTTGCTGACCCTTTGCCACCCTTCCCCGCCCGCTGGCGAACCCAGTGTTGCTCTCTGATGCCCGGTGCCTGTTGCATCAGCGGTACCTTGGCATTAGACAGTGTGACAACTGGCTTTATGTACCGATGCAGAACGACCTCTCTGTTCCTGTGCTCGTGTACAATTACTGGTTCAACTATTTTCTTCCGGCAAGATCAGAAAGCAGCATACAGTAAATCAGACCTGTTTTTCATACAAGCTTTTCTGTCTCTGGCGTGGAATTGTCGAGCTTCTGAGTGGTGAGGGGGTGAACGTGGGTACATGGTTTTGCTGCTAGGACAGAGGTATGGGGGCATGCAGAAGAGATTAAACGGACCAGTCTAAAAATATTCTTCTACAAGCCCTGTTGACGTTCTCTTTGTTAAACCTCTGCGAATATTGGGCCAAATCCTTAGTATAACAACAGCATCTGCTGTCAATGTCTCCATTGTTGTAGAAAGCCGTGGATTCATGAGGTAATGTAGCTTGTTTTTAATTAATATCCATTATTCTGTTTAATTTTCTGGAAAGGGTGGGGTCAGCTCAGGCGTCAGAGTGCTGGCAGTGCAGAGGCTTTCCGAGAATGTCTAATGATCAACTCAGATGCCGGTCGGTAACTCTTCATTTCTGGCGCTTTCTGACCCTCCTGTTGCCTCGAAGGTTCAGGCGGCGGATGGCGGTGGAATTGAGGATCTTGTCCTGACGTGCTCCTGACGGCTGTTCTTCAGGCTGCGAGGCCGGAGAGGCTGGATGTTGGGACCTGTCACTAGAAGAATGGAGGTTGAAATCCTGGGTGGGGTGCCACCGTTGTGCCCTTGAGCGAGGTACTGCACTCAGAGCGTACAAACGCTTGGCTGTGCGGATGGGTACGTGCTGGATGTGAGTTGCTTTGAATAAAAGCGTCAGCCAAATCTTAATAATTACACTGAGGTTATTCAACGAGGTGCTTTCTCTGTGAAAGAAAACACACAGGGAGTGGTTTGACCTCCTGTTCTGTTGTTTCCTACTTCTCAATATTCTTCTGAAGTTTGAGATAAAGGATATTGCTTCTCGCAACTGACGTACAAATTTCTATTACTTTTTTTTTGTAAAATCGGTATTGGAAATCCAATACCTTTCTATTTTCTGAGTTCTTATTCCTTCATCCCTTTTCTGTGTACTCAAGAGAATCGTAGCCCTACGTTTCAGCTCTATGTTGACGAGATGATCCAATGATTTTTTCAGAATCAGACCCAGAATCAGGATCACCCTCATTTGCCAAGTATATTTCATGTACAAAGAATTTACTCAGGTGTACTTGGTGTTGCAAAAACATTCTACATACAGTATACCACACAAACAAGACAATGGACTTCATTAAGTCAGAGCATATATAACTAGGAATTCTGGTTAAACAAAAAAAACAGCCCTAGGATAGAAACCGGTCAAGTAATGTAATTCTGGCTTTAATGGTCCCTTACTGTCTTCCTGAGGGACATTTATGAAAGACATGGTAATGTGGGTGGGAGGAGGCTTCAATCTTTCATGCCTGCTTTTTTGCTCAGGAATTGAACAAATGGTCAATGGAGGGCAGATGACAGCCAGTGATCACAGAGCGAGTAACACACTGCAGTTTGCCTTCGAAGCAGGAAGACACATTGCAAAACTAGTTCTAGAGAGTCAGAATGCTCTCAATAATGGGTCCACAGAACTGTAACAGAATTGGTCGAGAGACACCAAAATTTGTCGGTTGTCACAGAAAGTACATTCTCTGCTCTGCTTTCTTCGTGACACTGGTGAAATTCATGTCCAATTTAATTGTATCAGAGATCATAATTCCCAAAAACCTAAAGGACTCCACCATACTCACAGCCACAGCACTGATTTCCAGGGAGAGAGGTTCTGGAGAACTTAAGTTCTTAACACACCATGATACCAACCAACCTCCCTCCTGTACAGGGTCTCATCATCATTAGTGACCTACATGGGTGATGTCATCTGCAAATGTAATTCGTCTGATGGTGGAGTCGCTGGAGGTGCAGTCATTGGTGTACAAGGAATAGGGTAATGGGCAAAGCACACATCCTACCAGTCTGACAGATAAAGGTCACAGTAAATCCACTGGCAGATGGAAATTCAACAGTAACAATTTATTGTAAAGGAGTTCTTGAATGACACTATTAAACACGGGATTGCACTGAAATCATTTTTACATAGTGCCTGAAGACTGTAGATGTTGCAAAATGCAGTGAACAGCACCATCCAATGACCTGTTGACCCTACAGAACAAACCTAAAATCATCGGTTCCCACTGCTGGTCTTGGTGATCCACACATTTGCTGGTGTTCATTCCATCCCACCCCTGTTAGATAATTAAGCCTTACTTGATGTAAGAAGTCGCATTGTTCCAGGGGTGTCCAAACCTTTTTTTATTGGGGGCCAGATGGAGAAACAAAATATGGAGCAGCAGGCCACAGACTGCTGTACCTCTAATAATAAAATAAATATTAGAGATATAATACCAGATATGAGTGCATTCCAATAACCAAATTGCCTTTTAATTTAGGGGACTACCCTAATAGGTGTTTCGTTTCATAATGTCTCTTTACATTAAATTCCTTCATCACAGCAACTGATTCTTGGCAAATTACACACACTTGGTGAAAAAGTATTAATTTTGCCAGCATGGCTGGAATCTCCTGCATTCACTGTCAATTTTTTGTTTCTTTGGTTCCGCCATTTTGAAAAGCTTGCTAACGTTAAATTGCAGAATTAAAGTTCTGAAGAGGGTAAAGAGGAGGGAAGGGGGTAGCTAATCAGTTTTGAGATGTGATTTTACGTGATGGCGGCACATCATTTTACGTGATGACTACAAACATTTTGTTTGTAGTCACAGGTTTGGGATTTCATAATCATTTAGAAAATACAGCTCTTAAAGATCCAAGTAATAGGTTTATTCCCTGCTGAAAAGAGAAGAAAGAAAAACACAACGTTTCGGCCGTGGAGCCTTCTTCAGGCGTGAGAGAGACAGGGCAGTTAGCAAAGGTAATGTAGCGATTGCGCGTCACTAGCCGACTGTGACCGGGATCGCTGGGCGACGCCCACTGTGGGGCAGGCTCTCGCGACACAGCGGCTCCCGCGGTACCGCCTGTGACGGACACGCCTCCCCTGCAACTGGCACCGAGACCTCCGGCGGGGGGCGGGGCTGCGTGTGACGTGTTGAAAAGCGAGTGGCTGAAATGAGAGCGGATCAGGAACTCGCTCCGGCGCGACGTTGCGCGGCGGGTAGCTGCGAGGCAAAACGTGAGAACTATACAGCTAGCTGTTTCACATCAGGTAGTAATATTGTAACGCATACGGCCACCATTGCAGGTTGTGCGAGCCGGCTTACCAGCGCGGTGGCGTCACCGCCCTTCCCTGTGAATAGCAGGGACCGCAGCCGCTGGGCTGACGGGAGATCTCCCTTTCGCTCGACTGGCTGGGTCCTTGTTGGGTGACGCCGGAGGCCCGGGTTCGAGTCCCTGATGGTGTGGGGGCCGACTTGAGGCGGCAGAGGCGAGGGCGCGTACCCGCGTGAACCCCGGAGCGCTACAATATGTAATTATGGCCGATTGTGTTTGTGCAGCATTGGTCAACCTGGAAGCAAGGACAATGTCACTAAGGAATATTTTTTTATATATATAGTTTTTCAAATCTAGATTTTCTTAATTAGAGTTTGTAGTCTTCCTTTTGGAATATGTCTTTAGCGTCGTTTTGAAGTTAGTGGGCCGGGGAGTGGAATGTTTTCCCTTCACCGAATGTATTCATTTTTGTGTCATTTTCACATTCTTCCACTAGATGGCAACACATTACACGTTAGCGCTGAGCGTTGATACAGAGTTTAACAGGCCTTCCTCCAAAACGCGCTGGTTAACGGGTAGATATCATATTCACAAACGGAAAAAAGAGACAAATCTCAGTTTTTGATGTTCCGATTTGTAATTCCCTCTGGCGGTGTGGTGTTATGTGATCTTTTGGGGGTTCACTTAACTTTTTGGATACCTTTTCGCCTTCGGTTCTGTAATTTGTTGTTCAATAACATTTTGGAAAAAAAAGAAAATAATTTACTGATTAAGGTCAAGTCATCTGCATGCACTTTAATCCCCAGCATGTCGGGGAATATCCCAGGCTGTTTTTTTTTCGGATTTCTCTTAATTACACATTATTTCTGAAACCTGTCTCCTTATTAGAATTATTATCAATATGGTCGATTTGATTTGAATAATCGTCAATGTGGGGACAAATCTACATACAGTAGAGTAATAGAGTAGTCCCACGAAACCACAATGTGTTCTCCAGCTCTGCCCATTAACATGTATAATAATAAGATACAGCGTATTTACAGGCTTTCCTGAAGAGAACATGTCCTCATAAACACGCGACAAACCCTGACCTGCAGTCACATTGGCCGAAGTCAGAATAGCTTTGCCCTGTGGCAGGGAAAGAGCTGAAGGGCTTAGCAATGTGTGCAATGAAAGCAGTTAAAAAGATTTTCTAAAAGCATTTTGGAAAGCGTTTCCACTACGCCACAATGCAACACATCCAGACTTCTTTGCTTTAAATCAAAAACTAAAAATTGATTATAACTGTCAATATTGAAATAAAAAGATATGTAAAGGCGATAACAACATTTAGTTAGAGCACATTGTATGCTATGACTTCACAGGGTACAATGCAGATCTTCTTTTACACCAGAGAGCAAAAGTTTGATCGTTCACAAAGATGAGGATATTCATCTTTATCAAGCCTTAAAACTAAATCCAGGAAGTGATCAAGGTCCATAGAGCTTTTCCTGAGATAACCAGGATGCCCTGGAATTCCAGCACCCAGACCAGGCCGCTGTCAATGGGGGCAATACTGACTGTCTGTCTGTCTCTTCTACACCAACTGTTGTAGTGGCTTAATTACCACATTTTATTAGTGTGCTAATAATGCTGTTACCTTGTATTCATTGAATCTCTGTCTGTAAATTGCTGATGGCTCTGATGGATGGATTACTAGCAGCTGTATAACTCACTCTGTATTTACTTCTATTGTACTGATACAATTTCTAATTGTTGAAGTGAATTTAGGCCATCAAATGACTGCAGTTAACATACACTCAGACACATCTAGTCTCAGGGTGTTTGGCCAGATAAGGCATCCCTGGAATTACCCTCTGGGCCTCCGTCAATTTCAATTCAGTTCAATTCAAGATGCTTTATTGGCATGACCGATGAGTACGATCAGTGTTGCCAAAGCAAATTAAAAAAAAAGATTAACATGAATCAAAACAATAAAATAAAACCTACAGACATATTACAGACATTTACAACAAAGACAAATCATAAAACATTTACATACAAAGCTATGGAGCATTATTGTTCACTGTCACTCTGTGTCACTCTGGATGTGCCCTGTGGCAAATGATCTGTCCTCTTCTGATCCTGTTCCAAAAGCACACCCCTACTGTCTGTTCAGTCTCGGCAGCACAGCTATGCAAGACAAAAAGCACTGTTACAATGTCAGCTGCAACAGATGCCAATTCTGCCTTAGCAGTCTAATAAAAAACGTTAACAATGGGGAAGGTTTTACCATATACTCATGTCAGCTCATCTGTCATCGAGTGCTGCAGACAATTGCATCCAATAAACAAACTAGAAGAAGCCATCCTTAGAAAGGATGTGAGATAATACTTCAGTTTCCCGAGTGAGGTCTGTGTAAATAAACAAAAGCACAAGAGTACAATTTAATTAAAGGCCTAAACACAACTCAGCCGCCTAATGGGTCTCTTCCAAGAGGAAGTACCTGCAGCTCACTTTCGGCTGGGAGAGGGGGCTGGTCTTTGGTTTGAATACCCTCTCTGCTGGCAAAAGAGCTGAGTATCAGAGGTTTTATCAGTTCTATAAAAGCCTGGTACACCTTAGCCAGATTTAGGGTTTGCTGTCCTCTCCCTTTGAAAGTGTTGCACATCTTACAGAAAATGACAGCTGCAAAAGATCTACAAACACAGCAGCTGCCACCACTGCTGAAATATAAAGGTCTACCAGATTGTGGCAGAATGGCTTCTTCTAAAGGGAAGCCCTTCTCCTCCCACTGATGTACCGCATTACAATCCCCACACGTGCTCTTGGAACATTTGGCATCAGCAGTCGCATGCTGTGCTCCTGCCTGTACACCACAGGCTTAAACAAGTCAGCTTGCAGAGTCCGAGACCAGTGCTTGGCCCTGTGCATTCTTCCCCCAGTCGTCCTGCATCCTGGAGAGTCCAACATGGTTTGTGACAGGAGCAAACCAAGCCAGTAAGTAAGACAGAGAAGCTTTGACAGTTTTTTTGACTGGCCATAAATGCTTTTCAGCTACTGGGTTATTCTTCCCATGGTACAGGCAGTCTCACCTAAGACGGAGCATAAATCAATACTTCTTATTGCCTGTCGGATCCCCGTCGTTATACACTGTGCACGGGGAGTCTGGGTCCTCTAGTTATCTCTTGTGCATCTTTCAGGCATTGTTAGAGAAACTCTGTCATCCCTCCCCAGGCCCCGGCTGCTGCCAGTTTCCCAGGATCTGTCCAGGGAGAGCTGAGGGTAATAGAGTATGTCACTTCCTTAGACGATAGGTGCCCTTTCACCAGGGCCATGAACTTGGTCATGTTCCTAGGATCACCTCTCCCAGTCTAATTACAAAGGTCAGTGGAAAGGCTCCTTGGATAAACATCTGGAAATAACATTTTACTGTCTTAGTGGGTGGGGTTTACTCAGGCTGTAGTCATTCTCAAACAACATGTTTTACATCAGAATCTGGGACCGTGCTGTTACCTCGGGCTTATAGTTGTACAATTTTATGTTTGTGTGATTGACATCAACCTTTAGAAATCTGTGGTCTTGAGATGGGCTTTGCTCATGTTAATTGGTGCTACTTTTACAGCCCACAGGTCCAGATCCTCAGGCTTACTTAACCTTCCTGCCATTCTCCCAGGAAGCCAGGTATTCATCCACATCTACATCCACATTTTGCCCTGTTCACCGTCATTTCTTTTTGATTTATCAGCTGGTCTTGCGCTCATTCTGTTTGAACACTGCTGGACTCTTTTTAAGCAGCTAGTTGCTCCTGGACGATGGCTATCTGGTGTCAGTATCTTCCTACTGTACCTTACTAGCATCTTGGTAGTGACTTGTCTCTAACTGGGCAGCTGCCTCCTGCACAAACACTTTAACAATGTTGAGACACTATCCCAGTCCAACCACCAAAAATGAAAGCTTTTCCTATAGACCAGCTAGTTTTGCCGGGGAGAAATCCCTGCAGCTGACTTCCAGCCAGGAGAAGGAACCAGTCTCCTGGTCCTGATGTTGTCTTTGTACAGGTTGGAGCATCACATTTAGGACTGTGATGGAGCAGTTTTGGGAGGGAAGGCACTCACCCCTTGGAAAAGATGCTGACTGTGGGTGAAGAACAAGCAGAGGGTGGCATTGCTTCGAGATCGCCACCAAGACTGGTACAGTGGGCAAGCCACTGCAAAGAGGGGCTGACCCAGAACGATGGCAGCTAAGTATACAAATGTCTTAGTTGCCACTTAGGCAAAAAAAACTTGTATCCTTTACTGTGTATTGATGAGGCTGTGGAGAACATCTCTGATTCCCACTGATTTAGTGGGCAATGGCAGCTAGATATGGCCCCAAAGGGTCTTCCAAAAGCTGCCTTTCTATTGGTCGAGTGTGATTAGTCCAATAAAAGGCCACTGGGAAACTTGTTCGGGTCTACAGCTGCAACAGTACAAGGCGGTTCCCACGTCCCAACCTGGGAGAGCCACTGCCAGCAACCAGACGAGGATTTTCCAGGGACTGCCGAGCACTATGGGTCAGCGGTGGTGCTTCGTCATGGCGACTTGACTCCCTACAGAACCAAGAGGGCAGAGAAACCCCTGTCTCTGCAGAGAACTGTGGGATCCCAGAAGAGCAAGGGGAAGTGATTTTTGTTTTCTTCTGGAGTCTCCAACCATGAACAATAATTAAGAGACTGGTGGTCTCCGAGTGGAGCTGGGAACCCAGAGAGATAGCAGAGAGCTCCAACAGACAGCACCTGGTTATATGGAGAACGTATTAAGTATACAGATGTCTTAGTTGCCTGAGGGGATAGCCTGAAGCCTACAGAGATGCTTAGTCACAGGTGAGGGCAATGTGGCACCCAAAGGCCTCTGCGATTCGTATTGTTATGCCGGAACAATAGGACAGGAAGAGACTATCTCTAGCTCCAGAGTGGATGGGCTGCTGGGATTGGGACCGATGTGATTGTATTACTTTCCTGTTTTTTGTTGCATTTTTTTATTTAGCTTTCATTATTTAGCATTGTGGTACATTCTGTTTGTTTCACCCCTTGTTTGTGACCTTGCAGTGAGAGGCTGCTGGCTCTGTGCCATCTCTGTAGTGGCAGTAGAGCTGGTCAGCCGTCACGCTGGTGCTTTGAGGGGAGTGGAATGGAGTGGAGGGGTGGCATTGTTGTCTTATGCAATAAACGGAACCACCTCCACCTGTGGGCACAATGACCAGCTGTGGATTTCCAAACAAGATTTGTATTTATTCCCAAGGAAACACAGTACCTACCTGTATATGAGCTATACTGAATGAGAGATATTATTGAATTAATCTACTTCATTTCAGGAAACTATGAAAAGCAACAATAACTTTTGCAAAACAATTTTTAAAGCTCCGGTTTCCTCATTGAGCATCTATTTGATCTGCATCGGCATAATGTTGAACAATGAACATATTCCTGCATCCTAACCCTCTGAAAACACTTCAAGTAGGAAACTACTTATGAACCTAATTATGTTTTCCTCATTCAATTCATACTAGAATGATCTTGTTGTGAAAATTCCTTTAAAATTTGTGGCTTGTTCTGCAGAATAGATAATAGAATAGAGCTTTTAAACTTGCTGCTATTACTTTTTTTACAGTGTGTTAATTTGGCAACATTCCTTGTCTGGCCCTGTGGAATGAAATGCAAGGTGTTTCAGTGGCGGTGGTTGTATGTAAGAAACAGGGCAGTGCACACAGGAATACACAATAAAACAATACCGTGCGGCGACACACCCAGGTGCTGGGGCGCTGTAACGGGATCTTTAAAATAGATGGGCTCAGGAAAATAAACACAATCACAGCCGTACGGTAGGAAAACAGCATTCCTCTTGTTCATGATGAGGGGAAATGAAGACAAAACAGCACACACAAAACAAAAGCCTGAGCTCCTCTTTGAGAAGCTAGCTCAGAAAATAAGATCAAGGAACAGAAGAAAGGTAACAAAGGTGAAGCCATCCAACACATCAAGATTTCAGCTAGCCATTTCTTAGCAGTGTATACTATGCTAGCCTCGGCTTCTTCCAATATACACTCTGGGCAGCTAGGGCCTGCTTTCTCATTAAGGCCTCTGTTCTGATTCTCTTCTCAAAACTGAGTTTCTCTCTGTTACTCGCACAAATCGTCTCTAAAACCTGATGCTTACATTCCATAAGGAACAAGCAAAGGTGTATTCCATGCCCTAAAATAGAGAAGAAAAGAAATGCGATGTTTCGGCTGTGGAGCCTTCTTCATGTGTGTTCTTCAGCTGGGAATAAGTCTTTGCTTGGTCCTAAGCAGCCTGCACATGCTGACGCAGCTCCCTGCTTGAAGCGTTTACATTCCAGTCGCAGTCGGTGCTTCTGGTGAGCTCACCTGCAGGAGATCTGTCCTCTGTTCCCACATGGCAGATCAGCCTTGGAGCCCCCTGCTTCCTGAGTTTTAAATCATCACTTGTTGTCTCCCACCTGGTCAGGTGGCCGAGGGCAGCAGCCCACGCCCCACAGCATTCTGGGGAATGTGGTTTGGGTAAAGGTATTGTCTCAGTCGTGGGCACGAGATTTTGTCTTCTTCCAAATGAGCCTAGATTTTTTTTTTCTAAGCTCTTGAAAAGAAAGACCTTTATCTTGAAAGGCCAAACACCTTGTACACGAAAAAGCCAAACAGATGAGATCACTTGTATGGTAAAGGGCGGAACTGAGCAATGTGGGCCAAATACCTCTCTCTAATTTAAAACCTTTCACATGTTCTCATTAGGCTTTCAAGTACTACAAGCCTCTAGTGGCCTTAAGAGTTTTTCTCTGATCCCGCTTTTGAAACTTAGCTTGTGTTCAGAGAGTGGAAAACATACAGTAGCAAACGCATACGAAGCAGGAATACTGAGAAGGTGAATCCATCCATCCCCGCTTTTTCTAACTGCTTTATCCAGTACAGGCTCATGGGGGAGCTGGAGCCTATCCTGGCAAGCAGTGGGCGCAAGGCAGGGTACCCCCCGGACAGGATGCCAGTCAATCACATGGCACAAACATGGACATACCCACACCAGGGCCTATTTGCCAAGAACCCAATTAACCCACAGTAACAGCATGTCTATGGACTGTGGGAGGAAACTACTGCACCCGAGGGAAACCGACACAAGCATGGGACAACATACCAACTCCTCACAAGAATTGAACCCAGGACCTCAGCGCTACTTGGCAACAATGCTAACCACTGTGCCACAATTACCCAGATGAAGTGGGGCCTCTGTCTATCACCGTGGTGACCAGACCTGTAAATTTCACGACATTCTTCTTCAGAACGGCTGCACTGAATGCACCTGCTTGGCGGATTTCATATTTTACCAAAGCCTTTTCAGGTTTGGACATGAACAGTTGTTATGACAGCCTTTGAAACACGTCATGGACTACTCTGAAATTTGTGGTTCATTGAACCACCTCCTTTTTCCCCAAAAGCTTTTGTCCGTTTAATTCCAATTTTTTTAAGTAATTTTATTACTAACAGACTAAAACATGGGGTTGGTGCAGTTTCTGAGTAAACATGTTGGCCGTCTGCTATCTCTTTTTAGTCATTGTTGATAACACCGTAACACTAAAAGCAAACATTATTTCTCACAGCTCAAACGGCCTTTGTCTTGCTTCACCAGCTGAACTGAAACTACAGTAAATCAGTTTCCGATCTGCAAATTTCAACCTGCTGCAATGATTTTTTTTCTGTCCATAGCGGTTCATAATTGCTTGGAGAAATGTGGCTTCTCACGCAAATAACTCTCGTTTAACAAACATTTGGCCTATTGACACCAAACCTAATAGTTAACATTTTTAATGAGCGTGCAGATTTCATTAAACACCCACACTGTGCATCACCTGTGTGGTGAAACCACAAAATTTGCAAATGTTCTAAAACTGCCCTATTAGCTTCAAACTTGGAAGGTATCATGCAGGGTGTTGATGCTAGTATGGTATTACAAAACAACATCTTCTCAATAAACATCCCACACAGCAAAGACTTATTGGGTACAAGCCGTTTGGACACTTAGTTCCTCCTTTGATATTAATTTACTGTTAATGCAATTGGCAGTTGTTGAAATAGGGTTTGGCTTAAACCACAATGGCCGGCTGCCACTTCATTCCCAGATCCAAACTGCCCGCAGCCTTGGAAAGCACTGCACGAGCTGACTTGACAGTGGCATGTTACATCATACTAAAACCTGCTACAGAGTCGTAGCTCACTTTATGCCCATAACAGGCCGTCACCTGCTTGACGGGTGACCTACTTCCAGCTGCTCTCCTACAGAAAGTGTTAGACTCTGGGCAATGCATTCCAGATGCCCTTAGATTAGGTTCACTCACGGCTAAAAAGCAAGTGGGTTTGGGTCGTCCCTGAAAATCCTCAAGCTGTTGGGGGTTCTCTGGTGTCATCGTTATTATGTAAGGTTAAGAAAATACCTAAAGTGTCTTTGTGAGTTACCCACCAAATGAAGTTTGTGTCTGTGGCCAGCCTGTTCTTCAGTGAAGCCCCCTTGCACGTCCACACTTGTCTGCCATGGGGTAACAGGTACATTGCATGAAATGCTCTTGGGTGGTTCAGTACCTCACTCGAACGTGCAACGACTGGAGCAATGGCTTGAACCTGCTGCCTGTCAGTTAGGCTAATCCTCTATTCTGAGCCCCTTTCTAGGTGCCAAAGCTGTAGAAAAACAGTGTTTAACTGGAGAATCAGTCTCTTATTTCGGCCGTAGCCTCAGTCAGGGAGCGTCTCGTCGCCGCTGGTGCTGAAGCTCCAATTCCAGAGGGTACAGTGCGAATGGACCAGACTCCTGATAAGCGACATTCAGAGGCATTTGAGCTGACCTGATACAGACAGACTTAAACAACATCCCCGTCTTAGTCTGAGTCTAGATTAAGCCTTCTGCCTGGGAACTGAGGATGTCTTCAGTAGTTCCACAGACCGGAAGTGCTCTCAAATTCAAGAACGCGGTCCTGCTGATAGCTTCCTGCATTCGCTTCTCTCCTTTCCTGACTTGTGGACGAAGTAAAGTTAAAAGATCCAAGGCCACAAGAAGTCCAGCCTAAATACAGGAAAGTACAAGCAGTCGTTAATTAACATTGATTAATACCGAGGCTCTGAAGAGACAAGGGGCTTCCGTTCTAATTAACAATTCCTGTTTAGAACAATTCCCATAGAAGACCGCTTCGCTGTGCTCAGGAAGGGTGAGGTCTGTGCCCACTCCAGGTCCCTTCCTCGGCTCAATCTTTAACCCCAGGACTTCACATCAGAGCGGGCAAAAGACAGCGAGACAGTCCCACTGTAGGAGGTGGGCCAGTGACCCAGAGTGTTTCCCCTTTACCTGGCTCCAGAAGCTCTGTAAACCCAGCAGCCATATCACTCTGCAGCTCACAGCTGGCAGCCCACTAAAGCTCAGCAGGTGTGAGCCTGGTCAGTCCCTGGATGGGAGACCTCCTGGGTAAAACTAAGATTGCTGCTGGAAGAGGTGTTAGTGGGGCCAGCAGGGGGCGCTCACCCTGTGGTCCATGTGGGTCCTAATGCCCCAGTATAGTGACGGGGACACTATACTGTAAACAGGTGCCGTCCTTCGGATGGGACATAAAACTGAGGTCCTGACTCTCTGTGGTCATTCAAAATCCCAGGGTGTTTCTTGAAAAGAGTAGGGGAGCTGAGAGCTGGGGTGTGGGGAGCATTCTGGTGCACTATGGCTGCCGTCGCATCATCCAGGTGGGGCTGCACACTGGTGGTGGAGGGGATCCCCATTACCTGTAAAGCACTTTGAGTGGGGTGTCCAAAAAAGCATTATATACTGTAAGTGTAAGCTATTATTAAATTATTATTATTATTAGAACAGAAGGATAGAAAAGCCACTCCTTTTTTAGCTCAGGGCGGCACGCTCCCTGTGAGATGCAATTAGCCAACTGGCCAGTAGGTGTCAGAGTCACCTGCTGCACTAAACTAAACCACAAACCGACAACACCGTTACTGGAGGTGTGTATGCACAAATTGTTATTGTGCCTGTGTTATTTTCTCTGTGTATATAATAACATATAGAAGCTGTCTCTAGTTCGTTTATTTACATTAGCATTCTTAAATCTGGAAGAAGAAACTTCTACCACCTCAGCATAGTATACTATACATATACTGTAGTGGAGAATAATATAATTGTATGTCCTAGTACAGACTCAAAGATGCTATTGGATCCCTTTATTTACAAATGTCTCCCGAGGTGGCCTGGTTCTAGTGACAATGAGGAAAATATCTTATCTATAGTTCTAGCAGCCTGTGTTCAATATACAATAATACTGTACAAAGAATGGGCACTCAGGCTCGTCAAGGTTAAATTAAAAATCCAGTATTTAAACTGCTACTACTTTGTATGCTGATTCACACATTCATGATTTTGTCTTTTAAGAAGTATCGCCTTCCACCTGTCCTAAATCTGCAGAACACGTTAATTACCACAGCCTTGCAGTCCTAGAGATCTGAGGTCAGTTCCTGGGGTGCTATCTGTGTGGATTTCCCCCAGGCACTCTGGATATTTCCCACAGTCCAAAGACATACTGGTAGGTGAACTGGCTTCTGGGAAATTTGGCCTTGGTGTCTGGCGTCCCATCCAGGGTGTATCCTGCCTTGCACCCATTGCTTGCTGGGATAGGCCGCATGCTGGATGGAGTCCGTAAAATTGTGTTTTGAAACTGATGGCAGCTTTACATGCTTTGCGTGGCTTTCAGTCATAAGTGAAATTTTAAAAAAGCGTTGAAAGTAAATTAAGTTGATATCAAGCCATTTGGCAAATGTTAACAGGGGTGGTATCTGTGAATCATCATGGCAATACACGTTTCAGACCAAAATAGAATCTGGGCCAAAAAAAACAACCTGCAGGACTCTGTATTTGTTTTCTGTGCATCGAATACGAGCGGAGCTCCGGTCAGTGGCAGGGAGGTCTCTTCTCTGAGCCCGCCGGCCTGCCCAAACAGAGCTCCGCAGCCAAGCCCTCAGCGCGCGGACAGACAGGCCTGCGAAACGGCACTCCCGAGACAGGTGGCACAGCACCACAGCACCAGGGAGGAGTGTGAGCGCAGCAGCCGGGGCAAAATCCTGTCAGCCTTTTAAGGGCTTCCCTGGTCTGGGCTTCTAAAAATCTGTCTTGGAAAATATTAACTGCAAAAATGATGTTTTGTCCCCATGTGTACACTCTGTTTGCAGTGAATTGCCATGGTTTCCCATGAATTATAACTTTCTCTGTGCCCCTTTTCTTTTTTAATTTATATCCAATTGGCACGAGAGGAGTTCAGTAATATATCACTGGCCAGACACAACCTGCAAGATTTACAGCAGGATTCTTTCTCGGTAAAAAGATGCGAAAACCCCTCCCACACAAACACAAGGATGTTTCTGTGCTTTACTGTGGCACTTTGTGCTTTTCCCAGGTCGCCTCACAGCAGTCATCTGTCAGAGTGAGCTCTGGAGCTGACGGCCTACTTTACGTGTGGAGTAACTGCAGTCTGAGCTTCACAACTCCGATTAATTTCTGCTTTGTGAGCTCAGCTTCCGGTTCAGGGACCTCGCACGTGAACTGGGGAGACCTGCCGGGGTTCAGAAATGTAGGTCCCCTGCCGTTAAACAGCCACGAGTACACACCAGCATAAAACCAGCACGCCGCATGAAAAGCAAATGAACACACCCAGTAGCATAGCCGCAAAAGTGTTATCTCAGTGTGAGCAGGTGGAAATACATTCAGGTGTAAGGAGCTGATATCTCGCATGTACTTAACTTGAACCTGATAGCTTCAACCCAAATTTTTAACAATTCACAGCAATCTTGGCTGTCAGCAGCTTGGCCTGTAGACTCGGTATCTTCCACTCAACACTCAGTCAGCATCCCTGCCATCCCTTCTGACTGCCTGCCAGCCATCACCTGGAATGTTTTTATTTATTGCCTCTGGCTGATAAGCACTGATTAATCAGGTTAGCCAGTCCTCATTCTATGAAAATCTGTCAGCCAAGTTCCATCTTCTGATGTTATATAAACTTTGAGTCAGTTCTGGAACAGTATCCATCCAACAACAATCAAAAAGCTACTTCACTAGGGACAATGACATCCAAGGATTGAATGCCTGGGAATGCTTGGAATACTTGTTGAGAGAAGAATGGCTTTTAACCTGCTTAGTTAAGAGGTAGCCTCCTGGCCACAGGACAAAGAGGCACAAACTCCATTGTGACCGAGTGAACCGTGGGGCAGCTGCAAGGTGGAGATGGTGGAGGAGGAGGAATCCTGGAGACGAATGTGAGGGGAGGCGTTTGAGTTGAGTTTATGTGGCTAGTTTGGTGGTAATGGTGATTAGGTGCAGTGGTGTGAGAAATTGACCTCTCATTGCTATCCCTCCCGAGCTTCAGTTAATGACTTCTATTTATTCTAGGTAAGTGTCATAGCAACCTAGAGCAATGCCTAGAGGCATTAGCTGGAGTGCAGGACTACAGCCTGGAAGAGAGACTTGTGAGGAAAGGAGGGGTATTACAACGGGTGTGGTCAGGACTGTGGAAGATGTGGGGGTATTACAATGGGGCGTGGTCAGGACTGTGGAAGATGTGGGAGGAGTATTACAATGGGGTGTGGTCAGGACTGTGGAAGATGTGGGGGGTATTACAATGGGTGTGGTCAGGACTGTGGAAGATGTGGGAGGGGTATTACAATGGGTGTGGTCAGGACTGTGGAAGATGTGGGAGGGGTATTACAATGGGGTGTGGTCAGGACTGTGGAAGATGTGGGGGTATTACAATGGGCGTGGTCAGGACTGTGGAAGATGTGGGGGGTATTACAATGGGTGTGGCCAGGACTGTGGAAGATGTGGGGGGTAGTACAATGGGTGTGGTCAGGACTGTGGAAGATGTGGGAGGGGTATTACAATGGGGTGTGGTCAGGACTGTGGAAGATGTGGGGGTATTACAATGGGCGTGGTCAGGACTGTGGAAGATGTGGGGGGTATTACAATGGGTGTGGCCAGGACTGTGGAAGATGTGGGAGGGGTATTACAATGGGTGTGGTCAGGACTGTGGAAGATGTGGGAGGTATTACAATGGGTGTGGTCAGGACTGTGGAAGATGTGGGGGGTATTACAATGGGTGTGGTCAGGACTGTGGAAGATGTGGGGTGATGAAGATGTGGGAGGGGTATTACGATGGGTGTGGTCAAGACTGTGGAAGATGTGGGAGGGGTATTACAATGGGTGTGGTCAGGACTGTGGAAGATGTGGGGTGATGAAGATGTGGGAGGGGTATTACGATGGGTGTGGTCAGGACTGTGGAAGATGTGGGAGGGGTATTACAATGGGTGTGGTCAGGACTGTGGAAGATGTGGGGGGTATTACAATGGGCGTGGTCAGGACTGTGGAAGATGTGGGAGGGGTATTACAATGGGTGTGGTCAGGACTGTGGAAGATGTGGGAGGGGTATTACAATGGGGTGTGGTCAGGACTGTGTAAGATGTGGGGGTATTACAATGGGTGTGGTCAGGACTGTGGAAGATGTGGGGTGATGAAGATGTGGGAGGGGTATTACGATGGGTGTGGTCAAGACTGTGGAAGATGTGGGATGGGTATGGTAGTACTATTAAAATGTGGTAGGGAAGCTGTGTTTCATGTTCTGTGTATGATCCATGCAGAATGATTGTCATTGAACCTTGAGGACTTTGTTACCAGAGAGGAAGGAAAGACTATCACAGACCAGTCACTCTTTTCCTGTTGAATTACTCCAATCTGTCTGAAGACAGGAAAAGCTTGTCAAGGAATACTGTGGTGTTACTTCAGAAAGCGCAGGCAGTTGAAGGAAACATTTCTTCTATATTTTTAGTTCACATAAGCAGCCGGTGGCAAATTATACCCTAAAGATTATGATACAGACTGCAGCATCTAGTGGTCAGTTTACACCTGATCTCTGATTGCAAGCCATGCACATTAGACAATGTTATTTCCACTGCTTACTTCTGCTACTTCACTGTATAACGTAGAGCAAACATAAAAATGAAGAAATGCAACTTAATGGCTTTGTCTTTTCTTTCTCTGATCACTGAGAAAGAAACCTATTCCAGCTCAGGTCATTCAGTTGCTTCAGCAGCTACTGAAGACTAAACTCTCTGGCTGTAGAAAGCTGTACCGTCTCTGTGGGGAGGAGAGGGCTGTGTGCTCATGTGGGAGGCTTCCAGGTCCAGGTTTTGTCCAGGCGAGTCTCAGCCTGAGATAGCCTGGTACTGCCTTGCCAAACATCTCTGTGGCCACTGGCATCAGAAGGCACTCAGCCCCCAGACTGTGAAGTTTGCTGAGGATGCTGTGTTTATCTGAAGAAGATGAGGAGTCCCAGGGTGAAATATCATCTGATAAGAGTGAATTCTTCCATCTCCACCCTCTCATTAGTGTCTTCTCATTAGTGGTTTAGATTCTTGGAAAGTTAATCGAATTTTTACTTTACTCCAGACGAGCACCGAATTCTTTTCTCAGATGTTAAATTCATGCTGTCTCTCCCTCGGAGTGGGGGGGGGCCTTATCTTAAAGGACTCATTACTGTACATCCCACACATATAGAGCACCTATATCATTAAAATAGCCTGTTTTTATTTTACTGGGAGACATCTTGTCACAGTATCTCAAACAGGGCACAGTAAATGTATAACTGAAGAATAACAATTTGTATAAAAATTACAATCAATTAGCTATCAAAACAATTTATCAGGGAGCACTTAGCACAGCACGCAGTTAGAACAGAGATAACATTCATCCCATCTTATTATTTCTGAGTGTTCCCTGCAATGCAGTCAGTATGTAGACCATATTGACCATACAGTCAGGGTTCATCTGTCTTATTTTACAGGACAGAAGTCAACACTTAAAGGCACAAGCACTTTTGGGCCTAACTCAGACAGCAAGAAGGCTGTTTTACTGGGGTAAGATCCAATTTACCAGCTGTATTCTTTTCTCAGTCTCCTTAAAACTACAGGGATGAAACATTTCAAAGTACAGAACGAAGGGTGAGTTATTAGACCAGGCAAAGTCTCAGTGTGAAGTCTGCATGGGGATTGGGACAACACAGTGGGCGCTGTGGAGTCCCTGATGTTCACCTTAACTGCTCAGCTGAAGGGTTAAAGGCAACTTCAGCTGAAGTGCATTCATCTGTCTTCTCAAATAGATAAGAGGGTTGTTTTGAAATGCAGGAAGGCAAGAGTGAACATGCAAAAGCAATTACTTCCAGGAATGCTATGGAATTTTAAGTGCCAAACCTTTCAGTAAGGCAGCAAGTTAATGACAATATTTTAAATGCCCACGTTTTCATAAAGTCAACACAAACAGTGTGATGAAAATGTATGGGCTCTTAAGATTTTATGGTTTAGTATGTTAAGATATATTTGATCTTCACCTAGTCCTCACCTAGTCTTAACGGTAGATAAAACTAACCTCATTTTTTCAAATAAACACAAATCCTGTTTCTGTTATTTATTTAATGGGTCAAATATGTGTCTAAGTATGTTAAATCATAACATCTTAAAGGGGTGTACCTATTTTTTTCACCGCACTGTAAACATCATGCACCATGTCACGAAACCTCAGTAATTAACAGTAACCAGTCCATTTCCTTCTGTATCTTGAATCACAGCACTGTTCTTCACTTCTGCGCTTTTCTCTGGCTCAGCTGCGCCTCTCCTGAAGACTGCTGCTCTCCGGCCATGTTCCTACAGCAGCCTCCAGAAGTGAAAAGCTTTGGCGATCTTCTGCCGCAACAGAGGCAATATTGCAGTCGAACGACACAAAAGAAATTCAGTGAAAAGACCTCGCAGCTCTGTCAGATAACATAAGCATTCCCAGAACTGCATGGCTCACACATACAGTATGGCCAACTTGTGTTCGCCCCAGGGAGAAACGGGAAGCTTTGGCTGCACTTGACAGACAGAAACACACATTAACCCTCCTCTGAGAAAGGTGTGGTGGCTCTGTGGCTCAGGATCTGCTCCTGTGGCTGGAAGGTTGCCAGTTTGTATCCCGTGGCCGGCAGAGGAATCCTACTCCGTTGGGCCCCTGAGCAAGGCCATTAACCCCAGCTGCTCCAGGGGTGCCGTATAAACGGCTGACCCTGTGCTCTGACCCCCAGCTTCTCTCCCTGTCTGTGTGTCTCATGGAGAGCAAGTTGGGGCATGCGAAAAGACAAATTCCTAATGCGAGAAATTGTATGTGGCCAATGAAGTGATCACATCAGACTGGAGCCAACAGGTTCCACTTGTTTCATGGTTGTGCAATGGCCAGCATGAGGCAGGGACACCTGCTGATACGCGTAAGAATGGAAGAATATAAGAAAGGCCACAAAAGAGAGAAGACTTTTTGGCCTGTCGAGCCCATCTGTTAGTAAGAAGTTGAAATAAACCAAGGTATTCTATCAGCTTCACTGACATGGCTGGGTAGCTCGTTCCACACTCCCACAACCCTTTGGGTAAAGAAGTGCCTCCTGTTCTCGGATGTCATGCACTATTACACACTATTTTCATATAGAAAATAGAAAATGTAATAGAATATATGTACTGGGTGAGTGGATTTGTGTAAGGACTGTGCCTCCTATTCTCAGTTCTAAATGCACCTCCATATAGTTCCTGTGTAGGTTCCACCTGTACTCGTTGTTTCGTGTCTCACTGTTCCTTCTGAAGTGATCTGCTGGGTTGACTTTCACAGTGCCCCGGAGGATCCTGAATACTTGAGCATTAACTCACAAACAGGGATTGCCAGCTGTCATACACTGACGTATATTAGCGGCTGTATTTCTGAAATTTAACCAGGCCTCCACATTTCTGATACCCCTTAGCCTCTCATTAGCTCTTGCCATCTGTTTATGGCCAACGGCTTTCAGCCGAACAATCCCACACCTGAGCCCGAGCAGAACATAAGGCTTTGACAATTACACAAAGTCGTCATTTCCATCAGATCAGTATGAAGGCCAAAGGTGTTCAGATTTTTACGTCTCTGCTAATTTACAGTTTGCATGCTTGCACATATTCCCTGAGTGATCAGATAATGATGGGGCGTACCACTGCAGCCCCAGTGCAGTGAGAGGACACCATAGTCAGCAGTCGCTGTGCAGAGCCTTTGATGTTCTGGTCTGTGAGAGGCCGTTTAAGGGCTACAGGCAGCATCAGTGGAATCTAGTACTTTGGAGTCTTCAATGGGAACATTTTTGAGGGTGGCAGGAGATGAAATCCTAGGGTGTAATTGTTGTGTAATATGCAACATTTTGCATTGTCTGACTTTTCACAAATACATTGATAGAAGATGACTTCATAGCAAGTCTCCAGGAAAACCTGCAGATAGAAACGAAGTCATTGCTGGTATGGAAATCTTTGTAGAGCTGGAATTTGACAGGTACTGTATAGCACATTCTATTGCATCTGTGCAACAATAAGCTCTGCAGCAGAGACGCACTGTGAAGCTGTATGCTGAAGTCTAAGTGAATGCAGAGCTCTGCAGCCTATCTTATTGTTGCACAGATTAAATGGAATATGCTGTACAGTACCTGCAGTTCTGCAGCTGTGGGGCTGTAAATTGAAGTATACAGTATGTGAATGAAGAGCTCAGTAGCAGAGATACACTGTGGGGCTGTGCATTGAAGTATAGAGTATGTGAATGAAGAGCTCAGTAGCAGAGATACACTGTGGGGCTGTGCATTGAAGTATACAGTATGTGAATAAAGAGTTCAGTAGCAGAGATACACTGTGGGGCTGTGCATTGAAGAATACAGTATGTGAATGAAGAGTTCAGTAGCAGAGATACACTGTGGGGCTGTGCATTGAAGTATACAGTATGTGAATGAAGAGCTCAGTAGCAGAGATACACTGTGGGGCTGTGCATTGAAGAATACGGTATGTGAATGAAGAGCTCAGTAGCAGAGATACACTATGGGGCTGTGTATTGAAGCATATGGGAATGAAGAGTTCAGTAGCAGAGATACACTGTGGGGCTGTGCATTGAAGTATACAGTATGTGAATGAGTTGCTCAGTATCAGAGAGGTATATTGAAGTATATGTTAATGAAGAGCTCTGTACTGTGTGAGCCATTTGAAAGATTGAATTGTATTGTGGAATACAGGTGGAAGTTCTAAGGAGGTGTGAAAAATGTTCTGCACATGTCAGGAACCATGATTTTCTTTTGCTAGTTTATTCCCTTTAGTGATACGGAGTATGAAGTGCTTTGTCTTGAAATTATTTATTTATGAGTGCAGAGAGAAGAACAATCTTGGGCAGAGCAAGGGGGATCCTGGGATTAACCAGAGATTGCCAAGAGTTAACACAACAGGGTGCACTCGGCTTTGAATCCACTTCTTCTTTGATTTTACTTTTAAACTGTCAATGTATATGTGCATTTAAATTTCAGGTATCTAAGTGAACAGTAAAGGCATGCTTAAGAGAATAGCTGGAATTCACATGGGGGATATCCTTAATTAAGAGGGAGGGTGTAGTTTAAGAATATGATAATAATCCCAGGGTTCAGCAATTCAGGATTTCCTGTGTACATGCACACATATGATAAGGCCATGAGACAGGGGCTCAGGTCTTCTGAGGAGACGCAGTGTTTGAACTGAGTGTTAAAATATAGGCCCAACTGCAAGCTCTGCATTTTATTCTTTGTTAGAATAATAAATTCAAATATGCCGGGAAGATCTGAGATGGAAAGAAAACCAGAAATAGCTGTGGTACTCCAGCACTGGAGAGGCCACCCCCTTGTGTAATACCATGTTTTCTGTTTGTGTTATTGTTATTGTGTTATTGCCTAACGGTTTACTAAATGGAGCTCAACTAGAGCCCATTATGCTCAAGGAAATCCTGTCCCTGAAACAGTTAAGTGAGGGTTTGTGCTGGACCGAGACCCAGATGGCCTGGGGGTCCTTGTGGAGTGGTGTTGTTTGCAGACTGACATCCCTGGTGCGGGATGTATCTGTGCTGGGTCCTCTCCCGAGGTTCATGAGGAAAGTCTTTACAGGGCTGCTCCCTCCGCCAAAGGGCTGAAAGCAGGATTGTGTGTCGGCTCGACAGACAAACAGGCACTTGTCTAGGCATGCTGCCCTCCTACACCCACAGCCTCAAGACAGAACCTCACATGCTGCAGATAATGGCAGATACACACCAGCCTCTTTCACTCAGACAGTTTCAAGCTGACTTCCAGCAGGTACCCGGGGACCAGAGGAACGCGATCAGGGCCCCTCCTCCACTCACACTCATCCAGTCACTCCTTCTCGCCAACATAAACTTTAACCATTCAGGGCTATAAATGATCTTTTCGTGGCAAGCATGAAACGTGCGTTTCACTGGAAAGAAGTCGTGCACTATTTTGCTGACACATTGCCCTGGCCCTGTGGTGTAATATCTGGCATCCACCTGAGTGTAAAACGCCTGCACATTGGAGATTATCCAAGGGCCATGACACAGAATGTCTATCTTAATGAGGCCCATTAAGTGGTTTTGCGTTGGTGAAGATAGACTCTTGGTGTCACTTTTCGCGTAGTTTGGCAATGGATTAGACTGTTCCTGGAGTGTGGCCACAAAGTTATCAGTTGTTTTGTTTTCACAACTGCGAGCTCCAGTCTCACTTGCCTGCTGTGCTCAGTGGGCGAGCCTGGCAGAGCGTCCCATGCGACTCATTCCAGATCATCAGAGCATGACAGCAACTGTTGAGAGAGAGTGCTGACATTGAAGATGCATCTGTGAACATCGCGTGCAAATATCAACACAGAGCTTTCTTTGAGTTCGACGCCTGGATCTTGGCTGCCTTCTTTTTAAAAAGGGAAGTCCTACCTTGGAGGAAATGGCCCTTTGACAGGATTTCCACCTTTAAATCTCTCTGGGTTTCCGGCCTTTTGCTGTGCATTAGTAATGGGCCTCTGATCTCCTTCTAGGAACACATTAGCCCCATGGAACCAGCAGAGAGGTCCATTAGCTCACGAGGGGTTGGACAATATCCTCCCAATATATGAGCCCTGGGTGTAAATAAATGCCCTTGAGCTCAGAATTTTCCTGAAGTGGGAAAAGTAAGAAAGTTATCATTACAATATTGAGGCCACTTCCCGATCATTGCTACATAGAGATGAAACATAGTAAAAGATTATGTGGCATAACACTCCAGCCCATGAGGATGAGGCTGACTGGACCCCCAGTCTCGTCAATAGGAATGAGCCAGGGAGCTGCCGCAAGGATGAAGATAGGGTGCAGGAAGGTTTGTGAGGAGAAGGAGCAAAGCGGGGTTCAGCAGGAGACGTATTTTTGTGTAGGACAGTGGGGGTGGTAAAGATTAGAAATGAAATTGGGTCTCTTCCCTAACCTCTGTTAGACACCACTAAGGATGATTCATTATTATTTTTGCAGTTTTGTTCTGTAAATATTTATTAGAATAAAGCAAATGTTTGTGTGCTGTTTTTAATTTGACTACAGTTTTAAGAGAATCTCCTTGAAGCACAGAACAGATTTATTCCATGCTTGAGTAAATCAAAGGCTAGGAAGCAAGTGAACCAAATGGATTAATAAACCCATTAAGAATAAGGAGAAAGAAAGGACTTCATAAAATGATTAAAACATACCTTGATCAAGTTAAAGAAAATGAATATAACTAATAATAGCATAATCAAATTGGAAATTAGAGAGGCAATGAGAGAGATTGAAATTTAAATCAAGTGAAGATATGTTCAAATTGCATAATGCACTAGTAAGGCCTCAGAACATTGCGTCCATTTTTAGCTTTCATGTTATAGAAAAGATATTGCTGCTCTGGAATCTGTCCAGAGAAGAGCAACCACATATATCCCATGATTTAAAGGAATATCCTACACTGACTGATTGAAGGCTGTCAGTGTAGGGTAGTCACTGTAGTGTAGGTGACTCAGTCCTCCTCTCCTCAATCCCCACCTCTCCTGCTTTCTGCTTCTATTCATATTTTGCAGAAAAGCTGACTCATATCATCATAAGACAGGTCACAAACAAGAACAGGCTATTTGGCCCATCTAGTCTGCTTGATAACTAGTAGCTATTTGATCCAAGGATCCCATCAATTCCAGCCATTTCTTGAAGGAATCCAGGGTGTCCACTTCGACAACTACCCTAGTAGCTCCTGCCACACTCTCACAACCCTTTGTATAAAGAGGTGCCTCCTGCTCTCAGTTTTGAGTGCACCTCCACATTGTTTCTGGCCTCTGGTTTGTGTTTCACTGTTCATTCTGAATTCCACAGACCTGACAATCCTCAATATGCCTTTGAGGATTTTGAAAATTTGTATCAGGTCCTCTTGTAGTCTTCTCTGTTCAAGACTAAAAAAGTTTAGTTTCTTCCTCCTGTCAGTGTGGGACATTCCATGAAGCCCCACAATGTATCTAATTGCTCTTTCCTGGACTGATTACAAAGAACTGAAAGAACTGGACATGCGATCAAAGATTAGATACTCTGCAGCTGCTCTGCAGATATCTTTCCAAATAGAGACACCATTCCAGGACAGACAAATAGACAAAGATATGTGTTAGTAGTGCTCTTTAATTCATGAGCTTGTCTTATCTGTGAGATAAAAACATAAAACCTCTGCCCATTATGCACAAGAAATCTTATGCTACAATATTCTGCTGTCAGGGGAAACAAGGCTTCTCCAGTTGGTATCCTGCAGAAACCAGGATACTTTTCCAAACACTTAATACATTTAACATTTCCTCTTCATTGGAGCCTTGTCCCAGCAGACATTGTTAACTGAGCTATCTAGCCAGGAAAGGTTAATGAGGAAGTAGCCCCACTCCTGTTCTGTGAGAAATGGGCAATTTAGCACTGCCAATCAACAAGTCAGCATGTAACTGAGAGGTAGGAGGAAACTGGGGTGTGAACCCTTGCAAAGCCTGTTTCTGGGCACCAGGCCAGTAGCAAGCCTGAAACACAAAAAGCTGCAGACAGAGAGAGAAACCAGCCCAGAATCTGGTGTTCTGAGTTTCTTATCTGATACAGCCTTTTCAGAGTATGACAGTCTGACTTGACACAAGCTCTTCCCAATAGGCTGTACTGTAGGATCTCTAATGCCTATCAGATGGTCAACTCTCTCTCCTGACCACCGAGAAGCAGGTCCCTTGGCTGTAATTTGCACCTAGTGAAGGCCACACTGTGTATAGGTTCTTCATCTCTCTTGGTAAACACAGTTCCAAATCCAGCACAGGACTAAGGTGACCAAAAAATTGTTACATGGTGGGTAAAATCAGTCTATACCAATTTCCTTGGAAAATGGAAAATACATACGTAAATATCCTACACTGACTGATTTAGTATAACACATACATTTATACTAAAAAATATATTATTAGAAGGCTGTAGGTTTGGTTCCTGCCTGAGTTACATTCCCCAAAAGGCATTGAGGAATGACCTGCCATCCTCCGTCACCAGCTGATGGAAGACAATGAGTCTGGGGACAGTTACAAGTTACAAAACAGGAAGAAGAGGCTCCTGCGTGGCACTCAGCCTCTGTCGTGTGACAGAACAATGAGCTGAAGGATGAAGGAATTGCAGGCTTGCCTCTCAGGGGAAGTTTAAAAAGGGTTCTGCAGTGGAAGAGGCATTTGCTTGAACAACAAAGGGTTTTGTTTCTAAAGTCCTGTACGTTTTCATGTCCTGCAATGGGCTGGTCTTCCTGTACCCTGTACCCTGTACCCATGGCTGGCTGGACAGAGGTGGCATGAAGTCGCTGCGTCATCTTTACATATCCAGTGAAGCGAGTGGCTCTATTGGCACATTTCCGGCCTGAGAAGTATTTTTCACCCATTTGATTGAAAAAGCCGTTGTACTGTAACAGGGATAACTGCACCTTTACAGTAGTGTCAACAGAACAGAAATAAACACGTTCGTCGTCGCTCATTCGTCCACGTGTCTTGCTGGCAGCTATACTTTCATGCCTTAACTTATACATACAAAAATACAGAGACCTGTAATTGTTCTTCTCCACTTTGATGCTCTTGTATCAACGTGATATTCAGCATCTTGGCACTACCTGTGTGCCTCCAGGTGTCAGTCATGAATCCTGCTTATCTCTCCCTTTGTTGTAGCTCCCACAGATTCAGGATTGTGTTTCCACTGACGTACAGTATATGATTGTATAGAACAGAAACACATGGCAAGCACACGGGCTGGCAGAGGAGATATTTCTCCCCCTGCAAACATCTGGGTCTAAGAGGTTGCCAAGAACAAGGAGAGGGGTGACATGCAGCCACTAACTTCATAATAAGGGCCTTCTGGATATTCTGAAGGAGCCAGAATGTGGTTATGCTAACTGCATTAAGACAAAGCTTAATTTAGGGCACACAATTGTAATAGTACTGAAGTACAAACATTGAAGGGCAGATTTGAAGGGTGCAGCCTACAACACCATTTATAATTGTTCTGCTGCTTATACAGTTCATATGTACTGTACGGTACCTTAGTGCCCAACATAACAATCAGGTCAGTGAGTCTTAGAGACCTGGAACGTTTTGTGCCATCCACTGGCTTCATCTTGTCAAGAACCAATGTTTGCAATCGACCTGCAAGTTATAAGTCTTAAAAAGACAAGTCAGTGTAGGTTAACCTTGTTATTACTGACACAATTTCAAGGGGAGCATTGTAGGAATGCTAAATGAAATGGGTTGACAAGCACTAATACAAAATCACATTGTACCCATGGTGAAGGGTGGGGCACCTTCAATGCCAATTATTGTGCATATCAGCAGCTGATGGCTTCAGCCCTGGATGGGGGTATCACAGTTGCCAGAGTCAGCTCACCCCCATCACTGAGAGCTGCCTTCCGCACTGCAACGTACCCAGATACCACCTGGCCAGCATACAGATAACTGCGCAGCGCTGTCTGACTGTGCCCTCTGTTTATCCCCAGCACAGAGGGCACTTGGCAAGATTGATTGTAACATTCAGAACGAAAATCAAAAGTTAATTATATTTAACAAACATTCCTTAAGACCTCTGTATGTGCTTGGGCAATGCCCTGAGTATGTACAGAGCCCTGCTGTGCAAGCAGTCCGCTAGTGAGGTGAGGCTTCCTGGTTTCCTCCCTAATCCTTATCACTGTCAGGGTCTCAGAATTCCAGGATCCAGGGACGGGCCTTTGTTCTGGCCCTAGCATCACGTTGGACACATCCTGTTGTCTCCGTGTCAGGGAAGCTCCCTTTCATTTGGCTTTGCTCTCTGCATATATGCCTGTGTTCAACGGCAGGTAAGGCAATAAAGCTAAAGATGAATTCCCATCCTCTGATTTTTAATCTTGATCTAGTTTTCCTTCATTCCTGGCAGCCATAGTTACTACAGTACTCACTCCCTTCAGCCCCTCCGGCTTGTTAATAAACCTGATGCTCCTTCCCACAGGACAGAGGCAGTTGGAACTGAACCCCACAGGTGTGGCACTCCCCTAAGAAGAGGGCAGCCAGTGCAGAGGTATTCATGCGTTCAGGGAAAATGATCCTTCTGGACCATTTGCTGCTTCAAGACAGTCATACTGTACATTACATCATTTAAAAACGAATCTTATGAATCATACTTCCACACCATTCTGTGTTTATGGATAAGTCTCCGTTCTGCTTGTAATGAAATGCGCAATATAACATACTGTAGCGAGTCAACCAGTCATGATGTCTTTGGGAGGTGAGAGGAAACCGGTGTACACACCAGAAGCTCACCCTCCCAGTCTGGAATCAAACCCAGGGCTCAAGAATTGTGAATGTGCTCTTTTGCCATGTCAACCAGCCTGTACCTTTTCTTTCGCTCGAATGAAACCATTTTAAATTCAAATTGATCTCTCTTTTTACATCTCAACTAGTTTTATTTCTTTCTTTGAATCCTGCTGCATTCAGTGTCTCGGTGTTACTGAAGAAACATTGAGCCACTGGAAGGTTTCACAATGACGTAATGAATAAGGGTGTAGCGCTTAATTACTTTTAGGGAAACAAAAGGAAGAAAAGTCTGGAAAACAAAGTATGGAAGGGTGTTGTGTATTTTGGAAAAATATTGCCAAGGCAACTGTAGGGTGGTGATGTACTGGGGATGTTTTCAAATGTGCTTGATGAGACGTGAAGACCAATGATCTGCTAATGATGAGGTGTGCGAGCTAGGCAGGTACACCCTGTCTCACCTGTAGCTGAAAAACACCAGGCCTGTGCAGGCAGGGCATGGCGGCGCTGGGGAGAATGGGCAGCCTGTGGCTGGGAGATTCTGGGGTGCGTCTGTGAGAGGCGCCAGGCGGGGCTCCACCTGGGATTCGGGGTGCGGCTCTCCGCCGGGCAGTGAGGAAGAGGAGGCTGTGTGACGGCACAGTCCTGCTACTCGGCTCTCATTGCTTCCCAGGAATGTGGGATGGATGTTTTGTTTGCACAGAGAGTCTTTTCTCCTTTTATTGTAACAGCTAATCAACCAGATCATTAATCAACAACTTCTGGGAAAAACAAAATCCTTACAGATACAAAAAGAAAATTTGAATGGATTTTTTTGTGCATTTGTGCATTTAGATTATTATACTCTTTTCTTTTCATGCCCAGGGATATGTATGTGCCCACCAGGTGTTGTTGCATCAAATGACATCTGGTAAAATCCCTGAAGAGTAAAATCCTTGATGTAAGTCATATTAACACTGGGTTATTCTTCACCCCTCTCCATGTGATGCATGTGAGTTTGTCATGATCCTGGGGCCTATGCCACAAAGCGTTTTCATTTCCATGCTCTTGAGTATAGCAACCAGCGACGCATTTCAATCCATTTGACAATGTTCAGCTGAAGACTGTCTGAGCCTTTAGTATTAATATATTTATTAACTATATAGTAATTAATACTATAAGGATTCCAGCTTGCGTTCTTCTGGATGATCTATACTTGATAATAGTGTTGGGTTCGACCTTTTCCTTCATGGCATCTCTAAACAGAAGTTCAATCAAATTTTCTTGGCCCACTTCCACTCTCTTCCACCTTAATCTCTCTCCTGCTGAGCACCCTCCTTACTCTACTTCCTCACACACCTTCCTCCACAGCATAAGGGCTTGTGTTTGCTTTCCCTGTCTCATCAGAAATCACAGCCTTGAGTCCTGAACTGAAAGGTTCTTGGCAGAGCCTTTCTCCAAATACACTGTGCATGCTGGCTCACAAGGCACTACGAAGAGACCGCTACTGTACTTGTCTTGCGTTGAGGAAGTTTAAACCAAAAACCTCACTCCCTAAAGGCGTGTGTCCTCTAAGATTTCTAGTGGTAGATCTGTGGACACAGTTATGTGAGTGACAGCAGAGTTTCGGTACCACAGTGTAGGAAGTTGGAGGGTAGCCATTATCCTCTCTAACCCCCGCCACAGGTCGTGTTCAGACAAGCGCAAGACATCATTTACTATTGCTCAATCTCCGCATGAAATACACCTGCTGGAAATCAACAGTATTTCTGAGGCCCTTGTTGCCAACCTGCATTCCATTACTCTGACTCTGCACTGGAGTTACACCTGACTTTTAACAAGGCATCTTCACATTTCTTGTTGTTATATTTTCTATGTTGATTTAATTTTTAATGCAGACATGCTTATGAGCGTATTTCATTTTTTATTTGATAATTTAGCTTAGTGAATGGTTTTCACTCCAGTTCCTATTGGAATAAGCAACTGGAAAAGAAAGGATCATTTTCAAACTTAGATTTGCTTGTTACATAAGGGACTTTATAATATTTTACTTGTTACTATATTGCTCACTTTGTCTATCAAACTGTCCTTGAACATTAAGGAATAACTAATTGATAAGCTGCTTTAATGATGTGAAAGCATGACTACCTGTAGAGCTCCCTGTGGCCTGGAGAACCCCTCCCGACATCTTCTGCAGTACAACACCGTGGATCAAATTGCCACAGGCCCCTGTGCAAGACCTCTGAAACAGGTGGCCAATATGGACTTACCCACTTTGCATTAAAAGTCTCTCTTTGGTCCATTGCATGATCTTTAACAGGAGTGTGAATTGACGCATTTGGAACATAAGAATGCCAAACCCTTTAGCCTGGTTGGTCAATAGATGCTAATTTATCTCATCCAGCCATTTATTAAACAAAGCCAGGTTCACATCGTTGACCTCCTCACTTCTATAGAGGAGTGACTCTGCTGAGCTGTTGCTGGACTGGAATCCAACTAGACAAGTAGCCCTAACCCCTCAGCAAAGTGACCTGGGACAGACCGCCTGCTTTATTTCTGACAGGAGCTGGCTGCCAATCCATTGGAGAAGCTTGAAAATAAACACCCAAGGCTTGTGGTGGCCACCAGAAGAGTGGTTCCCAAAGACACTGTATGCTCTTTTCACAATTCGGTCTTGCTGTGACATATTTTGGAACCATGTAGAGATTGCTTTTTCTAGGAATCCAACGTGATCATCGCATGCAGCTCCCTCCGGCAATCACACTATGTAAACATTATTCTATCTGAAATGGTATTTCAGCTCTTGTACCGTGAAGTGCAATTATGAAATGATTTATGTTTGCAGATGATAACAAATTAGGAAGATTAGAAGGATTGAATAAAGTGCAAAGGAAATTCAAAAGAACTTCAGAAAAAATTGATGCATTCCTTGGATCAATAATCTATTATCAAATGAGCTAGACAGGCTGAATGGCCTCCACTGGTTTGTATCATTCCTCACATCCTTAAAGAAATGACCTTAACCACTATCTTAACATTAACAATCTTAACATTATTAGTATACTTGGAAACAATCACTCAAAAAAGCAGCAGATCTTGCATTACAATTAAAGTACTGTACTTTATTAGGTTGGTCTCTGCTTTGAATCTTTTCAGATTACAGTAGTTTCATGTTCCTATCACATACAATACACTTCAGACCCCACTAATGACCGTCATTGAGTTATTTTTATTAATCAAAGGAAAGAAATGAACAACAGAATGGATACAAAAGAACATGCTGAACCACCTCCTGCATGAGTGTGTCTGTCACTTGTCCAGGATGTACTGTTTAGGCCCTGTTTCTGATAAAGATAGAGAACAAAGACTGCAGATTATGTATTTCAGTCCCTCCCCAAAGTGGAGGTTTCAGACGTGAGAATCTGGCACAAATACTGCAGCCCGAGTGCAGCAAACAAGATAAGGCAGAAGAATTTCCCAAGTAGTATTCTTTCATTAGTTGACAGTTCTCGGCAGGAATCTGTAGGAGAAACAAATAATTCTCCAGGGCATGCCACCTATTTAGAGTTCTGGGGATAGACCACAGTGTTTTAAGTCTAGAGCGCAGAGATTGATGCTCAATGCCAATGAATATAGATTAGTCTGGCATTTCTGTGGGCATTGTCTGCATTTCTCTGGATCATGGTGTCATAGCTAAAACAGTATACAGTATATGTCTAAAGTCATCTATATACAGTAATCTCTTGTTATAAGAGCAATCACTACATGAGTTTTTGTTTTTACAAGTTGCAGTAATTTCTAAATGTACTTTCATTTAATTTCACTCTTATGAGCTGGGATCTCATAAAGCATTGCTGAGATTCTTCTTTTCTTGCACCTTCTCATATGAGTGATTTACTTTTTATTTCTTCTAACGTTTTAACTTTTTTTACTGTAAAGGCATGTCTGCTAAGTGCAAAGTGTACAGAATAGTACTACTGTTAAAGTGTTTGCTACCGATATAAATGCTGTACCGTACTGTAAATGAGCTGGAGTGTGATTGTTTTCCTATCTATTGTTTATGCATTGGCTAATGACTTAAAAGCACATTACTGGAATCATTAACCAGGAATGTTATTGTATCCATACTTTGGTACTATTCTGTGCAGTATTAAGGTGGAGTCAGGGTGTCCGGGGGAACATTTCTGAGTTCTAGAACTAATCAGTTCAATCATAATTTCTGATTTCTGAGTTTTCACTAACAAGCAGTTTTTGAGGAATGACTTCATATAATGTGGGATTACCGTATACTGAGACCCATTGAAGCCGATAGCAATTTGTTGCATCTTTAATGCCTCTCAGTATATATAACTATTCAGCCTTTTACCACACCTTCTGTCCTGCATTTGCATTCTTAAAGAGCCTTGTGTTGATTAACCTCAGCTTGTGTCGCAGTAATTAATAAAATACCAGGATCACCACCAGCACAGTGAGACAGTGAGCTGTGCGAATCAGCTGAGCACACAGTCCTACATTTCGTAAGCAGCAAAGTAGATGACTTGTACAGTACAGAGGGAATGTGTAAATCTCTTATCTATTTGTATTATAAACCACAGACCTAAACGGGTGGTCACAGTCAAATCAGATTTACCACCCAGTAACGTGGTAATGTGACAGCTTGGTACTGTTCTGACCTCATTTACCATAAGGCATGGTTTCACTCCCACAAGCTCCTGTAACTGGAAGTGCAAAGGTGAAGCTCTTGGGCAAGGAAACCACATTCAGAGGTAACAAGAGCAGGTGAGGAATTTTGATCTATGCCAATTTGTCATGCAATTACTGTATGGGAAGATGAAAACAACCCTTAATTAAAAGTGGTTAGCGACTATGGTTGCGAAAGGGGCTCAGCTGAATCTGGTGCTGAATTTGGCGTTCAGTGAGGCAAGAGTGCACAGTGCCCGTGTTGCACGTCACACTGATGCCACAAATCACCAGCAAAGGAAAACTGTGACATGGACTGTAGAAACACAGAACATTTGTCAGATATCTTTTAATTGCCTCTTCACATTGCCTAGAGTATGTAAATAATGTATCAACGTAAAAACATACAGTAAGTCTTTTTCATAAGTGCCCACTTCTATCTCAGTGTTTTCCATTTTGTATTTGTAGTTTATTTTTACTATCAGCATGTAACACTCTGCTCTCGTTTGCACTAAACATCATCTGCCAGGTGTTTGGCTAGCTTTTGCATTTCATCTATGTCTAGGTATGTAAAAAAATCTTATATAAACTAAGGAAACACTGTTGCCAAAACACTACAGTGAGTAATTTGAGTTAATTACAGTAAAACAGCAATTACCGAAACTGATGACAATAGTGCACCACTGTCAATGGAAGTCACAAATTTATCAGGAAACTTCAACAATCTGTCACCACAGCTGAGAGGCGAAAGTGAAAGAACTACAGGGAGTCCTGTGGTGGGGTTTTAAATAACTAGTTGAAACAAAGACTTAACTGAGTGGATCAATTTAATCCTTTTCTAATGTCTAGTCCAGGTAATGAATACACAGACCTACAAACCCTGCTGGACTGTGGCCCTCCAGTTGGGGACCTCTGGGTTTTGGGGTGACAGACTCCTGGGCACCTGGTGGAACAGAAAAGGATTCCATCAAATAAAACGGACTTCATTTAACCAGTGGAGCACATACACTCAGCCCATATTGCTCATACTGTACATATGAGCCTTTGAGTCTATAGGGAAGCTATGTCTTTTTCCTCCAAAATAATAATGCACACTGACATCTGGGATGAAATTGCTCCCATGTGAATTGTATCATAAGTATTACAGTCTCAATCAGAACACATCATTCATTACCTGTGCTTGTGGTTTTTCATTACACTGAAGTGTTCACTAAGTGTTGTGTAAATAAGAGGCTCTGAATGTCTGATCTCAGTAACAAACTCACAGCCCTGGGCCAAAAATATTACTTTACTAGCTTCAGCTGTTTACTTAATCCAACCAACCTCAACATGACTAACCTGGTGAACTGTAAACATGAGAACATAAGAGCAGCTACAAACGAGAGCAAACCATTTGTCTCATCTAAGCCTGTTTGGTAATAAGTAGTTAATTGATCCAAGAATTTCAGTCAGCCAGGTGTTTCTTAAGTATAGCCAAAGTACTAACTCCAATCACACGGCTGCATAGCTTGTTCCATACACCCGCAACCCTTTGGGTAAAGAGGTGCCTCCTGTTCTCAATTAATAATAATTCCTTACACATATATACTGTAGCGCTTTTCTAGACACTCCACGCAAATTGCTTTACAGGTAATGGGGATGATGCGACGGCAGCCATAGTGCGCCAGAACGCTCCCCACACACCAGCTCTCAGTGGGGAGGAGAGCAGAGTGTTGAAGCCAGTTCAGAGAGGGGGATTATTAGGAGGCCATGATTGGTAAAGACCAGGGGGAAATGTGGTCAGGACACCAGCCCAAAAAGCTGATTTTACAGTTTAGCCCTGTCTTTTGCAAAATCCCAACTTCAGGCATGCATAAAAGATAACATTAAAAGAGCACACAAGGAATACAAGAGCAATACTTTCTTTCTCTCTGCGTCGTCTTCTGTTTATGTAAGAGCTCCTGTGTACAGGGGAAGGCTGAACTGCCAGACATTTGTTTGACTGTGCGTGTTTGCACATGGCTTGTGGTTACATAGCTTCAGATCCTATTTTTATGGAATTGTGTAAAATGATTTTTGTGCTAATGCTGTAGTTTAGCCAGGACCTTCTGCCAATATTGTGATGTTGCAGCAGAAATAATATTCCCAGAGGTCAGACTAGGTTATCTTTCGAGCTGTGGGATTCTCTACAGTCAGTTCAGTTCAGTTTGCTTGTCATAGGCACAAGTGCAATGGAGTGCATTGGGAAATTATTTGAATGTGTGCTCCTATACAAAGACATTAAGGAATCACCATGCTTAAACACAGAACAGCAGCAGCAACAATAACAAAGGTAAATAACACACACCTTAAACGTCAGCACAAGCAGCGTGCAAAAAAAAAGATTATTATAGAAAGATTGAATGCTTTGAAATTAAATGATTTGTCACTTTCAGATTCCAAAAGATGTTTGGCCTAACGTTTATCTTTATTCTGCGCAGGGCTCCGAGACGTCTCCCAGTCTCCCGGCCGGCACAAAGCCCCCCACAGTGCCAGGAGACAGGGAAAACTCCATCCGCTTCGCATACACTAAGCTGGAAAGCACCCAGAGAGATCCGTGAAGCTGCTGCAATCGGAGCCTTTGTCGTCGCCTGCGTTGCAGGCGTCATCCAACACCGCGGGCGGAGGCCTGGGCTGGACGCGTGCCTTCGGGAGCCCCCATTCTCTCTTCCACGTCCTTACGGGGGGAAGGAAGAGAGATCCCCTCCATCGGGCCATTTCCCGTAACAGTCTCACCCTCCTGGCGTATTGTGAAGCGAGAGCCATTGTGAGGAGCTGCGATAGAAGCAGAGAGCGTGCCAGTGTCACATCCACCCTCGGCCCGGCCCAAATCCCAGAACAGCGTTGTAACGAACAGTTCTTTCCGGACCCTATGCGGACGACACAGTCCGACGGAGTGGGGAAACATTGGGGAAATGTCATGCAGGAAAACGGGGCAGAAGACAGGGGGCGTGTCCAAGGTGCGCTGGTGCACGGGGGAGGTGTGGCCGAGGCGAACGATCCAAGAGTAATCCATAGAGTATCCAAAACGCAAGGGTAAGTCCAAAACCAGGAGATCCATCCGACGAAGGAATTAAAAACCACGAAGGCCGGGTCGGAACCGGCAGACAGGGACAAGGAACAGGAACAGGGGGGTTAAAACCTTAACGGGACCAGGCGCTTCCTGGTCCCGGACTCGCACGATATGGAAATCAGATGCAGAGCCCGGAAGAGCGTCAGCGCCTGGCTTTTAAGGTGGGCAGGGAATAGGGCGCAGGTGCATGGAATAAAGTCTAAAGTGATAGGGCTGGAGCACCCTTAAGGAGGGGGAACTAATATCGTGACAAGCGTGTCACCAGGACCCTCCCGCCTGCCCACCCGAGGCCTGGGTGATCTCTCACTGTTCTGCTCTTGGAGGCTCCTGTGATGCGGGAGGGTGTCATGTAATCTTGCTGAGAATATTCTCAGTGAGGAGCCACCGCTGGTCACATTCTCGATCAGACTCCACCCCGCAGCAGCGCAGTCCTTAGGTTGGCATGGCGATTTGGCAGTTAGTACTTCTGTCTCACAGCAGGGGGTCCGGGGTTTGATTGGGGGACAGCTCGTCCTTCTGCGCGAAGCCTACATGCTTCCCCCCACCCCCCCCGTTCAAGGGGATTTTCGGCTGGTTTCCTCCCACAATCCGCAGGCATGCAGCTACCGGGGGGATCAAGTCTCCCGATTCGCGAGCAGAGGAAGGGGACCCCGGGACGTGACAAGTGTGGAAACAGCTCGGGAGCCGAGAGACGTCACATAGCGAGGGGAGAATAAAGAGAAGACAAAATCCACTGCCAGGTATGACAGGCACGGAAAAATATCCCCATCCCAATTTCCACTGGTCAGGCTTTCATTATGATGAAGATCCTTTAAATCCCACCAGAATGTCCTGCAGACCGGAGGGGGCTCTTTAACGGGGCAGAAGGAAATGAAACATCTCCCCGGCTGCACGACATCTAGACGTTTTTCTTACATTTGACTTGGAAATGAAGGCGACTGTTGTTGTAAGGAATCCCTCTTTATTAAAATGCCAATGGAAAGCAAACCCCCTTCGGCAGTAGGTACTGTAGGACTGTGAAAACAGGATAGGAACAAGAACCTTGGTTTAAAACTGGCTGTAGGGAAAAGCTGTTTGGGGCGTCGACGCAGGTGGGCGCAGGACATGCCAGTGTGCCTCCATGTGAGATTTTCTGTTTCGTCACACGAAGTTCGTGCATTCCAACAGAGATCTCACTCTGCCTTGAGCATCTGTTTCTTGTTTTTTTTTTACACTGTTTTTTTTTGGACACTGGTCCGGATGAATGCCCAGAGACACCCAAATATTCGGATGATCATCTGACCTTTAAACTGAAATCCTTAACACGGTTCTAAACAAGTGACAAGGAACTGCTTTGTTTTTGCATTTTCACTTTTGTCCTTTTGACAAAGATGCCTACAGTACAATGAGCTCTCAGAAGACAAGTATTGGGGGCAGTGAAGGCCAGAGGGAAAAGGAGCTCATTAGGTTGAGGTCATAAATAACTAAAACATTCTGTCTTCTTGACTTGCCAAACCTGTATCGCGAATCTCATATGATGACCTGTAACCTCGACACAGGAGAATTTCAGAAAAAAACAAGTTTTCCTCAAAGAGCCACTGTAGAGGAGAAACAACAACATAGTTTGGCAATTGGATTCATAAACATAATTATCCTCGTTGTTGCTGAAGCTGTACCGACAGATTTTTGGATGCAAATCTGGAGTTGATGTAATTTATTATCACCCTTTCCTTAATTGCTGTCAACTTTTAATCATGTGAAAAAGATACACTGTGAGTGTTTTGTAAACAAGGATTCATCTGATCATCCTATTTTTCTTCTTCAGGACCTTTAGTAAAAAAAGACCATGGATTTCTTGGGTTGGGTTTCAGGGGATGGTTATGGAACAAAAAATGAGATTGTTTTTCTGCATGACGGTTCAGTTTTGTGCCGGTTCTTCCCCACACCCTCCAGAAAACTGATCAGCAAACACGTACGTGAACAAGCACAACCACATCAATACCTATCAACAGCCACTTGCCTTGTTCCCCTTGACTGCTCTGTGTGTACAAACATGTTCATGCCATTACCAAAAGAGTTATTCACTTCAGAATTTTATAACAGAAGCAAAACAGAAACCGTCTCAGTAAGCACAATGCTTTTATTTTTGTTACTGAAATAATTGAAAGCTGAGAGCTTCCTCCAGCAGCACAACAGGTTGAGACAGGATCAAACTGAACGATAACTTCAGCTCTAACAGGCCAAAAATACCTCCAATAATGCAAGAAAGCAAGACGTCTGAGCTCCTCCCTTCTCTTCTCCTTTCAGTAGCTGTGTACCTGCTGAAATGTGGCATCAGATTGATTGGAATCTCCTTAGTGCAGGGCAAAAACAGTGCAGTGCTGTGGGTCAAGGGTGCAAATTTAATGCCAAGGATTTCTACTGTCTCACACTGATTTTTCTGAACCGTTAAATAAACTGGTATCTAAAGATACTTGCATCTGCAGGGCTTAATTACTCACCTCTGATCGGGCTCCTTGGTCCTGTTTTTTCATTTTGTCTCCCTTTCTCCTTTGTGGGTTTGAAGGTGCATTTAAAACTATAAATGCACGAAGTCCAGATATATTTTAGAAGGCTAAAGTTGCACAGCTAACAAAACACAGCCTCTTGGCACTCGCTGAACGTGGCAGTGCAGGACTTCGGCTGACTCTTTGACAGCTCAACGTACTTTTCGTTGCTGAATTGACCGCTGTTTTGAAGAACACATTTAGACAGGGATTAACAGGAACAATTATTTCAATTGGAATGGAATACAAATTTGCCCCCGCCTGCCCTAGAAAATGCTGGTGCCCGTTATTCAGAATGGAAACTTTTTTCCTGTCTCACTAGTGTTTCCACTCGCTTATCAACTCTTTGGGAATGAAACCCTGATTTGGTGAATTGGGCTCTGGCAACACCAGACATGGCAGGAGAAGCTCATGCAGCTGTTTTAGTGAATTATGCCAGAAGGAGGCTCAGTTCTGAAGAAATACTGAAAAAGACCACCTGGATACAAACTCTTCTATACAACACAGCACATGTCTACAGAACAAAGGAGGGGGATTGTGGCTTTGTTTTTCTAATCCCATAAAACTGGCTACTTTATTTTCTGAGCGCTTGCTTGTCTTTTACACCAAGTTGTTTGAGGCTAATGGCTAACACAGCTCCATGAAAAATGATGGGAAGTTTCACTTTCCTGGAATTGTGCTCCCAAAAATTCCTTTCATCCCGGATTAGGGAACAATGTTTTCTGAGCAGAGTCGAGCATGCGTGACATTGGGAGAAAGATTATGGTAATTATGTCGGCTCTGCTGGGCTCCGGCCCAGGCTTGTATCACGTTCCGGAGCTGGAGATGAAAGAATCCAGCACAGGTGAAGGTGGAGGCCATGCTCAGCCATGCTGGAACAGATAGGAGAACAGGTAGAGGCAAACCTCTCTAGCCGGTCTCTATTTTCCTCCTGGCTAAACATACCACCAGGGAGAAGAGCTGACAAACAGTTTGCCATCATGACAATTTAAAAGAGCACTTCAAATTTTGAGCCTTCGCAATCCACCCCAAGCCAGGAAGGCTAGAACATGCCGGTAGCATATAAATAAATTAGATTTTTGAAGCTTCTCAGTTTTATAAGTATTCAGTCTTTGCTGTGATAACCCTTTGGAAAAGCCAAAGGATATAGGTAAAATATTGCAGTAGAGGCTAAAATAAACAGCCCCGAACTCCAGAGGACTTGAGTGGCTGAAAGAGGGTGGGAGAGGCAGCGTCAAACTCACAGCACCTTCACCTTGTCCGAGCTGCAGCCATCACTGCAGGCAACGTCAGTGATGTGGACCTTCCACCTGCTGCGAAATGAGCCGTGTGCAGAGAGTGTGGTCAATAAAACATTACGAAAATAAAATGGAAAACAACAAAAAAGAACACAGATATAATGATATGAAAGCATGCAATTACTTTTGCCTCCCACGGATCTGTTTTCGACTGTTTCGCATTAGAAACCCAGGGGGATTTCTCTGAAGACAGCCCCTCCCTTGTGAACGGGTGCAAGGGGTGTAACCTGGCAGATTAACGACACTGCAAGAGCAGCATTAAACCCCACTTTATGGTTCAGAATCCGATCACACCTTTGAGAAAGGCAACAAAAGCGACTGCCTGACGGAACATGTTTTTCGTGTCCGACGCTCAGGAGCTGCTGCTGGGTCGAACAAAAGCTGAGAACATTCCTTCAGAAAAAAGGCATTTTGTTCATCGGATCCTCTATTTTCTCACTTGCAGTTGATCATTTCTCCCTCATTGGAAACACTTTAACTTGGCATTGTCTTTGGCCTTTTGCCTCAGAGGAAAGGGGTGTCTCTGGTGTGTCTAAACAGAACCATACTGGCACACCTGTAAGTGCCATGAGTCCGTTGTTGAAAGGGAGTATCATTTCTGCTGTTTATTCATGTGTTTTTATGTAATGGTTTGGGCAGTACAGCAGTGTTGTGGTTAGTGCTGCTGCCTCACAGCTCTTCGATCCCGAGTTCAATCGTGGACTGAACACCCTCTGTGTTGTGTTTGCTCTCTCTGTAGAAATGGGTCTTCTCTGGGTGTGCAAGGTTTCCTCTCATATACCAAAGACGTGCTGCCTGGAATAACCAGTGACTTGAGCTTGAACTTGCATGTACAGTATGTGCATCCCATGAGGGCCTGCCATCCCAAGAAGCAGCTGGGCCAGGTCCTAAGCCATTTAACTAGTAACAATAAAGTGTACGGGATGGACTGAATGTCCTCATCTCCTTTGTGACCTTTCTTGTGCTCCCTCTTTGCACCCCAATTCCAGAATAGGCTCCGGGTGGGCTCAACTGCTACCAGGAATAAAGAGCTCTCTGACAATGGGTGGGTATAAAATTTGATATTGCCAAGAATTTTCCTTTTTACACAATTATAGTTAGAATGTTATTCATTTTTAGTGCTACTTCATAGATGCAAGGGAAAGTGCAGGATGGTGAGCTTTTTTCTCCTGAACATCTGAGCAGATAATAAGCAGATAATCTGCACCTGCCATTTATTGTTCTACCCAGTATGCAGGTGAAGATAATAATCCTCACACTTACAGTATATAGCGCTTTTCTGGACAATCCACTCTAAGTGCTTTACAGGTAATGGGGACTCCCCTCCACCTGTGTGTCACCCCCACCTGGATGATGTGACGGCAGCCATAGTGCACCAGTACACTCCCCACACACCAGCTATCAGTGGGGAGGAGAGCAGAGTGATGAAGCCAGTTCACAGATGGGGATTATAAGGAGGCCATGATTGGTAAAACCAAGGGGGAAATTTGCCCAGGACACCGGGGTTACACCCCTACTCTTCTCGAGAACCACCCTGGGACTTTTAATGACCTCAGTTTCACTTCTCATACTAAGGATAGCACTATATATTAGGGGACATTAGGACCCACACAGACTACAAGGTGAGAGACCCCCTACTGGCCCCACTAACACCTCTTCCAGCAGCAACTGTACCCCTCCAGGTACTGACCAGGCTCACACCTGCTGAGCTCCAGTGGGCTGCCAGCAGGGAGGTGCAGGCTGACATGGCTGCAGGTGTGTTGAAAGCAGCTCTGCCCCTGCTGGGATTTGATAATGGCCAGTCATGGGCAGCACTGGGCCCACGACAGGGGAGTTGTGTTAGAGCGCGGTATCATCCAGGAACCAGCCCTGGGACACTAGCCCTCACTGCAGGAGAGATGCAGCTCTCACTAACAACAAAAACAAATTGAACAAGGAGACGGACTGGTGGCCAGATTACTGGCACATCCTTGGACTCAATAACATGTCTAACGGTGTGACGTATTACTAATGTTGCACTAATGTTATCTTAGATGATCTCTCTCACCCACTCTTTTTAGAATATACCAGATCCCTTTTATAAACACTGAGAAACATTTACGTCATTTACACCTAAAAGCATTCAATTATTGAACGATGAAAAGATTGTTTGGAGGTAGGGATGTTATTATTTTAGACTCTTTACCAGCTAACTGCCTATTCTTAAGCTCATGGTACTGGATTGCGTTCTGACTGGGCAATGTTGTTAAATGCTGTTTTGCATCATGGTATTGCACTGCCTCTGCATTGTCTAATTGTCCTATACTTTATACGCCATGACCTCCTGATGTGCAAGACAATTTCCCTTAGGGGTAATAAAGGTTAAATCAATTTAACCCTGTAGCCAAGCTACTCACAGCGGGTGGGGCATGCTAGAGACACCCCGGCCAGCTCAACCCATCCAGCTCCAGTGCTGGGCCACTGCCCGGGGAGTCCAGATCACAGCGTCCTGTATCTGGACCACTGGGCTACACAGGAATTCACAATGCCCACTCCTCCTGCTTGAGTCTGCCAGGAGCGCTTCATGCTTAATGGTAGATCTACTGTATTTACCCAGAGAGAGCGCTGACGTTCAGTGCTGTGTCTCTTGGGCTTCTCCGTCCCATACACAGATATATTAATGTTGTCTCAGATACACATGGGTCATGTTATTGTTTCTTTTTATTTCCTGTTGTTTGGGAATTTGCAACGGAGAAAATTGTCTCACAGGATATCGTGACCTCAATTGGGTAATACTCAACATATTTACATACAATAGAATACAAACCTGTTTAGCATTTCCAAACGCTTTTTAAAACAAAAAAGGAAGCTTTGCCTGAGCAAGAAGGAATAGACCAGATTTACAGTATCTAAAAGGCAGCTGGATTTTAAAATATTCAGAGGGATAAAAAGCAATCGGATACTGAGAAAGAAATGTAAAGGGCTCGTTTTAATTTATCCAACAGCATCTTGGCTAAATAAACATATACGTCAAAGATTAGTTTACATATTTGCCAGAGTCCTAGTCTGCTGAACACTTGTGAAGTTGTGTCAGTGAAGATGTGCAGGAGCTCCTAGCAGAAGCAGTTTCGTTTCGAATAAGAGAGGGACGACTGTGAGCCCCTTCATTGTGAAGGCTCTCAGTATCCTTTACCTACCCTTAATAAACGTACATGAGAACAACTTGAAATGTTTTTCAATGACAAATCTAATATCGCTCAGCTATTTTTTGTATTTCAATAATCAGGACGTGCCCCATTCATTTTCTGAATATAATGAAAATATCCTGTTTTTGAAAGAAAACCATCCAAGACATTAAATAATCATTAATACAATAGTAAGTTCAATAAAAACCTGTGACCTCTGTGAAGCAGATATTTGACAGCCATAGTGCAATATGTTATTAAAGAACTTCTATACATCCAGTATAATTACCTTCGCTGCTACCCAGTGGGGTAAGACTAGTGTAAAAATAGAAGAATTTGCAAACTCTATAGAAAAGAAAAGATTAAAAGATTAATTGAGATTTAGGCAAAATTCTAACATTCAGGGCTAGGCAATTCATACTGTAAATGTGAGTATGTAGTGTAGCAAAAGTGTATTTGTAGCAAAATCAGAACAGATTCTTTATTGCTTAATTAACCAAAGTGTTGCAGATGACTTTCCCAGTTACAGTAAGTATTAGCTGGAGCAAACCCTTTAAATGGCCTGGAATCCAGGCGATATAAACTCTCAGAACTCAAGCTGGAGTTCAAGAACCAAGATTGAATTCTCTTGTCCTGTAGAGATAACCATGAAAACCAAAGACAAACACAATGACAGTCATGAGACATCCAAATTCACAGCCCAGTCTGCATGTACAAGAAAAAGGCCTTTATTTGTACAAAAATATCTCCTTGGCCTAATAACAGGGACATCTGATACAGTACAAAAATACTTGGACAATACTATGGGATTTATACATTTCAAACTGGATTGGCAACGTTCATAAAACCGTGCCAACATTATAAAAAGATTTGGTAGAGACAGTTACATGTTCCTTATAAAAGAGCTGTAAAAATGAAATTAAAATATTCTTCACAAGTAACAAAATACGTAGAAAGGTCTATCTAAGATAGTCACCATGAGAAAATCTTCAGAAAGCTTAGAAACAGACTTACTGGTAACTATATATATATATCACATGTAGTAGAAAAACCTATAATCATACAGAACATACAGCATGTGCATACAAAGTGGAGCTGGAAAGAATCCAGGGCATATTTTCCTTACCAAGCTAATTATATTTCAGAGAACTGATCAAATAACTAGAACGGAGATTTTCACAAAGCTTTTTGGTTTGCTTTTAAAGGATTAAGAAAAAGTACAACCCCGTTTAAACCAAACTCCAGGAAACCTACAATGCCGAAGAAGAGCGCGGTGCTATACATGTGTATTTACAGAGGGCAGACAGCTCACACAAGTTGCTTTAGAGCAGGGGCCTTCAGGGGTGGCTGAAGCAGGTAGTGCTGGGGGTCCGCTGAGAGCAGATTTCCCCAGTCTCGTCGACCCGATCCCCAGCAGAGCAGGCCTGAAAGATCAAGCAGGGGAAGGGCGTGGCAAGTGTCTGGGAGGAGAGGGGTGGGCTTGGCGGTCTGCCCGCGGGGAGGGGGGCGGGGGTCGCTGGGCTCACGCCGTCTCCTTGGGGTTGAAGTTGGACAGCTTGGCTCCCTCCTCCCCGCCTCTCTCCTCTCGGTCCCGAACCTCTCCCTCCACGTGGTAGCCAACCATCAGCTGGTACACCACCACACCCACAAACGAGCCAATGAAGGGGGCGAAGATGGGCACAAAGAACCAGTAGTCATTAGCCCTGGAGGAAGAGGAAGAGAGAGATCGCCCATTATGGCCCAAGACTTCATCTTTACTATTTCCAACCACCCCCTCATCACAGAATAGCCGATCGTCATATTCCTAGATACAGACTTTCCATCAGTAAACTAAAAATATCTGACCACAGAAGCTAAGCAAGGCTGGGCCAGCCCAGGGAGACCTTTTGAAAAGCTAGGGTTGTCTATACAGTTATTCCGATTACCTTGTACTTTGAGCTTGCTTAAATCTGTCTTTTTTTAGCTTCCCACAATTCAAACGGCGTGCCAATGTATCCCTTTTCTACCGGATCTGCCGTGGAGTGGGGCTGCACGTGGGACTGCCCTGTCTCTCTCACACCTGAAGAAGGCTCCACGGCCGAAACGTTGTGTTCTCTTTCTGCTTTTTTCAGCATGGAATAAACCTATTACTTGTTCCTTTGCAGCCTACGCATGCTGACGCAGCTACCCACCTGAACTGCACGTCACCCATGTGAGCACCGCAATGCATGAAGCGTTCAGGGACCCCTGGGGGGGTGAAAAGCTCTTCTTAAGGAACTTTTTCGGTTTGTGCTCCTGCAGCCCTATTTTGCAAGAGGAAGAGGGCGCAGACAACGGCTTGCTGGGGGGAGCCCGATGATGAGCATCCCGAATTTGAACGGGGCGCTCCCTCGGCTGGTCAGAAGGAAGCCCGCGCGAGGGGACTTACGTGAAGACCTCGCTGCCCCAGCCAGCAATGGCGGTGAAGAGCCGCGGGCCGAGGTCTCTGGCAGGGTTGACTGCGTAGCCGGAGTTGAAGCCCATGGACAGGCCGATAACCAGCACCACGAAGCCCACGGTGAAGGCTTCCAGCCCGCGTGGGATGGGGTTGTTGTAGGGGTCCACGATAGCCAGGATACACACCACCAGGGCGGCAGTACCAATCAGCTGGAAAATAAAAAAAGAAGGAATTATCCTTTTACCGAAACCGATGACAAGGCTACGCTAACAGCTCTCTATTGATTAACAATCTTTTTCATGGATCATTACTAGTAATAGGGTGGCAGTGGAGGTGTCGTGGTCAGCATTGCTGCCACTGGGTTCAATTCTGGACCGGTGGTGCCATCTGTGTGGAGTTTGCATGTTCTCCCCATATTCGCTAAGGGTTACAGTTTCCTCCCACAGTCTGAAAGCACACTGCTGGCATAAAGGCACCATCCTGCTGAGAGGATCAAGGATTAAGACAACCTATTTCCTGGTTAACGCAGAGCTCCTTCACCCCCGTTGCTCACATGAACCATGAACCACTTGTCCCAGGATAGTGGTTCCAAGGCATCATTCACCTGGGGAACTGCCGATGTTGTGACCAGCAGACCCACGTGCCAGACTGCACCGTGTTGCTGCAGTGAAGTCAAGGAAAGACACGCCAGTTTTGGAAGCTCTGCGCCAGGCCTGTCTTGGACTCACCTGGTCAAATAAGCCGTTGATCAGGGTGAGGTGGTTGGAGGGGTAGGTGGCGAAGATGCCAGCAGTCGCATTTGTTCCGGTCACCAGCAGATCCCCACCAGCGAAATCCCACAGGGCATCTGGAGGGAGGAGACGTGTGAGGGTCAGGGAGTGGTGATGTTGAGTAGGGGATCTACTCATTTGACAGGGGCCAGAGCCCCACCGAAATAACCCAACAGACTGAGGAAACTAAATGTGACTTTTGAACATAGAAAGAAAGAAAGATGGCTGTGGCATGAGATCTAGCAGTCACTACCACCCCCTGAGGGCCAAATGGACAGCCCGGGGTTTGTAAATCCAAATTATTGCAGGGTTTTTTTTACTCCTAATGCAGAGATGTCAAACTCGGCTCTTGGAAGAACAAGCTCCTTCTCCTTTTCCCCCCAGAGCTCTTGCCAAATGTTTGGTCTAACTATTTAACTTCATTCATCTGACGAGGCTCCAAGGTATTTTGTAGGTAGCAGGGCCTTTAAAAGATCTCAAGAGAAATCCTAGATAGGATGAAAAACAATTACAAGCTACTGAGACCGCAGACCACAAGACACCCAGACCTTCAAGAACAGAGTCTGAGATGCCTGCTCCTAGGGGCTTCCTACTTATACCTACCAAAGTACAGGCCGAAGATGATCCCAGAGCCCAGGAAGGCTCCCAGTGTCTGGGCCAGAAAGTAAGCAGGGAGTTTCCTCCAGGGATCCCTCCCAAGCAGGCACAGGGCAAAAGTCACCGCCGGGTTAAGATGTCCTCCTGGGAGAGTTTAAGAAAGGGAATGAGATTTACTTCTCTACAAAAAAAAAATCGAACTTGCCGCCACGGCATCTTCTGCAGTCTTAACCAAAGGTCGCTGTGATGAAGATACAATTTCCTCCTTTGCGTCAGCTCTTCTCTTCTTTTTTTTTTTGCCTGAAAAGGCTTGAGAAGTCAAAAACAAACTGGTGCCTTTCGGTTTTTTGTATTCTGACTGAAGTTTAAAGTGCTTTTAAACTGCCTGATTTTCAGCTCTCAGGTTTCAGGTCCACACAGAGTCGCATGCTCGAGTCTTGGGAACTGGCTTCCAAGCTGCGACTGTAACGGATACTCCACAGTGGAAAAGTTGTATTATTCTTGTTTCTAAAGAGGAAACAAAAATAGTTTCCTTGGTTGTTTTTGTGGGCTATTCCATTCTGGTAACCTGTAATTACAGAGTAGTTAAATACGCCCAGACAAGTAGGAGACTATTTCCCTATTTTAATAGAAAAGGCCTTTAAAACAGAGGCAAAGGAACTGTTAATCTGCAGAGTGCATCTCACAAGGATTACGAGAACACAGAGAAATTCAGCAGTAATACAGTACTTAATTTAGTCAACTGCAGACAGGTTAATTCACCACGTGACAGAAACGATATTGTTACTGTAGAAACCGTTCAGAGAAGAGCAACCAGATTCATTGCAGCACTGAAGGTTTTTAGTCTTGAGCAGAGAAGACTATGATCGGAGCCGTTACAAGTACTTAAAGGCACCCAGTGGACCTCAGTGAAACAGAAACCAAAAGACAAGTGAAAATTTTGTGGAGGTGCGCTTAAAACTGGGAACAAGAGGCTCTTCCTCACCCAGAGGATCCATCTGGGAGTATGGAACAAGACAGCCAGCCATCCCATTGAAGCTGACATCATTCAAGAAAACAGCTGGGTGACATATTGGACTAACAACCATCAAGCTGGCTAGATGGGCCCAAATTGCTTCTTCCCATCTGAAGCCTTTATATTCTTACAGCTGACGTTGTCAAATGATGGTTACCCTTTTGTCACAATCCAGTTGCTTTCAGTTCTACAAAAGATACAATGTTTTGCTTGCCGAGTCTAAAATATGGATAATTCTAATAGAAATTGAACACTGTAGAATCTGAAATTAACTGGGAAGCAGTGCATGGGATTAGCAGTTTCTCAGGACAAATACTTCGAGCTCATGTAGCGTTACACTTTGTGCACAAAACAGCTGTTAAACCAACAGCGCCTGTGAAAATGATTCATATTTTGGTCTTTCGAAGCACGGCAGTAATACAGCACAGGCTTGACCATACAGTCTTCCCTGGCTCAGACAGAGCAGCAGTGGCAGCCTGTTCTTTTGTGCTTGGAGAGGAGTTTCTTTGCTGTCAAGGACTTGGTCTGGCATATGCCCCTCCTCCTCAACAAGTTTCTGCTTTCTGAAATGACTCAAACCAATACAGGCTGTCCCTTGTCAGGCCTGTGTGAAGTCGCATAGTGCCTATAAGCCACAATGACTATAACTGAAAAGTCATGGACATTTGATCTCAGTCCTTAACTGAACTGATGATCTACTTTAAATACTAGAAGGCAATTTTCTAATAAAGCATAAAAAAATCTATAAAACAAAGTCAATTTGGGTCTTTTTTTTGCTTTTACAGATGATAAATTATTGATCTTCTATTGCTTGATAATCCGTGACCCAGATTTAGTGTATTTGCTTCTAGCTGTACAGACACAGAGCTGAACCACCATGGTACTCACCCGACACCTGTCCGCAGATCAGGATTCCTAGGGTAGCCGCAAAGCCGAAAGCAAAGTTCACGGTCATGAACATACCATGAGAGCCACCGCTAAGCACCAGCTGAGCCACTGCACCACAGCCGAACATCTGGCAACATGAAAACAGAGCACTGTCAGCAAGCCCATAAGATCAGATAAGATCACTTTATTGCCCATATACAATTTCTTGCATTAGGAATTTTCACATACCCCAGCTTGCACTCCATGAGACTTAGACACACAGACAGGGAGAGAAGCTTGGGGTCAGAGCGCAGGGTCAGCCGTTTATACGGCATCCCTGGAGCAGTTGGGGTGAAGGGCCTTGCTCAGGGGCCCAACGGAGTAGGATTCCTCTGTCTGTTGTGGGATTTGAACTGGCAACCTTCCAGCCACAGGCACAGATCCTTAGCCAAGGTGCCACTGCTCCGCCCCAAACTCATGGCGATTGCTGGATTTGAACACGCTTATAAGTCAGTCACTTAAGCAATCACACCACAGACGCAATAGTACAGTCCATTTCCCCGTGCATTCACCCTGACATCACTGCACTGCATTCTCCAAAAAACACATTCCAAAGAGAGAGAATGACTAAAATAGTATCCCTGTGAACACAAGTCAATTTTCATATTCATCTTGAAAGGATCAACTAAACATCTCCAGGTCAACATAAAACAGAAAGAGCTTTTCAACTTGGGCATCTCAGGAATTCAGCTGTAAAGAATCAGCATTTAGACAAAGTCAGGAAGTAATACAGAAAAAAAACAAGCAATGCAAGGATATATACCTTTATACCTTTAAAGAATGTGATATTAGAATAGTAGTACAATGCACTAGTAAAACCATATTCAAACAATATTCAAAATAAGGTCATCACATTACAAAAAAAGATTACTATCCAGGAAAGAGTTATCCGAGTCATTCCTGGGCACAAAACAATGTCCCGCTGTTTGTGAGGGTCGGTTATAGAAAAACCCCTTAGGAAAGAATTATTTCCATTGCAAAAATAAAAGACTTCATACAGCAAAAGCTGTTGAGATCCCCAGTACTGCGAATTGGGAAAACCCCTCATCATTTAATTTTTTTTATAATGTCAACATTTTATTTGTGGATATGGAATAATGTGAAAATTATTAATAGTGTGAAAAATATTTTTTTTGTTGATCCAAAAATGGGAAACAGTAAATACAGCTTTCATAGGGCAGGATTAGCCGTTTTCTGGGACAAATACTTTGAGCTCGAGTAGCACTCCAGGTTGGGAACGAGAGGGCTGTTAAATCAGTATCTACAGTGAAAGGCTAACAGTTTCTGTGCACAAAGGGTAGTGGGAGCGTGGAACAAGCCGCCCAGCCACGATGTTAGAGCCAGTGCCACCATGTCTTTCAGAAACAACTGGAAGACTTTCTCAGACTCAGGAGGTACCAGCAGCCAAATGGCTTTCTTGTCAGCTTTGCTCCTGCATTGTTTGCCATCCTTTGGTAGGCAGCGAGTATTTCTTTCTGGAAAGTGTTTTACAGATACGGTATTTAGGCGTTTCCTGTCCACAGCACTAGAACTCCCCCCTTTTATCTTGTTCTTGACCATGATATTCCTGGAATAAGCTGTGCTTCCCTGACAGCTTCCCTGTTCCTTGCTGCCTTGGTGAATCTGATGTTCCAGAGCGCTCGACTGTCAGAATTAGTCATGCCTCTGCTTCTGTGCATGGGACCTGGGAGGAGGCCTGTGCCATGACCTCATTTTTAAATCACAGGTTACAAAATTCTGACTCATCAGAAATGGGGTATTTATCATTTTGTTTGGTTTGAAATTAGTTGGAATCAGAAGCACAGAAAGGGACTGGAACGTGTGCCACTACCTTTCTGGGTAACATTTCTCCTTTTGGCCCGAGCTGAGTTTTTCAGCACTGTCTCATGGAAAGTCAACAGCCAGGAGGGGGCTCTGCACAGCTCCATTTCCCCTCCATAAGTTCCTTTCAAAGCCCAATCCCATACAGAGCCATTGTGCACCGCCTCTGCTGGAAGGCACTGGGCTGTGATTACTTTCTGCTGAAGGAGAATGTGGAGGGATCACCAAAGAAAGTGGAATGAAAGGTCGTATTTTTTCATGCCAAAACCGACCGAGACGCAGCAGAGCCATGGACGAGCTCGTGAAAGGAGCCCATTGAGCCGCTAGCGGAATTTTTCCATCAGCAGACATTCCTCCCCACTGTCCCACCTTGAAGTGACACTGTGGCACACGTAGTGCCATCGCAGCGGTGAGGTTCTGGAAGAAGGAGAGCTTTGTTCAGTTTTGTCCGGGCTTCATGTAAAGCAAAGACAAAACCCTTGTTCTCCTTTGTTTATGCAGATAAATCCATTGAGAACAAGTTCCAGTTTACAACGATGTCCTGGAAAATAGGATTTTATTGGCACATTTTCAATACGTTTTACTCGACATAGGAGTGTCCAACACATGACTCTAGACTGCCCTCCAGTCCAGAGACTAGAGCCCTAACCACTGCTCCATACTGCTGCCCCCAAAACTGCTAAAAAAAGCAGAAGTTTCCCCATCTTGTTCTGCTCCATTAGAAGTTCCTTGTTCTGTTCCATTGTCTTGTTATAATGCATATAATGCATTCACCATTAACATCCCTAATCTCTGTATACCACCAAGCATAAACAAGCACAAATACCATTACACAACTCTGCAGAATGGCCATAGACAATAGAAACATTGATGTAGCCAGCAGTCCCTAATGATACAGGATACTGTGGCTGATGATTTCAGAGGTTCCAGTCTGAAGAGAGGGAAATGAAAATAAAAAATAGATTTTCTGCACTGCCCGGTTATTTAAAAACCTGCTTACTAGTTGTCTTTTGAACTGACTGATCCTCACAGAGCTGGAAAGCAACCGCCTTAAATCAAGACCTGTCAGCAACCTGATTAGAGTAATTTAACACATGGAAACGGCGCCGGTGGTGTTGATGCTTGGGTCCAGTTCATTCCAGATGAAACTAACACCTGTGGTAGATTTGCCAGAACACTCCTTGAAGTCTCTTGACGGAGCTGCCTGATGGGCACCAATCTCTGTCTCAAAGAGAGCCTCCAGGCCACAGCCAGCCCCACCCGGCACTCATTTACAGGCTGTGACAAGAGCTCCGAGATCACATGACAGCTGCCAGATTCATATAGCCAATTCACTTGCTTGAGTTGTTATCATTTGTATTTTTGCTCCACTGATGGAGGTGGTTTTCCAGTCCCACCCTGTTTCTGAACACTAGGAATAGACTTGTGGTTTTATTATTAGTATCACAAATAACATTGCCGCTTTTGACACAACCAAGAAGAAATAAGGAGTCTACCCATCCAGAAAAGTGTTACTGGGGGGGGGGATCACATTAAATTAGTCTCGGGATGAGGACGGGCTGCAGGCTCACCTTACATCTCCACAGAGTAGAGGCAGGTGGACACACATCTAGAAAACGTGCAGCTAACGCCATTATATTAAAGGACCAGCTGGAGAGCAGCAAGCTCAAATCAAAGGGTCGAGCACATCTGAAAGCATCCCCAAAAGCAAATATCAACACGACCCACTCCGAATTTTGGAAATCCTGGGAATTTGAAGTGTAGTTGAACGCCAATTTCAAATGAATGAATGACAGAATAGCCTCCTCTTACCTGTGGCCTTTCATGCTCTTGGGGTTATTGGATTCTGTTTTTACAGACAAGGAGAGCCAATTGAGGTTACTATAAAGAGAAACAAATTAGATTACTATACCTGCTGTGTGTAGGAATGCAGGACTGGAATCTCAAAACCCCAAAATCGAATGAGATATCCAAGCAAGGAATCTGTAGGCTCACCAGATACATCCGATAGCTTAGGACTGTCCTACAGTAGCTAAAACTACTGGATATTTCTAGTCTTGAATAGAGAAGAATGTGACGGATTCTTATATTCAAAATCCTTAAAAGGTACCGACAAGATCAAACCAATATAGTTTTTCGGAATCAGCACAGAAGGGGAAAATGCATTTAACCCCGAGAACCCCAGGGTGCTTCCTTACACAAAGGACTGTGGGACTCTGAAGCAAATGACCCAGCCTTGTTATCACCCAGCTTCTTTCAGGAAAATAGCCCTCAGCAGCTGGGCCAGATGGCTTTCTCTCATAACATTTAAAGTTCAGACTCACCGGTGCAAAAACGTACCCTGCTGTCAGCCCCATCACTCCATTAGTAATCAGTAGCATCTGCAAACACTCCCATCTCCACACAGCAACGCGACACACCAGACTGCCAACAGCATCTGTTCTGTCATGTAGTGTTTAGGCTACTAAGTGCCACTGTTTTCACATCTGTCCTCCTGCTACACTGATCCCACTCATTTCCACTTCACTGCCTCAGCCTACGTGGGTACATTTAATGGCAACGATGTGCCACACTTCTGATCTCTTTGACAGAGCTTAGGGCTCTTGTTCCCCCCCGTTATCAAGCACAGAAAAAGGTGACAACACCTTTCGGCTTAAGTGCATACCTAAAAGCTCTGTCAGATATGTCTGCACTTAATGACCATGTTCTTTTTAAAGAAATATCGCCCAACGCCCACTTAGAAAAGAGTTAAGTGCAGTTACGTAAATATCCTATGTACAAACGCTACAGACGTGATCGTATCTTTAACGGGTTTATGTTGATTCTTTCCTTTCGGCTTAAACTGGAGGAAGCACCCTGGATTGCGCTGAGCACATTTTGTAATACAAAAACACCCCGCGTGCTGGAGGGTTCAGCCAGCCAACTCTTACTGTGGTGGAAAGTCATCGCAGGTGGGAGCCTGATCCGTGAGTCATCATCAGCTTGTGCGCTGTACAAACACACAGTAGCTGCACCGGTCACGGCGATTGATGGGAGACATTGGCCGGGCTTCAGCTCATGCATACTTTTCCCCACACAAAAACAGCAGCTTATCCACTCTTATCTCCCCTTTCTTTACACTGCTGTTCTGCTCTCTATCAAGGCTTCCTCAGGCAGCAGGCCTTATCAGTGCTGCTCCTGGAACGTGACAGCTGACACAGGGAGACAACAGCGCAGACCTCCCCCCCCTCCCTCCGTACACACACCTCCTTATGGTTAAACCCACAGTTAGCACTAAGATCCAGCTTATTAGAACCCAGCAGAAAAGGTGCAAGTGCACTACGAACCCCCCAAGGCAGGGCTCGACTCCTGAATGCTGCACCCAGCCTCTCCTATAATCCTAGCACAGTGCGGATTAGAATCTAGCACAGGCATGGGGTCAAGACCACTGTTCAACTTAGGAGCGCAGAGAGTGTAAAGACCCAGTTAAGTGTTCAACCGTGTATTGAATAACATCTGCAGCAGTGACACAGCACCTGTCTGCAGAATGGAGCTGAAAGTGCCAGAGCTTTAGAGGGATTTCAAACAGAGACACATTGAAGTGCATACAGGCAGGTCGAAGAGGACTTAGAGGAAAGCAAAACATTCGGGGACTATACAGTGGCTGATCTTGAGAAAGCAAATAAGCAGGTTTTCTTCTGAGTTATTTGTTTAGGCAAGATTGCACACATACAAATTAACTGAAACAAATGATAGCATTAAGTCAAACAGCCAAAGGTTTATTATTTAATGCTCATCTGTAAGGTGCAGAGGTGCATTAAAACTGCAGTTCACCTAAATCACCTTACACCCGCATTTGTTTCTGTGCAGGAAGCAAAACCTTTTTATCTAGCAACTTCTCATAAATATGCATCAAAACCGCCCACATCTTGTGGCCTTTTCTGTTTTTTCCCCCCATTTAGAACATCTTTTCAGTTTGAAAAGGATCCCTCGTCCACAGGACAAGAGCAAGGGAGGTTTCCTAAAGGCAATAAAACTGCACTTGACAGAACAAGTCTTGACAGGAAAGGAATCAGCTCTACAGGTGTCACAGACCCATTCCAGATATCTTTCTTTTCCATCAGTGAGTCACGCAGACTAAGGCTAACCTACAGTTTGACGAAGGGGAAGGGTGCAAACTAGAAAAAAACCCCAACTAAAGCACTGTTCAGAGTGGTATATTATTTACAATGTATCTAAGCGTCTGATAATATGAATAATTGTAGCAGGGTGGGGCTGACAAGTTGCACATGGACTTACCCAGGGTGGCTGTAACTTGATTGAGTAATTGCCCCAGCAACAAGAATAAGGTCCTTCCACATTCTCATGCTGGCCAATCTCACACTCAGTCAAGTCACGCCAATAACATCCATGTGAGGGATCTCAGCCCCAACATCTTTAGGTCTTGTCTTTGAAAGCTCCAGCACCAAGACCAATCATAAATATAAAGCCAGTTGCCTCAGCCCCTTGAATTCTGAGTGCACTTAAATGTGTTGGATTTTAATTTCTAAATGCTTAAGTATGCTTTGTTTAAACAAGATGAGGATTAGTGACAGCGTAACGTTTTGCATGTTTCTCTTACAACTGTCCTTTGCTAAGATTCAATACAATGAAATCCAAGTTATGTATAGTTTATAATGATGAAGTATAGACCTTAAAGTAGTACTGAAGACAATGGTGGACTTGCAGTACTTAAGGTCTTAAAACTGTCACGTGCACCTACAACTTTTTAATGCAATATAAAAGCCTTAGCCTTTATTGCTTAGAATAATCCTGAGAGTGAGCAAAAAAAAAAAAAAGTCAATTCAGCACAATGCAAAGAAGCAGCCCCTAGAAGATGTGGACAGAGGCAGCCCAAGATGAGCTGGTCGTCTCTGCACCCTCTTCTGCACCGTCTCCTCCAAAGTTTAAAATACAGTGCCGCTGGCTACAGGATATAACCTCCTTCTTTTTGAAAAAAGAAGCGTGGGATTTTTGTGCTGGGCGTATATACACAGGAAGGCAAGGAGAAACGTCGTGAGACAGGAGGCTTCATTGGAACTGACTGCAGCGTGTAAAGCAGAGGTGTATAAAGAAACAGGTGTCATGCCCTTACCGCAGCCGAAGGGGGGGGGGGGGGGGGGGTCGGGAGACCGCCAGACACTTACCACGAGAATGAGGGTCCCCAGGCACTCTGCCAGGGCCTGGCGCAGCAGCAGGTTCCTGATCTGGAAGGCGCGCGCCATCTTGTCCATGTAGTACTTCTGCCTGCCCATGGTGCTGTCCTTTCGGGTCCGAGAGGGCTTGTCCAGGTACGTCCACCGGTTCCTCTGTCTGCCAACTGGGCTCCCCGGCGCCGACACCTGCTCTTATAGGAGCGGGAGCAGCCCTCCCCCTCAGGGCCTTCCACTCCGAGAGCCTCTCTCCCTCCTCCTCCCCCCTCTCTCTCTCTCTCTCTCGCTCTCTGCCACTCTCCTTCGGCTGTTTCCCGAGCCTGGGCTCCTCTGGGACTTACAGCAGGGGAGAGGGAGGCCGGCTGACTGGGTCTGTGCAGGGCTGAGCCGAGACGGAGACACAAATTATGACAGGCAGTCGCTTGCTCAACATTTCAAAAGGAGCACACATCAGGCTATCAAGACAGAAACATGCCACCCGAGGGGGTTGTGTGTGTGTGTGTCAATCCCTGTGAGGCTTACTTTAAAAAAAATAATCATTCTAGACCAAGCAGTGCGAGACCATGTGGATTAGAGCTCTATTTCCCAGCTCTATTTGAAACTCTTTAAAAATGTTCAGCACCTGCTATAATGTCCTATAATATACATTTGATCCACAGCCCGAAATCTGCAGGATTTTCTGAGCAGGTGAAAATAGCAGATGTAAGCCTATTTTGAGTTCAACGAAAGCATCAATTACGTAATTGGGAGCTCAGCGCGACCCAGAACCAGCTGGTAGATCAGCGGAGGACGCTCCGTTTTAATCTGGCGTTCATCAAAACAGCTTTTTATTTCCTCAGTGCAGGTATAACCTCTGCATCAACACGGCTTGCGCCTCACATCTCTCCTTTCTCGTTACTTCATCATTCACTTCGATTCTCGCCCCTCGGGTGTGTAGCAGATCGTTGACGAAAAGAAAAGAGGGCGACCGTTTCTCTTCCGCAGGAAAAAAAAAAATTCACGAGTGTTTTTTAAAGTGCGGAAAAATCACAGGAACGGCTAGATTGTCAACAAATGCTAATGCTTCGCGCAGTATTGGCAAAACGAGTTTCACTACCAAACAAGCATATCAGGCAATTTTTGTTTTTTAATTTCGTTTGTGCAATAAAAGAAAAGCTGACGTACCGGAGCTCTGTGGTGAACGATCCGGTATCCGCCCTGCACTGCTTGTCAACTCAAACTAGCCCGTCCGCGTCAATATTTCGCCTGGACGCGCTATAATTGACAAATTAATTTATTTGAACGAAATCGACATCGTGGACCACAGGCTAATACAAAACAAAGACTATAATTGTTTTTGTCCCCACGTTTTTAGAGGTGCACGCTAACACGGTGAATCTAATTTTCATTTTCAACACAACAACATAAATTCCGATTTGTGTGTTTCCGTATTTATGGAAAATGGAATGTAACTATTAATTATTAATTGATCAAGTTAATAAATATATCATTCAAGAAACATTCGCGCTGATAAACCTTTGCACTTTTTTAAGTATCTGTGCTTTTTACTTCTAATCCCCAAAAGCAGAACACACGGTCATTCCCACTTCAGAAAATTCAGGTTTTCGTTGATGCGCTCAGTTTAACTTTTTGGCTCTCTCACAAAACCGTTCTGCAGCCACTTTGTAACAGACTGTGGGGAAACTCGTTTTTCAGCTTTTCTAGGTAAGACGAAGCGGAAACAGGAGGAGTTCCCGTTAATTGATACATTTTCAGATAATCGCAGAAAACAAAATATGACGAAGAGCACTGGTTTCTATGTGGTCAGCAATTTACGAACGAGTTAACGCACCTACTTTGACAAATATACCTCGGCTCTGTTGGGCAGATGCGTGTGGTTATACCTGTATGTAATTAAGATCGCCCGTTGTCTTTATGAACGATTGAGGCTTTAGCGATACAGACGCCTGTGCTGTGCGCTAAGCAGTTCAGGAATTATTTCTTGGATCATTTTTTTGCTAGAAAACTTACAACAGCAATACAGTAACATTTCGTTTCAGTATAAAATGGAGTCTGTCGTTATATTTAAAAACAATTATTGATCCCCGTATATTCGCTCGGCTACAGGTAATTCAATCCGATTTTACGGATATTTGGTAGGAAACCACGTAAAATAGTTCCCATTCAGTCAATTATGGGCTTTATTAAAATTGTATTTTTTATATATTTATATATTTTTATATATTTAATAACAGTTTATTACATTATTAAATGGCCTTAACGTCCTGAAACTGAAGAAAAGTTGCCAACAATATTCTGTGATTCTGTGAAGAGTCACGTAGTTATTCCGCAATAAACTGGATTCTGTTGTCTGAATGGTACAAAACTGCAGCATTGCGTAACATTTGCATTCCTTCTGGGTGGAGAGTGAACAATGTGTGCTTTTAACAAGTAGCACCGTACCAGGGTAAGTATAACAGTTAAACAGAAACTTTTGTACATTATCAGCTATCGCTGTTTAACCAATTCTGGCAGCTGAATAGTCTATACATGTGGCAAATTTCAGTGCCGTTCCTTCAGTACGTTTGTAACCAACTCACAAATGTGCAATGTATCACGAAGACCAGCCTTGTGATTTCATAAACCATTTTATACGCTCAGTATGAACTCCAGAAGGTTTTAAGCTGTTGCCTAAAATGGTAGGTTTAATGTTCTGTGTTTTAGCACGTGTAACATGTCCCAGTTGCAAGCTATAGAAATGTCAGTGATTGGTAAATGTTAACTAAATCCTGATACATTCCATGATCCATCAATACTCCATTTAGAATATTGTGAACAGTGTTGGTCAGCACCCTACGAAAAAGATAAATGTCTTTTCCTCTCGGACCAAGAAGACAACAGAGGGACTTAAAGTATTACAGCCCTCAAAGGCATCGACAAAGTCAACCCAGTGATTCAAGATCGACAGTGAAACATGAACCAAAGGACACAAGTGGGAACTAAACTTTGCCTCTTTAACCAATCCAGCTTGTTTCTTTTTCATTAGCTTATTGATCTCATGATCAGCTGGGGCTTTGACCCCTTTAGCTGTCTAACTCTAGTCTTGCAAACCCAGCTCTCAGACCCCAGTGGCTTCTGGTTTGTGGTCTAGCTGAGCTGACAGTGTTTTCTGCTCATACTGCCTGTATGACAGTGCACCAGAAGCCAGCAGCCATGTCACCCTGCAGCTCACAGCTCACAGCTGGCAGCCCACTAAAGCTCAGCAGGTGTGAGTCTGGTCAGTCCCTGGATGGGAGACCTCCTGGGAAAAACTAAGGCTCCTGCTGGATTGAGGTGATAGTGGGGCCAGCAGGGGGCGCTCACCCTGTGGTCTGTGTGGGTCCTAATGCCACAGTATAGTGACATGGGCACTATACTGTAAACAGGTGCCATCCTTCCGATGAGATGGAAAACGGAGGTCCTGACTCTCTGTGGTCAGGAGCAGGGCGTTTCTTGAAAAGAGTAGGGGTGTTACCCCGGATTTCCTTGCTGAAATTTCCATTGGCCCTTATCAGTCATGGCCTCCTAATAATCCCCTATGAATTGGCTTCATTACTCTGCTCTCCTCCCCAATGATAGCTGATGTGTGGTGAGCGTTCTGGCACACTATGGCTGCCATCGCATCATCCAGGTGGGGCTGCACATTGGTGGTGGTGGAGGGGATCCCCAGTACCTGTAAAGAGCTCTGAGTGGAGTGTCCAGAAAAGCGCTAAATAAGTGTAAGCAATTATTATTATTACTTGTGCTCATAGACCACAGGCAATGGTTCATCTTCCTCTGAAGGTAGTGTTAATGAAAGGCAACTGCACTACAAACAAGATTTTCTGAAGACTTCTCTGTAGCAGCTGTACTGTATACTGTTCCAGTGGGGAACTGCGTCACCGTGCGCTGGCTGCAGAGGGGTTACTTCCACGCTGAAAACCAGGAAGGAGAGACCCAGTGTTGTCACAAGGCTGGAGACCCTTCTTCGGGGCTCACCTCAGGACCTCAGGCTGAAACATTGTGCTGCTCTTTTCCCTTTTTCAGCTGGGCTATAAAGTTCAGCATCTCAGGTTGAGATATTTGCCCCATGTTAGAAGCACAGAAAAATACGCTCCAAGTGGGTTAAAATAGGGACTCTCCATCTCAGGAGGGCATTCCCCTAGAATTGCACAATTTGTGATTTTCCACGAAACACGACGCAAGTAGAATGAGATTCTGACACCAAGCTGCAGCGAGATCAGAGCTGACTGATTTTCTTCTTAATTGATGACACAGGCCTTTATTCCCACAATCAGTTTATGAGTAATACAGTATTATGAGTACCCACTTCTACTTCAACTTCTGGCAGTTTTGGGAAACAAAACAAAAATAGGAAATACTAGATTTCAGCCAAAGGTTTGGGTTCTAATGTTCTTCCAGGTTCCTGCGTATTTTATAGTGATATTATCATTCCTTTGTTTTGATATATTTCTGTATTTACATATTTCTAAATGTCCCAGCTCCTGACACACTCCAGTACACAAATGAGTGATTCTCACAATAGTTTTGAAAATCAGAAAACGAAAACAGAAATCATGTTATCCACCACTGAAACCCAGTGTCCTCTAAGCAGACAGTCATTTTGAGAAGGTAATTCAATGCATAGCAGGTACAATAGAAAACTGTGGGCAAGCTGAATCATAGCACCATACACCAGCTCTCAGTGGGGAGGAGAGCAGAGCGATGAAGCCAGTTCAGAGATGGGGATGATGAGGAGGCCATGATTGGTAGGGGCCAATGGGAAATTTGGCCAGGACGCCAGGGTTACACCCCTACTCTTTTCGAGAAACACCCTGGGATTTTTAATGACCACAGAGAGACAGGACCTCAGTTTTACGTCTCATCCGAAGGACAGCGCCTGTTTACAGTATAGTGTTCCTGTCACTATACTGGGGCATTAGGACCCACACAGAAATGCAGGGTGAGGGCTGCACATTGGTGGTGGTGGAGGGGATCTCAGTTACCTGTAAAGAGCTTTGAGTGGAGTGTCCAGAAAAGCGCTATATAAGTGTAAGCAATTATTATTATTATTATTATTATTATTATTATTATTATTCTTCTTCTTCTTCTTCTTCTTCTTCTTCTTCTTCTTCTTCTTCTTCTTCTTCTTCTTCTTCTTCTTCTTCAAGTAGGACAGACTCCGAAAAATAGAAACTCTGCCAGAATTAGCAGCCCAACTCTTTCTAAGAGTGAAAACTCCAATGACCTTAATGTCTTGCACTGTTCACTCTTGTTATTTTTTCACAAGTGTTGCAAAGTGGTCCATAGTGAACAGTGAATTTGGCATTTGGGAAATATTTTCCTTTAATACTTAAACCATCAGTTTAACACATCGCTGAAAATACAGCTCGTCTTTCGGGAAAGAGTCTGTGCTGCCTTACTAGAAAGCTGCTTTGCCAGTTTGGGGTGAGTTGCAACAACAACCTGACTCTCCCTGAAAGTCTCTAGTCTCAGCCTTACTCAGTTATGAGATCTGATAACATCTGGTTTCAAAGTGACGTCTCCTCTGGGGAATTTTGCACTTGAGCTCCAGAGGGTTGGCTGCTAAAACTCTGCTAGCCTTTCCCCACACAGACAGGTTTCTCAATGAGCCCACAGCCTTGATGTTCTTGGAAGTCAGAGTGAGGCACCGAAGACCTGGCAATTGGCACCTGCATGTAGCCCAGTTTAGAAACGAGCAAATAAGCCTCAGGAGTACAGTTCTCAGGGACACACCCGGCAATTGGACATCTAAAGTGTGGGATCTGGGCAGCAGTGGCTGTTATCCTCCATCTTTCCAAACCGTGCAGCTAGGAACAGAAAACAAAAAAGTTGTGCAACGCAACGGCGATACGCTCCTGTTCACGGTGTGTACATTGAGCAACAGCTCCTGAACAGAAACTGAACTGAAAACCGCAAGCATCCTGGGACCTCAGGTACCTGCTGGAGCGGATCCAGACAATCGCAGACGCCGGAGCAGAGCAGCTGGAGCCGGGGGAAGCCTGCGCCGCAGAGCTCCGGGACCGTGGGCGGGAGTACCGCCCCGCCGCCTGCAGCCTTTCGCAACACGCGGGCGTCGTCGCGGCCTTCCGCGGCACGCCCAGCCGCTGTGACCTGACCACCGCTGCGGCCCTTACTCCATTTCAGGAAAGCAGAACAGTTGTCCAGAGCTGGATGAGAAACGTTCTGAATGAAGAAACCAAACGCCCCTTCCTCTCGTGGAGGTGTGGGTTCCGCCATATGACATTTGTCACTAGAAGTTGAACAGGAAGGATCAAATAAAAAAAAAAAAACATGCAGTCTAATGTGGCTTCAGGGTGCACAGAGACCAAGACCAATGATCACCGATTTCCTTGTTAACGTATGACACAGATCTTTGTTATTAGGCCCAATGTATTCTCTGTACAGTGGAAACATCAATTTCTGCTTTAAGCCAACAACACTCCTGCTCACACATATTCACAAAGTGCAAAGCAGCTAACACTTTCAACAAAAAGAGGCTGTGTGTACACCTGTCTGCGAATCAGCACTTACAGGAATCAACTCCTGTACATACAGTATACTGAACTCCTTAAGGACAGTTAGCATACTATTTCCAGAGCTGTTTCTGTGAAACCTGGGGCAGCCTGCAACTCCAGAAAGCTGCCTTCTTTTGGTAGCTGTTTCTTTGAAGGTCAAACTGCTAAAAAAACGAGCTCATTGTTCCAAAAACTGCACAGTCACGTTCTGTTGTAACTCATGCTAGCATGACCACCCGGTCACAGCTTTCTTTCGGAGCTGTCGAGCCATTTTGAGACACTTGCTTCACTGTGTGCACCAGTAAGGCAGCTGTCACTTGGCCTAAAGAATATGTGAGAACTGCATTTGCGGGATTTCTCTCCTTAAGGGATCAGGCATCCCAAATGGATTAATTCCCATGTCACCTAAATGGCCTTTTCACAAAGGCTGTGATGCATTAACTGGTCTAGCTAGATGCGTGTGTGCAATCAGGGCTTTTATTGCCATAATGATGAGATCACTCTCAGTGCCCGCTTATCCAATCCGGGTCACGGAGGTCCAGAGTCGGAGTACATCCTGGACGGGACTCCAGTCTATTTCAAGGCAGACATACAAACAAACACACACTCACACCTGGGCCAGTTTTCCCTGAAGCCCATTAACCTAGCAGTCTGTCTCTGGACTATGTAAAGGAACCCACATGAACGCAGGGAGAACATACAAACTCCACACAGACAGCACCGCAAGAATCGAACCCCAGCACTGCAAGGCAGCAATCCCAACCACTGCGGCATTGCACCAGCCACAATGGAAACATTCCCCCTAAATCAACTACCTTCAAAAAACGTTAGACACTTTAGCATCACAATGTCTGTCAGGAAAATATTATGCATGTTTTTAAAAAGCATGGAACTGGAGAATTGCTGGAAAGAGCAGTCTGGGATTTTCAGATATGCAAGGCAATCATGGGAAAAACACCAGCAAATTCTAACCCTACTGAGTGGACGCAGGCGGCCTGCGACAGTTTCTCTTCCACTGTGCCTTCAAGAGAGCCCTGCAGTCACTGTTAGGAGCTTTTTAAATGCATTCTACACCATAGATCTCAGACTGTCCCCAGAGTGACTTCATGCTCTTTTGCCCGTGTTTCTCCTTAGAATACACCTGTATTCGCTGGGCCAAGTCACTTCCACTACACTTGCACAATCTTCCAGAGTCCATTCATTCCTTGTGAATCAATTCGACTGACCCCACTGCCTTCTGTTCGGCGGCATGGGTATGTACAGGTACTGTATGTGGTTTCATCCTCTGTTGCTCTGGACTCACAGGGATGGTGTAGTTACCTCAGCTGCGTCCACACAATAGCTCTTTCAGACAGCCGCGGTTCAAAGTAAAATGAAACGTTCACATTGGAAATTCAGAATCGGACAAAGTCTAAATCTAGCCCGCATAGGTGTCAAGTCATGAATTCCAAAATAATCAATGACTTAATCATTAATGATTACGGCCAAGAAAGGAGAGTGTGTTGTTCCAGGCCGGCGCAGGGATGTATCCAGGGTATTTATACACCAGGTCCCAAACAGCCCACGTGGAAACAGCTGAGGCAAGAGCCTCATTCGGAAGAATGACTGTGGCGTCTCCTTCAGAAAGTGACTCATTGTGGTTGGATGTCAGTGGGAAGTGGACAATGGGCCACAAGTGACCCTTCCCTGAGATCCCAGTACCTCGTGATTCCAGCCCTGCAGTGATCTCGGCCCGGCCCATGTCTCTGGGGGAGCGGTGCTGATCACCTGTGGCCCGGAGGCCCGTGTGTGTGTGTGTGTGTGTGTGCTCCTGTGGAGAGCGAGCGCACCCGCGCCGCAGCCTGATCCTGTCCGCTGGGCGGTGGAGGACAGCAGCTCTGCCTCTGTAAGCTACTTGTGTGAAGAGCAGGGTAGGGCCTTGTTTCAGAGCTCGTGGACAGGCGGGATGAAACACCCAGCACAAGGCCCCAGACCAGGCAGACGATTCCACCGTGAGCACAGGTGTGCTGTGGGAAAAAAAGAGGAAGTTTCTGCTCTGCTCAGATGCGGTTTTGATAGGAGACCGTTCGAGCAAACCCTAAAATGTTTAAGGCAGGGAAATGTTCCTTTCTACATAGTCTTTTCTATTCTTGAGTGGCTATGCCACCCTCTTGCAAGGAAACCAGGATGCGGTTTGTGAGAAGAAAAGAAAGAGATTTTTTCATAACCCCTCCGCCATTCTTCCATTACTTTATTCTCCTTATCCGCCCAAGTGCTCTCACTCCCTCGCCGTCTGAAGAAGCCCCACAGCTGGAACTCCAGTTTTCCATCCACTTTCTTCCCACTTTGTCCACTACAGGGTTGTGGGAGAGCTGCAGCCTGTCCCAGCAAGCAAGGCAGGATACACCTTGAGTAGGATGTCAGCCCATTGCAGGGCACGCACAGACACTGGGGCCAGTCTCCCCAGAAGCTGATTCACCTCCCAGCATGTCTTTGGACTATGAGAGGAAACCCATGTGAACACAGGGAGAACATGCAAACTCCACACAGACAGCACCCCAGGAATTGAACCCAGGGCTTCAACACTGGGAGGCAGTAATGCCAGCCACTGTGCCACTGTGCCAACCTCTTTCTTTCAAGAGTTTCACTACAGAACTATGCTCTAGGTGTTGCATGGCAGGTTTCTTGATGTCTTCCACTGGAATTGTCAGCACAGGCTATCTAACAGACCATCTGCAACACAGCTGCTGCTGCCCTGCACCCAGAGGGACAGTCTGCTGTCAGGTGAATGACAAAGCAAGCAAGCAAAAGTCTCACTTTATAATGCTTTCATTGTGGGGGTAGTTTGTAGCAAAGTGTAGCTGTCTTTGCTTTCCCAGGTCAATTGGAAGTATTCAGAAAGCTTGAATAAAGGGTATTGTTTTGAGGTGTTTGCCAAGGTATGTGGGATAAGACGCAATAAACTCAAAGGGTGTTTCTGATGATTTACTCAGGTTAATTATCTTCACTGGAAGTCATTAAGACCACTATAGACAGAGATCAAACATTAAATACAACAGTAATTGCTTACACTTATATAGCGCTTTCCTGGACGCTCCTAAGGGAATGTTATAAATTTTATAAAAATGAACAAACTGCTTTTCTTTTAGTTTTCTAACTGCTTATAACATTGGCAAATGGAAGCACACCAGGGGGCATCTATAGATCAGTGGAAAAGTACAGCTCATGTCTTAAATATAGTAAAAACGGAAGTCGAACGTCTTGTTTTGCAAATGTAAGCAACGACGAAAGTCTCAATAAGGAGTTGTTTTCCATTATCCAAGCTTGACTAAGAACTAATGGTTTGTTTTAGGGATTAGGTGATCTATGTTAAAGGTAGGACGTTTGTCTGTTACTGTGTATAAAAACCGCTGAGCAGCATCTTTCGGAGAGACTAACTTTAACAAGCTGATCTCCCGTATGCATACAAATAAACAGCTCTTCTTTCACCAACACCCGGACTCTGACATTTTAATGTTTCTACACTCCACTCAAAGCGCTGTACAGGTAATGGGGATCCCCTCCACCACCAACAGTGTGCAGCCCCACCTGGATGATGCAACTGCAGCCATAGTGCGCCAGAACGCTCCCCAACAGTGATGAAACACAGCTTAATTACAGAGAGGAAGGGAAGAACAGGAAAACAGCAGACAGTGGATGAAACATCCTCACCCTCCTCTTCCTCTGCGCAGGTGTAAGACAAGAGGACCTTGTTCTGAGCAGCTTTGGAGACCAGACTCTGGCTCAGTCATCTGAACATTACTGAGCTATTGTTAGCCCTGATTTCCCATATTGTGTTATTCTCAGGCTACAAATGTTTAGCAGGCATGGAGTCAAAAACCCAGATGGCTTTCCATCTTCTTCAGAGTTGCTCAGCTTTGAAAACCTCGGGATTCCTTTAACTAATAAATACCATTGCTCTATTTAAAGCCCAGGTGTGTGGACGTCAGGCATGCTGTATCTCAGACATAGCCAGGCATCTGGGAAACAGCCTGTCTGTCTCCCATCAGCGCAAGCTACCACATTAGGAAAGCTCTGTCTTATAAGAACAAGGCAATGGAAAAGTGACTTAGACTATAGACTGACTTGAATTTGTATGAAAAAATTAAAAACAGAATATCTTTTGCACTAGTGACAAATTCACCAAGGAGTCACAAAAGCTGGTTTTTATCATCTGCAAAACTATACTACAACATCAGTCTCTTCTGTAGCACTACTAAGTTCAAGATGTTAATATATTCGTTCACCCTTTATCACATATCCCTACATGAAGGAAGTGGCAGCCCAGCCTGGGACAGTAGATGACTCATCTGTTCCATTAGACACGCATAACAACTCTGAAGACCTTTTCTTTCTTTGTACCCATTTCATTTAGCACTAATTTATCACCTGGGTTCTCTGTTTTGTCATCCTTTATTATTCACGTTTAGTTTCCCTTCAGCTGGCTCTGTCACCGGGGTGTTCAGATTTAATTCGAAGCACCTGTCGTGTGCAACTAGTCCACAGTATACGAGCCGTCCTGCCTCAAGCCTGAGGACAGCAGGGCATCCTTGTGTGAACGAGCGCGGGAGCAGTCCGAGAAGGGAGGACTTGAGCTTCAAGTCGAGACGACGGCAACTCCCGTGCATTAGGAAAAAGTTTAATGGGCGTGCAGTTTAGGGTTAAGTGATTTCTCCCGAAACAAAGTCTTTCGGAGTATCCGGCGGTTTCTCGCGTCGTTCTGTGTTTATATTTTTACTTCAAACCTAGAGCTGGACCACGGTTCGTGGCAGCTCGCAGGATACGAGCTGTTGGCGCTGGAAACGGCACGACCTCATGCTCCTTTTTTTTCGACGGCAAGATAACATTTCACCTGTTGATAGCATTTCGACTTGCTGGGCAGCAACGCTACCTGCCGCGCCCCCTTCCGTTTGATTAAACACTCAACAGGCACCAACCGATGTTAATACAATCTCAAGTGCGGTCGATCGGAACACATCCATTCGATTCATTTTCCACGCTGCAGAAACAGAAACAGGCAGCGGCTGTCTCACGTCTGCTTGCTGTAGTGCGCGGTGTCGTTTGAAAGCTATTCTTGAACGTTGGAATGAACAGCTCTCTTCTAAAGTGCTTCCAGTACAGGCTACACATTCGAAAGCAAAGCAGTGTGTTTGGGAAGGACAGTGGAACAAAGCGGCTCCTGTGTTCTGCAGACTCTTGGGTAGACAACAAGGGTCCACAGCCTGTCTATCAAAACCTGACAATACCCCAGGACTCCCCTTAGGGGATGAACAAGGTAGAAAATATACTGAGATGATGCCGAAGGGCAAAAAAGCATTGCGGGTACCTTGAAAACTTGTTTAGCCCGGACTAGAACCGGCAAAGCAAATAATGACGCGAAGGGAACTTTTCAATGAAAGGAAAGTGTAGAAATATTTCTGCGTGGGAACGGTTGTTCCCAGACTGGACTCTACCTGTCTTCCATGCATTTGTCCCGATTAAACGACTGTGACTAAAACAATGTTTCGCCTGTACCGTGGATTTTTCTTTCTTTCTCTTTATGCGTTACTATGGTGTCAGTAATAAGATGCCACCGGCAGTGAAGCTGCCTCTCCTGCATGGCGGAGGCTGGCTGCACGCACGCTACGTGCCTGTGAACAGCGGCGGCCACACCGGCCAGGCACCGACGTCCCACAGGAGCGTGCGAGGAAGTCGTGCAATAACACACCTGGCGTGACTCACAGGGAGGTGAAGCAGGCAGGAGTCTGCCGCCAGCGTAACGGCACCTCATGGCTGTCTTCCTAGAGACCAGTCCTGCAGGTTTTGCAGGGGCTTCAATTAGAAAAAGATTAGCACCTCCGACAAGCAGGGGATCTGAGCTGTCCAGACAATTAGCTGTACTATATTCACGACTGGAATTAAAAATCTGCAGCACTCCAGACAGGCCTGCAATTGATTACCACCGCTTTAAACTGTGCACTTGTCGTTCAGTTGCTGCCTTGGTCCTGGAGGAACACTCTGTCTGCTGGTTTTTAAATCCCGCTGGACTCTCTATATCTCGTGCTAATGGATGGCTTGATTATCTGCTTGCTTGTTCAGATTTTTTTGTACAGAACTCCTGAGCGTGAGAAATACTCCACTCCAAGGGTACTTCGTGCAGCCTCTATTCAGATCAGCTTTATTTCTGACTAAATGGCTCTTATTAGATTGTTAATGGCAGGAGTGTCTGATACAAAGTCAATCATATTCTCTTTCTGCTGAGGTCCAGGTGGAAACAATTCAGGCAGAAATACCTGCATGAGGGCAGTTCTGAAACTCAGATTTTGGCACAGTGTGGATACTGATTGCAAAACCTACCTGACCTTTTAAAAGCTAAAAGCAAATTTACAAACTTGCCCAAAATAGAAAACCGAAATCTATTATCCAGTGTTCTGCCAGGACCAGGGCTGGGAACCTCGACTCTAAGTCACAGGTTAGCAACTCCATCTGTCTGGTCCCGGGTTCGAGCAGGTTTCAGGGGCACCTTTTAATTAACACCTGCTCAAGTCCTGGAAAACCCAGCTGGTTTGACGTCTTATCCCCCTGGCTGGTTCGGTGAAGTCAGTAAGGTCTGAGATGGAATGAAAACTGAAACAAATGTCACATGGAGACCATCTCTGCACTAAACTGGTTGAGATGCGAAGATGAGAAGTTTACAACAGGACGTGTACATGTGTATGGGGAGGTCTGTACCACAGTAGGTTAAAGGACAAGTGCTGCCCCCTGCCCTCTGCTCTTTAATAACCCATGTTATTTAGGGTGGCAGCTCTTGTTTCAGTACCCAGATTTAAAGCATTTAAAGCTGCAGCCCTGATTGAGGGCGGGATTTGATAGCAGCCAGCTGTAATTGTGATGTGACTCATGCATCCTTCAGGTGTGTGTGTCCTGTCAGTTCATGGCTGGTGTCACATGCAGAAACAGGTGTGCTGCTTGCAGGGTGATATGGCTGCTGGCTATATCTGCTGGCTAGTCTTTCAAGAAACAGCTGGATGAGGTCTCGACCTGCTACAGCTAGTGGAACAAAACAGCATTCTCTAGCTTTCTCACGCTCTTTTAAATGACCACCAGAGAGATGCCCGATGTCCTGGCCTGAAAGCCTGCAAGCTCTTGCTGCAGCTGAGGGACAGAGGTGGGAACGGCCTCAGGAGATCGGGCCGAGCAGAAGAGCAGGAACCGAGCCCTGCAGACAGAGCTGTGGAAGAAAAAAAAACATCTTCGAAATCCGTTCTGTTGGAAACAGGCTGGCAGCCAAGGCCAAGACTCCCACCCGGAGATGATGCGTCGTTCCACAGACACTTTTCCAGACCACTTTTCCAGCAGATGAGCCTTTTCCTCCCTCTGTCCCCCTGGTCCGCGTCTCCACTGTGTAAGGAAAGCTCGATGGGTGATGTCACCCTCTACCAAAAGCTGTAGAGTGAGAAAATATCCTTTCTAATGAGAACAAGCTCAACAAGAGGGGCAGCACAGTGGCGCAGTGGTTAGCGTTGCCGCCTCAAAGCGTGGGGGCCTGGGGCTCAATTTGTGGGGTGTTGTCTGAGTGGAGTTTGTTCAGTTCTCCCTGTGTTCATGTGGGTTCCCTCCCAGTTCAGATTCTCCACAGTCCAAAGACATACTGGTAGGTGAATTGGTGTCTGGGAGAAATTGGCCCTGGTTCCGGTATTTGTCTGTGTATGTGCCCTGTGGTGGCCTGGGGGTCTGGTGTCTTGTCCATGGTGAATGCCACCTTGTGCCCAGTGTTTGCTGGGTTAGGCTCTGCTGTGCCCCTTGACCCTGTGCTAAGTGCTGTGTCTCTGTTCTCATCAGGATTTTCACGAGCTGGTAATGTCGGTCTCTTCGGACTTGATACTAATCGGCTGCAGGCTACAAGGAGCTCTACAGTTATCCTGCTTGAATCAGGCAAAACTTAAGACCTGGGAGGAAAGGTTCAGGGGCTCCAGCTAAACTTGAGCTTAAGCTTGATTGGCCTATTTGCACTCTTTCTCCCTGTCCCTGGATCTCTCAACTCTCTCTCTAAACCACCCAACAAAGTCAGTCATGTAGGATCAATCAATCGAAATGATGCCAAAAAATTACACCTCCATCCCCTCCACCACCACCAGTGTGCAGCCCCACCTGGATGATGCAACAGCAGCCATAGTGCACCAGTACAGTCCCCACACACCAGCTCTCATTGGGGAGGAGAGCAGAGTGATGAAGCCAGTTCAGAGATGGGGATTATTAGGAGGCCATGATTGGTAAGGGCCACTGGGAAATTTAAAGATTTTAAGGAAAACAAATGAAGATTCCTAGAACACCTAGTGGATTAGGGCTTTCAAAGACTGGAATGGGGGACATCTGTAGTAATTGGTCTCTCTTTTCTTAATGATACAGATCATTAATCTGGAACTGTAAATGATCTTCTGAGAAGGTCTTAAGTAGAATGAAAATTATTTGCACAGCAGAGGATTTGAATTTATTTAAAAAGCGCAGTAATAATCAAAGACCACTAGGCTTAGGAACAGCTTCTACCCTATGGCAGTGTGCCTCAGAATCCAATGCACCTCTGCACTCTGCACTTTTTACTTGGTTGCCATATAATTTATTGGCCTGTGTATTTATTGTTCTGTACTACCTGTTGTTGTTGTGCTTTGTTGCACTGTCTCTATTCATTATGTACTGTTTTTACTATCATTATTCATTATTATTGATTGTTTTGTAATGTACTGTGTACATTGTGTGAAAACGATGTCTATCGTACTGTGCGAATACAAATCCCAATGTACATGTACATATGGCAAAATAATAAAAACAAACTCCGCCTCCTAGATATACAGTGCAAGTTCAGGAGGATGTTTGCTGCAGTGATGCAACAGGAAGAAACACTTTTTTGCCCACAAAGACACTGCCATTCTAACCCCTGTCCTGGGATGCATTCCGGTCATCTAGAAAACATAGAATGGCAACACTTTTGCAACATGATCAGAAAATGACAGAATCTCACGAGTAGCAGGACATTTTATTGAATCCAGATGACAAAGTAAATTAATGATATGCTAATTAACATTCATCTGTGAAAGGCTTGTAGCATTTGTAGTCACTGTGGGAAGTTCAATACAGTCCGTATTTCTGTGTTGGCTGCAACCAGGTTGCAGGTGCTGTTTTGTGGGAATCTGTCCCATTGCTCTTAGCCTAGACAAGTTCACTGGTCTCTGAGCCCTAGGTGCCACACATTGCTCAGCTCATCCCACAGATGTTCAATATGGCACATAGTTGGCCAGTAGGGCCTTGCTTTCTCATCTCACAACACAGCCAGTGTTGCATGAGCAGCATGAGATGTGGGTTGTGGTGTCAAGATGAGCCAACAGAAACTAAGGTCATGGGATGTAATATCCAGCATCATGCTCCCAGCTTGTTATCGAAGACTGCAGACAGCTGTTGCTCCACCATACCGAAAGATTGAAAGCTTTGTTGTATTGATAAACGGGACATGTTGGTTCCTTTCTGAGTTTTTCTTGACATTGAAAAGGTTAAGCTGCCTCGTCACCTGTGCCCAATCAGCTCTCTCACTAACGCAACAAAGTCAGTCACGAAGGATCAATCCATCAAAGTGATGCCAAGAAGTTAAACCAGCAGCCAGCAGCCATATCACCCTGCAGCTCACAGCTGGCAGCCCACTGAAACTCAGCAGGTGTGAGCCTGGTCAGTACATGGAGGGGAGACCTCCTGGGAAAAACTGAGGGTGCTGCTGGAAGAGGTGTTAGTGGGGCCAGCAGGGGGCGCTCACCTGCAGTCTGTGTGGGTCCTAATGCCCCAGTATAGTGACGTGGGCACTATACTGTAAACAGGCGACGTCCTTTGGATGAGACGTAAAACCGAGGTCCCGACTCACTGTGTTCATTAAAAATCCCAGGGCGTTTCTCGAAAAGAATAGGGGTGTAACCCCGGTGTCCTGGCCAAATTTCCTCCTGGGCCTTACCAATCATGGCCTCCTTATCATCCCCATCTATGAATTGGCTTCATCACTCTGCTCTCCTCCCCACAGATAGCTGATATGTGGTGAGCATTCTGGCGCACTATGGCTGCCGTCGCATCATCCAGGTGGGGCTGCACACTGGTGGAGGTGGAGGGGATCCCCATTACCTGTAAAGAGCTCTGAGTGGAGTGTCCAGAAAAGCGCTATATAAGTGTAAGCAATTATAATTATTATTAAACCTGCACCTAGAATCCATATAGATTATTTATCTAGAAACATACAGTATTGTGATCAGTGTGGATACTCAGCATACATCTGAGAGCAATTTATTTTAGAATGAAAATGTTTAATCTCTTGCAAGAAGACACAAGTTGTTGTCAGCAAACAGCAGTGCCAATGGCTCTGATTGTACTCGTGTTTTCTGCAGAGCACTCAGTGAGGTTCACCCTAGAGTGAGCTTCGTAAGGACTTTGTTCAGACCTCAAATTCGGAAATATTTTGTCTAATAAAAAAAAAATTGGTGACATCCCTGCTCTTCCCTCTAAAACTGTTATTAAGACCAATCAACCAAAAACACAGAAAGGATTTTTGAAAGAAGACAGAGTCTTTGAAACCCGAGAGCAGCCGAGAAGCTAGTAAGACGCGCTGGGTCACTCCTCGCAGGGCTTGAAAGAAGCCAAATGGCCCTGCTATCAGGCCGCGTTCATCCCACAGGGGTGCTCTTTTCCTGGGAGGTACTGAGAATGTCTTTTTTGCACTCCTGTTTGTCCAAATGCCACAGTCACGGCGGCTCGTACACAGCAATGCTGTGGTTTATGAATATGGACACACAGTACAAACCAGTGTCAAGGAGGGCAGTAATGTTGTCCATGACATATCGGAATGCCTGGATTGTAACTGTAGCGTGGCCACATTGTAAATCTGGTAATAAACCTGTACACGACCTCCCTACCTTTATCTTCTCAGCCAGCTGCATCTCTTCAAGTTGGGCCAAAAAAATGCCTGCTTTCTCCATTGTGCTTGAATTCCTCACGGCATGCCAATAAGAAACAGAAGAGTGGGCGTACGGGAACATTCTTCAGCTGAACACCAGTCAAGGGGGATTTTTCATTAATATCTAGGCTTCCGAAAATTCGTGAACTTCTAAGTGCTCTGCACACAGTCCCATTTCTCTGTAACGTGTAACTCTTCAACTGCCCCAGTTCCACTGAATCCTCTCACTGTAAAGAGCTTTGAGATGGTGTGCATCACGGAAAGGTTCTTTATACAGTACATTCATAACTGACTGATCTGAGAAGAGAGTGCTCATTGTTATTCTCATTGAGTAAAGGTCACAGAACATAGAGACAGATCTTTCTCCAGATCTTTGTCCATTCTCCCACAGAAAAGCACTAGCGTGTCAAGAACGGACAATTTCTTCAGTGAAGGTGTGTCTCTCTACTCAAGCCACACAAGCTTCCACACATTTGGTGCAGTCCCTAATTGCTTAACTGCATTGATCGTCTACCTCCTGGAACCATGGCAAAACATTTCTAAAGCCTTGAACAGCTGACGATTGAAAAAGACCCACCGTGTCAACCTGTGGTCTCTGACGGCAGGTTTGCATATCTGCAGCTGTTTGGCCTGAGCTCATGCAGAGTGCTGGCCATTGAGACCTGTGCAGACCGGGCTTCTCTGAAGGGTTCCCCTGAGCTTTTTGAAACAAGAGAATAGACCCAGAGAGCAAAAGGGCATCTGGGTGCAAAAACAATCCTGCAGTACTCTTAATATTAATACAGCAGGTGCTGCTCCGCAGGAGGTGTGTTTGAGGAGGTGCAATACAAGCTCTTGCTCAGGGGTACTCAGCTCTGCTCTTTCACAGGCCAGCCTCTTCTGCTTTTTATCCCACTCTAATTCAGTCTAATTCAGATAGATTGCTTTGTTTCTCTGGGCCTATTGAATCATTTTATGGCAGATCGATTTAAAGAGACCTGTGGAAGAAGGAGGGTACATCAGTGCCTCTCCGCATTGTGGCGAACAGGCATGAGCCACTGCTGGAGTGCTTTGTCACACTGGGACGGCACGCTCGCCTCAGATTCCACATTAAGTCGAGGAGCAGATTCAATCGAAGCTCCAACCTTCCCAGCGATGTCAAATTCCTAAGCTCAGAAGATTGAACTGGCGTCCACCACCCCAGCCTTTGCACCAGACCAGTTCCAGATTAAGGCAACAGTCAGGCGAGAACTGATTGCAAAGCTTCATGCCAGGGAGCCACTGATATTGCCCAAGACTCACCAGGCACACAACCAGCAAATGAGGTCATTAATGAGCATCTACCCCAGTACTGCCCACCCAGGCGACATTCAGTGTGCACCACCCCCTCAGACTTCCCGAACGAGCCAAACAATACTGGTGACTTTCAAAACTATAGCATCCATCCTGCAACACTAATTGAAGCTTTTTCCTGTTGAGCTGCGTGAGAGCCCCCATGTCTTTTTTTAAGCATTGTTTTAACTGTGATCGCCTCTTGTAAAAAAAAAAAAGGGAAGTGCTTTAGAATAGTCCAGACGGGCTTCATTGTCAAGCCGGATGTTAAACAAGAGACCCTTCACAAAAAAAGAACATTAGGAGAGCCGCTGAACTAGATGAGCTTCAGATCTTATCCCCAAGCCTGGAAGAATTAGCCAAATCTTAGTGTCTGTTCTGGTCACGCAGAAACACAAGCGCACTCTGCAGAGCACCGCACGAGCAAGCACGGAATTACTCCCAGACCTGCGCAGGGTCTAAATGAGAGAGTCGGGTTGTGCGCGGCCGGTCTGCTGTGATTCCTAGCCTTTATTAAATACGGCACAAGAGAACAGACATTAGAAGGCTGCACAGGGTACAGAGGTGAAGCAGTAGTGAGGGGAGTCTTGTCTCTCATTTATTTCCCTTTACCACATCTGGCTGAGGTAAACCAACTCTGCACTGTGTCCAGATGTTGAGCAGGTGGAGGCTCAAAGAGGCCCACAATCCCTGCAGGACTGCAGCCTCCACCACTGCTTTAAATCACCAACTGCCCGACTCCATCTGCTTCACGAAACCAACACCACTGGAACTGCATTCAAAGCCAAGCGATCCTCCTCCCCGAATTCTCAGTCCAGGGCTTAATGCACAGTGAAACAGGGCTGAGAAAGAATGTTTGAAATGACAAGTGAAATTACTGTGCCGCTTTACCAGGGTAATCCTAGTTGAAGGGCAGAGAATTTAGCCCCTCCCCCAGGCTACTGCAATTTTCTCCTGTTTCCCCCAGTTCATCAACAAGAGTATCTACATCACAACCAAGACAGCCGAGTCAAAGACAGTATATTATACAGTATAACCTGTGGCTTATTATTATCATATTAATAAAATATAATAATAAAAAGTATTCTAAATATGAATAAGTGCAGGTTTATTCCCTGCTGAACAGAGAAGAAAGGAAACACAATGTTTCGGCTGTGGAGCTTTCAGGTGTGAAGTACAAGGCTCCACAGCCGAAACATTGTGTTTCCTTTCTTCTCTTTTCAGCGTGGAATAAACCTGCACTTGCTCCTTTGCAGCCTGCGCAGTTTGACACAGCTCCCTACTTGAACAGATTCTAAAAAATGTCCACGTTTGACTTCTGCTAAGTCCAAAAATACTCCAAAAAAACGAGGCATCCTTGATAAACTGGGTGTCCCTGTAAATAGCTAACTAGGTAAAAATACTTCTTGCCTATGTAAATCACTGCTGAATTTCGGTTAATGAAATCAAAATGATCAGCCCTATATGATAAATACGATATTCCCACTTGAGCTGGTCGAAAGCTTTTTGTGTAACCATTGAAAGGACAGAAAAGGGGAAGTTCTGGCTGGTTACGTACAGTATGTCATTGGCAACATGGGTCTTTAATGATCAAGCAGTCAGGATCTCCGTTTAGTGTCTCATCTGAATGATGGCACCTCCAACAGCGCAGTGTCCCTTCTCATCATACTGATGCAGTGATTTCCACAGGCTTGGGTGGGTCATTTAGCTTGCGTAATTGCAGTACAGTGGTTCCGATTTACGTTTTGAAATTGGACCCCCCTCGTGATCGACACAGAACATGCTTTTGTCCCCAACTCAGTGGACTCTGTGACACAGCAAAGCTCTTACCCTCAACACAACCCATTCATAACACAACCCATTTAAAGCCGGGGAGAGGAGACCGAATGAGACAATAAGGAAAATAGGGGAAATGTTTATGTTTTTTCTTTAAATCACATAATGGCATTGTGGCCTCTGAGAAAGTAAACATTTCTACAAGACAACAAGACTGTAGGCTGCTGTGAATAGGACTGGGGGCGTTGCTCTCCATGAGCTGACAATAACAAAGATCCACATGTCCACACGGTCACAGTAAAATCGGTTCATGACTAATTCCTCATCATAAGCAAGAGTCTGGAACAATAAGCCTCCACCGTGCTTCCCTCCCTGGTGAATTGAGCTGATCCCCTGTCCTCCTTCAGAAACAGCTGAATGAGACCCTTGGGTCAATCTGCTCCTACCAAAAGTGTTCAAAGTCTCCTTTTGTCTGTAACCTTTCTTAAATCCTGGGGAAACGAGAGGCTGGTTCAGAGTAATTTCTCCTGGGTTTACAGGAATGTATCACAGCGTGAAAATGTTTTTTCTTTTCTCCAAAGGGGTGTGGAGTGCCACATGCATTACAGTCAAACAGCTGTTGTCTTTTCCCTGTGAACCTTCACAAGACCGAGGAATTTGCTGGTTCTGCCTGAGGGCCTGTCTCTCGGGCTCACTCGCATGACCACAGCAGACCCGAGCTCACGCACCGATGAGGACATCTCCTGCGGCCACCTGTGAGCTCACAGTGCCCTTGCACGTTGGCATTGGTCTGGATGAGTGCGTATCTAATGTCACTGTGGGAGGGGGGCACAACACCGACACACTCCCACAAGCAGAGGAGAGGGCAGGGTTAATTCTATTAAAGCTGATCTTTGATGTCACTGCTTCCACTAGGTAATTCGTATTTTACTACATTTTGGTGTACCAGAGCTCCAAGATGGCAGTATGGAATAGCTACACAAGAACTGCAAAAGGTTATATGAAAAATGGCACCTTCCCTGCTGGTACTTATTAACTATAGATAAACAAAGGCCACTATTGCTCCACACTGCGAATCTTGTAGCAGCCATTCTTAGTACATTTCTAAAAGTCCTGCAGAAAATAATACAAAGAACAAAAGGTCACAACCAAGAGAAGGCCCTTTTGGTGGCTGGTTGCTAACCGGTATAAGGATCTCCTCCAGCCGTTTCAGCAGAAATATAAGGAAGCCAGGGTATCGGCTCCGACAACTTGACTGGATAGCTTGCTCCACACTCCCACAGCCCTTTGTGTAAAGACAGGACTCCTGTTCTCAGTTTTAAACGAGCTGCCATGCAGGTTCCCACTTGGGTCCTCTGGGTCGCGTTGCAGTCCTGCGTGCAAACGTCCTGCTGGAGCCCGTGACGCTGTGCTTAGTTCACAGCCCTGCCAGGCACTGGCTGCTGTACTAGACCAGCCACGTGCTCTGCAGTCCTGATTCGCCATATTACTGCGGTGTTCCACTGCCCCTGTACCTCCTGGAGCCCTGCCAGGACCCCGTGGAGAGGCCAGTGTAGCCCAACCCAATAATGCAGACACTGCAGTTTTATATTACAGCAAGGAGGTTTTCCCTGAATTAAGCAATATGTTTGTCAGTGAGGGCCCGACCTGTGAGATCATCTCCAACCCTGAACTCTCCCCTCACTATTACACAGAGCCCGGGAGAGACTCCGGTCAGCTCTACCAGTAAAGGGCTTTTTTTTATTTTCCTGAAAGTCAACAGCATTGTACACTGGAAAGACAAAAAGCTCAGCACGTTGTTTTAATTAAAAAATACAAGTGTAAACAAAGCCATAATTTATGAACTTGTTCTACAGGTTAGTTTCAGATACCAAAAGAGAGCAGGCCGGCTTTCATCTCTGAAAGAAACTCGGTGTGACAGCACAGTCCAGAGAAATATCCCAGAAGTTCTTGAGCATCTCTGGGTATCTGGTGCTGGTCTGAGATCTGAGGACTGGTGCTGCCTCAGGGTCTGTCTTGTCCTCATGGTGCTCAGTGTGGACAGGTCTTCAGATGACCCACTTCTCCGTGCGTGCCTCCACGTCCTTCACCAGCCCCGCCCCCATGACCCGGAAGTCCTCCAGGATGGCTTCCACATTGGGCACAGTGTGAGCTTCCCCTCCCACCACCTCCACGCGGCGCGCGCTCGTCAGGGAGGTCTGAGACAGAAAACCAGACATCAGCACCGACGGGGTACTTATTCAGAAAAATAAACACAAACACGTTAGTCACTGCAGGTCACTCACTCAGTTCCAGGGTGTGACAGTCGGTGTGCACATCAGTTGTTAAATCTATACAGGCCACTATGTGAGTCATGGCCGTTCAGTATGTAAAGAAATCTCTCTGTATATTAGATTCTGGAAAACTACCTTTTGGCTCTTATTCTGCCAGCATTCATTAACCTTATGAAGAGATAACTGTTGAGGAAGGTTGTTCCATGAAAGGACTGTAGCAATCCCACTCCTACCACCAGTGACCACCAAAAACACAGCCTCAAAGATGTACAAATAATTTCAATTGGGACAGTTTCTCCAGTATTCACTGATTGTATTAAATGAGCTTTCAGGTGGGTTGTGGTGTATTTAAGGGCGTGTTACTGGGAGAGATAAAGAGAGTAGTCAGGTGGGGTGAATTAGGGCAGTAGTAACTACAGTAGTAAGTGTAGTGAAGCAGATGATGGTAGTCCCCCCACCTCTCAAGATGCTACTGTTCATATTAAGAAGTGCTTTAGTTTTATTTTGAGCAGACTGGCTTGTTTTTGTTTGAACACCTTTAAAACTAAAACCCTAAACCTTCTGGACCTTATTTTCTCATGAAGAATTTGGATGGAGTGTGAAAATAAATCTGAGCTGAGTGAGTCTTTCAAAAAACATAAAATTCATTCCAGAAAAGCAGGTAATATTGCACAGATGTTCTTAGGACAGATGTTTCTGCACAGTAATAATTTATACACTACCCGCTGTGTTGTTTTTATTTCATTTATGAGTTGTATGATCCATTTCTTCCTAAATCATTACTAAAGGCCAACAGAGACTGAAAACTCAGCTACTTTAAGGAAGATAAAACTATCTACAAATCATTCATTGAAAGTGTCTTAACAAACTGCTTCTCCTGTTGGTTTGGCAACATCAGTACCGGCAATTGTAACGGGCTCAGGAAATCTTTCACTCCCACTGCAATCACACTCTTAAACAAAGCAATGTAACCACCTTGTCTCTTGTTTCTTTTCTCCTGTTACACTTCTGTATTCTCTTCCCTTTTGATGATGTGTATTTGTCATTGTGTTGTGTTTGACTGTGCCATAAAACAAATTTCCACTAGGGGTCAATAAAGCTTGAATTGGGAAAAAAAAGTGAATTAACATTCAGTACACAACAGCTTTTAAAGAGGTTTCTGATCGAATACATAGTCAAAACGCGTCTGTTCTTCCCTTTTCTTACCAGGACAGTGAAATGTCTCTGAAGTGCCAGTTCTCATGGTTGGTCAAGTCAGTCTGTGCGTCTAACTCATTTTACCCTGATTCTTACAGCACGTGACACTCTTACTGGAGCCACCTGCTGTGTCTGGCACATGTTATTAGAGGCCGTGTGTAAATGAAGCTGATGAGAACACTTTGACCTCGCTGTGTCCAGTAGCTGCAGTGCCCAGTGGTGTAAGTGCCCATGGGCAGGCCGTGTGCTCCCAGCATGCCGCGCTCTCACCTTGAAGGGCTGAGGTGCGAAAGCCTGGGGTTTCCACAGCACCGCGATCACCGTGCCACCGTAGGGGTCACACAAGAACAAGGCCAACTCCCCAAAGGCATCCTGGGAAAAGAGAAACGGCAGCACTGGGGTTAGCGCATCCCATGTCCCCGCAGACTCGGACAGGAGACGGAAAATATTCTGGAAGGAGTTCAAAGAGGAGTGTCAAGAATGAGTGAAGGGCAGGCCCTACACACACACACAGGAGTCCAAGACAGCTCCACCCAATTTCGCCTGGAAGACAAGAGATTTGCTGGAGGTCTGATTCAGGTATGCACATCCCTGCAGGAGGCCCACTACTTTAAAGGCTCAGCAAGAAAACTGCGACCACAAGGCATGAGTGGAATCTGAGAGCCAGTGTGCCGCCTACAGGTAGGAATAGTTGGCACTCCTTCACTCAAACAGCGGCGTGTATTTGGAGCAAACTGCCCGCGAGCATAATAACAGTTAGAGAGCCTGGGATGGGACAAACTGTCAGGAGTGAAGACTGGAGACTCCATATTAATAATAATAATAATAATAATTGCTTACACTTATATAGCGCTTTTCTGGACACTCCACTCAAAGCGCTTAACAGGTAATGGGGTCTCCCCTCCACCACCACCAATGTGCAGCCCCACCTGGATGATGCGACGGCAGCCATAGTGCGCCAGAACGCTCACCACACATCAGCTCTCAGTGGGGAGGAGAGCAGAGAGTAATGAAACCAATTCATAGATGGGGGTTATTAGGAGGCCATGATTGGTAAGGGCCAATGGGAAATTTGGCCAGGATGCCGGGGTTACACCCCTACTCTTTGCGAGAAACGCCCTGGGATTTTTAATGACCACAGAGAGTCAGGACCTCGGTTTTACGCCTCATCCGAAGGACGGCACCTGTTTACAGTACAGTGTCCCCATCACTATACTGGGGCATTAGGACCCACGTGGACCACAGGGTGAGCGCCCCCTGCTGGCCCCACTAACACCTCTTCCAGCAGCAACCTTAGTTTTTCCCAGGAGGTCTCCCCTCCAGGGACTGACCAGGCTCACACCTGCTGAGCTTCAGTGGGTTGCCAGCTGTGAGCTGCAGGGTGATATGGCTGCTGATAATTGACAAGACCTGACGTTTGGGGATCAACAGGCTAACAACAAGGCCACGAGGAAAGGAGTACTGAAAGCACTGGGTCATCCCTGCTGCGTCAGAACCTTTCAGGCGGTGTGAAAGCTGAACCACGGGCTCCATGAACTGCTACTGCAAAGTTCAGAGGCTTACGGAGACCACTGTTATTTTTAATCAAATGTGACTTCCACCTGTTCGGTTATTGTCTTTTTGGTCATTATTGTTTTTACTTTTCCACAGAGCGCCGTGGGGCCATTCCTAAGAGCTGCCTCCCGTGACAGGCCCGAGGAGGGAGAGATTGAGAAGCCAGGCAGCTGCTCGTATGGTGCAGTTTCCTGCTGTGGTCCGCGTCCCCACAGCTCCTCCACACACCCGGGCAACAGTGACAGATTTTACACAACCCTTCCACGGGCCGAGATCCTCTGCTTCCCCACAAGGCTCGGCAAGTCAGAGAGGGCAGATGCGTTTTCCCATAAACCCGGTTACCTCTGGAGGCACAGGAGAAACATACCGTTTATTTTGGCCATGCTTGTACTCATGGAAGTTGTTTTGAATCGCACTTTGAATCCCTCTTTTCCGCAGAGGGCTCAAACTAAAATATCATAAATTGGCAATGGGCTGGGCCCGAGTTCACACCTCCCGGCATTGTGCTGCTACACATTAAAAATTCACAGGCGCAGCAGAAGAGCATGATTGTCGTGATTTTTAGTCTAATAGCCCCTCATCTTCCACAGTGTTTCAGTGAGAGTGAAAAGCCTTCTAGTGCAGGATTTAAGATTGGTCTTAAAATGCATCAACTGCAGGATAACCAAAATTGCTCTGCATTACTGGAGGATGGTTCCTAACCGCCAGGTGCTGCTGTGTTAATAACTGTACTTCATTATTTTTGAAGGTGATCTTATTAGGGTGGCTTGATAAGGACCTTAAGGCTTCAGACCGGAAACCAGGCCAGTCATGTCATGTCATCTGACACTGCTGCTGTCTATGTGGAGCCCAGCTTTTCTCTTTTACTGGTAGAGAGTGGAATGCCTTCACTCATCACAACATACAAGTGAGAGCAGGAACTGGGAAACCCTCCTTCCTCACTGCTTCACCCGTTTCACTGTGAAGTGGGGCTGCCGGTGTATAACGGCTACTTCATGGTTGTTTTCCAGATGCGGCGAGTTTTCCAAATCCTTAAGGGTCGCCGAATGAATGAATGAATGCCTTTTGCACATATATCTCACCACAGAATGAAAGAGATACCCTTGAAAATGGCCCTGAACAAAATGTAGGAAAAATACCATTAAAAAAAACTAAAATCTATCAATCTGTGACTAAACAATGTGACAGAGAAGACTAGATGAATTACTGGATTCGCCCAACAAACACGCAATTGCAAGAAAACGCCACTGGCTGTGCTTGGGGAAGTAGTTAAAGACAAGGAAGAGCTGGTGAATTCTGACCACAGGGGTACAAGCAGGATCAGAGCCCACCCTCTCCAGTGCAAAAAGCAGCTGAATTTATTTAAAAAAAAAAACAAATTCCTCCCACTCAGGCAAAGATGACTATCTCTACAAAGCATAGCAATTCGTAGAAAACCCAGATTCCATGAGCCAGGTAATGTCAGCTATGTGATTCTGCCTGAATCAATCCCTCTTTTATTAAAGTTGTTTCATAATAAAATGTAAAAAAAATAGCTGTGTTTTTTCTTGACATTCTTTCTGCATGAAACCCAGTGTTTTGTAACTTCCCTCGCGTACACACACATTTTCTGCCCCACGCGCCCAAGACGCGGGCATGATATTCACGCCAAAACCATAGAAGTACCCTGGGAGAACCCCACCCAGAGCCCAGGGTTCAAACTGAAGGCCTGCCACTTGCCTGGGGAAGTAAAAACCGGTGACGGACAACTGCGTCCAACATACCATGAGACAAGATGATTGCATATATTGCAATATATACTGCCAATACTGTAACGTGTATTTTACCACCATGTTTGAGAGTTACAAACCGAAATACTCCACTTGCGCTGAGGCAGACCACAGACTGTCAGTGAACACAAAGGTCAAAGAGGAAGGACATGAAAGCAGTTAGTACAGCAGAACACACTGCTAGGAGCTCATGCTAGAGAGGGGACATTTAACAGGAAACTGCAGCACTATCTTCATATTTTGGGGTTAGAAAATTGGTAGGGATGACTTCATTTCAACCCACATTGAAAGTGAAATATAGACAATTTCCAGGTGTGTACAACAAACTATTGCAGTCACTGTCTGCGATTTAGAACGAGGCAACAAAACGTCCAATGAGGCGAAGCGGCCCTGTTTCATGGTACACTAGCAGGCTGGGGAATACATCTCTTATAATCCAATAGAAATATTGCTCTTGACCTCCAGACGGTTTTGCCAACAAATACTATTAATTGTTAAAACTCTGCAAGCAGATCACGGTTCTTTTCTGTGAAATGCCAGCTGCACAACCTGTACTCCTTCTCTTGTACATCATATTACATCAGTCACTACAGTGACTAGTGAGCAGGAAGGGCAGCATCACGCCGCAATTCGCATGAACTCTCGCTCTCGCCCGAGTCCAGACCTGGGATTTGCGACAACATGGAGATCACACTGCACTTTCACACAAAGTCCACGATTTGCTTGTGCTTATTTTGAAATTCGTCGAATTCTGCGATACCGTCAATTCATTTTTTTTTAGGACCGGGATTTAATGACCGATCTGAGAAATTAGGACTGCAGCTCCCCTTTTAACGGGTAATTATATCTCCTCCAAATCAGACGTGACAACTCACACCAGGTCCTGAATTTGCCATCAGATGTGAAAATAAGACTAAGAAACTGGCCATAGACTTCCCCGACAGGCTCTGCCACACCTGCAGGGAAGTGTCTGCTTACCCTGAGCTCCGCCAGGTATCGGTCTACGGGGTTGAAGTCTACGACGGGCAGCGCCGGGCCAGTGGGCGCAGAGGCGGGCAGGGTGCCCCGGCTGTAGATGGGGTGGGGGGTGTCGATGGCCTGGCCGTGAGCGGGCACCTGCCTCGGGATCAGGTGGATCAGGACGTCGTACGCCTCCAGAGGGGGGCGGAAAGCCACCTGCGGAGAGGAGCAGGGGTGGGATTCAGGCCCGAGGGGGGGACAAGAGTGGTCAAGCACGGCCGCGGAAGAGGAAGAGCGCTAAAGGCATCGGAGAGATGTTTTTCCCCCCAAAACAGAAAAAGAACGGCCCTGCCCGAGGGACAGAGAGCAGAGCAACCGCATCCGCAAAGCACAGACCGGCCACCTTCCCGAACTGGATTGAACTCGTCCTCTTCTCTGAAACAGATTCTCCAGATAAACAATCACTAGTGCCAGCAGCACGGGTAGTTTCATTCTTTGTCTTTCTGCTCGTTTCTTAACGCTGCCATTCAGGTAATGCTGTAAATGGCCATGCCAAGGGGGCAACTCCTATCTAAATCTGCACCAGGCAGCTGGAGGGTGAAACTGACAGAGATCAGGGGGGAGAAAGTGAGCATGAGAGAGGAGGGGACAGAGAGCAGCAGACATTTTCACTGATCACTGTCTCCACATCACAGAGTCCATGATTACTGAACTCCACCCCCACCGCTGGCTCACAATGACGTTGTTGCATGTTATTTAACTTGTTGTTGCTGCTGCTCTGTGTTTATGTTTTTGGTGTTTCCTTAATGTCTTTGTATGGGAGGATACATGCAAATGATCATTTCATTGCACTTGTGCACATGACAATAAACTGAACATCATTCGGCAGAGACAGGCACACTCAGGGACACCCCAGCCTGTGCCTACCTTGACATCCTGTGGCTGAGTAGGGTCCATCAACTGTGTCTCGAGGACCCTCAGGCTCTCCGCGGCCACCAATATCAGGTGCTGCAGGACCTGGGCAGACAGGAAGATGGTTTACTGCATGGCTATATCTCTCTTGGAGGCACATAAAAACATGCAGACAACAGTTTGTCTCAGGAGGAGAGGCAGCGGTTACCTGTACAGAAGGGCCCTCCTTGGTCCAGACAGACAGGTTCTTGTCTTTGGGCGTGGCGATGAACATGACAGGCAGAGAGGAGCGAGATGCAATGAAGTCGTTTTTAATCTGCGTGAAATCGGCATCTGTTTAGGAAATAGAGGTGCAAAGGGCGTCAGTGCCCGAGCACTGTCATAATTCTTAAGACTAAGCATGGGGAATAATCCACCTTTTCAGGCGGGAATCAGAGCAGTCACAAAAGAGGAGAGGAGGCTACTCAGCCTGTCAAATGCGTTTGGTTGTTATGCTACAGGCCCACAGCCGGTCCTGGTTGTACTGGAATAACGCAGGTTTTAACTCCTTTCCCCCAAAGCTGCCCGTCTTTGGGAGCTTAGATAAAACTGAAGTGAGCATGGGTAGAATATGAAAACCACACAGAGGTCCTGAGATGCAATTAAACAAGGGCTCTGAGGTTAAGAGGCAGCAGTTCCTCAGACAAGAACTTCAGATCCTCAGTGATCGGACACAACAGGAGGCTCGTCAGCTGAACTAGCTCACTTGACAGCTGGTATTTAACTGACTCAAGAATCTCGCCCATCCAAGTCTGGAGGGATCTAGAAACTGGGCTGCAGTATCATGCCTTTGTCGTTCACAGAAGTCATGTAACAACGTTCTAAAAGCACCCGATCTGAACATCCGCATCTGACCCTGCGTGCAAGTTTCATGCTTCCAGTTACAATTTTCCCCGGTTTACACTTTTCAACAGCCTTCACAAATGGTAGTCAAATCTCAGTGCACTCGTCTCTGCTCAAGGTGGAAGGGATTAGTTTCCTTTAACCTGTGTATGACATGCCTTTCAGACCACAATTAGACCACAACACACGCTGGGCTACACAGCCAGGTATGCCGTTTCATTGCCCCATCACATGGTCCAAGGACAAAACCTGCAGTCGTCTACACCCCATCTACTCCTGCATCAACCCTGCCATCTACTGGATATACACAATGCATGATCCAGCTACGTCCATGCAGTTATTTACTATTTACTATATCCAGGTGCTGGGCCTGATCTGAAAAAATGTCATATTTGCAGCTGTTACAAGTTGTGCTGCTCCCCTATCTGCATGCAGATGTGCTAAAGGATTGCAGTATAAATTGTTCACCTAAATCAGGAACACAAGTGTGCCCAAAAGAGACAGCTGTGGCACTCTCCAAGAAAGCATAAAGAGCTTTACTGGTGGTTACAGCACCAAGACCTGCTTCAGCTCAGGGACAGGCTTCACTACTTACAGGTGCCTTCTGTGAGCGTTTACAGGTTAGCGCATTTAAATTGTTGTTCCCAACAGTTTTCAATCTTTGATGTGAACACTACCAAAAGCTCCAGGTAAACACAGATATTGTAGCATTTGCTCTTCTCCTATCAAATGATACCACTGCTTGTTCAAAGAATTTATCATGACCCATGAGATCTGTGGGAACGCTGCCCTTGAAGCTGAGCGCACACTTGCGCTGGTTCCAAGCCATGCTCCTTCATAGAGTGCTTTTTTACTTTTCTTAGGGGATCCATTACACCAGAAACATTCCAATTTGATCATTTCTACACTGAGTTTGCTCTGTGCCACCAGCGACCGTATCTACGTGAACCTAGTCTACCTCTAAGGACTCTGAAATTCTGCCTCACTGATAAGAAACTGGAAAGCAGAGCACTGGGTGGGCTCTGCCTCACAACGTAACGCACCACTTCAAAAGACAGTATGAGGCCATTTACAAGAAGGGCCAGAGCCGACTTAACTTCTTGAGGAGGCTCAGGTCCTTCAATGTGTGCAGTAAGATGTTCCATATGTTCCATTAGTCGGCTGTGGCGATCGCCATTTTCTAAGTGGTAGCGTGCTGGTGGCTCTGGGATTAGAGCAGGGGATGCTAACAGGATGAACAAGCTCATCAGAAGAGCAAGCTCTGTCATTGGGTCTGACCTGGACCCCCTGGAGGTAGTTGCTGAGAGGAGAATGGTGTCCGAATTAATCATGGACCATGTCTCCCACCCCCTCTGTGACATGCTTTTGAGAATGAAGAGCATGTTCAGCAATAGACTGATCCAATCATGGTGCGACAGGGAGGTCATTCTTGCCTTCTGCCATAAGACTGTACAACGCATCCACTGTGTGTCAGGGCAGGGGCAGCACTGACATTGACATGTTGGAATAGACATTAAACTCTGTTTCTGTTCTGTTTTTTGTATATTCTGTACTGTGAGCAACTTGTTTTTAGTGCACACTGACTGTACCGACGGTATTGTATGTATTGTACTGTTGCATTACTTCGTTACACTGTGTTGTGTTGACTGTGCTAAGCTGCTTTTGCACTGCAGTTTCCGTCACGGGATCAATTAAGTATCTATGTTGTTATCACAAACCCTCAGTTGGCCTCTCTGCTCTTTCTTTCTCTGTCCTTACGTGGCTGGAAAGACAGAATCAATACATGTACATTCCCTTGTGTCTTGTGGACACTATGACAGTCTGGATTTTATGTGCAATGGAAGCTGAAGTCACCCATCATTATGGTCTATCCCTTGCGACTTTATCAAATTTTTCCAAGATTGCTCCTGCTGGTACCTGCATTACAAGGCATGGCAGCACGCATCTGTACACCTCTGCCTAAAGCCCGCTTTACAGAGCTCTTTCTGGAATGCTGTGTCCCTTGCCTGAGCCCAGCCCAGAGAGGCCACACAAAGAGAGCCTGGTGTGGCCAAGCAAGACCATGGGTATCATGGGTAGTGACTGGCTGGCTAAAATGTTTAAAAAACAGAAAGAATGTGCTGAGTCTAAATCTTAAGATTCATCTTAATGTCTGTCTGTTCCTAGCTATATAATTATTTAGACAACTGGTACTGACACCTTTTAGCTAGGATGTCCCTGCAGCTGTAGGGCACTATCCCCCTGGAGCTCTGCGCCACTCAGAAAGCCTCCCACTGCCCTCTCCGCCCTGTCCTCTGTGGCTTTCCCTGCGCTGCCTCAAGCTGCTGACGCCCGAGTCAGGCCAGCGCCCGCCACGCGCTCACCTGTGAGCTCTCCGTTGAGGTTGACAACCAGGGGGCTGTTCTTCCAGTCGAAGGTGGACAGCATGTACAGGAAGCGAAGGAAGCCCACCTGCGGGGAGCTGGGGGATGAAAGACATGCGGGAGAGGCTGTCAGAGAGGCTGAGAGCCCCGCGGAGCCGGAGCGAGCGAGCGAGAGGCGGAGAGAGAAGCCGAGCCAGAGGGATTGAGAGCCAAGTGCAGAGAGGGAAAGGGAGGGCCGGGCAGAGGAGCCCAGGTTAGACGGCGGAGAGACGGCGATTCTGGTGTGACGGCAGTGAGAAGGAAGGAGGGGAGGCGGCTAAGGAGGAGAAGCTGCGGGCGGGCGGCGCAGGAGAGACGGAGAAAGGGAAAGTGTTACCCAGGAGGCGTGTGGGGCGCAGGCCGCAGGAAGACGGAGGCCACCAGCAGGTCGGCCGCGTCCTCACTGAGCTCCCCGAGGAAGAGCTGGGCTCCCAGCCAGCGCTTCGCCAGCCGACACGCCGCGCCGAACGCCAGGTGCTGCTGCTGGAGGCTGACAGGACAGGCAGCGGAGGAGGAGGAGGAGGAGGAGGAGGAGGAGAGTTAGCGGCCAGGCCCCAGGCAGGGAGGTCGGCTGCCACCCTTGTGGGGGACAGGCTGAACCGGGACGATTCCGGACAGCCGGTCGGGCCAACCGAGCACGATCCCAGCACGATCCCCAGCGAGCTCAGGGAGAGCGTGCCAACGCCACACAAGCTGAGGCAGCAGTGGGGACTGCTACACCACTGTACCCCGACTTCAGGCTATCAGTTTCTCTCTCTACTCTCCCTCTTCCCTGCATTCCTGAAAGGATGAACCCAAAACCGGCACATCCCGATTTGGACGTGCAGACAGAGTGCAGTAAAATATTCCTCTAGTACACCTACTGGAGAACAGCTTGTTCTGTTCCAGTTTTTAAAAACTGCAGGTTCTTATATTAATTGTTCTTCTTTCACAATGTTTGATATCTTCCCCCAAAGAAAGAGCAAAGAGTAAAAGAGTAATTCTTAAGAACATGTTACTACAAGTTTTTTTAATTACCAAGCGTTTTTTGCTTTCTGCAATTTCTATACACAGCAAATTTGACATCGCTTTCTGGCCAGAGCCTCCCACAATCCCAGAGGCCTTCCTATCAATCCCACAATTCCACAGGAAGACTGAGCTCCTACAGTCGTGCTCCTGTCTCTGACAAGCCCAGCTGTCAGACCCTTTGGAAACTGGACGTCCTGCAGGCTCTGTGACCAGAGGAGCAGTGCTGTCGCTCAGTGACGTCCCGCACACTCCTGACGAGGCCCAGGTGTCTCCTCATAACTGAGACAGGATATGTCTCACCCGTGCAGCGTGCCGGTCAGGTAGGGCCGGTGCAGCGTCTCCAGCTCCAGACGCTGGGCCTCCGCGTTGTCACGGTAACGCAGCATCCCCTCGGGGCTGACCGTCTCCCTCAGGACCTGCGGCTCCCTGTGGTACGCCACCTGCACCCGGAACACCAGCCCGTCCTGAAAGACACACGGCCCAGCCCGTCCAGAGTCAGTGTAGCTCAGGGATTTCCAGTGCAGCCCAGGGCAGTGCAGGGCAGTGCAGGGCAGTCAAAAGCTGTCCAGAGAAGGCCATAGCAGCGCAGCCCGGTGCTGTCCAGCGCAGCCCAGTGCAGTCTAGGGCTGTCCAGAGCAGCACAGAGCAGCACAGTCAAGGGCTGTCAAGGGCTGTCAAGGGCTGTCAAGGGCAGCGCAGAGCAGTGCAGTCTAGGGCTGTCAAGTGCAGCACAGAGCAGCACAGTCAAGGGCAGTCAAGGGCAGTCAAGGGCAGTCAAGGGCAGTCAAGGGCAGTCAAGGGCAGTCAAGGGCAGTCAAGGGCAGTCAAGGGCAGTCAAGGGCAGTCAAGGGCAGTCCAGTCAACCTGCATTCGAGGCATCTGAGCACAAACAGGGCAGAGATAAAGGCCCTTTAACCCACCTACTTCTAACCTATTAATGGAACTGCTGTTTTGTACATTGCTAATAAATTTGATTTCGGAGATGAGGATGCGATATGTATATTTAAGCATTCTGGCTGCCAAAAATCTAGATTCTCTCCTCAATATGCCACAGCAGGAACGGAAAGATGAAATCGGCGATATCAATACCAGGCTGCTGCGTCAAATCCCAGAGTTTTAGTACTAACCTTCCCACACGAACCAGAGGGCGTACCTTGTAGACGTCGAGGTGGGTGGGCGAGGGCTGGCAGGGGAGCTGGTGCTGGGCCCTCAGCAGCGCTGCCAGCTGGACGTGGAAGGCCGCCTTGATGTGGCGAATGGCCAGGGCCTCCTGCGGCCACTTCCCACTGCCCTCCATGTGACAGACCACTGCAACACAGGGGCGAGGGGCTGCCAGTGAGAACACCTGCCACACACTGCGCGACCACTGGAGGACGCCAATCTGTATATACCTTTGCTCATTTTGCACATATTTGATCGTCTTACAGTGACTATTAGCATATTTTGCACACACCTTACTCTATTTTGTATTGCTGTACTTATTTTATTTTAATTTTTAGTCTATTCTGATGTCTGTTTTTGCTCGTCTTGGGCTGGGCTGCTGCAACACCTCAATTTCTCTTTGGGATCAATACAGTCTTATTGATCCCAATCCATCTCTCCCGACAGAGCGGCAGCTCAGAGCTCCCAAGCGGCCGACCTGAAGAGCGTGCTCAGGCGAGCTGTGGGCACCAGCGCCGAGCCCCTCGCCCGCCCTGCGTGGAGACCCCCAGCTCCCGTCTTCAAACGGAGCCTCAACATAGACTTAACAAAATGAGGAATTCTCTTACCCCACGCTCAATAAAAAGTACTCAATCGGCTCGCTATAAAGTAGAACCGGTTGCTGGCCAGGTGCTTTCAGGGGATTATGTGCGAACGCGAAGGGGTGATGGGTAATTATATATGATGTAGGCTTTGCGTAACTGTGAGAAGAGTACATTTACAGAGTTCTGGTGCAGGATTATTGTAGGACAGGTCTCTTCTGAATCCACAGGGAAACACAATTCAGGGGACAACAGTGGAGACTACGAAGTCGTGTGCTTAACGCTGAGACCAGGAGGCAGTTCTTTAACAAAGAGCTGAACTATTTTAACATTTAACAGATCACTGAAAGTGTTTTAACATACTCAACACCTGTTGGATAGGCAACATGAGTACTACAATTTGTAATTGGATGGGAAAAGAAAATGAAGATAACCAGCATAGTCACTAAGGTAAATCGGAGTAGCCTAAAAGCCCCTACAAACAGGGGGTTGTAAAGAAGGTGAACTGCATTATGGGATATGTGGCACACCCCCTCCACTGTGAACTCACAGCCCTCCTATCTGGGAGACACCTGTGTCCCCAGGTGTAATGGCAATTCAATTCAAACAGCTTTATGGGCACGACAGATGAATTACAGTGTTGCCAAAGCGGTAACAATTAACAAGACATTTACAGAAATCTTTCATCCTCTCTGCAATCTCGCTCTCGAGCACTGAAGAGTAACACTCTTATCCCAGACCTGCAAAGCATATATAAAAAAAATTTAATTCGCACTTCCTAATTTATCGAAAACAGTGATCGCACAGGGCTGGAGCCCACATCGTCACGGTCATGGTGGACAAACTGGCAGAGACCGTGTTTAGAAAAAGAGGGTGTACCTTTGATGGGCATGATGTGCACAGGACAGGGCTTGCTTGCGAGTGGGATGAGGGCATTGGTCTTCTTCTGTCTCTCGAAAAAAGAGTAGTCCACTTTGACAGGCAGGGCTGGGAATACCTGGAGTGCGCCGAACGTGACAAGGGTCAAAGGTCAGAGGTCACACAGGTTGGTCATGGTGCAGAGGCAAGGCAGAGCTCAGATAAGAGATGCAGAAAGGAACATGCTCTAGAAGCCCTTGTCTTCAACATCACACACTGGCACAACTACAGTTTTAAACCCCACCACTACCACATAAGACAAGAAGGACAGTGGTCATTCAGACAGGACTGAACCAGAACAATATGCATCATGATGTTTTAAACATAGCGTGGGACATAGGACTTTGACCTGAATCTGAATGTAGCCTAGAGTGAACAAGCAGAGTGCAGACACAATGTGGAAAAGTACAGTATACAGATACAGCGTGGACAGTGCATACTGACCGTGTGGAGTCCTCAAGTTCAAACAGCACAGACAGTGTGGACAGAACAGAAAGAGGGATTATGTGGACAGGGGAGTCCAGCGCAGTGTGTTCAGTCAGTACTTACAGCGTGAGGACAGCACAGACAATGTGGTCAGTCTAGAATGAGGGATAGTGTGGACAATACAGACAGTGCGGTCAGTATAGAGAGAGGGACAGCGTGGACAGTGTGGTCAGTATGGAAAGAGAGCAGTGTGGACAGTGTGGTATGTATATAGAGAGGTACAGTGTGGTCAGTATAGAGAGAGGGCAGTGCGAACAGTGCAGTCAGTATAGCGAGAGGGACAGTGTGATCAGAAAATAGAGAGGGCAGTGTGGACGGTGTGGTCAGTATAGAGAGAGGGACAGCGTGGACAATGCGGTCAGTATAGAGAGAGGGACAGCGTGGACAGTGCGGTCAGTACAGAGAGAGGGCAGCGTGGACAGTGTGATCAGAAAAGAGAGAGGGCAGTGTGGACGGTGTGGTCAGTATAGAGAGAGGGACAGCGTGGACAGTGCGGTCAGTATAGAGAGAGGGACAGCGTGGACAGTGCGGTCAGTATAGAGAGAGGGACAGCGTGGACAGTGTGGTCAGTACAGAGAGAGGGCAGCGTGGACAGTGTGATCAGAAAAGAGAGGGGGCAGTGTGGACAGTGCGGTCAGTATAGAGAGAGGGCAGTGTGGACAGTGCGGTCAGTATAGAGAGGGACAGCGCTGACAGCGACCTGTGTGCATCGGAGGGCAGGGTGGGCTCCCTGGACTGCAGTCACGGACAGCGGCAAATCCTCCAGCCTCCACAGCTTCCGGCTGAGATCGTCAAAGGACTGGACCACACGCAGACTGTCCTCCTCACCGGTCATGCAGGGCTGACACACAGACAGGAGTCCCCACACGCTTTATCTAGATACCGTCTTTAAACTTACTGTAAAACACTGAGAACAAGGCCATTAAAAACTAGTTCTGTTAACTAGGATCAGGTTCTTGAGACCGGGAAGTCCTAACAGTAACAAAAAGGCCTGAGCCCCACACCTGACCCCACTGCCTGAACCTCATTCCTTACACCACACTGACCTCTAGTGGACTCCAGCTGCACGACGGGCAAAATGAATATTCGCTGGGCTGTTTGCAGTTTTCTGCCTGCAAACCTACCGGCACTGTGTGGTTATTCTCATATCCTAAATCACACTAGTTTACACTTTATTATCAGTGTGTACCAAGAATGCAGACTCCTTAAACTTCCAGCTGTATGACAAATGAGTCTTCAAACTGAAAACCATACAAGGTGAAAATCATTCACTGAAAGAATAAGCTCTTAAGGAGGCACAGGTCCCATCAGAGATACAGAATAATTAAGCAGGGAGAAGGGAGACTCAGCATAGAAAGACTTTCAAATCAAAAGTAAAATCCCAACATTATAAGGATCAATCTAATGGCTAGGAATCACTGTCTTGAAATGACTGAACTGTACAATGACTCACATCACAGCACAGACTGCAGTGCACAGCAGAGCATAAGAGTAATGAGACAATACAGTACAGCACCTGTAAATGCTACTCTAGCAGATTATATCGGATGTACCCCACCACCCTAAAATTGTCTCAGTTGCTGACAGAAGCCCTCACTCCTCCTCACTCACTCCTCAAAGGCTACACATATTCTCCCTGGGCTTCCCTGAACTGGAGTCTCTGCCACAAGCACATTTCAGCCTCACACAGAGGGCAGCGCAAGCCACACGGGACTCAAAAGCGTACCCTTACCTCACGTCCCACTTTGATGACCTCATCGACCAGCCCTCCGACATAGCGCACACAGGATTCTGGGATATCGGCATGGCTGGAGAAGAGAACGAAAGTCAGCAGAGTCATTAGGGCCCCACCCTCGGGGGAGCCAGCGTCACACAGCAAGCGTCCACACTGGACGCACTGCCTCTCGCTCGCACGCCGACAGCGCCCCCTGCCCGACGGACTCACAGCTGCAGCAGGTACGCTACGATGTCTCTGGGGACCAGCCGCTTCTCGTAGGCAGAGGTGCCGCCCCACAGCACGGCCTCGCAGATGGCGCCGTCCTGGAACCTGCGCAGCTCAGCGCGGTCTCCCCACAGCTGGCGGAACTCCACTGCCTGCGCAGGAGAGACGGACACGCCGTGAGCCTCCTGTCCTCGGGGGGGGCGAGGAGACCAGGGCACCGTCGCCCTGGCCAGATCCCCACCGCCGCGATGACGCACGACGCCGTTCTCTTTCGCTGAACTGGAAACACTTAAAATTTGGAATCGAATGCCATAGGAGTCAGAGGCGCATCAAGTATTCAATTTAACACCTGCTGGAAGTATCGAATTTTCACCCTAAAGTGACATTTTGAAGGTAACAAAAATTGCTGAAAGGCAGCTGTCTTCTTCATGTGGAGCCCATGGAAAGGAAGGAGTTGAAAGTCTTGGTTTCACTCTCCACTGTCAGGACCCGTGACCCCACTAGGGCACGGAGATGCGGTTCCTGGGGCCTCCTGCCAGTGCCTACTGCCGAGATCCCACTGCTCTCCGTGCTGCCCCCTGGTGGTGGGAAGACCTACCTGCCACTGTCGGACCAGGACCAATAGCTCAATCACCGTGTTCTGGATGAAACCTCAAAGCATCTCTTCTTATTATAAGTAGCAATATTTTCATCTCTCCGAGATACACCTGGCCCCACAGGCCCATGAGTGACCCTCACTTACTGCCCGTATTGTACTACTTCCGCCTGTCGAATAGCACTGCCAAACACCTCGGCACTCAATTAACGCTGCACTTGCTGCTCTCTGTGGGTTTATTGTGCTGCTGTGATCTGCACCCTCTGCGTCTTGAATGGAAGGGACTGCAAGTCATCCCGGATAAAAGACCTGGCCAAACGAGTACGTGCGACAGGACGGCCAGTACCTGGGGGCTGTCGGCAGCAGGCCCTCTCTCCAGCACGGCAGCGTTGAGCTCGGGGTTCAGCAGGAGGCCGAAGGACAGCGCAGGCTGGTCCTTGTGCTTCGGAGGGTCGCAGTCCACGGGCCACTGCCAAAGCCACACACACAGGGTCAGGACAACGAGGCACACAGGACAAGATTCACCGCTTGCAGTCCTGCCTGGTGCAGCAGCCATGTCACCCTGCAGCTCCCCAGCTGCCAGCCCACTGGAGCTCAGCAGGTGTGAGCCTGGTCAGTACCTGGATGGGAGACCTCCTGGGAAAAACTAAGGCTGCTGCTGGAAGAGGTGTTAGTGGGGTCAGCTGGGGGCGCTCACCCTGCGGTCCATGTGGGTCCTAATGCCCCAGTGTAGTGATGGGGACACTATACTGTAAACAGGCGCCGTCCTTCGGATGAGACGTAAAACCGAGGTCCTGACTCTCTGTGGTCATTAAAAATCCCAGGGTGTTTCTCGAAAAGAGTAGGGGTGTAACCCCGGTGTCCTGGCCAAATTTCCCCCTGGCCTTTTCCGGTCATGGCCTCCTAATAATCCCCATCTCTGAACAGGCCTCATCGCTCTGTGTGTGGCGAGTGTACTGGCACTGCATCACCCAGGTGGGGCTACACACTGGTGGTGGTGGAGGGGAGTCCCCATTACCTGTCCAGAAAAGCGCTATATAAAAGTATCAAGAATTAATTACAGCGGTGATCCCACATCACCGCAAAATAAAATTAACCTTCCAGCACCTTCCCTCACAGCTATGGACCCCAGAGCTCTTCACAGTCGAGGGTGCAGTACAGAGGACTGCAGGCAGGCCATGGGCTCGAACCCCTTCAGAAACCGAGCACAACTCTAGACCCTTCTGCTGAGGGGTCTAGCCTGCCAACAACGACAACCTTTGCCTGACAAAGACTTGTTCACTGTTCACTGCCTCTGCTGTTTATCCAACCCAAAGCTGGTTGCTATAGCAAAAAAAAAACACACAACAGCATTAAGGCATGTTTTGTTACAGGCCAGGTCATCTGGATTGAAAAACAGGAGCACAAAGTTTGAAAAAGAAAGAAGATTAGGCCAACCTCGCTAATTTTGTTCTTATCAGCAAATTAATCCTATTAACAATAGTATCAATTTCAATGACATGGCTGGGTAGCTTGTCTTAGGCACCCATAACTCATAGTGTAAAACAGTGCCTCCTGCTCTGTTTTAATGCATTTCTCTGTAGTGCTACCTGCTTCACCCTGATGGGTGAATCTGTGAAGTCTTTTGTGTAGACTTTATGAATGGCTACTTGAATGTGCTCCTGTTATAATCTATCTTAAAAATGCAGTTTTACAGCCTGTCACTTTACGATATTCCTTTGATCCTGAGAATGGGGACTGATAAGACAGACACTACCAAAATACACAGGAGCACCCTGAAGGCTTCCAAGGATTCTCACAGGAAGGAAGAAGAAACGGCGTGGGTCAGAGGAGCTCTCGACAGCTTACCTCAGGGGCTGGAGGCAGCGAGTGGGTCAGCAGGCGGATCCTTTCTCCCAGCCCTCGTTGCAGGAGGGACAGAATGAAGGGTAGCGCAGTGATGACATAGTTCCCACTGTGGTCCATGAGCTCAGCGAGCAGGTCCAGCTTCTTACAGGCTGACTGCAGCTTCACCAGCTCACACAGCCTGAGGGGCAGGGAGGACAGAGAGGTCAAACAAACAGGAGGTGACAGAAGACAGGATAAAGATGGAGAGCGAGGAAAGAAAGAGGAGAGCAGGCCGAGAGGGAGGGAAGGAATGAGGATCAGGGAGGAACGGACAGCAGGGGAACAGAGGACAGATCAATGGCAAATAGAAGAAAAAAAGAGAAAAATGAAGACGGAACTAAAACAGAGCAGGGAAAGGATGACAAAGGAGGAAATGGAGCATCTTCAGCCTGTAACCAGCTCTAGGTTGTGACTAAGGAGTGTGGAGAAGTGTAATAATCTTCACACTTATATAGCGCTTTTCTAGACACTCCACTCAAAGGGCTTTACAGGTAAAGGGGATCCCCACCACCAACACCAGTGTGCTGCCCCACCTGGATGATGCAATAGCACCAGTACAGTCCCCACACACACCAGCTCTCAGTGGGGAGGTGAACAGAGTGATGAAGCCAGTTCAGAGAGGGGGATCAGTAGGAGGCCATGATTGGTAAGGGCCAGGGGGAGATATAGCCAGGACACCAAAGTGACCACCCTTATGTATCTCAATATATGTCTCTATACCGAGACTGAGGGAGTTGAGAGTGGAGGTGCAGAGAAGCGAGGTCTGGAGAGTGATGTGCACAGGAGTGGAGACTGAGCTCGGTACTGACTGGAAGACGTGATCGTAGCTCCTGAGCAGGGGCTTAGGGGTCATCAGCAGGGCCTGGAAGCTGTCCAGTGTCGGGTCATCCCAAAACTGCAGAGACAGAGCTGCCTCCTGCTGCACCTGGACACAGAGGGAGCAACAGTCACACAGCGCACCTCAACCCATCCCACATGAGTCCAGGCCCAGCCGAGACCAGTCCATCCTGCCCGATTGGGTCCCACCCAGGGGAACCCAGCTCTGCGAAGTCCTGCCCAGCGCAGCTCGGCCCATCCAGATCAGTCCCGAGCCTCACCTGTCTGTAGGTGCTGGCTGTCATGTCCGCACAGAGGTTGAGGTGTCCTGAGGGATCCACAAACACCACCTGGAAAACGCTGTGGAACTCCGGGAGAGACGGCTGAGAGGAAATTGGGGGGAACGGGGGATGACAGAGTTGGGAAGAGTGGAAAGGAGAGAGGAGAGAGCACAAGATCAAATGAACACTGTGTACACCCTGTGCTGTACAGGCACTGTACTGCTAATGTACAGACCTCACCTGTTTCTTTGTCATTCCTGTTTTTTCACATTTACAATATGTATTCCTGTGTATTTTGGATAAGGATATTTCTGGATAAGGAACGTCTGCTAAGCAAATTGATAAAAAAAATAAATAATGTGGGACCATGAGACAAATAAGAGTATCCAAAGGGTTGGGGATCACTGGGGTATGTTGGGTTATCAAGCTTTGAACTATACGCATGTAAAAGATATAGCAGCATCTCAAAACCAAACAGCAGCAGCTCCTTTCCACCTTGATTAGCTGTCCACCTCCATGAACCACTAGCTCGCACGCTGCAACTCTACAGTAACTCTGCAATCAGACACCAACCTCCTCCTTTCTCCAATTAACGCCTGCTAGCCTAACAATGAACATGGGTCACAGACACGCATGGAAACACCAGGCCCCTCCTACTTGTTCAGGTCCAGCCAATCACAGATGTGCTTGAGACTACGTGGACCCGAAACAAGCACAGGTCTGTAACCTCGACCACACCAGACTGACACAATCCTGATCGAGACTTTACTGGTAAGACAAACACTGTATTCACGCATAAACATACTGCCATCCATGGGTTTCTGGATGGGTTAGCGATTATGTCCCTTCCTCCTACACACATCATCCGCCAGCAGTTCATGTTTTGATGACAATGTGGGACTCTGGTATGTATTTATGTCGTCTCAGTGACTCCCTTGTCACAATCACAAAAACTACCCCACTCTAGACTGGATTTCTACTCCCTGCCCCACTGAAACTGCCTGGCTCCCCCACCGAAAACATCCCGTCTGCTAGCGAAGCCGCAGATTCTCTTACCGCTGTGGGGTCCGAGCCCTTCGCCAGACTGATCCCATTCTCCGTCAGGTCTGTAGAGGCTGGAGAAGAGGAACGGGAGCAAAAATGGAATCACCGCGTTCATTCCGAAGCTTTTGGTTGGGGCTGGTCCGAGAAGCCCAGTTCACTTTTCATTCCCGGAGCACCCATTTAGAAACGTCCTGCGCCCGCCCGCGCCCAGCACTTACCCAGGAAGTGCAGCACGTTCCTCAGCACCTGGTAGGCGCTCATCATGCTGTTGATCCTGTGAGCGGAGAGGAGATAGGCCACCAGCATGGAGCCCAGGAACCCACTGAAACAGCCATAGCCCTGGGGAAGGGAGAGAAGACAGCCGGAGTCACGGACACAGACGAGGCTGTCCGCACGGACTGGCCAGCCCTCTCTGGACAGCACCGCGGGCCGGATCCAGACAGGCAGTCAGGCTGTACCTGGTCCAGCTGCCTCTGCCTCAGCCACACTTTGAGAAGCGCCACGCTGTCGGGGAAGGCTGGGCACTGGGCGGCCACGGCCGACAGGAACTGCAGGTGTGCCAGGGGCAGCAGGTCTCCCAGCAGGCTGCTGTTGTAGTGGGGAGTGGCCGGCTCGCCGCCACCTGGATGGAGGCAAGGCCAACAGTCAAGAGGGGGCCTGCGTCAGAGAACTGAGAGAACGCGTTTGGCACGTCAAGTACAAGACCTCCGCCCAGACTGCGGCCCCTCTCAGGCCATGGAGATGTAAGCAGAGTGCTGTGAAGCAGCCAGGCCCACTGGACCAAAATGACAAGGGCTGATCACAGCAACAGAACACCAAGCACAAAAGAGAGCAGACACAAACACAATCTGCCTCTGGTGGTTTCTCCTTGAGTGTCATACGGGGCGTTTCACTAACACGTGTGCTGAAGACTGCCATTTAAGAGAAGGCACAAAAGAAAGGAGGCCACTTTGCCCATATAATTTATTTGGTATTTAGCAGTTGATCCAGGGATCTCATGTAGTCATTTCTTGAGAGCAGGGTATCGGCTTTCACTACTACTATATAGCTTCTTCCCACAGCCATCGGGGAAATGAAGTTCTTGGTTTTAAAGGTTTTGTGTCCTCTGGTTTGTATTTCATTTTTAATTCTAAAAATGTGCCCTGGGCGGACGCTGCTAGTGCCTTTGAGGAGACTGAATACCTGTATCCGGACCCCTCTGTTCAAGACTAAAAAAGTTCAGTTCCTTCAGCACGTCAGTGGAGGACATCCCCTTCAGCACCAGAATGGTTGCTTTTCTGATTCCAATATCTTTTCTATAACGTGGTAACAAACTATACACACAATTACCTAATTCAGGTAATTATCTATTTTAGAATTAAATACAATTAACCAATTGCACTATAATTTATACCACAGTCATAGCAACACTCTGGGAAGACTATCTGGGAATCATATCACTTTATTGTTGCTTTCACAATGCTTTAATATCTTATTATTATGTTCAATACCTTAGATCTTAGATCTCCCATCGTACACAGACAGGAGCTGTCTGACCGCGAATACTACAACTCTCTCCCCCGGGTCCAAGACTGATCCCACGCCTCCCTCCTCCCTCCCCCGGGTCGGAGTGCAGCCTTACCAGCCAGCTCGGAGCTCTGCTCAGTGTACCAGTGAGTACGAACGTTGTTCTTCTGGGGGTGGAGACGGCTGGGCTTGAAGAATCCTGGGGGGGGCAGGGCATGGACGCGCAGTGTCACTCTGCCATCGTCCTTACCTGGAATAACACCAGGCACACATCAGCACCCCGACCAATGTCACAGCAGACACCCTGCCCCTGTCCAGCCTCCATCGCGCGGTACCTGGAGGTGTGAGCAGCAGCAGGGGGCGGAGGCGGTTGCCATGGAGACAGGAGAAGCGCAGGGAGCCAATGGCAGGGCGAGAAGTCAGGTGGTGAGCCAACCCAGCCAGGTACAGAGCCCGCTTCCTGGGATACCGCTGGTTTAGGTTATCCTTCTGTTGGAGGATCTCCTGGGGTGGAAGTGTGGAAGGAGAGGGTTAATACAGAAGCCCAGATGGAGAGACTGGACACACGGAAAATTGGAGAAGAGAGGGAAAGGGTGGAGAAGACAGAAGGAAGAGAGGGGGTAAGAAAGGCAGGCAGATGGAGAGAGAAGGAGAGGGGACAGGGGACTGAGAGGGAGAACACGCTGAAGGGGAAGAGCCATCAGCACACAGTCCAGGAACGACACTGAGGACACACCCCCTCCTCAGACTCACCGGGGGCATCGTGACAGCCAGGTCCACTGTGGCATGCGGCTTGGTGCAGGTGCGCAGAGGGTAGCTACCCACCAGGCTGACGGAAGCCGGGGGCGCCATGCGGAAACGACCCTTCACAGCCTGGGGTACCTGGAGAAACGGCACCTTGACCCCGCCGGGCAGCCAGGACTGGTCACACAGCTGGACAAGCCAGAGGCACACACAGACACAAAGGTTGAGGAGATGGACAAAGGCAGACAGGGAGGTGGTTAAGGAACCTCAAGTGATTCATAATCTCCTGTGTGCTTGACAGTTGTCTCCCCTAAGCCCTGCTCAGCCTGGTTACACCCGAATTACACTGCAGCCTCTAAAGGATTGTGAGCATCCTTTGACATACCAGCTTACTCTCAAACACATCAAGAAAGTGTAATGCAAAAACACTGAAATGTAATACCTTTTCTTTTGACTCTGATACCACCCAGAGTAACACTCAGAGACTTCTAAAACAATTTTCTAGGAAACTAATGCTTTCTACCATTTTCTCCCCTACGCATGCAAAAACCCTATTCTAATAAAATGAGTAAAAGCAGGTCAAAAACATTTCTATTATGAGTTATAAAACAAGCGGCTTAAACAGAGATATGCACGACAAGACAACACGGTGCACAACACAGAACAGGACCAAACACCGAATCTGGTGGAAGGGACCTGCGCCCATGCAGAGCCCGATGCAGACGCTCATGCAGTACATGGATATTTATGTTACAGGTGCAGAAGGACAAAAAGGACACTTTCACTACCTGTAAAACTGCTCATTTTAAAGTGGCAGAACATCGAAGTGCATGTATCACCTTCAATATCACCCGTATGCTTCTTATTTTAACAGCCATAATAATCAGTAATAGGTTTATTCCATGCTGAAAAAAAGAAGAAAGAGAACACAACGTTTCGGCCGTGGAGCCTTCTTCAGGTGTGAAGAAGACTCCACGGCCGAAACGTTGTGTTCTCTTTCTTCTTTTTTTCAGCATGGAATAAACCTATTACTTGTTCCTTTGCAGCCTACGCATGCTGACGCAGCTACCCACCTGAACTACTACCGCCATAATAATCAGTTCTCTTTCTCATAATTATGGCTTCCATCAAGGCTGTTACTCTTAATCTTCACATATGTGCCCCCCCCCCCCGCCCCGGGTCCAGTGCTGACCTCAGCGTCCGAGGTTCGAGGGACGGTCTCCAGCAGCGCGGTCACCTCCTTGACGAACGAGTCGATGAGCCTGCGGCGCCGCTCGGAGAGGACCACCTCCTTCAGCAGCTCCTCCATCTGAGGACGAGAGCGTCGTACTCAGCACGCCTGCGCGCACCCCCGCGCCCCCAGTTGGGCCCGGCCCCGACCCCCTGCCAAACCAGGCCCCACAGACTCTTCGCTCCTGACCTACCCTTCCCAGCAAACATCTGTCCAGTATGGCCACCTGGATTTCATAATAACTCTCTTCACACTTATTTAGCGCCTTTCTGGACACTCCACTCAAAGCACTTTACAGGTAATGGGGATCCCCTGCGCCACCACCAGTGTGCAGCCCCACCTGGATTGCGACAGCAGCCATAGTGTGCAACTATGCTCCCCACACACCAGCTCTCAGTGGGGAGGAGAGCAGAGTGAAGAAGCCAATTCGTAGATGGGGATTATTAGGAGGCCATGATTGGTAAAGGACGGGGGGAAATTTGGCCAGGACACCTGGCTAACACCCCTACTCTTTTCGGGGATAAATGCCCTGGGATTTTCTATAACATCAGAGAGTCAGGACCTCAGTTTTATGTCTCATCCGAAGGATGGCGCCTTTATAAAGTAAAGTGTCCCCGTCACTCTACTGGGGCATGAGGACCCACACAGACCGCAGGGTGAGTGCCACCTGCTGGCCGCACTAACACCTCTTCCAGCAGCAGCCTTAGTTTTTTCCCAGGAGGTCTCCCCTCCAGGTACTGACCAGGCTCACACCTGCTGAGCCTCAGTGGGCTGCCAGCTGTGAGCTGCAGGGTGATATGTCAGCAGCAATATCAGGGCATCTATCACATCAGTTTGCCCTGCCTAGTCTCTAGCAGTCTCTACCCCATCTCACAGACTATTGCCCCTCCCGATCCGTCTCTGCCCCCCCGGCGGCTGCCCTCCGACCTGCATCTTCAGCAGGCTGCAGTGAAAGAGGCTCTCCGTCTCCCGCAGCCTGTTCAGCTCCTCCGTGGTGGGTGGCTTGTAGAGTTCCCCCCTGGACAGCTTCACAGGTCTCAGCAACGCCTCCTCCTCCGCCCCCTCCTGGGGCCGGCTCCTCTTCACAGGTGCCCCCTCCTCCTCCTCCTCCGACTCTCTCTCCACGCGCTCCGAGAGGGCCTCCTGAAAGACAGGCAGAGAAGCAGACAGCGTTGCGGGGGTGTTTCTGTGTCTCCCTCCCACTCACACTGACACACCCCGGCTCACTCCCTCCTCCCGCAAAGCCCCTCAGCTCGCAGCTGCGCTGCGTTTGACTGGCCGCAAGAGGGCAGCAGTGAGCAGGCACCCCTGTTAACGCCGAGAACAAGCAAAGGTTTATTCCACGCTGAAAAGAGAAGAAACACAACATTGCAGCTGTGGAGCCTTCTTCGGGTGTCTTCCCGGGGTCAAACAGGTGAAAGGGCGCTATAGGGGATCGCTGTGGAGCGCTGCTGCAGGGGTGTTTTGGAGATGCGAGTGCAGCAGACTCTGCACAGAGCCGGAAACGATGCGCTCAATGCACCGGGAGGAAGGGGGCTACAGGAGATCGCTGGAGAGCTGCTGCTGTGCTTTGACATCTGAGCTCTGTGGAAAACGACCTCAATACAATTGTGAAAAATGCAACTCCCACAACGCCAGCCGAACAGGTCTCCACAGCCGAAGCGCTGTGTCTCTTCTCAGCCCGCGATAAACCTTTACTTGTTCCTATGCAGCCTACGCATGCTGACACAGCTCCCTACTTGAACACTGAGATGTATTCACGGTGAGAGGCAGAGTTCCAAGATCCAAGCGAGATCCAGAGTTGTCTTTTTTAATGACAAATACATTGAATAACACCTCATCTGCACTTGTAATAACGCCTCTGTATCCCACGATGCCCCTGTGTGCGAGCAGGTTTCCTGAACGAGGGATAACGAACACAAGAGCCGGTCCTCGAGGGCGGGATGTGTCTAGAAGAGAGATCTCTGTCCACCCCAAGCAGGGCAAACCGACAGGAATTCAACATGTCAGCCAGCACGAAAAACACAGATCATCGCTCACATTTCCATTTCCCATGTTTGATGTGCAGGATGATTGCACCAGTGTAGGCAGCACTGGGGCCCTGGGTTCCTGTCTGTATGTTCTCCCCGAGTTCACATTGGTTTCCTTGCACAGTCCAAAGACATACTGGAAGGTTAACTGGCTTCTGGGAAATGTGGCCCTGGTGCGTGCGTGCGTGCGTGCGTGCGTGCGTGCATGTGCCCCAAGATGGATCAGTGTCCTATCCCTGCGTCCTTTGCTTGCCAGGATAAACTCTGGCTCCACAGCAACGCTGGAAGAAGTGCTTAGCAAATGGATGGATGGATAGATGGAGGCTGGTGAGAACAAGAGTCTCCATGAAATACTTGATTCTTTATGAATTTATATATTGAAGGGAAGTGAGATGGAGCCATTCTGTATTCCTGTATGATTTAGCACAGCATCATTCATACAGATGCATTCCTGTCATCCCTTGGGCACAATTTATCACACTTAGCAAGGCTGCAGCGAAGAAATGAACGATTGGCAATCCAAAACCATTTCTGAACGTCTCAGTTATTTTTTTACTTCTTCTAGGTGACTACAAGCAAACTCTACAGTGGACTGTACTGATTTTGCTGAGTTTAAAAGATCGTAGGCCCCTTCCAAAAGACGACCTGATGGAGGTATTCAAAATCTTTAAGGCACCGACGAAGTCAACCCACTTGTCTTCTGCATAGAGGAAACCAAGTAAAAAAGTACACGGAAATGCAACTGTGTACGTGGAAGTAACACCGAGACCAGGAGACCTATCTTTACGCAAAGTGTTGTGGGAGTGTGGGACAAGATACACAACCAGGTTGTTGAATCGAGTACCCTGATTTCTTTCGAAAAAACAGTGCATGAAATCCTGAATCGAATAACTACAAACTTCTCTTGCAGTAAGTTGGAGAAGCTCGTCCTTGACGTTTTCATGCTACATTACAGTACACTCCGGCTTGATACATTTTAAAACTTAACGTACTGTACAAGCAAGCGTGCGTCTGAACACGGCCATCTCGGCTTACGTCTGTATACCTTCAACACCAGGTTTCATCAAGTGGATCACTGCTAACAAGCAGATCTAAAAGCCAGATGTAGTTCTGTGTTCCGGTGAATATGAAACATTGTACTCGTTTTATCTTACTGAAATCGTTAGAGTAACCTTACTGGTAGCCATGAGTCTCATGGACCAACAAACACAGATCATTCACATCTTCTGAAACTTAACTTATTCCTACCTTTCCATTCGGCCTCACAACAGATGACTTCTTCATTTTCTTCTTCATATTCCCCTTCCTGTTGTCTGTTTATACCAAAGAACAGCACATTTAGAAAGCAAATCCTCACAGTCGAATCGGGGCAACACTTAACTCACATGGGCACACACTGGGACAACCTAACCGGAGTGTAAAGCCACACCTCCCCCTAACTCTGATTGGTCATAACCGGGGGGAAAAGAAACTTTTGATTGGACTATGTCGTATTAGTGACCTTGACGTCACTGACTAATTAAGGTTGGCTGCGCAAAAATCGAAGTAGAGACGAGGTAGAGAATTGTTAGAATCGGAGATTTTATGTTGTCATCCAGTACAGTAACGGAGTTTATAACCGCGGGATACCGAAAAATACGTCAAATGTTAATAATAGCGCAACTGAAATTTTATTTACATCTCCGGTCGTACATATATTTAAAAAAATGAAATCTGTTGCGAATGCTTCGATGGCACCGCTTTTCACTAAAGCAAGCTAACCGGAAGTCCGATATTCTTCTTACTTGAGTTCGTGTCACAAAACACCTCCAAGCGGGCGGGACTTTTGCTTAGGTCTTGGGGACAGTACTGTACTGTAGTTGACTAAAAAAAAAACTCTGTAGGACTGTAGTTCTTAAAAAAAGGAGTTGGCTCAAGAGAGCCTTCAAGAAACAGTGATAACACACTGAGTTGAATGATCTCTCATTTATAACCTCCTTGCATACTTTTTTTCACTACAGGACTCACAAAAACCACCTTTTTACAGAGTCTTCAACATATACCAAGTCATATCGAGTGAGCGCAGGACACATGGCCCTTCGGAGATCTCTCACATCTTGTGATTTAAATTTGTGGTGCTATCTACGGTCCCCCAGAGCATTGAGTGCTTTGCCTTTTCTTCCATCTCCATCTCTCAAGGATCTAATTAAACGGTTTGCTTGGCTACAGGGCAGAACTGCCTCCTATCAAATGTAGCCAAGCAAATTCATTCAAGCAATTCACCGTATCATGAGATCTTCTCCAGAACATAAACCAGGGTGGGCCCTGATCAGTGCTGGGGTGGGAGACCTTCAGGGAAAACACCGCTTACAGCAGAAGCCTGGCTGCTGGATGAGGAGGTGGTGTTAGATGTACTGCCCGCTCAGATGATGAGTTAAAGCAGGTAGCAATAGCAATCCCACTCTGGGCTGGTCCCACCTGCCCTGCCTGAGGCTCCCCCTAGGGGGGTGCCTTCTCCTTGCAGATCACAAACAAGTTGAACAGCAGGATCAGGACGTAGCAAGATCACTGGAGATCCCTTGCACTCAGTAACACATATAACAGAGCAACATATTGTTAATCTTGCACATACAATCTTAGATGTCCCCTCCTATCCACTCATTTTAGAATATATTCTCTGGGAGGTGGTACCAGATCCCCTGTGTGTAGACTAAGAGAGCATGTACTTCATTTATACCTACAACCATTCAATTATTGAACAATGAAAAGATTGCTTGGAGGTAGGGGTCTTATTATTGTTGTTGTTTTAAATTTCCTGTCGTAAATATATTTTAAAATATATATTTTGAACAGCTAATTATCTGTTTCTAATCTTATGTGACACTGGATCGAGACTGAGACTTTTTTAAATGTTGTTTTGTATTATGGTATCATACGGTTGCCATATTGCATTATTTTTACATATGTTATATGCTATGACCACTTGACAAATTCCCTTAAGGGCAATAAAGTTGACTCAGTTCAAGTAAATTCCTGACCTGTAGTGGGGCTCTGCTTGTTCATATTGCCTGCCAAGCGACACCCAGATAGGAACTTTGCTTAAGTGACAAATGAAGTGGATCTTCTCTTATACATGAAGTGCTTTGGGATCCTACGGGATGAAAAATCCTGAACGAGTACAGTTCTATCTATCCACCCATTCTCTGACTGCTTTATCCAAACCAGGGTCCCCAGAGGAGCTGGAACCTTTCCCAGCAAGCAATGGGCTCAAGGCAGGATACACCCTGGACAGGACGCCAGTCCATCACAGGGCTCATAGACACACACTCGCATCAGGGCCAGTTTTCCCACCAGCCAATTAACATGCTAGCATGTCTTTGGACTGTGGGTGAAAAAAAGAACAGGAATACAAATAATTCTTCTGATAATTTTTATTATTCAGATGATGTGGCTTGGGAAGCTTGTCTCCAGCTGTGATAGAATCTCAGCTCGGGAATCCTCCAGCCTCAAGCCACACAAGTCCCCAGATATCCTCTTGTGGAGGACTTGACCTCTTTTGGCCCACCAGTGCCCTGAATGAAAGTATTTTTTTCCCACTGTCTTTCAGCACCACAGATCTCATAATGTTTGGGAGCCCTACGGTGTGACATCTCTAACACTGTCTCATCTCACCGAATGGTGAACTCCACATCTGACTGATTTCCTCCAGATGTGAAACTGGCTCCGGCTTCTGAAGACAACACCTGGCTCTCATAGAACTGTGATCCCATATTCCTCAAACATCCTCAACCTGCTTCTTTAAAAAAAGAGGGGAAAACGTTCCAATTACAGGCCCTAGTGGTCCTTAAATAGAGGGGATACCATGGTCAGATAATGGTGAAACCCACCAAAGACAAACCTTTATTTGACACTACCGAGCTCACCAAGTCAGAAGGACACCAGTAGCATAATTTTGAGAGGTTACACCAAAAATCCAGCAGTGAGGTCAAGTGTGCTCTGAGGTCCAGAGCTTTCACCCAGGGAAGCATTTGTAACATGACACCAGTAATGAGACAGTTCACCACCCACAGCACAAGTCAAGTAGTGTGTTCTTGAGGCAGGAATGAGGTGACCCAGTTGTCACAGGGCAGCACACAGCCTTCGGGATGGTAGTGTGCCAGTCTAGCTAGCACTGGCAAAGGCTACAGTATGCTATTGCTGGAGGGTTGTTCTAAGCATCAACGGGATCTGGTAGCATGATTTTCAAATCCATTTTCTGAATATTCAAATCCCTCTTTAATATAACAAGAAATGTGTTTACCTGGCGATTTTCATAAACACCTCGTTTACGCTTACATAACAAAAGCGTGCATTCTAAGGCAAGATGGGGAAATAAAAAAGCAGGAGACGCACGGGTCAGAGGCAGGGCGATCGCGCACCTAAAGTGGGGTTTCGGGGGATCCTCCCCCCCCCACCACCACTCCCCAGTGCCCGTCGCGACCGTGCCCAGCCTCTGAACGCGCACGGCGGCCGTGACCCCGCTGCGTGGCGAGAGGAGCCGCGCGACGTGAGGGCAGAGCGCGGAGGCGCAGTGGCAGCCGGAAGCCGACGAGCGGAGAGTCCCTGTGCGTTTCGCCCGTGTGTTTTCGCTGCTCAATTAATCAAAGGAGCGGACCTCCACAGCGCTGGAGGAGGAGGAGGCGGCGGCGGCGCCGGGGGGGGGACACGCACATAAGCCCAGAAGACACGGCGCCCCAGGTAGGGTGGCTTTGGGCAACAGTTTGACGCCGAGCCATCGCACTGCCGGGGTTCAAAAACGGGCATAAACAACAGCAAGACCGACGGCGGAGACTGCCGAACGGGGGCGAAAGAGCAGCGGGAGGGAGAGTGGCAGAAACACGGAGGCTCCCTGTCTCCTGTGCATACGACGGCGGCGGCGGGGGGGGGAGAGGTGTTTATGAGGGGAATATAACTAAAGCCGTGGAAGCGGACGGACTGTGTGGAGAGACGCGATTTCAAAAGACAACACCCCCCCCCCCCCCCCCGCCCCGCTCCCTCCTCGGACTCGGCAGAGAAGAAGCACCGAGCGGAGAGTGGTTTGCGAGACACCGCTGCCTGGTGTGGGCTTGCGAGGTTCCCGGGGTGAAAACCGCCAGGGACTGGGCAGCAGCTCGGACATTAGCGGGCTCTGCGGCCGCCAGCCCGGGGCTCGCCTGCGGCGCTACCCAGCCGGGAGCCCGCGAACTCGGGCCGCCGACTCCTTGTTGCACTTCGGCGGTACGGTCTCCAGCTGGCAGGTCGGGGTAGCAGCTGAGCTCGGCTCGCCAAGGTGCTGGACAACTTGAAATAGCGTGTTTTTTTATTGTATTTTTGTTCTTTTCGTTTATGTACATGTAAAACTCGTTCGAGGGTCCTGATACCTTGGCTTTAGTATTTTAGCTCATCGTTTGCTTTACAAGTAGATGTTTTTTTTTTTTTTTGGGGCACATAAAAATGTATTTTTTCCACACTTTCCCCTCTCACCCACAGTGACCTCCACTCCTGCAAGCTTGGTTTGCTTCTACCTGAGATCCTTGATTAAGGCAGTCGGATGCACGGAGCTGGATATTTGCCGGATTGAATGAGGTGAGCTGTGAAGCTCAGATCAGCCCGTATCGCCTGACAGTGCCGGCTTTACTCTGGTCTTGATACTGTTGTTGCCTTAACTGCGGACAAGCAACCTCCCTTTAAAAACCAACCTTCATTTATCGATCGAAGTGGATTGATCACAAAAAAGCGTACTTGGCATCACCCAAGAAGAACTGGAGACTGGGCTCTCCCTTGACATCCCTGGGATTTAAATTGGTTGGATATCGTGCTGTGGTTTTGGTTCAGTTTGGATTTCTTGGAAGTTTCCCTGAAAGACCGCGGAGACACGACCTGCTCCTTCTCCTCTGCAGGGATATCTACCCCTCGCTTGTGGATAAAGTCGGGCATTGCGTGCTCGCCCGTGTGTGTGTGTGTGTGTGGCTCGGCTCGGCTCGGTCCGGTCCGGCGGGTCGCGATGGCTCAGCAGCAGATGCCCAGCTCCCAGAAGGCGCTCATGCTGGAGCTGAAGTCTCTCCAGGAGGAGCCTGTGGAAGGGTTCCGCATCACCCTGGTGGAAGAGTCCGACCTGTACAACTGGGAGGTCGCGATCTTTGGCCCCCCCAACACGCTGTACGAGGGGGGCTACTTCAAGGTAAGCCAACCCCGGGTCGCCTTCCCAAGTGCAGTTCAGCACAGGAAGTGGTGCCTTCCTAAAGCATTCAGCTGTTCCAGTCCTTCTAGAAGACGAGGGCGTTGAGGTCTGTCAGCCCGGCGCAGGGATCTGAGTGTTTGTTTTGAAAAAGTTCAAACCTCTTGGGACTTCAAGTGAGTAACACACGACATTCCTGAGAAGTTCGGAAAAGAGGTGACGTAGTTCTCCAGATCTAGCACAGGGAAACCCATCCTCTTCATTTCATATATCTTGCGGTGTTGTGTTGCATATGTGCCCAACACCACAGGTCTTCATGCCCTTTGAATGACGTTTGCTATTGAATACTCTGATGTAACCCATTTCCAGCGCCTCGTCTTTCGAGAGCGTCCATGTGCGCCTGCTGCCCCGAGTGTGTGTGTTTCTGCAAGCTCGCTCTTCTCTCGGGGAGACTGCTGCTCCTCGCGAGCGCTGGGTGGTTTCTGTGTGGCCCTGCTTTCGGACCCTGGCAGTGACATGTCCCCTTATCTGGCTCTGTGGCACAGACCCCGGTTCAAAAATAGCTTGTCCTCCTGGCGGGCTGCAGCTGTTGACCTGTTGCTGTGCCCATCCACAGACCCGCTGTTCTGGCCTGGCCTTGACACATTCTCCCTCGTAGTCACATGCACACGCGCAGCACGTGCACTCGCACACAGTCACGCTCGCTCCCTTTCACGGACACTCGCACGTGTGCTCACTTACGCTCAGATGCGCATGCACTCTGTCACACAAACACACAAACAACCGCACTCAACCTGCACACACAGGTACACTTGCCCACAATCACACACATGCACACACTCCTTTCATTCACTGACACTTTTCTCTGACGGCAAGACCAGCCTCCCTCCCTCAGTCAATTAAACCAACATTTAAAGATGTATTTAAAGAACTTAATGAAGTAACTGAGGGCTCATCTGAAATGAAATCCAGATGACCGTCCGATACTGCTGGAACAGGGCTGAGAATTAACGACTGAAACAACTAAAAAGACCTACAGTATATAAGCCAGTTATTGGTTCAATCAATGACCTGTTTGGCTAAAACGTTGTGTTGCTCAGCTCCACAGAATACATACCGAGTTCATGCACTAAGAATTGAGGAGGAACATTGCCTTTGTCCATGTGTAGGTCGCGTAAATATTTACATCTGCGTTCCATTCCATTGGAGGTCTTGATTTATGCCAGTTCTTATTGATCTGATATATACTCGAGGTCTTAGGCAGCAGGTTGAATTAAGTAGGAGTTAATGAAGTCATTAAAATACTGAGTGGCCCAAAATGGGACCAAGTGGAAAATCTGGGTTTGTCAGCCCCTGCTGTAATTTGTACTGGAGCCCACTGAGGACGTAGGATGTGGATCCTGTGCTACTGCTGTCGACGGCAACCTCGGAAACTTGCGTTTCACTTGTGTCGCACAGTGATGCTATTACCCTTTCTGTTATTTTAATCGTCGTTCTTGATTCGTGCGAGTGCTTCTTGTGTATGTCCCGGACTCGGGCTGGGCTGTGCTCTGTCGTGAGTGCTTCTTGTGTATGTCCCGGACTCAGGCTGGGCTGGGCTCTGTCGTGAGTGCTTCTTGTGTATGTCCCGGACTCAGGCTGGGCTGGGCTCTGTCGTGAGTGCTTCTTGTGTATGTCCCGGACTCAGGCTGGGCTGGGCTCTGTCGTGAGTGCTTCTTGTGTATGTCCCGGACTCAGGCTGGGCTGGGCTCTGTCGTGAGTGCTTCTTGTGTATGTCCCGGACTCAGGCTGGGCTGGGCTCTGTCGTGAGTGCTTCTTGTGTATGTCCCGGACTCAGGCTGGGCTGGGCTCTGTCGTGAGTGCTTCTTGTGTATGTCCCGGACTCAGGCTGGGCTGGGCTCTGTCGTGAGTGCTTCTTGTGTATGTCCCGGACTCAGGCTGGGCTGGGCTCTGTCGTGAGTGCTTCTTGTGTATGTCCCGGACTCAGGCTGGGCTGGGCTCTGTCGTGAGTGCTTCTTGTGTATGTCCCGGACTCAGGCTGGGCTGGGCTCTGTCGTGAGTGCTTCTTGTGTATGTCCCGGACTCAGGCTGGGCTGGGCTCTGTCGTGAGTGCTTCTTGTGTATGTCCCGGACTCAGGCTGGGCTGTGCTCTGTCGTGAGTGCTTCTTGTGTATGTCCCGGACTCAGGCTGGGCTGGGCTCTGTCGTGAGTGCTTCTTGTGTATGTCCCGGACTCAGGCTGGGCTGGGCTCTGTCGTGAGTGCTTCTTGTGTATGTCCCGGACTCAGGCTGGGCTGGGCTCTGTCGTGAGTGCTTCTTGTGTATGTCCCGGACTCAGGCTGGGCTGGGCTCTGTCGTGAGTGCTTCTTGTGTATGTCCCGGACTCAGGCTGGGCTGGGCTCTGTCGTGAGCTGTTGCTGTTATTAAAATGCCCTGGATGTGAATCTGGGGGGCTGTGGGCTAGGATTGCGTAAGTGCATTACTCCACAAGTGTTCTCGGAGAGCGGCTCTTAGAATGCATAATGCAGCAATTCTTACGCCCCTGGGAGATCTGGTACCTGGAAACTGGACTTGAACTTGTGCAATGGGATACCTGAGCACTGTTACTTGTTAGCCCACCTGAGTCTGGAGCTTAATCCCTCCTGGGTCAAAGAGTGGGTCGGGTCAGAACCGGGAGAGGTCCTCTGGCCCTTGCATTGCTGGCTTGTGTAGACCTGGTTCAAGCCCAGGCCCGAATGCAACAACTCTTTTCTTGGCGAGGAATCATGAGTCTTATTTTGGGTTGTCGGATGGGGAGCAAGGTGAATATGGGAAGAAGGTTTCACTATAATAAAGATGTCTAATGAATAGTACTTTTAAACTCAGAAGGGCGAGGCGCTGTATAATTAGGTTTAACTTGACATGTTTTAGAAATAAATTGAAGAGGATGGATAACGTGGGGTTATTATTAAAATGATCACTGGCTGCATAGCATGGGTTAGTGCGCCTCATTTGTAAGCTTTGCTGTGAAGTGAGTGATTTTTTTTGCAGTGTTTTCCTGTAGGCTTCCCGACATTTTCCTAAAAGTGAGTGAGTTATTAACTGCTCATTAAAGAAATCCACGTCGTATCTGCAGGGGGAAAAAAAACTGTGTCCTGGGCTGCATGTTGATTGTCTCCCAGTGAGCTGACGTGCTACTGGCACAGTGGGCTGCACTCCAGAGGTCTTTCAGCAGAGCCGGTGCCAGATGGCCATCCAGTCAAAAAGGCCGGACGACTGCAGGGGCGCAGCCAGGGCAGCAACTGATACTGCTGCGTATTTGATCGCATTTTATTGAAAGATAGATTTGGTCGTTAGACAAATGCAGGTGTGCAGATCAAGGTCCGTGCCGCACTGTCCCGATCAGAGGTGATCAGAGGTGCGTCTCGGATCATGTTCATGAGGACGCCAGGAACGTGATCCGGCAGAACTCTTGGTTTATTTTTCGTCGTGTTTCAGCTGTAAACTGGCTCACCTACGGGACGGTTTCTTCTTTCAAGGCCCACGTGTGGGGGGAGGTGTGTGGTGTGTCGCTGGCTGTGCAGGGTGCAGAGAGCTCTGGATTTGCTTGAACAGAAGGCTGCTGCATGACAAGCTACTGCTGGGACTGAAGGTTTTTCCACATTGAACATTCCTGCTCGTCCTTGTGGTGACAAGGTGCTTAGTGTGTAAGCAGTTACAATACAAAAAGCTCATCCTATATTTATAAATCTTTACAAACGGTTGCCTGGAGTCTTGGAATGTTTTTTAACTTGAAAGCAATCTTTTTTTAAATACAAAACCTCATCACCTCTTCTATGTGAAACCAGCACGGTGGTCCCTCCACTGACAGAATGACTGCATTTCACTGCTTTTCCTGTGAACGCAATGGAATCTGCACACCCCCACCCCCCAGTCTCACGCAAACATTTTGACTCAATTTCATTCAGAAACTTTTGTCGCAGCACGTTGAGTCCCTGAGCACGTCAGCCCCAGATCTTCACTACTGTGAGGGACGCAGCTCAGCACCGCTGTCCAGCACGTTTCGTAGATCTCATCAGATCCCCAGCTTCTGAGAGACAAGCAAAGCTTCTGCCTTTTCCATTAAGCAAGGAATGGGTTATGTCAGGTAATCAAGTAGAAGGAAAACCAGAATCCTCCTGTTTCTTGTGCGCCTCTGATGTAGCTTCACCTGGGATCTGGAGAGCCCCAGTCCATCTTGTCTCTTGGGTCACCTGCTCCTAAGGTTGGGAAATGCCTGTACGTTATTGATCAATAAAGCAGCTAATCTATTTCAATGAAAAGCTCTCTAGTTCTCAAGGGATGAAGGACGCTCGGTACTTGATCTTAAATAGTCCTTTTCACAAATTACCTGCTTGATAGATCACAGCGACATTGTTCAAGCTTTTCAGAAACAAAGCAGAAACCTGTTGGGCTCGAGCTCTCCGGGATTCGGAGTAAGAGACTCCTGTTGCGAAGTAAACTCGCAGTCTCGCGGTGCAGTGTTCCCCACTGCTGCCCCTCGTATCTCACTGCGAGTTCTCAGCTTTGCTGATCATGGGGTCCACAGGGTCAGATGCTTCAGTAAATCCTGTGGTGTGTGAGTTTGAGCGTTGTGCTAGTGATCTTTAATTAAATGTACACTGTATAAATGCTATGTATGTATATGCATGACGTAGGTTCATGTTACATATCTATACGTGGTTAAGTTCATGTCATGAAAGGTAATGTAAAATGGTTGTTCGTTCAGTAAGAGAGTCCAAACTGATGAACAAGACATCAGGCAGAGGTGTTGCAGGCAGAGGTGGACGTGAGTGAAACACAGGATCGCTCTGCAGGACTTGGAAGTATCCCTTCTCTGGTGGTGGTGGAGGGCAGTCCCCCTTTGATTGGAGTGTCCAGAAAAAGCGCTATATAAGTGTAAGCAATTATTATTATTCTCTGCTTTCCACTTTCCTCTCGATGGGGATGATGGATGTTTCTTTGGATCATGGTGGTTTTTTTTATTATCAGAAGGTGGCTTATTTTAGCTTGCTTGAGCAACAGCCCCTTCTGTGTGGCACACGGTTTTCATAGGCATCTTTAAGCTGGTTCACACCTGCCCATATCTGAACTAATGTTTCTCTCGGGGGAAGTGACTGAGAGCTCATAAGTTGATGGATCCATGGATCTCATCCAGCTGTTTCCTGAAAGAAGCCAGCATACTGGTTTCAACAACATGGTAGTTCCGCTTGTTCCACACTCCCACCACCCTCTGGGTAAACTCGGGTTGAACAGCATGGCTGCAGCCCTAGAAGAGCACAGAGACACGGTGGCTGTAAAGTTTTCAGATGCGTATGTTGTAATAATACATTCTCATCTGCTTTCGTTATTTTATTATTAGTTTAATAACAGGGCAGTCCAAGTGCAGTTGGCAGTAGTCCACATGTGAACGTGAAGGGGGTGAAGGCAGGGCATTTCTTTACACAGAGGGCTGTGGTTGTCCAGAATGAGGTACCGATCACTGAAGCCCATTCCCTGGGAAAAGGCTGGATGAGATCTTGGATCAGGAAGTTTCTCTGATGAAAAGGACACAAACCCTTAGTTTGTGAGGTCCTGTCCAATGGAATTGCTTACTAATTAGTTAAAAACTGAGGACGTTCACTCTAGAAGTATAGTTATGACATCAGTGTTTTTAACATCAAGTGTATCTTCATCAGGATATAAGAACTTCTCCTGACAAGCTTTGATCATTGTTGCAATTACTTATATGCGCTCAGTACTTAATTGAGATTACTTACTACTTACAGCAGACATAATACTAATACACCATCAAAAGTAAATGCAATTAAGCTCTTTTAAATCATAATGTACCTTAAAGCTCACGCAATGCATTTTAAACCAGTCTACACTTTTACATTCAATGCGGAAGTTATCTAAGAAACCATACAGTCTCATACAACCGTGTCATGAATATATCCAAAAATATATGCCAAATATTTCTTAAAACCCAAGAACAACACATCCTTTCACTTGGATATTAGCGAGGGTGAAGGGGAGAGGAAATTGAAGAAACATTGACAGTTGATTTACACTTTGTTAGAGCGTGCCAAAAGAGGAAACGCAGTATGCTCGGAATTTCCATAAATAGAGGAGGTACGTGTTTTGTTTTTCTCTCCTCAAGAAATGCCTGATCCAACTGTATGTTTTCCCAAACAGTCTGTCAAGCCAGCAGGTCCAGGTGACGGGTTTGTTCGTACAGCCGAAAACGTGCTCTGAAAAGACAAGTGCGGGTTAGGTCCCAAAGAAAGACAACCTTGAGTCAAATAGACCGTCTGCAGACATGATGATTAAAAAGCAGTCAATATTCTGACAATACCATGGTTTGTTCTGCTGTTGCAGTAGGACTTTTACTTGTTTAACCATAATAAAAAAGTGAACTTGAAGTTGTTGTTTTTGATAGTTTTTGGGCCTATTCTCAGCAGAAGGCAGATGAGTTTATTGTCTTGGTAGCTGAAAGCAGTCTGCATAGCTGTCCTTTCTATAACATTGAAATGGTTTTGTTTTTGCTGGAAAAGCATCGAAAGCTGGCTCACCTGCTCGAATTTTGTTTCGGGTTAAATATCACGTTATGATCTGCTGCCGATCATTACAACCTGCACATGTACTAAATTAAGAATCCCCTCAAAAATGAAAAAACAAGTGTAATAGTTGTTTCTCAGACCTGAAGCAGGCAGTTTTGTCTGATCTTCGCTTTTTACTCTTAAAGTGCAATGTGAAAATTGTCATTTTCAGTTTATTTCCCCTTTAATAACAAGAAAATGTCTGCCTTCTCTTTCTCACACCTAAAGAAGGCTCCACAGCTGAAACATTGTGTTTTCTTTCTTCTTTTTTCAGTATGGAATAAACATATCAATTGTTCATCTGCAGCTGTGTCTACATTGCTGAATTAAGATAATCTCGGATGGGTATACTGTATGCTTTAATTTTAAAATACAATTTTGAAAAGCATCAACAAAAACCACAATGATCAGATGAAGAAAGCGGGCACCCTGTCAGGCTGCGTCTCGAGCTGTTTCTAGTCTGGATAAAGACACAAGTCAGGGCACACGAGTGATGTCTTTGGATCCTTTTCGCCGTGCACATGTGCCGAAATTCTGATGCTCAGGCCTGGCCCTGTTCCAGGGCACTAGGGTGGCAGTTCAAAACACCTTGCTTGGTTACTTGGTTAATGGTAGACTGTTGTGTCCAGATTGCACTGAGGTTCGTCACCAAAGGGTCTCTGTGGATCGGCGTCCTCGGTATGGCTGAGTGGTTTTTCCCAGTGACTTTGAAGCTTTCAGTGTCAGAATGCATGTGCTAGACAGAGCCATCAGATCGCTATTACAGTACGCCGTGCACAATGTTCCATGATGTCGATAGTTTGCGAGAATTGTGACGTGATGCGACCCTTCCTGCTCACTAGTTTCTGTAATGACTAATGTAACGTGTTGTACGAGAGAATACAGGTTGTGCAGCAGAAGTTTCACTGCAGAAATGGTCCAACGTGATCTGCATGCAGAGCTAACAAGTAATATTAGTTGCCAAAACCTTCTCAGAGTCGAGAGCAATATTGCTATTGGATTAAATGAGGTGTATTCACCAGCCTGCTGGCGAAATTTACAATGCAGCGGGGCTGTTTCACCTCGCCGGGAGTTTTATTGCCACGTACTGAATCGCAGACAGTGACGGCAATACTGTGCTGCACATACCTGGGAACTTCGCCTATTTTGTGATGTAAATTGGAGGTTTTACACATTTTGCTTTCATGCTGTGCTCATCAGTACCGATCCTTTCCAACGCCGAAATATAAAAATAGCATTGTAATTCTCCTTTAATGTCCCATTCTTGCCTGCCGTAGCACACCAAGGCCACTAGGTGCTGCGTTAGGGGGGGCTCAATAGGTTTTAGGTGGCGTTGTGATGATGGGGGGGGGGGGGGGGAAGGTTTTGCAGATTGCAAACTAGGTACAAGAGCAGCATATGAAGAGGAGACGGCTTTGACTGTAATGGAGGCTGTAGCCGTGCTCTGTCCAGAATGAGGTCTGGGAACAGGAAAGACCTTGACTTGGCTCTACGCCAGTGTTCAGAACCCGGAGTCGCAGACAAGAGCGAACGGCAGCTACCACGACAGAGGATTGTACTTCGGGACCATAGCCCTGCTGGTAAAGCCCTGTCGTCCCCCCTGTTGCACCTCCAGCCTGGTTTCTGTGCAGTGCTGCAGCGTGAGGGCGGCGCCCGCCGTGCGCGCTGTCCTTTATGCCAGAGAGAAGTGATGAAGGGCTCGGGGAGAAAAGAGGAAGCCGAGATGTGAAGTGAAACTGAACGAGTGGCCGTCATCACAAATGCAACACAGACTAGCAATGTAGGGCAGTGGCTTTGTTTTTTCTGGTCTGGTTTTGTTTTTATACAGGTGACTTCTTACAGATCAATCAAATGCTGTGTGGAGGGGAGGTGCTGTACTCGGGGATGCTAGGGTTAAACATTTTGAGATGTCCAGGCTGTCTGTACAAGAATATAAGAATGGTTACAAACAAGGGGGAGGCCATTGGGCCCATGGAGTCCGTTTAGTAGTTTTATAATTAACCGGAGGATCTCATCCGGCCGTTTCTCCAAAGAAATCAGGGGATAGGCTTCAACAATACGACAGAGCAGCTTGTTCCATACTCCCGCCCCCATCTGGGTAAAGACATGCCTTCTGCACTTCCTGTTTCCATTTCCTGAAATTCGGTGCCGCCTTTCACTACTGACAGACATGATGCAGGACACTAATGTTCCTCTGGTCAAGCAGAGTACAGAAAATAATTTGACATCTGCAAATACAGTGTGCGATTCAAGCCATGCTGTGGATCTCTGGTTTCCTTCCACTGGTTGTTCATTGTATTTGTAGACTCGATGAGCTACCAGAAGCTAAAAGAGCCCTCTCAATGTTTCAGAAGCTGTCAATAAGAAGTTTGGATTAAAGATGCTGTGCTTTGGGGCAGTGATGTAGAGGGTGTGATTGTCCAGATACAGCGCTCACTCCCATGTAGTGAAGATTCTCTCTTGATAGACAGAATGGACAGGAAACAGTGCAGCTGTGCCTGGCAAGTAAAGACTGGTGCCAAATGCAGCGTGACACAGGATAGGTAAAAACAGTAAACAGTAATAGGTTTTTAACCCGGCGTGTACGGGGGTGAGAGAACTGGATGAGAAGGTTAAGCTCCGTTTACCCGGGCAGTGTGAGCGATGGCGGAGTGTCTGAAGTGGCGCGGACAACACCAGATTTCCCCTCGCTCTGTGGCTGCCGCTTCCCAGTGTGAATCAAACAAGGCTGCTCCTATTTATAGCTCTGTCAGGGATATATATGGCATCCCCCCGGGTCGACTTGGCAGAGCGCAGGGAAGAGCAGAGGATTTCTCTTTTTTTTTTTTTCCCCCCTCTCTTTTTTTATTGGTCTTTTCACACTCGCTTCGTTCCGTTTCCCATCCGTCTGCGGCCCGCGGTGTCCGGGGCGCGTGCTCTCGGTGGCCGTGGAGGCAGGGCTGTTCCCCACAGAGCTGCGAGCACGGTGCAGCACGTGCAGAGCTCGGAGGAGCCGGAAGAAAGCGGTGCTGTCGGAATATTAATAGCGCCTCTGAATTATTGATTGGCCTGCAGATGCTGCATTCTGGGAAGGGGGGTGGAGGTAGGGGTGGTAGAAACCCACGCCCCACGTAACCCCCCCCCCCCCCCCCCGCCCCCAGAGAAACGCGTGTTTGCTCACACACTTGGCACACAGCACAGCATAGAGCAGAGGCATTGGCACTTCACGAAGCTGAAGTGAAAACCTGATGGCCTTCTCCAGGAAACGGACATGCAGGGATGCGTTCTGATGCTACGGCGCCATAGGCTTCTCTTTTTGTCAGCGCGTTTTTGCATTTCTTCCCCGACATAATGAAATTCGATGCAAAACTCAAACGCGAAAGGTCCTCACCCAACCCCTCCATCCCCCCTCAGTGGTACTCCCCTCCCAGGTTTCTATATCTATAGGTGGATGCTGCACATTGGTGGTGGTGGAGGGGAGACCCCATTACCTGTAAAGCGCTTTGAGTGGAGTGTCCAGAAAAGCGCTATATAAGTGTAAGCTATTATTATTATTATTATTATTATTATTATTATATAAGGACAAGACTTTGACTGCATTAGCAGCAGTTGCACCTCTAAGCACTTAAACTCTCTCTTGAGGAGATATCCCTGTCTTCAGCAATCAGAATTGCACATTCTCTAGGTCTCCTATAGCAGTGAATGGGATTGAGGTCAGGGTACTGGCCAGACCCATTAGAACATGTTGCTTCTCTTTCTTATGTCGGTAGTTTAGTATTCGGTCTTGCCCAGAGTGCACAGCTCCCATTCACCACAGCCTGCCCCACCCTGCATCCGGAGCTGCGGTGGAGCAGGAAAACCACAGCCATAGAGTGATGCAGCCCCCACTCTCCTGGTTGTCGTGCTCATCGTGGCTGGTCAAGTCACCCTACGTATGTAGTTCTGTTTATAGGAAAAAATCACAACATGATCTTGTCTTGTGAGATCAACACAGAAGCCTTACAGTCCTAGTTTCCTGAAGTAAGCCCCCGTGCAGAATGTGGAATACTGTTCTGCTACAAGTTCAAACAGGTTAAGGGAGGCTGTTATGCAGGGTTTTAAGTTGACAAGACGATGTTATTCTGTTAGATAATGCCTGTGGAGTAGATCTGAAGGATGAGCTACTATTGGATTTACTTGGTCTGGGTCCGATGAACACCCTGAAGAAAATAGTACTGGAACGACTCTTGTTGGGCTCTGAGAGAGACCGACCCTGTTGTCCATTTAGGAGATTCGCTCCGATCAGTGAGTGCGCACGGTTCCGGAGGCATGTTCTCTATTTGAAAAGAATGTTTTTCTTGATCACACAGGAGATGGTCTAGATTTCATTTGAGATAACCGTGGGATGAACTCTGGGGCTCAGGTGGAGTGGAGGCGGTAGTTAATGGTTCAGACCAGTTGAAGTGTGCAGACAGATGGACACAAGCAGATGCTGCTCTTTGGACCTCTGTAGGCTTTTTCAGAGAGACACTGGAGGTGTCTGTGTTGCTGCAAGGGGTGTGTGTGTGTGTGTGTGTGTGTGTGTGTTGTAGTGTGAGCACGCCTTTCTCGTATTGTTTGAGGCCTGCCAGGTTCACATCAGCTCCTCCTGCTCTCTTCAGGCCTTGGCGTATCTCTGAGGTCCGGGCCCGAAGGGGCACGATGCCAGCCGAGCACCGCGCCAAGCCTGCGCCTCGTTTACCCCTCCTCTCAAATCAGCAGTTCAGCCCGACAAGCAGTCACTGCCTGAGCAGCGTCTCGCAGAAACCGAACCCCTGTGGCGCTGGCAGTTACAGTTCAGAGCACATCGCTTATAAAAGCACAAAAGGCTTTTCTCAAGTGGAGAACTAGCCCATCTGGGACGAATCAATAGTCTCATTTATGACTTGAAAATGACACTTAACTTTTTTTTGTTTAGTTTACACTTTTGGTTTTAAAACTGGAATCACGGGGAGGTCATGCTAAAACGACACGGTGCTCCGGTAGAAGATGCTGTGCCTGGAAGATTTGAGGAGAAGACGTTTAGGCATTTAGCGTCTGCAGTGGTGCTGCCGTGTGGAGTCATTGCAGGGGAAGCCGCTGAGCTCTGCAGTGCAGCAGAGGTGCAGGGTCACAGGTGGAAACAGCCGAGATGCATTTATTCACTAAACGGTTCTGAGACGGGCGACGCATCAAGTCATTGAGGACCAGTCTCTTGAGATCCCTCAGGAAGTGGAGGGATAGCAGACTGAGCAGGAAGGGCAGATTGATCCAATCCCATGTGACGCTTCTTGTGGTTTAGCTGTAAAACGTGGTCGAGAATCTGTGCCTCTTCCACGCTGCTCAATAGAATTATGTATAGATCTCTCTCACCTGACTCAGTGGAGTAAAAGGAGACAGTATGGGAGAAATGGGATACCTTGTGTGCAGGACTGCTGTGCTGCCGGAGGTGCCCGTGTTACTTACAGAGCGAAAACAGAAGTTGGAGCCGTCCTTGGCATTTCTGAGTTGGACGAAGAAAAAACATGCTATTCAATCTAAAAATTATGGCGCAATTGTCAGGTCGTCTGTAAAAAAAAAAAAATAGGATCTTAGGAAGGCAGGACACAACTGTGTTGCTCCAGTGCTGTATCACAGGAGAGGCACAGGATGCTAGGTGTTTGGTGGGTTAAAGCAGTATTTGTCAATACTGTTTCTGACCCCTGCATCTGCTGGTTTCTTCTCCAACTGGGCCCTATATTCCAGGTATAAATAGTGTCTTTAACTGATCTGCTTGCTGGTTTAGACTTTTTTCTGCACTTAGTTGTTGGTTTAAAAAAGTATGTGGTTTCCCATGCCTTAAGCACACAGGACTTTATGTAGTCTCTCCTCAGCTAGCTCATTGTAGAACTTGCTACCTTTTTTCTGACTGATCGTAACTGGATGATCAATTGATGATAAACAGATGCAGGTGGCAATGACACTATATCAGACTTGTCCACAGGCCAGAAGGCCACTGTATCAGACTCTGCCCCAGTGAGTCAGTGTTTTTCCTTCTGCTTTAGTTCACACCCTGAATGATGGCCATCTTGAAACGCACTCTTTAGCTCCGGGTTTATACTGAAGCACAGTCAGCTTTTGTGGAGCGGAAAGCAAGTTTTTAAAGTTACCTCATGGTATAATTCTGTGGAAAAGAATTGGCTTTATTCAAATTAAGAAAAAAAACAGAAGACAGGGGATACCCAGGGCCAGGAGTGAGAACCTCAATACTGGGGCATTTTTGAAACCAAGTCCTGTGTGCAGCACCAAAAAAACACCTGAATAAGCAAGTAGATCAATTACTGGCAGCAGTTAGCACTGGTGATCAAGAAACCTGTTAATCCACTGGGATAAAGAAATCATTTCAAATCCATCACCAAAGTGAGTACAGCAGCTTCTTTTTTTCTTCAGTTCGTTGTAATGTTCAGTGCAACACTATTCAAACTGTTTCTTTTTTCAGTTTTTGCTTTTCTGTAGTTTTAAGACTACTTGACTTCTCCTACCCCATTATATTACCAAAAGGAAAAAACGCCTGTCTTCCTTTCGTGCATGTATTTTTAAATAAAAACTGCTAATAAATAGGAAATATAAATAAAAAATCAGAAAAGGATAAAGTCGTCATAGGCCCCCACAATTTAATAACCATAGTATAGTTAGGAACTGTTCAGTAAATACTCCTCGTACTCCATTTAGGAAAACTGTCCTTGGTTCTGAGGCAGAGAACATCTCTGAAACCTGTACTTTTTTTTACTGAAAACAGGCACGCGACTTCCCAAGTAGGTTAGGATGCTGGCAGAAGCCATTATCTGTTCCCTCCCATTCTCAAGTGGGGCCCCAAGTTGTGTGAAGAGCTCTCGCTTGGCTCAGTACTGGGCTTTGTCGTGTTTATGCCAGTCCTCGAGAGTGCTCAAAAGCACAGCCTGCCCCCGCACAGAAACACACTTACACACACAGTCAACAACAGGAAGGTGTTGTTTAGAGTACTGTGTACAGTTCTAGTCACCGTGGTACAACAAAAGATATAGCAACTCTGGAATCAGTCCAGAGACGAGCAGCCAGTTGCTTTCCCATGCTTGACAGACTGTCCTGCACTAAGAGGGTAAAAGCACTGAATCTGTTAAGTCTTGAACGGAGAAGACTAGGAGACATCCTGTTACACTACTTCACAGTCCACACCCCGGACTTGTTCAGACCTGACAGTCAGACAAGAACCACAGGACTCTTAAGAGTTGTGGGAATATGGACCAAGCTATCCAGCCCCGTTGAAACGGATATCCTGGCTTCTTTAGGAACGGTTGGATGGAATCGCAGGATGAAATTAGCTGCTAGCAGCCGGACAAGCTAGATGGGATGGATGGCCTGCTTTTGCTTGTCGTCTTCTTACGTTCTGAAGTCCAAGTCGACCGCTAGCCTCGACAGCAGAGAGAGAGAGAGAGAGAGAGAGAGAGAGAGAGAGAGAGAGAGAGAGAGAGAGAGAGAGAGAGAGAGAGAGAGAGTCACAAGATAGCTGCTCTGTGATAGCCTTCGTTTTGTGTGGAAACGCAATCTGGAAAAGTGCACCACTGGTTGTGCTCCTGCCTCATTGCCGGCTGACTTCCTACGGGGCAGGGCTGTGCCACCCCCCCTCTGCGTTGAAAGACGGAGAGGAAGGCCGTACCCTCTGCCCCAGTCCTGGCACGGACACGGCGCATGCTGCCAGGCCCTGGAGCGGGAGGCGCTGGGCACCATCACGCCTTTTCTGTTCCCTGGCTACCACACCACGTCTTTCTCCACACCCTCAGGGAGGAGGGCAGCTGTTTTCAAGGGTGCAGAAAGCAAGTTCTAGTTGTTTTGCACAGCCCAGGGTTGGGAGGGTGACTTTTAAACAGCAATTCATTACTCATCGCTTGTTCCCGTCAGTCGTCTGTCAATTGTTCTGCTGCTTTACTTCATGTCAGCATTTCTCAATTACATTTAGCCTGCATTTCAAAATGTAAAGAACAGCAGAGGAGAAGGCAATGTTTTATGCAACAGACAAGAGTATGCAAGACTGTTATGTTTCATTAAAGAGAATCTGGTGTTTGTTCCCGTGAATTAAATTCGCCAAATGTATGCAGTAGACCACGGTTTTTCTCCGGAGAATAAAATTAATCAAATTGTTTTTGAAATAAAATTGCTCACTGCAGACTTATCAAATGCAGAAGCACGGAGCGAAGTTGAAGAAGTGAGGTACTTTCGAATGACAGGTGGGATAACAGCAGTAACAGGGAAGCTACCTGCTTAGATCTCACCTCCGTCTCATCGCTCAGTCATATACTGGATAATATCATGTTTTATATAGAGTCCTTAAATGCAGGGCATTCTCAAGATACTTGACATAAATTATACACGTAAGAAATGTGTAACGAGCTAAAAAAGGTGGTGGTATTATTATTATTATTATTATTATTATTATTATTATTATTAATAGTAGTAGTAGTAGTACAAAACGTATAAATGTGAAATTCTAACTCCGAAGTAGGTTAAGAATTAAAGGCTGTCAAGTAGGCTTTAAGGTGAGATTTAAGAGCTCCAGCAGAGGGTGTGTGTTTGAGGTGCTCAGGAAGAGTATCCCAGTGAAAAGGCGGGTCTCCTGCTGTACGATGTGAAGTCTCGGGACCGAGGCCTTAACTCGGCACACAGCCAGCGGAGCCAAGTGCGTGAACGTACGCTTTGATTTGATACAGCTTCAATTAAGCAGTAAAAAATCCCACTGTTTGTTTATTGTATTATATATAATGAATAAGATAAACCTATAAGACTGCATTTGTAGTCTACAAAGCTGTAAATGAAATCTTCACAAAACCCCTATTGTCGTTTCCCTAGAATGCATTTCATATGACTTTTATTCCCATTTGAAATACACGCATGCTATGATTTTTGTCAGCCCTTACTTGAAAATGCTTTCTGAAACTAGCTTTGCGGTGACAAGCAGTGTACGTGCTGTACTTTGATATGTTTGTTGTCCCTTTCCCATGTGTGAATTAACAGTCCTGAAAAACAGGACTCTGGTGGACTCTGGTGCAGTGCCAGCAGCCAGATTGTAGGTGCTGGTGCTTGGTGCATAAACCATTACAATAGGCAGTGTGTCATATGACACTGTTTATTATATCCCTTATATTCATACAGCAAAACGCCAACCTCCTGCGTAAATCGTTGTAATTACCTATAAAGGTGATCTGATTACGTCGCCTTAGGTTCATGTAATCAGAATGTGGTTAACAAATGTTTTAAATTTGATTATGTAGCGCTGTTACTCTCCACCCCTGAGTACAGCACAATGTTTGTAGGCCTGTCTTATACAGTATGTTATTGTACTTTATGTACTTTCTAACTTAACTGAAAGCTAATGTTTTATTCAGAGAAACTTGGGGGTTTTCATCTTCCTGTACCCATTTACCCATATAAGAGGTGGATGGTTTTTTTTTTTTAAGATTTGGGTTGTAGAAATATTTAAAGGGATGATATATTTGTACCAGAGCCATTACAATGTTCGTACCCTTCCCCTGGACAAAATCTCACACCAGTCATAGGATTTGAACGTCTTTTCTCCCTGTGTCTTTTCTTTTGTCTTTTTTTCTTTCTCCTTCCTCACATTTAGCTGAAATGCCGCCATGCACCCACATTCAAGCCCCACGCTGTCCAGCACGAATTATTTGGTTTGCCATTAACCACAAGCCTTGGCATTCCTGTCGGCCCTGCCTCTGTTTCGCCTTGAAACAGGGGAGGCGTCACCCCTCTGGCCCTGTCCTGACCAGACGCTGACCTCCTCTGAAAGCTGAGTGTGGAGCGTTTGCCCCTGCAGGCCTTGAGTAGAGGCCAGCAACTGGCACATTAGGAGAGCTGTGCAGTCAGCAGTGTGAGTACTGATAGGAGCGACAGATACCACCCGATCCAGCTTTTACTGTGCCCTGCTAGTGCATTTGACCTCTTAAGATCACTTTATTGGCCATATACAGTTTCTTGTATCAGGAATTTGTCTTTTCGCATACTCCAACTTGCTCTCCATGAGACACACAGACAGGGAGAGAAGCTGGGGGTCAGAGCACAGGGTCAGCCGTTTATATGGCACCCCTGGAGCAGTGGGGGTTAAGGGCCTTGCTCAGGGGCCCAACAGAGTAGGATTGCTCTGCCGGCCGCGGGATACGAACCGGCAACCTTCCAGCCACAGGGCAGATCCTTAGCCGAATGGTAATGCATAAAACTGAATAAAAATTCCATCCACATCCACATGCACGTGAAATGAAATAACGACATCATTAGTTAATTCGTATAGTGTCTTTGTTTCCATTGATTTTTTTTTAGCTTATTTTTTTCCTCATTGTTTGGTATATAGACGGGACACCCCCGAGTCTCTGGATTTGGTAGTGGGGGTCGGCTGGCTTTTTTCTCTCCAGACAGAAAGGTTTGACGCTGCTCTGCGGTCATGTGTGACTTTCTGCCTTGATTCTGTACCTTTTCCTGAACCTCGCACGCTTGTCGGTGCTTCGTCACATGCAGCTGAGATAAACGCACACATGACCAGTCCGTGTAGGACATCATGTCTGATAAGGGTCTTGCTGGTGACTGAGTACTTGTCTCCTACGAAGGAGAGGAAATTTTTGCTCTGTGAAAGAAATATTTATTTGTGTAGGTTTTCTGATCATTTATAATATTTCAGGTTTTGAAGGGCTCCCGTTGAATTATAATCGTGTCATGTAGTTCAGTTTGGAGCTTTTGTCTGATGGACCGTTTTGATTTGTTTCTTTCTAATTTAACTTGAAGAGCTGGTGGGAGTGTGAATCAAGCTGCCCAAGTGTTGTTGGAGCAGGTACCCTGACGTCTTCCAAGAAACTGAGGAACTGAGTGGCCTCTTCTCGTTTGTAACCTGGGATTTGTGTCCAGACCCCTGGTATCAGCTCCCCCTGTTCCTGCTGTTTAGGAACTCTGTACAAGGAAGGTGGATGAAACCTGTTTTCTGCCTTTCATGAAAACACACGTGGGAGGGATGAGAACACAGTAATATTTACTGCGTTCCAGTCACTTCCTCATTTCTGCACTGCTGCTGAACTCTTCCTGTTGCTGGCAGAGATGGCCAAAGCCAGTTTTCTCGCAGTGCGTGCGTACCCAGCCTTGAGCCTTGAGAGGAAGGAGCTGCTCGGCCAGACCCCCGCGTGATCCTGCTGTACAGTTCATCCGAGTACTGAGACGCAGGTCTTCTTCACTCCATTCTGAAAGAGGCTCAGAGGCCTATAAATGTCATGTAGTCTTGTCTGCCCTTTTCTCTCTCCCACTCCGTTTCTCTGCCTTGTTACCCCTGTATCTGCTCACCACTGTTGCATCTCTCTCCCCACTCTGGCCTCGTCTCCTCCGTCTCTCCCTCTCCCCTCTTATTTTCTCTTTTGAATCGGCGGCTGTGAATGACAGAGCCGGGCAGCGCGAGTGCTTTAAACTATAGAATCTTCTGTACAGCGGAGTTAGCGGGACACTCCTCGGACTGCCTTCGGGTGCTCCGATGTTCTCCTGGCCTCTCTCTTTCCTCCGCTCATCGCGGTGCTTGGCTGGCCCACGGGCGAGAGCCTCTGGCCCATCCGTCATCTCCCTTGTGTCCTGATGTCCTCCGGCCCGGGAGCTGAGGGACTGGAAACGAGGACACTGGCAGTGTGGGCAGCGCTGCCCATCGGATGGAGAAAGCATGGAAGTTTGTCATCTTTCCCCTGGCTGTTCCGAAAAAATTTGCAGTTGTACAGGGACATCAGTATTGCATATTGACTCCTATTAAGTGACATTTGAATCTCAGGCTAATTGTCCTGAATAAGCAGAAAAGCACGAACTTCATTAAGCTGCATACTGTATTAGCTCCACATAGAATAACAGCTTTCAATTACTATATGTTGGGTCATATAATGTTCTGTACCTTATAAAAGCCTAAAATGCATCTAACTGCTTGCAATGGAGTTTCATCGTCTTCCCCCTAGTTTCCCAGTGAATGTTTTGATTCCCTGCAGTCCTCAGCCTGTCCAGTCAGAGTGCGAGACGGTGTGTGTTTATCTGTAGACCTGTACTTGTTTGGAGCTGGAGCGGTTTTACACAGTTCTGTAGTGGAACAGCCCCTGGCACTGCAGCAGCCTCCCTGTAGACCTTAGATAACAATATCAGCGCTGTAATACAGCAGAGCTCCACCCAGAGACCTGCTCTGCGCGGCTTGAGCACTCCTGACAAGACCTATTGATCTGCTCTGAGCCAGTGAGCCTGGCTGAAACAGGCCCGATCAAGCTGCCTTCTCATTGCATCTTTATAGACTGGACTATATCCCTGTAGATAAATACATGCACTGACTTTGATCTGCGGAGAAGAAGCGGACATGTTATGCGTACGAGAGCCACGCAAGATAAACAAATCTCCGGGTACTAATGGCATGTTATGAATTGTATCGAAGTGATCAAGAGTTGTTAAGCACTAACTTTACCCGATAGCCTCCAACAGTCCCTCAGGACAGGGGTGATACCCCCTGACTGGCAAATGGCTAATGAAGAAAAAGCACCCATCCAAAAACAGGGCAACAGAACTGAAACAAGTAAGTAAAGATGAATATACCTTATGAAGGTATTTATACCTTATAAAGATGAATAACCTTTTTATTATATGTAAGGTTATGGGAATTAGAACTAAACTTGAGGCTTCTCTACATGGCAACAGGATTCTAGGGTATAGCCTCCAATACTTTAGAAGAGATAGGTCTTGTATACAGAGTAGCATGATAGCATTTCAGAAGTGTTTTGACACAGTTCCTCCCAGATTCTCCGGTTGTGGAAGGGAGACATTCAAAGAAGTGCATGCCTTTAAAACGAGAGCTGGCAGTGGCCAGAGACCCTGGGGGGTAGCGACTGGGGTTCTGGACTCCTGACCCCTCTCTTATATAACCTTTCCAGTGTCGTTGCCTTCGTCGGCGCTGGTTCTCTCCGGTACCTGCTCTGAGAACTCCTGACAAGAAGAGAAGCCACAGACAGATTGTATTTTAGGAGTGAATCTAGAAAGAAAGAGGGGCCCTGGGTGGTGGGAGATTAATGAAAGCGATCGGCTGTGTGTATTTGTGTATACCTTTCCTTTGAGCCCAGTGCTCGTCTCCATCCTCAAGGAAGGGTGACCGGTTTGCACAGTGGAGAGGATGGAGGTGGGTTTGTACAGAACGGCCTGTGCCCAGACTTCTCTCTCTCTCTCTTTCTCTTTCTGCCTCGCTCTGGGCTGGGGTTTGTCCGTGTTTGCTTTGTTCACTGCGGGCTTTTTCTTGTACAGACTGTACTGCTTATACCCGACTCCTGTCATGAGTCGTCCAGGTGATTGAGCCCCCCTCCTCAATCTCTTTCTCATTTGACTCTCTCTCTCTCTCTCTTTTTCTCTCTCTCCCGTACAGCGCCAGTATTTCTCTCTAAGGCAGTCCCATCCCACTCGCGTCATAGGTCCATTTTCTCACCCTGTTCTCACTACATCTCTAGTTTTAAAGCAAGTCACAAACCCCGTCTTGGCAAGCTAAGCTGAGTAGGTGCTGGGAGGCATACCAAGCCGTCTGTGGCTGCTGACCCAGAGGAGTAAGTCAGAGCAGAAGCAGAACGGAGTGTGGGATTCTGCTGCAGCACGTCTCTATCTCCCCCCTAGATCTTTACACTCAAAAGAAATTCAGTTTTCAGTGTGGAGGACCCTGGCCTGCGTTCAGAGCCAGGCTGGGGCGTTGGGAGTGTGGGGAATCATGTGCTGGCGTTCTGGGCTGAGGAATCTGAACCCCGTCCTGGCAGTGGGGAGTGAATCCTCATGTCCGGCTGGCCAGGTCTTGGCTTCAGAGAGCAGCGGAGGTGGAGCCTTGCTGTTTCCAGTGCCAAGGATCTCCACAAACACCGTGCAGAACGGACACGGATATCTAATTGAATAGAAGGTTTAAACGTAGCCGTGAGGTGAAGATGCAGAAGATAGAGAGATCATGCGGATAACCAGAACTGGAGCCTGACAACCCCTTACTAAAAGAGGCCGTTTTTATTTCTTAATGACTGTGTTAATTTCAAAGAGAGCTGTTGAAATGAATCTGCCTTTTTCTGTGATTTTTTTTTTCTTCTAAAATTAATGTACTCTGTACAGACTGATGGTTGCCGCAGGATCTGTAGAACTGAGCATTAATTCTAAAGATGTTCATAAATATTGAACATAACTTCAGATTGCTGGAAGAGATATACCGTTAAAAAGCATGGGGAGGCTTCCCAAGCACACTAGGCTTTAAAAGAAGTATAATTCTCAGAAGTACGTCTGCTGATGTTATTGTAGGAATCCGGAATCTTTTTGTTGGGATGGAAACCTCATCTGCTTTTCAGAGTTTTTAGTGTTGCGCACAAGTGTTGGCTTGGCTCAGACGGCCCTGTTTCCTTATTGGTTCTCATGCCGATCTCAGTTCTGATCCAGGTACTGGATTTCTTGCTGCTGTTGCTCTACTGTGGATTTTGTTACCACTTCATTTGGCTCCTCGCAATGAATGCAAACACTCCTTTTCCCATCGTACCCATCAGAAAAAATATACCTCCCGTTCCCAGCCTCTCATCTGTAATACAAGACCACCCTGCCTCCCATTCCCAGCCTCTCATCTGTAACACAGGACCACACTGCCTCCCATTCCCAGCCTCTAATCTGTAACCACCCTGCCTCCCATTCCCAGCCTCTCATCTGTAACACAGGACCACACTGCCTCCCATTCCCAGCCTCTAATCTGTAACCACCCTGCCTCCCATTCCCAGCCTCTCATCTGTAACCACACTGCCTCCCATTCCCAGCCTCTCATCTGTAACACAAGACCACACTGCCTTCCCAGCCTCTCATCTGTAACACAAGACCACACTGCCTCCCATTCCCAGCCTCTCATCTGTAACACAAGACCACACTGCCTCCCATTCCCAGCCTCTAATCTGTAACACAGGACTGCACTGCCTCCCATTCCCAGCCTCTCATCTGTAACACAAGACCACCCTGCCTCCCGTTCCCAGCCTCTCATCTGTAACACAAGACCACCCTGCCTCCCCTTCCCAGCCTCTCATCTGTAACACAAGACCACCCTGCCTCCCGTTCCCAGCCTCTCATCTGTAACACAAGACCACCCTGCCTCCCGTTCCCAGTCTCTAATCTGTAACACAGGACTGCACTGCCTCCCATTCCCAGCCTCTCATCTGTAACACAAGACCTCCCAGCCTCTCATCTGTAACACAAGACCACCCTGCCTCCCGTTCCCAGCCTCCGATCTAACCAATCTCTAATCTAAAACCACACTGCCTCTCAAGTCGTACGCTACCTCTTTTCTCTCGCTGTCAGCGTGCTGTGTCCTGATCTCCACACTGCAGACCCCCCCACAGAGATCCTGCTATATTTAGCTCTGAGGGATGAATGCTGCACCTGCTGTCTCCGTATCTTTCTAACTTGTCTTTTTCTCACTCTCTTTTTCTCTTTTGGCGTTTGCTGCTGTCTCACCCAGAATGTGGTGAGTGAGTGCCCTGGTCTGCTCACTGCGCGCTTTTCTCATGAGCACCGTTATTCCCCTCCCTGCAGAGCTCCCATATGCAGGCAGCCTCTGTCTTTCCTCTGTGGGGCCGGACTCGAGGCTGTGCTGACACACAGCTAGGCTGCACAGGGTAAACAGCGAGTCAGCACGTACCGGGCCGGGCGAGTGCTGCCTGTCGTCCGCACGCAGAGATGGATGACATGGAGCGTTGCACAGCTGGAGTCTGGCTGCATCTCCCTCAGTAACACGGATGCACGTTTCCACTGTCCTGCCGTGTCCAGAGCGTCGTCTGTGTGTCAGGAGCTGTAGAGAGTAGAAGATCCTCAAACATCCTCACACGCCTCCTCTGCCTGTGTCCTCCCCGTATATACAATAGGCCTCTTCCTCCAAGACGGATTTCTTTCCTGTTGGGTTGGGTTTTCGCTGTACCTCTAGCCAGAGAAATTGTATTCTACTTTTCTGTCTGTAAACATCCATTGCCTTTTAATTCCATATTTGTTATTCCTGTCACCCTCGTCTATTCCTCTTAAATTGTCGCTGAACATTTTCTTTCTGAAATCATAATTTAGGCTTTATGTGCACAGTTGGGAAACACTGCCAGTTATTTGTTACAATCCCCCAGTCGAATTCTCACTTCTGTCACCCTTTGTTTATAAGAATTCAGTACAGTTATTTTTATTATTGTCTTGACACTTTAGCTTAGAAGGACGTTATCAATTATTATTAATATAAACTCATTGGTTACCTTCTTTCTTCCCAAATTGTCTGTTATTTTCCATACACATTTTATCATCAGTGTGATGGAGATTTGAGTCCCCCATTATTGTAGTCTTTCTTTTGCTCTTTGGCCTTCTGATTTCCTTGTACAATGTAAGGTTTTGGCGTATGTCTGCATCTGTGGTCCTCCAGCTGTTATGGACCTAAGAAGGTTTAAGATTTGTGTGTCTGGGAAATGTGTCTTTAGGAGGGTGATTTCTGGACGATTTACTTGACGAATGAAAACTCTTCCTGTTATGAGTGGGAAAGGATTTGGTAAAAGGGGAATGCTGTTCGCCCTTCTAATTGAGCTCTGGGTACCCCACTGCTGCTTCTTTCTTGGATGTCGTTATTGAACTTTGTATATTTATTCCGTGCTGGAAGGAAAAGAAGGGAACCTTCCGGCTGTGGAGCCTTCTTCAGGCGTGAGGGAGAGGGGGACGTCAGCAGATAGTGAAGCATGGGAGAACAAAAGACAGGGAAGCAGGAGTATCGACACTCAGGGAGAAGTCAAAACCTGCTAATGAATCGAGAAGATTAGGAGGAGATGAGTCTGTGGCTGAGATAAGGGGGAAGGTGCGATCCTGGTTTCAGGATGATTTCGGTTTCGGATGTCTGTCTGGAATTCTACAGTTTCTCTGTGAGGACAGAGAGATCAGTATGATCCTGGCCGTTAGTGGTGAAATAGGAAACTATGGGTTTGGAGAGATCTTTGATCCTCACAGCTCTGACATGTTCCCTGAAATGGTCTCCCAGTGCTTATTGTACATTATTTTCTGTACATGCCCATTGCTCTCCTGGCTGTTTCAGGACCACAAAACTGATTTTTTTTTTTCATTCTTAAAGAACTGGAGTTATTGCAGTCTGCCAGAGGGAGAGAAGCAAAGATTTTGGTTTTAATTGGATTGGAATTTTAATTGTAGGAAAAGCAGGTCTAACATGAATTAACGCTCTTCTCTTTGGTACTTGAAAACCCAGTGGAAAGAGACATGCTCTTCCATTCTCACCCCTGTCTCTTTCCCTTCCTTCTCTCTCTTGTCTTTATGCAGGCTCACATCAAGTTTCCGATAGATTACCCCTACTCACCTCCCACCTTCAGGTTCCTCACCAAGATGTGGCACCCAAACATCTACGAGGTAAGAAGCACTGGCTTCTGGGGCTCAGCAGAGGCCTGAGAGAAAGGGTCTGGAAGCGAGAGACAGGGAAAGAGAAGATAGTAGAGTGGGTTTTTGTTTAGATCTGGGGGGTTTCTGATTAGACCCGACAGCGAGAGGGGAGGGAAATCTGAGAGCCTGGGGAAGAGGCAGGGGGCTGTGTAGGCTAGTGGCCAGAGTGGTTCAGCTGTAATTATGGTAATAATTATAATAGTTTGTCATGTTACACTCAGAACAGTAGCTAGGGCTTTTTTTTATTCAAAATATGCAGTGTGTGAGTCATAACTATTCCTTGCCTACACCCTGCTTTTACATGTCATGAGAACGAGAGGTACACCGGTGAATGGGAGTTCATTCTGGTCGCCTCGCCTGCGGGCCCTGTGTTTTATTGCCCCAGAATGGCGATGTGTGCATCTCCATCCTGCACCCCCCCGTGGATGACCCCCAGAGCGGAGAGCTGCCCTCCGAGAGGTGGAACCCCACGCAGAACGTCAGGTAAACACGGCTCCGGTGGTGGGGGCTCGTCGCGGACAGGAGGAGGGGGGGGTGGTGAAGGCGTGGGCAGGGAGAGTCAGAATCAGAACAAAAGAGCTTGTACACGAGGCTTTGCAGGAGGTTTTAAATCGAGTGCTGAAAGCGTGCAGTACGTACAGTATGCAGCAGTGTGGAGTGCGGTGCTGGGGCGAGTAATTAACAGTGTGATACTGTATGTACTGTGCTGTCCAAAACTCCAAGAAAACCATGTATACAGAGGATGAGAGGAAGAAATCTGCATCCCCGAACAGACTTTTTTTTTTTAATAAGTCTCTTTTTTTTAATACCATACCACCCTTACTGATGTCTAGGTGTTGTCCAGCCAGTCATGAGCTCCCCGGTCGACCAACAATCTACAGAGCAGGTCAGGTGGAGAAGAGAAAAACCGCTTCAGTATTTTGAATTCAGGAGGCAATTTAGGTAGACTTGTCTGTGGAAGACCAGAGTAGAAGTAGGCCAGGACGTGGGGGGTTAGTGCCCCTGTTCGTTCCACCAGTGCCATGAAGTCTTTCACTGTCAGTCAGGACTGATTTCTAATCCGTTATCCAAAGGGCAGAGCCACCCGCAAAGCTGGTTCCCTCTTGAACATCCCGGGGTTTTACCTGGGAATTCTAGGCTAGAAGGAAAAGTGCCAACTCCTGGTGCTCGGAAATCCTTGACCGCAGAAACCTGGTTTCCCTTGGAGGTTTCTTGTCCCATCACTGCTCTTAGTACCATGTTTGATTTCTGCGTTCAGGCAGCTGCCAGAGGGCTCTGTTTGAGAGCTGCAACCTAAAAAAGAAGTACTTTATGTTTCCCATTGAATCAAAAGCTTTAAAACAATTTCTGGAGAGCTGGGTCTACTGGCTATTGTTGTACCCAAGCTCTCCATTCCAAACTTATTTTAATATTTTTTGGATTAACTGGCCAATTGTAATCTGTCTCACCTGCACTATCAATGTAGGTACAGTAGCAGTAGACTAAATAAATAGGTCTAAATAAGACCATAATTAGGTTGTTTAATTGACTTCTGAGTTTAACGTGCAAAGAAGACACTGACTTCCTGGAGATTCTAGTATGAAACCCCTGAAAGAGGACTCAGCAGAGGTGTTCAGGTTCTAACACCAATTTGCTATAAAAGGTCATATTGAAGATTAATAATTTCACCCTGTCAAGTCAGAGGTTAAAAAGCTCTGTGTGGCACGTGTGTTTTTAGTCTCTGGCACAGCTAAAAAGCCAAAGCTAGACAAGACAACACAACTGTACACCTCACACAATGGTTAGACTGTAGACAGATATATACAATCGGTCAGTTTCAGGTTCTTGCCTTCTGTAGGTAAAGAAAATCAAGAATTCTACTCTTGTAAACTGAACGCCACAAACACCCTCACGGGCCAGACAGAAAGAACTTGCCTAACCAGGACTAAATCTTCCGCTCTAAAACAAGGACGCTCCCACTTTCCCCGTCCGACCTCTACACCACTAAAATAGGAGAGAGATTTATCCTAGGGATTCCACAATACCGGATATCGGAATGTCAAAGTAAATAATACAGCAAGCTCTTGTCTATATTTAAGCTCAATGTTCTGTATTCTTTTTACTGTTGAGATGACCTGGACAGAATCTGGAATCAAGTTTGATTGGAAAGAGGAGCTCTATCTCATGCTATAGCTTTGGTGGAAGAGGAGGCTGATGTCTGTTCTCTCTATTCCTCTTGTCCTTGTATTTGTGCTATGGTCCGTGCCTGTGGAGGACCACAATTGTTAATGACCTAATTAGAATCTTTATTCTTTAAAAAGGCAGTCTTAATGATTTGCAGTTATGTCAATTATAAGGAACCCTATTCTACATCAGAATCTTCCTCCATGTTCACTTGTCTCCCAGCCCAAGGATAACTACGTAAATACTGCCAAATGAAACCCATGTTCCAAACCCTGCGAATAAGGTAATCAATCTGGAACTGCAACAATGCTAACCTCAGCTGAAAGTCATATGCCCCCAAGTCACAACAATTACATAGATAAGAACTGGCAGCTATCCAAATCCTCTCCGCATACTGTTATACTGACATGGTGTGTTGTGCATGGGTAGCTGAGCTCGTGTTTTATTGTGAGTTTGTGGTGATTTCTGCATTGCTCTGGGGGTGGTCTTGACATTGTATGTGACGGTTGGATGGGGTTTGTAAAACCTTTGAGTAAATGTTGCTACAACGGTAGTTACTCAACCTTAGGTAATAATGTAATGCAGGAAGGAAGTAACCTCTTTATAGTGTTAATGACTTTTGAATTTGAATGACTGGTTATATAATATTACATTTCAAATAGTGAGTAGAAATGGAACGAGGCACAAAAACAGGACTACAAATGTGTGAGCCCTTGTGTTTCATGCTGATGTGTACTTCTGTATAGGACCATCCTGCTGAGTGTGATCTCCCTGCTGAACGAGCCCAACACCTTCTCCCCAGCCAATGTAGATGCCTCTGTCATGTTCCGTAAGTGGAGGGACAGCAAGGGCAAGGACAAGGAGTATGCTGAGATCATCAGGTACCGTAAGCACTGTGACACTGATCCCCCACACTGTAGAGTACAGTCTGCACTGACACACACTGCCACACTGATCGCCCACACTGTAGAGTACAATCTGCACTGACACACACTGCCACACTGATCGCCCACACTGTAGAGTACAATCTGCACTGACACACACTGCCACACTGATCCCCCACACTGTAGAGTACAGTCTGCACTGACACACACTGCCACACTGATCGCCCACACTGTAGAGTGCACATTGCACCAGACGGTACCCACTGTGTGCATTGTAACACTGTGCTTACAGACTGTGGACAGTGTATTGTAGCTTAGAATACATATAAGAACAGGCCAGGTGTGTAACCTGCAAGATTTCACCAGTGACGATGAGTTAAGCACACCTCCTTTTCAGAAAATTAACAATAGATCTGTATTGTCCACAGTGTCGGAAAGGCCCTTACTGCATAGCACTTCCTGCCATCCTGCTAGGGCTGTCCGGGACTTTTGTCACCACCTTGTGTCAGAACTCTATGTACCCGGACGCCACTGGATATTTCCTTAGACCTCTATCACCTATGTGCTGACCACTCCCAGGCTTTCTGTCTTGGTCTCTAGGTGGCATCGTGTTCTCTCCGGTGACAGTCATTCTTTTCCCCACACACAGAAAACAGGTTCTGGCCACGAAGGCGGAGGCAGAGAAGGATGGAGTGAAGGTGCCCACCACGCTGGCTGAGTACTGCATCCAGACCAAAGTGCCTTCCCACGACAGCAGCTCCGACCTGCTGTACGATGACCTGTACGACGATGACATGGAGGAGGAGGAAGAGGAGGAGGAGGCTGAAGCAGGCGAGGCGGGCGAGGGCGATTGCTATGATGATGAAGATTCCGGCAATGAGGAGTCCTGACCTCACCATCTTTCCTCGCCCGACAGATACCCCTCCATTCCCACCCTCTCCGATCCTGTCACCCCCCCACCCACCCCCCACCACACACCCCACCACACACACACGCCACATGCAGCGAAACCTTTTCTGTCTCGGACCCCTGTCCTCCATTTCCGCTGCAGCCCAGCCCCGAGAAACTCTGTCCGCTTGTCCTTACCTTCCTTTGTTCTGTCCAAGACTAAACGCACAGCGTCTTGGTCGCCTGTCTTTCCTTCCTCTGTGTGTCTGTACGGTGCTCAGTTCTGACAGCACCTCCTGCTCCTGTTCCCCACCCCTCAGGAATGCCTGTGCGTGTCTCTGTCACAAAGACTCCCAGAATAAGATGTTGTGACTGCAGCCCCAGCAGCACCCTGCTCAAGCCTGTCTAGCTTGCCTGTCTGCCTTTACACACACACACACACACCCTCCCCCCCAACACAACCAAAAACCAAGAAGTCCTCTTGTGTGCTGAAATGGAACTTTAAGAAAACAAGGCGACCTCAACCCTTGATCAAAAACCCCCACAACTCCTCTTTCCTCTCCTCCCTCCCCCTCTGCCCTTTTCCTTCTGCTTTCCCCCCTCTTTGTTTCCACTCCTTGCGAATAGACCCAGGGTTTTCTCTTACCACATGGGGAGAGGTTTGGATTTTATTTGTGTTTCGTTTCTGTGAGACAGGATTACTGTCTCTGGCCGCAGACCTCTGTCTTGTGCCAGGTGCTTCCTGAGACTCCCGCCATACCTCTGTTCTCAGTTTCCGATGAGCCTGAACAGTCCTCACAACGATCAGCCAGTGATCGGGACAGAGAGAAATCACCCCTTTAAAGTGTTAGTATTTACCTTCTCTCATGTTATAGTACAGTAGCTGCTTTGGCTCTGCATATATTAAAGGTCAGTGTTTCTGTTAAAGGGGGAGGTCTGATGATGACTTTTGTTATTAGTGCTACTGCAAGCACTTCTAATAGTGGATAGTTGTATCATTGTGCACTATACACATTTAGTGTGAACAACTAATTTCAGAGTGGAGCCAATATCATGATCATAACAAAAACACTGGAGGAAGGGGTTAGAAGCCATTGATCTAGACTGTCAGCTGTGATACTTCAGTGAGACAGCTACTGAAAAATTTGGATTTTTTTACAGATCAGACACGTCAGAAGAGGTACTGGGAGGGGATCGTTAAGGGTTTTATAACTGGCACAAATGAGGTTTCGTAAAAGTGCAGTAGAACGTCCCAATAGCAGCTTGTAATACATCTGTAAAATGTGTTCCTTTCCTTCAGAATAGTGGAACAAATGTTCTCAATCAACTCCGCAGGATTAGAAACATGCTTGTTTTCAAAATGCCTGCTAATTTCAAATTATTGTTCCTCCGACTCTGCACTCATCACTTGAGTGTGTGGATATTACTGTCACTGATGAGACGAGCAAAGAACATGAAGATGCAGAGAGATAACTCACCTCATCGATATGCAATGTGGAGGGAGACCTGGAAGGGTTCCAGTTGTACCTCGGCACAGGCCAGACGGTAGTGGGAGAGAGGGGGAGCTTACCTCAAATCCCGACTGAGCACCGAACAGCCCTCCCCATCATTCCCAGCATTCCCCTTCCTGCTGACACAGCCCTTAGCAGATGGGGACCATGCGGTCTCCCACAGTTCCCTGTGCAAGCTGTCTGCAGTTTTAGTCCATACTGCCAATGAGCCTCGTCAGTGAAAATATAATTATTACACCCGCATGGACAAGCTCGTTGTAGCTGGAGCAGAGAGCTGGAAAGCAAGGGTGTGGAGTTGAGTTGAGTTTCAGACGGGTCAGCAGTCGTGTGTCCACTCGGAGGAGGGCTGCTCAGGACGGGGGCCGAGACCCGAGACCGAGGGTGCTGGTGGTGAGGTTAAATAGTCTCTGAAAAGTCAATTGAATAAATACAGGTGACTGAGGCTAGGTGGGTAAGGCAGTAGAGGATATGGATATATAAATCGGAGCGAACTTTGTCGCTTTTTTGGGACTGTCAAGTTGGAATATGCGTTTTTCATATTTCATATTTCCCTCCCTCATTCATTCCTCTTTTAAAAAAAAAGAAACCCTCCTGGACTCCCTCCCCTCTTCCACGCCCTCCCTCTCGCCAGCCCCCCCCCCCCTCCGCCTCTCCATGTGAAATGCCAGACGGGCGAGAAAGGACAGTAATCGGTTCAGGCTGGCGAGAGGGGGCGAACGATCCGGAACGCGTGTGCAGGGCCCCTCGGCCTACCCGCCCCCCGCGCCGCACAGACGCCTCAGACGCTCCCGCGGCGCCGAGCTGGGCTGGAAGCGGAACGGGACTTCTTCAGACTGCGGCTTACTCGGTGCCGTCAGCCCCGCAGGAGTCTGGCTGCGAGCTCCCGGGGAAAGAGGTTCCACTGCGGAGCCCATTCGCCTGGCGGAGCGGTTTTAGTTCCGGAAGCCATTGTGGGTTAGGACCGCGCCTGCATGCGCCCAGACAGTGTCCTGAACCGCAGTGTTGTTGATCTCCGTGCTCTCAACAGGGACTGGGATGCGGTTTGCAGGTGTGCAGACGTCCCAGAACTTCCCACTGGGAAACCATGACCGCATGTCTGGGTTTAATCACTGAATTAATGCGTTTGATTTATTTGGCTTTTTTTGGGGGGGTTAAGAATCATCTGGTACAAAGCAGCAGCTGTCACATCGTTCTGTCCAGCTCCGTAAAATTTAAAAATGGGGGAAAAAAAACAACTTATAATTCTGAAGAAGAAAAACACAGACTTGGAGGGTGTAAAAAATAGAGCTGCCCTGCTTCACCCTGGTTGTAAAAGAGAGAAAAGACGAAGACTGCTGATTAACCTGCAAGGATAAGGCAAATTTGCTCACCACAGACGGACGCTGCTGTACTGGTTTGTGAAGGCAGGGCTGCACAGGCTGCTCAGCTGACAGAGGTGGGCAGGTACTTATATCAGCATAGAGTCACTGCCATCCAGCAGAGGAGTGGGCTGGGCAGACCGCTGCTGCTAACAGGAAATGCATAGGGGTAAAAACCTTTAAAGTCGAAGCAGCAGTATCTTCTCCAGTCCTTTGCACTTACCCTTCACAGGATTATCACCGAATTGTAAAGCTTCAGCAGCTCCTTTTTCGACCAGCCTAACCTGAAGATGATAACTGGGGTTGAAATACCCCAAACAACACTTTGCATCTGCCCAGAGAGAAAGGTCTGGACAAAGACACAACTTCTGCAGTTTGAAAGTTGACTTTCTTCAAACGTTGGTTCAGTTTCAAGAAGAAAACAAAACAGATGTTGTTAGAAGTTTTAATTTGTGTTTTCTGCAGTGTGACATGTCATAAGAAATAAGAGCAGTGGAAACCAGCCTGTTAGCCCAATAAGGCTCTTTTATTTTGGGAGGTTGCTTATTGAATCCTCAGAGTTAAGAGGTGAGCTGATTAATCTTGTTTGATTGAGCACAATGCTTCTAAATCCGGCAGTGTGATGGATGTCAGATTGCAAACAGGGCCTGCTGTCTACATTTAATACTTAACTGCATTAATTAATTGCATTTATACAGTGCTTGTTATCACCAAGGTCCCCAAAGTGTCTCACATATAGGAAAGGATCCACCTCATCCACCCCTTAAAGAGCAGGGCCCACTTGGGCATGAGGTGCCAGCAGCCTGATTGCACAGCAGATCACATAGACAAGTGAGAAGCTGCTTCACCCGTTGAATTAGAGTGGCAAATGATGGTGGAGCGATTTCTCAATTAGGGTTTGGTTACAATCAACACAACTTTGCCACCCGTGGTGTGTCCTCAGTCCAAAGGAAAATGAGTATTGGATTGTTCAGATCCCTTATTTGACTTGGTTAAAACTACTAGAGTGCTGAAAGAGACTGAAGTTTCATAGCATGTGTCCATACTCTGTGCCCATGCAGCATTTGTGGTGTTATCAGTGTGTCAGCAACTGGAGTAACGCTGCTCCACTGACACTGGGTTTTTTTTTAGAGTTATTTAAAAGGCTTTGGCAAGATAAAAGTTGAAAGAAAGAAAACAAACTGCTTGGTGTTCTTTATTGCTCATTCTCTTTGATGCACACTTAAGAAAATATTTATTTTGACTGCATTGTATTGCAACCATATGTTTTGACACAAAATCAGTGTTAAATTGCAGTGATTTCAAAGGGTGGGGAATTAATCGCCTAGTAAAGAAGTGCTGTTGAATTAATCAAAACTGAATGTCGGATCCAGTGTTGCCCACTTAGTGAATAAGGACACTCTTTGGCCCCAGTGATCCTAAAACACTAAAACAAAAGGGCAAGTTCAGCTAAATCACCCTAAAGTCACAAATGCAATAATCATCACACAGAGCCCTGCTGATGTCGGTTTGAGTGCTGCCTCAAACAGTGTTGTGCACCTGGAGAGACTTTCTGCCGGGGTATTTTGTGTTTGGTGGGCATTGTGCAGAAAGAAGACCAGATAACGGGCTGTGTGTTATAGGCACTATTTTCAGTGTCTCCCAGGTAACCCCTGATCATTAGGCAGGGGTGTGTGCCAGACTGATGGATGGAAGCAGTCTGATAATGGGAGAGCCCCGACCACTGATGCTGCACAGTGCTGGGTTAGCTGTCGGTTTTCGGGACAAGTGCACAAGCTTTGTGCCTTACTGTGGGAGCCCTCTTGACTACAGAGACACTGACGTCTACCTTTCAGAGGTGAACAGTGAGTGTTGCACTTTTGAAGGCGATTTCAAAGCTAACTGCACCTTTCGATACTGAACGCCTTACTTAAAGGAGTGAGGCCACAGCACCAGCAAACTGTTCTCTAACCCTGTTAAGGTTTGATTTGGGTAAGGATTTGTTTCACATTAAAACCCCGAAGAGGGTGTGACACACGCTGTAGGAGTGTGGTGAGTTGCAGTGTTCTGTGCCCCACTGAGATGTTGGCATTCAAGACCACCTTGTGTTTGGAGAATGGTAGTTGCATCCATGTTTTTTTTTTTACATTTCATTTTCAATCTTTTAATCCTGATCAAGGAAAGTTCTTGGCATTATCAAAAAGACACCGTACTTTCTCAAATTTGTTTATTGCAGATCAGGTGGTTATCTCTAAATCAGCCACTGGAAAGGTGTTCAGTTGCTCCATACTAGACCAGTTTTTTGCACTCAGTAGGCGCTTAGATGGAAATTAAAACCAATAGACCCAGATTCTGTTGTGCTCAGGAGTTGGGCACCCTTGCAGAACAACTGGTACATCAGCATAGCCAGTATTATACAGGCATATTAATGGGCAGAAGATTTCAGGCTAGGAATTAAAAACTGCTTTAAATTCAGGCTTGTTCCATGTTGCGCTGTGCTGCAGATCTAAATTATTGCTTACTCTAGAAGGCTGATTATGGTAGTCTGCACCAGTTTCATTCAGCAGAATACAGATTTCCTTCGTACACAAAGTGCATGTAGCAAAGCAGTTATTCAGAGATGAGGAAGAGGATCTGCACAGTTCAAAAGCTCCTGCCTTTCCCCCCCTAGCAGGGTGTTCTCATCAAGTTGGGCTCAGAACAGCACTCCCTCACTGCACAGGCTCTTAGTCAGCAAGGCTTTACAAGTAAATACTGAAGAGAAATGTCTGGTTTTTATTTAGCACTTTACAAAGATCGAGACTCTTAATGTGAACTGCCTAGAAAACGAAATCATACAGCTGAAAGAAAGTACTGAAATACCATCTGGTTGGGATGCAGTTATGTTACATAGTGCATCGCGTTTCACCGGGTGAGTACAGAAGGTTGAAATGTATATCACAGGGGCGTAAGACCTGAAGAAATGAAGAGTACTGCACTGTGTAGATTGCAAGAAATGATTCATCTGAATTGATGACGAGGGGGTTCTGCAGTCCTGAGGGGAGCAGGGTTTTAATAGGGCTGCAGCGTCACATCTGGGCACTTCTGGCTCAGCCCTGGCAGGATTAAGAGCCTCAGATGGGGCAGGGATGTTGCAACACTGTGTGTTGTGGGGGGAAGTGTCGGGTCTTGATTTTGTCACCACCTCTGTGCCGCACTTGTGTGTTCATATTTCAGACTTGTGAGCCACTGCATTTGTGTGTCATAACCACGTGTTTTGAGGTAATCAGAGAGTAGAGTGACCTCTTTTTTTTATCAAGCTTTCTGCTTAACTCGGTTCAGATGATCTACTTCAGCCACTGTGTCTTTGACATGAATGAAAAACCCCGAAGGCACTCGAGTGTCTTCTTGACCTGTGGCCCAGTCCAATCACAGTCCTGGCACACGTAGTTCCAGTTGACAGGAGGTTGCTGGGCTCAACCCTAGAGATGCTCCGCTACAGTATTCCAGGCACCACATGATGAATGCACAGTAATCCTTAATGCTGAAAGTGCCAGCTGTCAGTTCCCCACTGGGCTTGGTGAGGACTTGCATCCCCAAAGCCCATTCCTCAGCCTCTATGCAGTGATGGCACAGCATTCACTGAGTCAGTGCAGCATGACTGACTCAGTCTTAAAACTCAGACTCCCATTCCCCCTTCTTAATCTTCACCATCTTTTCCAAATCATCTCATGGTGTGAGGAAGCTAATTCATTGAAATCGGTTTGTTAGGGAAGGAAAAAAGGTTTTAGCAGAAGTTAACATGGGCGTCTGAACTTCTGAATAATTAAACAATATGCCTACTGAAAACACTGCATTTAAAGTGTTCTTAATGTGTCTTGATCTGAAATTCACAAGTTTTGTCTTTTTTTTTTTTTTTTCCCTGGTTGGTATAGTTTCTTTTGCATTACCCCTTTTTCTGTAGGACCCAAATTCCCAGCCCCCTTCTTTCTCCATGTAGGTTTTATTTTGGTCTCTCTGCATCTATTTACTGATTAATAACAAATGTGAAATAAAGGATGCTGTATTGTTACCAGCCGTGTTGTCTCGGTCTTCTGTGATTTCTAACACTACTCCCCATTAAAATAACAGGTGGGCACACCTGGGATTTTCTGCACTGTTACATTTGGGAAATTAAGCAAAAATGTCCATCAAAAAACACAATTTAGGTCAGAGTTATGGCACAGATATAAAAAGTGACCACTTACATAAGCTGTGAAAGTGACCAAAATCTTTGTCAACTAAAAAAAAAAAAGGTTTTCAGACTGGAGTGAAATTGTGTTAAGATTTGTTCAGTTACATATGGGAATCTTCAGCAGTAACTGGATGGGGTTCCTGCTGCCTGACCTGCTGAACATGTTCAAACTCCTTAAATGTACAGCTTTTCCAGGATGATTTTAGGTTTGAACATAATTGTAAAAAGACTCTTTTCCCACCATCCATTTTCCATACAAAACTGGACAAAATACAGCTGTAATAAAAACAAATTTAGGAGACCAAAAAAACCTTTCCAAGCATTGCATTCCAGCGGATCTGGGAGAACAACAATTTCAAACCAAAGTGAGGCTATCCTTTGGCCACCTTTCTGGAAATGGTGGATGTGGTTAATAATTTTAACAGAACAAGAGATGAGATGGGACAAAAACCAGGAGGCATGAGGTTGCTCCAAGATCAGGACTAGGAAACAGTCTTTCACTGGAGAGTGTCCATCTCTGTCCACACGAGACAGCAGAGCTCATTAATGATCTGAGTAAAGACCCATGGGCAGGGAGCTGCCTTTATTGGTTATATTATCTCTCATTTTCACTGTGGAAGAATACAGAGAAATATCGCTATGATTGCTAAATACAGATCAAGTAACTATTTTAGAAACAAAAAACAATAAAAAGCAGCACATCTCTGAGCTGTACCTTGACCCCCACATGTGTGAGAATCAGTGCTGAGTATCTGTCTTGCTACTGTGTGAGATCTCTGTATTTGTGAACGTCAGTGCTCCTCAGTGTGTCGGTGTGAGGCAGTGAGTTAGTGCTGTGCGTCGATGTGTGCCAGTGCATTCGTTTGTCAGTGTGCGTCCGTCAGCGGGAGTCGATGCGTTAGTGCCGTGTGTCAGTGGGAGTCAATGCGTTAGTGCTGTGTGTTAGTATGCAACAGTGTGAAAGTGTTTGCCAGTATGTGTCACAGTGTGCAACAGTGCATCAGTGCTGTGTGTCAGTGGGAGTCAATGCGTTAGTGCTGTGTGTTGGTATGCAACAGTGTGAAAGTGTTCCAGTGTGAGTCAGTGTGTGCCAGTGTGCAACAGTGGATCAGTGATGTGTGTCGGTGTCAGACAGTGTGCGTCAGTGCTGCAGAAGTGTGTGACAGTGAGAGTCAGTGTGCGTCAGTGCTGCAGAAGTGTGTGACAGTGAGAGTCAGTGTGCGTCAGTGCTGCAGAAGTGTGTGACAGTGTGCGTCAGTGCTGCAGAAGTGTGTGACAGTGAGTCAGTGTGCGTCAGTGCTGCAGAAGTGTGTGACAGTGTGCGTCAGTGTGCGTCAGTGCTGCAGAAGTGTGTGACAGTGAGAGTCAGTGTGCGTCAGTGCTGCAGAAGTGTGTGACAGTGAGAGTCAGTGTGCGTCAGTGCTGCAGAAGTGTGTGACAGTGAGAGTCAGTGTGCGTCATTGCTGCAGAAGTGTGTGACAGTGTGCGTCAGCGTGCGTCAGTGCTGCAGAAGTGTGTGACAGTGAGAGTCAGTGTGCGTCAGTGCTGCAGAAGTGTGTGACAGTGTGCGTCAGTGTGCGTCAGTGCTGCAGAAGTGTGTGACAGTGAGAGTCAGTGTGCGTCATTGCTGCAGAAGTGTGTGACAGTGTGCGTCAGCGTGCGTCACTGCTGTGCGGCAGTGCTGAGGAAGTGATGAGCGGCCCTCAGGGCGTCCTGCATGTCGGTGTGCCCCGCCAGCCCGCAGGCCTGCTCCAGACCCAGCCAGCGGTAATCCTGGTGCTCCCGCGAGAGCCGCACGGCGGCGCCAGGGTCCCGCAGCTCCGCCAGCCAGTACACCACCGTCTTGGCCCGCCCCCGCACCTCGTAGCGCAGCTCGGTCCGGTACCCGTCCACCAGCCGGAGCTGGGCCGGGCCCAGGCCCGCCTCCTCCTCCGTCTCCCGCAGGGCCGCGGTCATGTCGTCTTCTCCGGGGTCCACGTGGCCTGAGAGGCAGAGAGCGGGACCGGGCGGTGAGGCAGGGGAGCACGGATGTGCCCCGCAGTGTCAGTGTGCGTGTCAGTGCCTAGGTGTGTGAATCACTGTGTAACTGTGTGTCGGTGTGCGTATCACTGTGTTAGTGTGTGTATCACTGTGTTAGTGTGCGTATCAGTGCGTCGGTGTGTGAATCACTGTGTTAGTGTGCGTATCAGTGTGCGTATCACTGTGTTAGTGTGCATATCAGTGCGTCGGTGTGTGAATCACTGTGTTAGTGTGTGTCAGTGTGCGTATCACTGTGTTAGTGTGCGTATCAGTGCGTCGGTGTGTGAATCACTGTGTCGGTGTGTGTGTCAGTGTGTGTATCACTGTGTTAGTGTGCGTATCAGTGCGTCGGTGTATTAATCACTGTGTTAGTGTGTGTCAGTGTGCATATCACTGTGTTAGTGTCCGTATCACTGTGTTAGTGTGCGTATCAGTGCGTCGGTGTGTGAATCACTGTGTTAGTGTGTGTCAGCGTGTGTATCACTGTGTTAGTGTCCGTATCACTGTGTTAGTGTGCGTATCAGTGCGTCGGTGTGCGAATCACTGTGTTAGTGTGTGTCAGTGTGCGTATCACTGTGTTAGTGTGCGTATCACTGTGTTAGTGTGCGTATCAGTGTGTTAGTGTGCGTATCAGTGCGTCAGTGTGCGTATCAGTGCGTCAGTGTGCGTATCACTGTGTTGGTGTGTGTGTCCGTGCGTCGGTGTGTGTGTCAGTGTTTGTATCAGTGTGTAACTGTGTGTCAGTGTGCTTATTACTGTGTCAGTGTGTGTATCAGTGTGCGTATCACTGTCAGTGTGCATATCAGTGCGTCGGTGTGCATATCACTGTGTCAGTGTTTGTCAGGGCGTCAGTGTGCATATCACTGTGTCAGTGTGTGTGTAAGGGGATGTTGGTGCATGTCAGTGTCAGTGTGTCAGTTTCAGTGCGAGTGTCAGTGCTGGAGAACAGAGTGCAGGAAAGCAGAAGGAGGACAGGCAGAGCGAGCAAAACCAGAGAACGAGAAGCCCAGTGTATACCTGGAAGAGGAAGTGCAGGTAAGCATGAGAGCAGGGAAGAGGGGAGCCGAGAGGGAGGTAGAGGAGGCCGCAGGAGGCAGGCGTAAGGGAGAAAGAGAAACTTTCTCAAACGTCCATGCAGCTCTGGCTTATGTTACAGGTAACAGCCAACAGCCAACAGCTAAAACAAGGGAGGATTATCCATTTTCCTGTGAGGTTACAAACACAAGGAGAGGAGGCCATTCGGCCCATCGAGGCTGTTTGGAAGTTAGTAGTTAATTGATCCAAGAATCTCATCCAGCTGTTTCCTTGCAAGAAGCAAGGGCACAGGCCGGGTATCTCGTTCCACACCCCCACCACCCTTTGGGTAAAGAAGCGCCTCCTGTTCCTGGTTCGAAACGAGCTCCCGTGTTACGTGGTACCTTTGGGAGGCGTCCAGTGGTGCTCCCCGTACGAGGTCTGGAGCAGCAGGAACTGGATGGTGTCCGGCACAGCCTGAGCCAATCGCCGGAACACGATCAGACCGCCAGCGCGCAACGCCATCCCCTCCGCAGCGCCGGCCTGCCACACAGCGTGTCACAGGAAGACTGAGAACACAGGAGCACCTCCCCACATCTGCCCCGACTTTCCCCGAGGCATCTCAAGAACATCAGCGCCGGGCTCGGCAAGGGGACCGTACAGCTGTCCCCCACGCACCGACACCAGAACCTGCTGGAATGCAACCTGAACTGATCTCTGTCATTTCAAGATAAAAGCAGACTGGGACACGTTGCTTCATCGTCACCAATAAGTAAGACAGAGCATGAAAAATGCAATCTAATTAAAATAGTTGTGCTTTTTTTTTTGCCACGCCATGATTTAAATTCCCAATTTGTCTTCAGCAAATGGATATATTCACATGACAGGAAGCAGGAAAGTTCCGATCAGGAAACACTCATCAGCAGTCGGCGAAATGCAGTCGCAATCAAGTCTGGATTCTGCGAACTGATCGAGTTATTGCAAAGCCAAACATTTTAGTGTATAAGGGACTAACCCCATCTTAAGGGTCATCGCAGAAAAGAACATACAAAGTGTTTTTCTTCAGAGAAGGCACATTATATCCATGCGGGAGACGAAAACGTCTTTCCCGGGGAACAGGTGCCGCCCGAAATCGAACAGACCCGAGAGCAGATCTTCAGACTGGATTTCAGAACCGCAGGGATAAACGATCTCTTTCGGGCACTGTCACACAGCCCAACCGTTCATTCTCATATGCTATACATTATGTACATTTCTTGCATCAAAACAAATGGTCTTTTCGCCGACACTTCATGGAAAAAAAATATTTTGTACTCATTCAAACCCTTGAGCCTAACACAAGAAAGTCGTCCTTTCCTTTCCTGCTTTATACTAGTTCATCCTCCCGGAAAAAGGATTAGGAATAAATTTTTAATTTCCACGTGAATTCCCTTCGGTAAAATAAGATTTGTTTTTAATGCTTACTCTGTCACTCGTCTTCCCCCCGACCTGTGCGCAATGTGCCTGGATCAACTACATTCAGGAAAGCCCTACAGAGCCTGCCTCCTTTCTTCACCTGCGGTGGGCGATCGGTTTAAAAAGAAAAACGCTCAAGTTGACTTTATAGTTAAAAGAACAAGTAAGAGGTTTATTCCATGCTGAAAAAAAGAAGAAAGAGAACACAACGTTTCGGCCGTGGAGCCTTCTTCAGGTGGAACACAGGTTGTGTTCTCTTTCTTCTTTTTTTCAGCATGGAATAAACCTATTACTTGTTCCTTTGCAGCCTACGCATGCTGACGCAGCCACCCACCTGAACTTTATAGTTAAAAACTTGATGTGTGCTTTCACACTATCTCACTCGCACGCCGTCTCCACGCCAGCCCCTGCTGCCTGTTCTCTTCCTGATCCGCCAAGACGGGCTCTGGGGAGAGAAACGGGACAGCCCCCTCAATCCTCAAAGACAAGTCGTCCAATTACATAAAGTACGCCTAAGTGAACGCTTTTCTACGGGGTTGAAAACATATGCAGGCTTGGGTGAAGGTCTAACTCACGCCTGTCATTTTTAAAAAACGCCTAATGTGCAAGGAAGTACCCAACTCCCCACGACTCAAGGCAGTGTCCGCCGCTGCCACACACTGCCGCCACCTACCGTCCAGGAGGACTGAGTGCAGCTGCCGCGCCGATCAGGTGTTGGGAGTCCTCCGTGTCAATTCAGCGGGCGTGATCAATACTATAGAAACATTACAGAGGCTTTCGTTCTCCGCCCACTGTGAGCTCCAACAGTGAAAAATCCGTCTTCCTTGCAGAAGCGAGACACCTTACGCCGGCCATAAGTAAATATGCTCCCACTCAAATGCGTCGTCCCACTCTGTACTCTGCGGACGTCAGCGGGTAGCGGGTGCGATGCTGAGGATCTTGATATTTCAGCGGTGATTGCGTGGCAGCGCACAATTCCCGTTGCCTTTGCGCTCTGGTATGCTGGGAATAGTAGCTGGAAATACAGGAGATGATAAGAAAGCGATACCCGGGCTCATCGTTTAGTTTCCTCCCTCCTTCTCATATAGAATCGAGTAGGCAAGGATCTGGAGCCCAGATTTACTTATTATTTCTAGCAATGCAGGTCATTCTAAAGGCGCACACACACAACTCTCTCCGAGTGGGCATCTTTTCAACACCACGAAATTCCCTGCCAGGTAAATATACATCTTTGGTGAAAACAAAACGACTGAAGAGAAGAAAAACGACCTCGATACAGAACGCCAGCCGAACAAGTCTCCTCAGCCGCTTCGGCTGGGTCTCTTTTCAGCTGGCGATAGATAAACCTTTACTCGATCCTTTGCGGACTTGTAAAACTTGTAATAAACATATACAGTATATAAGGTTGATGATGAGAATAAAACACGCTCACGCCAATACACAAGCACCCGCGTCTCCGCACAGCTGACAGAGAAGGAGACGACAGAGCCGCACTGACTGCACGTGTGGACAGGGGGATGAGAGAGCGCCTCCTGCTGGTAAAAGCTTACAGCACCCGGTATTCCCAGGCGGTCTCCCATCCAAGTACTGACCAGGCCCGACCCTGCTTAGCTTCCGAGATCAGACGAGATCGGGCGTGTTCAGGGTGGTGTGGCCGTAAGCGAGAGCAGAGCTCACTGGCGCCCTTCTTATAGAGAGCACCGCTCCCTCACTTGTTTTACGACGCTGCTTTTTTTCCTTTGCGTTTTTTCTCCATCCCCCTTTCTCTCTTCACTGCCCTCGTCCCCGCTCTTTAATTTCACTCTTTCTTCCTTCCGATGAGGACGGAGCTGCGGGAGGAAGGGCGCTATAGAGGACCGCTGATCGCTGGAGAGCTGCCGCTGTGCTTTGACATCTGAGCTCTGTGGAAAACGACCTCGATACACTTCGGAAAAGCGCGACTCCCACAACGCCAGCCGAAGCGCTGGGTCTTTTTTCTTCCAGCTGGCGATAAATAAACCTTTACTCGATCCTCTGCGGACTTGTCAAACTGGCGACTATATATGTTGTTTTTTGAAAATATTTTTTTATTAAACGTATAAAGAATTTACAAATACAAATACAACCGGAGGATCAAAATGGGTACAAGAGAACAAACAGAAAAATAAACAATTAACCGCCAGAGGTAATAAGTAAGTTATATGATTCAATTGTATTTTTTACATATATTATACGTTTTCCGTGCTTTATTCTCACATTTTTAATAGAATTTAAATAGTGTTTCAGCTCCACCTTAAAAGTACTAACAAGGGGAGTATTATTGGACCATTTGGATTTATGGATGTGAAATTTACCAAGAATGATTAATAAATTGACTATAAATAAATGCTCTTTTTCCAAATTTTCTATTAAACAATACAATAAAATATCAAAATCCTTCAATCTAAAAAAAACCTTTAACTGCCTGCAAATAAAACTCTGTAAATCCGTCCAAAACAGTTCCACAAAACTACACCTCACAAATAAATGCACCAAAGATTCCTCCGGGGACTAAGAAGCAGCGAGTTACCGTTAAAAAGAACCCGAATGACTACAGAGAGTTGTAACGGTAAATACGGTGTTGTTTCCCTATGTACACCCTAAATGAGTATAAAGGGGTATTTTATAGGATTGGGACAAGACGAGCAAGATGGATATTAGATTTTAACCGAGTGCACTGAGGCCGTAGCCAGTTTCTAGACATCTACTGGGGGTAGGGATATCTGTTTACTGATTTGTAAGTAATGGGTTTCACATGCTCCTTGTATTTTCTGTTCCTTCATTCTTTATAGAGACTTATGTTTAGCACCGTTTGTTAAGTGTATGCGATTGAAAGTCTTATACTGATCATTGCCGTGATACAGGTCTCAGTGAGGGCCTATTTCTGCACGCGCTGCGTATTACCGTATTTTGGGTAGATAAAAATATCATTATATGTCATTTTTGTTTTGTTTTTTAACTAAGAACAGATCAGACCACATACTCACCTAGAAATAAAGAACCCCAGAAATATATTTGTGTCCTGTGCTGATTATTCTTTGCCAGGCTACAGTATATAAGGTTGATGATGAGAATAAAACACGCTCACGCCAATACACAAGCACCCGCGTCTCCCCACAGCTGACAGAGAAGGAGACGACAGCGCCGCACTGACTGCACGTGTGAACAGGGGGATGAGAGAGCGCCTCCTGCTGGTAAAAGCTTACAGCACCTGGTATTCCCAGGCGGTCTCCCATCCAAGTACTGACCAGGCCCGACCCTGCTTAGCTTCCGAGATCAGACGAGATCGGGCGTGTTCAGGGTGGTGTGGCCGTAAGCGAGAGCAGAGCTCACTGGCGCCCTTCTTATAGAGAGCACCGCTCCCTCACTTGTTTTACGACGCGGCTTTTTTTCCTTTGCGTTTTTTCTCTCCTTCCCCCTTTCTCTCTCTTCACTGCCTTCATCCCTGCTCTCTTTCCCTTCACTTTTTCACTCTGGCTTAAATAGAAAAAAGAACAGCTGATACAACCGAACCAAGCAATTATGCAGCTGTATGTCTAACGTCTTTCATGGAAGGTTTGGAAATGGAAATTACAACTAAAATAGAGCCTGATCTGTGAGGCAATAGGATTCGAGTGGACAGGCGGCATGGATTTAGTTAAGGTACGTCTTGCTTAACGTCTTCAATTTCTCTGAACAAGCAACGGCAATAGATACCATCCGAAAATAAAATGTCAGCTTTTGATAAAGTTTCTAGTAAGCTATTAATTCTCAGTTGCAGGTGGTCGGCTTTCAGAGAAAATGATTCGAGCTCTATCATCACGAGAGAGGCAAAGGACCAAGTAGAGGCTAATTCCACGCTTAAAAGTAGAAAGAATTAAATTGAAACGTTTGGCGTCTTCAGGTGTGAGAAATGAGCGCAAGACGAAAGGAACCTACTCCGATAACGGCTCAGGCTGGTGTAGGGTCCGGCCTGTTTAACTACAATTAGACGATACATAAATAGGCATTGTCCTTTCAAAAGCAGGCTTTTGAATTTGTTGCCAATAGTATTTTTTAGAATATACAGCACAGATTTTTGGAGTTTAAGAGATCAAAAAACATCCATACTGCGTAGTAACACTTCAAACACTACATTTAGTGTTGAGAAACGTAAAGTTAATACTGACGAAACAATGCTTAACCTAAGCGAAGGCCAGAACTGAGTTCGATATTGCCTATGCTTACTGCAGAAGCAACACACAACCAAGGCACCTAAAGCTGCATTACTCGCAGATGTAACACAGCACACTTCCTGTACTGCCTCCTCCCCTCGTGTTATGTTGTTCTTATTATTTCTAGCAATGCAGGTCATTCTAAAGGCGCACACACACAACTCTCTCCGAGTGGGTATCTTTTCAACACCACGAAATTCTTTGCCAGGTGAATATACATCTTTGATAAAAACAAAACGACTGAAGAGAAGAAAAACGACCTCGATACAACTCCCCCCAGAACGCCAGCCGAACAAGTCTCCACAGCCGCTTCGACTGGGTCTCTTTTCAGCTGGCGATAGATAAACCTTTACTCGATCCTTTGCGGACTTGTAAAACTTGTAATAAACATATACAGTATATAAGGTTGATGATGAGAATAAAACACGCTCACGCCAATACACAAGCACCCGCGTCTCCCCACAGCTGACAGAGAAGGAGACGACAGAGCCGCACTGACTGCACGTGTGGACAGGGGGATGAGAGAGCGCCTCCTGCTGGTAAAAGCTTACAGCACCCGGTATTCCCAGGCGGTCTCCCATCCAAGTACTGACCAGGCCCGACCCTGCTTAGCTTCCGAGATCAGACGAGATCGGGCGTGTTCAGGGTGGTGTGGCCGTAAGCGAGAGCAGAGCTCACTGGCGCCCTTCTTATAGAGAGCACCGCTCCCTCACTTGTTTTACGACGCGGCTTTTTTTCCTTTGCGTTTTTTCTCTCCTTCCCCCTTTCTCTCTCTTCACTGCCTTCATCCCTGCTCTCTTTCCCTTCACTTTTTCACTCTGGCTTAAATAGAAAAAAGAACAGCTGATACAACCGAACCAAGCAATTATGCAGCTGTATGTCTAACGTCTTTCATGGAAGGTTTGGAAATGGAAATTACAACTAAAATAGAGCCTGATCTGTGAGGCAATAGGATTCGAGTGGACAGGCGGCATGGATTTAGTTAAGGTAGGTCTTGTTTAACGTCTTCAATTTCTCTGAACAAGCAACGGCAATAGATACCATCCGAAAATAAAATGTCAGCTTTTGATAAAGTTTCTAGTAAGCTATTAATTCTCAGTTGCAGGTGGTCGGCTTTCAGAGAAAATGATTCGAGCTCTATCATCACGAGAGAGGCAAAGGACCAAGTAGAGGCTAATTCCACGCTTAAAAGTAGAAGAAATTAAAATTGAAACGTTTGGCGTCTTCAGGTGTGAGAAATGAGCGCAAGACGAAAGGAACCTACTCCGATAACGGCTCAGGCTGGTGTAGGGTCCGGCCTGTTTAACTACAATTAGACGATACATAAATAGGCATTGTCCTTTCAAAAGCAGGCTTTTGAATTTGTTGCCAATAGTATTTTTTAGAATATACAGCACAGATTTTTGGAGTTTAAGAGATCAAAAAACATCCATACTGCGTAGTAACACTTCAAACAGTACATTTAGTGTTGAGAAACGTAAAGTTAATACTGACGAAACAATGCTTAACCTAAGCGAAGGCCAGAACTGAGTTCGATATTGCCTATGCTTACTGCAGAAGCAACACACAACCAAGGCACCTAAAGCTGCATTACTCGCAGATGTAACACAGCACACTTCCTGTACTGCCTCCTCCCCTCGGGTTATGTTGTTCTTATTATTTCTAGCAATGCAGGTCATTCTAAAGGCGCACACACACAACTCTCTCCGAGTGGGCATCTTTTCAACACCACGAAATTCTCTGCCAGGTAAATATACATCTTTGGTGAAAACAAAACGACTGAAGAGAAGAAAAACGACCTCGATACAGAACGCCAGCCGAACAAGTCTCCACAGCCGCTTCGACTGGGTCTCTTTTCAGCTGGCGATAGATAAACCTTTACTCGATCCTTTGCGGACTTATAAAACTTGTAATAAACATATACAGTATATAAGGTTGATGATGAGAATAAAACACGCTCACGCCAATACACAAGCACCCGCGTCTCCCCACAGCTGACAGAGAGACGAAAAAGCTGCACTGCACGTGTGGACAGGGGGATGAGAGAGCGCCTCCTGCTGGTAAAAGCTTACAGCACCTGGTATTCCTAGGCGGTCTCCCATCCAAGTACTGACCAGGCCCGACCCTGCTTAGCTTCAGACAGACGAGATCGGGCGTGTTCAGGGTGGTGTGGCCGTAAGCGAGAGCAGAGCTCACTGGCGCCCTTCTTATAGAGAGGACTGCTCCTTCACTTCTTTTACGACGCTGCTTTTTTTCCTTTGCGTTTTTTCTCTCCTTCCCCCTTTCTCTCTCTTCACTGCCTTCATCCCTGCTCTCTTTCCCTTCACTTTTTCACTCTGGCTTAAATAGAAAAAAGAACAGCTGATACAACCGAACCAAGCAATTATGCAGCTGTATGTCTAACGTCTTTCATGGAAGGTTTGGAAATGGAAATTACAACTAAAATAGAGCCTGATCTGTGAGGCAATAGGATTCGAGTGGACAGGCGGCATGGATTTAGTTAAGGTACGTCTTGCTTAACGTCTTCAATTTCTCTGAACAAGCAACGGCAATAGATACCATCCGAAAATAAAATGTGAGCTTTTGATAAAGTTTCTAGTAAGCTATTAATTCTCAGTTGCAGGTGGTCGGCTTTCAGAGAAAATGATTCGAGCTCTATCATCACGAGAGAGGCAAAGGACCAAGTAGAGGCTAATTCCACGCTTAAAAGTAGAAAGAATTAAAATTGAAACGTTTGGCGTCTTCAGGTGTGAGAAATGAGCGCAAGACGAAAGGAACCTACTCCGATAACGGCTCAGGCTGGTGTAGGGTCCGGCCTGTTTAACTACAATTAGACGATACATAAATAGGCATTGTCCTTTCAAAAGCAGGCTTTTGAATTTGTTGCCAATAGTATTTTTTAGAATATACAGCACAGATTTTTGGAGTTTAAGAGATCAAAAAACATCCATACTGCGTAGTAACACTTCAAACACTACATTTAGTGTTGAGAAACGTAAAGTTAATACTGACGAAACAATGCTTAACCTAAGCGAAGGCCAGAACTGAGTTCGATATTGCCTATGCTTACTGCAGAAGCAACACACAACCAAGGCACCTAAAGCTGCATTACTCGCAGATGTAACACAGCACACTTCCTGTACTGCCTCCTCCCCTCGTGTTATGTTGTTCTTATTATTTCTAGCAATGCAGGTCATTCTAAAGGCGCACACACACAACTCTCTCCGAGTGGGCATCTTTTCAACACCACGAAATTCTCTGCCAGGTAAATATACATCTTTGGTGAAAACAAAACGACTGAAGAGAAGAAAAACGACCTCGATACAACTCCCCCCAGAACGCCAGCCGAACAAGTCTCCACAGCCGCTTCGGCTGGGTCTCTTTTCAGCTGGCGATAGATAAACCTTTACTCGATCCTTTGCGGACTTGTAAAACTTGTAATAAACATATACAGTATATAAGGTTGATGATGAGAATAAAACACGCTCACGCCAATACACAAGCACCCGCGTCTCCCCACAGCTGACAGAGAAGGAGACGACAGAGCCGCACTGACTGCACGTGTGGACAGGGGGATGAGAGAGCGCCTCCTGCTGGTAAAAGCTTACAGCACCTGGTATTCCCAGGCGGTCTCCCATCCAAGTACTGACCAGGCCCGACCCTGCTTAGCTTCCGAGATCAGACGAGATCGGGCGTGTTCAGGGTGGTGTGGCCGTAAGCGAGAGACTAGCTCACTGGCGCCCTTCTTATAGAGAGCACCGCTCCCTCACTTGTTTTACGAAGCTGCTTTTTTTCCTTTGCGTTTTTTCTCCATCCCCCTTTCTCTCTTCACTGCCCTCGTCCCCGCTCTTTAATTTCACTCTTTCTTCCTTCCAATGAGGACGGAGCTGCGGGAGGAAGGGCGCTATAGAGGACCGCTGATCGCTGGAGAGCTGCCGCTGTGCTTCGACATCTGAGCTCTGTGGAAAACGACCTCGATACACTTCGGAAAAGCGCGACTCCCACAACGCCAGCCGAAGCGCTGGGTCTTTTTTCTTCCAGCTGGCGATAAATAAACCTTTACTCGATCCTCTGCGGACTTGTCAAACTGGCGACTATATATGTTGTTTTTTGAAAATATTTTTTTATTAAACGTATAAAGAATTTACAAATACAAATACAACCGGAGGATCAAAATGGGTACAAGAGAACAAACACAAACAGAAAAATAAACAATTAACCGCCAGAGGTAATAAGTAAGTTATATGATTAAAGTTTATATTATATGTTTTCCGTGCTTTATTCTCACATTTTAATAGAATTTAAATAGTGTTTCAGCTCCACCTTAAAAGTACTAACAAGGGGAGTATTATTGGACCATTTGGATTTATGGATGTGAAGTTTACCAAGAATGATTAATAAATTGACTATAAATAAATGCTCTTTTTCCAAATTTTCTATTAAACAATACAATAAAATATCAAAATCCTTCAATCTAAAAAAAACCTTTAACTGCCTGCAAACAAAACTCTGTAAATCCGTCCAAAACAGTTCCACAAAACTACACCTCACAAATAAATGCACCAAAGATTCCTCCGGGGACTAAGAAGCAGCGAGTTACCGTTAAAAAGAACCCGAATGACTACAGAGAGTTGTAACGGTAAATACGGTGTTGTTTCCCTATGTACACCCTAAATGAGTATAAAGGGGTATTTTATAGGATTGGGACAAGACGAGCAAGATGGATATTAGATTTTAACCGAGTGCACTGAGGCCGTAGCCAGTTTCTAGACATCTACTGGGGGTAGGGATATCTGTTTACTGATTTGTAAGTAATGGGTTTCACATGCTCCTTGTATTTTCTGTTCCTTCATTCTTTACGGAGACTTATGTTTAGCACCGTTTGTTAAGTGTATGCGATTGAAAGTCTTATACTGATCATTGCCGTGATACAGGTCTCAGTGAGGGCCTATTTCTGCACGCGCTGCGTTACAGAGCCACTACCGTATTTTGGGTAGATAAAAATATCATTATATGTCATTTTTGTTTTTTTTTAACTAAGAACAGATCAGACCACATACTCACCTAGAAATAAAGAACCCCAGAAATATATTTGTGTCCTGTGCTGATTATTCTTTGCCAGGCTACAGTATATAAGGTTGATGATGAGAATAAAACACGCTCACGTCAATACACAAGCACCCGCGTCTCCCCACAGCTGACAGAGAAGGAGACGACAGCGCCGCACTGACTGCCAGTGTGGACAGGGGGATGAGAGAGCGCCTCCTGCTGGTAAAAGCTTACAGCACCTGGTATTCCCAGGCGGTCTCCCATCCAAGTACTGACCAGGCCCGACCCTGCTTAGCTTCCGAGATCAGACGAGATCGGGCGTGTTCAGGGTGGTGTGGCCGTAAGCGAGAGCAGAGCTCACTGGCGCCCTTCTTATAGAGAGCACTGCTCCTTCACTTCTTTTACGACGCTGCTTTTTTTCCTTTGCGTTTTTTTCTCTCCTTCCCCCTTTCTCTCTCTTCACTGCCTTCATCCCTGCTCTCTTTCCCTTCACTGTTTCACTCTTGCTTAAATAGAAAAAAGAACAGCTGATACAACTGAACCAAGCAATTATGCAGCTCTATGTCTAACGTCTTTCATGGAAGGTTTGGAAATGGAAATTACAACTAAAATAGAGCCTGATCTGTGAGGCAATAGGATTCTAGTGGACAGGCGGCATTGATTTAGGCAAGGTAGGTCTTGCTTAACGTCTTCAATTTCTCTGAACAAGCAACGGCAATAGATACCATCCGAGAATAAAATGTCAGCTTTTGATAAAGTTTCTAGTAAGCTATTAATTCTCAGTTGCAGGTGGTCGGCTTTCAGAGAAAATGATTCGAGCTCTATCATCACGAGAGAGGCAAAGGACCAAGTAGAGGTTAATTCCACGCTTAAAAGTAGAAAGAATTAAAATTGAAACGTTTGGCGTCTTCAGGTGTGAGAAATGAGCGCAAGACGAAAGAAACCTACTCCGATAACGGCTCAGGCTGGTGTAGGGTCCGGCCTGTTTAACTACAATTAGACGCTTAATAAATAGGCATTGTCCTTTCAAAAGCAGGCTTTTGAATTTGTTGCCAATAGTATTTTTTTAGAATATACAGCACAGATTTTTGGAGTTTAAGAGATCAAAAAACATCCATACTGCGTAGTAACACTTCAAACACTACATTTAGTGTTGAGAAACGTAAAGTTAATACTGACGAAACAATGCTTAACCTAAGCGAAGGCCAGAACTGAGTTAGATATTGCCTATGCTTACTGCAGAAGCAACACACAACCAAGGCACCTAAAGCTGCATTACTCGCAGAGGTAACACAGCACACTTCCTGTACTGCCTCCTCCCCTCGTGTTATGTTGTTCTTATTATTTCTAGCAATGCAGGTCATTCTAAAGGCGCACACACACAACTCTCTCCGAGTGGGCGTCTTTTCAACACCACGAAATTCTCTGCCAGGTAAATATACATCTTTGGTGAAAACAAAACGACTGAAGAGAAGAAAAACGACCTCGATACAACTCCCCCCAGAACGCCAGCCGAACAAGTCTCCACAGCCGCTTCGGCTGGGTCTCTTTTCAGCTGGCGATAGATAAACCTTTACTCGATCCTTTGCGGACTTGTAAAACTTGTAATAAACATATACAGTATATAAGGTTGATGATGAGAATAAAACACGCTCACGCCAATACACAAGCACCCGCGTCTCCCCACAGCTGACAGAGAAGGAGACGACAGAGCCGCACTGACTGCACGTGTGGACAGGGGGATGAGAGCGCGCCTCCTGCTGGTAAAAGCTTACAGCACCTGGTATTCCCAGGCGGTCTCCCATCCAAGTACTGACCAGGCCCGACCCTGCTTAGCTTCCGAGATCAGACGAGATCGGGCGTGTTCAGGGTGGTGTGGCCGTAAGCGAGAGCAAGGCTCACTGGCGCCCTTCTTATAGAGAGCACCGCTCCCTCACTTGTTTTACGAAGCTGCTTTTTTTCCTTTGCGTTTTTTCTCCATCCCCCTTTCTCTCTTCACTGCCCTCGTCCCCGCTCTTTAATTTCACTCTTTCTTCCTTCCAATGAGGACGGAGCTGCGGGAGGAAGGGCGCTATAGAGGACCGCTGATCGCTGGAGAGCTGCCGCTGTGCTTTGACATCTGAGCTCTGTGGAAAACGACCTCGATACACTTCGGAAAAGCGCGACTCCCACAACGCCAGCCGAAGCGCTGGGTCTTTTTTCTTCCAGCTGGCGATAAATAAACCTTTACTCGATCCTCTGCGGACTTGTCAAACTGGCGACTATATATGTTGTTTTTTGAAAATATTTTTTTATTAAACGTATAAAGAATTTACAAATACAAATACAACCGGAGGATCAAAATGGGTACAAGAGAACAAACAGAAAAATAAACAATTAACCGCCAGAGGTAATAAGTAAGTTATATGATTCAATTGTATTTTTTACATATATTATACGTTTTCCGTGCTTTATTCTCACATTTTTAATAGAATTTAAATAGTGTTTCAGCTCCACCTTAAAAGTACTAACAAGGGGAGTATTATTGGACCATTTGGATTTATGGATGTGAAATTTACCAAGAATGATTAATAAATTGACTATAAATAAATGCTCTTTTTCCAAATTTTCTATTAAACAATACAATAAAATATCAAAATCCTTCAATCTAAAAAAAACCTTTAACTGCCTGCAAACAAAACTCTGTAAATCCGTCCAAAACAGTTCCACAAAACTACACCTCACAAATAAATGCACCAAAGATTCCTCCGGGGACTAAGAAGCAGCGAGTTACCGTTAAAAAGAACCCGAATGACTACAGAGAGTTGTAACGGTAAATACGGTGTTGTTTCCCTATGTACACCCTAAATGAGTATAAAGGGGTATTTTATAGGATTGGGACAAGACGAGCAAGACGGATATTAGATTTTAACCGAGTGCACTGAGGCCGTAGCCAGTTTCTAGACATCTACTGGGGGTAGGAATATCTGTTTACTGATTTGTAAGTAATGGGTTTCACATGCTCCTTGTATTTTCTGTTCCTTCATTCTTTACGGAGACTTATGTTTAGCACCGTTTGTTAAGTGTATGCGATTGTAAGTCTTATACTGATCATTGCCGTGATACAGGTCTCAGTGAGGGCCTATTTCTGCACGCGCTGCGTGACAGAGCCACTACCGTATTTTGGGTAGATAAAAATATCATTATATGTCATTTTTGTTTTTTTTTAACTAAGAACAGATCAGACCACATACTCACCTAGAAATAAAGAACCCCAGAAATATATTTGTGTCCTGTGCTGATTATTCTTTGCCAGGCTACAGTATATAAGGTTGATGATGAGAATAAAACACGCTCACGTCAATACACAAGCACCCGCGTCTCCCCACAGCTGACAGAGAAGGAGACGACAGAGCCGCACTGACTGCACGTGTGAACAGGGGGATGAGAGAGCGCGCCTCCTGCTGGTAAAAGCTTACAGCACCTGGTATTCCCAGGCGGTCTCCCATCCAAGTACTGACCAGGCCCGACCCTGCTTAGCTTCCGAGATCAGACGAGATCGGGCGTGTTCAGGGTGGTGTGGCCGTAAGCGAGAGCAGAGCTCACTGGCGCCCTTCTTGTAGAGAGCACTGCTCCTTCACTTCTTTTACGACGCTGCTTTTTTTCCTTTGCGTTTTTTTCTCTCCTTCCCCCTTTCTCTCTCTTCACTGCCTTCATCCCTGCTCTCTTTCCCTTCACTGTTTCACTCTTGCTTAAATAGAAAAAAGAACAGCTGATACAACTGAACCAAGCAATTATGCAGCTCTATGTCTAACGTCTTTCATGGAAGGTTTGGAAATGGAAATTACAACTAAAATAGAGCCTGATCTGTGAGGCAATAGGATTCGAGTGGACAGGCGGCATTGATTTAGGCAAGGTAGGTCTTGCTTAACGTCTTCAATTTCTCTGAACAAGCAACGGCAATAGATACCATCCGAGAATAAAATGTCAGCTTTTGATAAAGTTTCTAGTAAGCTATTAATTCTCAGTTGCAGGTGGTCGGCTTTCAGAGAAAATGATTCGAGCTCTATCATCACGAGAGAGGCAAAGGACCAAGTAGAGGTTAATTCCACGCTTAAAAGTAGAAAGAATTAAAATTGAAACGTTTGGCGTCTTCAGGTGTGAGAAATGAGCGCAAGACGAAAGAAACCTACTCCGATAACGGCTCAGGCTGGTGTAGGGTCCGGCCTGTTTAACTACAATTAGACGCTTAATAAATAGGCATTGTCCTTTCAAAAGCAGGCTTTTGAATTTGTTGCCAATAGTATTTTTTTAGAATATACAGCACAGATTTTTGGAGTTTAAGAGATCAAAAAACATCCATACTGCGTAGTAACACTTTAAACACTACATTTAGTGTTGAGAAACGTAAAGTTAATACTGACGAAACAATGCTTAGCCTAAGCGAAGGCCAGAACTGAGTTAGATATTGCCTATGCTTACTGCAGAAGCAACACACAACCAAGGCACCTAAAGCTGCATTACTCGCAGAGGTAACACAGCACACTTCCTGTACTGCCTCCTCCCCTCGTGTTATGTTGTTCTTATTATTTCTAGCAATGCAGGTCATTCTAAAGGCGCACACACACAACTCTCTCCGAGTGGGCGTCTTTTCAACACCACGAAATTCTCTGCCAGGTAAATATACATCTTTGGTGAAAACAAAACGACTGAAGAGAAGAAAAACGACCTCGATACAACTCCCCCCAGAACGCCAGCCGAACAAGTCTCCACAGCCGCTTCGGCTGGGTCTCTTTTCAGCTGGCGATAGATAAACCTTTACTCGATCCTTTGCGGACTTGTAAAACTTGTAATAAACATATACAGTATATAAGGTTGATGATGAGAATAAAACACGCTCACGCCAATACACAAGCACCCGCGTCTCCCCACAGCTGACAGAGAAGGAGACGACAGAGCCGCACTGACTGCACGTGTGGACAGGGGGATGAGAGCGCGCCTCCTGCTGGTAAAAGCTTACAGCACCTGGTATTCCCAGGCGGTCTCCCATCCAAGTACTGACCAGGCCCGACCCTGCTTAGCTTCCGAGATCAGACGAGATCGGGCGTGTTCAGGGTGGTGTGGCCGTAAGCGAGAGCAAGGCTCACTGGCGCCCTTCTTATAGAGAGCACCGCTCCCTCACTTGTTTTACGACGCGGCTTGTTTTCCTTTGCGTTTTTTCTCTCCTTCCCCCTTTCTCTCTCTTCACTGCCTTCATCCCTGCTCTCTTTCCCTTCACCGTTTCACTCTGGCTTAAATAGAAAAAAGAACAGCTGATACAACTGAACCAAGCAATTATGCAGCTGTATGTCTAACGTCTTTCATGGAAGGTTTGGAAATGGAAATTACAACTAAAATAGAGCCTGATCTGTGAGGCAATAGGATTCTAGTGGACAGGCGGCATGGATTTAGTTAAGGTAGGTCTTGCCTAACGTCTTCAATTTCTCTGAACAAGCAACGGCAATAGATACCATCCGAAAATAAAATGTCAGCTTTTGATAAAGTTTCTAGTAAGCTATTCTCAGTTGCAGGTGGTCGGCTTTCAGAGAAAATGATTCGAGCTCTATCATCACGAGAGAGGCAAAGGACCAAGTAGAGGCTAATTCCACGCTTAAAAGTAGAAAGAATTAAAATTGAAACGTTTGGCGTCTTCAGGTGTGAGAAATGAGCGCAAGACGAAAGGAACCTACTCCGATAACGGCTCAGGCTGGTGTAGGGTCCGGCCTGTTTAACTACAATTAGACGATACATAAATAGGCATTGTCCTTTCAAAAGCAGGCTTTTGAATTTGTTGCCAATAGTATTTTTTAGAATATACAGCACAGATTTTTGGAGTTTAAGAGATCAAAAAACATCCGTAGTAACACTTTAAACACTACATTTAGTGTTGAGAAACGTAAAGTTAATACTGACGAAACAATGCTTAACCTAAGCGAAGGCCAGAACTGAGTTAGATATTGCCTATGCTTACTGCAGAAGCAACACACAACCAAGGCACCTAAAGCTGCATTACTCGCAGAGGTAACACAGCACACTTCCTGTACTGCCTCCTCCCCTCGTGTTATGTTGTTCTTATTATTTCTAGCAATGCAGGTCATTCTAAAGGCGCACACACACAACTCTCTCCGAGTGGGCATCTTTTCAACACCACGAAATTCTCTGCCAGGTAAATATACATCTTTGGTGAAAACAAAACGACTGAAGAGAAGAAAAACGACCTCGATACAACTCCCCCCAGAACGCCAGCCGAACAAGTCTCCACAGCCGCTTCGGCTGGGTCTCTTTTCAGCTGGCGATAGATAAACCTTTACTCGATCCTTTGCGGACTTGTAAAACTTGTAATAAACATATACAGTATATAAGGTTGATGATGAGAATAAAACACGCTCACGCCAATACACAAGCACCCGCGTCTCCCCACAGCTGACAGAGAAGGAGACGACAGAGCCGCACTGACTGCACGTGTGGACAGGGGGATGAGAGAGCGCCTCCTGCTGGTAAAAGCTTACAGCACCTGGTATTCCCAGGCGGTCTCCCATCCAAGTACTGACCAGGCCCGACCCTGCTTAGCTTCCGAGATCAGACGAGATCGGGCGTGTTCAGGGTGGTGTGGCCGTAAGCGAGAGCAAGGCTCACTGGCGCCCTTCTTATAGAGAGCACCGCTCCCTCACTTGTTTTACGAAGCTGCTTTTTTTCCTTTGCGTTTTTTCTCCATCCCCCTTTCTCTCTTCACTGCCCTCGTCCCCGCTCTTTAATTTCACTCTTTCTTCCTTCCAATGAGGACGGAGCTGCGGGAGGAAGGGCGCTATAGAGGACCGCTGATCGCTGGAGAGCTGCCGCTGTGCTTTGACATCTGAGCTCTGTGGAAAACGACCTCGATACACTTCGGAAAAGCGCGACTCCCACAACGCCAGCCGAAGCGCTGGGTCTTTTTTCTTCCAGCTGGCGATAAATAAACCTTTACTCGATCCTCTGCGGACTTGTCAAACTGGCGACTATATATGTTGTTTTTTGAAAATATTTTTTTATTAAACGTATAAAGAATTTACAAATACAAATACAACCGGAGGATCAAAATGGGTACAAGAGAACAAACAGAAAAATAAACAATTAACCGCCAGAGGTAATAAGTAAGTTATATGATTCAATTGTATTTTTTACATATATTATACGTTTTCCGTGCTTTATTCTCACATTTTTAATAGAATTTAAATAGTGTTTCAGCTCCACCTTAAAAGTACTAACAAGGGGAGTATTATTGGACCATTTGGATTTATGGATGTGAAATTTACCAAGAATGATTAATAAATTGACTATAAATAAATGCTCTTTTTCCAAATTTTCTATTAAACAATACAATAAAATATCAAAATCCTTCAATCTAAAAAAAACCTTTAACTGCCTGCAAACAAAACTCTGTAAATCCGTCCAAAACAGTTCCACAAAACTACACCTCACAAATAAATGCACCAAAGATTCCTCCGGGGACTAAGAAGCAGCGAGTTACCGTTAAAAAGAACCCGAATGACTACAGAGAGTTGTAACGGTAAATACGGTGTTGTTTCCCTATGTACACCCTAAATGAGTATAAAGGGGTATTTTATAGGATTGGGACAAGACGAGCAAGATGGATATTAGATTTTAACCGAGTGCACTGAGGCCGTAGCCAGTTTCTAGACATCTACTGGGGGTAGGAATATCTGTTTACTGATTTGTAAGTAATGGGTTTCACATGCTCCTTGTATTTTCTGTTCCTTCATTCTTTACGGAGACTTATGTTTAGCACCGTTTGTTAAGTGTATGCGATTGTAAGTCTTATACTGATCATTGCCGTGATACAGGTCTCAGTGAGGGCCTATTTCTGCACGCGCTGCGTGACAGAGCCACTACCGTATTTTGGGTAGATAAAAATATCATTATATGTCATTTTTGTTTTGTTTTTTTACTAAGAACAGATCAGACCACATACTCACCTAGAAATAAAGAACCCCAGAAATATATTTGTGTCCTGTGCTGATTGTTCTTTGCCAGGCTACAGTATATAAGGTTGATGATGAGAATAAAACACGCTCACGCCAATACACAAGCACCCGCGTCTCCCCACAGCTGACAGAGAAGGAGACGACAGCGCGCACTGACTGCACGTGTGGACAGGGGGATGAGAGAGCGCGCCTCCTGCTGGTAAAAGCTTACAGCACCTGGTATTCCCAGGCGGTCTCCCATCCAAGTACTGACCAGGCCCGACCCTGCTTAGCTTCCGAGATCAGACGAGATCGGGCGTGTTCAGGGTGGTGTGGCCGTAAGCGAGAGCAGAGCTCACTGGCGCCCTTCTTATAGAGAGCACCGCTCCTTCACTTCTTTTACGACGCTGCTTTATTTCCTTTGCGTTTTTTTCTCCTTCCCCCTTTCTCTCTCTTCACTGCCTTCATCCCTGCTCTCTTTCCCTTCACTGTTTCAGTCTTGCTTAAATAGAAAAAAGAACAGCTGATACAACTGAACCAAGCAATTATGCAGCTCTATGTCTAACGTCTTTCATGGAAGGTTTGGAAATGGAAATTACAACTAAAATAGAGCCTGATCTGTGAGGCAATAGGATTCGAGTGGACAGGCGGCATTGATTTAGGCAAGGTAGGTCTTGCTTAACGTCTTCAATTTCTCTGAACAAGCAACGGCAATAGATACCATCCGAGAATAAAATGTCAGCTTTTGATAAAGTTTCTAGTAAGCTATTAATTCTCAGTTGCAGGTGGTCGGCTTTCAGAGAAAATGATTCGAGCTCTATCATCACGAGAGAGGCAAAGGACCAAGTTGAGGTTAATTCCACGCTTAAAAGTAGAAAGAATTAAAATTGAAACGTTTGGCGTCTTCAGGTGTGAGAAATGAGCGCAAGACGAAAGAAACCTACTCCGATAACGGCTCAGGCTGGTGTAGGGTCCGGCCTGTTTAACTACAATTAGACGCTTAATAAATAGGCATTGTCCTTTCAAAAGCAGGCTTTTGAATTTGTTGCCAATAGTATTTTTTTAGAATATACAGCACAGATTTTTGGAGTTTAAGAGATCAAAAAACATCCATACTGCGTAGTAACACTTTAAACACTACATTTAGTGTTGAGAAACGTAAAGTTAATACTGACGAAACAATGCTTAACCTAAGCGAAGGCCAGAACTGAGTTAGATATTGCCTATGCTTACTGCAGAAGCAACACACAACCAAGGCACCTAAAGCTGCATTACTCGCAGAGGTAACACAGCACACTTCCTGTACTGCCTCCTCCCCTCGTGTTATGTTGTTCTTATTATTTCTAGCAATGCAGGTCATTCTAAAGGCGCACACACACAACTCTCTCCGAGTGGGCATCTTTTCAACACCACGAAATTCTCTGCCAGGTAAATATACATCTTTGGTGAAAACAAAACGACTGAAGAGAAGAAAAACGACCTCGATACAACTCCCCCCAGAACGCCAGCCGAACAAGTCTCCACAGCCGCTTCGGCTGGGTCTCTTTTCAGCTGGCGATAGATAAACCTTTACTCGATCCTTTGCGGACTTGTAAAACTTGTAATAAACATATACAGTATATAAGGTTGATGATGAGAATAAAACACGCTCACGCCAATACACAAGCACCCGCGTCTCCCCACAGCTGACAGAGAAGGAGACGACAGAGCCGCACTGACTGCACGTGTGGACAGGGGGATGAGAGAGCGCCTCCTGCTGGTAAAAGCTTACAGCACCTGGTATTCCCAGGCGGTCTCCCATCCAAGTACTGACCAGGCCCGACCCTGCTTAGCTTCCGAGATCAGACGAGATCGGGCGTGTTCAGGGTGGTGTGGCCGTAAGCGAGAGCAGGGTTCACTGGCGCCCTTCTTATAGAGAGCACTGCTCCTTCACTTCTTTTACGACGCTGCTTTTTTCCTTTGCGTTTTTTCTCCATCCCCCTTTCTCTCTTCACTGCCCTCGTCCCCGCTCTTTAATTTCACTCTTTCTTCCTTCCAATGAGGACGGAGCTGCGGGAGGAAGGGCGCTATAGAGGACCGCTGATCGCTGGAGAGCTGCCGCTGTGCTTTGACATCTGAGCTCTGTGGAAAACGACCTCGATACACTTCGGAAAAGCGCGACTCCCACAACGCCAGCCGAAGCGCTGGGTCTTTTTTCTTCCAGCTGGCGATAAATAAACCTTTACTCGATCCTCTGCGGACTTGTCAAACTGGCGACTATATATGTTGTTTTTTGAAAATATTTTTTTATTAAACGTATAAAGAATTTACAAATACAAATACAACCGGAGGATCAAAATGGGTACAAGAGAACAAACAGAAAAATAAACAATTAACCGCCAGAGGTAATAAGTAAGTTATATGATTCAATTGTATTTTTTACATATATTATACGTTTTCCGTGCTTTATTCTCACATTTTTAATAGAATTTAAATAGTGTTTCAGCTCCACCTTAAAAGTACTAACAAGGGGAGTATTATTGGACCATTTGGATTTATGGATGTGAAGTTTACCAAGAATGATTAATAAATTGACTATAAATAAATGCTCTTTTTCCAAATTTTCTATTAGACAATACAATAAAATATCAAAATCCTTCAATCTAAAAAAAACCTTTAACTGCCTGCAAACAAAACTCTGTAAATCCGTCCAAAACAGTTCCACAAAACTACACCTCACAAATAAATGCACCAAAGATTCCTCCGGGGACTAAGAAGCAGCGAGTTACCGTTAAAAAGAACCCGAATGACTACAGAGAGTTGTAACGGTAAATACGGTGTTGTTTCCCTATGTACACCCTAAATGAGTATAAAGGGGTATTTTATAGGATTGGGACAAGACGAGCAAGATGGATATTAGATTTTAACCGAGTGCACTGAGGCCGTAGCCAGTTTCTAGACATCTACTGGGGGTAGGGATATCTGTTTACTGATTTGTAAGTAATGGGTTTCACATGCTCCTTGTATTTTCTGTTCCTTCATTCTTTACGGAGACTTATGTTTAGCACCGTTTGTTAAGTGTATGCGATTGAAAGTCTTATACTGATCATTGCCGTGATACAGGTCTCAGTGAGGGCCTATTTCTGCACGCGCTGCGTGACAGAGCCACTACCGTATTTTGGGTAGATAAAAATATCATTATATGTCATTTTTGTTTTGTTTTTTAACTAAGAACAGATCAGACCACATACTCACCTAGAAATAAAGAACCCCAGAAATATATTTGTGTCCTGTGCTGATTATTCTTTGCCAGGCTACAGTATATAAGGTTGATGATGAGAATAAAACACGCTCACGCCAATACACAAGCACCCGCGTCTCCCCACAGCTGACAGAGAAGGAGACGACAGAGCCGCACTGACTGCACGTGTGGACAGGGGGATGAGAGAGCGCCTCCTGCTGGTAAAAGCTTACAGCACCTGGTATTCCCAGGCGGTCTCCCATCCAAGTACTGACCAGGCCCGACCCTGCTTAGCTTCCGAGATCAGACGAGATCGGGCGTGTTCAGGGTGGTGTGGCCGTAAGCGAGAGCAGAGTTCACTGGCGCCCTTCTTATAGAGAGCACTGCTCCTTCACTTCTTTTACGACGCTGCTTTTTTTCCTTTGCGTTTTTTTCTCTCCTTCCCCCTTTCTCTCTCTTCACTGCCTTCATCCCTGCTCTCTTTCCCTTCACTGTTTCACTCTTGCTTAAATAGAAAAAAGAACAGCTGATACAACTGAACCAAGCAATTATGCAGCTCTATGTCTAACGTCTTTCATGGAAGGTTTGGAAATGGAAATTACAACTAAAATAGAGCCTGATCTGTGAGGCAATAGGATTCGAGTGGACAGGCGGCATTGATTTAGGCAAGGTAGGTCTTGCTTAACGTCTTCAATTTCTCTGAACAAGCAACGGCAATAGATACCATCCGAGAATAAAATGTCAGCTTTTGATAAAGTTTCTAGTAAGCTATTAATTCTCAGTTGCAGGTGGTCGGCTTTCAGAGAAAATGATTCGAGCTCTATCATCACGAGAGAGGCAAAGGACCAAGTAGAGGTTAATTCCACGCTTAAAAGTAGAAAGAATTAAAATTGAAACGTTTGGCGTCTTCAGGTGTGAGAAATGAGCGCAAGACGAAAGAAACCTACTCCGATAACGGCTCAGGCTGGTGTAGGGTCCGGCCTGTTTAACTACAATTAGACGATACATAAATAGGCATTGTCCTTTCAAAAGCAGGCTTTTGAATTTGTTGCCAATAGTATTTTTTTAGAATATACAGCACAGATTTTTGGAGTTTAAGAGATCAAAAAACATCCATACTGCGTAGTAACACTTCAAACACTACATTTAGTGTTGAGAAACGTAAAGTTAATACTGACGAAACAATGCTTAACCTAAGCGAAGGCCAGAACTGAGTTAGATATTGCCTATGCTTACTGCAGAAGCAACACACAACCAAGGCACCTAAAGCTGCATTACTCGCAGAGGTAACACAGCACACTTCCTGTACTGCCTCCTCCCCTCGTGTTATGTTGTTCTTATTATTTCTAGCAATGCAGGTCATTCTAAAGGCGCACACACACAGCTCTCTCCGAGTGGGCATCTTTTCAACACCACGAAATTCTCTGCCAGGTAAATATACATCTTTGGTGAAAACAAAACGACTGAAGAGAAGAAAAACGACCTCGATACAACTCCCCCCAGAACGCCAGCCGAACAAGTCTCCACAGCCGCTTCGGCTGGGTCTCTTTTCAGCTGGCGATAGATAAACCTTTACTCGATCCTTTGCGGACTTGTAAAACTGGCGACGTATACAGTATATAAGGTTGATGATGAGAATAAAACACGCTCACGCCAATACACAAGCACCCACGTCTCCCCACAGCTGACAGAGAAGGAGACGACAGAGCCGCACTGACTGCACGTGTGGACAGGGGGATGAGAGAGCGCCTCCTGCTGGTAAAAGCTTACAGCACCCGGTATTCCCAGGCGGTCTCCCATCCAAGTACTGACCAGGCCCGACCCTGCTTAGCTTCCGAGATCAGACGAGATCGGGCGTGTTCAGGGTGGTGTGGCCGTAAGCGAGAGCAGAGCTCACTGGCGCCCTTCTTATAGAGAGCACCGCTCCCTCACTTGTTTTACGAAGCTGCTTTTTTTCCTTTGCGTTTTTTCTCCATCCCCCTTTCTCTCTTCACTGCCCTCGTCCCCGCTCTTTAATTTCACTCTTTCTTCCTTCCGATGAGGACGGAGCTGCGGGAGGAAGGGCGCTATAGAGGACCGCTGATCGCTGGAGAGCTGCCGCTGTGCTTTGACATCTGAGCTCTGTGGAAAACGACCTCGATACACTTCGGAAAAGCGCGACTCCCACAACGCCAGCCGAAGCGCTGGGTCTTTTTTCTTCCAGCGGGCGATAAATAAACCTTTACTCGATCCTCTGCGGACTTGTCAAACTGGCGACTATATATGTTGTTTTTTGAAAATATTTTTTTATTAAACGTATAAAGAATTTACAAATACAAATACAACCGGAGGATCAAAATGGGTACAAGAGAACAAACAGAAAAATAAACAATTAACCGCCAGAGGTAATAAGTAAGTTATATGATTCAATTGTATTTTTTACATATATTATACGTTTTCCGTGCTTTATTCTCACATTTTTAATAGAATTTAAATAGTGTTTCAGCTCCACCTTAAAAGTACTAACAAGGGGAGTATTATTGGACCATTTGGATTTATGGATGTGAAATTTACCAAGAATGATTAATAAATTGACTATAAATAAATGCTCTTTTTCCAAATTTTCTATTAAACAATACAATAAAATATCAAAATCCTTCAATCTAAAAAAAACCTTTAACTGCCTGCAAACAAAACTCTGTAAATCCGTCCAAAACAGTTCCACAAAACTACACCTCACAAATAAATGCACCAAAGATTCCTCCGGGGACTAAGAAGCAGCGAGTTACCGTTAAAAAGAACCCGAATGACTACAGAGAGTTGTAACGGTAAATACGGTGTTGTTTCCCTATGTACACCCTAAATGAGTATAAAGGGGTATTTCATAGGATTGGGACAAGACGAGCAAGATGGATATTAGATTTTAACCGAGTGCACTGAGGCCGTAGCCAGTTTCTAGACATCTACTGGGGGTAGGGATATCTGTTTACTGATTTGTAAGTAATGGGTTTCACATGCTCCTTGTATTTTCTGTTCCTTCATTCTTTACGGAGACTTATGTTTAGCACCGTTTGTTAAGTGTATGCGATTGTAAGTCTTATACTGATCATTGCCGTGATACAGGTCTCAGTGAGGGCCTCTTTCTGCACGCGCTGCGTTACAGAGCCACTACCGTATTTTGGGTAGATAAAAATATCATTATATGTCATTTTTGTTTTTTTTTAACTAAGAACAGATCAGACCACATACTCACCTAGAAATAAAGAACCCCAGAAATATATTTGTGTCCTGTGCTGATTATTCTTTGCCAGGCTACAGTATATAAGGTTGATGATGAGAATAAAACACGCTCACGCCAATACACAAGCACCCGCGTCTCCCCACAGCTGACAGAGAGACGAAAAAGCTGCACTGCACGTGTGGACAGGGGGATGAGAGAGCGCCTCCTGCTGGTAAAAGCTTACAACACCTGGTATTCCCAGGCGGTCTCCCATCCAAGTACTGACCAGGCCCGACCCTGCTTAGCTTCCGAGATCAGACGAGATCGGGCGTGTTCAGGGTGGTGTGGCCGTAAGCGAGAGCAGAGCTCACTGGCGCCCTTCTTATAGAGAGCACCGCTCCCTCACTTGTTTTACGACGCGGCTTTTTTTCCTTTGCGTTTTTTCTCTCCTTCCCCCTTTCTCTCTCTTCACTGCCTTCATCCCTGCTCTCTTTCCCTTCACTTTTTCACTCTGGCTTAAATAGAAAAAAGAACAGCTGATACAACCGAACCAAGCAATTATGCAGCTGTATGTCTAACGTCTTTCATGGAAGGTTTGGAAATGGAAATTACAACTAAAATAGAGCCTGATCTGTGAGGCAATAGGATTCGAGTGGACAGGCGGCATGGATTTAGTTAAGGTAGGTCTTGTTTAACGTCTTCAATTTCTCTGAACAAGCAACGGCAATAGATACCATCCGAAAATAAAATGTCAGCTTTTGATAAAGTTTCTAGTAAGCTATTAATTCTCAGTTGCAGGTGGTCGGCTTTCAGAGAAAATGATTCGAGCTCTATCATCACGAGAGAGGCAAAGGACCAAGTAGAGGCTAATTCCACGCTTAAAAGTAGAAAGAATTAAAATTGAAACGTTTGGCGTCTTCAGGTGTGAGAAATGAGCGCAAGACGAAAGGAACCTACTCCGATAACGGCTCAGGCTGGTGTAGGGTCCGGCCTGTTTAACTACAATTAGACGATACATAAATAGGCATTGTCCTTTCAAAAGCAGGCTTTTGAATTTGTTGCCAATAGTATTTTTTAGAATATACAGCACAGATTTTTGGAGTTTAAGAGATCAAAAAACATCCATACTGCGTAGTAACACTTCAAACAGTACATTTAGTGTTGAGAAACGTAAAGTTAATACTGACGAAACAATGCTTAACCTAAGCGAAGGCCAGAACTGAGTTCGATATTGCCTATGCTTACTGCAGAAGCAACACACAACCAAGGCACCTAAAGCTGCATTACTCGCAGATGTAACACAGCACACTTCCTGTACTGCCTCCTCCCCTCGGGTTATGTTGTTCTTATTATTTCTAGCAATGCAGGTCATTCTAAAGGCGCACACACACAACTCTCTCCGAGTGGGCATCTTTTCAACACCACGAAATTCTCTGCCAGGTAAATATACATCTTTGGTGAAAACAAAACGACTGAAGAGAAGAAAAACGACCTCGATACAACTCCCCCCAGAACGCCAGCCGAACAAGTCTCCACAGCCGCTTCGGCTGGGTCTCTTTTCAGCTGGCGATAGATAAACCTTTACTCGATCCTTTGCGGACTTGTAAAACTTGTAATAAACATATACAGTATATAAGGTTGATGATGAGAATAAAACACGCTCACGCCAATACACAAGCACCCGCGTCTCCCCACAGCTGACAGAGAAGGAGACGACAGAGCCGCACTGACTGCACGTGTGGACAGGGGGATGAGAGAGCGCCTCCTGCTGGTAAAAGCTTACAGCACCTGGTATTCCCAGGCGGTCTCCCATCCAAGTACTGACCAGGCCCGACCCTGCTTAGCTTCCGAGATCAGACGAGATCGGGCGTGTTCAGGGTGGTGTGGCCGTAAGCGAGAGCAAGGCTCACTGGCGCCCTTCTTATAGAGAGCACCGCTCCCTCACTTGTTTTACGAAGCTGCTTTTTTTCCTTTGCGTTTTTTCTCCATCCCCCTTTCTCTCTTCACTGCCCTCGTCCCCGCTCTTTAATTTCACTCTTTCTTCCTTCCAATGAGGACGGAGCTGCGGGAGGAAGGGCGCTATAGAGGACCGCTGATCGCTGGAGAGCTGCCGCTGTGCTTTGACATCTGAGCTCTGTGGAAAACGACCTCGATACACTTCGGAAAAGCGCGACTCCCACAACGCCAGCCGAAGCGCTGGGTCTTTTTTCTTCCAGCTGGCGATAAATAAACCTTTACTCGATCCTCTGCGGACTTGTCAAACTGGCGACTATATATGTTGTTTTTTGAAAATATTTTTTTATTAAACGTATAAAGAATTTACAAATACAAATACAACCGGAGGATCAAAATGGGTACAAGAGAACAAACAGAAAAATAAACAATTAACCGCCAGAGGTAATAAGTAAGTTATATGATTCAATTGTATTTTTTACATATATTATACGTTTTCCGTGCTTTATTCTCACATTTTTAATAGAATTTAAATAGTGTTTCAGCTCCACCTTAAAAGTACTAACAAGGGGAGTATTATTGGACCATTTGGATTTATGGATGTGAAGTTTACCAAGAATGATTAATAAATTGACTATAAATAAATGCTCTTTTTCCAAATTTTCTATTAAACAATACAATAAAATATCAAAATCCTTCAATCTAAAAAAAACCTTTAACTGCCTGCAAACAAAACTCTGTAAATCCGTCCAAAACAGTTCCACAAAACTACACCTCACAAATAAATGCACCAAAGATTCCTCCGGGGACTAAGAAGCAGCGAGTTACCGTTAAAAAGAACCCGAATGACTACAGAGAGTTGTAACGGTAAATACGGTGTTGTTTCCCTATGTACACCCTAAATGAGTATAAAGGGGTATTTTATAGGATTGGGACAAGACGAGCAAGATGGATATTAGATTTTAACCGAGTGCACTGAGGCCGTAGCCAGTTTCTAGACATCTACTGGGGGTAGGAATATCTGTTTACTGATTTGTAAGTAATGGGTTTCACATGCTCCTTGTATTTTCTGTTCCTTCATTCTTTACGGAGACTTATGTTTAGCACCGTTTGTTAAGTGTATGCGATTGTAAGTCTTATACTGATCATTGCCGTGATACAGGTCTCAGTGAGGGCCTATTTCTGCACGCGCTGCGTGACAGAGCCACTACCGTATTTTGGGTAGATAAAAATATCATTATATGTCATTTTTGTTTTTTTTTAACTAAGAACAGATCAGACCACATACTCACCTAGAAATAAAGAACCCCAGAAATATATTTGTGTCCTGTGCTGATTATTCTTTGCCAGGCTACAGTATATAAGGTTGATGATGAGAATAAAACACGCTCACGTCAATACACAAGCACCCGCGTCTCCCCACAGCTGACAGAGAAGGAGACGACAGCGCCGCACTGACTGCACGTGTGGACAGGGGGATGAGAGAGCGCCTCCTGCTGGTAAAAGCTTACAGCACCTGGTATTCCCAGGCGGTCTCCCATCCAAGTACTGACCAGGCCCGACCCTGCTTAGCTTCCGAGATCAGACGAGATCGGGCGTGTTCAGGGTGGTGTGACCGTAAGCGAGAGCAAGGCTCACTGGCGCCCTTCTTATAGAGAGCACCGCTCCCTCACTTCTTTTACGACGCGGCTTTTTTTCCTTTGCGTTTTTTTCTCTCCTTCCCCCTTTCTCTCTCTTCACTGCCTTCATCCCTGCTCTCTTTCCCTTCACTGTTTCACTCTTGCTTAAATAGAAAAAAGAACAGCTGATACAACTGAACCAAGCAATTATGCAGCTCTATGTCTAACGTCTTTCATGGAAGGTTTGGAAATGGAAATTACAACTAAAATAGAGCCTGATCTGTGAGGCAATAGGATTCGAGTGGACAGGCGGCATTGATTTAGGCAAGGTAGGTCTTGCTTAACGTCTTCAATTTCTCTGAACAAGCAACGGCAATAGATACCATCCGAGAATAAAATGTCAGCTTTTGATAAAGTTTCTAGTAAGCTATTAATTCTCAGTTGCAGGTGGTCGGCTTTCAGAGAAAATGATTCGAGCTCTATCATCACGAGAGAGGCAAAGGACCAAGTTGAGGTTAATTCCACGCTTAAAAGTAGAAAGAATTAAAATTGAAACGTTTGGCGTCTTCAGGTGTGAGAAATGAGCGCAAGACGAAAGAAACCTACTCCGATAACGGCTCAGGCTGGTGTAGGGTCCGGCCTGTTTAACTACAATTAGACGCTTAATAAATAGGCATTGTCCTTTCAAACGCAGGCTTTTGAATTTGTTGCCAATAGTATTTTTTTAGAATATACAGCACAGATTTTTGGAGTTTAAGAGATCAAAAAACATCCATACTGCGTAGTAACACTTTAAACACTACATTTAGTGTTGAGAAACGTAAAGTTAATACTGACGAAACAATGCTTAACCTAAGCGAAGGCCAGAACTGAGTTAGATATTGCCTATGCTTACTGCAGAAGCAACACACAACCAAGGCACCTAAAGCTGCATTACTCGCAGAGGTAACACAGCACACTTCCTGTACTGCCTCCTCCCCTCGTGTTATGTTGTTCTTATTATTTCTAGCAATGCAGATCATTCTAAAGGCGCACACACACAACTCTCTCCGAGTGGGCATCTTTTCAACACCACGAAATTCTCTGCCAGGTAAATATACATCTTTGGTGAAAACAAAACGACTGAAGAGAAGAAAAACGACCTCGATACAACTCCCCCCAGAACGCCAGCCGAACAAGTCTCCACAGCCGCTTCGGCTGGGTCTCTTTTCAGCTGGCGATAGATAAACCTTTACTCGATCCTTTGCGGACTTGTAAAACTTGTAATAAACATATACAGTATATAAGGTTGATGATGAGAATAAAACACGCTCACGCCAATACACAAGCACCCGCGTCTCCCCACAGCTGACAGAGAAGGAGACGACAGAGCCGCACTGACTGCACGTGTGGACAGGGGGATGAGAGAGCGCCTCCTGCTGGTAAAAGCTTACAGCACCTGGTATTCCCAGGCGGTCTCCCATCCAAGTACTGACCAGGCCCGACCCTGCTTAGCTTCCGAGATCAGACGAGATCGGGCGTGTTCAGGGTGGTGTGGCCGTAAGCGAGAGCAAGGCTCACTGGCGCCCTTCTTATAGAGAGCACCGCTCCCTCACTTGTTTTACGAAGCTGCTTTTTTTCCTTTGCGTTTTTTCTCCATCCCCCTTTCTCTCTTCACTGCCCTCGTCCCCGCTCTTTAATTTCACTCTTTCTTCCTTCCAATGAGGACGGAGCTGCGGGAGGAAGGGCGCTATAGAGGACCGCTGATCGCTGGAGAGCTGCCGCTGTGCTTTGACATCTGAGCTCTGTGGAAAACGACCTCGATACACTTCGGAAAAGCGCGACTCCCACAACGCCAGCCGAAGCGCTGGGTCTTTTTTCTTCCAGCTGGCGATAAATAAACCTTTACTCGATCCTCTGCGGACTTGTCAAACTGGCGACTATATATGTTGTTTTTTGAAAATATTTTTTTATTAAACGTATAAAGAATTTACAAATACAAATACAACCGGAGGATCAAAATGGGTACAAGAGAACAAACAGAAAAATAAACAATTAACCGCCAGAGGTAATAAGTAAGTTATATGATTCAATTGTATTTTTTACATATATTATACGTTTTCCGTGCTTTATTCTCACATTTTTAATAGAATTTAAATAGTGTTTCAGCTCCACCTTAAAAGTACTAACAAGGGGAGTATTATTGGACCATTTGGATTTATGGATGTGAAATTTACCAAGAATGATTAATAAATTGACTATAAATAAATGCTCTTTTTCCAAATTTTCTATTAAACAATACAATAAAATATCAAAATCCTTCAATCTAAAAAAAACCTTTAACTGCCTGCAAACAAAACTCTGTAAATCCGTCCAAAACAGTTCCACAAAACTACACCTCACAAATAAATTCACCAAAGATTCCTCTGGGGACTAAGAAGCAGCGAGTTACCGTTAAAAAGAACCCGAATGACTACAGAGAGTTGTAACGGTAAATACGGTGTTGTTTCCCTATGTACACCCTAAATGAGTATAAAGGGGTATTTTATAGGATTGGGACAAGACGAGCAAGATGGATATTAGATTTCAACCGAGTGCACTGAGCCCGTAGCCAGTTTCTAGACATCTACTGGGGGTAGGGATATCTGTTCACTGATTTGTAAGTAATGGGTTTCACATGCTCCTTGTATTTTCTGTTCCTTCATTCTTTACAGAGACTTATGTTTAGCACCGTTTGTTAAGTGTATGCGATTGAAAGTCTTATACTGATCATTGCCGTGATACAGGTCTCAGTGAGGGCCTATTTCTGCACGCGCTGCGTGACAGAGCCACTACCGTATTTTGGGTAGATAAAAATATCATTATATGTCATTTTTGTTTTTTTTTAACTAAGAACAGATCAGACCACATACTCACCTAGAAATAAAGAACCCCAGAAATATATTTGTGTCCTGTGCTGATTATTCTTTGCCAGGCTACAGTATATAAGGTTGATGATGAGAATAAAACACGCTCACGCCAATACACAAGCACCCGCGTCTCCCCACAGCTGACAGAGAAGGAGACGACAGCGCCGCACTGACTGCACGTGTGGACAGGGGGATGAGAGAGCGCCTCCTGCTGGTAAAAGCTTACAGCACCTGGTATTCCCAGGCGGTCTCCCATCCAAGTACTGACCAGGCCCGACCCTGCTTAGCTTCCGAGATCAGACGAGATCGGGCGTGTTCAGGGTGGTGTGGCCGTAAGCGAGAGCAGAGCTCACTGGCGCCCTTCTTATAGAGAGCACCGCTCCCTCACTTGTTTTACGACGCGGCTTTTTTTCCTTTGCGTTTTTTCTCTCCTTCCCCCTTTCTCTCTCTTCACTGCCTTCATCCCTGCTCTCTTTCCCTTCACTTTTTCACTCTGGCTTAAATAGAAAAAAGAACAGCTGATACAACCGAACCAAGCAATTATGCAGCTGTATGTCTAACGTCTTTCATGGAAGGTTTGGAAATGGAAATTACAACTAAAATAGAGCCTGATCTGTGAGGCAATAGGATTCGAGTGGACAGGCGGCATGGATTTAGTTAAGGTAGGTCTTGTTTAACGTCTTCAATTTCTCTGAACAAGCAACGGCAATAGATACCATCCGAAAATAAAATGTCAGCTTTTGATAAAGTTTCTAGTAAGCTATTAATTCTCAGTTGCAGGTGGTCGGCTTTCAGAGAAAATGATTCGAGCTCTATCATCACGAGAGAGGCAAAGGACCAAGTAGAGGCTAATTCCACGCTTAAAAGTAGAAAGAATTAAATTGAAACGTTTGGCGTCTTCAGGTGTGAGAAATGAGCGCAAGACGAAAGGAACCTACTCCGATAACGGCTCAGGCTGGTGTAGGGTCCGGCCTGTTTAACTACAATTAGACGATACATAAATAGGCATTGTCCTTTCAAAAGCAGGCTTTTGAATTTGTTGCCAATAGTATTTTTTAGAATATACACCACAGATTTTTGGAGTTTAAGAGATCAAAAAACATCCATACTGCGTAGTAACACTTCAAACACTACATTTAGTGTTGAGAAACGTAAAGTTAATACTGACGAAACAATGCTTAACCTAAGCGAAGGCCAGAACTGAGTTCGATATTGCCTATGCTTACTGCAGAAGCAACACACAACCAAGGCACCTAAAGCTGCATTACTCGCAGATGTAACACAGCACACTTCCTGTACTGCCTCCTCCCCTCGTGTTATGTTGTTCTTATTATTTCTAGCAATGCAGGTCATTCTAAAGGCGCACACACACAACTCTCTCCGAGTGGGCATCTTTTCAACACCACGAAATTCTTTGCCAGGTGAATATACATCTTTGATAAAAACAAAACGACTGAAGAGAAGAAAAACGACCTCGATACAACTCCCCCCAGAACGCCAGCCGAACAAGTCTCCACAGCCGCTTCGACTGGGTCTCTTTTCAGCTGGCGATAGATAAACCTTTACTCGATCCTTTGCGGACTTGTAAAACTTGTAATAAACATATACAGTATATAAGGTTGATGATGAGAATAAAACACGCTCACGCCAATACACAAGCACCCGCGTCTCCCCACAGCTGACAGAGAAGGAGACGACAGCGCCGCACTGACTGCACGTGTGAACAGGGGGATGAGAGAGCGCCTCCTGCTGGTAAAAGCTTACAGCACCTGGTATTCCCAGGCGGTCTCCCATCCAAGTACTGACCAGGCCCGACCCTGCTTAGCTTCCGAGATCAGACGAGATCGGGCGTGTTCAGGGTGGTGTGGCCGTAAGCGAGAGCAGAGCTCACTGGCGCCCTTCTTATAGAGAGCACCGCTCCCTCACTTGTTTTACGACGCGGCTTTTTTTCCTTTGCGTTTTTTCTCTCCTTCCCCCTTTCTCTCTCTTCACTGCCTTCATCCCTGCTCTCTTTCCCTTCACTTTTCCACTCTGGCTTAAATAGAAAAAAGAACAGCTGATACAACCGAACCAAGCAATTATGCAGCTGTATGTCTAACGTCTTTCATGGAAGGTTTGGAAATGGAAATTACAACTAAAATAGAGCCTGATCTGTGAGGCAATAGGATTCGAGTGGACAGGCGGCATGGATTTAGTTAAGGTAGGTCTTGTTTAACGTCTTCAATTTCTCTGAACAAGCAACGGCAATAGATACCATCCGAAAATAAAATGTCAGCTTTTGATAAAGTTTCTAGTAAGCTATTAATTCTCAGTTGCAGGTGGTCGGCTTTCAGAGAAAATGATTCGAGCTCTATCATCACGAGAGAGGCAAAGGACCAAGTAGAGGCTAATTCCACGCTTAAAAGTAGAAAGAATTAAAATTGAAACGTTTGGCGTCTTCAGGTGTGAGAAATGAGCGCAAGACGAAAGGAACCTACTCCGATAACGGCTCAGGCTGGTGTAGGGTCCGGCCTGTTTAACTACAATTAGACGATACATAAATAGGCATTGTCCTTTCAAAAGCAGGCTTTTGAATTTGTTGCCAATAGTATTTTTTAGAATATACAGCACAGATTTTTGGAGTTTAAGAGATCAAAAAACATCCATACTGCGTAGTAACACTTCAAACAGTACATTTAGTGTTGAGAAACGTAAAGTTAATACTGACGAAACAATGCTTAACCTAAGCGAAGGCCAGAACTGAGTTCGATATTGCCTATGCTTACTGCAGAAGCAACACACAACCAAGGCACCTAAAGCTGCATTACTCGCAGATGTAACACAGCACACTTCCTGTACTGCCTCCTCCCCTCGGGTTATGTTGTTCTTATTATTTCTAGCAATGCAGGTCATTCTAAAGGCGCACACACACAACTCTCTCCGAGTGGGCATCTTTTCAACACCACGAAATTCTCTGCCAGGTAAATATACATCTTTGGTGAAAACAAAACGACTGAAGAGAAGAAAAACGACCTCGATACAGAACGCCAGCCGAACAAGTCTCCACAGCCGCTTCGACTGGGTCTCTTTTCAGCTGGCGATAGATAAACCTTTACTCGATCCTTTGCGGACTTTTAAAACTTGTAATAAACATATACAGTATATAAGGTTGATGATGAGAATAAAACACGCTCACGCCAATACACAAGCACCCGCGTCTCCCCACAGCTGACAGAGAGACGAAAAAGCTGCACTGCACGTGTGGACAGGGGGATGAGAGAGCGCCTCCTGCTGGTAAAAGCTTACAGCACCTGGTATTCCCAGGCGGTCTCCCATCCAAGTACTGACCAGGCCCGACCCTGCTTAGCTTCCGAGATCAGACGAGATCGGGCGTGTTCAGGGTGGTGTGGCCGTAAGCGAGAGCAGAGCTCACTGGCGCCCTTCTTATAGAGAGCACCGCTCCCTCACTTGTTTTACGACGCGGCTTTTTTTCCTTTGCGTTTTTTCTCTCCTTCCCCCTTTCTCTCTCTTCACTGCCTTCATCCCTGCTCTCTTTCCCTTCACTTTTTCACTCTGGCTTAAATAGAAAAAAGAACAGCTGATACAACCGAACCAAGCAATTATGCAGCTGTATGTCTAACGTCTTTCATGGAAGGTTTGGAAATGGAAATTACAACTAAAATAGAGCCTGATCTGTGAGGCAATAGGATTCGAGTGGACAGGCGGCATGGATTTAGTTAAGGTAGGTCTTGTTTAACGTCTTCAATTTCTCTGAACAAGCAACGGCAATAGATACCATCCGAAAATAAAATGTCAGCTTTTGATAAAGTTTCTAGTAAGCTATTAATTCTCAGTTGCAGGTGGTCGGCTTTCAGAGAAAATGATTCGAGCTCTATCATCACGAGAGAGGCAAAGGACCAAGTAGAGGCTAATTCCACGCTTAAAAGTAGAAAGAATTAAATTGAAACGTTTGGCGTCTTCAGGTGTGAGAAATGAGCGCAAGACGAAAGGAACCTACTCCGATAACGGCTCAGGCTGGTGTAGGGTCCGGCCTGTTTAACTACAATTAGACGATACATAAATAGGCATTGTCCTTTCAAAAGCAGGCTTTTGAATTTGTTGCCAATAGTATTTTTTAGAATATACAGCACAGATTTTTGGAGTTTAAGAGATCAAAAAACATCCATACTGCGTAGTAACACTTCAAACACTACATTTAGTGTTGAGAAACGTAAAGTTAATACTGACGAAACAATGCTTAACCTAAGCGAAGGCCAGAACTGAGTTCGATATTGCCTATGCTTACTGCAGAAGCAACACACAACCAAGGCACCTAAAGCTGCATTACTCGCAGATGTAACACAGCACACTTCCTGTACTGCCTCCTCCCCTCGTGTTATGTTGTTCTTATTATTTCTAGCAATGCAGGTCATTCTAAAGGCGCACACACACAACTCTCTCCGAGTGGGCATCTTTTCAACACCACGAAATTCTCTGCCAGGTAAATATACATCTTTGGTGAAAACAAAACGACTGAAGAGAAGAAAAACGACCTCGATACAACTCCCCCCAGAACGCCAGCCGAACAAGTCTCCACAGCCGCTTCGGCTGGGTCTCTTTTCAGCTGGCGATAGATAAACCTTTACTCGATCCTTTGCGGACTTGTAAAACTTGTAATAAACATATACAGTATATAAGGTTGATGATGAGAATAAAACACGCTCACGCCAATACACAAGCACCCGCGTCTCCCCACAGCTGACAGAGAAGGAGACGACAGAGCCGCACTGACTGCACGTGTGGACAGGGGGATGAGAGAGCGCCTCCTGCTGGTAAAAGCTTACAGCACCTGGTATTCCCAGGCGGTCTCCCATCCAAGTACTGACCAGGCCCGACCCTGCTTAGCTTCCGAGATCAGACGAGATCGGGCGTGTTCAGGGTGGTGTGGCCGTAAGCGAGAGCAAGGCTCACTGGCGCCCTTCTTATAGAGAGCACCGCTCCCTCACTTGTTTTACGACGCGGCTTTTTTTCCTTTGCGTTTTTTCTCCATCCCCCTTTCTCTCTTCACTGCCCTCGTCCCCGCTCTTTAATTTCACTCTTTCTTCCTTCCGATGAGGACGGAGCTGCGGGAGGAAGGGCGCTATAGAGGACCGCTGATCGCTGGAGAGCTGCCGCTGTGCTTTGACATCTGAGCTCTGTGGAAAACGACCTCGATACACTTCGGAAAAGCGCGACTCCCACAACGCCAGCCGAAGCGCTGGGTCTTTTTTCTTCCAGCTGGCGATAAATAAACCTTTACTCGATCCTCTGCGGACTTGTCAAACTGGCGACTATATATGTTGTTTTTTGAAAATATTTTTTTATTAAACGTATAAAGAATTTACAAATACAAATACAACCGGAGGATCAAAATGGGTACAAGAGAACAAACAGAAAAATAAACAATTAACCGCCAGAGGTAATAAGTAAGTTATATGATTCAATTGTATTTTTTACATATATTATACGTTTTCCGTGCTTTATTCTCACATTTTTAATAGAATTTAAATAGTGTTTCAGCTCCACCTTAAAAGTACTAACAAGGGGAGTATTATTGGACCATTTGGATTTATGGATGTGAAATTTACCAAGAATGATTAATAAATTGACTATAAATAAATGCTCTTTTTCCAAATTTTCTATTAAACAATACAATAAAATATCAAAATCCTTCAATCTAAAAAAAACCTTTAACTGCCTGCAAACAAAACTCTGTAAATCCGTCCAAAACAGTTCCACAAAACTACACCTCACAAATAAATGCACCAAAGATTCCTCCGGGGACTAAGAAGCAGCGAGTTACCGTTAAAAAGAACCCGAATGACTACAGAGAGTTGTAACGGTAAATACGGTGTTGTTTCCCTATGTACACCCTAAATGAGTATAAAGGGGTATTTTATAGGATTGGGACAAGACGAGCAAGATGGATATTAGATTTTAACCGAGTGCACTGAGGCCGTAGCCAGTTTCTAGACATCTACTGGGGGTAGGGATATCTGTTTACTGATTTGTAAGTAATGGGTTTCACATGCTCCTTGTATTTTCTGTTCCTTCATTCTTTACGGAGACTTATGTTTAGCACCGTTTGTTAAGTGTATGCGATTGAAAGTCTTATACTGATCATTGCCGTGATACAGGTCTCAGTGAGGGCCTATTTCTGCACGCGCTGCGTGACAGAGCCACTACCGTATTTTGGGTAGATAAAAATATCATTATATGTCATTTTTGTTTTTTTTTAACTAAGAACAGATCAGACCACATACTCACCTAGAAATAAAGAACCCCAGAAATATATTTGTGTCCTGTGCTGATTATTCTTTGCCAGGCTACAGTATATAAGGTTGATGATGAGAATAAAACACGCTCACGTCAATACACAAGCACCCGCGTCTCCCCACAGCTGACAGAGAAGGAGACGACAGAGCCGCACTGACTGCACGTGTGAACAGGGGGATGAGAGAGCGCGCCTCCTGCTGGTAAAAGCTTACAGCACCTGGTATTCCCAGGCGGTCTCCCATCCAAGTACTGACCAGGCCCGACCCTGCTTAGCTTCCGAGATCAGACGAGATCGGGCGTGTTCAGGGTGGTGTGGCCGTAAGCGAGAGCAGAGCTCACTGGCGCCCTTCTTATAGAGAGCACTGCTCCTTCACTTCTTTTACGACGCTGCTTTTTTTCCTTTGCGTTTTTTTCTCTCCTTCCCCCTTTCTCTCTCTTCACTGCCTTCATCCCTGCTCTCTTTCCCTTCACTGTTTCACTCTTGCTTAAATAGAAAAAAGAACAGCTGATACAACTGAACCAAGCAATTATGCAGCTCTATGTCTAACGTCTTTCATGGAAGGTTTGGAAATGGAAATTACAACTAAAATAGAGCCTGATCTGTGAGGCAATAGGATTCTAGTGGACAGGCGGCATTGATTTAGGCAAGGTAGGTCTTGCTTAACGTCTTCAATTTCTCTGAACAAGCAACGGCAATAGATACCATCCGAGAATAAAATGTCAGCTTTTGATAAAGTTTCTAGTAAGCTATTAATTCTCAGTTGTGTAACGAACAGTTCTTTCCGGACCCTATGCGGACGACACAATCCGACGAAGTGGGGGAACACTGGGGAAACGTCATGCAGGAAAACAGGGCTGAAGACAGGGGGGCGTGTCCAAGGTGCGCTGGTGCACGGGGGAGGTGTGGCCGAGGCGAACAATCCCAAAGAATAATCCATAGAGTATCCAAAACACGAAGGTAAGTCCAAAACCAGGAGATCCATCAGAACTCGGAATTAAAAACCACGAAGGCCGGGTCGGAACCGGCGGACGGGAAACAGGAACGGGAACGGAGGTTAAAACCTTAACGGGACCAGGCGCTTCCTGGTCCCGGACTCGCACGATATGGAAATCAGATGCAGAGCCCGGAAGAGCGTCAGCGCCTGGCTTTTAAGGTGGGCAGGGAATGGGAAACAGGTGCAGAGAATGAAGTCTTTAGTGAAAGGGCTGGAGCACCCTTAAGGAGGGGGGACTATAGTCGTGACAAGTTGCAGGTGGTCGGCTTTCAGAGAAAATGATTCGAGCTCTATCATCACGAGAGAGGCAAAGGACCAAGTAGAGGTTAATTCCACGCTTAAAAGTAGAAAGAATTAAAATTGAAACGTTTGGCGTCTTCAGGCGTGAGAAATGAGCGCAAGACGAAAGAAACCTACTCCGATAACGGCTCAGGCTGGTGTAGGGTCCGGCCTGTTTAACTACAATTAGACGCTTAATAAATAGGCATTGTCCTTTCAAAAGCAGGCTTTTGAATTTGTTGCCAATAGTATTTTTTTAGAATATACAGCACAGATTTTTGGAGTTTAAGAGATAAAAAAACATCCATACTGCGTAGTAACACTTTAAACACTACATTTAGTGTTGAGAAACGTAAAGTTAATACTGACGAAACAATGCTTAACCTAAGCGAAGGCCAGAACTGAGTTAGATATTGCCTATGCTTACTGCAGAAGCAACACACAACCAAGGCACCTAAAGCTGCATTACTCGCAGATGTAACACAGCACACTTCCTGTACTGCCTCCTCCCCTCGTGTTATGTTGTTCTTATTATTTCTAGCAATGCAGGTCATTCTAAAGGCGCACACACACAACTCTCTCCGAGTGGGCATCTTTTCAACACCACGAAATTCTCTGCCAGGTAAATATACATCTTTGGTGAAAACAAAACGACTGAAGAGAAGAAAAACGACCTCGATACAACTCCCCCCAGAACGCCAGCCGAACAAGTCTCCACAGCCGCTTCGGCTGGGTCTCTTTTCAGCTGGCGATAGATAAACCTTTACTCGATCCTTTGCGGACTTGTAAAACTTGTAATAAACATATACAGTATATAAGGTTGATGATGAGAATAAAACACGCTCACGCCAATACACAAGCACCCGCGTCTCCCCACAGCTGACAGAGAAGGAGACGACAGCGCCGCACTGACTGCACGTGTGGACAGGGGGATGAGAGAGCGCCTCCTGCTGGTAAAAGCTTACAGCACCCGGTATTCCCAGGCGGTCTCCCATCCAAGTACTGACCAGGCCCGACCCTGCTTAGTTTCCGAGATCAGACGAGATCGGGCGTGTTCAGGGTGGTGTGGCCGTAAGCGAGAGCAGAGCTCACTGGCGCCCTTCTTATAGAGAGCACCGCTCCCTCACTTGTTTTACGAAGCTGCTTTTTTTCCTTTGCGTTTTTTCTCCATCCCCCTTTCTCTCTTCACTGCCCTCGTCCCCGCTCTTTAATTTCACTCTTTCTTCCTTCCAATGAGGACGGAGCTGCGGGAGGAAGGGCGCTATAGAGGACCGCTGATCGCTGGAGAGCTGCCGCTGTGCTTTGACATCTGAGCTCTGTGGAAAACGACCTCGATACACTTCGGAAAAGCGCGACTCCCACAACGCCAGCCGAAGCGCTGGGTCTTTCTTCTTCCAGCTGGCGATAAATAAACCTTTACTCGATCCTCTGCGGACTTGTCAAACTGGCGACTATATATGTTGTTTTTTGAAAATATTTTTTTATTAAACGTATAAAGAATTTACAAATACAAATACAACCGGAGGATCAAAATGGGTACAAGAGAACAAACAGAAAAATAAACAATTAACCGCCAGAGGTAATAAGTAAGTTATATGATTCAATTGTATTTTTTACATATATTATACGTTTTCCGTGCTTTATTCTCACATTTTTAATAGAATTTAAATAGTGTTTCAGCTCCACCTTAAAAGTACTAACAAGGGGAGTATTATTGGACCATTTGGATTTATGGATGTGAAATTTACCAAGAATGATTAATAAATTGACTATAAATAAATGCTCTTTTTCCAAATTTTCTATTAAACAATACAATAAAATATCAAAATCCTTCAATCTAAAAAAAACCTTTAACTGCCTGCAAACAAAACTCTGTAAATCCGTCCAAAACAGTTCCACAAAACTACACCTCACAAATAAATGCACCAAAGATTCCTCCGGGGACTAAGAAGCAGCGAGTTACCGTTAAAAAGAACCCGAATGACTACAGAGAGTTGTAACGGTAAATACGGTGTTGTTTCCCTATGTACACCCTAAATGAGTATAAAGGGGTATTTTATAGGATTGGGACAAGACGAGCAAGATGGATATTAGATTTTAACCGAGTGCACTGAGGCCGTAGCCAGTTTCTAGACATCTACTGGGGGTAGGGATATCTGTTTACTGATTTGTAAGTAATGGGTTTCACATGCTCCTTGTATTTTCTGTTCCTTCATTCTTTACGGAGACTTATGTTTAGCACCGTTTGTTAAGTGTATGCGATTGTAAGTCTTATACTGATCATTGCCGTGATACAGGTCTCAGTGAGGGCCTATTTCTGCACGCGCTGCGTGACAGAGCCACTACCGTATTTTGGGTAGATAAAAATATCATTATATGTCATTTTTGTTTTGTTTTTTAACTAAGAACAGATCAGACCACATACTCACCTAGAAATAAAGAACCCCAGAAATATATTTGTGTCCTGTGCTGATTATTCTTTGCCAGGCTACGGTATATAAGGTTGATGATGAGAATAAAACACGCTCACGTCAATACACAAGCACCCGCGTCTCCCCACAGCTGACAGAGAAGGAGACGACAGAGCCGCACTGACTGCACGTGTGGACAGGGGGATGAGAGAGCGCCTCCTGCTGGTAAAAGCTTACAGCACCTGGTATTCCCAGGCGGTCTCCCATCCAAGTACTGACCAGGCCCGACCCTGCTTAGCTTCCGAGATCAGACGAGATCGGGCGTGTTCAGGGTGGTGTGGCCGTAAGCGAGAGCAGAGCTCACTGGCGCCCTTCTTATAGAGAGGACCGCTCCTTCACTTCTTTTACGACGCGGCTTTTTTTCCTTTGCGTTTTTTTCTCTCCTTCCCCCTTTCTCTCTCTTCACTGCCTTCATCCCTGCTCTCTTTCCCTTCACTATTTCACTCTGGCTTAAATAGAAAAAAGAACAGCTGATACAACTGAACCAAGCAATTATGCAGCTGTATGTCTAACGTCTTTCATGGAAGGTTTGGAAATGGAAATTACAACTAAAATAGAGCCTGATCTGTGAGGCAATAGGATTCGAGTGGACAGGCGGCATGGATTTAGTTAAGGTACGTCTTGCTTAACGTCTTCAATTTCTCTGAACAAGCAACGGCAATAGATACCATCCGAAAATAAAATGTCAGCTTTTGATAAAGTTTCTAGTAAGCTATTAATTCTCAGTTGCAGGTGGTCGGCTTTCAGAGAAAATGATTCGAGCTCTATCATCAAACGAGAGGCAAAGGACCAAGTAGAGGCTAATTCCACGCTTAAAAGTAGAAAGAATTAAATTGAAACGTTTGGCGTCTTCAGGTGTGAGAAATGAGCGCAAGACGAAAGGAACCTACTCCGATAACGGCTCAGGCTGGTGTAGGGTCCGGCCTGTTTAACTACAATTAGACGATAAATAAATAGGCATTGTCCTTTCAAAAGCAGGCTTTTGAATTTGTTGCCAATAGTATTTTTTAGAATATACAGCACAGATTTTTGGAGTTTAAGAGATCAAAAAACATCCATACTGCGTAGTAACACTTTAAACACTACATTTAGTGTTGAGAAACGTAAAGTTAATACTGACGAAACAATGCTTAACCTAAGCGAAGGCCAGAAATGAATTAGATATTGCAGAAGCAACACACAACCAAGGCACCTAAAGCTGCATTACTCGCAGATGTAACACAGCACACTTCCTGTACTGCCTCCTCCCCTCGTGTTCGGTTGTTCCTGTGTCGTCACGCTTCCGTTGCCATGATCAAGACACCCGATTGGCTCATTCCTCCCCGCGGGGGGGGGGAAAGCGGGACAGAGGGCGCGAGCCCGGCGCCGGCTGTTGGAGGCGACGTTTTGTTGTCATGGAAACCGGGGAAGCGCAGGTACGGGTCTTGCAGAAAGACGGCGGCCGCACCGAGAGAACAGGCGGAGGGGAGCGATAATCTGGGTCGGGGAGTGTGTGTGTATCCATCAGTACACACGCACCCCGTCCGCCGGGGGGGGATGCGCCGAAAACACAAGCAGGACAACTTGCCCTCTGAGAGTCGGGAGCGCCGCCGTTTTGGGAAACTTTATCCCCTAGTGCTACCTGGTAAGTTCTGTTCCGGTCCTACAACCGCAGTACAACATCAGCCACATGTTGCAGCAGTGTAGCACTTACTGGGCACATACAGTATACATATTGTGATTTAGCTAGGCTTTGATCTGGTACTGTTAATACTCAGTGAGTATTAACATCTGTTGCTAACGTTTTACACATCCATCTAGCATGTCAATACCGTTTGAAACCCACGGACGTCTTGCGCTACGAGAAGTCGTGAGTCTAAAGACGTAACAGCAACTGCGAGTCGTCACCTCTTGCCCAGGAGGTCCTCTTAGGCGACATCAAATAACGAACTTCTAAAGAAAGCGAAAGTCATAAAAGGTTCTTTGTGGTATTTTTTGGGGGGAAGGGTTAGGGTTTTTCTTTTTTTTTTCTTGTTGTAAACAATCCCGTCTAAGAGGACTTACAGAGGGACGGGTCGTTTTTTTTATACTTTAGAGTCGCCAGCCCACTATAAGGTTTTTGGATATTAATTAAATGTTTTTTTGGGAATCATTCAATTCATTGTTTATTCACAATTCAAGTCTCTTTTGCTGTTGTATAAGTACTAATTCACCTCATTAGTTGGAGAAAGAATTAGGTTCAAGTGTTGTCAGGTGTTGAATGTCCTGCCTGGTGAAAATCAAGAACAAGCTCACATGAATCAAGATGCCCTGTTTTCCACGAGCCCCAGGAGAACAGTGCACCATCAGTACATTGGAGCCAGGAACAAGTCAGCTCAAGATCAGTGGAGCCAAGTCCTGGTTAGTGGTGAATCAAAGCTTTGCACTTGCTAATCCAGTACCAGGCACCAGCCGATGGCTGCTTTGGGAGGACCAAGAGTGATGGATCTTGTGTAGACTGGAGGTGCCCTCACCGCAAGGTGCCACACTGACCAAGTCCCGGGGTCCCGCAGTCCTCTGTTCCTGCAGACTGCTCCTATAATAATAATATAATGTTTCTTTATTAGCCCTATACAATTTCTTGCATTAGGAATTCATCTTTTCACATACCCCAGCTTTTCTCCATGGAGACACACTCCTCAATGTTTAGTTTGGGATCCTGAAGAGAGTACGGCAGCTTATAAATTGTACCACCACACCCAAATACATTGTTAGGATGCATGTGGTTGTCATGGCAGTACAAGATTTATGCAGCTGGGCTATAATGGATAAAGTGTCCTACCTTAGTGAAGTCGCAAATACAATAACATGGAATTCAGGGACGTAATATTGGTAGGCTGCTCCAGCTGCAATGATCCTAATTTAAGCACTTCTGTATCTGCTGATATGCAGAGGGAGAAATAGTCTAGATGTTCTTTTCTGGTGGATGAGGTACGTAGGCAAAGCTCAGAGGTGATTGGGAGATTTTGATTTTACTTTTCAAATTTCATCCATCCATTAAATGGATAAGGAGAAAACACTGGCTTTAAAAGTCTTTAAAGCAGACCCTGGCAGCACATGGACTGCAGGCCTTTTTCCTAAATATCTCAGGATGGATTTCTCCTCTTCAAGGAAAAACTGTTACTGCTATGGACGCTACGCCTTATTGTTGATACGTCTAGGAACACAGTAATTTCAGCATCCTTCTCGCATATGCTGACCATGGGAAAAAAAATTGATCAGCAAGGTTTGATGAGGTTTAAAATCTCACGCTATTGTTTCTACCTTAAGCGAATCATAGGTGTATGTTTATATGCTGTACGTAGTTGTCTCTGTTAGTATAAGAGAGGCTTGTTCATTTACTGTATATCTTCTGGGAGACATTCAGTGTTGCAGTGTGCCCGTTCAGCTGTGCATTACACCCTGCTCTGCCTCACATTTTATACTTCACCTGTCCCATACAGCACTGCAGCTGCGCTGGATTATCTATAATTATCCTGAGATATTCCCTACTGTTGTAGGGATTGAATTTCAGTGCTGGACACCATTAGACAGCGGCTTTTCATGAGAGAGCATACTGGAATGTGGACCTGACCCTCGGAGCGAGAGAAAAATAAAACTACAGTACTGCACGTAAGTGGTTTTCATTTTGAGCATTAAACATAACGAATGAAATTACATGAATGTAACTCCTCACTCGTTTCCCAAAACGAAGCCCTAGGAATCTAGGAGGACTGTGCTTTCTGTATTGTTTCTTCAGGGCTGTGGAACGGACTCTCTGCCCGTATCCGATCTTACATGCTGATCAGCACCTTCTGATCCTGTCAGAAGCCTGACCCTGTTAGCTGGCATTTAGTTCTGATTAAGTTCCAGTGTTCATTTGTTTATACATCTCTCTATTCCTTTTGTCTTGGCTTTGTTTTATTGTGTTGCACCTCGTGAAGACGTGTCATGAAAGGCCCTGCAGGAAATCAAAACTGTTATCATAAGTATTAAGAATATGTAGTAATGAAACTAGTTTTTCTAGTTCCTGAGAGTGGAATGACATTAAAGTGATATGGAGAAATGATACAGCCAAGTTTTCTTTAAAGCACGTCAAGATATGTAACCGGTGATCTACAGGGTATTGAGCAACCTGGTGTAAACAATGTGAAGTATTAATTTTGTCATTGGTATGATACAGTCTGGTCATACGTTTGTAAATTCCCCCAGCCAGTAAAGAATATTTCTGCTAAATATATTTGTCCAGTAGGGGACTATTCCTTACTCCTTATGATTAAGTGCCAAACATCTGAGAATTAAAGATAGTGTCATACCTTTCTATAGTTCTTTATTCACTATTGCACAATTATTGTGATTCTATTTTACAGGTTTATACACATGTTTTTTTTATTGCTAACAGGTATTAAAAGCTTTATTCTGAAAAGTTGTTGTAAATTCTGCTTTAAAATAATTACTTGCAATAGATCGCAAGGGGGTGTAGAGGGGAATTAAAATAGGATTGGACAATGTCTGGCAGCCGCTCAGTGAAGAACTAAATACAGTATGTTGAACATGCCTCCCTTCTCATTTCCTCACCAAAGCTTACTTATGCGAGACGACTGCTTCTTTGAAATAAAATGAAACGGTAAATCATTTATGGAGCTCTTTGTTTTATCCACTGAATCTGTTTTTACAAGAGTTTTGAATAAATTGGTTTTTTAAAGGGTGACTAAAACAACATGTAGAAGTAAACCATGTATGTTTAGAATATTCTTTTTTAAGCGTATGGAGTAACACAGCCCTGTTCCCCCTGGTGTGCAGGGAGCTCTGGGGGCGGAGGACAGAGATATGGCTTCCTGTCTCTATGAGTGCCTGTGTGAGGCAGGGCTAGAGCGCTACTATCCCCAGTTCACCGCGCTCGGACTGCGGAGGCCTGCCCACCTCTCCCGCCTCACCATGAGCGATTACCCCCGGCTGGGAGTGCACCACATGCAAGACCGCACCCGCCTCTTCCACCTGGTGCAGCTGGTCAAAACCCTGCAGGACGGGCAGGGGGCTGAGGAGGAGGAGGAGGAGGAGGAAGACGGTTCTCTCCCAGCTCGGGGCACCCCACGCCGGCAGCTGGATTTCAGCACCCCCTCTGGGCACAGCACCCACGCTGACAGCGTCGCACCTAGACACAGGCCCGGGCAGGCAGGAGTGCCACACAGCCTCAGGTGTCCAGCCAAGAAGGAGCAAACCCCTTTGCACAGAGTCACACACAGCCAAGGGTACAACTATGGGTTACCCCTCTCTTCTGCCAGGTACCCAAAATCGCCCCGACCGGTCTCCTTTTTTCCTTTTGTCGTGGTAATAACAGCAGACTGGCACATTCATCCTGATCCACTCTTCCCGTTACAGGTTATTACAGAAATAACCTTTTACGCTCATTCTGTTACAGAAATGTTTTTAATGCTCGTTCTTCTGCCTTTAGGCATCCCTGTTGACATGAGTGTTCGCGTAATTAAAGATAAGGTGCAAGACCCTGGCACACACATGGAATCTAGGCCTTTTTCCCCAACACCTCGGGATACCAAGGAAAACCGTTACTGTTATGGACACTAGCTTTAGGCCTAAATGCCTAATTGCCGTCATGCCTTCTGCCTTCAGGCATACCTGTTAAGATGCTAGTGTCTTCCGACTTACAGCCGCGGTGTCCAGTCGAGCTCTTCCTCAGGCCTGTGTGTGTCTCAGGGCGGGGGGCCGCGGCCCCGCGCGGGTGGCGGCGGAGAGGATCCGGGTGTGCGTGCGGAAGCGGCCGCTGCGCGGGGGGGAGGAGCGGCGGGGGGAGCTGGACGTGGTGGACGCTCAGGACCACGAGTCGGTGCTGGTCCACGAGAAGAAGGAGGCGGTGGACCTCTCCCAGTACACGCTTCAGGTACCACGCTCTGCCCCACAGCTTGTGTCCCTCATCTCATCCACACACAGGTGTTTACTTCACCTGCAGGCGCATAGTGTGCGTTTAGTCACTTGCAGCAGATTTCTCCTGGCTCTTCAGAGGGAAATATTTTTTGAGGGACTGCAGACGTTCTTACTTACTTCACTTTACTGATGGGAAATTTGCTTGTCAAGCAGGTAAAAGAGAAGAAATTGCACAATACATTTAACAAAACATGAACCCGTTAACAAATAAGAGACATAGATGCATGATGTGAAAGAAAATATATATATATAAAGAAGTTAAATATACAGTCAGTTACCCAATTTGAGCAGGTTGATAGCTGTGGGAGAGAAAGATGACTTAGTTCTGTTGCGTCTGTCCTGAATCTGGATTGTCTCAATCGAGTCAAATTCACAGTGAAAGGGCCGGGTCATGACTGTCAGCTATCATATTGGCCTTCCTCAGTATTTGCTCAATGTAGACGTCTGACAGCTGTAACTGTTGGGCTGTTCTGCTGGCTACCTTCACAATCCTGCTCACTGTTTTTATTGCGTGTTTTAAGGTGACCAAACCAGGCTACCACAGTGAGTGTTAGGACAGATTCAATGAAAGACTGATAGAACAAAGTCATTTTTGTAGTACACACATGAGAAGAGAAGAGTTTTCTTAGGAAGAACGACCGCTGTTGGCTCTTCTTTCATGTGGCGTCTGTGTTACATGTGTCAACAACAGTGCCAAGATATTTGTAACAGTTGACAATTTCAATTTCTTGCTCCTCAATTCAGCACATAGCCCTCAGTGAAAATATTTTGAGGCTCATATTATGAACTACATTAGCCTCTTGCTGTACAATTCTTTCCTACATGTAGATGAATGTTGTGCATAATGCAGTGTACACATTACTTCAGTTACATACTGTATTTAAGTCTGTATTAGGTTGCTTATACCTATAGTGTACGAGTTAATCTTTGTATTACACATTTCAGTTCAATTCTCAAAACTGACCATGTGATCAGCAAAACTAGGATCTGTTCTCTTTCTTTAGCATGTGTTTTATTTTGATGACGTGTTCGGTGAGTCCTGCACAAATGAGGATGTGTACCGTAAGACTGCCTACCCCCTGATTCAGCATGTCTTCAATGGGTAAGAAATCTGCCTCCAACATCCGCCACCAGAACATGAATATGAGAACGACTCACTTTACTGTGGGGTTTAATGAGAAAATAGGTGACATTTTTGAAAACATAACAAAATCTACATCCTTCTGGGTTAACACTCTTTCCCTTAATTTCCATCCTTGCCCATGCCCCAGTTTTATCATTGAACCTGAAGTTCTCCATTGTTTTGACTTCAGTAACTTTTAGGATTTTTGCCTCGGACCTCATTATAATCTGCTCTGTTCAAGACTAGTGAGACTCGTTTCCCTTTACCTGTCTCTGTATGGCATGCCCTCAGGATCAGAAGTTATTGTGGCTGCTATTCTTCAAACTCTTTCTAAGACAGCAGCACTCTTTTTTGTAATACAGTGATCAGAATAGCTCACAGTCGATTCATTATATTGCACTGTATATTTCCAGTTATATAACCTTGGAGTTACATTCTGCCTTCAGATAGCATGCCAGCTGTTCCATATGCCCAAGCAGTTTGTCTGGTTTATCTCCTTTTCCACATTGTCCTCCTGCTCCTGGAGGGCTGCTGTGTCTTTGCCTTTCAGTCTGCAGGTTCGCTTGTTAAGTGTCTGGTTTCTGCATATTAAATGGTGATTACTGTATCCATTTCACATGTATCTTTTGCTGTTTCTTCTGACACAGAAGCCTGGCACTGGAGGATTATTTAAGAAGTTTATTAAATGTATCAGACTCAAGATCACTGAGGCATCCAGGGAAGGCCCTACAGAGCCAAAGTGTCTCCCTCCTATTTTTCAGCATGGAATTAACCTCTACTTGCTCCTCTTTCAGCCAGTGTGCTCTTTCAGCTCCCCGCTCCATGTCACACTGTGTATTATTTGCTGAAACTGCTTTCTGATCCCCGTCAGACCCGCATGCCTGTAAGAGCCTCTCTGTCCGGCTCTCTCTTGCAGGGGCAAAGCCACTTGTTTCGCGTACGGGCAGACGGGGGCGGGGAAGACTCACACGATGATGGGCACGGCCCGCAACCCCGGCCTGTACGCGCTGGCCGCCCGCGACCTCTTCGCCCGGCTGGGGCGGCCCGCGCCTGCCCGCGGCCCCCTGCACCTCTGCATCAGCTTCTTTGAGATCTACTGTGGGCAGCTGTACGACCTGCTGGATGGCAGGAAACGGTGCGTGGGGCCAGACTTCCTTGCAAGAGACACAGGCGTGTCGTAGGTCAGCCGTTCATCCCTCACAGGCTTGAACCTGTTGTGCAGAGAGGCTCGCCCACTCAGCAGGATTTAACTATTGCAGATGGCTCTTCCTTGGGAGTTCCTCATCTGGTTGTGGCCAATTATTATGCGGAACACTGTAAGTGCAAGCATACCCAGAGCTAAGCAGACGTGGAAATCTTAACAAATGTTATATGCAGTCGACATTTATTTTATTTAGAAGATGCCGGCAGACTGGTGTGTTGGTTTGTGTGGGCTTGTTCTGAGCGGCCATTCTTCCCTGTCCCTGAAGGTTGTTTGCCAGGGAGGATGGGCGTCATGTGGTCCAGATCGTGGGGCTACGGGAGGAGAGGGTGGAGTCCGTGGGCACGCTGCTTGAGGTGATGCCTTCTTTTTCTTCATCACAACAGCCTTCTCCTGGCTTATGAAATACTTCAAAATCTAAAATCAGAAAGTGCTGCAGAATTATTCTTCTGTTAGGAAATTACACACATTGTCATTGATGGAAGAAAAACGGGCTACTGATACTGGAAGTATAATTATCATTTAAACAAGAATAACAAGATTTGTATTATTTCTATTCAGTAGCGAGTGCAAAGGGCGGTAGGGTGTTCAAGAATTGGGAACACGACGCAGAGTCTTCAGGAGCCTCAGAGGGGGTTTCTGGAGATGAAGTTTCCTGGTTTCAAGCCATTTTTCAAACAAGGGAACAAGTAAAGGTTTATTCCATCCTGAAAAGAGAAGAAAAGAAACAACGTTTCTGCTTCGTGTTTCTTTTCTTCTCTTTTCAGCAGGGAATAAACCTTGACCTGTTCCTTTGCAGCCTGCACATGCTGATGCAGCTCCCTACTTAAACATTGTTCAAACAAGTTGAATGCCCTGCCATCACTAGGAAACATAACAAGAGCAGCAAATACAGCACCAGGAGCAAATCACATTTATAACACCTAACACAAGAAAGTGTACAGGGAGCCCAGCTGTGGCCTGTTGAATGTTGAATTATTTGATGTCTTACAGATCATTTTTGCAATAACCCAGTGCTGCTCTTCTGTTTTTTCAACATTTACAAAAGAAATAACACAATTGTCACGTCTCTCTTTGTTATTGTTAATTATCCTATCTGCTCTCATAAAGAATAATGTTTATTTTGGAAACACATATTATTGCCCACATGTAACTTTTATATATACAGAAAGCTGTATACATAAAGCTTATATATATAAATATAAAGAACACTCACACAAACATGGGGAGAACATACAGACTCCACCCCATACCAGGAATTGAACCTGGGGCCCCAGTTCTGCAAGGCAGCAAGCCACTACTCCCCTCCTTTGGCTAGACATCCGTTAGGAAATTAGGCTCATAAATAAACTGTGACCATCCTGTGTATCCTTGTTGTTAGGTGGTCTGTAGCTGAAAGACTAAAAACCACATTAAAGTCACATTAAACCACTGTTAAAGTTGTTCAAAAGGATAACCTGGCTTCTTTCAAGAAGGGCTAGATGGGCTGAATGGCTTCCTCTTACTCTTGATTTGCTCTTAGGTGTCACTTAGTCGCCCCTAATGTGCAATACTGAAGGCTTAAACCATTCTCCTGAATGTACTCCTAAGGCAGTGGCACTGTGTGGGTCTAAGTGTCTGTGTGTGCTCTGCAGGTGATCTCCTGGGGCAGCAGGGAGCGCAGCAGGGGTGCCAGTGGAGTGAACGCAGACTCCTCTCGATCTCATGCCGTCATTCAGATACACCTCAAAGACTCCACTCGCAGGCTGGTTGGCAGGTCAGGACTCTCCAAGTGCAGGGACACTTTGCCCTTTATGCATTTGCAGTGCAAGTACATCACATTTGTATTATTTGCTTTTGTTTAGATTAGACTGAGATTTTCTTTGTCTACTCAAAGTGGAAATTTGTCTTAGGTTTCCCTCCTTTACAATTAATGAAAATACCAGTTCATCAACAAACATAAAGGAAGAACAACACATTAGGCACGGAAAAAGCATACATTCACAGATAAAAATCCCACTGATCATAATGCAAATGCCTGGTACAAACAAATAAAATCTTTTGAAAAGAAAAGACCCCACCATGAGTGAAAAAATATATTACAGAGGGGATTTTGTTTGTTTATGTCCCGATTTACAGTTTCAGCAGTACAATGGCAGCACCTCCTATAACTGGATATTGAGATATTGAGTGCAATAGAAATGAGGAACGTTTAAGTGTTAGGTTGATCATGCGTTATATTATATTGCCATAAACGTGAAAAAATGGTAAAGGATAATGCGTTATCCAATTCTAAATTGGCTAAAATGTTTGGAACGTTATAATTCCCAAAGTGTCTCCAAGTCTGCTCTGGTTTCCCGTGCTGTGGCTTGAAATCCTGTCTTCTAAAATTAAAAGCTCAAAGCCACAGAATGTTCCCTCAGCCTTATGTGACACTGATTTGTTTCCCCAGTCACAATTTCTTGCCTTCATTTTTAAGAAGTCTTTACAGAAACCTTTTTTTCACCTGGTCATAAGAGCACATAAATATATATCTTTATGATGCACTAAAAATGTAGAATGTTGTGTTCAGTTTTGGTCACCATAATACAAAAAAGGTTTTTATAGCCTTAAAAAGCAGATTGACATTGTTAAAAAATAGGATAAAAGAGCTTCATCTCTTCAATACAGACCAAAGGGGATTGGAAGATTTTATATAAATCTTCTTATATATCATATTTTAAGTGGAATAGATAGGGTCAACTCAGAGGACTACTTCAAGCTTGGGAGCTATACAAGGTCACAGGGTCACAATTGGAAACCAAGAGACAATTTGTGTAGGATTGAGAATACAAAACACTGGTGTCGAAAGCAAAAAGCAGCTACTGTAGGTATCGGAGTGTCTGGACCAAACTTTCTAGCCATACAATTCAGACTCATAATCGGAGATGCGTCATGAAAAGACTGGACATTTTTATGATCACTTAGCTACGAAACAACCAGAAGAACAAGCTGAGCAAAATGGTCATGCTTTGTACACTGCGGTATTTTAGATGGACATAAAGAACTGGTTTGAACTGGAATGGAGGAATGCTGGACATAAGGGCTACTATGTAATTCTACACTGTGTTGTATAGGATCGCCTGCTACGAAACTAAGTAACCAGTTATATTAAAGAAGTTGGCAAATAGGGAAGAAAAAGACGAGCTTGATTCTACATTGCTGCCTATCTGATCAGCACAGGGAGGCGGGATAAATAAACAGAAAAATATTAAAGAACTCTTCTAGTTTAATTGTTTTGTGAAAAATACACCAGGCATCTCTGTGTTCCACTCCTATGCGCATGAAATACTTATTTTAGCTTCTTAGACAGACAGTCTTTGAAATGGAAGTGGAAACATTTCTCCAACAGCCACTTCTCAGTTGTCACCATTCCTATGTTCTTATTTAAAAAGTAAAACAAAATATTACAAGTAAATATAGTTGGTATTAATAGGCCGGTAACAAGAGCTCATTTTTACCTTAGATGGCTTGGCACACTTCCAAAGCTGTTCAAAGCTTTGGCAGTAATTTGCATAACAAAATTTTGTCGGTTTTTATTTCTGAGATTATTTGAATGAAAATGGTTGTTTTACAGGTCATAGTTAGCTATATGAGATGAGAAGTGCTTTCAAGTGTCTTTTGAGATATATTTTATGGAACAGAAAATATTTTTTTTACAGTTCCATACTGTATTTTATGGAAAGTTACACAGCAGCACAAGCTGTGTATCTATTGGATACTGTATATACATATTCATTTAGTTTAATTGTATATGCAGGTTTAAAAAGGTGTTTGCATCCAGTTCATTTCATAATGGTCACCCTTTTTAAGTTGGCCTCAAAATAATTCATTAATAATGGTCACTAACAATAACACATATAAAAGGGAAAGTGATTTATTATATTAAGGTCTGTTCTATCACTTATGTGTCTAAACTTATGCACTAAACATAAAGATAAAAAAGGCAAACAAAAATTTAGAAAACATACATAAACATTTACTCTAATTATGAAGAGGGAGACTTTTCTTGTGGTTACAGTCATATTAGAAAACAGCAACCAGTCAGGTAGCATAGCTGTAGCAACAGTTCATTATTGCACAGCACCATTTTGCATATACCTGGACTGGTCAATGAGCCTCTACAGGTGCATTCAAATTACTTTTCATATTTCTTATGAAAACACCCAGGACATGACTGATATGGAAGATCTTCCGATTATGGTTATTTTTGTCACCATGGCATTGTAAATTCTCTCAGCTTTTCTAAGCCAAACAGAATGACAATTCGACCTTTCTTTTTGATATTGTTCTGTTGGTTAAATATGTATTTTAAAAATCCTACATTTAACAAAAGTAAAATATGCATTCCAATCTGTTGCCACAGTTGTTTTAATTTCAGTGCTCTATTTTAATTTTTTGGATGTAGTATTGGCAGTGGGGTGAGCTCAGTAATATCAAACACTCCGATATCTGTGGTGCAGGATTTCCTTCATCGACCTGGCAGGGAGTGAGAGAGCTGCAGATACCAGGGACCCAGACAGACAGACCAAGATGGAAGGAGCAGAGATCAACCAGAGCCTGCTGGCTGTGAGTTCACCCTCCTCTATCATTTTCTCCAATCCTCTCTCTCTTTTCATTCTCTGTGCTTTTCTGACTTTACAGCATCGAAAAAGATATGTGGCAGGATGTGTTTTAGCTTCCAGTATATTTGAACTTGACAGGTTACCAGCATGGACATTAGAGTAGGAACAGAAAATCCTGGTGTCTGTTGTCCGGTACAGTGGTGAGGGATGGAGCTGGAGCTGACTCACCAGAATACAACACCTGTCCAGTGAAGCCAGATGGATCTTTCTGGCAGATGTTTAGATGTAAATGTAGAGTTTCTATGATGTTTCTGGCGTCCCCTGAGAGAGTGTCAGAGAGGAAACAGCGGCCAGTTAAGTCGGTAGATTGAAGGCACGCTGTCTCCTAAGATATAGCGCAGTAATCAAGGGTTTTGTGCTTGTATTGCAGCTAAAGGAATGTATTCGTGCTCTGGACCAAGAACACTCTCACACACCATTCCGCCAGAGCAAACTCACCCAGGTAGGTATTGGATTCAGCACATTCTTCTAATCTAAGAAAGGGATAAAGAAAGAGACGTTAGACTCTGTACTGTACTGTAACTACAAGTGAGAATGTCAGTTTTTGGTTGCATGTCCCCTTGAGGCAGTTGAAGTCTGCAACCCACTGTGCTCACCAAACTTTGCATGATAATTTGAAACGCCCTGCTGCAGCCATTTGCCTAAAGTTGCCTGTTCTATTTTTTTTTAGCATGGTAAATGTATGCTTAAATGTATTTAGATGGTCCAAAGCTTTCATTTTTTTTCTCCTGATGAATTCCTTGGTTGCATTTTTTTCCCCTTTTCGACAAATAAACCTTTGAGTTCAAAGTTGAATAGCATTCAGGTCAATCCATATCTTTATGTGATTAATGTATGGGGACTGAGATGCCCAATCCATAAAACTTATCTCCACTTTCTACAGAAATTCCTATGTACATTTTGTAAAATGCTTAAGGCCACTATCCTTCTGCAATATAATCCTTCTCCTGTGTTTGTCAATAACGGCCCATACATTTCTTTTCAGTCAATCAGATTGTTCTGCTTTGTTCTGTTTCACCTTCATAAGTATTAACTTATGGACATTAATACTTGTTCAATCAACATATTTTAGTTTTAGATTTTTGCTGGTATTTAACTTCTGTTACTCATAAAAAATATTTATTCTGAGCATTTGTTGTGATGGAAAATATTCAGTAAATGATGTCTGTATATCATTTGTAATTTAACAATGTGGCTTTGTTGGAAGTGTGTGAATACCTTTGCAACACAGTAGATTTGTTTATTTAATACTGTATTAAAATGTTTTCTAGGTGCTGAAGGATTCATTTATCGGGAATTCAAAGACCTGCATGATAGCAAATATTTCTCCTAGCCATGTAGCTACAGAACACACTCTTAACACCTTGCGCTATGCAGACAGGTGAGCACAGTTCTGTCTTGTTCTATACTTGTTTTTAAGCAGGAAATGTACAGCGTTCTGTGAGTCAGGGCTGCGTTTTATTTATTGTGATGTTGGCAGATCATATCCTCTATTTTGTGAATTAGTTAATGCTTCCACTGCTAATTTTTGAATGTGGAAATTTGTGGAAAAAAATACAGAATTTGTCTACAGATGTAAGGTGTGATCTATGTAGTAAGGGTAGCTGGCAGATTGAATTTCAACAGTATGTTATCTATGTTGTTTCATTGTGCATAAATAATACTATATTTCCATTAGATTTTATCACAGCTAGTAATGTTTTAAAAAGCTTTTTTGAAATGACACATGAATATGTACACACGTCTCTGTGAGTGTGTCATGCAGGTGTCTTTCTTATTCCTTCATGCAGGGTGAAGGAGCTGAGAAGAGGAGTGAAACATTCCCCGGGCTCCAGAGGAGGCAGCAGGCTGGTGGGGAGCCCTTTCTCCAAGCGTAACAAACACTCCTGCAGGGAGAGGAGCTCCCCCAAGAAACTGAGGCTGGGGGCAGGCAAGGGGGCTCGAGACCCCAAAGGGCCACATCCTGGGGTCCCTGTAGCAGTGGTAACTCCTCCAAGAAGTGCCCTGCTCTGCTCCACACCCAAGACTGTTGCTGTAAGAGAGGCCTGGCTGAAGCACAGCTCTCCAGTGCAAGGGATGCTGAGAGCAGCGGAGCAGAAGGAGGGGGATAAGGCGGTACCCAAGGGGCAATGCGAGGCACGCTGCAGGCAAGAGCAAGGACTGGGCTCACAGGGCATACACAAAGTTCAGGCCATGGTGTGGCCCGTATGGAAAGAAACTGTTGCCAGGGAGAGGTTCAAGGGAACTTGCCTGGGACGAGCGTCTCTGTCGGAGGACCGCAGAGGCCAGGTTGACACTGACACTTTGGATGCTTGGGCTGGCTCTGGTTTTCTCCGGAGGGAGAGGGAAAGAGAGGGAGGAAGGGAAAAGCAAGAGGAGGACAAGAAGGAGGCAGAGTGGGAGACACTTTGCCACCGACAAAGGGAAAGGGAGTTAGGAAGTGAGAGGGAGAGAGAGATGGAGAGGCAGCGCCATCTGAGAAAATACCACCAGCAACTTCAGAGGCCGTCCATCCGGCACTACCAGCCCCTGGAGGGCCTTCTGGCCTCATACGAGGGGCAGAGCATGGACTCTCTTGCAGAACCGGGTGTCAGGCCCAGCAGCCGGGTGTGTCCGGTGGACACAGATGTAGACAGCGCTAGTGATGCGAGTCAGGACTCCCTCAATGTCGTTGAGCTGGGGAGCTGCCCTAGTGAAGAAGACCACCATGGCAACTGCGTTGAGGACGCCTACAGTCCTGGCTATAGGTCAGACACAGATGCTTCTGTCCGTCGCGGGAGAAGTTTCCGGGGGGTGCCAAAAGGCTCTATCTGTTTGGAATTGAGAAGGGATTTGGGAAACCGAGAGAGAGCTGACAGGCTTCAGGGAGAATACAGGAGCAGGGAGGACTGGCAAGAGCAGTCTGTGTCTGAGCAGCGGGAGGAAGCAGAGGAGACGAATCCCAGCATGGAGGAGCTTGAGGTCAGTGAGAGCTGGAGGCTGGATGGGCGGACAGACTTTGGGGACTGGCTGCAGGACAGCCCAGGTCAGCCTGACTGGAGCATAGAAGAGGACTCTTTCACCATGAGGTCTTCTGGTAGCAACAATACACCTGAGAAACCCTATTCTCCAGTGTCAGAGAAGCAGCCAGGCCACGTGTCCCCCAGTTTAGACTGCTTCAACAATCTGTCTTCTGACCACAAACAGATCAACTCGGCACTCCAGGACATGGTGGAGATACCAGACCTGTCGAACCCCGAAGATTGTACCAATGTCCCTTTGCCCAGTGATCGAAACTTTGTAAAACCAGGTAGTGATGGAGAAGCAACTCCCACATGTGATTCTATGATGTTGTCTGGCTCAGGTGTCCACGCAGAAACAGACAGGGACTCTGCTTCAGAGCCACAAGAGGACAACAGTGTCCACCAGCAAGCATCAGACATTTCATTAACCTCTGCCACAATGGACCCTTTGACAATCTCTCTGTTGGACATCGAGAGGCAGGTGGCTACAGACTCCTTCCTCTGTGGGCCACAGTCTCCTTCCCTTTCTCAAGGCGAGGTCTCCAGGGAGGAGTCTACTGAGGACCTTGAGTCAAGGAGCATCTTGAATCAAGGACCTGCAGTGGCACAGCGTAGCCAGAGAGGGCAGCAGACACAGCCAGCAGTCAGCTTGGACACTCCCCTACTCTCTGAGAATGGTAATGGTGGATGTACGTAGTCTACCAAATATTGCTAGTTTTAAAGTAAATGAACTTTCCTCATTCTTGTGTAATAAAAAACAGTACAACTCATCCTTTTTTCCTGCATTTTTCAAAATCCAAGTACAATATAGTGAACATTTCTAAACTGCTCTTTTTTGCTGATTAAAAAAAAACGTTTAAATGCTTATGTGTTTTTTTTTTCCAGTTAAGCATCTTTAAACTTTTATTGCAGCTTCAAAGAGAAATCACCCCAATACTGTAATGATCCTTGCCAAAACTGAACATAACTGCAGGTTATCTAGAAGTCTGTGAAATGATGGAGGAACAAAACCATGAACATTTCTTTTGAAAACTTGCTTGAGATTGGATTGCTTCATTTTGATCAGCCAGCCCAGAAAGGACTGAGCAGCAGACAGTACCTTAATCCGTGTCTTTGCTTCATTCTCAGGTTCTTCCGTGGACTGTCATACAGCCACCTGGGAGCTGTGCCCACAGAGGGCGGACGTGAGTGTCACACTGGCTGCCCGCAGTCTGATCTCCACTCCACGGAGTTTCACAGCGTGCACTGCCCAGCACCTCTGTAACTCCCCTTGCCAGCTCAGCCCCTCACACGCCAGTTATCACACTACACCCCCTGAAGACTCTGCTCTGGATCACGGCCTGCTGTCCCCTGCAGCCACAGACAGAGTGTCAGAGTCAGCTGTCTCGGCCCACTTCTCTGTGCTGTGCCGGGAGCTTGCGAAGGAACTGCCTGGCCAAAACCAGACCGCAGTTGCCAGGGGGAGCAGTCCAGAGAGTGACAGAGTTACTGCAGCAGGCGCGCAAGACCCTACAGAGAGCTGTGACATCTCAGTACCTGCAGCAGCAGCGCCTGTGTCATGGTCCAGTCAAGAGCTAGTGCCCAGTGTGAACGTGAAGCAGGCGGTTGCTGATTTATACGTGGGAGGACTTCCAGGCTGCCACCACAGGTTGAGGAATGAAGTGCAGGAGGTCCTGGGGCTGAGGCAACAGAACCAAGGCCTTACTCAGTCTACTTCAGATACAACGGCAGAGAGAAACTCCAGTCCTCCTGCCGATCCAGAGCTGTCCCCCCTCAACAGTGCAGGGGACCAGTTAGCCAACCCGACTCTGTATCAGAGCCGTATGACCAGTCCCACTCTGCTACAGCACACCGTGACCAGAGAACCTCTCTACGTCGCTCGACAGCAGCAGGAGGCACTTGGAAGGGCACAGTAGGTTTTTTTTGTTGGTTTCTTACCTCCACCTTTTCCATTAGTATTTTGTACAAAGTTGTACATTTTGTATGAGCCTGTGATTTTAAATCTGCTTCGGGAACCGTGAATTGTTACGGGTTTATTGTGCCTTGAAGTCACTTTTATGTACTCTCCTCTCGCCGTACATTTTCTGAATGTGTAACTTGTTTAAAAAGGTGTATATGTACGATTGCATGAGGGCTTTATAGTGTACATTTCCTTTTGGACGTAAGCTGTTTTTGCTGCGTGCTGAAGGCTGAAGGGATAAGTGCCGATTGTCCCTCTCGTCTCCAGGAGCCTGGTGATCCGGGCGCACCGTGAGGAGCTGGATGAGATGCAGTCTCTGAGCCGGAGGGAGGAGGCCCTGCTCAGCCTGCAGCCTGACATGGTGAGAGGTTGTCAGCCTCTTGTGATCACCCCCCCTGCTGCTGATGTAGGGCACAGCAGTACTGGGGCAACAAGCTCAGGACGCCCCCAAAGCTCAGACTACAATTTCTAAATTTTCTATTCAGATATTTTACCCCCAAAATAATTACATCTCTGAAGCTCAGCGGGTGTGAGCCTGGTCAGTACCTGGATGGGAGACCTCCTGGGAAAAACTAAGGTTGCTGCTGGAAGAGGTGTGAGTGGGGCCAGCAGGGGGCGCTCACCCTGCAGTCTGTGTGGGTCCTAATGCCCCAGTAGAGTGACGGGGACACTATACTGTAAACAGGTGCCGTCCTTCGGATGAGACGTAAAACCGAGGTCCTGACTCTCTGTGGTCATTAAAAACCCCAGGGCGTTTCTCGAAAAGAGTAGGGGTGTAACCCCGGTGTCCTGGCCAAATTTCCCATTGGCCCTTACCAATCATGGCCTCCTAATAATCCCCGTCTATGAACTGGCTTCATTACTCTACTCTGGTAAGTGTTCTGGCGTTGCATCATCCAGGTGGGGCTGCACAGTGGTGGTGGTGGAGGGGATCCCCATTACCTGTAAAGCGCTTTGAGTGGAGTGTCCAGAAAAATGCTATATATGTGTAAGCAATTATTATTATTATTATCATCTCCATAATTCAGTATCTCAACAAAAAAAAATTAAATGGAAAGATGAAAACAAGTAAAACGAATAGTGAGGATCCACCGATGAACATGATATATTGTGGCCCCAGTCTGAATTATTCACACACATCTGAGCTGCAATCCCTTACATGTGTCAGTGTCTCGCTGCATGAATGTGTGAGATTTATTCTAAATACAAAATATAGAAGTAGTGGGATGAAAGAGGGTTTTGTCTAATGTAATATTTAGTTGCTGAAGGATGTGATTGTAATGAAACAGAAGTCTACAAATATAGATTACATCTGCCTAAGCTTGTAATTGTTTTAAAATTGCTTTTAGCTCTTATTCAGTTTTGTTGGAAATAATATATCCCAGTTCTTCTGTGCTGTATTATGCTGCATTTCCACTTTTCCAATGAATACGGTCAAATCTGTGGTCATCGTGTTTAAGATAATGTTTGTGGGACACAATTTCCCCTGTGATGCAGTAGGACAGGGATGCACCATGTGGTGCATAGGTTTAATGACTGTGGTTTGAACAATTTAGTTTTAAACTAACCTTCTGCTTTTATGGGAGCATTACTTATGTACACACATGTACAACATATGGTCTTATCTCTACCCTGAAGAGGGAAAGAATGAAGAATATTTATTTTAAAATGGTAGTGCATCTCATGGTAAGAAGGAGTTTAGTATGCAGTGGCCACATAGCTGGTCATTTTTTTTAATCTGTGAAAAATAATATAACTAATTTTGTTCTTATTATGGCTACAGACTTTTTAATAGTGCTATCACGAAGGGTGTTTTGATACGTTTTCAAAATCTGTTTTTTGTACTAAGGAAAAAACCAGCAGATGATTAGAATAATTGAAGCACTTCTCAGTGGATGGTGTGAGACGCAGTGACTAACCCCTTTGCTGCTGTCTCTGCAGGACTTCACAGACTATGTGGTGAAGCTGGAAGAGATCATGGAGCTGAAAGCCAAGTGTGTGCGCAGTGTAAGGGCCCAACTACAGCTCTACCTCACCTACCCAGGGGCCACTGGCTCCTAGGATTCCCAGGAATGCATTAGACAGCATCTGTGGGTGCACTGTGTATAGCTTCAGGTTTGAGTTTTGCATCTTCCTCTATATACTGTACACAGACTTGTTCCCCACCTCAGTGTGTTTGCGGGTATGTGTGTATTATCAGTGTTCACTACTGCTCTGATGACTATAGTACAGTTTTTCTTCTTTTCTTGAACTGAGCAAGGCTCTGCACTGTGTACTTTTGTTGTGCACTTGCAGGAGCAAATCCAATTTTTTCTTAAGGGTTGCCTTTTTTTATACCGTTTGTCACAAAATGTTGGTGATGGATTGTCTTCTCTGAAGCCTTTCGGACTGCTGAAACCTCCAGTGCTAACACATACTGAGTAACATCAGTTTATCTCGGTGATTCCTGGGTTCCTCAGCTAGTCACTGCAGTGAAACAATGCAAACTAAGCTCAGTTATTGTAATAGGGAAGAAAATATATTTCTTTTTGTATACCTAAATAGGGGAATGTTTATAGAGCATACACACAGTACCATGCATCAGGATGGAAAGAACAATATCTAGGCCAACCACACATGAAACAGTGTCTTGTTACTCCCAAAAGGAGGAAAAAGATGAAGAATATTTAAAAATGCTGGTGTATCTCATTGTCTCAACCTTGTAAACTGTAGTTTGGTATGCAAGCCCCCTTCTGCTGCGTTACTATGGTATATAATAATCATGAATAATTTTAATCCAGTGCAGGGAAAATGCAATAGCAAGATTTAAACTCTTAAATATTATACAGTATTCCATACTCTTATGCAATCAAGAACAGTCTGTAACCTTTGTAATTCAGAAAGGTCATTCGAAACCAGCTTATTTATTGTAACTAAATCTGAAGTATGTTGTTAAAATAAAATTTCCAGTTTGAACATATCTTTTCTGGTTTCTGTTTATACCTTAGCATACACAGCAAGTATTTTCTCTTTTCACAGTGTTTTTCCTTATTTATTCAGAAACAGAATTCTGTGAGTCAATTACATTTCGATAATAAATATGATGGATTACATTCTGTTAGAAACGGGGTTATGGAAATGGTAAATAGTAGAAAATGACTGAAAGATTTTGCCAAGAATATACCAGAGCAGCTGGTAAATTTGAGGCACCTGAGTTCTTTTTTTCTCTGGCACAGCTTTGGTGAAAAGAGTAATAATTCAGGTACAAGTAAAGGTTTATTCCATGCTGAAAAGAAAAGATGCAACGTTTTCGCTGTGAAGCCTTCTTCAAGTGTGAATTAAACAGTTCCGGTACACTGGGTTAAACATATATTAATTAAAAATGACAATGACACACTCAACAACAAACCACATAAACACACAACATAGGTTGTCCAAGAGGCCTACATCCTAGCTCCCCCCAGAAAAACCCCCAGACTGCTACCAAATTTTGCCCATTGGGGATTTTGGACAAAGTCCAAAAGAGGAGAAAGCTGCCTTCTAAATTAAACAATTTCACCTACAGTTATCCATCTGGAAACCAGGATCCTGCAAAACGAATAGGAACCGAACTCTCCATTCTAAAAATGCACTCACTGACCAGGAGAGCTTGTATTTAACTGAGGGATTCTTTACACTGGAAATCAGAATGGTAAGTTCACTTAGGAAGGGTCAGATACTGAACTCCAGTCAGCTCTTTCCAGATCTGGACAGGGAACTCGTGCCTTCTGACTCATGCCTTCCCTCTCCTGTCCTCCCTTTCTCACTTCTCCTGCCTGCTTTACACTGTCTTCCTGGACTGTGACTTGTTGACTGACACCTTATTACTTACCCAGATCTTAATTAAGGAAAACCAAGGTTAGCTCTATGATTGCTTTGATCACTGAATCTCAGACTCATACGTTTCAGCAAACATCTCCCTGCTTTGAAGCCCCAGAAAATTGTAAATGTTGACACAAGCCGAGTGCTATTGTGCCCTGGTTTTGTCTTGGGAACCCGTGCTATGTAAGTAATGTATTTCGAGTCCATTTTGTACCTCTCATTCCACCAGCTTCTCAACATCTCGGTGCAGTTCATTTATGCAGTTTATGTTATCTATATGTTCCACTGCTGGAGCTTCATGATTATATATGTTTATACGTATAAATTATCTACTACGTTTTCCACAGCTTTTTCAACTAAAGACTCCGAAACGATATCTTCGATAAGTAACTCATGCGGCTTAACGTTCTCTGTCGTTGCTAGGATTTTTTTAATCAAACAACAAGCACTGAAAGGAGAATGACTCGAGCATTTAAAAAAATACCCATTTTGTATACACTTCTGGAGTCATCGGGATGAACTCCCTGGAAAATGTGCTGTAAGTGTACAGTTATAATTTATTTTAAAAAGTCATGACGTCCAACATTAGCCTTCTAACGTACGGCCTATTGGCTATATGTCATTAAAAGATGACTACATTTGTTTGCTAGGAAACCGATAACGCTTCTGTAGTTCAAACCTCTAGTTTTATTTTAATACTGCGCGGCAACAATAACAATAATGGCAGCCGCCCGTGACTCAACTTCCCAAGAGGGGCGGGTTGTTGCGATGACGTAGAGCTTGGTTATTGGTCAGAGGTGAGTCACGTGCCGGATGCGACGGAGTAGGGGGGGGGCGAGAGGCGGGGTCATGGAAGAACAAGATGGCGTCCTGCGATGAAGCAGGAAATAGGACTCGGTTTCATTAAAACTTGTTTCAGGCGAGCATTGAAAGAAGAGAGTTCGAGGGAAAGCCGAAAAAGACCTTTCGGACACGAAAAGGAGTAGACACAGGTGAGGTGGCGGTACCCAGGCGAAGTGTTGAAGTGAAAGGGAACGGCGGGTTTGCAGTGGTACATACGCGTTTGGAACTGGGCTTCTCGCAGTTTGTGTGCCCGTTACATAAACTACAGACTGCTGGTTGTGGGATACAGCAGGCCCCGGAACCGTGAATACAAAGATTGAACTGTTATTTTTATTTTTGAAACCGAGAGGTGGGGTGTCGGTTGCCCGGTGTAATTCTACAGGATATGTCAGTGCCGCTGTCATAGGTATTTACGAGTTGTTTTGGCTGGAACGGCCCCGTGTCTCGAAGCTGTAAAAGGCCACTTCTTAAGCTGTTGAAGTTATTTCCCTTTCGGGCGTTTCGGGAGCAATGCGTAGCTCATACGAATTCGTCACGGGTTGTTTGAACTGCTTTTGATTTAAATAAGACTGATCTTTCTTTACGTGATGTCCGATGTCACGGTATACCCTTAAGATTGGGTTGTGCTTTGCAGGCTCGCGTCAACTGGATTGTAAGCTTGATTGATACAATTGATGTGATGTCCAGAGGTATTGCCAAGAACTGTCTGTAGGGGATTGTAGCAGTGATTGGTCATCACAGCAGGAGGAACTGAAATGTTTCAACAGGTCGATTTACCGGGGGTTTCAGTGACCGGTGTGTTCCTGGCAGGGAAAGCGAGTTGTAGACGCAGCGTTACATGAAATGCCACGGAGCACAGTGACAAGTCAATCACGACTTGTTGACTTCTGCAGTGTTATGACACGCTGTGTGTAACCCCCTTTCAGCAGTCAGAATGTGTTCGCTGAGTAATTGGTATAAAGTGGTTATCGCTTATCAACCAAAAGCGAACCACTGATAGTAGTTTCAATTGCAGTTCGCAGAGCTGTGCTGCTCCGAAGCTTTTTGTCAGTTTTTATTTTTGTTTGTTGCAACTTCGGGGCAGGTTTCACCCTGGCTGACAGCTGTGTAGTCACTTCTCTATACCGGGGTGCAGAAATGGAATTTCCCAACTGTCTTGACAGAAGTCAGTTAAAAACTAACTTTTTTTGCCTCTTTTTTTTAAAGGTGTAATACATTGTGTTCTGCGTGTGTTCTGTATGTCTCGCTGTATATGAATAAAGCAAACACGTGTCTCATGGAGAGCAAGCTGGGGTATGCAAAAAGGCGAATTCCTAATGCAAGAAATTGTGTAAGGCTAATAAAGTGATTTCTTACCTCAACTTTAGTTTTCTGTGGTTTCTGTGTGAGGGTGAGTAAGAGAGAGTAATTTGGAGAAACAAGCGAGGCCGAGGGCCATGAATTACATCCAAGCACACGTGTTCAAGGCTCAGTCTGTGGTTTGGCTCCAGTGGTTCACACTCTCACGGGCTTCTGTACACAGGTGCTGTTCTGTTCTTGTCCAGCTCGGTCTGAACACAGACTTGTGAGCGTTGCAGTGCATGTCACGCCACGTCGTGGAGTCAGTTGGTTTAAAAAGAAACCCACTGACCTTTTTAAAATAATGCGGACTTTGTTTTTAAAGTGCAGCCTGGATAATGTGCAAAGAGCTAAAGACAAGTCCTTTATGGTCTAACGAAGCGTTTCACTTCAGCTTCTGAACACTGCCTCTTTATCTGCAGGGGAGTCACCGACCTGAAACTAGTGCGGTGGTTCTGAGGAAGTTGGGCATTTGGTGTGGGTTTTTTTTTTGGAGATATCTGAGGGGAAGAGCAACTAGTTTTGATCTTTATTCTTCAGTCTTTTTCGATCAATAAATCGCAAAGTTAGAGATTAAACCCTTTTCACTGACGCACAAATGTATCTTTTAGGGATAATTGGGATAAGAAACCCTTGTGAAATTGAACACCGAGAGAGCTTTCATAGCCTTCTGGCTTATTTGGGCACATCAGTAGTGCAGAACTCTCACTCTTGGGTGAAGAAGTCCCGTCGGATTGTGCAAGTCTCTGTAGCAGTCATCTACAACTGTAGACCTAGTCACTCTGTTACATTGGTCCAAATAAGTATATTATGTTGGTTAATAAAGATGTGAGGTGGAACAGAAACCCAGAGACCTTTGGGAAAACTGGAATAGTGCACCTCTGGTTACAGATTTTAGGTGAAGGTTTGTCCTACAATCATTCATTTTTATGTTATGTTCTGGCTTGTTTGTTCATCCTTTCACTGCCTTTTGAAGTGATGAAAAATTTGGTTGTTAATGTGCTCATAAAAAAAATGAAAATGTGAATTTAGGTTGTACACAGTGAAGCCAGTTACGTCCTCATTGTGACATGGTGTTATCTTTGCTCTTAGGTTTGGATGTTTTCTAATTATAATCTAATTACATGTTAGAATTTCATCACAGAACAACTAGCTAGTACTGTATATTGTATCAGGTTGTAGATTATATTTTGCCAAGAGGTGAATTTTTGATTTGGGGAACCTTTGTGTTCCAGCAGTAATGCGAATGGGCTTTGCTTTTTATGCACAACAATTCTCAATTTATTTGACAAAATGTGGTATTTTTTGGTTCTTAAATATAAACCAATCACATATGTCTGTTTGGAGATTCTGCAATTAATTTCAACTAAATCGGTAATGACAATAATACCTGTGCGTACATGTTCAAAATTTAAATGTGTGTTTAAGCCTCAGTAACTCATTTGTTACATACTAAGCCGCTGGTCAAATAATAATACATAGGCTATAAAGGATTAACTTGTATTGTGAGCAAGATTCCATTTTAACTGTGATGCTAAAACTGTTGTAGCTCCCTGTCTGGGCAAGAAACACATTGTCATAACAGGTCTAGAATTCCTGTCCTTATGGTTAGAAATCGCAGATTATATGAAATGCAAAAAGGTTATGACTGCAAATGTTTATTCTTTTTTGTAGCTCTGAAGGGCATTGCATCTGGGAAGTGCTTACTTGAAACGATGAATGATTGGCAAACAGCTGCATCAGAACTATTACTGTAAGAACTGTAGTGTGTGTGTGTCTCATTCCACCAGAACACTTTCAGTTTCAGACAAACTTGCACTATTAATTGTGAAGCTCATTGTTGCTGTGTGTGTTTCAGATATTGCAGAAATATCATGTTTAGAATGACAGGTTGTTTTAGAATTTCATTTGGGTTCTAAATCCATCCAGGAATGGTAATAAAAAAAATCTGACATCTCTAATCCCTGATTCCATCTACCCACATTGGAATTAAGAATGTGAATGAGAAGTGATCTATTACGTAGGGATGCATGGAGTCACAGCGCAGTCCAGTGAAGGTTAGAGATGAGTTTCATTGTAATGACCATGGCCACTTCTGGAGAACGCTGAAGGGGACACACAAGGTGTATTTCCCACCGTGCCCTGAATTGCAACAGTTCTACAGAGGTTTTTATAGTCCCAGTCCAGCCAATTTATTACCACGAATGGGGTTCTACCGGACTGTCTAGTTTTTATTCCATCCACAGTTCTTTTCCTAATTATCTAATAATCCATGTTTGGTTAACCTTGAATAGTTCAATTTAATCATATTTTTTATGATTAAACACTACAGGTTAAGAATGTTAAGCTATAAACAGTCTGCTGCCATGTTATTAACATTTCTAAAAAAGTCTGTATATCGAGTGGTTAGGGGTGTGGTTCGGACTGTAGTCAGAGTTTTATTGCTAGCGTTCAAGTAATCCACAGCAGAGATAGAATCGCTCAGTTTGTACAACCATTTCTAAATATTTAGATTCTGATTAAGTTTACAACTCAGCATCTAAAGCATTACCATTTTTTCAGGCTTTAAAAGGAACTATAAAAATTGCTTAACCTTTACTCTCGAACACCAAAATATGGGACTCTGGTTGTGATTTGTGTGTGGGGAAAAAAACCCACAAAAGGTCAGGTGTCCTGCTGAGAAAGTGATTGAATCTGTCAAACATAGTCTCCAGGCTTTTGGCTACTGGCATCAATGTATTTCTTCTGTTTCGGAACTCTTACCAGTTGTCTTATATGGTATACTTAGGAACAGAGGATTATTCCACACTGAAATGTAGAAAGACTAAAAAGAAACATGTTTCAACCGAGTATCCTTCTTCAGATGTGAAGTATTTTTTCAGAATGGAATTAACCTCTGTTTGTTTCTTTGTAGCCTGCATGCTGACAGCTTCTCACTCAAACCTCTGTTAAAGTATGTTTAATTGTACTTAAATATGCGGTACTAATGTTATTGAAAGAGACCTCGTGCTAACTAGTGACTTGATTTCCTTAGGGAAGCCATGATCACTGCTATGAATATTTGTAGCCATACTCTACGATGTGGAAGGCATTGTGAAGTCTTGTAGTTTTGCTGTGATAATTATAGAGTGCATTAGAGCTTTGAGAAACAATTGTTAGAATATTCACATTTCAGAGGAGTGCAAAAACATTTGGAGCTTTTTTGCTTTTTTCAGTAAATGCTTGAGGTTTTCAACACTTTTTTGAGAGCTTTTGCTGTTATTAGTTAAGGAATATGGATTTAATGAAAATTTAATGCTTGCTTATTCTCATGGCATGAGGATCAATCACCTCAATTGCTCAGCACTAGTAACTCAGATGTAGCACTAGTCCAAAGCTTTTCCCAGAAAAAGTCCCCTTTAGTGACTAAATCCTTACTGTTATTCAGCTGTTTTACATTCAGCAGAATACTCCATCTTGCATACCTGAAGAAGGCTCCACAGTTGAAACATTTTCTTTTCTCTTTTCAGCAGGGAATAAACCTTTAGTTGTTCCTTTGCAGCCTGCGCATGCTGACACAGCTCCCCACTTCAACTGCTTTATCTAAGGTTGCGCCTGATGAAATCGGGAACTTCACTGAGTTTTAAGATGTCTTTTAAAGGACACCTCTGCGATAGGGATGTGGATTAATGTCTGAAAATACTGACCTTAATATTAATTTTATAGGAAAACCTAAATAAGTCATTTTTATAATTGGTTCTGTCTTAAAGTGTCATGTGATGGTAAAGAATTCTTTGCATTTCTATAGCAATATTCATGGTCCCACTACTGTACATAGTTGATCGTGTGAGAATTTGCTTCACTAGTTGAATTAAGAAGGAATATCGGGAAGATGAGGTTGCACAAAGTGGAATTTAGCCAGGGCATTAAGATTAGCAGCCCTACTCTTTCAAAAGAGAAAAGAAATAGGGTTTCTGATTTTGAAAAATATGATCAGCGATACTGATTGCATGCTTTCCTATGAAAACAATAGGCTAGACCTATTACTAAAAAGTAATGTGTAAAATAGGAATTAATTGTTTTTTTTCTTCACTTACAAGGGGTAGCATGTTGTAGGGATTTACAGAACAGTCAGGCATAGTTTTTATTTTTTTAGCTTAATTTCCTTGCTGCTTATTAGACTTTTATTGCATGTGCTACAGTACATTCATTGCAAGTATTGTTAGAACTCCCTTTGCATTGCCAGTAATGGCACACATCCCCTAGGCTGCCAGCCCCTGCCTAGTCTCTGCATACTGTCCCAGCTCATCCCAGAGGAATTTCAGTGGGGCTCGAGTCATAGCTGTGCATAGTTGGGCATCCGTGGAAAAACAGCCAAGCTCTCATCTGACAAGGAATCCATTGTCCCATGAGTATGAGGATGTGTTGTCACATCAGGATGAACCCACAGCAGCGGTTGCTGCTGGGGTCCTGGGACAGGATGAGTGTAGGATCAGTCAGTGAACATTTGTGACCTGGCGTTTCTGATGCAGCGGATCTGGGAATGTGAAAAAGAATCGGGATAATCCGTCGATCTCGCCAGAGTTTTTGTGACTCATTGTTCGTTAGATCCCGGCCTGTCATTTCCAGTCTGTTTTTGTACTCGTATAGAAACTGATGGTTGGGAAGCCCCAGACGTCGAGCAGCGGTGTCATGACTTAATCCAGCTTCCGATACGGAGATGACACACAGGCATTGTTCTTTGTGGAGCATATCGGTTCCATTATTTGTTTTTCTGTCTTGAGTTTCACCAGTTTTGACATTCGGTACCAGAGCACCTCATCAGCTGTGTCCAGTCTTCACTAATGAGGGGATGTAGGGTTTATACGACAGCCAGTCAGCAGATCAATGGTGAAAAATGACACCAAAGACATTTCACACATCAAAAATCAATTTAACTCTTCTAAAAACATACATGCTTAGATGGAGAGAATTTTTTTTTTGATGCCCGGTATCATTAAGTAGACTGGTACTTGAGAACAGGCAACCTTTTTTGAAGTAGCGCTGACCAAACAGCGGATTTGGCTCCTCGGTCTCTCTTGCACTCCTTGGAGCTGCTGTCTGGCAGAGCCACAGTCCTCCTTTTATTACAGGGCTAAAACCAACCCACATGATCAAATTAACAAACAGCTGATGTATAGTTAATACAGCTTTGCACTACATTTTCTTTGAGTAATGTCCCGTTAGTGTTCTGTACTTGTTCCAGTTTTTTATCTTAAGGCACACTTGTTAAATGTATAGCACCTTCAGTATTATGTTATTTTTGGATACAAATGAATGATTCATCAAAGTCACTGTATGGCCTTAGTCTTAGTGATGTTACATTTTATCTGCAATAGGCAGGACAGGAGATGGAGGAACATGCTAGTCCAGATGGCCTTTCTTCCTCTTATGGTTAGTTGTGGCCACACTCTGGGCTTCGAGTGGTGATTCTTCAGAGATTCAGCCTCCCTAGAGGGTTTGATGGGGCCTACTGGAATAGGGCTAACATACCTGTTTTGGGGTTCTTAGTATTGCACTATTGCAACAGTACTTAGAGTTACAGTGTCTCCTTTGTCTCATTCATAACTCTCCATACCATGTAGACATAAAATGTAATGTAAGGGAGCTAAATTAATCTTTTTAATGACTTTTCACGTTAGTTACATATTGTCAGTAGTATACTGCCAATTAGATTCTGGACCCAAGTATGTTTCAGAATAATGGGCATTCATTGTAAAGGGACTTTGAGCTCATGGCTATGATCACAATAAACTCAAGTGCACAGGAAGAGTAAATAATGATTGGTAGATCCAATCTTGAACCTGGTCTATCTGGAAAATCGTTAGTCACTGTGGGGGAAAAATGAAAGTGCAACAAATTTACGCACTAAAATAAGAAATGTCTGTGTTCCTTCCTCTTCAGCTACCAACATGCATACAGTCTTGTGATGCAAAAGCCAAGCGACACAGCGCTGCAGTTTCATTTAAAAAGATTTGAATCTTTCTCGCCCGCTTTTTTTTTTATTTCTTGAGAATTATAAAAGTGTGTATTTCCTTAATATAAATCATATTGAGAAAACATTCTGTGTGTGTGTGCTCATTGCTGTTGATGTTGAATCATTTGGAAGAGCACATTTCTCAATTGCCTCAGATTAAGGTAGAAAAATGGGAGCATTTGAGTTCCCTGGAAAGCCATCCTCACTCTGTCACTCTATATGTGCCAAGTTTATGACCCAAAGTTCCTTCTTTGGTTTGATGCTAGGCAGGGGTGTCCAGTCCTGGATGGCTGGAGGGCTCTTGTGTTGCGCTCTTCAGGTGCCGTGTTAAACAGATCTTGAAAGCCTACGGAGAGTTATCCTCTAGGACCAAGATTTGGAAACCTTTGATGAAGAAATCAAATGCAAAATTGATTTTCAAGGCAGCTTTTCAGAAAAAAACAACAACTTTTCTTGCATCCTGATACATTTCTACCTGATACCTTATTTCTTTTGTGATTGTGATTAACACGTGGCATATGTCCCTTGCATAAACAGCTCCTTTGATGTTTTCCGGGACATTGGAAGTAGGGCTTTTTCTGTTGTCGCAGAGGTGTGCTGCGTATGGATCTGCTTGCAAGTAAGTTCCAGGTTTTGGGCTTTTGCTGTTCATATGGCTCCCCTCTTGTTTCCCTTCTGCCTCCTGGGGTGTCTGGGGTTGTGTGAGGAGGATGCTGGTGTCTGAATAGCTTCAAGTGCTCAGTTGTCGTTGGAGTTTCCCCCCCAGGAGGTGCTAGCTGAAACGGGTTTCCCAGAGGTGAATGAGGACTGGCAGCTGGTGGCATGCAGGGTGCTGGGGGTAGGAAGGAGTTGTGGGGAATTCATGTGACTGCGGTCTTTTGCGAAGGGAATGCAGAATGGACCACCTGTCTAGACTGGCAGTCGGCATCGTGAGTACAGTGGCCCGATTAGTCTGGTGCCAAGCTCAGGTGCCTGCAGATCCCACTTCCTGTACTGGGCTGGGAACCACATTCGCGTCTGTGTGTCGCTGTGAGTGAGCGGCTGTGTGGGCTGGGATGTGGGGAGCAGGATGTCCAGTCCTCAGGTGCGCACGGGGAAGTCCTCTCACACTTCATGACTGGCTGGAGTCATTATCCGCAGTGTTTCGCCAATGGATCCCTTAGCCGGTTGGGGTAATGCACCACTGCCCGGCAGCTGAGCTTCCTAGTGAGGACTGGAGGTGGCCCTGAGCAGTGCTGAATGGTTTGCCAGAACTGAAGAGCAATCTCTCTTCAGCAAAAGGCAGTTTAATCTGAGATTCTGTTTGTGTGTGAAGTGTGGATGAAATAACCCTGTGGGTGTTTTTTTTTTCCCCGCACTTGCCTTTTGTTCATAGATATGGTGCTTACCCTGAAAGCATCATAAAAAAGGTCCATGTTCTCTAACATGCAATATTAGATCTGCAGTTTTGTTCTGTGAAGTATGCAGCATCTAGATTGTTTAAATGGCCGTTTTTCCTCTAAAACAGTGTTGACATGCTCTACCTTTTTGTACTTTGCTGAGGTGAAACTGAACAATTCCTGTAAATTTGTCTTGCGTTCAAATTTGGAGCCTTTCCAGGCTGTAGGGAACATCTGAATTGATTGAGTGGTGCTTATGTCACCATATGAAGTACAGGCCAAAGTTTGAATTCCACTCCTGTGAACCCATGTGGACTTATTGTTATTGCTGTGGGGTCTTGCTTGTTTGCAGTACAGTTAGGTGCGGATTTGAGTTCAGAAAAAGCAGTGAGTAAAACAGAATCCCTGGCCTCTCTACAGCCTGCACTGGTGTTCTAGGGCAGTGTATCACCTCTGGAGCTGCCTTAACCAGCACACTGCTCCGCTGTCCAAAACGCCCGAAAGATTGTGAAATAAATATTCAGGAGGTCATTGACTTTTATATATCTTACGATCAAAGAAGTGGGATGGGGAGGTGCAGAAACATTTGTTAGGGGAATTGTTACATTGACAGTTGGCCAGCGAGATCCGGAAAGTGGAGAACCCGAAATCTGTTTTCTAGGTATAAGTGCACACCAGGGGCAGTTCACAGGTTCATGTCTCTCTGGAAGGGAAGGGCCAGATTGCTCAAGGTGGAGGAAAGCTTGAGTGTGCGAGGTCCCGGTGAATTAGACATCTGTTTTGGAGAAAAGCTAATGTTAGGAAAAAGATGGTTAAATTGGATGTACAGTAGGATCTCGGGTTTGGTAAGACAAAACTAAGAAAGGTGCTGGGGATACAGTAAATGTTATCTGTCTGAACGCTATTTTAACAAAGTATTAAAAAAAAAAAAGGAAGTTAAGTGCTTTTCTGTACTGCCCATTCCAAGGATGCAGGATGAAAGTACTCAGTGTTTATCAGGACACAGCTTTCGCAGGCTGAGGCTTTCCTGACAGCAGGGGCAGTGTGTCTTGTAACTGTTGTTCATGAGCAGTCTATTAAAATTCGTATGGAAAATAAGCCGTGACTGCGATACAGTGCATTACCATACAGGCTGAGCATTTTGGCCGTCATCATGAACTTCAGCAGCAGGAACCAAAACCTGCAGAACTGGAAATCCTGTGCTTCCTGGTGGCCTTTGTCTCACTCCTTTCTCGTTTCATTCAGTGCTGGTCTCTGTCCCCTGCTGTAACAGTTGTGCTGTTTGCACATAGACTTCATTATTTTGCAGTGATACCTAACTGATACCTACCAAACTGTCCTTTAAAACAAATCTGATAAGTCTACATTCTGCAGGCTGACAAAGGGGGTCTGATAATAATCATTGCTTACACTTATATAGCACTTTTCTGGACACTCCACTCAAAGTATGTTGTAGCTAACAAGTTGTGGTGTGGAATCTCCTGCATAGTGGCAGCTCTTATCTAAGTTATCTAAGGATAAGTAACCTGTATAGTGCCTTTCAAGAAACCCAGACATTTGAAAATCCCAGGTTTCGATAGATTAACTGTATAATGAGCAAAGATGACAAAAAACAAATCTATTGTCTACTTTTTAATGTTGTAAATTCAGTGAGAACACTTGTTGGAAAATCTTCTTATATATTGTAGGCTGATGAAAAAGAGTCTTTGATATTCTGGATATCGATTATTTCAAAGAATTCATGGAGTGACTGTTGTGGCAAGAAAGGGGTTTAGGTTTGTAGATCACATTCACTTTTTGCAGAAAATGTACGCTTCCCTAAAAGTGAGTACGGCAATGTAGTTGTTTTCTGTATGTTTCAGTTAAGTTTTTGTCTGGCCAGCGTTATGTCAGCGTTGTAAACTGTTTGTCTGGTCAGCATCCTTTGTACATTTCTACAGGGTCAGTTGGCCAACAGTTTTCATACTTTTGTGACACAAATCTGCTCAAATTGTATTGACGTGTCCTGAACTGTGTTTTTGTTTTTCAGAGTCTAAATGGCTTCAAGGAAGTCTGGATCAGATTTCCACAATACTGGTGAGTTTGCGTCTGGTTCCAGACATGGGCTGATAAGGGTATCGTTCTGTGCCGTGCTCCAGCTTATTTCCAATACCCTTGTGTCAAGCTTGCGTGAAGCTAGTTGCTTCATCAGGAAAGGCTGACCATCTGATTGATGAGCTGCCTGTCTCATTGGTCCTGAAAGGCCATCAGGCTTGGAAGATCCCAGTAAGACCCGTTTTCGCAAAGGGGTGCTTTGTCTTCGCTTGCGCTTGGATCCTGTGGTCCTCGTTCCTGTGATAGATGTTTTGTGTTAAACACTTCCATGGAGATGGTACTTTGGAGGAATAAGGATTTCCCCTTTGCCGAGTGTCCCAGAGGCGTGTAGAGGAGCTCGCTGGCACCATGCCCTGTGGTTGTAACCGAGCACTGCCAATGTATTCGCTCACACAGCTCTGGACTCCAGCAGAATAAGAGAGTGGAATTAGAGCGTCAGTATAAGCACAGGATCCAGGCAGACAAGACTGTAATTCGGTACATTTGTTTAAAAAAAAAAACCAAAAGCTTTTGGAAACTGTGAAGTTCTGAAGTATTTCTCTTTTTGGTTTTGAAATGAGTGGTTTGTTATGTGGGTTGTAGTTTGTAATCGGCAAGTGTTTGCTCTAAAGTTAAAACTCTTATGGTAGTCATTGGAATATTTTTGGAGGCTGAAAGTAGTTTTTAATCTGAAGTGGAAGTTTGGTGTGCATTATTTTTATTTTAATATTACTTTGTAGAAAACCTGAATTTCATAAGTTTTAAAAAAGGTACAAAGCATATTTGGTTTTATTCAAATGGGATTTTAATGTTAGTAGTTTTTAGTTGGTGTTTGTAGCTTTTAATGTTTCTTGGCTCTGGGACCATTGACTTCAGATTCTTAAAGTGGTTTAGATAGTAGACGCTGGGCTACACAGGAATCCCACTCTCCTATAAAAAAAAAACTTCCTTTAAAACGTAACTACATAAAAACAGAAATAGCTTTTTCATTACTATGCCCACATTTTAAGGAAACGTCATATCAATAAACCATGCTCACTGCTGTGGCCCTCAGACTGTCACGGGAGAGATTAAGTCATGCAAACTCGCAGTGTCAAACCATCTCTTGAGTCGGCATCGAACGGAGGGCCGGCACAGGTTTGGGCGCGGATGCTTTGAGCTCACAGGGGCTGCTTTTGCCGATGGTAGTCTAGCCGGCCGAGCCTCATCTCATCCCAGTGCTCACCCAGCCAGCGACAGCCCAGAGGGCACAGACAGCTCTCGCCGACCTTCGTCTGTCAGTTCCACGCTCGCAGCCACATCGCAGCATGACGCGCTGCGGGGGGGCATGCGAGGGGGTACCCGCGGTTACTGGGGTGCGGGAAATCTGAGCCCTGCGTCACCCTCGCTTCTCAAGCTTAACCCAGCTGCTAGTCCACACCTAAAGCATCAACTGCAGTTACTGTGTGCAGACAGAAAACTGTAGATATTCCTAGACATCCTGTGTTCACGCATACTGAAGATTCAGAAAGGCTGGGTATTCTTGTAACTGAATGTTTTTAGGATTGGCCTCATCCGTCTTGCACTTTGATAACAGGTTGCATGTCTACACAGTTCCCTGGCCGAACAAATCTACAAAGGCCTGCTGTCTTCCCTTAATCGTCAGTAAAGTAAATGTACAGTGATGGATAAAAGCCTTGGACATTGAACAGAATTGTTCAATGTTCAATTGTTTGCATGTGGGGAAATTCACATGGCCCTACTTCCTATTGAAAGTACTTAACATTTTTCAATTTAAACAAAAGTGTCCCCGAATCTCCAGTGCAGTTATTTCTGTCTTGACACTGACCTGCTGTTGATTGTGCCTTCCAGGACCCCTCAGTTATCTGGATGATGTTCCTTTCAAGATCAGCGATAAGTTCAGGTGTCCAGCAAAAGTGGGCCTGCCCATCGGTTTCTCTGTGTCCAAATACTCACAAAGCCTCACGGAGTTAGAGGTAAGTTCAGTTGTTATTGGCTTCTCTGCCTTTTGGCTAAAATGAATTGTATATGGTGAATTTAAGCTCAATTCTTGTTTTTGGAAAAGGTTTGAGCTATTTTTTGCTTAGGACATTTCAGCCTCTGGAAGTACCTCCAGGGAAAGCTGTGTGAGAGAAATCTGCTTCCAAACAGAATTCCTAAATTCAATGCAAGGAACAGTGTGAACCAGAAATTGATAGATTTAAGCATCAGTATGTGATTCTTCCGAAAAATAGCCTTTGGATTGTTAATGCTGAACTGTAGGTCCCCTTTGAATCCATGTCTGCACAAATGGGGATCCGGGGACCTCTGGAAATTCACAATTCCTGTCCAAAAGATCCCCAAGAGGAACTCCTTCACCCCTATGAAAAATACATTTCTGAATTTTAGCACAGTAATTCTTTGTAGTTTATTTCAGCTTATTTTCTTCTTTGGAAAGTGCTTGTAAAGTGAAAACTTTTACAATGGTAGTTAAATTTACATGGTTGCCCATGTTATAACCCCCCATTGGGTCCGGAAATCAAAAAAGCTAAGCGGTGCAGTGGCTCTGTGCAAAGGATTTGCGCCTGTGACTGGAAGGTTGCCGGTTCGTATCCTGCGGCCGGCAGAGCAATCCTACTCCGTTGGGCCCCTGAGCAAGGCCCTTAACCCCAGCTGCTCCAGGGGTGCCATATAAATGGCTGACCCTGCTCTATGACCCCAAGCTTCTCTCCCTGTCTGTGTGTCTCATGGAGAGCAAGCTGGGATTTGCTGGAAAAGATGAATTCCTAATACAAGAAATGGTGTGTGGCCAATAAAGTGATCTTATCTCATGTTCCCTCAAAGGTCCAAACGACACCATAAAACAGCACAGAACTGTGTTCGTGTATGGAAACAGTAACATTCCTGGTTAATTATTCAGTAACTTGTTTGAAGTCATTAGCTGGTGCATAAAACAGTAGTTCAGAAAACTATTAACACTCCAGCTCAGGTACAGTAGTTACATTGATGCAGTCATTAGCATACACATTAACATTAGGTATTATCCCATACCACAGGCATATAACACACACGAGACCTTGTTATAAAAAAGTTAGAATGTTATAAAAAATAAAAAGTAAATTCCTCATACCGGACGATCCTTGAAAAGAAGCATCTCGGCAATGCCTTACGAGATTCCAGGAGTGAAAATCTGCTTGTTAAATGACAACACAGGTTGGGATTACTACATCTGATATAAACAAGATGTTACTGTAAACAAAAAGGAATGGTTGTTCGTATATGATATATATGACTGTCCTTTTCTCACTTATTTGTGGAAAAGCCAGGGTGATGTTTGTGGTATTTTCTGAACTGCTATAAGAAAATATACATGTAGCAATGCTACAGCATTAAATGTAATATTTCATATACCCTATGTGGGTCCAAATAACCTGAGGGCTATTTCAAAAGATTATAGAGGCAGAAACTGTTTTTGCAGCTAAACATTGGTTTCATGTTTGAATCAAAAGGGAAAGAGTACCACCTATTGGTCCTTCAGCAGAAGGGAACACTGCCTGTGCTGCATTGAGTGTTGTCTTAGAAAATGTTACGTTTCTTAACTTAGTAATTGGAGATTGCACACCTTTAGTAAGATGCCCTGTAAAATACGAAGTGAGCACCTGCCTGAAGGATGTAAAGATGCACCCAAGGATTAGAATGAAACTGTAAAATGTACATTAACTGAGCATGTGAAGAATATAACTGAGGATTGTAGTTTGATCCTCCTGTTTTGTGATGGGAATCCCATGAATTCTGTCACTAGTCAGCTGCTAGAAGTGCGATTAATGACCCCCCTTTTTGCAGCATCATACACGCAGATTGAAACTGCAGTCTTGCGAAAACGTGTGCGAGGCTGTTTCTTTCTGGTTTACACCTCACTGCTTGCCTTTCTCCCTCCTTTCCCTTTTTCGGGGTCTCCCCCCTGCCCCGGCTCTCCCGGTAGTATGATTTTTCCCTGGAGCGGCGGACCGTGCAGTGGGCGGAGGAGCTGGCGGAGGTGCGGGCGCAGCTGAAGGCCGAGGCCGCCCAGGCTGAGCGCGAGGGGGCCGGGCAGGAGGGGCGGCCCAACGGCGAGCTCTCCCCGCCAGGAGACCACGCGGCCACCACGCCGCCTGCCGTCCCGCCTCCCGCCATTAACCCGGTGCTGGCAGGACTGCGCCACAATGCCATCTTGATGCCCCTCCCCGCTCCCAGTATGGCCAGACAGCGAGAGCCCAGTCCTCCGCTGCCTCACTACTTCAACCTGGCCGACTTTGAGTGCGAGGAGGACCCCTTCGACAAGCTGGAGCTCAAGACCCTCAACGACAAGGAGGAGCTGCGGAGCATTTTGCAGCTGCAGGCCGTCACCCCGCCGGAGCCCAAAACGCAGCTTTCCAAGCCGGACCAGCAGCACAAACCCAACGGACTGGTGACCCTGCTGCAGCTCGACGGGCCTGGAGGGCCCCTGTCCTCTTCCCCCCCCGCCCTGGGCCCCAGGGGGCCCCTGGCCACCTTCCCCTGCAACATTCGCTCCCTGTCTTTCCCTAAGCTGTCAGAGTCTGAGGAAAGGCGCCCACCCCCTGTGTCCGAGGACCAGCAGAGCTGCAGTGGCTCTGTGGGCCCTACAGCCCGGGATCACTCCAATGGTACTTCTTCCTTGCTACGGGACACTGTCAAGACTCGTCCTGATGGGCACGAGGATCCCCTCGGTAACCCTTCTTGTCCCCCAGTTCTTGGGGAACTGCATAGCCACACACAGAATGGAGTGACAAAACAGGTGAGGACAGGCGCCGAGAGCAGCTCTACGAGCTTTTCTTTTCCACTCATTGATTAGTTTGGATAGTTCATCAGTCAATCCTTAATCCTAAATTCTTTCAATCCCTTAGACTAATGCCCGCAAAGCTTCCCAAGGCAACATGGCTCCCTCTGACATGCAAGGAAGGTACTGTGGGCTGCTGCAGGCTCTGTCACCCAGTGAACGCGAGTGTGTACAGATCATCGTCAACATGGGATACCCCTTTGAGGAGGTCATCAAAGCCATGCAGAAGCAGGGTCAGAACTTGGAGCAGGTAGGGTCTGTCATCTGTAACAGTCCGTGGTTTGTTAATGTGTGCTATCTTAACTCCAGACATCCAGTAGGTCCTGGACTTTGCCTCAATCCTGTACCTGAACTTAAACGATTCTGAAAGGTTTGGGCACATTACAGGAAAGCCTCAGTATTTGTGAGTTCTACATTTGTGGTTTTGCGTGCCCTAGCAAAATTATTAGTAACCACTTTTTCAGATTAAATTCTCCTGTTCGCAGCCTGCGCAGTTGGAGAGTAAATGCCAGCCCCCACTTCTGCAGCATTTTCATCACTAGGACCTATCCGCTTGATCTGTATCGGTAGTAAAGGCACAGCTTGGTTTACAAAGAGTTAACATGTTTATGTAGCAGCGCATCATGGGTTATGCTTTAAGCTTTTGTCAAGAAAGCTTTAAATGTGAGATGTGCGTAGACATGTTATGAGAATAAAGGCTTTTATGCTTCAAAGTAAAAGAAACGTTAAAACTCTCTCCGATAATTAGTGGTCCCCTAAGATACCACAGTCTCAGTTCTTGTGTGACTCGGAGGAAAGGATACTAAAGAAATCAGAGGTCAGAGAATGACACAAACTGCAGACCAGGAGGGTAAGTCGGTTGAGAGGAAAGGGCGTGAGCACACTTTGTTTACTTATCTGTTATTTATGTGTTGTAATAAACTGTTCAATGCAGTAAGTGCCGCATTTTTTATTATAGTCATAAAAACAAGATGTAAACAGTAAGGAAAATGCAATCTACTAAGAATGAAAAACAAACTCTATCATTTGTTTGCACATAAAATAACTTATTATATGGGGAAAACCAAAACCGTTTTTTTTTCCAAAGTTTCCAGTACTGATTTTCTTTACTAACAATATTTTTGAAATAGTAATGTTTTTGTCAGAATTATTTACAACCCTTAGAAATGCTTGTTTTTTGCAAGCCATACCCATTTTCCTCATAAGATATAACATCCACATTCGCAGAGAGTTCAGGGTGCCTAACCCTCACAAATACTGAGGTTAGTACTGCATTTCACACCTCAGTAGATGTCTAGACCAGGTTCATGAAAGACTTATATTGCAGAGAATTGTATGTACCTCAGTCACTCTACAGTCAGAGTCATATACAGAAATAATACAAGAAAAGAGAGAAGGAGACATCTCAAAGCTTCCTTTGACCCAATTTTGTGTGGTACAATGACCTAAAGAGGGCCTCAGAAAGACACTGAACTGGAAAGCTCTATAATAAAACGTGGGGCTCAATACGTTTTACAAGCACTTTGCCAGAAGCTACTGCTGTTTTCTGGGGGCTGATGATGTATCTTTTACCGAATTGTTAAAAATTGGTCGTCAGTGAAGGATTGTACTTTTAGCGGTTCTGAAGACCTGGGTTTGAATTGAATGGTACGTGAATTGAGTATGGCAGCTTCGTCTCCAAGTAACGTGGAGGTCAAATAAATAGTGTATAGGTGATTCCTGAAATGACTCGCATAATGCAGTCCCATGTTGAACAGTACACCACAAACGTGACATCTCCCAAAATAGCTTTAGTTATGTCCTGCGTTTATTTATATAGTCAAATTAATTTTCAGTCTCCCTTCCCCCTCTCCCTCTTCTTTCCCACCTCTGACCTGCAGGTTCTGGATTACCTGTATGTGCATGAGCGTCTGTGTGACCGGGGCTTTGATGCCAGCTCTGTGGAGGAGTGTCTGGAGATGTACCAGTGCTCCGAGGAGAAGGTCAGTACTGCACACTCGCTGTGACTGAGTAAAGGCCTGATACCACAGTACACTGAGGCAGAGCACGGTACCACATTTTGACCTGCGATACCATCTTACTTAGAGTAAGTGACTTAATAGGACACAGTATAAAAAACCAGACAATATACTGGTGTCTGTGGTTTGTCATAGTCTCATATATTGCCCCATGAATACTGTGGTTGCTTTGGTTCAATATATGGGTAGGTGTCATTCCAATTAATAGTGGACATTTATTTTAAAACAAAGGGGGTACAGATTCCCACTTAAACCTCACAGCTTCATGGGAGGAGTGAAATATATTTTGCTTTTCAGGCAAAAGAGAAAGATGAAAACGAAAGGCATCTTTCAGTGTGTTTTCTGGGAATGGGAAATTACACAAATTTCACGATCACTTCCTCATGCATGCCTGCTCTATGGACAGTGTCCGTGTACATGTTGCTGAGCATTAATTCAGTGCTCTATACTTAACATCAAAGGCAAATTTCATTATTTTTATCATTAACTTCAAGTTAATAGGAATATTTTTGAACTGACATGAAATGGGTAAATTCCTTGATTGACATAGATTAACAGGGTGAAGTAGTTCAGGTGGGGAGCTGCGTCGGCATGCGTAGGCAGTAAAGGTGTATTCCCTGCTAAAAAGGGAAGAAAGAAAACACACCATTTCGACTGTAGAGCCTTCTTCTGCCCTATCTTTCTTACACCTGAAGAAGGCTCCACAGCCAAAACGGTGCGTTTTCTTTCTTCCCTTTTCAGCGGGGAATAAACCTTTACTTGTTCCATAGATTAAGAGGGGATTGTCTGGGAAGGTTATCAGCTTGTCACCTGTATGGCCACTGTTAGAAGCAGTACAAGATGTTACAAAGCAGTACATGTGCATGATCCTGTCCCATTCCTCTCGTAGCACCTAGGTAAGCATGTGCCTGTTAGCTCGTTTCTGAACCCCATGGAGTTCAGTTGGACACAATGAGTAATTATCATTCTGCATATCTGCACAATTGATGACTTCCATCAAGGTGCTCTACAAAAGATTTATATTGACTAAAGAAGAACTCGCTCCAACTTGCTGACTGGAAGGAGGTGGTGTTCTCAAGATAAGCGCGGCAAATTGCTTTCAAGTTTTTCTTCTTCTTGGTTTTCACTAGGTTTTACATTCAGTGGGTGAAGTAGCCTCCTCACCTGTGTCCAATTGGCTCTCACAGATAATTATTTAGTGCTTATCCACCAAAGCCACTTGAGTATGGTGACAGATAGGGGTCAGTCACAAATGGCAAATTAATCAAATGAATGTTAAAGGCATGCAGTATTCTGAAAATGTGGGAGAGTACCATCAGACTGCAGCTATCAGAGGGAGATAATTGAGGAGTGTGTACACTGGGTTGTCTGTCAGTAAGGGCATGCAGCAGTTTGCAGCCAGAAGTTGAGGGTGTGTGAGGACTGGGCAGTCTTCATCGAGCAGTAAACTCTTGCCCTATCCCGCCTTTGTCTTTCTCTATTCCCTGTTTCGCCCTTTGTCTCTGCCTCCCTTCTTTCGCCTGTCCTTGCCTTCTCTCATTCTCACTTCCTCTTGTGGGTCCCCAGTAGCTCCCCTGCCTGTTCCCTGCTCCATCCTTCTCCCTCTGACAGAGTGCCTCTGTGTGCCCGCAGGCCCTGGAGTTCCTGCAGTTGATGTCGAGGTTTCGGGAGATGGGTTTCGAGCTCGACGCGATCAAGGAGGTGCTGCGGGTCCACAATAACGACCAAGACAAGGCGCTGGAGGACCTCATGTCTCGCACCACCACCAGCTGAGAGCTGCCTGCAGACTCGCGCTAACCCCTCGTTCCCTCCTTCTCCTCTCCACTGAGGCACAAGCATCAGCTCCGCTCCAGAGAGAGAGAGGGGAGAGGGCAGGGGTGGGTGGGAGGGTCGAAAGAGGAAAAAGGCTGCCTTCTCCAGCTCTTTCCACCTTGGTTTTGCTGAACAAGGGGATAGAACAAAAAAAAAAATGCATTTCAGCGCTTTGGGTTTCTGGGCCTTTCATGGGAGGCAGAGAGGGCAGCAGGCTAAGCGCTTGGACTCCGCAGTGGCCCTGAGTGTGAGACACAGATATAGCTACTGAGCTGCCATCTTCAGCAATCTAACCAGCCCCAGTAGGATTCTGGTTATAAAATACTTAAGTTAAAGAAGCAAAGAGGCTAAAAATCGGGGGGGAAAAACGAGACAACTACAAAAGTGCCCTTTCTGCAACTGATGTGTTTCTTTCTTGGAAGGAGTTTAACTTAATCTTTTGTTTTCATGTTTTGGAAGATTCTTCCCTTACTTTCTGGTTTAGAAACTGCATTAATGAACTAAAAAAGTAATATAAAGAAAGACTACTGCTGCACCTGTTTCTCTGGCACTGGATGTGGACCGAAAACAACTGCAGGAGATACAGAACTTTCACAAAAAAAGAGATACAAACCTATATAATAAAGGGGTACAGAACTGAAACAGATAAGTGAAACGGAAAGCTGCTCCAAATGGTGTATCGAGGTGTAAAAGGAATGTAAAAAATACAGTAGGTTTGTGTTGATGAGGAGCAGACCTTTAGTGCAATAGAGACTGTAGTATTGTGGCAGGGCTGCGCTGCTCCTGGGGGAAGAAACTGGGGGAGTGCTGCCTTTTGCCTTTGAACTGGAAATTGGTTTTACACTGGCAGTTATCAGCACCCTCTGTCTGAAGCACAGGGGTGTCAGAAGACTAGTGAGCGGACTGATGCATCAGGATTTCTTGTGGCCTGGTCTGACATCCTACGTGCTTAGGAGACTCTCACCAGCCCCATAGCGAAATAAAAGAAAATAAATTCTGTGCACTTTTTTTCTGTTAAATCTGATGTAATTTTTTCAGAATGGATGGCTGTGACAGTGGAAGAAAGGTGCTTCCCAATAACGGTCGGGTTCAGATTCAATCCAAGACTGTGGGAGGTTTAAGATGTGTAAAAGTGCCATGTGAGGAATTATTTATTTTATTTAATTTTGTCTTTATCTTCCCTTCACACGGGGTATATGGGTCTCAATAAAAATTGCTTAAGACTTGGCAAGAGCAGCAGACACACTTATGTAATCAATTCAGTACTTTAAAGCACTGGGTGGAATTGAAGCAGGCGATCTGCAGCCTTTGTGGACTGGAGCTGTGCAGTCCTGAGCTGAACAGCGCCTGGCGTGGTACATACTGGACGTAGTGGACAGAAGTCACAGAAAGGAAACTACCAACACAAGCTGACCGCTCCAACATTTCACCTCGTGCCCTAGAAGAGATTGAACCTGGAGGCTCTTTTAGGATAAGAGGTCCAGCTGTTCTGCTTAAAAAGCGTTAAACTATATCCAAAAGAATGCATCCAAAGACTGTTCTTTTTTTATAGTTTAGGACACAGAGGGAGTGTTTTATGTTTTAGTGTGCAGTGTTTAGTTTGAGCCCTTCCATCAGCACTGATCATCTGTCCTGTAGACATGAGCAAGATGCCTGAATCTCCCACACACTCTATCTTCCTGCAGGGCTGTTCCATTAAGTCTTTGGTTATTTAATGGAGCAGCCAGTATTCCTCACAAACGGAAGTGTAGCCTTCCTGGAGTTGCAAACACAAGAACATTTTACCAAGGTTAGTGTTGTTTTTGGAACAGTGGGTCTGTGTAGCTGTGGCCACACACATTCCATGACCGACGTCCAACATAATAGGCAGATATCAACACTAAGTAAAGCACTTATGGGAAATCTGAGGCAAGGAAAATACAAGCATTTGTAATTAAAAGTTATATCAGTGCAATGTTGCAATGTAGCCGCCGATTTCACTCCTTGGATTAATCCATTTGAATGGGCCGGTCTGTGCTGAGATAGCCTGGGGGATTACCGATTGTTGTTCAGTTTGGTTAGAGAGTTTTTTTCCTTGGCAACTTGGGGTGCTGTTGAACACTACAAAAAAATTGACGGGTAATTCTGTTTATTCTGTGGGCGTGCGTGTTCCAGTTTTCTGACCCGTCTCGACAGCTCCCAGGAAAAGCAACAGCAGAACATTGACCGTGGATTTACTTATGCAGGGGCCTGAGAGGGGAAAAGGCTCTAGCCATAATCTGCTTGCCTGAACTGAAGTATAGTGGTTAAGTGGTTAACAGCCAGATTCCCTCAGGCAAGACCACAAGAAAGTGGATCTTCTCTTAAAAGCAAAGTGTGCTTTTTGTTCCTGTTGTTGTACAGGACTCCAACCAGAGTGCAGGGGCATATTTACACCTGGGGATCGATTAATTATTCTACCATATCCTGGAAGTGCCACTGTGCTGATTTCCAGGGGGTGCAGTCTGATGAGACTGGGCGATTGTTATCTAGTATGGAGATATGTTATCCATTGTCTCTGGAGTGCACAGTGACTGACGTTTAGGGACATTAAAATGTTAGGACTTTGCAAGTGCTTTTCCTAAAATGCCTTGGGTGCTGATTGACCTGCTTATTCATGCAGATTGGTGTTTCTTTCTGGGCTGTAAAGATTATGGCTTGTTTGTCCTGTACCAATGGTCCAAACTAGAACAGTGCTTCTTGTTTTATGCCCCCGAGTGAGAGAGAGAGAACAGCTGCCTAAATGTAGATGTCATGTTAAGGAGAGGTCCGTCTAGTAACCGAGTATTTCAGCTGGTCCAGTTCAGGACGTTCAGGCTGTATTTTTTACAGTCTTTTCAAGAATACCTTGCAGTTGTTTAGCACGTTTCCCATTAGGGTGCCAATGTGCTGTTATGTAAACCCTTGTGTTACTTTATGTTGTAGACCTTCCTTCTTCCAGCGTGAACGTGATGAAAACACACCACAGGTTAAGTGTCATTTTTTTTTTTTACAGGTTTGAAACTGGGTATTTTTTTTCTGTTTCGGTCTGTGAAGGCCTCTAAAATTGTAAAATTGTGCCAAAGTCCACGACTGATGTCTTTTAGGGTTTGGAGAGGGCATCTTGAAATTTATATTCGGCAACCAGTGCCACATCTGTAAGTTTTATATCCGCTGCCAGTCACAGATGCAGCATTGTGTAAATCAGTGTTAATATAACAAAGCAGTTGAGTACATTTAACCTAACACACTGCTGAAGGCGCTTCAGCAAGCTAGTATCACTTTGAATTTACATTGAGAGGCATATGGGAGAAAAGGTCAGAGGTTTAAATGCATGTCAGTTCAGTGTGAGTGTGTACAGCTGACCACAGCCCCACTTGACATAAATAATACTCCTCTACTTATTTTTGGCACCAAATCTAGCACTTTGGCTCCACAACACAGTGCAAGGCAGTAAACAGAGGAATGGGGGTTCTCTATCTCACCCAGCTGGAATTAAGTCAGTTTCTCTAGTGGCACCACATTTGACACACTGCTCAAAGAGCAGTGGCTCTGAAACAGCATTTCATGAGGCCGTATTAACAGCTCTTAATGTTGCCTCAAAATAAGCCTGTGGGCTTATAGAGTCAATTGAGTGACTGGGTAAATTTAACTTTCTTAATTCTGTAATTGCCAGAGGTGCGGGGGTTTAAATAAGCAGTCTGGCACCTGTTTCAATAAATGCCTTCAGTTGTTTGCCTGATAAGTTACTGTGTATTTCATTTGTAGATAGGTCCCAGCCCTAACTGCAAGTGTGCACCAAGAGCTTCCCACTTTCTTTAACACTGTGAAGTCCACAACTTGGAACAGCAGGCCTTTGATGTCAACAGACAGCCTAGATGCCCCAGGACATGGCCACATTCAGGGAGACCCTAGTGTATAGCAATCTGATGTCCTAGAGCATGGCCAGCTCCAGAGGGCCCTAGTGTATAGTGATCTGATGCCCCAGAGCATGACTAGCTCCAGGGGGCCCTAGTGTGTAGTGATCTGATGCCCCAGAGCATAGCCAGCTTCAGGGGGCCCTAGTGTATAGTGATCTGACGCCCCAGAGCATAGCCAGCTTCAGGGGGCCCTAGTGTATAGTGATCTGACGCCCCAGAGTGTTACCAGCTCCAGGGGGCCCTAGTGTATAGCGATCTGGTGCCTCAGAGCATGACTAGCTCCAGGGGGCCCTAGTGTATAGATATCTGATGCCCCAGAGCATAGCCAGCTTCAGGGGGCCCTAGTGTATAGTGATCTGACGCCCCAGAGTGTTACCAGCTTCAGGGGGCCCTAGTGTATAGTGATCTGACGCCCCAGAGTGTTACCAGCTCCAGGGGGCCCTAGTGTATAGCGATCTGGTGCCCCAGAGCATGACTAGCTCCAGGGGGCCCTAGTGTATAGATATCTGATGCCCCAGAGCATGGCCAGCTCCAGGGGGCCCTTGTGTATATTGACCTGATGCCCCGAGCATGGTCAGCTCCAGGGTCCCTAGTGTATAGTGATCTGATTCCCCAGAGCATGGCCAGCTCCAAGGGCCCTAGTGTATAGTGATCCGGTGCCCCAGAGCATGGCCAGCTCTAAGGGCCCTAGTGTATAGTGACCAGGTCTCCCACACCTCACAGCCACAGCTGTATGCAGTATTGGATTGTAATCTGGTTTTTGAAATGAAACTGTTTCACAGACTTCTGTAGTGACGCATGAAGGGCATGTTTGCAAATAACTGAAACAATTTGCTGTTGTGTTTACCTCTGTGGACAGTATTGCTCTGGATAATTCCCATAGGGAGAGTCTATGTCAAATGTCATCCATGTGAGTGAATCAAACAGACTTCTTGACCACCCTTTGTTAACAGCCGATACTCAGACACATTGTATCACTTTCGAAGTATCAGGAAGGAGAGGTGGGGATCGTTCATTGTACATTGCAGATATGATCAAATCGGTACAGGCTTTTTCTCTTATTAGGAGAGTTCCAAAGCTCCAGTGATGGGGGAACAAGTCTTAACATTAAGATTTTGTACCATAAAAATAAAAACAAATCCTCCTTAAGTTGTTTGTAACCGAGTCGTCTGTGATGAATGAACAGAGCTTTCTGCAGTTACATCCCCAGCTAGGGTATAGGGTTAATTCTGTCGTCAGTGACTGATGAGCTAGCAAAACGTTCGAAATAAACCTTAAAATGTGTACAGTACTGCCGTGTAACGCGTGGTGGAAGCTGAGAAGCCTGGAGCAGCATGTGTGTACGTTTGATGCTTTCTTGATGGTCACTTGCACTGAAGATAAGAGCCCCTGTAATTAGACTTCTTTTTTAATAAGATCCCATCAACCAGGAAACCAATCTGCGGACCACCTCCCTGTTGAAGATGGCACGGCGTCTCTCCTGGGCATAACCATCTGCTACATCGTAGGGGGTCCCAGCACTGTATGCCCGGGCTTGTGTTAAAGCAATGGGCACATTGACCCCAAAAGGTGCAATAGGTAAACAAGCACTGAATGTTCATGTGGAAGGAATTTGATTCTTGGCGTTAAGGTTCGTCACAAGTGGTACAGTAATTGTTTAACTAGACTGTCCTTGTCGTATAGGGCATTACTGGGAGTAGGGGTGGCAGAAAGGTACAGTGATTGGTGCCGCTGCCAGTCTTTAATGGGGGTTACCTGTGTACCCCTTCCCCCCACTGTTCTGGACCAGCCGCTGGAGAGAACGGTTTTTGAAGTAGCTGATCCCACAACACGACTCGCACGTCAAGCCAAACTGAGGGACACCTTCAGTGTAAGAAGCTCGAGATGAGTAAAGAGAGGAAGTCGGGCCTATCCCCTTTCTACAGCGGTTTTGATTTGGGAAGAAGATGTGAGGGCAGGATTGTGGCTGGATTGTCAGAAAAGGGCAACCTAGTCTTGAACGCGGGGCATCACAGAGCATTAGTCCAGTCCGAGCCTTCCCTGTTGTAAATCTGAGCAGGAGCAGAGACTTGTGGTCTCTCCCCCCGGTCTCCGGACTGCAGGTGCAGGCTGGACTTGAGTTCAGTCTATTGTCCTACGCACTGCTGCATTGAGATGCTTATTTGCATGTAAGCTCCAATACAAAGACATTAAAGAAATCTCCAAAAATAAACACCGGACAGCAGCAGCAGCAGCACCAACGAGTTAAATAACTTAAAAAACATCAGCGTGAGTCAGTGGTGGGGGTAGAGTTCAGTAATCTGACCACTTGTGGGAAGAAACTCTCTCTGAATCTGGAAGTTTCTGCCTTTTATGCTCCTCTAACGCTTACCAGAGGGAAGGGAGGAGAAAAGTGAGAAACCAGGATGACTGGTGTCCATAGCGATACTTCCCAGCCTTCCTGAGACAGCGAGTTGTAAACATGTCCACAGTAGAGGGGAGCTGTACTCCAGTGATGGACTGGGCTGACCTGATCACCTCCTGTAACGCCTCAGGCGCCTGAGCACTCTCAGCAGCGCACCTGCAAAATGTGGTATGGACAGTTGGACTTTGGAAAATCAAAACGTAAAAAAAGAATTATTCGGACCATATCTATTGCAAGAATTTGTGATCCCTAGAAGCTTTTTTCTAATTTTTCTATTCAAATTGATATTTTATATCCATACACCAAATCTCGAAGACATGAGCCCTCAAGCGTGCTGCAGCGACAGACTTGCTCGGAAGCGAGGGAAAGCGCCCCCTCTGCTGGTGCACGCTGAGTATTGCGATAGGCCTTGTTTACGCACCTGCGCCAAACGTAAAGGATGTTTTAGATAACGTTAGAAAATCGTGAAGCTTTGTTTCTTAATCAAGTTACAAGTTACTCTTTGAAGCTGTGAAATCTGTCGGACTGGATCGGCTAAAATCAGCTGATTTTACTTGGCCTGAAGCATTTTCTCGAATCAATTTAGAAACAGGCAACACCACTACAGCAGGATTCGTCTTAAAGACCACGTGTTAGAAAGGTTAGTTACAAAGAATCGCCTTTTTCGTGCGTGCGAGATTTCTTAATACAAAAAAAAATACAAAAACAAATAGACACACTTCACAGCCAGAGGAATTTACAATTATAAAAGCTGAAAATTATGCTTTTGACATATTTCCATTGTATGTCTTGTCTTTTGATTTTTAAAATTGTCAGCATTCCCTGTTTTCTTCCCGATGTGTTTGAACGATCTTAAATTAAATTTCTTTATTTGCAGGAAGGTATCAGCAATTGTCCAAACTAATTTCCCATTTATATTCCTCAATGTAGTATTCCAAAGAGAGACACAAGAAGGTACAACATATAAATTGCACAACTTCCTAATATAATTATTATTGCATTTTTTATCTTTTATATCTACTCCATGCAAAAATAAATGATCAGAGAAATCGAGAGAAGCTCTGTTAGTAAGGTCGAGACTGCCTCTAAACAGCCTCCCCACTTTCTCAGGAACAGCACCAAAGACTGGTGCTATAGCATATTCACGGGGAGCGATAGGAATCTTCCATTTTTAATTAGTTTAAATATAATCCTAACACTAAACAAAATGTACCTGTGTCTTCTATTGCCTTAGCCATCTTAAAGAAATATAGTAGTATCATCTGCAAGCTGACAATTTTTAATTTTTCTGAGATATTAATACCTTTCAAAAAATATTATTAATATAAAGAGCTAAAGTATGGGTTACTAATAAAAACAACAAAGGACGAAGAGGGCGTCCTTGTCTAATACCTGTACCACTATCAAATCTGGGAGACGTCCCATTATGTGACTTAACTGACCTATTACAACCATTATAAATAGTTTTAATAACATTTTGAAAATAGTGACCAAAACCATAAAATTCTAAACATTTAAAAATAAAAGTATGTTCTAACATATCAAAAGCCTAAAAATCAAGAAATTCAGTCAATTTATCTTATCTGCGTGGGAGATATTTGAAAGAACTACCTCTTTCCTATAGAAAAAAAAAACAGGATATTTGATTGGTCTTTGAAGTGACCGTATCATACAGGTGGGGCTGCACATTGCTGGTGGTGGAGGGGATCCCCATTACCTGTAAAGAGCTTTGTGTGGAGTGTCCAGAAAAGCGCTATATAAGTGTGAGAAAAGGGACGGATCTCGACGGGAAACCTTTTAACGGTTTCCTTTAATCCTAAAATGTACCTTTCTTAAATTACTTTTTCTGCAGTAACGAATACAAATTCTGCACCAGCGTTTAGACAGTATTATCGCCTAAAAATGGGGAACTTCGAGCAGGAGAGTGAGTGGGCTATGCTAAGAGTAGGATAAAATAGGAGATAGACATTTGAGAGAGCCGCGTTTCTCGTTAATGCAATATTTGTTTTTTTAAATGGGGGGGGGGGGGGGGCTCTTAACCGTTTTTAAAGTGTCATTTTAATGCTCTTACAGAACCGCCTTACTGCTGTCGAGTCATTCCCCAGTACCTAGAGAGAGGTTTTCACGTTTAAACAGTCGGTTGTTGAAGCAAACAACGGACGAAAGGTTCGTCACCCTCCCATAGCTGGAGGTGACGTCAGAATCGTGACCCCACCGGATGGGTGCCGGGAGTGTGAGGTCATGGAGGCGGTGGGGGGGGGGTACGCGCACGCACACGCACACGCACACGCACAGCCGCGCACCCGCCTGGTTGTTGATGTTCGAGTGGGGAGCGCGCGCGCGCGGCCCGCTGCTGTCGCCGTTGGTGACGCCGGCGCGCGGCGCGCGAGGCAGGAGCAGGAGTGGGGGGGGGGAGCCTCGTGAGCGCGCTTCCCAGGCGAGCACGGCCCGTGGACTCTCCACACGCTGGCTGGTGGGGGGCGATATGACCGAGGCGACGGCTCGGGCGGCTGCGTTTGTCCCTTATTTTCCTTTTCAGGCACGGCGCTCAGGGCCCCGGGACGCGGCTTCAAGCAGTTAATTAATTAAAACCGGGCTCCCCCCTTCTTCTTCTTTTTTTTTTTTCAAAAAACCAAAACAAGCAAATCGCCATTATATGATCCAGTATCCCGCGTCTCCGCTGCCCTCCATGTGGGTGAGGGACCTGTGTGTGTCCGACTATGGCGAGAAAAACAGTTAGCAGGAAAAGGAAGGCAGGCGAGCTCAGGGAACAACAGGTAAGCGCGGCCCTTGGTTTGTTGTGTGTCTCTTTTTCTCAGAAACACAACGCACACGAGAGGGAGCGGCGCTGCCCGGGGTGTTCCTGGGCAGGACGCGGCCGCCAGCGGGTCAGGGGCGAGGAGGCGAGCCGGCGCTGCAGCCCGACCTCCCCCGGGCTCGACTTTGCGCTCCGGCCGCCCGGGACACGCCGGGCTCCGGCAGGTCGCGGGGGGGAGGTGGGCAGGGGAATGCGTTACGATGTGTTTTTGTTTTTTTAAAAAAAAAACCCTCCGTCAGCCCGACGGCGAGGTTGTCCGATGTGTGACGGGACGGTGGGCACTGTTTTGTTTTGTCGGCCCCCCCGTGATCCGGAGAGGGGCGCCGGCAGTGCCGCTCTTACAGCCCGGGTGCAACAGGGCGGTGGGGCCGGCCGGCTCTCTCTCGGTGTGGCGGGACGGGGAGATGATCCCTCCTGGGGGGGGAAACTGCGCAATCGGGGGGCCTTGACTTACTGACCGGGTGGCAGTGCTGACCCCCGGGTATCGGCTGAGGCCGACCGCTCTCGCAGGCAGCTGGATGGGTTTGTGACCGTTGCCCGGCTGGCTGGAGAGGAGTGAAACGTGTGTTGTCTGTTTGTGTTTGTGTTTGTTTGTTTGTGTGTGGTGGGGGGGGTTGACTTCGCCGTTTGGCGAGGAGATTTCGGGTTTTCCGAGGCGAAACGGGAGTGCGTGTTTGAATAAAAACCTCCGTTGCGATCGCTTAGCAACTGACACCGCGGGGGACAGGCCGGGCTGCGCTCGGGGCCTACCGCCAGCTCGGATCCGCAGCTGACATTTTTTTTTTTGGGGGGTGTTTTCGACGGGGTGAAGGGGGCTGGTAGGACCCCGGCTGGAGACCGCTGTTCCCCGTTATATCCGTGCTGTTGTCGTGAAGCCTTGGCGCTCCTCTCGCCTCTTCCCACCGACGGGATGTGGACGTGGGATTCACGGCGGGGAAAGTTTGAATCCTCGTCCGGATTATGGTTTTTCCCACCCCCCCTATTTGTGTGTGTCTGGGGGGGGCCGGGGGGTTGTCAGAGAGAAGAAGGGGGTGCGAGGTCCGGCCGGCCGTGGCGCCCGCCGGGCAGCGAGTGGTTTGTGTCTGGGTGACGTCATGCGGGCCGGACCGGACCTCCGCGCTGGCACCAGGTGAGGTGTGAATATCTTCCCCGCCCCCTCACCTCCCCAGCTCTGTTTTTTTCCACGACGAAGTAACTTTGCAGCAGCGCCCAGGAAGCAAAAGGTGTAGTACAGAGGGACGGGGTAGTGGGGATGCTCGTTTATTTTTTTCCGTTTGCTCTTGGGGAAAGTACTTGAGGCTTTTGCTCTCGCCTGTGTGTGACAACCTGAGACGGGGGACTGTGGATTTACAGCCTCAAACAGAAAAAGGTCACCTGAAGCCAAAACAGCAGCCCGAAATTGTTTTTTAGATCAGTGCATGCTGCGTGTTCCTAAACACCTCCATAATGCCACCCTTTTAATACTGAAAGCCAAGTTAGTGAATGCAGTCCTACCTGCATTACCTGACGCAAGCCCATGGCGCATGGAAGGAATCTGTTCCCAGGCAGCAGTGTCCTGTGTTCGTCGGTCTAATCTCAGGAAGAAATAGAACACCAGTAGGGAAATAAAACTACGTTGTATGGTGTGGGTCCGCTGGCTGTTGGTAAAAGCTAAAAACATTGTTGCACATCAGAATGAAGATACACTAGGTGAAACCTTCAGATGTTCACTGTTTGAACATCTGATTAGTAGTTCTCATTGCAGTGTTAACCCCAGACGATCCCTGGGTGCTTTACAGGAAGAGGCGGCCTGCTCTGTCTGCCTCGGTGAAGCCAGGCTGGGAGACGAGCTCGTTGGCTCCTTGAATTAAGGGAGGTTTCAGTGGGCTGATTGTGCAAGTAGAGAGCGCAGTACCAGGGTCGCTGCGCTTGTTAACCACTGAGATTTTAGCGATCAGGTGTTCCGTTTATCACATCTGAAGGATGGCATCCCTGCGTTGGTCTTTGTGGGAAGTGTGCCCCCTACTGGCCCACCAACAGACAGCACCACCCTGCTTTCCTCTAGAGCACCACTGGGGAGGCTGGTGTGTTTCCAGGTGTTCAGCTTCACCTTAAAGATTAGTTCAAACTTAGCTACCAATGTTATATTCATTAAAATATCCATCTATACTTATTTCCCCAGTTAAAGGTATCTTATACAATGCTTAACAATCAAGGACAGAGAACCATTACTCTGGGAGTCCAGCACCTGAAATTTTGTTCCAGCTGAACTTTTACATATTTGGATCCTTGTTGGAACTGACAAGTTTCTCGATGGAGCCTTTGCAATTTTTTTTCTGCTCGGGTGTTGGAAGCTCTTACTGTACTTATTAAATGCAACAGTTAAAAGGCAGCTGCTTGGGTATTTAGAAGTTGAAAGCAGTGCTCAGGTCAGCCCTGTTATTGAACGGAGTGCAGTTGTGTGGGTTCTGGGAGCCCTGGCTAGAGAGCGTTCCCACCGGAGTTAAAACCACAGTGGCCGGATTTACAGGTGAACCATGATCCATGGGACACCAGGAAGCTACGTGGAAGTGCTTTTAAATCCAAGAGCAGGAGGGGCGTCTTGACCCAGAGGGATGTAGGAGCCAGAACAAGCTGTCCAGCTGTGTCATGGAAGCCGATGAAATCCTCAGATCCATTCATACCAAGGGCCTCAAGCACTAGGGCACTAGGAGCCCCAATGCCCTCCTCTCGTTCCTCACCGCTCCTACATTCTTAAATCACTAAGTGCATTTATATGCTCACGTAACAATGACAAGTCTGTTGTTTTAAATCAGTCATGAATAGAAAAGGTGAAATGTGAGGCAAGGCCATGTTGATTGTATTCTATATGCATCGTGAGACAAGGAGTGCTATGTCCAGGTTTATACGCCAGAGCGTTTTGAAGAAAATTGTTTCTTTAAACCATGCGACTTAAACATCCGATTCAGTCTTACGTCTTTGACAGACGCCGGCTCGCACCAGTTTTCCGAAGCAATATCGAAGCTTCGCTCGTGCCCAGTCCAGTGTCCTGGCCCGGCTGGACTCCTTCCCAGAGCCTGTCATGGTTGTGTGGCTCCACTGTGCGCTGGATTTCTGACTGGGGAGTTGACACCTGGGCACCTCGGCCATGAAGTCGAACTGTGGCTCGCTGTGTGAATCTCCAGTGTGGAGTTAATTAGCCTTTTCCAGCGCAAGTCACGCTAGTCGGTCAGATTACCGCCGTAATGTTTTCATTCTGCGTGTGGCTTGCCGTGGCTGAACATGTGAATAAAATGTCACAGGGACAAAAGTGCCATGAGGGAGAGTGCCTACAAACGAGGAAGGATTCGTTTGCGAGTTTATCGCAGCTTCACCTAACGACCCCAGTTTGCCGTTTGCTGCTTGTGTGTTGATGTTGCAATGATGATTTTGTGCCTTGTTGGCTATATAAAGGACTTTTTGAAATCGTTAGCAGGTTGGACACCCAGTAATACAAATAGCAGAATTGCACAGCCATGTGGAATGAGAACTTAAATGAGTAACCCCACCCCATCGAGAGTCTTAAATGTTTTCTTCTTCGCACTCTGACGTGTCACCAGGGACTCGCTCGCGCGGGCAGCTGGGCAGGACTGACCCACCCTGAGCCGTTTTGTCCTAATGCACAGGAGTTCAGACTTCTAGAGCAGTCACTCGGGAGGCCTTGTGTGAATCCTGCTTCTTCATAAGCTTTTGTAGACTTCACTGGTGTCAAAAAGTGCAACTCAGTTGGGAAAACACTTTCCATTAGCTTTTATCTCCTTTCCTCTCTTGATGGGGAGTTCAGCTTGTGAAAGCACTTGAATAACCTTTTTCCCTTTTGCCTGTGTCTTGTGTATCCTAATAATAATTACTTACACTTATATAGCGTTTTTCTGGACACTCCCCTCAAAGTGCTTTTACAGGTAATGGGGATCCCCTCCACCACCACCAGTGTGCAGCCCCACCTGGATGATGCGATGGCAGCTATAGTGCGCCAGAACGCTCACCACACATCAGATATCGGTGGGGAGGAGAGCAGAGTAATGAAGCCAATTCATAGATGGGGATTATTAGGAGGCCATGATTGGTAAGGGCCAATCAATGGGAAATTTGGCCAGGGCACCTACTAGGGATTTTTAATGACCACAGAGAGTCAGGACCTTGGTTTTCTATCTCATCCGAAGGACGGCACCTTTTTACAGTATTGTGTCCTCATCAATCCCCTGCTGGCCCTACTAAGACCTCTTCCAGCAGCAACCTCAGTTTTTCCCAGGAGGTCTCCCCTCCAGGTACTGACCAGGCTCACACTGAGCTTCAGTGGGCTGCTGTGAGTTGCAGGGTGATATGGCAGTTCCTTGATTTATTCCCTTGCTTGTGCTTGTGAGTCTGACGCAGTGTACAGGTGCCTTCCAGAGCTGAACCTGCACGCGGTCTGCTGGAATCGCGTGCTGCATTGTTCTTCCCGTGGCTGCATGAACTCGGCGTGTTCTTTCCTCGGGGCTGTTCCATAGCTGCCTGCTCAGCGCAGCGCTGTGTGAGTGCTGCCCCCTGCTGGCTGGACCCTGACCCTGCAGCGACACTTAATCGCCCAGAGCAGCCCGTAGTGGCGGCATCGGGCCTGGGGGCGCAGTGTTCAGAGAGGGTCGCTGTGTGTGTCGCTCTTGGGGCTGGAACAGGGCGGCGTGTGAGCGGACTGTGCTCGTTCTCCCCCGGCGAGTCTCGGCGAGAGGGGCGCGGACGGTCCCTGCCAGCGCCCGGTGTCCGAAGTCAAACCGTCGAACGAGCGCCCGCCTGTGGGCTCCCCTGGTTTCGCGGCGGTGGCTGTAACCCTGTCCCTTTCCCTCCCTCCCCCCCCGCCAGCTGGGCTGGGCCCCCGAGGTGTGCAAGAGGCAGCGGCTGGCCGCGGCGCGGCGCTCCGTGGTGTGCGTCCTGCGCGGCCGGGAGTTCCGCCAGCAGCAGCAGCACGAGCGGCGCCTGCAGCAGAGCATGCGAGGCTACGCGGCCCAGCGCCTGCCCGGCATCCTGCGCGAGCGGGAGTTCGCCCTGGGCACGCTCAACAAGGTGTTTGCCTCGCAGTGGCTCAACCACAGGCAGGTGGTGTGCGGGACCAAGTGCAATACGGTAAGCGCCCGCCCGATCGCCCGCCCACCCACCGATCCCCGTGCGCTGACCGTGCGCCCCCTCTCCCTGCGCCCCAGCTGTTCGTGGTGGACGTGCTGACCGGCCAGATCACGCGGATCCCCATGCTGAAGGACCGGGAGCCGGGCTGCGCCCTCTTGGACCAGCAGGGCTGCGGGATCCACGCCATCGAGCTCAACCCCTCGGGCACCCTGCTGGCCACGGGGGGGGACAACCCCAACAGCCTGGCCGTCTACCGCCTGCCCACCCTCGACCCCGTCTGTGTGGGAGACGTAAGTCTGCTCGGGGGGCTCGCGGGTCCTTCTAGTCCTGCAGCCTCTTGGCTGTCGTTGCCGAGTCTTGCCCTGTGTGCGATACGCAGAAAGGAGTGTGCGTCGGTAGCCATTGCACACGCTCCGCGTTCGCTGTGTGCAAACCCTGTTATACGCGTGCATGAGTTTTAACTGCTGCGGTCAGGCTGATCATTTAGGCGCTGAAGACCGGCGCAAGGGAAGGGGCTGGTGGGCTGGACCTCAGCAGTGGGGCTTATTCATGCTGGTCTCTTTCCCTGTGTTTCAGGACGGCCACAAGGACTGGATATTCTCCATTGCCTGGATTAGTGACAGCATGGCTGTGTCGGGTGAGCAGACCGGGCTCCGCCTGTTTCACTGGGGTTATAAAATCAGTGGCATGTATAGCAGATGTCCAGCAGTCGAATGAGCAACATGGGCCTTTTCTCATCCGCGGCCTGCCTCGGTATCCCTGTACCCCCTGCCCCGGTAAGCACAGCCTGCTGCTCGTGTCCCCTTTCTCTCGGCTCAGCGTCCCATGTGTGTCGTGGCTCTCGCAGGGTCCCGGGACGGCTCCATGGGACTGTGGGAGGTGTCGGAGGAGGTGCTGAGCCAAGCCGCGCGGCAGCGGGATGAGGCTGGGGTCCCCACCTACTCCCACATCACGCACAGCGCCCTCAAGGACATCCCCAAAGAGTACACCAACCCCTACAACTGCAAAGTGCGCGCACTGGCCTTCAACAACGGCAGCAAGGTCAGCCGAGACGGCCTTCGCTCAGCAGCTCGTTTGATAAGACAAGTGTCTGGTTAACTCGCTGGAGTCATATTTAGCCTGGAAGCAAACTGCACATAAATGTTTTGAGAAAACAATAGACTGCCTTTCGGTCGTTTTGCTTTGCATGCTTATGCCCCGCATGAGTGACCTTGCTTCGGTTGCTATGAGGTTGTGGTAAGGCAGCTGGATGCCTGCTTGTGTGTGACAGTGAAAGCAGGCCTAGAGAACGTGATATCTCTCTCTCTGACTGGGGAGCTGTCTGTCTTTCTCTCAGGAGCTGGGAGCTGTGTCTCTTGATGGCTATTTCCACCTGTGGAAGGCAGAGCACAATCTGTGCAAGGTGAGTGCCGTGCGGTTTCTGTCTTTTCTCTTCAGAGCGCAGGAATCTTTCCTGACCTGGAAGGGTCTCTGCGTGCTTGTAGAGCACCTGATTAAGCTGGTGCCCCACACAGCTGGCTCAGATGGAAGCATGCAGTTGAGCAGTTGGTCTGGGTCGAACTCTAACCCTAACCCAACGGTGGGCTTAACCTGGAGAACTGGCACCTGGTTTTCTATGTGAATCCCTCTGCACGATTCACATCAGACTTTTTCCGAACCGGTGTCTCAGTAGCAGGTTACTTTTTGTAATGGGAAAAAATAAGAACGGTAACTCTTCCAGGGTTGCGGAGAGGTGGCACTGGGGCTAAGGATCTGTCGGTTCAAATCCCGCAGCCAGCAGAGGAATCCTACTCCGTTGGGCCCCTGAGCAAGGCCCTTAACCCCAGCTGCCTTAGGGGTGCTGTACAATGGCTGACCCCAATCTTCTCTCCCTGTCTGTGTCTCATGGAGAGCAAGCTGGGATCCTAATTCCTAAGGCAAGAAATTGTATATGGCCAATAAAGTGATCTTATCTTCACAGTTTAATCAGATGAGAATTTACTTTCCTGAATTGTTTGTCTCAATAAAATCTTATTCTAAAATTTGAGATGCAGCTCTTGCAAGGATTATTTTTTAATCTTGCGATCTGTTTCTACCATATGTCAAAGGTTGTTTTTAGTGAATACCTCTCTTTCCTTTCCCTGCCTCTCTCCGGGTCAGCTCCTGTCCACCAAGCTTCCTCACTGCAAGGAGAATGTGTGTCTGGCCTACGGTCAGGAGTGGTCAGTCTATGCGGTTGGCTCCCAGGCCCACGTCTCCTTCCTGGACCCCCGCCAGCCCCCCAACAACGTCAAGTCAGTGAGCTCTCGGGAGAGGGGCAGTGGTGAGTGCACACGCCCTCGGCCACGCTTCCCTGCCGTTACCCCTGTCCCCAACCCCAGAGGCAGCTCGCCTCATCCCTGAACGTGACCTTCTTATTGCCAAAACCATAGAAGACTTGTGGATTCGACGCTATCTGCCCCATCCTGGAAGTCAAAAGTGCTTTTTAATTTCCTTGAGCTCCCTGGCCTTCAGTTCAGTTCACCTGAAACAGACGCATGGGGTCACTCGGGGACTGCTACAGATGATTTAGAGCTCCTGCATTGATAACATTGATGGAACAGAATAATTCAGTGTAAAGAACTCTGTCTAATGATGTAGGAGGAGTGGGCAGCCTGAATCCCTAAGGCTTATATAGGAGTGTCATTACTGCAGGCATCATTTAGTGACCGAGTGTTGCTGATCATTTTGCTTTGTTGGACTGATTTCCCTCTGACCGTGGATCTCTGAGCCCTGCTGGACTGGGGTCCCTGGGTGCCAGACTTCAGGGGTGTCCTGACTGAGGCTGTCTCCATTTTAGGGATCCGCTCGGTCAGCTTCTACGAGCACATCATCACAGTGGGCACCGGCCAGGGCTCGCTGCTCTTCTACGACATCCGTGCCCAGCGCTTTCTGGAAGACCCCTCGGGCCCGAGCTGTGGCTACAAGGGGCGGCCCGGAGACGGCATTCTCAAGCTCTCGACTGGCAAGGGCTGGCTGGTGAGTGCCCGACTCCCCCTGTCTCCGTCGCTCTGCTCGAAGCCTGCTGCAGCTCCAGAGCCTCCCTGTCCAGCGCCCTGAGAGCTCGTGTCAGGAAGGTCTGCTCGCCTCCTCCATAGTTGTCTCTCCTGAGGCTTGCCACGTCTTTTTCTAGAGATTTTTCACATATTTGTTTCTTTCGTTTTTCCTCCTGGGCCCGGAGCGTATTTTTCAGCTTCATCATCCAGGGGAGTGATTTTTTTTTTCTCTTTCCATTCCAGAGCCTGCCCTTTTATTTCTGTGAGCTTCCTGTGTACCCGTGCCAGTCTCCCTGCTTTACAGCCGTTTCACTGCTCTCCTCTCTGTCCCGCAGAACTACGACGAGACCTGGAGAAGCTACTTCGCGGAGATCAGCTCCTTCCCCAACGCGGTGTACACCCACTGCTACGACACCTCGGGCACCAAGCTCTTCGTCGCGGGCGGGCCGCTGTGCTCGGGGCTGCACGGGAACTACGCGGGACTGTGGAGCTAGCGCCCGGCCACGAGCAGGCGCCCCCTTTCCTCCTGCCCCCCTTTTTTGATTTGAGTTGACTTTCAGTTCTTCGGGAAGCAGCCGGGTGAGCTGTGTTTTTTGTTGGCGTTTTTCCTATGGTCATTCTGTCAGCCAGTGGATTGACACCGTGTGGAATTAAGAGACGTAGCCATCGGGCGTAGAGACACTTCCTCTTGGACCTGATTTCCTCCAAGCAGCACACCAGCATAGAAAACGCTCTGCAGCGCTTGGTCTGAATCGCTGGGCCGGAGCTCGAACACCTGTGTGAACGGCAGGGAGAGTCTTGCTGTCCTCCAGTGCGGAGGGAAGAGACGGAACAGAAGAGATGAAGGAGCTGATGGCGCACTGGATGAACGATGAGGGTTTGGTTGGCTTTGGTATCGGCTGGAAAGCTTGGTTCCTCTGTTTTGTTTTTTTTTGGGGGTGGTGTTGTGGTGTTCACCCCTCCTCCAGGAAGGCGGGCGGTGGGCAGGGACAGCGTGAGGGGTGAGGAGGGCATGCCCTCTGCTCTGGAGCAGGAAGAACAGCCAGAAACACAAACCAACTCCAGCTTTGTCCCACCGAAAGAAAAAAACAAACCTGGAGGATTTTTAACATTTTATTTTCTCTTTGCTGATTTTTGTTTTTTTTGTTTTACAAGATATTTTATCTTCCGGACTTGGTCACCCACTTGCTGTGTGTTTTCCTGTAGCCTCCCCTTTCTCTCCATCGTCACCTTGGTGTGCTTGTGTCGGTTCTTTCGGAGTGTTTATTAGTCGAGTGGTCTCGCCCTCCTCGCCAGCAGCCAGAGGCAGGACTTAATTTATTGCTTTGCCTCCTCTTGGTCTTTCTGTGAAAGACCACTGTGGGCCGTCGTTGTGTTTCATGGTACTAAGTGTGTCTGTACAGTACAAAAAGAAAAATGAAAATTACGACCATCCATCTAACGCATAACCATCACTTTTTTATTTCTTATATATATACTTATATATGAGAATTCAAACTAACTTGTCTGTTTCTAGTGGTGCCCTCTTTTATATACACTTCATGAATGTTTTTACAAATTACGAGTCTGAAAATATTGTACAACATCAAACAAAAACTAACCAAAAAAATTATAAAAAATCAAATAAAAGTCTATTGATGTATTTTTTTCCTACAGATACTATTGGCTGATTCTTTTCTGTTTCTTATCCTTGTCCTTTTTAGAAAGGTTAACCACCAGTGTTTATCTCAAAGGTGCATCTGGTTAGCTGCAGCGATGCGACTGTACTGCTCTGTATGTCCACTTAAACACCACAGCATTCCCAACACTAGTGACTGCATAGCCTCCTCAGACACCCCTGCAGCTCCCCACAGCTTGGAAATTGAGTTTTGGAGACCTGAAACTCCAAAGAACGGAATGTCGTTTTGAAAATAAACTGTAGTTTTAAAAGTGAGTTGAGTTGGTGCCCAGTGAGACTGAAGTACCGAGACATATAGAGCCGGCCTTTTGAATTTTCAAGTGGATTTGATTTTACATGGAAAAATCAGTGGGAGCAAATGTCAAATGCAAAAAATCCGATGGCACCAGATACGGGGAAGTAGGGAGCTGTGTCAGCAGGTATAGGCTGCAAAGGAACAAGTAAAGGATTATTCTATGCTGAAAAGAAGTGTCGTTTCAGCTGTGGAGCCAGATCACACTCCTGAAGAAGGCTCCACAGCCGAATTGCTGTGCCTCTTTTCTTTTCAGCGTGGAATAGACCCATACTTGTTCAGATACAATAAATACTGTCTGTTCACTTGGATTGATCTCATCCCATGTCGTTTTCGAACCGCTTACTCCTGCTGAGGGTCTGGGTAGTTACAGGCTGAGCAGGCCAGACCAGACTTCCCTTCCTCCGGCGACAGTCCCCAGCTCCTCCTGGGGGATTCCACACTCGGCTCTCCCTTCCCCGTCGCAGATCGGTATGGCAGCCTCGACACCAACCTGCTGGGCAGTCCTACGATCCCCTCGGCCCTCTCTCCGGAGGTCTGTGACTTCAGATTTGGAGGTGCTGACCGCATCACACCTGTGAGCCGCTCGTCGGAGATCACAGTCCGAGGAGGCGAAGAGGAGAGATGCAGCCCTCAGGTCCCCAAGCTGGACACACTCCGTCTTGATGTCCTGTCCCTGAAGGTCACTGAGGAGAGGAGGAAAGACACACCCTGGCTGGAGTCCAGCGCCTTCCTTGAACAGGCATCTGAGAATGCAGACATGGATCTGACTGTAAACACAGGACCTGGCACCCCGTACTCCTCCAGTACTCCTCCATGTGCAGAAAACGTGTAGACAGGAGTGGTAAACTCCTTTGCCCCCAGATGTCCATGCGAGGACAAAGAGTTGGTCTGCTGCTCCTCTGCCAGGATGGAATCCATTGTTCTTCCTGTATCCGAGGCTCAGCTGTCGGGCAGAGTCTCCATTCCTGACCCCCGGCACAGGCTTTTCCAGGGAAGGTCGAGGGGTGCGATCCCTCTGTAGTTGGAGCATGCCCCCTGGCCCTGCTTTTTAGAAATGGGGCTCGCCACCCGAGTCTGCCGGTCCAGAGGTACTGTCCCTGCTGTCCACCCATCGTTGAAGAAAACATGAGATCTCCTGGGAGAGTGCCCTGGCTGTGATCGTTTCCTTGCTGGGTCCTGGAATGTTTTTAAGCAGTGTTAAGTAATGGATCATTACCGAATCATGACCTCCTCTGCACTGTTGGGTTTCAATCTGGACAAGGGCAGCGTGTTTCAATTGTTTCATTTATTGCACAAGCAGGTGAAAGTACCGGGCAGGCCTATAGTGTGGTTTTGTTTCTGCTCCAGCCTCCAAAGGAGCTGCTTTATACCACAGTGAGTCTAAAGCAGGGGGTGGCAACTGCAGGCTTGAGTACTCCCTAACAGAAAATTGTTGCTATGTTGCAACATGCTTAACTTTTTAACTCTTTGTTCTAGTTAATGTACTTAATGCAGAATCACAGTTCTGTACGATATTCACTTTGTAGACCGGGTAGAAAAGTTAACTGAATAATGCGAACGGTTATCTGAAAAACCAACCACTGTGGCTGTCAGAGAACTGAATTAGAGGTCCCCGATCAGAAATGCTTTCACATGATTGTGAGCTTGGAGTTAGTGTGTGTGCGAAGCACAGAGCTAAGTACATCTACCATGTTCTGGTTTATTTATTAAAAAAAGGCCCGGTTGCCCACTGGCTGTTTTTCACACCTCTGCTCATGGCTACAGGCCTCCTGACCGCACATGAGAGATTGAGGAAGTATAGGGAGACTCACCTGACCCGCCCACCTTCCAGCCAATCATCTTTTAACAGTCCGAGGCAATGCAACCCTATTTGGCGCTGATTGGAGGAAAGACGCGTCCCTCCCTGCTGGTACCACCTGCCTGCAAGCACTCAGAGTACCACAAGGGGTGCTGTCTTCCTGTGAGCCAAAAGAGCCCCGAGACAAATCCCGCCCTACCCTCAGCCCAGTTCAGCCAGCATGTGTCACTGTTGTGTTCTCTACCAGCTTTGCCTCTTTAGTACCATAGCCAGGCTTTTGTCCAGCTCATCTAGAGAACACAGCAGATCTTCATGCCTGGGCCCTGTCTCTGGCTGCCGGTGGCGTACAGCTAGCTGAACTAGGCTGAGGGTAGGGCGGGACTTGTCTCAGGGCTCAGCTGCTCCTGAAGCCCCAGCAGCTCTGCAACCTGGAGGTCCGGGCTTGGGGTCGTGCACACGAGTGGGCCAGCCTTCATCTTCAGGCAGGAAGGAGTCGAGACATGAAGGCGTAAAGACATTTAAGATCGCACGAGGTGTTTTGCAGTATTTCCCTCCAGCTTTTGTGTTCTGCGGACAGTACATTCTGAAGGTCCTGCTTTTTAATAATTCTGCGAGAGATCATGGGTGCTGTATATCACTGGCTAAATACCTGGCTGACTAAAGCGTCTATGTAAATCGGGTTATAAAATAGTTCTAACAGCTGGTGACAGAAAAGCAAGTGTACAAAAACTGTGAATGTAGGAAAAAATCAGTTTTGTTTTTAGGAACAGCATTAATACTTCCACAACTTTATTTTAGCAAAAACATAATACTTCATTGTCATTTTGTAATTGTTTTGAACTGGATTGAGAAGCTTGTCATTTCTCGAAGAGTCTACCGTAGATGACACACAGTCCTTCCTGTACCATTCTCACCCAGGCGCACGGAGACCAGTCACATCCGTCCACCTGTTTTCTAACCTATTTATCCAATATAGGGTTGTGGGGGAGCAAGAGCCTATCCCAGCAAGAAACGGGACCAAGGAAGGGTACATCCTGGATGGGACGCCAGTCACACAGACAAGCACACACTCACACCAAGGCCAGTTTCCCCAGAATCCAATTAACCTGCCAGTGTGTCTTTGGACGGTGAGAGGAACCCCATGCGAAAGTGGGAGAACATACAGTACAAACTGATAGCACCCCAGATCCAGTGTGTGACCAAGGAATCCAGTGCTGTTAACAACCGAGTCACCATGCCGCCCAGATTCTCTAAACCATGTGAGTGGGTAACGTTTCCAGGTGTGAGCATCGGGGCTTTTACAGGTGCTGTCATCAAGACTGAGCCGTTCCTATTTGCCCTGAGCCTTACTCTCTCTCCCTCCATCGCAGCTCTCAGTGTGCAGTCAGGATCTCCCGCCCTCGGACAGCAGTCTTCTCTCCAAAGTCCTGCAAGTGACACGACACCCCTTCTTTTAGCGTTGCTCCCTACGGCGTTCTAACCTTCTGACTTCAATTTCGGAGGGTCGGTGTAGACTCTCCACAATCCTCCAGAACTGCTGCTTGCTCCTTTGAACGATCTCCTGAACTTCGGGATTTTTATTTTCGGTGAAGTCTTTAAACGCCTCCAGAACAGCACCTGGAGCTTGAGCCAGTGGGCGTTACTGTACAGTGGGGTCTCCCACATCTGTCGTTCTAACATTTGCCAGTCCCCTTCTTCTCGATTCGGGGTGGCCGAAGGGATCTTGGATGGAAGAAGATGAGAGTGGGGTGAAACCGAGCCGAAGGTTGTTAAGCTCAACTTTCCAATCAGTGGCACAACAGACTAGGATGGCGAGACGCATCCCATACCTGCTACCCAGCCCCCCTCTCTCAACAGGGTCTTGCTTCTGGATTGTACCGAGCATGAGCGGTAAACACACTGTTTTGCGAGGAATGGGGGATGGATGGAGAGGGGAAGATTTTGACCGCTGGATATTTTCTCTGCCCCAAGTGAAAAAGGAGAGCAGTGAGCTTTCAGCTTCAGAGGATCCACAGGAGACAGCGAGCACCAGCTCTGCTTGTGGCGGGAGATCAGGAAAAAGCGAATTCGGTGATGCGAAGGGCACTGATGAGGCGGTCGGTGAATGAGGAGAACAGTTTAAAAACGTACACAGGGTAGTGGAAGAATGCAGGAAAATAGAAGATGAAAGAGCTTTGTTAGACAAGGAAGAAAGAGAGGACTTAAGCTTTACAAGGCTGAAGCAGATACTCCATCTCTCAAAATTGTACGTAAGGCAAATGAAAAGTGAGGAGATGAAAGTGTTAAGGATGTGAACAAAGGGCTTAGGCGCAGAGATGGAAAAACTGAGACGCTCAACAGAGGGCTGTGGAATGCGAGCAGGCTGTGATTTTAAATGAACAGCAGAAAAGGGAGTTGGAGAAGGAAAGGCACAACTAGACAAGAGTATTGATAACTTGCAGGAATAGTTGTAAAAGCTCAGATATACAAACCAGAATCACCGAAAGCTGCGTACTATAAAAGGAAAGGTGATCGGGAAGCCGATGTAGCACATAGAGTGAGTCAGATTATTAGCACATGTTAAAAGGAAAGTATAGCGATGCTGTCAGAGAGGCTTATGTGGGTTTTATGAATTATAAATCTAAGTGGCGACAGGGCAAGTGCAGGAAAAAAATGAAATCCTGGCGCAATACAGTGCTGATATCTTGCTTGAAGCCCTACATGGGTTTGATGAGCTCCGGGAGACAGACAAGACTAGGATCGCAGTTGCCAATGATACCAATTATTGTGTGTTGTTATTCCCAACAAATCTATGTCATTCTCATTAACTGAAAGCCAATGCATTACTACTTTAATATCCATATAAGGCAGGGATATGTACGCCTTTTAACCATACATACTATACACTGTAGTACGTTATGCACAGAACAGGGGTAAACGTGGTTACATGCAATTTTGGCTTTTCGCAAAGGTGCTCTGCACCGATTCCCAGTGAATGTCAAGACCCCTCTGTGTACAGAAACACACTGCATCTCTTCAGGGAGAAGCTGCTTGTCTCTCCATGCCCTTGCTGTCATGTCTCTCACGTGTACCTCCGTTCCGTCTGCTCTGTGGGATTCTTGGCTCTGGTTCCTCCTGGTGCTGCGCTTTCCCTGGCTAATTGAATGTTCCAGGAGCGACAGCTTGGCGTTAAAAAGACAGAAATGAAATGAAAACCAGCAGACTCCCCAAGGACGGGAGAAGAGCTGCGCAGTGGCAGAGCGATGCGATCTCGTCTCCTCCGGTGATGACCAGCGCGAGATCTCTAATACCAGTCTCTGACCTGCAGGGCTTTCAGCTCTGTCAAAGATTCAGATCTGACTACCTGCACGCTGTGGTCAGGAAGTGCCATAGAGTTCAATAAATAATGAATAAAGAATGATCTTTTCATGAGGCTCACACCTTCACCCAGCTCTCAGCGGCTCTTTGTAAATCTCTCTGTTCATTCCCAGATTTCTTTCTTCCACGCTCCTGCTGGACCTTGTCTCCCAGGTTCCACCTCTGTGGGCCCCGTTTCTCACCTTCCCCCAGCTCTCTACACGTTCGTTTCCCTGGAAGTCCTGCTTGCCCTCTCCTCACCACGGGCTTCACAGCCCAGCATCCTTCTGTCTCTTTAATTTTGACCTTCCATCGTGGGGTCAACTTGTCCTTGTTCCTTTGTAGCTGAGACGTATGCTGAGGCAGCTCCCTGGTCTGTTCTTCATAAATAACAGTTATCATTGAGAGCTTCACGTGGAAAATAACCCCTATTCATTTCCTAAAACATAGCCAAAGACACAAAGCCCCCTCCAGCTACCAGGTGGACTCCACCCATCCAATAAAGCTGACACGTCTTTCCCCAAAGAGTTGTGGGAGTGTGGAACACGCAAGCACAGCCATGTTGTCTGGCTTCCTTCTGAACCAGATGAACCGAAAGGCAGCCTCCAGTCTGTAACCGGTCTTCTGCAATCTAACTAGACATCGTATCTGCATTATTTATCAGTCATGGTCTGTACCCAGAGGAGGGTTTGGATGGAATCAGCACTGGGGCAAGAGAATCATCAGGTAGTTGAGGTAAACGTGATTATCTTGATGTTGCCAATACCTGTTTTCTAATTTTGGATGAGTCAAGTCAAATTACTCTGCTTGCTAGGGGTTGTGTACAAACATATGTAGTTGGAGTGGTCTGGGGGCTCTGTGGCTAAGGATCTGTGCCTGTAGCAGGAAGGTTGGAAGGTTGCTGGTTCAAATCCCACGGCTATTGGGCCCCTGTGCAAGGCCCTTAACCCCAACTGCTCCAAAGGCGCTGTATAAATGGCTGACCCTGTGCTCTGACCCCAAGATTCTCTCCCTCGAGCAAGCTGGGGTATGTGAAAAGACAAATTCCTGATACAAGACATTGTACATGGCTAATAAAGTGATCTTATCTTCAAAGTCATCGGTGGTACGCCAATGCAGAAAGTCGTTTTGACCAATTAGGAAAATAATGCATTCAATTAAGTATTTAACCAGGCAGTTGGGGTGCAAAGGTAACAAGTGTGAACGTTCCCTGCTGGGATGTGATCCCAGTCGTTTGTGGGCTCCGAGCACATACAGCCCCACTCCCTGGACAGCGGATTACTGTGCTATAATTTTACACTTATATGTGACTCTATTACATATACTATCTATAGCATACTATATACATCATCTGCTTTTCTAATTGCTTGCTAGATGTAAATTCTTAAATTCTGTGTCAACAGTACAGTAAATGACCACAAAGCATTCATAGGATACCTTCGAGAAGGCCTTCTGAAATGGCTACACCACCAAACTTTTGTCTCTTCTTTTCCTTTCAGCATTTACCTGTTCCATTCATAGGTTAATTCTGATCTTAATTCACTGCCATACAAGGCAGCTCATAATGTATGGGTATTAAAACCACCAACCTCCAAATTAACATTTAACATAACTTTTCTATCATCCAAATGTATGTTTCTCAACCATATCAAAATTCGTAAATGGTTATTTCTGGAAACCAGCACTTAAATTCCGCAGATAGGATACACTTTTCGAAAACTAATAATCATTTCTGCTCGTTTATTTGTTTAGGGAGTGTTATATTACTTTTCTCTCCCTTTCCCTCCTTAGTGACAGCGGAGACCGTTTTTCTGAAGGGCTTGAGTACTAAGTACAGACTGCAACGCCTAATCACTACCAGATGCAGCAGCAATACCAGGGCTCCCACGTGCCCCGCGCCTCCAAGCAGCTCTCAACACAAACAAAGCCGACGCACATTCATGACGTCACCGCCTCGGGCTGCTGGGACCGACTTACCTCTAGCCTCTTTATTTTTCGGGAAGAGGTTTTTTTACAATTATTTTGTTTAACTGTTTTTTTATGTTGATTGATCGCTGAAATAAACACTGCGGTGTGATTTTTTAAATCATGCTTTGATTGATTAAGATTTCGCATCTGTTTTTTGGCTGTCAACGGACACGCACGAGCTCATTGACGAGCCGTGCCGTGCGCGTCCACATACAGCCGAGCGTGAGCGCGCAGTGTCGTCAGCGGTCAGTTAATTTTTTCCTACAAAGAGAAAGTTTCGTGACTTAGGATAAGATTAGTGGTGCTTTGAGTGTGAGTGTTTTTGTTTTGTATGCCCCACGACGGGCACCAAAGCCAACACGATGGCTTTCTCAAGAACTCTTTTTGGGTTATTGTTTGTCCGGTCTCATTTCGTTTCCAAACCGCCCCTTATTTTTGCTGGACTGCGTGGCTGGTTTCTGCCCAGGATTTTGGAGTTATGCGAAACCCATAACCCCCTCGTCTCCTTTATTGTTCACTCGTGATTGGTAGAATAATCTAGAAAGGACAAGGCAGGTGACAAGCCCAGATGACCAGTGGACCTGCACATAATTCCTCTTATCTACAAGGCTGCCGTCTGTTTCTCCTCACAGTATCCGAGCACTCACGGCTCAAAGTATACGGCTGAAAGAACAAATAAACTTGAACTTGAACAAACCCATTGACAAACACTCCATTTTATCAAATGCACCCATTTTTCCATCTGTGTTAAATATTTTTCTCGTCTGTGGGAGTGTTAAAGGGAGTGAACCAGGTCGAAGGCTCAGCTGTCTCCTGACTCGCCCGCCAACGACAGGCCCGCTGTTTCCACGCCTGTCTCGTTTCGTGCTCTAGGGCTTTGGTGAGCCTGTACAAAGGTCTTCACCTTTGGTGTAAGACACGCAGAAACAGAGAATGGTCTACTACTAAAAATGTGACGACGAAAAAAATAATTCGTAATGCAGTATTTAGGGGACTATTCGGGTGTTGTTGTTTTTTTTGCCGAGACTGTTGTTAGGGCGCTGTATCAGAAAGAAACCTCTGAAGCATTGTAAAGTCATGCGGTCGGGTGGCCGCCTTTTGCAGTACGCGAGAAAAAGATCCCAGTATTGTAAAATCCTGGGTCCGGTTTAGGGCTTTAGGCATTCACTTGAAGGAAAAAAATAGCTTTCACGGGCCGATTATCAAACTTTATTGATTAAAAAAAAAACTAGCAGACTAAGCAAGAAGACACAGTGCGAGTCTGCATTCTCTCCTCACACTTTCCCCTGGGTCGGAGATCAAATAAAACTTCACTCACACCCAACAAATTACCGCACACAGGACACTGAACACGTTAACCCCAGATATGTCTCACATGATACTGCTCACAAAGGCGTACAGTCGTGTTTTAGCCCTTGTAAGACGGGGCGACCTTACGAGCGAGGCAACGCGCACGGCAGCCACCTTGCGCGCTCCCGCCGACTGCCCCCCTCCCCACCTCTCGGGGGCGCGCACGCGGGCGCGAGAGAGCGCCTCGGAGTCGGCGGCAGTGCGGGGGTCACGTGACGGTGTCTGCTGGCCGAGCGAAGCACGTTAGCAGGTAACCAGCCCTCCGGGAGCCGCACAAAAACTCGGCTGAAATCTCACTTCCAGGCGACAATCTTTATTTAATGGTGTAGAACTGACTGAAATACACAGGATATCGCACCGGGTAGTAAGGTGCTGCGGCTTCTTCCTTTGTAATTTTGCTGCGGGCTTGCTTGTGGCGGTGTCGGGGTTGGAGTATCTATATATGTATGTGTGTGTGTGGGGCCATTTTCTTTAAAAAAAAATATCGTGATACCATACGGTGCCCCCCTCCCCCTGCGTAGCCCTCAGTATTTGAAATGCGGGCATGTATAATTGCGGGTGTGAGAGGGACGCCGGATCCGAGCGCCGGGCCAGCGAGGCGACACCGGCAGCAAAACAAAGGCGCTCGTCGTGCTGCCCCGCCGCCGGACCCGCGGCCGGAGCCGTGAGACCGGTTTGTCCCGATCGATAGCCGCTGCGAGAGCGAAGCGTGGGCGCGCTGGACATGTAAACACCCCCCTTCCGACAGGGGGGGACGGTGGGTCAGAGATCTGGACTCGGGGAGGGGGGTGTTCGGGGTTCCGGGTGCCTGCTGGGGTCCTTCTCCGCCGGTGTCGTTGTTTCTTCTCGTGTGTTTTAAACGTGATCGCTTCCAGGTGTCTTTGAGGTCTCGTTTTCTTGCTCCTCGGAGCTGGTTCGGTGCCCCGGTTCGGTTCGGTTCATCTGGCCTCGGCGGACGTTGCAGTCCAGTCCGTGGCCGCGGTGCTGGCGAGTTGCGCTCATGCTAGGGACGGGGCAGAGGGGAGGCAACTTCTCGGGGGCTAAGTGGGGGCTGAGCGCTGCAGCAAGTTTTGTTTCCGATTCCGTTTAGCGGTTCACTTGTAACTTTTGACGCGACGGGTTCTCGGCTCTCGGGCTATATACCGGCTGCCGGGGGTCCGAGGCCGTTTTTGCTGTGCGCTGAGAGGCGAACGAGTGTCCTGAACGTGGAAGTATTCGGCGGAAAAGGTAACGATGAATAACGAAGTGAAGGCGAGAAAACCTCAGAACTAACCCAACCAAAACCAAACCAGGGCTTCGACACGGGGAGGCGAGGAAACTTTGTTTTTTTTATACATCGGGGAGATTACAAAGCGTGGGCCCATCAAGTCGGTTCGGTAGTTGGCAATGGCTAGGTGAATCTCACCCCTCTGTTTCTTGAAACGAGCCTGGCTCTCGAGTTCAGCAGCGTGGCTGAGTAGCTTGTTCCACACTCCCAACGCCCTTTGGGTAAAGTGCCTCCTGCTCTGAGAAATGTGGTTTGATGGAGGTGATCGCACCTCGTTGTGTAATTCAGTTTCCTGTTGTCTGGGCTGTTTAATATGGTCCTGTCCGTCCTGTAAACGTGGCCCTCTGTCGAGTCTCCTGTCGTGGCTGCTCAGGGTGTCTCCTTTGCGCGTTGAGGTTTCGGAGTGCTGATGGCTCGTCCCCCACGAGCTCAAGTGGGAAAGTGGAGCCTGGCAACATGCCGCTGCCCAGTTTTCTCAGATTTCCTTTGAAAACGTCACCCCTGGGGAAGTCTTTTATTTATTTGTTTTTTAAAAAGCAGCTTTAAAAAGGGCCTGAAAACCCACCACTGGATTTTTGCTGTGTTGCTGGGCAAGGGCTCTGGCTGCGTTGGTCTGGAACAGCTCATTCCCTTTCAGGAGGAATGCCGGGAAAATCCGCATAGGACCGTGCAAAAAGCCTGGGAGGCAATCCTGGACAGCACGATGATGTAAAACAGATCTGGAACAGCGCTGCCCCCCGCCCCCCTCGGTGTTTCTCACACCATTGAACATGCTGCTTTTTTCCAGGATAGTAGGTCAATGGTTGCAAACAGGGAACCAGAAACTGCCATGAAGGATGTTTTACAGAAGTGTAACAGTTAAGGCATGACATCGCATGAAGATCCTGTGAGATATCCAGCTTCCTGGTGGGTGGTGTAGGTGGCCTTACTACTGTATACAGTGTTGTCTGTTGGAGGGTCCAGGCTGTGCTGTCGGACAGCAGAACTGTGTTCAAATGCAGTTGTGACGTTGCATTCATCCCTGCTCATCAAGATGAGTCTGCCGATCACACCTCTATCAGTTACCAGCTGCTCAGCCTGGTCTAACACACCTGTTTGTGATCCTCTCAACTTGTGCCAGTGTTTTAAGTGCTTGAAGATTTTTCAGCACAAGTGAGTTTGAGTTGAATGACCGGTAGCTGGTGAGACTGTGACTGGGAGAATGAACTGGGAGGAATCCAGTCTTAAAGCATGTTGGATTAGGAGTGTTTGTGGGTGCATTTGAACCCAGTTCCCTTGGGCAGGGAGGAGAGCACGATTAGAGAGACCCCACCATAGGAGGTGGCAGAGTGGGTGAATTTACTGTAAGTGGCACAGGGAGGCAACAACATCAGTGTGAACTGCTACATTGATCAGATTCATTAAGGAGTAATTGCTTGTGGGACTCTACATCTTACAGTTTGCTCCCTGGCTACAGCCTGGAGACTGTAAGCTGTGCGTGTCTTTGGTCTGTGTTAGCTACATGAATGTCATTAACTTGGCAAAGAACTGTAAGGAAAAGCAGATTTCATTTTTTCTGGTGAAAGCAAGCAGCTTTAAACCTGCACCGCTGGATCACAAAGCAAAATTGTTTGTGTAGCTGAAGAAGCCAAGGCTCTGTTTATATGTGTGAGTCTAATACCGTTTTGCCGGTATTATTGTTTGTGCAGAGAGGATGGTGTGAACACTCCATGCAGAGCTATGTGTTTTTCCTGAAGGGTTATTCTAGTTAGTTTTGATTGCTGATATTGATTGAAGATCCAGGTGCCAAGCCAGTGCTGGTGAATCAGCATCAGCAGCCTGAAACTGAATATGCAGTGCATGATCATTCCCGCTGCCACGGATTTTATTTTCTGGTCTTTAACGCGGGCTCCTGACCAGAGCCCAAGCAGAGCACCGCGATCTCGGTTTCAGTTCTCCTCCCGTGAGGTTAATAGTTGGACAGTTGTGAGCGGGGGGCGTTATTAGAAGGAGGATCTAAAACCTCTGCTTCTGCCTTGCGAGGTCAGGTGGTAAATCATCAGTACAGGTGTGAGTGGAGGGGGCTCGTGGATCGCAGATGGCGACGCGTTGATCCCTTTTAAGCAGCTCTCGTGCCTTCTTGAGGATGCTGTGGTCAAGATAATCTACAGTATATCCATATCACCTGCAGGTAATAACATGATGGAAGTATCAGAAAGCAACACGAAGGCAGAACCCCGAGACGAGAGGGTGGCAGGCAGAAGGCAGGGAAGTTATGGGCGGTGTAGTGAAGATGGAAAGTCGCAGTTTTACTCATAGAAGTTGTTGATGGTGCCTGCTGTCTTCACGTGCCTAGAGAGAACTGTCCTGCCTGCATCTGCTCCTCGCTGCTGGACCTGCTATGTGCTCAGGCCCCTGCACGTGTTCTTAATTAAAGCTTTGCGTGTCACCCAGAACTGGACACATAAATGGGGTGTCCCAGGCATCTGGTTTGAAAAGACTTTTTGGGGATGGGGCGGGAGAGACGTGGCTTTGTTTTTTTTTTAAGAAATGGAAGGTGTAAAAGAAAACAAAAAACGTTTTGAACTCCTAACAGTGCCGCTGTTTTGATGGCTGGATTTATTGTCTTTACAAGGAACCAGAAAACGACAGTAAATTCTGCAAGGAAGAAGATTGATGAGGGATTCTGTTTATATTCAAGCCATCTGTTTTTTTTTTTTAATTGAGACCTCAGGTGTAGGCTGAGGGAATGGAAAGATTCTTGTAGGAACAAGCTCGTGTCTATGTGCAGTCTGAGTCGGTGACCTTAAGGACGGATTAAACCCCCAGTAACGTGGTGAATTACAGAAACCTCTGAAGCTGCAGGGCGTTTGTGTGCTTGGTGCATGTTATAATATTGAAGCAGGACTGCAGTTTCTTCAAAATGGAGCCAATGCTTTTGTAATTTTGTAAACACGGACATGTAAATTAAAGAAAATATAAACCAACCGATATGTAGCATGATGCCAGCAGCAAATCACCCGGCAACTCACGAATGGGAACCCACTGAAGCTCAGCAGGTGTGAGCCTGGTCAGTACCTGGATGTGAGACCTCCTGGGAAAGACTAAGGTTGCTGCTGGAAGAGGTGTTAGAGGGGCCAGCGGGGGGTGCTCACCCTGCGGTCCATGTGGGTCCTAATGCCCCAGTATAGTGACGGGGACACTATACTGTAAACAGGCGCCGTCCTTCGGATGAGACGTAAAACCGAGGTCCTGACTCTCTGTGGTCATTACAAATCCCAGGGCGTTTCTCGAAAAGAGTAGGGGTGTAACCCCGGTGTCCTGGCCAAATTTCCCATTGGCCCTTACCAATCATGGCCTGCTTATAATAATCCCCATCTATGAATTGGCTTCATTACTCTCTGCTCTCCTCCCCACTGATAGCTGATGTGTGGGGAGCGTTCTGGTGCACTATGGCTGCCGTCGTATCATCCAGGTGGGGCTGCACACTGGTGGTGATGGTACATTACCTGTAAAAGCGCTTTGAGTGGAGTGTCCAGAAAAGCGCTATATAAGTGTAAGCAATTGTTATTATTATTGTTATTATTATTGTTATTATTAGATGATTGTCAGGTAGGGAGCAGTTTACCTGTTGTTGTGTATTATGCTTTGCCAAGTTAAGGAAACAGGGGAATGTGCTTGCCTGACTATTAGGGGAGCACAGGGATGGAGATCATCGGGATAAAGCTCTTACGAAAGGTTAATGTTACTTTGGCAGGAGACTCAATAGTTGGTGTACTTTCTGAAGCCGGAAGCCGGCTCTATTCACACAGAGCTCCGGGAAGGCCATTGTTTTCATGGCGTTGTGCGCCCTCTCCTATATCTTCCCGCGGATCGTAATGGCGAGGGGGGTTTTCCCGGACCGTGGGCACGGGGCGAGGGTGGAGCGCCGACTTGGCCACTAGCCTCTGAGCGGCTGTCAAGAGAGGTCCCACGTTAAAACTGGAATTTCAAGAGCTCAGCCTGCAGTATGGCTAAAGCCCACTTCCAAAGCATATAATAACATTGAAAGCAGAGCTGTACATGTATCACTCAGGCTTTCCCATTGGTGAGTGCAGAGCTGACTATGAAGTGGCTCAGCTTTTAGGATGACGATGGTTTCCAGGTCTTTCTTGGGCAGGTTATGAAGATGACTGCGCTCCAAAGCCAGCGTGAAGAACTACGCTCGACTGCAGGTTCCCAGCCCTGGTCCTGGTGGAACACTGTCTCTTCTGGGTTTAATTCCAGCTCGGTTCTGAATCGCAGACTAATTGATCTCAGTTTTCTATTTAGGGAATAGTTGTACTTTTAAAACCTTTTGTAAGGTTGAATGGGATTTGTAATAAGTATTAGTCCTGTACCAGTCTCTAAGTTCCAGAAGTGCCCTCATTCAGGTGTGATATCTGAAAAAGTAACCAACTGGACCAGTTCCTTTTTGTAGGAAGTGATACCCTTGATGTAGGGTTTTTTTTTTTTTTACACTCAGGACTGACTGAAGAAAGTACGTGCAATTAAAGTCTAAACAAGCAAGCGGTACAGTTTAATCATCAGTTAGCATGGGAGATTTGGAGCTCACCTGGAATGTAAACCAGTGTTCCTCCAGGACCAGGGTTGGGAACCACTGAGCTACACTGTGTCATGCAGGCGAGCGAGTGGTGCATCAGAAGAGTGACAGAACATGTGATTGGCACTGTGCCACGCTTGGGTTCTCTCGGGGGCAATGAGTAGAGAAGCCACCTGAGCAGTAGGTAGGGCACATACATTGTGCAGACCCCAGAGGTCACGCCAATTAAGATCAGCAGCCTGCTGCTGTTAGACCTGCTGGCGTGCAGCGTGTATGTTCCTACTTTTGACTTTTTGCAGTTCAAAGGCTGCTATTCTGTGGGTGGTCGTCTTTTCCAGCCCTTCACCACCCCTCCCTGAGACGCCTGCTGTGTATGTTTCCCTCTCTGCTTCTTTACACGACTCTCTGTCATTTTCTCTTGTCCTCCCTCTGCCTCTCTCTGCCTGCCTGGATCTGCGCTTGTCTCCGCTTTGTTTAACTCTGCCTTGAAGGGGGTGCCAAGGGTGTTTGCACAGTGACAGCCTTGAGAGAGTAAAAAAACCAGCACGCGTTTTCTCGAAAGAGCTTGGGTTCCTCACTTCTTGTGGCCTTCAGTCCGGGGAAAGTGGTGAGAGGAGCACACAGCCTGAAGGCTCTCTCTGGCTCTCTGCTTGTTTTTCATTTCTCCTGTTTCTTGTCTTTTGTCTCGCCTTCGCCCTCCCTGGCCGCTGCCATGCCTGAAGTGCCAATGATCATGGGGAGGTGTGTCTGGGCTGTCTGTGATCACGGTCTTTCAAGAAAATGGCAGTAAGCATGGGGTGGAGTTGTCGTCCATCTCTCTTCTCCCCATCCCTTACATCCTTTGCTTCCACTGCTCTCAGTGTGCCCTTGAAGGGTATTTATCTCGTTCTCTCTGTCTCTTTCTGGCTCGTACAGTTCTTTCGAGCTAGTGAAAGTGAGAGGGGGAGTTAGCCTAAATGCAGACAAGAAACTGGTTAGGCTGCTCTGTGTCCTGGTGTTGGAGTTTCATAAATTGCCCTGTGCTGGGAGGATCATGATAGTAGTTACAAATGCGAGAAGTCCATCCGGCACATCTGTCTCCTGTGTTCTGGCAGATGGTAGTGAATTAATCCAAGGATCACAACCAGCTGTGTCTTGAAAGAAGACAGGGCTCGGGGTTCAAACTCATGGCAGGGTAGCTTGTTCCACACTCCCACAATCCTTTGGCTCAAAAAGGGCTTCCTGTTTGGAGTTTTAAATGCACTTCCTTGTAGTGTCCACTCATGTCCTCCGGTTTGCCTGTCCCTGTTCACTCTGCTCCCTGTGGGCGTCAGGGCTGGTATGTGTTGTGCTTGCAGGAGTCCACAATACAGGCTAATGGAAAAAAGACTCGCATGCTGGTTCAAACGTGGACCAGTGGGGGCCCACCCAGTCCAGCGGGTTTTATGGGTGACACTTAAATCCTCACTTGACAGGTTTCTTTTAGTGTTTGCCAGGCTTGGTGTGTTGTTCAGGTAGGTAGCTTATCAACCATTTGAAATGAAAACCGACACCCTGTAGCTCTTAAGGACACTGATGGCCATTCCAGTGATTAATTGAATCGGTTATATTGCCACAGTGATTGGCAGACGCGTTCCAAGTTTCCAGTAATATTTCCGATTAAAACAAGCAAGAGTGACATATAAGAACTGTTGGATGGGTGCTGACGAGGACCTCGGTTGGCCATCCTAGTGAAGAACCAGGTTCTGAAGAAAGCATCCATCTCCAAGAGGCTTTCTGAACCAGGTGTAAGATAAACTGGAACCTCGAAAGAGATCATTACCCTGGCGATGCCAACATGAGAAACACTAGATCATAAGTTGAAAACTGTTACTAAAATGAGAAAGGTATTGATTGCTTTATAATGGTTTTCTTGGTACATGACAAATTTAGCGCAGGACTTGATGATGAAGCTGAAAATGTGTATTAGAGGGGTGGTGGTTATGTCCCTGAGAGAAAACGAACACGATTCAGGTAACGAAGCTCAAGTTTAATACTGCTTTTGAAAACTCTTGCCTTATGTACTTCGGGATGGCTGCACCCCAGACTTTAGCTTACCTGGGCACTGTGAAAGACTCTACATACACTTTTGAGAGGGAAAAGCATAGCATCTTGAATGTAATGGAGCAATACTCCAAAACATTGAAGATGGTTGGGCAAAGTGTTTCATAGTTTCGGTCAGTCATAAATCTACCTCCTCTCTATCCCCTGCTGAATAAGCAATGTAATATTAGGGCCTGTATCTTGGTGTCTGTTTTTATCTATTCGTGTTGTGCGTGAGGTTAAATGTGTTGTTCTGGAGTGCAGCTGACAGTGGCTCTTTAAACGTGGGTCCCTTGAGAGGTGATCTCAAGCAGTGGCAAGGTGACGTGACCGGTGCTGACAGCTCTTCTCTTCTGCTCTGGCCTGCACCAGATCCGTACACCGCTGGGGGGTTACTCTTGTGCGAATTATAGGGGGCTGGCATATGACGGCACAGTCACAGATAAGCTCTGCTTTGACAAGGGATTTGGAATATTAATCCTAATGTGTGTTTAAGCCTCCTATAATGAGTACTGCTGAGTCAATATTGTGTTTAATTTGAAAACCAGTGTGATTTTGTTTTCTTCTGCCATAGTGTGTTTTCATATCTGTGCAGATGGCAGGGGCACTTCTAACAGTGTTTTTTTTCCCTGAAGAAATTCAGGCAGTTCACAGCACCATGTGTGTTACTGCCGGTGTTCAAGCAGTCCTTCTGATCTGTGTTTTTCATAGTCATCTTCATGTTGCGGAGTATGTCCAGGGGAGATTCCTAGACAGGACAGTTCCTTTAGACGGAAGAAGAAAGAGCTTTTTACTTCCCATGTGGCTTCTAAATGTTTGTGATTGAAGGGGAGTATTATTAACCATGCAATCTGCTAAACTGATGTGGATGTCTCTAAACAGTAGTTTTATTGGATAACATGCACTGTAGTGGTCTACATGTGTACAGAGTGGGGTGCTGCATTCGGCGTTATTTTTAACAGTTGAATTAAGTTACTTTGAAAGGAATGAATTTCAAAAGCTCATCAGTTGAAAAACTGTCATCATATGTAATTTTAGAAATCTTCGGTGGCATTAAAAGTGTAGTATGTTTAAGATATCCCTGTCCCCAGTTGGAATTGAAGCATTTGTAAATCATGTCCATGCTGGTGTAATTGTGAATGTGAGTGGACAGTGTGCTGGTTGCGAATGTTGTTCCGCACTCCCCTGGGGCAGGAGGGCCCTCTGGCTCCCCCTGCTGGCTGGGCAGAGTGGCTGTGGTGAGTGTTCTCTGTTGACTCCACTGATAGCAGCATAGGGAGGACTGTCACGTACTTGCTGGGCTAGTTTAACAAGGTGGAGTAGGAGTATGTGGTTGTAGTCAACATCATACACCACATGGGGACGGAACAGAAGATTTTGAAGGGACTTGATACATTTTTTTTTAATTCTTTAAAAAATATTTTATTTGAGCCCCATAAAGCATGCATAAGCTGTGAAAAATTCAGAAACTAAAGTCAAGGGGGGGCAGGGAAGTGTTCAGCCAGTCTGGCCTAAAGCAAAACTTGGTGCTGTTTCTAAAGTTTCACATAATCACTTTGCAAGACAGAGTTACTGAAGAGAGGTTGTGGTCACTGGATATAGATTTAATCCTCATCGTGACCACAGGGGTCCGCTTTTACTTTTCAAAAGTACTTGGTTCAGCTGGAGATTTCCTCATTTTCATCTCTTGAGGCTTGTTTTTCATTTTTAGTTTCGTCTTGGCTGTCATGTGTTATCAGTCCTTTTGCTAACGGCCCAGAGATGGAGATCGGTTGATTTCTGTCTCTGGGTTGTGGATGGGCCTCAGGACCGGAAGCGGTCTTTTCATCGTAGCTGCAGTAACCCGAAGGAAGGATAAATCCGACAGGCTCTGCTGTCTGAAGTAAGCCTAGGGGGACAGGAGCGGTGTCTTGAACTGAGACGTGTTCGATGTGGCTGCCAGCAGACCCCCTCCCTGCCCTCACAGGGGAGGGGCGGTGACTGTAGGGCCCGCTCGTGAAGAACAGGTGTGGCGCCACCAGCGCCCGAAGCTTCACAGCCACACTCGACGCATGCCTCTGTTATGGGATGTGTCACCGATTCGTGTGGCGTGGCTTGCCCGTACGTCCTTTATAGTGGGGCGCTGTGCCACCTCTTGGCTTGACTCTCGTTATCGGCCTTTGCCTCTGTGCAGCCGCCTGCAGGCCAGGCAGGCTGCTGTTCTGCCACAGCGTCCCTCTCGATCTCATTGATCTCGCAGCGCGCGCCCCCAGTGGAGCGGCGGAAATGGATGGAGATGACAGGTGTATACATCTATAGGGGCAGGAGCGGGTCTCTGACACGTGGGGGGGCGTAGTGCAGTGTAAGGGGATACGGTGGAGTTCTCATCGGCGACCTATATTAAGACAGCAGATAGTGGGGTTATAGACTTACGCTGACGGGCTCTGTGCGTGTGCGGCGTGCCTGCTGTGCGAGCCCGTGTTGCGCAATGTGTTGAGTCCGGGGGGGAGCCGTATCTGGAGCAGATAGGGTGCAGCCCAGAATAATCGCTGCCGCGTTCCGCAGCCCAGAGTGAGTGGGGAGAAAGGAAGCAGAGTGTGGCAGCGTGAGAGGTTAAAGCGCTGGTTCCTTTTCCTCGCATTGTGCTCTAGGGTTCGCGTCTGGAGTCTCCGCTTCAGAAGGCCGTTTGCCTGTCCAAGCGCCTCGTTGAAGTCCTCCGTGTGAAGCTGTCTCAGATCTCCGTGGGAGGGGGAGGGGGTGTGGGGAGATAACCTAGGCTCAGCAAAAGTCGCCAGTCTCCTGTCTGCTTCCACTGTCCAGGTTCACGTGAAACAGGGCGCTTACAACACAGTGGCACTTGGAAAACACAGTGAGCTTTGAAACCCAACGAATCTCCGGTGCTTTAGAAAGATATAATGGAGATGTTCAACACGGTGATCACCTGTCTTGTAATTCCTGAGTTTCCCAGAGTAGGCTAGGAGGCGGAACACTGTGGGAGTGGAAATGGACTTGTCACTCTCTTAGCGTTTATAGCTGTTTTACGTGTCCATGTGCATATACGCTTGGGCACGATGGGACAGCACTCCCAGGTTCCAAATTAATAAGAGATCAACCCCAAGGATATTTCCGTGACCTCCAGAGATTGCAGTCTGAGACTTGTGTCTGCAGCAGGCAACAGTCTGATCACCACTCGGTAACGTGCTGCCAGACCTTACTGGGGGGATAACTTCTCTGTTCCTTTGGAGGGTTTGAAGATCTGCACTAGGCTTCCTGCCTAGTGGGCTTCGCGGTGATGGCTGAGGGCATTGTCACGACTTATAAGATTTAAGGCAGAGAGGGAACCAGCAGCTTCACAAGAGGGGCTGTGGTGGGATAATACCTGGATGTTACAAAAAGTGTTTGTCTGTGGGCTCCAGTTTGCTTCTGTTGTCATGAGGTAAATAGTACGAAGAAGATCAAGTTACACACCAGTGACACTCGCAGTGGAAATCCCAAACACGGTGATAACATGTCCACTTGTCTTGTCAATATTACATTTCCTAGGCGGAAACCTAGGAAATGTCATATTCCTAGAATAAGACAGAAGGTGTTGTGGGAGTGTGGAACAAGCTACCCAGCTGTGTTGTTGAAGCCCATACCCTGGCTACGTTCAAGAAATGTAGAGCCCAGATGAAATTCTTGGGTCAAAAGCGACTAACCTGTCATTGCAGGTGCTTGGATCCCTTATCGCAGAAGTCAAGAGCTGAGGAAGTCTCAAGCTGTCAAGCTGGTCAGTTTTAATTTTTAAAACTGGTGTTTTGCTTCCAGGCCTGCGAGCCTGCTCCGCTGCTTCATAGAAAGCAGATGAATGCTTTGTAAGTCAAGTAATGAAATGAAACTGTTAGATATCGCTCTTTGAGGTTTTGATGAGTTGGCATAGGCTTCATCATTTGTGCACTGGTTCTGCAGCCACGCACTGTTGCTACAGTCCTGCCACTGTCCCCATTTAATTTCTTCTGTGTTCCCGGCTAAAATGCACATTCATTGTAAAACATCTTCTGGAGAGAAAAAAAAAACAGGCCAACTTTCTTTCCATCCTTCCGAAACTGTATTGACGTTAGCCATTTTTAGATTGTACCTTGATGGAAGTGTGTGCTGTTTTTTCAGTCTTCCTGTGAGATGCCGAACCCCAGCGCTCGGTTGGTGAGGCCCAGTAGTTCTGTGGATTACACCTGCTCTGCTTTCCTCTTGGCTCTGTGCGAGGGCAGTCTTGTAGTGGGGCTGTGAGGGGAGGGGAGAGTTTGCTGCACTCACAGTGTTCCTTGTGTGCTGAGAGCTATAAATTTCCCTCCTGCCTCCTGTGAGGGTGAAGGGTGCTCTTCTTGGTGACCTCCCCCACCCCCCCTGCGTACACCCTGCACAGCAGACCACAGGCTCTGAGCTCCCGGGAGCAGAGTAGTATCCGTTCGAAAACATTGAGAGGGATCCCGGTCAGGATAATACGATCTCGATGGTCCTTCGTGTGCAATTGGAAAAACATATCGGGGGGAAGTGGGTCATTAAAAACAGATGAGGACATCCTGCTGTAAATATTGCAGAGAGGAAGAGGGGAATGGTGGGGGGTTGGTGATTGAAATATAGCAGATTTTAAGGACAGATGAGGAGACCTGATGGCACAGTGTAGCCCTGTGGTAGAGCAGGGGTCTGCTGGTTAATGGAGTGCTGTCAAGATCAGCGTGCTGTGGGGTTGAGCAGGGAGTGGAGTAGACCCAAACTGTTGCACAGCATAGGCAGTGTGAGACTTCTGTGAAAGTGCCTTAAGATGACTGGGGTCTCAGTCCCAGCCTGCGGTGGTGTGATTGCTGTGCTGGACTAGACTGCAGGGCACTATACAGCGGAGCCACTGCAGAAGTTGCGTTTTGACACCAGACTTTGCTTGCGCTGCTGCCAGGTGATTTTGTAATGTTCTGTGGCAAGGGGCACGTATTCTTCTACTAGGGGAAACTTTTATGACTGTTACTGCTGACGTACCGGTGCATCCATATAGAGAATACAGTGAAGATGACCTAAAACGAGCTTTATTCTATGAAAGCAACCTCCAGTTGAGTTATCTGGAGAGTGTTCTGGTGGCTTGTACATAGAGTTCTGTTACTGTCAGTAACCTTTTATCTGTGATTTGTTTTTTTAGCTCTTACTTGTTTAGGTCTTTCCTAATGTGTGGGTGATTTACAGAGGTGAAAAATAGCTGTGACATTAGGGCTGTTTCACAAAGCGAGATTACTCATTTAATCAGATAACTTTTAGTAAACATGCTGACAAAAGTCTGGACTTTCTGTTTCACAAAGCAAGATTGAATTGTGTCTTTAGTTTAGTAACTACAGCAACATGTTCTCTGTTCTTCACCTGCTCCGAGGCAGGATAAGACAAACTTAGCCTGACTTTGTGGTTAAGAGCTCAGTTCCCAGAACAGTCAGTCTCTGCAAAAACTCTTCACTTTTCTTTAGCAATCCAGTTGACATTAAAGCTTCGTGAAGAGATTGGAAGTTTAGGGATCGCCAAAATCCTTTACAGTTCACAGACGATTTTTATTTGAAAGATGCAATTTCAGCAGACAGGGTATACTTTACATTCAGGATCTCTCAAGCCGGTACGTTAATACTGCTCATCATAGCTCAACATTAAAAGAAACTGAAACTCTGTTCATAGGGTTTCCTAGTGCTAGTGACTGGTGCAGTTTCTTACTGTGTTGGTGGCTTGAACAGTAAGTCACGCGAAGAGGGGAAATGGGGTTGGCAAAAACTATCAGTCATTTCCATCAAAAGAAGTCTTTATGTGTGAGTCTGCAATAGGGGTTATGAAGACTTAGGAGTGTATAATGTACAGCTATCATCATCACATTGTTTCCTGTGTTATCAAATGATCTGTGGCGTATGGTGTCATGTCAGCAACGCGTACATGACTGCCCAGACAGGGCATATGACATCACTGTCGCAGGGTTTGCGCGGTACACTAGAGCAATACATTCTTTATTGAGGTGATGATGATGATTCCTCCTCTTGCAGTCTTGTTGGCTAAAATTAGGAAATGTTTCATTCCGAGGATTGCACTACGCTGCATTGGACAGTACCAGGGGCTACTGTAAATGCTTAGATTCCTGTTGCAAAGCCATGTTGTACAACTATACAATAGCTTGAAGGAGAGCTCCACTTCAGTGCCATAACAATGTAAATTCAATAATGCCTGTGCTTGTGCAATGTGTGCTTGTGCAATTTTTATCATTTTGTCTTGAGATATTTTATTGGATTTCATAATTAACTTGCATATTCAATTGATCTTCAATTCTTTCGATTCTTTCAGACAACGTTTCTGGCTTTTGTGACGGCTACACTATTATAACAGATTTCATCCTCACGGTTTTCCCTAAAGAGCCGTAATTCATGGTCACTGGATGAACATGCACGTTCTTTCACTGTGGTTTTGTTGACCCGCAGCTCCAACTGAAGTGCAGCATGGGTGCACAGTGAGATTGTTTAAATCTGAATCGCCCTAGCTGGAAAACTTACACCAGAGTTTGCTTTAGTCCAGAGGAGTAATCCTGAAGTCAGTTATCGGATCCTGATCCTGAATTGGTTAGACCTGCTTCGTGAAGCAGCCGCATGGTCAGTGATTGCACGCAGCTAGCCAGTGTGTGGTTGTGAACGTCGTGCTCATCGTGGCACGTTTTTCACGTGGTGACCCTGGGGCTGGTCAGTAACAGTCCTGGTAGGGCCAGACAGCTGATGAGCCCCTCCTTGAAAGTTTCAGCTGTCGCAGGCTACGAGTTGGTGTAGGTCTGACAGACCCGTTCGTCATGGGACGTGAGCTCGGTTTAATCCTCGCGCCCGAGTCGCAATGTGAGCGTGCCAACAAAAACAACTTGGAAAACTTGGATTATTCTAGTTTTTTTAGCACAGTGAGGCTCTTGCGAAAGCATGTCTCTGGACAGCGGGCTGCTTGTTATCGAGAAGGACTGTCAGAGCTGTTTACTTAAGATGATTGGAGGAAGGAGGCAGGTGTTACCAGAGCCTGTGGTTATACAGTACACAGCGCCCATGCTTACGATGACATTTTTAAACACGGCTTCACGACTTTTTATCATGAAGTTAGTCTGTTCGCTTCTAAGTCCTTCATACTGTCAGGAGAGTATTTAATGTGTTTGTTAAATAGTGACTGAGTCTCCCAGTGTACGACCAAAAAGAGGTTTCATAGTGTGAGGATAAGATTTTAATCGTGCAACTTAACGGAGGGAAGACGTTTTAACCACATGTACTTAAAACAAGTTCTTCTATTTATTTCTCAGTACAGTCTGCATGATCACTGTGAAACACACATTCAACACAAATCTAACAACCGTGCCATACTACTAAGTTGAGGCAGCCCTGGCCTGGATCTCAAGGCTTTTCATACACAAACATTACCAGATGCTGCCACCAATGTTGCTGCAGTGGCTCTTAAAATCTTTTTGTGCAGTCACTATATGTAACAGTCGTCGCTGTTACCACAGGCTTTCTTGTACAGAATGTATTTGCTATGGAGTCTTTGTAAAATTCTCCCTTTTCTTTCCTATAAGTCGGCTGTTCTTAGGAAGGGTACTTTCTAAATTGCTGCCTGTATAAACGTTCATTGTGTCTGTCATACTGATGCAACTTGGCGTGTGTGACAAAATGACTCGCGTCCTGTTACACAGCAGGAAAAAATGCTCGTTTGGTTATGTGCTCGTCATTTATTGACCGTTTCTCCCCCATCTCTTTCTTTCTCTGTTTTCCAGATTTTCTATTTTGTACATTGTTTTGTATATACTGTATATGATGACTTCGCTAGGCAGCGAGCGGGCCCGGGGCACTCGGGACAAGGTGCTGCCTGCAGCCACACAGACACAGCCCCAGAAACAGGTACAGGTGAGTCCTGGAGTCACACAGACACACACAGCCCCAGAAACAGGTACAGGTGAGTCCTGGAGTCACACAGACACACACAGCCCCAGAAACAGGTACAGGTGAGTCCTGGAGTCACACAGACACACACAGCCCCAGAAACAGGTACAGGTGAGCCCTGGAGTCACACAGACACACACAGCCCCAGAAACAGGTACAGGTGAGTCCTGGAGTCACACAGACACACACAGCCCCAGAAACAGGTACAGGCGAGTCCTGGAGTCACACAGACACACACAGCCCCAGAAACAGGTACAGGCGAGTCCTGGAGTCACACAGACACACACAGCCCCAGAAACAGGTACAGGCGAGTCCTGGAGTCACACAGACACACACAGCCCCAGAAACAGGTACAGGCGAGTCCTGGAGTCACACAGACACACACAGCCCCAGAAACAGGTACAGGTGAGTCCTGCAGCCACACAGACACGCACAGCCCCAGAAACAGGTACAGGCGAGTCCTGGAGTCACACAGACACACACAGCCCCAGAAACAGTTACAGGTGAGTCCTGCAACCAAACAGACACACAGGTGTTAAGATAGACATGATACGTGAGAAGTGTTTTTTGGACACCGTTGTTGTTAGGTTAACGCAGGAATGCAGTGCAGTTTGCGAAATGAACAAGCTCTGCTCTCTCCTCTCCAGGCCACAGCTGAACAGATCCGACTTGCTCAGATGATCTACGACAAGAACGACGCAGACTTCGAGGACAAAGTGAAACAGGTGATTTGCTCAAAACCTACTCTGACACTTCACAGCATAGGTTCGAAAACATTTTAACACCTTTCTTGGTTTATTCTTTACTGATGCCATGCAAATTGTATTGTGGTTTGTATTCTGTAAAGGGATTATTCTTTATGGAAAACGTCAGTGGGCTCAGAAGCAGCAGGCTTTCCTTTGGTGAGATGAGGAAGACTAATCTGAAGCTTCTCAGCTAGACTCTTGTTCAGTGTCCTTGTCAGGCGCAGAATGGATGAGCTCTTCAGGATCCTCTAATAATTCCTGTAGGCAAATTCAACCAAGAATGGTCCGTTCTGATTTGGCTGTTGAGGAAAAACCAGCGATTGTAAAAAAAAAAAAATAGAAATAAGTAAAGGAAACCTGTTGCCTCGTGAATCAGTTTGTGATGTTTTTCTTGGTTGCCAAAATACTTGGAAAGCTATAGTAAGAAAAGAGAGAGAGGAGTATATCTGCCATATCTACGTGTACATTCGGATTCTTATTGGCACCATTCCCTTGGGACATGCGCTGTACAATAGACAACAATTTCACAAAGAGCACGGGACATTGCCAAACCGTAAATAATCAATAATAATGGTCACAGCCGATCATCATGCACGACAACATACACGCAATACAGCGTGTTCATCGCAGAACCCACCTGCTTGAGGAAGTGGTGAAAGAGACGAGTGCCAGCATGGATAAGCACACAGACTGGAGGTAGTCTGTCTGAGAGGTGATGTGATGACGGGGTTTTGTTTGCGTCTCTGCAGCTGATGGAGGTCACCGGGAAGAACCAGGACGAGTGCATCGTGGCTCTCCACGACTGCAACGAGGATGTCAACAGAGCCATCAACATCCTGCTGGAGGGCAGCTCGGACACGGTACTCGAGACCGCGGGGACGCATGAGAGCTTGGGGCCTTTCTCCGACACGCATGGGAACAGCACCCACTTTTAATTATCCTCATGGTTTCTGCAAAGGGTAATGTAATGAAAAGATGGTTAAAAAAAGGTGGAACAGCCTCTCCAGCCACCATTTGTAGATCTCTCCCCCAAACCCCCCCCACCCCCGCGACTTTGTCCCTGGGAGGGTGTGGTCGGATGTTAATGAAGATTCCCGCAGCTGTTGTTAAGTGACAGGAGTCGTATCCCCTCTCACACACCCCCTGCAAGCGGCTGCCCCTCAAGAGGTGTAGCAGCTGGTTCCTGTGGCTCTGCATGCTCCACATACTGAAACCGGAGCTGTTCCACGGGCTTCACCATTCAGTGTGAAGGATTCATAAGAAATCTCTTTACGAGCGATAACTGGATTCCTCATAAACTGTTCTTTTGGATAAAGACATGTTAATATACTTCCACGCTGGAAACTCGGCATGAATCATTCTGGCTGGATTTGACTTGAGGTGTATGCTGGAGTGAAGGAAAGAGCATGTATTTAAGGCTGTGAGGTAGGAAGGACAAAGAAAATGTAAGGATGGGTATGGGAGATGAAAAGGGGGCAGAGAAGATGGAAATCTATAAGATGTGTTTCTGGAGAAACATGAAAGGCACATGTCATCTAGAGATATAATAAGAATTTGACCACTGAGAGCAGGGGGGAGGTGTGATCCATGGGATGATTTTAACTTTCTGGTATTTGATTCTTCTTATCCCTGAGAAAGATTGCAGACAGGGGTCAGTGTAATCATGGCTGGGGGAGGTGAAATGAAAAGCTTAGAGAGCTCTTTGGTTGTTATTTGACATGTTCCCATAAAAAGATCTGCCTTGTCGCTCACCCATCTGCGTTTCGCCAATGTAAACACTAGTGCGCTCTCCGCAGGCGATGCAGCAAATTAGTTTTATGAATGCCCGAGTCTCTTTAAGGACCTGTCTCTGACTGAAAAGCACAGTGTTTCCGGTCTCCATAGTGGAGCACCGGCTTGGATATTATGGACCAGAAGAACAGGTGCCACTGAATGGTCTACCAGCAACACTCACAGAAGCAAGCTGGTTTTCAACAGGGACAGATTAGTATCGGTGCCAGTGAAGTAGCACTACTACATCTTTCAGGGCTGAAAGTTCTCCAGTTCTCCAGGAACTCGCTTTAGTTTCTCGCTATTTTGATTCCTACCCCCTGTCTTTTAGATGACTGAGGTTCCTGGTGTTTACTATGCACCTCAAACGCCAAGTTTCCCCCCTGCCTGTCTTTACAGTGTTATTACAAGTAGTTCTTATAAAGAAATCAACATATGGTTTTGTTCTCGGAGTACGACCTCGCTGCGCTACATCTGTATGTTCGAAAGTTAATTCCATTTCTGTTTGTCGCTGATCAATAAAATAATTTCCCTCGGTAGGAAGACAGATTGACGTGGGGAAGTCAAAAGGGTCCCTTCATTTAATTGTGTTCCCTAGATGAGGGGACTTTTAATGTCACTTGCAATGAGTCTCTGCTGCTTATTGCAATATTTTTACAGCTTATGTTTCGTAAGCAGTGTGAGTGAGGCCATTTTGGGAGCAAATACACCTGTTGGTATACAGTATGCTGCCTATATCTGCCTTGACCTTTGATGGTACATCTTTACCTCTGCTACGTCTAATCGGGTTTGTGATTTCTGAAAGACAGGAGGCTATTGATTTCTGATTCACAGTTGTCTTCCATGTTTCTTGCCACCTATCAGTCATTACGAACATATAGAATATAGCAGGAATAGTAATGAAAGAGTAATAGCTCTAATAGTAATAGTTTTAATGAGTTTTAGAATGAGCTGAAATGTAGCACTTCAGGTGCTCATTTAGGTTTTGTCTTTTACTTTAAGCACCGTAGCCTGTCATTTTGATAGGACCTGCAGTGTATAATCAATGCTGGTGGCACCAATGGCAAATGAGAACAGCTCTGTAGTTCACCTTGGATTTGGACAGGAAACCAGTGAAATATATGGACAGTTCCAGTGCTGTACTGCTGGCAAAATACTCAATAAGAAATAAGCAATTTATTTTTCTTAGTAAATATCACTTGAATTCAGTGCATCAAATTCAGTCACATATCCATGATTTATTAGTTACTATAAGTTTTGTAAGCGTTTACTTTCCAGCATTATTTTCATTAACAGCCCCTGTTGTTACTGTGCTGCTGGGATTTCAGATGGAGCTCACCCCGAACAGCAGTCTGGATAGAACAGTGTGATCGATGGATTTGATTAGCTGTCCGTGCTCTGTATGGAGAATCCCGGGTGAGGCCGTCAGAAGCCAGTGGCCTGGTTTCTGGATAGGTCTCCAGAGTAGAGAGGTGCCATTGCAGTTGGTTTAAAATAAAGATATGAACCGTGAACAAAACAGTCAAGCAGAAAGAAAGAACACATAAAAAAAACAATTGTATAAAATGAGTTCATATAACAAGAAAGAAGCTATAGAAGTTAAATGCATTGACTGACCAAAGCCCCTGAGAGTGCGAGCTGTACAGTCACTCTAAACAGCCTCACATTACACCTGGAGGCCTGGACAGTTGCCCAGTCATAGACACCCTTGCTGTTATCACTCCCCAGCTGGGCCAAAGCAGAGTCTGTGAATGTCGTAAACCACATATTTTACAGCTAGCTATCCTAGTAACAGCTGAGCTTGATTTTTTTTTCCCCTGTTACTGTTATGATTTCAGAGGGGAGTACTGTTTTCCAGAGGTAGCTTCATGTTTTCATGAAGCAGCTGGTCTGTAATAAAGCAGGACAAAGGCCAGTCTTTCCTGCCTGTATGTCCGTGTCACCTGGGGCTGAGCTGTGTGTGTATGAGCAGCAGGAGAAACATTCCCAGTGTCCCAGAGAGCGTCTGTCATTTCTCTTTCATCTCTGCATTGAGCAGCATAACTCCTTTTCTGCCTTCTTACAGCTGTCTATACAGCATGAGTGTGCAGATAGGTGTTTCTGCTTTTAAATACACGGCACATGATTTACGTTTTTATGTATTTGACTTGCTGGGACCTGGTGACAGACGTGTGAAAAGTCAGATAACATAAATATCATGAAAAGCAGCTATGGCCCTGTAATCCCCAGTGAGAACAGGATTTCAGTGTTGTGCAGAAACTGAAACAAATGTGCGAATTGAATGCTGCAGACATTACTGACAGGTTTTTGGAAGTGCCGGTGGCTCTTGTACCTGCGTGGAGAGGAATTGAGGAATGTGCACAATGCACTCTGTTGCCGAGATTGTTGGAAGATGTAAAATCTCTCGTCAGGTGGCCAACAGCAACCTGTTTGAATGATAAATGATTGCTTGAGCTTCTCTTCCTCGCTCCGATCCCAGCGTCGTGCAGTGGCCAGGGTCGGGTCAGGGAGAGAAGGGCTGGGCTGTCATCAGGGCACGAGCCGCTGCTGTCGGCCCACTGCACTGAGGGGCCCTGCTGCAGAAATGGGTTCGAGTCGTATGGCACCTGCAGGCTTCGTTCTGGTTTAGACTGGCCGTGTCTTGACTGTAGGGTGAAGCTTCTCTCTGTACGAGGACTCCGGGTGTACGACTCCAGTCAGGCGCTTCACCGCGGAGCGGTTTCCTTCCCACTTGGCTTGGGGCGGTGCAACACACCGGGTGGTTTTATTGTGCTCCTTTCTCTTCCACGAGTCCTTCTCGTGATCTTTACACTAGACGGGGCGATGAGTGTGGACGTGGAGCAGAAAATGCAGCCACTCTTCCCATGCAATTTGTAACTGTTAGAGAAACTTTGGAGAAAATACACTTCATTCGATTTTGTATACTCTTTACCCCTTTAATATTCATTTCGCTTGTGTAGATTCGAAAGAGAGGATGAAATATAGCAAAATGGCACAGAGAAGATGTTACAATAACGGCGTTTTAGCTCCTGCGGGAGGGAATGTTCCCCCCCTTTTCTGGGGGGTGTTCTGGAGTCTCCCCGAGTCCCGTCTCTGCCCGAGGCACCGCTGGGGTGCAGGTGTGCCCGCGCTCGCTCCTAACGGCCCTCTCTTCTGCCTCCGGCCGCCAGACGTCCTGGGAGACGGTGGGGAAGAAGCGCAGCCTGGGGAAGGAGGCGCTGGAGAACAAGGAGAACCGGGAGAAGCGCGGGGAGCGGGAGCCCAGCCGGGGCCGCGGGGCCGCCAGCCGGAGGGGCCGCGGGGTCAGCCGCAGCCGAGAGCGTGGGTGTCCCGCGGGGCTCGGGGGTCAGTGTGAGTGGCCGCTGTCGAGAGGAGAGTGACGAGCCTGCGTGTGCTGTAAGGGTGTGTCCAGAGAGACGGCGTGTGTGCATGTCTGTGCCGAGAGCAAGTGGTCGGTATAAAGTGGGGAAAAGGAGTGCCTGCGGTTTTTGCCTATCTATAGAGTGTGGTGTAATTGAATGTGTGTGGGGTTCTGCTCCTTAATTAAGAAAGAAGGGCTGTGGTGTCTGTTGCTGTGCTATTGCAATGATATAGTGTACCTGTCTGTCTCGGTGCACAATTCTGACAGGACCCTGTGTGCAGCAGATACATGATTGTCAGTATATAATTGCATGGTATGTTATTGTCTGCAGAGGAGGAATGTGAATGTGTGTGGGGTTCTGCCGTTACATCAAGAAAGCAGCGGTAGTGTCTGTTGCTGCGTTATTGTTGTCTCGGTGCACAATTCTGACAGTACCCTGTGTGCTTGCTACAGTTCGAACAGAGGAGAACGGAGTGGATCTGATTCCCGGGGAACGAAGCTCGGACCGAGGCCGGAGGGGCAGAGGCAGGGGTAAGCACTCTCTTTGATGGCCTTTCCACAGTTCGCTTGTAAGAGCACCGTCCGAGCACCACTTTGTGTACTCCGGGAGGCTGCTAGTCAGTGAAGGTTTCTGCTTGAAGAAGTTACTTAAAAAAAGGACATAGTCTTAGGTGTTCATGTTCATGCATCATGTAGATCTAGACAGTGCAGGGAAGTAATAAAAATGCAGAGGGTAGAATAAATAGTTAAAACTGTAGCATTTAAAAGTTGTTTAGATCGTACAATGCACATAGTAAGATCTTGTTCACCATGTTACAAAAAGTGATGCTGCTCCTCTGGAATAATTCCCACAGCGAGCCACCAGAGTTGCAGGGTGAAAGAATTGAACCTTTTCAGTATTGAAAGAAGCAGACCGTAAGATCTGATTCAAGAATGTACAATGCTCAAAAGGCATTGAGAAAGTCAGCCCAGTGGATATCTTCAGAATGAATGGAGGAAGGCACCAGAGTACACAAGCGAAAGCCATCTGCCGGGCTTAAAACTGCAAACGATTGTAGGCAGCTGCCCAGCCATGTTGCTGAAGCTGATATCCAGGGATTTTTGAAGAGTAGGCCAGGCTGAAATCCAGGGGGTCAGTTACCTGCAGGCTCGATGGGATGGGCGGCCTCTTCTCGTAACCTTGCTTGTGTTCTTCTGTACTGTTCGCACTGTGGATGTACGTCTCCTGTCAGACTTGTCCTGTTTCATTTCAGGTGTGAAACCAGTATCTTTATTCAAGCCCGTTGAACATTTTACCAGACAAGGTCCAGGTGGTAGAAACAGCAGTGTCGTTTTTAGGAGCCCAGCCTTCTTTCCGTTCTTCAGAACTAGCTAGTGAATTCAGGAAGGCAGCCTGCACAATGACATAGGCCCTTAGTCTGAAAGTCAGCGTACTCCGAAATGACCTAAATCAGAAAAAGGAACAGGCTTTAAAACGCACATGCAGTGTACACAGTGCTTTTTGAACCAAAACAGATTGAAACGCTTTGGGAGGAACTTGAAAGGACAGTGGCGGGTGAAAAAGGCTCTTGGAAGTTATTAAAACTGACTTCAGAACGGGAGGTGAAGAACTACTGGGTATCACGTTTGTGGCCCTGGCATGTATGCAGGTGAGGTAGCTAACAAGCAGGTGTCGATTGCAGAGAAAGGATGTGGTAATTGATAAACGGGTCAATTCGTTGAAGGTTAACATAGACCAACAGATGTATAAATACAGTAGCCATTATACAGGCATGCACTTATGGACATACAGATATGTATAGCACAAATGCACGTAAGATTACTCTCTAGCTTTCTGAAAACGGAGCAGAAACCACAGACTGAGAGCCATTGGAGGACAAACAACGCCCAGTGTTTCATTAGCAACGGCTGAATCTATCCCTGTGGTTTCTATATTGGCTTTCTCAGAATGAGCCATCAGAATGGCAATGCAGTTTTGAGACTGAGGTAAAATCATATCCTCATATCTGGTATCGAATGTGACTTAGAGTTTGAAATGTTAGTGGCATAAAGTGGTGCATGAATTGAAACCTACTTGACAGTTAACTTGGCTTTTCTGTGCCTTGTGCCTCAAAAGTTGTGGATAAAGTTGTTGATGAATGACACCAGTTAAGCGTTTGAGAGAGAGGTTTCCTTTGTAACTGTATTGTCCAGCAGTCTGTCTGATTTTAAACAGTGAATTTAATAAGGGTCAGATTATCAGGTGTGCATATACAGTGGCTCCAGTTCACTCTGTGCACAGTATATATGCACTAATCGGTTTATTGCTTTTCATACGAAGACGTTTGTTTGCTTTACAGAAAGCAAAGTAAAATCCTGAAAACAAGTGCAAGCTTCAAATCTACAGTGGCTCAGTCTCAGGCGACTTGTCAAGTGGCTAGAGGGGTGTGATGATGTCCTCAATCATGTCTTCCCGGCTTTAGAGACCTGGAGAGCAGCACTGCCGGTCTGTCTCTTTCATGATGCCCGCAGTTTGAGATGAGCATATCAGACGTTTCGGAGAAATGGCAATCGATCAGTATGGCAGCTACCACCGGGAAGGAGTAACCTTCTGGCAGAAGTGGCAGCAGAAAGACCAGGGGTGGAGAAGGGTTTGTTACTCTATGTAAGGGGCCTGTTGGCCAGCCTGGTGTCGGGCGGCTCGGCCCAGCGACTGGGGTCCCCCCCCCTCCCCCCCCCCTTCTGTCTCCCTGGGACGCTCACAGCTGTCTCCGCCTGCTCCTCCTGCCCCGAGCTGGGCGCTCGCTCGCTCGCTCGCGGGGGCCACAGCAGTTGGGGGCGGGGGGCTGGGGCAGGGGTGCTGGGGAATGTTCTATTTCTGGCCAGCACCAATTACCGGGAACCCTCTTAGAATCCGTGGAATGCTGCATGTCAGGCAGCTGCTCCCGGGCTGCGTGGGCGCGGGGCCAGCGGGCCGGGTCTCCCTCGATCCGCTGGCGAGAGTGTGGGAGTGTGGGCGGGGTCGGATCGGCGCTTCGCAGCAGAGGCTGCCTCTGTGTCTGAAGTGTGTGTGACCAGGCAGATACGTGAAGGTTTTTGGTTCCAACGTGAATTTTTCTCGGTTTGACCAATAGCATGTGACTCACTTCAGTCCCCGGAGCTGCGCTAGAAACCTACCTGTAAAAATGGAGTGAGGGATGTTTTGATGTCAAGACATTTTTTGAGCTTTAGGGAAGGGAATTGCCTATTGCCCATTATTTGCCAGTCTCAAGTAGCAGAGTATGAGCTTAGACCGTTTTCACCTGGATATAATCACCCCTGTTTTCCTCATGTTAAACTGCATGGATGGGAAGCATTGAATGAGCCCAGGTTTTTTCCGAATCCTCCTCTCCTTTGCCCAGGAAGGGAAATTAACAAACCAGTCTACATCTGTGTGTCGCATTTGCTTCAGATAATTTGAGCTACAAAAATGTTCAAATTGCCGTATTTATAGTTCTGTAACCATGAGAATTGTACACTAAAATGTGTGTGGCTTGTGTGCGCATGTGGTAAGGTAGGGCAGTTGTAGGGCCGCTAAAGCAGTTTAAAAAAAACACATACTGTGATGTTCAAAATACAAAAAAATCTTAAACATGAGGTTAGAGAAGAGACTTTTCATGGAATGCAACTTAATGATGCTGAGGCTGTATTTAAGCAACTTTTCCCAGTTGATGGCACGGAAAAATGCACACTGCGCAAAGCTGCTGTGCTCGTGGATTTGCCATTCGTTTGGCCCCTGATGGTTTATCGTCTATAGCTCTGTAATGTGATTTATGTGTAGAATGTACTGCACTCTGACTTGATCTTAGGCTTTGGCAATGTGCAGTGTGGGCCATGGACAGGCCTGTTTGTTTTTCGTTGTGGTGTCTGGCCTTCTGGAGAGGTGCAAGGGACTCTCCTAGGTAAGGGACTGCAGGCAGAAGCAGTGCCAGCTGTCTGTGTAGGTCACCCCGCTGTCTCAACACACCTGTTTGCAGCCAACATCTACCCAGACAGCCTCGAGGGTGGGCTCTGGGGGACATTGTGACCACCGACGCGCTAAGGGCAGCTCACGCAGAGTGGAGCAGCCCGCGCTGCTCTTGTCTAGAAATGAAATCTCAGGGAGTTACAGTTGGGATCACGTTTCTGAAGCCGGTAACCTGGCTTCCTTCAAGAAACAGCTGGATGAGATGCTTGGATCAATGAGCTACTACCTATGAAACAGATCAGATGGGCTGTATGGTCTCCTCTCCTTTGTCCTTTGTCTCTGTTCTTGCGTTTATCAAGATGAACGGTGGCAAAGAAAGATGGAAGTTTCACTTTAGACTTGTGCTCTGCTCCCTCTCCTGGACACACCTGGCATTGCCTTGGACACACAGAAGTGTGAAAAAAGTACATTCGATGTTTGAGAGCCTCCACAGCCACTTAAACTGCAAGCGGATTCCTGTTTAAATTCGAACAGTCCACAAATACAGTAGGTGTGGGTGTACGTTGGCACTGACATATGGAAATGCAGACCATCAAGCATCCAGAAGACAACTTGTTCTTTGGGGAGCCTGGACCCTGGGCTGTGGGACCCCTCTGGAAACCCAGGGCGATGAGGTGTTGACCTGCTGTTGGTGTTTTTTGCCATCAGGGACTGGGGGCCGAGGACGGGGTAGAGCTGCGGGGGGCAGCAGGTTTTCTGCGCAGGGCATGGGGTGAGTACAGTGGTGTGAGCTTGTCTGCCTCTTCTTTCTTGCTCTTATTTCTCCTGCTTGTGTGGCGTTGTGTATCCACTGCGCTGTGTGAAAACCTTATCAAACAATTAACCGGGGATAGAAGTGATGCAGACATGCCAGTTCAGAAACCTTTTTTTATTTCTGCTCATGCAAAGACAGTTCTTCCTGGTCAGTTTCTTTTTGGTGTGATATTTATCCTCTCTGCTGTCAGCACATTACTTTCTGTGTTGGACTATTGTGCTTTCCTGTGTCCGTGCCTCTCTGTGCCGCTCTCTCAGTGTGCTTCTTTGTGCCTTCTTCTGGCCCTATTTCTCCGCCTTTTCCATTTTCTCTGTTTCACTCTGCCTTCCCTTCGGTAGGACCTTTAACCCTGCAGACTATTCGGAGTCCTCGGGCACCGGGTCAGGGGGATCGAAGACGGAGGGGTGGGAGTCTGGCGGCAACGATGCTGATGACGGTACAGGTGAGGCCTGTGCTCAAGCAATATGGATGTTTTCTTTCATTAAAAAAACCCGGATCTGCTATTTTTGTGAACCCTTATATTATTAACTTTAAACCTTCAAAGACTGAACGCAGCAAAGCATACTGCCAAACAAAGGACCCCTGAAGAAGAATCGGGCAGTTGTGATAAATGCGCTGTCCGACAAGGTGATGACTGCTTTCCAAGCCTCCCCTGTCGCCCATACTGGCACCTCGGATCCCATCCATCCGTCACCAGCTTGCAATCTGGGATCCCAAGACGGGCCAGGATCCTGTTAAGCCAGGATATGTGGAGGCTTCCAGACTGTACTAGTGGCATTCAGACCCACCAGCCTTATCTTGAGAGCAAGCCTGCAATCACCATGTAGCAAGAGTACAAGCTGAGAGCAGGGAATACCTTATTTTGCATAGTGGAAAAATCAATAAGTTTCCCCTGGACACTCCCAAAACCTTAAAGATGCATATTATGCCCCTTTGTACAGAGCATAAAAATAACTAGGCAGACACTAGCTTTATAGGAAATCGTTTGCAAGGGGTCAGATTTAATGGGATTTTTTTGTGATTATAACTTTTAGCCCAAATATTGTCTGAAGAAATTTCTTGATCTTTAATGTTCAAGTCCCTATTCCAAGCAGTGGCAGTCTGGAATAGAAAAGCATAGAAGGAAGCCATTTCCTTTATTTCACATAGACATCCTCAGCCCCCCAGGGGATACTGGAGGCACACATCGCAGAGCAAAGATGCCAGTGAAAGATGAAAATGGAATTGCTCGTTTTTATGTTTCTGCCCCACTTGGCAGAGACGACTCGACTTCCTGGGAATGACCCCTGTACTGCCCAGGGTGAAAGAGCGTCTGCAGAGGTGGCCGTTCATGTTTTGTAATGGTGCTGAGCTCCACAGCTCCTGATGGGAGATTTGGCTCTTGCTGGAAGTGCGTTTCCCTGTTGTCCCTGGAAAGTCACAGGAAATACTGTTGTGACAGAAAAGGTGTACCTAGGCCGACATAATGTGCACCCTGCGTCACTATGCCATATAATCAAAATAACCAAGGTCAAGCCAGTGACAACTGGGCCATAGGACTCAGCCTGCACTGTGACTGGGCGTCTTTACAGAAGCATTTTATTTCAGCTGAAGCAAGAGATGAAAGTGCTTAGAAAATCCAGCGAGGGGGAACGGAGGCAGTGATGCACCTGCCTGCACACCTGGTGTCACGTCTGTGGCTCATTACCAGTGAATGGTGCTTGTTGCTGTAGAAAGGAAGATGAACTTTTTATTAAAAAAATGACTCATGGTTTATACAGTCTTTACGAAAGATTTAATGTGAACATAGAGTTAGTATACTACTAGCATTATAGGTTTTAAAATAAGCATGGATTTTGTGAGAGTGACAGTACTTGATACTTATTTTTCTCTTCTGTTCATCAGTACTTCTTCTCTTGATTGTGGTCATTCTGTGTCTCCTCTCTCCCGTTTCAGCTTCTGTCTCTCTCCGTCTTCCCCCAGGAGCCTGGAGAAACTCCATGGACGACTGGGCTGCAGATGACTGGAATGAAGATGTGAGTCACTGAGACAGGGAAAAAGCCAAAATTCAGTACTGAAAAAATAAATTAGACCCATTGCTCTATTCCTCTCTATATTTCTAGTTTACGGTAGCATAGCTCAATGAGTGAAGCTGGAGAACTTTGTTTGGATTTTCCTGTCACTTGCATTAGTTGATAGACATTCACTTGTTTTCGTTTGTGTTGCTAATGCATATTGTTTTTATGCCAATGAGCTAATTGCAAATAATAGGCTTTGAACAGGTGCCTTGTATTATATTTGCAGGGGATGCATATAAGCGGTACATTGTCTTTGTGCTCTTTGATCAAGCATTTCTGTTCGTATTGGCTGCTCTGCGTGGGAGGGTTTGTTGGTTATAGACAGGTTGGAAACTTCTATGAAAAAGGTGCATTGAGTTGAGGGAAGTATCACAGCAGGCGTAGCAATTGCACACTTTTAAACTTGACCAATATTTTGCGTTTTCTTAGACAAGCTTCAGGCAAAATTTAATTTTTTTAAATCTTAATCTTAATCTTAATCTGAGCTCTCTTGAGTTCCTCTCTGTGTCCCAGAGCCCTGTTGTGCAGCAGCCTGTAAGTATCTGCAGAACCTCAATGGAAATGACTGGCTTGGTATAACACCAGGTCTTGCATTGCCTGTGCATACTTCTGCTGGGAAGTCCTTTTTGTGTCTGCTGTTCCCTTGATTATATTAGTCTAGAGCCAGTTCAAGCATATTATACAAGACAGGACCGAGAGCACGTGACTGCTCTTGGCCTGGATGGCACCCAGAGAACGGGACACTTTAAAGTAGCATGTAGGAGTGAGGAAGCCTACCTGGAATACCTGGAGAAATCTGTACAGATGATTAAGGACAGGGGTGTGCCACACAGGGTTTGGCTCTGGGCTTCTAACAGGGAGGTGGTAGGCGCACATCTTAATTGCGGCACCACTGTCACACCCTCGGTCAAGGAGTTGCCTTCTTAGCCCTCTAGTTAACTACCCTACAGTATAAACATGTAACAGGGCTCCGTGGCACTTAACTGTTAACACAAGCTGGGATTCGGTCACGGTCACCTGCGGGCTCAAAGCCCACATCATACCAGTGACAAACTCCGCCGCATGGGATAGGGTCTTGTGCTGCAGAAGAAGCTCTTGGTTTCAAAGGCATGTAACAGGCACGTTAGTCACTTTAAATAAAAGCATAAGACAAATAATTATAACCTAGGATTACCTAGGATTTCTTGTTGTTGCTGCCCATGTTCCTGAATGGAGCGTTTTCCTTGGGGCATTTCTTCTTCGGTGTGCTGAACTGCTGGCTGTGGGAGAGGGTGTTGTGATGATGTCGTGTTGTTTCATGCTGCAGCTGTCCGAGACCAAAGTCTTCACCGCCTCCTCCTCTGCCCCCGCCTCGGAGAACCACGTCGCGCCTGGACAGAGGTAAGGCCTTCGCTCAGCAGCCCTCGGCAGTCACCCTGACTGCAGCCCCTGGTCCAACCAAACGCTCTTCTGGCCAACTATGGAAGTGTACAACAAGTTAAAAACTGTTACAATTCTTTTTGTTGCTGGCTTAATTGCCACGAGGGCTTCACAACAGAGCTCCGACTATCAGGGACTCTCATTTGTACCCTGAAGAGCAGGTGTGGGAAAATGGGAAAGCGTTTTAAATTAAATGAAGGCAGGAAGACTGCAGATGCTCCAGTGCTTTGGATTTAGCCACAACTACGAACTAACTATTGCTGTCCTTGTGATGAATTGAGAGCTTTCAAGCCTGTAGTCTGTCCTGAAGGATGGACTATAAGCCTCTGCCTCTCAGCATGTGTATTTTTTGGTATAAATATATCACACGGCGGTGACAGAAGTCTGTTTTCTGATTAATGTATTTTATTTCCAAGCACTTCAGTTTGTCATATTTGTCCCCTCAAGATTGATGTAATCCTGACGGTATAGTTGCACTTTAAACTCATTAAAGTTATTGTCATTAAACTGTAAAAAAGGATGTGCTGCTTTTTTAAGGCTAGAAGATTTTTTCCCCTCTCACTATTGTGTCACTGTTTCATGGCTCAAGAGTTCTGAATCCAACCCCTGCGGACTGTGGTTTTAAAGCCACCTTAGCCGAATCTGTAATTCGCTTAGTGATCCGGCTCATTAACAATTACTGCCCTGTGAGAGCCTCTCCTGTCCTGTGCTCCCCATGCCAGGAAACGCTCCTCTATCGTAACGTGCCCGGAAGACAATCAAAGCCACTGAGACTTTCAGGTCTCCTGCTCATCTAATTGGACAAAGTTCCCAGTTTGCCCGTCCGTCGCCCAGCTGTTTATTTAAGACCTGTAGAACCCGAAGCCCCCCGTAACACAGGGGCTCTGTCCAGGGTCAGAGTTAGTGACCGGCACTCTAGCAGAGAAACAAGGAGAGTGCCATCTCCTCTTGATCTCAGTGTACTGTTAGTATTAGGCTGATTATAAAGGATATCTAAAGCATGATTCAGACCCTGTTAAACCATACCTGTTGGGCATGCTAATCTTAAATAACTTAGCTAGTCTTGTATTGGAATCATTTCCTGAGTCATGTGGCCTTGTTTGGTGACAGCAGATGTGTCACGTGTTATGGACAGCCTCTGATTGTTTTTAAGGTATACAGGCATTATCCTGACCTGCGTTTTGTCTTCCAGCATCGATCTGGCGGCATTGCTTCAGAAGCCGGTGTCTGGGACGGCAGAGTTGAACTGCTTGGAGCCCTCATCCCCGCAGAATCTAGGGCAGAGCCTGGTGTTCACCAACTCTCACCACTCCGCCCCGCTGCCCGCCAGCACCAGCAGCTCCGCCATGGCCAGCAGCTACCCTCAGCACAGCCTGGTGAGAGACGCCCGCCGTCGGGCAGACGCAGGCTGACAGGGGAGCTCAGCTCTTGAGTGGCCTTCTGCTGCGCGTTACTGGGAAATACCAGTTCACCGCGAGACCTGTAGTTCCCCCACTTGGCCGTCTTCCTGTTGGCAAGCTCTGCGGCTGTCGTTTATAGTCGTTTACGTCTCAATCTGTGGTCTCATTTTTTCCTAGCCCTTCTATTTCCTCTTTTTCCTACAGTTTACTGTATTATAGTAATTTATGCATTTTTCTAAGGTGATCTGTTCTCATTTTAGAAAGGGGGGATGAGGGATAATATCTGTCCTGTTATAAAAAAAGAACCTCTCCTGTTGTGTTCAGTGAGAAAGGCACTGGGGTTAGCGATGAAAATGAAGTTCAGAATCTTAAAGGGGCCCTACAGTGTGTTTCAGTCGAAGTCTGCGGTCCCTCTAACATTTTCCAATTTTGTCTGTTTTTCCTCTTTGTCTCCTTTTCCCTTTTGCGCTCTTCCCAATGTCTTCGTCTTCTTCACCTCCTCCCTCCTCCCGCCGTCAGTCTTCAGTCCTGGGCTCAGGGTTTGGGGAGCTGGGAGGCTCCAAGCTGGCCTCCCCGGCAGGAGCACAGATCCTGGAGCAGCTGAAGGCCCCCAGCCGGGGGCAGCTCCCCCCCCAGCAGGCTGGAGGAGGGGGCAGCAGTGGCATGGGGGGCATCGCTGGGGCTCCCGGAGGCCCCAGTGTCTCCACCTCCTCCTGGGACATCAAGCCCCTGGGGTCACAGAACACTACAGCTCTCTCGCAGTTCGGTGAGTATGGCAGGATCACTTCTGACAGTGCAGGGCGGAGCTGTCTCTCCACACAGCCCAGTAGCCTGTGACGCTCAGCTCTCAGCCCGCAGGCCCTGGAGCCCAATGATGATGCCTGCAAGCACATAGCTGAAACCAGTGTGTCTTCCTCGGGCACACAGCCCACACAATCACAATACCCCATTGTCAGGCCCACTAGCTTCACAGACACCTTGAAATCTGCAGCAGCTTACCACGATGCTGTAACAAACCCGCAGTGATTTCAGGGGCACTGGCACACACCTGTTGTTCATGCCTGCAAAGTTCAGAATTTACACGGGTTTTCCACTTCCCTGTTTTATCCTGTGCTTTTTTTTTGGGTCTGTGTGAAGCCCTCGCTCATGTACTGGATGCAGAAGACTTGCCCAAAAGCAGTGATTTTGTCTAGTTTACATATCGGCCTTTTTCGTGTCTGCTTACCTGTTGCTGACTTGCACGTTTTTCCTCCTGCAGTGTCACAGTTCTCTCATCAGAAAGCCAGTCATTTTTAATGCAGCAGAGCTCTCGTGTTTGATCTCCTCCAGCAGACTTCAAGACGCAGCCGGAGCCCTCCCTGGTGCTGAGCCAGCTGAGCCAGCGTCAGCAGGCCCAGCCAGCCCTGCCCCTCGCCCGCCAGCCCAGCCCCCCCGTGCTGCCCCCGCCCCCCCCCGGCCTGGACTCCTTAGCCCCCTCTCACCCCAAACCGCGTGACCCGTCGCCCCCCGACTCTGCTGCCAAACTGCTGCCCCTCCCACTGGGTTCCACAGACTCGCAGAGCTGCGCCACTCAGCACAAACAGATCAAACCACAGAAACGCAGGATACCTCCTACTTCCAAGGTATGGAATATACAGTGAGAGCCTGTATTCCTCGCAGTCTGTCAGTCCGCTGACCACTTCATGTGGCATTCACAAGCATTTCTAAGGGCTCCACTTACCTCTGTAAGGTCACTTGTCCTGTTGCTGTGGTTTGTGACAGCGATTGTACCGTAGTCTGCTAAAATAGCACACATGCTGTTGGAGATGGTGCTGCCTCTAAGAGCTGCAATTTTATCGTTTCAAAGTAGAGCCTGAAAAGGTACACAAAGCTGTCTCAGAACTCAGTGACATGAATTTTGAGTTTATGTGTTTCGTTGATGTATTTGAGTTAAAAGATGTTACCAGTTACAGTATTGTCCCAATATTATTTGTCTTATTGTGGTGCAAACTAGAAACAAAAGTTAAATGTTGTCCTAGTTTTGAAATGCAAACCTAGTGATCAGTCCTGGAGCAGCAGGGTGTATTGTTTTGACAAGCTTGACAATCACTCTCTGAATACACTCTTAGGAATAAAATTCAAAATCTGAGATTATACGTGACGAGATTTGTTTAAAGCCAAATCTTAACCTAAATTATTAGATGCAGCTTGGAAAATGAATGTGAATGTGTTACATGAATGTGAGATTGGCTTCACTGAAGTGGTGTGAAAAAGTACAGTTTCCGGTAGTTTTATTTTATCTTGCTGAGCTCGCAGGAGACTGTGTGCCCAGTTCAGCTTCGTCGGAGAAGCACAAGCAGTTTTGACAGACATGAAAGAGTCGCATATGTTTCTCTTAAACATTTAGGAAAGCTTCCTTACAGCTGTGATAAAATGAGCTGCCTGTTCTCGGAACTCGGAACTGTCCAGCTGTGAAAATCTGTCAAGAACAAAGTCACTAATGTATACATCAGACACTAATATATTTGTATTTGCACTAAAGATGTGGAAACACTGTGGAATATTTTAATACAGGAAGTCTCTGTATTGTGGTTAAATAATCTATTATGGTGTACTTTAAAACAGGTAGAAATGACATGGGTGTATTTTTCTTGTTTCACCCTTCACTGTTAGATTCCCTCTTCTGCTGTGGAGATGCCAGGATCTACAGACATGACAGGGCTAAATGTGCAGTTTGGAGCGCTGGAGTTTGGGTCGGAACCCACTCTGCAGGAGTTCGGGTCGACGGAGAGCACCAACAGCGAGCTGGCAGCACAACCACAGAACAGTCTGTACTCCAAGACCATGAGGTGAGGCCTCTCGGACTCGTGCTTGCTCTCCCGTGATCAGTGTCCTCACTGAGTCCTTATTCCCTGGGACACTGGGAAAAGTCAGCTGTCTTACAAAATTTCGTTATCCCAATTAATAAAAAGTCCTGCTTTCTTGTGGCGTAAAATGCATGTTTCATTATCAGTAGGCTCATACTTTGCAGGACTGGGCTGTGCCATGCCTGGTATCCACTTCAACCAATTGTATGTGCATTAGTCCTGAGGGTGGTGAGACTGCTTCAATTTTCACAGTCTGATGGTGCCACAAACCTTAACTGTGCCAGCAGTTCACAAAGCTGTGTGTTGAGGGCTGATGAAAAATGTATTTTTAATAGAATTCCTTAAGGAAGCATCGCATAGACTGCCTGCTCTGTGCTTGTGCCCTAGATAAGGGGCACTTGGGATCTTTTCAGTAACCTAAATAGGAACAAGTAAAGGTTAATACCACCGTGAAAATCAGAATGAAGAAAAACAGTGGTTTGGCTGTTGAGCCTTCTTCAGGTCTCAGCCGCCAAAACGTTATGTTGGTTCTTCCTGTTTCTCGGAGTGGAATTAACCTTTACTTGTTCCTGTGCTGCCAGTGCACGCCGACCCAGCCTTCAGGCCCTTTCCCCAGAAAGTAAAAATAGTTAAATGTTTCAAGAAGGTTCAGGGGGCTTGAACCCTTTTTAATGCCTTCAGTGCTTTGGAAAATGGAAGACATAACCGTGGAGAATGATCGGTTTTCAGAAAACGCGGAGAAGATGTGGGCAGCGATGACCCCCAGTACATTTTGAAACTCATCTCAAGATCTGCGATGCCAGCAGGCCCAGCCCGTTTTGTGATCACGCCTTTGTGTGCTCTTCAGTGCTGTTTCTGAGAATACAGTTCGTTTCTCCTGGGGCTTCTGGGATATGGTAGTGGCGTGCAGAATTGCTTGCTGATAATTCCGGGGGCAGAGTGATCGTTCTCCCCAGGTTGTGGTGGTTCGGTCAGCAGTGGCGGAGAGGCGCTAACGTCAGGGCGTCGTGTGTGTGTTTGCTGTTGCAGCGAGCCTCTGAGCGGCTCCCTGTCAATGTCCCTGGCCACCGCCGACTCCACGTACGCCGCCCCCACCGTCGCCTCCTCGGGTCTGTCTTCGCTGCCCCCCCACAGCCCTGCTCCCCCGCCTGCCACCTCGGGGGGGGGCTCCTTCGAGCAGAGCGCACCCCAGCACAGCCGCATCGCCTTCCCCAGCCCGCTGGCCCCCTCCCCAGGGAAGGAGCCGGTGCCAGCCCCAGTGACGGTGAGTCCCGGAGCGGCGCCGGCCGCCCGGCCTCGGAGCGCGGCCCATCGTGTGGCCTGGAGCCGCTGTCTCCTGGTGCGGTGCGAGGCCTTGAGATACCCTGGGTTTTCTCCTCTCCGGCGTCTTCATTTCTTGTTTGCAAGAACAGATAAAACTAAGTGAAGTGCAAATGACTTCTCACAGCTGTCCTTTTACAGTGCAAATTTTCAAATATGCATCCTACCTTAGAATTTAGTCTGTTCTTATCTGTTCCCTTTTACAATATTTAACAAGTATTTGACTCACTTCTAACCAAACTGTATACCTTCAAAATAAGGAAGATGCATAGGTTTTTATGATTAAGAAGAGGGAGAGAGGTTATTCTGTTTCTCAACCTATTCGGACTTTAATAATGCTAATGTTTCTTTATTAGCCCTATACAATTTCTTGCATTAGGAATTCGTCTTTTCGCATACTCCAGCTTTTCTCCATGGAGACACAGACAGGGAGAGAAGCTTGGGGTCAGAGCGCAGGGTCTGCCATTGTACGGCGCCCCTGGAGCAGTTGGGGTTAAGGGCCTTGCTCAGGGGCCCAAGGGAGTAGGATTCCTCTGCCGGCCGCGGGATTTGAACCGGCAACCTTCCAGTCACAGGCGCAGATCCTTAGCCACAGAGCCACCGCTCTGCGGTGTACATAATGTACTTGACCCATCTACACCAATATTTGACAAGTCTGTTCATCTTTAATTCAAGTGAAGATGTCATTATGGAAAAAAATACACATTTCAGTTAGTACCTCAGTCCAACGGCTCTTTGTTGGTAAGTCCAGGAGAAGCCACTTTTCTTACTGGCTTTTTACCCACAGCTATAAGAACCCCGAAGAGATATTCAAGACCATGATTTCCAGCAGTTGCTTTCTGACCGGAGGGGGTGAATTTGTACTACAGGATGTTGCACTGTTGACTGTCTGGCCGATAACTGATGAGTGTTGTGCTGTAATTGCAGAACGGCTTCAACGGAGTGCGAACGCCGACGGGGCTAGAGAGTAAGTGACATTAAACCTCTCCAGTTTTATCTGTGCGTGTCCATCGCTGTAGCTTTACCTGCGGCTGGCGCCAATACCAACTGGTGCAAAAGCATTTCAACAAGGCAACAGGTGTATAAGCTTTTGGTTAAACCTGAGGGGTATGCGACGTGCTCCCTGAGAAAACGACTTGATTTTTTTTTTTTTACCAGATCAAGTGCAGGATTATCTCTGTGTTTTATGGGTCCAGCCTAGCCAGTGGATGCGTTTCTGTCTGACACTGTTTGGCACTGTTCTCCTTTGTTCCTTCTTTTCCAGCTACATCTGCCTCCTCCACCCCCAAGCCAGAGTCGCCGTCCCTGCCCAGCGTGGGCTCTCTGCCCAGCAGCGTCGCCTCCCCCGCGTCGTCTCTACTGCCCCCCTCTGCCCCCCAGCACAGCTCCGCACTCCCCAGCCTGGCACCTGAGCTGCCATCCGCCTCGTTACCCCAGCTTAGCAAGTACGCCCCCTCTGTCTGTCTGCACAGTTCCTTGCAGCACAGACTGGCACAGGTTTTCCTCAACCTGACTTGTCTGGCGCTCTGTCTCTCACTACACGGAATGCTGCGATGCTGCCAAGGTTTAGCTGGCATGCCTGCCCCTGCCATCTTTGTAGTAACAGCACTGTTGTTGCACAGCTCAGCAGGGCCGCACCCCCTTTATTCTGTTCTCTCTCCCACCACAGCACTCTGCCACCACACACCTTCAACACTTGAGATTTTCTTCCACCCCACAGAAAAACTAACACCGACCTTCACTTCCCTGGTCTGGTGGTCCTGGGACAGAGGGCGATGCCCACAAGCACATACCAGAACGCATTGAGCACAGGGCGGCACAGCCACTGTCCCTTAGGAGTGCTGCCCATCTTCAGCTCACTGTTTTCTCTTAGCAATTACGTATCCTATTCTGTGTGGGTTTGTGTTGCTGTTTTTGGCATAATGAGCAACCTTAACATAGAGTGAAATGGAAATTTCTACCATAATTTTTGGTTGAGTGCATCATTTTTTTAAATGAGCCAAATTAATTACATTATCTGGTAGAGTAGGCAATCTGGAGGTCAGATAAGTGGAAGGAAAGACATCTCCTATCCATGTGAGGGGTTACATCATGTTGTTTACTTAGCACAGAATATTCTATCACCCTCGTGTCTGTCCTTTTAAAACATGCATGAACTCAAAGATGCTTGGGCTTTAATAACTAAACATGTCTCATGGTCATTGTAGCCTCTGCATAGGAAGGCACTCCTGATTCTTGATGTTGAGCTCTCGAGCTGAAAGAGGAGGTGGCATTGGTGGGTGTGGGTGAACTCCATCACACTGATGAGAGCAAGTGGGACACCCACACGGTGGTTAAGATGTTTTTTTAAATTGTGATTCCTGGGGTAGACGGTTCCAAGTCCCTTCCTAGGTGGTTTTCCGATTCAGTACAAAAGATGTCCCAGTCCAAAAGGCACAAGACTGTTCTGGTCCAGATTGTTTAATTCTCTCCTGGCTTAAAGTTTTAAAATACCAAATGACAAAAATATGACATTTATGACATCATCCTCAAAAAGAAAACACGCCCACAAATAACAGACACGCAGGTCACAAACCAGGCAGTGTGTTGTTTCAGTCCGGTAGACTCTTCCTAAGGTCACAGTGTATAAAGCTGAAACAGTCACATAGCAATAAAGGTTTCCTCACGTTCTGGGAAAATCGGATATGGGGGAGTGATTTGTGGTGAGTCCCTGTCAGAGTCCTAAGGACATTGTCTCAGTTTGTTTCTCTTTTCTCTGTCCCACCTTACTTCCTCGTTTTCCCTGTTCCCGCCCTCTCCTTGCTCTTTTTTGGCCATTGTGTCACTTCCCACCCCTGTTTCAACCCCCAATTCACTCCCTTTCCCTCCTCACGCCTCTCCTTTCTCTCCCTCTCCGCCCCTCAGCTCCCTGCCCAGTAGCCATCCGAGCGGCAGCCACTCCTCGGCCTCGGGGCTGCCGTCCAGCTCGTCTCTCACGGTGAGTGTCTGCCCTGCTGGGACCGGCGCGCCTCTGTCCACGCTGCCCTGCTCTGCCAACTGGACGCGTTCTCATCCTCCTTTTCACGTTGCCGTTCTGCTGGGGATTTCCGCGTCCCACATAGTTGCCGTTTCTGCTGAGGAAGTGTAATTCCTACAGATTTAACTTGTCCTCCGCACCTGTAGTTTTGAGGTTTTGCACCCGTGCGGGAATGCTTTCCCGCGGTTTGTTGTTGTGCGTGGTTTACTCGCCGCTGGGAATTCTGCTCTGACCTCCTGTGTGTCGCTGTGTTTGCCAGTACACCGGCGGCGACAGCATGGGCTCCCTGCCTCCGGCCTCCGCCTCTGCCTTCTCCGCGCCCGTGGCCCCCGCCGCCCCCCCCAGCAGCGGGGCAGCCAGCGTGTCCAGCAGCCTCCACGCCCCGGGGGCCCTGGGGCTGGCCGGCAACGGGGTGTCCGTCCCCTCCGTCTCCCGCACCGCTCCTCTTCTCTCCTCCTCCTCCGGTAGGACCCCAGGCCCGCAGCCTCCCTCGCGCCACGCCGCACCCCCCCAGCCTCTCCCCGGCCGCGCGCTCTGAAAGAGTGGCCAGACCGAGCGGGGAGTCCTGTGGACTGCATGGGCAGGCTGAGGCACTCGCGAGCAGAGGCTCCCGTGTTCAGGGTGATAGTGTGCTGTACTGCTGTTGAACGCCTTCTGCTCTCTCCCAGGGGAACAGGCCTCTCTCTCGTCCTGGAGGCCCCCCCTGCCCTCTCAGACGACAGAACGTTATTGGGGATTATTGTTTTTATTTATAGGAATACTCCAAAGTTTGAATGGAAGTGGGCTTTGAATTGCAGTTGCAGTTTAACATTCATAGCTGCGTTTTGAGCGAGTTGCATTATTCAGTCTGTAACTTGTGTTATCCAATGTTTTTGTTCCTTTTTGATCAGGTTTATGAATACCAGTGGAGGGCCCTGTGAATATTGTGTGCTTTCTCATTCTAGGTGTAAAACATGCACACAGTGGTGTTAAATATTTGAACCAGCAGTAGATTCTTTGATTTTGTTTATTGCATTAAAGCAATTGTTACAGTATCATGATTGATGGTAGATGAGTGTTTGTATTTCTTAGAATTTCTTCTATAGGTACAGTAGCCCTCTGCCACAAAGAGCACTGATTGTTTTACTCAGTTTCTTGCCTAGCTCATTGTTATTTTTCTCTCATGTTGCGTGACACCTATGAGGAAAACCAGGTGTATTTTCAGATAACATAAGAATAGTTACAGACGAGAGGAGATCATTGACAAATCTGGCCCATTTAGAAGCTGGTTGCTTACTGATCCAAGATTCTCCTCCAGCTGTTTCTTGAAAGAATCCAGAGTACAAGTCTGGGTAGCTTGTCCCATACTTCAGAAACCATTTGGGTAAAGAATTCCCTTCTGTTCTCAGTTTTAAATTTATTTCCATTTCGTTTTCGCTTGTCTCCTGTGGTACATGTTTCACTTTTCATTTACAACTGACTCTTGCCTTTCAGAGCTTGGGATACTTGGATCAGGTCCCCTAATAATCTTCTCTGACCAAAACCAAAAATGTTCCGCTTTTTTCTCCTGTCGGTGGAAAACATTCTCTTAAGCCCAGGAACGCATCCACTTGCTCTTCTCTGGATTGCTTCCAGAACAGGGATATGTTTTCTATAACATGCTCACAGAAAACTGTGTTGATGAATCGCGACGCAAGGATTGTGCTCTGTTAGTTTGTGGAGTGCAGTGGGGGGTTGTCATACGAGGAGCATTGTGATTGATGTGTAGTGTTAAAGACTGCATCCTCTCCTGCAGGGAAGGCTCCCCCAAATCTGCCTCAGGGGGTCCCTCCGTTGCTGCCCAACCAGTACATTGTGGGTCCCGGGGGTCTTCTGCCTGCCTACCCGGTAAGGGTACTCTCCTGTTTTACAGTCAAACATCTCCTCTTTCACTGCTCGGCTGTACAGTGAAGTAACTCTGCAGAGTCCCGCCTTCTTAAAATGAACACACTCCTGTGATGTCTCTAGCCATAGTACTGAGTTAGTTTTGCCTTGCATGGCCTGATGCAGACGCTCGTCCGTTCACCGTTACAGTGGCGAAATGGAGCTCCGCAGTGGAAGTGGATGCTAGTCTGTGGTAGTCTGTTCATTTTAATATGAAGTGGCTGTGCATCATTACAGTTAAAAGATGTTTCAGTTTTCGTTGCAAAATAGATTTCTCATTGCTCTCACCTTAAATGTCATTAATTTTAATGTAATTTTATTGCTGTCATTAGTAGCAAATGTATTGCAGATTCTTCCCTTTAGAACAAAATCATTAATTTAATTTATACAGCAGTTCACCCCAAAGCATCTTAAAATGCTTGGGATGCAGAGTTCCCATAATGCAGGATTCACATAACTTAAGGAACGTAACTATGGCGTTATAGTAGGACTGACTCCTTGGCTGTGTAGTGCCAGCTGCAGAGCCACCAGTCCCGAAGCGCACAGTGTCGGAAAGTGTCCCAGGCCCAGCCTGTGGGCAGGAGCACAGCACGCCCCCAGTGGAACACGATGTGGATGTGGAGTGGTGGTGCTGGCCAGGTGTGACCAATGGCTGTGCTTGTGTGTTGTGTCTTAAAGCAGATCTATGGGTATGAGGACTTACAGATGCTGCAGTCCAGGCTGCCCATGGTAAGACTATTCTTTTTATCCTCATAATCTAGACTTGTTTCTGTGCAAGTTCAGCATGCGGGGCACTGGAATGGAAAACTCTAGCAGCTTATATTTTTTTTGCCTCAACAGACTGATGTACCTCCAAGAGAAATAGTAGTTGCACATTGTTTTCCAAATTCAATTGCCCAACTGAATGCACTGGCACGTACCTGGAAATGTTTTGAATCACCAGTTATTTTTTGCACCTGCCTGGTTTGGAATCTCCAGTTGTGTTTTTCACACAGCTCAGCTCGTGGGTGTGGGCCCTGTGGCTGCGGTCAGCTGTGCACCACTGATTAGGAAATCTTGTCACAGCTCAGCCTGCGCCTTTACTGTTTGAAACCTCTCCGCTGTCGTGTACCATCTCTGTTCCATACACATTCTGTTGCTGAAAGACAGACATGCACAGACATTGAGCTTTCAGTGCCTTCAAAGAATGCACTGTGCTTGATTGATACTCACTAACGAGGTTCGTTAATATCTTGCATAGGAGATGTTAGATGGTTTTAAGGTTAGCCTAAAATAAGTTGTTTTGCTGTATTGATTTTGCGTATTTCCCTAGCCCACCTCCTTCAGTCTCTCTTTGTCCGTCTTCCCTGCAGGATTACTACGGAATCACATTCCCAGGCCCCACACCAACACTAGCAGGGAGAGATGGGAGCCTAGCCAATAACCCTTACTCAGGTACTCTGCGCTGAGCTGGCTTCACAGAGCCTCCCACGCGCAGCATCGACAGCGGCGCTCTGTGCCTGACAGCACCGAGCACAAGACAGAGAGCTGACAGCACCACAGCACTTGCATTTCTGCAGGGCCTTATGCAGCTGCTGGGTGTAGAGATGCTTAAGAAACATACAGACTGGCGGATAATCTTGTGTGCACAGTTACTGCATTATCCGATCTTGGTGGCCATTTCCTTACCTCTCTTTGACATTCTCAAGCTTTTCCCACCTAGGTCACTCCACTCTACTGGTCCTATTCTCCATCTCTTCCTCTCCTGAGTGCTTTCCTGTTCTCACGTGCTCTTTCCATGTTAACACACGTTCCCCTTCCTTATCTCCACACTTCCCTTCTCCCACTTTCTTTCTTTTACCTTCTTCACCTCAAGCACTTGCTCCAGCTTTCCCTCCCTCTCGCTCTCGGCCTCTTGGTCTGCCCTTGTCTTCCTGGCTCCTGTTCGCTACATTCTGCCCTCACCCTCATCTCAGCCGTTATTTTCTCCAGCTTCCTCTCCTTCCTCCTCTCCCAGGCCTTGTAAAAAGTCCACAGAGAGAAAAGGGGAGACTGGCAACAGAATCCAGACCCTTTAAAATGTGTCCCGAACAATAGAGGTTTTACTGAAGTCTCTTGACTTCCCCCTCATCGTGCTGCTCGGATCAGGTTGTTACCTGTGTCTCTTCTTCCCGTGAGAGGATGTCACCCGAGGCCTCAGACTGCAGCTCCCTCCCCGTCTCTCCGCAGGTGAAGTGACGAAGTTCGGCAGGGGGGACTCGACCTCCCCAGCGCCGGCCACCAGCCTGGCCGCACAGCCTCCGCAGCCCCAGAGCCAGGCCCAGCAGACGCACCACAGCGGGCAGCAGGCCTTCCTCAACCCCGCGCTGCCCCCCGGGTACAGCTACACCGGCCTGCCATACTACCCGGGGGTGCCCGGCGTGCCCGGCGCCTTCCAGTACGGCCCCACCATGTTCGTGCCCCCTGCCTCTGCCAAGCAGCACGGCGTGGGGCTGAGCACCCCCTCCACCCCCTTCCAGCAGCCCAGCGGCTACAGTCAGCACGGCTACGGCTCAGGTAACGCCCGCGCATACTGGTCTCCAGTGCAAGGTTCTTAGGAGTGCTGTCTAAAATGGTATCTGGGCTTGGAGATCCCTCCGAGCCTCATGGCCAGCAACCCCAACTGAACCAGCAGCAATTTTTCCTTAGCGAAGCCTGCCTCGTCTCGGGCGGCGCTGGCGGTTTCTCAGCAGCTCGGCGATTGAGCTCCTGTGCAGATCACCTTTTTTAGGACCCCCAAAGAGTCAGCGTTGATTGAACGCTGTAAGAAATCATTTGGGCCGATCTCTTAACGCAGATGCCATATGGCTCATAGGCTGGCCAGAGTCATAGTCACCGAGTTCAGGTTCTTCAGGAAACGGTCAGGAAAGACCCATCACAGACGGCAATCGAGCTGATCCGCCTCTAAACTGAATGGGGAAATGGGCTGTCAGTTATGGATTTCTCTCTTTTGCACGGTTGCTGTTTTTCTTTTTTTTTTGGCACTCACCCTTTCCCTTTCCCGGTCTCACGTGCTCTCCTGTCTCTCACTCTTCCCCACCCTCACGCTCTCCCTCTCAGGTTACGATGATCTGACACAGGGGACGGCAGGAGGGGAGTACAGTAAAGGTGGCTACAGTGGCTCATCACAAGCACAAGCCAAATCTGCCGCCACTGGGCCGGGCAAAGGTGAGGGCCAGCGGCCACCCTGCCCTGCTGCTGCCACAGCACTGGGGCTGCCATGCCAGTCACGTCCTCCAGACGTCTTAAATTTAAAATCTGTTTTTTTTTTTCCCTACACTTAAACGGGACTCCGTTTCTCATGCTCTCCCCACCTGTGGTTTGGAGAACTGCAGCAGTTCCAGCTTGTAGCCTGATCTTGTCAGGTCGTACATGCGGAGCAGGGCTGGGCCTGGTCAGTTCTGGGATTGGAAACCTCCAGGCAAAACCCGGGTACTGCTTCTACCGCGAGTAGTGCTGTTGGACCGAGAGGTGGCACTCTTCCCTAGACCAGAATTTCCCAGGCCCAGTGTTCTCCAGTGTTGGGTTTGGGTATTGATGCACCGTCCCTTAGCTTGAGCAGTTATGGAGGTGCTGCCCCACTGCCTTTTGGAGATGTTAAACCAAGGTCCTGCCTACTTGGTCATTCCAAAATCCCTCTGCATCTTTTGGAAGAGTAAGGAAGTTGACCCTGGTGTCCTGTTTGAACACCACTCTGGGTTTGCACAATCTAGCTTTCCTAACGATCCTCCTTCATTCAGGTGGTAAAATTGTCCACCTGATCTGCTGTGGCAGTGGAGCCGCTGGCCAGTAATGGCTGCAGGGCTTCACTTGGATGCAGTGGTGGAAGACGTGGGTTCGATCCTATGTGTAAAGTGCTGTGGGATCCTTGGGGATAAGAAGTTCTAGATCAGTGCAGGCGAGGACTATTACTTGTGTGTCATGCAGCCAGGTTTGCTACTGCCTGCCGCCTCTTGCAGTGGCCTGGGGGGAGAGGAGTGCAACGCACACATCCTCTGAGACCTGCTTCACTTAGCTCGCGGTTTCCTTTTCTTCCACACCCTGAAAGGTCTTATTCTCTCCTCAGTGCACTGCCAGGCAGCCAGCCTCAATTGAAAGTGAACATCTGTCAGGGCTGCTTTTCCAGATTTCAACCCACCAGCAGATGTTAAGAGGTTTTTGAAGTTGAATCTGAGGCATTAGACCTTGATGAGTTCTCAGTCTTAGCCCGTGTCTGCTGCAATGAAGTACAGAGCCCTTAGGTGGAGCTTCATCACTCTCTCTCCTTGCCTCTTGACAGTAGATTGTTGAGATGTGTAGAGAGGCTGAACTAATAACCCACGTTGTCCGTGTTTGCCAGTAATGAGATTTGTGGTTAAAGTGAAGTTAATCTGGTTTATATTCTTTTCAACACTTGACAGCCATGTGGTGATTTGGATGTGCAGAAAGTTTTTTATGTTTTTAATCTTTTCAATCACCATGCTACTGTATTTGTATTCAGGTACATTTTTTATCATGATTTCATGACATAAAAGAATATAAAGTTCCTTAGCCCTCACGTCAAGATGGCCACAGTTGTCTCAAAATCCTTGTAGAACATTTAGTTTTGAACCTAACGAAATGGGTTTGCAGTTAAAGTGTATTTAAAAAGAGGTGCTTGTCAGTAAAATGTAATGATTTGTATGAGCAGTTCTGATTGTCGGATTACCGGTTTGTTTTCAGGTGTCTCAGTGGCATCCAATAACGCTGGAGTGCCAGACATCAGCGGCTCTGTTTACAACAAGACGCAGGTGAGTGTGGCTGTGCCCTGGGCACACATCTGACCCCTCAAGTGTCCAAGGAGCTGCATCGAACATTTCTGAAATGGTTTAGATTGCGGTTACTCTGTATTTAGCTGAATAATGGGAGAATGCAGTAGTAGTGGGTTGTAAAGTGCTTAAGAATAAAATGTGCATGCTGGTGTAGACAAAAGTTTAATGCCTTCAGTTATTTGCCAGGAGTCATTTGCTGACCAGCCCTGCTCTCTTTATGTAGCTCGAATTTGCATTCTTTGAGCACATCATCACTCCTGCTGCACACACACTTTCCCTGTTCCTGATCTGAGCTCTCTCCAGTTAAACATCTAGAACGTGCCTCACTGAGGAAAATGGTCAGGACAGTCAACAGATGTGATCATCCGTTACACAGCTCTCCAGTTTTATATTGGGCATGAAACCGAGTCGCGTGTGAAGTTAGTCCTAGGCCCGAACTGCGGTGTAACACAGATAGCTTTGCAGACAGGATTGGAATTCACAGTTGTACGTTTTTATTTTGGCTTCAAGATGGCAGCTCGACGATCTGTGAAAACCAAATTCTTGGTGTTCGTGGTCCAAAGCAACAGGTGCCACAAAAAACTAAAAGTCCGACTTTGTTATAGGCCCTGTGCGGCGAGACGAAGCCAAGGTGCTCCTCCCTCTCTTTTTAAAGTGTTGCCATATTCCAGCTCTCCTGTCGTGAGCCTTTCCCCGCAGCCCTCTGCGGGATCCTGTGACCCCGGGTCTGGCTTTGGGGTGCTGAGCCTCCCGTTTGTCTCGTCTCTCCCCCTCCAGTCCTTCGATAAGCAGGGTTTCCATGCAGGCACCCCTCCCCCCTTCAGCCTGCCCTCCGCGCTGGGCGGCGCGGGCCCCCTGAACCCCGGGGCGACCCCGGGGTATGCTCCGGCGCCTTTCCTTCACATCCTGCCCGCCCACCAGCAGCCTCACTCCCAGCTGCTGCACCACCACCTGCAGCAGGACAGCCAGGTAAGCTGTCCGCAGCTCCCCCGGCCGGCTGTGTGGGGATCGGGGGTCTGCAGGTAACGCCAAGGAGGAGTGAGGGATTGCAGTGTAGGGATGGGCACAGAAGAGCTGATAGAATACATAGAGGTGGCATTATAGTGACCGGACAGGTCAGAGCGAGGGTACAGGAATTAGGTTGATGGTGGTTGTGGAGACTAGCGCTTGTTTTGTTTTGTTTGAAATGGCGATCATCTCACGAGGTGCAGCAGTTCCTGACGAGTTTCTTGCAGTGGTAGGTCTGGGTGGGGGAGAGGCGGGGGTGTGGGGATGGGGTGGAGTTGGGGGCAGTATCGGCAGCCGCTCGTCGCCCGTGCCTTCTCTCACGCGCCTATCGCCCCCTGCAGGCCGGGACCACCCAGCGCAGCCAGTCCAACAGCTTGCAGCAGAAGAGCCAAACCAACAAATCCAGCTACGGCAGCTCCACTTACTGGGGCAACTGAGGCTGGGGTCATCCTTCTGTACCCCCTCCCCCCCCCCCTCCAGCCCCATAAAACTATGACTGGTCAGAGACGTCATCACCACACTCTCGTCAGTGGGAGATGAAGACAGAGTTTAGATGTGAAATGCCAACACCATCGTGGCTCTCCTTCACTTTTTCTTTTGCTGTCATTGTATGTAAAATATTTATGTATGTATTTATATATATATGTAATGGTAGAACCTGAAATGTGGTCTCTTCATTTTTGAAGGATGTTTTTTTGTCTTTTTTTGCAAATTGTAGGGAATATAAAAATACATAAGGAAAAAAATAATGGACCTAACTTATATATTAAATGGGGGGGAAGGAGCAAAATAAAAACAGAAATACCACAAGGCATACCTGAAATGTTTTTTTACGTAAGTATCCCATACCTGAAACTCTTTGAACTGAAGAATTCATGGTGTTATTCAAAATGCAAGCCCCCTTTTTTGTAACTTGGGTTTGTTTTGCCCAGTTTGCAGCTTGTAAAAGTAGTTTTCTTCTTGGGGTAGATGTGGAACTTCTTTCTGGTTTATCAGTTTGCAGTTTCCCCAGTTCCTGCACCTGACAGATCCTCTGACAGACCGAGAGAGTTACTGGCACGAGACTCTTCTGCCTGCGGTATTTTTTCTGCTCTTGAGGTTCTTATGGATTTTAAGGCCTTCAAGGTGAATTGAATTTTCTTGTAATTTGAGAGATGCCCGTGTGTGTTTTTCCGTTCTGTCATTTTCAAATGGTGTCCCTATTATTGTTTTTGAGTGTCCGCTCCTCAGATCGGCTGAGTCTTGTTTACTTAGTATTGAGGAGTATGTCCTGTACCTGCCTCCTTGTCTCCTGGCCTTTCAGACTCTTCTTCTTGAATATTTTTCAACGGAAAACCCTGATTTTGTTGCCTTCCTCCTCCATGACCCAAAACATGTTTTATTTTAAACCTGTCACCCATCAAATAAAGTTCTGAGCAGTTCAGAATGTGTATGTGGAATCTATTAACATCCCATATAGGCTTAGAGATGAATTCTCTTACCTTTCTATATCTTTGTTCACTGGTTCTTAGAATGCCTTTGTTTAAGCATTCATCTGGTTAGTTCTAGCTCTCATCATTCATGCCTTATTAATCGATATTCCATTTGCAATTCCCCAATATTTGGATACTGTTCCTAGAGAGCTGAAATTCTCGTTAGAGGGGGCTAAATAATTTTTCCTTATGTATGGCCCCGACAATGTAGTTTTAAGCTGATTTAACCCCTGTAGATCTCAGTATCATACATATTCACCCAATACTTTTCCAGTTTCTTAGAACCTGAGACTAATATCTATTGTAAAAGGCTTGATATATTGATTGTTTTTCTTTGGCAGTTTGTATTATTAATCCTTTTATTTTATCAAGTCATTACTCCCAGGATTACAGTTTTTACTGTTGTGCTTCAAGTGTCTTGTAACACTTTTCATTATTTTTTTTTGCTCATTTGCAAAATTCTCGTGTCTTCAATTTCAGTGTCTTTTTTCCAGATTCACCTGTCGCTCAGAATATTACTTTTGAGTTTTGGACACTAGTCCCTAAAGCCCTCCATTTTTATTTTTTTTCTTAATCGTTCCATTTAACCATTTTCAGACTTGTTTTGGAGGGATTGATTTGTTTTTAAAGTATAAGTTTTGGCTCAATCCACGTGTTGAGAGCTCACTGCTTGCAAGTATTGCCTTATTCCATTCATCTGCTTCATGGAAATTATAAACCCTCTTTATATGAGATTAAAAGTATACATCAAAGTGAGCGTATTAGGAACACTGTTTTGGTGGGTCTGTAAGCAGCTAGCAGGTGCCTTTACAAACTGGGTTAAGAAGCGAAGTGTTTGGAATCTTCCCCAGCTGAGGGCTTAATTACATGAAGTGACCTATTTATGAACTCAATTGCAGTAGTCATGATCTCTGTTACAGAGCTAGAGCACCTGTGTGATAGGGAATGTGGTTCATTTAGCAATCACCCTTTTTATTGACCTCCACAGTTCGGTAGAAATTGGGTGTGCTGCTCCACGCCGAGAACTAAAGAATAGGTGGGAAAATTCTGACTTTCCAAATTGGTTTTAAAAAAAGAAAAGATAAGGACCATATTACTCTTAGCTGTTGAAATAAAATTTTGAACAAAATTAAGAGTGCTAAAATGAGTGAGTGATCAGCATGTAGACCATTTTTTTTTCCTAGTTGATGTAAATGTCAGTTTCTTGCCTGGAAATGCAGTGTTGGACTACAGCATGCTGCTGGGTTGTCCTCCAAACACTGGCTGCCAATACACAATACCATAATACCATGTCCAAGAGCTTCAGAAAACTCCCATTTCGATTCGTACTGAACCCTGATCCTAAAGAGTTACTGTTGTCCCTTAACAACCTGACTCAGCCCATTCTTGTCTCGAATGGTCCAAAGGACCATTCTTTGGACCACAGATGGAGGTAAGAATGAGCTTATTGGACTCTCCCAAGATGAATGTTTTCCTTTCTGCAGAGTTCCCAATCCAACTCGGATAACAGCTGCATGAAAGGAGCTCTGAAACCCAGTGATACAGGCTTGGTACCACACAAAGCTTAAAGAGAAACCACAGTCCAGGTTTCTCAGAATGGTTATTAAATCTCCCTACCAAAATAAATTCATGCCACAATAGAATTATTTTTTCAAAGCACTGCAAGTCACCATAATGTTGCACTCCCCTGCTCTCCCTATGGGTGAGAGGGAAAGTTCCCACAAATTACATGATACAGCCCTTCCTGCTCTTGTCACTGTGATGTGCAAGTGAATAAGTACAGGTTGTGCAGTAGACATTTCACTGCAGAAGTGTTCCAGGATCTGCATTGCAGACTTAAGGTATTAATCTCCCAAAACAGGCTCAAAATTGTGAGCGATATTTCTATTGGATCAAAAGTTCATTCAGGTCACTAGACATTTTGTTGCCTCAATCTGAATTGCAGAAGATGGCACTGCACATACAGTACCTGGAAATTTAATCTGTGATGCAAATTGTGGGTTTAACAAATTATTGTGCATTTTACCTTCATTGTGGTTTGAAATGCACTCATCAATGCCAATTCTAACCCCAAAATATAAAAATGACATTGCGATCCCTTTAAGAGCCAAAATAGATTTAAGGAGAAAAGACATCCTGAAAACTGACCTCAACCTTGGCTGGAATGAATATTAGGAAGAAGGGGATCCTTGAGGGCGAGAATTAAGACCCACCACCTCTAATCCAGAATCTGAAGATGTTAGTAGTTTAGTGTACAGATCGGTATGCCATTACTAATACACTAGTTCGGGCTAAAATAGCACCTTAAAACTGTAGCACATATGTTCACTGTAGTCATCATTGGGAAGTACAAGGTTTGTGCAAATCATTTCTAAGAAGACCAACTGCCTAACCCCCACTCTCTGCTAAAATGACAGAACCATAGAACCAGCTTTAAGTCCTGGAACACAGAATAATACCATGTTTGTGTCTTCATGGTACTGGAACCAGATAATTGCATGCCTCAAGGTACTAAATAATATTAACCAAAATGGGAAACCATAAAAGGCAGCTTTTTAAAAGAATGACAGTAACCTGTTTGACTTAACAAGATGCAAGCCATTAGTTACAAGAGCCACAGACCAGCCTCAAACTTAACCGCAGTTAAAACAAGGCACCTGTACATGGGCACGAAATATGAATTGTGAAATTGAAGCATCTCTACATAGTCTATGAAGGTACTTCCATTTGTAGCTAGCAGTGCATCAGCTCCAATCCTGCAGCCTAGCTTCAATGGACAGATGAGACAGGATTTGTGTGGTAAAAGTTTATTATGAAAAACCGTACACCATGTGGCAGTGGACATTTCTTCCCCTGTCTGTACCACTTTAGCACATGTCCTACTTCCAAATACAGAAGAAACCAGCAGCCTGCAATCTCCTGCTGCTGGAAGAGATGAGCTGAGCTCACCTGCGCCTGTTAATGTCAGACACTCCTGGCAGCTGGGCACCTGCCTCAGCTGTTCATACAACATGTGATCTCTTTGCTGACAAACCTAAGCAAGTCCGAGCCAGAATTTTTACATGTGCATGCAGTACATGAAAAACAAGTATTTTCAATTTTTGTTGTTAGGCCAATCGCACGAAGAGTATGAGGGAGATCTAAAACGCTAAAAAGCACAAAATTCAATTCATTCACAAAAGACACTTCCAACACTTTGTGAAGAACGATTATTAACGGTACTCCATTAGGCAATTTTCTACAATTCATGGTGGCAATTAATCTTCATAACATTACCAACTGCGAACACCTTTAAACCTGCTGCTGCAGGAAAAAAAAAACACCCATCATTATGTAATGGCAGGAAAATTAACTGTTCGTATTCCGTTTAATACAGACCTTTACCAGCAAAGCCTTCCGTTAAAAAGACTTCTGAACCAGAACCAGTAAAGCTCTGGGAGCTGCCTGAAGAAGGTGCGGGACGGGCTGGACCCAGATGGAACATCTGGGGGTCTCAGGGGACGGGGGGGCAGTTGGCTCGTATGGACACCCCACACACAGGAGGAGAGTGAGCCATAGTGCCCTCAAAAACCCAAATTGCCCCAATGCGTTTTAGGTACTTCAAATTACCGCTGCCACTCCTTGTCATGTCCATTACACACACTGCTTTACTCTGGTAACAATTCTTCAGAAGCCATCATACCTGCAACTCAGCGGCCTACAGAACTGCTCAGTCTACTGTCTTTTGCTAGCTGTCAAACGATTAATTGAAGCTATCCTTTAACTGCTCAATCAACTCCACAAGTTTAACCACCTTTGCATGATCCGAGCAGCGGAGCTCTGTGCTGATGCGGGACCGCGGAGACCCGAGGGACGAGGAACTCTACAGTCCCACTGTTCGAGACCACTGCTCCAAGGCAAGATCTGATCAAGGCACTGGCTGCATACGTTCTTCTCAAACCAGGCCCACAGGCTGGAGGCAAAAAAAACACATTTAATCCCGGATAACTCCACACATCCCAGGCCCCGGAGCAGGTGACCTCCCTGCACACTGCCCACCAGTCCAGGACGGTCCGACTCACAGCTGCAGGACCGCTGGCGCCTCCTTCAGACCCAGCGACCTACAGCAGAAACCTCAGACCTCATTCACTTCAGTCAGTCAAGACCTGAGGAGGGATGGGCTCAGAGCTGACCACCCCCCTTCTCCACTGAAGGAGGGACAACACTTTCAGGCAGTGTCACCAAGCCAACAGCCAGCAGACGGGTTTGAAATATTTTTTTTCCTTCTTACAGTAACAAAAAGTCCAGCTGACAGAAATATGGTAACTGACCGACGCAAACAGGTTCATATTCAAAGATCAACATTTTGAAGTAAGTTTGTAATTCAGCAACTTTACCCAGCTCCTCCGTTTAAAACAGGAGTCGCTTCCCAGGAACGCTTCTGAAGAAAAGCCTGGGAATCCAGCCACTTCTCCCCGGAACAAACTTAAAAACAGCTTCTTAAGGCATGTGGATGAGGACTGCTTCAGACTCGCCGGGTCTTTCCTGCCCCGACTCAAAACCAAGGATCTTAGAAGCAAGCGAGACCAAGAGAATGAATATAAAAAATACTGTACAGTACTACGAGCCAAGAAATGTCAAGTCTCTGAGGACGGCACATGGTAGATATCATTCATCCTCCTCGGCTTTGCTCTTTTTCTTTTTCTTCTTTTTCTTGTCTGTCTGTGGAGTCTCGGGCTCAACCACCTCCTGCACCTCCTCTTCCTCCTCCAGAGCCTCACTCTTCCTCTTCTTCTTTTTCTTCTTGGCAGGAGCCACGTCCTCCTCTGCCCCATTCTCCGATGGCTCCTCTTCCACCAGCTGCTTCTGCTTCTTCTTCTTCACCACCGTCTCGGGCTCCCCGTTCTCCTGGGGAGAGGAGGGCAGTGTCGTTACACTGAAAACTACACAAGCCTCAAGCTGTGCCCCGAGCCCAGGAACAAAATGAAGTGACGCATTAGCTGGGCTTTACAACTTCCCAGAAAATTCATCTCCAGACACTGTGTAGAGACAACCCCAGCGAGCCAACGCACAAAGGGTTAAACCCTTCACAGCACCTGACTTCAGTGAAAGGACCCTGGGCTCCTGCTGGATCAGACTCATTGCATTGCCTGCTTTTATCCCCACAGTGAGGTCACTGTAGGGGACACTGTGGTTCAAGTAACCCGGCCCCAGTTAAGATCTTAATACCAAACATCCCTTACCTGTCCCACTGCAGAATCCTGAAAGCCAACACCCTAGTGTGTAATGAGCTACTCATTCCATAGTGCAAATCAGCTGGTTATACTACAGATCTAAAGTGAGAACAGTAAGGTTTGCTTTTTAATCACATCCAATGCAGATCTACACCTAATGTTGCAAACCAGAGCTGTACAGCAAGGTGGGAGTGTGGGGTCAGGAAGTCTTTAAAACCTCCAGCAGGTGATCAGAGGCCCACTGTGGCCTAAATTTAAAGAGTCCGCAATGAGAGGTCAGAGCTTCGTGTTCTTTAGTTCTGTAACGAAGCAATGGTGCTTTAATTTAGAGTTTTATCACTAACCCAGACACTGGATGATACCCAACATGTTCTAGTTGACAACACTTCAGGGAACAAGAGGTTTCAGGACATCAAGGCATCCAGGAGCACTTGACCTCTGCAGAAAACACAGCAGTACCACCAGAGCTCTCACCTCTCCATTAGTCTTGGCCTTCTTCGCCTTCGTTTCCTCCTCAACTTCCTCATCTGCTGCAGCAGCCAGAGCCTCCAGCTTCCTCTTCTCCCTCTTCTTGCGCTTCCTCTCCTTCTTCTCCAGCTTTCGCTTGATCTCGGCAGCCACCTCCGTCGCCTGCAACGAACGGGGAGCAGAGGGTCAGGGACATCAGGGATGGGAAAATCAGATGGGGACGAAAAGCATGTGTAGCGAGACTAAGGCAGGGCAATTCAGACCAGTTACAGTCTCCATAGCCTTGATTCTGTCTGCCCACCACGATCAACACTCCTACTTTTCAACTCCTGGCCTTCCACAAAAGGGACTCCTGCACCCCCCTTTATTCCTGCCAACTTGGATGTCTGGAGCACCTGGCTAAGAGACAAGTGCCAGAGCAATCTCATTTCCCCAGCTGCTGAACATGCACAACCATCTTGAAGACCTGCCAAGGTCAGGAAATGGTACAACTGGAGGATCTTGCAGCGTCTTCATCACTCTGTGAAGAGCACAGCTGACCTTCCCTCGCCCGCTGCTCCTCCTCACGCCTGTGCCTCACATGCAGCTCAGCCCAGGGGAAGCCCTGCTGTGTCAGGCTCATTAAATCAGTTTGTACCCCCATGTGTTTGTCGGGGTAAGCGAGTCATCACCCACAGCACTGCAGGCTCCCCTCTCTGGGCGCGCGAGCCCAAGGCGCCACTTTGAGCTCTGAGCCGATATACCGATCTCAGTCAGAACTTTGCCCCAGTGTGATCGCCAAGCGTGCGCAGTTCCTGGTTTAGACGTTTCTGGGGTGCAAGCGATTTAAAAGGGACTCCAGCTCCCCCGTACCTCCTTCACGGCCTCCTTCATGACATCCAGGTTCTTGCGTGGGGCGTCTCCAGTCTCGTAGAACGACAGCCGCTCCTCCACCTGGTCACGCAGTTTGTCCCCGAACACGCTGGTGGGAACCTCTGGCAGGCACACACACAAACGAGGTCAGTAACGATCCCAGAACGCAACAGCGCAGCAGCGGACAGAAAGCCACACGCAGCAGCTGGGATGGACACTAGCCTCCTGGCGAGGGCGGGCCCATCTGTGCACAGACTTTGCTCAGTGTAAAGATTATCAACATCCACCAGAGGTGGGATACTGCTGACGAAAAATTGAGCATCATTGCTAAAGTCTGCAGAGCCCTATTGTCTTTAATGACATGCCTGCCTGCAGCACAAAACAGGCTTTGAATGGAAGAGGGAACCACAAGGTGCTCAACTAGTACACAAACGGGAGCTGCTTCTTGACTTGGGTGATACTTGCACGTTCTAGTGAAGCAAACCAACCTTTTAAGACACTAGATATGGTTCGGTTCTACCGCAGGAATAAGCCTAGAGCTTGCAGTATGGAGATCTGTGGGAGAAGCTGTGACTACAATTAAACACTACTCCTTGAATACAAGGAAACACTGGACATGCTGCCTCCACTTATTCTCAATACACCTGCACCGGCAAGTCCGTCCAATTAACCCGAACCTTTATTTTAAATGGCCGTCACGAGAAAATGCCTTTCCATTTAAATTTTGAAATGCAATTAGACCAAGCCGCGTCGGTGCGCTCCGCCCACACCCCCCCCACTCACCGGAGAAGCAGTCGATGCGGGAGGCGATGGTGCACTTGTTGGCCAGGTAGCGGGAGATGCGCCCCTTGTTCTTGGCTGCAGCGCGGCCGATGAACGTGGAGTGGAATATGAGGCCGTACTTCGGCGTGTTTCCCCGAGTCTTCAGGGCTCTGGAGGCAAAAGAGCACAGGGCCCTCTGAGCACACCTGCCCCTGGGCATCACCTTTACACTCTCACGGAGGAGCGCCGGCAAGGCAGCTTACTCAGGAGCCCACATAACACTCCTTTTCACAGGGACTCAAGCATCACAGTGCAACGTGTTCATCAGGGCTGCCTTTTTATAGTTTAACTTCCTGCTTTCCCAGTGTGTGCGCTGCCTTCTCTCCCTCATGTGTACGCGTGTTAGTGTCTCACTCTCCCAGTGCGTGCACTGCCTTCTCTCCCTCAGGTGTGCGTGTGTGTTAGCGTTTCACTTTCTTAGTGCGCGCACTGCCTTCTCTCCCTCAGGTGCGTGTGTGCATGTGTTAGTCTCACTCTCTTAGTGCGTGCGCTGCCTTCTCTCCCTCAGGTGCGTGCGTGCATGTGTCAGTCTCACTCTCTTAGTGCGTGCGCTGCCTTCTCTCCCTCAGGTGCGTGCGTGCATGTGTCAGTCTCACTCTCTTAGTGCGTGCGCTGCCTTCTCTCCCTCAGGTGCGTGCGTGCATGTGTCAGTCTCCCTCTCTTAGTGCGTGCGCTGCCTTCTCTCCCTCAGGTGCGTGCGTGCATGTGTTAGTGTCTCACTCTCCCAGTGTGTGTGCTGCCTCCTCTCCCTCAGGTGCGTGTGTTAGTGTCTCACTCTCCCTCAGGTGTGTGTGCATTACTGTCTCACTCTCCAGTCTGCAGTAACCTCACTCTTTCAGATTAGCCTTCAGCCCCACTCGTCCGTGGCACCCCAGCCTGGCCTGTCTCACTCTCCGTACCCATCATGCTCCTCTCTCACACAGCGCCTGGTGGCTGCTCAGTAGGCGGGGGCGTGGGACGATCACGCGGGCGCCAGGCTCGCTGGCAACCCGTCACTCCACACGGCCCCAGAGGCCTGCCATCACCACAGCCACGCCCTGGCAGTACCTGAACAGGGCCTTCTCCGCGCCCAGGATCTGCACCGTGGAGGCCGGGTACTTCGCCAGGTTGGTCAAGCTGCCCGCGTGAGATATCAGACGAGCGCCCACCTGCCAGAGGAAAGGACAGTGGAGAGGACTGAGAAATGCAGAAGGACAATAATAAGAATAATTCATCACACTTATATAGCGCTTTTCTGGACACTCCACTCAAAGCGCTTTACAGGTAATGGGGATCCCAACCACCACCACCAGTGTGCAGCCCCACCTGGGTGATGCAACAGCAGCCATAGTGCGCCAGAACGCTCCCCACACATCAGCTATCGGTATGGAGGAGAACAGTGATGAGGCCAGTTCAGAAATGGGGATTATTAGGAGGCCATGATTGGTAAGGGCCAATGGGAAACTTGGCCAGGATGCCGGGGTTACACTCCTATTCTTTTTGAGAAACACCCTGGGATTTTTAATGACCACAGTCAGGACCTCAGTTTTATGTCTTATCCGAAGGACAGCGTCTTTTAACAGTACTCTATCCCTGTCACTCTACTGGGGCATTAGGACCCACCACAGACCGCAGGGTGAGCGCCCCCTGCTGGCCCCACTAATACCTCTTCCAGCAGCAACCTTAGTTTTCCCCCAGCAGGTACTGACCAGGCTCTCACTGCTGAGCTTCAGTGGGCTGCCAGTTGTGAGTTGCAGGGCGATCAAGTGTTTTAAAGCTTTCATTTAGAGCTTTGCATGCTTCCTGCGATTTCTGGGGCTTCCATCACAAATACAATTTAAGTGCTGTGCCCTGCATCGCAAATTTTGTTCTACAACAAACTCTTCCCTAAAACATGGCGGATCAATGAGAGATACTGGTTTCCTCCTGAATTACAACTCAACTCCAATTAGCAAAAAGACCTTCAACCTCCAATGAGAGAGCTGAAGTGGGCAAGCAGACCGGGTTAAAGAAAAAGGACTAGCGCTCTGTGAGAAGGGTACATCAGCATCCTTGGTCCGTCATCACAGCGAGTCAGTGGATTGACAGATTTCAAGTATCACATCACATGTGCCCTCAGACAGGGGAATGTATAACAGCTAAAACAGGTCTGCGACACCTGTGTCAGCCTGGCCATGGAAACAACCCGTGACAAAATGCTATTAATCCAAGAGAGAGGCCCATGCCTTGAGAATAACATGCGGGAAAGGGCTTGTACTAGAAGAAAAGCCAACACTCGCATGGGGCCTGACCCGTGAGGAAAGGTGCTCCAGCAGTTCCCACTGCCGCAGCTCAGAACAAGGGACTCGCAAGCCAGGATTCAAACTGACTTCTGGAATGCAGAGAAAGTGCAACTACTGGGCCATACAGCAGTACACAAAGCAGTGATCAATCCAGGGCATTGAAAGGGAAAACCCATCCTCATGCGAGGTAAGTATTAGTAAACCATGTGCCGTTAGTTCACGTGTAACTGCACAGGTAGTATAGTACCGGTATGCAACCACAGCTGGAGCACCAGAGAGGACAGTATCGGGAGAGTCGCCCGGGAAGAGTGACGTACCACATCGCCGATGAGCGCCGCCAGGTTAGGGGCAACCTGGCTCATCTTGGAGCGAAGGTACTCCTGCAGCCCCTTCCTGTACTCGGCCAGCGAGATGACCCGATTGGAGAAGCTCTCGATGTTGATGAGGTCGATGGGGGAAATGTCCATCCCTGAGAGAAGCGAAACGAGAGCTCAGCACCCATCAGCAGGACAGAACACAGCAGGCCTGGTAATCTATGCGAATTACAGAAAGGATTAAACCACAAAACAAGCCTCCAGGAAATATTTCAGGGGAGATGATCATTACTGAACCTGAAAGCGGGTCCACCAACCCTGCAAGAAAAGCTCACAACAGACTTTCCTCACCGAGAATCAAAAAGGTATGCGGCAAGACTAAGGACACATCAGAATCATGTCTGTCAGTCACGGAGAAAATCAGTGGATTGACAGATTTCAGGAAATAACATCCCTTATGTCCTCCTCCTGCAAGAGCAGCATGTACACGGGCCGCACGAAGCGTGTTCAGCGCTGCCCCGAGGTACTCTGGGTACTGACCCATGGAACTCCGCGAGGCCTCCAGGATAGCCTGGGCCTTGGCGCTGTCCATCACCACCTCCTCCAGCGCCTCCAGGCTCTCCTCACTCAGCTCCTTCCTGTTGCCGATGAGCCGGGCCAGGCGGCAGTACGTGGAGTTGTCGGTCACGATCTTGATCAGCTCTGGAAAGTGATACCCATACCACTCCCTGCACGGTTCAAAAGGGAGTCAGGACAAAAAAATAAACGGGTGCAAAAACTAGCGCAGTAATCTCCTGTCCTCAAGGTGCAAAGGGGGGGCATGCGCCTCTCTACATCATGTGGTCCACAATATTAAAGTCATTACCAATTAATCTCCTTCACAGGTCTCTCAGCTGCTTCAAAAATGTATTGATACACTAAGCATAGCAACGCCGAACAACGCAAAAAAAATACTACTCACGTGAGAGCCTGCAACGGGCTCTCGCAACAATCCGAGACTGACAAATGCAGCTGATCCCAGAAAGGAGCACGCCCCCACCCACCCGTGTGAAACAAGTCCTGCAGGCCTGGAGCGCGGAGGCCAGGCCTCCTCAGGAAGGAGGTGTACCCCTCCCCCCCCAGGAGAGGCCAGGAAGAGTCCTGCTCCGTGTGGGGGGGGGCGCGGGAGTCTCGCTTTTCCTCCTCTTCCTATACAGACAGCGCTGGAGGGACACTGGCTGTGGTAAGCACTGGGAGGGCATCGGGGGGCAGAGTTGAGACCAGCACACGAGCACACGCCCGGCCATTCCAACCCCGCCTCCCCCTGCATCTGCACGAATCGGACATCTCAACGATTTAAACCTGGACAAATGGCGTCAACCCGAGAAGCTAGAAAGAAATCAGAGCCCGTGGCCCAGTTACAGCCTAACATATTTCAACATTTCCCCCAAACAGGGTAAGGCCTCTGGGAAAATCAGAAACAACCCCTTCCTAGTCTCACTGGCTCCTCTGCCCAGGGAGGCGGACACCGACCTGACGCGCATGGCGAAGGTGTTGATGTCCTTGTCCAGCTGGTCCAGCAGGGCGATGGACTGGATGATCATGTTGTCGGCCTTGTTGACGTTGAACTTGACCTTGGCCCGCGAGTAGCTGTGGCCCAGGCCCAGCTGGGCCTTGGAGGCGGACTGGGCGGTCAGACCCTTGACCAGGGCGTGGAAGTGCAGCCGGACCCCTGGAGGCACAAGAGCCAGAAACGGCGGCCGTGGGGCCATGAGCAAGAGAGAGCAGCAAGGAGAAGGGCTGATGTGCACAGGAGGAAAGGGGTCTTATCCAGCACCGCTGACACAGCACAGCCCTGCCCGAATGTTCAGTTTTTCAGTATGAAGGCATCAGTGGGATCAGTATGATTGGAACATCACCACAAATCAGGCAGTCTACGTTCTACAGCACAGGCTACGCTGTACTGGAGCACTAGAGACCAAGCACCAAGCTTTTAAATGCTGCATCTGCTCCTGTGAGGCTGTACGAAGATAAGACTGTCCAGGAAATCTCACCTCTGAGGATCTCGGCCACAACCCCCCCGGCCTGGCAGGACAGCCCCAGCTCCTCCTGCAGCGCTGCCCCAATCTTGGCATCCGCCACCCCCAGGACAACCTTCTTCTTCTTGCCAGCAGCCGGTAGGCTGGTCTCTAGCAGCAGCTTCAGGTCAGCGTGCACCACGCCTGCACAGGAACATGGGGGCACAGTGAGGAAACTCGCTTCTGGATAGACCAGGCACGCACACACACACACAGAAGAGGCACAGTGAGGAAACTCGCTTCTGGATAGACCAGGCACGCACACACACACACAGAAGAGGCACAGTGAGGAAACTCGCTTCTGGATAGACGAGGCACGCACACACACACAGAAGAGGCACAGTGAGGAAACTCGCTTCTGGATAGACCAGGCACGCACACACACACACACACACAGAAGAGGCACAGTGAGGAAACTCGCTTCTGGATAAACCAGGCACGCACACACACACACACACACAGAAGAGGCACAGTGAGGAAACTCGCTTCTGGATAGACCAGGCACGCACACACACACACACAGAAGAGGCACAGTGAGGAAACTCGCTTCTGGATAGACCAGGCACGCACACACACACACAGAAGAGGCACAGTGAGGAAACTCGCTTCTGGATAGACGAGGCACGCACACACACACACAGAAGAGGCACAGTGAGGAAACTCGCTTCTGGATAGACGAGGCACGCACACACACACAGAAGAGGCACAGTGAGGAAACTCGCTTCTGGATAGACGAGGCACGCACACACACACAGAAGAGGCACAGTGAGGAAACTCGCTTCTGGATAGACCAGGCACGCACACACATACACACACAGAAGAGGCACAGTGAGGAAACGGGGGTCCCACATTAAAAAAAAAACAGCCCATATGTTCAGCTTTGTAGTTTTGACATCACGCGGTCATCAGGGGATTGACAGATTACAGAAACATCACCACATCTGGGCACGGACTCTCCCCGCCCCGCCCCTCGCCGCCTTCAAGTCTCCCTGATCACTCTCACACGGCACTCCCCGCCTCACCCTCAGAGATGGCGTTGATGTTCTCCAGTGCCGCCTGGGCCGACTTGAAAGGAGAGAAAGCCGCCAGCTTCACCACAGTGCTGAACTTCCCCAGATTCAGCACACTCTCCTCCACCTGGTGACGGAAAACACACGTGCAAACATCTCGGAATTTAAAACCGCAAGTCACACAAGCCCTGGGAACTCAGCACGCTGTACAGGGGGCTCTCAGCTGCTGGATCCTTAATTGTGAACATTAAAAGCCCGACGCCGAATACTTTAGAACACCAGGGATGCTAAAATTGACCGCAAACATTAACCTTCTACTTTAAGTGCTTTATAAATCTGAAATTCTACCCAACACCTCTGCCCCACACCCCCCATGAGTCATGCAGTAAGCAGTTATGGTAAAAACCACAAGCAACATTTTCTGCACAGAACAAGGGTATGTGTCTGACTACAGCGCAGAGCTGCACTGCAGTGGTCTCTAGCCCATGGATAATGACAGTCTCAGGCTACACGTGGAGGACAAACACCCTCACCCGAGTGTCATTATGATTGGGGCGGGGTCAAAGGGCAGGGCCTCACCTGGGGCAGCAGCATGCCGATCTCCTCCACCTCCTTGACGGCGAACAGCGCGTACCCCGCCGCATGTTCGAACAGCACGTGTAGCAGCACCTGCGGAGAGAGGGCCGGGGGTGAGGCCACACGCCACGGGCCAGCAGGCAGCAGCAGCAGCAGCACCGGTGTCCCGGCTCCGTCCGAGCTCCTGACGTCTCCCTGCACTCGCTGGAACAAGCAGGTCTGGCGCCCCCTTCTGACCCGCCAGCGCATCTCCCAGCTGGGCTGCGAACCTCAGTGTGAATCACCTCCCCTCTATATTCAGACGCACCCTGGAAATAACGAAGTGCAAGACCAGCCTGCTCCACATTACACCACGCAGCAGCGTGCCTTTAAAACCCCCGTCTCTGCTTTGCTTGTCCGGTGAAGAGCTTGGAGATGAAAAGCACTGTAAGGGCAGCGACAGCCGCTGCCTATCTGTACAGGAGGGCACGCAGAGGCCTAGACAAGCCGCAGGATTGAGCTGTAATTCATGGTAACAGATCTCAGGGAGAGTCCCCCAACACAAACTATCGGTATTATCCGACACCTTGGTGTACTACAGAGCCAAGACACGATCCACATCAAAAGAGACCGGGACAAAAAGCGGAAGAACTACTGATTAACATAAGAACAAAAAACTACAAATGCGTGTTCATGCTGCGTGTTAACGGGACTCACCCCCTTCCTCGTGATATCAGAGGTACTGCAGAAAGGAAGGCTATTTTGCCATTCAAGTAGGGAGCCGTGTCAGCATGCGCAGGCTGCAGAAGAACAAGGCAAAGGTTGTTCCCTTCTGAAAAGAGAAGATCGATTCACCGCGGAGCCACCAAAGAAGGCTCCACAGCCGAAACGTAACTTCTCTTTTCAGCAGCAAATAACCCTTTACTTGTTCCCATTTTGTCATTTCCCAGTAGAACCGCGGTCGCCAGGGGGCACTGCGCTTTTAGTCCAACAACAGCGAGGTTTTTCCAGCGTAAAAAAGAAAAGCGTGAACTATTTCATTCTGTAAGGCCTCTCTCATGGCCGACCCGCGCCGGAACCACGTGGGTCCGGCATCACGGCGTGCTCAACCCCCGCACTCAGACCCCGGGAAAGAGGCTTGAATTCTGACTGTCGGGATAGACGCCACGAACACTCCGCGGTTCATTTGTTTATTTTTTTGGGGGGGGAAGAGAGGAATTGGACCAGAAACTCGCCCCTGGAGGCGCTTCAGAGGAAACCGATCGGGCCTGCGTCGCCACGTGCGCGCCCCGCTCCCCCACACCACGTGGCGACGGGCCGGAGGCCCGCGCCAGGAACCCCCCGCCCCCCGCAACAAGCGCCTCGTGTTGCGTACCCCACGTCCTTCTCCAGCCCTGACGGGCCCAGGATGGTGCAGCAGCAGCCCCGCCACCGCCGCTCCCGAGCGAGAGCGCAACACGTGGGCCGGCGCCAGCTCCGAGCACGAGCCGGGCTCCAGAGCGCGCGCGGTGCAGGGGTTTTAACTGCGGCTCTTTCCCAGCACTGTGACTTCCCCGGCCCGTTCCCCGCGTCAGATATCGTTTTCTGTTGCTGGGGCCTAGCTGCAGCCCCGAGCAGCTGTGAGCTAGCATGCAACTAACCGAAGATCTGCAGAAATCTGATAAAAAATATTGATTTTTTCCCATCCATATGTAACTTTCCACAGATACAGCTATTTCATACTACTTATTACACCGCTACCGAGTACTGCTTTGCAACAGCAACACCCTGACTGGGGCCACTGTTCCAGACTGCGTGTGACCCGCATCTCCGCCGGCTACGTCTAAAGAGCCAGAAAACGTATTTTTCCTCAGTTCCTTCGCACAAGCAATACCCCCCACTGTATTCCCTCACTGAAAAGCACCTGCTGACTCGGTCTGCACAGTGAAGTTATTTTCTTCCCCACACGTGCCGTCTTACCATTGCTGTTCCCTCGGCGCAGCTCCGTCCTCTCGTGCTGCCTGTTCTCCTTCCCAAGGTGCTCTGCGCGCCGCCCCACCTCGCTTTCGTGCCCGAGCCCGCCCCCTGGCTCTTCGAAGTATCGCGAGAACAAGAGCTGGGGGGGGAGGGGGGGGGGTGGAGAGATGGGTTTCCATGGCGCCACCTGCTGTGCGTTTACCGTCACATCCTTTCGCCCTGACTGAGGAACGAGATTTTGGACAGATACTATGCTAAAAATTAGAAGATATGCAACACTAAAAAAAAACACGCACCTGGTTGAAATTCCACCAGGACGCCGGTCTCTTTCTGCAGTCTTAATTCTGAAAGACAACTGAAAGTCACACACACACACAGCAAAGCATACAGATGCACAAAACGTATTTCCCTGCAGCTCCAATTCGTGTGTTGATTGGTGTGTTTGTAGACTGCCTACTGCCAATAATAATAATAATAATAATAATAATAATAATAATAATAATAATAATAGTAATAATAAAGTAATTGCTAGCTCTCAGCACAGGGGCTCAATGCCCACCCTGGGGTGCTGTCTGTCTGGGGTTCATATGTTCTCCTCGTGTTCATGTGGGGTTTCCTCCAGGTGCTCCGGTTTCCTTCCACTGTCCAAAGCCATGCTGGCAGGTGACTGGACGTCCAGGACACTTGTCCGCGGTGTGTGTGGGCGTAAGCCTGGACTCGTGGCTGACGGCGTGTGGGAGTGAGTCCCTGCTGCAGACACAGCTGTCACCCCTCGCGTGACCAACTCTGCCCCCGTTACTCCCCCTGCCTGGGAGCAGGAGCTGTGACGCACTAGTGTTTATCCAGGGGAGGGCGAGCCGTGTGCTGTCTGATCACTTCACGCCTGGGAAACAGGATAAGATCTGATCTGATCTGATGAGCCTCTGTGTGGCTTGATTGTTCCTCGCGATCCCACGGCTTTCTAGACGAATGCAATCACTGCATGTTCTGTTTCATTGGGTAAACACCTGGCCTGCTGGCTGGGGGCACCCACCCCTGTCCTCACAGGCCACTGTCCCGCAGGTTAGAGAGACCCTCAAACCCAACTTCTTAAGGACAAAGAGAGGCTCCAGTGCCTCCAATTAAGCAATTAATGAGTTCAATTTGGTCATTTTTATTTATTTTATTTTGTATTACTGTACGTATTCTAATTTTTTATCTATCCTGATGTCTGTTAGTTTTGCTTGTTTTGGGCTGCTGTAACACATCAATTTCCCTTTGGGATCAATAAAGTCTTATCTGTCTCTTAAGATGTCAAGGGGCAGGAAAACAAGAACTCTTCCGGCCCTGAAGTACTGCAGCTATGCAGCCCTGCCTACACCTGAAGAAGGCTCCACGGCTGAAACGTTGGGCTTTTCTTTCTTTTCTTTTCAGCGAGGGAATAAACCTTTACTTGTTCCTTTGCAGCCTATACCTGCTGACGCAGGGACCCACCTGAACTACTTCAACCTAAACCTGCTGCGACCCACTATGCCCTCCTCCAAATCTTTTTCTAGATCTCTTTGTCATTCCTTCTCTTCCTCCCTGGGCCCTCTCTTACTAAACCAGCTTGCTCACACCCGAAGAAGGCTCCACGGCCGAAACGTTGTGTTTTCTTTCTTCTCTGTTCGGCAGGGAAAACACGTTTACTCGTTCATTAAGAGTCTGCTCTGAACAGCTCCCACCAGGTGATAGATTTAAGCATGAACAGACACGGGCGGTCATTTGTCTTCTGAGGAGGTCCACTCGGTTACTTTTCAGGCGGCAGACGTGAATCAGGGAAAATGTGAAATTTGCACGGGTTGATACAGGGTATTTGAATGGGAGTAAAATTGTGCACAGGGTTAAGAGCATTGGGACATAAAACAGATTACAAATGAGAGGAGCTGTTCACCATTCACTTGGTGGTAGGTAATTGACCCAAGGGTCTCAGTCAGTTGTTTCCAGAAAGAAGCAAGGCATCCGCTTCAACCACATGGCTGGGTAGCTTGGTCCACGCTCCCACAATCCCCTGCTGACTGAGCTAGCTAAATAGCATTTCATTATACCATACACCTGTGTATGAGCAGAATGAAAATAAACTTTAAATTGATGCCAGGTGTAATACCATTAATCTCTTTCAAGATTTGAGAGCAAATGTATAAAACTGTCCCAGTTAGAGAATTGATATCACAACAGGAAAGACACCTGTGCACAGAGCAGCAGCAGCAGTTCAGCTGTTTACAGTGTCTGTCTGTTAGGAGCAGCAGTGAACAGCTGCAGTATTACAGCACTACAGTACATGTTTACTCGCACAGGGCTGTAAGCACTGATTCATGAACTCATATCTTTCAGTGTAAGTTTAAAAAATTCCATCCTGTCCCCTATCTGGTAACATCACTCTACCTTCTTGTCTTAAAAGTGCATTATACTTTGCTCAAAGAACAAATATATTCAGTTTTTTGGAACTATAGTCAACAGTCCAACAAGCATTACTGCCCTCTAACCCAGGGGCCTCAGACTCAGTTCCTGATGAATGTAGTGTCTTCCGGATTTTGTTCCCCTCACGGTCTCAGTTACGAAGCTGGTCTAAATATCTAAATAGCCGGATAATTGCTAAGAATTCTGACGAGGCTGGGGTGAATTTCAGGCGACTGCCATTTGAACGAAGTGGAAAGTTTTGTGAATGACGTTCAGAAAAACCACTGTCCAGTATATGTCATTCAGAAAAGAATGAGTTTACTCTCATTTGACTGCTCATAATGGAACCATACCTAACCCTAACCCTGCAGAAGACCCCGCTTTGAGATCTGTAATCGAAAAGCACTTTGACCCAAGACACTTCAAACAACAGCAGCCAGTCCCTGGAATAATGTGTACAGAGCGAACAGAAACTATCTCCTTGGTAACGGAGGGTGTTTCCGGTTGTGTGATTAAATCCGTCCTGCTCGACTCCTACACTTCTCACTGTTATCGCGACTTTTCTTCTCTCTTTTGCCTTCGGTGTTAAACATTGGCCAGCTCGTCAGCCCCCAGAGTTCCCCTCTGATTTCATGTGGATCAATAAAAGCTTATTAGAGTGGTCACTACAAAATGAATCCTAACAGCAGCGATAGAGCAGAGAGCAGGTCACTAGTCAGACACACACGGGTATTTATATGGTCTGCTGTTTGCGCTGTTCCAAAGTCAAATAAATTAAAGTTCAGTTTTGGGGAAAATGCGCAAGAAAGCTGGAAAAGAACGGAAAATGCCGTTCCATGCTCCTGGAAACTGTATTGTGGTCACCACCGGCAAATCATCGAGTTTGAATTTCAACGTGTAGCAGCCAGCGGGTATTGAAATAAATACATAGAACAAACACAAAAAAAAAACGACGCGGCGGTACTGCAATGAGTTCAGATCAAAAAGGTGCGGTTGCTTTTTCGCTTTTCTCCCGTTTAGTGTGCATCTTTTCCTGGAGGATATGTGGGATGCGGAACAGTCTTGCTGGATCAGAGGAGGAGCGCGGACTGACTTCTCTACGGGACGTGACTTTTTACACAGTTTCGCCCGTGTTTTCTCAAACCCCTCTTCCGGAGCTCCCGTCAGCATATAGCGGCACGGTTAAAATGTCATAAACCTTGACAACTTATACAGGTTTAAGAAGGCGTGCCCGGAAGAGCTTTGTGTTCACCGGTTGGGTCGGCGAGGAAGTGAGACGCGATCACTTACTGTACGTTTGGAGACCGAGAGACCTACTGTGCCCGAGACTCTCCAGAGACAAGATCCCCTTGTAAAGGTGTGTAATCAAGGTCTTGTCTCGCCCCTCATGTTCTCTGTGTTTTAAAACGGACCTGTGACGTGAAACAAAATAAATCAAACGCGATACAAATGTAAGTTTTATTACAGGAGGCGTTCTGTTGAATTCCTAATTAATACAGGGGTTAACATGTATTGCTGGGTTAGAGATTTAGACTGCTTCCCTCGACACTCTGCGACATTATATCAGATGTAATAACTGGTTTGAGGAACATTAGGGACCACCTATACCTCCTACCTGGATACGGACTAGTTACCAGGCTCATGTGTGCTTTTCCTGGGCTTACTGTACGTGGGGTGTGGTAAGAAACCGCAGAAATCTCTACTCCGTGAACACAAATCTTTATTTTTAAACGCAGTCAGCAGCGACATAAATGACAGGACAGGGGGTGGCAAAGCGTACAGTTCAACGAAGTTCAAAGCGTACAATTGGAGATACCCCTCAGACACGTAGGCGTGGGTAGTTCAGGGTTCAGTTTGACTGAAGCACGGTACAGAGCGCTTCAACAGCTGATGGAGAGAGGAAGGTGTTTTCTAAATCAAAGAGCTGTCAATTAACTCATGCCAAGGAAGCCTTCATCTAGTATTTAGAGTGGCGCCACACGCCCCTCCATCATAGAGGCGAACCCCGGACCGCGAGTGTTAAGGGGGCGATGGGGGTCTGCTCCCGGGAATTGACAGTCAGTCTGTGTGACACAGCGCCGCCTGCTGGCCGGAGATGCCACTGTTCCGTGGGCCTCAGTGGCAGAGGGAGAAGGCCGAGAAAGGCCGGAGCAGAGGGCAGGTGCGCACCCTGGTCAGGCTGTGCCTCGTCAGCCTGGCGGACAACATGAGGGAGCTGTGGGCCCGGGACTACGCCGAGAACTACATGGACAGCTACAGCTTCCGCTACGTCATGGGCCCCTTCAGCCTGCTGCGTGAGCGCCCCCTGCCCGTCCGACAGCCTGCGGCCAGCTTCTCCTGCCTGCCCTGTCTTTCCCCGATCACGCTGTCGGCTCTGTATCTGGCATTGTGGGAGGGGGTGACTGTCCGGCTCTGGGTCTCTGCCTGTCCATCTCTGGCCCTGTTTCTCTCACGCGGTCTGACTGCGCGGCAGCGTTCCTGTCCTCTCCTGCTTCTCTGTGCCCTCTTCCTCACTCTCCCTGCGTCCTGCTGCTCGGCTCGGTCTCTCTCGTTGCAAACTTGTGTTCCCGTAATGTCTCGCCGAACTCTCCCTCCCTCTCCCGCGACGTCTCGCTGCCTCATTCGCGCATGCGTGACGCATTGACACCCTCTCTCACTCCCGACCTGTGTGTTTTCAGCGGGGGAGCTGGTGGAGGAGCTCCTGGCGGTGGTGTGCGCCTCTCGCCGAGCGTCCCGAGCCGCGCTCCACCTCCTCCTGGTGCCGCAGCTGCGGCGGCTCTGCCTGCGGCCCTGCAGCGGCCTGGTGACTGCCCCCTTGTGCCAGCTCATTGCACTGCGCTGCCAGGTCAGTCTCACCCCCCACGCTCTGCGATACCAGAGGCTCGGTGATCCGGGCGGAAAGATTCTGCTGGCAGACGTTAGTGAACCAGCAGGAGGTACTTTTTCCCTTCCTGTGCAGACATTCCCAAGCTGAGTTCCCAGCGGAGTTCAGGTGCTTTTCACTGTGGGAGCGTCTGCTGCTGGATGAGGAATGAAACTGAGATTTTGTCCACAGCTGGGGACTGACATCTCTCTGTACTTGCCGCAACAGTGTGTTTAGCCCAAGATTGTGGTGGTAGGAAAAACAAAACAGGATATAAGGTGGTCGCTTACGGCCACACGTCTCATCTCGTCTGATCTCGGAAGCTAAGCAGGGTCGGGCCTGGTCAGTACTTGGATGGGAGACCGCCTGGGAATACCAGGTGCTGTAAGCTTTTAGGGGCAGAGTGGTGGCACTGTGCCTTGGAAGGTTGCCGGTTCAAATCCCGCGGCCGGCAGAGGAATCCTACTCCGTTGGGCCCCCGAGCAAGGCCCTTCACCCCAGCTGCCCCAGGGGCGCTGTATAAACGGCTGACCCTGCGCTCTGACCCCCAGCTTCTCTCCCTGTCTGTGCGTCTCACGGAGAGCAAGCTGGGGTCTGCGAAAAGACAAATTCCTAATGCGAGAAGCTGTATCAATCAAGTGATCGGATCTTGTCTTATCTTAGAAATTGGGTTTGGCTCTTGTTTAGGCTCTTTGCTCTCCTGCCCCAGGAGCTGCTGGCCCTGGACCTGTCCGGCTGCCAGCGCGTGCCGCCCGCCGTGCTGGCGCAGCTGGCCGCCGGTCTCCGCCGCCTGCGCAGCCTGGTCCTGTCGGGGGGCCAGTGCGACGGGGACGTCGTGGCGGCCGTGGCGGAGGGCTGCCCGGTGTTGCAGCACTTGGACGTGTCCTGCTGCAGCGGTCTGCCCCCCTGGGCCCTGCTGCACCTGGCCTACCTGCCCAGCAGGAGGCGCTGCACACACCATCCGCTGCGCAGCCTCCTAGCCACGGACATCGGGCTGGGGGCGGGCGAGAGGGAGAGCGTGGGCAGTGCGGCCTTCCTCCTGCTGGGCCTGCCCCGGCTGGAGCGGCTCGGCCACGAGGGGGCGGCCGAGGCCTGCGCCCTCCTGGAGCGGGGGGGCTTCGAGGGGCACGACGCCTTCGCCGTCCCGCACGGGTTCCCCACCCTGCAGGGGGCGCTGGGCATGAGGCTGGGCGCGGAGGGGGCAGGGAGGAGAGACGGAGGAGGAGGGAGTTCTTCAGGGGCAAATGATGAGGAAGTGCCTGACGGCAAAGAGGAGGAGTGTCTCAGCCGAGAGACGGAAGGTGTGGAAGATGGACAGGGGGAGGAATGTGGCTCTAGTCTGATGGAGCGAGGGGGAGAGGTGAGAGGTGGAGGCCAGGGGTCCGGGGGCACAGGAGAGGGCAGCCGGTGCATAACCCTGAGGCTGAAGGAGGTTCACGGGGTGACGTGCAGGGATCTGGGGTCCCTGGGCCGCCTGTGCCCGGAGATCCGGGCTCTGTCCCTGAGCTGCGAGGACGCAGCCTGGCTGGACACGAGGCTAGGCCTGTGGGACAGGCTGTCCGAGCTCAGCGTGCAGTTCCCCGGCTCGCTGGCGGAGCTGCTGCCTGCCCTGGGCGCGGCCGGGCCCCGCCTGGTCTCGCTGTCCCTCAGCGGGCTCTGGCTGGACAGTGCCACCTCTCTCACACGGCTCCTGCACTGCTGCCCCTCGCTGAGGGCACTCCAGCTGCACCCCCAGCCCCCCAGCCCCGAGCAGCTGGGCGAGGAGGAGGAGGAAGAGGAGGAACAGGAGGACGAAGATGAAGAGCAGCCTCCTTCACCACTGCCCCAGAATATGCCCCATTTCCCTCATCTGCGCTCACTCACTCTCAAGTAAGACATCCGTTTTCACCTCCCTCTACACTTAACATCCCTGAAGGCCCAGACTGCCCTGTGTCTTCTCTTTCACCGAGTGTAGCCCAGCCCAGAGTTCATTCTCCTCTTTACTATTAATATGAAACGCGGAGGCTTGCTTAGTAAGATCTTCTCGCCGACCGCGGATGTGGAGGGCACTGGTGTCGAAGGATTTCTTCTGTACTTGTAAGCTGTTGAGCCTCTGCGGCCGTGAAGGTTGCCCTGACGTCTGCTCTTTCTTCGCTCCAGCTTCCTCCCAGACCAGCCCCAGAGACGGCCTGCGCTGGCGCCCGGGCTCCTGCGGGGGGCGCTGGAGGGCTTGCTGTGTGGCTCCCCGCTCCTGGAGAAGGCCCTCCTGATCGGCCTCCCGTGCTGCGTCGACGGGGCCTTCCGGAAAGTCCTGGCTCAGCGCCCGGGCGCCGCCGGCTCGGCCCCGCTGCCCCACCTCCGCGAGCTGAGCCTCGCCCACTGTCACGTCTCTGTGGAAACCGCGCGGCGCCTGGTCTCGGAGGCGCCGCTGTTGCGTGTGCTGGACCTCAGCGGCTGCTGGGGGATCAGCTGCGCGGACTTCAAGCACTTACAGCGGCTGGCCAGCAGGAGGCGCTGCGAGCTGACCGTCCGCTGGAAATGAGGACAGCTGGGATCTGAGGGACACGGAGGGTGGACAGAGCTAGACCCGCTGGTGTGGGGGGGGGGGGGGAGCGGGACTCCGGAAAGCAGGTCGCAGCTACCATTCCCACGCTGGAAAAGAGACGGCAGGAGGCAGGATGGGAGACCATTTTTAACTTCTTTATTTCATGGCTCACTTCTCTATGATGTTATAGTCATGCACTGTTCTTGTGTACAGTATATATTCCTGGAGGGGTTCTAAATTGTTTACACGTCTTCTGATGGAGCAGCAGGCGGCCCTCCTCTCTGCCCCAGAGTGTCCAGGACCGGTGTCCTCTAAGGACTCAGGGACCCTGGGCTCAATCCGACAGGATAAGTGGGCCGCCTTTGAAAGGACCGGTGTCGATTTCCTGGAGCGATCTTTTCATTATTAAGCTTTGACGTTTTAATGAAGTTATTTAGAGATCGTGCATCTGCATCCGTTTGCAGTTAGCCCTCAGTCCAGCGGTAAGCCAGAGCCCAGCCTGGCAGACGGTGGGCAGGGGATTTCCTGGGGGGGTGCCAGTCCTCGCAGGGCACACACACCCCAGCAGCCAGAGGACAGATCAGAGTCGCCAAGTTACCTCAACGTACCCCAGCTGTCTGTGCTTGGACTGTGGGAGGAAACTGGAGTTTCCTGGAATCGTCCATAAAGGGCTTTGGGTTGTCACCATTATCGGTGGCAGGAATTGATGATTATTAATTTCCTGCCGCTAAACCTCCTCCTGATCAAGCAGAGCCAATAAGAGAATGGTCCTGCTGAATTTCGTCAAAGTGTAGATTTTTTAAATTTGTAAAAATGAGTGTTAGAGACATTTGTTTTGTTATCACACTAGCTAGTTGTATTATTTTAAAAGACTAAGGTGTAAAATATTATTATTATTTAGAATAATAATAATAATAATAATAATAATAATAATAATAATAATAATAATAATATCTTATACTTATATTTTCTATACAGTAAATATATATATATAAAATGGGTGGAATATAATATGAAGTGGTTTAAGAATGATGGATAGATAATGATTAATGGCTTGTCTGATACTGAAGAATTCACAATAGTAAACACAAACTGACCAAATGAGGTTTCTCCAGTATTCTGTCTTTCATTCACTTTGTTTTCTGTCATGTATAAAAACTGATTGGAGGTGCAAGTTTACATATAGGTTTACAGCATACATGTAGCTCCACTTTTCAAGATCCCAAAGTACAGCCAGGATCCCGCAGTCTTCTTTAATCATGCGTCGATATGTCTGTGAACTAGGCTGAGGCGATACTTGACACTTACAGAACTCTGTTCCAGTTCCATTAGAGAACAGAGGTGCCATGACCTCTTTAAGAATATAGAGCTTGTTTATAAACACATCCCTTACATCTAGAATAACAGACACTGCCATCCGCTTAATCTCCAGCTCAGGTCATGCACTAGATTTTACATCTCTATTCCAAATAACTCTATCCAACCATTTAACACTTCCTCTGTTTAAGTCATACCGGAAATTCCTGTTTTTTAGTGAGCTCCCCGAACACTCGCCCACTCTGTGAAGGCAGGCCACCGAGGCAGGTTCAAGAGGATGTGTCACACGGCGCGAAACCAGGGTTGGGGAAAAACAATTATTAGAGGATACACTCAAAACATCAGAACTTAACTTGGAGCATATGAACATAACAGAGGAGGTCATTTGGCCCCTCGAGCCAGTTTCGTAAGTAGGTAATTGATTTGAGGATCTCATCAGCTGTTTCTTGATGAAACAACATGAACCTCGAACCCGAGGACACTTGGACACATGGGGAAGATTCTTAAGATTTGGAACAGTGTTGTCTTTTGTAACATGGCAGGATGGCTTGATCAGTGCTCACACAAACCTTCGGTATGCTTTCTCTGTTCAAGACTAAAAGACCAAAAGACGAGTCAGTGTAGGGCATTTCGTCAAGTCCCAGAAAGTAGCTGTTCTTTTCTGGTTGGATTCCTGAGCAGCAGTATGTTTTAAAATTAATACTATACTGTATGACTGAGATGGTGCAGGGTGAACAGCTCAGAGGCAAAGTACAGTACGCTGAGAACAATAGGATTTTCTCACAACTCACAACAAGAAGTAACAGCACAAAACAGGTCACAGCGCTATGCAGTACGCAGCCCAACTCCGATGGCAATGGAAATTCTTTTCAATGGGAAAAAAATTGATTCCAGGAAAAATAAAGTCTTTTAGTCCTACTGTAGTAACTTCAAATTTACCACATACCGAAAGCCCCTCACACGGAGCCTTCCATCCTACCAAGACAGAACAGGTCATGTTTAAACAACAAAGACAGATTTAGATTGGCAAAAACAGGAGAAACAAACTTTTGATAGGAACCAAAGCTCATTTTTTTGGATGCGAAAAAAGCTCACATCTCTTTAAAACAGTTTCTCACTTTAGGAAGTCCAAGTGGGATGAGACAGCCTTCGAGCACTGACGGGAAACTGAAGTAAAAAGAACAAGAGGCAGAGACAGACCTCTGGGCAACTAAAGAAGATAACAGAAGGTAAAGTGTTAAGTAAAGGAGCCATGATCCTGCGAAAGAAACTTTCATTTTTAAAAATAAATTGCAAGCAGAAGTCGTAAAAGATTATCAGACATCTAAGACCATTGTCGGAGAAAGCACAGCTTTATACAAATAGAGGTTGTGTCTATGCAACCTACTGGATGAGTTTAAAGACAGCTTATACAAAATAAAGCTTTGGACCTGCAGTACATTGAAAAACCAGAAACCTCACTGCAGTACTTTTCACCTAGAAAAAAACAACTGTAGAGTGCAGCTGGTTTTAGCAAGCTAGACATTTGTAAACAACAAAGATTTCATAAGAATTCCTATACGAGCAATAACAGGACATCAGGAAATGCTAACTGGGTGGTATATTCTGTATTTGATTATGAAAGCCATCTCTGGGAGATGATATATTCTTGTGTGCCCATATTACAAACATATGCTGTGGTAATGCAAGTAAAACTAAATGAAATCTGACCAGCACAAAGGCTGAAAGGATGTGAGATTGTGTGAAGATTCAAAGCACTGAATGTTTAAGCCAGAATCAAAAATGTGTCTTTCTGAATTACTTTCTAGGTATTTCATGGATGATTCTGAACATCTGGACCATGTCACTGTGAAATAACATCATAATACTGAGATTTGGAACCCTAAATACAAATATGAAAATGTTTGCAAATGAGCAGCTAGCTAGTCGATCTGAAGATTATGCTATAGAATTTCTCAAAAGACCCATGGAACAAGATTTGAAAACATACAGAAGCCCCCCAAAGCCTTTGGACGGCAATAAAGCAATCATTTTTGCACTTTTCAGTCAATACATTTGTATTAGTGAGCATACGACTGATACTTTTAACGGTCGGTTTTATCTTGCCTTATGTAGGCATCCTCTCACGAGGCACCAATAAATGTAAGGGTTTGTGCATTTACTGGGACAATTATTAATTGTAGCAGTAAGTCACAAAATGATTCTATTAGAAGACCGACCCAGCGGGATACTCAGCAACGCACACACGGATACTCATACACAACAATACATTTATTAATACATAAAATGTGCATATAAATATAACAGATCTTATCGTGAGGGTTAGCAAAATACAAAAGGTATATATTCAGTCACGATTAATTACAAACCAAGAGGGACATACATTCAGTATATCATTCATTTAGACCTGTTCGTAAATGAACTTGGATTACAACTTCTACACTAGATACTCAAGAGCAAGTGCAACACTCATAGGAATTAAATTGATATCAGCTGGCGTTGAGGTAACAATTGAACTCTCGAGCGGTAATGCAGAATGTTGAATACTCATCCAATCTGTGCGGATGCAGATCACCTGCGGGCTAACCGCGGGTGGATCCTTTGGTCAGGCGCTTGTCACGATTATAGTCCCCCCTCCTTAAGGGTGCTCCAGCCCTTTCACTCAAGACTTTATTCTGTGCACCTGTTTCCCATTCCCAGCCCACCTTAAAAGCCAGGCGCTGACGCTCATCCGGGCTCTGCATCTGATTTCCGTATCGTGCGAGGCCGGGACCTGGAAGCGCCTGGTCCCGTTCCCTGTCCGCCGGTTCCAAGCCGGCCTTCGTGGTTTTAACTTCGTGTTTTGATGGATCTCCTGGTTTTGGACTTACTCGTGTGTTTTGGATACTCTAAGGATTACACTTTTGGATTGTTCGCCTCGGCCACACCTCCCCCGTGCACCAGCGCACCTTGGACACGCCCCCCTGTCTTCAGCCCCGTATTCCTGCATGACGTTTCCCTAGTGTTTCCCCACTTCGTCGGATTGTGTCGTCCGCATAGGGTCCGGAAAGAACTGTTCGTTACAGCGCTGGTGACCTCCGTTCTGTGTGGCACTGTGTGGGGCGCTCGGACACACTGGCCGTTACGTGGTTGTCTGAGCTGAGTCGGAGAATGTTCGGGAGGAGCCCTGAGGGAGACCTGTACGGCCTGTTTTACCTGGAGGAACTACGGTCGTTTATTGGTTGACAGTTCCGTGGGTCTCCGAGACCCACGTGGGGTTACCCTGCCCTACCAGTTCCTGATTGGCTGATGAGTAACGATGCACTCTGACCTTAGAGTTGTAAACAACTTTGGATGACTCTCTCTTGCCATCTCCCAGACAGTGAGGGTCCAGAGATGACCATTTATTAGAGTTGCTGGAGAATCTCCGCATTGGGAGTTGTTCCTTATCAGGACACTCTATTGGCTAGGAAAAGACATAAATTGTGAACCAAATGGAATGGCCTCTGTGTATCCAGCACCACTGAGATGAGGGGGAGAGTGGCATGCAAGGGAGCGGCAAACTTAATTCCAGTACTTGCCGCTAAACTTAGTTAGGGGGGTCTTTATCTTGCACTTGGAATTTCTTATCAGTCAACTCCCATCCCTGCCATAACTCAGACGTGCCTAAGCATGAAACATCTTGTGTTACAAGAAGTCTTTGTGCAGGAAGAAATTGGTTAACCCCCTTTTCACATCTTGTACCTTTCTTCAGTAGTTAGTGAAGGTTAGCCAGGGTGTTAGAAGAACCCGAAGAATGAGTGTTTCGGGTTTTGTTTTGTAGTTCGGTCAGCTTCCTCTCACTTCATTAGCCAGCTCCATGTTGTTTTTCTTTCCTTTGGCAGCGCTCAAGTCTCTTTTCCCTCTGTGTTATAGGTGTCCTGTCTACGTAGCAGTCACTTATTCACTTTAAAATTAATCACTTTTGCAGGAAACGTTTGTTGTCACGCTTCCCAAGTCCCTCACCGGCAACCCAGCTGCATCCAAACCCAACCTAAATGTTACACCCCTTTACCCCTAGACACCTGGGGTCGTAACAGTGTAATTATCTGAACACTCTCGAGTTCTTGCCTACTCCCGTGTGTCCTGACTTCAGGAAACTGATCCGGGCAGGTGTTCTGCTTTTCACCTGATGAGCTCCTTGTGTTGGGTTATTGCCGTGCGGTGCCGGGGAGACACACCCAGTGAGAATGGGAGAATTTTCTTCTCCATCATCGGTGAAGATGTTTCTGTTCAATTCAGCATCCGTTCAGAATGGATCCTCTGTCTTGTGAAGAGATGCATAGGTGTACTAGTCAGTGTTTTTGAGGGTTTTGAATACCTGGATCAGGTCACCTCTTCAGTTTTAATTCATTTAGCCTGTCAGTGGAGGACATGCTTTTCAGCCTTATTGCTTGAGGAACACATCTGGTTGCTCTTTTCTGAACTGATTCCAGAGCAGAAATATATTTTCAGGAATGCATTGTCCAAAATTGTACACAGCATTATATATAAGGTGCATCATATATATTTTTTATAAAACATCCTTGATTTAACTTGATTTTGATCCTTATATAAGAAAGTTTCCTTTTCATATATCTGAATGCATATATGTTTTCCCTGTGCAATATTTGTCTTTCTGAAGTTTCCTGGTTTATTGCTCTATTACCTTACTGTGCTGGAGAACAATGAAATGATGTGCCTCTGTGTGTAATTGCAACAAATTAACTGAAACTGGCAAATCTGTATTTTGTAGCACCTGATTCTGTTTCAGAAATTGTTACCTTTTACAGTATATTCAAGTTTTTTGCTTTGCATAATATTTAAAGTTAGATTTTGCTACCTGAATGGATCACTCCACACCTGCCTACATTACATGTCACCTGCCAGGTGTTTTTCGTCTCGAATTTTTAACTTTTTAAAATGAATATGGAGTTTTGACAGATCCTCCTGTTTTGATATAATGTGTAAATCTGATTTGTTTCTAAATGACACCAGAATCTAGACCATTAATATAAAATAGGAAGAACAGTGTTCGTGGTACATATTCCTGTGATACTCCCCTAATTACCTCACACAGATCTGAGCTTTTACTCCTGGCATGTACTCTGTTCTCTTTCCACTAACCAGATCTTACATTCAGGAACGTTTGTGTCCACTACTGTCATTGCTTAAAAGGTATGCAATATTTGACACTGAGAGAATTGCTTTACACACTGCATGCAGGGTAGTCAGTGTGTGAAGTGTTGTAAAAGGGAGTGTTTCTCAAAGAGAGTATGTAGAGTCAACACTGAGAGGGCAAAGTATGGTGAATGGAAGACCATCATCTTCAGTGACGAGGGACAGGGGCGAGTCACGTCATGAATGCTGACCCACTGGTGGCATTCAAGTAAACACTAGGTATAGTGGGATTCTATGACCACTAGATAACTGGTCATCAGATAAGCAAGATGGTTGAATTATTGTTCGGAGCTTTTAAAGTGTGATTACTGTATGTTCTAATTGCACACATCATTCATCATACTAGAGGCACACCTTGGGAATGGGCAACACGGCACTCACTGGGAGAGACGGGGAAAAGAGCAGATCATTTCTCGAGTACGGGATAGAGAGTGGAATCAGAAAGATCAGATCTTTACTGATAATATTTTATATATGAACCGTTCATGGCAAATCCTCTCAAGGTCTTGTTGTCACGCCTTCATCCCACCACATTCTCACACGGAAGCGCAATCGTGCTAATCACACTCCGGCCCCGAACACTTCTGCCAAACGACACCGCTCCTGCCAATCAGCCAACTGCGACGCTCCATCAATCAGCGCACCTTCCTCCTCGCACAATACTTAAACCCTCCAGAACCCTCTGCTCTTCGCCTGGTATTGGTCGCTCTTCGGAGCTCCTACCCCGCCTTTGTTTTTCTGAACCGTCTCCCGTCTCCCGTCTCCCGTCTCCTCACTATAGGGACCATGGAACTTGCCTTTGACCCCGTCTCTTGTCTAGCCCTTGTTTATTTTGGCAGCTACTTTCCTGCCTCTTGACCACCTAAGGTGCCGCGCAGGGTTCATCCTCCCGTTTGCACAGCGGGTCATTCGTGACACTTGTACAATAGAATGGCTAAACCGAAGAGACGGATTGCTGTCCCGGATGTAGCTCCGCTCCACCCGTGCTGGGGTTCGAGCGCGGGCACAGAGTGGACACCTAGATGAGGGGCAAACTCTGCCGCTGCCACAGAACGTGGCACTGTCTAGGGGAGGGCACTTCTGTAACCTGATCAGTGCAGCGAGTCCTGATACGTGTATGAAGCTACAGGGAACACCGAAACAGTAAATGAAGCAGAAACAACACAACGTGCTGATCTGATAGGGGCTAGATCTTGGATAAGCTCACGCCAGAGCCTTGTACTAGGCACTGAACCTGTAAAGAAGGCAGAGACTATAGAGCGTAAGAAATGAATTTACATGGAATTAACAGCTCACTGCTCTTAAAGGTCAGCAGCTGGTTTTTCATGTTATTGTGAAATTTACAGGAAGCCAGTGAGGCAAGAAAAAAAAACAATACAAGCATTTTTGTTTGGGTTAAGTTTCAAGCGGCCGAGCCTGTTTTATTGCACAAACCAGACTGGAACAAGACCATCAGGCGGATCCCAGACCAGAGGAGGTGCTGTTCGATCTGAGGATCTCGTGCAGCCTAACGATGCTGGCTTCAACAGCACGGCGTCTTAGATTGTTCCAGAACGCCGGCCACATGTTAACTGCAGCTATGAAATCAATTGTAACAAGGTGCTAAAAACCAAACATGCAGAAAAAGCTTTGTGTGGCGCCAGGTTTCCGTGGGCGACGTCAGAGGGAGCTGCGGACCCGCTGGCTGGAGAGCCCGGTCAGCCTCTCGCACACCTCCCAGTCCTTGCGGGCCAGGGCGGGGTCGCGGGCCAGCGGCGCGGGCTGCCTGAGCGAGCAGTCGCTGTCGAAGTATTTCCCGGTAACCCCCTCCACGTCCTCGGACACGGCGCAGTAGATGGAGCTGACGGCGCCCTCTTCCGAGGACTGCGGAGGGGAGAGGGAGAGAGCTGGGGGTGGGGGCCGGGCCAGGCGATTCAGATACTGATTCAGTATCATGAATACTCAGTCCGCGTATTCATGATATCCCGACACTCCGATCTGTATTCCTTTGAACACTTAACTTTCTGGGCGTTAAGGCAGTTCACTCTGCTGCTTTACAATTTTTGGCGCCTGGGTGCATTCTGTATGGGGTTTGCATGTTCTCCCCCTCTTTCATTTGAGTTCTCCCTGGGTGCTCTGGTTTCCTTCCACCTTGGTCATGCCACAGAGTCCCCTGAGTCCTTTTCTAAATGATCTGATGATGGCGTGGTGCTGCATCGGGACAAGAGCCTGTGTGTCTGTGGAAGGAGTGGCTCTCCAGAGGATTTGGGAAGTATAATTTACTGGAAAGTAATGCTTTCAGTTGTTGTTTCGTATTAGTTTGATAGTTGCTTCTACAGAGCTCATAAGCTTATTTTGAAAAGAACAGAATCAGAGCAAAGCTCACATCAAGTCCTTTACATTTCTCTTAATGTACTACAGCAACTTTTGAAACAGGGTGAGTTAATCATTGTCTAAATCCCTTTACTTTTATTTGCTCCTGATAAGATTTTGTGCACCCAGAGTCTAGGCTGTGCAGGCAGCAGTGAGCAGAACTTTGTCTTACAGATTAGTCTCCTCTTCGTGAGAACTCAAGACATTCACAGGACAGCTTAAGCCCTTTTATATTTGGAGCAGAGTCGTCCTGGTTACATTGAGGTTTTGGTACAATTGGTTCTTGATATTCTATGATATTTCACAAAGTTGTTAAGCCAAAATGGCCGCCCTATAGCTTGTACTTTTTGTTTTTCTGATTCACTCATGCAAGGCCTTGTAGGGAAGCAGACCCTTGAATGAAATGTGTAGATCTAACCACTGTGAGTGACTGTGCTTTCCAGCCTTAACAGTATTCTCAGTAGTTATTGTCACGATCGTCATCCCTGCCTACCAGCAGGTCCAGGAGAGAAGCATAGGCTTCATCACGGTTTCCTGACCAGCTGAGTCTGGGTCTCAGAGCGCCCGGCCTCGTTACCCTGGTTTTTAATCCCTGTTCTTGCTCCAGATCCCATTCCGGTTTTTAACCTTGCTTGTCTCGGATTGATCCCCCAGTTCCTGGACTCTGGACTGCGCCCCGGTTTCCCCCTGTGGACTGTCTGGATTTGTTTGCCTGCACCAATCCCCCCCCCCCCCCCCCCCCCCGGGGACCGGATCACCGCTGTCACGCCCCCGTCTGTCAACCCATCCTGATCCTCAACGTCTCCTCCCTGTTGTCCTTCTCCACTTACTTCCGGATTATACCGTCTGCACAGGGTCCTGAACTACGCTTCACGAGAGCCTGGAATGGCTCCTGTTACAGTTACATAAAGATTTCAGGGGGAGGGGGTGGCAGGATTGGATCTGCTCTTGGTTAGTCTTTTGGGGTTATTAATTTCACAAAAAAGACCTCTGTTAAATTGACCCTAGTTTGCCATCTCCTATGGTTTTCTAATTGAAGAATACTAAAATTACCAATGTGACTGTTGGCCTTGTGTTGGGTTTAGTGTTAGGCTGTCTAATAAGGCAGGCTGTGAAACATGACAGCACTAGGGTTGGCTCTGGGTGGTGGTGGTGGTGTGTGAGGAGACAGTTACAACATAGGAGTCCAGCTTCAGTCATAGTCAGCTGCTGTTTTGACCAAACTAGTAACGAGAGAGTGTGAGTGGGTGTGGTGAGGTTTTCTCAGGGCTGGCTGAGACAGCCGTGAGACTGAGACTGAAGCTGAGGGTCACATCATACAGTAGGTCTGTTTGGTGCTCCCCAGCAAACGTGAAACTGCTGAACTGGGCTGAGCTGCTGATACCCCCGGCTGGGGATGAATGGGGTTTATTTCTTCATCTTCCTTCTGGGCCGACAAGGTCAAGGAGAGACACAAGAGTATCGTACAAACGGGAGTATTGCTTGTTGAAGATCAAGGGTTGTCTTCCGCATCATAATTACCTTAAAGAAGAAAAAGCCAATGAGATTGAAGATCAGCCGGACCACCACGTTATAGTGTCTCATCACCTCTGTCATCACAACACCGGGGTGCAGAGAGTTTGCAGTCACGCCTGCGGAGGATAGCACAGAGTTAATGTCACCCCCTGTGACTAAGACAGCGTACCTGAAGGACACTGCACAGAACACACAAGACACACAGCTCTTAGGGACACTGCACAGGGTTTATATCAGCCGCTGTGTCTAACACAGTGAACCTGAGGGACGCTGCACAGAACACACAAGACACACAGCTCTTAGAGACACTGTACAGGGTTTATATCAGCCGCTGTGTCTAACACAGTGGACCTGAGGGACGCTGCACAGAACACACAAGACACACAGCTCTTAGAGACACTGTACAGGGTTTATATCAGCCGCTGTGTCTAAGACAGTGGACCTGAGGGACACTGCACAGAACACACAAGACACACAGCTCTTAGGGACACTGTACAGGGTTTATATCAGCCGCTGTGTCTAAGACAGTGGACCTGAGGGACGCTGCACAGAACACACAAGACACACAGCTCTTAGGGACACTGCACAGGGTTTATATCAGCAGCTGTGTCTAAGACAGTGGACCTGAGGGACACTGCACAGAACACACAAGACACACGGGTCTCGGGGATCCCCTCACACAAGAGGAACACAGAGACCCCCCAGCCTTGACGCTCTTGCCACCCAGAGGTACGCGCCTGTGCCCTGCAGCCTGTGGGCCAGCTCGTTGGTGCAGAGGATGTTGTGCAGCTTGGTGTGGTTGTACACGCTGTCCATGGTGTACGTCAGGTTCTCCCCCCGGAAGTGAGAGAAGTCCACCTTCCCCCGCCAGTGATTGGCTGAGGACACATTGACGATGCGGGCGGGGGCGGAGCTCTTCATCAAGTCTGTGGCGGGGAGCAGAGAGACAGCAGAGGGTGAGAAGTGGAGTCGGAAGGCCGAGGAAAAATGAACTTTGGGGAGGGGGAGAAAAGCAGAGAAAAAAGAGGGGGGCGACAGAAATGGATATCTTTGGCCCCTGGCCATTTACTGCACTGCATTAGACATAGCAAACCATAGAGTTCTAGTAATGTATTCTGTATAGAAATGTTAATAATTGAGTTTTATTCTGTATCTTTTTATTTTCATTCAGGTTACCGCTTGGTGTTTGCTCAATAAAACTCTGAAGCCTGGAATCCTGACTCCCATGTCATTTTTGTATGGAATTTGAGTATCAAATTGTCAGAAACAGCCAAGGAGGACAGTGCACATGGGGAGATCTAATGATGTTTGGAAAGCTTTTACTTTCTGAAACATCAGAAATACTTCTTCAGGAGCGGAATTTTCCTAATGCAGTCTTGAAAAAGCCTGAAATTAACTACGCAAATCTGCAGCCTCAGTGCAGACTCCGGTCTGATACACAACTCTCCTTTCTGTTTCACTGGTTTCTTTTGCAAGTTGTGGAAATCATACAGGATACCAAGGACTTACATTCTGAATTTCTAATGTTAGAAGACGTTATTTTTTTATTCTTTGTCACCAAGAACCAAATTGGCTACCTGTGACATGGAGCCTAAATGAGCGCTTGACATCTCCACTCTGCGGCAAAAACACAGGTGACAACGTGAAAAGACACAGTGCTTCCCTTCCCCTCGGAGTGGAGTAACAGAATGCTCCAAGACTGTTCCTTCCTAGTGTCTTCAACGTATCAGTGAATTCTCAGAAACAAAATATAGTTCATATTACCTCTGCTTGCACACGCAAATTGAAATAATGACATCTTCCTTTTTTACATTTTTTTCCATCACTTTTTTTAAAATGTCGTTTTTTTCCGCCTCAGATTCGGCAACCCTTCAGCCTGGTGCCGTAGGTGATCGTCTAGTATGCCTGTGTGGATGGGCCGCCCGCATTCAGAATCTGCTCGGAAGTACAAAGACGAGACCAAGACGAATTGTTCCCAGACCTGAAGATGCTCATCTGTGAAGCGTGGTCTGGCTTGGGGATGCACGCCCACGTCTGGAACTGGCACAGTCATCATGATCCAGGACGACGTCGCTAATGATGCGAATCAGTATTGATAAACTGGCACCAAGTGACCCCTGACCCCTGATGTGATGCCATGTGATTGGTCTCAGAACTCACCTAGCAGCAGGTTGGTCAGCAGGAAGGGCCCCAGGTGATTGGTGGCAAAGGAGACCTCCAGGCCATCCTCTGTGATTCCTCTGGGCAGCCCTGCAGTACGGAGAGAGAGCAGCACTGACACTCTAATAATTCAGACTTCTCTGAAAAGGCCCAGGCTTATACGCCAGCTACACTCTGGAAGCTCTCTGGGCAGATAAACACTCGGCTTAGCTCTACCCAGTTGTGGGGTTGTCTGACATATCAGACTCTCAGTCAATGCCCAATCTATTACATAAATTTATAGTCAGGCAACTGCCTGCTGTCAGACCAGTGAAACCTACAACCTCTCAAGTCGAAATAATGGCCATCTGACCAAAACTGCTTTGGGGACTTCTATAGCAAGCCAAGAACAAGACAAAAACAGCAATGTGTTTGCAATTGTATATTAGGAAAAATGACTTTTGAAAATGTTCACATATTAAAAAATAAACTGTCCGAAACATACTGAGTTTAAGATGCTGGTAAACCATGAAAAGGCAAAATCAGTTCGGAATAACAGTGACAAACCACAACTGTGGACACAACAGTACCAACAAATAATGTGGAGATGTAACAGAGCCCAAGACTACAGGATACACTGCTCGGCATCCTGGATTCAGTAATAACTGGTCACCTGCACCTAGACAGTCCTCAGAAATTCAGCAAAAACGAAATGAATAAAAATAAGGGTTGTCTGAAATATTGAGTTTACCAGAGAAAGAGATGAGCATGTGAACTTTTGAGTGATTTCGGTTGCTTTGTCTTGTGAAAGATATTGCAATAATGCAGCTGTGCAGTTACATTTTTCCCAAAGGACTCTTGAAATGTGTTTAGAAATTTCCTTTGGTTCAGTAATGACATCATGATCATCAAGCAGCAGCTGTCTTATACAGATCATAGGAAGTATAAGGTTCAATATGCAACAGGGTTAAATCGAAACGTTGTTAAGCTCTGTGAATCCGGAGGAAGCCAGACAGACCTTTTGTGTGGGTTGTTAACAGAGAGATTACAGCACATTTCAGAACAACTGGAAGGTGAAATTTAAACCGTGTCAGCAGTACAATTGCACAACCGTATGTACTGTGTATATCAATCTAACATACAAGTGCAAGAGCCTCCCTCTGACTAAACATGACATTTCTGGTAACTTACAAAGATGTTCTGAGGTAAACAAAAACTGCTTGGGAATGTTTGGGAATGTCTGTGTTCAGAGCACAGCCAGAAAAGTGACACTGTTCTGTGTCCCTGTAATTCCATTAATTGTAAGAAATAAAAGCATTTCCACATCTTGCTGGACTGCACTGTGACTGTCACGGACGTCCAAAGGGACTAACCGTGGGGAGCAGAAGAGCGGAAAAAGACCCATATGCGTAGCGGCGAGACGGGAAAAAGGCCCGGGCTCATTAGTGCAAAGAGTTCAGGAATGCCGTATAGAAACCTATGCCCTCAGGGAGCGGACGTGGGGCGCCCTGGTGCTAGGCGGGTCTCAGGACATCCGAACGTCAATGCTGAGCGAGGACAGAGTGCAAGACCCGGAAATATATAGCCCAAGGGAAAGAGAGGGACAGGAAGGACAGCAGACCAGAAACTAGGGACAGGACAGATAAGGAGCGCCCTCTGGCTGCAGAGGGCGTGACAGTGACTTTGTGTCTCCCTAGAGGGGCAGGGGAATCCGAAACACTGTGAACACTGCGAGTTCTCATCCCGGGCTCATCGAACCGTAGCGGGATTTCAGAAGAGACCGAGCTGCCCCCCTACCCCCCCCGTCTGCCCCAGTCCCTTCTGACTGACCGGAGGCCCCAGCGTTGTTGACCAGGATGTGGAGCTGTTTCTCTTCCTGCAGGACGCGGCGGGCGAACTCGCGGACAGACCGCAGGGAGCTGGTGTCCAGCAGGCGCAGGTGCACGTTGGCGTTGCCGGAGCGGGCGCGGATCTCCTCCAGGGCCCTCTGGCCCCTCTCCGGGCTGCGGCAGGCCAGGATCAGGCGGGCCCCGCGCCGCGCCAGGTCCAGGGCGATGAACTTCCCGATCCCTGGGTGAGCCAGAGGGGGAGAGGCGGGGACCGAAATGACTGGCGAGCCGGCAGATGAACACGACCACAACTGGTCATTAAATCTGCCTTCTCGTTTGAAGTTATTAACGCTGGAGAGATGAATTTGATAACCATGCCCTCGTGCTGTAGATGAGTTGAGCAAATATTGCCTAGCTTGGTAAATACTGGTTAAGGGTTTTATCCATTTCAGTGTATCCTTTATTAGCAGCATAATAAATATTAAATATTGATTCGACTATGCACAGCTTTGCTTTATTTGTTATTTTGGCAGAACACAGACACGTTTTGCCCCAGCTGAGCTGAAAGAGACGAGACGGGAGGAGAACAGGGAGCTAGAGAAAAAAAGGGAGACCAAGCGACAGGAGTGGAGTTCCATGACACCTGAGAGACTGAACTCTACACTTTTGTACTTTTCATACTGTGCACACATGATGACAGAAAAACCATGCCCTTTGATAGTCAAAAAGGGCAAGTTTAGGAATTAGTAATTCAATTTGTGATCCCATTCTGATATTTGATCTCAATATCACAATTTAGCAGAACAGCACCGGCATGGCCAAGTTACATCACATTAGTAGCTTTTGCTAATATGTGTAAAGTTTTAGATTTAAGGATTTCTATTATATCCAAAGCTATTTGGATTTGTTACCTTTAAACCTTGAAACCTAAGACCCTGACTGAGTAATTCAATAACATTTAAAGGATATGTAAATTATTTTACAATAAAAACGTGTTATAGTTTACAGGTATGTTTGCATAAAGCAATTGTTGCATTATAGGATTTTTAATGTACGGTCATTAATATATTCTGATTCTGTTGTTTCTGTAACATTTTCTGATTGCATGGAATACTTTTTGTATAATGCTTAGATTTTGGAATTGTGTGTTTTTAAGGTCTATTTCTGTAATTGTCTACAATGGATATTTTGAAGCAACTCTGTATTGGATATAGCGATTAGAACATGTATGGATATTTTGAATTGTCTTCTGTTTCTTAATAAATATAATTTTTACTGTTATCCATTAACCATAGTTTATAACCATAGTTAATAACTACACTTGTTTTATAATGAAAGTATTAACAAATTAAAAATTAAACTGATTGTTAGTGGCTTTATATGCTTTGAGAATATCGATCTAGCAGTTAATTAATAACACGTTTGTTTGAGGATCCAATAAACAGGGCTTAATCTAAGCACTGGGTTTGTGAATTCAAAGTCCTGATCGAAAAATTGTCATTCTTATCTTTCTACAATAAAATGAAGGTTCTACTTACTACAGCGTGTCTAAAATTTTAATGACTTAAACATCTGTGCTTCACTCCAGTACAGTTGACATTTTTGCTGAATTTGCGGGCCTTTAGCTTGAGAGTTTAAAGGGAAATCAAGAGGGTTTTTTTTAACGTAGCTACTAATACAACAGTTTTTATTAACTGCTCATACCCATACTGTAGTTTACCCAGTATGATTCTCTATTTTTTTAATTAAATATGGTAAATGTTGTAAATATGGCTAAATGACATACTTGGATACTTTACACCAAGAATCTTTATTAACAGTTTAGGTTCTTATTTCTTTTCCACAAGCACTACTGAACGCTTTAAGGAAACTGGTCATGCTCCTATCATATCTATATTGTAACTCCGAATTTTTTTCATTGCGGTGTAAGACCGATTAAAACTTTGCTGCCAGACGACTCACCCGTGTTGGCGCCCGTCACAATAGCCGTTTTCCCGGTCAAGTCCACTTTGCAGGCTCGGGGGTCCCACGACCCCTTCCTCTGAGCCCGCACCACCAGCCCCAGGATGACGGTGGAGAACGCCCAGAGCGGATGCTGAAAAATATCCGTCCAGGACCATGCCATTGTCCGAGACTTGCTCTGTCCGGGACAGTCACACAATGAGTAGAAAACTTCACGCAAGGTTGTTGAACTCCTACAAGCCCATTCAGGTTGGACTCCGGGCGGTTAAGTCCAACATCCAAGGTTATATGCTAACATCTGTCCCTGCACTGGGTCTTAAAGACAGGAGAGTATCATTCGCTTACGTTTATGACTTGGAATTGTCTCTTCCGTCATCATAGCGGGTGTGTATCGTCTACTTACCTGAGCGTCTTTCTGGAGTAAATCGGATTTACCAGTATGTTACTCTTTCTCAGGCTGAAGGGCACGTTGATCCGGGCGCTTTAAGTTTTATTTTCTGAGCGGTTGTCTGGGAATTCCGATGCAACGGGAGAGGGGAAGCCCAGGTCTCCTCGAAACTTCTCACCAGCTGGATTTACACTGTGCGTTTTTGTTTTTAAACTTTATAAAATCCCCGCCTGCCCACAAATCACAACACATGTGTATGACTTAAGCACCCTCCTTCACCGCTGGGAAAGGGCGTCAGCTCACACAAGCGCTTCTCCGCCGCTCAACCGGCAGCGCCACTTGTCGCTTGGCAATGAAAGCAGTAACCTTATGTTTACCAGCTGAATCACGAATGGGACAATTATGTAGTCGACACGTCTGCTTTTTAAAAAAAAAAGAGTTGAAGAGTTGGAATGAGGACCTCTTTCGTTGAATTACCGATGATGTATACACATTTTCTCAAGAGAAAAACTTGACTGCACACACTGAGCACTTTCATGGGTGAAAGGAAATGTCAGCAGAAAGTGAAGAGGAAAATCAAAATCTAAAGTATGTTTATTACAATTGTATTCACTATATCAAACCCTGAGAGGTTGGGATGACTCTGTCAAGCCACACAATTAGCCGAATGACCTCTGTGTGCAATAACAGTGGGACCTAGTTTTATTAGGAGCAATGCACCTGTCTCTTTGAGACCCCTCAGTTGGGTGGTAAATGTCAAGCAAAGGTCCAACCATAAAGATTACAGAGTTTTCAAACCAGCCCAGGGATAGAGCTGTAAAAAGGTACAGACCAGGAGAAGGGTATACAAGCCTTTCAAAGACAGTAATATCCCTGATATACTGAGAGTTGGAGGTGTATCATACTGCCCTGACACTGCTTGGGTGTGGCTCTTGAGGAAGAATTTGAGCATTAACCTTTTATAAGTGTGTAAGATAGTGACTGGCTTTGCTAATATGTCTTTTTACCTTGCAACAGTATGAAAGGACAATTACAAGCACAGTATTTAGGAGCAGAGTGGTGGCACTGTGGCTGGCTCCACAGCTGTGGCTGGAAGGATGCTGGTTCAAATCCTGTGGCTGGCAGAAAAATCCTATACTGGTGGGCCCCTGAACAAGGCTCTTCACCCCAGCTGCTCCAGGGGTGCCATTTAAACAGCTGACCCTGTGCTCTGACACCAAGCTTCTCTCCCTGTCTGTGTGTCTCATGGAGAGCAAGCTGGGGTCTGCGAAAAGACAAATTCCTAATGCAAGAAATTGTATATGGCCAATAAAGTGATCTTCTGATTTGACATCTTGATGCTAATGCTAGAAACTGCAGAATGCCTAGCTCAGTTTCACACCTTTCATTTATTTACTTCCTTTTGTCTGTATACAATGTCAAACTTAAGAATAAAGTGGTCAATTACAAAGGAGTGTTTGTAGAGAGAAAACAGCTCCTAATATGGAAATTTAGAATGAGCTAGCCTGAGTGGATTTGCTGTATAAAACCCACTGCATTGACAGATCTGTTTGAGAGGCTGCTCTCCGATCTGTATGATTGCATCCTCTCCATGCGCATGAATATAGGACTCTGCTGGACCACACCTAACCCGAGTGAAGAGTTTTCTTCGACACTCTTCAAACTGAGCAGCCAGACGGAATCATTAACAGCTAACAGCGCAATGCCTCAGAATCCAGCACTTGGCTGCCTCGCATTTATTGTTCTGTGTGTTCATTGTTCTGTACTATCTATTGCATGTTCTTGGCTGTGACTGTCATTATTTATATACTGTGGTGTAATATACTGTGCTCATTGTGTGGTGTTGTCTGTTGTACTGTGCATGTCCTGAAGGAACAGTGTGGATAAGAATCCCAAGGTACATGTGCACATGGCAAAAAAACTCACTCTTTTATGTCCTCATCACAACCAAGGTCATCCTTTTCCTAGAACTGCAGAAGATAAGAGTCTGGCTGATGACACGTAAATGTGGAAACTTTTTTCAAGACTTCAAATCTATTTTCTTTAATTAGCTCTCATATTTTTATTAGATTTGGCATTATCTGTCAAAAATAAATATGGTTACAAGACTTGCCTCTATAGTTTTGTGAATAAATGTACCTAATAATCTAAGTAATGTTGTCTTTGTACATCAGCTCTGTGAACAGTGGGTAGTGGGCTTCTGTGGTAGTGCCAATATATAACACTGTGACTGGAGCTGTGATCTGCACCACACACAGCAGTGGAAAATTCTGAGGAACAACAGCTGTGACAGAGATCTACTGTACTCCTCCTTAAACACAGGTGATTGCAAAGAGTGACACAGGCTTCATGATGGAATCAGGTCTGGAAGGCGGACTGGCCTAGCAAATTCCAACGCAACAGTAGTCAGGCCACACTTGAATCAAGTTAAAGCTCGTATCCTTGGGTGGCAGAAGGACAAGGTCTCATCACCTCCCAGAAGCTTAGATCTAATATCTCCATAAGCTGTTCAATTCCTGACAAAGCAATTGTGGTCTTCAACTTGAGTAAAGCATGGTTAGGGACTGCTAGGGATGCAGCTTTAATAAATATACAGTATATGTGAACAAATAAATACACAAATTATAACCAACCACATGGACAGGGAAAAGCACTGTGCTACAAATACTGGCACAGCAACTTCAGTGTTCCAGGCTGGCTCCCTCGACATGCAGCACTGACAGACTGAGTTGAACTGCCTCTGATCAGGGTGTATGAAGGCAGAGACTACAGTGCTGCATCACGCCCTGTGAAAGCAACCATCCCAAGGACAGCAGGGGATGAGAGGGTAATTTCCACAGCAGTAGTTCTGTAAGGGCTCTTTCACCAGGACAGCTGTAGAAGGGCAGAGCTGGGCAGTATTCATGCAGAGGGCAACAGAGTCTCAACATCACTTTCTGGCTGCAGCATGCCTAACACTGCCTGTGCCTGTTGAAGTCTTCTGAGTACCCCCTCCAGTCTGGGCAGGGGGCTTCTTCTTGGGCAGGGGCTGTTTGGTTTTGCCCCTGAAGGCCCTGTTGGGGTCCAGTTTGTTGAGGAGGGGCTCGCCCTGATCAGTGAGAGGGTTGCCGTGAGAGATGAGGGGCCGATACAGGCAAGCCCACTGCTGTAGGGGGACAGACACATGAAATCAGGACAGTTCCTGAGAAACTGAAAAAAAAAACAGCAGGTGCAGTGCAGGTGCAGGTACAGTGATCTTGTACTGAAGATCAGGTGCAATTAGCAAAGGTCATATATCACGGCTTTCATGGTTACAATACTGTCTATAGCAGAGGTGTAGAACCTGGGATGGGGTGAGAGAGAGCATATAAATTATATCTGAAAGCACAAATGTTAAAACAAACAAGTTTAAAAATCGACTGTACAAATACGATTGTTGTTAATAGCAGCCTACAGAGGTCACCACAAAAGCAATGCCCCACATTTTTAAAAATAAGGAACCTTTTGGTGCTCTCCAGCTTCTTGCTGTATTCTGCAACTCTTTGACATGCCAATTTCATTTCAATGGGCTCTGTAGTTATATGCCAATTCAGTGTTGGCTCTGCTGCTCTGAAGGCAGTCAAATAAATGAAAATTAATCACAAACAACATTCATGCACTACACTGAATAAATATGTTCTTATTTCTAACTGGTGTTTACATTAAATTCCTTTTTAAAAGTCTAATATTGAGTTGTGTTAAAGGCTTATACTGTATATGCTTCAGATCTTTGAAGAGGACACAGCTGGTTTGTTTCTTGGCTTCATACGTACTGGATATATCACTATTCGTTGTTTCAGAAGAAAACTGAACGCAGTAATGAGGCGAGAGTTATATCCTTTCCTTAGTATTAGCTTAATTCAAACAAAAATGCTGAAGTTCCCTCTACTGACAAATGATTGAAGCACAATAAAAGAAAAGGATGTCAGAGTATGAAAATTTACAGGAACATCTGATGTGCTGTAAAACAAGCGCACAATTTCTGAGAAAACAGATCGTTTCTGGAGTAAAAAGATATAAATGATTCATTCAGTGCTAAATGTCAACAGTCTTTGTAATAATTCTGAAAGTTAATACAGTGATTTTTAGTACTGTCATTCCACCATCAACTTGATTTCATATCCTGTGTGTTCATTTGGAACATGGGTGATTCTCATCACCAGCAGAAGAAAAGATCTGTTGAATATTAATTCACCCTAGTAAAACCCATCGTTCACCTTAAATGTCAATAAATCTTTTTTAGAAGCTGAATCATTTTTAAACAGACATGTTTCAGATAGGTTGGTGGTGTATATAACTGGCAAGTACTGCTAGGCTATAACATAAGTAGTTCAGGTGGGTAGCTGCGTCAGCATGCGTAGGCTGCAAAGGAACAAGTAATAGGTTTATTCCATGCTGAAAAAAAGAAGAAAGAGAACACAACGTTTCGGCCATGGAGCCTTCTTCACACCTGAAGAAGGCTCCACAGCCGAAACGTTGTGTTCTCTTTCTTCTTTTTTTTCAGCATGGAATAAACCTATTACTTGTTCCTTTATAACATAACTATACATACAATAGACATGGCTGGGTTTTTCAATTTCTCCTTTCCAGGATTAAATAAAATTCATTATTTATAGTCCTAAACATGGCAAACTACCTGTCATAACAGTAATTAAAGTGGTTAAAGTGGAACAGTTTTATTTTGGACAAAATAGGATTCCTAAAAAAACAGGATTCCTAATCTGTTTTTATTATCAAAGACTTTTCTTAACAAGGAAAACAATGGTAAAAGTATAAGAGTCGGGCCAGCTCGTGAGACGGCGGCACCAGTACTACAGCTGACGGCGGTCACGCCCGGGATCAAGCCCTTTCGCTGTGGCTGCTTCAGGCACCCCAGACCTGGAATTGGATCCAGGGCTCTGGCTCGGTGAGGCACAAAAATGCCACTGTGCCACTGTACCACCCTGCACAGATTTCAAGGCTTTGAAGAAATAGGTTTTTGGTTCCGTGTTAACACCAAAAGGCAAGGAAATCGTAAATAACCCATAATTGTAATTTATTTATTGTACGTCTCCAGTCACTGTTTACACGTCTGTATTGTTTACAGTCAAACTGTCTGCATGTTTACTTGCACATTGTCTATTGTTTGTTTGTACATTGTCTTGATGCACTGTTTGCACTTTGTTTTGTTTTTTACACTTGTTTTACAATCGAGAGACTTTCTGTAAGTAAGAATTCCATTGTACCAGTACCGGTTACATATGGCAATAAAGTTCAAGTTCAATTCATGCCTTTTCTTGTGAATACCAGGATAGTGGTGTGGCAGGATATTTTACCTTGGCCTGAGGGCTGGGCCCGTACGGGGTGAATCTGTACTGCCACTCGGGCAGCCCCAGGTGGGTGATCATCAGTCTGTAGTAGGCAGTGAAGGAGGCAGCGAGGAAGTGCCAGTACAGGGCACGGTCCAGGAACCACACTTCACACTGCTCAGCCACAGCTCCTGTTGGACAGGGAGGGGCACAGGAAAAAGAGCAAATGAGAGGAGCGAGGTCACAGAGAGGGTGAAGAGAAGAGAGTGCACCCAAGGCGCACTGACAAAGATGAAAAAAGGGGATAACCGTCCGAGAAAATGTGAGGCTAAAAAAGACTTTAACATTGTATTGGTCGCATTGTTCAGCCATTTTTTAGCCTAACGGATACTGAAGAAGTAGTCCACAAAGAACTGTGTGGGAAAATAAACATCTTCACATGACTGAAGTCAGTGTGAAATCATCATATAGCAAGCCCATGTGAACACTAGGAAGTGACTTCTGTGGGGTGGAGTCAATTTCGAGACAACTGAAACTCCTTTTTATTACAAGACAATTTCACTCCTTTGTATTACAAAACGTAGTCTGAGAGACACATTGACATCCGTCGACTCGTGTGCTGGAAGATAGATTAATTAATTGTGATCGTTACTTGGCATCTGAAATTCCTTGCATACACTGCATGTATTCTGATTTAATAGTGCTATTTCTTCATTCTGAACCAACACCGGTAAAGAGAGGATGATACATTTGGGGTCTTCTGATCAAGGCCAGGACACTGGAACTAGGATGAGTCTGATTACTAGAACGGTGGACTAATTGGATTAGCTCACCCTGCTTGGACACAATGAATTTTATTTGTTTTTTGAATATTTATATGTAAATATAAATACTCTTTGTGTGTAGAATTACCTTCTTTGTAAGAATGATCTTTTCAGCAACATGTTTCCACTGGGTCGGCTTTTAAGATCACATGGCCTCAATGACGCTCAAATCTACATCTGCACCGAACATGAAATAGTTCAGTGAATACACAGACCTGAGCAAAGCACCACAGTGCCCTACCTGGTTTGGCGTTTGTGTACACGAGACAGACTCTGCCGCTCCCATTGCAAGGGTCCAGCTCAAACACGCGGCTTCGGGAGTCAAAATGGGGTTTCGCTGGCTGGCACTCTGCAGAACAGGAACATAAAGACGGTTACAAACGAATAGAGGCCTGTTTCGCCCCCTCAGCCCATTTGGAAGTGAATAAATTCCATGACCTCAGTCAGCAGCTCCCTGAAGGAAACCAGGGTATTGGCTTCCCTCACACTCTCACACTCCTTTATTTAAAGAAGTGCTTTGTAGTCTTTAAGCTACACAAAACTGGGCCTGAGCATTTTCATGAGGGACCTTCATTTTCATTTCAATGCCCTAGTGTGTCAACAGAGGACACAGTGCAGTCGGTGAGATGAGACATTACACTGCTGTAAGAGAACATTGCTGAATTCCTACTCAGACTAGCAGAGTCTAGCCTGTCCAGCTCAGAATGTTATCTGCACGTCACCAGAGCAGCTCGGCACTTCAGTCTATAAAAACTGAAGAAATCTGTTATATAAATTCAAGGATGATTTATTACCATTATGTACTGCGTTACCTTGTCCATCGTCCTCGTAGTCCAGGTCTGCCAGTGTGGGGGAGCTGGGTAAAGAATACACCGAGGACTGGCACAAGGGCTGCAACTTCAGGACACTGTTTATTACCATAGAGCCCAGTGGAACTGGCTCACCTGGTGAACACACACATTGGCAAGCTAAAGCCCTGAGGGACGGCATACGTTATGGATAAAAAGGATTACGGTACATTTTAAAGCCTAAATGCTAAAATTATTAAGTTTCTTTCTTGGAGTGAAAAAGGAGTATTTAATTTTAATTTAAATATAGGACAAATGATTTTTACCTGGTTCTTGCTCATTGTTATATTTTTAGTGGAAAAAAGGGGAAAAGCAAAAAGGAGATGAAAAAAGGCTAATTGTATAACGCTACAGTAACAGCAGATTGACAGAAGGACATTCGTCCACCTATTTTCTACCCACTTCGCACAGGGTCGTACCTGAGCAGGAACCTATTCCTGCAAGAAATGGATACAAGGTGGAATACCAGGCTGTGACACCAGCGTATCACAGAGCAGACACTCACACCAGGGCCAATTTTCCCAGATGTCTTTTAAACTACCAGTATGTATCTGGACTGTGGAGGAAACCCAAGTACAAACTCCATGGAGACAGCAGCCCAGGAATTCAGCTTAGGCAGTGGTTACCATTAGTGCTAACTACTCCACCACTCTGCTGCACTGGAAAAAGAATGTTAACTGTAAAATGAAAACAAAAAGAAAGTGAAATTAATAAACACAACTGTTGACTTACTATCCAGCTTGGAGCTCCAAGAGAGTTGGAAGCCATCCATGGTGAGGTAGAAATCTTTCAGGTCCTCTGGCAGGACACAGCTGTTTCTCTGAAACACACAGCACAGTCCAGACTGAGCAACAGCACAGACACACAGCCCAGTCCGGACTGAGCAACAGCACAGACACACAGCCCAGTCCGGACTGAGCAACAGCGCAGACACACAGCCCAGTCCGGACTGAGCAACAGCACAGACACACAGCCCAGTCCGAACTGAGCAACAGCACAGACACACAGCCCAGTCCGGACTGAGCAACAGCACAGACACACAGCACAGACACACAGCCTGGCCCAGACTGAGCAACACCAGAGACACACAGCACAGTCCAGACTGAGCAACAGCACAGACACACAGCACAGTCCGGACTGAGCAACAGCACAGACACACAGCACAGTCTGAGCAACAGCACAGACACACAGCACAGACACAGCCTGGCCCAGACTGAGCAACACCAGAGACACACAGCCCAGTCCAGACTGAGCAACACCCGAGACACGCACAAACTGGCTCGAAGACGTCATCATTGCTCCTAGCGTTTGGAGTCCCACTCTGACCCTTTGCAGGACGGCCTTGAGGCCAACTTCCTTACACCCACCTGCTCCCAGGTCTGCAGTGTGTGGCGCTCCGCTGGTCCCCTCTCTACGAACCTCACGTCTGTCACTCCAGGGAAACTTTCTGCAATAACGTATAGACATGCAAAACACAAGACGGTGGAGATGTTCTGCATCTTTAAAACAGCGACGGAGGAGATGTCTTTTATATCTTTGAATGATAATCACATGGATTAGTAAGAGTCATAGGTGAGCGAAAAGTGCATGCAACATTGTAATCGCCCCGTATTTAAACGAACTGTAATAAGTTCGTTTTATTGCAACTACAACTTTGATACAGGAGCAAAAGCTGACATAACGGTCTAACGCATCTTCTAAGTATTCGAATGGATCTGAGTATATGCTATTTACACATTCTATTCCAATTTAAATTAGCAATACAAAACGTGGGACTTGACGAAGAAATGCTTGAGCAACAACATCTCTTGCGCTCAACCACACGGTTACCACAGCAACGGGCCATGTTCACAGCTCACCCAACACACGGGTAATGCCCAGGGTCAGCCTTTCTACAAATTCCTTCACCTCACTCCCGCTCATCACTTCATCCATACTTAAACCACAAATGCCTATCAGCTCCAGTATTTATTATCTGGGATCCATTCACTGGTCCATGCGATATCTATTCCGGTTTTCCCGTTTCCAGGATATACAACAGCCTTGGTGATGTCTGGGAAATGTAGTCCTATTCCGGCTAAACCATGGCCCTCGCAGTATATCAAGGGGAAAACCAACGAGCTATTCTTAGCGGAGCGAACGGGAGCCGCGTAAGCTAAACACGACAAATCCCATAATGCAAGTGACTCACCCCTGAAGATTGACACTCTTTCTATTCGCTGAAATTCCACGGATTTAGGGAACAGCCAATAAACATCCGCGAAGGAGGCGGGACCAACAAGAGCTCAGCTGCGCTTGGCTCGCTGGGAGTGGCGGTTGTTTCAATATGGCGGATGTTGCTGGTGGGGAGTCATCTGTACCTGGAATTTATTGGACTAAAGACAGTATCCTTATGAAACAAAAACTAAAGTACCGTTTATTTTTAGCTGTTATGCTTCAAGGGTGTGCCAAGTCTATTTGTATTTAGCGGAGTTTTGTTCTGGTTTATGACAATAGCTGTTACTAAGTGCAATATTACTTGTAACTTTGGATTGTCTCAGTATGTACAGTAACTGTATTAAGTTATATACAATTTTCACTAAGAGTTTCTTTTTCAGTTAAAACTGATTACAATTGTCGCCTTTGTCAGGAGGGGCAGTCTAGGACTTGGGTCAAAATGTGCCAACGTACCCCGTTAATTGTCACATTGATGCAGTTAATGGTAAAGCGAAGAACAAAAATATATTTCTAAACAATCGTTTTAAGTTAAGGGTTGTATTTTACAGGAAGGAGTAAGTAGCTATCGAATCCTTGTGGAATAATATAAGAATATTTTATCATTGGCCTGTGTATATTTTAGTAACGTCGTCTTATTTTATCGCGTTTATGCACGAGCAAAACCAAATCGAGGTGTACATTGATCTTTAATTGGGACGACATCCGTGCCTCATTCATAATACGTAATTTATGATGATATGTGAACACTTGTTCCAGACGTTTGGTTATTGCTCTGGATGTTTAGTGCGTTGATTGTTTCAGTATAATTTCCACATCTGTGAATTAAAAACGAGTGGGGTTTCAAAACATGCCATTTACGACAAGGGTCGGTGTTTTAGCGCCTTGTCCTGTGTGTTATGATATCTAAACGCTTTTTTCGTTTTCTAAAAAAAATTCTTTAATCCCATAACCCACAGCATCTGACGAAGATCAGCCCATTGTGTTTGTCCCAGGTAGTTGTAAATGAACGTTTACATTTCTCTGTGAAGCAATTTTTTTTAACAATACAGCTGTTTTGGATTTCCTTCTGAAACATTAGATTGGATGATTGTATTTCTGTATCTCGTATCTGATTTAAATTGAGATGTCTTTGGCCTTGGGCATTAGGAATCGATCTCTTTGCCTTTAGCCACTAGAGGGTAGTGTTACTCTTTATTATTTTACTCTGAAACTTTTCTTTTTGTAAATCATTGAATTTAAGACTGAAGAATAATTGGTATCCAGCACGTCCAGGAAATGATCTTGTGTCATACGGCAATCCGCACATTATTGGAACTGTAATTAATATCCCAAGACTACTAATTAATTCTGTGGCATTTCAGATTGTCTGTGAAAGTGGGCGGTTTGTAAAAAACATTCATTGCCTTATTTCTGTAGGTGCCAAGTGTGATTGACTTTATTTTAGGAATGCAGAAAATTCCAGAATTATAATCTGCACAATAACTACATGATGAGCTATTAAAATATCAAGAAGTGATTAATCCTATGTTGGTGAATAGAAAGTAAAAATATGTTGACTGGAGCTTCCTTCAGGAATGAAGGAGAAGAAGAAGAGCAGGATTGTAGAGCACAGGTGTGGGTAAGGAGAACTCAAGACAGAGCATGTGGGAAGGTGGCAGGTGAGAGAGTTCAATGCAAATCCGAGATTTTCCATTCGGGGCCTTCTCTAGCTACACCCCAAAGCTCTGGAATTCAACTCCTCTCACAGTCCACGAGTCAGGCTCCTGGGGTTCATGACTGAGCCCTGGGTTTGATAGGGACATCCTTAATGACGGGGTGATACAGTGTCTTGCGGAACAGAGCCATCTGCAGTCTTCTTTTAAGTCTTGTCAAGACATTTTGAAACTAAAACCGACAGTCGAGACGGCGAGCTTCAACTTGCTCGTGCCCCTTCACGGTTTTCTTGAGCTAAGAAAAGAGGCAAAAGCTGTGATATAAGTAACCATGAAATAATTGGAAGTGTAAAATAAGTAGTAATGTGTACAAAGCTTAGTCTCTTTCACAGCATTCAGGACAGGGACCCCAGATCCTATGGAACTGCTCCAGAGTGCCTGTCTTCTGTTTGTTGTTGTTCCAGTATGTACTTGGAGAACCGTTTTTTCTGAAGTCCTTGAGTTTTTGAAAAGAATTCCCCGTGTGTCTTTGTGAGAACACAGGGTATAGAAGTCGACGTTCGTGTGAACAGCTGATATTCTGCCGTCTCTCGCTCTTAGCTGCACCAGGTTACCCTTATCCTTCAAATCGTAGAGTTTTGAAAACACCCTGTTGAAAATATAGGCAAGGTGACAAACAGGGAATTCCTGAGGGGAAACTCGCACTCTGGCTTTTGTTGCCTCCTAGGGATTCAGGGATTTGACATCATCGCGTGCATGCTGCCACAGCTCCTACCTCAAATCCGTTTAGAATATCCTAAGAGAATCTGACCAGTAGTTCTCAACCACAGCTAGTACAGCTCAGCTACCCTGCGGCGAGATCACTCTCCGGCGGGTCAAGATGTGCGTCTGTGCTCCTCGTCCCCGCAGGCCTGACGAGCCAAGCGAACATGCGGATGGGGATGAAGCCGAAAGCGGGTAGCAGTGAGGAGAGGCTGGGGAAGCGGAAAGCGGCTTCCAGGCAATCTCAGGATACCCCTCAATCCCAGAAGCCACTGGATCGTCCCCTGGCCGCTGGCACGGTCCAGATGCAGACTTTATGGGGGTTGACTCCAAGCCTGGCTGGACAACAGGTATTCCCTCATGTGCCCTCGTTTGCACCCTACATGGAGGATTAAGCACCGATTCAGTCTCCTGGTCAGATGTATTTTTGATGAGATTAAGAGTGATGATTAGAATGCGGCTTTAATTGATATAGGCATCTTTTTATTAATGGTGTGGTGTTTGAGAAGAAAAAAAGAGCCCACGGTACATCTCCCCCACTCAAAAGATATTTAGGGTATATGACGCATTGAATCTCAGTTCTCTTGACAGTTTTTTAAGGCTGATTTTCCACTGTGATGTCATTCCTCTCCTGTAGGGGGCGTGTGATGCAGCGGAGGGCAGGAGCGCCTCCCTCAAAGACCTTTGCCCTGAGGACAAACGGCGCATTGCCAACCTCATCCAGGAGCTGGCCAGGTACTTTACTGTCAACCACAGTATTAATAGAAAGGAACTGAGGTCAGCACATCATAATAATTCTTTACACTTATACTGTGCTCTTCTCGACACTCCACTCAAAGCAATCAAAAAATAGTGCACTAGTATGCTCCCCACACACCAGCTCTCAGTGGGGAGGAGAAGAGAGTGATGAAACTAACTCATAGATGGGGATTATTAGGAGGCCATGATAGGTAAGGGCCAGGATGCTGGGGTAACACCCCTACTCTTTTCGAGAAATGCCCCGGGATTTTTAGTGACCACGTAGAGTCAGGACCTTGATTTAACGTCTCATCCGAAGGACGGCGCCTTTTCACAGTATAGTATCCCCATCACTATACTGGGGCATTAGGACCCATACAGACCACAGGCAGAGCGCCCCCTGCTTGCCCCACTAACACCTCTTCCAGCAGCACCCTAAGTGTCTTCGTGGAGGTCTCCCGTCCAGGTACCGACACCTGCTGAGCTTCAGTGGGTTGCCAGCTGTGAGTTGCAGGCTGATATGGCTGCTGGCACATGTGGGGACAGTTTCATGTTGGGATCTATTGCCCTGTTCTTATAGGGTGCTCAGTTCCAAATACACGTAAGTGTCAATGCATAATAAATCAAGGATTAAAAGCTTCGTAAATTGTGTCCTGTGTGTGTATTTTAGTTCAGTGAATGCTTGTGTACAGCCCTGTGCTCTGCCTGGCTGTTCTGCAGGGTGAGCGAGGAGAAGGATGAGACCGTGGAGAGACTGAGAGTGGAGCAGCAGACCTTTGAGAAGAAGATCCAGCAGCTGGAGGGGCAGAACCAACTCATCATTCAGGAAAGAGAGAATATCCTTTTACACTGTGTAAGGGTTGGGGTCTGATAAGCATTTAATCTTATAAGCATTTCATTGCACTTGTGTATATGACAAACGAACCGAACTGATTTCAGTCTTTCAATTCCAATTCTTTCCTCAAGCCCATTTCTGATTTCAATTCAGTGAATGTAAAATAAAGAATTCCATCTTGGAACTGGATTTAAAGAGGTAATTGGAATAGAAAAACTGGAATTGACCTCATCCTATATTATCAAGTATAAAACTGGGCCTGATGTTGCTTCTTTGGCTTGCAGGGCTAAGGGGCTTGTTAATGTTATAGCTATGGTTTTTGCTATTCTCGCATGCAGTGCTACTGGATGGGCCAGTGATGGTGTACTTTCTGACGGCAGGCTACCTTTTAAATTGTGATTTGTACTGTATACGTCTCCAGCAATGTCTCTGCTGAACTGTCTCATTCTAAATTAAAATAACTAGAAGCTATTTGTAAGTGAGACTTACTGTTTAGGCATAGACATCTGCAGAGGCGCTTTTGCTGTAGCTTTAATTGCAAAACAAAATTAAATGATAACATTACTTTCTTTCTTTTAGGTGTTCGGGTTTACCTAGACACCCGTGTATTGATTTAAACTGCTTACTCAGTCTTTTTAACGCTACATCATGAAGTAATCCAGACACTGGAAACACTGCTAAAGAAGCATTATTTAATACTTGCTGCCTGACTGAAAATATGTTGGTATTAAGCGAATTTAATATCTAGAAAGGTCTTTTGATTTAACTGAGACTGGACATCAAAATGGCACCTGTTGCTAGATCAGTTTGTTTCTCTTGGGTACTGTTTAAAACAATTGCATACTTCTGGTAGAAGGGATGGGTTGATAGTCATACAGCAGCTTGTCTTTCCTGTATCAGGTTTTAAATCATTTGAATGAATGGCTATATAGCTCTTGTCTAACCTTTCTCTGGTAATGGTGCTTCTATACAGGTCACAGGTTCTATACAGATATGATTTAAAGGATTTAGTGATGTTGAGTCCTCTGCGCTATATCTCAGTGCTACCCTGTGCTCTCCTGAATTATTTTGCCTTTACTCTACATGCATGTGTTTACTGCACAAACACGACAGAGCACACACACTGGACATTATCACCTGGGGCCTTCTTGGTAGGGAGATGCATATCTTTGAACTGGGGACATGGGAGCCATTTTATTTTGATCTGGATGTTCTGGTAACTATTCATAAACTCAAGAATTCAGATCTATTGATATCAGAATTGCTCCAATCCAATTGAAGATCTCCTCTTTCCTCAGGTGAAGAGCAGTGTAGAGGACCTTTAGAGAATGAGGGGTCAAAGCTGAAAGAAAATGCTCTCCACCCTGGGTGAAAATGAATGATTACATTCTGAAAACACAGTTTTAAAACTGGACATGTTACCTAAATATGAAGCAATAACAAAAGCAGTTCATGGATATACAACAAAGTTTATTTGTATTATTTCCATATTTCATCAATTCTCTCCATCTAAACCAATATCTTAAAAATACCAGTATTTTGGTAGAATACATTTTGGCTGGGCCTGCCATTGTTTGTATCAAGCTCAGCCAGCTAGGTTTGAGGATATGTTTTCTTTAAAGTTTAACCATGGGTTTTATCTTTATATCAGAGCTAAACTATAAAAGTTTCATTTGCATGTCATGAAATCTATTGACATCAATAGATATGTAGATGGAGGGATGCTGGTCTCATTTTTCATTTATCTTAAAGCAACATCGACAATCATATTAATATACAAGGTCATCATTCCGTGGGGAGCAAATTGAAGAATGGATTCAACATCTCTTGAGAACAGTACTCCAGAAGAGTATTGTCTAATTAGCTTTTCTTCTAAAATTAAGTAACACCCTGAGTTGGATAGTATCTTGTGATTGCACTTGTGAGTATGTATTCTCATGCTTGGTGCACCTCACCTTGCTTTTCTTGAATCTCCTCATCATTTATGTGAAGTGGTCACTAAAGTACATGATTCTAGTCCCACTGCCTTCTTGTGCTCACTTTTTTCAGTTTTCTGTCTTGTTACACTCATCACCCCTTAATCATTAAGAGCTGGAATTGGTCCTTCGGCCCTTAAGCTTGTAGTTATCTCTGCTAAAAAATCAGTACAAAGATTCCAGCCTGCTCAGTCATTTTCAGCCAGTAACTACCTTACCTTTTTTGGCAAAGGCTCTAGAATAGGAAGTTGTTATTGTTACAAACTCACTTAGCTGCAGATAATCTGTATGAGCCTCTTCAGTCTGGGTTCAGATCGATGAATAGAACAGAAACAGCTCTTGTTAGGATTACTAATGATCTGCTAATGACTGCTGAGTTAGTTTTTATGTCTGTTCAGATGGACCTCAGTGCTGCTTTTGATGCTGTCTATCATACTGTCTTGTTCAGGGCTGTCCAGTGCTGGTCCTGGAGGGCTGGTTCAGAAGAGCAAGTCTCAGCAGGTTTTTTAGATCTCTTTGAAGTACCAGTGCCTAAAGAGTTTGGGAGAGGCTGCAGTATTAGTCCCATTAAGCCACTATTGAGCTCATTCAGCTTTTTAAGGAGCTAAAACCTGCTAACACCAAGGCCTCCACTACCAGGATTGCCTATCTATGGTCTTGCTAAATAGGATCAAGAGGGTTGTTTGGAACTGCTTCATTGTGTTTTAAATCTTATCCAACTGAAATAAAACTACAAAGTTGGTCATATGTGGCATCCTGTGAGGATGTTTTTGGTTATTCCTTTTATTAACTAAGTTGCCTTAGGTTCTGATTATTTGTATATATTCAAATGACAACAAAGTAGTTACTATGAAATCTGACGTTAGTCAAGCAACTATTGTGCCGCACGGCTTACACTGCACACTGATGTTAAAAAATGGATGCAGCAGAACTTCTCTCATATAATCTCTGAGCTCTCACTAAACCAAAATTGTGCAGACTGGCTCCCCAAATCAGTAACGCAGTGTCTCAACTTTAGGTTGACTAATTATTGTCCTGGAGTCAGTTGAAGTGCCGGGGAATCTTGGCGTCCTCTTTGATCGGACTATGCTTTTGAAGCTGGTGTTTACATGTTGAGAGGGTGTATGTTTTTGCTTTCCTGCAGGAATGCTAATGTATGCCTTTCGTCTTCTATGTTTGATTTATATTATGTTCTTACCCCGTGGCTTCCTGTGAGTTTCAGAATAAACTTCAAAACATTGCTGCTGACATGTGAGGCCCTGAACAGTTTGTCTCCTGATTTCATTGTTGAGCTGTTAATTTCTATACACATGCATGTTATTTGTGCTGTGTGGACTCGAGACTTTTCCAGTTCCGAACTGAGGCTGTCAACACAGTGATGCTTTCCTTTTCTGTTGTTCCAGCATAAAACATACGTCAGGGACTTGCAATTCAGTCAGCTCTTTCAAATGCTGTCTTAAAATTTACTTTTATACACTTAGTTTTTTTTTATAAAATGCTTTGCATTTTTTGTGAAAGGTATACAAAATGCTAGCAAAGTACATTTCATGGTATTTGAGCTGCACTGATGTATTGCAACATATAGATGGCAGTGTTTACTTGTGTTTTCTTTTTTTCACTGGCTTTTGCTCTGTGATATTGGCTGTTACAGGGAGATTTCACATTTTCTGTGGCAGAATACAAGTACTTTTTGAAACGTGCAGAGAAATCCAAGCCTATAAGGTGTAGGTAATCTTTAAAGTGCTAACACTCATTTCAACTGCCTGCTTTGTTTCTGGTTTGTGCTTAGATTATAATGGCATTCAAAATGAAAGTAGTAAGGGATTCTTGAGTTACGGGATACAAAATGCAGAAAAAATATTAAACATTTTCATGGATTTGTGTCCAAAGGTATTTCTTGGTTAAAAAATAACATAGACTTGAAAATATATGTATCCAGTTGTTTTCGTAACCTTGCACTGTATCATATCGGGCCTGCTTAAAAACTCTTTCAGCGACTGCTAGTTTTTGGCTGGCGGTTCTGAAATCTCAAAGCGCCACTAATGGAAGTACAGCCTTTCCCTCTGTGGCAGCAGAACGTAGTGAAAGCAGCCTCCTCACACAAAATGAAAAGGACCTGATGAAATGGTGCTTTCAAATCAAATGGGGTGTTTACAAAACATGCTAATGGCAGTGGCCTGATCCTTTTATGTTCTGAACCAACCAGGGGATGATTGTGTGACTTTGCAATTTTCTATCAATCAATCAGTTCTTCTTGTCATTTCTTAATGGTGTGCACCATCCCCAGCCTTTCTGCCGTGCCAGTTTGAAATTCAATATAATACAGGTCAAGAGTAATTAAGGCAGTGTAAGTATTGGTGTAGTGCTGGTGTGCAACGAGGCAATACAATTTAATAGACCAAATTAAATTAAGGTAATTTACACTAGGACTGCCAAACTGAAGATGCAGGTCTCAATGCGGTGCACTTAAACTTTCAAGCATTAATACAGGGGGAAAAAAGTTTAAAAGTTTGAATGGCTTTAAACTGTCAAACTCTATACAGATCAGATGGTTGATGTTTATAGAGCAGGTGACACTATGCATAGTATGGGTTCAAGGTAATTTTGCAGTGCACACCTTCTCAAAAGCACAAAATATAATCAGAATTAATTACTAGTCTGTGTCTTTCCTTCCTATTTTCCACAGAGAAATTTTAAGATGCAGGATTATAAAGCCCTAATTTGCTACAAATAAAACTGTGTATAACTACAGTATATATATTCCTCTTCTCTGCAGTGAACTGAGAAAGTTTAAGGCTTTTTTATGCTTGGGAAAAACAAGATGCCACATCTCTAAATCTTCTCTAAAGTACGAATAAGAGGAACATGACATTCATGTAGTAGAGGGTTTCAAAAGGCAGATTTGTTTTTGTGTACGTTGGAAATAAGGCCCTTCTCTTAAGATCAGGCAAAGTTTGGATCTGCACAGCCATCTTTTCTCATTCTGTTGATAGGCCGTTTTATTTTGTAAGGATACAAAATCATTTTGTTTATCCATCCAAGTGTGCATGACGGCTTAATAGTCAGACATTAGAAAACACAAATCCTCACAGAGCATTGCTAAATTACGGAAGAGCATTGCTGCCACCAAGGAAAACAAATCCTTGCACTTACCTTGTAATTATGAGAGTAATTCTTGTGTACTTTGTGAGCACGTGATGGCACAATTGTCATATAATACCTATATCGCTATGTGTATTGTATGATTGCACATAGAACCGTTCATAACGGAACCATCATTGCTTTGTTCTCTAAATCCCACAAAACTGGTCCTCATGCTTTTAATGATTATGTTCATATATGCTAAAAAATGCAAGATTTCATTATGACCAAACCCCAGTGGAAAGTAGATCTGTACAAATTCTGCAGCTCTGGGTATTGACACAATCGTTAAACCAAAAGTGCCAGCCAAGTTCAGGGTAACTTATCGATGTGTTCAGTGCACAATGTAACAGGTTGTACAGTAAATACACTGAAGTAATCATTGCTGTCTCGTAATTACAAGAGAAGGGGGCAAATTTCTTTTTCTCTTGGTGGCAGCAATGCACTTCCGTAGTAAATGAAGTTTTTTGCTGTTAAACGTGGAAAGACCAAGCTTGTATATGCTTAAATTGTTCCATATTTACTCTTACATAGTGCAGAAGTTGTTTCTTTGTCTTTACGATTACTTCTATTGTCAGACTTCCAGTGTTATTTCAGTTAGTAGTCACATCTTTTGTGACCGGAAGTGTTTAATTTGTTCCTGGCAAGACAACTGAACAAAGAACACCAACCCTGAGAAGAATTTGATTTTCATCCCGAGCTGCTGCTTAAACTTTCTCACTCCTGCTTTTTATACAAATTTATACTCATGTCTAGAACACTACTAAAGCTAGCAAGGCTAAACAAACACAAATGGATGTGGTTGCAGTTTGCCAAGATCATCATTTAAACTTTGCTATAATATTCACTTGGTGAACTTTTCCCCATCAAAGGCTTCGCTTTTTTTCTTTGTTCAGAAATAGTTGATAATTAAGTCTGAAAATGTTTAATGCGTAGTTTGATTTTAGAGTTCAAGAGAATCTTGTTTGGCTTTCATTGAAGAGTTATGTGACACTCTGTCAAAAGGAAACAGTATGTTGTCCAGCATGTTGAAACCTGGCCTCACTGTTAAGGGGATTTTAGAAATGTACTTTTGTATGGCCTGAGTGGTGTGCTTTTAGTGATTTTGTGGCAGTTCTTGTGTCAGTAGGAAAAACTGGGGATGTGGATCAAAGTGAATATGGTTCTAAAGGAATAGATGATGGAAAGAACAAAGAATGAGGATGTGTAGGTTTATCATTGCAGTAGTATTATCTTTTTAATTCTCTGCAGGCAGTCAGTTGTCTTGTTTCATTTTTTATTCCTGGATAGATTTTGTGGGGTGCCTGAGTTTAGCTGAGTCCTGGCAAAGTAACAGAAGCAGCACTTTGACCAAAAACTTTGTTGTCCCCTTACTACCTTTAGAATATGGGCTCATTTTCACATTTTCAAACAAAACTGAGACAAAAAATGACAAAAAACCATATGAAGGAAATGTGCTCTGGGTACAGGAAGTCTATACTGAGTATCAAAAGACACTTATCACTCATGTAATGAGTTCACAAAATTAATCAAGAAAAAATTGTTTTTGTTGGAGGTGGCTCACCATTTTGTTTAAAAGGCTTGACATAAGTAAATTCATTATGCTGATAATCCTGTTGAAGATAAATGTTTGATTAACAAGTGGTTTACTGAGAAGGTAACAGGCTTGTAGCAAGTCAAGCTGTACATGCCACCAGGTGGAAGATTCTTTCCCATTCCTAGTTTAGAGTGTGGAGAAACGTGACTTTTCACTGGTCTCCAAGAGTGACATGCCACGCATCATCCATATGGCTCATGTCTGGTGAGAAAAACATCCACAACTTAACCGTCATATCATGAAACAAGTTAGCCATGTTTACACACGTTTTTGGAAGATGTGCATTGTTTTGCTGGAAAATGGGATTGCTAGGACTCAAATGAGCATAAGAGCACTTGAAAAATGGTCTTATTGTAGATTAGACCTTACTCTAACTCGTGGCAAAGGTGTTGTTCCCTTGAGGAATGGGACGATTTTGTTCTTGTGTTTTTGTTGTTCACCAAATTTGACAGATTAAATCCACTTTATCGTCTGTGTTCATTCAACTCTTTCACTCTCTGGGTGATTGAGTGCCAATGCAATAAAGGTGCTTGAGTGTATCAAGGTTGGTCATGAATGATCAATTAATCAATGGTATACCAAAAACCTTTGATCAATATTCAAAGTCCACATACGTCTTCAATCCATGAAGAAATAGATATTTATTTTGATGCTCATTTTATAAGATGTTCTCTCTCCTGCTGTTAATAAATGGCAGTGGTTCCTGCTAGTTAAGTTTTCTACAATCTCGTTATATATGAAATTAGTTTTAAGGTGAATTTGTGGCAACCTGGATTAATCACTATCCTATGTATTACTGTAAATAACAGATTATACTTTATTCTTGAAGCAGCAAATTTGAAGATGGTTCTTCAGCATGTATTTTCTGCTTGGAATCAATCCAGGTTTTAACACCAGTAATTCTGGGATCAAGATGCTTCACCATTAATAATATCCAAGTTCAGAGTGGGATTAAATCCTTTTTGTGCTGTGCTGCAAGCGATCATGTGAAGCTGTGAAATTCGCAGACCTTGGGGAAGGTTGTATCTGCATTTTGGTTTGAAGTTATTAATGTTTTGCCTACGTTATTAGTTGTTTTTGTGATTCTAGTGTACACTTTTCTTTTCCTTAGATATGCTAAGTGTCCTCCAGATAAAGAACTGCCTCACACACAGAAAACAGTTCTTTACAGTCCCGAACACAGGCCTTGACTAATGTGGAATAAAGCCTTCTGCATGACTAATTTCCTTTCCTTTTACACTTCCCAGCCTGTAGATGTTGAGAATTCTAAACACAAGCTGTATTTGCTGGCATAGTTAATACAACAGATAACAATGTTAGGGGAAACAACAACAGTGACTAAAGCAGAACACATTATAGGAAATGGAGCAAGAAATGCATTAACAGGAGAATGCAGATGCTCTCTCAGAAGAGAACAAATACTTTAAAGAAGCTTTGTCTTGATTGCTGTCAGGCTTACCCTGGCTGCTGCTCTGTGGGGTGAGCTAGCATTGGCCTAGACTCTGCTCCCACCACCTGTCACTCAACACCAGTTGCCATGGACACCAGCTGACAGGAGACCCAAATCACCTGGAGGCAATTACCATCTCTCCTGTCCGGGTGATTCAGGGATGGTTAAGGACTGCACAGACTCCGTTATACTCTAACAGTGGCACTAGCAGTTGTCTGGGAGTTGTATGGGAAACCCACTTGCAGGACAAAAGGCGAATGAAACCCAGGGGAACTTTAGGCAGGCTGCAGTGTGGCGCGTCACGCAGGCACAAGTTCAAAGCTGCAGGCGGGATGGTGGTGGAGCACACAAAGCAGAGAGTGCGGGTGAGCAGGAGACCTGCAGAGACGCTAGTGAGATGGAGACAAGTGAAAGCACTGGGGGGGGGGGCAACTGAGAGGGATGGTCAGGCAGGTATGAAGTTGTAGCTCTTAGCTCTGGAGGTTCAGGAGTCAAGGGATCAGGTTCGAACACAGGGGGATGTAATAACCTAACAGTGATGTAACAAAGCGAGATCAGGAATTCAAAGCAACGCACAGGAGAATAGAGACTAAGAGTTCAGGCTCTATAACAGAGTCCAGAGCAGAGGCTGAGCAGTCCCTCAGTTTTCCCAATTCACTCGGAGAGGCGAGATGGTAAATGCCTCCAGGTGATCTCGGTCTCCTGTCAGTTGGCGTCCATGGCAGTCGGTGCTGACTGACAGGTAAGTGGAGCAGAGACTTGCTGCTAGGCCAATGTTAGCATGCCCCGCAGAGCAGCAGCCGGGGAGAGCCCGGAAACCCTTCATTTGTGCACAGTGTGTCTCCATGTTCATTGTGAGCTTTGCCAGCAGTGGTTCTCTGTTTGTGGTCTGATCCTGTTGCACTTTGGTGTGTAATTGTTCAGATACATGGGGTGCTGCTGAATAGTTTTTAAAATCTTTGAGTAATCAGTTCTGTTAACTAGGACTTCCTTCTAGGGTCTTCCTTTTTAACTGCATGCCCAGCAGAATTTTGAAAACTTAAGTGGAATGTCCTCTCAAGCAATGATCTGCAGCCCTGGCAATATGGGCTCTTGTGAGCTTCATGCCGTCCATTGCGTATGTAATTGAACTCGTTTGCTTGCCTGGATTCTTCTTTTTGGTGTAGCACCTTTAACCTTGCAAGGACTGAAGCGCTTTAGGAAGATTGTCACCCCAAAAAAACCCCAAGACTATAGTGCGTTAGCTCCACTGCATTTGTAAGTAATATTATTGAAAGTGTATCAAAGAAGGAGAGATTTGTTTGCGATGTCTGTGTTTTAAATTTCAAAGAAAAACTGTCAGAAGCGTGCTTCTGGAATCTACCTGTCCTCCAGCCCGCGGAGAATGAGACACCCACAGTCTTCTCTTGATTGAAATGTTGATTACTTACTTTCCCCTTTTCTTTTACCCTCTTCTAATGATGAAGTATCTCTCTGCATGGTAGCTGGTATCTAATTGAGATGTCCTTGAACAGCCAAATCCCAGCAAGAGTGAGCTCTGTCACATTTGTGAAACAAAGGGTGCTTGTCTGATGGATACATGCTGATATGGATTTGAAGGCAGTGTTCCTCCTTACGGTTTTAAAATAATTATTCATATTACAGGAGGCTGATGTGGAATGTGCCCTGCAGCGATAATGCCAAATCTATATGTATTGCTTATGAAGTGTTTTATCTATAAAGCAACATGGTGAGAAAGAAGAAAAAACACCTGGGAATGTCAGCATTCTAAAGATCTCCCTCAGTGTAATAGTGTGGTTTAATGCTGTATTTCAAAATAACTTAAAACTGGCGCTGAATTGTGTCTGATTGCTTTAGTAGTGAACTGAAAATACTCTTAAATAACAAATGGTTGTTAGAATAGGCACACTCTCACTAAATAATGAAGCTGGAGTGGAGCTGAATTACAGAATGGAAAATAAAGTGTTTCATCTTGGCTGACTCCTATCCAGAACAAAGACCACTCGGACCAGTCGTTGAAACCAGTATGCTGATGAAGCTGTAGCGTATGCTTACTAAGATCCAGATATATATGGAATCATTGCGGTCTTTACTGAGGTGTACAAGAAAATGTGATTGTGTAATGCATAAACAACTGAAGTCCTCCATCAAGCTCTCAATGAACAGTTCCAAACTATGGCAATTGATTGAAAGGCTCTAAAGAGTGTTGAATATTTCTTATCACCTTAGAAGTCATATCTCAATAATAGCTGACATCAAGAAAGAGTTCCAGTATGTTCTCAAATATGCACATGCAGCCTTTGGGCCCCTGAGGAAAGTGGTGTCTGAAGATTGTGACATCATATCTCAAACCAAGATCAATTTGTTGTGATCTTTACCTTACTTTGTACAGCTGGGATTTGGACAATGTATAGAAAACATCTCAAGGTACTTGTATCTCGAGTATCATCAGCACTGTGAAAGTTCTTTTTAATAGAGGATAAGGAAAAAATCATTAGTTTCCTCTCACAATCAAACACTATGTGCATTGTGTCAGTGATCAGTGAACGTCTTTGGGCTGCCAGCTGTGTGGATGTCCAGCTGTCTTATACTATGGCGTACTATGTCAACACCAGCTCATGGAAGGCTATTGCCTAGATCCAGCTCCAGTGGAGGATGGATCCTGCTGTGAGCATCTCAACAACCTCAAAACCATAGAACAACAGCACCAGAAGGTTAAATGGTAACATCAGAAACATTGTGTTAGGGACCAGATCATTACTCCAAGATGACCTTTTCTACTTGGGAACACAGGCCCGAAAGGCTATTTGGCTATTCCTGGATTGACCTTCTGGGTTGTCTTCTAAACCTGCAGAAGAGGTGATTGTGAAAGACTTTCTTGACCGTGAGGAATACCAAAGGGGTGAAACTGTCACCAGTCAGTCCGCTTAACAGAATGCACCAGTGTGCCTTAGAGAACCTGAGATTTTAAATGAAAAAGGAAAGCTATCAGCAGTTAGGGAGTCATATGAAATTGAGAGACTGGATTGTGTTGGTATCTTTCCTAAGTTCAAAATCGGAAGCATGGGTTAAACAAGATATTTCCATTGCCTCTTAAGTCACTCGCACTGGTTGTCCTTTTCCTTAACTCCTCCTCACGCCTGCAGCAGCAGTACAGGGAATGTCAGGAGCTTCTTGCCCTCTATCAGCAGTACCTTTCCCAGCAGCAGGAGAAACTCCACCGCTCCCTCTCCCAGCTCAGCCACTCACAGTCCCACCAGCAGGCCAGCTGCCCCGCGTCCTTGCCACGGCCTTCTCCACAGGTTAGATCTTTGTTTCTCTTTGGTCTTGTCGTAACTATCCATGTTCTCCAAGAATATTTTCGTTTTCTTGATACTTTTTTTTCCTGTGTATTCTTATAGTTTTTATTTGACGTTTTGCCCTCTGTGTTAAAAATTCCCCAAGAGGCTGTGATAATTAGAACAAGTTGCTTATTGCCACTATACCCAGACTGGTGTGTCTGAAAACATCCGATTTATCTTTTGGCCTTTAGATTTTTGATAGTTCTTTTTCCATTACATTCCTTTCTGTCACAATGAGATTATCAGTGATTAATTCCCAAACTAATTATTCAATTGAATGCCTCACCAGGCACTGAGAGAAACTGTCATACCTAGGATTGTAGGGTAAACTTGAGACCTTCCGTCTAGTTTTCATCTGGAATTGACTCGTCAAGATAGCTGTCCTGTCTAGAACAGAAATGATTAAACCTAATTAAATAGCAGGCATTGATGGCATTTCCATGCTTGAGTAGAGTTATGTTTGTGCCATTTTAAATGACCAAGCCTGGAAACAATTCATTAGTACCATTGCATTGTTTTTCAGGCTTTGGGGCTCATTTACGTAGTTGGCATATTTGCCAAGTTTACTTCTCGGGAAAGCAGCAGAGATGTGTTTTCTTTACGAACTTAAATTAGATTGGACTAGAAGTTGTTTGATTTTATTTATGGGCTTTAAAGTCGACAGGTGGTTAAGTGTGCAAAGTCAAGGTTAGTGCACATTTTCTTCTTATCTGTTTTGTGATGTACCTCAATAGTAATGGCAAAGCGGTGTTCAAACTATATAATTCTTGCAAAGGGAGAATCTCTGAGACATCCATAGTGTAGTGCATCAGTGCGGTATTTTTAATGATCAGTAATGACAAATTGAGGCCATAAAACGTATACAGCTTCTACTTTGACTTTGAGATGAAGGGAAGTGTCATTTTTCTGAGGGTCGCTTGTCTTGTAGACTTGCTGGACGTGCAGCTGTGCTTGTTGCTTTGCTTTTAATTTCCTGCGTCTCTCCACTGACCAGACGCTGTCCTGTCTTGATTGCTTTGAGCTGCAGTGATTAACTGCCTGGCCGTGTCTCCGAACTCACATTAGTAGCACAGCTTGATAACATTAGAAATTTAAATGCAGCACATTCTTGTGTGAGGTGCATCAATCTCTCAATCTGCCTGGGCTGTCTGTATGTATCTGTCCCTGTCCTGTGCATTTTACTGGGTGTTGGGGGGGAGGGAGAAGCTAAATTAAGAGTGGAATTTTGGCCTTGAATGTTTGCTACTGGTGGACATAAAAATGCTAAAGCTATGAGCATTATTAATCCTGTTCTTAACAGGTTATCCAAAATTGTAGGTGTTTTTTTAGTACCCAACTTTACACACAGAAAATATCTTGACGGCTATTTTTTTATTTATTTAGAATTCCCAGTTCTTTCTTGTTTGCCCACTATTTGGAATAGGTGACTTTTTCAAGTCTTGGCCCACCTTTGAAGACATCGCAGAGAGTATAGCCCTGTCCTGGAGGTTCAGAGCTGATTGGAGGAGGGGTGTGTCCCCAACAGATTGCATTGCCTACCCGTAGGGGCCACTGTCACTGCGAGCCGAGAGACCGCTGGGCAACTCATCTTCCTTTCGGCGGCTCTCGGACACTTGTGCACCACTGCCTGTCGAGTCCTGGTCGCGTCACCTATTGACCAGGTTAATACCTGGAATCGCAGAGCTCAGTTTGCACGGGGGTGATCACCTTTACTGGTCGAAAGACTCTGGATACCCCATCACTGCCTTTATCCATTTCTCACAGAAAGTTTATTTCACATGTAGAGCCACTTAGCCACTCTGCTTCTTGGTAAACATGATCAGTAATTAGTCATATTTATTAAATTAATATTCCGGTGTGCAACTTTATTTGCATTGTACCCTCAGAAATCTGAATGTTTGCAAAAACTCTTTGACATTCAGATAGTTAGACAGTATTTAGACAGTGTAATGCAGGATCAGTAGTAAAATTTATTTAGCAGAGTGTAAAATGGGCTCAGATGTGATTGTATTCAAATTTTCATAAGGAGGCAGGTTGTTTTTGTTGTTGTTCTGAACCAGAAATTAAAAACATGCCTTATTAAAAAGCATTTGAGCTCATCTGACTGATATAACAGCTTTGTGTCCATTTTAAATGATGCTTGTGTGAATCAGACATTTTGAAGGAAAAAATTGTAAATGGTAAAGAGGTAAAAAGAGTGGTGAGTATACCTAAATTGACTTTGAATAGCCAAAAATAGCCCTCCGATCATCAACCCAATTAAAAACTCCCGGACTCACAACTGCATTCCATTGGTGCTTCCCTGCCACCCTAACACCCTTTCTATCCCCAGGACCATTAACGACAACTTCCCCATCTTACAGGGTGATCTTGCAGAAAATGCCCAGCTATCTACACTGGTAAAACAGCAAGGATACAGGGAGACTGTTTCAGGGAACGTGTCAGGGCTGTGAGGATCTTCTAACGGCCATGATCATACTGATCTCTCTGTCTGCGTCCTCACTGAGCGGTTTGAGAACTCCATTTGCAGAAAGACATCCGAAACCAAAATTATCCTGAAACTAGGAGCACATCTTCCCCTGACAGACGCCTTTCATTCTAATCCTTTCTACCTCTCTTCACCTCACGACCTCACACCACCTGAGTGCCGATACTGCTTCTCTCCGTCTCCTGCCTCCTCTCAACTACTGTCTTTAGTTCTCCCTTGCTTTGTCAACTGCAGGTTTTCCTCTCTCCCTCACACCTGAAGAAGGCTTCACAGCTGAAAGGTTGTGTCTCTTTTCTTTTCAGCATGGAATTAACTTTTACTTGTTCCTTTGCTGCCTACACATGCTGTTGTAGCTACCTACTTGATCAAGTTGACTTTGAGCCTTGTTAAAGTCATTTTTGATCTGATTTTAAGAGGTGATAGTATGTGAACTATACAGACTGTTTCAGGAATGAATATATTGCGTCCTCACTTCATCTTTTGATCATTCAGTATTCTGTATTTATATTTATATTTATATTTATATTTGTGATAAACAGGTTTCAGAAATTGAATGTTGCTTTTCAGTCACTAGTATGTACGGTAAGGTAAGGTTTGGAAATATGCCAGTCTAAGTTGTGGCCATGGGCTGGCCCTGGGCTAGCGTAACAAGAGACTCTATTCTGTCAGTTACTGACTAACTGCCTGTTAGGTCAGAGATGTAAAAACTTGAACAACACTCCTCTCGGAACCACCTCCAAGTTTCTTGTTTGCTAGGTCACAGTGCCTAGTTCTCTCTCTTACTCCTGTACTCTGCAGTGATCCTTCTCATGATCTAACCTTCTTATCTTCCCGGTGACAAATCTGACACCAAAACTTTGCTGCAGTAGATCAAATAGGTTGTAGTTCTGTATGAATTGCACTCTCTCCGTCTCATGCAGTGAAACAGCAAATGAGGAGACAAACCCTTTGATCTACAAACCTTTTGTCACTATAGGACTGAAAATGCCTGAAGTGATTGCAGCTTCCTTCTAAGTTTTATAACCCTAGTTCACCAACACATACTGTACATGTTGCTCTGGGTTGTGATATGTGATATGCTGCGTGCTGATTTTTTTTTGCCAGGCTGCCTCTTGCCAGCAAGCCAGTGCACCTAACAGCCCTTCTCCTCAAGCCACTTGAGTAACTTAAAATGCATCAGTAAACTGTGCTGTAAGACGTCTTCGAGCAACATCTAAGCATTACGTTAAATCCTAAAATCAAGGTTAGGCGATTGATCACCCCAAGGCATGCGCGTACACTGACTTGGATAAATATTTGCAAATGGGTGATAGAACTTTATCGAAGCCAGTTTAAAGAACAGAGTGGGGAAAACTGTGAAACCCCAGGGTAACCCTATAGAATGCATTTCCTGTTCCCAGCAGTGCTCCCTCAGCTGTTCGCCTCATACCTGCCCTCCGCTGTACTGTAGTTGTCGTTTCCAGCTGCACGGGTGAAGGTGAGCTCGCGCGGCAGATATCGGTGCACCCTCACCTTATTTACTTGGCTGTGAACCAAGCAGGGGAGCCGAACACTCTTCTTTTGTACTCCACTGCAGCTCATTAAAATCCGGCGTTATCCCCAGGCTGCTCTTCACAAGCCACTTCCCAGACAGGGGGAGTGCAAACCTGTCAACCCAGCGGCAGGAGCAGCAGACGCAGGGATATGCCGACGTGCAGAGTCAGGAAGCCAGCTTGCCCTCCCAGGGTTGTTTAAACACTTTAGCATGCAGGATAACAGCCACTCATTTGTCTTATTAGTCCCCAGGACACTTCAGATGGAGCAGTTGACATGCCGTCACTACTGCCTGTCTGTAATTTTACTCCCAGTCGCAATGTGTGTAGGTAGCCCTCTAAATGAGGGCAGCTTTTTCCTCTGGAGGATGGCGTTTTTAAAATTATTATTCAGCTGTGGAATGAAATTTGCTATTAAGTGAAGGCCGGAAATTCATTTCTGCCTGCTAGGGCTCCAGAGTGACTGACAGCGCTAACCTGATGTTTCATGTCAGGGGTGAACCAAACAAGCCTAGTGTCCTGTACTAGGCTCTCTTAGGCCAGTCATACATGCTTGCCTTCAATTCTATGGGCGGCACAACAGTGGGGCAGCGGCACTTCACAGTTATCAGGAATGGGGCATGGATAGCCAACCTCCTGCTGATGCTTTAGTAAACTGGCTGGTTCAGTGGCAGTCGGTGTGTTACAGTGCCGTAAGTACAATTTTTTTTTCTGTACCGCCCCTCAGACAAAGATGACGAAGCAGGAAAGCAATGTTCTTGTTCAGTAAGTTGTACATTATCTTGAAAACCCTTTTTAATGAGCCCTGTGAATATACGAGCCAGAGGACGCCAATCGGCCCATCTTTACCATTTGGTAGGATAGGATAAGAGTTTATTTGCCATACGTTCATGCACGTTGGGATTCATATTCACGCCGTTCTCTCTGGAAATGAGCGGTACAATAGACATCATACAAGAATAACCATCACGCACAACATAGCACAACAACATACAATGGGTAGTACGGAACGATAAACACACAGAGCAATAGATACGTGACAGCAGAGTGCAGAGGTGCATGCAGTTAGCTGTTAAACGCATGTGCGCTGTGAGTAGTTAATTGATCCAGGGATCTCAACCAGCCATTTAGGGAAGAAACGAGAGTATTGGCTTCGACAATACGGCTGGGCAGCTTGTTGCAGACTCCCACAACCCAGTGAACTTGTCAGCAGTGGGAGCCATCCTTCTTTTAGTCCTGTTTTGAGAACACTTTCAAACCATTAAGTTCCATTTTCAACTATCCTTGTGAATGACATGGATTCCATTGTGTCTGGTAGGTTTTAAACTTTCTTTTGATGCGATCCGAATATCGTTTCTCGTGTTTTGTCTCTTATAATATCAGTAAGGGGTTTCCCAGTAGACTTGTGAAATCTCGTGAATCGTATCTCATGAAACAGGTGCTTTATCATCTGTAAACCAAGAACAAGGTTTTCATTCTTACATCTGATTTTTTTTTGTTCAAAGTTGTTCTGGGTATTTCAATATCAATCTTAGGAAAAGGTGGTTAATCTGTATCCGAGTTTGTCCGGAAAGCTCTTCTGATGACTGTCCGTGTCAATTTGGTTTTCCCTTCTGGATTTTCAGCCCCCCTGTGATGAGCGCCGCACTCCTCCTGCTCCCGGTGTGGCTCTGGATGGGTCCTATCTTGGTTTGCGTCCTCCAGGGTGGGGGGCAGCTTGCAGGGGAGCGGAGGGGGCGAGTACCCTGGGGGCCTCCTCTGTCGCAGACCAGCACCGGTCAAGCACTAGTGGGAGGCAAGGCGATGCCCTTTACCTTCCATTTTCATCGCGGGGCCAGGAAGGGGGTGGACCTGCGGAGGAGCCCCCAGGACAGGCTTGGGGGCCGCAGACGGGGGGCAGCGTGCCTCGGCCGGGACGGCCCGTTCAGGATCAGAACTGCACCGATGGCGCCCCCAGAGGGTCGGGGTCGACCGAGCCCCGCCTGGGGCCCTGCTCTCACCGCTGCAGGGTGGAGAAGGAAGAGGGGGGCCAGGAGAGAGCTCTGGACCGCCACGCTACGGGCCCCGGGGAGAGCCCTTGGGACAGGAGGCGGCAGAAGCTGCTGCTGCAGAAGATGGAGCTGGAGGTGGAGAGGGAGAAGCTGCAGATACTCCTCGCCCAGCAGGAGGAGAAGCTGCTCCGCCAGCACAGACAGCTCCAGCAGTCCCGCCTGGACTACAGGAGGTGGGGGAAAACTGAGATTTCCACTTCATCACACGAATAGGGTGCAGAGAAAAAAAGGTTTTCGTAGAGTAAGCGTTTGCACAGTTACTGTGTTGTTTTCTCAGACCACCGTACTGTAACCTGGTTGTCCATACTTCATGCAATGTTCAGGCTGTTCATTTCAAATGAATGCTCTAGCAATTTCAATTAAAGCGTCTGTCCTGTGGTGGGGGGGGGGGGGGAGAGTATGAACACAAGCTAAAATATTTTTACAGGGTTTACTTTGATTTGAATATTTCTCTAAACAAACCCTGCTGTCTTAGTGAAGAGCTGTGTGTGGATCGAGGCCTGGAGTAGGTAAGGTAGAACTTTTTCCATGCGATATTCCTGGGGCGCCTTTGTGTACGTTTTTGGAAATATTCAAAGGAATACATATGAGCGGTTTCTTTGGCATATTCATGTTAAATAAATCAATTTTGTGTATTTGTGCTCAATTAGATGCACTGTACTGCTGATAAAATGTCTGCGATGTACTTTGCCAGCTTGAAAGTGCTAAAGCTGCCATTCTGAGGGAGGTTTGTAACTTCTGGAGTCACTGTGTTGCTCGCTAATGTGCGGCTTTCTTCTTGGACCCACAAAGTTCTCCGGCTGGGGCTTGAGTCTGTGACGTGATTCTAGTACTCTGGTCAGGAGATAGCTTTCTGGCTTCAGCTCTGCGGGGAGGTAGCAGATTGAGAAATCTTCGGCACCGGGAGGGTGGTGAGGAAACATTCTGAAGGAGGAAATCTAAAGAGACTGGCTGGCTGCAAAAATGATGAGACGTTATCCAGACAAGGTCAGGGGGTGATGCAGGCATTTTCTTAGGGCTAAGGAAGTTTTCATTTATTGCGGAAAAATGACAGATGTGGTACTTCGAAAAAGTGTCTTTGAGTATTCAGTGCAAAACTCAAAAACATTGAAGAAGTCAGTTGCTGCTGGTTATTTTTGTATTTTCAGTGTTGGATATAATTGATCTATTTAAAATTTAAATCATTTAAAATGATTTGAAAGGCAGGATTCTCTTGCTCATCAGGATTATGCCCATATTCCTGAAATGAACATAATTTGGTCACTTTTCAATCTGATTTCCAGTCGGTTTTGTATCTTATAATATCAGTATAACTCGATGCATATGATGAATGTTTTCTTGCCTCGGTTCACTTATGTGTTTTGCTGCCATGTTCGCAATCTGAAAAGGATGCAGTGTTTGTTCACTGAAATTCGTTTGCAGCAGCGAAACATATCAAATCCCACTTGGTTTATAGGCAATCTGGAAAAAAAGAGCACCTATATATGAGTGGCTCAGTCACAGATGGGCCAAGGAAGGCTATTTTTAATTGACTTGGGTTGACTGGAAATTTGAGCGGGCTGGCAGGCACAGATGGACTTGAATTGGAAACTGAAATATTTGACTCCTTGGATTGTAAGGCTAAGCCCACATGCGCTGATCAAATGGCCAGCTGGTGCGGCTTGCGTGACATTCCGGGTGGCATGTTCTACTCCAGCAGCGTGAGTAAGATTGCTCGAGCATCAGTGCAGTGTGAATTATATTGAATGTGCCACTGTTCTGCTGCATTTTGAAGTGGAAATCTAATAAGTAAATTGATTCTTAAAATGTACAGAGCTTTGCAAAAAATATATTGGTGCTTTTAGAGAATATATTTCAAGGATGTAATTGCTGTGCTACAGTACGTGCAGAATTTTAGGAAACAGTGCGTCGACAAAGTACACCGTTTAGGTTACTTTAGAAGACAATGTACCAAAACAATATATGCTGTCTGGGTCGTTAGAATTAGCCGAAAGTAACTGATAAGCTTTGAATAACAAATCTAGTGCTTCTTCTCTCGCTTTATGATGTAATCTGTTTTGTCTTGGGGAAAGGGGAAGTTTTAGAAGGGACAAAGCGCTGAGCTTTTTTACAGCGCAACGTCTTATAAAAACCCTGTACTGCTTGTAACAAATTGAGTCTTTGCGAAGTGGCAGCAGGGCTCCCAATATTGCAATATTGAAATAAAGACCTTACTCAGGTGAGAACTCTCTCTTGTGGCTTCCTTGATAGTTAAATTTCCACGACAATTTGTACGAATACAAATTTGAGAGCTTTGGCTGTAACTCCCTCAGGGTAATTGAAAGTTGAGGAATGGGAGGGAAGAGTGTACTTGGATACCTGGCATTCTAGGCCTTGAAATCAGTGATGTGAACTTCTTAAATCCAGGACTCCCGCTTGGCCAGTCCTGGGATAGGAGACCTTCATGTAAACCCAGGCTGTTGCTGTGTGTGGTTAACCCCTAGTTGGCTCTCTTTCCTCTGGTCCATTGTGATGAACAGGGACACTGTGCTGTGGTCCTCTGAATGAGATGTTCAACTAATTACTGCTTGGTAGTTAAAGGTCCACGGCACTTTTAGAAAGAGTAGGGGGTCGTACCGTGGTGTTCTGGCCAGTTTCCCCTTTGGGTGGGCAGAGTCTGACCTTTCTCACTCCTCCACCTGATCTATTGGTGATCTGTTGTGTAGTGCTGCTGGTGCATCATTTTTTACTATATAAATGTAAGGAAATATTAGTGATCTGTTTTTTTGTAGTACAAAAAGTTGCCTATTATCTTTATGGAAGTGTGAAATTAATAAGTAATTATGAGAAACAACTCATTGATATGTCAGTAATATTTGATTGGTAAACTAGATGCACTAGCTACTGCTTAATTATTATTGTAATAATAGACTTAATCATAGTTACTTATGTCTAGTTTGCCTTGTTGAGATGTATTATAAAGTGATATAATTATTTAAGCAAAAGAAAGGATGTGCGTGTGATAGAGGGATTGAAATTCTCAATGTGTGAGAACTTTTACCAACTCTTTGAGTTAATTAATTGTCGCGTACTTTAATTTCTTGAGTTTGTAATAGTACCTTTTATCACAAAGCAAGCCCACTTCCTCTGCCACTGAAGATCAGCACCCATGTTCTGCCACAGCTGCCCCACTTACACAGCAGACCAGGTGAAGGGAAGAGTTTAGGCAAGCCGGCTTGTGTGAACCCAAGGGGAACCTGGCCAGCTCTCTGGGATTAATGCTCGGTCTCTGTGCTGGAAGGATTGTGCTATATGTGCTATAGGGATGCTCTGTGCTCAGGTTTCAGGATGCTGCAGTGGCTGAGCTGGAGGACACCATCAGTGGGGCCTTACTGACTCAGACAGGGGAACAGGGTTGTGCAACAGACACCTCCTCCACTGAGAGACCCAGGTAAGGGCATAGTTTGTTTCTTGTTTTGAAGGCATCTAAATGTGCATGGATCTGCCTCAGTAGATACTCTGAGTAGAGTAAGTTGAGACTTGAGCCTGAATCACCAGGTTCACTTCTGCAGTGGTACTAACAGTAGGTGAAGCCAGTAAGTAATTGTGCCAGCCTGAAGATATAATGTAAACTGTGTGCCTAATCTTAATGTTACCAGGTAGCTTTGTGGTTTCATACTCATTTGGTTTCAATTTTAATTTCAGCAGAATTTAAATGACTAAGGGGAATTTAAAGACAGCTTGGTACACAAGTTGGGGTCACTGGCCTCTTGGCTGCCATCTTTCTTGGTTGTATAAAACACATTTTTGCTTTTTTTTTTGGAAGGAAATGTATTGGGTTAAAGAAACAGCAAAGACTGAAATCACGAGGGTGACAGCCTGTCTGTGGTTAATGTTGCTTAATGATCAGCAGCAATTAATGTGCAAATCTGGCATAATTAGGAGAAATTAAAGGTGCTTAAATTTCCCTTCCCTTAAGATCTAGTCAGATGGAAGCCTTGAATTATTCAGTTCTCCCGGGGTTTGCTGTTCCGCTGTATTTGTTTGAAAGGAATACCAATCTTCATTTCAGGCCAACGAAATCAGGGAAAGTGTTGCAATGGCAGGTGATTGTTTCCCGGAGTCTCCTGGTGCCAAGCGTTCTTTATAAAGTGTCACATTTCCCAGTGAGATCTTCCAAAGTCGCTGAAACTTCAGGAAGATGCAGCACTGTTCTTCTCTGCGTGGCTCACTTTGCAGCCAGAGCACAGCCTCTGTACCAGGAGACCACTCTGCTTGTACATGCTTATCAGTGGCATCGAGTGCTAGATTGTAAATCTGTAGAAAGCTAAAATCTTTAAATACCGTTCCATCCTCCAATGCAGAGAACAAACATTTGCAGTTATACTTTGAATATTCTTTTTTGCCAGAAAACATTTTTCTCTGTAATTGTAATGTTTCTTTCCTTGCAAAAGTTTAATTTCAATGTAAACTCGGTTTGCGTGAAGGCAATAAAGTAACGTGGCTGAACTCGGTCTGCTCTGTTCCCCAGGCAGACTCCACCTGAGGCTGCGCTCCTCCCCGGCGCCCTGCTGGCTGAGCAGCAGGGAAGAGCTCCCCCTGCTGTTGAGAAGGTGAATGGAGTGGGTGGAGCGCAGGCTGGGTGGAGCAGGTCGTGGGAGGAGCAGCCTGCAGCCCCAGCGAAGGACGGTCTGGGCCGCTCTAGAGGTGACGAGACTCTGCACAGCGATTCCTGCACTCGCACACAGCTAGGAGCTACCCTGAGTCTTACTTAGTTTTCATCCTCACATCCTTCTGGGTTCTTATTCTTCCTTGTACTCTCTGAAGCTATATGAAATACATTTTGTTAGGTTACTGTCTGCTTAAAGCTTGCCCTTATTTTTGGGCTCTTGATTACAGAATAACGTTGTCGGAGACAGATGTAAAGGCCGTGGGTTTAAGTTGGTTAAAGGTGTAAAGCTGAAGGCAATTAAATACATTTAGGGCAAGGCTTGTTAAGGGTAGCAGCACAGTGATTTGCTGAAGCTCACGAGCTCTCTTTTGGTGACACTGGAAGCTGCGACGAGCAGAGCCTGTTCACAATTTCATCTCGCCAGCAGTTTAACTTTGATGTTTAAATGGTCTGTACCTTAATTGAGTAATATGTTATGAGAGTCTTCCATGAATAATTGTGTGTAGCTAGTTGGGTAGCCTCACCCATACTAACCCAGTTATTTTGCCGTTTCTTGCGATAGGGGCCCCAGCTCTGTCTAGGAGGGATGCTTCTACGTCTCCAGGCCTGGACCACAGCAAGACAGCCCCTATGCCCACTGCCCTCTTCCCTGCGCAACCAAACCCCTGGTAAACATCTCTTACAGTGACTCCTACACACCAGGTCCCTTGCTATTGCTCTCGGTTAAAAATGTTTTTCTGTTATTGAGATGCAACTTTCTCCACTTGCAGCACCGAAATTTATCCAGCTGCTTCAATATACTGCAGGACCAAAGGCTTAAATGCACTTGGTGTTGTACGTGCATGCATTGCTGGTGGGTCACCTATACAAGAGGAGGTGTGGTGTGTTACTGTTGAGAAAGGCGTTGATTGACATAAAAGCAAACTTTAGATATTAAGGTGTCCTTTCTGATGGATAATTGTTCTTTTTACTTATTGAGCTTTTGTTTTTTTTGTTTTGGCTTGTGGCGATATTGCAATGCTCGGTCGTGCAAGTAGTCCAAAAAAAATCTCAGTTATAAAATATGAGATCTGAAAATCTCTTGTTATAAACCGGCCTTCACATCTTTTACATCAGTGCATCCCTCTTTTCCTTTCTCTCGAGCGGTGCTGGCCAGGCTTTTCAGTAAGTTTTGCTTTTACTCTGTTTGCTCTAAACCTTACACCAGATCTTAAGCTGTTTTGGACAATCCATCCATTTTCGATTTGTCTTTCTTAAATCCATTACTTGTGTGATCAATTGTATTACAATAGACTTCTCCAAGGTGTCTTCAAATAGTGAAATATAAAAGGGCTATTAAGTAAATACAGCAAAAATATAATTTAGTACAGTTATATCACAAAGACCAAAACAAAGACAGAAAATTACTAAAAAAGCTTTAACAGTACATTCTGCAGTTATCAGTGTACCTATGTTGCAATGAAACATCATGCGTTCTGAAGGTAGTCTCTGAGGATACAGGCTGAAATTCTGCTGGGTCCTCAGACCTAGTGTAGCCCTGTTGTTTCCAGTCTGGTTCCACCACAGGGGTACGAGGGAGCAGACAGATGTCTAATAATGAAGAGAGAAAGCAGATGAGGGATGTATGGTGGAGAAGGCAGGGACTGGAGATAGGATGGAACAGAGTTGAGTCTTAAAGTGGGTCTGGGCAGATATAGAAAGTGAAAAGTGCAGAAATGGGCTCCAACCATTTGCTATAGCCAGCAACCATATCACCCTGGCAGCCCACTGAAGCTCCGTGTGAGCCTGGTCAGTACCTGGATGGGAGACCTCCTGGGAAAAACTGAGGGTGCTGCTGGATTAGGTGTGAGTGGGGCCAGCAGGGGGTGCTCACCCTGCGGTCTGTGTGGGTCCTAATGCCCAAGTATAGTGATGGGGACATCCCCTTCTCTGAACTGGCCTCATCACTCTGTTCTCCTCCCCACTGATAGCTGATGTGTGGTGAGTGTACTGGCGCACTATGGCTGCCGTCGCATCATCCAGGTGGGGCTGCACACTGGTGGTGGTGGAGGGGAGTCCCCATTTCCTTTAAAGAAGATTAAGAGCTATATAAGTGTAAGCAATTGTAAAGCAAGTGTAAGCAATCATTATTATTAGAGGGAAGCGAGGAGGAGTGAATCCTGAGTGAACTGCAGAGAGTATGTTTCAAAAGCTGGAAGAGAGCTGCAGTTTTCCAGTCTAGAGAGAACAAGGGCTTGACCTTGAGATCTTGGAGGTCTAGTTAATAAAAGCGCATCTGGAGCCTGTTTTTGTCAGTGAGGAGGCAGGTGCTTTTCTATAATCTTTGGAATTCTCATCACATTATATCACCTTTTCAGGTTTGTTAGATCTAAAGAGGAAGATTTTGATTTAAAAAAAGCCTTAGTAGAGGACATTAAAATGAGACACTCAGAGTGACTTAAAACATTTTAGAGCCAGTGAAGCGATTTAACTGATCGATCATTTGATGAGGGCTATGTTCGTCTGTTTTTCTGTCATTAGAGTTCTGCCTGTATTTTTGAGTCTCCCAGAAATTAAACTGCAGGCAGCTCAGAACAGCATGGTAGGGGGGCAACTGCGTTAATGTGTATTTCAAAGACATTTTGTACCTTAGATTTCACTCATTGCTCCTTTAGTGTTCATGCTTTTACTCTGCGTTTTCTTATACATTTTCTGAAAGCATCATTAAAGCACTTTTTGCGTGTTGCGAATTTAGATTGTGTTTAGTTGTCAGGCAGAGAGGAGCCTTTTGTATTTTTTATTCACTTTATAGTATCCTTAAGCAAATCACTAAATTATCTTTAATTTTGCATGAGATCATATAATGTTTTACTATTAACTGATAGTTGTTTTGCAGCTCTTATTATCAGAGGTATTGCTATTATTACAGCGTCTGAATTCGTCCTCTATATAGCAGTTTTTCTTTGTTGTAGAAGCAAGCAGAAATCCGTGTGCAGCTTTTTCACGTCTCCTGACATCAAAAGTTCTTAGTACTCATCTTTGTATCCAAAAGTCCAATAAAGAACGTCTTTTAAAATCTCAATGTTTCGTCGCATGATAGTTCCAGTCACAATTCTTTCTTGCACATGCTGAAACTGTCAGCGGGAGTGCACTGACATCAACACCCACAGGGTTTCTGATCCAGCTGTTCGTTTTAGCCTTTGGTGGAAAATAATCAAGAACTGCGCTCTGAATGACACAAGGTGGTTAACGATGTTTTCCTTAACATTGCCGTCAAGAGCCAATCTGTTTTCAGACATAACATTTTCCATTGTGGAGAAAGCAGACATGTCATTTTCATTTCAAATAATTGCAGCATTTTCACCGTGATGTTAATCTTGTCAGCAACATCTGTAGTTTCATTCATTTTCAGTACAAAATACTCATTTTTGCATGTTCTACCAGAGTGCTTTGGACATTTTTCTCTATATCATTAGTTCTGCAGGTATTGTCGGAAGGAGGTGCCATTTCTTGCAGTATTGTGATTCTTGCCTCACATATTTGACAAGAGGTTTATACCTATGGAAAGAATATGTTCTTCACCAATTGTGTGTAGCTGACTTGCTTTTGCAATTTAAAGGCTAGCACAGTACGAAGCTCCATGTGCATTAGCAGTGGCTCCCGCACTGGTCACTAAAGTAATTTCCCTTGCTTCAGCTCAGATAGTGCTTATTTGAACGCTACATGTCTTGTTTCTTGATGTTGCATCAGATTTGCAGGCTTCATTCTCATAACATACATGCACTTAGCCCTGAGATTTTGAGATCATAATATTTCCCATTAGCGCTCGTTTGAACAAGTGCGTGGACAGCAGAGTGCGTTCCTATGCATGAGGTGACGTACTCTGAACAACTGCCCATCCCACTGCCTGCTGGCTTTCAGCTACGACGCACGAACAGTCTTAACAGTGCACGTTTCTCTCTGAACGGGGGAAAAAATAAACGTGTTTTTAAATGTTGAAACCGTAATTGAACACACCCTGCAAGCAGTTTCATTTCTCCTTTTACAGGTTTGAAGCTATTTGGTTGGTTTTTACAGTGTCTGTATTCTGATGTCAAATCACATCAGATACTAAACATGCATTTTATTTCCCCATGCTTCTTTTGACTTCTTTTTTTCTTTCGCCTTTGTTCCAGGACCGAACAAACCACGTCTGGCCGCCGCACAAACAGAGAGGTACAGAGGTAAGTGTCTCTTTTACACATGGCACGATTTAGTGTGTACAGTTCTCCCCTCCTGCCCTTCTAGTGATAGATCGAACTAGCGCTACTTATTTTAGATCAATTCTGCTGATTTACCTGGCTCTGTACACTTACAGAAGGGGATACACTACACTGGAGGCGGTCGCACTGCAGGTGTACTGTCCAGCTGATCAGATGAAGTGAGACGTTGCTTCAGCAGCTGTATTAAGGTGGACCTTTAAAAAGGTCATTCTGTGCAAACCCAGGGTAGAATTTACACAGCATTTCCCAGATAACAGAGTGAGAGTGAAGGAGCCCCAACGTTATGGACGATGGTTTAACCCTAGCATCTCCTCCAGCACAGTGTCCGTGATCATCGTACAAGGGCATTTCTTTGTGGAAATTCTGGCCCTAAGGGAAGAGTGCTTTCCACTGGTCCATCAGTACCATTTTACACCGCTTTGTCAAAGAGTGCTTAGCAGTAGTGGTGGATGATTTCAACGGGTAAGAGAATGACATATGGGCAGGCAACTCGCATATTGACCCCAGGCCCCTGGGGAAGGAAGACATGTATGTGGGGAGTCCCAGGCATGTGCTGGGATCAGCCTGCTTAGCAAGAACAATGTTCCTACAATATTTGCTTAGCTGGACAACTCTTCTTTCTATCCTGGATTTAAACTGTTGATAAATTAAAAAAAAAAAAATCTGTTGAAACTCACAGTCTGTCAGGAACTGTATTACATCACACCCTTCCAGGATAATTTTCTTCAGGTATATGGATCGGGGGAAAGGCTTATAGTACCCTTTTTGATCCCCCAGGAGTCAGTGCTGTGAATAAGAGTGCTTTAACAAGTGTTGCATTTCTTTTCAGAATGCATTAATTGCTAAGTGTTTCTTTTGGCGTACACAGTGCTGTCACAGGGGTTAAAGTAGTACACTTATAATGGTAGTATTTACATACTGGCACAGGCAAGAGGCTGCTCCTTACACTTTGCTTTGGTTCCCTCTAAACACTTCATGATTTATTCATTAAAGGATTATTTTTACACCGAGAAGTTTGTATAATGCCGTGTTTGTGAGACAGAAGCCCCTGAGGTAGTCTGTTGTATTGTAATGTGCTGCTCTGGAGAATTTTCATTAAACTGCAACAAGTTCTCCAACAAGAAGCCGTTTCTGTTTTGTGCTTTTGGTTTGTAGATGAGTGTGAAGAATCCCCCCCCCACACACACCCCATGGCTTACCTTGAACAACAACACAAAGGCATCTCGGAGAAGCAGCGCTCTCCTGTGCTGTGGAGTGATTAAATTACTTTTCTTTCAGAAACTACACCCGTCTTTAAAAAGAAAAAGAACTGTTGTAGTGTGTGCAGAATTTACTTTTCAGACAGATTTCATATGGAAAAAGTATAAAGGTCAGAAAAGAGATGCGTAAAAAAGCAGTTTAGCTCATCTGGCCCGTTGGGTTGCTGGTGGCTACAGAAAGAGGTTAGAGAGGAGGTTAAGAGGCTACATTTAGAATTGAACACAGATGCAGATATCTGAATAAAGATCGCTTTAGTTGGTGTCAAGTGTCTTGACTGCATAGCCGTGAAAACAGCACATTGGTAGTGGTGTTTGTATTGTGTGTGGTGGAAGGCCCTGATTCATACAGTATAAGTATGATGATCCAAGCTTTGTTAAAATTAGATTCCATAATTCTGAATATGTTGAAAATAGTCAATATACTTCGGAACAACTAAAGGTTAATTCCATGCTGAAACGGTCCACAGCCGAAACATTGTTTTTCTTCTCTTTTCAGCTGGCAATAAACCTTTACTTGTTCCTTAGCAGCCTGCGCATGCTGACGCAGATACCTACTTGAACTACGTCAATGTACTAGGTCCAACAATCCCAAACACTCTACACCACCATCTCAGCACTGGAGCCTTGCATTTTGTAACTAAAAGGCATCTTCATCAGTAAGATCAAGACCTTTCTTTGCTTCAAAAGAGCAAGGCTATTCAGCAGAGAAAATAGGAATCGCAAACATAGCAGGACATCCCTTTTCAGACTCTCAGATTCCATATGAACAGTTTTGATGTTTGTTGTTTTTCTGTTGTAACAGCAAAGAATATGGAGTGCATCTTTCCTGATAAGCCAGTCAAATTTCAAGATTCCTTTGAAATGCAAATCCTTGACTGTGTGTGTGTGTGTGTGTGTGTGTGTGTGTGTGTGTGTGTGTGTGTGTGTGTGTGTGTGTGTGTGTGTGCTGCATCTTCCATAGTGTTCTTGCAGCTACAATTTGAGGGAGGTTAAATGATCAGTAATATTTAACCACCTGGAAAAGCTGCCCCTGACATAGATGATGTATTGTTAATAAATTCTAATGGCTTGCTTGCTTTCATTATGTTTTGCTTTGAAAGAAAATTAATTAATTTTTAATTGCATAGTACCTTACTATCATGTGCTCCCTTCTTTATGGCTAAAATTATTTTTGTACTTTCAGTACTTTAGCACAGTACTCTACTGAAGAAGCGAACATCTTTTTGCAACAACACATTGTTCTTTTGGACTTAAATGTTCTATAATTGTGCTCTGCAAAGACCATGTTGTAAGCTTCAATTTGATTGTGTATAGTTCACTAATCACATCACAAAATTCATTGTCTTTCTTAATTCACCAGATGCCTTAACCACACAAGACAGGTTGTTGAATGATGCACTGAAGAGTATTTAATGAAGGGTGTACTGTTGCCAAATGGGAAGCAAAGCCTTTCTTTCCCTGTCCCGAAGGGAGTTCTGTAACAAACAGGTGTACTGTCTGCAGATCTAAACTGTTATGAGCCTTTTGCAAAAATTATCTTTTCTGTGGTGCAAGATTACACCAAAAAATCAAATGATGATAAATGTGTTGTAGGTTGCACGTTACTGCAAAAGTCATGAGCTGAAGATCCAATAGACAAGTCTTGAGTGTAATAATGTGAATGGCTCTCTGAACTGTGAATGTTGTGTACTTAGATGGGAGTTGAATTTCTGGATTTTTAAGTTAAGTTTTGTGGATAAATTTTGACCTGTAGGTGCTGACTGAGGTGTGTTACTTTTGCAGTGGAATTCAGACTGTGGGTGTTTATCTTCATAAAGAAAAAATCAGACTATCAAATGCTAAATTCCCAATTTGTATACATTTCTTGTAATTTCAAGCAAGGGCAAACTATCAGTCCTATTAGGATTAAACCGAGCTGACTGCTCAAAGCATTGCTGTCTGAGGCAAGAAAGGGGCTGTTAAATGCTGCACTGGAGTTTTACTGTGAGTTTGATCAGGAAGGGGTGGACTCCAGTACGAAATGACAGTTTAAAGGGAATGATCAGGCTTCAGCTTCTGATCTCATAATAATTGACTGTTATTTAAGTGCTTTGGAAAAACAAGTCTCATTGCCAAAGCCTTTATTATTTATTTTGAGAACGAGAGAAAAGGAAGGAGCTACCATCCACGCAGGTCTCCATTATTGCTGTGCTTAAGGGGATTGGTTTTGTTCTCATCTTAACATTCATAGCCTTTTACCTAATTCTTGGAGATGTCAATAAATAGTACAGAAAAACACTGAACATTTGAAAATTTCATAAATAATATTACAGCACAGTAAGCTTATGTCTATGTGTAATGTATTGGATGACAAAAATCTTACTCATTTAACAGAAAATCTATTAAAATGGTTAAATACAGGTCACAGTAGTTTTCACAGTACAGGTCACAACACGTTCTTAGGTTCAGTATTTGCTGGAAGTAGAATTGTAGAATGCACAAAGGCTGTAAGTTTCATCTGAGGCTCTGTACATTTCTGCATATGGTACAGCATACCTTTCTGTTCTCCATAGCTTTGGTTTCTTCACTGTTCTCTCTGCAGTGTTCTCCATCGGGCATGATTTCTGTATTATTGAAAAGGGGAGAATAAGACTTGCACCTTTCCAAACCAGCTCAATGAGCTGCCATTGTGTCATGGAGATATTAGTCTGCACTTTCCTAGCAAGTACTTGAGGCCATCAGCAGTAAATTAATGTATTCCTGCATTTCCTAAGTGTATGTATAGTCTGTTGTGGTCCTTAGAATTACTGAAATACAGTGTTCAGTATAAAAAATAAAAGTAGGCGCTGTTATATCAGGAGAGTTGTGGTATTTTCCCTCATGAGTTTTCTGCATAGCACTGAAATGCAAAATAAAAGGAGAAATCTGAATCATTTTAAAATTAGGGCTGTGGCTATCTGCAGGTTAAAATTGAGGTCCCAAAAGAGTCCATGGCTGTATGGTTCTTTTATTGTATTTTTGGAATTCAGCGCAAATCAGTAACATAATGGTCCCCAAAATGAGGATATGTACCCTGTTGAGTTCTGACTGCATTGGTCAGTGGTCTCTGAATACAAAATAATTTAATTCAGGCACCCAGCATGATTAAGGTGATTGTAGAAAACCTGTAAAGGATGCTCCTAAAAAGGAAGGTGGTGAAATGTTGTTTGACCTAATGAAGGAGTTGCTGGCAGAAGGGGTATCATACTGTATCTTAAGGTGCTGTCCGTCTCTTTGTGAATTGTACAGGCTGTACAAGTAATGCCTCCTGTTTAGCCTGATGTTTAGCACGTATGGAATGACATCCCATGATCTTTCCCTTTTTGAGTCTCGCTTAGCGAAGTGTGATTGCATTCCCCTTTCTGCCTCAGGGGTACTAGTGGGCTCTGTGAACGACCTGCCTATGTTTCAGTGTTTATGTGCTTGCTGTGTGAAATCAGTGTTATTGCAGACTCTCAATGCATGTGCAGTATTTGGTTCTGACAAAACAGGCTGGCAGAGAATTGCTGAGTACATGCTGTGTGCCAAACACTTGTTGAATTAACTATGTGTAATGCGTGAGGTGAAGGTTGTTTGGTTCTTTTGCTTTTTATTTTTCCTGTAATAGAAAAAAATGTATTATCATCACAGCTGTACGAGATGAACTGAAGCTGCTGCTTTTTGTTAAGTCTTTCGGTGCTGAGAACGAACATTTTTTTCCATGCTAAAAGTTTCAGTTTTGAGCTTTCCTGGGAAGAGTAAGCTATCTAAGACTGTCTTTGTCTTTTCTTTCACGGTGTGTTGCAGTTATCTTGCAAGACACTGCTTGTGATTTTTGGCCCTTGTTGAAAGGGGTCTAGAGGAGGATCCCTTTTCTGTTCTAAGCTCTTTGCTGTGGGGGTTTCGGCCTTTTGTTTTTTTAATGAATGAAAATCTGCAAAGCAAATAAATAGTAGGCTATTTTATTCCTTCTCCAACAGTCTGCTTTATCGTTTGCGATTAATGGTTTTATAAAATTAAAGACGCGCCTTCTTTCTAAAAGAACGTCGATCCAGGTAATTTCCTTTGTAAGGATAATTTTGGTGTCCATTCGTTTTAACCATGCAAAAATGGTTTTAATATCGTGATAATGCAGTACCTTGCATTTGTTCTTTTTCCACATTGGTGTTGAGGAATTACACTTCTTTCGTGTAAAAAGAAATGATTACATGCTAATCTTACAATAGCAGGACTGTATTACCTTATAGTGGAGACAGTTAAACAGTTTTGCAAGAATGATATTCACTGAGATTCATTGCTTTGCTGCCCCAGTGTTTTAGTGGTTTACTCACTATGTAGGCTTCCACACTTAGACTGTGTATTGTGTTCACTTGTTATATATTGGAAACAGCTGCTTCCATGACTTGCTTGAATGTAGTCCATTGCTGCAGTGCAAATGCGGGACCTCTTTTTGAAAAACTGTGAGAAGGGTCTAGGTGACTATTCTCAAGGTTTTGAGTAAGGATGATTCCATGGTTAAATTCAACATTTGAAACAAAAAAGAAATGCTTCAACAACAGCAAAAAAAATCTGTAGCCTACAAGGTGTTGGATATAAGTATGCAAATATCTTCTAAGTTTTATTTAATACGATTTTCTTGTATATCTCACTGTAGGCAAGCTGAGTTCCATTAGCTTAGGTGGCAGAATCCAGCAGTAGTTTTAATTGAATTGAGTTCTTTATTAATGACATGGGAATGTGAATTTCTATTGAAATAATGAAAAAAGGAGGATGAATCAGTAAAACCATGTGAACTGTGTGAAAAAAGTTAATTAAATTTCCCCTTTAAGTAAAAAGGTAATTAATCTGACAGCATGTTTTAATTTAGTGTATTTTTCATGTTTTATGCTTCAATATGAAATATTCTAATGTTTAAAAATATCTTGCAGAAAAGAACATTTTGTGAAAGTGTTTCATTTGATTTAAAATGTGAGGGCTTTGAATGTACTTAGACTAAATTTGTGAAATATAAAAATCAGAGTGTATATGGAAATTATATTACTTTGCTGTGAGGTTAATAGATAATTAATAGTTAATATATAAATGTTATTACCTATGCAGAACAATTTTTTCACTTTCTAAAAGCATACATTTCTTAATATTTCCATTATGAAACAATTACTTTTTTCCAGGCACAGTATCTGAACATTTGTCTTCACGATTGGTATTATTTTCAGTGTTATACTTTAAATACAAAACTTTGTCCTTTTTGAAATCCTGGTTACTGCTTATTGTTTTAAAAACCTCTAAAAATTCAAACAAAAAACATTCATACTTACAAGATGCCACAAAAGTACGAGCCATTGTGACAAAGAAAGGATCTTCTGAAAATGCCATAGTATTGTTGCATGAAGATCAAGCACCAGTAAAAGTTATTCTGTGTATGATAAATATTTTATTTTAGTTACCATTTTCAGCCTGTATTTCATTATTTATCTGGAATCTGATTTACTGAAATCAATGGAGCATGTCTAAAGGTTTCCCTTTAAGAATGCTTACCTGCTTTATTTTGTGTTCTTGTATGATAAATACATATTGATGTGATGTCTGGGTTACTGATCTGTATATACTGTAGAACTGTTAAGTGAAGTATTTCTCAGCTGAAACAGAAAAATGTTACCTGAACAGAAACATCAAGAAAACAAGGGAAAGAACTGTTTCCACGAAACTGAATTCCCTTTTGTCTTAAGGACTGAATTGCCTGCCCTGAGGTAGGCTGAGGTGGGTGGTGATACAGAAGGATAAAACTGTCTGAAGCAGACATCATTTTGGTTAATTGCATAGCTCCCTAATTTGTTGCTGTATTGCAGAAACAACAGTTTGTCGTTCATACTTACATTGAATCTCTGACCGAATGCAAAAGCAACAGTGGTAGTTTTTTACATCTATGTTTTCTGGTTATTTTTTTTCCCCAAATGCAATTTAAGTTGACTTAACCTTCAGAGTGGCTGTGTTTCTACTCTGCTTCCTTGATGTTTCTTTTTATACATTCTGCAGCAGACATGGCACTTGGTTCTGCTGCTCATGGGCAGTGCTCACCACACTGAAAATGGAAGCGCACCAGGAGGAACGTTACTTCCAGAAAGAATAGCATGTGGTCCGTAGTTTTAGTGTAGTTAAAAAAAAAAAGTTGGTTGCTCAGAAAATGAACAATCCTGAGATTCGGAATAACAATGATTTATTTTCCATTCAGACTTATTCTAAATGTTTATCGTGTATTGAGCCTTTAAAATATGTAATGCTAAGTCATTTAATCATTCAATCAAACAAATCTTTTTAAAAATATCAGTTGAAATATCTACTGATATTTCAACTAGATTTGACTTAACACTTTTTTTCCCCCCAATGTCGATGATAACTTTCACAGGCTGACTGTAGACAGTTCTTTATTTACATTGCAGATGCATCCCCGATGAGGTGTTGCATAAAACTCCTGAACATCGAGCCTATTCCTCATACGTGTACATGTAAATAGGGGAGGGGAGATGCATTCTAGCTCCACTCCCATTCTGCAGGTTGAACTTCCAACTAAAAACAGTTACTGGCTCCACTGAGGGAAGCACTACAAGCTATACTTCTGGAATACATGCTTTGCACCCGGTTGCAGAGCTCTGTGGGGTTCTGTCCCATTCCTCTTGTTGATGATGTGGACGTGCATGTACCTGTTCAGTGGTCTGTAAGCCCTTTATTGCGCAAGAAAACTGTTATACATGCAGCTAGAGGACGCGTGTTGTTCAATTGGAATGTCATTATATCAGGGTTGGTCTGCGGGAAGAACACGTAGTGAGATGTCCGATGACTTGACAGTGTCAGTGTAGCACCTTGCAGTCATTTGCTATCAGTCGTGTGATGAAGCACTCCTGCTCGGATGATGACATTTAGCCCTGCCCATTGATTTGTCAGTTGTGCACAACAGTTAACATGTTGCTGTACATGTCTGTGTCAAACTCACTGACATCCATTGGGGTGGACTCTACAAAATCGTGATTCTGCACACTTGGCTAGTCTACCAAATATACCATAATCTAGATTATTAGCAAAATAGGAAGAATGGTGGACCTAGTACAGTTCCCTGTGGTACTCCATCACCCCAATATGAACATTCTTCCCTGTACTCTGTTTTCTATTAACCAATTCTTAATTTAAATACACACCTCACATCTTCGGGAGATAGTGGAACTGAAATCGTTTAGCATAATCTTATGTTTCCCATTAGATATTTCAAATCTACCATCAGATTTCTATTCCCTTTACTGACCTCAAGTATACAGTCAGAAGAAAAAGTGGAAAAGTAGGAGGGTGTGCCGAGCTTTAATTGATGTGTCGATGGGGAACAGATATTTGATTAGAATTGCAGTGAAGAAAGCAAGCCCCCAATGCGATTATCCATAAAAGTATTCTGGAGTTACAAAAGCTTTCTCCTGTGACTAAGATAAGGTACACCTATTTAAAAAATGCTAATGCACAAACAAGCAGATGGTCCTGCTCGGCACACTTTGTTTTAGTCTTCCAGTAGAGCCGAGTGGCACGCCCTATAACTGGGAGCTGGAGTTTTCTCATTTAGACAGTGAATGCAAATGAAGTCCTCAGAATTCAGTGAACTGAAGTTTCAGATGTACAGGCATTTGCTGCACATTTGCTTTTTAAAGCTATTTTATCTGTTGATTCTTTAGTCTTATTTGTAACATGTTTTACGCTGGTCACCTCGGGGACTGTTTCTTTAATACTGGCTTCTTCCTTAAGAAAGGGCTATATTGGAGGGTTCCTGTGTAAATCAGTATGTTTATAAAGTAACATTAGTCTGGGTTTTTTTTTGCCAGGGGAGATTATTTCTTCTGATTTTGCTGTGCTGTATGCATTGAAGCGAGATTGCCCTTTGCATCTTGATTCTGGTAAATTTCAGGTGAATTCTTTTCCGTTTTTTAATTCACCACTTTCAACACTTCTGTTAGCATACCTAAACTCAGAGGAAATGTTATAAATTCCTCTTTTTGTCCGAGAAAGCACCAGGCTTGGCTGAGTGACTCAGATGCGGCTGAGCACATTGTTTTTCAGTCTTTACAGCCGGCTGGCCACCTGTTGGGTCATAGGTACTAGGTCAGCTCGAGTCTGGTGTCTTGGCTGGAATCGAGGGGTTTCTGTTGTGCTTTCTCGTGGTTGAAGTTGAGCAGTGCTTGATTAAAACATTTAAAGGAACTTCAAACATTGTCTCTATGTGACTAAATAGATAGCACTTTCTTCAAAAGGAGTGCAGATGCATCTTTTTAACATTTTAAATCTCTCCTAAAAATGCTTTCCATGGAACGGGCTGCTTATAATTAGAGACCTTTCCACTTCATTGGTTTTAATAGGGGCTGTTTATATCTCAGAGCTCTAAGGTCTGTTGGCTGGAGGTATTGATTAGATTGAAATTGACATGCGGGGTATATATTTACTCTTATAGGATTTTTATATTACCATTTTGGTTTTTAATGAGCAGACCATTCAAGTGTGACATCAATCATTAATGGTTGAGAAAACTGAAAGAGAAAACTTTGTTAACTGTGAGTTTTCTTCTCTGTGAAGTACAGATGATGAAGATGATGATGATGCTGTAAAGTCTTTATGTAATCTGATTTTTGTGTGTTTTAGAGGTTTGAGTAAAACCTATGTAACAAATGAAAATGAACTATCAAAAAAAGTAATGTAGTGGGGAAGGCGATAGGTTATAGTGGGTATAGAAAGTCACAATCCCCTTTCAAAATTTGTACCTTTTGTTGAATGACACTCTGAAAACTAAAACAAATTGAATTAGGCTTGTTCCATTTTTATTTACACACACTAATCCACATTAGCCAAGTTAAAATTAAAATTCTAAAACATTCTGAAAATTAATATTACAACAGTAAAATACCTTATTTGGATAAGTGAACACCCCCCTAACAATTGCATTTGTAAACCTGCTCAGGTATAACCAGTCACCTTACAGATCATGCCACAAACTAATTGGCTCCCAGCTGTGATCAACTGTGGTGATTTAGATTAGTTCAGAATAAAAGCAGCTGTTTCTAGAGGATTCCACTGCTTGGAAGTGCATTTCAAAGCAAATAATCCACTATGGGTGGAAAGGTGCTTTCAAAAGAACTTCGAGATAAAGTTGTGGAAATGCACAAGTCAGGAGATGGGTATAAAAAGAGATCAAAGGCTTTACGTATCCCATGGAGCACAGTCAAGACCATCATTAGGAAGTGGAAGGCGTATGGCACCACCCAGAACTTTCCCAGATCAGGACAACCCTTCATGCTGGATGACCGAGCAAGAAGGAGACTGACCAGAGAGGCTACCAAGAACTACAGGCCTTTATGCAAAGACTGGTCATTGTGTGCATGTGACGACAATATCACAAGCACTCCACAAATCTGGCCTGTATGGGAGGGTGGCAAGAAAAAAGCCACTCCTTAAAAAAAGCCGCATCAAATCTCGTTAATGTTTTGCTAAAAAGCATTCTAAAAAGATTCTGTGGCCAAGTGGCAAAAGAGCTGTGGTCAGATGAGACCAAAATCGAATTTCTTGGCCAGAATGCAAAATGATACCCAATACATCTTACCACCCAAAGAACACCATTCCTACAGTAAAGCACGGTGCTGGCCGCATCCTGTTGTGGGGGTGTTTCTGTTCAGTCTTCAGCTGGGACTGGTGCACTTGTCAGGATAGAAGGGAAGATGGATGGTGCAACATACAGGCAAATTGTTGAAGAAAACCTGCAGCTCTCAGCCAGAAAGTTGAAAATGGGAAGATGGTTCACTTTTCAACATGACAGTGACTCAAAGCACACCGCCAAAGCAACCGTGCAGTGGCTGAAGGACAGGAAGGCGAATGTCCTTGAGTGGCCGAGTCAAAGCCCCGACCTCAATCCCATCGAAAATCTTTGGAATGGCTTGAAGAGGGCAGTGCATCAACGGTCACCACGCAGCTTGACTGAGCTTGAACAATTCTGTAAGGAGGAATGGGCAAGTATGCCTCCCTCTAGGTGTGCAAAATTGGTAGAGATGTATCCAAACAGACTCAAGGCTGTAATTCAAGCAAAAGGTGCTTCCACCAAGTATTAACTCAGGGAGGTATTCTCTTACCCAACTCAGTTGTTCTACTTTTTTTTTCAGAAATTCTGCTTTCTTTTTGCATTTGGATGTTGCAAGGTACAATTTGTAAATTAAACTGGGAAGAGTCTAATTCTTCTTCTTTTTGGATTTTAGGGCAACAAAAGGTGAACATTTTGAAAGGGGGTGGTGATTTTCTTTACCCACTGTATCATGTAAACATGATCAGACTAAAAGCAGTACACTTTGTTCTACTGCTACTAGCAGTACACTTTGCTACTAGAAACCAAACAAACTATAAAGGCCAAATGGCCTCTTCTCGTTTGCAAGATTCATTCTTATGTTCTATGCATATTTATTTTCTGCCAACAGGGGACTGTAGTTACTGACAAGCAGTCTCGTTCAATAATCTCTCTCACACCTTAATATAGTGAGCACAGGTGATGAGATAGCAGGAGATGGGGGTTAATGATTGATGTGAAGTTAAGTAGTTTGTAATAAGATTCTCATTACTAACGTATCTAGCTGAAGGCAGGAAGCAGATTGTAGCATGAGCAGCATTAAAATGCTTCATAAACAGCTGGGGACCAAGATTGTCTCCTGTAGCCATGAGGTTATAGATTTAGACTGAGCCTGGAAGTAGTGTGCCATATTTTTCTTTGACATTTTGTCATTTGATCAGCATCTGTTAGGCTGGGTGATGGGTGAACTGAATATTTGTTTGACTGTAAGCACCAATACTTAACAAAGCTTCTGATTTTTTTTTTCTTTCAGCTAAGAGATTCATGTCTGTACGTCACCTGTGAAAGAGAAGAGATTAGCTCACAAGGCCACGCCTTCTCACTGCAGCCCTTTTGAAAAGCAGTCCTATGAAGCTGAGATTTTATCCAGTGGGGCAATTAGACGGAGTTCAAGTGTTTGCTGGCAGAAGACTTGCTTCCTGTTTCACACAAATGCCAAGCACCAAGTATTACACTAGTGGCAGTCATGGGCATCGGAGGCAGTAATCTGTGGCTTGTCCCTGTTCCAAGGTGATCGTCCTAAGTTTAAGAGACCCAAGGGGCAAGAGATGCGTTCCACGACAACGTGGGTCTGCATCCAGTTGCATTGCTTTGGATTCAATATCAGCGCTGGGTGTGCTTTGCTTGCCTTTCTCAATGGGGGCTGACAGCTCATGTGGCCATCCGTCTCGGAGCTTTCTCGCCCCAGTGCCTCCGTCTGGCCCCTCCCCTGTCATCAGGCCGAGCGCTCATTCCGAACATATGAGAGATGTGGAATTGAGATGGGGCCTAAGTGATATTAATGTTCCACGGCCACTGCTGTTGAACCTTGAAAAAGCAATAAAGCCCGGCGAGCCTTTCGATAAATATTACACTGCGAGGCCATTAACATTCTGACGCAGTCCTTCTCCCCCACCCCCCCCCACTACTCCCACCACACCACCACCCTTGCTTATTATAGATTGTAACCGGCGGTATAAAATACATTATTCATATTCGACGTGTCACCTGGTGATGGATTGCTGTTTGAGAGGCTGTCCGCTAAATAAATCAACAAATGAAAATGCAAATTCTCACATTTCAGCGCAGCCTCACCAGGGCCTCAAACACAGAATGAAAGCCCCTAACAGATATTGACAGGCGCAAGGAGAGCAAATGAATAAGACAGATTAACTTAGAGACCCCAGTTTTCTGCGTTTCTCCCCTCTGATGATGCTGCTCGTCTCTTGATGCCTTGCTTACTACAGTTACTTGCTTACATTAGCACCTCGCGTACCTTTTGGATTTTCGGTGGCACGAGAATGCCAGGTGTTCATTCTGGAAGATACCCGTTTTTAGTTTTGCTTTTTAAAGTAGTTTTTGTGGTTCACAATTTATAGTTGCTGAACGTACACACATGATGTGATGTCTATTATAATTACACGTGCACAAGATGTGGTTAAGAGCAAATTTCCAACGAAGCAAGGCAAGTAGAGAAATGGGATCATCTTCTGTTGAATCATTTCATTAAAACTTCTTGTATTGGAAAGCAACCATCTCCTGTAATGAAAGCTGCTTGATTCATGCCAACATGGTGTCTTCATCTGAGCCGCAATCGACTGCTGAAGGCAAAGCTCTGAAGTCAAATTCTTCCCCTCTTATAAAGCTGCTTGTCTTTTTTTTAGGAATGTGACCTAGTTCAAGAGCTTTTATTGTAAACGGAGTACTGATACTGAAATTCTTTACCTAGCTTCTTCTGTCTTTAAGTCTGCAAGTTCCTGACTGAACAGGCCTATTTACAGTAAGCTTGTGTGCTCTTCATGGTGATGGAGCTCTGGTACCGAACTTGAAAACGTCCCTCTGTACTTTCAAAAAGTTTGCAGTGCTATACGGATAAGTTAATTTACGTTTCCAGTTTTTTTAAATATGAGAAGTTGATGGCAATTTTACAATAATTTGTGACATTAGTTTAACCATCTTGGATCTGGTAAGTATATATGACCAAACCATGTGCAATTTGATCAGTCAGCGATCTCCAGACATTAATACCATTTATTATTACAGATTATTATGAGTCCTTGTTTTGGGTTTAAAGGACAGTTCCATAGCCCCTTAAAGATTTATGCTCTTTTAAATGAATAGAGAATTATTTTAGCTACGTCAGACTGATGATATTTTAAATCTAAAGCCTGCTTATCTGTGTACAAGATAATTATCAAGGTCCAAAATGTTTATCTATTTTACAGGGTAAGTGGTCTCAAACCTATTCTACTGTAGTACTCGGTGCTGCACAATCTACAGCAAAACATCACACTGGGAAGCCTTTTGAGCATACAATGTAAACTAAAGTTTGCTCACTGTATCTCCTGCATGTGTGTCCTGCTTAAATCCTTCTTTATTTCTGGACAAAGATCTTCATGATGCACTACATCTTTTACATATCTGATTGGAACCTATATTAGGACCATTGCTATTCCGAATTTGTCCAGTGCCAGAATCATGATTGTGATTCTGGTATTGTTATTGAACTAGTCAAGCTTGCATAGGATGCCAAAATAAGGGGTACTAGTAAAAGCAGCCAATCCCAGCAGTGTATGAATTCAACTGAACAGGTCAGTTCTGATGGTGGTGTTTAATTCAGTCTACACAACCACTTGACAATGTTGGAAATCAATATATAGGCAAACATTGTTAGGAGGATATGTAACTAAAAGCATAGAACTTTAGGGACATTATGTTAAAACTGTACAATGCAGTTGTAAGACCTCATTGAAAATATTGTGCCATCAGGCAGGCCAGATTTGTACAAAAAATATATTGTTGCTCAAAGGCATGTCCTACAGTGATAAAAGTGAAAATAACTAAGCCTTTTTAGTCTTAAGGCTTTGAGGGAACCTGATTTAATATTCAAACACCTTAAAGTCATTGACAGTCAACCCAGTGATCTTCGGAGTCAGCAGTGAAGCAGAAACCAGAGGATGCAAGTGTAAGCTACAGTATGTGCAAGTGCTTTTTAAACCGGGACAGTGTGGGACAGTTGTGGGAGTATGGAATAAGCTACTCAGCCATGACATTGAAACCAATAACTTCAATTTTTTAAACAAATATGGAATTCAAGACTTCCCAGTATTTTACATAGTATGTAAAAAGTAGTTTGTTGATTTTTTTCCCTGCTCTTGCAAAATGGAAAACTGTGTTGGCAACCAGCAAGCAGTTGCTGTCCTTAAAGAGCAGGGCTGCCCTTGGAACTTAAGTCTTCAAAGTCATTAGGCAGACTGTTACACTGTGTGGATTTTCTCCTTCCTTGAAATATTGAAGTTTTTGAGAAGATTGCACGCATACTGATCTCTCTGTATTAATGCTCAGAAAACTGTCTCGCCTGTCATCACATTTACGGTTTCCTCTTTCTGTTGTGTTTCCATTCTGTTTCTGTATGCAAATACAGGTCAGGGCAGCCCTGCCTTGCCTGAACTCACCCTGCATGCTTTCTAATTTAATTTCTGAAAGCCTGCGGGAATTGGACAGAGCACATCCATTGCACCTTACTAAATTTATGCTGTTTTAATATCTTTACATTAAATCTATTTGTTGGTCATCTATCAAAATGATAGATATCAAAATACAGACTAGCATGAAGTCACCTGGATTTAATGACCAGCTGCTTCCCCTGACAAAGAGATCAAGGATGTAGAGCACAATCTAAGCAACAGTATCCTCCGTTAACAAGCAGCAAAAGATGCTGATTACCTTGCATGTCTTGGCAGTGCTGTGTTTATGAATAACTTGATACTGGGAATCTCACTGGGAAGCATGAAAGCTGGGCAGCAAACTGATTCTCTTCTGTTTTGTCTTTCTAAAGCATTGACTCATCTCTTATTGAGCTCCTGGGGGCTCTGAGTCCGGTTTCCAAACCTGGTCAGCTCAGACATTCTGTCCAACGGAGACCGCACGCCACCCCGCAAGTGCGCCCATACCTCCTCAGCCCCAGACCTCCACTCTCTCCATGGGACCTCTCTCCTGCACCAGTGGCCCATGATGAGGAGCTGCAGGAGAGCCAGATTCTGGAGGAGATCTTCTTCATCTGCTGACCTGATGACCATAAGTCGGCAGCACCCAGAGACAGTCCCTTCTGCTCGTGTGGAACGATCCAGACACCACAACCATGATGCTTTCAAGGTCTCGCAAGTTCCCTAAGGAAACAACCTGCTAACGGACATCACTGAAGTCATAGATGGATCATAGTTTGTTACCCGAAATAAAAATTCCCTGCAGCTGGACTTTTGACTGCTATTACCGGTGAACACTGCAGAGTCGGTCTTTACTGCATGCAACAAACCATATACTACAGGAACTACTCCATTGACGAGTACTCTGGAGCTATTGCTGTTCAGAGTACCTCCCCTGGATGACAACTTCTTTCTGAGCAGTTTGCAGAAAATTCCTTTATATATCGACATACAGTAAAAGACTGATTCTGTGCAGAGAGCTCTCCTCTCTGAAGACAAGTCTCCCTAGATAAGGCTGTGCAAGCAGAACTCCGTGAATATTTCACTCTTATTTGAAGAAACGTTTCTCATTTATATCAGTGATATTATAGTGGGTTTCTGTACAAGATGTGATGCATATAGCACTGTAGAAAAGCTTTACTGCTGTCATGCCCCAATGCATTCATGTTCACAGTGACTGGATGCACTAAATCTGTACATATACCTCACCTCCAGAAAACTTTTTGTAGAGATCTGCAGTGTCAGAAAGATAGCGCTTCATCTAAACTTCATAATGGCCATCGCCTGGAAAGGATTTGATACATGTTTCATCCAGCTGTAAATATTTTCTTTTAGTCACCTACTGTAGGCTTTCTAGTGTAGATCTCTGGAGTAGACCTCTATCACCTGTAGTGTAATGCACCAATAGTGCACCACATTCTTGTGGATGTGCGATAATAAGTGACTGTCTTGTCTGTGACTGTGCTACAAGGGACGATAAAGAATCAGAGCTGTATCCACTCATCTGTTCCCAGCTGAAGCTGGTCAAAATAATTGTAGCGTATGAACGAGTCATTTTTGTGGTTTCGTTTTGAATTTTGTTTTAATTATCATTGAAATTTAATCTTGCATCACTCAGTTTTTATTTAAAAAAATGATGTGATCAAATCATTGTTTTTTTTAAACATGATTTTTCTGAAGTCAAATGTTTTTTCAAGTGCAAATCGCCGTCTTAACCTGCATTTATATGTCAAATATTTATTAAGAAAGTTGCTTATAGCATATTTTTTCCCCCATCAGCATTAATACAAAATACGCTGAAGTCTTTGTACTATTTGAAATTTGAATAAACTGATCTTTCAAGAGTCCTGTGACAATGCAGTCTTCGTGCTTAACTCACACGGCCTTATAGAAGTCTCCCTGAATTGCTGTATCCCTGGCACTCTGAGAACAGTGAGTCATGACCAGATGGCTTTTGTACACAGGTAATTACTGTCCCTTTGGGGACTTGCAGTATGCCATGTGTCTGTTGCATGCTGGACTAGTCTCTGGCTCCCCCATGACCCTGAATTCACTAAAGCAGTCAAAAGCTTAGAAAGAAAGGAAAAAGAGAGAATATCAACTCTAATAATTCATCTTGCGCACATGATATATCTTTGCTTTTTTTAAGAAGGTGTCGATTGTTCTCCCTTCTACCTTCTAGTCTGATCTTATCAAAAATCAGAAACTAAGCTGGGCCTGGTCAGCACAGGAATGGGAAACCTAAGAAATTTAGGTGATTTCTCTTGGCCCCAAGCATTGTAAAACACCTGCCTGAAGGTTGCAGTTGGAAATAGGAATGAAGAGGGTGGGAGATTTTTTAAATGTAAACATGGTTTATATGTTTGATATATTGTTTGTATATTTAAATATAAGCTGTTTCTATGGTCAACCAATTATTTTACTAGCAGTCTTAATTCTGGCTGATTTCCCATTGTCCTTAATACTAAGGCTTCCATACCACAGATACCATACCATCATTCCATGATATCAAAACTAAGGATGCTATCTACAAACCCTAACCTGCTATTTTATAAACCCTCCCTAAAACGTTTTGACTCATTCCAAACCCGTTCAGCTTCCTGATCAAAAATAGATGCTGACTAGCCTTCTCACAAAATCAGTGTTTTTCTCTGCAAAGTTTAAATGTTCATCTGTTACTGTTCCTAAGTATTTGAAACACTGAGCAACCTCTGCATCCTGATTATTAAGGGAGAGTTGTTAAAAATCTTACACATTACTGTCACAAGTAGCCAGTTCTTTAACTTTCCCAACATTAATCTGAAGTGTGCTTGACTGACAGCACCCCTCTAGTTTACTTACTGTATCTGTTCAAGGAAATTCCCCACCCCTTTTCTGTCACCCCCAGTAAACAATCCTACTAGGGCCCATCATCTGTGGACTTGCAGATAAATAGGAGTTCCCTGCATTTTCATTTCACTCATATTGAGGGGAAATAGCAAAGGTGATAAAACATGGCCCCCTGTTATATGTGTAAGAGGATACGAAGACATTTTTTTCTGGCTGATGTAGTTTCACTCTGCTGAGAGAGAAGCTTTCTGTTAGACTCTGCAAGTCGCTTAACTATCCAGTCAAGTTTGCCCTGAAGTAGGCACTGGAAATTCCTGTCCGTTCCCCACCCTCGGCAGTCTGGGCACCGGTGCCCGGCGAGCAGATCCCACTCTCGTCAGGCCCCCTCGGCAGGGAGGTGGGGATGCCACGCTGGATTCGCAAATCATGACAGCAGCCATGGTGCCCAGCGGTTCGGAGCCTGCAAACGGACCAGAACAACTTTCATCTTGACAAAACGGTCTCCTCCCTTTGTGGTGAGTGGCGGTCTGTGTGTCACCTGTTGGGACGCGATGATCTTGGCACTTCAGCTGAGGATGTTTCTTGAGATTTATGAGCAGAAACCCTGAAGTAATCTACACTGCCAGAGATAGCGTGTAGTGTTTCATTTTATTAATGTGTGTTAATTTATGATCACGGGGGTTGGGGTGGCTTTATATATTTTTGGCTGATGCTTGTATCAAATACAGTGTCCTGTATTTAGTGTATTGAACGGTCTCATGACAGAAACGTAACAATATATATGTCAACAGATCCTTTATCTGAGTGGCACGAGAGTCTGTCATGATGTTTTTATCTTTTGTCTTTATTGTGAAGAAATCCTATTGACATTTTCCACAAAATGTAAAATAGGATGATTAATGACCAGCGACGGGCACATTAGAAATGTCAAGGAAATGTCAACCTTTCGACTGTTTTCTGAGGTAATGGGAGAACGGCGGTTTTCTGTTGTGTGTGCTGGCAGGGTGGGAGGATCGCTGGACAATTTGGAGTCATTACTGCACGATTATCTGGTTTTTGGCAGCATATACCAACACTGATCTATTTTGTACCATTAATTGCAGCTTCATAGGAAGACCTGAATCTAGTAAAAACTTCTTAGCAGTGCACACAACTGCAATTCCAAAGAGGAAGGTTAAAAAATGAAAGGATTGATCAGCCTAGTACTGATATCCCATATGAAAGTTGTAGGGACACTATTTTGTTTGCAAATGTAAGTGATTCGTATCCAGTATTAATTTCATTCCTCCGAAGTTTAGTCCTTAATTTTTTTGTTAAAGGAAATATGGGCCACTTCTGCATTTACAAATGTCTTCTGCTATAATGTGCTTGAAACTAAGGAGTTTTAAATAGTTACTAAATTATTTTTAGACAATCAATGTATTCTTTAGTGACATTTATTTGTTGGAAGTCCCTGTGACGTCAATGGGACTTTCCAACAAGCAACACAGATGTCAGAAGGTGCTGAGTTTTTTTGAATGTGGTGTTCTCCTTCCTGTACCCTTGCCTGTCTTCAAGACATGGCTCCTGCATTTCCACAGTGTTTTCGATTTCCAAACTTGGATGTTCATACTGAAGCCTTTGTACCACATAAGTAAGAGGAGCCAAGTTACATGGACACGTAAGTGCGGGATTTTGCCTGGACCAGAAGGAGGACCCTCTGGACACCAGGTATAGGCTGAACAGGTTGAACCCAATCTTGCAAAGCTCAGTAATAATTCTGCAAGGGCACGTTGAGGTGGAGCTCTTGGTGAGTAGCTTGTTCCAAGATTCAGATGATGATTAGTGTATGTGTCCTTGGTTTGTAGTGTATATGAGCCTGAGCTTGAGCACAGTATCTCCCAGCTCAAAGTTCCTTTTATTAATGCCTGAGATGCCATAACTTGGCCATATCATGAATTTGCCTTGAAATGCTGACCAGCAATTATATGATCATACTGCATATGTATCTATGTATATGTCATGTCGTTTACCAAACCGCTATATACTGTGCGGTGTCGTGGGAAGCCGGAGCCTACCCGGCAAGCAACAAGCGCAAGGCAGGGTACACCCTGGACAAGGTGCCAGTCCATCGCTGGACAAGTGCAAGCCAATCACACATGGGGACAATTTGGAGGTCACAATAAAGGCCAAGGGGGGAGATTTAGCTCCGACACCAGGATAACTCCATACTCTTCTTGAGAAATCCCCGGGGATCGTTAATGACCACTGAGAGTCAGGACCTTGGTTCAACGTCTCATCTGAAAGACGGTCTATGTACACAGGTATGTATCAAGCTATATTCACTTGTATGTGCACTGAGACACCTATATGATCATTAAGATATTTATACCATAAGTGTTATTTTGTCTGCGGCTATGCAGAACATCAGGGTTGCTTTGAATTACTCGTTGGTAGGCATGAGGTGGCCTTCCTGCACCGGTGTGCCTGGCAGACCCCACCTGGGCTTCGCAGGGTTAACAAGAGCGACCTGCAATGAACTTGCCCTTAATATTCTGCTCGCAAATCCCAGCTCCATGGGATGTGTCAAAGTAACAAGGCAGCTCGGGTTTGTTTTTCTTTTTATACAAACGTCGGATGGGCTACAAGGCCTTTTAATGTATTGTTCATTAGATGAGCTCATAAATAAATATCCTCTGATGTCTGAGGCAGAGAATGTCTGCACATCATTAAACCTCGGCACTGAAACGTGGCTTAATGGGCTTCTCCAGTTCTCAGTGCAGACTCCTGGAAATACTCTGTGCCAATCAGACAGCCTGGAGAACAATCATGTGGAACAATTCTATAATGGAAACACAAGTTATCTTTTGTTCTGGAATGCATCAGTGAACCTGAAAAGCATTTAAAATTTAAAGATACAAAAAGATAATAGGCATGTCCTGGTTTTTATTTAATTAAGGGCACAACATGGTCCAAGATGCCCTAGGATTTCATCTCTTTTGCTGGCCTGCTGTAAATTTCTACCTCTCCTGTGCAAATCTTCCCCTGTCACATTTAATTTGGTTAAAAAACAGAGAAGCTGGCTTTGAGCGCCCCACTCTCTCTCGTTCCAGCACTGAGGCAGTGAGGTTCCTTGGGCCCTGGCCAGCTCAGAGAGGATTTTTTCAGTAAAAGCCCCCGGGCTGTAGTAGATCTTCCTTCGCCTATCCTGTACACGCAGAGGCAAAAGTTGGAACCGCTGTTTGAACAAAAACCAAACTGGTTTCTCTTATGTCCAGCTTTTCATTCTGCATGAGTCGTTCCCACAAAATAGCAGTGCCTAAAAAAATTAAGATCTAAAACTCGTGTGCAGTATGAAAACAGCAGATGATAAGAAAGGTCAGAAATACAAAGAGGCTACTAGTCCCACCTGCATGCAAAGTTTGTGATCCCCAAAGGTAAATATGGAAATTAAGATAGTTTTACCATGATAGCCTTCCTGAGTCAAACCCAGCCTTAATGCAAACACCCAGCAGGGTTTATAGTAACCAATTCCATGTCTTTTGAGGCAAAATGTATCAGTTCAACATTAAGTAATTAAGGTAGAGAGGATGTGAAAAAGTAAGTGAAACCCTAGTTTTGTTAGTGTCACGATTATAGTCCCCCCTCCTTAAGGGTGCTCCAGCCCTTTCACTTGAGACTTTATTCTGTGCACCTAATTCCTATTCCCAGCCCACCTTAAAAGCCAGGCGCTGACGCTCATCCGGGCTCTGCATCTGATTTCCGTATCGTGCGAGTCCGGGACCTGGAAGCGCCTGGTGCCGTTAAGGTTTTAACCTCTGTTCCCGTTCCTGTTCCCTGTCCGCCGGTTCCAACCCGGCCTTCGTGGTTTTAACTTCGTGTTTTGATGGATCTCCTGGTTTTGGACTTACTCGTGTGTTTTTGGATACTCTAAGGATTACACTTTTGGATTGTTCGCCTCGGCCACACCTCCCCCGTGCACCAGCGCACCTTGGACACGCCCCCCTGTCTTCTGCCCCGTATTCCTGCATGACGTTTCCCCAGTGTTTCCCCACTTCGTCGGATTGTGTCGTCCGCATGTTGGAGGGTTCGGAAAGAACTGTTCGTTACAGTTAGCTCAATTAAGTGAACAAACAGAAGCAGATCTACAAATTTAAGGCTGCAGATGAAGAAATTCTGTGTTTTACAATGGCATAGTCAAAGTCCTAACCCCCCTGAAATGTTCAGGCAGGACCTGAAGCAAGCTGTCCACACAAGGTGGCCCTCAACAGTCACAGAGTGGAAGGAGCTCTGTGAGGAGGAACGGGCCAAAAATCCCTCAACACTGATGTGAGAGACTGATCAGCCGTGTAAACACAGACATGTTTATTAGCAGTCATTGCAGCTCAGGGGGGAACCACCAGTGACTGAATCTAAGGACTGAATCATATGTTTTGTCACACATGGATATTGACATCGGCAAAGCCCATCAGTCGCACAGGAGCTGGGACACTGACAGGCTTTGCTGGCGCAGAGAAGACCCTCGATGTTGAGGTTCCAGGCTCACTGTAGCGAAGCCTGCTCAGTTAAAATGGACACACCTGCATTGGCGGCAGCAGGCTAGAGTTGTTATTTTGTGGACACATTCCTGGGGGCAGTGTAGTAGGGGAGTATACCTAAGCAGCACTATGCTGTGCTAATGGGCTTCAGCTCTGTTTCGGCTGGAAGTTTGTAAGTAATGAACTGTAAGCTGCATCATCAGGAAGAAGTACCACATCGATAACGGGGCTCTTGTTCACACATGTAATGTTGCTCTGATCTGTTGGCCATTTTGTAGTTTGTTTTATTACATGTTTACACCTTATGATCACAGAAGGCACAGCAGCGACCTCAGGGCTTCACACATGAAGACGGGAGAGACTGTTTTGGGCTCACTGGCCCCGAAGCATCATCTGGACCAGGCAGGAGTGTCCGAGCTGAGCCTTGAACTCCTTCAGGCAGTAAGTGTCTTAACTGGCTGTGCAATGCCTCCTGCTTGTCTCCAAGTCCCTGGGCAATTGGGATGGGGAGGATGTTGAAATGAAAGCCCAACCTGCTACATTCAGGAGGGTTACTGGAGGAAGAATTCAGAGGGAGTGATCAGGTGAGGTGGGCATGATGAAAGGCTTTGAAAAGCAGTAAATATATAAGAATAACAATCAAAACAAAAGAGACAGTGGTTTATCCTAGACTGTGCTTTATTAGGGCTAAGCTGAAACGCATCATTCAATAATTACAGAAGAGTACAAGGATTTGAGTCAGGTAATCTTCCAGAATGACAGAGTAAGCAGTCAAGCATGAAGTTGGAGCGAGTTCGGCCCTGCTGTGAACACAGGGGGTGCTGTTTACAACACTGTCCTTCCTTCCTCAGGACTGCACCCCTAGTATACAGGAGGATGATCAGCATGTTCAATTAGTGATTTTGAATTTATAAACGATACCAGCCATTAATTTTGCTCATTAGCATTGATCTAGTTTCTGATCTGGGTTTGAGTTTGTCTTTTTCAGACAGATTTTTTTTATGTTTAAGTATTACCCATGAAAACATTTTGCAGTCCTGAAATGCAGCAGGAAGCAACAGTGTTGCAGAACCTGTCGTGACTGAATAAAAGGTATTTGAAATAAAATGCAGATGGAGCTCGTTTAGTGGGCACAGACCTGCCGGGAATCTGGGGGTACAAAGATGTGGTCTTCCAGCTCACAGAGGGGAGTGTTCGCCTAAAGCTGAGTCACCTTTCTTGAGCTTTCTGTTTTTTTTTTGTGTCTCCTGCTCACAGCAATTCTGTAGAAACTCAGTTTGGACCCGAGCGTCCCCTACTATTGAAGATGGGGCCTCCATGAACTGGGTCTGTAGATCCAGGCTTGTTTCCCCTGTTGCGGGTGTTAGGCAGACCTACCACAATGGCTGTGGATGTAGGGGTGAAGATGGGATAAACTAATCCTCAAGTCTTCATTAATACATGAAAGAAAACAGAAAAGCCCTGTTTATTCATAAGGGAGCCAGTTCTCAAGTAACCAGCTGAGCCTGAAATTCTGCTCTGAGTTGGGCTCAGATAAAGCCCATGAAGCTACAGTACAGGTCTCAGGGCACCCCAGGTGAGGTGAAGACTAACTGAATGTGGGAGAGAAGGAACAACTTTTCTCCCACACCTGCCTCACGCTTCACAGTTCTTAAGAAGCATCTCAATGCTAGGGCAGCTGTAGGGAGCAGCGATTAGGGCTCTGGACTTATACCTGGAAGGTTGTGGGCTCAAATTCCAGGTGACATGCTACTGTTGTACCCTTGAGGGAGGTCCTTCATGTGAATTGTCCCAGGAAAATACCCACCTGTGCAAATGGAAGTCGCTTTGGATAAAAGTGTCATTCAAATACGTAAGAAATTGCCTTTTCTGCTGTACTGTACATGCAGGTTCGTACCCACCAAAGTGCTCACTCTTCCCCACATGATAGAACACCAATCGTGTCTTTGTTCAGAGAAGGTGGTATCTGCTAATGTGAGAAAACTGCTATTCTAATAAAAAAAAAAACTACAAAAATTATATTTTTAAAAATTAACTTACGTTGTGATGCGTTTTTTTCCTTCTATTTTTAATCAATGTGTCCTAACTGCACTCAAGTCAATCACTCAGAATAAATCTCCTTCCTCTGAGATAAGTTTCTAACTCCTTGTAACCTAGTTTCTTTTTTAAGTTCTCTTTTTTTTTTTACCCAGTCATTGTAGGTACAAGTAAAAGTCCTATAAAATATGCAAACATATTTACAGAAAAACAGAGCAAAGAAACATTTACAGTTATATTATTTTAAAACCTGCTCTGTTTTTCAATTGTATTTTTTTTTAATTCATGTAAACAGTTGCAGCAGTTTCTTCATAGAGCTGATGAAAAAACAAAATTCCAGGCCTGTCTGTTTCGCCCTGAAAGAAGCTTAAGAAGACTCTAGAAGCAGCTAGAAGTTCTGGAACAGCTGGAGGGAGCTCCCCATTCTGGAACTGGAGCAGAGGAAGAACCGAGAATCTAGAGCAACGGTAGTTTGGAGTTTTCGGAAAGGCAAAGAGAAGATGTGGGACAGTACATACAGGAGGAAAGTCAGCCATGAGTGTTTGTTTGGCAGTATGGCATCGGGGGTGAAAGAATCCGAGCTAGTAGGTGCCAGCAGAAAGAAGGGTAGTGTTAACAAGCCTAAATCTACAAGAACTGAGGAGTCCTGTGCCACAGCGAACAAATATAACAATCCATACAAAAATCAACTTTCGGTTCTTCTATACTTCCCATCAAAGTCTGGGGAGTTCAGCTAACTTGGTAGTTAAAAACCAGGGTCAGATGCTGGACACTGGAGTGCGCATGAAGCCACAGCTGTAGCAGAACTGTGCCTCAATATAACACCCTCCCTCAGCTCAGCCAGTCCATGGGAGCAGCCTGCTCTGAAGCAAGTACTCGGGTCAGGACTTGCTCAGATCCTGCCCCCGCTGAGGCAGCTGGTCATGATGATGTATGTCAGGATCTGAGTTGCTTTCTTGCCCCCCTGTCCTCCACAAACAATATCGCACAGCAGCAGTTAGCAATTTGGGGGGCAATTTCTTTTGAAAGCAAAGTTGGTTTTAGAGTCCATGCAGCCGTTTTCCGCAGCGCTTTCTAATCAAAGGAGGCGGAAATGTGCTCCAAAAGAAATGTGTGTACTGGCCTCGTAATAACCAGGGCACACAGTGGAAACAGGGCTCCCCAGGATAGAGATGAGAGAGAGAGTAGGAAAGAGACTCAAAGAGAGAGAACAGGTGAGGGATGGGTGGACTGTAAAGAACGACAGAGACCAAAACGAAGGACATCAGTCCGTCATTATTACATATACAGTATACGCAAACTGTACAAAACCCTGCATCTCTTTCCCAGCTAGTGGAATGAGGACATCAGCCCGTCTCCACACTGCGTCAGGTCAGTCTGCTCGGCTGACCTCTCAGCAGCGCTGGATGTGGTCAGTCCCAGTTGGAAACCACTGGGACAAAGTGAGGGCTACAGTCAGGTTCCAGTTAATATGCTGTTCAATTCCCTATTCTGGGGGGACAGAGCTGCAGGAAGTGTAGTTTGTCATAGAAAATGTTAAATACAGTTGCTGTCTGATGTACTCAGGTATACTCAGTAGCCTTGAAAGGCCACACGTGTATTTTTGTTAGGTTTGAAGTTCAAACACTTTGCAATGAGCCCTATTGAGGACCCTGCTGAAATGCAGGAATACTGTAACCAGAGGATCACACATGTGCAAAGTGCCCAGGAAGCCATTTCCTGAAGCAGAGTCTTCCCATGAAGGGACACTGACATGAAAGACACAGAGGTAAAGACTTTTTCTGTGGCACACACTGTACAGACAATTCAAGAGCAATGGCACAGTCACTTAGCTATGACTTGAAGTCAGAGTATTAAGACTTCCTTATAAAAAGAAATCCAGCCTATTTTTTTTCCTGGGAAGTACATACAGTATCAATTTACAGGACACAGTGGTAGTGCAATCTGTGTATTATTACCCAGAACAATGAGGATAAATGCTGTAGCCATGATAGGATGCTTCTGGTTGTCAGGGGGACAAGTGTGTATGTGAGTTGCCATTTCCAAAATTCACCCCCATGATTTAAAATCCCTTGAAAGTCCAGACCAGGTTGACTGAGATCATGGTATTTCCATGTTGACCAGTTGCTGGGATGGTGTGTCTGTCTCATCCTGCTCATCATTGTGGAAATACCCAGAATATACATGAACCAAGTTTTTGGAGATGAGCTCTATATGCAGTGCCTTGCAAAAGTATTCACTCTCCTGCAAAGATTTCATATTTTGCTGCTGTTTGACCTTTTAATCAATAAACTTTCAAAAAGGACTTCATAGTAGGAATTATGCTCCAAACTAATAAAGCTACAAATGCTGATATCATGTATTATACATGATATTTTTTAAGAAAATGAGAACATTCTCTATTGCATATGTAGCTGCTTTGCTACAACCACCTTAAATCAGTTGAGGCGCAAGGGAATACTCTTGAAAAAAACATTCAAAATTAATCTAGTGATCCCCGTCTTTGTTTAATCACAGTGGATTGGCTTAGCTTCAGAGCATTTGTAACCTCTGTACTGTATGTTCTCTCAGATAGATCTTGAATTTCAAGCCACAGCTCACATAGTGATACAACAGTTCTACCATGAAAATCATATCAAGGATAAAGTGATAGAGAGGCACTGCTTAGGACAAACCTGTGTTTGTGAGAACAACGAAGTCCGTCAATAAGAAGTGGAATGTGCACCATACCATCCAGACACAACCTAGATCAGGGAGCAGCTGGACAAGCAGTGCTCAGGTGGGTTTAGGGAAGCCACTGTAAAGCCAGCAATGACTCTGAAGGACATGCCAAGCTCTGTGTCTGAGATGGGAGTCACTGCTCATACATCGACGATATCCTGGTTCCTACACATTCCTGTGCTGAGTGGGTGAGTGTCAAGAACAAAGTTCTTTCTGGAAAAGACTCACTTTACAGCTTGTATGAGACACATACAGTATGCAGTATGCCTATGTACTGCAGACACTGACAGAAGGTTTTATGGTCAAGGGGAGACGAAAATGGAGTTTCTGTGTTCAATGTAAAACACAGCAGATCACCCAGTCAGAAACAACGGATTGAGGGAAAATAGATGATGCAAAATATAGGTGAATCCCGTAGGAAAACCTGCTGGAGTCACCACAAGAATCCATTAACTGTGTGAAAAAAATCACATTTCAGCAGAGCAAGGTTTCGCTCCAACCTTCCTCACGTCTAAAAGTCTTCAGCTTGATTATTCCACATTTGAATAGAAAGTTCTGGATACTACTTGGAACCCATCAAATGTGATACTGTGTGCGGAGGTGAATACTTTTTCTAGGCACTGTACATGATTTGTGTTAGTGGTGAGAACATGGCAAAGCCTCCCAGATCATAACTAGGCCACCGCTGACTTCATGGAGGAACAAGCAACGAGAATGGCAGTTTTCAGAATAGTCTGTCGTTTGAGAATGCATAGGGAACCTAGCCAGGCCTGCTGCAGGATCACTGAGCCATCTGAACGAAATAGCATGACACTGCAGACTTCCTCCAGGTGAAATTAGAGAACCATGCCCAACGCCTGTCTCAGAGACAACTTGTTTATGTCTCATTAGATGCTCCCTACGTACCGAAGGTTGGGTATACGCGCTCTGTAAATGATGAATGCTGTTCTGGCAGAGAAAGATCAAAGAGCAGGGAGCAGCACAGGGATGAGCACCTCTGTGACGGCAGTAAAACAGACAAAGGAAATGTTTCCTCCAGCACGCCAGCACCTCCTCAGCTTTGCTTTTCTATTGATTAGTACAGTTTGTAGGTGTGTTCGCTGTATGTGCATATATTATATATATTCCCTCCAAAGAACTTTTTACATGGGCTTTAGCACGGAGGAAATATATACACATACAGTACATTGCAGGAAGCAGGACATATTGGCTGACTGTGGGAGAGACAAATACAGACAGACAGGGAGACAGAGAGAGAGAGAGGGAGGTCCCCCCAAGTCGCACTGGAGAAAGCAGACAGCCTGCACTCTTTTTTTTTGTTGAAGCTGGTTTCTGAGAACTCACTTCCTTTGTTTGTAAATATGTACATACATGATATATATGCGAGCATATATATATGTGTATATATATACTGTATGTGTGTATACATATTTAATACAGAGTGGAATGCTTGCAGTTAAGGAGCTGCCAGTATTGCATTTCTTCCCAGTTTAGTAAGAGCATGAGCGATTGGCAGAATAGTATTTGAAACCCCATCTAAAATCTACAAAAAATACAATTCTACTTATTAGGTTAAGTAGTATAGTTATACTGTCTGTGTGTATAACAGATATATACATATATTATATATACACATCATACACACATAGTTTTTTGCGTGTATATTTCTACTATACATATGTATGTATATATAAATACACATTTATCTATACATACATACAGACATGTATATTAAATGTATATATATATTCCAGTTTTCTTCTGATCCTGTACAGATGTTAAAGATATTTGAATGGGAGGAGACCTCCCTCTCCAAAATGAAAAAGAAAGAAAACAAGAATAGAATTAATTGTAAACCAGCGTTTTTCTATCTACTCACTAACAATCTAACCTACAACCTATAACCCCCACCCCCCCCCACATCCCTCCCACCCTCACCCCACCCCCCCCCTCACTCTCAGGGTACAGCGGGGCTTCAGTTCTCACTGAGGAGAAACGTCAAACGCAAACCAGCCTCGCTAGCCTCCGCCCCCTGGTTAGTATCAAACGAGAAAGATTTTGCCATTTTTAAAAAGCATATCAGCAATATATATATGTATATATATATAATTTTTTTTTTTACATTTTTAAATATAATTGCTCTTCAAACTGTTTAATGAACAGCAAAGAGATATGAATGTCCAGTATGTTACAGCTACAAGTCTGTGATAAAAATGTTTGGTCCTTTGGTCCCTAAAATAGCTAAGGAATGACAGATAAGACTCCCTAGAGACTGTTGCTATGGCTCACCATGGCAACTCTATCCACTGGTGACAAACAGGCACTCCTTTTAAAGATCAATTGCCCGGCGCTTGGTGTTTGTCCTGAATACCTCTTGATTTAAAAAAAACTTTCTCAAAGACAAACTTCCTGTCCAGGGTTGTCTTTCAGGGTTTCCCTCTCCGCCAGGATCTGTGTGGGTCACTCACCCCTTCCTTTGAGTTTGAAAATTTCTGGTTTCGGGAATCCAAGCGGACATGACATTCACTTTCCCACTGAGCAGAGAGGCTGTGCAGTCTCGTAGTGTCCAAGACACTGACAAAACACCTTCCAGGTCGCTGTAGCTAGGCTGATGTATCGAAAAGTTGTATCCAACACTACACTCGCTGTTTGTTAAAATTTCATTTCATTGTTGTAGTCTGTTTTTTTTCAGTTGATTCTTTAATTGTTTATTAAATCGTCTTCTTTTAACATGCGTTCCCACTCCGTAAAGCCTGAAAGAGAGGGGAGAAAACAGCGAAAGTCAAGGGACTGAACTGTTAAAAAGCCATCTGCACCTAAACTCGATACTTTTGCCAAAGGATAGAATTATTGACACATAACGCAACGTTAGACAAGCCTCAGAAACTAAGAAGCGTTTTTTTGGAATAAGTTTAGAAGACAGTAATAACACTAACGAGAGAACTCTCCCTCTGTTTGCTCCCATTTCTCACCACATCTTCTGGAGATACATCTGTACGTATGGGTCTGGAACTCTGCTGCTGCACCCTTGAAAGACCATTAAGCAGAGATCCGTAAAGTTAACTCCTCTTAATTAAGCAACTGATCCAATTAAGTGACTCAGAGTTTGGCTGCACCGGAGCTGCATATCCCTGAATTAGATACGCCGTATATGAGCACAGCAAGTCACTCTCAGGGCTCAGAATGAGCTGATTCAGTTACCATCACAGCGCATCTTTCCTGGAAACACAGGATCCCACCCAGTTCAATATCTGCTGACTCCAGAGAAGGATGGGGATGTACTGTAGCAGTTCATTTCATGTCCTCTTGAATAAACTATAGTCCTGGTGTGGTGTACTCTCCTACCACCCGAATGGTCTTAGCACTCCTTTGAAGTCTTCATGCCAGGGTTTGTTCAGTCCTGGTCCTGGGGGGCTGCTATGTCTGCAGGTTTCCTGAATTTAACTCCAGTTACAAAAGTAAGTGACCTTTGCCACAGCCTTGTGTACCCTCTGCTTTGGCTACACTAGTGTAATTAACATGATTAATTACTTTTTGTCTCATTCATTATTCTATATTTTAATACACTTGTGTTCTCTGCATATTACTATGAGAAATAGAAATGCACATTTCTATTACAGTGTACATTATCCTGCAGAGTATTTGTATGACCTTCTAGTTTTTATTCCAGTTTAGCTCTTGATTACTTAAAAATACAAATTTGTATTTTTTCCAAGAACTGCAGAAAGCAGATCTCTGGTTTAGAACTGTTGCTCTTGTGTAGTTTTCTAAGGAATTTGTAATTGCATTTCCATTAATAATGTACAGAATCAAGTGATTTATAGACTCATTGGTTAAATTCCTCCTGGTCATTTAAAGAATAATTGTAAATGAGGTGGGTTTTGGTAAAGATTTCATGCTTATATTAAGCCCTTTCCAACTATTTAAGAGTTGAAGCTGAAACTAATTAAATAATAGATCAATTAAAGAACTCAATAAGCTCAATTAAGAAAGAGCTCAGCTGCAATTGAAACCAAAGAACACAGGCTATGGAATGCATTGTTCTAGGCTGTAATACAAAAGAAAACACCAGAAATGTCTTCCTGTAAGCCACGGAGAAGATTGTAATAGCCTAGTCATTACAGATTTCATGGAAGACCATGATAGATACTTAAGATCAGAAAATCAAACATCACCCTATCGTAACCTCTAACATTATAGATACCACCAAACAACATTAAAATTCTGTGCACAAGTTAAAACTGTTCTGTAGTGTCAACACTATCAAAACAAACACATTCCTTGGTATTCCTCTGCATACCTCTACCATATCCTTACGTGAGCTCAGTCCATAATGGCATTTCAGTGCACTGCAGAGATAAAATACAGAAAACCTCAGGCAAACACAGTGTGAGCAAAAAAAAAAGAGACCAAGATTGTTTTGAGGTGAGGTGCAGGCCCACAACATTGTTGTTTAGATACAAGGGGATGAGAGGTACGTGTTGGTTATGGACCAATGAACTCTTACCATGACAGAGCAAGACAATGCGTTATGCAATACGTCAACCATGCACCAGAATTTGAAAGGGAGTACAACGTTGAGCCAGGAGAGTTTTAGGTACAGGTGAGACTAAGATCTATCTTTACCAAAGTGATGGAAATGTACAGGCGTGGGAAAAAAAGGAACAGCAGACGTTCTAGAGACCACCATTCATTTATAAAGAATGGCTTGGCCACTAATAATGAATTCTTCATTTTGCAGGAAAAATGTTGTGTGAAGGCGCAAATGCTTCAATACTTATTGGGCAACACATAAACACTGTAAAGCATGATAATTATCCAAACCCTACAGCTAGCTCAACCAAGGAGTTCATTAGGAAAATCCGAGATTGGCAAGGCAAACTCCAACTGAGCAACTGCTGCAACTGAACATCACTTTACAGGAAAAAATGACATCAGAACATATGAAGTATCTATCTATCTTCAGTACTTATGGTCATTTTAAATTACAAGGTTGAACACAAATGTAATTTATACAATTTTGTAATTTGTACAAATTGTTTGTAATATGATCAAATGTATGCATCATTAACAGATCATACTGATCTCACAATTACAAATACAAATTAGTGGAATGTGTAGTAAAAATAATGTGTAGTTTTGACTTTTCTGTCCCAATGCATTCAAAGGAAATTGCATAGTATCCACCTAGAGAGACCACGGTGCTACAACAGGGACTAAGCCTCTCCTGTTCGCCAAAGCACAGGAGTCCCAAGCCATGTTTCAAGACTAATCAACCCTAAAAACATTTCAACACTCTCTGGTGTTTTCCTGTTTTTGGCCTTTATTGATTGAAAACGTTAATTTGGCTGGTACAATAAGTGTCTTTTTGGAGAAATGAAGACGGGCTGACCTGAAAGTTAAAGCAAACAGTAATCGATAAATTTCAGATGAAGATCTTAGATATCTCTCATTTGACTGATCACTGACAGCAAGCATGGCCACTGTCCAACCCCACGCTCCTGGGCTTACAAATCAAACACATCAGTCCAAAACTCTCACAGCCGGGGCAAGGGACTCAGTATTGGACAAATGTTTCAAAAAGAGAAAGAACCATTAACAAGGCTAAAAAAATATTAATGCTGGGAGACTACAAGAGGCACATCTATTATACAGATACGTAATATATTCTATAAAATGTTCAACTATAATAAATAAGAATCACCTTAAACAATTCTGTCTCGTACTGGGCATCTAAACTGCATTGGTATTACCGAACATTAAAAGTCAGACGTGCGGCTTCTAAAAACCTACCAAGCCCAGTGACGTTCAGGGAAAGGAATGCTTCATAAAGCAGGAAAATGAGCAGCAGAAACAAAAGAAACACCGGGAGGCGAAAAGAGTCATTTGCTCTGTCGTGGCCCATTCACTTTCCCAGGAGCTCGTCTACACAGATGCAAGAAAGGTGATGAAAGAGAAAGGGCCATTGTGCCCACTGAGAACCATCCATTTCCATAGAGCCCTCTTATAAAAACATGTGAGTAAGGGTTAAGAGTAAGAAAAGGGCATTCACCTTACAGTACCAAGGCTCATTTCTCTCCCCACGAGTCCATTCCTAAGAACACAAGAAAGGCCAGGAAGGAGAAAATGATATTCAAACCACTGTGGCTCATTTGTTCCAAAGACCCACACTACAAAGACACACTGGAGGGATGGGGCATTGGACTTAGTAGTTCAAACAGCATTGCAGCAAACAAGCAGTATACATTTGCATCTGAAAATCTCTGAGGGCAGCCTAACACAATCAGAATATATTTGTGTGAGTGAGCTGGGTGGAGGTGCCAACAAGATTGAGTTCTGGGCGTAAATGCTCAACAAATCTCAAAACTCTGAAGGCTGAATTACATGAAAAGGGATTCTCTTAAAGGATGTATAAACCTCTGATTTCTGAATGTGAATTTGTCATTTACAGTAGTTCAGAACTGTACCACAGGAAGCAAAGTCTGAAAATTTGTAATGTGTCGAAAAAGTATTTAGTACATTTAAGGTTTAAGGTTACCGTCAAAAATGAACTATGGTTGGTAAATTTAAAAAATGCAATTGTCTTGTAGAAAAATACTCCTAACAAATACATCACAAGAAATATGAATTGTTTTGAGATCATTTTGAGGTGTACCATTTGGATTCGGTGAATTTGGTAGGTCAAAAGACATCAGAAAGACTCTTGTGCAAGGCTGATAATGGATTTAAGAAGACAAAGGCTTGAAGTTGCAGTCTCTCCTGTAGGGATCATCAACAAGAGATTCGCTTCAATAAGTTTTGTTTCATGAGCAGCTACAAATATAAACACTTAAGGTGTCTAAGACGTTGAGGGTAAAAGAAACCATCTTACCATCTTGTAGCTTGTAGCTTTGATTTCATTACATCACAAGCTAAACAAGGCTGAGCCTGCTCTGTACTACAATGAGAGGCCTCTCAGGAAAACGTAGTTTTCTGCTACAAGCGGAGTTGTGGTCAAGCACTGTAAGTGTTTTTTATTCTGAAATACACTGCATAGAATTTAATTCATGCTGAAAAGAGAAGACAGAAAACACAACGTTTCGGCCCGGCGAGCCTTCTTCAGGTGTGCTCCTCACCTCACCAGACTCGGACCGATAGTCTGGACCCAAGTGACAATAGCCTGCACCCTCAGAGCAGAGTGGGCATCAGCGATCCATGAGGACAACATAAAGGGGGACCGGGGAAAACAATGAAGATAGGATGGGGCCGTAGGTACAGTAGGCTGGACGCTCAACCAGAAATGGAGAGAAAGTGAGAGAGAGCGAAAGGAGCAAGAGGGGCCTGCAGAGAAGAGAGAGCAGGGGAGAGGAGGTGGTTGCAGTTGTCCCAGAGGTCCCAGGAGGCCTGCCAGCATTAACAGAGAGAGCAAGAGGAAAGGTGCTGGCAGAATGGCAATGGCGGTTCTCTGTGAAGAGGCGAAGGTGGAAAAGCTGATTGTCTGAGAAGAGGTGAAAAAGCGACTCCAATCCTGGCTTGGAGGAAGCGAATGGCTGTCGGATTGTCAAGTTAGAAAGGCCAGTAAGCGTGAGGAGGCGATGAGGTGCAGAAGCAACAAAGATGAACTGTTTTAGCAGGCATAAGTTTACACATCAGAGAGTGCAAGGTTACAATCTGACCTCCTCCCAAATTTCTGTTTAACAACTCCCTTAAACGACAAACCTCCATCATTCCAATGAAGAAAAAAGAACAGCTCTACTCTGTCTAGCACAGGCTCCAGTCCCCTGGTAATCAATGCCTCTCTGACTCCAGAAGTACTTTTTGTTCTGTAACTAAAGCATTCAAGTAAAAACAACTTCACAAGTGCACCCCCTGCCAGATACCCAAGGTCCTTGTTCCTTTTGTCAGCTACAAATTAATTATTGAATGTGCCCAATTGTAATTTGCTGCATTTGCTGTACTTTAATGGTTTAATGATCCCATGTTTATGAAACCTTAAGGCACTGGTTAATTAATATTAAAAGAAAAATCATGATAGAAGTAAAAATATAAAAAAAAAACATAGAGCACTAGCCTTGAAATGTCGGCTTCAGCAAACATTTTCTCTAAATCTGCTGCTAATCTTTCCTTTTGCCTGTGGCCTGAATAAAGAGCTTCTGTTTTGAGTGGATTACTCTGCTGAAATGAACGTGCATTTCTATCCTGAACAGGGGAATCATTTTACATGCAGCCTAAAGATTTCTGCCATAGCACACATCAAGTTGTCCTGAAAAATACTTATATGCTTTATTCCTGAGACACACTGTGTATTTCAGAATTCCACTCAACCACTGTCACCCTTTGGACATTTCCTGCTATAACTGCATTTCACAAACATGCTTAGAAATAAATTTGCTCTTTCAGGTGGTCCATACAAGTCTAAATCTCAATCAAAATGGCCCAACTGATCAGACGGGAACAATAGAACAGCCAACTTCTCTATCTGTGCTGACTATGAGCCAACTAATACCATTGTGGGTTTTTTTGAGGAAGAGAGGAAAAGAGACAGAAAATAGAAAACATTTTACAGTATTCTGCATACAACCATTTTCCAGACACAGATAAAAGACATTCCAGGAAGACATGTGACCACTGTTTAACTAGAAAAGTAGACGAAGGGACTACAGTATCTCATGCTGGTCTATGAGAAACACATGGAGACCAGATTATTCAACATGAGATTCATTAGTCATTTTCATGGCATCTCACAGCCAAGCGCAGAGTAAAACAGGAGCAAGCTCCTAGGGAACACAAAGACTCAGTTTTGGCTCAGGCTCAGAATTTGCACCATCCTGCCACTGCAGGGCTGACAAGGAAACACAGTAGGCTGTTATTCATGCAGAGACCTGTAGAAGTGATTTACCCATCATTCCATATGCTCTTTACAGTGTTGCAATATGGACTTTGTAGGGATGTAAGAAGTTACAGCGCAGTTCAATGAAAACTTTTAAAGAGCACTGATTTAATATGGAAAGGCCTTTTCAGAGAGAATAACAGCAACACACAAAAGTGTACCTTTTCCTGCTATACCCTGAACCTAGACATTAACAAGTAGCTTGTTTACTTTAGCATATCTCTCTCAATTACCATAAATGTCCCGAGAAAGCTTTCTGAGCATATTTTTAGGATGAACACTGTATGTACTGTATTTATGATGAGCATTTTGGTTCAACATACATACTGAACAGGTTACCATACAGAGGCCAGCTGTTATTTTTGACAATGGTTTTCCCTGCATTCGAGTTCTCTGAGATGTCCTGTACACTTTCTGCAATCCATAGGTGTCCATCTGTCTTCTTCAGCACGTACATAGCACACAGATCAAACCCTACAAGGAGAAAACTAAAGTCCAGGAAGTGGTCAAACCCTAATCTCAGCCCCTTCCGCCTACTTACGTATAACATGCCACTTCTTTCTTAACTGTTAGTGTGATTAGTTTTCAAATCCATCCCTTAATCTCATCTTTTGCCTTGCGTGGGAACAACAGCACATCTGTAAGAATGGCACTGAAGGAATCCTCTCCACTCTTTTTAAAGAGCAATGTGCCACCCTTACAGATGTGTTGTCATGCACCTCAGCTAGGTGAGTTATCCCCAATAAAGCCTATTACTCCAACTACGACTCTTCGCTTCAATTAGGATTCGGCTGGAATGTTGAAGTGATCAAATCGCTGGCGTTTTTGTTGATCTGGAAATATAGAAAATCCTTGGTTGGGGGGAACTTAGTCCTGAACTGAATGGCACAAAGGTATAATTGACACAAGCAGGCAGGAAGGGACTTACCTGTCTCTCTGGTGTCAGGCAGCCATGACGCGCAGAGCCTTTTAATAGGGGCGGTTGGCATCCTTCGGTCTCTTCAGCTGCACCTTGAGCCGCTTCATGCCGATCTGAAAGCCGTTCATGGACTGGATGGCGGCCTGCGCGCTGGCGGGATTGTCGAAGCTCACGAACCCTGCGGGCAGACCCAGCACACGTCGCAGAGAGGGAGCACACACACACACACACACACACACACACGTTACACTTGATTTTCTGCGGCTTTCTATTAGCGGCTGGTTGGCTGGCATCACAATACAAGCACAGCGTGATGTCATCTTGCACGGTATGACCCCTGACGACTGCACTGTGCTGCACACAGATCAATCACAGTGTGCCACGCACCTTTCTTCAGGAGCATATCCGACAGATCTTTCCGAAATAGAATGATTTTGTTTCAGATACATCTGCATATGTTCTATTCAAACAAATTAATGGTTTGAATTCAGTAATAATATTTATAATATTCATTTATAATAATAATAATAGAATTTGTTTATTTCTGTTCCATAAAACCTGGCTAAAGTGCACAGTAATGGGACAGATCTTTTGATCATGCTCCTCTCTCATTGAAGATAATGTATTTGCCAGTTTAGCCTGTGGCACAATGAGTGGGTCAGGTCACCGAGAGAGTCACATGAATTCTAACAGTGTTTACAGGTTGAATCATGATTTGCAGTTATCAGACAGGTCTTAATATCTTCGGCAGACTAAAACTCTAGCATGATTATGCAAAAGATTCTTATTTCAAGACAGTTTACATCTGAACCAGCTTTTTTATGTATGTAGAAGTTAATTGCCTTAAAAAGTTCCCAATGAGTTCCAGAAATGTACACAGTATAATAAAAACATTCCTGTTAATTTGTACAGAAATACCCAAATTCCCATCACAAATAGTTAATGCTGGACAAAGATAAATCACAAGAAACAATCAATTAAAACAGAACCATAATGTTTTAGTACATTGCTGGAAACGAATAGAAATGAAAACATTTATAAACAGAAAAAAGTCAATTCATCAGTAATTCTTTATAACATTCCAGTCTAACTTACAGTAGCTAAAAGCATGGGCATGCTGAATGAAAAGGAGTTAGTAGTTAGCTCATTGAAAATCAGCCAGCTGTTTCTTAGCATGAACGTTTCAGCTCGCTAAAGCACTTGACCAACAGTGCTTGCAGCACATCCAAATGGCCCATTTCAATTGAAATACAGTTAATTGGATGTGGATGCAAACCATTTGAATATGATTTCCCATGGACCCATCAGAACATTTCTTTGAAGGAATCAACATGCATTTACTTCAGCAGTAGTTCTGTCGGGGAAGAATATCACCAGTTTAAACTGTGGAAAAATAGCCTACAATTGAGGAAAAAGGAAGCCTAAAATGCTTGAGTGCACAAGGGAAAAGTAATACATTTTATTTCAATAAACTCCAAGTTTTGATAGTGTTTTCTACTTTTTTGTACTCATTTTAGTAGGCGTTCTTATTTATGATGACTAAATTTTAGTTTGTTTGGTCATTTAGATTCCCAACTGTCCACAGAATGGAAATTCCAACACCACTAGAGTGCTTCCTAGAGTGTTTCTTACATTAGAAGTGGCCCAAGCTTGTCTTTCAGACTGGGATCCTAGCTGTTCCACAGTGTGCCCCTTCTGGGGAAGATTGTATGGTCCCACGTTGTTCTTCACTTGGCTCTACTCACACTAGAACTTTAAACAACTCGTCACTGTTTGTCCTCTTTAGTCACTAAGGATTGGGCATGCTCATCACACTTTCTTGCCATTTCTCCACTATCCATCTTCATGAATCACCAGGCGTATATTGGAGTACTCAGTCCTATTAGTGCTATGTAACAACCAGGCAACAGAGTATTCAATTAGGTTGTAATTGTCACTAAAATAACCAACTTGACTCTTCTATCTTACTCTACACCAAGCACCAGACCTTAAACCAACCTTCAACAAGAGTAACAACCAGTTACTCTTTTGATTGCTACAGAACCTCTCCTTGCTGGACAGGGACACCTCTCTATAACCCACTGTTTTCTCTCACCTCATACACATGCTCCACTGTCTCTCAGACTGGGATCCTAGCTCTTCTAGGTTCTAGAACTCCACCTGTGCTACCTAGACTCCTCTCTCTGAACTGTGGGGAGAAGGTACACAGCTACCTTGCCAAGCCCTACCCCACTAACACCTCCCTTTAGCCCTGGTTCACCTGGCTGCCCTTGTTTATCGACAGGGCAATCCACCCCTGTTGAGTCCGGCAAATAAACTACCAGACAGAAACCTGGCCAGCACCTGTGACACTCCACAATACACACAAAGTCATATTTTCTCAAACATCCCTCATTCATTTGCCTGCTTGTTGGGTCCCACAGGTCTGTAAGCCAGCCCAATATATTACAAATGATAACTCCCACACTCCCTAATTTCAGGATAGAACCTGTATGCAGACACACAGACTGAATCCCTTTTCCTCCCGTTTTTATAAGCCTCCTAATTAGTCCAAAGGAGTGGCTAATTCTGTGCAGAGCCTATCCTGCATGGAATTAGCCAGAGAGCCTAGACAGCTCCTTTCCCTCATGTTGAATTGCTCTGCCTCTGAGTGCCAATTACTCTTTCAGTCCAGCTGTGCCTCATTTTGCATTTTTTAATTAATTGGTGGCCATCTTGGCTCAAGGCCACACCACTGGGACTCACTTTAGAGCATACCGTAGATGTTGGCTTTCTCACATATCCACCTCTTACTACCTCACAGGGACAAAGCCAGAAGAGTGTTTGAAAAGGAGTGTACCTTTGTATGAAAATTGTGATACATCTGTAGATTTTATTGTGTTTTATTACATGCCCAGTTTTCTGAATTCAACACATGCACTCAATCTCATAGCCTAACTCTCCTCTGCTTTGTAGACATCCGTTTACAGTGGTTCAACAATCAGTCATTATGCATGAAGTTATGGGGAGCTGAATTAAATTACAACAGCTGTGAAGTAATACTTTTTTAGGGAATAGGACTAATAAAATATAGTTAAAAAAGATCTTCATTTTCCATATCCATCTATGAACAAGTCAATATGTTTAAGTACAAATGAAGTGTAAGTGACATGCAGTATTTACATTTATTGTAGGCTTTTTGGAATACCACAGGGGTCTGTGTTAGGTCTTCCACACTTCTTAAATTTCTATCAGACTCTGTAGACCCTGTGTTAAGTTTGCATATGACGCAATGCAAGCATGGCATGCGTACGGGCTTTCAGATTTGATATTTTGGGTGTGAATGGGTTTAGTCTCAGTTCTAATTCATGGAGTTTTTAAACGACACTTTGGGAGGAGGCCACGCCCTTATCTCATCCACTTCAGCTGACCTAAACAGAAGTAGCAGGATTTGAGCTTACCCAGTTCTGCATATAATTTTCACTCCCCTTCCTCCAAGTTCAAGAGGGTCGGGCAGTTCTTATAGCCTTAGCACCAGGTTGTTGCTCTCCTCAGCCAGGCAAGTCGAGTCCATAAAGTGTACCAATTCAAATCACGCCTCTACGCTGCCTTAATTGAGGTTTGTCTGAACTATTGAAATTTCATAAAATTGAGTTTGATTCAGAAATAATGCTGACAAATTAAAAAGCAACCATTTATTAATTCCCCACTTAAACTGTGTATCGGCAGAGGAAAAATTGCCTGATGCATATAACGGCAACACATTATATTAAGGTATTTCAAAGATTATTTAAAATGAACTGAAGCTTTTTGTAAAAATGTCCAAGCACGCTATACTTATTTATAGATGGTAAAATTATGCAGTTTCACTTGACTTTCAGAGCCTAATTCCTTGTGACTTCTACTGTGACTTTAAATAGTGTGGTGCTAATCATTTTGTAAAAGGGCTGAGTAAATTGTCCACCTGCCATTTGTTTTGCTGTGCTAAAACAACCATTGAAATAATTGTTTATTTTAAATACAAAACAATCGTGCAAATGCTATGAGATATATTAGAGACCCTTCACAAAATACAGTACTAATGTAAATTACTGCGTCTACTGCACTTTTACTCCATCCGCCACCCCCATCCCCCAACACACACTGCTTGGCATGTCCACAGCAGAAAGTTAAATTTTCATATTAACCTCGCTGAACCCTGTTATGTGAATATTGGGTGAATCTTCAAGCCCAGCTTCTTGCGGCAAATGCACCTCTGCTTTTTTCCAGCAGGGGTCATAATGACCACACTGCCACACTTGTCAGACTCACTGTTTTGTGCTTTATACAAGAGGGCCACCCCAGGCACTCTACAGCGCTGCCCTGCACTGTGGTCAGGTGCTTGTCCACATACCTAGAGATCTAATACCGAGTGCTTTGTTTCATGCTTATGTGGTTTACTTTTAGTTGTAAACTTCTATTAGCAAAAATAATCATACCTATTTAAATAGGGGGGATCATTAATCTGCAATTGCATCGGCTCAGACAAAGGTAGGGTAGTTTGAAAGGAGTGCTTTGAATGAGAGTCGGGGAGAGAACAAAGACAAGAAATACTATTTCAGGGGACCTTTTGTGTCGAGACACACCAGAGCTTTGTGCTGCAAAACCCTAGCTAAAAAAGACATGAGACTCCAAATTGAAAACAAAAACACATTTCTTAGAAATACTGTTATTTGAACAATTTAGTAAAATGCACCAACAGATGAACAACAGTGAATGCATATTTTAGTATACATAGCTACAGTATTAGTGCTTTTTTAGCTGTTTGCTTGCTCATTCGGGTTTTCCTTTATGGTTGACTGCTGTGTTAAATCCCCACACAGCTGTCTGCCACATCTCTCTGCCCCTCTTATGACTACTACCTTCTGCTAAATCCCCAACAGTTAGCATGATTCTATCGTGTAACAGCTCTAAGAAAATGCACTATTAGCCATACAAGTTTATTTAGAATTACTGCCTCACCATACCACAACACCAGATCTGAATGTGCAGGTCATGAACCTTTCACAAGCCATATAACAAAGTTGCCACAAAATCAATATTCCCATTTGTTACTAGTTTTGTGTTTAATAGCTGCTAAATAACTATGAAGCTGTTTTATTTAAATTTTCCAGAACCTTTTACCGGAGAGGAGTAAAACCATTGAAATTGCTTTTCTAATAAGGCATGAAGTTGCCATGAGAAGGAATCCTTAAAGTGACATGAACAATTATCGATGCCGTTATTTGATTTAATCTGCTACTGCAGCCCTAACAGGCTTAAAGTCCTCATGAAATAAAAGATGGAGCAAAGTTCGCTTGTTGTACAGTATGCAGCTGATTTCTAATGGACCACAGTCATCCACAGCATAAAGGCTTCATTAGAGAGGCTACAGCGATACAAAGTTACAATTCTTTTTTTAGTTTCATTTCCTGAAACACTAGGGGACAATTTAAACTGCCTTCCTCCTAAATATTTTAAAAAGAGATCAGCTCCCATTTCGCCGAATGCCCGTGTAGTGAACAGTGAACACGTTCCAGATGAATTATTACTTACCAATCCCAATAACAAATACGTATGCATCACAAATCTAATCACAGACTGTAAACACTGCTATATGTTCTCTCGGCTTCACTCTCTGGGGGAAAACCAGTCAGGTCTATTGGAGAAGCGAGTGAAATGATTGTATCCAGTTCTTGAAAACACTGAGCCACTCCCACAGAGCAAGTTTCAGCTTTTTTTCAATGGAGATGAAGGTTAACATTAAAGAACTTAAAAAATGAGTGAATTAAAAAAATCTTGCCTTAATAAGAACCAAAGACGTTTGGCTTCTTCTTACTTTGCAGATGTGCTGTTCCGCAATATATATGTTGGAATATATAACTTGTGATCTACAGTCTGATCTCATATATACAGGATAACAGTATAACAGGATTCTGCTTTGAGATTAAGAGTGCACTCTGCCTTTTCAATCAGGAGAATGCAATGGTCTTATTAAACCTCATAGTCACAGGAGTAAATGGTTGAAGACCAGGGTGTAGCATCTGAATATTACCTCAGTGTTTTGGGTCGACATCTGTCTAGGGTATTGGTTCTCAATCTCGGTTTGGGAAGACTGAAATTTCTTCCGTTTTTATTGTGTTCCAGCCATAACTGCAGCATAGCTGATTCCAATTTTCTATCTCAGGTGCATTTTTAGCTTTGACTTTCTCTCTTAAAAAGCTGAAAGGGATTTGTAACAGGTATCCATCCTGTACCAAATGCAGGATTTCAGAACCGCACTCACTCAGGGCAAATGGAAGTCTTCAAAAGGGAAAGAATTGTGCTCATTGTGGGGGTGTTTGGTACAGTGTCATTTCCAACTGTTTCTGTTCATCTTTGTCATAAATTGATCACCTGGTAAAAACTGTTCAGATTGGGCAAAAATCAAACTCCCTATGATCACGTTGAGGATGTTGAGGATGATCTGCATAATGTTCTATATGCAAAGTGAACAACAGAATATCAATTAAAGGCATCAGCTGGTACTGTCATTAAAGAACTAAACTGAAATGAAAACAAGTGGACACTGGGGTTCCTAGGACAAGGACTGGAAATCACTGCAGATCACAGGACTGTCCCATTGTAGCCCTGGTGGTGCAGTTCTCTTTATAGAAGCAGCACCTGAAGAGATGGTAAATGGGAGATGAGTTGGAATGGAATTTTACAGACACATCAGCCGTGCAGGAACAGGACTGGACAGTCCGGGCCTTTGTGATACACACATTATTGTGGATGTGTTTCACAATCCAAGTCGCCACAGGTCACACCAGATGCGGAAGACTGAAAGTCAAGTATGGCTGTTTGTGATTGTTTGTGAGGATGAGGGTTAATGGCATCATGAACAGATTTTCAGTGCATTACCAACTTTATTACTTATCATATTTATATTATGTATGATCCCATTTCAATCGGTGCTCTCCTTCTCTCATTCCAAACGTGCTGTGCAAGGCTTGTCAATTAATTGCGCAATTGCTTCCAGTTCAGAGAGAGACAGTATAAAGCCCCTCATGTTACCAGTTAAGCAATGGCCTCTCTGGAGAGACTGTGGAAGACAGCTCAGTGCAATTTAATCATGAAGGTTTGAATTAACTGCTCCAAAGAGCGACTGGCTTAAAAGAAAGTATAAAGTCTTGAAGCTTCTCTCTCATTGTCTTCTCCTCATGCTGACTGCTGGTGGATTATCTGCCCTGTGTGTTTTCTGTTTTAAATTCAGTGTATTTATTTTTCAATGTATTATTTAAAAGCAGCGATGCTGTGATACAAGCATATTAGGTTCGTTTATGTGTAACAAACGATTTTCACCTTTATTTTTAAGTAAATATATTACTTTTACCTGCTTGCTTTCAGTCCCGCAATAAAGCTGTCCAGAAATAATAAAGTTACCAAAGTAATCTATACAAAAATAAAGCAAGGTTATTTGTATAAAGATATTATTATATATTTTATATAATAATATGTATAAATATACTTTTGTAGTACCCTTTAGATGCCAGATAAGGGTCTAAGGATGAACTTAGCATTCAGGGATTGTTGATGTTACATTTTAGATTTGAGTCGCAAACAGTTTTGACAGATTCCCTGCAAGTTCTAATACAACATAAAAACCACAGTCAACCCATTAAACGTCTTCAGAATCAAAAAGAAAAATTAGAGGGCTCAAGATGAAGCTGTGTACAAATACATTTAAAACGGAGACCAGGAAGCACTTTTTTTACATAAGAGGTTGTGGGAACAGAGTGGCATTGTGGCACACTGGCACAGTGGGGAGTATTGCTGCTTTGTAGCACTGGGACCCTGGGGTGCTGTCTGAGTGAAGATTGTACGTTCTGCCTGTATTCACATGGGACTCCTCCAGGTGCTCTGGTTCCCACTCAAGACATGCTGGTAGGTTACCTGGCTTCTGAAAGAAAGGCAGGCCCTGACGTGAGTGTGTGTTTGTGTCTGTTTGTGCCCTGCAATGGACTGGCATCCTGTCCAGGGTGTGACCTGCCCTTTGTCCATCACTGTGAGAGGCTCTAGTTCGCCCGCAACCCTGAACGAGATACAGTGATTTGAAAATGGGTGGATGGTTGGGAACAAGCTGCATAACCAAACCATGTTGTTGGTACCCTGGCATCTTTCAAGCAACAGCTGGGTGAGATCCTTTATGGTAGCTACTACAATACTGCTAAGAAGAGCCTCTTCTCATTTCTGAACTTTCCTATGATTTGTTAGATGTTTAGTGACAAGTGTGTCTTCCTGTATCCAAGGACAATAAGTAAAATACAAGCATAAACTGCAGTAGTCTACTAGTGTGCACCTGTAATAGTATGATTTTAAATTTATAGATATTAGCCAAATTAAAATACTGGATAAAAGTATTGCTGCACCTACTGTACTGCTACTGTAGGAGAAACACTGCCATTGAGAGCATGTGTGTTAAATTCAGAGATATGTATCTACTGTATGGAGAAATGTTTTTTTTAGGTGTCTTTGTACAGTAATTGTCTAAATTTCATAAAAGACCGAATTTGAGTTTCTTTCTTTTTCCTTTTTCCCTCTCAGCTTCCTTTGACTGCAACCATTTACTGCCAGACGCACCCCCCTTCATCCTAAACTCACTTTTCTCACTTTCAGGTCTGATCCCCATTTCTTCCTCCTCTGCGGAGCTCTCCATTTCTTTCCCTCTTTCCCACTGTATTCTTTTCCTGCTCTGCCACGAAGCTCAGTGTTACTCTTGGCCCATCTCTCTACTGCTCCTTCAGCTTCTAGATCGGACCCGGGCATTCTGCTGCCTCGACCATCTCGACTTGACTGCATACACCGAGCCTCCAAAGAAACATCTTCAGCAGATTTTTTTTCAATATTATCATCAGCATAGGGAGAATACATATTTTTTGCAGTTTGCACTCTTACTTTTTAGTGATCAAAAGTGATGCGGGCAAATTCATCTGCTCATTCACATTTGCCAACAACAAGGTCTACAGTAAATGTCACAGGTTAATAGTGTGTGTGAGACCACTGGTGGAAGCTATACAAACTGAGCCTTTAGGACAAATGCGACTGTGTGCTTCTGGCTATAGCCAGTGACTTGTGGGAATCAGTCCCAATCCTCTCACAAACCCCAGACAAGCATGTGCACTGCAGACATGCATCTGGGTGGTTTACACAAAATCTGGGTTCATCACTAAAGAAAACCTGGTTCCACTGCTGGTGAATCCACCTAGGTTGACTCTTTCCAGCCACCAACTTCCCGATAGCACAAAAGTCTTGATAAGATAAAGGTGATCCCAGTTCTCTTTCTCGATTGTCACCAGGCTTCAATAGGTTAAATCAGCTCATCACTTGTGCCCAATAAACTCTTTCATTAATGATATGATCTATTGCTCATGCAACTGTCAGTCAGGTATCAGTCATGAGTTCTCAATTAATCAAAACAATGCCAAATCATTTAATCCATATCCAGAATGGGTTATTTAAAAAAAAAACATCCATTCACGGCAGAAGTGATAAATGTCTTTGGATGCTCAATATATTAATACATGTTCATCCATTTTTTAATAATTCAATAGAGGCTTCACTCAATACAGGCTTATAGTGAGCCAGACCCTAATAGGAAGACTCTGATACATATAATAATTCTTAAAAACAACAGTTTCGAAAATGTACTCCAAAAGTTTGAAATACCTTCATAGGTGTTTGCACATGAAGCTTACACTTTTTCTAATCTGCAGCTTAGTTAGTAGGAGCTTTCTCAGTGCAGCGACCTCTGTGAGTCCCCAAGAAAGCGAAACGGGTCCTCTCCTAATTGAGAAGGCTTTGAGGAGAAAGCCCAGGCCTGGGGCTGAGGTGATATGGCTTAAGAGGGGAAGAGAGAACTGACAGCTTATCCTTCCTCAGAGCCCTGCTTAGCAGAGAGGTGCCCGTGCTCTCAGGCCTGTCATTGTACCTCTTGGGCCGAATAGGCTTAACCACTCAGGGCTGGGATGACAGCCGTTTACACTCAGGCTTAAGAGGATCTGTCTCAGAGGTGAAGTCAAGGGCATCCCTCCCTGATCCTCAGCTCCCCAAAGGCAAGAAAATCCGAGGCAGATCTCTCCTCCCATCAGCCACGCCATCTGATCACAAGTGACGGTAGGTCTGTTGAGTTGGCTTGCGTTGTGCTTGGTTGCCATTGGGTGTAATATTAGTTGGAGCCAAGACTGCTTCATAAATCCACAGCCAAGATTGGAATATACTGTACGATACTGCCCCCAGCAGTGACAAATAGCTGCATTTACTGCAGCACAGCTTCTGAATCAGAAGCTGTGCAATATCCATGAGGTTAAGAGACAGAAAAGAGACATATTTTTTCGACATTACAAAATCACTGGGCTCAAGGGCCTCCTCCTGGTTACTTTTCTTATGTTCTTACAACAGCACTAGGGAGATCATGTCCTTGTACGTTTCTTTCTTAGAGCAGCTCAGAGTTTAGTTAAAAGCATAGCTGTGCTTCTCGGGTTAAGTTTGAATAAGGAGAGTTAAGCGACAAGACAAGTAACCCTGAGGACAACTTTCCGGAGCTTAATCCACTGTTTTTTTTGTTGTTGTTTTTTTAGGCCTACTAGTCAGTCACCAGGAGACATCCCCCCGATTCAGTGCAGGGTGTGGGGTTCATCCTGAGACTCCAGACGGGGGCTCTGGTGAAAACATTACTGAGCAGCTCTGTTCATTAGGGACCTCTTGGAAACACATTGCCAGCCTCTGTTTCCAGGAAACAGCCTAGCTGACGGAGCACAGTGATCCAAATAAAGCAGAGGTCCTCAGGTCTGGTCCTCAAAGGTGTCTTCTAGTTTTTATTCTACCTCAGCACTTAATTAGACAAATGACACCGAGCGGAAAGCATCTGTGAAACCTAATAGACTGCTTTGGGATCAAGACTGAAACAAGGACCAGGGGACATAAGTAGGGAAGCTGAAATTAAGAAATGGCTAAATGAGATTCACAGATATACTGTACTAACTACTAGAAGCCAAATAAGTAAGACTGGCCTTATGGTCTCCTTCCATTTGTAGCTTTTCCTGTGCACTTACTGTGTACTTAACTATTGCCCTTAAGAACAAGAGCTGAGAATGCCTGTTCTGATGTGTCCATGAGATCATCACATCATTATAAAGAGGAAACAGCTCCCCTGTTAGCACCCTCACAAGCAACAGGACAGAGCATCCAGAGAGAGAATACTAGCTACCCCTTTGCCCAGAAAAGGCAGGGAAGACGAATCAAGCTTTTATAGGTTAACCTGTCTGCTAAAAACTGTCCGTCTTCATCAGAAATTCTCTCTGCAATCCTGAAAACATTATTTACTGCAACAAAAGAAGCAGGATGTGAGTTTTGCTTTCCATTCACTGCAGGGTCATTAGGACAGCAGGAGAGCACTGGAAAAAGAGATGCATTAAGAAGACAACTGTCAGCCTCTGCCTCATGCACATTGTGAACTCTGTTAGGATCCTGTTACAGGTGCAAAGACACTTCAATCACTCTTTACTGCTATACACCTCATAGAAAGTGGTTTGGAACACATTTGGTTATGAGGGGGTATATCTCAGCAACCAGTCAGCAGAATAAGGTGAATTTGAGCTAGTGGTTTGAAAACAGAATTGCTAACAATCCTGCAAAATCAGTCAATCACCTGGTTCCAGCTTCTCTGTTGTCCTCTTTTTACATTTGGCCATGCTGCTGTGATACACCACCTCGGAGTTCATTCGAGCCGCTTACTATGAATGTGTCTTATGCCGGTGTATTTTTAAAAAAAAAGAATGCCAGGAAAGAAGAAAAAAGAAAAACCCCAGCCTGAAATAATCTTACAGGTCTTATCTTTTTACCCACCAAAGCATTTACTTTGGTTTGTCGCCCGATCCACAAACACTTTCGAGGAGATGACATTACCGAAAGGCAGGAACATCTGCATGAGCTCGCTGTCCCCGAACTCCTGAGGGAGGTGGTAGATAAACAGGTTACACCCCTCCGGGCCTGGGGCAGGGGGGGGGGAGAGGGAATGGGACAACCGGGAGAAGAGTGGGAAGCAGAGATGTGCAGGATGGAGACGGAGAGGGCAAATCGAGGGCAGGAGATGCCAAGGAGCGAGAGGGAGGAACAGGAAAGAGGAGGAATGGAGGGGTAGGGAAGGGAGGTTGCGGGGGAAGAATGAGGAATGATTCAGAATTTGAGTGGGTGAAAAACGACAAGGTCAGGAGGGAGAGAGAGAGGGAAAGGGAAGGAGAGAAACAGGTGAAAGGGAGAAAAGAAAGGAAGAAAGAAGAAACTGAGCAGAAAAAGGAGACTTTGCGAGAAGCAACATCAAACTCCACAATTCAGGAACAGAAAAAGAGCTGTGGATTTCAGCGCAGAGGCGTCTCCAGTCACGTTAGAATTTAGGCTGCCATCAATGTATTCTTAGATCTCAGGATTGTTAAAAATGCATTATACTATTTTTTATTCTACTTGAGATTCCACTCACTTTAATAAAAAACTCTTTTGCATTGTCTGGTTACTGATACATAAGTCACTGTTTTACTCCCTAACTGGTTTGTGGGTGCAACGTGGAGCCAGAGGAAGGGGATTAATAGTTTAGACCGCTAAGTACACATGGGGGGGCTATGCAGAACAACACCTGATCTTTGCAACACAGAAAAACTTCCCCCTGACCTCTCCTTTCACTGATCAAATTAAAGCTTTAGTACAGTATTGTGGGACAGACTTTAAACTCCAATGGCAAAAGAGCTCGGGAAAACCTAAAACAATCTAGCACACTAGGTGATATATACTAATAGTTCAGCATGCGTCAGTCTGCAAAGGAACAAGTAATAGGTTTAGTCCATGCTGTGTTTTTTCCCTTCCCTTTTCAGCATGAGATATACTAATGCTTAATTTGTTTGAGAATTGAATAACTTACAGATCCTCTCTTTCTTACTGTGGTTTCTTTGACACTCCCAGCCAGATGTATCTAAAACTTAAGAGCCATAAAGGGCAGTTGGTACTGTTTGCTGAATTAAAATGAAAAGCAGCACGCACTAAACATAGTTTAATTGTTGAATTTCTCCAGAAAAACTTCCACACTGAAGGTATAAATATCAGCCCTAGAGTCTTGTGTAAGCTACTAGCTCCTTACAGTCCAACAGGTTTAATCATCCTCTGTACTAGAGCCGAGGACAAGTGTTAGATCCAACTTAATCCTTCTGCACTGGTGTGAAGCTCCTGGTGATCTAAGGAGACAGGTTGCCCTTTGGGAGGGAATTTTGGCTGCACTGTATTAGTTACTACTTCTCTAGAGGCTTCACTGTGTTTTGTGCTTGGCAATGTGCTGCACACATTCTGCATGAGTTCTGTGTCACAGCTGCACACTTGAACATGGCAGGGTGAGAAGCAAGGGCAGGGATGTCTGTGTCTTACCTTCTCTCTGTTGCTGGGGGATGAGGGGAGGAGGCTGGGGGAAGGCTTGGCTGATCTGTCCGTACGCGGCAGGGTAGGCTGCTGAGACACAGACACACAGCACTGCATCACGGCTAGGTACACAGTCACAGGTCACACACACAGGCCTCACTGCAACACTGACACACACAGGGTCACAGGTCACACACACAGGCCTCACTGCAACACTGGCACACGCAGGGTCACAGGTCACACACACAGGCCCCACTGCAACACTGGCACACGCAGGGTCACAGGTCACACACACACCCCACTGCAACACTGGCACACACAGGGTCACAGGTCACACACACACTCCTCACTGCAACACTGACACACACAGGGTCACAGGTCACACACACAGGCCACACTGCAACACTGGCACACACAGGGTCACAGGTCACACACACACTCCTCACTGCAACACTGACACACACAGGGTCACAGGTCACACACACAGGCCCCACTGCAACACTGACACACACAGGGTCACAGGTGACACACACACACACCTCACTGAAACACTGGCACACACAGGGTCACACCTCACACACCTCACTGCAACACTGGTATGCAAGGTACTGTCTGCACAAACACTACTCAAATCAAATAAAAAAAGCAGACATAGATAAAGCATCTCAAAACCCCACGGTGGCACTGGATGTATTTTAATCTTCGATCACACATCCCACCCTTTGAAACCCCAATACTGGTCTCCCCCTCTCCTGCGCACCTGCGTACTGCTGGACTCCTGCGTAGGCCTGCTGCAGGGGGTCGGCTGCTGTTGGGCTCTGTGCTGCAAGGAGACAGAGACACAGGGAGAGGGGGCTGAGTCTGGACGGAGGAGTGAACAGGAAGAGAGGCCGCTGCCTTTCCTACGTCTTTGAGGTGTGACTCGTCTCCTCGTGTGAACTTTCCCTCGTCTCGGTGATCAAACGCAGCCGGTGGGACGCAGAGGCTCCCCCCGCTCGCTGTTTTTGAATAAGATAGCAAAGCTCTGAGCTAAACCCCGTTTGGAGCTGCACGGCATTGATTTCAGAACAGAGTCCAAGGTCTTTGCTTTGTCCTAGTCTGGACGCACAGTGCCCAGCGCTGTTCTTCAGGAATCAAAGCTGGAGAGCCTGGCAATATTCAAATGAACTCCGCATTTCTTGTCTTTTGCTGCTTTTGTTGTGTCACCTCTGTGACAAGGCTGACTGTGGTAGGAAGGTCTGGGTTCTCTCTTCCAGCTGTGCAAGGAGCAAGAGGTCAGGGTTTTGCTTTAACTAGCCCTAGGGCCTATTCACTGCGCTATATCCTCTGACCTGTCGCCCAGCTGTGTCCTGCATAGCGGCCACTCAGTGATCTTTTTTAAAAAAGATGTCAGTAAACTCTTCAACAAAACACTCCTATAGGTGTTACCTAGTTCAATGACATGTGTCCTGAAGTACTAAAGCACACGACTCAGATTACACCTTCAACCAAAGGGGCTCCCAACTCTGGTCATTGGCACCCACAAACTTGCTTATTTTCACTCCAGCTGAACTCTCAAGTTCCATAATTGAACTTTTAATCGATAGTGCTAACTTGAACCCATCGCTGTTTTTAGTTTCAAAATGTGCTGGATGTTGCCCTTTCACTGCAAGAAGACAACCTGTAAACGTTTCAGTCAAGCAGCCAGTTAGTTCAGTTATGGATTTGTTGAGAGGAGCTTTGTAAAGTCAATACATATGTTTTCTGTTGACACTGCAGTATTTCATGAGGTGGACATACACAACTGGTTTGAACTGGAATGGAGGAATGCTGGACACAAGGGCTACTATGTAATTCTACACTGTGTTGTATAGGATCGCCTGCTACGAAACTAAGTAACCAGTTATATTAAAGAAATAGGGCAAATAGGGAAGAAGAAGATGAGCTTGATTCTGCAATGCTGCCAATCTGATCAGCACAGGGTGATAGATAACAGAAAAATATTAAAGTTCTGTTCTAGCTTATCTGCTTTGAGAGAAATACACCGGGCATCTATGTGTGTTTCGCTCCCATGTGCATGATATACAGATTTCTTTTAACTTCTGAGAGGGATTCCTGACTGTTCTGTATGGGGTAGCAGAAACATTTTCCTAACAGATTTAATTACTTAAGAGCTGGGCTGGAATGAAGACTAGTGTGGGGGTACTCAGGAGCAGGGTTAGGGACCCCTGCCTTAAACCACACCGACATACAGTCTAGCATAATAATTATAATTTAAAAAATCCTACATCCTCTCTCAGACCAGACAAATGCAGTTTCCCATGACATGTCCATTTGTGATGCTCGAATACAGACCATGAAGCTGGACTGTGTAGGGCTCACAACATTCAGCCAGTTCAAAAACAGCTCCCAGCAAAACGTACCAGTAATGCACCACTACAATGACACACACCAGTACCAAAAACGGTCTAATAGCACAATACAACTGACTACAAACAACTGTTGCACTAAAACACACTGGGAACAAACTGGTTTAGACTATTACCATACTAATACACAGCAGTAACACACTAATACAGACTGGTGTTAACACTGTTATACGTGCCACACAAATACAGACCGTCGCTACACTAAAACATGCCACTATGAATGTAAAACTAACATCACAGTGATACAGACCACGGCAATCTCCCATTTCCATTGTACAGGTATTTACTGTGCAGTTCTCTGTGTTAATAAACCGTGTATGTTTTTCTATGGTGTGTCACTTTCCGGGAGATGTAGTAGCTCTGGATGTTTTTCTCAAAAATGAAGTCTTAAGGATGGAACATCCAAACACTTAGGCCTTGGATTTCAAAATCATGGCTGCCTTTCCTAACTCTCTGAACAATTCCTCTCAGCTGAGGCTCTCCAGGACCTCAGCTCTTGACTGATTTGTGTGGGGACATACGCGTTTATCATCCTCATGCTCTAAAATACACGAAGGTTAGTCTGTCAGGTTATCTCTGCTTGCACCCCTTGAGGATTAGCCGGTCAGTGTATCACTATAGAGAGATGGGACAAGCTCATTCAGTTCCTCTAGTTTGTCCTTCCTGACTAATGGGAATGCTAAGACTAACGAGGCATGCCTAATGCAGACGCCAGCCACAATCAGCACCTTGACATGACTGAGACTTCGTACAGTGCCTTCTTGAGCATAAGAGGGTTGACGCATAATAGCAAATAGGCAAAGGTGCTCAGCTATTTATGGCCATCTGTATTAAATTCCAAATTCCTTCGAAACGTTGGACAGTACGGTTGTGTACCAGAACATGGTGTGAGTGAAATATGTGCAGAGTTTATTGCCCAGTATAATAGAGATAAACTTATGCTTTGACAGCAGGTTGGTGGCAGTTCTGAGCATGACAGGGCGACTGTTGCACAGACTACAGGTGACGTCACCTCCTGTAGGTGTCTTTCAACAGGACCTTCTTTACCTATAGGAATGATCCTAGAGGGAAACTGACTGACTGCTCCACCCATTCTGACTGTAGGTGTGCCATGAAGACTCTGAGCTGGTGTTGATCGCAGGAGGGAAATGAGAAAAAACAGGAGGTCTGGTCAAAATATCCATGTGATATTTGTTGCGGAACATTAGATCAGAATTTGAAAGGCCCGAGCATAAGAGGTTGGTTTGTGAACATCATGCTGGCGGCTGCGTGAGCAGAGAGAGACCTGTGCAGTCAGTACCTGTACAGGACTATGCCTGGGGAAGTGAGAGTCGGCAATAGGGAAACAATACAAACTAGTGCAGGGACAGGAACCCTCTGCCCTTCCATTCCATTCCAGTTCTTTGTTCCAGCCAATGACAACTAAGCCATTCTGTGTCAGGTCTGTCATTAGAGCACTGGTTAGATCAAAAACCCGTAATGACATGGATTGGAGGAGCCCAGGTTTCCAAACACAGGGTTACTGGGATCACAACAACAGTCTCCCCTACTGCACCTGGCGGAGTACCTTCGCTCAGAGCAGGCAGGAAGCAGCTCCCCTGCATCCCGAAACAACTCCTGTGTGAAACTGCGGGCTCCGGCTTCTCCGACTCCTCTCTAAAAATGATCTCCTGCAAAACTTTTAAACATTTAAAAACATTTTCTCCTGTCTTGTGGGTAGACACAACACGATGCACAGAGAGACGTCCGGCGGCGTGACCGGGTGTTTCCGTACAGCCGCAGGGCTCTGAGCCCTTGGCCCAGGCCAGAAAGCCTCTGTGAGGGGGCAGGGTCTGCGGCCGGGATGGTCCTCTATCAGATGGGTGTGCCGTCCCGCGATCTTGTGTGTCACAAGTGAAAAAACCCTAGCCAACATTTCCTTTCAAATTTTAAAAATATGAACAGCAGAGTTTCACCCGGCTCTCTTCTGTCACGGCATGTTCTTGCCGCTATTGCAGGTTGCTAAACAACTTTGACCCATACTGTTGTATATACTGATTCTGCAATGTCCACTTTCACAGTGCTAACAACAACATTATTATACGCTACTGCTAGAGTGCTACTTACTACAGGGTCAAGTCCTGTTACTTCCAGCACCTCCAAATATAGCAGAATAGTTCCATTTCTCCCCCCGTATTACCAATACCTTGGTATACAGCATATATTAGCCTTCCCTGTGAGCATCTGCATCAGGCCCTGCGTGATGCACAATGGCAGGGTACCCATGTAGCTGCATCTGTGCCTGCAACACGTTGTGTCGGCTGTCCTGCAGCAGGTGTGCTGTCTACAGTATGTGCCGAGGCAGCTCATTCTAATGTCATCACACTGCTCTGTGCTACGGTCTCTCTCCCCCCCCTCCTCTCCGCCTTGTTTCTCACTTCTCTTAGGAACATGCAGGCCCTTGTTCTCTGTAAAAGTCCTTGCCTTTTAGAGATAAAAAGATCCCATTTATCCTGAGCTGTTATCTCAGTTAGCGCCGCGCCGGGCTGTGTATGGGGGGCGAGGCTGTGCTGTAACACTCGGCCGCGCTGACGCAGATGGATCCTTGGTCGGGCAATCCGGCCTGACAATGAGGACAAATGTCCCAATTAGGGCAGCTTCCGCGCCTTGCTTAATGACCTCCATTCATTACAGCAGGCTCACCGGGGGAGGCTGAGAGATCTCTCTCATTAAAAAAAGCTCATATTCTGGGAGCCCAGACCACAAATTAGAGATTTCTATCTGGGCTGGTTATGGGGAGAAGGGGGGGTCCGTGCTTGCCTGTTACAGAATCGCAGAGACAAGGGTGGGAGCGCATGGAGAGACTCGGCTCCGGATCACTGAAACAGAGAGGAATGGCTACAAGGGAGGGGAGAGGGAGTCGTTTGGCTTTGTTGGAATCCAGCAGCCAACTGATCATCAAGCTGTTTCTTGGAAGAATCCTGGGTATCTTCCTCCAGACTCCCACAAGACTTAGTGTAAATGAAGGGTCTCCATTCCTGGTCCTGGAGGACTGGTATGTCTACAGGTTTTCAGTCCAGCTCAGCTCAGCTCATAACCACCTCAGTCAGATAATTATCGGCTTAATGGTATCAGCTTCGCCCGCTGGTGTATTAAAAAGAGCTAAAGGATGTGTAGATGCTCTGGCCCTCCAGGAACTGGACTGGGGTTCTCTGGTGTCAATAAAAGGCTGTTGTTTCTGTTTTAAATGCACTTCAATGAGGAGCACTTTCCTGTAGGACAGAAAGCCCTTTTGATGGCTTCAGACTACGCTGCTTTTGATTCTGTCAGTTGCTATAATATTCCTGCTTGGCTGGAAAGCGAATTGGGGATTTACACTACTCTTAGTTGCTTTAGCTCTTATTGTCTTTATGGGTGCGATCAGGTCTGATCATGTGGTGTCCTCCAGGGCTCCATACTGGGATCAATTCTGATGAGCAAGTATGGATGACTTGGTCAAATATTTTGACTTTACAGATTGTACGACCATCTTTATGCAGATGTTACTCAGATGTACATCGGCAGTACCCCCTTTACAAGACTGCAGGTGTCTGTTTTTGTGATTATGAACTTTCTAGCTGATTCAAACTAATTAGTGAATTGAACAGTATTAAGACTGAGCTCATGTTACACGTCACACAAACTGAGAAAATCAAATTGCCTAAGCATGGTTATAGTTCAATTCAATTTTGAGCTAAAATAAAAGAAATGGGGATTATTTCATATAACTTTTGAGCAGCATGTCCGTATGTCTCTTTCACCTCAGCAACATTGCTTGGTTCAGTTTGTTACAAACTGAGCAGCAGGAGTTCTGACAAGGTTTCTATCTGGTAAACATAAACCTTATATTGAAGTCACTGCACTGGCTTCCTGTTGAAGTGGGCATAGAGTAAGATAATGCTTTGGACGTTTAAGGCTATGAAGACAATCTCTTATGTTCTTGACCTCCAGATAAAGTACACCACAAGTCACACTTTGCTGTTCCCTAATGCAGGTCTTTTTGTTTGACCCCTCGAAAAAGAATTTAAAGTCTTTGCCTGACAATGAAATTGTTCCAAACAGCATCCTAGTAGATTTTGATATATTTTATATATTGGTGCATTTTGCCTGATTCTTTTTTCACGCTTTTTGTGTCCATTTGGGATACCATTTCTGGAAACCTTATAATAAAAGAAGGCATGATATTTTAAAATTTCAATAACGTAATAAAACAGAGAAGAGAGAAAGCAAGCACTGGGCGACTGTGGTGCAGAAAGGGATGCTTTCAATGTGAGAGTACAGTTGTGATGGCTGTAGCACTGAGCCTGCTGGGATATGGCTATGACAGTTCATGGGCAGCTCCAGCTTCACAGCCATGCAGCGCAACAGCTCAGACAAGAAGAGCATTTTGCTATGCCAAGAGACTAGAAATCCTGCTATTGGGGGAATTCAGTGTTATTTAGAATCTCATGGGGTATCATCATCTTATGTATCCACACCTTCTTAAATTCTCTTACTCAAAACTCATCCTTCTCTGCACGATCCTCAGCTTCTGAGAAATGTCAGTGTCTGGAAACTGAGTCACTATGCCTGTGCTGTGATCATAGTTTCTAACAGGCAACTCCAGCTTCAACACCACTTCTCTGACAGCAAAGAATTATTCTATGCCACAAGACTGATTGTACTGCCCTTGGATAATTCAGTGCCCTCTAAGAGGGTGACGCCACCTCCTGTTACAGGATCAGTGAGCCCTGTTAGACTGGGCTGCAGTGTTTTTGGCAGGTTTGTGTTAATGTGCTGTGTTGCAGTGTGTTCAAGAACCCAGTGTTAAAGCTGTGGGCTATAGTGTGTTCAGGACGTCGGTGTTAGAGAGCTGGGGCTACAATTTGTTTGGGAGCTCAGTGTTTGAGTACTGGGTAGCAGTGTGTTCACGAGCTCCAGTTGAGAGCGCCGGGCTGCTCTGTGTTCTGTAAGTCATCATTAGAGTGCTGTGCTGTACTATGTTGTGTAGCTTTAGGTTTGCATACTGGGCTGGGATGCTTTCAGGTGTTCAGTGTTTGTCTACTGAGCTGCAGAGTGTCCAGGTCTGAAGACTACTTCACAAAGCACTGAACATCATTTAAGCAATTTCAGATTAACTTAAAGCACATTTTCTAAGAAAATCACATCGTTGTTAGAGGTTAAAGACTTTCAGCTGTTTAAATGATTTAAGTCTATATTTATGAATGCACATATTTATTGACACCCTAACAGTGTGCCCTCAATTCCAGTCTGACAGTAAGAGAACATGGAGAACAGTCCACCTAGTCTTGCGTGCCGGTTTGGTTGCTACTAGCTATTCAAGTGCAAAACCTTGTTAAGCACCTTCTCAAGGTGTTTAAATAGTGGACTTAAGTAAAATGTTTAAGTCTCTCACCACAGACCTGACACCTATTCTCACCCCCGTTACCTTCCGATAAAAAAGCACTTTCTCACAGAGGCTCTTGAACGTAACATCACGGAGTGCACGATGTGTCCTACAGCCTGGAGACCGCATGTTCACAAACAGGCTGTTCCCCAACCCTAAAGCTGTAGACGCCTGCTGACAAACTGGGAAGGAAGAACTTTCAAAGGCTGCATGGAGGAGAGATGGCTGAGACACCTTTAGGACACTGGTGACCTACAGTTCCATAGAAACCCCAGGAAGCACTACGCCAGCCCACCCTGGTGAGACAGCAACTCTGCTGTTTCTGAATCAGAAAAGACTCAAGGGCTCTGTGATTTACATCTAGAACAAACACACGCATTAACTTCCTCCTTACAGGCTGTGTTGAATGCTAGCTGGCTATTCCAACCTGGTTTCAATGAAGCAGGAAAGAGAAAATAAAAATGAATTGGAAAGCCCTTCTAGTTAACAATATTGTATCTTGGAAACGGGGAAACTACTGTAACTCAAAACATGGTCAAGCCTACAGTAGGTACTTTATTTCTTTTATTTTTATATAGAAACAAAAATTGGTAGAAGGCTTGAGGCTGACATAATTACAGTATGAGGTGGAAACCATATATTAGACCCTGAAATAACCCCCACAAGTTTTCACTTTCCAGAGGTATCTGCGAACAGTAAACTACAGGAAAGAAGAGGTGAAGTTTTAAATTGCTACTAAACGTCGGTCCAGCCTTGGAGTAATTAATGACTCTGCTTTCTGGTCTGATTTCAAATTTTCCATTCCTTTTTGTTTTTTATCCAAATAGCCGTAAGAAGTACGCAATAAACTTCATAGTCAAAGAGGGGCAAACAGCTCATCCTAGCATGCATGGTGGTGTGTGACTCCTGACTGACTGTCTTTCTCCAGGCAGGTTTCACTATGTTTGAGAATGGTATATGAATTTAAATATTTATATGTTCATAACTATCCACAATCCTTTCGTGTCCTGTAAGTGCCAGTTTCTGTTATTATGTTTATTAGCAGCATTGCATGTTGGGACAGTAGGGTCTTCACACAGTGAACAGCTCTATAAAGAAGTGACCAGCCTGTTTTCTCTTCATCGTAACCGAGGTGATGAATAAGTCACTGCCAGGCTCTGTTGAGAGGGCAGTGGCTCATGTGGAGGTTGTCACTGATCCACGTGTGCTGCAGACTCTCTGTTTGTCTAGCGCACTCAGTTGGGAGACAGAGAACATGCCATGTTTCTCCCTAACACTATATCAGATAAAGACAGTTCATCATCCAGTCACCACTGTTCTCCATTACCGTGAGTATAATGTCTGTACAGACCCAGTAACCCCCTGCAGTACAGTGCTCTCCTCTCTACTGCCTGCTGAGAACAAAACTGGTCAAACAAGCCTGGTATTTTGATTCTGGGCATGTAACACTCCCCCTCACTTGCTCCTGTCACAGTTTGCAAACTTCCCCGAATGAGAGGCCAGCACATCTCAGATGGATACCTATTATGTAAATTATTAAACTTGAATCGGCAAGTACAATCCCGCTCTTGTGCATTGGAAGTGGTGATTGAGGGGCTGAGGGATGTGGGGGGAGTTATTCTGGAATCTGAGAACCGTTTGCCCCTTGGGGCAGCAGAGAGCTCATGTCAGACTGTAAGACTCACTGTGGTGGTATAATCTAGACTAGATCCACAACTTCAAATGTGGAGTAGAGAGAGGGCATGGGGCGACCTTCCAGGGGAGTTAAACAAAAAATGATCGAAAATACATGACCGCACTAAAGAGCTTTCACTGCCCTTGCTCCAGTCACTCTTTGCAAACACTTCATTTATCCGGGGGCTTAAGACAAAAGCTTGAGATTTGTGGTTGCAAATGAAATTGTATTACTGCCTAATTATCATGCCATTAGCACGGAATCCCACTGAAAGAGTACATTCATGAGTAGGAGCATATCCTCACTTTATTAGTCAGAACATGCAGTTAATCATGGCTGAGTTAACAGATTAAAACTCCTAGATCTCCTCAGTGACTCCATCCCAATTTTCATTCGGAGAGTTGGCACATTAGTCCGGGAGGAATAGGGAAAGCATGGTCTGAAAACGTCTGAGCTTAATACAGAAGGAAAAGCTGCAGATGGCAGCTGTTACAGCTACTTCTATGTCCTGCTGTTTATTCTAAAGACACACAAACATGATATTCTAGAGTGCTTTTTCATCTTTTCATCTTTTTAACGCAGATTAATCGCACCGGATGCTGAAAGTTTAATTTAAATTCTGGCTTTCCAATTTGGATTCAAGGAGCTACATATCAAAATTGCACTCCCATATTTCCTTGCACTTGGAATCTGCTAGAGCAACATATTTCCGATGTGGGGTAGGATGATTTTTTGATATTCAGTATTGTCCATCTGCAAAAGCCAAAGTAAAAAAGCAAGCTGGAATGTAATTCACGTGGACTTGCAGTACTTGCAGTAACAGTCATCTCTAAAGTCTCCCTACTTTATTAGGGTCCTGCTTCAGGTGTGTAGGAAACCATTCTCACAGCTGCTGCAGCTGTTGCAGGTGTATAGAAACACAGATAACTATGATGGCCTGCAAGATAAGTATTATAGTTAATACTGCAGCAGTCTACTAGATATCAGCTTCTGCTTGATTGGAGCCCAGTCTCTTATTCAGACAGACAGGGCTTTAAGACCATTCAGACTATATAGCTTGTTTGGCTTCCAGCACCTAACTGATGAGAGGATATCATCCAGCTATTTCCTGAAAGAAGCTAGGGGATCAGATTCAACACCCAGGCTTGGTATCTTATTTCTCAATCCTTTGTGAGAGGTGCCTCCATTTCCTGTACCAAGGAGGTATATCACCCTGCAACTCACAATGTGCAGTTCACTGAAGAAGGTGTGAGCCAGGTCAGTACCTGGATGGGGAGATCCCCTGGTAAAACCGAAGTCCTGTTTCTCCTTGGCTATTAAAATTCCCAGTTTGTTTCTTGAAAAGAGTAGGGCTGTTAACCCTGGTATCCTAGCCAAATTTTGCCCTGGTCTTTACCAATCATGGCCTCCTAATAATCCCCATCTCTGGACTGGCTTCATCACTCTGCTCTCCTTCCCACTGAGAGCTGGTGTGTGGGGAGCGGACTGGAGCATCATAGATAGATAATACATTATTAATCCTGTAGGGAAATTCATCATCCAGGCCATCCAGCCCATCCAGCCCATCATCCAGGTGGGGCTGCACACTGGTGGTGGTGGAGGGGAGTCCCTGTAAAAAGCTTTGAGTGGAGTGTCCTGAAAAGTGCTACATAAGTGTAAGGAATTTACACTTTTATTTTGTTAGTCTCTCCTTGTAAGAGATAGAGCAAATCACAGGCAGATCAGTAGGCAGATTTAAAAATCAGTTAGCTGCTTTGGATATTTGTAATATGGGAAGTTAATTAATATATATATTTAACATGTTAAATGGAGCAGCTCTTTACAATACTGAACCTTTGTACTTTTTCCACTGTGTGATTCTGGGGGGAGGGAGCGCGCAGGGAGATTGACGGAGGTTGAAAGCAGGTTCCTGTGCTTCAGGACGAGCTTCTCTCACAGAGTGATCACGAGCTCCCCAGACGGTGCAGTGATATGATAAACACCGGCTCGCCCACCTGACCCTGCCCTGCTCACCTGGGTAGGGGTGGATCCCGTTAGTGAAGACGGCCTCAGCGGGGGGCTGGCCATTGGCTTGGGGCGGGGGCAGGCCCGTGAAGCCATTGACTCCGATGGGGGAGGGGATGCTGGTCACTGCTGGGGCCGTGATGCCAGGAGGGGTGCTGCCACCTAGTGGAGAGGAAGAGGAAGGGCGAGAGGCCGGAGGGTGGTGGAAGGGGCAAACAGGTAGAGAGGGCATTGAGGAAGAGAGTGGGAGGATGCAGAAGACGAGACGGAGGGAGAGAAGAGAGAGAAGGGGTGTATGAAAGGGTGCAGGAGTATCTATTCGGGCTCCTCTGACTACCCGGCTGATTCAGTGTACGGTACATCCCACTACAGAATCAGCTGTTCCACCAGGCATCTCAACGGATTCCCCTGTCAGGTGTGCAAAGGTGATTTATAAAAACCGCTGAATGTTTTATTTGACAGTTTATTATGAAGCTGTCTTTTCCATTGTACATAAATCCTGATTACAGCCATACGAGACAGTCACTTTCCCAAAACACGAACTAGCCACCCAAACATGAACGTGCCCCCCAGTCCCTTGTAGCCCAGTGTGGTCAGTGCTGGGGGGGGATCTCAGCTGAGAGACGGCTGAGGAATGAATGAGCTTTGTATGAGGTTTTGGTGCATATATATCTTAACGGTGTCATTTATTTAGAGGAACAAGTAATAGGTTTATTCCATGCTGAAAAAAAGGAGAAAGAAACGTTTCAGCTGTGGAGTCTTCTTCAGGTGTCATTTATTTAAATACACTCTAAAGTGTTATATGGGTGGCTTATGGATTTCTTAATAATGGCATCTCAGAGTAAGGCTGAGTGGATATAACAGTCCGTCTGGAAGGAATGAGTTTACAGAGAATTTCCCATTCCACCTCGACATTTTCCTGGTAGTTCACTGCTCTTGTGTTTTACACTCAGGGCGCCCTGTGCCATGTCTCTTTGCTTCAGTTCAGCTGACTCAAGAGCAGCCCAGTGGAAGAAGGAGGTTCCTGGTGTAGCTCTGCATGTTTCCCTCTATCAGTGTACCCCTGGTACCCCTGGGAGTGGAGTCCAGAGCGCCAGGCTGGGTAGCTCACCTGAGGTTGGGGTCATGGGAGCCGCCGCCAGCCCGTTGACATTGAGTGTTGCCATCTGTTGCATCTGGGCGGCGGCGAAGGCAGCCATGGGGCTGAGGTACCCCCCCTGAGTCACTGAAGCCATTAGAGCTGCCTGCTGCTGCATCAGCTGGGGAGACACACAGAGCCGGACAGACAGACAGGGCCTCATACAGCTCGGACAGACAGACAGGGCCTCATACTGCTCTGACAGACAGACAGGACCTCAGACTGTTCTGACAGACAGACAGGGCCTCAGACTGCTCTGACAGACAGGGCCTCAGACTGCTCTGACAGACAGACAGGGCCTAAGACTGCTCTGACAGACAGACAGGACCTCACACTGCTCTGACAGATAGACAGGGCCTCACACTGCTCTGACAGGCAGACAGGACCTCAGACTGCTCTGACAGGCAGACAGGACCTCAGACTGCTCTGACAGGCAGACAGGACCTCAGACTGCTCTGATGGACATAAAAAAACAGTGAGCTGAAATAATAAAGATAAAGAGAGGAAAAACAAACAGGTGGACGTGGACATGGAATGTCTTTTATCAGGTCAAATAGGACAAAATATTGAGAGACAGAGAAACACAAACCAGCAAGCGTTCCCAGAGCGAGACTGAGAGAGGGCAAGAGAGACAGTAACACAACGGGCAGTACAAGAAAAATCTAAAAAAGGGACACAGATATGCAGTAGATATGCTAGAGACACCAGTGTAAAACAGCACACGAGTGAAAGAATACAGAGAGAAAGAAGGAGGGAAGTCAAGTGAGAAGCTGGTCTCTATACTTACTGCTTGTGCGTAGGCTCCATACGCGCCAAACTGGATGGCCATGGGGTTGAACATGCCCATCTGCCCCGCCATCTGCTGCATCCTACGGATAGTCCGCTCCTTGTCCGTGTCAGCAAACTTCACCACCAGACTGGAGGAGGCGCCCTGCAACACACACAGACAGTCAGTCATGCAGAGAGTCCTGAGAATGGTAATTAATCCAGACCACTCGGCAGCGCTCTGCAGCTTCACGCCTGCCTGCTGTCAAGCCTGGAGCCACAGTGTCAATCCTTCCCATACAAGACACTCATCAGACAGGAGGGCACAGACACATGATCACAGTGTCCTCCTCTCCCATACAAGACACTCATCAGACAGGAGGGCACAGACACATGATCACAGTGTCCTCCTCTCCCATACAAGACACTCATCAGACAGGAGGGCACAGACACATGATCACAGTGTCCTCCTCTCCCATACAAGACACTCATCAGACAGGAGGGCACAGACACATGATCACAGTGTCCTCCTCTCCCATACAAGACACTCATCAGACAGGAGGGCACAGACACATGATCACAGTGTCCTCTTCTCCCATCCAAGACACTCATCAGACAGGAGGGCACAGACACATGATCACAGTGTCCTCCTCTCCCATACAAGACACTCATTAGACAGGAGGACACAGACACAGGAACTCAGTGTCTTCCCCTCCCATACAAGACACTCATCAGATAGGAGGACTGGGACACATGAACACAACGTCCCCTCCTCTCCTATACAAGACATATACATATACTCTTCAGACAGGAGGACACAGACACAGGAACTCTTTGTCCTTCCTCCCATTCGAGACACTCTTCAGACAGGGGGACAGGGAGTAGAAAGCAATCCTCCCTCATCTACATAGCAGCCTGAGACATCGACAGCACTATAAGAGAGGTCAGTTACTGTATTTTGTTCAGCAAAAGTTCAAGCAATAATGAATAGACAAAGCCACCCTAAATTAGAGGAGCTTACCTCAGCAGGTTTTTCATAAACAAAAACCATCATTGCTAAAATGCTGTGTATGGAAACAGTGGTAATTCTTACTAGTCTTAATTTGTTAAGAACTCAAGTGTCACAAAAGGAGAAGACTATTTCTAGGAGCAGACGTGAATATGAATCACACAGCACCACATGCTGAGAGAGCACTGCTAGCTCCCCACACATCTCCCTGCTGCACAGCAGGGCCAACAGACCCCTGCACCCCCATTCTCCTCATCACCCAGACCCCTCCCTGGTGAAGAGGTGAAGATCACTTCTAGAGCTCAAACTGAGACACCACGGCTGTCTGTGCCCTGCTGCGCCACACCTCCCCTCTCCCATCCTCCATCGCCGCCTCTCTTTGATCAGGACTGCATTCTGTTTTTTTTAGGAACAATAATGTGGCTCATTCATTTTCCCTATAAAGAGATACCGTCTTCCTTGAATCTAAAACACACCACTTACTTTCCTGCGTCCTTTATAGGTGATCTATCCGAAATATACTTTCTGTTTGAGATCTGATTACCGAGTGTGATTCTTGTCTGTCTTGTAATCGCTCAACAGTACTTTACCTACCTACAGACCACTATGGTAACACAACACACTGTACAGCAACTTGACAAATATCCCAGCATGAAAGAGGTGTTTCTATATAACACACAATTTGCTTGAGTGTCTGAGCAGGAAGGCAGGAGTGCAGGAATGCAGCGGGCACAGCTGTTGATCCACACACATGGGCAGTGCCCGGTGAGGAGGACCGTACATGTCCGCTGTTCCCTAAATCTGATTCCTAAAGGGTTTATGGGCCTTAAGGCTTTCATTCAACCTGCGTTTTTAAATAGATCACTGAAGTACTTTCACAGCCTGAATGAAGCTTACTGGACTGGAGACCTGGGCTGTGCAAGAGAGCCCCAGCTCTGTCACTGTCCCAGAGCGCTGCTGTCCCCGACCCCAGGACACTGAGCCAGTGAGAGGCAGCCTGGCTCCTGGATGTGTCCCCACTCCTGGGCTGAGCTGCAGATCATTATTACCAGGATTAAAACACCCCTGATTGCCTGCAATCACAGAGCACACAGGCCCTCTGATCCTCACCCACACTTAATTACTGCCTGTTACAGGGCTTTGTCAAGAGGGAGAGAGAGAGTGCGCCAGCGAGCTGCAGGAGCCAGGCCACCTCGTTTCGCCCGGGGACATTTGCATATCACCTTTTCCTTCCTCTCTTCGCTGCAATTAGGCAGCTCGTGGTGAAGAAAGAGGAAAGGCGGGCTGCAATCAACAAGGATTTTTACATCTCGTCTTGGAAGCTGTGCCGATGGACTGCCTGCCTGAGGTCTCACATTTAAAAAAAAAAACACTCTCCGTCAAAATCACTGATCTGCTCTGCCGCAGTGTCTGGTATACAGCACAGGCTCCTTGTACTATTTCGGGATTTTTCACCTATCTGCTTGCCTTTCCATACATTTCCACGAGTTGCAGTTTCATCATTAAATTGAAGAGAATGCAACAAGTGTCAGACGAATTCGAGTGACATCAAGCCTATGCAGGGCTTTCGCGGCTGCTGCTGATGCACAAGAGTTAAGGACTGGATAGTGTCTCAGGGTGAATGCAGGGAACCCTCAGGCTACCTGTGTGCCTAAGCTCAGTGAACATTGTACAGGAGAGGATGCCTGGCACATCTGGCTGTTCTGATTGTCCTTTTACAAAAGCCTCTAACCCAGCAGGGACAGTAATGCTAGACAGCACACCTGCTTCAAAGCAGAAAACTGGAAAAATAAAAGAATTCTAGCTCTCCGCTGAGAACAGACAGCAGAAGAACTATGTAGCCTAAATCACCCCACCACCAGCTCCTGTAGGAACATCCGGCAAAACAAAGGAGAGATTTAATTTTCCCAACGCACTGTAGCCATGGTTCAAGTACCAACCTTCTCCTTGACTGTTTGCTTCAGGACCTGCTTGACATACAAGGCCAGATCACCAGATTGAGATGGATGGGCCTTGTCTGTTTTCTGAGTTACGGTTTCTAACACAACAGTTAACTTTTTAACATCATTAAAACTGAGAACAGGATGCAGTTCTTTACACAACGGGCTGTGGGAATATCGCACAAGGCCGTGAATAAGACATTACTGTGGTGTTGACATTAGTAGAGCCTTTTCTTGACTGGGTAGGACAGGGAAAGGGCAGTCAGATCAAAAAGAGATAAGTGTCTTGTGGTAGGAAGAAAGATCTGGAGATATTCGATCAAATCTGTTGAAATCCTCAGAAAGATTGATCCCAGATCCCAGATCAGACAAAGCTATAACAAGGGAACTATTCCAACCAAGGGTTGTAGGGTGAAACAAACTTAGTTCCAGACAGTATATTATGAATGGCCTTTTCTCATCTCTTAATGGGATGCCAGGGCAACTTCAACTGCACAACGGCATAGGCCATTCCAGGTTATAATAATAATAATAAACTTTATTTTATATAGCGCCTTTAAAGGTGGCTTCTCAAAGCGCTTTACAGGATGACAATAACAATAAATAAGAAGACTACAACAATAAATAAGAAAAATTTCACAAGACAGGACACAATTATAATTACAGCAATACAACAATAACAATAGAGGAGACCGTGGAAGATGGTATTAAGAAGAGCAGAGGGGTGAAGAATGGAACCAGTTAAGTAAAGGCTTTTCTGAAAAGGAGGGTTTTGAGTCTGGATTTGAAGGAGTTTAGAGAAGGTGACTCTCTAATATCCTTGGGCAAGGAGTTCCAGAGCTTGGGGGCATAGCAGGAGAAGGCCCTGTCGCCCATACAATGTAGACGGGCTTGGGGGACAGTAAGGAGGGCAGAATTTGAAGAGCGGAGGTTGCGAGGTGGGGAGTAGGGCGATAAAAGTTCAGACAGGTATTGAGGTGCCAAGCCATGTAAAGCCTTGTAGGTGAGCATGAGGATTTTAAAGTCTACGCGGAATTTGACCGGAAGCCAGTGCAAGGACTCCAGGATAGGAGTAATGTGAACACTTGCACTAGATCTGGTCAGGATTCTGGCTGCTGAATTTTGGACATACTGCAGCTTGTTCAGAGTAGATTTAGATACCCCAGGGAGCAGAGCATTGCAGTAGTCAATTCGAGAGAATACAAATATGTTGATCAGCTTTTCAGCCACAGTTAATGATAGCATAGGGCGTAGTCCTAGGTCGTAGGTTAAATAGTTACAGGCTCTTTAGCATGAACCCATACCAGGCTGAAGATATTTCATTCTCCTGTTTAAAGGTAACAGTGGATAAACAGACCTAGAGTATTTCCTTCCTAACATCATGATGAAAACCAGCACGCGGACTTGAACAGTACAGCAGAGCTGCGTGCAGCAGCTGGGAGGACACTGTTTCAGAGGGCTGCAGACCACTGATTTCAAGTAGTCCAGTCCTGCGCAGGAGAACACCAAGCCCTGCTGTCCTGCTCTCCATCTATCCTCTTTAATTGCCCTCTTAATTACATTGAGCCGCAAGATTGATATTTGAAGCAAGCCCCCCTTTGCCCCCCTCCCTTTTTTAATTAGAGGTGCACGTCTGCGGCCTTAACGAGCATCTGTCCCTGTGCCAGGAAGGCCGGCTGGGCACTTATCAAAGCCGCCAGTCATACAAAACCCTACCACTCTCCTGTGCGACTGGGGCGCCACACTCTGCTTTTGACAAAACAAAGAAAGTCGCTATTTGTGTATCCCTGCTCTAATGAATGGTTTAAATGGGGATGTTTCTTTCCCCTCGCAGACATAGATGAGTACAGACCTAGGTGCAGAATTGCTTCGCTATGTGTGTGTGTGTGCGCTGCTCTGCACCTGCTGGGATTTGACTAAGGAAATCTGAAATGTCCCCACCTTGTGATCCACAGAGCGCCACTTCCCAGACATCAGTGAATTCCGTTATGCCAAACGAATGTCCAATGTTATGTAGGTTCTCAGGAGGTGACGTCATCATAAAAAAGCTCTGATGAGTCCTAAAAACATTGTGCCGACACATTGCATCTATTTTCTTTTCCTTTCAGCATGGAAAAAACCGGAACCCGTTCCGAAGATGAGTCCTGCTACATATCTGTGTAATTTGGTTTGCATTTTCACAGGCTTTGGCACAACACAGGAGAGTGAAGCGCATTATCTAGAAAGGCTGCTTTCCTCATTCTTCCTCTCTGCCTGCACGATCTCCGGCGAGTGCACACAGACGTAGGACAAAGAGGGAGGTTGAGCCCTTGTGCCCCCTGTCAATAAGCTCTCTCCTACACACCACCTCTGAGAGCAGTATGGTTCTATCTCAAGCACACAGGGAGCAGTGGGTGAAGTTTCAGTCAGGAATTGCAAACATAAAACAGGAAAAAAAAACAACTGGACCTTAATGTATATACACTGTATATAACCACATGTGCTGTACATATAATTGCATATAGTCAGCAACCATATAATAGTGGAAAGGATTAATTTGCCCCGTTGGGTATTAATTATTTTGTATTTGTCTTAAATGCAATGCACCAGAATGCATGCTGATTTTTCATTTTCATTTTTCACATTGCTGCATTCACACTGTGCACACATGACAGAATTTGTGCAATCCGAGGCGTCAGAGAGCAGCCGTCTGTACAACATTGTGCCTGCGTTTCTGGCTTTTCAGTCCAGTAGCACCAGGGCTAGAGTCCAGCTCACTATGCTACAGTAACTCCTCTCATTTCTTCTCCTTCACACATGGGGGAAGGGCAGGGGGGAGGGCATTCCACGCACTAGATGGCGCTGTAGGCTTTCATTAGGACAGATCAGCGAAAGGTTATCCAATATTTATTTTGGCCACAGGGAATTTAAGAGTGAGAATTAAATTCTAAGATAAACAATCTGGCAGGGAAAGAAAAAATTGCACCCTAATGAAATTTATTTTTCTAAAATTGCCCAAGCATGGCACGGAAGGTCAGGAGATGAAAACATGGAGAGGGATTTGGTGACGTTACTCTCAGTGGTGAACTGGGCAGAGACTTGGCAGACTTGACCACTAAACAAATGATCAAACAGCCCAGCTCTGCATGCATAGCAAAGGCAACCAAGCAGCAGCAGAGAGGAGGAAAGAAACAGCTTTTCAAACACCCTTAGAGAAGCAGCTTAAGAAGTGCACAGAAATAATAACAATACAACTAATACAAATGAGCATAAGTTGCAGTATTGATATTAGTGTTAGCACTTTGTATTAGCATTAGTGTCAGTATTGGCTTTAGTAATGCTATTAGACTCAGCATTATTGAAGCAGACACAGCATTTTGTGCATGGAGCAGGACAGCTGTATGTAATAGATAATAAAAGAAACAAAATAAAGCCGCAGAGCTAATTGGACAGGAGGTACATTGTTGGATGTTCCCAGGGACAGCTCTAACTCCTGCTTGGTATTTGGCCCACTGATGAACTCTGGGGGGTCTATAACCTTCTACTGTAAATAAGCACCTCCCAGCTTCACTGCAGCCGGATGTGGACAGTTCTGCCACCCCCCTCCCTTACAGCCTGAAGCTCTGCCACCTTTGTGTCTCCAGTCAATTGGGACAAATAGCAATGGCTTGTATTATCTTTCTTATTATTCATTCCAATTTTCGACCCAGCATTTGCGATCTATACAGTACGTCAGTGTTTACCGCAGGTATAAAAGAAAATCTATACACACTCTTCCACGGAATATATTAGAATGCAGATTGTGCAAAAATGGCCTGATATCTGGGACTCACAATTAAGATGACAGAGTAGTGTTGCCTAAGAATCCCTATTCTGGGCAGGCAATGTTAATGAAAACACTAAGTGACGCAAGATCACCTAGAATTCACTGCATGTATATAGTGCTTTACATAAAGCATGGACCCACTTAGTCCACCACTAAGTAGCACCCTCTTGAATGACAACCTTTCTGTGGGTCTTAAACACAGCCACACTCAGTCAAGGAGAGAGGCGTGAAGGCCTTTGGCAGGTTGAGTTAGAAACCTTCTGTACGTTTTAAAAGGCACAGGCCTGAAATGAGACTACGACTTCATTTTCCAACATCGGTTTGATCATTTTTCACTTTTCACTTTCGAACCACCATTACTGTATCAACAGCCTGACACTCGACAAAGGAAGCAGCAGACACGCACCCTGTGTCCACTGTTGTCGGAGAAGAGTCGCCATGTAAACAGTTAAGGAACTAGGAAAAGAATAACAGACTGACGGGCATGAACACAGCGGAATTAAAAGCTGAAGTTAAAAAAAGAAGCACGACCACGATAAAAATCCTAGTGAGGAAATGCGAACATAAAAAAATGGTGAGATGAGAAGAATGGCAAGTGTACAACAGCTGCCTGGAGGATAACACTTGATTTTACAGCCTGCAGCAAGACACCTCCACTGCTGCCTGTTAATAACAGCAAGGAGAGACACTGGCAGGGAGGCATTAATCACAGATCACTGAGAAATGCACCAGATTCTTTTAATTTAATGCGCCTCTCTTTACATTTGCATTACAGGATTCGAGTACGGCTAGGGCACACTTTTTATTGGCCACACACTCTTGATTGTCTTTCCTTTGATTAATTCAGTCTCTGTCCGAGCATTCCCAGGCTTCGCAGTCATCCCACGGAACACAGCTGTGCTCCCAGCTCCAGAGCCCTCCCGACTAGCTGAGAGGGAACGCTGCTCGGACAGAGCAGGATTTGATTTGGCGGTGGCTGTGGGGAAGCAGCAGTGATCCACTGTCCAGACACGGGGGGGGGGGGGGGGGAGAGAGTGTGTGTGTGTGTGTGTGTGTGTGTGTGTGTGTGTGTGTGTGTGTGTGTGTGTGTGTGTGTGTGTGTGTGTGTGCCAGCTTGCAGCCTCAGAACAGTCATCCCGTGTGTGTGTGTGTGTGTGTGTGTGTGTGAGAGTGTGTGTGTGAGTGTGTGTGTGTGCCAGTTTGCTGCCTCAGAACGGTCAAACCCGTGTGTGTGTGTGTGTGTGTGTGTGTGTGTGTGTGTGTGTGTGTGTGTGTGTGTGTGTGTGTGTGTGTGTGTGCGTCAATTGTGCTCCTGCCACTCAGCCATGCCCGACCCCACACAGCATGGTCAGCTGACTAACCCGAGTTAAAAAAAGGACCCGAGTAAGGACTCACTACGTAAAAATGACCATGAAGATGGGTGAGAATGATTTCACCTCTGGCGTGCCAGTTCTACGGCCGATACATGCATCAGCACTGTATAGCCCAAACTCTCTACTATCCCCAGTAAAGTTTTTCCAGTGAGGCTTGGAAATCACTGATCAAATTCACAGAGCTTCATTGGCATGAGCCCTGAATGACAGTGTTGCCAAAGCAGAAACAACTAACAGATTCATAAATGAAAAATAAACCGTACAAATCACAGCACAAGCCAAACAACACTATGTTACCCACTGGGCCACGCACGAACACAACATAAACTGGAACGCTACAGAACTCCAAACAGACAATACACATGAATGATGTGAATGATGAATATCTGACCAGGGTGAGAAACAGCTTAGAGAAACAGACCCCTGACGAAGTAGAGGCTCAGTGACCACGATCCAAATAGCCAAATGCTCAAAATCCTCAAAGGTGCTGACACAGTCAATCTAGCGGACTGACTCTCAGATTCTAAGTGTTGCAGTCCAGAAAATCTGTGTTCATGTTATGGTCACCCCTGTGTGACAGGGCCCCCCTAAACTGGCAGCATGGCATTGGAGGACCTGTGCACAGACACCCCCTGTTCCTATTGCCCTCCTTGAGCCCCTACTCCCTTTAACCTTACCTAAACCTGTGGGGCTCTGAGGCCACATCAACCCTGATGTAAACAGCTGACCCAGTCCGTACCCGGCCTGCCTCACTCATTCCACTGTCAAACCCCTAAAAGACAGGGGAACAGCACCTTGCTTCTGCCCTTCTAAACCCCAAGCTGCAGCAAAGTCTACATTTTCACCATTAGCTATCCTGCTTTTCCATGCAAACCCCGTGGGAAATTTTAACCTTCCTAAGTACTGGCTGACAGGGTGCCCAAACGTTTGCACATGCCAATAATATTCGCTGCTTTATTTTTTTTTTCAATTGGTTAAATTCAGCAAATAAATTGTAATTGTGAAGAGGCTGTGTTAACTTCTTTTCACTTAGAGATTCTATGAAAAATGCAATTTCATCCAAACTTTTGTATGGAACTGTTCCGCTACTCTATATATATGGTATATGTACAGTATATAGTGCTACATGTATATAGTGCAGCTATAGTGCCGTGAAAATACTCTTCGTGGCTAGAATATAGTTTAGACCTTTATTCATTGCCTGTCTCTAAAAAGAAAAGACTGAACACAGATGCAGATCTCACTCTGACCACCTCATGCAAAGGCCTGCACTTATTTTCTCTCTCACGAGCAGTGCAAACTGCCAAATGGCTCTGAGACATGGCCACTCTGTAACACCCTGTCACCCCCTGCTGTTCCAACGCTGCTGAATCCCAAGGATCTTCTGTGAGCTGCATTGCTGGACTGTCATACAAGGTTGAGCCGCCCTGGCCCGAGACAGGGAGGTTATGACGATGTGAGAGTTGGTAGACCAACGTGGACATACAAAGTTGGACAGAGAGCAAGAGTGTGTGTGGAAACAAGTGTCCTCAAATGCCCCGTGGGCAAACAGCAGGCCAGCTGTCTACACTTCAATAAAAAGACTAAGATAAGTCATTTGCCTATTTGAACCCTCTCCAGGCTTTGCCAGTCCCCTACAGCCATGCCGCTGAGTCTTCTGCTGACAGTCACCCAGGGCTGATCTTCAGCCTGATTGTCAGGTCCTGTGCTGTGTATCAGCAGGCAGAGTGTCAGATTGTCAGTCTGGGTGCCACTGTGATGGCTGCTGATCCAGTATCATTGCTGGTATATCAGATAGTTTAACATAGTGTTTGCCAGTCTTACCAAAAGCCTGTTTGACTCCCATCCTGTCAGTCAGTTAATCTATCACTGCATCTTTGTCTTGCAACATGTCTGTCAGTCTCACAGGGTGTCACTCAAGCCCTCATTGATTAGGGGACCATATGACTCTGTGCTTGTCAGCATACTGGAAAATCATAGGATTTTTACAACCACAATTGACTTAAATTGAAATGCATATGCTAGGAAATCCAGCCTCATGTCTTTTCTAAGATGGAAATAGATAATAAAGTCTGATTAATTGAAAAATGTTACTTACTTGTGAGAAAATGTATTTCTTTCATTAAACACTGATTGTGATCATAGCAAAGGCGTAATACTGAAATTAGATCCTTTCCATGTACAGTGAGTGCAGGTTTGAAGTCCTGTCGTTTCTCATTGAACACAGATTCATATAGGCTTCCAGTCCAATGTTATAAAATCATTATTTACGGTTAGACGAGACCATTATCTATGGTAACCAAAAGAGAATAATAAGTATGGATTTGATAAAGACAAACTGTACCTAACAAATTAACCTAACATTTGGCAAAGACAAATAGTACCTAAGAATTTACCTAACATTATTAACCCTTTTTTTTGAACAAGCAACACTAGAAATTAATACCAAAGGATAATACAGTATATGGTATATGGTATGGTAAATGTGGATTTCCAGAATGTTGGTTGACAATGTTATTTATAAGGGATTCATTCTCAAACTAAGAACTCAGCATGTGGACTGAGAACTAATTAATTAAAGGGCAACCACGATTCTAGGAAATGTAGTGAAATGCCCGCCTGTGTACGGGGTCATAGGTACCTGAATTCTGTCCTGGAACATATGGAACAATGCAAGGATAATCCATGGGCTGGATGCCAGTTCTGCATGCAGACAATTCTTGGTCTTAAACAGGTGTTATTCACAGACAAACTAAGACAAGACAGATCATAGATGATTCCTTCCATTTTCTAACATCTTGATCCAATACAGGGTCGCAGGGTGGCTGGAACCTATCCTGGCAAGTAATGGGCACAAGGCAGAGCACACCCTAGACTGGAGGACAGTCCATCTCAGAGACAAGCATGCACACACTCACACACTTTTCCCAGAAGCCAGTTCACCCACCAGCTTGTGTTTGGACTGTGCAATGCTAACCACTGCTAACTACCACGTCACCCCAGGGCCTGATTAAAACATTTAAACTTCGGAAATCTTCTGAGGAAGACACCCAACCCACAGGACACTTTGGATCAGCGGGGAAACAGGATGCCCCGTTTCAGAGACTGACTTTTACAAGAGCAAATGCATCGGAACCTAAACATCTGTACACAGGATTGGGCCGTGGAACCCAGAAACAAACCACCCAGCCATGTTCATAAAGCATGTTGCTTCAAACATGATAATGCGAGATCGATGGCTTTGATACTCTTGAGTCTGTGGATCTGTACTCACTGGCATGGTCTGACTGCCGTGCAGGGCGCTGATGGCTGCCTGGGCCTCAGCATGGGAGGAATACTTCACAAAGGCACAGCCTGCAAGAGAGAACCAGACGCTCAGTGAGTGCCCTTCGCACTCCTTAAATACAAAAAGCAAACTACAGCGTGGTCCCTCACACTCCAAGCCTGTTGACCTGCAGGGACCCGTTGTGTTTCCAGGAATGAGCAAAACTGAAGAAACCATGTTATCTCACCTGTAATGAAAGTTCTGAAGTGTCACATTGAGTCATTGTTTTACTAATCGAGGGGTGCCTGATGACTGTACCAACAGTCATACAGTAGGTGTTACTATGTGGAAACTCAGGTGAGACTCTGCATCTTGAAATCCTACTATTGGCGTTGGAGTAGGGTGGGTCTGATTGGATTGTGGGAAACCATAGTGGATGGACCCCAGACATCCCAACAACTTTACATTGTGACCATCCTGCCAGCAACATTCCTGCTTTCTTTCACTGACCTCATAGCACTTGCAATGAGGGAAGGGAAAATCATCTTTGTAATAGCAAAGACATTTGTCAAAGACATTTTTAACAGACGTGTGCTGACTTTGGCTTCACTGAACAGTTAATTAAGACAGTAACAATAGGAACCAAGCTGTGAACAGGAACAGGAACAGGAACAGGAACAAGAACAAGAACAAGAACAAGAACAAGTTGTCACGGACGTCCAAAGGGACTAACCGTGGGGAGCAGTAGAGCGGAAAAAGACCCATATGCGTAGCGGCGAGACGGGAAAAAGGCCCGGGCTCATTAGTGCAAAGAGTTCAGGAATGCTGTATAGAAACCTATGCCCTCAGGGAGCGGACGTGGGGCGCCCTGGTGCTAGGCGGGTCTCAGGACATCCGAATATCAATGCTGAGCGAGGACAGAGTGCAAGACCCGGAAATATATAGCCCGAGGGAAAGAGAGGGACAGGAAGGACAGCAGACCAGAAACTAGGGACAGGACAGAGAAGGAGCGCCCTCTGGCTGCAGAGGGCGTGACACAAGTCACATGAACATTTGGCAAAGTAATGGGAACCAAGCTGCGAACGAGAATGAGAACGAGAACATTTGGCAAGGTAACAATGCGAACAAGAACACGAACAGGTATGAGAACAAGAATGTGTCACATGAAACCAAAGAGCTTTACCTTTGCTGTTTCCATCAGGACCTCTCAGGATGGTGCACTCTTCAATGTTTCCGAAGGACTCAAAGAGCCGACGCACGTCTTCCTCTGACTGCTGCTTGTTAAGCATGCCCACAAAGAGTTTTCTGTCTTCTGAAACAATAGCAAGAGGTCATTACCACGCCCGGGGATGCTGGACAGCCACAAACATCCTCTGTGTCTTCTCTAAGTAAGCCACCTAAATACATACAGGTATGCATGGAATTGACAGTAACAGATCAGGACAACAGATTAGAGTGCAGAGGAACAAGTAATAGGTTTATCCCATGCTGAAAAGAAACGAGAGAAATCACAATGTTTCGGCTGTGAAGACTTCTTCGGGTGTCAACTTGTTCCTTTGCAGACTACGCATGCTGATGCAGTTACCCACCTGAACTACTTCAACAGATTAGAGTGACAGTTTGAAGTAAGCTGCGTTTTAAATATGTAATGTGTTTTTTCATACAGTAGTTTAATATAATAAGTATCTCTCTGTGCCAGGTTTACAAATACTTAATAAAGCCCCATCATATACTGAATAGGACTGTTCGATAAAAAAATACACTTGTCTGCATGTGTTAAGCTATTTTCTTTTATGTACTGCACCATTTGAGGATTTCTCATTTGTCATTCTGCCACCTTCTGTGCACTACTGTGGTTGTCAGTGATGGTGGCAGGAGCGCAAGTACAGTCAGTGGCTACATGGCTGACACCGTTTTACCAAAAAGGGAATGAAAGAGTTTTCTTATTTCCCAATTTACAATGCGTTAGGAGACGGGGGCAGCTTGGCAGAGGAGTGGTAAGGCAGTGATGCTATCTTCTCCATCCATTTCCTCCCACTCTCTGTCTGGAGCCGCGAAACCAATCACGTCAAGTGTGAGAAAATGGACACGGCCACAGTCTGTACAGGAGAGGAAGAGGTGTGGAGCTGTGGAGTCTTTAACAGAGCTTTTATAGCTGTTCACACCCCATGACGTTTCCACTCCTGGAAAACCATAGCTGTTTCCGCTGTCTGGGACATAACCAGCACTATATCTTTCACCCATATAGTGCCTTTCACTGCAATCAGACCTCATAACACAATCTCCACTGAACCAAAAACACTACGCTGTAGGCTGGCATGCCATCCATCCATTTTCTAGCTGCTTCATCCAAATTAGGGCCTTGGAGAGCCAGAGTCTATCCCAGCAAGCCTAAGGAAGCAAGGCAGGGCACCAGCCCAGCACAGGGTAGACACACAAACACAGACACGTACATGTGTCAGGGTCAATTTTTCCCAAAAGCTACTTCACCCACTCATAGGTCTTTGGACTGTAGGAGGAAACTGCAGCACTTGGAGGGCATACAAACTCCGTACAGATACAGGTAGAGTCCTAGTGTTGTGGTGCAACAACGCCATCCACTTCTGCATTCAGGAAAGTTCAAATACTACCAGCAAACAGGACTTCTATATTCCTCACCCAGAAGGAGAGCACAGGACCAGCTCAATCTCCTCAGAGGTTTAGTATTGTTTGCATTTTCTGCCTTCTGAATAAAAGTCTTTTATTTTATTCTAGTACTTCTACCAAACATGAGTCCATAACCAAATTCTGGATATGAATAATGGCTGCCAGAAAGCCAGCTCCTCTTGTTTTGTGAGCTGTTACTGGGTGGCAGTGCCTCTCTTTACACGGTGGCCCCACCCTAGCAAAACAAAATCTACGGGTTTAGAAGCCGTAGAAATATTCCTGCCAGCACTAATAAAGTCAGCCTGGAGAGAACTGTGCAAACCCTGGGCTGAGGACTGAGTCCACCAGGATACACAGAAACACGCTAAGACACACACACACACTCCCTGATCACAAAGCTCATGGCTTCTAAAACTCCTCAGTGCTTCTCCAAGAATAAGTGTAATTGATAGAGACGTTACAGGACTCTACCCCTCCAGCTCTCTCTCTGCTGCTCCCCACATTGTACTCTACATCGCTCCGGTTGGAGATGGCCTCACGATTTCTCTCTCCCACCTCCGGTCTGAAATGCTCGCAGGTTTTTCTTTTTTTGTATTACTGTTGATGGCTTCGCTCCTTCCAAACCTGCTGCCAAAATGTAGCTTTTCACTTCAAGAGCTATCAATATCATTACAAGCCTCCAGCCCTTTACGTCCCTTTGCTACTCCCTGCTTCTCAGCTGCGACTCCTTGCCCTGTCTCCCCCCACCCCTGCCCCCCCCGGTCTGTGTCGGCGGAGGACTGGGAGGTGACGTTTTTGCTCGCCTGCCGTCGTGCTTTAATCTGTGGGCCACACGTCCTGTCTGCCGCGGCTGTTCCTGAGTGCCGCCATTTGCCTAATTTGAGCAGGCGAAAATCATATCTTCATCCTATGCAAATTGCCGTCGATAAAGACAAGTTTTTAGTGAGCAATTTTGCTGTCACCAAGCTGTAAAATTAAATTTCTCTACGGCGAGATTTGATAAGGGATTGTTAGTGCCAGCCCTGATTCCCTTCCCAGTAGCATAGTGAGACCCACAGCACTTCTGCTCTTTTGTGCAAAACAGGGTATTAGCAGCAATCAGCCGGAATCCTGCGCTCCGCAGCGAGGGGACTGAGGATAATGGGATATGACAGTGGAAAATGTGTACAAAACCATGTTCTTGCGCACAGGAGCCAGAGAATTGCAGGTTCTTCTAATGGATTAGCAGCCCGTCACGTTGAGCTGTGTGCCAGGCTGATAACAGGAGGGAGAGAGAGACGGTGAGAGAGAAACAGAGAGAGGCTTGGGGGGGGGGGGGTTCAGAAGACAGGGCTGCTCTGGAGACTTTGCAACATTAATTCTGCCTTTTGGCACAGGAACGTTACTTTCTCTCATGTAACGCCCTTCACCTTTCATACCTCCGCTTTTCACATTACAATCAACACACTGCTTCAGAGCACATCACCTCCACGTTTTTCAGAACCCGCTGGAGACCCACCCACATGGCACATTAGACCAGGAGCAGGCACTGAGAATGCCCTGGGTGAAAGGAAACAGCAGGCGTCTTACTCCTGCAAGGAGCCAGGAGTACAGGGAGCTGCCTTGCCGAGGCATATAATCTGGCCCTCTATTGTCTTCTAATGGACTTTGGAAACGTTTTCTACTGGCACTTCCTGCAGAAGGTTAGAGAATTGATTGACAGAAGAAACAACTTGCTCAATTTGGCCTGGTAGACCAACGAGGCCAGGAAAGCAAAACGGAAAATAGTGAGCAAGTGTTGAGCAAATAAGGAACTTTTCCAGGTGTGATAATAGAACCACATGAACTCAGCAATGCTGAGTTGAGCAGACAGATGGGTTAAAGCACCCAGGAGTGTAGATCAGCTCTGTAATCGAGTTTGCGACAACCACCGCTGTATGCTGTATTGTTGTGCATTGATAAAGAAACCTTGATTGATTGATAATCGCATCTTCTATTGTGGCCCAGCAGGTAGGGTAGAACTTCAAACGAGGTCACCACCCCTGGCAGGGGTGAAAGGTCACCAAGGCCACGACCCTTGAAAGAGCAGCACTGTCATAAGGGGGTGGAGTTGGAGAGGGGATTATGTGAAGAGGAAAGTCTTTGAAGAATATTTTTGGGATGCCTTGCGTGCTAGGTACTCGGAGGGATTTCAGCTGCAAGTCGAACAAGCCACGGACTGAGGAGCTGGGCTATGGAGTGCAGCGCCGACTGCCCACTCACCTATCCTGGCCTGCCCATCGCACCTCCCCAGGGACCTGTGTCTGGCTGCCCGAGTGGCGATCAATTGTGCTGTAAGACTGTATTGGAATCCTGTCTTTCATGTGGGCTACAATTGTTCAGCCCCTTGTTTTGAAGTTTACCCAGGGCTGCTTTTCTTCTGCAAAGAGCTTTTAATGGAATTAAAGAGAGTTTTGTGCTGTGCTGCCTGACTGCACGCTTGGGGGGACTGGCCCCTTTGTTTAAGGGCCAATAGTAAGACGGCATTTCCAGCGCTCAGTTTGAGAGCCTCCAGGCGGAGATGAAACAAATGTTTTTTTTTTTTGTTCTTGAGCTAATGTTCTGAGGAACCCTCTCCTAGACAACATCCCCTTTCTCATTCTGAACATTTCAGTTCCACTGCATGATAACCAAGGCTAATGAAGAGTGTGCTGCCCACTATCTGGAAATACATACAGTCAGTGCCTATTTGCTCCATCCACAGAGAAACTGCAATCCTTAAAAGCTCTGGGGAATGTGTATGGGACAAGAGGGGTGAGCTTCAAAAATAGGGCTTAGAGACTGGGTGTGAACTCCTACGTATATGAAATAATCCTAGGCACATTTGCTGAATTCAGGAGTTGTGTTTTATACAGAATTACAGTTTTATATATGGTTGTATTATGTTCTTTTCCAAATCAGCACAGATCCACACACATGAAACAAACCTAGCTCAGTATAAGGGTTTTAGTAAGAAATGTATCTGGACTGTATATTTAGTTGGTATTTGACGAGAGGGTCTTTTTATTTTCATTTGAATATTCACTGATGCGAAATAAGTAGGACTGAGGTTGAGCAGCCCTGTGCTCTCCAGTAAATGGATGTGCACATCCCCGTCGCTAGAGAAAGTCCAGAATGTCAGTCACAATGCTGGCGGATCTACAGAATGCTCCAAGGAGCTCAGATCGCAACTCTGGCAAAAACTTGTCATTTGAGGGTGAAGGAGCTGGTTTACCAGGAAGTGCTCAGGAGGTTTGCCAGCTCCCTCCTACTTCCCTGCAGGAAATCAACTGATCAGCATTAGAGGACATTAAGATGCAGTCAGGCTGTTCCGCGGTAATGAGGTGAATCCCAGGGAAGCGGCGTTCTCTTAATCGCTGGCTTGGGATGCCAGGTTCATGTCAGTTACTGCACTGGATGGCGTGCTGTGATTTTTCCCAGGGAAATGGACTGAAAGCCGAAGTGTTCAGGCTCATCTGGCACGGGGGTGGCAGTGAGGGCCCGGGTGATGTGCGCGCTTATTGCTTTAATGAGGGCCACTAACACTTCATTAGGATGGAGCTGAAATGAGCCCCATCGCAGTGCCTGATTAGTGGAGCATGCTCCCAGACAGCCCTGACTGGCTGCGGGTAATTAGCTGGCTTGATCACAGAGCTGTGCTTCCTGCGGGACCAGGTTCCCCCTCTCCCTTTCCCACGAGGCTCTGGGGCTAGAGGAGGCATTAGCAGGGCCCTCTAATTAACCCAGGTCTCTGTGTACTGTGATACCTCACTTTATCAGCAGAGCCATGCATGCGCGTGTGTCTGCTAACCTCGCACGGCTGGCCAAGAGCTGGAACGATGTCAGTAGCAACACTGCCAACACCCAACAATGGTGTTTATCCAATAAGGAATAACGTCCAGCATTTTCCCCTCAAAGGATGACCGCAGGATCGCATGGCCTTTAACTCCCTTTCAGTGTCTCCTCAAAACTCACCCATTCGGATTCCAAACTCCTCCTCTGTCTCACAGTTACTGGTTTCTGTAAGCGGTAATCGTACAATAATGACTAAAGTAACAACAGTGGCAAATCCACAGTCCCTCACGCAGTGAAGACCCCTACATACCCAGCCGGAGCACTGCCTGCTGAAGAGACAGACACCTGACACCACCGGATTCGAAGAGTGAGCAAGCTCAATGATCAAAAGGAAGACAAAGAAACAACGAGCAAGGAATATTGGCAGACACTTGCAGACTTTCCTGATCTCAAATTGGATTTCTGAGAAGCTAGATAATGAGGATAAGTGTATCACGACTAGTACCAGTCAGCCAGTTCGTTTTATTTTACACCATTTGAGTGCACATCGTCTCAAAGTGCATCAGAAAAGTAAACTCGAACTGGATGATGTAAGAATAAAGCAGACAAGCATCATAGAAAGCAGAGGGAGAGGCAACATTGGCATCAATAATCAAACCACTATCTGCAGAAAGCCTAATTAAAACGGGCTTGGATATTTAGAAGCTACACTTCTAAGTTCATAACCGAAAAATTCATTTTGTCGTGGTCTTGATAATGGATACTGATCGATTAGTACGCTTCCTTCCTTTTTTTGCACTGAATTCCTCATAACCCAGGATACAAACAGAGCAGCGGCAAGAACATGAGGCGGTCCTGAAAATCCATTGCATATGACTGCATTCCCAGCATTCCCTGGTCCTGCTAGCCAGGTGCCACACCAGAGACTTGCGCCAATCAGGTGAGGGCTTCACCGTCAAGACCCCAACGGTCTGCATGCCTGGAGACTCAGGCGCACACTCGCTCACTCCTCACAGGGCTGCCAGGTGTGGCTGCTGCTCTGAGGAAGGTCTGGGAAGCAGGGAAGCTAATTAAGCCCCCTAATGCACTACAGATAAATACCCCCAAGGTGGCAGGTTCTAGTGCAAACTGGACTGCCGAAGCACAAAATCAATGTATTTAATATCATGCAAAAGAAGCCCCTGTCTCCACAAATCCCACGAAACGAGTTAAGCTTGAAATACCTAGGAGCAGGATCCGAAAGTCAACGCAGAGACGGATGTGAGGAAGTCTGCCTGGAGCACCCGAGGAAGGAATACTGCACGCGAGTCCTCGGGGAGTGCTCAGGACGGCACTGGGAGGGGAGCCTTCCTGGCGGTGCAGAGGTTAAAGACACTGCGTCCTCCTGCCACGCCGCCGCTCATTTGAGGCTTGGGAGGGGGGATTAACGGCCTTGGCTTTTTTTTTTATTCCTTCCCCCCCGTGCCTTGATGAGAGTTCGTGCGAGATTGATCCCGGAACGCCGTAATTAACGAGCGCGCTGCGGTACGCGCGGCGAGGCCGGCTGCTGCCTGACAGGACGTCCTTGTCAACAAGACGGATCGGCGCGCCGGCCTTGCAGGGAGGGGGTGTTTACACAGCCGGCGTGGGGGAGAGAGAGAGAGCAAACAACACTCATCCCTCTTCCCGGAGAGCTGCACCCCGCGCTCCTCAGGAACACTGGCAGCATGGGGGGCCAACTGGGAAGGGCAAACCCAGGAGTCCTGATCCGGGAAATGGAAAAGTCTACATAAAAAGAGTCTGAAAAGTTGGCCCTTGCAGGCTGGGATTGCTCCTCTCCCGTCCAGCGGGGAGTGGAGTTAACGCCAGTGGTTTTCCTCACTCTTGCGCTGGTTAAAACGTGACCCTGCGTGGGCCACTGTCCTCACACAGGGAGTTGCGATCCCGCGCGGAGAAGGATCACCCCTCCTGTCTAGAGCACGTCATGCCTCTGTTAACAGAACTAAGCCCTCTCTGGACTGTGGCACCGTCTCTAAACACGAGGAAGGGAGAAGACTGTGTGAAATCTGAGTGAGAAATGTACACCCTGTCTTATTCCTTATACCAGGCAGGTCGTTTCCAGTGGTGACCTGGAGATCTATTGATACAGGGGTGCACAACAGCAGCATCCGACCCAGGACCCAGAGCCAGGCCACTAATAGCTAGTCTTTTCTTTTTCTGGAAGGATTCACTATTTGGGGTAAGTTTAAACTGCTTAAAACTTTCTGAAATACTCAAATAACTATGAGCTCACTGGTTTCCTTGCTAGATGTTTCATCCTTCCGTCTTCAGAACAGCTTCCTGAACATTCACCATGGCCTTAGTCAGTGCTGTCTGAATCAGGCCTGATGGGCCTCTGTTCTTTCAGTCTCAGAGCTTTGAAATGACTTTTCCACGACCAACGCACCTCATGGTGGAAATACGTACATTCTTCTCCAACTCAAACATCACATATCTATAAAACCAGAAATAGGAAGTTTGTCTCCCTGGTTGAGAATAGTCACCGACGAAAAATCAATTAACCAACAATTAATTAAATCATTCAAAAATGACCAAAAAACCATTTGACCACCCCAGATCTCCAAAAATGCCCAAACCCCGAGTGAGGAGTTTGGGTTTATGGACAGAAGGGAGCTGTTGAGCCGGTGCAATGCATCTGAACGAGGACCATCTATTTGGCTTATAAAGCTTGACTGCAACAGAAACCCAGAAACCAGGCAGTGTGACTTCATTAGTTTCCTGCGCACTTGCCTTGGAATTTGTCATTTTCTGAAACTGTTGTTAAGCAATGGGCTATTTTTAGCCCCGGTTTCCTAATTGCTCGCTCACGCAGGTGTGTGAGAACGGAGGGGCTGGAGACCCTCTCCAGCTGCACAGGAGCGCGACAAGTGCGAGGACGAGGTGTCTGCTGATACCGGCGCTGTGATTGGAGCCCTCTGTTGCTGTGCTCTGGCCTGCTCAGGAGCAGACTCTGGCAGGCTCTTTCAGCCTCGGAGCCAGTTGCAATGCGGAGAGCAAGTGTTGCGTCAGCTAACAGCGAGACTTGTATCTATGAATTGTTAATGAGCCCCGGTAACTTTTAATAAGCTGCCCAACTCTGAGACATAGACACTTGGTGCACCGACTAGGGGAGTCACCAGCCCGAGGCTCTTTCTAAACTTCCAGCTCTCTGTTATTAACACTTCACAAGTCTATCGTACAGAAGCTCCCTGGGACAGAGAGCCAGGCAGTTTTCGCTATTCATACTGTACATCCACCACATCAGCTTATAGAACACAGAGAAGGAGCACTGAGCCCATCTGTGTTATTCTCTCTAACTTGCTTTATTCTCTCACAAAATTGTTCTGCCTCATTTAGAACATAAAAAGCCTACAAATGAGAGAACATAAGAACATAACAATTGTTGTAAATGAGAGGCCATTTGATCCATCCAGCTCGTTTGGTAGTTAGCAGCTAATTTATCTAAGGATCTCATCTAGTCATTTCTTGAAGGAGCACAGGATATCAGCTTCAGAAACACGCCAAAACTAAGAATCTTTTCCACAATTCCTCAGTCCCAGCCCTCTTACTAGAGATGAGATTATTCATGTATTAAATCGCTAAGTGATTCAAGGATCCCATCCTGCCGTTTGTTGAAGGATGTCAAGGTGTCAGCTTTGACAACAGGACTGGGGAGCTTGTTCCAGACCTGTAGCTTGGGTAGCTTGGAAAGTGCACTTCCCTGTAGTTCTGCTTTTGTCCTCTGGTTCATGTTTCACCGGTGATTTAGAAGAAGCCCACTGTGTTGACTTTGCAGTGTCTTTGAGGATTTTGAATACTTGAATAACTATTCAAACAGTCTGTTCAAGATTAAAAGCATCAGTTTTTTTTGCTAGAAAGCCGAGTATGTACCTGCTCCCTCTTCTCCACAGCTGCAATACCTTTTGTGTAACATGGTGAAGAAGATTGTAATTGAGATTGACAACCAACTCGGCCCACTACCCCAGCCTTTTTAATAGCGTGAGAAAAGAGGACGATAGTGTTTGCTTTCATCTGAAATTTCTACCTCCCACAGAACTTTTTCCATGTACTAATCTTTGAGTCATACAGGACCTAACAGGAGAGCTGAAACGTAAGAATAAATATGGCTCTAACAGGCACCTTTGAAAAGTCAGAGATTCTTGGCAAGATCTCAGGGTCACTGTGGTGAAGCAACGGGGTCAATCTTTTCGGCCTCTATCCCACCCACCTTCGGTGAGGATTTGCCAGTTCTGCACTGTGGGTTCTGGAGTCCTGATCATTGTTACTACAGGACTAAACAATGAGACTGAATCTGTCAAATATTCCTCAAATCTGTAAGGTGCAAATTCGGAGCTCAGAGGAATCAAAATTACAAGATGATATAAACCATAATGCACTACAGAAAACCAAAATATGAATGAAATGCAGCAGCACTTATCTAAAGCCGTTCTCTACTGGTGGTCTGCCGAAGAGCAGGACAGCTCTCTGATGGGAGTAAGGACTGGGGACACTGAGAGGGAGGTGTGTGATGACATACTGAAATACAACTTCAGAAGTCAAGACACATAAGTAAATACAAGAATAATCAGCTGCACACAGAAAAGTCTCAGATATTTTTGCAAGTGGGGGACAGGTTGATCTAGTGTACTCTATGTACATGGTAATTCAGTATAATGGATTATATTTATTGGAGATTATAATCTGAATATTATAACAGTGCGGATTATAAATTGTATTAGACAAAGCCATGCTTATGTGTGAAAAAAGTGTGGAAGAAAGCCCAAGCCTGGTAGACACTGCTCTGTTCATGTCTGCCCTGTGCTGTGCTGCGTACTATCAAAGAAGATCAGTGGACCGTGAAAGGTCCCTGAGGCCTCTGGAGTTTTAGCAAGAGCCACCCTCCCCACCCAGCCTTTCTGGGGAGAAATCAATCAAAAGTGGGTAAGAACTCTTCTCCGTTTCTCTTTCCCTTGAGAGGGGGGGCTGTGCCCACAGGAGCTCAGGCCTGCTGGAGGACGTTGCTGGCTGGTCTGATACTGTGCCAACAGAAAGGCCCTCACAGCTCATGTTGAGGTAATCTACTGTATGTGTACAGTGCTGTATCGCAAAGCAGACCTGCCCCTCCTGCCAAATCTGTGTCAGTATTGGTGTGCAGCCCGTAGAGAAGCTATTGCCTTTTTGTTTATATTTATTCATCCCATTAGAAGAGTCTCCATAGCTGCTCACCACTGGCCCAGAAGGGCCCTACCGTACCCTTCACAAAAAGGCTGTCAGCCAGTGGAAGGTATTGAAAGTAGAAGTAGAAACCACCAGCCAACCAACTCACCACTCGACCCGCTGCCAGCGAGAAAGCAGAAAAAGGAAATAAAGCCGATCTTCGGCCCGGCTTCCTTGTGATTGAACGGCCCGAGAACCTGATGGGAGAGCTTATTATACATCTGACAATGAATTATTTAGTTTCAATGATGGCTGCAGGCTTTAGATCAGCAATAACGGGCTACATTATTGATGAGGTGTGGGACAGAGGATTGGCTTTTAGAAACTGGAGATGAGATTTTTGGCGCACCTTGACGGCAGGGCACCCCAGGCCTACTCCCCTTCACTTCTGTCTGCCTCTCTCACTCTGTCGCTCTCCCTCCTTCTCTGAGTCATTCCTGTTTGCCTGTTCGTCTCTGCACCTCTCTCTATGGCATGTCTGTTCTTTTCGGTGGTTCCCTCTATTTGCCCGCTCCTCCTTCCTCTCTGTCTGCTTGCCATTCTTCCCTCGTTTTTCTCCCATTGCTCCCCAGTTCCTCTGTCCTTTGTCTGCCGCTATGTACCTGCAAGTCTTTTTCCATCCGACTCTCGCCTTGGCTCTGCCCCATGTTCTATTTTTATCTTTCTATCATTATATCTCAAATTTCTAAAACACATGAGCTCAGGGTTTCCACCTCCTCCTCCTTCTCTCTGCATATGATGCAAATCTCCAGGACAGACAGGACAGGACAGGTCTCACTCGCGGACATCTGGAACACCATCAGCTACAGTGTCCTCGACAAACTGACCGCATTCAGCCTTTCGTGATGGTTCACTCACATCCTGTTGCTTTGTGAGAATGTGCTTGCTATTGCTGCAAGTTACTTCTTGTTAATGCTTCTGCGTTATTGTAGAGGCTGTAAGACAGCAGCAGTACCCTCATCTAGTCTGATGTTTTCAGATTCAGCTCTGGTTCAGTTCTCTTGTCTCAAAGCTCAGGTGGTACTCTTCCTTATAGACCAGATTTTCCAGTCCAATGCCCCCAATATGGGGAAGACGGACATGGAATTGTAAGATAAGACTTCAAACAAAGAACCCAACAACTCAGTTATTAAAGGTCCTGTGGTACTCTTCATTAGATTAGTAGTGTTAACCCTAACCCTGTCGATACATTCTAGGTTTAAAGAATCTGGTCTACTGAAAGTTCTCCTAATTAAATAAGTGAATTAACTAAGTGAATTTCTTACCTCTCACTGTGGTCTGCTGTATGGTGGGGAAGCTGACACATAGCTGTGTGTACTGTACTTCACTGTGAGAGAAGTGTTTTCTAGCACCATATGTTAAGCTCTCTGGGAGAAGAGCAGTGTATAAATGCAAGGAATTATCAATATTGTTGCTACAAAACAGGGGTGTGAGAAGAATATAAAGAGGTTGAATAAAAAGCGGTAGATTTGAAAAATGTGAGAAACGGTGCGTGAGTTCTTAATATTATCTGACACAGTTCTGGTGAAAGAGTAATGAATCAGTGTTAAAACTTGTCAAACAGGATAAACTATTTATTGAGACAGCAATGACATGATTAAACAACACAAAATGTTCAGCTAATACACATTTATACAACATTATGCATTTCAGTGGCCTGCACACAAACCTAAATAAAAGAATATAACTCAGGACTAAATCTCCCTATATATATAACCCCAAATTTGAATAAGAAGCAATCTCCCTATTCCAAAAAAACGCGCCTCCAAACTAGGAGAGAATGTTTTTAGTCTTAGGATGCCACAATAAAGGTAATCAGATTTTCTTAAAATAAACAAGGTTGCAAGTTCTCTAGAGTGAGGTTCAGATGACTTCAGCCAGAATCTGAAGAACAAGGTCTTCTTGTATTAGAGTAAGAGGAGGGCAATGGATTGTCTTCATCTCTATTTCTCTGTTTCCTCTCTCTATCCCTTTCTTTCTGTGTATTTGTATGCTCTGCTACAGGACTGATAAAGACTCTAATGGTTCTGGAACCATCAGCCCTCGCTGCCTTCCTGACTCTCTGTCTCACATCTCGAACCATCAGCCCTCGCTGCCTTCCTGACTCTGTCTCCCAGCTCTCGATACCCTGCACAGCTGCATTGCTTTCTGCTCTGTGTGAGAGCCGGAGAACGGCAGTCTCTGCCGCCCCCACCTCCTTCTTTTTTTTCCAATTTCTGCAACTCACTCAAGCAGGACAGAACGCACAGAGGTTTTGTTTACCTTGCACCTTCTCATTTCCGAGCCCCGTTTTCATTAGTGCTGTTTGCGTGATCCCGGTAAATGTCAGCGCGAATGTGAGTAAATGTTATTCTGCTTGTGTTTGTATTCCACTTTCAATCATCTGACTGAGCCCATGTGTGGCCACGGATGCACTCCATACCGACTCAGCTCATTTCATTAAATGGAAGAGCAGCATATTCCAAATGACTTTTAGTTTGCAGACCTAAAATAATCTTACATCTTTTATTTCATATCTGCCTCCCTCTCTTCTTTCTCTGTCTGTCGGGATGTCTTTCCTGTTTTTTTTCAGCTCCCTGTCACACCCACACCTCTGTCAGTGAGACGTTAATCAGGTAACAGTTTTACTGATCTCGTTGATTCTAATGGTATCAACAGAGGCTACAGAGCTGCCCACAAAGATTACAGTACAGGATATCACAGGCAAGCTGCTCAAGCTGTGTCTGGAGACTCCATGCAATGCACTTTACAAGTAATGGGAACTTCCCTCCACCACTGCCGATGTGTAGCCCCCACCTGGATTATGCGCCAGTACGCCCACCAGTGGGGAGGAGAACAGAGTGATGAAGCCAGTTCAGAGATGGGGATTATTAGGAGGCCATGATTGGTAAAGGCTAGGGGGAAATCTGGCCAGGACGCCGGGGTTACACCTCTAATCTTTTCGAGAAATGCCCTGGGATTTTTAATGACCACAGAGAGTCAAGACCTCAGTTTTATGTCTCCCCAAAAGGACGGCATCTTTTTTTGCAGTATAGTGTCCCCATCACTATACTAGGGCATTAGGAGCCACACAGACAGCAAGGTCCCACTAACTGGTCCCATACTGGTCCCACTAACACCTCTTCCAGCAGCAACCTCAGCTTTTCCGGGAGGTCTCCCCTCCAGGTACTGACCAGGCTCACACTTGCTGAGCTTCGGTGGGCTGCCATATATGAATTGCTGGGTGATATAGCTGCTGACGAAAGAGTCAGAGGCAGAGGGAAGAAGTATATAATTAACACAGATTAGGATTTAGGGTTCAGTCTGAGAGATTAGCTAAAATGAGTTGTAACATAACTAATTTTTCCTGTCTCTTCAGGAAATCCCAGGATCTGCCTTAGCATGCCTGATGCTACATTGGCTGTTGACTGAGAGAGAGAATAAATTAAAGGGACATTAAAGAAAACTAATTATCTAGGCAAATAAAAAAGTCTAAAGTTGTTAACAATGCCCTGGAGATCCAAACTGCGATCTAAACATTTTGTGTGCTGGCAGGAGATTAACCTGCAGACTGCCCATCTGTTACTGGCACACCAGGGTACTTTAACATTTTGCATTTGACCAGTCAGTCTATCTGCAGAGCTTTGACTCACAATGTTAACCCATCACTGTTTCCTAACTGAAGTGCTGAAATTTGTCAAAGAGGGTAAGGGTCTTCAACACTATAAGGCATTTGTTTGTAATATTCCACAAATATGACATATCATACCTCAGTCATAGTCTAACCATTTACCATTAATTTGTGTGTATTTTCATACAATGTATATATATTTCATACAAATGTGCTATAAATAATGCTGTGGTTACTGGTGCCCTACAGAAGGTTACTGACAAGGGTTTTTGCAGATTGATGCAGCAAAATGGAGAAGTTGTCAGAAGTTATGGAAAAGGTGCTAGAAAGTTGTGAGTTTCTGTAAACCCCAGCAGAGGCATTGCTGTTGAAGATACTTCACCCAACATTGCTCCAGTAAAATACCCAGCTGTATAAATAGCTGTAAATGTAAGATGCTTTGAATAAAAGTGTCAGCCCAATACATTTGTAATTTCCTCAAGCTTGGGTACCTATTTACGTATGTCAAACCTCTCAAGCCTAATTATTATCAGTTCCTTTCAAGTGGTCTCGGTCTATTTGTTGTCTGAAGAGATTTAGAATTCATTGTTCTTCTTCACAAAAACTTGTTTCCATTAACACAAAAGAGGTGGTCTGAATTTGACAAAATCTAAAAATATCCCACAGAATCAAGATGACATAGACTACACCACTTGAACAGTGATATCTTTCTTCCTCTGTCCCTTATTCTATGAGTTTAAAAGCCAATAACAAGGAAGACAGGCAGCAAAGAGCCTTTTTATAAATACAGATTCATCAGGCAGTTTTTGGTAACCCACAAGATGGATTATTCATGCCTTGGTTCATGGCCACAAACCTCACAACCACACACGGGAAAGAATGAGAAAGTGTTAGCAGACTTCCTGACCCACCCACCCTTGAGTCACTCTTCTTTTAACACATCAGAGGCAGCATGGCCCCATACTGGAGGTTCAACACTTATTGGAGGGGTGGTGTCTCCCCCTTAGTCTCAGAACTGCAAGCCAATAAATGCCTGGGAGACAGCAGAGGTCACTGCAGCAGAGAGATAACTGTTGAGTAAGGGGTGAATACTCAACATCTAAAGTGATCTAAAGTGGGGTGAGTGGAGTTCCACAAGGATCTGTCCTAGGGCCACTTCACTTTCTAATTTATATAAATTATTTAGATTCCAAAATAGTTCAAATCTAGTCACGTTTTCAGAAGATACCAGTTTAGGAGGATTAGCAAACAGAAGAAGCATGAACTGAAAATATTTATAATTATATAATTAAAATGGTATAGTTTTAATCAAGAGATGGTGTGTTAAAATTGTATAATGCACTAGTAAGGCTGCTTTTAAAATATTGAGTACAACTTTTGTCACCACATTATAGAAAAACTACTGCTGCTGTGGAATCGGTTCAAAAAAGAGCAACCAGATACATTCTGGGGCTAAAGTGGATCTCATACAGTGACATGCTGAAGGAACTGAATCAGTTTAGTCTTGGACAGAAAAGGACTGAATCAAGTAAGGTCATCAAAGGCATTGGCAAGGTCATCCTAATTGATTTCTTTAGGCTGAACATTGAAGCACAAACCAGAGAGCAGAAGTTGAAACCACATGGATGTGCATTTAAAACTCAAAAAGAGTTTACACAAAGGGTCGTGATTGTATGGAACATGCTACCAGACCATTGTGCTTAAGCCGAAACCCTGGTTTCAAGGATGAAACAGCTGAGATCTTTGGATCAATTAACTACTAACTACCAATCAGGTTGAATGACCCTCCATTGTGACCTTTCATATGTCCAATTCCATCATTCCTCCTATGTTGTGCCACTGCTTAAGGTACCCTGGTCCCAGTCAGTCACAGTTAAGTCAGGTTTAATCTTGGGACATCTTGTTCATAGAGCACGACTGGTGCTCAGGTCAGCACCTTCACTGGTTTAAGAGCCTCTGTTAATAGTTTTACTGTACGTGTTTGGTAAGGTTGAGTTTCCAGTCAAGTTTTCTGTAGGTCTGCCAGAGAGCTTTGGGGCTCATGGAAATGAATGGGGCAGTTTTGAGGAGGTTACATGCAGCCTGGGATGCGGTGGCGCAAGGAGAAACAAGAGTCTCAGCATGGCTTTGGAACGAATAGAGAACAGCTTGTCTAGCCTGTGAATTTTCTGGGATGTGTGGCAGAGCAGTAGATAGCGTTAGTGTGACGCAGGCAGGGTCCAGGCCTTCTCTCTGTGCCATCCTGCTTACCATCTGCTGCCAACGTGTGTAGCAAACTCTTCTGGCAGGAAACTAATTACAGCTGAATTGGCCTTTAAGTGGCATTTGTTAGCCGCAGTAATGAAAGGACATCCATTGAAACACCTGAATGTTAACTCAGGGGAAGGGAGCCTGATCACAGAAACGCGGCCCCCAGGGCACTGCTGCCCTGCATATCATTTAAACCAGCCATCCACTCTCATTTATCAGTGGCACACTCTTCTTGTAGCCACGCTCTTCTCAGAACAACGAGGGACCAGGATGGCAGATCGGAGGCTGTCAGAGTCACAGTACGTTTTACAGCATCTCTGGGAGAAGGGATTTTGTCATTTCGTTGTGGTTTGTTTATCACCCCCTCTGCAGGTATTCCTGAGGGTATCCAGCACGTTTGACGTGTGATTATTTGGGAAGCTCTCCCGTGTTTCTCCCTCGGTGTTTCTCTCTGTCTGAGTCGCGTTGCTAATGGAGAAGGTGTTGTAATGGGCCAGACTGGGGCCGTTCCAGATACCACAGAGCACAACCAGCCAGATCCACTCCATTCGTCAAGAGGCAGTGCAACGCCTGATGAAATTCTCTCCACTCTGAGCTGCACTGAATCATTAAATCCACTGCGAACGCAGCAGGTAAAATACCCTTATTTCTTCAGTTTGTAGGACCATTAGGACTTAAGGACACATCGAGATCTAAAGCTCTCCAGAACCAAGTATGTATACTAACCAACTACAACATTCAAAATCACCAATGTCACTGAATGCTGTAAACCTTGGGCCTGGGCTACTGGGCATTGGAGGTTCACTTCAATGGATGCCACTCTTCACACTGACCAGAACAGATTCAGTTTGGCCTTTTCTTGACCCAACAACACCTAAGCACCTTCCCTCTTGGGTTTACATTCTTTGGCAAGGGGGCATGTACAAACCTGATCTCATGCTAATGTTGTAAACACTGCCCTTTCACTGCTCCCATTAGCAGAAGACAAGCAGATGAGTAATATGAGCCAGGTGACCTCTTTTCAACTGTAGCCTTCCTTCTAGTTTCCAGACAAACACAGCATTACGCTCCCATACATAAACAGTATACAGTATATATATAACTTCTCCCACCCCACTCCCGAGGAATAATAAGACCGATGAGCCGTTTCCCTGCTCCTGGTCTGCTCTGTATGTGTGTCCACGGCTGTGTAAAAGGCTTAAATATCTTACATACAATCAACTACAATATTTAATCACTTCTGAATTTCTGCTTGTAATCTGTGCATGCTGTGGGATTACATTCTGCCTCTTAATTTAGGACGCCACCAGTTCGCACCTTAATGTGCTTATGCACAGTCAGCAACAAGCAGCTTGATGGAGTTTTTCAGACACTACGTTACTCACACCCAGTTCTTTATCCAAGTATTACCTCATGCAAATGCAAATACTAAAATTATTAAGGTTCAATAAATCTACAATTAAAAAAAGATAAAACCAAATAAGCAAAAGGTGAGTTTTAATGTTATTTATGAGACTTGAAATGAAGTGGCATTTATAAAGCTCACAGAGTCTGATATGGACTGTTGCAGTCGCTGATCCACCACATTTATCAATCATATCTAATTGACTGAGCCTGGTGATACTTGTCCTTAATTCCTTTTGTTTCTCTTCATCCATTACGCTTTATGGTTATTTTTTGTGCTACAAAATACACAATAACCTCATATCTTAAAACGGACATAAAATCTAAAAGACAGTGCTTCTGCATTAAGGAAAAACCTTGAATGAAAACAGGAGAACAATGCAAACGTCCAGGATGTTTGCACTGAGGTGTGTGGGCAGAGAACATAGCTACAGATCCTGGAGGCCCTGGATTCCACACAATACCTTGAGGACACATGTTTCCTTGAGTCTAATTGACAGGCCTGCCTTCATTATGACCACATTTAACATGTGTCTGTTCCAATCACGCACACTCATAAAGGAGACAGAAAAATCAATTGCTTTCTAATGTGTGTTGGAATGTATGGGGTTGATTTAAACTTATCTATACAAATAAAACCAAACTACTGCAGGGATGTAAATGAATTCACAGTTTTCCAGGACTCAGACAGTCCTACACAGCTGTGAAATGCAGCAACTGTGAGGGTTTGGACTGGACTACACAATCCCATGTAACAGTGATTAGACCTATTCCTCAGCTCTCCTCTAAAGCAAAGCTAAACCTCTGCAAATAATGATCAGCACAGAATGTGAGTTTAAACACCTGACTAAATAGATCTTACAGGGCTGAATACAAGCATTGGAGACAATATTTGAACTAACGAGTAAGGCATCCAATTCTGCAGTCTTGGATAATATTTTAAAAACCATTAGCAGAATATGTGGTATGCATTGAACACCTTTATAACATTATCAGATGTGGTAGTTTAATAAGTAACTTGTACCACCTACATTTTTCTTCCTAACAAATACAACAAATTAGCATATGGAATAAGTGACAAATGCATTTTCTCATTACTTGAAATTATCTTCAAACATTTGTTTCTACTAAAATGATTCAATACAATATATCAGCGTCAATTGAGTGCCGTTATTATAATTGAAGTTCTTCAGTCTTTAAAAAATGAATACACACCCAGTGTGAAAAGGAATGCCCCTGTCCATGGTGCTGAATCTAGCCTGACCAGCCTACACCTCTCCTTACTGTGGAGAGCTTGTTATTGCGTCTCTGCACTGACCTCTGGCCTCAAGACGAAGCTGTTTTGACAAGATTATCTTAACTCAATACAGTCCTCGCAAGACATAGCTTACCTGTGAAATTGCACGTAAGGAGGAGAGACACGAAACAACGGCAAATATGCAGAGAAATTCTATGACACCATAGCAAATGTTAACAGTTAGTTAAAGGAGTAGGATGAAGAAATAAGCCAGTGCCTAAACCCTATAGCTCCCCTGTCCAGGGGGTTATACCAATTATGCTGCTATTCAATAGTTCTTAGCTCATGTTGACAAGTTTCAATCAAATTGACACTGTGAACCTCAGGTCAACAGTCACCCCAATCATTAATCTACCGTCTGGCTGGTTATAGTGCTTACAGTTCTAATCTGCTGCTCAAGACCCGAGTCATTTATAACTCCTTCACACCTATAGCTGAAAAAAAATTACTCAGGAAGCACACAAACCACCATGCAGACATGTATCCCTCCCCCTCTCACACCTTGTATACACTTGTATACAAGCTCCTGAGATACTGCAGCAGGTGTGCTGACAGCGTGCTATGCGCCTCTATTGATTAGATGAGGATATTAGATGCACAAAGGAGCCCCTCTGAATGCAAGCTTTCAGGGCAATGCAATCCACTCTTGATTGACTTAAAAGAGTTAGGATATGATTACAATCCAAGACAGTCCTCCTTCTGGTGCCCTTTCCTGCAGAGGTGAAACTGCTACTGTAGGTTACCCCGACCACCATTCCCGCACCACAACCTTGGTAACGTCCCTCTGAATGTACTGATCAGAAACCACGACAGTAGGACTGGCATAAAAACGTCATCATATTTCTTGCTTGCAGCAGAGAGCTCCACAGTGGTAACTGTGCACATGGGAGTGTACTTAAGGAAAGCTCTGCCGAGGATTTCACAATCACGTTCATAATCTGCTTCAGTTTCTGTCAGAATATTATGGTTTGGGACAAAAGTTCACCCACCTTTCTTTTATTCACACTGAGGCAGTAGAGATTACATTTCCCATTTTTTTCCAAACAAATATTGACGCAATCCATGTTCTGCAAACAGAATGGAAGGCTTTGTCCTCTTTTGCCGACCTAAGCCTTCTTCACACACACACAGTGTGAAATAATGCTGAAAGGTACGTTTACAAAAATCAAATTATGCATACACGGTGTAATGGCTCTGTACGGTTTGCCCTCTGCGATCATTGACCAGTTGGCAAATGAGGAAAAACATCTTTTGCATTTGAGAGTTACAAGCGTAATTGGAAAAACAATTTTCTTGGCCTTCAAGTATCTATGTTTCGAGCTGATAGCAACATGACCTTCGTGTAGCCTGTGCTAATCAGACCTCAGAAGTTACGTAAAGATGGGCTTGGCCAGTACTAGGACAGGAGACCTCCAGTGAAACTGTGGTCTTGGCAGACCAGTAGGTGGTGCTGTTCTCTCTGGACCAAAATGTTCAATCCAGGGTAGTATTACATTTGAACACTGTTCTAGCTGTGTCGTCCTACGGAAGCTACTTTGAAGCAAGGTCCAGACTAAGTCACTTTTAAAGATCTACAACACTGCAAAAGTAAAGGTGCTATCCCCATATCCTGGGTACCTTCTGCACCCTGGCTTGTACAGTACAATGTGGCCTACCTTAATTCGACTGCTGAAGCAACCTCTCACCTCTCCCCCTGATATGTTGTGCAGTGGGGCTGCTTCTACAGTGCACAATGTCTTGTCATGCAACACCGGGGTAAGTGCTGCTTGAAGGTCTGCTCATATCCTTTGGGATACAAAGCGCTATACACATGCAACTTAGAAATGTATGAATTAACAATATGAGTTACTTTTCCTCTATGGTTTACTGAGCACATCCCTGTGAACACATGCAGTGAGGTGTACTACATCTGCCGAATACCTTTTAACCACTCTCTGATGAGAACGACCATATGCCCTTCAAAGCAAAGGTGAGACTGTACACTCCTGGTTGATATTTCTCTCTGTAGCTGAATTAAAGAGAGTGGCAGGGCACGTTGAGCGCCGTGTCAGCGCACAGACATCCCCTGACAACTGGGGAATGTGTGCAGGTCAATGTCATAATTGTAATCTGATTGTCAGAAATGGTCTGATAGCTGAGGGTCTCAGGGGAGTGCAGTGGGCATCAGATAGTTGAAAGTAACAAGGAGGAGGAAGCCATGTGGGGCATTAATTTTGAAACCAGTTATGGGCATTTAATTATCCCGACAACTGTGTCTAGACAGGCCATCATACATCCTATTGAAGCTTGAACTGGTAGGTCCTTTGGTATCATGAGAATCCTTCACTTAAAGTATTTCTACCTATTCTCAGCATTTAACGTTACCTCACTTGCTTTGAACTCAGTTATATTCCCTGCTTTTTCCTTTGACCCTTTACCTTAATTTCTGTAAACAGTATAATCACTCAGTATAAACAGCATCCTGCACCTTGCCTTCTCTTGTTCACTGTACCCAGTACTGACGCCTTAAGCCAGCATGAGATGCGCATTGATTCAAGTCTCCCCCATCTCTGCCCAGAATTGAATCAGCTCCACATGCTTTCGTATTGCCTGCCATACACATGCGCTTCTTCCTCTGTGAGAAATGACCATTTTTGCTTTTCTGTAACAGGTTCCACAACATCTCAGATTGAAACTAGGTTACAGACTGCCTCATGGGGGTGGACCCGAGTTGGCCCCCTGTCTTGGCATTACTTCTCTCGATCTGAATTTTCGGCGTCAGCGAATTGGGGACTCTGAACGCTGTGCAGCTGATAAAGGCCAGAAACTTTGGGGAGAGTTTACAGCATGAGAGGGCCATTCTTCTTCATGATGGATGAGGGGAGGAGTCCGTGTGTGAGGCAGTACGAGCGGAGGGCTTGTGGGAACACTAACACAACGTCAGTGCAGGAAAGCAGGAAAAGGAGGCCAGGCGGTGAGCGAGCAGAGAACCTGAAGATGGCAAGGGAGCAAGTTGGAAAGAGGACGAAGAGAGAAAACAATCATCATTCCTTACAATTAACATAGCACATTTCTGGACGCTCCCCTCCACCACCATCAGCGTGCAGCCCCACATGGATGATGCGATGGCAGCCATAGTGCGCCAGTACTCTCACCACACATCAGCTATCAGTGGAGAGCAGAATGATGAAGCCAATTCAGAGATGGGGATTATTAAGAGGCCTTGATTGGTCAGGGCCAATGGGAAATTCGGCCAGGATACTCTTTTCGAGAAACGCCCTGGAGTTTTTAATGACCACAGAGAGTCAGAACCTCAGTTTTACGTGTCACCCAAAGGACGGCACCTGTTTTTCAGTATAGTGTCCCCGTCACTATAGTGGGGCATTAGGACCCACATGGACCACAGGGTGAGCGCCCCCTGCTGGCCCCACTAACACCTCTTCCAGCAGCAACCTTAGCTTTCCCAGGAGGTCTCCCATCCAGGTACTGGCTGGACACCTGCTGAGCTTTAGTAGGCTGCTAGTTTTGAGTTGCAGGGTGATGTAGCTACTGGCTGACAAAATGAGAAGGTGTATAGGGAGGCGGAGATAGAAATAACTTACAAAGGAAATGAGAGTTTACTTAAATCCATGAAGACATGCTAAACTATGATGCATTTGGCCATGTCATTGATGTAAACTGTCCTACTCTTACAAACATTGCATGGGGATATTGCCCAGAGGGCAGCTCTGGTAAGTGTTAAACCAAAATGCTTTTAATTGGTGTGGATTTGTCTTGTTGAGAAGGAGGCAAGACGAAACAATTCACCAAGACTGTTTCTTACACTTGTTCCTACCCCTAGACCAGTTCAGAGCTCGACAAACAGATATCAGACACACCCAGTGCAAACCAGCTGACTTCCTAACACTATGAAGCAACAGGTGCAGTTCTTAAATTAAAAACAAATACCATGATTTTGACAAAAGCATGATGGTTTTGAAAAAAACTTCACTATGTCTAAAAAGAGCTGTCTCGGTGAATAAGAAAAATAAATTAACGACTGACTTTAATTACATCAAAACTGGAAAAGATTTTAAATGTTGTCTGCTTCAGTTTAGTTTTATTAAGAGGTTCATTTTGTTTTCTCATAACAAAAAAAAGGTTGTCGACTCAGCATGATGGTTAAAGTCATCTGAGAATGAACTGATTCCTCAGGAGTTAATAAAGACTGATGTGCTCCAAGAGCTCTAATTCCCACCTGCCAGATTATGTACTAAAAGCACGTTTGATTTTTGCCCTGAAAGGGCCTGATCTTGCCAAGGTGAAGCACACTGGCTGCTACCTGACAAGATCGGGCAGCTGGGTGGTCTGTCTGCAGGCCGCGGTAAGCCAGATTTGTCAGAAGACGCCCCCGTTTGAGGTCCTGTATTCTTAGAAAAGGAGATGCTGAGAGAGGTGAAGCCATGCTGGGCCTGCTGGCTGGATCAGTGCTTCTCTGCTCTCTGATCCGCAGATCAAACAGCGCCTTCGGCTCACCTGCTCAGAGCTCAGCCCAGTACCAGGTGTGTGTACCAAAGGTCAGGGGACACCCATTGTTTTTGTTTTTCTTTGCAGGTGAATGTCTAACTTAATTTATTTCTCTAAACTAGAGGAAAGAAAGAGACTCCCAAGTAAAACAGGACTGATCACCAGTCTCTCTCTCAGGCACCATTTCTCAGCGATACAGTTGAGGACACCCAGCCTTGGAGAATGTCACAGCTGTGCTGAATGAATCCTGATTTCAACAAAATATGACCATGTATGGCCGTATACTACTTAATATCTTTATTTTTATATTTTATATATTAAATTATGAGGTGTTTTTGGATAATATACAAAAATAATCTGCAAACAACATGTAAAATGATCCCAAAACGTATCATTGCAGAATATACAGAACCCTATCCTGACATAAATATAATGTGTCCCATTATGCAAACATTAAAAACAAAAAACTGAAGTATTGAAGAAGAGGAAATATATGAATGTAGTGAAATACTGATGTTTTCTTTCTGTTAAAAGAATGATGTCATTACTTAAAGAGTCCAGTAAGGCACCTGAAAGCAGTTCTACACAGATAAGTGTCTTGGTGAAGGTAAACTGAAATAAAGCATTCTGGTCTTTGAACCCACACACACGCGCGCGCCAGCCTCTCGAGGGACAGCCCTCAGGTCTCACTGCTGGCACAGCGTCGGTGATCAGGGGGCAGACCGCAGGCTGGAGAGACGCACCACGCTGGTGCAGCGTCGATCTGTGCGCCCTGATGGCAGAGGGATGAAACGAAGGTTCCGAATCGGAAAACATGCTTTTGTAAGATCAAAACCCTGGCAGCAGCCCCAGGCGACAGTTCCAGCTGGCAGAGGGAGAGGAGCCCGTCCCCATCCCAGGAGGGGACATTCACCCCGCTGCTGGGACCGTCCCGACAGAGCTCGGCTGCTCCGCTGGTTTGGTCTATCTGCGATGCTTTTGTAGCGGAGCTAGTTCGGACACAGTGACGTCATCGCCCTCCCTGCGCGTAGCGGGGTCCTCAGCCGCCTGGGCTGGGGGAGGTCCCCTTTAGCTCACTCGGCTGGTTCCCTGTTGTGTTACGCCGGAGACCCGGGTTTGCAGGACGAAACGGGCGGGGTGGAGCGGTGGAGGGCACGAGCCCGCCCGGAACCGCGACGGTCACACTCTGCTCTGTCACTTTTCACCTCTCCTAAAAACCTCCGCATCTCAGCTGAGTTTTCCTGTCTGCTTATACTAAGGATTTCAATACATTAACTACAGATCTTTGATTGAAAGAAGTTTAAGACCAAAAGCAGACAGTAGAAATCGCCATTTTAAAATCAGCACCCTCCCAAAATAGTGGAATGCTCTGCCATTAGTAGAGTTTAACTATTATCCTTCTGCATCAGGTCTGTGTGAGGTACACAATTCTTTAGTCATGCTTACCTGTTTTCCTGCATATATTTAGAGTTTAATTCTAATCCATTTGACATTGTTTTAATTATCCACCTATTATCTATGTCTTGAGATGATGGATCCATGTAATCAGATGTTGTCTTGGAGCTTGGTAGTAAATAAATTAGAAATAAATTAGTAACGACTAAAAGAAATTAAATTAGAATTAGAACGTCAGAAGATCTGAGCCCATATACAGTAAATGGCCTCAGACAGACATCTGGAATTCTGAATAATTCATCTTAAGTACAGTATAAGTAGATCAGAGGAGCCTAGAAGACCTCCTACTCTCTCCTGGGTCATTGTGCATCAGCTTGGGAGAACAAGGACATTCTTCCCTGCACTCTGTCGCACAGATGACTGGTACAAGAAATTCTAAAAGCAAAAATAGAAAACCTCATCGCTGCCTCAACTTGACACCAGAAATAAATGAAATGCCCTTCCAGAACTTATTGATTCTGAGTCTGAACATGACCCTGCAGAAGTGCTCCTGGTGGCTGGTTCTAAATATGGTGATAGAGCACTAAAGAAAAGTCAGAAATGTTTCCCAGGTGCAGGAGTCCTTGATATTGCTTCCCAGATGAACAGGTTAATTGAACATCCTGTAATGGCACATGTGGGTCCAAATTATATCAGACAGAGGCCACAGCCCTCCAAGGGGATTTCAAGTCTCTTGCTAATAAAGTGAATGCGTAATTGTGTCAGGACCCATTCCAGTCATTGACAGGGGCTGTGAGACAATCAGTAGACTGTATTCCCTAAACTGTTGGCTGGCAAATCAGTGTGCCTCCTGAGATTTTGTCGCCACCTTATCAACAGTGAGATCCACACATTATTCAGACCTTATTAGACATATTAGAAAAACCTTGATTTCTAGTTGATTAATGATCTAAAAATCCACTGTTAAATCCCACTGATCTGATTACTTGTAGTAGTAGTTCTTTTACAAAGCATTTACCAAACAAATAACTGCGGTTCACACTCAGATCTTAGATGATTCTCCTAAAGATGGTGTGCCTGTAAATAGCACGACTGACTATTACGTTTGAAATGCTTCTAAGTTTAAACAAACCTCTGATTCTTTTCCAGACTTAAATCAGCTGGATCTTACGAATACAGTCACGAAGATTAAATCTAGCACATGTGTTAGATTGCATTACAACTAAATAGCTCAAGGAAGGTCTAATGTGCTAATGCAAGTCCAACTGTAAAAAATATTTTTTTGACCTGCTTTATATCTCCAGTTTCTATATAAGGATATAGTGATCGTGAATCGGTTTAAAAATATCTCAAAGTTTACACCATACACAAGAAATTGTTTTCATATTGCACTCAGTAGCTCTGAATGGGTACTAAAAGAAACTTTAAGATACTTTATATCCTTAAACATTTGCACCCTGTTCTGATGGTTTCCCCATCTACTAGAAGTCTGAGATGAAGAATCTGTTCTCTTTGATCAAGACTTGGGTGCTGCTGGAAGATGCTCACTCTGACAAGAAAATCAAAACAAACAGCCCGAGGGGTTCCAGACACATTCAGAAACCTTATTAACTAAATTAAATTCCCCAAGAAGCACCTATGGTACAGTAGTTATTGGAGTTCCCTTAAACAGGGGACTTTGAATCTCACTGAGCCCACTGATCAGACATGTTTTATAAGCTGAACCTAAAGTACTAGAAATTATCACGTGTTTAAACAGAGCCTTAAACATGTGCTAAATTAATACTGTTCTTCCTGTCATATGATTGAGAAAACTAAAATGCATCTAGAACAGTAGATTTGTCTCAGAATTACAGCATTTCATTTTTTGCAGATACCCCCAAATTAATGTTGCTGTTTGTCTTCCGTTGATTAATTATTCATCCCAGACAGTAAATCTGTGCACACTTCCTCCCTCCAAGTAGAACCGGTCACTATTTCAACTATCAGTGAGGCTGAGAGGACAAGTGATTGGCATAGCTTATTTGATCAGAGGAGGTCAGTGCCATTCATAGGCTGATCATGAAAACAGTACAAAAAATTCCAAATTGCGTCGGTGTTCGTTTTATGAGAGGGTCTCTGACCAATAAAAACATAACAATAGCAGCAGTCTAAGGAGAAGGCCACAGTATCACTGCTCTGTGCACAGTGTTGTCTGAAAAGAAATTGGAATTCTTTTAAAGATTCAACCACTGCCTTCTTTGCTGCAGAAGGATCTTTGGGCACATCCAATAACCTTCAGAATGTTTGATTCTCTCCAGCGTGTATCGTAGCTGTACTGTGGAGGCTGGAGTGAGACAGGGAGGTGCCCTGTCTCTCATGTCACGGCTGACACCCAGCTGATCAGGACTCGGTGCCCTCTGCTGCCAACAGCTGACACTCCGGCACCAGCTCCCTGTCTCAGGCTGTGAGTCAGTCTGCTCTGGTGTCGTTACAGCTGCAGAGGCAGGTCACCTTGCCTGGACAACCTGAAATTAAGTAGATGGCCTGAGTACGAAACCACCCCCCCCTGCTTAATCTGTAACCATGAACAGCACTGACACACTGTTAATTGCGTGATGGAGGATTTACTGAGGTGCTCTATCACTCTTTGCTTCACAGCTGAAGAGAGCTATGGGAATGCTACCTTTAAAATACTTCTTTAAAATAATCTTAGGACGGACAACCACTGGAAGAAATGGGCCAGAATTCTAGCGTGAAACACTTACTGTGGTTTTTTTCCAGATGAGCAGATATGAACACACTGAATCCGCTGCTTTCTAGATCTCCACATTAAGGAGAGAGAATCACAGTTAACACAGGTCAAGAAAGAGCCCCATCTCAACCTCTTCCCTGGATACCCTCAAAATGTTTGATCCTTGATACGGCGTGCGCACACGTGAGCAGTAATCCAGTAGATCTAGAATGCCGATCGTGTCCTTGCAATGTGTCAAGTAAAGAAAAATAGCACCACAAGGCTTTATTGATAACACTCATACTGTAGTAGTGCTGTTTGGATCAACAGTAGCCCCATGATAAAGTAATCCAATGCAAATAAGCACAAGTAGAATTACCCATTATGTATAAGGTAAAATAAAGATATATCTGTAGCAAGTTAAACTAATCTCTAATCTTATCTAAATGCCTAAATTTCTCGGCAGTACCTGTTCACTGTGGCTTTCTCTCCATTCCCCCCTGTTTCAGCACCCTTTTTTGTATGCTCTGCAGTCTAATACAGTCTGATCAAGATGTTTAAAGAGGTTTGAAACAAAGAACCCAGGCGATAAGTGAAAGGCAAGCTCATTCTCCGTCTCACCTGTCTTTCACAGAAACATCGTCAGAACTACTCATCTGGAAGGTGTTCCTCAGGCCCTCTGAGAGCTTTGCTGCAGGAAACTGCAGCCACAATTACACACAACAGCAACACAAGCACAGTGCCGGGTCTAAGCCTGTCCTGCTGCTGGCCCAGACCTTCCAGAAAACAAGCCTCTAATTATACTCCCTTCCTTAATCAAGGGGACACGGTTTTCAGAACCACACGATTTTCAAACGACAAAAAAAAAAAACGGTTGAAAATAGAATAAAAGAAACGCTTGGTAGGTGTTTTGAAATGCCCACGTTTCATTAAGGCATCCTGTTCTTTTCATATGGATGTTGACACATTTTATCCCTTGGTGTAGTGTAAAAGTCTGCAGTAACAACTGTAGATGGGAGACTTCATTTTCAAATGAACAGGATGCATTTTCGAAACATTCTCAGTTCTGTTATATGTAGCCATAGAACGGCTTCACTAATATGCATTCCCAGACATTGCTATTGTCAGATGGAAGGATTCGGCAAAATGTGGTTTGGAATTTCTATTTTACAATATAACAACAGTTACAAATGAGAGGGGGACCATTAAGCTCGCTCGATAGTAAGGAGCTAATTGATCCCAGGATCCCATCCAGCCTTTTCTTGAATGACTCCAGGACATGAGTTTCACAAACGTGCCTGGGTGGCTTGATCCACACACCCACAACCTTTCACACAAAGGGTTGAACTTGTGCGTTGTGCACGAGTGGGACAGGACAACACTACAGTGGAGCTGTATATTACACCTCTGTAGCTTGTACCCCTGCTCTCAGCATTGTTAGCGTCAAGTCATCCATAAGTGTTGGAGAGAGTAGCACTTTGTAATATGTCAGCATGGATTACACTGACTGTAGTTAATGTGGCGAAACTGGCATTAGTTTTGTCAGATCAATACAGCCTTGCTTGATTACATTTTATTGTCTGTGTAGGTGTGAAATACAAAAAATCCCCTTCTTTCCCCTGCAGTCACCCAGGTGCCCACTGAGCGACCTCAGGAAACCCCCAGCGGAAAGTGGAAGAAAAATAGAGCACTACCTCCTCTGCTCTCACTGTCTGCTGGCTTCACCTGGATGGGTCTGTTCATCTGCAGGGGAGAAGAAAGAGGAAGAGGACAGGGCAGGACAGGAGGGGAGGGATAGGATTGAGGAACAGAGAGAAGGAAGGAAGGGGAGAGAGAAAAAGAGAAGGTTAGGATTTGGCCTCTCAACGATAACAAACACTGGCAGTTTATCTTTCGTCACACACAGGGCTTTCACTAGTTGTTAAGTTAATGCGTCTTATTTCACCTCCCTGTTTCGCTACAGCCTTTACTACACAAATCATCCAGCCATTAGCAGCACAGCAGTTATCCCTATTGATGGCTAACGTCAATGGGTTCAGGTGCACAGAATTACTTTGAGAAGTTCCACAGTTATCAACATTCAACAAAACATTTGCAAGGCACTGTACTGTATCTATGAAACATCATATGTGTGTCTACATCTTGTCCTTACTTGTAAAAAGCTTTTCTTTGAGTAAAACCTTGAATTGTGGCTGTGATCGAGCCATCGGTTTGAGAATCTGCAGAAAATATGATCAAGATCTTCATTTCATCTTGTAATTCATTATCCTACAAATAGGGTTTCATAGACCATCCTACTTACTCTTCCACAAGAATCACCCAGATGATTCTCTATAACACTTATGATAAGATCACTTTATTGGCCATATACAATTTCTTGAATTAGGAATTTGTCTTTTTTGCATACCCCAACTTGCTCTTCATGAGACACACAGACAGGGAGAGAAGCTGGGGGTCAGAGCACAGGGGTTTATACGGCGCCCCTGGAGCAGTTGGGGTGAAGGGCCTTGCTCAGGGGCCCACCGGAGTAGGATTCCTCTGCTGGCCGCGGGATACGAACCGGCAACCTTCCAGCCACAGGCACAGATCCTTATTTACAGAGCCACCGCCCCGCCCCCCAATGTATCTATACTTTGTCAGCTGCAGCAGACTCATATGAGACGTTTGAAAGACTAAAGCATTAATTCAAACCCACACTTTAGATCAAGCAGATGACACAAATGTCTGGATTTACATTAAGAGGGCCACACTGATCATGACTATCCATTCCTTTCACAACTGAGAAGAAGAAAGAAAACAGCGAGAGACATTTCAAGGCTGCGTTCCAATGAACCCCTCATTCTTTCGCTGATCTTTAGCTGGAGGGCAAATTAAGTAATGAATGGTCAGTTAAGTGAAAAATGCCCTGCTGGATACAAGCCCTGCAACGGAACATAGCCAACTTTTGTCGGCCCAGTTCAGGACACAGCCGTAGGAGAGAAAGAGGAGGACTGGCTGGCAGAAAGAGAAAGAAAGGCAAAGTGACAAATAGGAGATCAAAACAGAAATAACAACACAGACGGAGAGGTAAGAGGCTGCTGGAACGAGAGACAAAGTAGCTCTATTTGAGACGATCTCCAGCTCCCTTTCAAACTTTCAATCAATCAGGTAAGGGGGCAGAGTTATCACTCTTTCCTCAGTGAGTGTTGCTGATACTAAACTAAGGCTCCTCTCAATGTCTCCATCACCAGACTCCTGAAGTTCATGTGTGATTTCTGTATTAAAAAAATCGATTTTGTTTAATGAGAAGAGCAAGGAGAACTTTTGTGCTTGATTCGTAAAAATACTCATTTTAAATAGTCAACTTTGGAATGTGCATAATATAGCGCGGTGTGTAATTGCAACAATAGCTCAACGCAGGATTGCTGGTGGGTGCCAGTCCTAATAAGCCGGAGTCTGTGTACGCTGTGGTTGTGGCCTTAAGGAGTGCCCAAGCTTCAGTGAGTCCCTGAGCGTATGTGTGTGTGATGTGTGCGAGAGTGTGTGATTGGTTTTCTGGGGGGCGAGTCTGTTTCTGTGTGCGCATGAGAGTGTGAGAGAGCCCCTGGGTGTGACAGGGTGCTAGCAGCGCATGCCGGCGGATTTCCAAAGGGCATCGCCCAACCTTTCACCTGCGCCATTTAATTCCTCCGTCATCATCACTTAAGCCCGGCCACACGCTGCTCAATAATGGATGAGAGTTATGAAAAAGTTAGTGCCATTAAATTTTTAATAATGCCAATCGCGGCGCAGTCGAGGAGAGCAGAATGAGCAATGGGGAAGCACGAGTTCGGCTGCAATTACAGCCCTCTGACTATGAACGCTCCCCCACACACCGGGCGATTAACATTCTCCTTGTTCTGCTGTTACACAGCTTCCTTGCTTAGTATCCGACTCCCTGTGTTAGGAGCACTCCAGGAAATATCCCAGGCAATGCTAACCTCCTTTTCTCCCATCCTCTGCACCACAATTGGCTTCGCGCTAGATTAACCACGGTTGATGGCACTGTGAGTTTACACTTATCAGTTTTAGAAATGTTGTAAGAGAAAAAAAAAACACACCAGTGTCAAAACTGGCCTTTCGACTAGACCCTAATCCGTGTGCATAGTACAGCCACACACATTTTCAAACATCTCAGGGGGACGAAAACACAAACATTCCGACCAAAAACCCTCAAAGACAAACAAATGAAGTTAATTTGAACGCGTTGTTGAAAGCCGCATCGACAGAAAGCAACACTTAAATAAGGCCTACACCTTATTTTATAAACATTTGCACCTCGTGTCTAACTAGTGATCTAAAGAAGTAGCATTGGAACAGACTGGCACTATGCTGTAAAATCTGAGCTCAGGGGGAAGTGCTGCAACTGGGCCTTGAGTGCACTGCGATCACAGCCAGACACAGGCAGGATGGCAGAGAAAACCGAGAGAAAGATGGGGTAACTCCGGGCACATTCACTAAGCAGGGAGAGGCATTGTGTCGGGGGTTCAGTGATGGCACGCTGCCTGCTGGCCCAGACCTGGGGGTGAGAGTGGTTGTGGAAGCTTTTGAGTGGAAGTGGACAGATTTAATTCAAAGGGATTTTCATGTAGATTCAGGAAAGGTCCGGGAAACCGAGAGGAAGAGGGGGAGAGAGAGAGAGAAGGAGAATGGAGATGAGGAGGATCAATTTAACTTGATCCAGTACCTCACTCCTGTTATAAGAGTCACTACCCAAGCACTGAAATCTCCACTCTGCCCCTGATGAGATGGTTTTGGAAGTCACGCACAGGACAGCCGGAAGAGGTGCAGACTCACAGACGAGAAACACCCAGTTAAAAAAGTTTCATTACAACACAGAACTGAAGAATGACAAAGTCCAGATTTATGTATCGGGCGAATCAGACCATCTGAACAAAGAGCCCTGTGTTAAGAAATATCCTAGTATAACACATCTGAATAATTTATGGTGAACTGGCCCAGGCATCATACCTGTAAACTAGCTCATTGCACTTGTGAATCTACTTCTGCCATTTTATACAGTCAGATTCAAAGAGGTTTATTTGCATGGTTGATGAATTACATTGTTTCTAAAGCAGTAACAATTAGTAAACATTTACAAACACATATATTAATAACATAACAAGAAACACAGCCCACTCTCGGTTCCTCAGGCTGCGACAGGAGTTCACATACTGGTCTGCAGCTCTACAGAGTTTCCTTCCCCTCTCTCAGAAGAGAGGCAGGTGTGGGACGTTTGCAATATGATCTGGTATTTTAGGGGAGAATATTGCAGTAATCCTTGTGTATTTCTGCAGTGCAGCAGAAAGGGCATCTCTGTTTCTGCCTGCTGGCAATGGGAGCATGGCCTGTCCTCTCTGAGCAGACAGGTCTGCCTGTGTCATCCACTTTTAATTACCAGGCTGTGGTCACTGAGCCTGTAGCTTAGCAGGGTCTGCTTCTCCATTTTTCACTCAGGGCCATGGAGCATTCCACTGTGTCTGGTTTGCAAGTCAGCTAAAGAACTGAATACGAGGGGCCATTTAAAAAAAAAAAGTCAAGTTTGAAATAATGTTCACATTTGTCACGATGGGTTCAGCATGCCCTGGGAAATTCCGAACAGAACTTGAAAAACGGGCAGGATGACGTGCAACACTGCAATGTCCCGAGTCTCTCTCTCCTTCTCTCCAAGCTGTAGAGCAGTAAGCACTGCTTGGCCTTCCTCTTTTGTACTCTGCCTCTTTCATCACCCTCAGAGCCTCCTACAGTATTTCACTCCAGCCTCTGTCTCTCTCCCTAGCCACCCACCCTCTCACACCTTCATGCATTTTCTGTTCTCCTCGGCACTCAACACATTACAGAACTTCAGTGTCAATTTCTGCAGAGCTTAAGTGTGAATAGAGGTCCGACAGTCGTCAGTTGCCACTCACACGTAACAAGCACACAGGCACGTAGTAAACAAATATTAACCGTAATGAAAACAGAACATGGTCTGTGCCACTATCTGGGAGCTGTCTTGCCTTTAAAAGGCACACAAAGAAAGCTTCGTCACGGAACATTCATGCGTGCACAAACACACACACCCTGCTTTGCCCTACAGTGTTTTCACAGAAGGGGCAGGATTGGATTAAGCTGATAAATTGCATCCCTGATTAATTCCATTAGCCTCTGCTGCATTGTTAGCACCGAGTGAAGGAGAAACAAGCCAGTTCTGAAAAACACATGCTCATGTTCAAACAAAAGCCCTCTGTGCAGTCCGAGAGGAGCTGTCTTCGGTGCAATAAGTCCCTGTCCAATGTGCTTCCAGAAATGGGAGATCTTTCTTTCCAGGTAAGAGGAGTCCAGAAGCTGCGAATGCACTGTACTGTGTTGGGTATTACTTCCACAATCCATAGTTTTTATTATTATCTGATTTTTTTTTTCTGGGAAACTGTTTATGACCTCATGTAACACTAACCCACTGCAAGGCTGCCTGGTATCCTTGGCCAACCCCTGCACAGAGACCACAGCATCGTCACCATGGGAGAGAACTACTTTGAGCCTGTCAGGCTTGGGAGGGTCTGGTGTTTCAAACCTCAGTCGGATAACAACTAATGTAGAGGATTGCAGAATGCTGTCTGCAGGTAACAACAGACTATTGTGATTCCTGAGTGTGAAGAGGTCTTTCATGAAAAAGATCAAGGAGTTTATATTGGTGCATCATTTATATCTTCCAGACAATGTGGAGAAGCAATGAAAGGGTAAAGAAATTGTTACAGTTCACAAATAAAAATATAAAATTTAAGGAACATTCTGTTAATGTTGTACAACTCACTAGTGAGATCTTATTAAGAATATAATGTACAATTTTGGTCATTGTATCACAGAAAAGATATTTCTGCACTGGAAGGTTTGAAATTCAGAGAAAATGGGCTTAAATGAAAGTTCTTCACTGACAGGCTGAAAGAAGTGAACCTTTTCAGTGTGAGCATGGTGGGAGTCTGAAATAAGATACACAGCCGTGTTTTCAAGAGACTGCTGGATGAGATTTTGGGATTATTTAGCTACTAACTAGTGTACCACAAGCTAGATGAGCTACATTTCCTCCTCTCATCTGCAGCCTTTACATTCTTCCATCCTGACATCCCTATAATACACCCCACTAATAATAATAATAATAATAATAATAATAATAATAATAATAATAATAATAATACGGACACTCCACTCAAAGTGGTTTACAGGTTATAAGGAATCTCTTCCCCTCCACCACCAATGTTGATGATGCACCAGTACGCTCACCACACATCACCTCTCAGTGGGGAAGAGATCAGAGTGATGAAGCCAATTCAAAGATGGCGATTCTTAGTAGGCCATGATTGGTAATGGCCAGGGGCAAATTTGGCCAGGATACCACGATAACACCCCAACACTTAAAAAAAAAAAACTTTACATTATCAGTAGCATTTTGAATGATCACAAAGATTCAGTATCCCCATCAGTATACTGGTGCATTAGTCTCCACACAGACTGCAGAGTAAGTGCCCCCGGCTGGCCCCACTAACACCTCTTCCAGCAGCAACCTTAGTTTTTCCCAGGAGTCTCCCATCCGGGTACTGACCAGGCTCACACCTGTTTTGTGTCAGTAGGCTGCTAGGTGCGAGTTGCATGGTGATATAGCTACTTCAATGATGATGGCACGAGACGACTAGGCAGTGTATAGCTACTGTACTGTCCCCGTCAAATTGTCTGAAACTGTCACTTTTAGTTTTCAATCACTAATGTGGCAGCACTGTGTAAGATGCTTCAGGATCCCATAAAAAAAACAACTGATATAGTGTACTAGTTCTGATCCAGTTTTTAATGGGAAACATTTCATTCTTTGTGAGATTTTTAAGATGCCTAATACCGCTATATTTCCACCTGTTCACATATTTTCTTAAACACTGAGATATTAGAAGGGGCTACAAGAATGACAAGGGCAACTCTGAAGCTTCCAGGCAGACTGCTGGGCTCTGATTGCTCAGACATGGAGAGGGGAGGCTGGGGGGGGCTGTTTGTAAAACGGCATGTTTGTTTTTAAATACCACTTACAGCGCAGGCCCCAGAAACACTCTGCGGCTGAGCCCAGGAATAAATAATGCAGCAAAGAAAACATTAAAAACATTAGCTGGGTTACCCACTATAAATCTTGCAAGGGCTGCGAGAGATCTATTAATCAGCGGGCTTCACACTTTCTGGAATGTGTACAAGGAAAAAAAGATCTGCCAGGGCACACACAAGGCAAAACAAGGTCACGGTAACAAGCTTATAACCCCCCATCTCCTCCCTTCCCTGATGTCCTGACAGCATTTTATCACTAAAGAGCTCTTTGGCTGCACTAGAGCACTAAAGCACAGCACCGTTTCGTGCACTGCTGGGATATTTAAGGAAATAACGGGAAAAGTTTCTGTAATCGGGGTTTTCAAGACAGCATGGACCAGCATTGTGGGCTGGACCAGTTTCTACATTCTGGCACTACAGAGTACTTCCTGCAGTATCCCTTTTCGATACAGAAGACTTGGCATTTCAATATCAGCCACCACAAGCTGCTTTGGCTGTAGACAATGATGTCAGCCCATGACGCAGGATATATTCGAACACATGAACGTGCGGCTCAAAAAGAAGCAATTGGAAGAAACAGATGTGTACTGTATTTCTCATGGAGATCCCGCTCAGGACTGCCAAGACATCTGCCCCTCCATCACCGGCCGGTGACACAGCACAAACGGAGAAAATCGATAACTCATTCATTTACACCCTCCACCCATCAGCTTCACAAACATGACATGCTATGACTAGTCAATAGACATTTGTTAAAAGGAAAACAAATACCTTGACACCCTGGGAAACTACGCAGTGCGACTGGCATGCTTTGCAGGGCACCCTGTATGACAGTCCCCTCTACCCTGTGCCCTCAGCCCAGGCTGTGCCCTGCTGCACGTTCTCGTGATATATATTTCGGTGTGGGCAGTGCTGAGTTAACACAAAGCCCTGGTATCACAGTCCCCTTGCTTGCTGCATCAAAGCACAAGATGGCAGCATTGAGCAACATACTCTAAGAACGTTTGAAAGCAATTCAAAGGCATTTTCCTTCATTTTTCTAACAATGATACAAAAGCCATCATTGTTATCGAAATACTTACTCTCCCAGATGCACTGACAGACACAAACTCTTAATGTATTTTTTGCATTTGGTGTTGGGTACCATTACTTATATACGGTCCATTACAACAGTCCATTATATGAGTATACAATGTAATCACATTATAACTACAATGGCAAAGAACTTGTCACCTATTATACAGTATATATCATTACATTCCAAGTGCAGGCAACATAATTTTACTGCTTATCGTGTAACCTTCTCTTGCTGCACATTTTCGGCAAAATGGAAATTTGTGCCAGAATAACTGAATGAACGAAAAAAGCAGAAACATTAGCTTCTGCCACAGTACTGTAAAGCCGCGTGATAATTGGCCCAGCCTAGCTGACACGCTATCATCCTGAGGCTCTGGCATCTCTTCAGGATCAGCCTCCGCGTAATCAGCTTCGACTGCCTGGTTTGATAATAAAATCGCAGCCAAGGAGTTTGATCACAGCGCTGAAAGCTGAACAGAAACCTGCACTCTAAAAGGCGAGGAGATTTTATAGTCTCTCTGCATTTCAGGATAATTCAGTGCTTGCCTTGTTAAGAAAAGCGAGTGTCACCCTGGCATTGTGTGAGGACACCCTCTGATTAATCGTGTCACTGTGCATGCCTCAGCACACTGGCACATCCCCAGTCCGGTGACAGCAGGGCTCCTGCATCCACAGCGTGTGCTGGGTCTACAGAGACACCGCTGTGCCCGGGATCACTGCAACACCGCCTAGCACGCTAGAGAAGGGAGATCTTCCAGATCGGAGACTCCATTGTTGCTTCTCACGCAGGGAGAACTGAAATGAAATCTGTGTTTTATTTGGTGAGGTTTAGACTGGGTTTGTTTTAGGATCACAGGTCTCTCTCAGCTGTCTCACAGGGGGCTTGGGGGAATCCAGGCTGTGGAGAGACATTTCCTTCCTGCACAAAACCACTGGCTTTGGGCTGCTGGTGTTTCCCGTGTTCACTGATAGACTGCGGTATTTTACTGCCCAGCAACAAGGACGGAACCAAAAAATCTAATTGTCACACCTGCATAAAAAATAAAGTCAAAAAACGAAAATGCACATGGCTGGTCATGAGTTGCCTTTTGTTCTCCAGGGTCTTTAGTGTATAAAACAGAGGTGGTTTGATTCAAGTATTGCCCAGGTAACCCCCCACATGGAAAACATCCCCACAAGTACTGTACTGACAATGTAATTCTGGTGAACTTCTCCATAATTAACAGTGAACATAAACCTGAGGAGACTGAGGGGAGGTGTGTTTAAGACGAGAACGGTGGCTTTTTACACAAATGTTGGTGGGAGTCTTGAACAAGCTAACCAAAGCCAAAACCCTGACTTTTCCCAAGAAATCACTGGATGGAAGCCCTGAAGCAATTAACTTGCAGCAACCGAACAAGTTAAATGGACTGAACACCCCCCTCTGTTTGTTACTTTATCTGGCGTTCTTGCTAATAGGGAAAACATCAGCTAAGCCGTGAGCTTTCTTGATGGGATTGCACAGTCTTAGCAGTGCCGACACGACAAACTCCTTGCGTGTTAACAGCCTGTAGTGTCCCTGGATCCGCGCTTAGAGGGACATGGTCGACTCGGTTTCATTGCTGATCTTAGCAATAATGCAAAGGGGAACTGCCAACCATTTTCACTTCTCAGCTGTTTGCCAGGACTGACCCTCTAGCTTCTAGCCCCCTGATTAATGGAGACCCCACTGGGTCCCAGAGGTTCACTGACAATTTGCAGATGAAATACAGGGATGAAGCTGGTAGAGAGGCAGATCTTCTGAGATCCCATTCTACCAGCTAGAATCACTGTTGATCCAAGCACCAGTTCACAGCTAATATTTCCATTCCAGAGATTAAAAGCAATGAGCACTCTGGAAAAAAATATGAATATTCAGTCGGCTGGCCTGAATGCACATTAAATGCATGCAAAGGATTTAAATACCTCAAACTGCTTCAACTTTCTTAAGTTCTTATAGACTGTCAGCTTGCCTGCCTAATATTGTTATGATGTGCTTGTTATAGTTTTTAGAAGTGCTGTAAATAAGTGTAGGCTGTATTTACCTAACGAGCTGTGTAGAGGAGTGAATCCATTTGTCTTCAACTGTACGCTGCTGGGAATTACCAAATGTGATTGAAAATGAGTGAAGATTACTCTTGCAGCCTGTTAGGGAGAATGTGAATACACACACACATATTGTATACGCATAAAGCATACACAGAATTCTTTCTGTCCTGCCTGCTGCCACAGGAGGCGCTGTTGAGCACTGAGCTGGTTTTGCTTGACCAGTCAGGCAGCTCCAGAACTGGGGTCCTCTCACCTAGCTGGAAAGTGATCCAGTCTGGATTCAAACTGCTGAGAAGATGCTACTGGATGAGCAACCTGGAAGCCGGGGAAAATACATTGAAACAATAATCAACTTTTAGTGCACAGTAGGGAAATATACAGTATATGAGGCCCCTGTTAGCAGAGTGCTTCCTTCATATACTGTATAAGGCAGTCCTGCTTTCCAGCTTTTTAAACGTTTCCAATTTCAGGGTACAGAATGTTTCATTTTCAAAGTCTTATAGCCCTCACACATTTAAGAAATGTGCAGTGCTTGATCCCCTTAACTCTTACTCTTATGAACTGGTCCTCACCCTGAATGCACTGCCTTTCCATAACATTTTCTACCCTTAGGACAGTGGAGTTGCCATGGATATGAAGACAGGACCAAGCCATGCCAGCATCTTTCTTGGCTGCCCAGAAGAAAGCTTCTTCTCCTTCAATACCGGCTTTATCTCTGACCTCTAAGAGTGATACTTTGATGTATCACATACTTTGATAACTTGTTGGTGCCTTCACCTGCTCCAACAATGAGCTGCAGGAGTTCCTGCACTATTTCACCTAGCTCTGATATTCACTGTCAGTGCCCTTCTTTCTGGACACGCAGTCAGTTTCCTGGGACTGTCTACTTCTGTGTATTACCAACCCCTGATTCACACTACTGTCCCCTGGACAGCTCCCTCCACTCCAACCTCTTTAAAACCCCTCTCACGTTTACCAAGACTAACACTGTTGGGAACACATTGAGGACTTGGACTGAGAGGATCAAGTCCTTACAATGCTCTGTGGCCTCACTGGCAGGGGATACCCATCATGCTGTATTGACAGGGCCCTCATCTGAGTCCGCCCAAGCTGGGAATTCTTAGACCCAGAACCATATTCCTCAGGTGTTTCCCTTTCATCCCAACAGGCTTCCCATTTCCGGGATCAGCAGAGATATCGTCACCATTTTACAGGATGAAACTTCAACTGAAATCTTTTCCTCAGACCCCCTTCATAATGCCAAGCACCTAATCTGCACAGCCTGCCTGTACTGTATATACAGTAGTTCCCTTAACTGCCCACAGCCTCCTCCCACCCCGGCATCTTTTCCTGGCACAGACGTTGCTGCTTCATCTGCTAATACGTATCCAATGAGACTCATGTACACGGCCCCTTGGGCCATTTCAAAATCACCCAGAGAACATCATGTGTATCAGGTAATCTCGTTTACTGCATCTCTTGCAGAAAATGCCATTTACATTGGCGAGGTAGGAAGACCGTTTCAGGGAGCACGTCAGAGCAGTGAGGATCAAAGGCCTCTCTCAGCTGACAGATCTCCGTTTCACCTCTCCCAAGCGTGACTTCACTGACCTTTCCATCTGCGTCCTTGCACTGAGATTCCAAAACTCCTACTCCAGAAACAAATACAAATCAGAAGCCAAGATAGCACTGTTCCAGAGCCTCAGTCTTCTGTTCTGCTGTCTTATACTGTCCAGTATGTCCCTGCTACCCAGCTCTCCCCCTCACACCTGAATATAGCTCAACAGCCAAAATGTCAGTTTTTTTCTTTTTTTTTTTTCTACTGTTCAGTATGGATTTAAGTATTGTCTTGTTCCTATCGAATGTATAAGATATTAGTGAAATGGGTTTCATTTACCTTTTGGAATATTAAGCCATACAATTCTGTTTTTAATACAAGCCCACCAGAGATAAAAACTCCCCAGAACAAGAAAGACTGGACAGATTCCTACTTTATTGTCTAATTTGCTGCTTTTCAGCTCCCTGTTCCTATGCCTTTGCAGAGGCCAGCTCTGGCCCAGCTGAGAGACACACAGATACTGTACCTTTTTTCTCATGCAATAAAAATGACTTGGGACAAAAAAAAAAACAAGAGAAAGAGAAGGGAATTAAGCAGTGGCATTTGAAGAGCTGCTCTGGTTGAATTCTAGCGCCTGGAGTTGATGTGCCTGTGCCCTGAGGATGCATGATATTTAGCTGTGATTGTCTAAGCCTGATCTCTGCCCAGAAGCTGGAGTCGCAGCCTGGCCTCACAGCCCCCCTGCCCAGCCTCACTGCACACTGCACTGACATTTCGCCACTGTGCCCCATGCTTACCACCGGGCCTGTGTCTGTGTCTGTGTCTGGATGGATAGGTGTGTGGCCTGCGCAAGCAGTGCTGTGTTCGTGCTTGTGATCCCATAACAAAACCAATGCACAAAACAAAAACTCAATGTCTTTATCTGCATGCCTTGATGGCTGGGCCCAAAGCGATGGACAAAGTGAGGCAGGTTTCATTTTGTTGGTCTGTGTTGTAATTGTTTTTCATTGTGTAACAATGCTGCCTGGGGCAATTAATCAGAGTGATTTAATGAATTGAGCTAAACTAGTGGAAATATATTAGAAAACCTTCACCCCAACGAGCTTCTCACTACCTAGAAGCATTGATGGAATAGTTATTTTCTGTGAAATCAGCCTCGGACATTCTTGATTTCAAGTGCTGAACGTGTATTTAAGTTCAATTCCATGAACATTTCTAAATGAATGTGCTGCAGGGCTCTGATTATGCATTACGCAGAACTGTAGTTTTGTAATAGAAAAAGTACGACATGTGAGAGAGAACCACCTACAGTATAGCTACTATGCAGAGATCAATCTCAGCAGAAGCTCACAAACATCCAAACAGTAATAAGCAGGCATAATGAGAAACTACCGATTTCAAAATCTACTGCTGCACCTTTAATGTCTGGTTTCAATTGTATATTGCTTGAAAAGGCAGCGCTTTCACTAACCAGGTCTGCTTTGCATACATATCCTCCTGAGTGTGTTCGAGTGAATGACACTCCTGAAGTTTCTTGTCTGCAACTCCAAACACCTTCGAGTTTTTTTTTTTAAGACTTCTTCTGAGCAAACGTACAGCCATGTTAAAAAAAAACTGCACTCCTGAGATCCAAAATGCAAACCAAACGAAATCACATTCGAAACACCTTGAAAGTAGGCCAGATTCAATGGGGGGGAAGCTTATTTCCAATGGACAGTTTGATCAATATGTACTACAAGAAGGTAACAAAACTTTCAACCTCTGGGAATTAAGGTAAAATGCTGTGGAACTCGGAACTGTCCCTGAGTCCACACTGCCAAGCAGGATCAGTACAGACAGATCTGAAGGAACTTGGGTGATAACTGGTCTGCCTCACAGCGTAAACTACTCACCAGGTGTTTTAAGGCATCAGCCAAGGGGTGCGCTGAGCTTCTTTGATATACTGTATCCTAAAGGTGCATTCAGAGATTGAATTAGAAAGAAAATAAAAAGAAAGAAGATACTTAAAAGTCTATCAGCAGGGACTGCAGAACTGGAAACCTTTTAATTATTTTACAAGGAAGACGAGAAAGGACTAAAAGCCTTTTATTTAAGACAGACTAGAAAGACGGTTTAGCAATGCCACGCTAATGAGGACTTGGTTTGGCTTGGAAACAAGTGAGGGAACTTCCTTTGTGTTCATTTCTTTCAGAAGTGCAGGCGCACAGTAGCAGGCCCTCCCGTAAAAGCTGTCCCAGATGCTTTTCAGATTCAGACTGCGAGAGCGCTACTGGCGCGGCCGATGATGATTTTCTGCGCAAGGAGAGCGTTATCGCGGCCTGTCATTCAGTGCTATCTGGGCTCTTTTGTTGTCAGACAAGTAGATTGGTGCCTGGGTATGGAGAGCAGTGAGCAGTCCTGTTAATACCTCACCTTTAACAAGAGCTAAAATCGTTGCCTTTGAAATATTAAAACGGGAATAATGAGCAGCCAGAAGCTGGGCCAAGCAATTTAGTTTGTTCAAAAGAAAAAAAAAAACCTCCAGCATGCATGCCACTTTTCTGTTTCTTTATTCTTTCTTAGCAGCTGTTTTTGTTGAAGGAATGATGAAGGCTTGCCTTGCTCAGGAAATTTTCCCCGTAATTGAATTCTGTTGCCACGTCAATTTATTCCCCTCTATGTATTTATTTATATATTTCTCATTGTACTTTATATTTATGTATTTTTATAATTGGATGGCCTGATGAAAGTGAAGTGCTGTATGGAGGGCTTATTAAATGGTTGAATAATGAACGGAAGTACCTGGGTACTGGGGCTGTGGCAGAGAGGAGCGATGGAGACAATTAAACACAACACCACACAACGGGGCAGAAGGGTAACTATTGTCCAGCTAACCTCGACCCTCAGGGACCAGACGGGCTCGTCTTGTGTGCGAGCTATGAACTGCAGATGTTACAGTCAAGCAATGCCCTATACTCACTTCTGTAAGTTAGCCTTGGAATAAGCCGGAGCCTTGCCCAGCTGTAAAAGTGGGACCGGGCAGAATGCGGACGTACAGCAGTCCTGTGCAGGGATGCTGTCAATTCGACTATACGGTGTGGGGTCACTGGAGAAAAGTGGAGCACCTAGAAAAAAAACCTCAAATGGACCTGGAGAGAACACGCAACCTCCACACGCGAGGTCCCTTAGTCTAGAATTGAACCCGGGACCAGCGAGGCAGCAACTTTACCACTCACGCCCCAACGCTGACGGCAAAGTTTATTTTGAGTGACTTTTTTTCCCCATGCGTTTTGGTACGACTGTGTAATAAACCCACAAGAGAAAAGTTACATATACTGTAGGCAGCACTGAAACTCCAAATTAAGCACTAATGTTTTGAAGGTCACCGATGTCTCAATGTCTTAAGGCAGATTACTTTCAGGAGTTCACCGCTTCCTTGTCAGTGAGGAGTGTGTCTTTCACAACCAGACAGCGCTGAAGACTGGGTGTTAGGAAGGACAGTATTTGTTCTGCCCATTTGCTGGCAGTGCTTGGGATTGCATGGTAGGGGGTGTGGTGGGGATTTACAACCATGCAGACTACACTGCAGAGTATTTGCTGGACTTTGTCCAATTTTTTACAGTATACACAAACTCGTCTATGACAAACTCATTTGCATTGTACAACAATATTACATAAAAGGGGCCATTTAGATGCATTGTAGTGTGTGCGTTTGTACTAATGAGCTCCTTGTCAGTTGAACAACCTGCCCCTGTGCGTGTGCTATAGAGAGGCCAGGATTTTTTATGCTGGCAGAGTGGCCGCCTTTAGACAAGACCTTCCTGTTTCAATCGCCAGTCACTGTGTTCTGAATTCTTCCCTGAAGAGCCAAGAAGTCTGTTCGGCGTGGGGTTTGTCATCCAGTGGCCCTCCCGTGGGTGACTTCACAGATGTGTACGTAGGTGTGCAGGAACCTAAAAAACGTGGGCCGAGCTGGCAGCCGCGTGAACGAGACAACGCGCCTGCGTGTGAGAGACGGCACGAGCCGTACAGTTTGTAAACGTCAACATCCGCAACATGTCTGGAGAGCGTGTATGACGTCAGCTCAGGGGGGGCGGCCGCAGAACTTGCGGAAATAGGGGCACGAGCTTGTGCTGCAGTCAGACGGCGACACAGACACTGACAGACAACAGCCACGCAGGCTCTGCACTGACAGGACAGAGGCCCTTCGTCCAGCACACAGAAGCATCAGGGGCTTGCTGGGGCCCCTCAGGCAGGTTCGCGGACGCCCCCCTGCTCCGAGCACGGGGCTGGGAGTTCCCAGGGCTCCGGCGGACTGCTCAGGGTCCAGGACGTGGGGGCTCAGACAGTGCTTGTTCAGGGAGGTGAAGGCAAGACTGCAGGCACACACCTGGGCCACCAATACTCCAGCGGAGGACAGGGGAAAGAGAGGGCAGGAGAGGAGAAATAAGAAAGGGGGTGAGCTGGACCACGAGATCGGGGGGAACGGGAGATGGTGAAGGCGGGAGAGAGGGATGAGAGAAAGGGAAACGGGCAATGGGGGAGGGTGTGTTCATGAGCTGTGATCAAGCCCGTCAGAGTGTGGAAGGAGAAAACCGGACTCCTCCTCCCTCGCTCGGGCCCCGTGAATATAAATGAAGACTCCCCATGCCAGCCCAGCCACGGCAGCGGAGATGATCAGAGGCGGGACCCCTGGGGACGAGCTGAGGGCAGCTGCCCCCTCTCGCTCTGAGCCTGCCTGGGGCCTGGGGGAATCAATTGCCAAATCAAATCTTAAAACAAACTTGATTTGATTTATTATGAAATCCAAACAACGCATCTTTAGACCAGTGTGCGTGTCTGATATGAGAACTGCATTGTCAAACTTTCAATTTATTTGAGAAAAAAATTAAATAATTAGCAGCATATATGTACTGTACATATACAATTAAGTATTGGATTGTGGTGGCTGTTCCATCTGGTTCCATCTGATTCTCTTTGGAGGGGCACTATTGTGGATTTATCAACACTTTCCTGAAACCAGCGTACGCAGTGCCATACACAACCGTGTGCTTAGATGAAGGGGGCTTGTCTTTACTGAGGAGTAGCTCATTAATCCGGCTGTGATTTGAAGCTTCTAGGGTGGGTGAGCTCTCCTGAGTGTGGAGGCACCTGTCAGCCTCCCGATCTGGACTCTCTGACACCAGGGAGAGCTGTATGGAGCTGACAGCTTGGCAGACGTGTGAAGGCCACAGCTGACCCTGCCAGCGCTGGACAGGAGCTGTGGATGGACAACACAAAGACATGGGCAGAGCACACACACCCATGGAGCTAACACTGTTGCTTACAAACACAAACCAAGACCCCCCCCACAGGTCAGCTCAACCTCTGTAAACAGTAAAGCAACATGGAGATGAGAGCATCCCTGTTAAATGAGCAGATATTTGGGGAAAGGGTGGCTTCTAGTACACCCACATTGTGCATGTTGCTGTGGTCTCATACAGAATACCAGGGTTTCAATGGAGTCAAGCTAGCACAAGTCTTGCTCCACACTCCTTTTCCTCTCCCACCTCGCCTCAGACACTGGAGCACACCCTGTTGTGCCCCAGTCTCCCTCGGCTTCTATTCCCTTTGAAAAGCCTGGGTGATGAAGGATAACAAAGCGCTGGTTTCCAGAAACAGCAGCGGACACATCAACACGCGGCAAGCTAGTTTCATGTTTTATTCCAGTCTCCTCTGAGCTGTTCCCTTTAAGTCTTTCTGAATATGAATACTATTTTCTACAATTTCATCAATCCCTTGCCCAAAGGCCTTTCTCTTCCTGTCCACTGGTAGGGAGTATGGAGTGCTCTCTTTAAAGTGGAGAGCTGTACTAACCCCTGGTGACCCAGCTTCATTTGATGTATATTTTGGAATTAAACCAGTCTTAAAATGGCATCTGGGAGCTCACTCACTGCCAACAACACTAACCTTGTACATTTCCCCTGATGCTCATTATCTTGCTCAGTGTGGTACTGTAATACTGTACTTAAGGCAACAACTGGGAGCTCAACCTGGATTCTCACAGCAGCCTGCTAACAAACCCGGGACTTCCTACGCCAGCTACGAAGGTCATTGATTGTATGTGACTAAGCTGTTGGGTATGACACGAAATTGATCAGAGGTATTATTGAGCCACACAGTTTTTTCCCTCTGCAATCTGGAACTTGGGAAGAAACCAGAATTCCTGGTGAAAACCCACAGAGACTATGCAAGTCCCACACACACTGGTCCTTGAGGCTTGAGGCCCAAATCTAACCCAAGAGGTATAAGTCAGCAAAGCTAGCCGGTGTGTCCTTGTGCCAACTGTAGCAATGCTGTTTTTGCGCAACTTTGAAACACCCATGATATTCATGAAGGAAAACCAACTTTCCACCATATCTTATTACCGTCTCAAAGGCAACATTCACCTCCTCACCCTGCGGTACTCTGTTCCATGCTAATTAGATGGAAGATCACTGCTGGAATGAGGTCTTCTGAGTGCTGGTCTTGTGTTGCCTCATGGTCAGTCATCCAGGTGCTACTGAGAAGATTCAGGGTGCTGTTACCCTGATCTGTTCCTGGGTAGGTGCAATCAGGGGACCCAGCTGCTTCATTTTGAATTGAATGAGCACCAAACTATACTGAGCAAATGTTCTCAGTATTGATTACCAATAGGCTCTCGTTGGAAGCTGATGTATGATCCACAAACCGCAGTTTACTGGACAGCTCTTAAAGGTTTTTACTCGCTCTCTGACTGAATCGCCATGCTGAAGAAGCATTACTCACTTAAAACATCATTCTGTAATGGTCTATTAAAGCTGTCCTGTTGGCCCTTTTCTATTAAAAGATGGTACAAAAAAGCTGTTTTTTTCTCCCATTTGCCAATACGTGCACGGGTTGCGATGATGCTGTTACTCCCGGTTTCAGAAGGATTCTCAACAAGCTTTGACTAATTAATCTCTGAGGATGAAAAACTTGAGGAACCAGCACGGGTGGTGGGGGGTGGTCGAATTGGAGTGACAGTTTCATTCCTCGCTCCACCCTCAATCAGCTTTCGAATGAATGAGAAAAACAGGATCACGGTTAATTTCTGTCTCTGGAACAGCTAGCCAGTGCTTACTTATTTAGACCTTCTATTTCTTTGCCTTTTCCTATTGCTCTTCAGAGGACTTGCAATAAGAGCCACTGCTGAGATATTTGGCCAACTCGACATTTCCTTGAGCATTGACCTGAACCACAGGCCAGGGTGGCTTCTTTCCAATGGCTGAGGTACCAGTTTTCAAATTAACACTGGAGAAAATGAGTACTGTCTAAAGGAGAAACCAGCAGAGACAGAGGAGGGAGCTAATTTGCAGAAATCAGTCCTGGGCCCCAGTTAGAAAGTCTTCGGCACGGCTGCTTTGCACAACCCTGGCATTCTCACTGTTTATAATTGGTAGATGGATGCGTTTCTCCTAAATTAGCAGAAATGCAGCCGACGCACAGCACAGCACAGCACTCGGCAGCTTTTGTCCCACTGAATTATTAAAAGGAGGCCTTGTCCAATTAATTTCAACACAAATATCTGTATCAGCTCTGCGACTCTCTCTCTCACCAGCTATACAGCTCAGCCACAGCAGCGATGCCAAGATAAACTCTCCCCACTGAAAAGGACGGGTTCAGAATGCCCACCGGAGATGAATGACACCGTGCTAGCATAAGAGGGTACTATTTCCCATTAACCTGGAGTGAAAAGCAACTGTACTCTTTTTGAGCGGTAGGACAAAGTCAATAGCAGATCTGCCGACCCCGGTGCGATCAGAATTTAATCACCTGTGCTCACAAAGGTCACTTTAACACACACTTTCAGGTGTGCAGTGTGTCTAGGAGTCCAGCTGACTTGGACAGCTGTGTTGGTGCAGTCAGAAAACAATCATGGTGGCAAAAAATAAAACAAACTAAAAAAAAGATTCCAAAAGGCATTACAGTGAATAAAAACTCGAATGTCAGTCCCCCTTTTACTTTTCCAGCATTTGCACACCTGCCTGCCACAGAACAAGCTCCGCTCCCGGAGATCAATACTGAACAAACGCACGCATTGTGCTGTAATTACACGGCACCGCTACTCCAGAGCGTCCTGCTCGCGGGGCAGAGCAGGCGGTGTGCTCGGGGTGTAGATTAGCGTCTGCACGCCCTGTCACTGCGGCTGCAGCACATCCTTGATGTGTCATCACCAGCCCAGTGCCAGATTGCATCTCTCAGGTGTCAGGAAATCAGAATCATTAGCAGAACCTCAGGCTGGTGCGGAGGCCAGTTGGCAGCAGTGGGGGCTTAAGGGGTTTAGATATCAGGGCCGGGCACTGGGCAGAGCGCTCGACAGGGAGCAATGAGTTAATGAGCACCAAGGTTCACCAGATGGACACAGAGCACCCCGACACGGGGCAGTACAGACGAGAGACGAGCATGCCCCAATTACTGCTGGCAAATGTCAAAATGTGGTGACATGTCCACAGCAGAAAATAAGTCCATCTTTCTACTTTTAAATTTAGTTTCACCAGAACGTTCTAAAACCCTTCACTTTCTGATAATGGTGTTGCTGGTACCGTTGCAGCCTAAAAAAATATAAAAATAATGACATTTAATGACACGTTAAATGAATTTTTAAGTAAGGATTCTGTATTGGTTGTCTACCATGAAACGTGCCCATTGTCACCTGGGAGACTTTCACTGTCATCACACAAAAAACAAGGCTCACATACACTGGCACAGAGAAACCCATCCTAAAGATATTCACTATGCTCTAATTGTGAACCTGCCCCTACGCTGTGGGCTGCCTCAGACAGAAGAGAAAAGGCGGCCATTTGGAAGCACAGATTGATAGGTCTTTCTTCCTGGGAGTGAAATTAATGAACAAGGAGGCCCACTGGTTCCTCCAAATACCCCAGACTTGCTGACACAGGGCACAGCGATGACCGATAGACTGACAGATAACACACATCTGTAAACAGAACAAAACAGAGGCTTTGCACAGCATAGGAGACACAACCTTTTCTCCTGTCCAAGATCATAGAGAGACTGTCAACTGCACGCATACTGTACATGACATTTTTGCTGAAATGTATTTTATTACCAAAAATCAGACAATTATTTTCCAAGATTATGAAAGGGCATACAGATATGCAAAGGATGTTCAAAGCAACTGTATTATCTTAATGCTCTCATCCGGGCCATAAGGGACCTATACCCATACAGTATGTCCTGAGAGTAGTTTAAAGTATCTACCATTTTCTTCCTAAAGGAACAGAGACATTTCTATATTACTCAGTGTTCATACAATTTCTTCCACATACCACTACTGTTAAGGATAACAGTAGATTTGATACATGATAAATCCCTGTAAGACTATATAAATGCATAACTTTCTCTGGTGTCCTTTTATGCACAGTTTTTGTCTTTGCCTTTGGCAGGCTGCTGAAAGGAAGCGTGGTACTATACTGCTCGTCCGTCGGCGAAGCAGGTGTGTGCTGTAAGACCCCAATCCATAAAGCACAGAGGAAACTCACATTAGCACACAGTGACACCGAGCAAATTTAACACCCGATTGATGCGGACAGCAGGAAACTTTATTACAGCCTTGCCACTTCCTTCAGCTTTTGAAAAACAAATTATCTTAATGCTCTCATCCCGGCCAGCCCTTAATTGCAACAGAAAGGAATCAATTTTTATTTACCGAGCGCAGCTAATTTCTGAGCTGGAACACAGATCGATAGACCAATAAGTGACACCAGGAGGGCCTGAGCCAGAGGCCACCGCTGCGCACCTCAGCTCAGCACGGGGTCTGGCGACACTAACGCACACACTTCCACACCAGCACTGTACTGCGTGCCAAGACAACAAAGACACCAAAGCGCACAAATACAATCTTGAAGACACACAGACGTTCAGTGTGTACATGCAAACCTGCAAACGTGCTTTTTTCTGTATATACTGTAGATACACTGGCCTGCCTGCATTGCATCTCTGAGTTTCTCAGGTGAGTGTCCCTATAACAGAGCAATACACTACACCGCAGTAAGATGTGCAATGCCCTCAGCCCTATAGTTACGAGTCTCGGTCTATCTTAGAATTATTATTTTAAACTGTACAAATGTTGCAGGAGAAAACTTTTGTTTTTGTTGGGCTGTTAATTAATTTTGCTGACACAGCTATGGAAAGCAACTTACAATTGCCTATTGTGGCATGCCAGCAGACACAGACACTGGTCTAGAGCAACAGCAGCACAAGGCCAGGACTGAGAGTACAGGAGCACATGCACTCCCAGGACTTGGGCTCTTGACCCCTGACCCTTAACCCCAAGGTCATCCACTCTAATTGCTACTCCACAATGCCGGTCCTCTTATGTTTTGCACTTTGTTTGCAATTATACATGTATTAGCAAGTGCTTTGTGGTGTTTCTTACGTGCATGATGCTATCGACAATAAACGATGATTAAGTAGGATGTGCACTCTAGGGCTGGGAAAGGAGAAAAGGTTCATAGATATTTTACTTCAGGGCCACAGTCTTACCTGATAATGACAAGAAGTTGTAGGCTCTTCCAGGTATGATGCGGGTTCCCATGAGGTTTTCATGCACTCAATCATTGCCTGACAACCCTTTCTCCCTGTGCCCATTACTGAATGCTTATGGCCAGGGCTGTCTGATTCCTAATTCATTTCATTTTCTCATTTTCTGACAGAAGGATGACCAGTGACTTGGAGCAGCTCTGCCTACCAACACTAATGTCCTTGTAATGTGGCATCTCTTGGTCTACTGAAGCACTGAATATCAGCCTTGTTAGCAAAGCTTAGAATATCCGTGGTGTTACTATAGACTACTGCTGTACTGCTGCGACAAACTGGACAAAACGATAAAGACGCCTTCAATTTAAAGGGTACTTCATTGGCTCCATTTTACTGCAGAATTAAATTCAGCCTCAGTTTCTAACATCTCTTGTTATTTCTACTCTAATCCCCAAAGCTGTTATTTGCTTAAACCTGTGTAGAATCCTAAAAAAAGAAATAGACTTCTTCACAACACCGTTTTCTACTTTATGTCATTTTGACCTAAGCAGTAATGTAAATGAGCTACTGTATGCTTTTAAAACCTCATTGGGCCTAGGCGTGCTGGAGGATGAGCTTTTTTAGCAGCGTTTTAACTCCAGAACACACGGTATCCTGAGAGACTAACACTGAGTTACCGAACACACGATATCCCAACACTTTGAGGCTGAACAAATGAACCGGCATTCTACCAGTTAGAAGCTGAACACAATGCCATCCAACAGCTAATAAACCCAACACTAAGCCACAATCATCTACTGAACACACCGTAGTCCAGCACCCTTAACACTGAGCTCCTGAACACCCTCCAGTCTAGTGCTAATAAACAAAATGCAGACCATTGGTCAGACGCTGAGCTGCCGAACACACTGCTTTCTAACACTCAGACCTGCATTAACACCCCTACTGGCTCTTGCCTCTGCGAGTGCCCCGTTCCTCCTCCCTCTGCCTCCCGTGTGCTGTACGTGCAGCGCTGCAGGAGGATGCCCAGCCCTGGAGCCCTGCCAGCCCATGTTATTGACAGTCCTCATTGATGGATGCTCATAGAATTACAGCTTTCTGCTTTTTTAGAACATAATACCCCAGCTTTCCAAGGCATCTGCGCGTGCTGCAGTAGTGAACTGTGAAGGAATGGCAGCTCAGTTCTTCCTGAATGCAAAGGTAGGACACCCACTAAAGGCCAGGACCACGCGTGGAACAAGAGGAGTATGTGATAGATACAGTATACGCTGTGGTGTGCAATATTGTGTGGATGGGTGGGTATGTTCTCTGTGGTGTCTGTCCAGCTAAGTGCTGCTGATATTCTCCCCTTCTGTAAATCAGAAACGAAAGAAACTAATCTAAACCAAAAAAATATAAGACTACTCATACTGCCATTGGTTTCTGCCATAGTTAGTGTCAGGTTCCGTAGTCGGAGCTGAGTCGTATTGTAGGACCCTATGTGGTCATCTTCAGATGAGGGTACTTCCAGACGGAGATGGAAAAGAAATAATACGGTTTATGCAGAAGAGAGAGCTAGCTACCGTATCCTTGATCCGTGATCCGAAAGTCGTAGTCAGGGGAAGATCCGAGTCCAAGAACGAAATAAATCAAAGGTACATCTCGGGGAGAATGTAGGAACAATACTGTAGCTCTTCTTGGAAAACCCAATACTGAGCACTGGAGACCTAGTGAGCAGACCTCAAGTACTCTGGTTCTAAGAGGTCTGGCGGAGAGCGGAACTGGTGATTGGTTAATTAGTTACGGGGTCTGCTCCTTCTCAAATTAACTTGGGTAGAGGAGCGTATCTGATTGCGGGGCCCTGATCTCGTAACAGTTTGATACAGCGAATATTGACTTTGTTATTTAAAAATGGAGGGTTGTCGCAGCTGCTGCCGCAAGGAAACCTTGTTTTGAGAAAATGTATGCCTGTAAGCTGTGCGAAGGAGGCTCTTGTGTGTGTGTGAGTGTGTGTGTTTGGAGGGGGGGTCTGAGCACACACAGCTGTCCCTGGATGACTGGGCTCTGCGGGTTTAATCACTGTCACTGACACCCTGGCCTTGCTGTGACCAGGACCTCCTCACTCACTCAGGGAGGGATTCATCATCCTCACCACTCATATTTCTCTTTCCTCTCTGTTTTTAATTTTCTGTCTCCCCCTCCCCCCTTCTCTACCTCAGGCTTTTCTCGTCCTTCCTCCCACTTTCTGTCTCTTTCATTTAATCTGCCACCCTTCCGCGTCTCCCCCGTCACCTGCACGTCCTTCTCGCAGATGCCTCTGCCTAACTGACAAATGTACGCTTTCAAACCATGGCACACCTGGGAGTACTGGGATAGAGTTGACAGAACTCTAGAACAAAACAGATAATCAAAATGCTGTTATAGAACATGTCAGAACTGGCAGAATACCCATGATGCCCTAAGTGTTTCAAGTTATGTTGACATGATGCCCCCTGTTGTGCATAATAGATAATTGATGTAATGCCTTCATTTCTATCCTGATCCGTTAAGAACTTCAGAATGGAAGAACAACCCATCTAGCCCATGTGGTTAAAATTAATTGATTCAAGGATCTCATTCTGCAGTCATTCTGCGTGTGTTTGAAAGATACCAAGATACCAGCTTGAACAACATGGCTGGGTGTCTTGTTTCGTACTTTCACAAGCTCTTGAGTAAAGAAGTGCCCCCTGTGATTTGTTTTAAATGTATGTCCATGTAGTTTACTGCCTATCCTAGACTGCACTGGTGTCCTGTGGTGCATGTTTCCCTGCTCAATCTGAAGTTGCCTGTTGAATCGACTCTGTCCTTGCCTCTGAGAGTCGTGAATGCTCGTATCAGGCTCCCTTGCAATTTTCACACCTGGTTCCTCTTCTCTGAACTGATTCGAGAGCAATCAATCAAGAGCAAAATTGCACATAGTATTAAAAATAAGGCCTTACTAGTGTGATATACAGTGGTTAGCACTGCTGCCTTGCTGTGCTGGTTTCTGGCCATTGAGTGATATCTGCGTGGAGTTTGTATGGTCTCCCTGTGTTCCAGTAGGTGTGGAGGGAACTCCAGTTTCCTCCCACAGTCCAGAGACATACTGTAGTGGTAATTTAATTGTCTTGTAGGAAAACTGGCCCCGGTGCAGGTGGGTGCGTGTCTTAGCTTGTGTCTAGGTGTGCATTGGTGTCCTGTCCAGAGTTGACCCTGCTGGATGCCCCTTGTCTTGCAGGGATTGACTCTGGCTTCCCTGCAATGCTGCATTAGATGAAACGGTTAGAAAACAGATGAACAGAGGAGTGTGGTGCACGATTTTAACGTAGCCTCCCTCGATTTGAATTAATTGCTGTGATGCCCTCAGTGCTGCCCTATAGCATGATAGCTATCATATACAGTACTATATTGACACAGATATCAGATTGGGTTGTAATCAGTCTCTGGCAAAACTGTATACAGTGTAATGCTGTAACACCATGCCAGTAGTTCTATAATTAATGTGAGTTGTACATGCTGTACGTTTCAATGTGTGCATACAGCATGGTGTATATTCATAGTCTGACATGCTGAAATACATAACAAACGTATGCTGTATTGACTGAATTTTTTACAAAATACCGGATTTTCCTCATGAAATGGGATAGCTGGCAGTCCTATTCATGTCCTGATGTTGCCCTGGTTCCTAGCTCTGTAACCTCTGTAGCACCCTGAAATGTACGTGATATAGTCTCACTAGCTAAAATACCCCATTATTTTCAGGAATTAAACATAAATCAAGATTTGCTTCGATCCTGTTAATATCTGCTTGAAACAGACATTTGAGATGTCTCTTTTTCAGTGCATATGTCTCTCAGGCAGTGAGCACAGCTCAGAGAGTGAATGGTTCTAATAACTGCACCTACTGTATTGCCTTCAAGACCCACACTGCCTCAGTTCTCTCTCTCTCTCTCCTCACGCATTCACTTTGCCCTCATGGAGATCCCTATTACTGGTGCTCTAATTGAATATTTATCGATGACAGAGTGGAAAAAGACAAGGTGGTTGTAATCACTGCCTGGGAACTGTCCTTGTGGCAGCAGAGGCTCCTATAAAAAGGGTGTCAGACAAACTACTATACAAGGGTGTTTTTCTGCTGCCTGTGAACAGCATGGAAGACTTTTCTCAAACCACCTTTTTTTAGGTGAAAAAAAAACCTCATACACTGTTCAGGTTAAAATATAACTTGCGCAAGTAAATAGCACTTGGCCAACTTGGCAAAGTCTTTTCTGGAAAGCTCAAATGACAGCAATGACAGGAAATGGCACAGGAAGTGCTCTGGGGGAAGGAATATACTGTAGGGTTGCACAGTGTTCCGCAGTGTTCTGCTGCCCATTGCTTAGCTGGAGCCCCTGCTGCATTTGCAGAGTTCCCGTCTCACCTAAACAAACTCAATATCTAGGTGCCTAAGAATGATGTCTGCCGGAATGTTGTCTTAGAACGAAAGGAAAAGAATTCGGAGTAAGAACGCACATGACGGGTGACAAAACCACGCCAACCCAGACGATGACCGCGGCGGCTCTGTTAAAATGATGCTGGTGCTCGCCTCGAAGCACCAAAGCCTGGTGTGCAACAGCGCCGGTAGCTCACCCACACGTCCTTTACAGTTTCTCAATTCACTGGAATACGCGGGCCTCTGCTAAGTAAATCTCCTGACTGGACAGCAAAATAACAATCAGAGCCACAGCCCAGTGGAACAGACATGCTCTCTTGGTAACCCATTACAGAGTGACATTTGTATTGGGACTAATGTATAGCTCCAAGGTGTGCATAGCCTTTGCAGAAACATTGCTGCATTATCTATGAGCCGTGTTGTGTGTGTTAGTGTGTGAATTGTGAGACAGATTAATGCCAAACAGGGTAGGCTGGTGAGAGCTCGATTTGCTCCTGCCTGGTTTAGGTTAATGCTCCATTAAAACCACTGTAACACTCCTCCGGACAACCACATCTGGATCCGACTCCCATGTCTTCTTGTGTGTGTGTGTGAGAGCTTGTCTGTTTACGAGCAGGAAGTATACAATTGCGAGGTGAAATGACCTTCCCTGCCTAGGCTCCTGAACTGATTTACTGTCGAACAATTACTCATAGACGGGGGTCCCTGCAGTCTGAACCTTCCAGCATGGTAGTAATGCATATATTTCTGCTAATGATATCATCATTCCTCATCACTGCAGACTGATAAGGGTAATCTTGCTGAGGAACTGGGAGACAGAAAGACTGAGAGGCATTCTGGATGAATTTTTAGAACTGAGGGACTCCCTCTCTCCAGAGCCCTCAGTTTGAATCACAAGCCCACACTGCCTCTCTCTCTCTTTTCCTCAGATCTAACCCACAGCCCACACTGCCTCTCTCTGTCTGTCCCTCAGCTCTAACCCTGAGCCCACACTGCCTCTCTCTGTCTGTCCCTCAGCTCTAACCCTGAGCCCACACGGCCTCTTTCTGTCTGTCCCTCAGCTCTAACCCTGAGCCCACACGGCCTCTTTCTGTCTGTCCCTCAGCTCTAACCCTGAGCCCACACTTTCTTCAAGTATGATCACCAGGCTATGCTGCCTCATTATTGCTGTAATGGCGTTTTTGTTCTGTCAGGACGCACAATGCTGTTATCTGCTGAGCTGAGATTTCAGCAGCTTCTTTGCAAAGCCTTAATGAGAATCGCTGCAGCAATGAGTGCAGTGATAATGAGCTCTAGGTTTAGCTAAGCTGGGGAAGCAGCCTCTTGAATGGCTATCCCCTGTGGAGTCCCTCGGCTCATGGCAGCAGAGAGACCAGATGCAAATAGCAGCACAGGAAACGCGAGGAATCGCACAGCCTGCAGGAGCTGCTTACAGAGAGGCATGTCTGCGCCAAGCTAGCCCCCCACACAGCAGTCATCCTGCACTGAAAGCAGAGGCTCAGCTGGAAACAAACGCCTTTGCTAAACCTGTTATGCTTTTATGCCCGTTTTAGAAACACAGATGTGGACTTGTTTTTGAAAACTCGTTTTACAGAATGCAAGAGTGAAAATTCTTCTTTTGCAAGACAAATCTCAGTATCACATAGACCGTGAAGGGTGCACGGACATTTAACATTATTATTATTAGTAGTAGTAGTAGTAATGATGGGGTTCAAGCAGAAATTCTCGATAAGAGTGGTCTTCGCAGTTTTCAGGTCTTACAATCTCTGTACAAGCTGCCTTTGTTCTGTAATGCAGAAGAGATTGCCGACACACCCATTGGATAATCCGCAAGATCAAAGCAGCAAAAAATAAGGGATAGGCTATCTGTTTATGTTGATCTATTATGCTCTTCATTCAAAACTTCAGCAGCTGTTACTATTTGGAATAGGGACTGGAATGTTACAAATGAAGAAATTTCCTGAGGCAATATAAGATTGGCTTCAAAAAATCCTAACCATCGAATGATTGATTTCAATTTCCTTCAGAGGCTGCACTTGCCCCCTCACTGAGGCCATTATATAAAGCTAGTTCCTATTTCTCCTCATATATGTCAAGAGCTATTTCAGGCACCTTTTTGCATGCTTAGGAATGTCCAGATATGGTTCGCTGTTGGGAAAAGCCTTTCCACAGCTTTGTCCCCTGTTCTAAATAAGGATATTCCCTGCTTTCACCTAGTACTCATGCTAAATGGTACTTTGAATCTTGGTCTCTGGTAGGAGCACATCAGCTAAAAATGTGGCCACAGTCATATTAATGACTAAGAATTGCCATTGCCGAGGCATCATGGGATCACTGTCCTGTCTTGATATTATTTATATGCAGAGCTCAAGTGCCTGCATTGGGTGAGCAGGACAGTGCAGGATTGGAACTGCTGTCTGATTCTCATTTAGGGGTCCTGTGGGAGAGAACTTGGAAGAGGTTCCACAAATGGCTGAGCTGAACAGGTGGGGAGGGGGGGGGTGGGACTTTGATCTGTTGTACTGTTTGTTCCCTTTTGTTCTTTGTATTTGAAATCTTTAAAGGAATAGTTCGTTAATAAAAACTTGCTATTGCTTTTCACTTTGTTGCTGTCCTCTATACTGACACTCTGTTGAAATAAAAAAAACATTACCTCTCTCTGGGTCTCTCGGCTCTAAATAGTGTGTATCACTTGTCAGTGATAGGAATGCTTGCCTTCTGTTTAAATCAAGTACAAAAACCCGGCACACTGCTTTGCAGGGAATAACAAAACCCATGCTTAATCATTTTGCTCAGAAAAATATAGAACATTGCAATATTTACCCTGTAAGATCCTATAAGACAGCCAGTGTGTTCCCTCTTGGTGTGGGGAGAGACTGTGAGACTGGTTGAGAGAATAGGAGGAAGGAGGGTAATAATATAGAAGTACAGGGATGAATTGTTTACTGATTGAACTGAAATTCTTTCTAGGCCTTAAGGAAGTGGAGATCAGTGGTATAAAGAATAGCATCCAGGGCCAGGGCTGGCCACCCCAGCTGTAGCACAATCTCTGAAGGTTATCAGCTACAGTATTCATCTTACAAAGACAAATAAGAAAATATTTGTCTTTGTGGTTTCAGTTCATAATATTGAATATTCCCATAACATTATTCCATGTTCCCTTGAACCCCTATTCCATACTGTTCCTGACGATTTTTTAAAGTAGGGGTTAGTTGATCGCATATCACTGCCTACATTTCGGAACAGATGACATTTCTGAGTTCCACACGGAATTTCGCCGCAACCTAGAAAACCTCACATGACACCAGGTGGGACTGGTCCTGCGTTCTCTAAACTTGACTTCTGTTCTCGACTCAGAGGATCTCAGGAGTGTCTTGTCGCTATCAGCACATCACCCTGTGAACCCTGGAAGTCATTCACGTTGAATGACGAGGAGCAAAGCACACTGAGGCTCTCTTCCATGAATTCCCTGCGGCGCAACAAGGCAATGACTTTTCTGGACCGACAAGGTAATGAATTCCTTTTGGCTCTGTGACACAATCAGGTCGTGTTTTGGGGTGTGTTTCTGTTCAGAGGTAGGCTAAGCTAAGCAGGGGGATTGGCAATATCAGAGTGCAGTTCAGGACCAAGGCCTTTACCTTTTAAAACTCATCGACTGAGTGAATTGCTGACTTTCGGATTATGTAGGGCTCCCTGGTCTGCATAAGTGAAGACAATTGTGTGAAAAATTGCCTTTAAGATTCTCTCTGAACCGGCTGCCCAGCCTGGGAGCAGGTGACACACTTGAGTTCCCTGTGGTAGCTACTTTGACGGAGATGAAGTGATGAATTGCTGGGAGAACCAGGCTATCACCTGGGGTCACAGCTTCTCTAAGATTAGGATGGGAATTCACAAAGCCTTGTGCTTCTAAGGATTGCTGGCACTTTTTCTTTCTTACGAGCAAACAAGGACCTGTTATTGTCCTCTAGAATAGAGCTTCTACAAACCTCACTGTTGTTCAATTGTCATATTATTGTATCATTGCGGTGCTTTGATTCCATTTTAAAACACCTTTTCATCTCCTTTAATGGATGTTTGGAAATCCTGCTTTGTTCCAACTTGTGTGTTAAGACCTGTCACATTAAAACATTTCTCTACACTATTTACACCTGTCACTTTTCTCTCACCGTGCTTCGAAAAACAGCTCAATAAAGCTGTCATACTGCCTAATTTTCTCAAGCTTCTTAAACTGCTTATGCAGTATATTTTATTGAGTTTATTCAGTGAAATTGCCTGACACTGTAGGTTCCCCCGGCTTCTTACAGCAGTCTGAGACTACCATGAGTTGTGGGTAGCTGAGCAGTGAATTTCAGGGGATGAATGAAGAGGTCCCAGCAAACAGGGCTTGTGGGTACCATCACAACAGCTTCTCTGACTGTTAAACCAACCATCCCTTGACCCGCCCTGACCTTTCCAGTTTTTGATAGATGGAAGAAGCAGTTGCTCTGCTCTAGGAGACTGAATGAACTCTCACATGGGGAGGACACCATCATTCTAACTCCTTCTTTGGTCTGTGTTATCACCATGAATACAAATAGTGCACCTCTGTAGCACAGGTACATACTGTAGAGACAGTGTCCTTCTTTTACCTGAGGTTTACAGATTTAACAAAAGCATGAAGAACACATCTGAGGGTACCATGTAGCACTGGGGTATATCTAGGCTGGTGTGCCAAAACTGTCATTCCTAATTGTCTTGATCATATCACATCTTGCTGATGCATACTATAAACAATACCCATTTGCAGTGAAAAAATATATGCAAGATGACAATACAGCAAATACTGTGAATGTGAAAGCACGCACATATCCACATTCAAATTATTGTGTTCATTAGCCCACATACAGAGAAAGATACACACACACAGACATACACAGCAGGCCTGCCTTGAGCCCTAATGAGTTGATTGAGATAAGCACTCTGGATTAAAATATTGGAGTGGAAACAAAACAAAACACAGGCTGCAGTTGTAATAGCAGCAGCTACTGTATACCACCCTGCATCGCACAACTGGCAACCCAATGAAGCCAAGCAGGTACTGTATGGCCAGTACCTGGATGGGAGACCTCCTGGAAAAGCTAAGGTTGCTGCTGGAAGAGGTGTTAGAGGGGTCAGAAGGGGGTGTTCACCCTGCGGTCTGTGTGGGTCCTAATGTCCCAGTAAAGTGATGGGGCCGCTTTACTGTAAAAAAGGCGCAGTAATTCAGATGAGATGCAAAAGCAAGGTCGTGACTCTGTAAGAGTAGAGGTGTTAACTCCTGTGTAGGAGTTGATGTGTTGTGAGCGTACTGGCGCACTTTGACTTCTGTCACATCATCCATTAGGGAAGTCCCCATTTAGCTGTAAAGCAATCTGGCTGCAGCTTTGGAGTGCAGTGAGGCATTATTATTACTATCACTCCTCAGCCTCCTTAAAGCTCCCACCACCCAGTGGGGTGCAGACTAGCACACTCTGGCTGGATCGGCGCTGCCATCATTAGGTGACCTTTCCAAAACTGCCCTCATCACACACCGCCCCTGGCTGAGAGAGATAAACAGCAACACCTCTAAAGAGTGCAAAAAATGATCTGAAAAGCTGAAAAAGATTGATTGAGCAGATACTGTAATTCTAATAGAGGCCTGAAAATGAGCTTCACAGGCTGCATTCAGATGAGTGGAAGTATGGGGTACTCTCTCTGAGAATGTTTATATAAGGCAGTGAATAGATCACTAGAGGACAGTTTCACAAGAACATGCAATGCTCAAGTAGTATCATTACCATTTATTTATCTGCCAAGCAAAGAAAGAGCACTGCTTAAAATGAACAGTACAAAGCAATCAAAACATACAATACATCACAACTAATAAAACAATACAATGAAATGCATAATGCAATTGCACATTAGAAAAGCCTGGAAAAGCCTTTAAAAAAAGATTTTTAAAAAAAATGTAGGTCTAAAAGGGGTGATGAAAACAGTATGTCTGATGTAAAGGGCAGGGTGTACCAGAGCTTTAGTGTGTAGACTGGATGGGACAATAAGAAAACACTGCTTTAAAAGAGAGAGATGGTGTTAGACTTTGAGTTGTTGAGACGTTGTGTTTAAAATAATAGAGGTGTATCTAAGAGGGGATGGTTGTGAGAAGGACACATGAGTAGCAAAGAGAGTAAAGGAGAGGAAGATGTGGGCCTCAGCAGCATAAATATTATCCAAAAACGCCGTGGGAGGAGATGAGAGAACAGAGAACCAGAAGGGACCCACTACAGGACCTTGGGGGAACCCCAGCAGAGAGCAAACCTCAGCAGGACACCAAATACGTAATATAAGTACTGCAATTAGTAATGCTGCAGGAGAACCACACCTGGGCAGTGTAAGAAATTCCTAGGTCAGTGAATGCTGATGGGAGAATACTGATCTAGTATCAACGATAGCAGAGAGATCAAGAAGGATTAAGGGAGGCAGCATGAGATGACTGAAGGCAGAATAAATACTTTCCACCAAGCCTGTCTGAACTGAGCTGAAATAAGTTAAGCATAGTATATCGTTAGAGGAAAGGGAAGTGCAGGCAGTGCAGGGCCTATAGAAACATTTTACACTGAAAGAGAATAAATAAGGGAAAACGGGTGATATTTCTGAAGGGATGAGTAAAAGGGATGTTCTTTCAGATGGTTGTATTGAAGGCCTGCTTATAAACTGAGGGACGAATAAAACGAGTACGAATGTTAAGATGAGAGAGAAAACATTGAACGAGATTGGGGGCAGCAGCTGGGAAGAGGTGAATGGAGAGAGGAAGTTTTATGGCTGTGGAGCTAGAAGACGTCCGAGTCAGAGAGGGGCATGAAGGAGGAAAAGAAGGGAGAACCAGTAGGAGAGGGAGGACAGGGTGGGTGTGGGGTGGATGATGAGCTGCAATCTGACAAGAAAGGAGGGGAAGGGTTGTAATTTTAGCATTAAACTGGGAGGAGCCAAAACAGAGAAAAGACTTTGAATAATATGCTCCAAATATCTTTAATGGCCAGGAAATCTAGCTGCAGCATTCCAAACTCTTGTTTAAAAAAAGGAAACCCACCAAGCAAGGAATTAAGGAAAAGCAAGACAAAAATAAGCAGTTAATCTGTGGCAGGCATATTGAGAGAGGCAGGCACGAAGTCAAGCAACATTACATAGGGGGAAGAAAGCAGCCTTCACCACCTGGTATATCTGGGACTCAAGAGAGAGCAGAGAGTCTAAAATAACCCCTAAGTGCTGCACAAACGAGTTAGTTAAAATGAACAAAAACGGTAAAGTTAGGCTGATACTGCAATAAATTCAAAGTGTTAATTAGTAGCAGCCCAATTTTGCTGCAGTTTAATAGTAAAACGTTAATGTCCAGATGACGCTTCACCTCAACAAGACAGGATATTAAATACGCCAGCTGCTCTGTCTGGGGAATTAAAGCACAGGTAGGTATGAAATGAAAGAAACTCCATGACATAGAGGAAGCAGACCGAAAGGCAGCATGTAAATACTACGAAGGGAATAGCCAAGAATAGGACCATGAAGGACTCCAGCCTTGACATTATGAACTGTTAATTGTTAATAAATGACTATTACGCAATTGATAAATAGGTGAAAGCTGTTAGTAGCCAATTGATCCTTTCTGGCATTTGTACCTGTCTTGTTTACAGAAATCCATACAATATCTGCAAATATCTTTTGGGATCACTCTGTATCCATGCCTTGACGGAGCATTCTCACCTTCTACTGAATTTCTAACCTATTCATATATACAGCTTGCTGTTTCAGCATATATATTGGCACAGGTCACATGGACCAGAAAAGCAAGAATTCTACCCGAAAATATGTGATCTTTACAAAATAAATTCAATGCAGTCTGAAATACTGCAGAATCCCAAACACACTGATACAGTGAAGTCATGCTGAGATAAATGGTTCACTGATGTTCAGTAGGGTATGGTTATCAGGACACTCACCAGGGGTGTAAGAGGGCAAAATATTTCTGATCTCTTGGTCACCCACATTTGTTCCCAATTCAGGACAATGGGGTAGTTTGAATATAATATGAATCCTAGAGCCATCACACCAACATCTGCTAATGACTGAAATAGGCTTTGATAGAGAAATGGCTTCATCTGCTATCACAATTGAGTATCCAGGATTAAAATAAGGTTAGAGCTGTGCCAAAAATGGCTCGAGAAACACAAACTCCTGTGGATTTCTTTGTTAATTGTTTTTTATCACAAAGACCAGATATATCTAAACACTGTATGAATAATGGCATAACTAGCCTAATAGCTAAAAATAGTATGTGGCACATATGTACTGTATATCCTAGAAGTGCCCACTTTGTTAAGACTGGATACAAAAGTCAGCTGCCGTAGATTTTTTTAGATCTGCTCTGATTTTGAGTATCTGAAGTTATGCTGTTATGAGCTACCTTAGAGCCTCACATCTCCCAGCGCTGCTCAGTGCCTGAGGTTAGCTCTGCACAGGCTTTCCAGCCTCCTAACCAAACTGTATTAGCAGAGCGTGTACCTCTGGGATCCTTCATTATGCTCCAGTGAAGAGAATGCAAATAGCATACCGTATAGCGCTCCAGCAATCTACTTTGAATAATACTGTGTCCTGCTTTTAATGGAAACTAATTAGTATCTATGGGCTAGAAACTGCCTGTAATTACAGCAACCAAAGCAATATTATAGATGGACCAGAGAGAGGGTGAAGCACACCCCCTCAGGAGCATGGGCTGGGGCTGGGGCTGGATGAGTGGGGGTTGGTTAATTAGCATTAACCCTTGAAGAGCTACCATTAGAATCATCTTTCTTACAGGACTCGTGTGGTGGAGCAGAAGATCACAGCAGTCAGTCATACAGAAAATGACAAGCAAAGCGTAGGGCACATTTTCACCATGGCACTTACTTCACAATGACCAATCATTCACTCAGTTCTAACTTACTGTATGAATGTTATTCCTCCTCCAAAAAATCTTCTCATTCAGGTATGGAAGCATTTATTCCTGTATTTTGCCCGGCTATTGTACTGTACTGTGTTGTGCCTCAGTCAGAGCATTTACTTATGGTTTATTTGCCAGGCTTGCTTGTTTGTTTGATGGTAGCTAAGTGATCAGAGGATCACATCCAGCCCTTTATGGTCCGAAGAAGCCAGGGTAGCGCCTTTGACACAACGTACAGTATGAGTTTCATTCCAGGTTTCAACAACAAGGGATCAAAACCTTCTTAAATCAGTCTTCGCCGCTCAAGAGTAAAAAGCTTCTGTCCTAGAAGACTGGAAATGTATCTTTTCACACCAATCTGTACTGATTTCAGAATAACAATATATTTTTTGCAATGTGCTGAGCAAAACTGATTGCAGTATTCTAATGCATTATACTGTACAGTTGTAACATGCAATCCCTGGTTTCCATTCTGTACTTCTACCTATGCATCCAAACATCATGTTTACCTTCTCCAGTGCTTGGCAGTCCTGCTGTGCTGGTGTTTTCTGTTTAAAGGATGGCAGTGCCATCATCCCAACACCCCTGATCGTGGGCTGAAGGCATGCCGGCCTGCCACAGCAACACCACAGCAATCTACCACGCTACATTATTCAGCCACCCTCCCATCTGAGCACAACACAGTTTCTGCTCTCTCCCGGGCACAGAAAAACACAGCACAGGGCACCTTGTCACTGCCCGGGAGGCAGGGGGGGTGGAGAGAGATCGGATGAGAGGAAGAGAGTGCAGGAGAGGGAGGGAAGAGGTAGAGGACACGGCGCAAGGAGAGGGTCCAGGCAAGGTGAAACTGATCCTTGTCACTGCAGTGGTAATGAGCACATGGGGAGGGGGACATTAGGGACAGGTACAGAAAGGAAGGTGAAATGACACAATCAGAAACCCGGGGAAGCTGCTCAGAGAGGCCAGGCTGTGCTCCCACTGCCAGCAGAGAGAAGCAGGGCAGGAAAAACACAGTGATCAGACACGCATTCTTCTCTTAAACAACAAATTTAATCCCAGAATTCCCACACCTGCCAGGATCAGAACGGCTATCAATCTTACTGGGGGAAGGAGAGGGGGGGACCCAATAGAGACTGCACTGACAGTGTGATCACGCTATGAGACCAGACAGATTGCAACCAGAAATGTTGCTCAGAGCCACAACATGTAGGCATGTCTAGAGCCGTGTTCCAGTCCTGCCGGTGGTACAGTGGTGCTGTTGGACTGATGCTCAGCAAGAGCAGGAGGCGCCTGCAGGGCCCCTCCTCCCTCTCTGGCACTCAGCCTGACGGAGCCACCAGCTGCTCAACTCCTCTGAGACCTTGCTGTGCCAGTCCTCGCTGTGCTAGGATATGCGGGGAGTTTTCCAAAAATGGTTTCATTCTACACTCTCAGCAAAAGGTCTCCTGCAATCTAAAGGGGATTTCATGACACAACTAGCTAAGGAAGGACAAAAATCAAATTCTTACATAAGTGGCACACATCATCTCTTTCACTCTCCCGCCCTCCCTGTCGTGATTTTGTTCATGGTGCATGAAGAAAGAGGTCAACTTCGTCAGCTAGGGAGACAGGAATCTCTCCTGGCAGCCTACCCCCAAGAGAGCTTTTATCTGATCCACTGGAAATGTTTAACCCCTCGGTCTCCTCCACGGAGTGGCCACTGATGGGGGGTGACTCTTTTATCAGGTCCAACAGATTAGTCACGTGCATGGAGCTGTGTGTTCAAGCCAAGTGGACTCCCTGTCAGACTCAGAAATTCAGGTGCCTTGACCTGGCCTGTGTGAGACCATGTCTTTGTGTGTGGGGGAAGTGATGTCGGCAATGTGTTACTCTGACAAATTCATGTTTCCATGCTAGCAGCATACGAGCTGAACACCAACACTGCCCTACAGTACCTGTTGCTTCTGGGGACACAGCATCTGTGTGGTGTAGCATCTAATACCATCTAGCGTTAGACAATCATCTAATTTTATAACATTTAATCATTATTCTTCTGAAGTCTCCTTTAATGACTAACATCATGCCATTGGCTGTTCACCTGTTATTTAAAAACAAAGTTGCCATTGTTCAGTTTCTGATTTTTTTATAACAATCAAATTCTATTAACAATAACTCTGCAACCTTCCCATATTTGGAATAATCTAATTAATCACAGTAAAAGTTTATGTTTAATGTAAATTATACCGTGTAGACTAGATGTATGGAGCATGCAGGTCTGCAGATTTTAATAAGTGATTGTCTTCCAATGTGTCTCCATTAAATTGTTTATTAATTTGTTCATTTAACATGCCATTATTTTTGTTTCATTTTGTCATTTGTAATATCTTTCATATTTTTTGGTTGTGTCCTGCCTTTAGGTAACACTGGTGCATCTTAAGATCTGTGCACTATTCCTGTTCACTAAACAGAACTAAACATATGGGACAAATTAGACTCCTTCCACTAATGCCAGCACTTACAGTCTCACATGTCTCTTTACAAGTTCTATCTGATACGACTGCTCATCTACAACAAACGTGGCAAAAAGCCTAACCCTAGAGAATAACGATGCTTTATTTGGTTGTTTGGTCAAAATGGATGCACTGAATAATGAAGTTTATTAGGATAATGTATTGAAAACTTGTTTGGAGTAACTCCCCTGGCTGAGAAAATGACAGCCTGCTTGTGAAGACAAGGCTGACAGGACCCGCCCTCTTGTCATGAGGAATGAGCCAGGGAGCCACTACAAGGGTGAAGATGGGATGCAGAGAATGGTGTGAAAGAAGAAGTGCAAATAGGGAGGAGAGATATTTGTACATAAGAAAGCAGAAGTAGGAGAGATTAGATATTGACCTCCATCCGAACTTCTGTATAAAAACTCAATTAGTTGAACAGTTATTGGTGTCTAAGTGTCTAAGTATTATACGCTGTATAATAAGTGACTGAAATGGAAACATGAAATTGATGGAATGTACATTAGTAATGCACAGTGTATTATGTACTACAGAGTTAAATGTTCCAACGTTGTTATAATGATATTTTCAGTTAATTGACTATGACTTCATAGACACACTTCAGTTCTCCTGGGGCCATCTCCAACACCTTTCCTCTGGTTAGTCCTGTTATTTCTTCTCCCTCACATCACCTTAAAGACATGGAGGATGAACTATTGTAACAAAAGAAAAGGGATTTGTTTTCTGCAGAATTAGTACTTTTTTCCTTCTTAAGGCAAATGCTGCTACTGCAAGTCTAGAAAATGAAATAAATAAAAAAAATAGGAAGGTTGTAGGCCAGCTTGACAGACAATAGAAATAATGACTAAAGAGTGCAGAGTCAGGGCCCAAATTATTTACCGCCCAGGTCTAGGTACCAACAGCAGTCAGGCCTACAGTATCCCTCTCGCCCATTTACAATGCAGGACTCCAGGAACCCTAGTGCTACACTGTTACTGTCTTGGCACGCCCCATGGGGACAATGGGTCTTTTTCTTTCCTCTGCAAATAATCAATCCAAACAGCACTGGCCTTTTATTCTGGGCCTGTCCTCTTTCCACTTGTCCTCTTGTCCACACAGACAAATGCCCGCACAGATCTGGACTGGGCATTGCTGTCCAGCAATCTTCACTAAAGCCCCAGAGGTGGCCACTTCTCCAGAGGAAAGCATTTTCTGGAGAATGGCTCACTTGAGCTATCCCCTCTTGAGGCTTGTCACAGCAGAGCAGGTTGGGTTGCTGTCATCTGGAAAAAACGTAGAAGGGTGGGCTTAAACTGGACACGCTGAGGCCACCGGAGGTCACAGGCACAGGCTGGGCGATAGTCTTGGGATGATGTGAGCCTCTCTCCCATCAGCCCTCCATTCCTGCGGAGCTCTATCTAAAATCGGGCTTGCTGTGGCACTGTAAGTGTGTTACAACCCTGTCACAGCCTCTGCGCTCATTTATGCAAGACACTTGTGCAAAGTGTTTTAAAGGGCATCAGGCTCCACGTGTCTGCAGACGGCACTCACTGGCTAAGACTCACATATTCGCACTCATTGGCCTGGTTTTTAAAAATACAGAGGCTCTTCTCAGCCCACAGTATCAAATGAGAATACTGAAATTAAACCCTAAAAGTGCATAGCCCGCAGTTAAACACCACCAGCCTGCGAAACAGCTGCTTCTCCATGCCATTAATATCATAAAAATGGGACTTTTATTTTAAGTAAATCTCTTTTGTCATAAAAGATAAAAGGATTAGAGTGAAATAAGAGGCCGTCTTCTGAGCCTAAACCGAATGGATAACAAGATTTCAAATGAATTGGGGATGAAGAGCTGTGTGGAACAGCCACTATCCTGCCACATAATTTATGACCGAGTCTGGGTGCAGCGCTGATTATAATCCCAGATAGAGAGAAGGGAAGAGAGAAATAAAGGCATCTGATCTGTAGTGGAAAAGATAAGAATTCCGCCCTGAGGGCGGTCTGCGGAACAGACTGGCTGGCCGTTGGCCTACAGCGAATGCAGGGGCCTCACATGCATTCTTCTGCCTGATTCTCTGTGTAGACCTTACGACGCTGTGGAGAAGTGCAATAGGACAATACAGGCCCTCCCCAAGTTACTGTACAAACCTCAGCACCATCGGGCAAAGCTCCTGGAGCCACTGAAACACGAGCAAATTAAGACAAACTACTCCACTGCCAGGCCGCGTCCTCTGGCGCGAAACTGCAATGCTCTTCTCAGGCTGCAGGTTTGAATTGACGTTAGCGCTGTCTCAGAGAAGATCGCTCCCATGTTTTGGACCCCTCTGGCTTTGCCACAGACACAGGCTGTGAGGTCCGAAGCCAGTTGTCTGTTTTTGTTCCCTTTCCTCCGAGTCTGGGTGTCACACAGGGCCGGAACCCTGCAATCAACACCACTTCAGTTTCACAGTAAACACCGACCCCTAAGGTCACTCGAGCCCACTAGAACTCACACTCGAGCTCTGGAATTAAAACAGTTTTCACACTTTTTTTTTTTTTGGAGAGGTGCAACTCCTTCTGGGAAGCGAGACACTTGGGGGGCAAAGCAATGTACAGTGAGGAAATGGCCATCATGTGTTCATCAGAGTGGGAACACGAGCCTGCAGCTCTGTGTGTGGGAAAGCTGGCGGTCCAGGAGGCTGTGCTCCCTCCCCAGCACTGAAAGCTTGTGATTGCTCTGGGGTGGGGGGGGGGGGGGGGGCTCTCTGCCCCTCCACCCTCCCAATCACCCTGGCGGGCCGGCCTGCCCGCGAGTCAGACAGCCTCCTAATTGACCTTTCTACAAGGTTTCTATGGATTAAACATTATTTCACGGCAGGGCGCTGCAATACATCAAACGTCAATAAATTGCCCGCGCTACAGGCCGGTGCGAGGGCTTGACAAATGAAAAAACTAAGAGTTTCAGCAGGGAGCCCATATGGCCTAATGGCAGGTCTATTTTCTATTAGGAAGAAGGAAATTGCTGGAGCGCGGGCCGAGGTGGGGAGAGAGGCTGGGCGCAGTCAGTGAAAAGGACAGGCTGTGCAGAGGGGGAGAAACCGGCTGAAGGGTGCTGCTACTGGAGCCGGGGGTGTTAGGGTGACTAGAGGGGTGCCACTCTGAAATCTCTTTCCATGGGCAGGTCCTTGAGTCTAAACCTAAAGCTTACAGAGAGGCTGGTCCCACTGGCTGCCCCTGCTGCACAGAACCACTGCCAGAGAGAGGAAGTAAGCAGGCGGTCAGGGGGATCCCTCTCACACGCACTGGATATCACCAGAAAGATCTAAGAAGAGAGAACAGATGTATGACATTCCCTAAATTGATGGAGCGAGCAGTAGAAGCTTGTTCTCAGTAAGGGCATCAACCCGTTGCGAAACAGAACTGGATATTGAATTTTTATTTTTTTTATTTTCAGCTTATTCCGCAGTATGAAATGAACCTGCTGCAAACTCCCCCTGCTGTACGTAAACTACCCGCAGAGACCCCTTTCTGCATATGTCACTGTGCATTTCTGCTCCAAAGGTAATACTACTCCTCCGCGGGGTCTGTGGCCAGACCCGGTGCATTGCAGGCTTCAGGAAATGTCCTACACTGTCAGGCGGAAGGAATTGAACCCTTTTAGTCTTCTCAGTGAAGACTACGAGCAGACCTTATCCAGTTATTTAAAACCCTCAAAGGCACTGACAAAGTCAGTCCAGCACATTTCTTCAGAATGAACAGTGAAACACGAACCGAAGGACGCAAGTGGAAACTACGTGGAAGTGCGCTGAAAACGGAGGATAGCAGGCACTTCTTTACACATAGGGTGGTGGGAGTCTGGAACAAGCTGCATCATGCAGATGAAGCCACTTCCCACTAAGAAACTGCTTTGTAAGATCCTCAATTAGCCACTAACTTCCAAATGGCCTAGACTGGCTGAAACATTTGCTCGTTTGTCACCTTTCTCATGATGTAAAGACCCAGGACACTGCGTATTCAGGGGTGTGTGCAATACCCTCATCCCCCTTTCCAGCTCTCTCTCTTCTTCAGTCCTTCTCTCTCGCTGCTTTTAATATTCCTCTGCGCTCCTGAGCCTCATTAGCTCCTGTCTGTAAAGGAAATGTTGGTGTAAATCTCCCGGCCGCGCTCAGAGCACACACAGGCCCCCACGCAGCCGATGTCTTAAGTGTCTACACACCGTAAACGTGTTAAAGGCGTCCGGACTGCCTTCTTATTCTGGAAATTCAATACAGCTCTGCGCAGCACAGCTGTTAAAGCAGGGAATTAAGTTAGCATGGCCCGGAGTATGGAGCAGTCCTGAGGGAGGGAGCCAGGAGGCTCTCCAGCATAGCAATCCAGTTCTTAGCATTCCAGCCACTCCATGCCTCAATCCCTTCCATGCACAGGCTCTCCAGCACACTTCTTTCAGCTGGGCTGGTCCCACACGCAGTACCACCCACACTCCACTCCACACCACGGCCCAAGAAACTAATTCATAACAGGCAGGGATTTTCACTGACGGCATTTTCTGCCTTTGTCAAAGGTGCGCCAGCTCTTTTTGAAGATTTCCTTCTGTAGTGAGGAAAACGACGGTTCTTTTTCTGCCTAAAAGCACATCACCGTCAAAGGCTAATGTGTGAGCAAAGGTTTGCCAAGCAATTGATTACCATTAGAACACAGGCCCATTAGAGAATGCAAATGCATCTCAGTATCACGACTGATGTAGACTTTCAACAAGGAAGCAAAATACCAGCATGTCAGCCTAACAGAGCCCAATTGCATGTGTCTGAGTTTTGGAAAAGTTTGCTGAGCTTCTGTGATGCACAGGCAGCTTGCCTTCCTGTATTCCCGTCCTCTTTTTCACACTTGGCTTGCTTTGGGATGTCTGCTCCTGCTATTTTTAGCCGGCGTTGAAGTATGAGGAAATTCTGAGTGTGGGCGCCTGGGAATTAGTGGTCAGACCAAGGAAGACAGCCCCCTCGGCCCACGCACTGTCAATCTCATCACAGCACCACTGCCACAGGACCTGCAGCAGAACGAGTCCCACGTTTTTAATCACGTGCGCACCCTGACACAGGAGTGGCATTTCGAACTTCAAACGTAAAACAAACAAGGGCTGAACGCTGAGAACGCCTTCAAACAAACCACATACTGAACACACCGGAGCCTTACCACCACACAACGGCTGGTGCACGCTGAAAAGAGAGGCAGCCAACAGCAAAAACGAACAAAAAATTTGCAGGAGCTGAAAGGGAGGATAAGTGGGATTGATAGGAGATCTGTGGCTTTGCAGTGGGGAAGGCAGGGATAAGATTTCAATGACAATAATGCACAGGCACACAGCACTGCTTGTCACAGTGACAGAGCCCCAGCTCAACCAGCAAACAGACACTGAAGCAACGGTGTCCCCGAGATTAAACATCGCAGCAAACACATACTGGAATGGCCACAAAGAGAGGACAGCTCAAGACAGGGCTGGAGCACAGTTCTCACCTCCAACCTACAGTACATCAAGGCAGGAGGAAATCAGGCAGCGCCACCCCTACAGCTTCAATAGTATTCATGCTATTTTGTGGTTAAGACCACTGCTGTGATAAGTAATACAATGGATGTTACAATTTCCACAATTCAATTTCCTGTTCAGTATCTCATTTGAAAGTCAGTGTATCCTATAGCACAATGGCCTCCATCGTGAAGTCAGAGCATTGGTTGGAATCCTCTAATTCAAAGGCAAGAGTGTCGCTTAATAGCCCATGAGCAGCGTGGAGTAGTGGTAAGAGCTCTTTATTCATAACCGGAAGGCTGTGGGCTCAAATCCCAAGAGGGCTCCTGCTGTTATACCTTTGAGCAGGCCACTTCACTCAGATCACTTCAGTAAAATGCACTGCTGTACAAATAGATACAGTACAAAGGTAACTGATTTGAATGGAAGCAGCTGCAAAATAAATGAAGAATAAAATTAATGTTTAGGCCTGCCCTTCCAGGACTGGTCAAGATCAGCCTTCTTACCACTGCGATGTGGTCAGGTCAGGGCTGAGGATGGTTTGAATGTAGGCTACAGCCCCAGGGGCTCCGCTAAGAAACACTGTTAGAAACAGAGAACAACATCACAGAGATGCTGAAATGCAGACTACCACAGAAAAAAGATGAGCTTCCTTTTCATCAGACCTATAATGATGACTAAATATTCACAAACACTCCCTCGAGAGTAGTACCACACAAATCTCAGGATCTCTGCCTATTGCAAGAAAAGATTTTAAGAAAGAATTTGCTTATCTTTGACAATTCACATTTGGAATTAATACTTGTAATGTTCTTAGTGTCATCAAGGCTTTGCATTTATGCATTATTCCTTGCCTGGACAGTGTTACTGTATTGTAATAATAACAACAATAGTTCCTTACATTTATGTAGTGCGTTTCATCCCAAAGGACTCCAAACTGTTTTACATACAGAAAGGGACACATGTCGCCCACCTTCAGTCCCACTACATTACTCCATCAAATGAATTAAGAACTTTACGAAGGCCAAGCTCTACAAGTCCAGAGTAGAATCTTGGCAGGACACTGGGTATAATACTATCAGTTTTTCAAAAAAAATATGTGGCATCTTTCATGACCAAGCAGTCAGGACCTCAGATGAATATCTGATGCAAACAACAGTACCTTGTACAGCAGACACTTTCCTCAGTAGCAATACTGGGGCATTTGTGTGGAAACTGTGGTCCAGGGGGCTCCTTCATCGTTTGACAAGTATTTGGTGGAATTAGAGACATGGCAGAAGTGAAGTAACAGGAAAATCCACTCTTCAACATCAACTTCTTCAAAGCAGAGTGACCTCAAAGCTGAGGATGGTTTGAATGTAGGCTACAGCCACCCTGGATCCACTGAGAAACATTATTACAGACAGAGAACAACACATCTTAGAAACTTACATTTCAAAGTACGTAACTGGTTAGGCAAATAAGCCAAAATGGTTCACTATGATACAGTATACATATGGATGGATAGCCATGACAGTTGGCTAATGGATATAAAAACAGAGAGTCCAGCTATAGTGTAAATGTCCAAACTAATGTAATTTAGTTAGTGGGGTGCCACAGGAATCTGTGTGAGGACCACTGCTCTTCTTACTTTGTATCAATGATTTGATTCTTCAATAGTTAGCAAACTAGCCAATTTCACAGATTCACCGCAAATTAGGAGCATCGGCAAATCCTGCAGAAGCAAAGGAAATTCCAACAGATCAAGACTGAATTGGATAGAAAGACTGGGCAAGCATCAGGCATATTAGATCTATGCAGCTGAAACAAACTATAAATATGAAATGGGAAATACTTAGTTTAACATATATTCTATTTTGATCTTCCAGACTTTGTTGGAAGGTCATAAAAAGAAAGTTAGTTTACATAGTTAAAGCTTAGAATTAAAAACATAATATTCAAATTGCATAATGTACTGGTAAGACCTCAGTTTGAGATTGTCAACAATTTTGGTCACCAGGTTAGAAAATAATTCTGCTCTACAATCTGTTCAGAAAAGAGCAACCAGACATATTCTGGGGTTTAAGAGATTATCATATTCTGTGAGACTAAAGGAACTTAAATATTTCAAGTCTTTTACAGAGAGGAGTACAATAATTCAAAATACTCAAAACTAACTGACAAATTTTCAAAGGTCAAATGATGAACTGTTCATTCAATAAAATGGTCAAAGTTAACAGTGGACATGACTTCGAGGAAATAATAATAAAGTCAAAATAATGAGTTACAACTGAAAAAGGAGGCTTTACACAAAGAGTTGTGGCAGTTTGGAACAAGCTGACACATTGGCTCCATTCAAAAAGAATGCAAACAGTGGCAGTCTGGGCAGGTCAGACACAGTGGAGCTCCAGAGCCGTAGGTAAGTATCTAGTAGCTAACTACTGTCTTCGGAAGTACTGTAATAGACACTTGGCAGAGTTTTGTTCGGTTTTCAGTTTCATCATTATGGCTCCATCTGGAAGAGTCTTGCTAACGAGAAAGGGCACAGCGACGTTTGGATTTCAGAGTAAATTAAACAATTGAATTATTTCAAATTGTCCCTAGTATTTTCTCTCCAGGAAATGACCTTTCCTCTACTAACAATGATAGGACGGCATCTCTCATTTTCACACACAGGCACAGCTCTGGCAAATGACTGCGTTTGGGGTGGATATCAGGTGAAAACCAGGCTGATATTACAAAGATTCACTCCTCCTCACAGCAAAACCAGTACATCTGTCCCATCAGGCCTGACAGCCAAGCAGTATATGCAGGGTGCACTAAATTGGATGGGTAACATGCACATTAAGGCTGAGCAATGATCCGGGCCCATGACAGACTGAACAAAGCTAGTTTTTCCTTCCTGACCCTCACGCAGCCACTATACAGAATTCAACAGCAGGGTGAGGTTAAAATGTCAGAGGTTAAAACAGTGAGATTTTCAGAAAGGAACAGACAGCAGTGTGAGTGTGGCTGAACTGTACCTCATTAATGTGACAAAGAAAACGCTCATAATGTGGTATAATGAATTACTTGTGCTGTACAGCCCCTCTCTCTGTATCTTACTCGGATCTACCACTTTGACAACTGAACCACGCCCTTCTGCTGGCTCCTCTGTGTGCTGGGTATTCAGACCACACAGCAGCCAAAATCAAGTTCTTGTCAGTCCAGAGGCACGAGTTAATTGTGGTGATAATGAAATGTATGCAGGAGGAAGGAGTGCCCCTTGATCAATCAATGCAAATCATATAATAACAGGCAGCTGGGGTATCGTAGGAGCATTCAAACTGAGACAAGCTGCAGATTGTGCATTTGGTACAGTACATAACAAGGGTCTGCGATGGAGATGGAGATTATTTGGCCTTTCTTGCTTATTTGGTAGTTTAGTAGGTGAATTAATCTAAACGTTTGTCCAGGCATTTCTTAAAGAGCTTGGGCCTCAACCACCTGGCTGGTGGGAATCGTATTCTAGGAGAGAAAAGTACTTCCTAAATGTACAGCATTCCCCTGACATTACCCAAAGTCCTTGTTTCGGTACGGAGCCTGCCCCTGTCTATACTTCTTATGATTTTGTACACTGTACACTTCTAATGTAGATACTGGAAATCTCCTGTCAATCTTCTCTGTTCTAGACTGAAGAGAAGAAAGTTTGGCTCCCTCAACCCCTGCATTCAACACTCCCCTGACACCAGGATTTATGTTTGGCACTCTTTGAACTCTTTCTCAGGCTGAAATCTGTGATATACTGTACTTACCAAAAGCAAACAGAGTATTCTAGATGAGGTCTTGCAAGTGCATTATAGACCTATAGACCTTAAGCATGACTTCCCAAGTTTTACATTCCACACTTTTTGCTCCATATCCACATTTTCTGTCAGCTTTTTTTTCTCTCCTCATAAATGAATATGAAGGAACAATGCCATGTAACTCTGTTTCCCTGAGAAGGCTGATAGCTGACCCTCTTGTTATACCACACAGTTTCAGTGTAAAGACCTGCTGAGTAGCGCGTGCCCAGCTCTTAGCCTGGATTAGGAAACTCTTCTCACTTCATGAAATATGTGGTCATCATGGGACACACAGAGACAAGAAAAAAGCAGTTCACTGAACAGAGGCAACAACAATAGAAACATCAAAAGGAAACTGCAGATGACATACGGTACTGTATGAAGCAAACGCTCTAAGAGTACTAAAACATTTTCACAAAAGTGAAAGGAGAAGGAGAAAATAATTGTTCTTAATGCTATCTCCCTTACCCTTCAAGTTCTCCCCATCAACCATGACCGATACAGAAGGAAAGGAATTGTACAATGAAAACTGAATAAATGCAGCCTAACAGTATCCAAAAGCATGCGGTCTTAGAATTGACCTTTTTTTTTAATGGTCAGCCAATATGAATCACGGTGGGCCATAAATTAGAATTAGGCTTGTCTCACCCAGCAGGAGAATTCCTAGAGCAGAGTTTTATAGCTTACCTAATTAACTGCGTGGATCAAAGCGGCCAGGGAAGAGACACTTACCCCAGTCGCAGTAATGCAGAGATTACCGGGAAGAATCCAAGGGATAAAAATAACAGAGTCTCAGACAAAGTCTTAAGATTGTGCAGTGTAATAAGAGGACACTGCAGTCTTCCAGCCTACCAGGCACAAGGGTCCCCAGTGGTTTCCGCAACAGGGAAAGCGAAGAAGGAGAACAGAAAGTACAGAGAAAGTCTGTCATTTCTCCAGTGGCTTTTCGGCATTAAGAGTGCAATCCCCAAGGGCAGACCGCACTGTTTCCTGCGAAAAAATCAATCACCTAATGATCCGAAACCAGAAATAGCCAAAACAGAAATCCAAAATAATAAAATCTCTTTTGCGACTGCAATCTTCCTCACTCTACCGTGTTTCCCTTTTGGTGTCACAAAAGATATTGATTTATTGATTGGCTATTTTATGTCGTGACACTCTTCGCCTTTTTTTTTTCAAGCCTGTGGAAGTGTTTTAAATAACTAAAGTCCAGCACAGATCTATAGATCCATTCAGAACAACAGGTCCTGCCTCCTGAGTTATTCTTCTGTTTGGGTGCACTTTACAGATAAGTACTGTGCCCCTTCAGGACAAATGTAACTATGATAATTCCATGACCTGCAGAATTTCACACACCTTAGGAGCATACAACAACAGAACACAAGACGTTCACAGTGAAAGCAGACCATATTTATCCTGCTGCATTTAGGAAGTAAAAACACTGCCTGAAGCTGGCAAGAGTTTAACAATTCTCTGCTTCTTATTGAACACACAATGATCTTTAAAAAATCAGTCAGTTGGATTGGAATCACACTGATTATTTGATTTGTAAAGAATCTGCAACACTTGCAGGTGTATTTGATTCTACACCTGTTCTGTCCTCAGATTTGTTTTGCACCGCTTTCTCATCATTAACAATCTATCAGGTTTCACAATTAAAAATCTTCCCTTTGTGTTTTTATCTTCAAATGAGTGAACAGTACTATGCACTTTTCCCTTTGTAGTGCTTAGTAGTGTTCCTTATTCACATCTGAAGCCCAAATTCAACATCTACAGGTCTTCAAGAACTGTCCTGAGTGACAAAACCCATGAACCACCAGGGGTCTTTATTATTATAGCCCATGAGTTCCAGTGTATCAATTTGACACTGCCATACAAGAATGATGACTTCTCTAATCAGACACTTTACAGTCTGCGCTCTGTGATGAACAAGCTCAGCCTTGACTGAGGTTTCTCATTCTGGGAGGAACATGTGATGGGGGAAGTTATCACTGCTTCTTTGCAATCTCTTTCTCTACAAACTTCTGGGTGACAGACTGCTCGACAAAAAGACATCAGTTCAAAGGTTAAAGACTTTCTGCTGTTTCTCCTCATTAACTTTGCAAATGAACACAAGGCTGAGTCGCTTTTAATGAACCTCCTAAACTTTTATTGACATGAGGAAACTCAGTGACCAAGCACTTTAATTGTACAGGTCAAGGGCCTCAAGAGCTGGATATTGCTTTCTCCGATACAACCTCACTCTGCCCTTGGAATAGTGATAGACATCTGCCATTGCCAGGAGCCTACAGGAAGGCTGCAGGCAGACAGGCTTCCCTTGAGGACTTGGTCATACTGCAGGAGTATTGTCAAGGACAGGCTGGACACTAACACTCATAGCAACTGTCCCAGCACTCCCAGCTTTCTGGCCCAAGTATGACTCAGTATCAACAATCAAAGGGCTGTCATCCTGAACCACTATCCCATGATTCCCTGAAAGCTGCTGACGTGTTTGACATGGCACTGCCACACAATTCCAGCTCAACCAAAGCATCATGGCTAATTTTTTTCAACTAGAAGGTCAGTCAGACTTCTTTGATGCCTTTGACCAATGTTCATTCTTCAACTGAACTACAAGTACAGTTTTAAATACAGCCCTCAATATTTTACTATGGTCCTGCATAGTATACTACAGTTCCTAAGTGCTGTAAAAAAACTAAGATTCAGAAAATCAAAAGGCTTCACACAATCAAAACTAATGTGCACAAGCTTGTATGTGCTTACTCCGAGAAGCACAATTCTATATTTGTACATGCAACGACATGTTTGACTGTTTTCTCCAACTGAAATAGAAATCACCAGGTATTGTTGAACATGAAAATTGGCAGCTAGGCAAAGCACACTTGGTTTAATTCCATAACCAGGGAAAACACCCCCTCAGAAATTAAATTCCAGAAACAAATTCTCATTCCGCTATGTGCTGATATCCTGAGACACAGAGTAAGAAAACCATTGCAGAAATAGCAGCAGTATAGAAGCACTAGGCCGTTAAAACACCTCTTTTTAGACACATCTAGGAAAGTTTGATTAATTCCTAGACTAGAAACTAATGCCAATTCATGTTTTACAAAAAACTGCTTATACTAAATACCTTTCAAGGTATGACAAAGGTTTTCCCTGATCGGGTTTTCACGCATTACAATGTGCTGCATCACTTCAGAAAGACATTCTACCCTCTCACAGGGCAGTCTCAAGGACATGCCCAAGAACAGAGCACCCTAAACTGCAGACTGCAGATCGATTTTATATAAATAGGACGGATCTCACTGAACCGCCAGCGCAGATTAACTGTGTTCCAGTGCTACGATACTTTGGCCACCTCGCACAAGCACTCACAGACATGTAAACACAGAGACTCATACACACACTCTTTAAGTGCATGACATCGGCGTGGCAAACTGGAGGTGATTTCAGGAGTACTCACTAGGCCTTAATTATATTGTGGTTGCCAGGGCGACCTGGAAGCATGCTCCCTAGTGGGGAGAGGAGGGGGGAGAGCTCAGAGTGCAGAAGGAATTGTGGGTCCAAATCTATTCGGAACTGTACGGCAACAAGCAGACACAATTAGGAACGCGGGGGTGGGGGAAAGTTTGCTGGCCGTCGCGGACTCTGGGGTCCCGGGCACACAAGATGGGTCAGGCATTTTCTATTGTTTCCTGGCTGAATGACAGAGCACGTGTAGAGGCCGGCCGGTCAGTGTGCAACGTTAACGTGCTCCTGCAGAGAGAATTTTGTAATGGACATAAATGTCTTATACAAAGAAAAACCTGTAGCTGCTACTATTCCTGCCTCTGACATTTGTGTTGCTCATTATACACAAAATTATTAAAGAACTAACATTCTTTATAAGGGAGGTGCACAACGTCCTTTTGTTACGCTGTTTTCTTTTTAATGAAAACAACGCACAACCCCACATATGGTCAAGGTGGTAGGGCTTATACCAGTGCTGTTTTCATTTTCTTCACCTCTCTCCTCCCAAGAACACGAAATACGAGGTACATTCACACGGTTCCTCTACAGCTCCATCCATAGAGATACAACGAACTATTCTCATCTGGCACACTATACTGTACGTGGGAAATCCAGCCAATTTTGTACTTAGGGCCTGATTATTAAAGCAAGCTGTGTTTTGTTTTAATGAAATCACTGATCCAAAAGTTATGACACTTAAAATGTGACATGATGTGCGTACTTCAATACACATCACAAGGTTGCCAAAAAATGAGTCGAGGGCTATCCTCCTGTCCCTCATTTCAGCCATCCTCATTCATTTTACAGAGGGTGGCCTGTAGATTCTAGCATCCCTTCGACTGTTTCTTGCTGAAACATTTATCACATCCCCCAGCTAGTTACGCTATTTATCGTTGTACTGTTTCTAAAAAAAGAGAAAATGTGATCAGAGGAACTCCATGTACTGTACATTCCTAGAACTGCTGATAAGTCTGTGAAGGTCTACAGAAACATCAGCCATCTGGTGTTGTATACTAGGAAACATAGAGTCTCTCAGTGTCCCAGTCCATCACAGTGATGAATTGTGTTGCTTTGTTCACAGTACATGCATACATCACATTAATATTTCAATACTTGTTCAATTCTGATTAACTCCCATGATTTAGTTTGAATCATCAGATATGCTGAGTACCAAGTCTATACCATAAAAGCCTAAAATGAAGTATAAATGAATGTAAAGCAAAAGTTAGAAATTCCTACATTTTGCACAGTAATGTCAAGATATTGTGTCATTGCTTCCATCGGAAGAATTATATTCCAAGAGCAGAGCATGTGGCATTTTAGCGTACCAAAGAGGAAATAATGTTTTCTCTTTAAGAAATGTATGTTTTGAGGCAGCTTAATGCAGGAGACATCACAACAGTTGATGTGATTCAAATGAAAAATGCAGAGGATAAGGACACCAGAGCACACAGTCCCATAAGTCTCTGCAGTCATGCCCAAATACAGTACATCTGCTTGTCAGAGAATACAAGTGTGCATTAATTATTAATAAGTCAGAAAAACAAAACAAACAACTAATATGTTAAACAGAATGCATTTGGGGCATTAGTTCATTAACATAGGTTACCAAATCTATATATCAATATTTCCAATGTTTAGACATTGCATTTGAACAGAAAAGCTTTGTGTTTGAAAGAGGAAGGATTCCCTACTCATTCTGGCAATCACCTTTACAGAGGACTGCTATTATGAATTTAAAAGTAAAGGTTACAGTGTAAGGGATTTTCCAGAGTTTTATTCTTCAGTTGGTTTACCTGAACACATATTACATCTGTTGTCGTTATATAAATACATTTTGGAAATAGACAGGAAAGCATCGAAGAGATCCGGTTACATCAGGTGATCAGGTGACAGTTGTGTGGGGCTTCTGTAACACTTATGAGTCTTGTAGGAACAGGAGTCCAGTTTTGAAAACAAATTTGAAAACAAGCCAAATTGATTTTAAAAAAATCATCCCACACTGATAGAACAAAAACACATTTTAAAGCTCAATCACAATGTGTCTGTGTGCACAGACCAGTGAAAAATGTATCGAAATGAAGCCAGATAAATAAATACACAATCTAATAATCTTTGCTTTTGGTTTTATCGTTGCATCCTCCACGTGAGCCTCTTACAGTGATTCCTCCATTTTGACTGCACTGTGGTGAAAAATAACAGTATACAGAGAAAATGCATTTCTTCTTTTTTTTTGTCCTGTGGCAACAGGCATTGTGGCGTGCAAGTTAGAGTCCTGGAACCATTAGAAATGAACAAAAGCATCACAATAAAGAGAGATGGTATCACTCCCCACCCCACTATTCCTTTTGAGAATGAAGGTCCCCTTTCACAATCCTCTTTGGAGAGATACTGTTAAGGAATAATCAGTCATCAGATGAAGAGGACAGAATAGAAGGTGAAGCTAACACATTTTGGTAAGTTAAATCTGCAGGTCACGACCAGGGATATCTGAAGCCGTGCGTTGTCAGGGAATTGGTGTCACTCTTCCACCTTTTTTAGGAAGCCAGGGTGGAAAGGGCACTCCTGGGTGCTCAATGGACGCAAACAGGCCATGCCACACTGTGGGTGCACATTTTTTTAGTTATTTATTAGGAAGAGGACCGAGTCTGAGGATTTCCTCCATATTAACAGCTTGTTTTATGTGGGTTAAGTTATGCGAAGAGCACACTAAACAAACGGAAAACATTTTTGCCTTTGAAATATTGAAAAGAACTGAACATCCGGCACAGCACTAACAAGGCAGTGGTGTCACACTGCATTATAAATCTGCTGCTTGCTTGCTTTACTGTTAACGGCAACTAACCTACAGCTGATGCGCAGGCATTGTGGCGGCTTCACAGTGATACCGTTCTCAAAAAGAAAAGCCCTGGGAGCTTGGAAGTTGTTTCGAGCTTCAGCAGGAGCGAGTCAGCTTGAGACACAGACTGAAGATTGAGACATACACCGCTGTGCTACCCTGCTGCTTCAAAGCAGCTCTGAAGAGCACAAGGGCTCTGAGAAAGAAGGCAGTTCTCTCAGCTGAGCTTGGGGGAAGTTGGAGCAGGAGCGAAGAAGTGGAGCAGAGCCTCAGAGAGACAGAGAGAGAACGACTCTTGACCCCCCCAGGCGTTCAGACAGAGAAATCTAAAAGAGAGAGATGTCCAACTTAGGGTAAGTCTGACAAACACCTCCCACGCGGAGAAAAAACCCTGACAGACTCCAGGTCCTCACTTCCAATAACAAAATAAAAAAGAACAGAAACCAGTCCCTGACTGACAACCCCTCCAGATCCTGCTGTTGTACTGTATCCTAGTCCTGATTCCCATTCCTGCCACAGATGTCTTCACTCCTGGACCGACACCAGTGGTGTGACTCAGAACGTCACACTCGCCCTGGGGCACCATCAAAGTCATCTGCCACTCCTCGAAATGAAGTCTACCTGGAATGTTTTCTTTTCTATGCCTGGAAACCCCTTCGCATTCCGAGATTTCCATCTGCCGTTGAGTGGCAATTCCAACATTGGAAATGGCACCCAGGAAGTCACAACCTCTGTCACTGCCGCTCCAACTGTTGTATCAGGTAAACCGATGGCGACTACTTGCACAGACGTGAACAAACCTGGAAAACTCTGGCAGCCCTTCAGAGGCGCTCTCTTTCAAATTGCTTTGCTGTGCAAGTCCTCTAAGGCAAGGCAGTTGGAACGGCCAGGCTTGTAAATGCTATGGAATGCCAAGTGAGGGTTCCTGCCAGATCTCTGGGATGCTCAGCCCCCGACTCGCTCAGCCTGTTTGCCAGGCGGTGTCTGAAGGGCCCAGATGGCTAGCCCAGTTAAAGGCAGATTATGGAGCTGTCTGTGCGATCTAGCCTTTTGGTGCCAGCCTGGGCTGTTCAGGGCTTCAGCTGAATCCCAGGGCACTCTGGGAAACCAGAAATGGAAGTGTATTGTGGCTGGAGACAAGGTGAATGAAGATGCCCAGGGAGAGAGGGGCCACGTCAGGAAAAAAAAAAGAAGATCCAGAGAGCCTGGATACTCCTGTGGGATTTTACTTTCTCGATGCTTCAGCCTAGCCTTTAACCTCAAAATGTGGTCCCAAAATATGTCCACACCACACAGAGGAAACATAGGCTATCAGTCTGGAGTCTGGAATGTATGGCTGCATTGTGACAGGTGTGAAGTGTCAAAAAAGGAAATAGGAGGAGATGGCTGGTGGGGTGGGGAACCTGTACAAACAAATCTATAGAATACTAAATGATCCATTGCTTTGTGTTAGATATTCACACCTTCTTCCTCATCATACCATAGTGAGATTCCTTCGTTGTTATTCCACAGTCTGTAGTGAGACGTCTCTTTTAAGAGGTAAACTGTGAACCATAATTTTCAGAATATTACCTCCGCTCAGAAAGGTAAGTATATTCTTTGTGGATGAACGTTTTATTTTTCAGTCCGCAGCTTGGTTTTTATCTTTACAGCTTTGCCAAAGGCTTTTTATAAACGAGACTCTCCTTATCCCATCCTTGTGGAAGGCGGTATCTTTTGCTTTGTACGTGCAGGGGACGAAGATGAAAGGGAGTCCATTATTTCTGCTGCCCTTCTTTCAGTCATAAATAAAAACAAGAAAAAAAAAACCATGCCCACTGGCTCAAGGTACCTCCTGAAAGTTTTGATCGAGGATCCCACCCACCCGAGTGCTTTTACTCAGTGGAGCTGTGCAATACTGTGTGATCGTCTGTTCCCTTCCACTTCCTCCTCTCTGCTGTTAATGATGAAACTAATTACAACAGCGAGATCTATCAGCGCATACGTGCTGGTTACCAGAAACCCAATACAAAAGAGACAGAAATCATGTTAATGAGGCACCCCTCAGAGGGACATATAGATTGACAGAGAGACATGGAGAGCAGGAGCGCAGTGTGGAGTTAATAGAGAAATCCAATGAAAACTAGCTCATAAAAAGACACTGGGAAACAGGTAGTAGAAACAGAAAAGGCAAATCAGACCCGACAGCAGACGTTTTCAATTCAGAATCAATTTCCCAATATGAGCACCCACACTGTGTGACTTACATTTCCACCTTTTAAAAGGCTTTTGATTTTGGACAGTTATTCTATGCTGCACTGCGGACATATAAATACATTAAGCAAACTAACAGGTAAACACATTTTGAGAACACCGACTGGTAACGTGTACTGTAGGCATTTGCCTGCTGCAGATTCGGGACACTGAAAAGAATATTAGTCTATCTGAATATGCAGGATTCCAATCATTCACCCATCCATTTTCTAACCTCTTCATCTAATCCAGGTTCATTGGGGAGCCGGGGCCTATCTCAGCAAGCAAGGGGCGCAGGTGGGGTACACCCTGTATGAGATGTGAGTGCATCGCAGTATAAAATTCGGCTCACGTAATTCCTCTTCTGGAAAAGCAAGGAGAGAAAAGGAGAGGAAAGTAGTTTTTTTCCCTCAGCGGGAGGATGTGGTTGTGGATTTCAGAAAATGTTTCAAAGTTGCATCATCTAGTATCTCGCCACTCGTTAACACTTGAATCATCGCTGTGCTGCTTTGTTTTGTTTGTATTGTGTGTGTGCTGTTGGCTCAGTGTTACACTACTGTACATCAGTTTGTGGGGTGCTAAGTGTAGCAGCTTTTATTGTACAGCTTGTTCAGGGTCTGTTCTGCATGTGTTGTGTGCTTGTTTGGAGTTTGTGCTACCTGTGTTGCGTGCTCGTTCAGGATTTGTGCTATGTGTGTTGTGTGCTTGCTCAGGAGTTGCGCTGTGTGTGTTGTGTGTTTGTTCAGGGTTTGTGCTGCCTGTGTTGTGTGCTTGTTTGGCGTTTGTGCTATGTGTGTTGTGTACTTGTTCAGGGTTTGCGCTACCTGTGTTGTGTGCTTGTTCAGGGTTTGTGCTGCCTGTGTTGTGTGCTTGTTTGGCGTTTGTGCTATGTGTGTTGTGTACTTGTTCAGGGTTTGCGCTACCTGTGTTGTGTGCTTGTTCGTGGTTTGTGCTATGTGTGTTGTGTACTTGTTCAGGGTTTATGCTGTCTGTGTTGTGTACTTGTTCAGGGTTTGTACTGCCCTTGATGTGTGGAGAAGTGTGTGGTGTGTTTGCTCCATGTGGTTTGCAGAGAAAAGTCCCTTTCCTGGGCTGTGCAGTGAACCTGTTTACTGGCCTGAGAGTTAACATTCATACTGTACATCGCCCAGGAACACATCAGGTCCTTTCAATTATTTATCGAAGAATGTGTAAAATTGTCAAAAGAGGCACATTATAATTTTCATCCCAGCCATTTTACTCGCCATGAATCAGTTTAATATGGTGCATTGCTTGCAGTAATATAATACACAGTGCACATATAAATTCTCCCAAATTACTGGGCTCACTGGGAAAATGCCATCAAATGTCCTTTGTTTTCTTTTGTTTTTAAGGTCTGTTTTGATTATGGAAATATTTAAATTCCTGTACTTCTTCTTCGGGGCTAGGTTAATATTTTTAACATTCATATTTATTTAATAAGCATTCTATTTTTAAAATATTTATTATCTTGATGTCAATGGAAATAAAAACAGAGAACAGCATCGTCTATGAAAGGAATAAACTATTTGCCTGTCACCAGGTAGAAAGAGGGCAATTTGTGCTCCTACTGGAAGTCTTTTTGTAATTTGGAATCACACTCACCTGATGTGGAATAGCCAATTATGCAGTTTGTATGTCTCAGCTCACAGCTGGAGACGGGGTTAGTGTAGGCAGCCTTCTCCGACTTCTCCACACTGCTGTGGTTCATGAATGAGCAGGAACGTGAACTGGACTTTATTGACGGCTATATCCCACCAAAGCAAGGGCTGTCCCACTCTTAGGAGTGGACGAATGAGTGCCATGCACTCACTGACCCGCCACTGCACCCTGGTCCGTTGAAAAAGTCAAGAGACAATACAGTTGTGCCCCGGCACTCCAGTGCTGACTGCGTCCTGATTGCTGCTAGGGTCGCTGTTGCTGAGAGCTGAGAGACTGCCGGGCGACTAGTCCCGTTCAGTCTTCAGCAGTCCTCGGCCAACTGCAGGCTGCTACTTAGAGGCCAGGTCACAGCTGACTGGAGACGTAACCCAGGCTCGAAGCTGTGATTGTATATCTCAGTCGGTGTCCAGATGTGTCCCCTTCCCATCTGGGTCACTGGGCAGACCTCACCTGCTGGAATTCTGCACCCTTCTTTCTCCCCAGAAAGCAGAAAGTCAAGAAGAAATGCTTTGGGAATGAAAATCTATGGAAACCATTATTTTTCATTCATTACCTCATCTCATAGACAAATTACTGTATATGTATTCCCTAACTCAACACCTGTGACTTGTCAACATCTCTAACAGGACTTGTCAACGTCCCTAACAGGACTGTAACTGCCTCTTTTTATACTCAGAATGGTAACCAGAGTCTATCCTTAATATCATTATTATGACAGTGCACATTTTCAGCAAAAATGAAATCTGTTCCTTAATGTATTTGTGTTGATGTTTAATTACGAGGCAGACGCAATTAAGAAATAAAAGTGTTTGCTATCTATTCTATTATCACCACTTTTGGGCCTCTTTCTGGCCTGGAGCTAGTGTGAAAAGAGCTCACAGGATTCCAGCAGCAGGAGCCAGTTTCTTAAAAGAAAGTTCAAATGATAGCTAATGAGCTAATTAATAAGCATGATAATTAAAAGCAAAAGGAAGAATTTGAAAGTGATTCGTGCAATCAATCTGTGACAAAGAGGTTTACTATTTTAAGAAAATGAAAAAAAAATAAGAAGAGGTACCTCATAGCACTGCTGTCAGTTTAACAGTGCTAATCCAATATCCAAGTTTAGGTGTCTGTTAACCAACGGCCACAACGAGAGGTTCTTATGGGGAGAAATATAGTCCCTAACAACAGCAGGACCCCTCCCGCCTCCTACACATTTTCAGATAAATACAAGGATTTTTTAGCACATTTTTTGCTCAATGTATCCTTCAGCTCATCTCTGCCCACAACAAGTCTACACAGATAATGGACAAAAACCTCCCTTAAATACTGTAGATGTGTCCCTGTAATCTTTGCTCTCAGGTCTGTGCTCGTATAGTGACTGTGCTTTTCCCTTAAGGAATTATTTTTACCCTGTATAAGACATAGCTCTCACCTGCAGTAGGGTGCTTTGTCTTGGGGTTTTGTTATTATGACAAAGCTGCATTTATTTTATATAATTTCTCATTTGTCATTTTTTTTTAATCATTGGGTGTTTTGTTTTTTGTGTCCCACATGAATCTGTGTTTGGGTTTATCACAGAATATACACCATATGGAAAAAATATGGGAAAAAAATTGATGCAGCCATCGTCACAGGAAAGAAAAGGGACTAAATCTGCAAATCATAAGAGCATAAGGGAGGTTACAAATGAGAGGAGGTGATTCAGTTCATCTGGGCCATCTGAAACAGGGGTACTGTCATCAACATCATGGCTGGATAGCTTGAGCCATCCCACGACCCTTTGTGTGAAGAAGTGCTTTCTGGTCTCAGTTTTAAATGCAATTCCCTGTAGTTTCTACTTGTGTCACTTTGTTTATGTTTCAGTTAATTCCGAAGAAGACCTCTGGGTTTTTTTTTTGCCAGTGCCATTTAGGACTTTGACTCTGCCAGGCTCAGGTCCAATCATAGTGTTCTCTGTTCGGGACTAAAAGGGTTTCATTTTTTCAGTCTGCCAGCATAGGACATTCCCTTACATCGGAATGCATCTGTTTGCCTATCGCTGGACTGATTCCAGAACAGCAATGTCTTTTCTATAACAATCTACACCTTTTATTAGAAAAATTGCTTCAACAGTCCTTGTTTCACCAGCGCTAGTGCAAACCATTTGACTTATTCAGACCAAATAATGATGTAACCAGAAACCATAGACACAAGACAACTAGAATACACTCAGGTGTGTTCTGGTCATCTGGAATCAAGTCAGGCCAGCTGGAATATACATGTAAGAGGTGAACCACGCTTACACGCTTTGTTCCCCTGTCCCCACACAGTATCAGCCAGGCTTCCCTTACACATTGCAAAAGAAAATACAATCACCCACCAAATGATGTCCAATAATAATAAAACAATTCAGCAGAATTCCTATAAATTAAAGCACAGGGCTGGCACATTTCCTAGGTCTGCACTCCAGGAATGGTGATTTACGGCACCCAAAAGTTAATTGCATGACAGCATAATTGAAATCTGAATGCAATAATTTTTCAGAGAACACAGTTAGTAGGCAATTAATTTTTTTTTATTTTCACATTGCTTGCTGGATTTGAAAATTGCCCCAACTAGAAAACCCCAAAATGAGTTTTTAATCAATTTTTTTGATGGTTTCCCATTAGTTGGAATGCCAAGTAGCTCAGTGTCAGGAAAGGAAACGACAGATCACTGAAAAGCTTGCTGCTTGCATTTCTCAGGTATACAAAGGATGTTTTGCACAAACATGTGGAGCTCATTTGCTCTTTCTTTATGGTCAGCACACATCACAGGCAGGAATATAAAGGAAAGCACTCACATATCAGCTAGGTTTGAGTTGATGTGGTACTCCAAAATTAGTACAGAACAAAACAAAAACAGCTTTCACGGGGAGTACTGCTCCAGAGTGAAAGATCACATCCCTCCCTGCATTGTAACACAGTTGCAGTCTATGAAAGAAGGCAAGAAGGATTGTCTTGGAATATGAGACACACTCTTATCCTGGTGTTGCTAGGGCAGCGATCTGAGGATTATGCATTCTGAGAGCCCTGTGGCTGGTCAACGCAGCCTTGTTCCACTTACTCCATTCAATCAGTTAGCCTACTGCAGGTGTTTGCTTAAGAGAGACTGATGTAATGAGGAGATTTGGATGTTAATGGACTGGACACGAACTTCCCATCATCGGGTCAAGCACACTTAATGCTCCTCAGGCAGAGCAGAACAAATGCTGTACACCAGAGAAGGTCATTTCTTTCTCCTTTGGTAGTGACAGTTCTGCCCAGGACAAGGAGCAGGTAGAGAAAGTAGTGTCTATCGCTTAATAAATTGTAGGGTGCCACCTTCCCTCTGCAGACTCTACCTCTCTACACCAAAATGCAAATCTCTAAAGATTCTCGTTGACCCCTCCCACCCTGCCCAACCTGTGTTTACTCCTCTCCCCTCTGGTAGGCAGCTCTGGCCCATCCAGACGAAGGCTACTAGGTTTCATAACAGCACCTACAGAAGGTGCATAAACTCTGCACTTTACCTCTCGATATTTTGTACAACTCACTGCTACTCCATCAGTCCCCACTCTTAATTATCTCACTGTTATTGATTGTATTACTGGTGTGTTTAGGATGGCTTGTGAATGTATTGGAAGGATGCATTCTGTTATTGGCTTATTGTATACTTTTAATTGCATGAACTCCTTGGACCAAACACCATGCAACTAGTTGTGTTGACAATAAAGTATTGAATTGAACTGATTAGCTATAGAAATAAAAAAAAATGTCCATCCATCTCTTGAACTCAGTCACAAGCCTAGAAAGGTTGTTCCAGACATCCACAACTCTGAGTGTAAAGTAGCATTTCCTGGTCTCCTAATACACACCTAAATGTATTCCCTTTTAGTTTCCAGGTGTGATCTTGTATCTGTTAAGAACCACACTACACTTCCTAAGATGATACATTTAGATCAGATCTCCTCTTAGTCTCCTCTGATTTAGATTGAACAAACCTCCTCTCATCGACAGCCCAGCATGTGACATTCAACCAGGACCTGCTGGACACTACCTGTTGACCAGTGGTAAAGATACGCTGTGCTTTTATAGCAGAAATATGCACCACTAGCCAAATACTCTTTAAAGTATGTAAACCTCTTCAAGACAAGACACTGAGACCAGCAACTGGCACCTGGCCCTGCTGGTCATCTGAAAAAAAATGTGTTTTTTTTAGGTAATCTGACAAATCTGCTGTTGGCAAATTGACCTGTAAGCTTTTATTTTATTCTGGGAACTTCCAAAATACTAAAGAAATAACTAGACATTGATGATCAAATGGCAATCTGAGATGAAAACTGTGTGATTATCCTCCTGTTTAGAATCATTATCTCTTTATGTCAGTGTCAATTTACTGTTTTAACTGTTCAAAAGCTCCCAATTAAAAATAAACACTCCATGATGTGAGTTATACTATTTCTAGGTACATCTCATATTTTAACATCACTTTTCAGATATTAACTGCACACTTTCCTGGGGTAAAAAATTAATAAGCAATGTAATATTATTTATTTTACACCTCGACAAGCATTTACTAATACAGGTCTAATGATATGCAAAATTTCAGGCTTTTGCAATGAAGGTGATGATCCACTGTTCTTCAAGTTACCTTTCTTGGTTTCATTTGCATACGATTAGCAAATTACACTAAAATCCGAAAGTCTCACAAAACTTCCAACAGTTTCAGCTTTGGTTTTACGTAACGACTTTGTTTGCTGTTCAATATCTGCCCCAGCTCGTAAAAAAGTAATCCCCTGTAAACTGCCTTTTATTAAAAGCGTTTGTAAACATTCTCTAAGGTTGGAGAACCGTTAGAAAGGATAGAACAAAAGAACATGAAACGGTCTCTCAGAAAAAAGGAAGAAAAAAAGGAATCAGCTGAGAGAGTTTGTGAATTGCAGACCTTGTTTAATTCATCAAAGCAGGCTTCAGAGAGAGTGTAGTGTTAAAGTTTAATGAACAGAGCCCTAAGTCCTGATGTAACAAGATGGAAAAAAAAGAGCCTGACAGAGGAACTCGTGTTCTCTCCGAGAGACTTCTGAAACACGCTCCACCCTGCCTTTCATTAGATCTGCTCAGTCAGTCGTGTTCCTAGGCTCGAGCCCAGTGTGCACACAGCCTGTTGCCCATAATAAACACCGAGCGAAGGGAGTTTAAACAAAAGTGCCAAAGTGCCAGGGGGAAATTCCAGGATGCTGTTACAGGAACACCATACGACATCCAGGTCTCACTTGCATGTACTGTTATCATCTAGTGCAGGGATCTCCAGTCCTGGTCTGGGAGAGTCCTAATCCAGTGTTACAGGTCACTGTTTTCAAACAAGCTACCGATGAATCAAGCAAGTGATCTGTCCAATAAAGAGAACTCTGGTCCCCGAGTACTGAAAAGAACATTTTCTTCCTAGAAAACCTCTACGTGACTCCATTTAGAAAATCACTCATTCAATTGATCACAATGGAGTTGCTCCGTCCATCCGTTTCCTAACGGTTTTTACCATTCAGGGTTGCGAGGGAGCCAGGGCCTATTGTAGCAAGCAAGGGGCACAAGGCATGGTACATCCTGGATGCCAGTCAGGATGCCTGGAAGCCAGTCCACTGTGGTTTACATACAGACACACTCACACCAGGGCCAATTTGCCCAGAAAGCCATTAACCTACCAGCATGTCTTTGGTTTGGGGGAGGAATATGGAGCACCTGGAGAAAACCCATACAAACCTGCAGAGAACATACAAACTCCACATAGATAGCACCAATTGAACCCAGGGCCCCGGCACTGTGAGGCTGAAATGCTTACCACTGCACCTCCATACTACCTGTAATTGTTCCATATCTTCCAAATTTGGTGATGTAATGCTGACCTACAAAACCTGCCGGACTGGGAATCTCCCAGACGAAGGTTGAGGATCCTAGATCTAGTGTGTTTTTTGTAACCTTCTTGTCCTGAGTTTTCGTATGGCTGTATGACGATCTGACAGTACTTCAGGTAGTGATCAGGAGCTGATGGCTCCAATGCTCACATGTGATAGCTACCCACTACCAGGTCAGCAATGTGGAACACTGGTTAGGATCTGGAGTTGTAAATGTGTTGGACATTGCTATTGTACCCTTGAGCGAGATACTGTATATGACTCAAACTTTCTCCGGTCAAATAAACAGGCGCAAAAATGTTAAGTCACTTTGGACAACAGCATCTGCCAAACCAATTGATATTTATTAATACTTCCAAGGCTGCACGCCAGGTTTACCTCTGGTTTTGTGTAAGTCTTTCCCATCAGCTCAAGGATAATAGCTTTAGTGTTGCTGTCCATGGAGTCTCACACCCACAGCTACAGATCCCGAGGGTGTGTGTGGAAACAGAGATATCTGCCATGGCATGATACAGCTCATCTGAAGCTTAAACACATTTCCAGATTCACAGGAGTGTAGCACTTGGAGAACAGAGGAGTTAGGAAAGTCCCCTGGGAAAATAAGGAAAAGGCTGCAACACCTGGCAGCATTTCTCCAGGAATTTAGGAGGTACAGTATATATCATGTCAGAGGTTCTACACACATTATCAGACATATTCTGAACAAATAGTGTTACTACAGGATGTGTGTAACCTTTAAAGCATGAAATCCATTATCTACTGACATAGTTTAAAATAAAAGTTAACATGTGAAATTTAATTTTTGAATGTTTTTTACTCTTCAACTAGGTGATTGGTTAGAGGTGTATTCTTAGATAAAGTGAAAAATGTAGCTGAATCTAGCACACTACCACGCTGATGAGTTGCATCCAAAGTAGCTGCTTTACTTGCTTGACGAAAACTACAACTGATTGAATGCCTTGATACAAAAAAATGTTGTAGATGCGATAAACAGCACAAGTTGCGCTTGACTGATCAGACATGACATGCCGAGAGTTTCAGATTTCAAAAGGGAATGCAGGTTTAAGGAGACTTGATGTCTGTTATTCAGTAATGTTAGTCAAAATATTTTTAGTCTGTGGAATAAAAAGAAATGCTTCTCAATCTCCTGTGTCAGAAATGACCTAGATACGTTATCATACAACTCATACCGGCTAGTTGTTATTCAGAGTAACTAGTTGCAGTACTTTTCTAAATCATTGCAGTTATTGGTTATTTCTCACATGATGAACTGCAGTCAGGTATCTCCTAAAACGAATAGGTATAGATACAGTATAGACATTGATTGGAACTTTTTAGCAGCATTACTTACTTATATCCAACACCTGTTGTACTTATGTCCAAACCCATTTGTACAGCTGGACATTTTAGCAGAACAATTAAGGTGGAGCATCGTCCTCAAGTATACAACGGCAGTGGCTCATCATGGATTTAAACCCACAGCCTTTTATTTATAAATCCATAACCCTTACCACTGCTCCACACCACCCCTGGATTACAGGTATTTTGACAATCCAGTTATTTCATTTCGCAGACATCCTTAAGCTGTAGAAAAAGTTTGTCAGCAAACACTGTTGCCTTCTCCCTACATGACTGCCGTCACTTTTGGGTTTGCAACCAATTCATTTCTTTTAGTTTAGTACAGATTGCATTAGACATGATAAATCAATACGTCTATGGTGATCATTTATTTGGCAAGGCAATTAGAAAATGAATCCCATGGTATGGGAAAGAAGCAGTTTTTAATCACTTGTAGTAATTAGTTTTACCCTGCAGAAACATTAGGTAACTGTCAGGCTGTGTTCTCGCAGCACGCTGGTGTTGGTTTGACAAAAAAGCAAAAAAAAATAATTATAAAAGATTTTGATTCTTTTCTGTCCCACTAAGATCTGTTCTAGGTTTTTTTTCCTCAGAAATGAACAATTTTTCATTCTTATTTCATCAAGAAACATTTCAGCGTGATTATAAAATATTTATCAGCCATTATGAAGGGTGGGTAAAATTTTTCAGTTCGTACTGCTGTGTTTCCACGAGTTTTGCGGCAATTTAAGAGCTCAGAGGATATGTTATTAGCAGATGGCTCAGATATTACATCCTCTCAATGTAGCTACATCCTACCAGTGCTGTTATTCTCAGTTTTAAACTGGGAATAGGAGGCAATTCTTTAGACAAAGGGTTGTGGGAGTATGAAACAAGCTACCTAGCCTGACACCCAGACTTCGTTCAAGAAATGTTTGGATGAGTTCCTTGGATCAATTGGAAGCTATCTGCCAAACAAGCTTACCGGGCCAAAGAGCCTCCTCTGGAGTGTAACTGCTGTTCTTATAGACAGTGGATTTCCATGTGTTTTGAGAAGAAAAATGTGAGAATATGGAGTGAGAAATGAGGTGGTGACAAAAAACAGTTCTTAAATTCCCTTTATAAATGACTAAAAAAAAATAACTCAAATGCAACGAAAATTGATTTACATGAGGCATATCAATCACTGTAAGTTAGATCATTTCAAACCCAATTTTGTTCAGTATCAGTTTCAAAATTAAACCTTTTAAATCTAAGAGTTTGTTTCTACCACAGTAGCATGCACCTTAAAACAATCACACCACTGTCTTGGAGGAAAGTGAAATAGTTACAGGTTGTGCAAGACCTTCTTGCTTGTAATTAACAGAGCCCCCATTAGAAAATGAAGGATGCACCACGCAGTTCTGTATGTTGATCAACAGTGACAGGTGATCTTCTTGAAAAAATCAGGAGGATTGTAGGGGTTTTTCTGAGACTCTGGCTTCTGACATTCCTGAGGTAGCAGATGGTATATATACAGTATTATATACAGTACATATACTAGAGTTTTAAAAGCAGCTGTTTTTAATTTGCCACAAATGCACTGAGTGGCAGCATTTTATTACTAGAACATACAATATCATAAATAATTCCCATCCTGTTTTGTTTTGCTTAGCAGGCTTTCAAACAGTTACCCAGGGAGCCAAATTATTTTATGCATCACTAGAAAAATTATTAAAATTATTATTTAGGAGCTTTGCCAATGTACGTTTCATGTGTAGAAAAGGTATTTTTATTATTCATGGACTGGGGTATGGGTAGGCTGGTTATTGTTTGGTTATACGTTAGATGGCATTTATAAATTATAACCTGAATAAAAAATCCTACTAATACATAGTATTGATCTCGGACTGTCTGAATCACGGTATTTCCCAGGGTTTTCCATATTTAATAGTTGGAAAGAAACTGAAAAATGAAAACAAGATGGACAGAAAATACTGTCCCGTTACTGAGTTGTCCTTTAAAAGACAAGGCGTAGGCAGTGTGGCCCATCAGAGCTAAGGGCAGAGAAAACAAGACAGGGAATTCTGTGGCGAACCAATTATCCCTCCATGTGGAAAGGTGACATGGCAGAAGGCGTGTGTGCTCCCCAGGGGAGAAAGGAGAGGCTCCCACCCCCCGGCCCCCCTCACCCCGCCCCCAATCTCAGGACTTGTCATGGCAACTACAAGGCACTAAAAACAGAAAGCACCCCTTCCTCCATCCGACACACACACACACACACACCCCGGTTTCCCCACCACACTGCACCATTCAGCACGTACACAGCGCTGTATTTAGAGCATGTAAAATGAACTGTCTCTTCGGCTCTTCTCTCCTCCACACAGCCATGCAAATCGAGTAAGGGAGTGTGGCAGAGCATGCAGGAGGGGCGACGCAGAGACGGCGCCACAGAGGGAGGAAAGGAACAGCTCATCGTGTGCGAGAATAACACTCTTATTAACCCAGCAATTAATATTGTTAGTAGCCTTAGAAAAGGCAACTAACCAAAGAACATTTCTCATCCCAGCATGCTCATCCTGCTGTTCCCATCCTTCCAATCAGAAGATCTGATCAAGCAGCTTCTGGAAAGACGCCAGTAAATCAGACTGCACAACAGATGGATCAGTACCTTGTTTCATTTACCTTTCACCCCTTGATAAACAAAACAAATCTCGTGCAGGTCCTTCTGAATCTTTACATTCTGGATCAATAAAAAAGGCACCCCTAGAAGCCTTCCACAAAACATCTCTGTCTGTGGTATACGTTTCCGGATTCACATCAGAGCCTACATGACACACAGAACCATGCAACCAGTTGCTACTGAGTTTGTGTCTCTTGTGCACCAATACTTTGCAATCTCTGAATTAAGGCTGTTCTCTGCTTCCTCTTAATTCTAAACACACCCTTAGGTCCTAGTCTCATTCAGCCAATTAAAGAATGTGTTAGGAAGTCAGGAAAGGACTAAAAAAAAAAGATGCTATTGAATGGCTGTGCACCAGGACAATAATAAACTCCATATATATTCTTGAGAGATTTTTTCCAGCCAAGAGATATCAGTACAATTTTATGAGAGTCTCTTAGCTGAAACGTTGGGGAGCCAGTTAAGTCAATATGAAGTGCTGATATCCATCATGTTCAATGCAAACTAAATTGGAAGTGACCAACTCCGGTACTCTACACCCACAATCCCTCAGGTGTCATAGGTAACTATACATAATAATTGACTGAGGTCCTGACAAAAATAATACTCATTATTATGCTTCAAGCATGAGACATGGTAAAAGGAAATTACAACAAGAACAACACTGTGATCTCTATTAAAAAGCAGTGCCACAGATCTGAGAGCTGTAAAATTCTGTGCAATCTGGATGAGTGAGCACTGCACTCCTATGGGTCAAGATTCTAAAACAAGGTTAACAGAATCGGATGCTCTGGCAAATGCTAACTTCTTTCCTGCAGTACAGTGTTTGGATCTCAGTGCAATGCTCCGAAAACCAGTCGGATCAATAAACACATGTACCTATACTGCAAAAACGAATGGCAGTCAGTTCAGTAAAACAAAATACCATGTATTTCAGGACAAACAGTAAAGGCTGTCCAGCACATGGCATGGCAACCAGAGGAGAAACATAGACAAACTAACTGCAGCACGCTGGCACTGTGGAGAATGCCATGGAGACCAATGCACTGAAGCAGGGGTTTCATGTGAGAACAGGCGGTGAGTGAGTGACAAAAGCCCATCAGAAACCAATTTTCAACACCTTCAGAGGGACACTGAGCTCAGCTCACATTTCCTGAATGCAAAACAGCTTCCTGTTAAAAGTACCCCACCTGCACTAAAGCAAAACCTACTTTCTGATACTATGCATGCTAGTACCCCATATACTGTAACCCAGTGGAGAGTATTCAAAGTAATTCAGCCTTTATGATTTATTCTCTCCTTTATGAATTGGACTTTCAGACAAAGCAGCCTTTCACACAAGGACCCAGAGTATGGATTTCTGGACACTGGCGGACACATGTGCAAAACTAAACTAAACACAAAAGGTAAATCTGTAGGATCATTGCTCAAATAAATTACAAGCAGTGTTCAGCTTCTTGAGCTAATGAGAGGAGCAGCTAGAAGCTAAACTGCAAATGCAAGCATTGTTTTATCAAAGCAAAAAAAAAGAAGTAAGCTTAAAAAAAGCTGAACTGTTTTTTTTTCCTTCTTTTGCCTTTCCGCACAACGCAAAAATCCCAAACAAATGATGACATACAAAGCAGGTTTGATGCGTGCAAATGCTAACCATGTCAGCACGTGGTGTGTGTCTGATAGGTGCGTTACTTCTCCTTCCCTGCACGACCTGAAAAAGCACCGCAAAGGAAGAGCAGGACTTGCCCCACACTCGTCTGCACCGTTCTGCTACATTATAGGTCTGACACACCCCGGAGCGGGAGTCATAGAGCTCTCCTACAGCTCTCAGCCTTCCACAGGACAATCGATTGAGCCCCATCTGAGAGGTGAAACTACACATATATCTCCCTGTACCCGTAGTCAATGTCCTGGGACATCGATGGAGATGAATTCGCTGAAGCCAGGAGAGGGAGCAAGGGGAATGACAAACAACCTGAGCACTACCCTCCGGCCTCAAATAGAGAAAGAGAGTCACGGGGACAGTATATTACATCTGCTGGCTTTGACATCGGTATATTGTCATTGCTTTCTTTAATTGACAAGTTTCTGTCGACCTCTGAAAGTGTACAGGAAAGACGTAGTGAGGCTTCCCCCAGTCACTCACCAAGGGGTGAGTCTGTGTGCGCTGTGACAAGGAAGCACTTTTTTGGCAAGGTGTGCAAGGGACTCCAAAGGCTGCCAGTTAGTTGTACAGTATACTGTGGATGTCCATCAAACATTGACTAAAGGAGGAGCAGCCAGATCACTTGAACTGGCTCACTGGATTTTTAAGGGACATTTTAAATGGAAAAAGTGAAGGGCCCACATAAAATACTACACTGATCGGCCAAGCCAAGTGGCTCTGAACAGAAGATATAACTGGTGTCAAGAATCCTGAGAAGGACTTGAGTCTGGTCTCTGGTGTTCCACAGTCATCAGGTTCTCATTGAAGGTGGTGGAGCCTCAGTTTAGGCATCCACACTGCTATAGCCTCATAGCCTTTGCCCAGTGGTGTTCAACTTCCTATAAATTTCATTGCCTCCAAAATGTAATATGGTTTCCTATACGAAAAGTTAAGGACACTAAAATCCTTGTTTGAGGAACGTGGATTAACAGACCTTACTGAAAGCTGCTTCTTCTAAAAAAAAAAAGAAAAGGAACCGATTAAGTATAATTATTCAAAGAGACCAAAAACAAAACATACAGTTGTCTTCCCTTCTCATTTATTGAAGAGCTGAGAAAGAACGCTGTTTAATTGATGCACGTATGTCTAGTATCCGTCTTTAATTTTCACCATGGGGGGGGACACAAATGAATAGATCAATGGACAAGAGCTCTCACTATGTCCAGGAAAGGGCGGACCTTGCAGGGATTCAATCTGAGCCACAGAACAGCTGGATGACTGACTGCACTTGGGAATGATGCTACAGGTGCTACAGGCGACTGGGACAGATTCCCACAAGACAGAAGTCTGAGCTCAGGGACAGGGCTTATTCACCCATTAAAAAAACCCATTATGGCCAACAGGTGTACAACAGTAAGGAGTACTAGCCTGGGGGCCATCCTTGTTTGGGGACGGCTCACTTCCTGGAACCTGCTGAGAAAGGACTCGTGACATCACCGGGGCGAACAGTGGGAAAGCACGAGACAGGGGAGCCCCCAAAAAAGCACACACAGGGCAAATGCATCTTCTGCCCTTATGTGTTACAATGAAATTATTTCTTCGAACAGAGAGGACGTCAGGCTGATTCAGGACGAAGAGTGCCACACAGACCAGAGGACAGAGCATTTAAACCTGGTAATATCGAACTGAAGTAGTTCAAGTAGGGAGCTGCGTCAGCATGCGTAGGCTGCAAAGGAACAAGTAATGATTTATTCCATGCCGAAAAGAGAAGAAAAAAACACAGTGTTTCAACCCCTTGTAACTGATTTGAGTTAGCTATTAGCTACCAAAAGGCTGAGATGGGCCACAGTGGCCTCCTCTCATTGTGAACTGTACCAGGAAGGACTGTGTTTGGGGATGTGTGTTTTCGACAGAGAAGCACCCCAGCTTTCCTGCAGTAGTTAGGGCTGCCTAAGAAGGAAAGATTTTTGGTGTGGTTTTGTGTTTTACTTGTTTACCATCTTTAGAAAATCTCTGTCCAGCCCTCACCAGATTTAGGCAGAACATGTATGTAGTGTTGGAGCAGATACTGTAGCTGAGGCAGGGTAAAGAAGGTAATAAGGTACTTGTACTGCTGTTAATCAAGGAGCCTGCAACTTTAACTATCCTACCCCCAATTCATCATCAGGTTAACTCAGAACACTGGGTGCTGTAAACCAAGTTCCGATTTCATTGGCTTGGGAAGCAGAAAAACCCCTCTGAAATCAAAAGAGAACTGATTGTCTATGAAATGCACAGCCATCACATCATTTCTGTTTGCAGTGAAAGGGGCAATACCCACTTTTGACAACTACAGCTTACAAACTGAGTTATGCTGACAATTTGGAAGACATCTACCATAATTACTTTAGCTTTCTTAATTATATAACTGTTTATCCATTTTACTGGTACAAAACATCTGTCTGAAAGCACACTTAATATCAGAATAGTTAAAATGTCTGGAAACAAAAAGGTACAGTATGTAGGTAGTACTGCACGAATGCTGGGCCATGATCAGGATCTATAATGTAGCTGGGAAAGCAGAATTAAGCAATTGCTGTCAATGTGGTATTGCAAGATTCAACTGCCCTATGGGCCCTTCATTCATAAACAAAAGAAGTGTTTTTGACCATATTCTTTCGAGAATTAAACAGGATACAATCACCTACCTGTTAAGAATACAATGGTTGAAGTGACTAATGCTATTTCATTGATAACCGAAGCTTAAAACAACCCGAATCTCTGTGAAACAAAATCCAGTGAGCGGCAGCAAAAACGAGTCTGAAATCAGCACCCTGGACAGCGCTTATCGATCGCCTCGGAGAACACATCACCACTACTCTCCCAAATTGCTATTGAGAAGTGACCTGTAATACAATTACTGCCCAATCTGGCCTGGCTCTGCTATAAATTATTAAAAGCTGCTGTTGTGCTTTGTTATCTGCGATACCTGTAGCGCGCAGATTCACGGAAAACTGAGCGTCATTAGAGACCGGCTGGAGACCTCAGCTCATTACCGCCAGCTCTCCACTCACCGAGTCCACCTGCTGCTCGCTCTCTCTAACCCCGTCGTTAGGAGCTGGAGCCAGGGAAAAAAAACTCAACAACAATTATAGCTCTAGATATCAAAGACAAACGTTCTGTTCGCTAGTTTTGTAGCGTTTAATATATTTCACTACATTAAATGCATTACGTTGCCTTATTCCAGTTTTTTTTTTTTGTTGGGGGCGTACAATTTAAGTATCGTTACTGGCGGTGTCGTATCCGAAACGCGCCGTAAAAATATTTCCCCCCTCCGCTCTCGGGGACGAACGATTCTCCTCGTCATCCCTATATGAAGTAATTTCTATGTAACACGTAAGGACAAAGTATATATAGCCTCGGTGAGCTTTCTTTGGGACTCCCCTGTTGCGTCAAGAGAAAGTAAGCTGCAGTAGCATTCACCGGGCGGCGGTGAAAGTCGTTTTCTGATCCCTAGAAAAACAACAACACATTAAATACACCGAGAAACCGGTATAAACAAGCCCAAACAACGGGCCTCCTTTTTTGTCCATATCGTAATAAGCTTAGGTACAAACATACTGTACAATAAATTGAATTGGATGCGACACCGGCTCTGCTCCTTCCAATACTTTACAGTTCCTGCTCTTCCTCCCAATACAACTTCCACACCTTGTTTCACACTGTTTCATCATCGCCCTTCCTTCCTGCTACTACTGAGTTTAGTCTTTCTATATGAATTAAGGTCCTACTATTATTATATGATAAGGCACTAATAATACTAAACAACAACGTGAAAAAAAATAATAATAATGTCCCTTGTGCAAAATTCTCGCTGAAGTTCTGAAGTATTGATCATCGTAGTGAGTTACTGTATAGACTGTCATAGATTTGGGACGCAGTATCAATCAATCTTATTGATTTTTGGCTGCGCATTACCACCGCAGACCGAGCCCCAGCGAGACAGCCGAGTGCGGCCGCGAGTCACCGCGCGACACTCCGCGCGGCTCATTCTCATTCACGCGCAAATGCGCGCGCCCTCCCTCCCCGCCGCAAGAAACCCGTCTTCTCGATCACACGCAAAACAGACCAAAAACAAAAGGCAGTCTTTCTGCGTGCGAGACAGACGCAATGATTTTCTTCTTTTTTTTTCCTTAAGCCGTTCAAGATGTTTGAGATGTTCAAAAATGTTAGCCCAAATGACAGCTCAATCAACTGCACTTGCTCTTATAGCAGCTACTTTGTGATGATACTACTGTAAATCGAATCACGCCACAACCCGAAATGGTCGTTTGCTGGAAATGAGCCTTTTAATTTCCAAATTCTTTACTTATTATTTGAAACAATTATGTCGCTTAAGTATGGAGTCAAACATTTTTAGATCCATCAGCGTCTTCAGAGTTATACAGAAAAACTGCCTGTGATTTTTTTTTTCTTTATTATAACTATAGTTACAAAAAATCCACAGACAGTTAATCCTCTTACTGTGTACAGTATGTGTAATTTCAATTACAGTTTGTTATACCCTAGAAGAGTATGCTATAGTAAGCACGTTGCTGTGCCTTTCACGACGTACAGTACTGTACATACTGAGTATTGTACATATTCCAGATTTTACAGTTTTATTTTTATTAAACATTTATGTAACTCTGAAAAGGTCCAAATTATTCATTCGCCATTTTGAAAGTCAGCAATTCACAAATATAAAAAATAATGCCAAAATAGTATTTCTGGACATACAGTACTGTCATTTCTTTCTTGGAGGTCATTCAGCTGCTTTTACTATTAATTCGATAACTTTCCGGTTTGTTTTTGAAGTATACATATTGTTCAACCGTGTGGCTGAGAGATACTGTATTTTGAAATCCACAAACGTTAATCACAGAGACTACGGGTCGCATTGTTATCACCGGACAAAGTACAGAAGGAGCGATGCCCTGATAAACGGGCGTGCTTTCAGGGCTACAGTACTGCAGCTTTTCCTAGGGGTACTGTAGACACGATGGGCAGATTTGCTACTGGAGTGTGGGAACGTTAACATTACCTAATGAAATTAATTATTTTAACAACAAAGCAAAGAGCGACAGTAAAGCCATCGCGGAGAGCTTTGTCAATCCTCGGGGAACGCAATTCCGCAGACTGAAAAAATCAAGACCATAAGAAGCAAGAAAACAAGGTTGGATTGGGAAACTCCAGATTGGGAAACGATGCGTGTGCTTTCAGAAACAGTTATATAAACGTACAGAGAGCACCTCGAGTAATTGGACGCGCAGTTGATCATTTGCGGAAGACGCATTGTGGGTCTCTATTTCTGGTTAGGGACTGTACACTACATGAGAACGAATGTACATTACAAACTACAAGGTACTTTAATTGCTAAAAGACAATAGAGACATGCATCGAAAGAAAGGCGATGATATCGATTTTCCCCCCCGAAACCATTTCTGTTGTAAAACGTACAAACGAATAGCTAAATCATTTCCGATCTCATTTGAGCTGGCAGATAAATGCGTGTAGATACTGCCGGAGTCGGTTAGAAAACTGAGCGTTGCCTGACAGTAGAAAACCAGGATTTTACCGCTACTACTTTCTTCGATTTTTAGCATTTGCTCTTTAAATTATGAAACCAAGACAATTATCAAATGACATTTTTTTGTTTTATGTTCTGGGAGTTTTAATTCTGCGAACAAAACGGTTATCAAATGACATTTCCTTGAGTGTTCTAGTGGGGTTTTTTTTTTTGGTACTGACGTAAATTAAATTGATACAGAGATCCTGTCGGCTTCCCGAGGCGGTGATGTTTCCCCCTCAGAGTTACTGCACGGTGAGCCGTTAAGGTATTTTTTTTCCCTTCTCTTCTTCCCTTTGCCGAATTAGAGATGGAAAACAAACCTTTTACAATGGACGATCCTGGCGCGAAACAGGACGGGACAGCGCGTTTCGCTTCCCGCTCATTTTCACAGCACTGCGTGCGGGGCGCCACATCGCTCCGAGACCGCTGCCTCGGTACCAGTCTCTCCCCCCTGGGCTAAAACAATGACTGGGAGAAGAGGCCCTTACCACGCCTTGACACAGGCAGGCCTTCAGGATCTCGTATGAGAGTTTGAGGAATGCACAGTGAACTGTTGTATCTATAGCTAGCAGCATGCCATTAATATAATGTGAACACGCTCCCCCCCAAGAAAAAAAAGTTAGTGTTCTGCAGCGTGTCACACTGTTGTCTCCAACATGGTGAGCTTGCATCCTGTGTTAGTAATCTCCTGCCTGGCTCTCAGGGGACAGATTAGCAGTGCACCTGTAATGTTTCATTTAAGCCCAGTGGGTCATTAACTCACGGTAATGGCTGCTTTAGTGCAGGTGTTGCAATTGCTCCTCCAGACTGGTGTAGTGTGACCTTGCTCAAGCAGCTATTTTAAGGCGTTTTGGTTCAATTTCCAACACATACTTATTAGTATTACCGCTGACTCAGCCTTGCTCAGATTTGTATTTATTCGCGTGTGCGTCTGTGTGATTTTATATATCTGCATTTAATTATACGACTGGTTTAGGTCTTTAATCGCAACAGTGCCGACGTTCGTTCTTTCCAGACTCCCTCCACGGCTGGAACCCGAGGCTCGGAGGTAAGGGAGAGGGTGACGTCTTGTGTGGAGCGAGCAGGATGCACAAGAGCACAAGACCTGGGTCTGACACTTCCCTCTGCAGCAGGAGTGACGGGGAACTACCGTCCGAGAGCAAACAAACGCTGTAGGTCTAAAAAAATAAACAGAATAAATCGATTGCTTGCTGGCTTAAAAAAAATACAATATTATCAAATAAGTGACTTGATTTATCTGCTCTGTGTGAAACTACAACAAGAAGACGGTGGCTTTCCGGAAGTGGGAACACGTGCTATAGAGCGTATTTGAAACACCCCCTCAACTGGGTAGACACCGCTTTTAATTTAATATCATTTTATTATTCATACCGCAATACAATATTTAGGGGAAATCTCAAGCCAGAAACCCCTCACTGTGACAGTGTCCATTATAAACCATCACATCATGCGTTTGATTTAACTGCAGATGATTTCTGGAAGAGTTGGGTTCTGGAAACTCTTCCGGATGTGGAATATCACTCTTGTGCCATGTTCACGTTTCACATCATCTACTTTGATGACAGCACGATCCTATACTATCCTGTACAGTGCTTGACTCTCATGAACACATCTGTGTACTGTAATATAATAAATATACTTTATTTTGCAATTAAAAATGGACAAAATCATGGCTAAAATAGACTGTAGAAATAATTTACGGTGGTCTTATCTGAAGGAATGCCTATACTCTGACAACACACCTTCACACTGATTGTATCCCTTGTCCCTTTTCCTTTAGTGTCCTCAGTCCTTTCATGAGGTATGACACCCTGAAAGCATTATACTGCAATTATTAATGGTTCATTAATATAGATAGATTAGGTGGAGTTAATTAGGCATTTTATAGTTTCTGATAAGGACAGTGCTTTGCAAACCCTGAGTTTGGAAAATCAGCCATGAGGATTTAAATATAAATCCTCTTGAAGGAATTCAGAGCTTGTCCACTTTGTTTCGGGGGGGGGGTGCTCAATCATCACACCAATTTTGGTGGTTGGACGGTAACGAGTTTGCTCTCATTTCTGACGCTTTTACCAGAATGTGGTCAGACAGAAAGCTCATTTTGGAGCCAAAACCGTGATTCATTAGAGAGAGAGATTCTTTAGTATCCCCGATGTGGGTTAGGGTGGGAGTGTGGCTGTTTTTCCTGACGTTAATTATCATGGCTTTGGTCGCGGACACATTAAGTCAGGGATTCAGTAATGCTTTTTTCCTAAATCATATCGCAAAATGTCTCAGTTGTTACGTATCAGAAAGTCACAATTCAGTGAGGTCTGGAGTTGTTCCCAGCTCATGACAGGTGTTAAAGTGAGTGGTGTCAGGGTCCTACCAAATAACCCAGGGGCAAAGGAAAGAAGTGCACTAGTTTCATCTCTGTGACTCTGCTGTGACCCCTGGTGACATTGCCGATTCGCAAACCCACCATCCAACACAAAGCCCGAGACGCTGTTGTAGCGCGTGTCTGAATGAGCTCGCTGGCGTCCAGGGAACCAGACGCCTGCCGGCCCAAGAAGAAATCCTCTACCCGTAGCGGAGCTCTGCGGCCGTTGAGTTGTAACAGTCGGTGACGATGTGTGAAATTGTTCTACTCTGTAACGGAATATCGAGATTCCATTTCCTGAGAGACAGTGCCAGGCTGCACGGTGTGGGGATGCAGACGGCAGGAGTAATTCAGTTTGAGTGTCAGTTCAAAGACGTTGTTTTCAAGAGCGACTGACTCACTCGGGCCTCACAGTAAACACTAGGAGGGATTCTCCAGACTGCTATTCCTGCTCTCGGGCATATTCCCAAGGTGTGTCCTGCGACCTGCACCATCTAAGAATGAGCACGAGAGGACATACAGTAAATTACCGCACAAGTGTATTTATATGACAAAACTACAGGTCTCCTATTCCTAAAAATATATGTTCTTATTTGAACTTATTACTAAAACTGTCACGTCCTGCACTCGTCCTCGCAAACCCCGCTACATTCCCAAACCCACTGTTTCACGCTTTCATTCCTAACTGAACCCATCACATCCTCACAGGCACCGGATTCCACAGACTCTCACTCCTGAACCAATTATCCAACCACGTTCCTCTCCCTTCAGTATTTAATGGTCCCTCAAACACCCTACCCTGCTCACTATTGAAAAGCCTCTTAGCGTTTTCTAGTGCGCGTTATTTCCTTGTTGGCCTTCTTGGTTTTTGGACTTGACTTTTTTTTTTTTGATCTCGCCCTTCGGATGACGATTTTGGATTGTTTGCCTCTGCGTCCCACAGAGTTCTCGGCTACGCACAGGATTCTCGGAGAACTACCTGCCGGATTCCTGACAGAAACATTGGTTGACCTTCTGACAACTAATGACCTTGCTATCAAATACATGCTAGCTCACAAATGTTAGTTGTTGAGCAACTTAAGAAATGTATTCATGTACCGAAATAGCCTTTAGTTTTTCTTGACCAAATCATGTCTAACATATATCACCATTGATCATCTGTCAATCATCAGTCATCTAGCAGACTAGTGGGTAAGCCTCCAGACTCCAGGTTGTAGGTTTGAGTCTCCATTACAGACACTGCTGTTGGACCTTGAGTGAGGGACTTTTTCTCTGTCGATCCAGTCCACCCAATTGCATAAACTAGGATCAGCATTGCTGGAGGTTAATCCCTGTGATGGCTTGGTGTCCCCTCCAGGGCTGGGAGTCAATCCACACCATGCCCCACTTCTCAGTTCACTTAATCCTACAGTAACTGGGATGACTGAAGACCCCATGAGAATGTTTTATGTTCTTCTACAAAGACAGCGGCACTGAGCTTCACTGCAGACTATTAGACTCTTTGTACCCCTTTCATCGCTTTTTTGAGGTTAGTGTTGTTGGCATCTAATTAGGAGAATAAAGGAAACCAGGAGGTGCCAAGAAATACCAGCTGAGAACAGAGATTTATAAGAAGTGAAGATCTGAGTGATAATCAAGGTAAAAAAAAAGGAGCAAAAACTTATCCTAGGAAATGAGGAAGAGAAGGCGACAGACAGAGATGGTAAGGGAGGCTAAGCTTGAGAAGTAGCGAGTAAGTGGGAGAAAGAGAGACATACAGAAAGCATGCCTAAAGACAGGACTGAAACTCCTGGGGCATTTCCTTGCATACAGAGCCAGACCTATTCACTGCACATGCAAGCAAAACAGGACGTCCCTGTTCCAGACTCATCAAATAGACCTGATGCGGTTAATCGCCTGTCATTTTGGTCCTGCACAAGAGGCACAAATGCACTGATGGATTAAAAGAAAAAGCGCAAGAAGAACACAGAAATGAGAATCAAAGAGCTGTTTTAAATACCAGCACTCTTCCTCTCCTGTCTCCAAGTTTGGCATTTAGCAAAGAAGCCTTTTTCTACTGTAAGTCTTTCCAGACAGAGGCCTTCATTGAAGTTTGAAAAACATCACGAGGCCCACTGAAGTGGAAAGGGACTTTGGGAATGTGGTTATGCTAACAAGAAGCAAGAAAAAGCTTTTTAAAAAGACTCAATAATTCACACAGTAAATGTTATTAGTGCTTTTCTCATCTCTTTGCCAAACCCCACTTCATCTGCAAAGAACACATTGGCTGTGTGTTACTTTCACCAAAAAACAAAAAACCCGTTATATCTTCACTTTGCCACACAATTTTCAAATAACGTTTTTTTTTCTTTATTTGTGAAAACAATCTCACTGGACTATCAACAATTACAGTAAAGCTGATACAGTACATCATCATGAGTTTAATTTATAATTACTATCCTTACTTACCAATGGTGAGTGAAAGTGAATCACGTGTCAGATCAATTGTCAGTGTGGGTACCTCTAATGCAGATTAGTGTCTGTGCAGGGTGCAGTGTGCACTGTGAATATGTTATGTTTATTTTATACTCTAAACACACCACTAATTCCCTCAGGCACAGGTGTAATCTGTGTCTGCAGTCCAACACATACCTCATCAGCAGGCATTTAATATACTGTATCTAGATATAAAGAATATTACTAGTAGGAGAAATGTTGCCTTTGTCCCCAAAAAAGTCTTGTTTGGTTTAGACAACTAGAATTCAATAAAAGATCTTCTAATAATATTGCTATTTTTCCATCATTGCTGGTTTTGGAACTAATACATTTTCTGCCTAGTCATTTATTTAGTTAATTTCTATTGAAATGTTCATATTCTTGTGAATATGTCCTGCCTGTTGACTAAATGTTACTCATGAAGGTGAAGTACGGTTTAAACCGAGCCTTGAATGCACTCGAACTCATACAATCTTCACTGTGTTTGCCAGCTATACACTCATAATTAAGCCCCACTACTTGTTTGTAGTTTTTTTTTACACTTTTAAATTGTCTTGAGTCCTGGCCATGGACAGGTCTCTGAGATGGTGGTCATAGAGTACAGTAGCACTGTACAAATGAAAAGTCAATTGATTGATATTAACATGGAAGTCCAGACCACTTATGACCTAGAGCAGTGTAGCTTTATAGAGGTAAGATACAGTATAGTTATAATAGACATGGTCAATCGGACAGATTTATAAAAGTGATAGACAGTATGTGATCAAAATATGCATTTTTAATTGATATGTTACACTTTTTTATGTTTTGCTTTGCGGCCTGTGCTCCACCATATCCTGTTACTACTGAAAGCACTAATAACATTAAACATCAAGATCAGAAGCAAATGTTAACATCTTTGTCAAAGAAGAGATGAAACTTATCCATTACAAATGCACCCAAGCAAAGCAGACCATGAAACTCATCCTCATTCCAACCTTACTAATCTTAACAGTGGATTTGTACAGTATTGGATAGATCCTCAGCCACACAGATGAGCTGTACAATACTGTGGACAGAGCCTCAGCCACACAGATAAGTTGTACAGTACTTTGGACAGAACCTCAGGCACACAGACGAGCTGTACAGTACTTTGGACAGAACTTCATTCACACAGACAAGCTGTACAGTACTGTGGACAGAACCTCAGGCACACAGACGAGCTGTACAGTACTGTGGACAGAACTTCATTCACACAGACGAGCTGAACTGTACTGTGGACAGAACCTCAGGCACACAGACGAACTGTACAGTACTGTGGACAGAACTTCATTCACACAGACGAGCTGTACTGTACTGTGGACAAAACCTCAGGCACACAGACGAGCTGTACAGTACAGTGGACAGAACTTCATTCACACAGACAAGCTGTACAGTACTGTGGACAGAACCTCAGGCACACAGACGAGCTGTACAGTACTGTGGACAGAACTTCATTCACACAGACGAGCTGTACTGTACTGTGGACAGAACCTCAGCCACACAGACAAGCTGTACAGTACTGTGGACAGAACCTCAGGCACACAGACGAGCTGTACAGTACTGTGGACAGAACTTCATTCACACAGACGAGCTGTACAGTACTGTGGACAGAACTTCATTCACACAGATGAGCTGTACAGTACTGTGGACAGAACCTCAGGCACGCGGATGAGCTGTACAGTACTGTGGACAGAACCTCAGGCACACAGACGAGCTGTACAGTACTGTGGACAGAACTTCATTCACACAGACGAGCTGTACAGTACTGTGGACAGAACCTCAGGCACACAGACGATCTGTACAGTACTGTGGACAGAACTTCATTCACACAGACGAGCTGTACAGTACTGTGGACAGAACCTCAGGCACACAGACGAGCTGTACAGTACTGTGGACAGAACTTCATTCACACAGATGAGTTGTACAGTACTGTGGACAGAACCTCAGGCACACAGACGAGTTGTACAGTACTTTGGACAGTACATTAGCTGCACAGATGACTTAATTTCTTCGCCCTAGCTCTGAGCCCTGATGTCATCAGCTGTCACACAGCGCTCGGTCTTCTTTTGTCGTTTCCATGACTACCACCGAAAAAGTCCCCCGAGGCATCATTAAAAACACAACTTTTAAATCACCAAGTGCAGCATTTAAAAGCTGCTACAGAGCGCAGTAACAACACCGGGGGAGTGATAAATATTTAACAGGCAGCTCCACGCTGCTGTCTGTCCCATCTAGGGGGGGCCCTTAGGAGGAGACGACTGTTTAACATGCCTTGGACTCCAGCAGCAAAAAAAAAAATCAACGACAACACATATATCCCCTTAGCACACATACAGGCGCATACAGTACACACATCAAACAGGAGCATCAGAAGGCCAGGACTACCGAGGTGCTGGACGGCACCCCCTGCACCCCTGCCCTGTGGCACTGCCGTCCCAGCACCACAGCGACGAGAGGCACGCGTGACCTACCCCTGGAAGAGTCTTCTGTTCATGCAGGGCGCTCTGGGCTTTCAGGGCCGACTCTCTGGCACAGTACGTGAGGAAGGCGCAGCCTGCAAGAGGAACAGAGGATACGATCATGGGCACTGGAACAGACACCAGGACTGGGCAGAGAGACGCAGGAGGAGGAGGAACAGGAGAGAGGGTTGGAAGGAGACCGAGAGAAAGCACAAGGGGGTCTTTGGGGAGCTCCTCGAATGTGGCCTACACACACAAGCTGCCAGACTGCATCGGACCAGAGACCTGCCTTGCCCCCGCAGATGCCTACAGGAGATGAGTGTGGATGCCTAGTTCGCTGTCACTTCAGCAATCTGGGCTTGCCTGCTTGGCATTCTGCACCTGGTCTTGCCCACCTATCAAAGCACCCCCAGAGCAAGCCAGGCTTCACATCACCCTCTTGTCGTCACACGGCATGAAGAAGGTATTTGTTGCCTTAGCCTTGTAAACCATGTTCTTCTGTATTTTTACAGCCACGTTATTTTAAGATTTTAGGTGGGCGTATCCAACAACCTTGCAAGCCTATTCTCTGTGACTAGTAAATGTACTACTCTTATATGATCAGAAAGAGAGAAAGAGCACTGAAGAATAAAAATGAAATAAAAAGGGCTGGTTGGGGAGTGTAGGTACTGTACTTCTCAAAACCTATGAAAATGCAAAAAAATAAAAATTTGTATTATTATTTAGGGTATAATCATATACCTTAAAAACTCACAAAAGATCAGTTCAAGCTCTAGGAGAAAACGGCTTTTTTTTCCCCGTTTTGGACTTTCTGTAGAAGAATACGAAGATGGTTAAAGCTGAGACGTGTTGGTGAATACCATTAACATAACATCTTTATTTCTATAACGCACCAGACTGAGCCATTGGCTTCTGCCTTCACTTCTCTTACAGAAGGGGAGCTGCTCTCCTGTTGCTGTGAAAATGTTTTATATCTACAAAAAGAATATGAGTCCACTTCCAAAGCATAAGGTGGAGCTCATCTTATAGTGTGAAGATATGAAATCTTGCTTGTGTTCTTTTCATAGTTCATCTAACCCATTTGGTGCTAATGGCTAAACAATCCAATGATCACATCCAGACATCTCTCAAAAGACGTCAGGCTATCTCCTTTGACAAGATGGGGACCTAACTTTATGTTTTACAAAATCTACAGTATATCTATGGTTAACACCTTATCACTGTTTCATCATGTGTTTCATCAGTCTGTTTTGTGCTAGGACTGATGTTTGTGCTTTGCTTGAAATTCAAAGGAATTTATACAGTGTAGGCTCCAGAGACCTTACTTGATTTACACTTTTGATCAAACACTACTGTAAACCAAATGGACAAGCAAAGAAATTCTGAATTTAGAAAAAGGTGTGATTTCATGTTTATTCAACCAATAGACAGATACTATTCTGACCCATAATAATAAAAAAATAGTGATAAGTGAGACCATTGCTTATGTTATTCTTTTGTGCGAAGATTAATCTCAAAACCTCACTTAGCCAGACATCTTTAAAATGTCCAGCTTGAGTGAATCAAATAAGCTTTTTTTCATTCAGTGTTTTGTAGTGTGGATATCACAAAGACTGCTTGTTTTATCTTTCACAGCCAATTATTTCAGAGCCTTTCATTTATGTTGCCTATTTTCTTTGTCACTACCTGGGAACACGGAGAAGCCCAGCAGAGTTATTTCAGAGAAGTAGCGAGAGAGAGATAAGATAGCATCACCTGGGCTCTCTGAACATTATCCCATGTGTGTGCTGAACTGCATTCTTATCTCTGGCCCAGCAGACACCCCAAAGGTATTCAGGCCCACTGATATAGGAGAAAAAAAAACCCTAACCACTGGAGCCAACATAAAAGTCTCCCAGAGTTCACTGAAGTGTCTGTTCTGTGTAAAAACGCATCAGAACTCTTCGAACTTCACTTCTAGCCACCATAAAGTGTCCAATTTTGAAAACCTTTAGCCAAAGAGGACTCACAGGCGAGTTAGTTGAGAAATGGAAAGATGATTCAGAACCAGAAGAACAGTAGTATCAGTTTAATAACTGGTCTCAAACTGCAGGATACTGATTTAATGATTACTATTCTGTGTGGGCCATAATTGCACAAAATCTAAATACAGTGGCAACAGACTACATCTAGAAGGAAATTAGTAGTCTATGCTTGAAGTGTCACTTGTTTTCTCACAGTAACAGGTACCCTGCCCAGCAAACTAACTGCTGTCAGTTATACATATCTGAGAGATGTTTCCTTTGCTACTGCCAGCACTCCACCGATACTTTCTGAACTTCCAGGAGTGAACTAAGTGTCTGGTTACTGTGATTTACTGCTAGAGGCCTCTTGCCTGTTGCTCAGAATCAGGGGCCCAGCCCAAGTACCGCAAATCACTCCATAGTTGGGTGTGAGCCAATGCACTGAACTAAGCATCTGCAACAGCCAGGGTTTTTATTAAACACAAGGAAGAACTCATGAAGCGCTGGGCCATCTGAGCAGCAGATCTGAGGAAGGAGGAGGAAATGATCAATCTCTGAAACAGACCCAGGCCAGGGAGCCCGTCCTACATTATAATGGTGAGAGGGAAGAGCTTGCAAAGGGTGCAAGCTCTCATTAGAGAATGGGCTCCTTCATGTTGCCAGAAGACATCACTACTTTTGCTCTGTAATGGCAAGAAATCTAAACAAGGCTTCAGAGGTCTATTTTTATTAATACAATTTGTTTTGTGCGCATTGTATGCTCTTACTAGTTTTAAGTTGCATTTTTGCTCACCGTACACAGTTCTGGGTGCACTGAGTGACACCTCTTTTGCAATAATCAGGCATTGCGGTTTTTGTTTTTGCTGAAGTGAAAGCTGCTGCTCTGTAAGCAAAGGGCAGCGAAATCATGCAAACATTCTATAATGCTAAACTGACAGGGGGTTCGAAAAAAAGGGTCAATAAAAAATGGAAAAGCAACTCCATGGAGATTTTTCTGCAGTACAGTAACTCTTTGGCTGCTGCTTGTGCTTTGCTCATTGCCCTTTACATTTAACCATAGAAATCACAAGTGATGCAGCGCCCATTCAAGCTTAGAAACGGATTATATTTCAGGTTACCAAGCAAGCAATTCCTATCTTGTGCCTTTTGTTCTCTTGTTCCTAACAAGGTCCTATCAGAAGAGCTACTCGATGAAGAGGCAACTGAACCACTCCTTTAAGGAAATCGAAGCAAAAGTGGTGTTTACCAGCAGCCGATTTTCAAAGAAATGAAAATGTTAAAGCCTGTTATTCTTTATTCTATACCCAATATTCCCCCTGTCAGACCACTTCATATTTTGACTTCTTGCAAGGTCCCGCAGTGCCTTACAAGAGACTTTGCATGATTACGTTGTGTGGCCTGTCTCGAAGCAATCACTGAAAGCTTGTAGATACTCAGCAAATCACAAGAAACACTGGGTTGTAGGAATTGGGTATATGCTATGTTTTTGTGGATGCTAATACCCTGGCTTTTTTCAAGAAGTGGTTGCATTAGATCCTCAGAACACGTGGCTACCAAGCAAACTAAATGGGCTGAATGGCCTCAACTTGCTTCCTGTTGTTTGCAGTCAAAGAGTCTGGAAGCTGCTATCCTGGTTTCATTGAAGAAATGTTGGATGAGATCCTTTGATCATTTAACCACTAACTACCAAATGGGCCAGAAGGGTCTCCTCTCATTTGTAACTGTTGTTATGGTCTTATGCTCGCATGTTCAAGTCAAGAGGTGGCTGGCTGACTAAGGCCCATCCTATGCACCCTATACCACTTGTATACTACAGCATGGGGAATCCTCAAGAAAGTTGATTGGTGACACTTTCTAGGCTTCAACGAGAGATGTCTGGACCACAGGGCTCACCTTGTCCTCTGAATGAGTGCATTTCCTGGATGAGGACAGCTGAAACCCACCAATAAATATCCAATTATCATTCAGCACTGCTTTGGGAAACTGCTTTGGCCAAGATGAAAGCAAAAGCAGGATATTCCACTTTCAGCATATTACCTTCTGGTACTTGTCTTGTTTGTTCTCTGTTTAATGATAAATTCTATTTATACTGAGCTCTTGCTTCAGTGCTGAAATGAAGCTCGAGGTTTATGTTTTGAGTTTTTTATGGTTGATTCCCACTTCTGGATCAAAGTCCTGTCTCTTCCCTTCTGTGATCGTGAACAGTCTGAAATTCACTCTGACTCAGACACACACTTATACACCAGGCCCAGGGTGACACGTTATTCTTTCCAATGGATTGGTTACAAGTCAGTTCCTCAGGAACTTGTATAATGCTGTTTACTGACTGCTAAATCAGGGTAAAATATTAAAAAAGAATCCACAAGACTCCTTTTGATCTCAACCAAGGAAGAATCAGTGACCCACAATTAAAACGACTCCATATGGGCTGCACTGATACTTCCTCAGGGTAGCACTGGTCTTCCTAAACAAACCACCATATAAGGAATACTTTCTAAACTTGGCCTATATTCTTCTACAATATCTTTCCACTGAAGTCTGAATGCTGCAATGCCTTTTTGCAGCAGGAAGAAAAAAATACTTGCATAAGATGATGCTCCAAACAACTAATCACAATTTATGGCACCCAGCTGAGGTCTTAAATTACCCAATGCTTCTTAATAAGGTGGGAATTCTTATTGCTTTGATTTGCGTTTCAATTTACAGCACATAACACCAATCAAACGCGTAGCGAGGATTGGCCAGGCAGTAAAGCCAGAGGACATTTGATTGCTGGGACCCACACTCCAAGCAGTATGATGGGATGGAATCAGAATCCCATGTAATGATTTGGACACCCTGCCAGAGGGACTATAGGAGCTCTGCCTGTCTGAGCTACAGAGAGGTAATTAAGTAAACACCTCAGGGGGTTAGTTTTGTTTTGGGTTGGATACTGTACATATTTTCACCACTTTCAAAATGTTTTAGTTTTGAATTTGGTATCAATACCCACCCTTTCTTTCAAGAAACAGCAAGAGGAGCTACTAACTGCCAAATGGACCATATTGGCTGAGTGGCCTCCTCTTGTTTTGTAACCTCTTATTATATGCTGAAGGAAAGCAAAGACGCACTGGCAATGGCAAAACAATTGCACATTTATACAACACAGACCTGTTATGGATTAGTTACTATGACACAGTTTCCTGGAGGCAGTGTGGCTTAACATGGAGTGACAGTGAGGTTTTACAAGGTAACCCAGCAATCAGGTTATGCATCAAAGGTAATCAAAGGAATTCCACCTGAAAACCCAGAAAGACAGGAGATGAGTTAACATGCCAACTGAATTTTGGGTCAGGACCAGCGACATGACCGAAATATCAACCGGATTTTTAAACAGTTCTCCATCAGACACCTTCACCAACCACCCCTCTGCATACAAGGTGGAGAGTTTTGAAATCTGACAGAACCACTATACAGAAATCACCACTATTCTATTCCACCAAAACCTTACAAATTCCTATTTAATGCAACTACAAAATGTGTATTGGTGTCTCCCCCAAAATGGCTCCCAGGAAATTACACTGTTTCCTGTCAAATCATACAGAGTTCATGAGGAACGGTTATATGTGTATAGCTATTTTGCACATTTATCCAATCACAGGTGTTTACAGAAGTTCCTGTCCATATAATTCTGTGATTATTCCCATGTCCTCCATTCCTTAACTGCAACAAATCAATGGTAACCTTTACACGCACAGATATGGGATTTTGGAACATCAGAAGTCAATGACTAAATCAGTTAAAAGAAAATAAAAGGAGATCATTACTAAGAGTCTTAAGAGTTAAACCCTTAATGATCTGCAGCCCAACTGCAGGGTGTAGTGTACAAAGAAACCATACGATGCTCCATAGGCAACAAAGCCAATTTGAAAGACTGAACAATTCAGCCAATCTGTTAAAAAAATGCCTAAAACGTCTAGAGGCACTTCAGCGCTCGTGTCTCTTACACATAAATATCACGTTTCAACAGAAAATGAATAAAATCATTTTGAAAAAAGTAAAAAGTAAGCCAAAACACATTGCTTCAAATCATTATGATTCATTCTTCACAGATGTGTAAATCCATTGAAATAGCTTCTCTTATTCCTTTCATAAAGCATCACTTCCTAACAACCCGATTAAAGCCTGCAAGACCTAAAGCTGTGGTAATCAATCAAGGAGCGTACTTTCTAATGTGGTGTGTGGTACCATTTACTGAAGGACAGAACTACTGAATCAATGAGGTAGAAAATGCATCATTGAGAGTATCCCTAGGCCCCAGTGCAGCTCCTCCAATCAAAGCTGGTTGGAGAACAGGGTGAGTGCTGCTGTTCAAGCACCACAGTTATCAATCCAGCTGTGCCAGCTGTTAGCAAACCTGATGCCAGTTTCCTGAAGGGGTCCCTGTTTGGCATCAAAATACTATCCACTAAATCCTACCTCCCCCCCACTTAAAATTTGGATTGACTTTGCATTCGGTCTTCTTTGAAAATGAAAGACAAAACAAATGATTGAATTAGCGACTCTGCTGTAAATGGTTTCGTGGGTGGGAGGGTGACAACAGGGGACAACAACATGGTAGCACACATGTATGAGAAGGCAGTACGGCCTGGAAATCAGAAAAAAAAGCAAGCTTGGGAAAAGAGGACTGCCCTTCTACAATCCCCAGCTCTGAGGCATCTCTCTCCAGCGCTACGACTTCACTGCTGTGGGGTGTCATAGCTTCAAAGATATTGATCCCTGGCTACAGTAAGGGAACTGTGAATAGGAGCCGAAGTGTGGTGTGTAGGGGCGGGGGGGTGGCTTTGCAGCTGGAGCCTATCTTTGCAAGCAATTGGCAGGATGCATCTTGGGCGGGATGCCAGTCCATTGCAGGGTGCCCACAAACACAGACACGCACACACTCACACCATGGCTAGTTTTCCTCATTAGCCTACCAGTACAGTACGTCTCTGGACTGTGGGAGGAAACCCACCCAGACAGCACCCCAGGAATTGAACCCAAGGTCCCATCACTGTGTGGCAGCAATGTTAAGCACCACATTAAGCCAACCATCAACATAAATATGGAGTACCAGGATATCATGTAAGTACCCAGATATTCTGAACATATTTAGCTTCACTGTACCTAAAGGACAGCAGCCATTAACCATGAATTTATTTCTGACTAACAATCTTTCTGATTAAACCAGTGACACTGAATACAGTGCAAGCCAACACTACTCAGTTTGAGGGATGTTGGGCTTTGTGTTACTTCTGCTGTCTTGGATGTGGTGATCTTCTGTTGCTTGCAAAACTGCCGGGCCTGGCCCGCTGCTGAGAGTCAAGTGCACACGACACACTATTGAGCCAATCGACCACTGGGCCAGGAGAGCAGAATGAGGGTAGGACTGGGAAGCCACAGTGGAACAAAGACACATTAAACATTCTGCATTCAGAACACACCTGCAATTCCAGGGACTTTTAAAACGTATATTAGCCCATACATTAACACCAGAGAGAGCCATATTGATTGTTTTGTTGTTTGTGCTGCTTTTCTCTTGCTCAAAGGCATCAGAAGGCAGGCTCCCAGAGGTACAGCAGATGAGCTGTGGCAGAGCAGACCTCCTGTGGGACACAATGACTTGTCAGGTCAGCCCCTCCCTTCCTTTGTTCCCCGTTCAAAGGAACGGCGTACTGACACACGCTGATAGATCTCCCACATTAATAGAGGATATCAATCTTTGATAAATCTCGCCTCCGGCCCCACTCCCTGCCCTGTCCTTCAGACTGCGCCCAGCTGCGCAGATGGGACCTGGCATCAGTAACATATGGGCATTCAAACTTAAACATGAATCATCACAATCTGTCTGAGGGAGGCACATTTCCTGTGTTGAGGAGATTGATTTGTGAAATGTAATGGGCTTTATTGCCAAAGACGTGAGGGTTTAGTGACTGCCATCCCCATTCAATTGGGAGATCCTTTTTGACATGTCACTGTTGGATGGATCGTGTGAGATTATTGGTACCCTTGTGCTCGGGGTGTTCAATAATTCATCCACAGCTATTTATACTGTAGAGGGGAGATCTTCAAGAACAGAGCAGGCACAGTCTTCCAGGACAGCCTTATCTGTTCCGATAAAGCATGGAGAAGGTGTTTGCACAGACACTCCCCTTCAACATGCAGACAATAACCCCTATTTATCAGGCCTGTTGACTTCAAGGAGAAAGACTAAACCACCATGAAAGGACAAACAAAACAAGAACTTAGACACTAGAAGAAGGATTGGAATGTATTTTAAGAGCTTTCATTTTCATACGAACATTTGGGATTTAACGGCATTCTGTTTTAGTTTCTGGAGTAACTCAGTAAATTAAAGTTGCATTCAAAAGAAGAAGATGAAAAGAAGAGCAACAACAATAATAATGATTTATAATAATAACTTACAAATGCTTTTTTTCTGAATTGATAGAGGCACATACACTGTGCTTCAAAACAGCATACAGTATGTGAACCAAAGTTATTAGTGTCTGAAAATAATAAAAGAACCATGGCTAAAATAGGGATCCATATGTTCTGCATGTTACACATGTTGTCATTGCTGAATAATGTTGTGTGACTGTGGCCTGCATTTCCACAATTTGGGCTTGTGTGAGGCACACGTACATTTTATAATTAAAGGACCTGCATGTGCAGCATTCAGAGGTGAGGAAATTCACTTATCTGTGCACATCGCACAGCCTACACATAATAGTAAGAAAGACCATGCTTTAGCTTAGTTCTGATGATCGCCAAAGTGGTTTTGGGCAGAAAAGAAGAAAGTATCCAGAGATAGTTTCTGAAGTTTATGCACTGATCCATGGCCATCAACAGAGGTTCAGACAATCCTGGAACTGGCCTTCCACATATCCCAGTGGCGTTGTCCTTTGTCTCATCTCTCATCTAAATGATCATTTTCTACCACGCTCTACTCCAGCACAACAGACTACACGAGCACATCAGAAACCAGTTCCTGTGAGGAGCATACAGTCCCAGCCCAATGTCCCTAGTCCCTGTGCTGGGGCATGTTTAAGCCAGCTGTTATCCAGAGACGCAGCTACAGTGAGAAACTCTAGTGTGGATCTATGTCAATGTGTGTTGGCTGCAAAGGAGCGAGTAAAGGTTAACTCCACACTGAAAAATAGACAGAAGAAATAGAATGTTTTGGCTGTTGAGCCGTCTTGACCTGAAGAAGGCTCAACAGTGGACTTCTGAGCTTCTACATGGAATTAACCTTTACTTGTTCCTTTACAGTGAGGAACACCCAGAGCAACATCCAATGACCAAATACTGTTTTTTTTTCTGTCTGTGGACAGGGCAATGTGGTGACAGGTTTAATAATGTCATTGTTCTAGAAATGTCATTGTCATTGATGGGGAGCACATTACATTGCGGGGTACCATCTCTTAGTGATGCAAAGGAACAGGTAATAGGTTTATTCCATGCTGAAAAGAGAAGAAAGAAACCTCAGTGTTTCGACTGTGGAAATATTGTGTTTTTCCTTCTCTTTTCAGCATGGAAAAAATCTATTACTTGTTCCTTTGCAGCCTACGCATGCTGACGCATCTACCCACCCTAACTATCTCTAAGTGATGCTGAGTAAAACACAGTTATCTTTTAAAGCCATAAACAAGGACATATCGGAGGTCTCCCATGCTAGTGCAAATGTGAATGAAGTTCCATTACCCATAGCTGTGCTCTTATTTGCTTTTTATCCTATTTTCTAGGTTGACAATGACAGAGTACAAAAATTAAAGCTAACTCAAGTATTCCTGTTACAAAATAACATTAGGACAGTAGACAGGCCCTCTCATAGAAAAGATCTAAATCTTACATCTGTGGGACTAAATTGTACGAAAGGTTGACAAAGGTCCAGTAAGTCTGGGAGCCAGAGTCCAACTGCTCCCAGCAGTGCTGGACAGTTTCAACAACATTTATTTTTCCTTCTTTTCAAGAAAGGACTGTGTGAAACCATTAGGGCAACTGCCGGAGGTCATGGCTGCAATCATCTCTCTGTCTTGAGCTTGAGTTGGTGCAAGATCACAAAATTGCATAGTGCATTTGCACTAACACATGACAGTTATGACTATTTAGTGTTAGAGGCTGATTTATGTTGTAAATTTGTAGTTTTAATGATGCAGATTTTGCTTCCAAAAATGTACACATGGTAGTTTCTGAAATGTGTTGTATTTCTTTTGGAAATGAACACAATATAAACAGTTTGCTTACAAACATTTCTAGCTTCACAAATAAGCAAATTAAATAAAAAAGTATATAAGCAGAACTCACAGAAAAATTAGTCATCAAAGTCAGAGAAAACAAACCCTTGATCAATGCCTATTCCACTTTTCTTCTCAAAGCAGGAGAGGAAGTCAATGTATTGCTGCAAGTTTTCTCTTTCCAAGAAGAAATGGACAGAATAATTCCGGGAATGTATAATATTATGAAAAAAATAAAAAACTCATCTCCTGTTCAGTGATTAAAAACCCCAAAGTAATGGGTTTCGGCACTTAGGAGACTTAAACAGGGTTTAGAAAAGATCTCAGAATCTATTCAATTCCAAATGTGTAATAATTTGCTGAGGTATTCTCTCTAAATCATCCCTCTAAGCTACTTTGGGTGAATAATGAGTTGCCTGAGCCAACGAGCAAGGGACGACCATTCTTCTGGCATTGGAGAGCTCTTGCTACATAACTCTGGCCTGTGTAAAAATAGTCACCCTTGTACAGGACATATACAATGAAAATCAAAAACAGTAAACTCATGAGCCCTCCAAATCTGAAGGAGTTAGATACATAGGAACAACACAAAATGTAGAGACAGGAAGCCATAACCTTTTCTACGCCTTTCTTCCTCTGTAATCATCAACACTGTGGCTGAAAAAAAGGTCTTAAAACTGGTCTAGTAAAAGCCAATAATGAGCTCAAGTAAGGCAATAAATACTTGAGAGGAATTCTAATCAAAACACCCCTGTGTCCCTTACACATCGGAGTTGCATAGGCCTGATGTTCAGGAATGTCAGGCTACTCCACGACAGAATCTTGGGTGTTTTGGCCCAGCCCATTACATTTATCCCCTATGTAGTAATGTGGTGCAAAGACTTTCAATCATTGTGAGTTTTTTTTTTTCCTCCTGGGCTGAGAGCTGCTCTGCATCCATGCGCATGGCTGATTGCAGTAGTTTTCAGATATTTCTGCACAGTTTATGATAGCATTAGGCAAGCGTTTAAGTCTTTAAATGCGCTGTATAAATTATTGTAAGGAGAGAAGGTCACACATAGGTGGAAGGTAGCCAGCAACATCAATCTGCAGAGAGTGTGACACCTGTCACTGTCGTTTGACACTGCGGCGCAGTGCACAGAGAGGGAGAAAAAAAGAAGAAAGGCCACATTTTCAGAAGCAGCAATCAATAAACCACAGCCTGGTTCCAATCTGCAGTACAGCTTCAAATTAGCCAAATACTGTGTCTGAAGTCTATGATCTTTGGTAATAAGAATATAGTGGAGTCCCAGATGTATAGATAATTTAAAACATAGCCATTCCCCTTCATCTGGTGACCTGTTTAGAAAACACGAGTGAAAAAAATACCTTCAAGATAGTCAAACCTTCCATAACTTTATAGATGATGATGAAATCAGTGGCTTAAAATCATAACTACCGCAATTTCCAAGAACTCTGGTGCTTTTGCTGGAAGAGACAGCTTCCAGGAGTGTCAGATCCCCACTGGATATTGTGGTAATGGACGAAGAGGAGACAATTCTCACTCCATACCCAAAACATATCAACCTGTCTATTGAAATGGTCCTATAGAGCCACAGGACGCACTGATTTTCATTCATCCCGAGCTCTTAGCACCTTAACTGAGTCAATTATTGCCTTGATTGATCTTAACTATAAAACATTTCCAAATCTTCCATCACGGAGTTCTGTGAATTTCCCATAAAAGATGCAAGTTGGTGGCTCTCTAGGAACAAGGAGTCTGAAAGCATGCAGTGTGGAAGGCTTTTCTGTCCTATACACATGGTGCTGTTAAACTGAAGATTGTAATGTACTACTGTATATTGTAGAACAGAGGTCTCCAGTTTTGGCACTGGAAAGCTAGAGGGCTATGGTTCAGCAGAAGCTCAATTACTGAGTTACGTAGCTGTTACTTAGGTGAAACTGTTATCTGGTTAATTACTCAAGATTAACATGACCTTTAACCAATATAAAACCTGAAGGACTGAGGTTCTCCAGGGTAGGAATTGGAGAGCCCCACCCAAGAGACCCCTAAACCCACACAAAGCTGTAACCATTTATCAAGCACAAACATCAACAGTTACAGAGTCACCCGCAAAAATAGAAATGTTCTTCCCTTCATGCATAGACACTTACATACAAAGTTTAATATGTTTTGCTGTTGCATGAAGATACTACAAGCTTGTATATTGTATACAGTGCATATGAAAATATAGTTTGCATCACAGAATACATTACATAAGCAAACAACTGATACGAAATTTAATAATACTAATGACACTGACAACCTGTTCCGCCTTTAATCTGTACCCCACATTGACTGGTGACTGGTTTATTCAAGAGCCGAGTGAGAGCAGGGAGAGTTTTCCCTGCCTGCTGTGCACTGGCTCCTGTTGCTCCTGACTCTCTGAACATGAGCTGCTGGCATCCTGGTATTTTTATCTTCAAATCCCCAGCCACCTCTTGGATTGCTACCAAAGTCATCCCACTGTCCGTCTCCCGGGCTGACACCTTCAGAAGGCACAGATGGCATTTGACTGCAATCTTCCATGCCAGTATTGACTGAGTAGTGATCTGGGACCACAGCTGCACTGTTGCAAAAATAAAAAAGAAATTACTTAGAACTGTTACAAACCAGAGAAAGCCATTCTTATAGCCTGTCTGGTAAATAGCAGCAAATTGAACCAAGGATCTCATTCAGTTGTTTCTTGAAAGTACCCAGGGTATCGTCCTCAACAACATGGCCACAAACTTACTTTTTAAGCATAATTTTAGTAAATTAGAAAAAAAACAAGAGATTATTACATCATAACTCTTTTTTTTTGCTTGTCATGTTTATTATCATAGTGTTTTACAATAACAACTATGACAAACAGACTGCTAGCGTATGCAGAAATTTACATCCACTTCTTCGGCTATTTCCCCTCAATTTACCATGTTTAGAGCCATGCATTTGGGAACATGACACGCAGTCTTAAATGGATATGGGCTAGGACAGATTCTTTCATGTACACACAAGTCTGGGGAGTCCGATTACACTGGGTCATGACTGTAGGATTAAATCAAATGCCGTACTGCTGGTTAGGTTAATAAAAAACCTTCTTGTTAAGCAAGATACTAATTTGAGCTAAACTGGGAAAGCATTAATAACCTTAGGCTCAAACGGGATGAAAACCCGCCATTTGTAATTTATAATTCCAGTTCTTGATGATGCCATTTAATAAATGCAGGTGGATGCATAATTGCTGAATAACACCCATCTCGGATTCCGACATTACATAACACTAGGCCTGTATCGTCAGTACCTTATGAGCCCTGCCCCGTGCATGTACAGTACATGTGTGCGCACAGGCAGAGCATGTACAGCACGAAGGCATTTCCGATACCATCCCTTCTTGTTTTGGTCCTGAACTTGACAGACAGATTCTTTCATCTACATACAGATCTGGGGAATCTAAATACACTGGGCCACTATTCTAGGATTAACATAGGATTTCTGGGCCATAGCATCATGGTGCTCAACGCTACTCCAAAATAACAATAATGCTAATGATGATAAACCTCAGGGAAGAGACAATACAACCCAAATCATCACACAGAGGTGCAGATTGCACGAAAGAAATCATACTACTGTGCAGCTGTTAGGACACATTGTATATGTATTTGTTGGTGTTGGTCAACCAGTAGGTGGGTTTCTTCCCTACTGGTTGACCACAATTTCCAAAACTGTATCAGAATAGTTAACGCTGTGTGCTGGCTAATTTCCATTGCAGGCTTTGGTAATCATTCATGACTCCTAAAGATTCCACTAAATTGGTGAAGAAATCTTTCAGTCCTCTGCCTCATCTGCTGTGTAGTGGAGCTGCTGGTACATTATGCCACATGTCACATGTCATCCAGATGGGGAGTGCACTTCAGCAGTAGGGGAAGTCGGTCCTGTCTGATATGTACAACAGAAATGCGTGAAAACTTTATTTTAGTATATTTTAGTATTTTAGTATTATGGTTTTTATACCATAATTCAAAATGGACACTATTAATCAATGCCATAATATCAAGGCGAAACCTGGATGCCTAGATACTTCCATGAAGATAATGACACAATGTATTCTAACTGGTATTTTCAACAGTACATAAATAGTATATAATAAACATCATAAATATGCAAGTGCTGTCACAACATAAATTTTAATTGTATAGTGCCTTTTGTCATACATATACCAATTTACCACCAATACTCTGCAGCAATAATCAAACCTCATCAAACCAGTTTTGAAATTAGTCATGATATTCCGTTTCATTAGCCTTTTCAGTTACTGGATAGTTATACTGGTACACTATTCGGTGTGCATCAGAATTATTGCTATTGCTACAGGCCATGCCAGCTTTTCTATATGACAGTTTTTACAGTATGATATAAACAGGTATCTGCAAAGCAACGCAGATATTATCATCACATCCATATTCAGATGAGATTCTTAACACCGATGAGAAGTGGTACAGTACTTAACTTTCCACATTATGACCACTAAAAAACAGAGAGCCCACAACATTGACACCACTCTGCTCCTGAGAGCACTTTACAGTGGAGTAGATGGCCCTGCTCTGAAGTCAAAAAGACGATCTTTCCCCTTCTCTCATTCTGTACTCTCCAGCCAGGATACTGCTGTAGCGTCTCTCCTGCTGCCTGCTCTGCAAATCCTGACCCTGTTGATTCAGTGGGCTGAGGTGCGGATGAAGTGTGTGGCTGCAGGTCACCACTCCTCTCCTCACACTGATCACACAGCCCACTTCACAGCTTCCCTGGCTGTGATGTATTCCACCACTTCCACCTCGGTCTGCAGCTTGAATAATTGACGCGCGCTCGCAAAATCTTCATCCCTACAGCCGTACATGATGCATTTTTCATTTCTTTCTCGGGAAAATTTCAATACATTCAGAGAAGCCCCGATTTTTCAGTCTCAGAAGGAGATCTTCCTTTAGAATCAAGACGTGCATAATGAGAGAGTTTCTGTTGCTCCCTGTCCTGTCTTTCAGTACCAGAACAGTGAAAACACGGCAGCACTGTGTTTTCCTAGGTTTGCTGACTGGTGAAGCAGCAAAAGTCATAATAAGAACCACGTCATCATACTACTGAGTGCCCAGTGGACTCATTCACCTGTACTGAACTCAAAGTTCACCATTCAGATTTGTATGAGAGGCCAGAATACCTGTCACCACTATAGCAGTTCCATACATCACACAATGCGAATTACAAAAAGCACAAAAAACACTTGAATCAACACGAAATAGCAGCCGTCAGTCATGGTCACAAAAACATATACAAACCAAAGCCCACAATAGCTTCCTAAGCCAGATCCCACTTGCAAGCTTTTCATAAAAAATGTGTAGCTTTTTATTATTTTGTTTCATCGTTTCATTTTCTACTCCTGAAATTATCGAGCGAAAAATGTTGTAAACTGTTTGATGAATAACAAAGCCTGGGCACTAAAAAAGTCACAGATTAACTGTATTTTGCATTAAGAGGTCAATGCTTTTAAGACACGTACTGCAATGCTGGCATTATTATAATACTGTACTGATGGTGATGTTGATAAAAAAAACCTTTTTGTCAAGCAAGATACTGATTTGAGCTAAACTGGGAAAGCATTAAAAATCTTCAACCTGGAAAGGATGAAAACCCACCAATTGTAATTTCTAATCCCAATTCTTGATGATGGTATTTAATAAATGTAAGCAGAAACATAGTGTAATTGGTGTATAATGACCGTCTCAGATTCCAACATTATATAACACTACGTCTATATCAATGTGCAGTATCTTACAGTACGTAGCACCACTCCTGCTATGTGCATGTACAGTACCTGTGTGTGCACAGGCAGAGCTTATACAGCATGAGGCCATTTCAGATATCATCCCTCTTTGTTTTGGTAATGGACTTGGAGCTCCTGACAGACAAAATTAAATCCAAAGGAAAAACCTGATATCCTGGCAATGTCGTCATAGAATTTATTGCGTTAAAGACCTCATGCAGTATGTCTGAGTGGCCCTGCTCATACGGCATCTTCAATTACGGTGTCTTAAAGACCCCATGGGGGCTCCAATCTAACCTTCAGTGGAACCCAGGTGGATCATTATGTCTGCATTGTAAATGCGCCCCTCCCTGTGCCTTTCACTTTCATTTATTTTACTTCTGCATGAGCTAACATACATGCAGTATACCGCAACATTTAAATCACAGCTCATACTGTACATTTGTCTGGCAGAGTGTTCAAATTTAGGGTGAGATGATCTAGTTCTGCACTAGTTGGCAATTCCATGAACTAAGGTGCAATTTGTTCTCACATCCATCCACAGAGAAAACAACTCAAAAGCTTTAGATTTCCCTTTTTCAAGTCTCATTGTATGCCTGAGACTTGAGAATCACACAGTCCTGAGAAAAAACGTCGTGGCCCTTCAATACAACTATGTGGGTTCCACTTTTTGACCATGATATCCTTGTCTAACTGAAATCAGACTGATTGTAAATAACCAATGGGTTTCTGTTTTCCGATTAATGCGATGAAATGGTCTTTGAGAAAGAAATAAAAGAATCATCAGTGCAAGTGAAAAGGTACAGTAAGTGAACTGCAATTTACAGCTGCAGGAAACATCCACTGTAGCTGAAGTCATTGCAACCTAAGGAGGTGTCACCTGCTACTGAATTTAAGGGTTCAGATACCAAGAAAATATTTACTGTTGATTCATTTCGTTAATCCAAATACGGTATACCTAACTGTATGTCTTTGTGTTTCATCAGGTTATTTTAAGATTTTTAAGTCCTTCATGAAGGTCTAATCACAATCTAAGGTCTTAAATGTAGCAATATGCACTGACAGTACAAAAGTTCAAGAAACATTTTCTCGGCTCTGTAGAGACCGGGAATAAGAGCTGGCTGCAGTGAGAGTGTTAAACAGAAAGTGTTACAGTGAACATGAAGCACAAATACCACAAACAACAATACTAATAACCTACAACTGTGGTCACATTAGTGCTTTATTGGCAATTGCACATGCTGTACAGACACATACTGTAAACTAAAACTACAGGCTTAACAAGAATGATGCCTGTAATCTGAAAGAGCAGAGCTTGAAATGAGCCATATGCAACATGAAAATAAGTAGCCCACTAAATACAGTACAGCACATGCACTCAAAAAATCACGAGTGGAGTAGATATTGTTTTAAGCTTCTTACAGAACTGGTAAGGGATTGAGAGTTGTAGAGGAATGCTCAGTTCAGTAATCCCCTGGGCTCCACAAAGAGCGTCAGTTCAGGGTGCCTTGAGTGGAGTACGCAACTGTCTAACAGCGAACGGGCAGCTGAACTAGCCCGCTGTCTAAGGCTAACCCAGAGCAGAACCACCTGCCCCGCAGTCTAACTCTGACCCAGCCCCACAGCTCTCTTCCAGGCAGAAGTGCGGAACTACGGAGAACAGCATGATACGTTGTGGGGGTTTGTTTCAATATCTTTGCCAGAACAGCCTAATGCATTTCACTGAGCATCTGAGCCAAGCGCGGACACAGGACAATCTAATTCTGGGAAACTTTCCAGGTCGGTTTATAACAAGTCCTACTTCAAGATAAAGGCAGAGTGAAATTTGAATTTGTCTCCTGTTCAGACGGTTTTTTAAAAAAGGGAACAAAGTATTCTGTGACACCAATCCTGACACGGACACACGTACTTTCTGCGAAATCCACGCCCCCGGGGAAACTCCAAATCTAGGTCCTTTTTTTACGTACATTTATAAATGTATGGATAATGAGTCAGCTTTCAAATCCCCCCTTAGTATCAGAATGAGAATTAAAGTATATCCAGGAGACAGGCACATAACTGGGAACACTGCCTTAAGCAGAACTCTGTAATTGCCTGCGTCTGTCTGCATAGTAACAGGCCTATTGCCATATGCATTACATCATTACTCCCAAGCACTTTAATACTGTAAATCACTCTGCTGGGACCGGTCATTTTGCCTTTCTATGTCTTCTGTTGTCTCTTCTTCCCTAGAAAGTCCCTGTAAATCAGGGTCTAAAGGGTACACTCCCCGGTTAAATAAAAGGCAATAATAAAAGTCCAATGTATCTTGATTTAGAGGCAGCGGGCAATGTGCAGTCAGAGGGCTGGGTAGTTAAAGCTTTATGTTGATATATAAACGGCCTTCCCCTCTGAGATTTCTTACTCAAGCATCTCCACTCATTACACGTCCACATCCACTAATCTTTATGTCTCCCAGTCCTGCTGTTCAGCGATCAGATCACTGCACACACACACACACACACACACACACACACACACACACACACACATATATATATACAAAAAATAATTAATTTAAAGGATTATTATGAGATCACCAGAATATGAGGAAACACACTGGGCTCCAAGTCATAAAGAGGCAATTCTCCCAATACCATCCCCACTCAGTCCTTCCCCACCGGAAAATGATCACCTCTTTCCGGACCTTAAGAGCAGAGTTGTCAGTTCATATACCCACAGGGTCTCCTGGGTTTTGATCCTACTTTTATTAATCTGAACAATTGATCACTTTTATTCAGGCCTGTTTAAATGAAAGCAACAAGACAGCCACAGCTGTCCAAAGTCAGGCGCTAGGTTTGAACTAACTGCCAAATACTGTCCTCAGCTACAGTACCTCACACTTAAAACTTCTGTCAGGACGCTACGTCTGTGATTCATCGTGAGTCAGTGTGCTCGGGGTGTGAGCTAAGCCATCAGAATTCATGTGGTTCTCAGTAATCAGCCATCAGGGTGTGTGCAGTGCCAGAGTAATTAATAGGCTTTATTGATGATATTGTTAAGAGGCACTTACTCTTCGGAGAATCATATAAAGACTAATTAAAATGGATATAATGTGTACAGAAGCTCTAACCTCGATGCACACCAGCAAATCTCTCATTAAACCTGCTAAGAGGAAAACGGGCAATGGCCCTTGGAAGAAAAAGGATTTTTAGGGTTTTTCTGATTGTCTATTGATATTGAAATAGCATATATATCTATATCAATAGGTATATATTGATATATTGATATAGGTATATATTGATATAGCATATACATCATATATGCAGGTGGCTCCCAAACCATTAAACTGTTGCAAATTTTTTGTCTGAGGTCGTCAAAGCGAGTCACAAAACAGCCCCTTATTTTCACTGCCTTTTTCAGGTTGAGAAATCTACTGTGAATAACTCTTAGAAAACAGGTTCCTCATCTGTCCTACAGATGAAAGACAAGGCTGACAAAGAATCTTGCTCCAAAAACGTTAAATTGGCTCTCAGTTATTCACTTGATGATGACAAAGGGCATTCTTCAAAGTTAAGAAGAAATAAAGTTAAAAGGGGGAAGATGACGTAAAGAAATTGAAGAAAAATAAGAATTTTATCTTTGGAGGCCCAGAGACCCCACTAAAATCTACAAAAACATACAATTCAATGGTTGAACTCCATGTTGCAATTCCCTGCATTAAGACACAAAGCCACTTCAAGGTTCTGCGGGAGAGATCTATTCTGCAGTGCAGTGGGAGATTTGATCAAACACAATCAGGACGAGCTGGCCACTGAGTGTGATAAAGGAAGTAATAGATGGCACCCAGATGGATTGTATTATATGGGGTAGCTTTTACTGCCTTTAATGAAAAACAATAACAAAACTCCTTAAAGACACTGTGGTTTCTTACACGTAAAGAAAGGGAATGACAATACACAACTTGTCCTCTATATCTTCAAGCCTTTCTAAAAAGTTCCAGGGGAAAGGCATGACTTATGGCTGAGGATTCTGGGAACTGGATCTGACCCTAGCAACTATCAAGAGTACCCCCCACCCCACACACACACATAACACCGAGCTCTTTGTTCTCTCCTCGGAAAAGGCGTCACACGTCAGCCAGGCCTCAACGATATGGGTTGTGACAGTGTACTCACGGGCCTGCCTCGCTAGTTATTGATTATTAATCGTTTGGTGCAGGAGACAGGCTTTTCTCATCACCTCCGGTCATGCTCCCAGTCATTTGCCACCTCTTATGATGTGTGGTTTCACATTGCCTGGCTAATCCCATTTGCTGACTGAAAAGAAGGCAAACACACATGTGAAGAGTATCTCACCTCACAGGCCACACCACCCACTGGGTTCCCTTTGCGATTTCTACACTGGAAACAGGTGCCAGAGGTACAGAAGGTGCCCGTGTGTGAGAGAGAGAGAAAGAATTGTGCTCTCTCATACGGGCAAAGATTATTCAGAATAGCTCAAATATAGGCTGTGGAGACTAATATATTGTGCACAGCATATAACAAATACATTACTGCCTTCTACTGTTCCATTTTTCACATTTGTGCGTAAAAACTCACTGATCTCGAAGCAGGTCTGGAAGCGGCAATGCTTTAGATTTTTAATGCTTTCTTTTCACTGCGCAGAACTCGCAGCACGCGAGATCACTGGCAGAAAAATACAGCAAATAACAAAAAGCATTACACAAACCTGAAATAGAAACAGGGAGCACAACAATGAGTAAAGCAAAAAAAAAAATAGAAATCTGGGTTAGCGATAAAAAAAGGTTCCATGCCTAAAAAGATCGTCTTTGCGATTCTGACACCACATTCTTTTTGCACTGTGACTCTTTCATAACAAAAGGCAAATCCCACTGCAGTAATCCTTATTACTTTGGGAATACACTGAAACTGGCTGTGATATGCTGGAGAAAGTCACTTTTAGGTTTGTGTAAAGGAAGTGATGTTTTGAAATGCAAGATGATGAATTACTAGGGCTCTAGGTGAAGATTATCTCATTTATAGGAATTCAATTGTGAACATCGAAACTATATGCGATGCTGGTCATGACCATTGTTTTCTGCAGTCTTGTCATGATGTTACGTCTCTTATACAGTATATTCATGGTTTCCTGTGACTTGTATTACATGTCAGTGGTCTTCTGGAACAGAAGCTAACCACAAATTCCAAACCAATGGCCCAGTGACGTGCCTGAAATCACTGTGCTTTGGCAAGTGCTGCCCTTCAGGATGAACGGACATCTCGAGTACTTGGCCAGTAAAGACAGCAAGTGAGATGTAAGAGCAGGGGTGGCGACTCAGGTCTCCTGGCTACATTCCACTCTGGGCTTGTTTGCACAACGTGGCCTCCCTAAAGTCCCCCCCTTAACTGGACAGGGGGGCTGCTGGCACAGAATGGCTGCCAAACGTCACCCTGTGGTGGATGAAGTGGGATCCCTCCCACAAGTGCTTTGGGATTCTTTGGAACAAAAAGCACTACAGGGAAGCAAGTCGTCATTACAATAAATATCTTATCATTCTGTGTCTTCCCTCCATTCTTAGCAGGCCTTCACCATGACTTGGTGCTACTGTATGAGCTCTGAATATGATATACCAAAAATAATTTAAAAATGCAGTTGTCACAGTATGTCTTCATGAACTATTTAAAAATGAATGACAGGATATGCAAAGCATTTGACATGGAGCTGAGTGTGCAGGCGGTTTTTATTTCCTGAATTTGCTCTCTTTAGAAGATCGTATTTTTTGTCCACATAGCACTGGTACAAACCTAGAAGATAAACCTAACAGCTCCTGTTTTCCGATCACTGTGAAAGCAATGGGATTGTGCTTCTCCATGGAGGATAAACACTGATAAATCCTTAGAAACACAGCCCTGGCTTTGTGCTTCAGACCTTAGCATATTCAATTCTCTACAAAACTTCACATTTACTGTTTTAGAAAGGCGTCTGGTAAGGAAGTTGGGAAGTCTTTTTAATAGCGTTCACAAAAATTGTATGTGTTCAGGTTTAGTAAGGTTTTATGATGAGGAGGCAGGGTAGTAATTAAAACCATCAAGCTGTAAAACTCGGCTTTGCCCTGGTCAGCTGCATGAGTAAAAGAGGCGATGCATGTTCCACGAAGAAAAGGTCAGCGCATCCCTCACTCATGCATCACTCTTCCTCTAGGAGGATCAGTGCTGGCCCTATCAGGCTCTGTGAATACAGTTAGCATGCTAATCTCTGCACTTTCCTGAGGTCAGAGTCCTCCGTTTGGCAGGACAGCTCTTCCTCAAGCCGAGCTAGGAGATATCCTGTCGTTGGCCAGTCCCACTGACAGGCGCGCCCGATAAAAATAGACATCACTGCGTCAGAAATCAGAGGAATCAAACATCAGCTCTTTCCATTCATTCCTTTGTTTTCCCTGTCAGTTTTTCTTTTTGCAAACTGAACAGTTTATGTACAGTGAAGGACATGTCCTTCTGTTAAAGAACAAATGCCCTGCTAGATGCCAGATCCTGGAATGAGTGTATGTAAGTGCATTGCAAATGTAAAAACAGTACAGACTAATATAGTCTTACCACTGACTTTCAAAGAGTATAATTAAATAAGCTCAGCAGAGCAGCCTACCGTTAGGTGGGTTGTAATGTTCTGAGGCTTAAGCATTAGTAGGTGAAAATCTTTGATATTTTCTAACACACCACAAGTTACAGGCAGTGTGTATATATTACCTCTTTTCAGATCTCAAAAGATCTTGTAGCAGGGCAATGAAACACCAGTTACACACTAGAGTAGCTGCCCAAGAGATAGAAAACAGAGGTCATTCTGCACCTGCACATCAGCACTGTCTAATAAGCTTGTCCTTGTTTAAAACTCTCCAATAAGGAGATACATTTCAGGTTTCTAAAACAGTAAATGGGGCATTTTGTAGAGAATTAAGTGTGCTAAGGTCTGAAGCACAAAGACAGGGCTGTGTTTCTAAGGATTTATCAGTATTTATCCTCCATGGAGAAGCACAATCCCATTGCTTTCACAGTGAGTGGGAAACAGGAGCTGTTAGGTTGATCTTCTAAGTTTGTATCAGTACTATGGGGAAACAAAAAAGAGATCTTCTAAAGAGAGCAAATTCAAGAAAAAAAAAACAGCCTGCACACTCAGCTCCATGTCAAATGCTTTGTACATCCTGTCTTTCATTTTTAAATAGTTCATGATGAAGTACTGTCACTGCAACTAATTTGAGCCTTTGGGAAAAGTTGTTTCTGAATTAACATCGTCTTGGAAAAAACTGAAAGGCAGCTAGGTAGGTTGCAAAACAGGAAACAGAAAGATGTGTCTCAATGAAAGCTTTGTCACAAACTCAGCTGGTTCCTATATAGGCAAACCCCACAGTTGTAGCTATGGGCTGAGAGAAAGAAGTTAATGATCTGCAGGACAAGATATTCAGATAGGAACCTGCCATCACAGGCACGTAACCCCATGTTTTTGATCGGGATAACCACCTGTTGTAACAGACAAATAAGTTCTGGATCCTTAGATGAAGTTTAAACAAGTGGGTTTATTCCACGCACGGAACAATAAGATCAAAGTATTGTTCGGAATATAGGTACAAAACGTCCAGTTTATATAGCAAACTTCAGACGCAAATTGTTACCTTGTTACCATGGTAATGGGGCGGGGGTCACCTGTGTTGGGACATTCCCAAGACCTTGACCCCTTTTAATGGTCGGTTTCATCTTTCCTTAGTTTGCACTTGGAATTTCTTATCAGTTAACTCCCATCCCTGCCATAACTCAAAGGTGCTTAAGCATGGAATGTCTTGTGTCACAAGAAGTCTTTGTGCAGAAAGAAATCAGTTAACCCCCTTTTCACATCTTATATCTTTCTTCACACCCAAGAATGCACATACTGTTAAGCCCTATTACAAAAAGACCAACCTGGTTGTCTCGGTATCGCAACTCTCTCCAGGTCTGCCTGCGACTGTATGACCACACCTGTTGCTGCCGATCTCCAAGGCTGTCATATTGGAACCAACCTCAGGATGATTGCTCTAACAATTCTGACTATCTTTTAAACTTCTTAAAATCTAAAATACTTCTATCTCTCTGCAACAGTACGGCGTGCTTTTCTCCCTTTTTAATCTGTGCATCCAAAGCAAACAGTAAAAGCTGCTGGTATCCTAAGGCAGAGCCTGTCTTCTGTAAGATGACTACACTGTGATGATACAGCATCTTTTCATCACATGTCTTACTAATAAAAATAGGCTTTTATGTCTTTCCTGTGGGACCTCCCACAGATGCCCACAGATTCCTAGATAAAAAGCCAGCTATTTATTTTGATATGTACAAAAGATATTGCTTCAGGTATCATCTATCCTACTTGTACTAAGAGCTTCTTCACTGTACTGTATTAATGATCTCATGTTTTCTTCGTAACCTGTGAATATTTCTATTAAATTGCAAATTCGAATGTTTCTAGGAATTTGGTATATTTAGAAATACAATAGGAAAATGGATGTGCTGGTAAGTATGGACATGTCTTGTGGGTCACGCTGGCAGATAATAGCTCAGCTGTTTAAGAGCAGAACTGCTGTATGCTCAAGAGAAGCCTGCCTGCAGTTTTCAGCTCAGCTGTCAAATGAGAAGTTTGAGTGACATCTGCTTGGGGTTGTGTCATCAGCTTTATTAAAAGAGCGTGTTAATAGAGAGGGGGGTGGATTCTGTGATTAAATTGCTTCATTCTTATCAGCTGTTATTTTAACAGCATCACACCTAAGCCCTCTTTTTTTCCCTTTTAACATAAGAGCGATTCCTGTCTGATACTTTGGAAAGAGCCTGAGTTTCAGACGTTTCAGAAATCCAGTTTGAAGCCCTCTTTCTGCCTGAGTTTTTGTGGCTTTGCTCTATGGCACTGAAGACATGAAATCGAATTCCACTGCATGTTTCATTGTTTGCTTTAAAATAATAGGACAGCAATAAGCAGCTGAAAACAGGCCTTCAGAGTTATAGCTTTCCAAAGCAAAGAACAAGGACTTATCTTTGTCCTTATCAGCCAGAGTTGTACAGAAAATAAAATGTCCTTGCAGGTGAAATGCAATCGCTTAATTTTAAACCTGTTCACAGTGCGCAGGCCTTCATGGTGCACTCATGCAACAGCACCAGCACACATCCTGCACCTTTCAGAATTTCTCATACAGGACATCCACTTACCTATCAGATCCAGGCACGTTTTAAGGAAGGCTTGTTGATTTTATCTCTCAAGGCAGTGCTGAGAGTAGCAAGTTACATGATGCCATAAAATGAGACGGAAAACCCAGAGGAACAGGCCTCCCTGCTTGCTGACAGACCATTGAGTTAGAAGAATAAACATAATCTGTAAGTATTTAACTAATTTTCAAACTGGAACCAGAGACAAATGGCAGTACCAACATCAGACCCACTCAGCACATTACACTTCATTGTCAATGTGCAGAATCATGCTGCTAACACATTCTTAACTGCGCAGTGATTATTTTTGTTGATTAAGTACATGTGTCAAACTGGTTTTGGAGGCTTTAAAACCTGTCCCACTGGAGATCTCATTTAAACCTAAAGTACACAACAGTCAGATTTGACTATTTCAAAACCTGCAAGAAAGTACTCTTTGCTCATCATTCCTAACTGGACTGAAACAGATCGCGTTGTTTACATTACCAAGGATTTTAAACATGCTGTTGTGCAAGGCAATGAGCTCAAAGCAGCAGAGTGAAATAATAAAAACGCAACTACAACGGAGACGTTACGGCATTTTATGCATCAGCCTCGGTCAGAAAAAGGAAAGAGTTTTCTTCCCCCTTAAGAAATCATCTGCTCTCTGCCCCTCACTCGACCGAACAGCCACAGCACCGCTCTGTCCTCTGCGGCTCTTGAAGATTATGAATGGGGTCTATTACCACAGGCAGGGATGCAAGTATGAAGAAAAAATGAAAATAGAACGGGCTTGCTCTCTTTAATACATTTCTATTATGCTGTAATGATTTCATGTGATAAAAATATCATTAAAAAGATCCTTTTAAGAGGAGTGGAGAAGTGGGCTGGTCAAAACAATTCCCAGGGTGCACCTATATGCATAACAATGATTTTTTTAAATTAATATTCCATGTGCAGTGAAAGGAGGAAAACTACAGCAGATGATAATGCATTGTTTTATAAGAAAGAGGCAAAATAGTATGAGTAATACTTCTAACCCTCCTCAGTTAGAAGGGCCTTCTATGGCTCCATCCATTCATTATCATAAAGCCACTTATTCCAGGTAGGGGTGTATCTGGAAGGAAAGAAGGAAGGAAACCATCCTGGATGTGATATACCGGTCCATAACATGGCTAGCACACAGACACACATGATCCGGCTCACCCGGCCGGCATTTCTTTGGAAGGAGCGAGGACACGGAGGCCAGACTCCACACAGAATGTGCTCCCACCACCACACTTACACCATGAGGTTCTGAAACAGGATCATCACACATGTACTGGATCTACGGCAAGCCAGCGTGCTGACGACCGGAGAATGACGCGCTCTTGGTTCTGGAATTCCGAGGTCTCCTCCAATGCGTTCCGCCACCTCTAATCCTCCACCAGGACTGCAGACGCCATGGGGAACGATCATGAGGAATACAGCGTTAGCACCAAGCCAAGGCCACCAGTGCCAACGGTAATCCGGTTGGTTAGCGTCCATACTGTTGGCAAGCAAGAGACTCCCGCATAAATGAATGAGTGAGTGAGCCAGTGGGCACATCGCGCGGGTCCTTGCCCACTACGCAAATGGCAGCAGCAGGAGGATTTAAAGAACAGTCCCACTGCCGCTGGGGTGCAGCAAGTATATGCCAATACGATTTGTTTTTTTGTTATATTTCCGTGTCTCTTTCTTGCCCTGGCTAATGTCATTGTGGGACTCGGATACAGGAGGAAGAGCCCCTCCGTGCATGCTAGCAAAGCTCCCTTGTAAATAATGCAAGCCCCATTATTAGATAATTGAAAAGTCTTTGCTGGTATGTGTCCAAAAGTGCCGTTTCAGCCTCGCGTGTGTCTGTATGCGAGATCCCTGAGGAGCCAGACAGATTCTCGAATCAGTCACTGGAGAGGCTTTTGTTCACAGGCAATACGATTAAGCTTTGTACAGGGGGTTCTCTAATACAGGTCTGTTTTTAATAAAAGATAACCCCAGTGCTTTCCCTATTATGCTACTGTGTATTGTTTAAAGTGGAGTTGCTGTACAATGCACTGCGCTCATCTGCCACATCCACAGCACATGCCTCAAGAAAAATCCAATAACATATCAGATCACAATGAATGGTGATAAATAAATAATCTAATAAATAAAAGTTCGGCTGACAGCCTAATAAAGATGTCTTCTCCCGCAAGTCTTTCATGCAGCCTGCCTAAAGGACTTAGTCACGGCACACTACATACAAGAAGTCAGTCTTATCTTCAAAGATCATTCAGCCTTTTTTTTCCCCCTTTGCTAAGACAACACAGCAAGCCATCAAAGCACTTCTGCCTGCTACATTTGCCCAACTCCAAACTGTTCAGACTGGAGGAGCAGTTTTTTGCATTCAACCTGCATTACCAGTAGGATCAAAGGAGAGTCTTCTGAAACGCCAGTGGTATTGGTGGGAAGGGGCAGAGATGGAGTAGGCATTTATCTTGGGGAATTTCACGCCGCCTGCTCAAAGCACTGCCTGCTTTCTCTCTGGTGCTTTTCCTACAGAATGCATTTTCACATGTACCATAAAGAAAAGAATGAAACCAACGCAAACATACACACACACAAACAACTATGAACTGAAAAGCTTGTGTAAAAACAAAGGTCGTGAAAAATGATCCCATTTCACCATTGGAATCATCGTTGGTGGAAAAAAGTAAAATCCCAAGAACGAATCAAAATCCCATTCAAACCTGGACAAGAGAAAGGCAGCCGAGAACAGGAAATTGCTGCTTATATGAGTTTCTTGACCCAGTGTAGCATTATCGCTAAATAAATATTCACAAGAGTTTTCAGAGCACAAAGCAATACCCATTCACTAGGATGAACCACATAATGTAACATTTCTGCATTTACAATGGTCAGTAGAGTGCAGCAGTTAATGAAAGTATGCACATGGGTACTATTAACCATTTGCCTTACAACTCAATGTCTGGTGGACATAAACTAGATAAAACTACTGCATGTTCCTTTTAACTTATAAATACCCAGACAACACTATCGCATTAATGTACTCAAGCTTCGTATTACATTCTAGTGTAAGAATCGGAATTCTGCAATTGTTACACCTAGAGAGACGGGTCTACACAGAAGACCCCCCAAAAAGTATCACGAAATTGGATTGTTTTACGATAGCGCAAGTCCTGCCAGTACTAACCGTAGGGAAATCGGGTGAAAATGCATAATCAAACACGTGAATTAACGCATAGATAAAATGAAGCCAACAGGGGCAGCAAACCTCCCACCTTGAGGTTTGGAAAGCGAGGACGGAACTGAGAGACGACACGGTAAAAACTGGATAAAATCCCCTCCCCACCCCGCCTCACGCACCTTTGTGCATACCGGTGAACCGATCTTTCAACACGGTGAGCTCGTAGATCTTGCCGAATTCCTCGAAGAGCGGTCGGAGGTCCTTCTCGTCCAGGTTGCGGGGGATCTGTCCTATGAAAAGCTTGATGGCATCGTGGTCCTTCATGGGAATAGTGGCACAGCTCCCGGAACTGTGGCTTAATCCGTTCACAAGCCCGTTTGTGCCTGCGCTGCCGAGTCCCGAGGTGAGACCCGAGGTGTCAGCCTGCCCGTTTGTTAACGTTGCCATCTTCACCTGGGGTAGCGGTCGTAGCAGAAGTAGTAGAATTAGTAGTCGAAGTAGTAGTGATAGTATAGTTTGCGTGGTAGTAGTCGAATCAGTGGTGCTGTCGTTGGTGTAGAAGTAATATCAGTAGCGGATTAAATAAAAAAGATCGGGTAGTATTATTGTTAATATTGATAGTTTTATTTATATAAATATTTACATATATAAATACATATACTAGCTAGAAAGTAAATAGAGACGTGCGTGTGACTGTCTCTGTGGAGGTGTGTTTCTATATATATGTATAAAAGGGAGAGAATATATCTCTATTTACACCTCCGTTCCCTCGCCCGCTTATCCTGCCTTTTTATTTTTTGCATTGAAGAGACTGTATGGGTGTCCTTTCGGTTTAAACAGACTGGGATGTCTCACAACTCGCATGTGTCAGGGGAGGTAAAGGAAAAAATGATTTGAAATTCAAAAATTTCTTTCTCTCTTCCTCCCCTTCTGCGACTCAGCCTAAAAATGGTATCTTCCGCCCAAGTGCGGAGGTGGGGGGGGGGGACTATAAATTTGAAAAAGCGTCTCTCGGATCCTTTGTGTTCTGGTTTGGGTGTATTTGTGTTATGTTTCTTTTCGCTGCAGGGACCCTCAAATAGATTTATAGCCCCAATAATCATATTTAAATGTGATTTTTTGCTATAAAACTATAATAAACCGTTGTATTATTATTATTATTATTATTATTATTATTATTATTATTATTAATAATAATAATAAGTTAGCCTGTCATTGTTTTGTTTTCAGTCATTCTGAAACAATTCTTCCGTTCAAACGGTCTATTATTGAGAAGAGACGCTGCTTTGGAATTTACGTAATCGTATCAGATCGAAAGGATCAAAAAACCTGCTTGATTTTTGTTTACCTTTGCTCTCTGGCATTTTTCTTTAGCGATTCGGTGGATCCCATTATACGCATTTTGTGTTCGATACTTATTTGTGTTTAGCACTGAGCAGTGACATACGGTGACCATTGTAGACGGACAGTGCGAGATATTTCTTCTAGGGAACCAATAACACTTCTTTATTATAAAACATTTAGCCCCTTTAAAGCATTCGCCGATACATTTTGGTTTGCTATAAGACAGATGAGCCGACGTTACTGCGGACGCCCGCGCTGCTTTGCAACAGTTATGTCCCAGCGAAACAGGTTTATTTGAAGCAGGTCATACTGTAGCCTCTGTTATCTCCGTTTCAGAGCAAAAGCGAAATCTTCTTCGTAAGCCTTAAGCGTGCCAGTTCCCCCGGATAAACCGAATTCAAGGTGGCGATTCACATCAATGTGCATAAATGATTCCGTTTACGCGTGTAATGGGCTCCTCATTTCTTTACAAGCGTGAGTGAAGTCATGTTAAAAAAAAGTGATCTTTAGATTCTACTTTTAACGAGTTTCGAACATGTTTATTTTGTACTGCATTCATCTACAGCAGCACGAAAGATTTTAAGACAAATTCAGCATAATCCAGTTCTGTACTGCTGTTATGGTGGCATTGAAAAACTACGATGTATCAATCAAACGCGAAAACAAATCTTTCCATGTGGACTATATATGAGAACGGTATTAGGTACTGATCCTGAGATTCTATTGCATCGCACTAGCAATTGGGTAAATTTGGGGTGAGTGTTAGATTAACTGAAGGAACACAATTAGGAATTTCAAATACCCACTTTGTTTTCCCTGTGTGCCTTTATAATTTCTGATAAATCATAGCCATGCGATGGAGTGTTGATGTAGGCTGATATTGGAGGCTTCCCCTCAGGACTCTTTCAGGAGAATGACTCGTTCCCTGCTTATTCTTAGATTGTGACCAGTTCTCTATATGTGGAAGAACCTGCAGTTAATGGAAACTGTTTCTTATACACCACCCTTTGACTTTTCCATTCCCAGAGACTAAAAACCTAAGGGTTTGCTACAGTATGTAAAATACCAAAGGAAAAACAATATATGGATTCGTTTTCTCTTCTCATAACATTTTTGATCCGATGTCCTGTGACACTCCATCTGTTTAAAGCAGTCAGCAGGAAGAGATGCAGGATGTTATTGTGAGAAATATGAGTTAGGGGTCTTTCTCTTTGCCATGGCATCATTTACATACAGGTAGATTGCTCTTAACACCATTTATGACTAGGTAAGACAGACAGGTGTATGTGCTCCCAATACATCTGGCTTCCCTTTTGCATTTTATTCTAATCAAGAAAGGGGGTGGTTGAGTCATATCAGTTGCTGCAGTGATGTTTTGAACATGTGGGCTGTTTGTGTGTGTGTGTGGGGGGCTCTTTGTGATGCAGTGGCTGAAGTCTTTTTTTTTCATTACCCTCGCCTGTCTCTTGTCTGGGTGGTTCCATTTGCAGTAGAAAACAAAACCCTTCTGCAGGACAAAAGGAAAGTCTTTTGCTTTGGCTTTTCCTTAAGAGGTTTTCTATTTTTTCCCCTGGCCCTGGATATTCTGTTGGCTGTGCAGTGTGCTGTACAGCACAACTGAGAGGCTTGGCCACAATGACACAGCCTGAGTTGGTTGTTGATGTTAGCCAACACTGTGATGCCCCCCTTCCCCAATTTAGAGTGTGATGCAGTTCGGCAGACAACAATGATAGCGCATTCCTAGGCTGATCTTGTCAGATCTCTGCAGCTAAACAAGGCTGGGCTGGTCCCTACTAGTACAAGGAGCCTTTAAGGAAAACTAGGATGCTGCTGTACAGTGAGTGGAGCTTATGGAACCACAAGTGGCAATCTTCTCTGTGGACCAGAATCACCAAAGCAATATCCCCCCACATCTACTTGGGGACACTCTACAGGAGGGGCCTTCCTTCAGATGGGACATTCAACTGATGTCGTCACTTGGTCGGTAATGATCCCATGGCACTGGAAGTATGGGGGTCTGAACCCCAATATGGGGTTACATTCCAGTCTGCTGTTGAATAATGTGCCAGGTACTGTATGAAGTTCCCCTTTAACATCAACTGGTAAAGCAGATTCTCTCTTCTCTACCAGATCTGCTGTGTGGGGAGACTGCTGGTGCATAAGAGCTGCTGTTCATCAGCAAGGTGGGTCCTGCACTCCAGAGGTGGATGAAGTCGTTCCTCCCTGTACTGTATGTGATGAGCTTTGGGATCCTTTGTGATGAAGAGTGTAAAATACTGTAAATGCAATTTATCATTAATGATATTAATTTACAACCGAGATGTTCTTTAATATGTAGAGGACTAGCTACTACTTACTGTACGAATACAGCAGATACTGACACTACTATTCCACCCTCATAAGACATATGAATAAAGTCATTATAATTCTGAACAGTATAAGGATGCTGTTGTCTCACAGCTCTTGTTTGTGTGTTTAATTCAGGATGGAGTTTACATGTTAAAAGTTTACTCTTCATGTTAAAATGAGTTAATTCCAGGTGGTCCAGATGTCTCACACTTTCCAAATACATGCTGGCTAGGTGACTTGATCCTGGGTGCATTCGTGTGTTTGTCCCTTGTGATGGGCTGTCCCATCCTGGGTGTCGTCTGCTTTCTGTGGCTGCTAGGTGAAATTCTATAGATAAAGATAATTCTATTACTACTGTAGTAGTCTTTTTGGCAATAATGCTTCCATTTTGTGTTTCTCCATGAATGAACAGCATGGTTACTGTCAATATTCAGCAATAGTTTACTTTTCATTTCTGTATATTGTAGTTCCTGTTCAATTGCTCATAATTCATAGACGTATTCAATTCTTTTGACAGCTTAACATTATGAATTGTTCTTATCTTCCAGGTGAAATGGCTGGGCAGGCAGCACAGTCCCATAGGAAAAGTGTCATAAGACATACTGAACTCTACAAAGCCACCCTCATACGCCCTGAATAGACTGCTTTACTGTGATCTGCTGTCCTTGAGGCAAACAGGGTAACTCACCCTCTAGTCTCTGCCTGAATACTAGCATTTCAATGAGTAGTCATTGCGTTTCTATACCTATCTGGAGCTATAGTGGACAGCACCATTTTCCTTCCATATCCATATTTAAAATGAAGCATATTATATTGCAAACAGTGGTAGAAGATTTTAGGAAATACACATGGATCTTTAAAGAAAGGTTTTCCCTACAAGTTGGGCCTAACTAGATTCACCAGTATTACAATGAGCAGCCTTCAGGATGAGTCAGATCTTAGACATAAATCCTTTAGGACAAGAAAGAGAAAACTGCTGGTGGGATGGTTCCATATCTTCAAAGATTTTGTGATCACCTAATAGAACCGCTGTGGTAATGCGGTATTACATATTGCTTTAGAAGGCACTTCTTTAATCACATTATGCATTTAAGAAATTTAACACACACTTTCAGACCCCTTGGGAGCTACTACGGTTCGACTCTGGTTTGGCATAAGGGCATTTACAATGCCAATGAAAATTGTATTTTTTCTGTCCTGGCAGGGCCTCCTTTACTCATTGCAAGGTCTGATGAACCCTTGGTAGCAATTTACCAGCAGGGGGCGCAGTGGCTGGATTGCAGTAAGGCAGCAAGCAAACACAAGAACACCTGCACAGATAGGACTGATATTTCAAAATGGGGTTCAAATTGACACTAGTTTAAGAGTTACAAACTACCCATTTTTTCCTGTGAGTACTGTGTATGGAACCTTCATACTGTACATGCGAAACATTGGGTATACAAATATTAAGGCACTATACTCAAACATGGATGAATATGAAGTGCAAATTATGTCAAGAGAAACATAACATTTAAAAAGATCAACAGCATTTATTGCTTGGGTTTGGGAGCTACTGCAGGATTATATTATAAGGTACAGTAAGTGGAAAGCAGCACACAACCCTTCTCAGTCAACTTTTGTTTTGTCAGGGAACACAAGAAGTAATTTCCTGAACTGAAGGCAACCATGTAAAATCTTAATATATTTTGCTTTCAAATTGTTAGATTTGAGTTCATGTTTGAGCTGAGATATGAATCTGTCCTATAACAGACTCAGCTCTAAAACACATTCACGAAACTTGCGATGTTATTGAACCAACAATTTTTCACAATGTGTACTGTTGTAGTTTTAGACAAAAACTGCTAAAGGATAAGATCACTAGTTGGAAAAAAGATCTTCCATTCAATGGAGTGATGTCATGCAGATGTTTTGCATGCATGAGATTATTGACGGATGCTTCATTCAGGCTGCTAGATAATGACCATTCCAAAGAGCTAGCCATGCTTTCTAAGGTCCTATTAAATGAGGAATTAAAATCCAGTTCAGGCTGAATTTAGGAACTTCAAGAGCAGTTTTGGAAATGGTATGAGCCGTTTACTGTCCATACAGTGACAGTTATAGTGGACATTTAACACAACAGACATTTTAGGTAGGGATCCATGTGTGACAGTAGTGTATTTTGTAGACAGTTTCAGTTCTGGCTGCAGTATCTAGTTGTGAACTTGCAACATATAATTTCACAGTTCAGGGCTTTTCAAGGCTTTTGCTTACTTACTGTTTAATCAGGCACTGGCTCTCTTTTGAGGGTAAAGGATCAATACACCCTGATGGAAAAAGAGACCAGATTCTAATAAACCAACTAATTTGCCTCTGTAATAGCCAGTTACATATCAGGGGTAACAAGATCTTACTGTCAAACTTACTGACAAACTTTGTTTTCCTAATTTATTTTTGTCTTTAAATACCCAAACCATTTAACACACATTCTCTTATTGACTATTATGTATACTTTATGAAGACATACCTATTTGTCCTCATTATTTAGCATCCATAAAATGCTTCTGGGATTTAACCCTAATCTTTCTTAATTAGTAAGGAGTTGTATGTTTTTGCTTAATGGCTAGTTAATGATGCCTGCACTCCATAACCTAGCATGTAAGACAGTTCATTGACTTTGTTTGATTCAGCGAAACACAGAAGTTTCTTGTCCAAGAGGTCCCTTGGGATACACACAGTCTGCCTTCATTATAACCAGGTATTACACTTTATATCAGTAAAAATGCATTTTCAGACGCCCCCTGACCTTTGATTTGAACGTCTTATTGTTTATTGTTACTGCTGTGCTCTAGAAATATGGATGCACTTGTGTGGACAACACACTTGAACCATCATGTCTTACACATATTTTTCATCAATGGTTTCATAAAAAGGAGCTTTCGATGGCTCTCTGATACATATACTGTAGTTCACAGTACATTCCGTACATTTACCATGGCTGCTATTCGACATATTTTGCTTTAAAAGCATCAGGCAGTTTCCACACAACCCTAATCAGTCTGGATAAAGAGGCCATTCTATTTTAGATCAAGTAATTAAATCCTGGAAAGTTAGCCGTGGACGTGTGCAGGTTGTTTGTATGCACCCTCTCACTGAGGCAATTAATGGGTAATTTATAACACAATAGCTTTGCCCGCAGGTAGCCACACTTATTATATTCTCGGCAGCCAAAAGTGGCTGATGAATTGCATTGGGACACTGCTTACCTGCACAAAAAATAGAACACAACGATTCCATCTACAGTACAGCGTGAGGTTTCAAGATCACTTTTTATTTAATGTCCAAGGCCTTAATATATGCAATAACTCCCCATAATACATTTTCGATTGCCCGCTTCGGCGTTAAAAGCTATTCTAATAGGCACGACTGTAAAATCGATTTATTTACGGCAAACATACGTTTAATGCATTTAGACAAATCTTTAGATGTAATAAAATGCATGCCGGCTCACAACACAAGAACTAGTCTAAATGGCAATGGGCAGAACACCGCGGTAACACCTGTGTGTGGTGTAGGGCGTGAACGGAGACCACCGGGCAAGACAGGGGAAAACCGGATTACAATCTAATTCCGCCGCGTCTCATTATTCAAACAACCTTTTTGTTGTTGTTGTTGTTGTTGTTGTTGTTGTTGTTGTTGTTATGGGAACACGTGTCAGGTTCTTTAGCGAGTAAAAGCCTAAACGTACACAAAACAGTATGGTATTTAAAGCAGATTTCAACTTTTAGGGGGAAAAAAAGAAATGCGGTGATACAAAAAAAAAAAGGATTCTAGTATCTCACGTCAACGCACACGTCCCAAGCACAATGTGTTGTTTATGCAGACCGAACAGTGCTTGTTGATGCGTGCATTCTTTACGGAAATTGCAACAATAATCATAGTACGAGGCCCACACTAGAGTACAAAGACGTCTCTGCGCACACACAATCATACAAATAAAACCTTATAGTAATACTGCAGATCAGATCGTCGTTGTCTAGTACCCTGTAAGACCCTCGGCAATAATAATAATAATAATAATAATAATAATAATAATAATAATAATAATAAGCATTCAGTGTCTATTGGAATTTGAAAATGGACCAGAAAGACCTCTGTGTCTAAACGCATCGGAGTTCGAGTCGGGGCTGAGCTGCAGAGCCGCCGCCTCACAGCAACAGGAGCAGAGCGACCCATCTCGGCGCTCTTCAGCGACCGCGGCGCTGTCCGAGGTCCTGCAAGGACTGAGGCAATTTCGGAGAAGGTAAAGACAACTTACAGATGATCAAACCGGTCTCATGGTTGATGCGGTAAAACTCGCAAAAACAAACAGTAGCAGTCGTGAAAGCTCAAATGTGTTAAGATATGAATAATGGTACGAACAGAAAAACCACGCCTGCATTAATACATCCAAGCTAGTATATAAACATAATGTTTTGTACTTATACAGGATACACTTCGTATATACACATACAGTACGTATGTATAAATACACAATGTCCGTATACAGTAATATCAAGATTATACGTAGCGCTACTTAGTCTTGTTCTTTACTGTGTATCTCGATGAAAACTGTCACATTTTTTTATGTGAAGTTCTTCAGCAAAGTGTAAAAGACCAGAGCGACGTGTAAGGGCGCGAATAATTAAAGCGGAGGCGATGCTTGTGCACTCTGAAGCGGGAGAATTTAATGTAAAAACCTTTGCTAAAGAACAGTACAGAATAATCAGACAATGACGAAAACAAACACAAACTGAACACTAAAAGCAAATCTAATTGAGACCCAGGCTCTGTAGTCACCGAGTCTGCTAATGTCCTATCTTTGTTCAGCGGCTTGTAGAAGACAAAAGCAAGAGAGAATTTCTTTTCTTCAGCTCCGCAGCCCTGGGAAATAGCTACTTTAAAGGTTAAATATTGCAAAAGGCGCTTAATCATTTTTAAAGAAAACATATAGTTTTAATGGCATGCTAATTGTCTTATGTTCTGAGCTTTAAGGATTTCTAAGGAAACATAACATTGTATTTAACAAAGAGGCAGTTCTTCAAACAGTTGTGTAAAAATAGCCCCCAGCGTTCCACTTCTAATCAGGAACTACAAAATCTTCCTGCTGTGGAGTGTCTGAATCCATGGGCTCCTCGTGTACAGTACCTGGAGGACAAGGAAGTATTTGTTAACCGACTCTGCTGTCTTTTAAACACCCCATTCAGTCAGCTGGTAATTCACCCAAAAGCATACAGATAATGTATTTTGATCAATAAGCTACTGGCTTTTAAACCGGCATGATTGGCCAATAGGCTTCTTTTGGTTTGTGTCCTTTTTAATGGTCTTGTGAGTGTTTTTAACAATTATATCACTGACTGATATAGACTGCTTCAGAATGCCCCCAAATCAGGACAGTAGTGCAGAAGGGGCCCAGTAAGCTGTCTGTCATTGTGTAGCACAGAGAGTAAAAATGTTTACACTAAGAAGCACAGGGACTGTGCTAAATAAGCTGTGTTAAATAAGTTAATTTACATTGCATTTTACATTTTTTTATTAGTAATCCACCCAATTTTGAATTTTCAATTGTGCCTTTACATCTTGGCTCATACATGTAGCATCAGCCCCCGTATGAGCATAGCGTAATTAATGGAGTACAGTTTCTTTCAATCCACCCATCTATTAAAAGCAAGATATTATAAACACACTATCCAATCTTTAGCAAAGCACAGTAAGGTTGGTTCTAACAGAGGGAGGGGCAAGTCCCTCTCTGATGACAGAGCAAGCCTGCACTGGGATCAAGTACAGTACCTGTACCAGCTCCAAAACAAGGTTTAAAATCAGTTGCATGTTTTCATTTCTGCTCTTTGGGTCTGGTTTCACATCTCATAGCACAGATCTGCATATCTTTAATCCTCCAATTTCAATGTGAAGATTACATGGGTTACTTTTTATGGCATTTAACCACTAATGACAAACTTTTATAACTGTAAACATGACAAAGGAAAACATACAAATTAAACAAACCAGTCTTTGGATTCCACACAAAACGATTAATTTTCAAATTGCAGGTGGTTGGCATTCAGGGAAGTGTGTGCGAGATGGAGAACTGTTTAATAGAAAACACAGGGTACAGAAAACGGAATAACACTTGAATTAGGGTGATGTAATAAGTAGGGATCTGGACTAGGACCACTGCCTTTCTTAATTTATATAAATATTTTGGATTCCAGAATAGTTAGAAACCAGTCACGTTTTCAGATGATACCTAATTAGAAGGATCAGCCATCAGAGGTAGCAACTGAAATTCAAAAAGATTTAGATAAAATTGAAAACAAGACAAACACCTGGCAGATTATGTTTAATGTGGACAAGTGCAGAGTTTTGCATGCAGGTAGCAAAGGTATATATTATAAATACAAAGAAGGAAAGGAAAATAGTTGCATCTTCTAGATAATGTGGGGAAGCAATTAAAAAGCAATCAAAATGGCAATATGTACAGATAAAAGAACATAAATTAAGGGATGTTATATTAAATGATGCACTAATAAGGCCTCATTTATTATTATTATTATTATTATTATTATTATTATTATCCGTAGTGTATTATGCACTAATATGGCCTCATTTAGAATATTGTGTACAATATTGAACACCTATTTATAGAAAGAAATTGCAAGAGAGCTATTAGATATATCCAAATCTTAAGAGAATATCATACGCTGACAGAACTGAAAGACCTGTATTCTAAGAATTCGCAAGTCTCAAGGGTGATGACAAAAGCAGCCCAGATTTCTTCAGAATGGCCAGGGAAGCACAAACCAGAGAGCACAAGTGGAAAATAAGTGGAAGTGCGTTTACAAGTGAGAACAGGAGTTCCCTCTTTGTCCGGTGAGCTGTGGGAGTATTGGACAAGCTGTTGGTGAATCTGATAGCCCGGCATCTTTCAAGAAACAGCTGGATGAGATCCTTGGATCCATTAACCACTAATTACTGATAGTTTCATCTCATCAGTAAACATTCTTTTGTTCTTACACAATATCAACATGCTCTAAAGACCATTGATAAAGCACTATGACCTTCAACATATTCAAAGTTGTTGCATGTGCCTTATTTATTTTTATTTTGCAATTAACTATCATTCTTTGTTCCAAAAAAACCACAAACATTAGATCATTCACATATCTGAGCCCCATGAACTCACTGGGGCTGGGGAATACTGAGGCCATTCTGATTTCTGCGGCATAGAGTGAGATTTCTTTCCTGCATTTCTTTCTGTCCTTCACAGAGATGACCCCCAGCAATACTGCTCCCCATTTACACAGCAGGGTGGACTGGAATAATCAGAGTAAATAAGCACCTTACTGAAGGGGAGGCTCGAGCCTACAGTCCATTCGTTAGGAGTTCAGAGACTTTCCCACTATGCTTTGTTGCCCCCCAAACAGAAGCATTGTATCATTCAGAACTCATGCAATAGGAAATTGACCAAACCAAAAAAGCAGCTGATTATTAGTACTAACTTCACTATTATAGGATGTGTTTTCTGAGCATAAATCGTACAGTACTGTATATCTTTTCCAGCTCCAATGCCATCAAACACAATAGCCAGCTAGAACTGTCACTCTACTGAATACAGTAGCACCCCACTCATATCTGAACAACCTGTGCATTCTTCTTCACTAATGGTACCTCTCTCTGATAACCTGTGTGCTCTTTGGGTATTTATCTTGCAATTCAAACGCATCGATTGTCTTTGCCACTTATTCAAAATGAATTTTCATATCAGTTAAAGCTGTTTCAATGGATTCAAATCTACTGTGAAATTTGTATGCTTGTGTTTGCCACCTCTGAGCTTCATTTGTGACCTTTCATTTAATTCATCACTCGGCAAAAGTCTTAAAAGTCCTCTTATCCCATCATTTTGCATGCAGTAACACACTGGTGCTTTTCTGCATTTTGCAAAGATAAGTGCAATCTAAATAATTTCTGCATCTCAGCGGCTTCCTGGGCTGCTCTTTAAGATTAAGTGATAGGGTGGGTCAGAGTTTTAAAAAAGGTAGCATGAAATGAATGTAATAACAGGACATTACATCTGATCTGATTAGACACAGAGCGCATATTCCTTTAAAACAGTTCTGACACTAGAACGACTCCTTAAGTGTACTGTACCAGATAAGTCAATTGACAACAAATTAGTATTTACAACATGACCTCAAGAGCAGTGTACGTAGCAGGACATTTACTATAGCAATCTGAGCAATGCACCCAGCTCAAGGTAACAAGATCAGCAACCCATCAGCAACCCATGACCTTGCAGGCAATTGTGCAAAGCCCTAACCACTGCTTCACAGGGCTGTCCGGCAAAATACGATTATAGACAATGGAAAGGACTTTCCGTTCATCTACAGCCACCCCATTAAAAAAAGAAGACTGCATAAATCATATTTATTGTATACTTTAGCAACGTTTAAACAACAACAATTAATTATTATTTAATAATAACAATTATTATTATTATAATTATTATGATTATTATAAGGAACACTGTAGAGAACAACATGCTAGGATCTTCCAAAATTCATTCTGATGCTATGGCACATTCCTTTAGGTAAAAGTTTGAGGATTGGATGGGCTGAGTGACCTGTTCATACTGTGATACAAATGATGTCTTTCCTGTCCTTTGGTTAAATACTAGAGATACCTCAACAGTATGTTAGAAAACAGTCATTGGGATGTTTGAGGCACATTTGTGCAGGGCATGATCAGTGTGGAGGCGGAACCCTGGATTAAGGGCAGCGCACTGCCTAAGCAACTACTGCTGCTGACCTGGCTAATTTAGGATGAGCCACATCTGAGGAGGCCTTTTAAGAACACACTGGGCACTCCCCCGGAGAGGAAAGCAAGGGGACAACATTCGAGCAACAGTCCCGGAGGGGATTGTATAGATAGCGTTGAGGTCGAGATTTTGCTACTTTTTCTTTTCTCCTGTCCCTCTGGGATGATTCACTGGGGACAGGTTGAGTTTTTTTTTGTTTTTGTTTTGCTACCTTTCTGCCAGTGTAGACCCTGCTAAATGGATCCCACTGTTACAAGCTGTCTTTCTTTTTCCCCCAGACTGGACCCTCTTAGAAAGGGATAGTCGAGTCTTGTGGTGAGCTTTTTTCTTTTTCCTTTTTTTGGGGTTTTTCGCTAGCCTCACACTGGTGCCTCTGCCCCTCAGACGGGGCATCGACTTTTGCTGTTTGCTGTGGCTCCTACCACTCTCACATTGTCACAAGTACTGTAAAGATCAGTTCTTTCCGGGCCCTATGCGGATGACACAATCCAGAATAGTGAGGAAGGAATTCACTAGGGAAAAGTCATTCAGGAACAGGGATGAACAGGGGGGCGTGTCCATACGGTGCTGGTGATCTGGGGAGGTGTGGCCGAGGCGAACAGTCCAGAATAAATCCAAAAGGGGGAATCCCAAAACGAAAGCAAAAGGTCCAAGGCTGAGAAATCCGTCCAAACAGGAGATTAAAATCAGGTGCCGGGTCGGGACCGGCGGGGGGAACAAGGACAGGAGCAGGAAGTTAAAAACATAACGGAGCCAGGCGCAACCAGGTCCCGGGCTCGCACAATGCGGGGATCAGATGCAGAGCCACGAGTAAGGTAAGCGAAGGCGAACTGAACAGGGGACAAGGTGGCAGGAATGATACAAACGAGGAAGGGCTGGAGCGCCCTGAAGAGGAGGGGTTGCGATCGTGACAAGTACTAATTTCATAACTACAATCTAGTGACTCAGGATGTATTCCATGTCACAGGAAGCAAAAAAAAGTGTTTTCTCAGTGTTAAAAGCGATTAACTCCCCAGTACACTGATTTTAGACATTCATGCTTCTGTGTTACAGGCCAAACATCTGGAAATAGCAGTGATACAGCATCACACTGAATGAGGAAATTATCTTCACTCTAACCTTTGCCATTACCGTATATTGCCGGTATTAATATATTGTCATTTCTGTAAACATGGATGTTTCCTATATACCATTAGCACCGATATATAAAAATGTTAGTTTATGAGCACGTCACTCATTTTGCAGGACATGTTTATAGCTGGGCAGGGTATACATGTATTCTCCTACAACAGCATGAATGTTCTGTAGCCTCTGACCATGACCTCACTGATGTGCCATACTGTACCTCTAGTGACTGGTGTGCCCTGAGAGAGCTTCTCATGCCTCTCTGAAAGTAGCTTTTATCACCGGCAAATCGGTATCCTTAAATCCTTAATTCACGTTAGCAGGCACTCTATAGTATGTATTAAAATAATAAATATCGGTCTGCTTTCTTTTAGCGTTCACTACTTGACAGATGAATTAACTGTAAGATCTGCAGAAAGACTAATTGTTGTGAGACTTTCTGGCACATGAAAGTAACAGCGATAGCAGAAATCTCTTTCTGTCTTTCTCGCGCCTGTTAATTTTAAACCTAATGTTTGAGAGGCTCAGAATTCATTTTCCAGTGTTCTTAGTTCAGTAAGGATGAGGAGATATTGTTGAACGTTACTGCTATTACAGCAGATCATTGATACCGCAAAGGCCATGTTGGCTTGTGAAGAGCTGTTCGAACAGAATTCGTGGTATGACACTGCTTTGAAAATGAGTTGCCGAGTTAGTTACACAACTATCGGAACAGGAAAAATAGGACACTCACATCACATTTTCGCTCAACAGCAATATACAGTAACAGAAATGAATTATCGGGGAGCATAATTAGGTAAATTCCTCTGATCACAGAACACATTTTTCTCTCGCATTGTACTGTATAGAAATAAAGTCAATATTTACAATAATACTATATTTGTGCGTTGATTCAAAGGTAGAGAATGGGAACAGTACACAACCATTTAACAAGTTGACGTGCAAAAGAATCTGATTTAAAATTTCGGATGGCACATTACAGACCCTTCAAAATTATGTGGAAGGGCATTCATTTTCATTGACCGCTTAGTCTGTTTCATGGTCAAGCTGACGCGGTGGCCCATTAATTGAGCATGCCTTTTGACGGTGAAGAAAAGGCGGTACCCGAAGGGGCAGCAGGCGGATTCCTCACAGAAGTCTCCTCAGTCCAGAATCAAACCCAGGGTCCAGGAGCCGTGAGCTGTGAAAACGACCACATCCCCTTACTGCCCCCCGTTATAGGAGAAAACAAGCCTTTGAAAATTTCGAATGGGTTTCTTTATAAATGCTGAAAAGAGAAGAAACACAACGTTTTGGCTGTGGAGCCTTCTTCAGGTGTGTGAAGAAGGTTCCACACATCCAAAGAAGGCTCCGTAGATGAAACGTTGTGTTTCTTTTCTTCTCTTTTCAGCATGGAACAAACCTTTACTTGTTCCTTTGCAGCCTATTCATGCTGACACAGCTCCCTACTTGAACTTCTTTATAATTATTCATACAACATATCAGATTGTCGCCATACGGATGATCGTTAATGCACACTGTCATTCATCACACAGTTACAAATCAAATTTGATTAAATCACTCTTTTAGAAACCTGTTGTTAACGAAGCACCGTTATACACTGTACCATCATTGGGAATTTCCTCTACATACAGTACAGTATGTTCAAACGATCTGGACTGAACTAGATCACATTAGTTCAAAGCATGAGGGAGATACATTTCAGGTGAAAGACTGTGAAATCAGCAATAGCAAGAAATCTGTGTTTTGCCTTTTTGAAGTGTTTTGTTAGAAATCCTCATGTCATTTTATTTGGTCAGAACAGAAATCCTGTTTTAGACAACGGTCTAAACACGTACAATCCTAGAGCCGTATAATTGACACTTAACTACGATTCATTGGTCCTGTGGGCTTCTACATTCTAACATAGCTCTTGTTCCTAACGAGAATATACTGTAACTGCTGTACAAGGCTGATTTCTGTAATTTTGCTTTCATTTAATGCTATAACATTTATTATCTAGGAAACAAACACAATTCCCATTAGAAAACAGCTGTAGATCAACAATCCATATTTATAGCCAAGTAAAGAAATAGTTGTTTTTGTACATTATATCAATCGGGTTTTTTTTCCTTGACCTTTGGTTCTGTATGATACATTGAAAATATAGGATCTCCAGACTGCGTGTTGGAACAAAACAAAGAATATAATCTTGATGAAGCGCATAAAATTAAAACACACAGTTGAGGAAGTTGTTGGATACAGCATCAGTGGGGGAGTTACAACTGCTGACTTATGAGCAAGACAGTGTTTTGGAACAGCTTGCAGTTTCCTTGCTACTGAAACAGATGATCTTCTAAGCAAATTAATCTTGTTTCTTTTACATAAAAAAATAAAGTTCCAAAAACATGATAAATTGCAGTTAAGGAAAAAAACAGTGTTCCATTTTATGGATGATTTTACTTCAGTGATGACTTAATCTTTGTATTTTCAGCCTGTTATTATAAAAATAGAATGGATATATATGCACAACACATACGAAAGGGGACAGGAGATGTTTATTTTTCTCTTCGTTTACAGCTTGTTAGGAGAAACTTTTCTTCTGGGAAGCGTTAGATTGTAACCCCTTGCCATCTTCAGAAAATTGATATAAATGATATTTATATACCATAGTGTGCATCTGCATTATGGGATATATGATATATTTTTCATTACAGATGCCCAGGAAACAAAAAAGCAGTGAATAACCATAATCTATTTAAACGAACTGTGCATTACAGTTTCAATGCATTAGTTTTGAATATCCAGACATTCTTTGAAATATTTTTGTCCATTTTTGTGCTGCATTTAATGTTCACTTTGCACTTAAAATCAGAAGTATGGTGAATTGGTGAATCTATGAACTGGCTACATTACTCTGCTCACCCCCCCACTGATAGCTGGTGTGTGGTGAGCATTCTGGTGCACTATGGCTGCCGTCGCATCATCCAGGTGGGCCTGCACATTGGTGGTGGTGGAGGGGAGTCCCCATGACCTGTAAAGCGCTTTGAGTGGAGTGTCCAGAAAAGCGCTATATGAGTGTAAGCAATTATTAATTATTATTATTATTATTAAATGAAAGTCATAAAGTCTGAAGAAGAACACCACCATCGGTACAGACATGGAACTATGATTGATATGCTTCTTAATGTCTTAATGTCTGAGGGTCTGTGTATTATTTTATCATGGAACACTGTAATTTACTTTAAAAATGGACTTACCAATTATTTCCGACTGGTCCAAATTCTCCTTGCTCTAATGAATTATCTGATAGAAATCTACACCTGCTTTGTTTCAGATGTGATGCATGGTGGTAATAAAATGACTCCTGAATTCTGCCTGCAAGAGTAGAGTTAAGTAAGTGATATGGTATTGAGTTCAGCTGTATCACTTTGTGGCACATTGGAATCCTTAAGTGTAGAGCTTTTTAAGAGCTATTTAAATGTATAACCCCTTTTATTAATCAATTAATTAATCCTGCTTTCTTTAACTTGATGTGCCTTGACCACTCTATGGCCTCACTCCCTGCAGTCTCCACTGATCAAACAGCTCATTGCAGCAGGGACTGTAGCACTGTGTTCTGCGTGCCCTTGGGTCACATTCTAAATACAGAGCATAAGATCAGCCGCATTCACAGTATAGTAGATATTACAAAAAGGCTACATAAGCTCTCTAAGGAGCAAATTAACTTGGTTTTTTGAACTCTTGTCTGCCAGAGGTTTTGAGTTCAGGCCTTAATCACGAAAGCGTATAGATTTTCAAATACTCAGATATATTTTACACACGGTGAAGTATCATTGATTTGAATTCGAGGTGGGCAACAATGCCCATTAAGAAAAACCGGCAAGGAGAGGTTCAGTGCCTACTCACCTGACAGATCAGATGCACCAGGTTACAACTAGCGTTTCGGTCAGGAACTCGTGATGATGATAATAATAATAATAATAATAATAATAATAATAATAATAATAATAATAATAATAATAATAATAATAATATACTGTAGGGTATTTAATAATTTAGAGGATGTTGCATTTTCTGGAAAGTCTGTGTAGAAAGCAGAAAAAAACAATCCTCCACTGAAGTCTGAAACAGGCCAAAGCCGAAAACAAGGTATGCAATCCAAGGAGAAAAAAACAAAACACCAGGATCAGTGAACAGAAAAAAAGAAAATCCAAGAAGCTAAAAGGTAACAAAAAACAATAAAAACAGAAATCAGGATGTTTAAAATAGAGGTAAACAATACTAAACAGCACAAAGGCTGAGAGCAGAGTTTGTATACAGTAGACCTGACGAGGGGAGGCGTGGACACCTACAGTAGGTACACTAGGCCATCAGAGATTGGCTAGAGACGTCTGCTTGGTCTGCGTCTCTGCTGCGCAGCTAGAGCAACAACCAGAGCTTAGGGCGCCCTCTGGTGGTGAGATTTTGGCATCACAATATTTTCTCTTTTCTCAGCATTAAAATGGGATGAAATACTTTGTGGAGTACTGCAGGAATCTGTACACGTACCACTGCTCGTCTTATTTAATATCAGTTGTGTAGATTCTGATAGATTCTGATATAGTTAGTAAACAAGTCAAATTTGCAGATGATATTAAATTAGGAGTATGCAAAAATTTTAGAAGCTGCAAATGAAATTAAAAAAGATTTAGATAAAATTCAAGACGGGTAAACACCTGGCAGATTATATTTAATGGAGACAAAGCAGGGGTTTGTAATACAGGTAATAAGAACATAAATACAAAATGGGAAACTGCAAGAAGAGAGCAATTAAAAAGCAAAAAAAAATTATATGCAGTCAGAAGTGTAGAATTCAAATCGAGGGATGTTGTATTAAAAGGCTATAATGCACTTGTAAGGTCTCATCTAGAGTATTGTGTAAAATTGTGATCAAAGTGTGATTTAAAAGATTTTGCTAATCTTGAATCAGTCCAGGGAATTCTGGGACTTAAGGGAATGGCCTACACTAATGGACTATGAGAGGACCTGATACAATTATTCAAAATCATTAAAATCCTTAAAAGCATTGACAAAGTCACCTCAGTGGATTTCTTCTTGATCTACGGTAAAACACACAACAGACAACATTTAGAACAAAGACCAGGAGGCACTTCTTGCAAAGAACTGTGGGAGTATGGAGCATGTTTAAGAAACAGCTGGATGAGAATCATGTAAGAAATGTTACAAATGACAGTAGGCCATTCCATCAACTGTTTGGCAGAAAGAAACTTATTAATCCAAGGATGTTTTTACTATACATGATCTTATGCATATGCTTTTGAGTTCTTAATTTTTGTAGATTTGATTTTTGGTTGGGGTTTGCAGATTATGTGGAAAAGAAATGTGTATAATGGTCTTGTTCTAGGGTATACCAGAATCAATGTACCTACTATAGAAATACAGGACAATGAGAGCTCGTTCTACCTCATTTTTTTAAACACCCTCATATATTAGAATGATCAATAACAGAGAATTGTATGCACTTTATATGTAACAAATTTAAATTGCCTATTAAAGGCTGAATAGGATGTATTAAAAGTGTCATGTTTCTGTCACATTCCACTGTAATGGCTTTCTGTCTTTTCTGTATTTGTCTTGTTCAGCATTAATGGTTGCTGTCATGTCTATCTCATGCTTTGTAGTAATGACTGCACATCTCTTCATATTGCCACTCAAGGGTCACAAATGACCAAGGCTGGGATTTTCAAATTTCAATCACAAAAGCTGAAGGAGAAAATGAATTCCATCATTGTGCAATCTGCAAAACAGTCTTCAGAATGATGTGTGATTAATGTACAGTAGTGTTCTGACAGGACAGAGAACAGTTCAGAAGAACAAAGTGTCTAAAATCCTGCATTAGTCACCCTTGAAAGTCTGTTTCATGCAGGGTGAAACTCTTCCATCTCCACCTGACTTCAAAACAGCAAAACTGATTCAAACACTCATTGCTGAAAGCGTTGAATACATACAGTAAGCAGAAAAATAACATACACAGAAATTCAGACCTGAAGGTTAAACATTTACCTCTTATTTGTAGCTACTGTTTTCTATTTATTAACCCATTGTCAATTCAGATATTTTCTTATAACACTTTATAAGGAATTTTATCGACACCCTTCTTATAATCTAAATCACCATATCATATGCCCTATACAGTACATGTATGTATTGAAAGAATTCATTTGTCAATTAAGAATTACCTTTTCTAAATCAATGCTGACTATTTCCTAGGATATTATTTATGTATAGTTGATCCTCTACTTTATTTCTAATAATTGTTTCCATAACCTTGCATTTAATTAATTGGGTCAATTTCATCATCCTTGTGGATGAGCAATACATTAGCATTTTTCCAGTCCCTGGGTACTGCCCTTGTCTTGAGTGAGTGTTTGATGAGTTGTGTCTGTAGCTTTTGAATAACATCTGTTGTTTCTTTGAGCACAATTGGTAAGATACTGTATCATGGGCCCTACAGATTTATTAATCCAGAGTGTGGCTAGTACCCGAAACATGTCTGGCTTTTCTATGTTAATACCACATGATACAGAACATTGTCCTTCCACTGCCTGAGGCATGTTGTGGACTTCCTCCTAAGTGATCTCTTCAGTTAAATACTCATTTACTACATCAGTCATTTCGGAAAGCTTCCCATCATTGCCCTGGACACATTTTACTTCCTTCTTAATTGTGGTGCTGCTATAGTACAGAAATAAAATCCTATTATTTATTTTAGGCTTATTTGCAACATTCCTTTAAACTTCTCTCTCGGCCTTTGTAATATCTTTTGGACCTTGTTCTTGGAATTCATTATAATCCAACTCTTTAACTTGAAGCAATTGTTTTTTTAATAGCTTTATAATGCATTTATTTTTACATGTTTTATAAATGATTTCTTTAACCATTTGGGATAGTGTTTTTAACCTTTGGTTAACTTACTCATGGGATAAATACAGTATGTGGTGTTCTTCAAGAAGACTATCAACATCCATCCTCCCCTGATTGCAGATCTAATCTATCGCCTTCTACTTCCCTTAAACTTTGTCTTATTCCTTCAAAGTCCTCTTTCCTAAAATTGCAAACTGCTGTATTGATTTGTGCTCAGTCTGTACAGTTTCAAAGTTTACTTCAAGGCATACCATATTATAATCACCTTCAAGAAAGTTCCTTAAAGTTTCTTAATGCCCACCTCAAAGGCATCTGTCTCACTCTTTTTTAATTGTTTGAAAGGACTAGATCAATACAAGCATTTCCTCCTCAAGGTGCTCTGAAAAGTGGGCAGGAAAGCAGTCATTAACCCTGCCTACCTTTTTGGTTTCTGTTGCTGGCATTTCTATACAGTTCTTCTCACTTATGACAATCCCTTGGGCATGTTGTAACAGTGCACAGGGGGAAAAAAAAACACAACAGCCCAAACCCAGTCACCAAAACAGAAGTTTTAGCTCCTTTGTTTTGAGCTCCGGCCTAACTTCTTCAGGTCTTAACCAAGCTGCTTATTGGCTTCAAAACCAGTGGCTTCTTATTCTTCTTAGTTTCTTCCTGACGTCTTTAACAAAAACACAAGTCTCTCTCCAAGACTTACCCAACTGTTCTTCAAAACACGTCAGACTCACAGTTTCAAGTCCACAGTTCTGCGGGCTGTGGTCGGTTTTTTTTCCTAAGTTGAAAGGAGCACGCAGGGGATCTGGCTTCTGACTGGGTCAGGGGTCACAAGGGATCTGCCTCTGCTCCCTGCTTTTTAAACAGTCATCTGACCAACTGTCATCCAGCCACTGAGGCCTCACAGTGAACTCCATCAGTTTTCAGGAAGGATTTATGTCTACATGGAACAAACTGTGCTGTTTTAACTAAGTCTTGGCTGTTTGTGTGTTTTCTTACCTCATTACAGACATCAGTGAGTGTCATTTCTCTCTTGTCTTAGGTGAGAGTGCAGAGGTTAGTGTCATAAAGCAACCTAGAGTAGCAGTGCACTATTTCAGCCACTTGTTAAACAGAGTTGTCGTGTGTTTTTAGATGAAGAAGATGAAGTAGCTGCTGCATTTACAGCAATAATGACAGCAAGCTTTATAGAATAAGTTAAAATATTACAGAGTTTTATAAGGTATTCTTTATAAAGAACAAGCACATCAAAACTTTTCCAGAATAACCAGAGCAAGTGACAGAGTTAAATACTTTGATGCAGAAAATATTAATGAACATGGTGGAATATTGTTGGGTATTGTACCTTAATTTGTTTTTATTTTTAGCTCCATTGCCAGCTACTGTATATACTGTACAGAATGTATTTATATTCATAAATTGATATTGTTAATGACACCCAGAAATGTTATTATGCTTTTGTTATTTTTATTTTCAGCAACCAAAATGTCCCCGTCTATGGCCAGTGAATCACATAGCTGAGTTACACGAATTTGCAACACAGTGAAGCCAGTTTAATGCAGCAATAAGTTCTGCCATTCGTTCTGAGTGGTTGAATCTGTATTGCATCTCAAGATGGATCAACAGCTAAAACTTTTCAGCATGAAATTAACCTGGACTTGTGTCTATAATATGTATCGGAGTCAGTGCCACTGTACTGTATGTGTAAGTTTTACTGTATGTATATGTATTCACTCTAAAAATGTCTGTGCGGGGCATCATGAGGCAAACAGTAGAGTGATCTGGACCTGTGTAGCTGATATTACTCATACCCAAGTCAAAAACAACACTTGCAACACCAAACCCTAGAGGAATATCCACATCTAGACCAGCGGTCCTCTTGTCCAGTCCTTCTGCCCTAACAACCTGTCTACTGTCATTCTGATCCCCTCATACCATGACCACAAAATCTATGTAACCTCCAGGTCCACTGTTAAATAACCACTGCCACCGACCTCGCCTCCACTAAAGTCACCTTTAGTAGCAGCAGAAGCTGTTGCATCACCTGCAGATACAGTACATACTGTACAGTACCTAACATAACACATACACTGGGTATGGGCCCTCTGGCCAATTTGAGATCACCCAGAAACTCACAGACTTTACAGAAATCTCATAGCAATTTCTCATGGGTTAAAGCTGACTGGCTAACCATTTCAGGGAACATGTCAGAGCAGTCACTATACAAAACTTCTCCAGGCCTATTATTTCAGCTCTCCAAATAGTAATCGCCTTCTATTCTGCATTCGTACCCTTTCCCAGGGATTGAAAAGCAACTATGCAGGAAAATCCTGAGGTTTGGTTTTCTCCTGCCCACAAAGACTGACTAAATCCTTTCAAGTTCCATATTACTAACTTTCACACCTCTCCCCGAAGTTCAGGTGCTATCTTTCTCATAGTGAAAATGTTGTGTACTGTACTCTTTACATTTCATGCAACACAAGCACAATGGAACATAAAACAGTTAGCAACATTGGCATAGCATCATGTGATGAAGCTCCATTACTTTGTTCATCACAGTATTCAATATTTAATAAACATTTTGGAAGTAACAGCAAAACGTACAGTAAGCTTCAGATCACAGTGCTCCTAGAAGAAATGAACAAGAAACATGTACAACTCTATTAATTGTTTATCAGTTTCTGAACCACATGTAAAACATTAAAAACTTTGTTTATGCTTTTACATTAAAAACAGTGTTCACGCACACATCATTTCCATCTTCTAGGTGCAAACAGGAAGCAAATGGCAGACAAGCTATTTTTTCGAGTAGGGAGCTGCGTCAGCATGCATAGGCTGCAAAGGAACAAGTAAAGGTTTATTTTATGCTGAAAAGAAAAGCGACACACATTTTGGCTGTGGAGACTTCTTCAGGTATCTGAAGGCATCACAGCCGAACTGTTGTGTCGCTTTTATTGTTTTTCAGCATGGAACAAGCCTTTACCTGTTACTTTACAAAATATTATGACATACAGAATTTAAATCAAGCTTCAGGATGTTGAAAATCAATCAATACAATTATGTACAGTCTAGAGCTGTGATCATGATGCTGCCCTTTGCCTGCTGGTTTGTGGTCCAGCTCTGAATCACCTGCCTTTAACTGGTCTGCTTAGTTGTTTAGATTTTTTCCTGCATTCTGGCAGTTTTCAAAAACACTCTAAAGCTAAAACGCATTATTTCCAACAACGTCTGCTTGTAGAACTTTAAGCAGTCCTTAAGTGGTGGTGAGTTCATGGTGAAAATGCACAGGTGGGATTGACGGTGTACCAGACTCTCCTGCAACGAGTGTCATTCTGGTCAAGATCTGTCGGGCACATTTGAGCTAACACACCTGAATGAGGGAAGTTCTGAAACTCCGAGACTGGTACAGGGTTGAACTTTTCAAGAACTATAATAATAATAATAATAATAATAATAATAATAATAATAATAAATAATTCCTTACACTTGTATAGCACTTTTCTGAACCCTCCACTCAAAGTGCTGTACTCCTCCCCTCCACCACCACCAATGTGCAGCATTGCAGCATCTGAGCTGAAACCGAACCAAAAGTAGGCCTCAAGTGGAAAATTGAAGTATATTAGTCTGTGATTAAGAAATTAGTCCTAGCAAAACGTAGAGGATACAGGGGTCCCTCAAGAACTGGACTGGAAACCACTGGCCTAGATGAAAGTCACTTTTAAACCAAAACAGATGAAAATCAGAAAAAAGTCAGGAGCAAAGTGACAAGATGAGGAGTACAGTTTTCTTCAGATGACTTTCCTATAGCTTTTTTTTTAATAGTAGGTGTTATTCATACAGGCCTCCAATGTCTTAACTTAATTATATTCAGGTGAATTCAGCGACATAAAGTAACACAAATATCTTTCTGAAATAAACACAGGAACATACTGTAGGGATTTCTTTTAGCCAGCTGGGGAGAGGTCATGCGCTGTAGGGAGCAGATTTTCTTGTGGGGTGCACTGTGTATTTGTTGCACTGTATTTTTGCCAAAAATAGTGATTAGGCTTTCCTAATACCAGTCAGCGAGAACTGCCAGAACAATTGAACTTTAGTGCTCACACCATTAGGAATATAAAACTGTCTAGTGTACTGTGATCTTTATTGGTACAGTGCAATAAAATCTGCTCTATGGAAGCTGATTTAAACTGCTCCTATTAACTTCCCCTGTTCTTTTGTTAAGTATGACTTACTTTTAAGAAGCCAGGCAAAAAGCCGTGCTTTGTAAAACATGGCCTTGATCTAAAATGGAGCCATTGCATTTCAAAGAAATCAAAGAAATCAAAGAAATATGACTATACTGTTTAAGTGAAGTGAAATGCATCAGTGTGGATCAGAAAAACCTCATAATTGTTGGTCTCATTTTGCTTGTCCTCTAGCCGAAGAAAATATTTCAGGTTTCACACTGGTACAGGTGTATTTATTTAAGGTATTAACGTATGTACAGTATTTATTTAAGGTGAAGAAAGTAATACAGAACTAAAAGGCACTGTTTCATGCACTTAAAACACTCAACTAAATACTTTCTTCTTTGAAGTCTTTACTGTTGCACAGACACTGTAGATTGTAGAATGTAGAATGGTTTTGCTAATGCACTTGTATAAAAACACATGACCTCCAAAAAATCCCATATCTCTTTCAAACAATACTTTACCCCTCTTGAAACTTCATATGTGTTCACGGGTCCCCTTTTTTTAAGGTCTTTGGTTTTCAAAAAAACTTCTTCCAGCATACTATAGTGAGCAATATACTCATTGTACAGACACAGTAATGCTATTCCAGTTAAAATTTCATACAAAGTGGGAAACAACGACTTTCTCAAATTATTCCATTTTTTTTCTCGGTGGGCTATGTCGTCACGCCTGCACTTTTGCTGACAGACCCGTTTCCAATTAACAAAAGTAAAAGAAATGGGATTGCAGACAAGCAATTTAATATCTTTCTATACTAGTGTTTTTCATGATGATAAATTACATTTTTACAGAACAGTGGAAGGGACTGAGACATAGTCTTGGAACAGCTTTGGAAAGTTCTTTCAGATCTCAGGTTTCAAAGAAGAGCCCTGGTCTGATTAGCAAAAAAAAAAACCCTGGGATTAAATTTTGGCGTTTTATAAGGAAACAGCAGTTGAAACAACTAGCTGCTACGCTTAATTATCCTTAGCATTTCGGTGAGACTTATATTGATAGAATAATGCGTTATTTCATGTCTCCTGTTTCTCAAAGAGAAGGATATACTGTATCGTCTGGAGTATCTAGACAAGGCTTCATCAAAGATTGAACAAAACCCCCCATTCCCTTTGTTTCATAGTTCCCTTTCACTTCTCTCACTATCACAGAAGCTCCACCGCTCCAGTTGTCAGATTGCTGCACACAGACAAGTGTGCTGGCAAAGCTGGCTGGACAGGCTGTTTGTCAGCTTTCTCTGTGCAGAAATCAAAGGCTGCTTTTTTCTTTGGCAGTGCAGGAACAGAGGAAAATGAAGGACAATGTCACTTCACAGTTATGGGATGCAGTGGGACACGTCCTGCCTCCCCAGCTCTGCATTTCCATAGAACAGCTCCACTTATCAGTGCAGCAGGATTCAGGCTCACCTGTCAGCAGTTTTGCCGCCTGGAAATCCAACAAGAGGCAACCTTGATGGCAGATTAGATTCTCCAGGAGAGGAAGAAATAAATAAATAACTAGAATAAATAAAACACAGGAGGAGTATTATCGGCGCTCGCAGAGTGGGTATCAAAGTAAAGATATACACAAGGGAAACATTAATACAAACACACAGATGCCTGTAAGTATCAGCTCCTTCTGTTTGTCTCTGTCACACCTTTCAATTTAAGGGGCTATTTTAAAACACCCAAGGGGAGGTCAGACTGCGACAGCTGCTTACAATTAATAACCGGGTTTTATGACTGTTTACACCTAATGCCCGTTTTACAAGGCAAAAAGGGCGATGTTAAAAAAGAAATTGCAAAACACAGTTACTGAACAGGCCTGTGAAAAGGATTATAAGTATATATTTTAAGTCTTCAATAAACGTATATGTACACCAACCACATAAGTAGTCATAAAAACCATTTTGTCTAAACTGTCGAAATTTCAGCTGGAAGATGAAAAGTAATTACTGTGTGTTTATTCTTTTAATACTTTCTACTTGTTCATATTCTTCAAATACAGAGTGCTGTATTTGGACATTTGAAGATTTCAACAGAGTCTGCCGTTGAGCAATTCTATGGTAACAATGAAGTCACAATGAAGATGAAGTTTCAAAAGTCTCGTATGGAGATAAAAGTCAAAAGTCATACTGTACTGTACATCTCACAACCATCGAGGAATTCACAGCTTTCAGCTCTGATAATACAACAGCATCCAAAGTGACTTTGTTAAGTACAAGCTTGGCAAACATAAACCCACTTATGAGCCCAAGACATAACAATTAGTTGTGTTGTGAAACAGCAATTCGTAGACTAATCTTGGTGTTTTCAGAATTGCTTTTTTTAAGTACTGTACTGTAGCTGTGTCGATGCTTATAAGAGTAATATCAGAATAAGAGTAAAAATACCTCTGTAAAAAGCAAAAGAGCTTGCAGTGCCAGCTATATTGCTGTATTGTTAAAAAAACAATATAAATAATTGTATTATTGAACATAAAAATAAGAAAATGTCTTACTGTTGTAGGTTTCACGTTACTGTATGTTTAAGTTCCTCTCCCTGTTTGCTGTGATGCTGTGCAAGAAAGACTTAAGAAGACCTGCCACTTTTTTTTAGCTATACTGACATTTCTGAGCAGAATAAAATATTGTCTGATAAATCTGAAGAAACAACTACGATAATCTATTAAATCCTGAAAGCAGAATAGTCATTGATTGACTATTGATGACCTAGACTACAAAGAGAAATGGTATTTAACACTATGTTAATTCTGATATTTTGCATAGAGCACCACTCCTGTGACATTATTTAATACCATGGACAACAGTGACATGAAATGAAGAAGGGTGCGAAATTAAATACAGGGAATGCCCTTCAAAAGAAGATAACACTGCAGATCTATTTTGATTGTTTTATTTATTCATTCCATGTTTGTGTTGTCTGAATTGAATCAAAAAATGGGGAAAAGGTTTTCTCTCATAAAATAGACTTTTGTAACAAAATCTGACCTTGCACAAAGGTAAATTGCTCTCCAAAATAAATTCCAAAATGGTTTTTCTAAATTGAAATCAGAGCATTTGACATCTTTTGTTCATAAGAAATTAATAACTCCATGCTGACTTTGCATCTTGTACAGATAGTTTGTTTCTCTGCCTGTAATTTCATTACCAAAAAGTCATATACTGTACTGTATGTCCTGCAAAATAAACAGATACACAAACAGAAACTGAAAAAAAACACTGTCAGTTTGTGCTGTGTTGCAGCTATCTGAAACATCTAATCACAGCGTGACTACACAGGCAGACGTTAAAATAACTTCATCAACCTACATACATTAACTCCCTCAAAAAGGATACTTCCGTGAATTCAATCTTCACGTCTTCAATAATAAAATAAATGCCACACCAGAATAAATGTGCAGCAATATTTTCTTCAACATTGGAACCAATTGGAACCAATTACTCAGAATGTAATGTTTCTTAATATTTAATTTTATACAGAACTTGGATTAACTACTGTATTTTATTTTGTCTGTCCTTGGCAGACTATTAATTTGGGCGTGTCAGTCGCTTGCCTTACAGACTAGTTTGGCGGTTCTGGTGGTACGTGGTCATTCCACAGCCTGACTTACTAAAAAGGCCCTCTAAGCTTGTAAAACGAGTATGTGGCAGATTTACAGCATGTTTGCATGTGTAACAGGGCTCAGTGCACTGAGTGGGTTACAGAACTGACGTCACCCTCCTCTGAAATCTAGACAATGCTATGTCCGAGGACCTGGTGTTTAGGTTCTGTATGGCACAGTTAGCTCTTATCTGGGCAGTGGCGCTTGCGTGCTTGGAGCAGGGATTGTCATACATGGGCACAAAAACACCACCTCAAGCTTCATCATGCAATAAGACAGCACAACATGTGACACGACCAGTACATCATAAATGACAGTGTTTGAAGTCATACTCCCTATGACTGTCTGCAAATCTGAAGGAGCTGAAGCACGAAGAGAAGGAAACAGGCATAGACCAAAGTGAAGCAAAAAGCTACAGTAGTTTTTGGTGAAATTAAGTCTATGAATTCCTTTTGAAAAGGTGCTTATAAACAACAGACAGGGCATAAGAACACCCAATGAGAGAAAGAAAGTCTAAAATTAGTGACAGTTGTGTTCTTTTTCTTTTCTTTTGTTAGATATTGTCTCTTATTTGTCAGATGGGCTGTGATTAACTTGTTCCCTAATGACACTTGAAGATATCAAAATGTATGTTGTGCCCCTAAGCTTAACTCTAAGCACAACTCCACCTTTCTAAATACACCCTGTTACAGTCCACTTGTGCTCTTGAGGAAAACATCTAATTTTCCATTGAGGAAATGGAAAACAAGTTCCACTGCAGTGTCAGTGTTGCTTTGCTTTGGGGGCAATGTACCTGGAGGAGACCTCCATTTCTAGGGCTCTCAGGTATAACTACACAAATAACTTGTTCTGCTCTTTTTCAGCACACTACCCCTTTGTTTTCACAGAGAACCTCATTTTAATTCTCTGCGGCATGACTAAGTGATCTGCTCCCTAAAGTGCAGGTGTGGAATGTAGCCTGTTCTCCGGTCCCAGTGTAATCGCTATCCCCAGAAGCTGGGCTTGTTTAATCTCACACTCGGTGCCAGGGGCACACATGCCAAGGGTACAGAAAGGAGATAAGAGCAGCAGAGCGAGAGGAGTGCCTGCTGGTGACATCACACTCCCTGAATTAAACATGACAGGAAGTGAGGTGCAGTGCGCTCTTAGCTCAGACTCTCTGACCTGAGCTTCATCTGCTTCCTGCATTGTATCTGAATTCAGTGTTTGTGAAAGCACCTGGAGAGCACTGCCCTCCTGTAATTAGCTTGTCACTTGTCACAGTTTTAAAATCTTATGGGGAGCAACTTTTTAATGACTGGAGGTTAGTTCTACACTAAAAACAAAAGGAACGCTTTGTATACTCTGGACACTCCACTCAAAGCATTTTACAGGTAATGGGGACTCCCCTCCACCACCAATGTGTAGCCCCCATCTGGATGACATGACAGCAGCCATAGTGCACCAGTACACTCCCCACACACCAGCTCTCAGTGGGGAGGAGAACAGAGTGATGTACAGTAAGTAAAGACAAAAGCCAATGGGAAATTTGGCCAGGACACTGGGGTAAAATCCTTTTTTTCAAGAAACACCCTGGGATTTCTAATGACTACAGAGAGTCAGGACCTTGGTTTTTACATCTCATCCGAAGGACTAGTCCTTTTTACAGTATAGTGTCCCCCTCACTATACTGGAGCATGAGGACCCACAATGAGGTCTCCCATTCAGGTACTCAGGCTTACACCTACTGTATGGCAGCTGGCTGTAAGAAAAAAAAGAAAATGGAAAAAAAGGCATTTCAGCATTGTGCAGCCTGACAGGCCTCACAGCTCAAACACTGTGTACTTCTTCTTAGCATTGACAAAACCCTTACTTCTTCCCTTATACAGAGGCACAGAAAGTATTCAGACCCTCCCACAGCTTTCACATCTTATTGTATTAAATCTTGCAGTCATAGACATTGAAGCAGTAATGAGTATTTATTATACACACAACCTACCTTTCCGCGCAAGAAAGAGATCAGTAAATATTGGCACAGTGGTAATACAAGATATTGTTACCTCACAGCACTGGGGCTCTGGGTTCAGTTCTGGCCATTGGGTGCTACCTCTGTAGAGCATCTTTTGCTGTGGCAAGCAAATTAATTTAGGTGTACAAAATGACTTTAACAAGCTACTCAATTAGTGGTTTGGCCCCTGTCTGTGTGAAATAATAATGTGTGAAATGATTTCACAATAAATACAGTGAATATCAAGATAATGATCATGGATAAAGCTGTATAAAGGCATAGATCAGGAAAAAGCTTCACAAGGTTATAAAAATTATAATGACTTTAATCTTTTTGAGCATGGTGAAGTCAATCATTAACAATTAGAAGGCACCCAGACGCTGTCTAGATCAGACTGTTCCTCCAACCTGAAATGGAAGATGGAAGAAAATGTCCACGTGTCAACAGCATCCTGGGCCCTCAAGAAAACAAGGGCTGAAGTAAAAAACATCTTAAATCCTGCATGAGGTCCACAACAAAGCACCTGAGTTATACTGCAAACACGTGACTAAGGGTTTGGTCTGACAAGACAGAATGGGAAGTTACTTGTCTATTTGAAAAGCATTACAAATGGAGCAAACCCAATGCAGTGCACCGCTAAATTAGCACCATCATTACTGTCAGCCGTGGCGATGGCAGCATGATGTTACAGTTCTGCTTCTCATCCGCAAGGGCTTGGCATCTTGTGAAGACTGATGGAAACACAGATGGAGCAAAGTACTGGCCAATCTTCTCATCTAAATCTGCTTCGGATTTAAAAATGGGACAAAACATCACCTTTCAGCAGGACAATGATCCAAAGCACAAAGCCAAAGCTACAGTGGGGTGGCTTAAGTATAAGAGACTGAAAGTCCTTGAGTGGCCCACTCTTGACTTCTGACTTGAATGCTATTAAGGATCCATGAAAAGACTGAAAAACTGCTGCACATCAGCGATCCCCAAACAACCTCAGAGAGCTTGAGCAAATCAGCCGAGAAGAATGAGCAAACAGTGCACCATACTGGTATGCAGAGTTGGTAGAGACTTACCCAAAAAGACTTTTGTCCGTAATTGCTACTTCCACCATATATTTCATTTACAGGCTGGAATACTTAAGCAACCAACATCAGCGATCCCCAAACAACCTCAGAGAGCTTGTTTTTATTTTTTTTTCTTACATTTTCTGCTGCTCATCTTACACTTACAGTAGAAATCACTTAACTGAGCATTCAGATCCCCTCTGCCTCCTGTGTCAGGTTGGTCATGAAAAATGGTGGCCCTTGCCCCCCATTCCCCCATGGGCCTTGATGGTCTAAAAAGGAACCTACCTACCTAACTACCTACCTAATTGAGCATGTAAGTTTTTAATAAAATATCAATTTAAAAATTCACTTGTTTTATAATATAACAGCTTAATTCATAACACAGTGTCCAGTGGGGCCTCACTGCTATAACCTGGCCATCCCCTGCTCTCAGTCTGCTCAGCAGCTCAGCCACTTTCAGCCAGGTGACACCATCTGGGTAGATTTGACATTTGAGGGTGAGTAATTAAGAACTGTGATTGGATGAGGGGATCAATAGCCCTGTCCTCCTATTGATTAACTCCTGCTGTGCTGCCAGTCACATAGTGCTTTTAATCCAGTCTGTGGTACTTCTCTGCCAGCCACACTACACGATGTGGGCACTTTCCCACTTGCAAACGATCAGCTTTCTTCAAATGAAACCTAACCCTAATCACCTTAATCACACACACCCCTTACCTCTCTGAATTTGTCTGGCTTACGGAAAGCAAAAATATACTGAATTGTTGAATTTGTTGAGCAGACTGTCATATGTCCATTTCTATGGGCATCCATGTTCCACTGAGTGATACATAAAACACTCACATCTGTCAAAAGTTACTGACCACCTTGAGAGTCTCAGAGGAATACAAATGCGACATAAACACTTTTCCCAGGAAAATGTATTAATCATCTCAAAAGTTAAAAACATCAGAGGAAATGACTTGGTGCCATATTCAAGGACACCAATTTAACGTTTTGGTAATGTTAGGATGAGAACTGTGTGCTAGATGATGCTTTCTTAGTGCAGAATTTATTTTTAAATAATGTACCTGCTGCATTTCTTTTTTGCCATAGCATACTTTGCTGGTTTTTGGAGGTCACCAAATGAGTCATTGGAAATAGTGAGCCCTTTCAAAGCAAAGGTACTGTGGATCTTACTGAGTGATTGACAGCTATTTTGTAGACACTACAGTGTAGTCTCTGCTATAATCTAACTGTGCGTGCTCAATAAAGAGCTGATTCATCCATTTATAGAACAGTAAACACTGCGACAGCCTCTTATAGAACTTTGAAGAGAAAGTGAGAAAAAACTCTATAGTAGAGAAAATAATTTTAGTGCTACTTGGAGCATCCCTGTTCTTACATATCTTCTCCAGTCAATGGAATAACAAATACCTCTTTTCTTAATTATAATTCTAACTCTTATAGCATTTTTTAATGCTGATATTCACTCATGGGTCTGAATCTGTTTGTCTGTTTTCCCTTCCCCCCCGAGCTTTTAATGAGTTTATTTGAATTAATTGTGCAGTTCGCTGTTGTACATTACCACTGCTTCCAGCTGTTTACTCATTGAGGACTTCCAGTCACCTATAACACTTTGTGTACTCTGTGGCCTCCCAGGATCGTGAGTGAATCTGACTGTATTATAGAAATGGTTGTGGCAGAGTGCAACCTGCAACTGTAATTGAGTGGAGTAAGATAATAGAAAATTGATTAGGATGTGGGGGTATCAGTATAAAAATGTGTTTTTTTAGTACTGGCAGAGGGTTTGGTAGGATAAGTTTGAGTAAATCAGTAGTTAGTCTGTCGGATAAAGATGGTAATGATAATGGTGGTTATTATTGCTTTGTAAGTCTTGTGTATAGAGCTGTGGTTTAATTTAAAGGGATAAATGCCGTCCCAATTTCTCAGACCGGTTATTAAATCTCTGTTACAAAATAATTTAACTGACAGTATCACAAAAGTTCTGAATTAAGCACAGAATTCTGCACTTTGTGAAAGTACTGTATGGCCGCCATGCTGACATGGGTGAGAGCAAGAGTTTAGGTAAATCGAGAGGTGAAGCAGCCCTTCCTGCTCACTAGTTGCTGTATTGACTAATGTGATGTGATGTACAAGTGAATAAGTACAGGTTGTGCAGAAGACATTTCACCATAGGAATGTTCCAATGTGATCTATATGCACATTTAACAAGTATGTTGTATTTGTTGGCAAAAATGTCTCGAAGTCAAGAGCAATATTTCTATTGGATTAAAAGAGACATATTCACAAGTCTGCTTGTTTCCGATGTAATTGGGCTGCTTCGCCCCCGGATGTTTTGTTGCCTCATTTTGAATCACAGACGATGACAGCAATATAGAAATTTAATCTATTACTGTATGTGACGTAAATTGGAGGTTTTACACGTTACTGTGTACACTTTTCTTTCACTGCGGTTTGAAATGCACTAATCAATCCCAATTCTTTCTAACCCTGAAATATAAAAAGTGTTGCAGTTCCCCTTTAAAAAACCTTTAGTTTTTATTTGAGTATTGGATGATCTGCTTCTGCAATGCCTCATTTATTGTATATTGATGTTGACTCTTAAGGAGCGAAGGTCCTTATTAATATTCCAAAATATTTAACCTGTTTTGTATTAGAGGTTCTATCGCAATTCTCTCACTTAGCCTTTCCAATACAGTTTCGGCATGGTATTTCTTTCTTTTTCTGATATTTTCAGAACAGATCCAGGAAGCCACTTATATAACTGGTTTTTAGTCTTGAAATTGTGAAATGTCTCCTATGAATATTGAACATGAAAAGGAAACGTAACTGTGTGAATGCATTGTAGTTATAAAGAAACCAAATGTGTTTTGTAGATGATGCACTGATTATCAATACATTATGTTGACTAGCATTTCTCAGTAGCAGCATTTATCCATGACAGTGGATCAACTGCCAAAGACCCAGGCTATGTTCAAGATCTACATCAGTGACCCATGCTCTGCTTCAAATTTCAGAAACTGTCTTGTGGGATTCTGTTTCCTTCCTTTTGCAGAGCGTAGACAGTTACTGCACAGTATGTGCCAGTTCACTAGTCTGTGAGTCTTAGATGCCAAATGTCATCCCAGCTCATCCTACAAACGTTCAATGGGGTTGATGTCTGACATGGGTATCAACGCCATGACTCATTGTCACCAAACAACAAAACTGGTTATAGCTTTCACTGTTGAGTATCATGGGAATGTGCAGTGTTCTGGTGCAGGATGAGCCTACAGGAAGAGCAGCAGAGGAGGTCCCCACACTTGAATGATGTCATTCTGTAATAAATGGACGCTCCTCCTTAGACCATCACACTGGCTTCCCAGTCATTGGTCTGCAGTACACAAGAGTGTTGTTCTGCATGTTACTGTACATCCATCAGAGTGGTCTACACAACCTTGATTAATTTGTAAAGAGTCTGCCTGAGGTGCTGCTCATATTGCTTTATTCTGCTGATTAACATTGGAGAACACTGCGCCGCTGTGTGACAGTGTCTGGCCTGCCAACGATGACTGTCTTACTACTGTACTTCCTCACAGCTGAGTTGTTGTGACCTGGCGCATCAAATGCAGTGGAGCTGGCATTGAGAAAACAATCACGAAGGTGGAGCACAGTGATGCAAACAGACAAAGCAATCTAAGTATATCACAGTTTGTTATAATGTATTAATCAAAATGATACCAGAAACATTGAATACATTTTTTTCTAAACACGCAATTCATTTTTGGTTATGTTGCCCCTGTTGTCCTCGCTATATCTCTAGCATTTGAAAAGACAAGATTGTTTCGAGCATGTCCTCTTTTTGATGCTCAGACAGACTGCGTAAGAAAACAAACTATATCGACCCTTTGAATTTGAGCTTTGATCCGTTTTTGTTTTTCTGCAATTTCACTAAAAGGTGTGTGTAACTCTATTTTTGATGGTTTTCTGGTGTGCAATCAGGACATGAAGGAAAGGTTCCTGCCATTTTCTAGCAAGCAATACACACAGGGAGCATTTTTGCGTGTCAAAAGACCATGAACACTTTCAAATTAAGTTTAAATTACTAGAGAAATTAAAGCAACACATTATAGTTGATTGACAGGCTGATTTCACCCTCTTAACCCACTTTAATTCACAGAACTGTTGTAGAGGGAGCCTGGCAGAGGAGTTAAAAAGTATGATCTGCTATGGAAGCTGGAAGATAGATAGATAGATCTGTATTTTAATATTCAGAAGGCTTTTTCTAACGTTTCTAAGAAAACATTAATTCTCAGACTACATTCAATAGGCAGTCAGAGAATTGTATGTGTTTAGATTGAGAACTGGTTAATAGATTAAAAGCAGAAAGAACAGATAAGGGAGAAATATTCAGAAGTACTGTAGGCAATGTCATTAATGGAGTACCGCAGGGATCTGTACTAGGACTACTGCTCTCCTTAATTTATATCAATGATCTATATTCTATAGTTAGAACACTAGTTCTAGTACATTAGAAGGATTATCAAATTGTTAAACTGTAGACAAGTGCAAGATTTTGCATGCATGTAGTAAAATGTGAATTATAAATCCAAATTTGGAAATGCAAAGCTGCTTATGAAAAAAAAATTATGAATTTTTATCTTGATCCTTTACATTGTTTATATACTGTATTTTTAAAGTAGAGAATAAATAAAAAAGCACAAAAAAGTGTAGAATTCAAATCAAGAAATGTTATTTTAAAAGGCTATAACACATGCAAAGTCTAGATTATTGTGTACAATTTGATCACCATGTTATAGAAAAGATATTGATGCTCTGGAATCAATTCAGCAAAGAGACATCAGATACATGCAGGAATGCAAGAATATCCTACACTAACAGACTGAAATAGCTGAACATTTTTAGTCATGAACAGAGAAGACTTTGAGGGGTCCATATTCAAGTATTCATAAAAAGAATATAAATGAAATAACTGAAGAGAATCAACAGAAGAAATTTCTATTTCAGTATTGCACTCTGTGAGACTGGCATAGTGACATGAGATCACGAACAGAATGACACTGCTGATCTTTATGGTCATTTGCATGAAAATGGAGTCTGATAAGATATCAGAAGCAAAATGCCAGGCGCCTCTTAATGCTGCATTTCCATGTCATTTTAATCAGCCAGCCTTTGTGCTTTAATTAAGAGAAACTAAAAATAATGCCAGTGAAAAGGGGAAAGGTTTTAACTTGTATCTATCAGCACTTCTTAATTGTCATTTTTCTTTGCCTTTTTGAACACACAAACCCTGCAAAAATCCATTTCCACTTTCCTTGAATGGCACACGGTTTGCAAAGACACATGCAAAAACACATCCACTGCCAACTCCCTCACAAACACTTTTAAATAAATCACTCCATTTAATCCACTGGGAGAGCAAGGAAATGAAACAATATCTGTCACACTTCAATCATATTAATGCCTAATATCCAGTTAATTGATTGGAAAATGTTTTCTACTGTCTACGATGCTCTATTAGTATTTCATTAAAGGGGGTAGTGAATTCATCAGAAATGTGCCCTTTGTAATCTAGTGAAGGAGTCTTGAAATGAAGCACAAAATGAAGTCCTGTAATAGAACCTTTTCTCTGCTTTTTAGTTTGACCAGCGTGTTGATCAACCCCTTTCAGATTCCTAGATGATACTGTTCAAGAAACAAAAATCATTCTTCTCTTTTTTTTTTTGGTTGCGTTTGAACTTGCAGCTTCCGTCTACAACACAAATGACGACGGAGCCCTCTTCCGAGACGCGTGGGAAACCGTGCTTTGATGAAGGCGGTCCTGTGATGGAAGTGAGATCATGTGCTGGACTACAGGTCTGTGATATTCAACATGTTAACATTCAGACGCCACCCCCCCTGGGCCGGACCTGGGCTGACCCTGGGCGAGTGGCTGTGGTCGTGAAGGCAGACAGAAGGGGGGCTGGAAGAGTCTCTGCTCCCTCCGTACTGCTGACTGCGATGACACCGCACACAGATGGGTGCCTTTTGTGTCCTTTAAGAGGTGCAATAAATAATAATAAAATCTGCATGTGTTTACAGCAGGGCAGCATGGCAAGATTGTGAAGGGGAAAAAAAATGCAATAAAAAAGAAGATAACACAAACAGTCTGCTGGAGGCAGAGTTAAGATCTCATTGAAAAATAGCAATAATATACATTGGGAGCACACACACTCACTCTCACATGCACATATATAACCAAGTGACACAGATAATGCATTCAGTGTTTGGAACAACAACAAAAGAAAAGGGATTAGCTTTTGAGAAAGCCTGTTTTTTTTTCTTGCCCCCTCCCCAGAAGCCCCCCAAAATCCATTTATTTTAGATTATAAACCTTTGTGTAAATACGTGCATTAAATGCACAGCTAGTGGAGAAGGGGTTTGAGCAGGGGAAGGGAGGGGGCAAGAGTGGGTGAGGTAAAAGAATACATCAGCTGAACACAGAAGGGATTGAATTCTCTCTCTGATTGCTTTTGAGGGCTTTTCATAAATTTGTCTTTGCAGCAACCCGGGGATAATAAAAGCTTGCGCATAAGAAACGTGCTCCCCAGGTCAAGTTTGCGCCCCCTTCTTCAGTCTCCCCATTTTGGGTCTCCCTCTTCTCCCCTAACCTTTCTAGAGCGACATTGTGAAGTGGAGATTGATGGCCCAGTGGTCATGCAGACTTATTGTAGGAGCTTTGCTGGTACAGTATATTAACAATATAGCTGGGCAGGTTAGAAGAAGAGGGTTTTATTGTGTTTGGTTCAGTATTTACTGTATATATCATGTGTTGGGCTATAGGTTTGTCAAAGGCTGCTGTTAGCAGAGGCTCTAAAGACACTCTGGGTGTCACACATCATTGGACTAGAGTCTCTCTCCATTAAAAACCAAAAGAGAATGTTAATCAATTCAGCCAAAATCATTCATTAATCACTATTTATCAAAAAACAAAACCTTAAATGCTATTATAATTGTATCTTGGGTAATGTTTTATCAAACTCTATTAATTGACAGGAAAAGGGGAGTTTTCCATGCGAGGCTCTCTACAGTATATGTGAAAGACGCTGCAAAGGGGAGTTAGTTTATGCTATGGGTTAATACTTACATGCATAATTCCATAAACTTGTAGGCGTTACGTTCCTAATGTAGATTTGATTTACATGGATAGGAAAAGTTATTTTAAAAAGCAGCCAGTAATATTACTCAGTCAAAACCGGAAATAGTTAGAGTTGCTTATAACTTTTTAAAATAGAAACTGTTAATTATTTGGTATACTGTAGGTACAGTAGTTTCAGTTCAATTGGCACAGTAACAAAATATTCTATAATCCATGTTGTATGCATCCATCAAATAAGTGTGACAATGAAGTTCCAGTGTTCAAACAAAAGCAAAACTCACTCAATGGGATGCAGTTGAATGTTGCTGTCGCATAGCAGTACAGAGACACTTTTTATCTGATGAAAATACTTTTATGTACCTGTAAATGAGCATTATTATAAAATTTTAAATCTATTGCATTTGGACTTTATCTGCAATTTTGTGTTATTTGGAGTAAAATCTTCAGTCAACTTGCTGTCTTTGAATTTCAAAGTTTTGGAATATGACCTCTGTGAATACATATGAAATATATAATATGGATTTTCTTACTGTATGTTTCCAAAGCCACTTTGTTGAAATGAGTGCAAGAGAAATCAGTAAGATACAATTGGAATGACATTTTTGGACCTTAATTTCAAACTGTATTGATCAACCCAGTTTTGAAATATCATCATTTTTGTGTTTTGGGAAATGATTTGTCAGAAATCCTCTATATATACCATATATTTATCAATCCAGAATAACACAGTTAGCTTCTTTCTACTTTAGTTTTATTTCATTACTACCGTACAACATATTTTCATGATCTGCCTTAAAGATGATGAATGACTAAGAAACTACAAGGTTAAGAAAACTGAAATTACAGTGATAAACAGCACATCAAACTCAACTGAAATTTAAAAAATTCACCTTTTATATTAACGAATAAGACAATCAGCTCAAATCTGTTCGGCACACCTGGTGTATTAATGGTTTAAACAGCTTTAGTGAATTTTGCAAGGTTTATTCTTCTGGTCCACTAACTACTTATTGATGTATTTTCAGTTTAAGACTCATATTCCAATTACAATGTAAATTTAATTTTTAATAAGACAAAACAGTGAGGTGCAGTTTGATCAAAAATGTTAATTTTAATCTTGGTGGCACTTCATCACCATTACCAATTATACTAATACCAATTTTGGTTACTTAACACTGTTTCCTTATTCACAGGTGCAGTAATCTTAGAATTTTGAAGGTTGCCTTTAATTGAAAATGCTTTAATAAAACATGCATTGTGCTTCAATGTTCATATAATGCCAGTGAACATTGTATTTCTGATATGGTCAACTGTCATGAAAAAGCAGTTTTCAGCTGCTGCATATTTTCAATCAGTAAAATATTCCTCCCGCTTAATATCTGCATATCAGTGCAAAGCAGCTTATTTTAAATTATAATGTAATACCATTTAATTTAACTATACTTAATATTTTAGCATATTTTTATTATGTTTTAGACATTATTATATGCATGTGGGGTTGCGCTGTGTGTCATCCTAAAAAGTGACAGAGCAAACCATTCCAGAGATGGAGTGTACCAATATGTTATCTTTTTGTACATTGTGCAATTCCTGGCAGTGGGTTACAATACATCTTATTCGATTTCCCTACCTCTGACACCTTCCATATTACACTAAATGTCACCAAAAGCCTTGTAGGAAATCGCTTTCTGTACTCAGATGAAATGAAGAACTGTTTGAACAAGCCATCACCCAAAATACAGCTCCAATCCAAATGCTAGCCATTTTGTAACACTAAGGCAAGGCTTAGGCAATGCTGGGGGGTGGATTCTATTTTTCTTTATACTTACCTCAGAAGCCTTTCTCACTTAATATACTGTATACAGTCTGTCACCTAAGACCCCCACCCATGCTAGAAAAACTATGCTAGTACTGTCATGAAATTGATCAAACTTAAACACACCCAAGACAGGCAATACTTACAAATCAAGTAACTATTTATTCTTGAAAAACAATCTCACTTTTTTTTCCAATAAAAGAAGACAGTTGTCTCAATCCCACACTGGCAAGAGAAAGAGGAAACTGCTAATTACTAAATACTAATTGCTGCAATTACTAAGACTATTAGCGCTGCCTGAAAAGAAGGTCCTGTAAATGGCCAAAATGATTAAACTTTACAATATAAACATAAGAAAAACATCTAAATGACATAATCATTCCGCACAGGGCAGGGAAGTCAGGAGAGGGAGATGCAGTACTATCTCTCTGGCAGTGCAGTTTATGAAGTGAGTCACGACCAATAAAGCTTTAGGCTCCTGCCAGTGAACCGGAGCTCTCCTTCTTAAATATCTAGTTCCCTTCTAGTGAAACAAAACAGATACAGACAAGGAAAGGCAGGATAAGCATCCTCATTACACTGACAACAGTGTTTTATATGGATGCACTTTGACCAAAATCTAGTGAATTAGCTGTCAGCCGTGCTCTACCATGACCTTGGGTGGAGAAAAATGCAAATGAGCATTAATAATCAAAACCAGAATTCTTCTAAATGTGAAATTTCTGACCCTTGTTATGTATTGTCATGTAACCATACAGGGAAGCACTTTCTGTACAAGCCTCAGCTAAAGAATTGATGAGCAAGCCAGGAGGCACCTGAATTATGACTCAGTTTTTGTGAGTAGTTCCAGTGGCGCAATCGGTCAGTGCATGGTACTTATACAGCAGTGCTCAGCAGATTCATGTTGAGGTTGTGAGTTCGAGCCTCACCTGGAGCAGCTTGCTTTACTGTCCGGACAGGAGGATGTTGTTTTGCCGGCCCGAAATAGCTCAGTTGGGAGAGCGTTAGACTGAAGCTCTAAAGGTCCCTGGTTTGATCCCAGGTTTCAACAAAGGAAGGGCAGTCATTCTTCAGGTGGTGCGGTGGCTCTGTGGCTCAGGATCTGCGCCTGTGGCTGGAAGGTTGCTGGTTTGTATCCTGCGGCCTGCAGAGGAATCCTACTATGTGGGGCCCCTGAGCAAGGCCCTTAACCCCAACTGCTCCATGGACGCCGTATAAATGGCTGACCCTGTGCTCTGACCCCCAGCTTCTCTCCCTGCCTGTGTGTCTCATGGAGAGCAAGCTGGGGTATGCGAAAAGACAAATTTCTAATATGAGAAATTGTACTGTATATGGCCAATAATGTGATCTTCTCTTATCTTTTGTGACTGTGAGTAACACAAGGCTAAGGTCATAATGTATGGAATAAAATAACATAAGAAAAACCTGCAAATGAGAGGAGGCTATTTAGGCCATTATTTGCAGTTCATTATTTGCTTTGTACGTTTGACTCAATCTTTACAGATTTAAAACATATATCAAATGTGGCCATAAAATGGTAAGAATTCCATAATGGCTCAATATCATCTGTTATCTTAATTCTGTCTTTGCTGTCTGAAAGACAAGATACATAGGAATATCTCCTCTGTGAGATGCCTTTACAAACTGGGTAAAGAAGCAATAACTCCTTTAAGCCTGATCAATGTCAGCTTCTGTATTGCTCATTTTATGTGTGGAAAACTGAAGTCTCTCAATAGTATCACATCACCTTTTCTAAATATCCTCTGTGAGTCAATAATAAGCAACTTGTGCTCACATTGGCACTAGATGATCAATTCCAAACACTTGTTTTTAAGCCCTTTGAATGTTTATTTTTTCTTTTAACCCATATAGACTCTATATGGCCTCTTATTTCTGTTCTCTAGTTTGTAGATGACTGTTGACAGTACAATCCCGCTACCACTTCTATTAAGCCTGCTTTTCTGAAAAAAAACATTCCTACCTTCACTCTCTTCTTTAGTTATTCCTATGGTGTACAGTAGTTACCTGGTAATGCAGTAGCCATGAGTTCTTGTGCTTTTTTCATAAAGATTACATGGCACCTGTAGACCTCAGAAAACCACCACCAACAATCTGCTCTGTGTTTACAAGATGAATCCTTATGTTTGAGAGTGATATTGCAGAGGAGAGGAGAGATTTTTTCAGTCTGTTACTTTTGCACCTGGGGGATACAGAGGTGCCTCCCAGGTGGGAGTAGTGTAAAGTCTCAAGTGAAGGTGTGAGAAACACACTCCATAATGCTCTTGGCCTTGTTTACATCCCTCTTTTTGGAAAAGATATTCTAGCACCCTCATCAGGCAATGATGGGGAACTGAGCGAGTGCATGATGGGATAGATGGGAACTTGTCTGGGATAGTAGGGAGATATCAGGGGCATTAACTCCTGGGACTTGTAGGGAAGGACAAGGGTTTATGTACATGTTGTGCAGGTGTGACTGGTCCATGTTTCTCCATCCTGATTTGTTTTCTCGGGTTCACACCCTGAAATGCCTGGTTTGTATTAGTCAGGACCCTCGATGTTGACTTCCTATTGCAGTGGCTTTACTCTTGTTGGCTGGTGAGAGCCATCCTTTTAAGTATAGCAATCCCATGTGCTTCTGGTTGATAAAAGAGCACTTCCATTACCACTTGTCTGCGTGATTATTGCCGATGTTACAAAATCTAAGTCAATTTGATTTGCCCCAATTATTTTGCTACTTGTTTTTACTCATTTTCTCAGCCTATTGTGATGGACAGTGCTGATACTGCCAAACCAGCAAGTGAGACACTATGTTCGTACACTTTCAATAAATGACTTACAGAAACGTGTTAAAATAGTTTTATCCTCCTGAAAAAGTTTCCTGAGAAAAAAGTCTGTTAGCCTTGTTTGTAAATGGTGTCACTACATTTACCCAATTTCAGTACTTGTAGTCATTGACAATTTCTGCATGAAAGCAAGAAGTAGGTTGGAGGGGTGTTGCATTTTTCTTAAAATCAATGACCAGTTCCTTCGTTTATAAATATTTAACTTGTGAGAACTCATCACACCAGTTAATAAAATCATTTAGAATGGACCCGTAATGGTTTTCTGGGTCCTTTAATAAACTGACTAGGGCTGTTATATCAGCAGACTTAATAAGACGTCTATTTGTGTATCTGCTCTTACAATTAGTGTACAAACTGTACAAGGGGGGGATACACAGCCCTGATGATAGTTTAGCGAATGTCAGATAACCTGCTCTCTAGTTTCACCTGTTAAGACCGGTGTGTTAAGAAATCTAAGACCCATCTTATCAAGTTACTGTTTAAACCGTCCTGTGAGAGTTTCTGTGCAGTCCAGATACTGGATACATTGCACTTCACAAAGTTGTTTGATTGCTTTTGTGCTTTTTTTGGAATATTGGCCCTTGTTTTCTAACAAGCCCAGTTGTCCCAGTTTGTCATCATATACAGTATGAATAATGTAGTATTCATAAACAATTGAATTAAATTCCAACAGCATAGAGCAAGTGATGTTTTATGTCACAGTATATTTAGTGAGCAAAGCATTACAGTGCATTAAGTGATGATGGCCTTACTCCTGCATTTTTAATGCACACAAATGGGTTTTTTGAAGATATTACTTTTTGAAGTGCTGGTACATGATCATTGCGTTTCTGTTGCATGGCCATAGTGTTTTAATTCAAACATGAGGATTAGATCCTGTTAAGGACTGTGGCAGCCAGGATCCTGTCCCCCTAGCACAAGCACCAATCAGGACTACACTGTGGGGATAGGGAGAGTAGATTTCCACAGGGGCCAGTGAGTGGAGCCCGAATGTCTTTGGAAAGTGGGGAGAAAGCGTAGCACCTGGGAAAAACCCAAGCGACATTTTATACACAGGGCACCCCAGACTGAATTCAAACTCAGGAGCCCAAGAGCTGCGAGGTAGAGAAATCCAGTCTACCAGAGTAAACCAATGAATAGTGTACTTCACATTACATGAACTCAGAACATGATTCATACCTGGAGGACCTTGATCCTATACTTTTCATTAAAAAGCAGATTTTGCTTTCACAGAAGGCAGGTATCATTGAGCACTGCCCAGCCAGCCCATAAATTTAAGGATTAGGCTAAGTAGGGGGACCTCTCTCAATGACAGATCTGTTTCTTTCTAATCCTCTCTATTCATTTGCACATCTCTCTGCTTCTCTCCTGCTCCCGCCTCCTCTCAACTCCTGGCTTTTGTTCTCCCATGCTTTATTAGCTGCTGACTTTCCTCTCTCTCACACCCGAAGAAGGCTCCACTTCCGAAATTTTACGTTTTATTTTCTTCTCTTTTCAGCATGGAACAAACCTTTACTTGTTCCTTTGCAGCCTACGCTTGCTGACACAGCTCCCGACTTGAACTAATATAAGACTTGCATTCAAGAATTCCAAAAACAACCCTGCATACTAAACATAAAACTTCATAAATGGACACTTCTTTTAAAATAGTGTTAAGATGGTGTGGTATGATCTTGAATTTGGCATCTTGATTGCCCGACACATTTACATTTGTTTACTCTGTTTAAAGAAAATAAAAATCTAACCTGAAGGCCTTTCATTCAGATTTCAGATTAGATTATAAAACTACAGAAGAAGAAACGTAGTGATTTTTGACTCAGGCTCCAATTCTGTCCCTCTATCTTACTTGCAAACCAGGGACAGTATTGCCAAGAAACTGTTTTTACTGGATTGCAAACTTCTTGAAAAAATAATGATTTGTCAACAATTGGGATGTGGCAATAATCTCATCAAAGAGCGACACAGCAGTCAACACCCCCGCCACTGAATACGCCCCCCTCCTCCAGATTACCACACCTATGCCAGCTTCGCAGAAGGCTTTCACATCAGCTTCAGCGGGGACACTGCTTGCTTCTGACAGACCACATTCTTATCACACTCCCCCAATCTACTTATCTGATGGAAGCAATAATTTAGCAAATGCTGTGTGTGACAGGAAAGTGTCAGCGAAAGGAGGAACATAATCACATAGCTGCTTTTGTCACGTCCAGGGCACTTCAAACTCTGTTAGAATCATTAGAAACAAGGCTGACTATTACTGTTATGCATCCACACATCCAAATCAATCTGCGCCGTTTTTTTTTCTCCTTTTTGTCATTTATCTTTTTTTTTTTACATCCAGTCTCAGATTTGACTGTTGGTTTTCAGTCTGCATCAGAAATAAGAAAAGCTGAAAAGAATCCATCCTCTTGTTTGGAGTCAATTGATCAGAGAATTGCATCCACTGCCCTCCCACCAGGGTGGCTGAGTGGATTTAAAATGATGATTTCTAGGTTGTGTCTTGTGACCTTCTGTCCTTTGAGTATAGTTTGTAGCCATTAGGCTACTCTGTGCCCCATCTAATTCGACACCATTAAGTGCATGTTCACGAGGAACGACAACGCACAAGATCAAAGTGTAACGAACTGTAGTGGAGCGAATATTTGGCTAAACCTGCTTGGCTGAGGGCCGACATCCTGGCCATAGGCCGAAGAGGTCAGGACCCCCAAAAAGAACCAAGCGGGACCCCAAACCACCAATGCAGAATTAGGAAGGGCCTGGAGAAGGAGAGGAGGTGTGATCTGTGACGCATGGATTGTTGTGTCAGTAGGGCGGTCAGAGTCCCTGTCTGCGTTCTGTATAGGTTTACTGTAGGGAAGTCGGCTTCTGTTGGCCTAGGCGTGTCGCTTATTATGAGTACACATTGAGGTGTTGACGGAAGGGAATTCAAACGGACACGGGGTCTAAATGATGAGAAACTGTGTAGGCTCTTCATAGATGGGATAGGAAATTGCCGCTATTATTGGATTGGATTAGTGGTGCCGGCGTTATCTGGATGGATACGAGCCCGTGTTTGTGATTGTGTCACAGATAAAAAAGCACGGACTTGTCCAATGCGAAAGATGCACCCGAATATGCAAAAGTCGCACGTGAGGAAGAGAGATATCGCATTTGGTATTTATAGCTTTGGGTGGAGGAAGGACAAAGGGAGTGATGGCTAATTACTGACGGCTGGGAATGATTGAGCGTGGTTGTTGTCATCCCTCACGAACTTTCATTCAATAAACTCCATTTATCTTTCACAAAGGATTATGGATATCACATTGGTATATGTTTGATTTTTAAGTGAGAATACTTAAGTACTCTATACTGATTTTATGTGCCATTCAAAATTATTTCTTTATGTCTAAGGCCAGGCTGAGTTATTCCCAAACTAAGCTGAAGCCATGTGCCTTAAACCAGCTTGAAAATACACTTTCTTATCTAGGCCCTGCTATCTTTTTATGGTTAATAGTTTTTCTTATCTTCAATTTTTTCCTGAGACTTGTAACAGATAAAAAAATGTATTTGATCCTTGCAAACAGAGGAAAGTTTAGTGATTATAAACATAGACAACAGCTAGTCAAATGAAGACCGAGCAAAATCAGGTTAAGTACTAAATCTATACATGCAGGCATGTTCTAAAAGGTACAGTTACTAGAGAGTCAGACTTATTTAGTCATCCCTCATTACAGAAATAAGAAAAATAGGCTAATTGCAGAGTAAATGTTAAGTGCTTGTGTGCTTTAAACTCATTTTCCTTCTAAAAACAGGTTCAAAGAGGTTTTAACATATGTTTGGGAGGAGGTTAAATTCTAATCTCACTCATTTCCACTCTCCTGTGAATAAATATCTCACCTTCCGAGCACACCATTGCACGCCTTTTCTCCCACTCACTGTTTGATAATACCAGAGACATAAATCACTCATCCCTCTGAATTATACCAGACTCTACTGTACTCGTCCACAAGGTTCATCGCTTTCGCTAGTATTTTTGGTGGGTTCTGCCTGGAAACCAGCCCCATTCATTCAGGTGTCATGAACAGACCAGAAGGGCCAGTACAATTACATTCAGTACTTCAAATTAGATTCCATCCATTTGTAGACATGCATCAACAAGGGATTCTTCATGACACTGGTTCCAACACCTGTTCCACATCCTGCTAATCAAAGTCTATCATGTATCTTTAGATTGGTGCTCCTCCGTAGCCTACATGCCTTACAGTATATTCAAACTGACTTAATTACCCAAATTCATACAGTATGCACTTAAAGTTGGTCATTGGAGAACTCTTCAGAAATGTTATGGGGTTCCATCAATCTTGTCTGGAGTCCTGTCTGCCCTGATCTTACAGCTCCTGGCCTCAGCCAGGAAAGGCCTCAGCTTCATGACAAATGAACTTCGAATACACTATCCCTATAAAGTATCTCACATCACTGATATAGTTTGCCTGAAATACTGTAATCAGTTTTCTGAGAAGGGTAAATACCTTCAAGCCATGACTGTTTCTGTTCCCATGCTTAATCTAAACAAAAGCACTTTGCAAAGCCTGACAATTTGAACTGGGGATGCTGATGTCTGGTGTACTGTACTACTCACCTGAAAGAGGAGCATATGCACCACCATGCAGACACACTGGTATATCAACCAAACCCCGGTACCTTCCAAATCTGGGTTGCGGCAGAATAAATGCTAGGCAAGGTAAGTCAGTAGAATTTCTCTTGCTTTTTAAGTTTTGTGCTAATCATCAGACAAACGCAGGTGAAAAGAATCAATGTGAAGTTAAGGAAATGAAGATCAAAAAAAGATAAACACAGTATTTGCCAGTCGTGTACATTTTTCTGAAAAAGGGAACATCTCCTTTCTTTATATTGTCCAAGCCTTTTCTCCACCCATGTTGAAGAGCCTCCAGATCTATAGAGTTTCCTCCCTATTCCTTTAGTGTAAGCGAAAGCTGTTCAGATTCTGACAGGTGTGGCAAGTCCGGGACTAGATTTGTAAGTTTAGGGAATAATATTTGTCTTATACAGAGTATTTCTCATAGTGCAGCCAAAAGTGCATCTTTATTTTTGCTTCTCCTAGTGGGAGCACAGCCTGTCCTCTGGACAACCAGGACTGCCTGCATTGTACTGTACTGAAAGCCACCCCGTTTTAATGTATGTCACCCAGTCACTGAGCCTGCAGTTTGTCAGGGTATGTTTCATCTTGCCATTTCGTGACCTGATTCTGAGTTGTGTGTTGCCTTTTTAGTGTCCTGTAGCATTCCTATTTGTGTTACAGTATGTGTGTCCTGTTGGCCATGTGCTGCGATTGTCTTGACTTTGATTTGTGTTGTTTTAATTCTGCTGTGCTGTGGTTGGTTTCATTGAGTGAACTTCTGAACCTGCTGCCTGGCAGGGCTTTTCTCAGGACTCAGCTCTTGGCTTAGCAGGGCCTTTTGGCGGTTGGAGTTTAGGTCACTGCTTGTAACCAATAATTTATTGCTCTCTGCTATATATTGTAGCATCCAGCCCCCAGAAGCAGTCACAGGGAACCTCTGAACCCTGATCTCTTTCCTTTCTACTTTCAGACTCATTTCCCCTCTCCCTGCCTCTATAACTCTTGCTCCAAACCCCCAAACTGAGCAGTTGCAGCTGATTCTCTCTGTGTTTGCCTCTTACCTACCTCTCCTCTTTTTTAGACTAATATGCATGTCTACCAAGAAAAGGACAATAAAAGTAGTGAGCTTCAGTCTCTCTCTCCTGCGTCTCTTCCCACACAGCCATGTCAACAGAAAACTAGGGGGGATCACTGTAATCTTTAATCTTTACTTATTCATGAAACCTTCAGAGATTCAATGAGATTCATTGCAAGGCTGTAGTTTTAAAGGGGAACTGTAATGCAATTTTCATAGCAGTAGCTATTGGTCTAATTTGGCCCTGCACACATTGTTTAGTGTTTTTCTCTGCACATTGAAGATGTGTTTTTACGAATCTCTGTGTGCAGGGCTTCTAATGCTGTGTCTGTCCCATTTATTGTCATCCTGGTCTCGTACTGGTTTGGTTTAAACTTTCAAATATTCTCTTCTAGATTTTTATGGGGGCGGGTTGATATTGTAGAGACTCCTTCTTATAGCGTCGAAAGCCCTGTGCACCTTATCTGTCAGTGTCCTTGCTGCCAGGTTAAAACTCCCACATGAAATGTTTCTCGGACCAAGGCCCCTCCATGATCAGTATGCCTACCTGAACTCCTGAAGGGCGATAAACCTGAGAGAGCCTGAAGCTTCTTTTTTGCTCAACGACAGTTAGGAAGAAGGAATAATCACCATTTCCTACAAAGCTCAATTCTCCATAGCGTATCTTTACGAAACTGAGGGCATCTGGTGAGCAAGGAACCTGTCTATTTAAAGGGGTCGACTGACTGTAACAGAAAGAGGTGGCATCAAAATAAGGGTCGGTAGGAACACTTGATGGACCCACTAAATGTTTTTAGGGAAGGTTGATGCCACTTAAAACATGAGATTGAAAATGATGTTTGAATATACCCTGAATGTGTTTTTTGCTTGTATGGGTATTGCCACACTGGAATACTCTAATGGAGAGCTGAAGGAGTAGAGAAGGTTTCTTTGAGACCCTGGTAAGGAACATTTTGATAGTTCAGGTGTTAAGTACCTGTCAGTGCAGTCAGTATACAGTGGAACAGACCTTAACAGAAAGAGGTCTCTTGAGCTTGTTATTTGACTGCACTAGTGGGGATGGTTTGAATAAGGAATCTTGTACTGTACCTTGCTAACCTACAAAGACTATCATTGATGCCTTGGGCCCAATGCTTGGTGTTCCCTGTTAAAGTATTAGATGAATAAATAAAATTCATCACAACTATAGCTGTATTTCAGAAGCAGATGGTGCTTTAATTATGGTAGTTTAGGACAAGGCAAGAGGATGTTAAGCAATGTTTTTACCCTTCAGGATGCTCCACTGCAGTGTTTCCTCATCCTGGTCCTGGCTTTCCCCTGTGTCTTCTGGATTTCATTACAACTGAGCTTGTAATCAATTGAGCTTATTGAACTCCCACATAAACCAATGTATTGATTTCTAGCTGTTTTCTGCACTCAGGACTGACTCTAAGAAATAATCACCTTTATGTGTGTCAACTCTAAAATGCACAGTTAGAAGAACTCTATTTCAACTTGGTTTGAAATTGTTGCTCCCCTATAGCTTTCTAAACAACTGTAACTGTTTATCAGTTCATAACGTGCAGACACAAGTGGGAATGACACTATCCAGCCCTTTCATAATAATCAATTCTGGTATTGAATGGATGAACTAGTTCAGTTCAGCTAAGACTTTGAAACAATAAGCCTGAGTAAGGGGAGGGTTGAAACCAAGCCTCTGGCACAGGTTTCATGTTAACATCACTCTGTTGTTTAATTACTGAAACAGGTCTAGAAAGCAAACTGATCTGTTAAAGAGCTGGATGAGCTGAACTAAATCAGGCCATTTGGAATAAATACCAGCAGACACAGGAGTCCTCCAGGACCAGAGCTGAGAAATACTGTTCTCTGAATTATTCTCAAATCTTAGACAGACACATTGTGACTGATTCTGCCAATTTATAGTGAAGTCTGGGAACAGAAAAAAAATTAATCAATGTGTATTTATGTTAATCCATTTATTTATTTTTTGTGTTCATCTCAAGTGGGTTTCATGAAGATTCAATGAGATCCATTGCAAGTCTTAAAGGGGAACTGCAGCACAGTTTTATTTTTATATTTTTTTTATTTCGGGGTTAGAAAGAATCAGCATTGATGAGTGCAGTTCAAACCAAATGAAATTAAAATTTACACAGTAACATGTACTGTTAAACCTCCAATTTACATCACAAAATAGATGACATTTCCAGGTATGTGCAGCACCATATTCTGTGATTCAGAATAAGGCAACACAACTTACTGTGATGCGAAGTGGTTCTATTACATTGTAAACAAGCAGGCTTGTGAATACAACTCATCCAATAGAAATATTGCTTGGAGATAGTTTTGCTGATAAATGGAGTTTACTGTACTTGTTAACTCTGCATGTACATCATGTTGGAAACTTTCTGCAGTGAAATATCTGCTGTACACCCTGTACTTATTTGCTCGTACATCGCATTACATTAGTCATTACAGTAACTAGTGAGCAGGAAGGGCAGAATCACATCACAATTCATGGGAACTCTCGTTCTCACCTGTGGCAAGACCAGGGTTTACCGAGATCATGGTGACTTACGGTACTTTCCGAATTTCACACTTTTGTGCTTAATTCAAAATTAGTAATTTTTTTCTATGCCATCAATGAATTTATATTGTTACCAAGATTTAATAACCACTCTGAAAAATCAGAAAAAACTCTTCTCTTCTCACCTAGAAAAACAAATACGAAAGAAAAGAGGTGATATACTGTATAATAGAAATGTTAAGTTCAGGCGAGTCAGAGCTCATAGCGCTCAGTTTCCATGGAAACCATCTGCATTCACATGAGGAGAAATCCTTCCCAGGGTTGTGAAGACTCATTCGGGCCTCTTGTCCCAGTCATCTGCCCCCTGGGTAATCATCCAGGATATTTTAACGCAGATCTGCCTATGGTGTGGTGCTCTGCCATTGAGTTTCCTTTTGTCAAAGGAAGTGCTTGCAGCACCATTAGCCTGCTTCCGAGAAGGACAACCAGCCTGAACTCTGCCAGAGTACTTTTTTTTTAGTTTGTTTTTAATGCCACGCTGCCTGTTGGTACCCCATCTCTCCAGCTGAGCACCAGACCAACGCTAAAATCTTCTGCCTACCCGCCTTGTTCTGACCTGACAGCTGGTCTGGCCTAAAGTCTCGGATCAGCCTTTCTGCTATTACTTATCCTGTTTGGCTATCTCTGCCTGTACAGCTCCAATCCTGTAAGGTAAGATAACTTTATTAGCCACGTACAATTTCTTGCGTTAGGGATTTGTCTTTTGGCATGCCCCAACTTGCTCTCCATGAGACACACAGACAGGGAGAGAAGCTTGGGGTCAGAATGCAGGGTCAGCCATTGTACAAGCCCCTGGAACAGTTGGGGTTAAGGGCATTGCTCAGCGGCCCAGCAGAGAAGAATTTCTCTACCAACCATGGGATTTGAACTGGCAACCTTCCAGCTACACGCAGAGATACTTAGCAACAGAACCACTGCTCCATCCCCTGTTTGGCTATCTCTGGCTGCCTGCACAACTCTGATCCTGTTTGGCTATCTCTGCCAGCTCTGATCACTACTTCTGCCTGCACTGGGATCAAGGACTTGGGTCCCTCAGCCTGGCCAGCACATGGAGATCTATCATCTACAGTACCTACTTACAAGAAAAAATTGAGCCTAAAAAGTGGTCAAGTAAATATGATTAAGTATTATTACTTATGTAATATAAGCAAAAAGGCTTGTTCAAAGATATGGTAATTGCAATTTCCCAAAAATATATTTCCATTTAAAATAATGAAATTTTATTTAACTTATTTTGTACTACTGACAGACTTATAATTATGGAAGACAGACTACATTTCATTGAATATGTTTTTGATAATAGTATCAGAGTGAAAGATGTTGAGACTGTCTTCCTTAATTAAAAAAATGACCATAAAAGCTGAAGTATTGAACACGGAGAAATGAAAAAGCAGACAGATAACTGAACAATTTACCTTCAAAACTGACTTAAAACATTAAACAACAAGGCATGCCTCTCTTTAAGAGCCTGTAGATTTATTCATGCTATTAGAGATTTCATGAGAAACCACTCTGTTCCTCTGTCTTATTCTGAAGTGCTGACAATAAAATGGTTTAATTTCAAATCAGAATTGGAATATATACTATTGGAACCTGTTCTATCTGCTTTCATTTAGAACACAGCTACTGTATGATAAGTTACTGATTCAATGTATTCGTTTACGTATGATATTTAGTGACTATAAGAATTTTTTTTAGCAGATTTTCTCTCTCGCAGGCACTGCCTAACTCCTTGGAAAAGATAGCTCTATGACAGTCATTTAACAAATCTTTAAATTTATCATTAGATTCTAAATAAAAATTCATTTGCTGAAATGTTTAATTTTTATAAGGTCTAGCTGTACAACAGTGCACCTGAGGTAACACAACTATAGTTTTCAAATTTATTGCCTCTCCAAATATATTCCAAAATGGAGATTTAAAACCTATACCAACAGGTTTTACAAAGTATTTTGGAGCCGATACTAGATTCAGTTTTATAAAACATGTGTCATAGAGTGTAAGCAATTCTTTGATTTGAGATGCCAAAAACTATTCACTTTACCTTTGATGCGACTTGTCAGTAGCCTGTGGTTTTCAGTGTAACAGGATATCTTTCTGCTTTTAACTCCATGCCTACCAACATGGTATGTGTTTTGACTGATGGCTCATTGAATGTGTTACCGGGGGGACATGGGCTGTGGGTCATTTGCAGTATCTAAAATTAGTAAAAATAAAGTCAAAAATGACAACAGCTTTTTGTTTCAGCCAAATCACAATGCCAGAGCTAAAAGTATATTGAAATACTGTACAGACAAACCTCACACTTTTCATTTTACCTCATCCTTTGGTGATGCACTATATGAGGCTTTAGTGAATTTTGGTAAGTTAACCAGTATTAATTACATTAATTTTAACTAATATTTTGGGTGGCATAGTGTTAGCATTGCTGTATTGCACCGTTTGGGTTTAATTATTGGGGAGCTATCTGTGTGGAGTTTTTTTATGTTCTTCCTGTGTTAGTTTGGATTTCCTCCCACAGTCCAAAGGCATACTAATTGACTAGAGATACAGTATATGAATTGGCTTTTGGGAAAACAGCCCCTGGTGTAAGTGTGTATGTGTTAGTGTCTGTGTACATCAGATTACAGGAATGCCCTGGGAAGGACTGTTGTCCCATCTGGGGTGTATCCTGCTTTGTGTCCCCTATACTTGCCCCGATAGACTCCGCCTCCCCAGCGACCCAGTACCTAATGAAGTGGTTCGAATTTCTTAAATTCATGGATGAACAATAAGTATTTTATTAAAGATTCCACAGTCATGCAAGGAATCATACTGTGCTATGCCATGCCACTTGATTATTAAGAATTGATCACATGTAAATAGCACCTTTCTGGACACTCCACTCAAAGTGCTTTACAGGCATTTGCAAAGCACTCCCCTCCACCAATCTGTAGAGCCCAACTGGGTGATACGATGGGAGCCAAAGTGCACTCATAAGGTCATCACACATCAACTTTCACAATGCTATGGATCACTGAGATCAATTCTCAATCAATGAGAACAGAGTAATGAAGCCAATTCATAGATGGGGATTCTGAGGAGGCTATGACTGGTAAAGGTCAGGAGAGAGATTTGGGCAAGACACTGGTGTAGTACCTGTCTCCCACCCAAGCACTGTCCATGCTTAGACATGCTTGGCTTCAAGTGAGTGACAGTTTTGAGTTGCTGGGTGATATACTGTAGGTGCTGGTTGATATAATGCAGTACACAATTTATCTAACTATTTAAATACTTCAAAGCCTTCTCAAATTTGTATGTCCTGTTTTCCCAATGTAATACCATAGTCCTTATTTTTTTCAGAATTGTAATTATGTTATAGGTGTAACAGGCATAATTGTAATAGAGTACAGTCTGTCATTTTCTCATCAGATTAATACATTAATACATTGATACATCAATCATGTATCAATGATGTAAATAAATATGTAATAAATAAACATATATAAGGAAGAAAACATTTTCAGCAGAAACACACATTTACACCGATAATGAATTGTATTAATCTTCAACCGTTGCCATTTAAAAATGAAAGCTTAGTCTTTGAATTGTTGTACTGTTTGATGAGGAAGTCACATTTTCTGGATGTACACAACAATGCAAACACAAAATCTTTCCTCCCCTGGAAGTGGAAATGCATTAAAAACTGAGAACAGCAGGCACTTTTTTACCCAACGAACTGTGGGAGTCTGGAGCAAGCTACCCAGCCATGTACTGTAGTTACTGTACCTCGGCCTCTTTCAAGAAATAGCCACCTGATACTTGGATCAATGAGCTACAAAATACCAGCTGGGTCAAATGGGCCGAAAGGCCTCCTCCTGCTTGTAACCTTTCTTATGCTCTTACTCACCTGATTCTGGAATCCCATATCAAGTTTGAAGAGGAGAGGAAGGAGAAACCACTTGTGTCATTGCCACTAATGTATTGTATTCTCCCCTTCCCCCCTCTCCAGGAGCTGACTAAGACTGCAGCCCTGCCTCAGCCCCTGTGTTATTGTCCAAGAGCTCATATACTGTTCAACTTCAAATGACTAGAGCCACCGAATCATGCAGTCTTGGGGAATTTTTCTGTGATAAATCTGGCCTGGCTTTCGCTGGCTCCCCAGGAACAATTCTGATCACTGGGTACTTAGCTCTGCAAACCCCCTGGAGGCGGGAGGGAAGTGAAGGCGTTCATTTCCCATTCAAATGTCAAGGCTGGCTTCAGAGTCTGGCCTTGAGTGTCTCTGTCTCCACTGTCCCATTGGTTACAAGTTTTGATCCCGGCAATGTGATGCCTGGGGAGGGGTCCTTCTGTCTGATGTACAGTGCTTTGGTCAGTGCTCCTGCCTCCTGCTCAATGGGCCGTGGAGCCTCCCACTATAACTACGACGTATAGGCTCCATGAGGGCTGTCATGACTTTTTATGGATGTTCTGTCAGACAGTGGTTTCCCGGTGAATTGATAGCCAAGGTTACAGTGCAGGGTTGAGTAGAGTTTGGTATTCAATAGCTTATATTTTAAGTTGTTTTCTTGTAATGCATAAAGGGAGTGGGAATTAAATGAGCTGTAGCCCTTTCACATGGGCTACAGGATCATCTCTCTCAGTCAATTTGATGGCCACAAAGGCAAAAGGTTGGTTGAATTTAATTTGCCCTACTGGTATATTCTGCACTCAGTCTATAAATATAGAGGTCACATTATATACATTTTAAGAACACATTTTTCAGCATGCATAAATTACTGCATATTTTCTTTTAATTTTCATGTAAATGAATTGCTAAATTCACAAGGCCTTGATATGTAAATGAGAACACCTCAGAAAACTGATATTGGTGCATTAAAAAGACGTCATGGGGTTTATCTGCATACATCTTATGCCAATGTCAGCACTACAAGAGGCAAGGATGGTAACAAAGGGTGATCTGATCTGATCAATCACAGATTCTCTGAGGACCTGTGTTTTAATTATATAAAAAGAGAGCAGAGACTTATGTGACCAGACTTAGTAAGAAACATCAATTATAGTGAATGCCTACCATATGAGTTCATTTCTAGAATGTACAGTAAATATGGCAATTTCCCAACAAAGGAATTTGCAGCGTGCATGTTCCTTTAAAGCTAACACAACACTAGTGCCGGCAGGAGGATATACTGTAGGTAAGCCTTTACAGACACTCACAGTGGTCATATTGAGCAGATGCGACTGCCATTGTTTGGGGAGAATGTTCCTTGTGGTCCCATTATTATGTGTACCTAAGGTCATTGCTCCTTGGTGAGGTTTTGATGACACAGTTGTTTGAATAAGCCAACTTCTCAAAAACCTTTGAACAACCACCCTCAAATAAGCTGACCCTTGCATGACCACTGAAGTGCACCGCCACAGAAAACACAATTCATCTTCATTCATCCTGTTCTTCTCACTTGGCAATTCTGTAATCTCAGCAACACCCTTAGAGATAAGTAACATTAGTTCGCTCGCTGACTTTATCCTTTTTTGTTGAAGGTATCAGTGCACGCTTCCAATTAATAATTCTGAAATGAATGTGTCTTTCATTTTGACATTTACATATTTGTGTCACACATCTGCATAATGTAATGGGACACCTCCAGTAATGCATTTTTGCAACTCCTCAAAAGTATTATGACGTGTTCCAAACAAGCTTACACCAGACAATTAGGAAGCATGATTGTACGGATGAGAGACTAATGAAGTGAGACTGGAGCAAATGCTCGCATTATTTGATCACTGACCAACTTTATTTAAAATATGTGTATTGGGTCAATAAAAATGAGACACTGCATACTATATGAAGAAAAGTAACCATATACAGTACAAATAATGGAAACCAATGCGTTACAAAGCAGTAAAAGGAAAGATTCGAATACTAGAATAATGTTTTAGGAAAAGTACAGGCTTTTGAGAAGAAGAAAAAATACCAAGACTTTATATTAATATAGCAGTCATCATAATTGGGATAAAGCTGAAATTTTCAGATTTCATGGGAGCTGATACACTTTCAAGCCTTAGTAATTTCTGTTCTTTACAATGAAGCTTTGAAGACTTGATATGGTAGTTGGATCAATAAGTAATTCACAGCTGGAAGAAACTTTGGTAGAACAAATAGCTTTTTAGTTTCAGCTTTATACAGTATGTTATTTTGGAGGCAACAGCAACAGGATGTTATGTTTTGTGTTTATTATTATAACTACTCCATCTTGGCCTACCCAGATGTCACTTTAAACCTCATATTTGGTTCAAAATTGAATAGCATGTATTTAAACAGGACTTGGCCTAAAGACCATGTCACACTAAATCTTACACGACAGCCCTGGCTCCCAATTCTATATTGTTATACGTATGTTAGACTTGCAATCACATTATACCTTACAATCCTATGACCACATAACATTCCAAGAGTTGGACTGCAAACTGTAGCACATAGGTCATTTGTTTTTTGACGCTTGCAAAATATGCCACATATCAATATATGCATTTTACAACCACGTCTTCCAATCCAGGGTCACAGGGGAGCCAGAGTCTACCTTAGAAAGGAAATGCGTGAGGCAGGGTATACCCTATATGGGATGCTAGTCAATTGCAGGGCATACAGACACCAGCATGCACCAGCACTTGCACCAGGGCCAATTTTTTCCAAAGCCAATTAACCAACTACTATGTCTTTGGGCTGTGGGAGGAAACCCACATGAACACAGAGAGAATGTGCAAATTCCACACAGATTGCATCCCTGGTCCAGAACTGAACCCAGGGTCCCAGCGTGCAAATCAGCTATGCCAACCACTGCACCATCAAAGCTGCTTTAGACTTTATAAGATGTTTATATAGTTCTGGGTCCTGGGGTTGATTGCAAACTGTAGAGTTGTGGAGTTTGCAAGCTCTCCACAGGGTTTTTTTGTTTCCTCACATTGTCCCTGTGTGCGCCCCACGATGGACTCGCAGTTCGTCAATGGCATGATCAGCCTTTGTGTCTTTGTGTAGTAATTTTGATTGCATGCAATTGCATTTGCTGATGTTTCTGAGTTGTCATGAAATTCACCATTAAACGTGCTATGAATAAATGGCTTTCTGATAATAGATATATGCATGTTTTATGCAGTATTTTCACACAACTTTGTTAAGTCCATGTAAAATATATGTAAATTCCTTCAAAACAACACTGTTCCACTAACCAATTAATGGAGGCACTCACATTCCAGATTATGAATAGAAAAGTGACTTCAATAGTTCGGTCAAACCCCAGTTAAGGTAGAAAAGCTTTATTAACTCACCTGGCTGAGGACAATAACAACCTGACCATACGAAGGGAACTGTTGGACCCCCATCATCCCTTTTGCTGAAGAATGAGCCAGGGAGCTGTAATGGGGAAGAGGGGTGGAGGGAGGGATGTGAAAGTAATATGTGCAAGAAAGCAAGTAGCAGTACACATCTAGGTAAGGACACAGAAGTGGGCAAGTTTAGGGTTTGACCTCTTTGCAGACCTTTGTTTAAAATTCTATTTGACAATGTGCTAATGTTTTAAACAGTATAAAATAATCAGAGCTGACATGGCTTGTATTGAAGACAGCGCCTCTCCTAACCCAAGACCTCTGTGCTGAGGCATGTAGGAAGACACTCAATGGAATCAGAGTAATTAATCATTTTAACTACTGTTCTTGGTCTTCAGGACAAAGCAACGCATAGTGTAAAACCAATAATTCCAGTAATCAATCTGGAACTTACTGCTGAACAAATTCAATGGGTAAATGTGAAGCGAATGAAACCCCTATTGAGGAACATGAATTAGCAAGTCTGCTCAATAAGCCACCTGTAACCTACAGCTGTCTCTCTGCTTCTCAATCCAAGATCGTGCTCCATAAATCTACATACAGTAGCCTTGAAACAGGTGGAGATGAAGAAAGGATGAAGTGGACCTACAGTATGTGCTCCTGCTGTCTGCCCCATGACTCAGATTCCCCCACAAAACATTAAACAACAACTCTCAGGCTTCTAGACATTGATAAAATAATGGCAGTTGATATTTTCTGTGATTGCTCATGTTACAAGTGTGAGAAATCACACATATTGTAGGGAAGGAGAAACAATATAATCCCAATAGTTCAGGGTTTGCCAGAGGTCCAGTCTTGACTGATGTCCCATGCCTGATAATGTATTGACCTTGGTATTGCTATGGGTTAGTGAGGGAAATGGCTGGGGACTGATCAATCTTAATTAACTTCAGCTACCCCCAGAGCAGGTGCCCAGTGAGGCTACTCTTAAACTGTAGGTTAAACAGATCAGCAGCACGAGAACAGAAGATTGATTGCGAATGCAAGGACCACCTTTTGTTTATTTTCAGTTCTTGAAGCATTCCTTTGACTCGGCTTTATCGTCCGTACTGTGCCTTGCTAGAGTGGGTACACCAGCGTCTTCCACACTCAATCCTGAGGGTGCATTCATTTGTACATGTGCTGAAAGGGGAAGTAGACTGATAAGAGGATGCTCATTCTTTTTCAGTGCTCTCCACAGTGGTGTGATCAGTGAGACCAAGAGAGGAAAGTGACTTGAGATATGCTAAATTAGGGAGCCAGTATCAGAGAAAAAAAACAAAATCTCTCCCTTTGTGTTTTCAGTGTCCATCAATTGTACCACTTTATGATATTTCTTCATTGCAGAGGAATTATTTTTCTAACCACTAGTATTGTTACTATTTATTGAAAGCAGAAACCACAGGATTAAAGCATATGCCACTTGCCAATGTGACTTAAAGTGTATGCAAACTCTGCATGTGATATGAAATATAGACATGAATGCAGTTAACACCAAACCCTCCATCACTGGAGGAGGGCAGTCCCCCTCCCTCTGCTTTGGTTTCTAGGCTGTACTTTCAGTAAACAGAAGTATGATTAAAAGTTGATCAGACATCTACATACAACAGAATCCTGCAGGCCATCTTGAAGTAGGTTTGCCTAGAAGGCAGCATCACAAGCAGACAACATCGCACATTTCCAGAAGAAAAAACAAATGGCAGTGAAAAAAAAACAACTTTAACTTCTGATGACAGCAGTCCATTTCAGGATTTTCAGAAGAGCAAAGTGCTTTCGCTTAATCAGGTAAATAGAAATATACGATCAGCTGCACTTTAGAAAATGCCAAGAAAATGATTGTTTCTTGTAACGGTGAGGTATTTTTAGCAGTTCTTGGATTCCAGCTTTCATTAAATGAGCCAGGACCTCCATAAAGGTGACTGAATAAACCAACTGGTTCGAATTAACAAAAAATTGAAGGAAATGTCCTCTTAGCACATCCTTAACAGCAATAGCAGGAAACTAAGAAAAAACAGCAAACTTCTAGTAATTGTTAAAATTGTGCCCCTCTATGCATCTTGATTTACTCATAAAGTCATATTCTTTTCTTCTTTCAAACTTTGCATCTACCTTTGCCAGTGAAAAGAGTAAGTACCTAAAATAATTAAAGTTCCAAACAATATGTGCAAATGAATTTGCAAAACCTACAGTGCAACAGGAACCAGTATAGTGATTTGGAATGAGGTTCAGTGCTGTATTCAGTTTTCATTAGAATCAAACTCAGACAGGCATGATGACATTTCCAATGACTGGGAATTTTACAAGTAGGAGAACAGTTCGACTAATACTTACACTGTATGCAATCAGAAACCAGCTGCCAAACATCATACCTGTAATAACAGCATCAAAGCACAAACTTAACGCTTGTAAAACAAGTACTCAATCCTACTCTATCACCTAGCTCAGCACCTTGGCAATGAACAGAATCAATATTAGGGAAATTTAATGCTGGGACATACAGTATGATGAAGAGTGTCCAAGAGGGTGTGAATCAAAAAGATGATGCTGTGATTGTATGGCTCTCTAGTTAAATGACTGCACACAGTTCTAGTCTCCACATTGAAAAAACATAATGAGGGCAGGATCTTTTAAAACTTGCCTGTTTTAAAAGATGCTGGATGATGTGGTACTGGATGCCATTTTAAAGATGCTGGATGATGTACAGTAGGACAATTATGAGGAGTTGCAAGCTAAACATCCCGTTCTAATCATTAGGTTTTCATGTCTTTATGTTGAAATAATATTGAAAACAATGTGGCAGAAAATTTGTTATTAACATGGCTAAATTAGATTTTTAAATTATTTCCTTCCTCAATGCTAATATATTTTACTGTTCTATGATTGCATTTCTCTTTGCTATCAAACCAGCAGCAGCTCATGGTGTCCCTGCCTTGCTCTGGGCTCCTGGAGAATTTGCAGTCCTCCACTTTGTTTTGCACATTTTTATTCATTAGGATGCAGATGGACTCATGTGGGTTGAATGAATTTTCTGATTCAGCGCACAGTCTTCTCTGCCTTCATTTGCACTGCTTCCCACCTATTATTCACAATGCTAACGATTTATCCTGCATTATGAGAAATCTTTACTAATGACACTTTATAGCTGCATTTTTTTGCAATTAAAATTAACCTTGTGCAAAAATCTACACATTTAATTAAAAGAAGCCCTGGCTTTTTTACACTGTGCATGCATCAAATGTAAAAGGCTGAAAAAATATTAAGAACAAAGAGCCGGAAAAATGTTGGGTAGGTATCTACTGGCATCTTGAATAAGTGCCCATAGATTGTTCATGTAAATGTTTATATAATTGAAACATGCAATTTAAATGCACATTTTAACAAACACTGTTTTTTTAAAACAAGCCTCTGATCTGAGCTTTTACCAGGGTACCAAGAGTTGAAATGCATGTAAACAGTCTTGTGTTTTACAGCTTGTTTGCATAACGTAAGACAAGATTAAGTGGTTGGCGCATTTTAGGACAGTGTTTTTAATCATTTTGAAATTTTCACAAGAAAAACATGATTTCTCTCTCCTGACTGTATCCATCCATCCATTTTCTAAATGCTTCATCCTATTTAGGGTCACTGAGGTGCCAGAGCCTGTCATAGCAAGCAATATACACAAGGCACGGTACACCCTGGGTGGGAAGCCAGCTCATCACAGGGAACACATATACTGTACTTGGGCCAATTTTCCTGGGAAGTCAAACAGCCTACCTGCATAACTGCAGAACCCATAGAAAGCCCACACAAACATGAGGAGAACATAAAAAAACTCCATGAATATCGCAACCCAGGTCTGGAATTGGACCCACGGTCCCAGGGTAATAAGTAAGCAATGCTAACCATTGCACCACCCTCTCCTGAGTCTTGTTTAGAAATTTGTTATGTATTAGGGAATATTTGCTATTACCTGGAGGTTCATAGTTCATGATTTTAGTCTTAACCTTAGCTGTACATCATGCAATCTAACTGAAACCAAATACAAATATTCCATCCCTCACAGGCAGATTCTTCCTCAAAGGAAATTAATGGCATGAGGTCTAAAAGGAGAATTCATATGGTTCCTTTGATAACAAAATCAAAGAACCCACCAATCAATCAATGTTTTTCTTTACAGGTGAAATCGGACATTTAAAAAAATATACTGTAATAACATAGTACAATGTGCAGATACAGTGTCATTAAATGGTTATCTTGACGTGGAACCCCAAGGAAATACTACACTCACAGCAGCAACAATAATAACCATCATTTTTATTATTTAAAGTCCTTGGAGGGAATTTGTATTTGTATTTTGAATAATTGAATTATTCACCTCCTGTAGCTGCTTATGTGTTGCAAAATTTATGATCATACCGTATCACTGTGTTGTTCGCCTAGTGGATGTTGAAGATTCTAGTTCATCTGTTTACTTCTGTTGTCAAGGACAATAGGACAATAGGTTATTTTAGTTTACATTCTACAGTTTTCACCATTAGAACAGTCAGACCAGAGGGCAGGCCTCAGCCATGAATTTGGTACTGTAGCTGCCAGGAGCCTGCCTTATTGTGGAAAACCAGAAACAGCTGAGCCAGCAGTGTGTGACTGCTGTTGTGTGAGTAACACAGCTGTATTTGTGCAGCAGGGAGGCTGCTCAGAGGAGCATACTGTGGACTTTGGTGACTTTTTGTAGCCTTATGAGGACCTGAAATTCAAAGAAAAGGGGAAAGCTGTCAGTCTCTATAAGGGTTAGTACTAAGAACCTTTTGGAAAAGTAAACAAGTAAGAATACATTACACAATGTTTCAGCTGGGGAAACTTTCTAGGATGTGTAGAAAGAGAAGGAAAGGGTCTTTACTCCTGCCCTCTCCCTCTCCTTACAAACCTGAAGGACACTCCACAACTGAAATGGTGTGTGGTTTAACTCTCTTTTTCTGCTTGTCAGAGTTGAAAGAAAAACCTACCTCCTCCTGTATGCTTGCATGCTGACTCAGCTCCTGGTTCCAACCTCTAAGGAACACACTATTTCACTGATTATTTTTACACACAAGACATTAATCTCTATTAACTTTAATTTTTAATTTTATTGTTTGGGCTCTCAGGTTACTGTGTTCTTTCATTTAAATAAAAGTCCTCTTCAGCTTTACTCGAAAGCTTCTCTGTTTGATCTATTATGCTTCAAAATTAATTTATTCTTGAAATTATAATATTACAATACAGAGACAGCATAAAACAGAACAGGTCACTACTTCTTGCGTTTAACGCTTTTCAGTATTTGAAAGTAATTATACTGTACATTGCTACAGTATGCACCCTTAGACAATTTTTGATCAATACAGACTTAAGAGAACAACATAAAGTAAAATGACTTTTTGGCTGCTTTCAAAAATTATGGTATTGTCTTATGTGACAAGTGTAAATTTTCACATCTTGCCTGGAATATGGCTTGGGTATCAAAAGTAAAAAAATGTTTTCGGATATACAGCACTGGAGATATAGTACATCAATAAATTAACATGGATAAACTCATAGATCTAATTTAGAAATATATGTTGCACACCTGAATTAAAGTTTTGAAAATCACACTGTAGAAATAGTGCTGCCTGAAGTGTATTTTTATCTCATTTCTATTTATTTTTTTTCCTGACAGAGCAGAGTATTTGGATTTCTGAGTGAGTGGAGCAGAGTATTCAGTGTCTAGATGTGTTTCTGTATTGAGCTCAATATAAGAGCCCAATGAGGATGCCCTGTAGACCAAGCTACTGGGCTCAGTTCCCAGACCCTTGAGATACAAAGGCATGACTAATCTTATCAGAACTGAGCAGAGCCACAAGAACAAACTGGGGGATACTGGGAGTTCTAAGTCGGGTCTCTCAACCCAGAGAATACAACTGCTTAATCCATTTTAGGGCTTCATAGAGTCTGCCACCACCCTCCATATGAGGACACACTACAGCCCATTACAAAGGAAACATAGTTCTTCTTGTTAATTAACAGCACAATGATTAAAACAATTTTTCATTTGGTTTAGTGTCTCTAGTGAATATCTGCCCATTATCTAGGACTGTGGATTATTGTGTGCCTATCTGATTAGTTATGCTTGACCACACAATTTGCAATTGATTTGCTTGGATTGGAATGTTAGATGAAAGTAACAATGGGCTGTAGGAACAATAGGCTGTACCTGAATGGTTGGTATTTGTATGAGAGATAAACATACACATACAGTATTCTCACCTCCATGGTCTGTCTGACAGTGGAAGTTTCACAGCATTGCTCTACAATACCAACAACTGTTCTGTTTTTATTGATGAACACTCCATAAGATTTGAAGGGGAATAATAACTGTTTACTAGAGAAAACCTGGAAAACACCACGTTGTGTTACCTGCACAGCTTACGGCATTCTTCCTCTGCTCATGCACCAACTAATATTCTTACAATGCCTTTTGGAGATTCATAACGAATGTAACAAATTCCATATTAATTACACGTTTTACTAAAATGACAAATGTTTCACAGGATAAACTGGGACAAAATACAGTACACATGAAATATATAATAAATGTTTCAAATGTCAATGTGCATGTACTCCAACTACTCTACTGCTCTGTACAGTGTTTTTATCTTTCAATAAGATTTTATTTTTCAGTCAGGCAGTATTTTGATATATGTGAATTTTTCAGGGTCTGCTACAGTAGATTGTTAACATACAGTAGCAACTAAGCAAACCCAGAAGTAATAGTAATTGTAGATGCACCAGTAACTTATAGTACCTTTAAGTACCTGCAGGGAAACACAGGAAAAGAAAATTATTTCTGGGTGTCCCCCAAAAGTACTGGGACGCCCTGGTTGAAACTATTATATTTGGTTTATATTAAACAAGTTGTATTTGTGATTACGAGGTTAATATGAATGATAAGTATAATATACTATTCTTTCAATTTCTTGGACATTGTCTTGCGTTATGTGTGATCAAATTAAAAGACAAATACTTTGTGATCAACCCAATGATTTATTTAGGGTTGTTGCCACTCTGTATGATGAAGTGCTGCCCAATGGGTGTAGAAGGAGTTTTTTTTTATAGCAGGCAAGAAAATGTTTCTGTAAACTTCAGAATTCATTATGTTGCTGCAATCATTAGGTACAGTACGTCAATACAGGTTAGTGGGCCCATTTCAGAGGTGCCTTGCATGCCCAGGCCATGATATTACCGCCACCACGATCTTTTATGAGTTGGTTTTGTTCAAGAATTGGCTGGATGAATGGTTTCTTCTTATTTACCTCCTTTTTTCTTATGTTATTATGCTTTAGTAATGTGTAAATTAAATGCACCACAATTTAATCCATACAATGTTCATTACACTAGTTTACACCTAACATCACATTAGTTCAGGAATTTCTGTAATCAAAATGGCAATTGGATGTTTATACTTTTACTGTGCATCGTTCTGAGGTTTTATTATAAGTACATAAAAAATGCATAGTTAATTCTGTATATTAAAATAACAGTGGGTTTATGTGTTGCCTAGTCTTCAGAATTGATTTTTCCTAAAGCAGGCAAGATGAATGTGTAATTCCTTACCTACAAAGATGATGGATGCTTTTGTTTTTCAGTAATGTTTAAAGATGGCACCAAGTAACCCACATCTCACTTTCACACGAGCGGCAAAACGTAATACAGCAAAAATTCCTAATGATTTATAACTGCTTATTCCATCTTCTTTGCTTTAGAATAGGACCTGCAAAGTTTTTGTTGGTGACATTTGGGTTATGAATAGGATCTTTATGAATGTAAATGCAATCTCCACATGAGAATAGGAGCGGAATAATTAGTGACTAACAACCTCGGCCTGAATACAGTATATGTAAGAAAAAGTGTAATAACCTTGCAAAGCCTTATTTGGTGCTTGTAAGTAATTTCTCTGGAGCTCGTTACTTCAAAGTAAAGGAATTATAATTGCCTAAAAGCTGATGCTTAAAGTGAAGTTTAACTGAATTCTCAAAAAAAGAGGGCCAGAAAGAGAGTGCAGAAAGTAAATTACTGCTGCATCATGCTGTCCAGCCCAGTGAATAAGCATTGTGTGCTTCACTGTGTCACTAAATTACCTCCTTGCTACATTTCCCATCATTCATCTTTAGGAAATCTCTTTATAACAAGTTACTTCTGCACTGGGCACCTGCAAAAACTTGTGAAACAACAGCTTCAGTAGGAAAACTACCACCATATAAAGTAGAATACAGTACAATTAATTTGAATAAGTACCCAGTTACTTGTCCTTTCTGCATTTTAACATTTCTCTCCCCTTTTCAGTTTTTTTTCCCTTATTTTTCTCGCAGTGATAGCGCTTTTTTTTAGTATTAGGCACCTTACAGGTTGTCTTCTTTAAACTCCCATGAGTCTGATGAGCTATCATCAGAGAAATGATCAGCAATCTGCAGTGTGATTCACCGAAGCGCTCAGAGCAGAATCAGGCACCACTAAGAGCTATTCCTGGGGTTGTTTTTACTTCTCATTAAGAGAAAAGGGCTTCAACTGCCAAGTGAATGCGAATCAACCGTGATAAATTCCTACATGCATTACTCTCCCCAGTGTGCGCACACACACAACTGATAGGGGAGTTCAGAGATTTGCTAATAAGACACAGGACTAATAACAAATTAGGCTGTCCGTAAATTTGCAATCAGCTTCAAGAGGTGGTAGCACTTGAAGGTTAATTGGAATTGGTTCCCAGTAAATGTCAACGACAATGAAAGCTGCGATTGACTTAAAAACAGTCCAAAATCCTTAGCAAGCCTCCTGAAGACCTGTCATGATTGGTGACACTCCTATTACATGACTGAGAGGGAAAATATTCTTCCATCAAAGAAGAAATGCAGAACCTAAAATTGGAAAAACACTGAATTGAAAACAAAGCTCTTTATAATTATTAGGCTTAATTATAACTTTTAAAATTAACTTTTCTATTTTAAAGGCTTTTTTTCCGACCTGCAGTCGAAAATGTAAATTCGTCTTTAGTGGAAAGTTACTTCATTTCGTAGTGCCACACACATTTACCTAGCAAAGCAAAAGATATACATGTACAGTATGATGTAGTCAACAGAGAGTTATTCTTCATATTGTGCAACCTCACTTTCAACTCCAGAATGCACAGCCTATTAAAGGGAGTTCCCCTTGAATAGTAATAATAATAATAATAATAATAATAATAATAATAATAATAATAATAATAGAGTTGAGTTTTGTGACATAGAAATGCATATACACTAAAAATGCTCAAATTTTGCTTCAGTATACCAACATTTCTGCATATGATACAAATTAAAAACTGATTGATTGGAAATGTTAAAGTAATAGGGAAGGATAATTCTGCTCTAAAAAAAAGAATATGCACAAGGTTTCAAGCCTTTTTCCATTGTGTCATTAAACAGTAGCTGTATACACCTACTGTATGTTTTAGTGTCCCAACTTTTAAGAATTCCAGCGGGGACAAAATCTGGAATTACTCATTTTACAGCATTGTTTTAACCTTTATGCAATTAATCTTTTTTAAAATAAGAAAACGTGGCATAGGATTTTGAAGTGAAATAATAACCACTGCAGCAAACTGCAGTAAAGAGACGACAACAATATTCTGTTTATATTTTATTTGCTACCATTGCTAGCATCCAAGCAGCACTTGGGCCCTGAGTTCAATCCTGGACCTGTCCCTAGTCCAAAGAAAAGTATTATTATTATTATTATTATTATTATTATTATTATTATTATTATTATTATTATTATTATGTGAAGAATACTGATAGTCTTTGAGCTGCTTCTTTTTCACTTTTTAATCTTGACACAGAAGCTAACTATCCTATTTCAATTCTGGAGACTTTGAAATTCTCAATCTCAAAATCAGCTTCTAAACTGCATCTGCCAGTTAACAGTCTAGGTAATAGCTGCATTTATTATTAATAAGCCAGCTTTAACATAAATGAATTCAGCTACAGTGTACTGTTCTGTTTAGTAGTTATTAAAGTCCAATTTGGCTTCATTAATAATGGATACACCTTTGACTTTCTAATATCCAGATTATGTGGAATTACTAGTAATATATTATTTATTAACGACATTCAATTTGAAGTGTTGATGCGCTTTAATTGTTGGGTGGCTTGCCATTAAGCTGTCCCTGATGAGAGCTGTCACTCACCTGTGCCTCCAGCACTGATGGAGCTCACAGAGCACTTTAACACCTCATATGCCAAAGAATTAGAGAGAAAAGAAACTTGGTGGGCATGAAGGCATGAAAGTTCTCCTTTTGCCTTTGGATAATTGTCCCTGTTTTCCTATCTGTCTTTAAAAACCAAGGCAAATATGCACAAAACGCTAGCAGTACATCCCTTTTATCTGAAACCTTACTTGTTTCTGCCTTCTACTTTATCCGTTTATTTTACATTTTTAGCAAAGCTGGCAAATTTACAGGTATAGAGGAGGTTTGAGTTCAGACTAATTCCTTTAATGTGACACATAATTTATACTGTATAATTTATACCCTCCTCTTAAGGACGCACCAGCCCTTCCTCGTTTTCCCAATCTCCTGCACCTGCCTCCGGTTCCTGCCCCTGTCCTATAAAAGCCAGACGTTCCTGCCAATTTGGGCTCAGCTTTGGATCATGGACGCCCAGAAGCCCACCAACCGCGAATCCAGGAGCGATTCAACGGCATAGGCTTCGCAACAGCGTCCTGACCATCTGGGTCCGGGACTGGGAGCACCTGGCCCCGTTACCCCCTTTTTATTCCCCCATCCCTTCGCCAGATCCCGCTCTGGCTTTTAACTTCCTTTGTCTGTGTCAAGGATGGACCAACCGGCTCAGGACATTTGCCTCCCCACGGATTTCCCTACAAACACACTTCGGACTTGTTTGCCTGGACCAAGCCCCCCCAAGCACCTTCGCCACGCCCCCTGTTCATCTACCAGCCCAGTTCATCATCTCCCCCCCGTGTCTGTTCACTCCCTCCCGGATTGTGCTGTCTGCATAGGGTCCTGAAACACACTTTGTAACAGGTCCAGGTTCAATAGTGCTGAAATCACTGAAATCATACCAATGCAGAGAACATCCTATGTTATTCTTGTTTTAAAGGCCATTTTTACAAGATCCTGACAATGAAATACATACCATATACTGTAAAATGCAGTCTGCCTTAGAAGTCTGGTCTATAGGTTTGAGGTTTTGTTGCAATTTTCAACTAACAAAGCTGCAAATCAGAAATTTCAAAATAGTTTATCCTTTCTGCATTGCTTTTTTCCCCATTATTTGCAAGCTTCTAATCCTCTCTCTTGGCCCATAATGGCTGCTGTTCATTACTGAGGTGGGGACTGTCCTTCAGTGGGGGATAAAGTTAAATTTGATTAAGGGATTAGCACCTCTAAATATCAGCCAGTTAAATCTGTATGCTGAATGACTAGAATTACTCAAACATGGTTATAAACATTCTTTGTTTTTCCTATAAAAGTTTTCCTATACAACTATTAAGGTCTTAACTTAAAGCTTCTTATACCTTCTGTGGGCAGGCAACTGTACCTGAAATAATATTCTGATAAGTTATTCTGATATTGTGTTTCATGGATCAGTAAACTGCTAGCAAAAATGATATTTTATTTAACCAGATAGGTCATATGAGAACGTATTCTGTTTCACAATAACAAACCGGTGAAGGGACTCACACCATTGTTGCACAGAATACCAAGCAGTGAATCAAAGAAAAGAAAATCAGTAAAGTAAATGACACAACAGGATGCAGCAGTGTTAACACGCAGAAATTATTTAAATATACAATAGAAAATTAAGGTATATATGGGAGTTGACATTTTCAACTCACTCTGCAGATTGCACACTGAAGAAAGGTTCAGGGAAGTCTGATAAAAGTACTACTGCTTAAACTTTAGGATGGTAAAGAGAATTGCAATGAATTAAGATACTGTAGGTGGTTTCTTAGAGGAAAAATAGATCTGTAAATTAGTTTTAATTAAACAGTTGAAGCACTTGTCTAGTATGCAGAAAGAGCCTGTCAATCAAAACGATCATACTAACGAGTGAGATTGGAAGCTCCAGTAATAAATCTTATGGCAGAATGGCATACTGTATAAAATATCAGGTTTCCAAAGAGCCCATTCTGTGGATTGAATCACTATAGTAAAAGATGGAGATATACAGTATAATGTGCACACAACTGAACTACTATAGGCCTAGAGAAACATACAAAGCAACATTTTTTGTGAAGGAGTCTAGACTTGTCCTTGGCCTGTAATTTAGTTCACAGGAGTTTTGAAAGTTAAAGCACTAGCCAGTTGGATGTATACAGTATACTGTATAAAGCAAGGGTACCGTATTCGTCTTTAGGTAGAGCTTCTTAAGCAGCAGAACAAACACATTGCCTAGTAGAACTGGCATAAAAAAATATGAACAATTTCAGAAGACAAAACATTTCTTCACCCCAGCTTCACACCTTCCTCCAGATTTCAATCATCTTCTCTCCCCTCTGCCCCCAGTTAGGTCCCTCTTTTCTCACCTCTCCTATGTGGTTACAGTATATTGCATCTCTTTTGTTTTCCTTCACATTTAAGGTGTGTCTCTCCCGCATCCGAAGAAAAACTTTGTTCTCCTTACTTTTTCCTTTTTATGGTGGAATGACCCTGAACTTGTTGCTTCTTTATCAACCAGGCACATTCAGGAGCTTAATGATTTGTCTTACATTAAAAGCCTGAATTAACCGAACCTTTTTAATTAGAAAAGACAAGGAGGGGACTTGATTGAAGTATTCAGAATCATTAATGGCAATGACAGAGTCAATCCAGTGTACAGTACTTCTTCATGAACCAGGGGATTCAAGTGGAAACTACATGGAAGTATATCTAAAACTGAAAAACGAACAATTAAAGTACTGTGGGAGTCTGGAACAAGCCACCCATACACACTGTTGAGTTGATTCCCAGGCTTTTTTCAAGAAACACAAGGTCAGGTGCTGATTCTGGGGTCAATTATCTGCTAATTACCAGGGGCGCTAGGTTGGCTAGGGTGACTGGCTTGCTCTTCTTTGTAGTACTTTTCACATATTGTTCTGTTGTGCTTATGCTGTTAATCCTACTCAAATTCTGGTGACCTGGTCTTCCGCAAGCCATCAGACAAAAACTACAGTATAATTGAAATATACAGTTTTATTACCCACGTGGTGTGAATGGAGAAACCTTCATGTTGGTCTGAGATGTTAATGCAAACGCAGCGCAGAGATGTGTTTTTCTGTTAACTTTGTAACATACTGTATAGATAATGTACTGTAGACTTTTAGAAAGGCGCAGCAAGTTTCTTTTCGTTTCAACGGAAATAACTTAAAGATTAAATGTTTCTTGCAAATTGCTTGTCTGCGTAGTTTAAAACGTCAATAAATTTATGTCACTCACAACACACTGTATGCATGTTTGCCCAAGGAGTCTGAGCCATTTACTTTTAATAAGTTGTAATGCAGCACTTTACTGCTTTTTCCATCCCTGTTTCTCAGAGATGGGCTTTGTAAGCGCCTTAAGGAGGTGATTAATGAATGAAATTGCAAAAGCAACATTGTTGATTGTTATATGACTGAACACAATTTTGTCTTCAGGATAATAAGTGTTTGGTAACATTTCTTTCCTGCAAGAAAGTGATTTTTATTACAGTCAGCATTTTCTCTCCATTAATACTACTTACAGTGGTTCCCACTGATATTTGTACACCTGATGACTAATACCCAGGTACAAAGACCTGCCATCACAAATTGATCACTCTTGACACAGGGGAACTTTAACTGTGAAAAACAAACCCCAGCCTTAAAAAAGAACAAAAAATTGTAGGCAATTCACCTCTTTATGAGGCACATAATCAAAAATAAACTCTATGTTCACATTTTGTTCTTCTTTTTATGCTTTGCTGTATCTTTGGATAGCAAGTGCACAGAAGATACATTCAGTTTTTCATCTAACATTTCTTTCATATAGCTTGCGCATGCTGACGCAGCTACCTACTTGAATCTCTTCCATATATACTGTAGGACTTAAATATAAATATGAGTTTTTGTTGTAAATCTAAGGCTTTAAAAGATACTGTGAAAATTAATGTTCTCAGGTCTGATGATTGTGAGATTTTGTTTTATATTAACAAACCAAGACAGACAAACATCTTCACTAGAGGATCAATTATCTGCTGTTTATCACACTACACAGAAAGTTCATAATGGATTATGCACCTTGAGACTGCTTGAGATTGGTTTTACCAGTGAGCTGTGCTCCACATGAACAAAACAACTGGCCTTAAAGGAGAAGGAAAGACTTCTGGCATTCCGTAGTCTCGTAAATACCAAAAAATAAACAGAAAAACATGGAGCCTGCTCATTAACTGGGATCAATTCACATCCTAGCCTGGAGAGCTATAAAGGGGATTAGTGTATTGTATTATCCCACTCCAGACTTCCAGGACATTTTTTACAAAAATTGCTTGTGCAAATTTTTGCTTAGCTTTCCAAACCTCAGATAACCTCCAGCTAAATTCTCCACAGCAACAAAAATATTAAATTCAATAACCCACATCCTGCTTCACCCACTCTATCACACACTTTAACATCTTTATAATTAGTGGGAACAAGTGAGGAGGAAGAGGTTTTAAGTTAGGAATGTTGTAGGTTAGCGTCTCCTTATTTGGCCCAATCTAATTGATGCAGTTGTGCCCTGGCACAAACAGACTTCACCCCCCAAAAAATCAATCAATAGCATCTCGCAAAAAAACAAAACTATTTTTTGGTATCTTTAATTATTAAGATTTCTCTCTATTGCCCTGCTTTCACTTAAGGCAGAGATTTAGGAAAATAGATCCAAAGAAACTAAATAGATTAAAGTGCAATTCATTGTAATACCGAGATTTGAAAAGGTCTGAATTGTTGAAACATTCAAAGAAGTTACTTAAGATGTAAAACTCATGTGGCACTGAAACACCTGTGAGGACAGGGAAGGAGCCTTATACAGTGTGTAGGAATTCTATCTGTGTTTTCTTGTATGGAGCCACTCAAGCAACACTTTGGTGTTAAACCATCTAGCCTTCATTGAATGAGCTGAATTTTCAATGTCTTCATCCCTTAGAGGTCCTATATGGGTCCTCAGAGATACTTTGCCTGTCTTCTCACAGATGAGCTTAAAATGAAAGGTTAGGCTGTGGTTAGGATTCTGGAGTTGTACTGAGAAGGTTGGAGGGTAAAATCGCAGATGAGAGTTTATTGTTGTACTCCTGAAGAAGGTGCTTGGTGTATTGATGGAAACAATTTTAAAAGAAGTACTAAATAGGAGTACATCAATAATGTGGAAATAGAAATTCATCATTCCTGCTTTCACGACTCTCTCCTCCTTCTAGTTACCTAGACACTGAAGCATATGAGAGAAAAAAATGGAAATGAACACTAGTGTAATTTATTTCTAATAATATAAATCTCTCTCGAAACCTTCAATAGAGCTAATGCTATTGTTGCATTAGGGGATTGTAGCACTGTAAACAAACAGAGGCTCCTTAGACTAAAACCTTTGCAATCCCAGACCCATGGCTGTCCTGGCTCAGGTAATGTCATTCTCACAGGGTGAATTGCATGTAAACGGGGAATGTCTTAAGCACCCTGTTTCTTATTGTCCCATGTGGCAGTAAAACCAGATGCTGCAGAATTCTCCCTTCAACTCCATGAAAGAAGCTAGTAGACAGTTGTTTGTGGAGCTGGATGTGAGAAGGTCATACTTTGTCATAGCTCTGCTGTTAATTGCTTCTTCACAGGGGGGATCATCTTCACAGAGATCCTTCTCTACTGTGTAATGTGTAAAAGCTACACAGGAGATGGATTTACTGTGCATCGCACCCTGCAGAGACTGCCAAACAAATGGAGACAGTTCTATCACGCCACGTCGCCTGTTTTGCTAATGCATCCTTCAAATCTGTTTTGCCTTTTATTGTTATTCTGCCTTTTGGTTTTAAAGAACTAGTGTTCTAATTTAAGTTTCATCATACGCAGCAGATGTGTTTTTCTGTTTGTTTTCACTGACACCAACCTCACCTCATAGTATCACCGAATATTTTTAATTCCCTGTATCATTTTTCAATGCCTGTGGCAGTAGCAACAAGTGGCTCACCTAGCCTGATCTCATCAGGTCTCAGATCTTTCTTCAGGTCTCTGAAGCTAAGCAAGGCTCTTGCAGAAATTAAAGAATTTTAATGGAATGCATGGAATTTTAACAAAATATCTGAAGAGAGAAATATTTACATTTTAGTTTATCAATGCATGATAAAGAAGTTATTATCATTTTCCAGTATGAGAACAATCTTACTACAAGGTCATTAACACTCTTGTTCACCTACTTTAAATCATTAATCTAAAGTTTTACCAAAGTGTTACTAAAGCATTTGACTAGTTCTAAACCATTTTCATTCTAGTGCTCTTTCTTCAAGGGAACATCATTAACACATCTACACCCAGAGGTGATAAAGATTAACAGAAGACATTTGTCATTATATTGATGGCCATTGAAAATATTTAGTGCATTTATTACTATTTTTAATCAACACACATTTCTGTTTTCGCTCTCTAACATTTGTAAGCCAGGCTGTATATTCCCTGCAAGCCTTTTTAACTAGGACCTCTTGAAGCACGTACAGTCACATATGTGCTTGTTAATTTTAATGAGGAATGTTAACAATTATCTAAAGAAGCCATCGATGTGATAAAACTCCTTTATAAATGAAATTAGTGAACAGGCATATGTGGTTATTTTTAATAAGCTATAATTGTGAAGATACATGCCACGGAAACCCTAATTACGTAATAAAACTTCGGGATACTCAGCCTGCCGGAGTATTTATTTTTATTGTGCTATTATGGGTTTGGAATGAAATGGAAAACACTTGCGTTACGCGAAACATTGGGGACATTAACGCGTCAGAAGGCAGGGAACGGATGGGCCCAGCTGGACTGTTGTAGTGATGCGGATGGGTTATTAATACCACTGAGCAAAGACATTACGGTTTATTACAGAGATATAAGTTCAAAAACTCACTTAAAAACTCTTAAACCAAAAAAATCTATCGGGATACCAAACAGGACTTCTTTAAGAATTTACATTTGCTTCTTTTTACAGATATAGTACAGTGTACATGATGTTACTTTTGAGTGCATTTTCATAACCAATGAAACAAAACGATGATGCTCAAAATAACAGATGAAAAACAAGAAAGATCACCTCTTCTTTAGTAAATACATGGCCCCTTAAAAATTCACATTTTTACGGAAAACAACTAAATATGCTAAATGCAATAATATAGGTAAGAAAAGGGCATCCTTTGACTCTCTTATTGATTGAAAGCATGCCAAAACTTCTTTATACTTCTTTATACTCTTTCAGTGGCTCCTATTGCTCTCGCAATGCAGTACAAGTGGCTGCCTGTAACTTAGCAACTCCAGGCATAATTCGATTTCCACTTTGTTTCAAGATGTCTTCTCCACAACTGATATGGGCCCATGTGTAAAATAATGACAGTGTTCATAGGGGCTATTAACTTTTAAGAGTGCCTAATGTATATTTAAATAAAGACCAAAAAGAGAGAGAAATATTTCTGTGATGACTTTAGAGATAAAAAGACAAAAGTAATGATCTGAACGTTTTATAGTTCTGTACGCAACATTGCTACAGGGTATGGTCATAAGAACAAGGCTGACCTCACCCTGAAGGTCATTCTCAGGACCCACAGCCTGAATGTCCTTTGCACCCTGTCTCATGGGCCCAGTTTGTAAGCCCCATGGGTGTCAGTAAAAGAGATTCCTGTCATGCTAGGAGCTCAGGAAATGGAGAATCATGGCCAGTGCTCCCTGCCATTCTGTGATTTTATATACTAGTAAAGAAGATTGATCTTGTACTTTCTTCTAAAATGGGCACTTTTATGAAGAGAACAAAAGAGTGAATAATAGAAAAAGTTGGCATTTAATGACTCTCAATTACTCTGCAGAAAAGATGTCTGAGTGAGTCTGTAGAGTTCCTTTATGCCCTCTCATCCCTCTCTCCTGAAAGAGAGCTGAGACGTGCCAATAAAGATTCCTTACGTTTTATGTAGTGCTTTGATCCCAAAGGATCCCAAAGCAATTTAAATATACTGTAGGAAGAAGCCCACTTCATCCACCACTTAAGTGCAGCACCCATCTTCCAGAATGCGTGTCAGTCATTATATGCCAGGAGCCCCTACACACAGCAGATCAGGGGGGGAACTGAGAAAATACTCCACTGCTTGAACACAGAGGGAACGTTTGGATGCCCAAATTATACAGGCCCAGAACACCTGGTTTAACGGCCCTACTATTATGAATATCACCATGGGAGGTTTACTCAGGATCCCAGTTTATCATTTCATCCATAGGACTGGCATTTTGACAGATCCTACTTCGAAGTAGGGCAGTCCCAAGAGTTCTCATGCATGCAAACTCACAATAGCCAGAAAATGTAAAGTCCATGAGGCTTTATTTGAACCCTTTCGGAATTAAACTAAAAAGTCAGCACTCTAAAGAAAAAAAACACTAGCACTGTGCATGTCCTGTAAATACAAAATGCAAACTGATTACACCAGGGTATGCAGGAAATCTTTACCCCACTAATCTAATCAACTACATTATTATCACCTACTGTGAGACTATTTACAAAGATTAGAGACTGTGTAATGGCCTCTAGTGGTAGACTATCTGTTATGGAACAAGTATATGGTTTATTCCGTGCTGAAAACAAGAAGAGAGAAAACACAACGTTTCAGCCGTGGAGCCTTCTTCCACACCTGAAGAAGGCTCCACGGCCGAAACGTTGTTTTCTTTCTTCTTTTTTTCAGCATGGAATAAACCTATTACTTGTTCCTTTGCAGCCTCCGCTTGCTGATGCAGCTACCCACCTGGACTATCTGTTATGACAGCCCTTCCTGGACGGCGACAATACAATAAGTCTCCCCTCAGCTCTCACCAGAGTCCCAGCAAACCTAGGCAGGGAAAGAATTCTTGCACACATTCCCCAGGGTCAAATGGTTGTGAGGAGGTGCCTGGAGACCACATGTCCCCTCTCTTCTGTACAGGAACCCAGCACATGCCCTTGGGCATGAGGACGGCGCTCACCTTCCTCTTGGATAGAGGTTGCTACAGGAAACGTAGTACCATCACATCCCTCGACAACACTCTGGAACATTGTTTTTTGGGGAATTGTGGTCTAGATAATACAATACTACCCACCATTACACCCACACCATGCAATATGCAGTTCCTTTAATGATGTAGCTTTGCGTAGTGTCTGACTACAGTAGTTAAAGCCAAACATCGTTCCTGCAAGACACAGGTGTCTAGATTGAGACCAGTTAAGATTGCAGCCTAAGTACTGTCAGGGCTTCACAGGCTTGAGGTTGGCTTACTAGTTACTGGCTTATGAGTTAAGTTTATGAGAGCTTCATCTCCAAAATGAAAATACAGGGCTGGAAGGTGCTGAAAAAGTAGTCAAAGAATTTCGCTATAATTACGGCTCAACAGTGTACAGTAGTTCATTTTTGATTGCTTCTTTATTTATACAGTGATCAAAAAAGGGCACAGAATCACGTTAAACATGTTCAGTTTTCATTTATTTTACTCTGGTAGGTAGTTCTATTTGAGCCGGACACTCTGGATCACTGGGCCAGAGTTTATCTTGGATTCTATGCATGAAGTGATCAGAGAGCACATGACTCATTCCCTGGACTGGACGCTGGTCCTCTCAGGGCCTGCACCCAGCAATGCTGGTTCCCTTTCATACTGCTAGGTGTCACGATTGTAATCCTTCCACTTTAAGGGCGACTTTTTCACAGATGGACCACCTGGCTCAGGACATTTGCATCCCCTGGTTCTCCTACGAACACCCCTCGGACTTGGACCACTCCTCCCCGAGCACTGGCGCACCTTGGACACGCCCCCTGTACTTTTCCAACCTCTATCCTAGTCCTTTTTTCCCCGTGTTTCTCACTCCCCTCCTGATTTTGTTGTCTGCATAGGGTCCTGAAAGACGCTTCGTAACACTGGGTGGACTGGAGCAGCTGGAGTAAAGTAAGTAGTCACAGATTGGAAAGTTTGGGTGTTGGACACCAGGTGTCGAAGGCTGCATGGATGTGAATGGCCTTGATGAGCTAGTGACACCTTGTAATTTTTCCACAGGCTGTCAGGCTCCTCAACACCATGGTACCTACTGCACCTACTCCAAATCTGGAAATCTAGTTCTTTTTTTGCCTAATGTCAGTCATACTGTCTGATGTATTCTTTGCACAATTCTTTGCACAATCCTGTAAAGCAAATTGCACTGTGCACATTGCACTTCATGTACCCTGTACCCTGTCAGAAATGTCTATGTCTACACTGCCTATAGCATTGTCTTGTCAGTGTCTTGTCTGTCTTCGCACCGTAGACCTGCAGAACGCTATCTCGCTCTTCCGTATACTTGTATATGGCTGGACTGACAAATACATTTGAATTTGAACTTGAACTTGAACTTGATTCAGTTTGATGCCCTATTGTCTGAGTTCCTGCCCTGATCAAAGCCCCCTTGACACAGACACTAGGTTGCCAAACTGGCTTGACTGGGCCAGTCTTGATTGAGTGATTGATTACTGAATTTGGGACCACTACACCTCAGCAAACATCTCCTTGCTTTGAAGCTGGAAATGTTGAACCTAGCCAGGTGTTCTAGGTTGTAGCTAGGTTCACTCCATAACAATATTAACAACTGGGAGTAGTTTAAAGACTGTGCTTTGCTGTTAACATTGAACACCACCATTCAGCCCCACTTGATAACCTGTTCAAATATTTTGTATTATTGACATTACCAATGACAGAAGCTGTCACTTCAAATGAAACACAAAATTGCCATAAGAGCGCAATCAAGAAAGGATGTCATTCCCATGTACAAGAAAACAGTCATGGCAAAACTGATACATTGTGCTTAAAAGTTTTAGCTGCTTGTTTATTTATGAGGCTTCTGACAAAGATAATAGAATCACAAGTTCAATGTACAATCTACTGTGCCCTCCAAAAGTATTGGAACAACAAAGTAAAAACTGTTATTTTTGCCTGACAGGCAAACAATTTGTATTTGTGATTATGAGATTTTTGAAGGGCACTGCATATGAGGAATAAGTTCTGTTTTGAAAAGTAAGAAAGCTGAGAAAAAGACAATTTGGCACTGAAGAATTCTGAGGGAGAAGAGTGTGACTGATCAGTGTTCTAGTCATACAAACAGACCAGACACCAGACGCAAGAGCTGTGTGAGCCTGCTGGCTGTCTATCTGCTGCCTCCTGCATTCTGTTACTTGCAGGGAGGAAGCTGGGCTGATTTGGACACAGTCTCTCCTCTCACTTGATCACATTCCCTTTTGAACAGGACATATTGAAACAAAAACAGCTTGTTCCAGAGGGTTCCAGAGGCTAGAGGCGCTTCCTCAGCCCAGACACAGTGTGGAATTAGAGAGAAAAGAGATGAACAGACGTGCAGTGTAACAGGGCACCCTATTGAGACTCCTACTCTAAGAACCAGACCACATGGGGGTGCCCCCTATTTATAGCCCTTCCTGGGGGTGGTGCAAAAGATGACATCAGAGGTGCCTTCTGGAAGGAGCCGATGCTAAATTCCTTTATTTCCTCAAAGAAGCCTTCCTCATCCACATTGCATCCCAGACCCAGTCTCTGTGGCCACATGGGCAGTGGTGCAGGTGCACAGCCAATGCAATATAGAGAAATCCCACATTATGTACACTTACAAAACCAAGTTCTGGTACCCAGTATCAGAAGCTGTTTAATGCAAAGTAGTAAACATTAATTTTTATCTATTAAATTAAAAAACTAATTACATAAATTTGTTATTTAAACAATTGCAGTTTTTTAGCTTCTTCTCAAGAATGCTGGTAGTATGGGAGTACTATAAGCAAAATGTATGCAATATGAACACAATGCTGATCAACTGATGAATGAATCTATACAGTATAATATATAATTGAATGCAGTACACTGTACATTGTACTCTGAGTTTAGAAGGACAGGAGAAAACAGGTCGGCTATAATAAGACATGACTTCATAAATCTTTTGGATCGCGGTAGCTGCAATAAGTGTTAAAATTAGCTTTTTTGTTAATTTGTGTTCGCATTTTTTCCCTTAAGTAATGCTAATAGATGATTCTCTTAGACTGCAATGGCAATGACAGGCGATGACAAGCCACAACTGATGAGCACTCCATCAAACTGCAAAGCTCAATTGAGACGCACCTAAATGTGTCTCTCAGAATGACTTTTTTCCATCTTTCGTTCCTTCCTTTTTTTCCCGAAGAATATGATTTGTCATGGTGACTGGGGAAGATAAAAAATGTTTATTCCAAAAGGTTCTAACTCTTTTAATGTATTCTTTTAAAAGAAGTGGTGCAGTGGGACGGAAAAAGATTAATTTATCACGCCATCAAACACGAGAAGAGATGTAAAGTCAAATCAGTATAAATTGTAATGCTGACAATGCCTGCTCTACAGACAGGTTTCTCCCTCTGTCTCTGTGATATGGAGCTGGAAGAAAAGGAAGGCAATGTCATCACTCTCATCAAAACTTTCCTGTGGAAAGTAATTTTGATCCATTAACTCCACATTTTCACAGTGTCAATTTTCCTGCATATTGTTTCTTTGAAAGAAAAAGGTTATTTTAGGAAATTATTAACGCAAGCACACATTTATATTTAAACCCTTGTGAATATTTATCAAGTATTTAATATATATGAATGAATATTAATTTGTCAGAGTTGTAAAAACATTTAAGCAGGCTTCAAATTCTACTTTTCCATATTTAAAGTCAAACTTACTTAAGGCTTTATGGAGCATATTTATTGAAATAGAGGATACAATCTGACATATTTATTTCACTGTGACCCCGAATTAGAAGAAGTGATATGAAAATAGATGGATGAATGGATATTTATTGGAATGATAACTTTTTTCTCAAAATGAAGGCTTGTCCAAATCATGCTGTAGCAAATACGTTTTATTGATATATGTTGCACACATCACAAAAACATCATTCTGTTATTCTAACTCCAATTTTATGCACAAAAAGCAAAGTCTGTACCAGAGCCACAGAAGCTCATCAGGCCAGGGATCATCTTGGTTTCTGTAGTGTTAAACAGGCCAGAGAACACATTACTCCTTCTCTGAGACGGTCCATTACAGGGAGCACCCACCAGCAATGCTGATCACCACTTATACAGCCTGGTGGGCTGGAGCTACTGGGATAAAGTACCTTGCTCAAGCTATAACAGCAGTGTCACAAGGCTCACCCACTTCACTATACTGCTCCACTTTGAGCATAGATTGTATTTCTGGAAAAATGTTAAAGAGAAAAGGTAGAATGTTATCAAAAGGTGGGGCTACTTCCTAAATCATAAGAAAACACAAAATAATTCTAAGTAAACTCTACTGTTTGCACAATACTGCAAATCATACAGGGAGGTTTGAATCTCTAGGTTTCAGTCTTAGGATGTCCTCTGTGAATACTGTTTTGTGCTGCATTCTTGAGTTTTCTTGTTGCCGAGGGACACCTTCAATTCAAGAGCAGCACTGCAACTCTCAAACCCACAAACAGATCTTATCTCATAGATCTCCTCTGTGGGCCTTATGTTTTGTAGATGAAAATCTCTCTTCTCCAAAATTAGGAGGCTGAACTGGGATGTGTCTGCTTTTGACTGACTAAATGGGGGATGGAATGCCAACATGTTCTTCACTCTGTGCAGTTGTGGTTTTGATAGAGACAGGTGTGCTGAAGGGTGTCAGTTCCTGCTTGCAGTCTCAGATCCGGTGGGCAGCTGGGTGGTCCTCCACAGCATCTATTCTCCAACCTGCTCAAAAGAAAGGCACCTCCTCCCCTGCCATCACCGCTACATAACATCTCTGGAAATCTGCCCGTACAGCAGTCACAGTCAGCTACCATTCCTCTTTCACTTTTCACAATACATTTTTGGTGTTAATCACTGAATACATCATTGAACAGATGACAATCAAACCCTGACTGCATAGCCAATCAAGTAAACCTTGTTATTTTAATTTAGAAAGGACCCGTGTTGGAAACTATATTTTCCTTCTTATTTAATCTCTGACTTTAGGAAGTTTTTATAAAGATGTGACAGTGAACATAATCATAAAAAGTAATGTTTATTAATGTATTAATATTTATTTAAAAAGGAATATTTATTACTTTTTTATTAAAATGAACTGATTCAGGTAAATATTTCCATATAGTATGTTTTAATTTTGCCATATTACTTTCCTTTTGCAACTTGCCGGTATTGTTAGACTATAAGGAAGTACTTTACAGTATAATAATATGTATTTAATTGAGTTGATCAATATAATCCTGGTTAGGGACCAAACAATACATAAGTTAAGCAACTATAATTGTGCATGAGCACAAAGGCCACATAAACTAAATGTCAGACTGACGGTACCGAATACCTGTCCCTTTACAGGGGGGGGGGGGGGGGGGGTGACTGTTTCCAAGGACCCATGGGAGTGGTGTCATCATCACAGCCTCATTATACAGTGTAAATTCTGTTGCACGTCAGCTGGCATGTTTTTAAGAATCCTTGTTGCCTTTTAATATTGTGTCACTTGAGTTAAAAAGGATCATTTATCATTTTAAAACAAAGCTGCATGTCAGCCCAAATTATCTTCAAAAAAACTGAGCCGAAATTTTAAAGGCACAACAGACTAATGGCAGCCTTCTTTCTGAATGCGCAGAGACCATCCCGCTTTTGCGCTGCAGCTTTCAGAAGGTTTGGTTCAGACTGCTCCCCCTCACTCCTCTGCACACTCACACACAATAATTAGTGGATTAATGTGATATTACTAGAAACCCGGAAGAGTTCTTCAAAAAAGCGAGCTGACGAAATATACATTTTTCTAATAACACTTGAGTCACACAGGAACAAAAGAGTTTTTTTCCTTCACGTTGTAACGGGAGCCGGTCCAGGCTCCCATGAAGCGTAGTTCAGGACCCTATGCAGATGGTATAATCTGGATGTAAATGGAGAAGGACATCAGGGGAAGATACAACAGGATTAGGACAGGTTGACAGACAGGGGGGCATGATGACGGTGATCCGGTGCTCTGGGGGCGTGGCGAAGGCAAGCGAGTCCAAACAGTCCTGGGGGGAATCTGAGGTGCAGTCCAGGGTCCAGGAACCGGGAGATCCATCCAAGACAAACAAGGTTAAATCCAGAACCGGATCCGTAACAAGGACAGGGAATAAAACCAGGGTAACGAGGCCAGGTGCTCTGAGCCCCAGACTTAGATGGTCAGGGTACCGCAATGAAGCCTATGCCGTTGGGTCTCTCCTGGACCCTCTGTTAGGCAGGCTTCCAGGCATCCATCTCCCAGTGCAGAGAAAGGAATAGCCTTAAATAATGACGGACAAACAGGGGGCAGGAGCACTTAATGAAGTAAAATGCGAAAGGGTTGGAGCGCCCTTAAGAGGAGGGATGAGGATCCTGCCACACGTTTTAAAGAAAGATATTGCATTTGACTGAATTGTACATGAACGTTTTACTGAATTGTACGTGAACAGTTGTAATGGTGAGTGTAACTACACAGTGGCTAATAACTTGTAATGGAATATCCTCTGACATGGTCTTCAGCTGTCCAGCTTTTACTCTTTTTTTAGTGAAATATATTACTCACAAAATATAGAAGAGGTTTACAGTAAACATCCTCACTTATGCTCTTAAATACTTAAAGTCCGTTCAAGCTAGAGCCATCAAACACTATGGAGCCTCAGCAGGGGCTGTTTGATAAGAGCCAGAGAACCTGGTGTCATTATCAGTTATAACCACTCAGAGGAACACACAGAGGGATTAAATGGAATCACTCGGCAGGCTGGCTGTGCAGAGAAGAAAACTACAATCAAATACAGTAGGTTTTAGGTCAGATATGACCAAATCACATTTCAGCTCACCTGTATTGGCACCAGGATTCGATTTCATTTTTAATTTTTTTATCAAGTAGGAAAGTCAGCTTGGCAAAATGAATGCCTCCACCGGTCAGTCCAATTTATCAGTGAAAAAAAACATACTGCAGATATGCGAAATTGGTTTCTACTGATTACCAAAAAAAAAAAAAAAAAAAAACAGATGTGCCTGCAGCTCTGACAGTGTAGCTTGCTGTTATATGGGCAAGCTTGCTGTGAAACACTTAATCAAAATGAAACAAATAAATAAGGCAAGAACCACAAGAAGTATTCCAATATCTCAAGACTACCCAAGAAAATACAAAAAGAAAGCAGTGAGGTGGTACAAGCAGGGGAAGATTGAGCAAGAGGATCAATAAGTATTATTGTACATCTGTACTTAAGAAAGGTGAAAATACTGTACACATGCAAACAGGATTTATGTGTACACATGAAGTATGTATGTAATAATCCGCTCGCCGTAAAGTCAAAAACGAATAAAGAAAAATATATTTTCATTTTCATATACTTTAGATTTTAACCAATTATTCATTAATTACATCTGGGGAAGTGGGAGGGGTAAGACTCAGGAATGGGAGTACAGTCTTTCAAACTTCAAACATAATTCAATTTCCTGAGCAAAATGAGATGCAGCTTTAATGAAATTTGCAAACTTTTTTCACCCCCCCTCTTCTGATTGCGATAGGTGAGGGACCTCAATTAAAATGTTCTAATTAAAAAAAGAAAAAAATACCACCGCGTTGCATTTATTAACCGAGAAAGAGTTTACTCAAATTGAAAATGACAGTGTCTTGGAAGGCAGCTTTGATTCCCAAATTATCATATTTCCTAAGTCAATAATAAACGTTATGATAGCTCCTCTGTCGCTGGCCTGACAGTATTTAATAAAACATGCGTGTCAAGCCTGACTGTGTGAAAATGTCCCAAAAAGCTGCTGTTGGAAGGCTGATTGACTCCTGCTCTGGACTGTTCTGAGGAAGTGGAGGTGTGTGACTCCAGGCTGTACCAGCAGTGCCTTGGCTTCTCCACTAAATCTGACAGTTTGCTTTCTTCTTGGAATCGTGCTCAGCAAGGCCTGCCTTCCAGTAGTGACAAGTGCCAGGAACCTCAGCTTCGTGATCACCCATCTGGCATGGAAACTCGGCCCATTAACTATGGGTACAGTCTATGCTGCTAAACAGCACCTTCACAGAGACGTACTGTTCTTTTTTAAAAGGTGTGATGGATCACCCCACAGCTAAATTAAATCCAAAGGATAGATGTGGCACAGCTCCTATCTGTGCCTTAGACACGCCGACATCAGTTCCACCTTTCGAACCAGGCAATTGCCGTTCAGTCCTTCAAAAGCATACACAGGGGGATACAGAACCCTGACATATGAAAATGAGCAACCTTGCCATGGAGAGAATATACAGTAACAGAAGAAGAGCAAATAAATAAGTGGACAAGGCACAATCACATCGGTATCTGCTGGCTTGCCCTTGAGCACCATGCAGGGCCTCATGCAAGCAAACCCACAGAATACATATACAGTATTTGTAATATGTGCATGTCAGCTGTAAAGAAATTATACTTGCTGTGCTTCAAGGGCCACACAACAGCAGGGTGTGGTGCACAGCTACACAGCTACTGTGTCTGTTCCTACGGTGCTTAGAATCACAGACCCTCTTGATCAAAGGTTATAGTGGCGGCAGTCCCCCCTCCAAAATCCGGAAACTGATTTTAAACAATTTATTTTAAGTTATGTGCCTGACACTTTTAGCCCCATCGATTTGGGCAAAATCTCAAGCAGCATTACACCTGACATATGAACGCTGAGAGTCCAGAACCTTATCCACTGCTCTACACTACTGCTCTAGTACTAATAAGATCAAGTCTTGATTTCTCCAATTCTTTACTGTATGGGCTCCCAGACTCTTCTCAGCAAGTTGCAATATGTTCAAAACTCTGCAGATGGACTACTTACTCACACCAGTCCCTGGCAGCATATCACTCCTACACTTACAGTAAGTCTCTACATTGGTCGCCTATAAAGTCACGTATTCAATACAAGATCATGTTGCTGACTTTCAAGCCTCTAAGCAATCTTTCTCTTCTTCTACAAATCGTACATACTAGCTAGTCAATTTTAAACTTACTGTACACTTAGAGTGTACGCACTACTATACTAGTACTTCCTGCTAAAGACTGCTCCCAATCCTCTCTATCCCAATGCACGTTGGATGTGTCTGGTACTGTACTTACCTACTGTACACCTGTTTTGGATGTGAACCGTGATACTTTTTGGGTGTTGTCATTGGGGGACTGTGATTAATATGTTTTTCTGTGTCTCTGTGTCTCTGTGCCAAGGAGCAAAGATACTCCTTTTTTAGAAAAAATGAACCTAAACCCCCGAATTGAAACTCTGTGCAAATGCATTTAATACAGAGAAAATGAGGCAATTCTTTTTAACACAAACGGCTGTGGTTGTCTGGAGTAAGCTGCTAATTACTAAACAGGCTAGAAGGACCAAGTGAGTTGTATTTCTAATTGAAGTGTTCTAATTGAGAAAAAAGAACAGCTAGATTACATTTGGCAAAATCTATAATAGCATGATAGGATACTGTTTCTCATCTTCAGAACTTGTTTAAATAGCCCACTTTTTCCTTTTTCAATGGAGGTCCCTCTGTTTTGTGTGGTATTGGTTTTATTTTTTTAACTCAACAAATATTTTGCAAATTAATTTTTAAAACAATCAAGCAATCAAAAAACATTGTAGTTTCACCCCTCAATTCCTGGAACACATTCCCAGGCAGTGCCATGTTTTTCCTTAATTTTGCCCATTTCGTTCTACAGTTACAGTGCGATGGGAGTGTGATACAGTTAAAAAAATAGATGCACCAGCATGCCCTGAGATCAACAGATTATTACACTTGCTCCTTAGGAGCACAGTCAATTGGAATGACTCAGGTACTCTGGGCCCTTTAAAAAATACAACTGGCATGCCCAAATTTCAAAATTCTTAATGAAAGCTAGTGTGATGTACCATACAAGTCTGTTTGGTGTTTATATACTGTACCAGCTAACAGGGTGTGTTAAACCACAAAATCAGTTAATCATGTAAAGATGTTAAAAGATGTAAATGTTACAGGATATTTATTGACCACAATCTAAAATTAGCTCTAGATACAGACTCAGATCGGCCAATATCTGAAGAGAATCTCTTGTGCTCCAGGTCAACACGCTCTCACTAGTTTATATTGAGAGACCTTGATGATGTTACAAGCTGCATCGTTGTTTGAGTGAGGAACCCTATGCAGAGCTGGGGAGGCGAGCCAGGAGAGATTTCTGACGAATCCAAAACGTTAGGCAGAGACGTAGTGAAGGAGACGCGAATTCCGGGTTAGCTATCAAAGGTTATCCAAATGGAGAAAGGCAGACAAATCCAAAGAACTAGATGAGGTCAAGGTCAAAGGTGTTTTCCGGGTTCGAATATCCAAAAGCAAGATCCAAAGGTTTATCCAAGCGAGGCAAGAAGTTCTGACGAAGCTAACGATACCGAGCGATGTTCAGTGAAATGGAGAAGGCTTAAGGAGGTTTGGAAGTAGAGGGTGTGTTTGCAAGTGAGGCGCTCTCAGCGACGTTTGAGGGGATTGCTTCCAGCTGGCGGTTGATTGGGGTGAGACCGTTTGTGTGAAGGGTTCCTATTAGCAGCAGATGTGACAGCAGAAAATGAATGGTCTCGAACATACTGTAGCTTGGCTGTTATTTCATAGGCAGTAACGAAAACGTCTAAAAAGCCTGGTTACAGTGCTGCACATGATGTCAAGTACCTGCAGATTGTGGCAGGGGCTGTATGGTGAAGGGATCAAAGGAATGGTCTGCAAATTGTGTTCACATTTTCTGCCGCCCTTCTAGAAACAAGAAACGATCTTTAAAACTTCCCACAGAAGAGCAGACATTTGTTTTTTATGCATAGTTTAGTCTAGAAAACGTCTTGTCCTTGTATCATATCTTCTAGCTCCTTTTCTTCTATCATAGCTGTAATTTAAGATCCCATTGCAGTTTATCTTCTTGCTTATAGTACGTACCGTATGCATTCACTGACCATCAGTGCAGGAGCACATTTTCTACAATAATGTGTAATATCTACACTTTTGCTCGAGTTTTTGTGCACAAAAAAATGTTTTTTTTAACATATCAAATTTGAAATGTGTTTTAAATGGAGGCTTCTCTGCTGGTGTACAAAGCAAAGCCTGTGGCTTTTCTCCGAGGCTGCTTAGTGTCAATCACAGGCACTTGACAGCGAGGCTTTTTACCTGTCCTCCAAATGCAGCCAAACAACGTCCTCTGAGTTGACTGAGAGAAGGTAAAAGTAATGGCAAAGGAGACAGCAGGGAGAGGATGGTTTACATGTCTAAGTGGTGAGACGAAAGGGTTTTATAATGCAGATAGGTTGTCGCAGAAACTTTAACCTGTAATTAGAAATGCAAGCGCATTAACAGGGACTTCCGTCTTTGAAAGGTCAGTGGAACAGCCCCACATTCACAATAAGATGCAAGGAGCTGTAGCCTTCATATTCACCTCTTTGAACTTCAATTATTTTGCCAGTACTTAATAGGTCTCTGAGGAGGATTAAAGGAATAAAAGGCAGAGGGAGACCTTAATGGGACATCACACTACCTTGACATTTTAATTAAGACTTCTTATTAGTATGCAGCAAGTTTGCGAGATGAAATGCAAATCCAAACATTTTAAAATGGCAATGGCATTTTTTTTTCCTTCAAAGAGGGTGGTGACATCACAGTACATGCAGAATGATGTGTGGCTGTTTCATTCGGTGCACCTACCTGAACAGAAAGAAAAAATGAGGACTTTAAAATTCAAATGGACCTTATTTCACCCCTGTCAATGTCAAACTTGATCCATCTGTATTACCTTCTCAAAATTCCATCTGCAGTCATGATGAATGATGTGCAAAAAATAAAACTAGCTCTACTTACAGCAATTTCTCATATTGAGCTAGTAAATTGTAATGTTAGATACAATTAATGTATTTGATTTAAAAGAAAAAAAATTAAGTGCATTGTAAGGACAAGGACATACTATACCACAAAATTACACAGTATACTTTACACTTGTGTTCTCTTTCTTCTTTTGTTCAGCATGGAATAAACCTATTTCTTGTTCCTTTGCATACTTTACACATGTTGATGTAAATAACCCACAAAACACAACAATAGTAACCTTTAGTATTTACATATGGATGTGTAAATGATATACTGTAGGTACATGTTGGAACTTCTGTGCAAGAATTAGAGTATGAAAAATTGCTAATTTAGTAGATTTTGTAACAAATGCTGGGAAGAACTAACTCCAAAACCTAATAATCCTGAGCCATCTTTAAATTAGGTACATCCCAGTACTTTTTACTCAAGCCCTACTCTGCCAACCTCACAGTTCAACAACCCTGTTGGCTCATTTTACAGCCGTTGTCTCTCAAGTCAAGCAGGTTAAAAAGCAAATGTCCCAGATCTTCATACATATATTACAAACAAATGGCTTGTTGGGGTTTGGCTGCATCTCCTAGGTTCTAAATGTCATACCTTTTTTTTCTTTTCTTTTCCTTTTTCTTCTTCGGATCTTTAAAGACAAATGTGAGATTTCATCGTCAAGTCCCTGTGGAAACAAGCTGGTGCACAGAAATGTAACAGAGGCTTATGTCGGTGAGAGAATATAAGCCCTATATCCTGATGGCCAATCTCTCCACCCTTCCCATTGTTTCCTTTTGGCACAATTGCCTTTTACTTTCCTTGAAATTACAGCTGGACTCCTGAGCGAATTTAGATGCTGAACTCAATAGACTTGCTCGGGTTCCTATTTTGACAAATCCCATCTTGAGCTATGAAGAGAAAAGCAGTTATTGATCCAGAATGTACCTAATTTATCACAGTGCCTGGAATCCCTTAAGAAAAAAGCCTTCTTTGACCAAGGGGCCATTCAATACTATTTTCTTTTCTGCCCACGAAATTAAACGAGGCTTTTCTGCTGCCATCACTGAATAGCAATATTTGAAAAAAAGGGATTTGAAGGGGAAATCATTTTTCTGGCTCCCTTTTCTACATAATAAGCACTTAATTAAGAATCCAAAATTAAGAAATCACGGCTCAAGAGTTCAAAACTGACAGTCATTACAAGAGGATAAATGACATGATGCAGGAAATTCACTGTGATTGTAAATGAAAGCATTTGGTGAGATTAAAATAATCTAGAGTCTTAATTCTATGCATGATTACAGCTCATACCTTCAGAAAATAGACCATTCTGCTTCAAGACGTAGAAACACAATACAACTTTAAAGCTTCTCAAAGACCCCCCATATGAACAGGCCTACACTGCACTATAGAAAGATAGAGTATTGGAACCATTTGTTTGTTCATTTTGGAAGCACACATACAGTATCAAATCCAAAGTACAAGCATGGTTAATATTTAAAAAGCTGACATTGGAATTATTTTTTTAGTTAAGTACTTAACCTCATGCATAATGGAATTGAATTAACAATAATAAACTTTATTTTAATGTGTTGTTTGTTGTTTCTTTATTAGCCCTATACAATTTCTTGCATTAGGAATGCATCTTTTCGCATACTCCAGCTTTTCTCCAGGGAGACACAGACACAGAGACAGGGAGAGAAGCTTGGGGTCAGAGCGCAGGGTCTGCCATTGTACGGCGCCCCTGGAGCAGTTGGGGTGAAGGGCCTTGGTCAGGGGCCCAACGGAGTAGGATTCCTCTGCCGGCCGCGGGATTTGGTTAATTAAGGATTTGGTCACAGGCACAGATCCTTAGCCACAGAGCCACCGCTCCGTCCATTTATATAGTGCCTTTAAAAGTAGCATCTCAAAGCATTTTACAGTAGGTGTAAAAAAGTTAAAAAAGTAAGAAAACAGCTAAAAGGATAGCAAGTTACAAAAAAAAAACATATAAGAAACACATAAGGTTAGACGATATATAGCCATTAGAAAGTGGAACAGACATACTGTAGACACTAATTTAATAAAAGCCTTTCTGAAAAGAAGGGTTTTGGGTCCGGACATAAATGCACTCAGGATAGGAGACTCTCTGATATCCTTAGCAATAGAAGTCTAAAGCTTTGGGGTGTAGCAGGAGAATGTCCTGTCACCCATAGAATGCACATTTTAATAAAATTAATAAACGTAAATGAAATAAACTTATTATTAATACACTTTTAAACAGTGCCTTTAAAAGTGCCTTCTCAAAGCCCTTCACAGTAAGAAGAAAAAAAGTGCACAATGAGGGGAGACAGCAGAATTACAAAATCACAATTAGGGTCTGGAAAACAGAAGGAAAAAGTAGCTTGGGGGACATATAGAAGACCTGAGTCAGATGAATGAAAGTTGAAAGGTGAGGAGTAGACAGATAATAAGACAGACAGGTACTAAGGTGCCATGTAGAGTATAAGTTATACACAACGTTAACACAACGTTTCGGCCGTGGAGGCTTCTTCAGGTGTGAGAAAGACAGGGCAGTAAGCAAAGGTAATGTAGCGGGAGAACAAAGGCTGGGAGAGAGGAGGAGTGGGAGGCAGGAGCAGGGGACAGAAAGAGAGGCCAATCGGGTAGTGTGACATCAGGATAGGTGTAGAGAGGTGTGAAATGAAACCAAGAATGAATAGAGAGAATTTAGAAGAAAATTAGTCTGCCATTGAGAGAAGGGGAAACGTGTGATCCTAGCTGCAGGTTAATTTTAGTTTCTCTAGTCTTTCTGATGTTGGAGTTAGGAAAACCAGCTTTGAGAACACAGACAGAGAGATTAGTGTGGTCATGGCCGTCAGAGGTGACATGAGAAAAAATAGGTTTCGAGAGATCTTTAATCTTCACAGCCCCAACATGTTCTCTGAAGCGGTCTCCGAGTCTCCTTCCTGTTTCTGCAATGTACTGTAGATGGCTGGGCATTTACTGCAAGAAATACAGTATATAAGGTTGCTGGAGGTACATATTGTCATCTGGGTGATCTGGAATTGTCCTGGGGGGCCTTGAATGAGGTGTTAGATGTGTACTTGCAGGTGATACAGCGAGCTCTGTTGCAAGGGAAAGTGCCTGGTGTGGATGGTTGCTGAGGGTGGTATTACTGTACATACTGTGTACACGTGTACATACAGTATGTGTAAAATTACACATAAATACAAAATTTGTATTCTTGTCTTGGGGGGGTCAGTGGGGGCTTGCCATTGACTCTCATTCTAGTTTTATGTGTCAGATCCCACCCAAATGAATCTCCATAGGGGTGAAAGTAAACCTGTGGGGAAAAAAAAGACTTTTGGCACTTTAAGGATTTAAGGTAAGACACCACTTAGTTTATCTCTGTTTGTCAGGAAGCACTTTCTTAAGTATCATCTTTCTAGACAGAAAGTAAAGACTTCAGGGTCCAAAAGAGAAAGAGGAGCTTCAGGTGCTGGCCACAGGAAATGCAATACCCATACTGATTATTCCCAGTCCCACAGGTGTCAACCACCAATGTGCTTTATGGATGAGAAACAAAAAAACTTTCCCCGGGGCTGCCAGGCTCGAGAATTCCAGACTGTGTGACCTCTTACTACACACTTTGCTGAGACTTTGAGTGAGTCAACCTTATAGGCAGCTCCAGCACATGTTGATTTCTTATTTTCCAATTAAAGCTTATTGCCAAAATGGGCATTATTTTTAACTCTCCAAGCATCAGAATGGTTGTGATTGATTCCATTCCAGGATAAATTGAAAAGCCAGGTCCAGCCTCTCACTTTCTTTGTGGATGACATGTGATCCTGACAACAGAATTGTGTCATCCTTTGAATGGTGGAGGGTGCTGTCCTCTTGTAGTAGAGCTCCGTGAAGATTGAGATCTTGCAGGAACGAGTGCACAAAGCACCACTGACGTTTTTTAAAATGTTTCCTAACAATGTTTCCTTCCCAAAAAGCTCTATGCAGTGCTTTACCCACCCAGATGTCAAACCAGAAATAACACCAGAACCCGATTAACAGCAATGGAAGTAATACCAGTGTAATTCTGGCTGTCCACCCCATATTTTCACAAGTTATATCCCTCTGCCAAAACCAGGTGACACACAGAAGTATTACCTTGCTAAACAGTATTTTGGTCCTAGTGACATAAAACAATACACAACACAAAAGACCTTTAATCAATCAATCAACCAACCAGTCATTTGATTTCAGATAGTGCTCTTCACAAACCTTCGCCACCCATTTCGATGGTGGTAAACTCCAAAGAAAAGAAAACAAACCCCATGGGGGTCTCAGGCCCAGCAGGTGCTCTCTCATTAGTGTCTGTTGTACATTAATCATAAAACATCATGAACACTTTCTACTACACTAATAACAATAGATCATGAACACTTTCTACAAAGTCTAGGGCTAATGCCCTGCCCTCCTGAGTGACAAGGCGTGACTTAAGGCCCGAAAGCTTTTTCTGATGCAAGGTCTACGTTTGGAGAAGCCAAGCAACCTTCAAGCAATTTTATATGAGTACAATGGTCTGTAAGTGCAGAGATGTGGTGAAATAAGACTGAAGAAATTCAGTATGCATATCTGTGCTGAGCAGCTACTGCCTCAGTTTTTTTTTTCATGACACTGCAGTTTTCGGGTTTTAATTCATTTAAAAAGATCTTGAGGCTTCAGATTTTTCTGTGCTTTATTCTGATTCTCCAGAAATTTCTCATATTTTTTACATTCCCCATTTGCTTTCAGGAGATGAAAAGGCCTTGGCAGACAGTTTCTCCTTTATTTTCTCCTTACCTTTGCCTGCTTTTCTTGTGATTATCCTACTGCCTTCTGACTACAAAAAAAAAAGAATGAAAAAGATTGCAGAGATGTGCACTTCAATCACAGGTGTACAGTATATTGTAATGCCAACCTCACAAACAAAAAAGGCTTTCACATAATACCATTCCAAAGTCTTTCACTCAGCCCCTCCTACTCATTGCTCACTCCTATGTGGACTAGTAATGCACTGTACATCAATGTAGAAATCTATACAACCTCTTTCATTCCTCTTCTTCACACAGCATTTCAGGTTGTGCTAAGTAATTGCAGCCAGATCTGACAGCCCCTTGGGCATGTTGTAATGGGATCTTTGAAAATAGCCAGGTCCAGGACGACAGACACACATGCATAAACCTGTAAGGTTACAAGGAAAACACCAGTGCAATTTTTAGTTACAGCAGGGGAAAAAACAAAATTGTCACCACAAATCCTAAGCTCCTTCTTGAGCTCCCGACTTAACTTCTCCACAAAGTCCCCGACTAACATACTGGGCAGCTAACCTGTTTACCGGCTACAAATAATTCACAAAACAGTCTCTCCGGAGACTCTCACAATTCTATCAAACAAAATCTCTCTTTCTCTGAGCCTGTCCACAATAACTCACAAGACATCCTTTGTCCCCTGTTCATTCACTTCTTTCATCTAACACTCAGGTGAGTGTGCACTGCAATAAACCTGCCCTGTGCTTCCATACAAAGCCTCGGCTTCCTGGTCTTTAAGCTGTCACCTGACCGATTGTCTTTGAGCAGCTGGTCAGATGATTGAGAGCAGCAGCTCATTCCCCCCAGAGGTTTCTGGGGAATGCGGTCCAAACAGGCCTGCACTCTCACTGTATATAAGATGAATTTAACACAGGAATCATTAACGAGTTATCTGATAACATGTCCACTTTAACGTTGTTGGAATGAACTATGTTTTTTACAAAACAGTTAGAAAATGTGAGAAAAGATTATATATACTGTAAACTCCTGGATGCAGCTTGTAGTTTTTGCTTTTTTTTTCTGTGTAGAAGCTGAAAGACCAGGGAATATGACTGATATGCAGTTTGGAGAATTGTGATCCATACTATGTTTCTACTGTCACTGGGAGCAAGTAAATAAGCTTTGGGTTCTCATTCTTATTTCCATTTTCAAGTTGTATTTAGTAAATAACCCAAAATACTGTACCTTTGCCAGAAAACAAGAGTTTGAAATTCATGAATTCTAGACTGCCTGATTATTTCTTTCAGTAAACCTTTTTTTAATTTTGTATTATGACATATTAAGAAAGAATCACAAATCTAATGTTGAAAACCCAACAAATTGTAAGAGCAAATAAAGAATCTCACTTGCCAGCTGTTATATCAGTAATTCATTTTCCATCTGCCAGTAGGGCTTTTATAACACCAGATTCACATTTAATATTTGCAATATGTAACCTGCTAACTCCCTTTGTGTCACACTTAATTGAAAGAAATCCCTGGAACGGAAGATGATTGTGCCATTTGTTCATTGAGATCGTGGTGCAGTCGAACAACACTATGCTGCAACGTAATCACTACTAAGACCGATTTTACAGATGAGAAATTCAACTCCATTTAATCAACATGCACTTTCAAGGACACTGCAGCAGCTATGAGAGTCCAACAGTCTATATACATGCTTAATTATCCTGGCACATTTTATCTTTCACTGAGTTTTTTTTTTAACACAAAGGTGATGATGCTCAGCCCTTTCTCAAAGTGGAGTTAAGTATCAAGCAATAATTGTCCCGTTTCGGGCACTTTTTGCAGCAGGTGCAAAAGTCACTGGTGACATTATTTTATAGACATATAAATTCGAAATCATTTATACACATTTACAATGTACAGCGATAGAAACCTTTCAACCTACTGTGAAACAATGCTGGCTAATGACTAAGAATATTGGTCCTCCGAGTGTTTAAGGAACGCTGAAGACAGTGAGTGACAGTCCAGCCAGGACTGTCAAGTTCCAAAGAGGATTGCTGATTGTGAGACTGAAAAAAACAGGGTTCCATTAGCAAAGTGACAGACGTGACGATGTGTGGTTGTTGATCTTTCAGGGAGTGTTTAAAATTCCCCTTTTGCTTACAGAAAGCTCTAACTCAGCCATGCTCCCTCAGAGACTCTAGGATTTTGAGGGCTGCACCTGTCACGGACGTCCAAAGGGACTAACCGTGGGGAGCAGGAGAGCGGAAAAAGACCCATATGCGTAGCGGCGAGACGGGAAAAAGGCCCGGTCTCATTAGTGCAAAGAGTTCAGGAATGCCGTATAGAAACCTATGCCCTCAGGGAGCGGACGTGGGGCGCCCTGGTGCTAGGCGGGTCTCAGGACATCCGAACCTCAATGCTGAGCGAGGACAGAGTGCAAGACCCGGAAATATATAGCTCAAGGGAAAGAGAGGGACAGGAAGGACAGCAGACCGGAAACTAGGGACAGGACAGAGAAGGAGCGCCCTCTGGCTGCAGAGGGCGTGACAGCACCAATGGGCTTGACCACTTACCCTCCCCCAGAGACGACTAAGAGTATAATTTGTCTGACAAACCAACATTCATACTATGGCCTACATATATTGCACATTGTTTGGAGACAGAAGGGTGACAGAAGACAGAAGAGATTTTCACCTGTCGGGGTCAGGTTTTCTATTGCTTGGCAACACCATAAAGAGCTCAGGGAACATTGCTGAACTTCTTAATTGAATCCAGTAAGCTGGAATCAAACCAGGAGTCATCAAAACTCCAAGGTGTCCATGCTGCCTGTATAGCTCAAACATTGATTTATGTTGTTGCACTTCCTAGGAGTAAGTATTCTGTACATTAAAATGATAATAGTGAAACTGTGGAATCTGAAGTAGTAAATAGGATTTTGAATTGTGTTGAGTTAATTGATTATTACAGTTTGACATGAATGCAATGTTTCAATTGTTGTGGTAGTGAATAGTCAGTGCAGGAATTTAAAGTAAATTAGAGAACATGACTGAGAAGAAATGTTCAATTGATAATACAAGCTAAAATGTTATTGGCTGAAATACTCTTGATCAATACTAAAGTATATACATTTTAAAAAGTGAAAAAAAAACATACGCTTAACAAAAGTTATACCAGAGCACCACAATATACAGTACATATATTTAGTGTCACAATTACATACAGTCTTTTATATATTAGTAAGTTAAGATGAGCTTACAATGTGAGGAAGTAAGAACTAAAAAAGTAGAATTAAATCTAATGAGCATCTGAAGCAGGTGCAGCATAAATCCTGAAGAGTATAGATCCTGGGGGAGCAGTCTACATGGATTTTGAAAAGATAGGTCTTGCTATCTTGTTAAGTACTCTGAGCAAACAACAATCATTTTGGACACACACAGATCATACCATATGGTATATTTAGGTTTTCAGCAGGCTTTAAGTAAATTTTCTCATAAAAGATTAATTTTCATGAGAGTTATAAGAGATAAGGGATAAGAGAATCACTGGGATCTGTATTAAGACCACAGTTCTTCTTAATTTATAGCAGGGAACTAGATCTCAGCCCAGCTAGCAGACTAGTGAGACTTGCAAATGATACCAAAATTGCAGGCTTAGCAAACAGAAACAGAAACACTTTAGATAAATGGGCAAACACATGGTAGATTAAATTAAATGTAGACAAGCACTAAACATGACATCCATGAAGTGAAAATGCAAAATCTGAAATGATAAGACTGAGGAAGATGTTAATGAAAAAGATTTAGGTTTTTACAATAAGTAATAGAACCTTTTTTAAAGATTTAGATTTTAGAGAATGTGGGACACATTACACAGGTAAACAGAATGTGAGGACACACTGTAAGAAGTATGGAATATAAATCAGGATTGAGGTAAAACAATACTGTGCACAAGTAAGACCATATTCGGTGGAGTATTGTGCACAACTATGTTCACCACATTATGGTAAAAGTTATAGCTGTTCACAAATCAGTCTAGAGAAGAGCAATCTTAAACTTAATGGAATGCCCCACACTTCTAAGCTAAATCAAATTAGTCTTTTTAGTCCTGAACTGTGGAAACTAGAAGGGGACCTGGTTCAAAGACAGTGACAAAGTCCGTCCAACAGACTCTGAGTCAACAGTGAGACACGAACCTGAAAGCACAAGTGTGGATGATGTGCAATTACATTTAAAACTGAAAACAGGAGATGCAAAGGACTTCCAGCACAAATGACTAGAGGTGTCATGGCTACCTAGCCATACTCTTAGACCTGATGCCCAGACTTCTTTTAAGAAAAAGATGGATGAAATGATTGGGTTAATGGCTACTAGCAACAAAATAAGCTAGTTTATATTGGCATTATATACTGCAGACCCTCCCATCTCTTCAATTTTAAATGTTCTTATGTTCTTTGAATGTAGTTGGCAGGGTTGCAACACTGCTTGTAGTAGATAAAAACTTCTATTTTGGAAACACCATTTTTGTCCTTTGATGGGAATACTGAAATGTTGTTGCATAATTTCACCTTGAAACCAGATATTCAGGAAAAGTCCAACATGGAAAAACACTTTGAAATGAAATAGACAGCTACTCATCTACTGGTCTTTGTCTGAGTTTCAAAATAAGTTCTAGTAATTTATGTAGTAGTAAATTCAAAGACAAAATAATCCTCAAAAGGCTTGTGCAAACAAAAAAAAGTAATACATAAATTTGTAAAGAAAATAAAATCTAAAGAAATTTAGTCTTTGCTATACTTTAATACACCCTGAATTTTCCTACTGGGAAATCAGCCTCAAAATAACATTAAACATTTTGATATGAATAAATTGAATTGCACCATTATACACTGTAGGTTGCAGAGAAGACAACTGGTCTAATAGTATCATTACAAATGTGTGCACTCAGAAGAGCCAGAGAGGTAATCCATTAAGGAACCATTGCAAGAAAATAGATAGTACTTTTCCTCTATCACTAGATATACATTTTCACGTTTTGGGTGCTTCATAACTCAGAATTGTGTTGTGAATACCTTTCCTGACCTCAGGCTGTGTAAGAGTAAGTTACCTAGCTCCTTGAAATTATGACTCACGTCCTCAGTTGCAATCCATTACAAAACACAGCCATAATTCTTTCTTGGGAGGATGCTACCAATTGCTTTTGTCATGGTTTCATCATTAAACTGATAGCTAAGTGGCTGTACAGAAAGTTACTATCGTCCTTTCTCTGTAGATCACTAGCAGAACATTGGCAGACTTCAGAAGACAACATACTGTACCGTATTGTATCAACCCTTTAAATTCTGCAAGCATTGTCTGAAAAAAACTTGACAACATCCCAAGATATCATAAGCTATTCTCTCTTTTCCAGTAAAGGCTAGATAAAACACAGATTTGCAAATCAAGAACTGAAAGACCACAATATTATTTTATTATTTCAAAGGTCATTTACATATATCTTGTATACTGTTTACATAACATAATATCATAAACATTATACATAACAACATTATTTCACCCATTTTGAAATCTCAAAATGTTTATCACAGTAGGTCTTAATATGTACTTGGAAAATAGGAAAACTTCATAATGTGGATTATAAGTAAGTTTTTAGAAAGTAGTGTCAGGGTTTTAAAGAGAAACAAGACTACATTTATATACATTTTGTTATTGGCAGATCTATGGTCTGCAAGAAGCTACTTTGTGTGTTGTCTTTCACTTATTGTACTGTTGTGTTATTCCACAGAAACTGAAATGTCAACAAGGTGAATCATTTCAAAGAATGCCATTCTCTGGAAAAATCTGTCCATGTCATCTTTTAACCAGATCAGATCTGGTGAAACTCCCGAGTGAGCCAGGAACTATCTCACTATGAGTATTTGGCTGACAGACAAATCACACTGGATTTCCTTCCACAGTCCTCTGGGAGGATGTTCGATTCCCTTTCCCTGAAGATCCCCACCAGAGCCTTGAATCCTATCAGTGTCAGGAGTTCCAAGACATTTTCTGGATAAATGAGGCCACTGAAGCACCACACAGAGCATGACACCGGGAATATGAGCCACTCTTCTTGAAGTACTGTAGCGGCATATATCAAGTCAAAGCTTAAATAGAGATGAGATGAACCGTTCAATGAAAACTATAGAGAAATGGCAGCACATCAGAAAAAGATGCTATTTGGCTACAGCAGGCTTAATAAAACACAGTGTATTCCTTAATCTAAGAGAACTATGTTTGCGTGCTTCTTGGAAAATTGAAGTAACATTTGCAATGGAGCAAACAATTTTAAAAATTGTAATATGGTTAATGATAAACCAGTGGACTCAGGCATCCCTCATGTTTCCATTAGATTAAGTGACCTGTGCATCACACAGTAATATGCATGGAAAGGCATGACTGTGACATTGGTAATTAAATGCCACATCCACTTAGTCATGCAACAATACAATTTAGAAACTACTCAAGTACAAAGAGTACTAAAGACACAGCAAAAAGTTCTAGTTACACTATAACAGTTACTTTAAAATGCTGAAAAAAACTTTAAAAAAACATGGAATTGGTTTATACTGTTATTGGATCTCCAAGCCTACAGTTTTCCTCACACTTCATCCCATTACACACAACGAATTTAATCGTGACACATATTGTCAGATTTTAAGAGTTAAAATGTATTCTTTTTTGGCCAGAGAAGAGAGAAATCGTGTTTAACTACTGCTTCTGGAAGAAACGCCCCCTTCTCTGGGGCGGGGAAGGTGTGAATCTTCAGCCATCCTGCCCAGTACACTTCACAACTGGACCTCTTCTTTGTCACAGACTTCTCATTCGTGAGGCGACTTTGCCCAGCTTCAGTTCCTTAACTTTTGCAACGCAATGAGATTTTTATCCAAGAAAGTATTGCAGCGGGCTTCCTCTTGCTCTTTGGAATAAATAGATTCTGTAATTCCGTGCTATATTTTCCTCAGACCCTATTTACTGTGAGAGCACGATGGATGTGTGCACAGACAGAGGTCAGAAATGATGTCTGAGTGCTGAGTGAGATCAAGCATTGTGACTAACACTGGAGGCAAGCCTGTCTTAATTCGATAGGATCACTGTGACATGGTCACCAATTTGACTTACCAAAATATTGCTGTAAAGCAAAATGGAAATAGATATTTGATTCTGTGCTGCTTCAAAATCTTCATCTATATGCAATATTAATGTTGATGTTTCAAACAAAACACAAGAAGAAAATTACAGAAAGAAAAAAATGTCTGCCTGCTACTCCTTCTGCAAGCAGAAGAGATTTTACCAATTTGTTTGTGAAGCTTAATACGCCCCTAAACTTAATTTTTGCTGAATGCTTAGGTCTGCTGTTTGTGTTTTCTCCTCTAATCTCAGTGCGGCACAATAATTATAATTATCTATGCTAGATGTGGAAAAAAAATGAGTATATCAAATTATATGTTCTCAAACTTATTTCATTTAGGGATTTAGGAAATATTACAAGACGCTCATGTCCATAGAACTGTTCTTTGACTGAGCACACAAGCAGTGTTGAAAGCTGCATGATATATACAATAGATGTGCACAAAAGTTTAATTAATAGTCTTAATAGACTTTGTCAATTATTTTTTACCATTTGTTTTGTCGGATTTCATTGTTTTTTCTCTTCATTGATGTTTTGCTAAATTGGTTTTTCCATTAGTTCTTACCTTTCATTTTTCTCCAAGATTAAACAACATTTTGTCTTTTATTATAATATATAAGGCAAAGCATGAAGGTATTTTGGTCTAATGAAATGCCATTTATTTCATTTTTTCTATTTTAATTTTGCTTTCCATTACAGGACAAAAGAAAATATTGTATCTATCCTTACGTTTTCCAATTGCTTCATCCAATTCAGCTTTTTGGCGGAGCTGGAGCCTATACTGACAAGCAATGGGCACAAGGAAGGATATGCCCTGGATGCAATGCCAGTCCATCATAGGGAGGGAAATATTTTATGCGACTAATACATTTTCAAATGAAAAGGGTGTAGAATTATTCTATTCATCTTAATTATTCCTCTTAATTGAACTGATCGCACCTGCAGGATCTGAGACTGCTTTGTGGAGAAACAAGTGAAGAAAAATATGCATCAAACCTTGACAGAAACCTATAGTACTAAAAGGATATTTAACTGGATCTACTTCATGATGCAATGGCCATGTAGTCTCAGCAGACACAGTTCCAGGCTGATTAGATGGCACTTTGCAATGACTCTCATTAAGAATTAGGTGGCAATAGATGTTTTCAATAGAGTTTGTTTAAAGTATTGATGACTTTTTTTTCTATTGCAGTTCTTTGTACTGGTTTACTGGTACACTGTAAGAATGTACAACTGCAGTCCTATAAAATAACATCAGTAAACTCCATATACTACATTCTTCACCCTTTACTGTACATAGTGAATTTTATGACATACAGTAGCAGCACATGAGTGCTGCTCAGTACACGGCCGTTGTGCTTTCAGATGTACCATTTGAATTTCCTTCAGCTGGGTCAATACCAAGAGTTCCAACAGGGATGACCATGGATCAGGGCCGGCGCCACAGGAAAAATCTGTAGGGGTGCTTCTGAAATTCTGAGGGGGGTGGTGATATTTCGGTTGAAACTGAGCCATTGCAGCTACCCAAATGAAATCTCACAACCATGCCACTGATTAGTGCTTCATGCTAGAAGATAACGACGAGCAATCTGATATTTAGCGATGAAGTACAGTTTCACATTCATCAGCACTCTCCCGATTATTATTGCCTGGAGTGACAAAATACCTCACATGTTCATTTCTGCAGCTACATTGAAAGTAACGAGGTTCTGAATAGTTAAGAAAAAAATAGTTGTAAAACCAACAGAAAGCACAAACTTCTATAACTACAGTTCTAGTTATATAAAGATTGTAAGTATAAGGAAAAACTACTGCAAGGAATCGGTCCACCTGAGCAAACAAGATCGTAATAATGTTGACACCCGATAATGTAGACACTATGTAATATGTGATCCCCACTTTTGCCCCCAGTGGCGCTGGTCTGCCATGCATGTAGGTGTGACAGTGACATTAAGGGTAGAGAAGGTGTTTATAAGATAGAAACAAGACTATGTATGTACTGTATAGTAATTTGCAGTTTACCTGCCCCTTTGTTTTTAAGCAATTTAGCCCCTTTCATGCAATTTGTGCAGTAAATTGTTATACAATACTCCCATGGGATCTGCATGCCTGAAGTGCTTATCATATACAGTAAAATGTGAAACTAAATAAAAATAGTTTTTGTAAAGATTTGTGTGTTCTGATTAATACAAATGTTACTAAGCATTTTGATAATGTACCTTGGTTTCCTCCTGCAAGAAAAGTGTTGTCAAATCGAATTTCCTGAATTGGAATCTGAATGTCGACTTTTAAATGTTCTTTCTGTGGTCTCTTACAGTATCTAGTTTCATTATAGTTCACCCTCCTGTACCTCTGAACAGAAACTCTCTGCATTCTAACCTCTGCCTGCTCCTTAAAACAGCTGTATATTTTCATCAGTTACATATTATCTCAGGTTTTTAACACAAATTCATCCTCCCAGTGATTAAGCTGAATACAAACTAGTATCATCAATAAAACATAAGTGTGGCATGAACATAGTGTTGACACTCCTTGTCTGAGCTAAATTAAACCAGTTGATAGAATGCTGCGGGTTTCATTGTTGGTGCTGTTTCTAAGGGTGGCAACTACATGGAGTTCTTGGTCGGATAAATGAGCATTCAGCAAACAGAAAGGTACTATCGACAATCAATTAATTCAGGACAGGAACAAGTAATAGGTTTATTCCATGCTGAAAAAAAGAAAAAAGAAAACACAACGTTTCGGCCGTGGAGCCTTCTCCAGGTGTGAGAAAGACAGGGCAGTAGGCAAAGGTAATGTAGCGGGAGAACAAAAGCTGGGAGAGAGGAGGAGCGAGAGGCGGGAGCAGGGGACAGAAAGAGAGGCCAATCAAGAGGTGTGAAGTCAGAACAGGTGTAGAGAGGTGTGAAATGAGACCTCCAGTGAATGGAGAAAATTTAGAAGAAAAGTAGTCTGTCGTTAAGAGAAGGGGGAAGGTGTGATCCTAGCTGCAGGATAATTTTGGTTTCTGTACTCTTTCTGATGTATGAGTTCGGAAAACCGTCTTTGAGAACATACAGTAGATGGAGAGATTAGAGTGGTCGTGGCCGTCAGAGGTGAAATGGGAAACAATGGGCTTGGAGAGATCTTTAATCTTCACAGCCCTAACATGTTCTCTGAAGCGGTCTCCGAGTCTCCGAGCTTAATACAGCATATGATATTCATTAAACTATCACTGTTTAGAAAAAATAATGAAAATACTTAAGAAACACTACATATTCAGTAATCTGAGAAAATAAGCACTGCAAGTACTCCATTTGGTTTGATATACTAATAGTGTTTGGTCTGACACACAAAAGCTATATTAGCTTGGGATTTGTTATAAATTGATCTTTCTTTTTCCAAAATGATTGTGTCACTGACAGGTTGTGTCAGCATTACCGCACGTACAGTAGATGCATTATGTAATAATACTCTGGGAGGTTTATTAGTATATGGGGATTATTATGATTTGTTTCACAGCAGAGGTGTGTGAGTAATGGATGGCTTTTTAAAAATGTCAATAGGTTATTTCAGGTTGTATGACAATACGTAGTAATTAAATGTACAACTAGCAACAACACATGCATGTTTGTTACTACTATTAATGTTGTTGGTGCTGCTCTTGTCATATTTGTATATTATATGAGCTTCTTTTGCAACGACTGTCAAAGCCATTTGGCACTCTCAGACATTACAATATTACAAATGGGACAGACCTTTCTTAACAGAAGAAATGCAAAAAACAAAAGTAAGCAAACACAAAGATCCAGCAGTATTCGTGTGTTAAAACTAAAAGGAATAACACGAAAATAAACACGTCATGACTTCCCCGTATTGTCAGACATGTTGTGTTGTTTCGTTTTACAGCCCTCTCTCCAAAAAACTCCTGCTGGAGGCTGAAATAAATTGCACTTACAAGATCCAGATTACATTGTTTAACCTCAAAATTATTGGAAGGAGCTTCTTTGCAGCCCCTTGAATGATTTATGGGTTTAGCTTACTCAATGCAAATCAGAGCAGTTCTGTAATGAAAGGGGCCGGGTTAGATGGAGCAGCCTTTAATTTTTTATAAGCTTTCTGCACTTCTCTTAATTTAGAAATATGAGGCTGCATGTTTAAAGAGAAAATTATTAGCTGATACTAATCTTCCCATTTATGTTGTCCTCTTCCACGCTCTGAACAGCAACACAGAGATGCCTATACTGCTTGTCTGGCACTATAATGGCTATAACATCACTGATGCAAATTATCATTTTCAAAGAGGGGCAGAATGGTAATTGCAGCAGCAGCTGAATTTTATGTACATATTTATTTTATGACAGTGAGAGTGATGCCCACACACAACACATTTTATGCCGTTACTTCATTTGACATGAGTGTGAGTTTGCCATTTCGGGGATAATGGTAAAAAATGCATTACATTAAAAGCAAGCACAGGCTTGCAGTTATGTGCAAATGTTTGCTCACCATCCCTTCTTTTCAATTCAACTCGCTTTAACTCACACTAATTTTATGTCCACACATAACCTGTAGATATGCAGCCAATGCATACTAAATCTAAAAAATTTTCTCTGCATCTTTAGCTCTCATTTATTTAACAAATACTTGTTTTTTTCCTTCTAGTTCCTAAGAGAAACAATTAAAGTAAATGTGTTCGCATCATTTCTTTTTCTTCTCGTTTAAATACAATTTTCCACTCCAAAGTCAACCTCCTGGCTTCAAAGCCTGTATGAGCAGTGGAGGAGACAGCTGGTCAAGAGACCCTGAGCCTCCCCACCCAGCTCAAAGCTCTTCTTAGGCTCAGCCTGAGCAGGTTCTGCCATTGCACTGAGCACTGTAAGACCTCAGTCACATTCACCAGTCCTATCCAGACCTCATCACGCCCACAGGCGTTGTGGCTCAATGAAGCAAGTCATGCAATATTCCCTCTGTATCCCAAGGGATCACAGAGGTCATGCAAATGAGGTCCTGAAACTCATTTCGGAAAATTGCACAATGATTTCGCTGACAGTGCTGTCAGTCACGACAGTGACTATCTGAATATAACATTTAAAATTGTACTCTGCATCATTTTATATATTAGTCATTTCTCAGACCTCAGACTTTAATACCACGCAGCCAATTCCTCTGACAACTCTCGTTAAAAATAATGTAATTAACAAATATGAGCCTAAAAGTAACCTAATGGTAAAATCGTTGTCATCTTATTTTTGAGATTCATTGATTGCAGAACTGAATTCAACTGATATAGTATAATTTTTGTTGGGTTAAGAACAAAGGTGAACATTTTTCCTGCAGGAAGGTCAACATCCATAATATCTAATCTGTTAGTTTTTGATTGGTCTTTTTAAAGCTGCAGTCTCCAACCCTGGTCCAGAAGAACCCCAATCCAGTTAGTCTTAATTGTCACCCTAAATCACCTGTAATTAAATGATAAGGAACATACAGTACAATATGTATACTTCAATTAAGTAATTAATTTCACTTGTTGTCCAGAAGGGCTGAAAGCTTTTTTTTCTGAATTATGCTCCAAGTAATCTCAGATCTCAGAATTACTTAATTGAAAAAAGCATGGTTAATTATTTGTAATTGAATTATTCAAAGTCTTTACAAATTGATGATTTAATAGCTCCAGTACATCTAAGCCCTGCTGCACTGAGACAACTCATTGAGAGCTGGAGACACCTGGTTTAAGGTACTGTAGTAGCAGAAGAAAGTGTCAGGGTTAAAGATATGGGGAGTGGATTTTCACTTTCAGCACATCTGATGCTATCCATCAGAGGATGTCAAGGCACGTGGAGAGCATGTTTGAAAAGAGCAGTAGTTCTCAGATCAGACTGATTACAAGACATCACTCAATATATCAGCAAAGCCAGCACTTCCAATGTACAGCTAACCAGTTGTTACAGAGTTCAAGGACAAAAGGTTACAGTCTGAAATGTTCTTTAAGAAAAACCTCATTGAGGTAGTCTGAGGTGATTAAGCATTTACGGGATGTAATTATGTACATAACCAGAAGAACTGTGATTATTTTAAAAGCAATTGTTATTGCAGAAATAAAAGCAATTATCACTTAAGGGACTATACATTTACAAAGAGCTTTCTCTTTTTGGAATCTCTGTATTTGCTCTGTGACACTCTTTTTATCCTGAAAAAGCTAAGTAAAGCTCTGTGAAAACAGAGACTAATGCTTCCACAAAACATTCCTTCAACATTAAATGTGAGATATATTTGCTGGACTTAGAAAAAGAAGTTGCAGAAAAAAATAAACCCCCTTAACAACACATTTTGAATAATGATTCAGCTGCAGGATAAATCACAGTGTTTAACTGACTGGAAAAAAAAACTTCCAGATTTATTGCCATGACTTCAAGAGGTAGAAGTGCCTCAAGTATATGACAATGAAAAAAATGCAAAGCCTGGGCAGCTGTTAATGGTATTTGGAGGACTGTTAAACTGTTCCTTGACAGGCACAATACTGAGCTCAAGTGACAAAGGTTCTGTATAAGGGTGAGCTGGCAAACATTAATAGCTTCTCTGTCTGTACAGATAAATACAAAACTTGGCAAAAACTAAACTAAGATTAATCTCTTTATTATTTTGTTTGTGTTACAAATGTTATGACATTTTATAGAAGCAAATTCTAAAATGTTTTCTATTTTTTCCCAGATGACCATTCACAGAAAACCCTGTGAAATGAGCCCAGCTCTTATGGATACATTTATTTATTTAAGATTATGATTTTAACACCTTTTGAGAAATTTAGAACTCAGGATGAAGACAAACAAAAGAATAAAAAGGACTGCCTGGTATTAAAGCATTTTGAGCATTCACGTTATTAGAATTATCATGATTTAATCCAACAACTCAGATGTGTGCTATCAGCTCCCAGACTTGAATGTATCAAACACAGATCTGGTCTCTTGATATGGTTCTAAAAATACAAATTAAGAGCGTTTGTATATGTGTGTGGAGAAAATAAATAAGCCAAAGATATAAACAGCTTTTAATAAGTAGTTGCTAAGCACTAGTTAGCAGAGACACACTACCTTCCACAGTGAAGGCTAACACCCAAGTGTTTTTCACAGTATGCCACAGTATGCTGTCACCCACAGACTATATGATCCCTTCTTCTTCCATTCTGATCACTTAATGAGCACAAACCAGCTGCTACTCCTGGTTTTTTAGAACTGAGGGGATTGTCTAGCACAACGTACGGAGCCACTTCATCTTGTGAATGAATTTATTTCAATGAATAATCTCCTATTTATTGAATTTACCCCCCCAAGCCCCTTTTATTTTCCTGATTTTCAAAGCACCAAATTCACTTTAATGATAAGTAAAGCCTCAACTTTCTCCAAGTGTGAAAGCAAACAGTATAATAGACTGAATTAACTGAATCTATTAATAGTTTCCACTGCAAGGATAGAATAAATCAATTAAGTACTCAGAATGTTGAGGTGAATGCATGTTTCATTTTTATTTAAATACCTTAAAAGTACTATTTGAAAAATAAATATTAATAACACGCACTAAAATGTCAGCTTGTGCCTTAAGTTCTAATCAAAGAGTTTTGTGTGAGTTGTTTAAGCATGTCCTATAGAACAGAGGTTTAGCGTTTAATCTGAATATACTGTAGCATGATAATGTCACAGAAAAAAACGTTATTTTTTATATTATGGAACTGCTAAGACTAGTCAGGAGATATTTTGAACATATTAAATCAATAATATATAATATATAAGTTCAAATATAATCCATTCATCCATTTTCTAGCTGATGCAGGGTCGAGGAGGAGTTGGAGCCTATCCCAGGAAATAACAAACACAAGGCAGGATTCACTCTGGGACAGGGCTCCAGTCCACTGCTGGACACAGACAGACACAACCAGTTTTCCCAGAAGCCAAATAATCTATCTTATGTTTTTGGATTGTGGGGGGAAGCTGGGAGCACCCAGTGAAAACCCACACAAACACGGAGAGAACATACAAACTATACAGAGATAGCACCCCAAGTCCAAAACTGAACCAAGGGCCCCAACACTATGAGGCAGTACTGGTAATCACTGCACCGCTTTTTAAACATAACACTCATTATGAATATATAATGTTATCAAATAGATGGTCATTATAAAATACATGATCTATTGATCAAAGTAACTGTTGTTTCAAATAGCTTCTTTCTCAAATACCTCAGAGAACAGATCAGATCAATACATAAAATCTACATAAGCCAACTTTTTTGTTATTTAACTTTTTGTTAAATTTATTGCAAAGTCTCTACCTTTACAATGTATTATATTTATTAAATTAAGATTGTAGAAAAGTTAAAGGGAAAGAATGTTTTAGCATTTTTAGACATTTAGTTTTGTGACAGGTGGCACAAAAAGCAAACAAGGCAATTTTTAAAGAGATTTTTTATTTAAAAAAATGTTCTGGACAAGAAGTAATGTAACTCCTTACAGAACTACAGTACAAGACTCACGAGTAACCTTCAAAGATAAGATCATAATAAGGGTAATATAGAAGTGAGAGAACAGCAGCCTAACTGTAAGGATAAGGATGATAACCCCCCTTTAATTTCATGAGGAATGAGCCAGGGAGCTGCTGCAAGGGTGTAGATAGGCTTGGCAGGAGAATTGTGAGAGAGATGTACAATGGGAAGTTCAGGTGTTGATACCCTGTATATACTGTATACAGTACATAGGAGAGCAAAAGGTGGCAAGAGTTGGATTTGACCTTCAACATTTCTGGTAGAAATTTCATTAAGAGAGTATAACAAACAAATATATTATAGAAGCATAAACAACAAGGCCAGGCCAGGATCAGAACCTATTCTAACAGCAGACTCATTCCAGGCTAAAAAATTACACGTAAGGAACAATGTTAACAAGAAGGCTGCAAAGGTTAAAGCAGAAGTCAATTCCAAGTTTAAAAATAGACAGAATGAAGAAAAATACAATGTTTTGACTGTGGAGTCTTCTTCAGGTGTCACCTCCCCACACACTGTGTCCCAAAAAAACAAAAGCATTGAAGTTTGTCTTCTTTACTTCGTCTTCCCCTCATGGAATTAACCTCGTTTTGTTCCTTTGCCAAAAGGCATCCAAATCCAATGTAGTCAGCCCCAAGTCCTTGTTACCTACAGTACAGTCTGTTATATTTTTGAAGACTGATTACTGAATAGACTTTTGCTATTACTGGACAAAGGAAGAATGTTCTTTGCAATGTGGAAAAAAATAAGTTACAAACATTTGCAATAATCCTACACTGCTCTTATATGGCAAATATGTATTTAAAATGGTAATGTACTGGACAGTATATCCCTATGATCAGCAAGCTAGGGAAAGACAGGCCAGTGTGGTGGGCGTATTAACTTCACTTTATCTTTAAGTTCCTATGTGGCTGTTGGGTTGCCTGATCTAATAAAAGAGACAGACTCATGGTTTGGTTCCTGGACTCATGGACTCATTTAAGACAGCTGCTATTGGTTGGTTTCTAGACCTATTGTGTTGCCAAGCATGCTTTATTATACTGTAGTATTATGAGATTGTTGCAGTTTAGCTTCAATATTAAAAAGATTAAAAAAGGACTAGTAGCTATCCTGAGTTTTGAAGGGTTTTTTAGTGATATTAATCTCACACTCTTTCCTTAAACAGGCACTGCTCCTCTCTCTCTTTTTTTCATTTGATTAATTTCCATTTTGATTGTTGACTTTCCTTTTCTTCTAGAATTATACTCAGCAAGGTTTTATTCCCCCAGGCCACAATTTTCTGTGCTTTTTTTCTTTTCTTCTTCTTGTAAATTCCATTGCAGTTCTTTTACATGGATTGCCTTTATTTATTTTTTTAATAATGGATTTTTCTCTCAATTTGATTTTGATTTAATACTTTAATTGCCTTCTCCCTTGACACAGTCCTGTAATAAGGAACACTGTTGCATTTAGAGTGGGGAACAGCATCAGTTTGCGATCTGCAAAAGATCAAGTAGAGGTTAATTCTACACTGAAAAGTCAAGCAAAACAGTAAAGCGCAAAGTTTTTGCTGAGGCACTGTCTTTGGGTGCATACAGGGGAGAGAGGGTGAGCAGAGCCATAATATTAAGCACAAATGTTAGTGGCACATTACAAGAGGAAAAGGAACAAGGAGATACTGTAGAAAGAAATTGGTCAATTGCTACATGCTGCATTTATTCAGCTCTTAATAGGTTAGAGGAACTATAATGCTGAATTCAACAGTAGCTCTATGGACCAGAATCAAAGGGCAAATGTACATGGTATAATGTATGTATTCTATACTGTATACTGTAAATAACATATATACAGTATTCTTATTTTTGAGGCTAAAGTTTTTTTAACATATTTTTCCCATTTTAACAACAGTAATTCTTTTGCAATCCAAAAATGATGCACAAGGCAAGAAGCAAGCAATCAAACTAGAATTTACAGCACCTGTCAGAAATGTGGCATTGTATTACATATGTTAACTGCCAATATTTTAATCTTGGGTTTATTTTTAGTTTTAGTTTTAATACCCAGATGTGAATCTCGTGATTGCAAATGTAGCTACTAGGTAATTTAATGTTATTAAGTACTAATGGGCAAAATGACCTCCTCTTGATTGTGTGTATTAAAAAGGTTTGATTTTTTCCTCAATATTCTTTATAAATGCATTTCTTACTATTTCTAAATGATCATTATTTCTTAGACCTATGTTGCTTGATACGGATTATAGTGTGATGCTGCTCAACAGCTGTGAATCTCACTGTTGCTGTCCGAGCCTGAGACTCCGATAATTTACATATTGAAGGGTTAGCTATAGTTACATGGGCAACTTCTGTTGCTGGCGATAACAGACAGCCACTTCCAGTGGGTCTGTCTCTCTGTTTAATGTAAAATCCATGTGAGCAACAAACCAGTAGTAAACCTGAAATAATGGTGAAGCCAAATCATTCAGTTGCTGTAATAATGACACAAACTAAGTAATGAGAGTAGGTGACTGATAAGGGGTGTACTGGGGCACCAGAAGGATCAGTTCTAGGGCCGCTGCTCTGCCTCCTAAGTATTGCATAAATGTCATTGACCTAGACAGTGGTATAGTGGGTCACATTTGCAAATACTACAAAAATAACTGGAGTTTCAAATAGTCTAAGCAGCACGAGCAATACAAGACAATATAGACAAACTTCAGAACGGGGCAGTAAAATTTCATGGGTAAACATGTAGAGTTTGACATGCAGGATGCAAGATCTTGCAATCCAAATGACAAATGGGTGGTATTGACTGGGTAAAAATGTAAATAAAATGTTATGTTGACTTTCTTCACCTTAACCAGTGATATTCATTTCTGGCCATGGAGGATCATAGGCTTAATAGGCTAATCCTCAATGACTTAAGACTTGGAAGCAGTGGCAATAAAGACCAATTAAGTAAACATGTTTGAAATCATGTCATTAAGATTATGGAATGAAAACTAGAAGACACAGTGGATTAGGAAGACTTCAAAGCCCAGGAGTGAATATAATTGAAAATGATAAAAAATGTAGACAGAATGCTTCTGTATCTTGTTAATAGAGAAGAATTTAAACTAAGAGAAGCTATGTTAAAGTTATAAGATGTATGAATTGGACCTCAATCAACTGATTCAGTTTAGGCTGTCTTGCTACAGGACAGATCGTGTTTCTCTAGAGACATGAAAGAAGAAAGCATTCAGACTTATTCCTGGTCTGAAGGCAATGTCATACCTGGACAAAACTTTTTAGCCGAGAATGGAACATCACGAGAGCATTCAATTCAGGTACTTAAAATCCTGAAAGACTTTCACCAAGTCAACACGGGGGCCTTATCAAGATCAGCAGCAGCAACATCAGGACCCAGGGACACAAGGGACAGTTAAGTTTCAAACCAATTCAGACAGCAACAAAACGTCCTTTACATTGAGGCATACTGGAGTGGAATCCAATCTCAAATCCTGTGATTGAAGCTGACTCTTGGATTCTATCTAAGGAATAAATAGAATTCTTAGTTGAAGATAATAGCAGCCAAACAAACAAGATGGACTAGCGGCTTCCTCTCACTTGTAACCTTTATGTTCTTATGTAGAATATAGGACTCCGTTCTATTTTAGTTCCTGTGTGACATTACAGCTGCAAGATCAGGATCAAGCAATCTAGGGCATCTCTCCAAGCATGTGCTGAATCAGGGAGTGAGGCAGGGAGAACACAAGAAAATAAATCACAGAAACAAAAGCTATTTAGCTATGTGTGGATGCCTGTCACTGAGATTAAAAAGACATTGTATGCAATGTAAATTGATTTTAATGAGCTTTCATTTTTAATTATAGTTAATGTCAGTGATTTTTGGCATTTCACTACTTTTTAATAATTGTAAATATTAACTCCTTGCCTTTGTTTATCTCATTTCAGCCCAAAGGATCCCAATAGGAAGGGAGTCACTGAAGTGCAGCACCCACCAGGGTGACACACAGCAGCTATTACACTCCAGCAGTCCCAGTACACAACAGACCATCTGGATAAGTGAGAAATTACTTCACCTGTTGAATTAAGTTGAAATTTTAGGCAGGCCAGGTTGAAAAACCTTAGAATAGAATTTACCAAGGACTCTGAGGTTAATGCTCCTATTCTAGCAAATAGTGCCAAAGGGAGCTTTAATACGATCAGCTAGTGAAAATCTCACTGTAACGTCACATCTGAACAGGGGTGGAAAAAGTATTTACAGTAAATGTTGTATGTTACCTACAGAAAGTATTGCTTAAAAGTACTGCTACTTCTGTACAAGTGAATGTTCCCTTCCAGAAAACTACTCAAGTGAAAGAGCAAAAGCCTAAGCTCTGCGATACTGAAGTATGAGAAATTAAAAAGCAGCCATCCTTTCTGCTGTTACCCTGACTTTCACCAGTTCGTTTTCATCAGTGGCACAATTGTTTTACAGACATTTGTAGTTTCATTGTAATTTCAAATCAGGAATTTAAATAACAGTCATATCCTTCATCCACAAATAAAATAATGAAAATGGTCTAGGATTAAATGTTTAATTTTATGAAATCCTGTTACGAAACGGTTTATAGATTCTCATTTTCTTTTTTAAACTACTAAAGGCATCATCCACTTCTGTACAAGTGCAAATCACAATAAACACAGACAGCTCAAATTCTTTATACCTTTATTGCTTTTACACTCAAAAGCAAGTATGTTCTTGTTGTTCCAAAATCTGTTGTTTATCTTCAGTAGCACTTGGTTTTCAAAATTCTGAGAGTCCAGTCTTGAGCTTTGTGACGCTGCCCCCCCCCCCACAGACAGCACAAACGATGAAACCCACCTCATTCGTTAGTGCTACGTTTGTACTGGTTTGTGCTGTTGAAAGTAGCATTTGTGCTGCTTTCATTTCCGAGTTTTTTCGGGGTCGTGACATCACTCAGCCACCCTACAAGGTCGTAGGGAAACCAAACCGGTCCCATTCATTAGTGCTGCGTTTGCGTCGGTTTGTGCCATTGAAAGTAACTTCACAGCTGCTTTCGCTCCTTAGATATAATGTCTTCTTTTGAAGTGGGTGACGTCACTCAGCCCCCCTACAACGTCGTAGGGGAACCGGACCGGTCTCGATCGTTAGTGCAGCGTTTGTGCTGCTTTCGTTCCCGAGATATACAGTAGCGCCTTGTTTTTCCGGTGATCACGTGACCATGCACGGTGACTTTGACCTCCAGTGACCCCGTCTGCCGAGTTCAAGCACTCTGTTTGTGTCATGTCCAAGAACAGCAGGCATGAAACTGGTGAGTCCACTATTGTAGTAATTGTAGTAGAGTTAACCATTTGACAATAGATTAAGATCTGCCTTCACAGAGCATGGAACAGGATAGAATGAGTTTTGTGAGCTTTATTAAGTTATATCCTCACAAAACAGAATATATTAAGGAAGTACAGAGTTGGTATAAAATTGCATCATCTGGTGTGTTACACTGTTACCACACTTGAGAGACCAGGGAAATGTACTGGATTAAAGCTCTATATTGTTCATTGTTATTCTGACATTGTTAAATGTTTTACGCATTATTTGGTTATGAATATTGCCGCAGTCTTGATGTGTGAGATGGTAGACTCTTGTTTCTCGGATGTGTTATGAACTGTGTAAACTTTGTACATAGTGCCCCTTTAAAAAAAACTGTCCTGAAGTCCTGGTTCCTTTTCACATTATATTAACTATAATGAGTTTAAAGTCCAATAGTAACATTAAGAAAAAGGTACAGTAGGTGTCCCTTAAAGATGAAAAATTAATCACATATTCCCTTATATTTAAAAATGATTAACAAACATTTCTCAGTGGATGATTACCAGACAAAAAATTTCAATTTTCTGAGGTAAAAGAATTTAGAACTGGTTTGAAAACAGCAAATAGTTTTCTAATAGCAAAAGAGCCTTCTCAGAGGTTTTATTATGTGACAGATGTGACCTTGACTTTCACTGAAGCTTTGCCTATGATTCAGGACACATCACTCCAGTCAGAGATAAATATTGCATGTCTTACATTGTGAGTGGATTTGAAAAAAACATCAGGCATAAAAACAACAATTTAACTACAGACAAGTCCAGCATTTATAGGTGTAGTCTATTCCTGGCGGGTTTTTTTTGTTTTCTTTGAAGAAAACAACCATGTGCTCTGTTTCTTTTAGAAAATGTTACACCCGTTCTTGCGTTGTTATTCACTAAACAAACTCTAAATTTAGATCAGTTTTGGGTCAACAAAATCATGTCTTGCCTCAGAACTGCCTTGCCTGGTGTCAGGTAGCCAGTAATGTTTGCAATCCTGCTACCTACTGTAAACTCAGACCGATTCATCACACCTATTGCAATATTACTAGCTGCTTAAATCAACGTTAGCTAAAGAAAATAAAATGCACGTACTGTACTTCCATACTGGTGAGTTCATGTACACTGAAAACCTATACTGTCCCTGGAAATTAAAGAAGAGATTTAAAGCACACAGAAGCTTCTCTGACTTCTTTCAGTTCAAACAGATCTTTAAGGTTAGGCTGTGGATGGCCACTGCTCTTTGCCATTTTTGATGTGAGTCGAAACACAACAAGACTCATTGCACGTACAGCATGCATTCCTTTGTGGCAGTATCGTTGTGTTTGCTGAGTGGTTATTTAAAAAATACCAAGGTCATCATATGCATGTGCCTCTGCTTTACCCAATCTGAGTCCTAGCCTGTGTAAATGTCAGTAGCCCAGATGGCGCATGGAAAATGTAGTAAAGTATCCTGAAAATAAAGTACTTAAGTTAAGTAAAGTAAAGATCTTGGACAAATGAACTTTTATTCACAGGAGAGATGGTCACCTACTTTTCCAACTAATACCAATTTACAAGGGCAATCTGACTTCCTTAAATGTCTCCTATTCAAGTTTCAAGTTTTAAAACTATTCAAGTTTTAATGTGTATTTTGTATGTGTATTTTGTAATTTTGTATACTTTATTTGTAATTCAACAAAATTGGATATCATTGTAAGGTGAATATTGGTCAATCTATCCATTGTAAGTAGCCCTGACTAAGGGCATCTATCAAGTGGATTTATTATTTTAGCTTTGCTTTTTTTGTTGTCAGCACAAACAACAATAATATCCAACAGAAAATGCGGTCATAAAGATGATTCATAAACAGATCGTGATTCTAAATAGGTTATATTTTACAAATCAAAATTAAAAAATCGTGCACATTTTTGTACCTCCCACACATTTCTTTCCCAGTCGTAAGAAGCACTTGATATATTTTTTATGCTTGGTGTCAGAACATAATACAAATAGTTGACATAACTTGTGCGCTCTCATCACCATCATCACGTATGCTTATGATAGTTATAACTCACTGGGGAGCATTTTCACCCCAAAGATCATTTGAGATGAAGGTTATCAATCTACCGCATATGGTAACCAAGAAAGCAACAGCTGTAACCACATAGAATTGCTTTATCCCAGCTAAACATAATGTACAACCCATTTATATAAAAGAAATGTCATCTACCATGTTTATCAGTGCCATCAAGATTTATGTTGTTTTAGCCAGGAGGAGGCCAGCAATGAGAGGCATGTTTGTCTTGTTGTATGAAGTGAGCATCCCAGCCAGTGGTCCTAGCTTCAGCACTTCCAGTACTTAAACAGTCATAATAAAGGGACGATGGAGCTTTTTTATTTTTTTCTCCATAACAAAATATGCTCCCCAGCTAGAGATAATGGGAGTTATTCATAAATGTAGACAGTATGTCCATATCACTTTATTAAAATACTGTGACAGCTTTCTTTCTTCATTCATAAAACTGTGGTTTTATTATAAATTAGGTGACTTTCATCTTGTATACAGTAGGTGTGTTAAAAGGGATGTAAAATTACTAGTGCCAAAACAGGCAATAGAAGTTAATATGTACAATAAAAGTTTGGCCAAGTCTGAAGACCAGGTTAAGGGTCAAGTGCATTGTGTTAATGGTTTTTGGAATTCATTTACAGTAAATATGACATGAATGGATTTTTTTTATAAAGAGAGGATCTCGTGGAAACGACAGATGAACTCTGGAACGTGTAGAAAAGAGAGAAGACACATTTTGCAACATCAGTGTTGAGACAGTCACAGATGGGAAGCGTCACATGATTTGAAAAATGTGAGTGAAATGGGAATAAATATCAATGATCCACAATTATCCTTGCTCGCCGCGGCAAATGTAAGAAATCAGTCCTGCATTTGCATTGGGTTCTTGGTACACACCAGTTAAAAAAAAGCCTGTAAAGAAATCACAAGTACTTTGCAGTGCATTATAGTAATGCGGTAGTACATTGTACATCCTGGTAGGACATTGTACATCACGATTATTAATTGTTTTCTATGTTTGTGTGCTGAAAATGCATTACTTTAAACATAAATCTAGGCCTGTTTTACTTATAATACTTATTGGGTTGCTACTGTAGTAGCTGACTGATCGGTGGATCTTACCCAGCCATTTCTTTCAACCTGCCCATGCATTGGCTTCAACAACAGTTGGGTAGCTTGATCCTGATCTTCACACCTCTGTGTGCAAACAATTGCCCAACAGTTGTCACAATACAAATGGAAAATTGAAAAATCCATACATGTTCTTTTGGTTTTCACAAAAAAAGTGAGGAAAAAGTGAACACAAACCTGCTGTACAACAGTCCTGTAAATCCCAGGATACTAGAAGCACTCAAGATTAATACGTCCCCGGGGCCCAAAAGTATCTTACAAATGGTACTCAAGGAAACAGGAGATGTGTTGGAACAATATGACACAAGTCTTCCGACAGTCACTCTGGTCTTGAAAACTACTTAAATTTAAAAATATTTGGGTGTTTCTGTCGACACATTATTTCTACAATGTGTCACAATGTGAGCATGTCATTAAAAAAAAGGAAAACAAAATGCTAGGATATACAGTATAATCAATAATGTAGTATATATAAGGGATATTATTTTAAAATTGTGTAATGTACCTCCTTTAGATTGTTTATTTCAACTTTGGGCTCCAAAGTTACAGAGTAAAAACATATGTTGCTATGTAAGTTGACAATAGCAGAGAAACCAGAAACAGTGTGAGAGCAGAAAGCATTTTACCTATTTAGGCCTGAACAGAGATAATGAGGGGATAAACAGTAAGTATTCAAATTCCTCAAAGGTACTGACAAAGGCGGCCCACCTGGCTTTTACAGAATGAACAGTGAAACACAAACCAAAGGGCAAAAATGAAAAGTGGAAGTGAATTTAAAATGGACAGAAGGAAGTTTCTCTTCATGTGAAGAGTTGTGAGAACATTGAACTCAATGCCAACTGCCAATTAAAATTACAGAGAGACCAAACGGGTGAAATGGAGCACCTCATTCGTCATCTTTCTTAGGTATAATTAAATAATATTCCTTCCACTTATATAATGATTTTCTGTATGCTCCACTCAAAGCTCTTTAAAGGTAATGGGGACTTCCCTCCACCACCAATGTGTAGCACCCATGTGGAGGATGCAACAGGAGCCAAAAAGGCCATGATTTGGTAAAGGCTAGTGTCACAAACAGTTCTTTCCGGGCCCTGTGCAGACGACACGATCCGGAAGGGAGTGAGGAAACGCTAGGAAAAAGTCATGCAGGAGAGGGTATGGAGACAGGGGGCGTGTCTAGGGGGTGCAGGTGTCCAGCGGGAGTGAGTCCGGGGCGAACAATCCATGAAGAAATCCAAATGAGTAATCCAGGACAGGAGAGTAAGTCCAAGGCCAGGAGATCCATCCGAGGGAATTAAAACCATGAACCGGGTCGGGACCGGCGGTGGGGAATCAGGAACAGTTAAAAGTTAAAACCATGACGGAGCCAGACGCAGCAGGACCCCGGGCTCTCACGAAGCGGAATTCAATGAGGAGCCTCGAGTGACGTCTGCGTCTGGCTTTTAAGGAGGAATTGAAATAGGGACCAGGTATGGAAAATGGGAAAGAACGAGGAAGGGCTGGAGCACCCTTAAGAGAAGGAGTAGCGATCGTGACAGCTAGGGGGAAATTTGGACACCAATTTGGTTATACCCCTACTCTTTTTGACACAGAGAGTTAGGACCTAGGTTTTACGTTTCATCAGAAAGATTGCGCCGTTTTACAGTATAGTGTGTATGGTGTCCTAATAACTTTACTGGGGCATTAGGACCCACACAGACCGCAGGGTGAGGTCTTCCTTCTGGCCCCACTAACACCTCTTCTAGCAGCAACCTTAGCTTTTCCAGGAGATCTCCCATTCAGGTTGACTGCAGGGTAATGTAGCTGACTATATCACCCATGTGTTTTTATGTTTTTTTTGTATGGGGAAGATTTTCAGCAATATATCTGAGCCAAGGCTGGGGTTAGACAAGAAGAATTAAGTAGGATTCTCCCAGGCACCTCGGGATCCACCTCTGGAAGTGAAATGGCAGTATAAACTAGGGAACACAATGGGTAATCAATTACAAATGAGCTATGTGCTTTTGAAAACCAATACTTGAGATTCACCATGAAAGTAATCAAAGGTAGTATCCTCAAGCTACAGTTAATAGCAATATTATAAAATTGATCAATAAAACAGAAAAATGATAAAATATACTGTACCTGATCACTATCACTGAAAACAACAGAAACACAACTTTTTATATGAACATTGAGAATAGGCTTACCCCTAACATTACAGTAGTGATCTAGTAAGGAAACACAGGGCAATTTTGCAACCATGGCAACCGCACAATTCCACAAGACTTTATTCTGTGTTTCTCTGTCTACAGGTATCTCCTGACAAAGATTTAAAGTTGTTTTGTCTGTTGAACTGAAGCCTTTGACTGGTGTCATGATCACAAACAGAAGAATAATCATTTTGCAGTTTTAAGGTAAGGGCTGACAAAACAGAGTTGAAAGATTTGATAAATCTCCTTTCTCCTGACAACAACCTTTGCTATTTCAGTCAAGTCAATTTGTACCTATGTTGACGTCAGAAGGGAAAATCGCTCCAAGATCTCACTTTTTGCTGACACGACAACATATTATATACATTCAATTTAACTTTGATAACAATATTATCACTTCAGATACGGACAAATCAATCACACACAAGCAGTTGTGGAATGAGTTCTCTTAGTAACAGAGTGTTATTTCAGTTGTATGTTACTCTTTAGCTTTAAACAGTTTACTTAGAATATTTTATAGTACAACAGCTTCCTTTTACCAAGCTGCTCAATGAGTGACACACTTCAGTGCATTCCAATAGAGCCCAGTCTGAGCAGGTTCACTTTCAAAGCAAATGCCTGCTTCAATACTATTATCCATATTGTTGTCTTTGTACATGTGCAGCAGACCAGGTCAGGACTTGTGCATGGACACACTAACCATTCAGTGCTACTGCTGAATAAAGATCATCACCCTCTGTCGCTGCTTTATTCTTCCACAGACTTCATCTGGCTCTGCACATCACACAAATAGAACTGTTATACCAAACAAGGTTCAGAGTTACTAGCATCTTAAAACATACTAAAGCTATGCTGATCCCGTTGTATGTCGGAAGCAAAAGAAAAAAATGTGCCATCACATAAATATGCATTCGGTTTTGCTCTTCAGTGACTGCCAACTGCAACCAAAAGCAACTTAATTGACAGATGACTTATAGGTAAAGAAAAGAAACACATTTCAGCTGTGGAGCCTTCTTCAGGTTTCTTTACCTTTCAGCAGGGAGGGAACCTTAATCTCTTCCTTTGCAGCCTACCCATGCTGATGTAGCTAGCTACTCAAACTAGATGGCTAACACTTCTATCAAACAGCTGGTCTTGACTTATTCAGATACAGTATGTACAGAAGTTGCTTCATTATGTACATTTGGTTGTTTTTAATGCACATATTTCTTCACATGCAATATCCCCTTTGTTTCTATTTACATTTGCATTTCCTATTTAGGCTGTTTATTAACAGGTGCCTTTTGTTGCGTTTAGTGTTCTGCAAAGCAGCCAGTTCCGGATAGCAGAAATCGTGAACCAGACACTTACAGTATTGCAGTCATTGGTTTTCTGAGACATCAAAACACTGCTTTTGCACTAAGAAGAAAATGGATAAAAAAAGGTTGATTACTGAAGTCTGGTTCTCTCATCTGATTGTAAAATGAATATAAAGTATGAAGATCATTCTGGTTTTACTCATGACATCGTTTTTTCATTCTTTATTAACAATAGCAGGGGCAGTATGGTTGATGAAGGCACAGAACCAAGGTCTGTGCCTTCTTACCTGCTTGATTTCAGCTTGGCCCTTCTGACAATCCAGAGTGGTAATTATAGGAGATAGAGTGCATTGCTTACTCTGCAATCAAACTAATTTACAAATGGCCTCTTGGAGGATCAAGGCAGAATGCACACATGCAGTAGACGTCAGTGATTCCATTAACATATGTAAGATCTCTATAACTCCAATCTGAGATGGCCTTTGAATGGTAATAAAAGCAGTTAGTGCCTTGAGGGCATGTCTGAGTCTCAAAGCCAAGATAAGTGAGGAAAAGAATGAAAAAAAAAATTTCCGGCATCATTGAGATCGCATTTGATCTGTATGTCGATTAACAGTTTCTACTTTTTTGTATGGAAAACACAGAAATAACTCAAATAAATGGCTTTACAGTTTGAGCTAAGGCACAAAGAGAGAAAGAAAATGGCAGTGGGGTGCCTAACATTTTTCATTGGACTTTGATTATAGCATACTACAAAAGCCTCAGTGAAAGTTGCATTCATACTTAGAATTCCTGCCTATTTACAAGATCACGTCACCACTGCTGGATCATTAATGACAAGCTATCTTTTCAGGGTCATAAAATAAAGGACTTTCCAAACTATACAATGCACTGCCATCCTATTTGTGGAGCAAGTGTGACATGTAGAGCTCTGCTCTTGCCCGGACTTGATCACAATTGCTCTACTGCTAAGATCATACGCAACTCTGCTCCGCAGACTGCATGGAACTCCTCTACACCATGAGTCCTCCCATGGAACAGTTCTATATCTACAGTGCTGCATTTCACGTGGATTATGTCATCTTCCATAATAGCATCCGTGCCACTGAGTCCTGTTGTATCCATAGGCCCATTGTAAATTAACTAAAGTAAGCTGCTCCTCATTACCCTAAGGCAAAAAGAGTTTGGACATGTCAAAAAATTGCTCACAGATGACTCCTGACCTGGTGGACCCTTGGACAAGACCAGCCCAGAAAGTATCATTGTTGCGGAAAGGGGGACAATTGTTTATGGCTAAATCAAGGTTGTAGAATTTGTAAAAAAAACATCACACAATTTCTATATCCATGAATGTCTTGACATGTTGAAATCTTCTACCAAATGGGTTCTTCAATTAATTGCTTGTGGAACCACCCCCCAGTAGTTGAACTGGTCAAGTTACATAAGTGGCCAAGGAGCCATCAGGAGAGTTCTTTTACCAGAAAAGTGGCTGAGAGGTTGAGATGTTGGGCGATCACATTGAGAGATAATGGTCAGAAAATGGTATCTTGTTCTTATAGACATGAGTGGTGTTTTGGATGCCCCTCATATGCAGTTAGGGCACAAGGATTGAAAAACTGGGCTGGCCATCGGGACTGGAATTCCAAGACATCAATGGTAAACATGTGGCCAAGGTAGTGGCAAGCAGATAATTGTACATTAACATTAACTGTACAGTATAAGTAGTGACGACATTCTCCTGTTTTAATAAGAGCTGTTGTCACATTAGTTTCTTCTATTACCAACCTTCAGGGGATATTCTGTTTGCCAGACATTCTTTTTGTCAGTTTCCTCCTGCTGCTTTGAGCCAGACGTTCCACCCCACTGATTTCCTTCCTGCTGCTTCAATTTAAATAAATATGTTTGTTTTTGGTTGTTTTTATTAAAATATCTTTTTTACATTAATGCTTTCCTGAAAGTGCCTTTGGATTTGTGCAGATGTTGAGATCATTTTTCATCATTTCTTATTTTTAGTCATAACAATGAAAAGCTTCCAACAGTTTCTGACCAACGTAAAGGATGCAAAAACGACCTTGTTGCCTATTTTGTCCAACAGGACCGATTCCAAATGAAATGTAATACTACTGCCAACCAATACAGCAATGATGTGGTGTAATTCATTTAATGCAATAAAATGGGTGCACTACGAAGCAGGAGCTGCAAAGGACGAAGAATAGGTAGTATCAGTAGTGCAAATTCTGCTTCTTTGCTGCATTTAACATGCCATGTTGGAGTAGTGAGAGTGTTCTCAATGTCTATATCGCAGCTCAACTGCCTGAGTTAATGGTGCTGCCCTGTATTTCATTAGATATCGGGTAAATCTCACCACAGCATCACACTGTAAACTCCCATCTAGTCATTTACATTGGGGTCGTGTTGGGTCATTATTTCCATTTAATGTTGACTGCTTGAATGTCTTGGTATCGATTTATTCTGGTTACTTCTCACGTAACCAGAAACAATGTTCTCACGGCACATTGTTTGGTATTAGTTAACTGCAGGACCTCGCTGTTAAGCTGCCAAATGTGTTTTGAGCTGAGACGTTACAGCCCTTGTGGTGCAGTGATTGAATTGCTGCCTCTGAGCAGTTGGGCTGTGGGCTCAGTTCCTGGGGAGCTATCTGTGATGAGTTTGCGTGTTCTCCCCATCTTTAAGGGGGGGTTCAACCAGGTGCTCCCATTTCATCTCACAGTCCAAGACATACTGGCAGGCTAACTGGCTTCTGGAAAAATTAGCCCTGGTGTGAGTATGTGCATTTTTGTCTGTATGTGCCCTGCAATGGATTGGTGTACCATTCATGGTGTATCCAAATCAAATCAAATCAAATCAAATCAAAGTTTTTTTTTAATCAAATGCACAACAATACAACATGCAGCAGTAGTTGCTGGCAATGCAATGTCTTTTCTGCAAGCTCACAAAAATCACAAGAATCACAAAAATCACAAAATTCACAAAAACGCAAAAATCACAAAATTGAGGTTATGAAAATAAGGTTACATAATAATAGATGTAATAGAAACGGAATAAAACTCAATATGAGTAGAGCAGCTATGTGGCTTTGGTGTATGCAATATACTGTTTACACGTAGTGCAGTTATGCTGAATACAGTGAAGACTGTGTGTCCATGTACGAGCCCTACGAGACCATTGCTTCCCAGGATAAGATCTGGCTCCCCCTTGATCCTACAGTATGTTGAACAAAGTGATGAGAAATTGTATGGATGGATAGTACAGTCGTTTTGCATGGAAATGGTCCCTAAAGCCCATCCTTTTGTATTTTGCTACTGCGGGTGCTCAAGGGCTGTGTGTTTGCCCTGTAGTACAAAGAAGGGTGACCTAAGGGTTCCTATGACAAAAAATATTAAGATGCTTCTTATCTGCTCCTACAAATCTACACAATTGGCTTGATAAACACCAAAGCAAGAGCATCTAACTTCATATTAAACAATCCAAATCACTGCCTATTTCATTCAGAGCCACTCTTTTGGAGAGGCATTAATCACTATGAATGCCCAGGATTTTAAAGGGTTTGTTTTCTTTTTGAAATAGAAATTTCTAAACTAAAACCTGATGAACCAGAGAGGAAATTGGATGAGTATTAAGGGTATTTTGCACTTTCAATTCTGCAAGCAAAGCAAGTATGTGTGCTGCTAAACAGTAAGAAAAATAAAAATGAAAGACACTTTCATCGCTCATCAGACTGTTGAGGCGATTGCCAGTTTGAGATATGTCTCTGTTTTTGTGTATGAGGTACAGAAAGGGAGAAATTATATGAAAAGACTGAGTGAAAAATGTTAGTAACACTTCATTGTGACTGTCTTACAGAGCTGTATTCTTAAAAATGTAAATTATTTAATAAAAGTTAATTGAAATGGCCTAAAAGACAAGCTTAATAATCAAATGATATACTGTATGAGTGTCGGGGGACAGATGCACACAATAATAAAAAAGCTTTCTTTACTTGACATAAAATGAAAGAAAATATCTCTATTTTCTATCTATTTTCTGAAATGAGCATTAGCTGAGGTTATGAGACATACGTAGAAGTGACTCTCTAAATATTCTGCTAGTTTTAAAATGGTGGCATAAATTCCCTACTGATCACTTAATACAAGAACACACGTAAGGATACAACAGAGTGAGGGTTATGTGACTGTTCTGGTCTGTGTTATTGATCTGAGGATCTCTCCCAACCCTTTTTGAAATAAGGTATTGTATTGACTTTAACACAATGACACAGTCTTCAGATAACTTACTTTTCAACATCCTACTCAGCAAGAGAATGGTATTTATTGTGGGGTGGGATAGCTGACGTTTCCTGCCACTGCCAATCTACTTGCAATTTATAAAATGTTTAAATATTTTTTATTTTATTTTTAAATATACCAAAATATATTTGGTAAATATGTTAAGCTCTGATTACTGCACAAAGCCTGGAAAGTCAGTATATTACTGCCTCGTGGGATAAAAGTAAAACAGAAGCAGTGTGGGTGAGAGTGATGTTGGTTATGAAAAGGAAAAAGTCAGTCACCAGTCAATTTATTATGATGAAGCCACCAGCTCCCTGTGTACTTGTATAAACATGTGCATGTGTAAGAAATACCCTTAGACCATTTGCATTGTCCAAATGTCTCTTTGGACAAAGGTGTGTGCCAAATGAATAAAGATCATGTTAACTGTTTGTTTATTTTTACATTGTGTTTCTTCTGTCTTCATCATCACCATCACATGTATTTATACACAAATGTGTATGTAGCCCATATAAACTTGTATGTCTGTGTCCAACCACTTATTATCTATACTGTAAATGTCATATGGAATATTTTAGTCACGTATTTACTCTATACAGAGGTCAAACAACAATTGAGCTGGTTAACTTCACTTCAAAAAGTACAATAGATCAACAAATCTGGCAACATATTTTCTAAACTATCAGAAATACTTGAATGACACTGCCAAGGGTAAAAAATAATGAATAATGGAAGATTCAGTACTACCACAGCAGTTCCACAAAGAGAAAAGAATAAAACAGAATCAAAAAAAGGGTTTGACATTACCAAAGCAGCACTTGAGCTCTGAATGAAGAGAGACAAAGCTTAAAATCTTATGGGTGTTATGGTTTTGAATAAAAAAGGCATAAAAGACTATTTGAAAATCCATTTGTTTCTTAAAGTAAAAACCTAAGAACTTTCTTAAGACAAAATGTTGTGAAGTTAGAAAGAGCTGCTTCTGATTAGATATACATAGGAAAAAAACATGGAAGAGTCCGACTTTCACAAGTACTTCAGCTCTCTGTAAATAAAAAGAAAAGAACTTTGATGAGTAGGAAAAAAAAGAATGAACAGCCTCATGTGACGTTGCTGACAAATTAGAGCTTTACATTTCAATTAGAAAAAAAAGAAGCAAATGAAACAACCAATTAAGTGATCATATATCCAGAACTCTTTGAGAATTGAATTCTCTTTCCAATGCAGAATACTTACCAATGGAAGAGGACAGAAAGTGGATGTGCTGTCTTTTACCTTGCCAGTAACACTGTCTTTCCAGTGCTTAATGTGACTGCAGGTCCCAGGAAAATCAAGATCAGATGATTCCTGTTTTGCCACATTAGTATGGGATGGTTAGGTGGGGAGCATCTAAATAACCCCAGTTGGTCTTCTCTGCTGTTTTCTTGAAGATTCTGAGAAATGTTCCCTGCAAATCAATGAATCTTCAGTCACAATAGGCAACTCTACCTTGCCAATTTCTTTATCCTGTGGATTACCTTGCACTGCTTTCTGTTTATGTTTCTTAGTGCAGACCTGCTGGTTGTTGACAGGCCGACAAAGAGGAGGCAACATACTGCAGGAGGTCCTGTCCTCTACTACATTTCCCATCAGTCTATGGGAAATAACCTTTCACCTGCTATCACCTGACCAGTGAGAGCAATATGACTGACAAGGTCACAGGACCAGGAAGAGAAAACCTCCAAAGATTTCTGTGTCTGCCCTCTGAACACACAGGATAGGTCTACCGTAGTGTGTTGCCTCAGGGAGAGAAGCAGCCAAGATTCCATATCTTTCCATAGGAGAGTCCTGTAGGCAAAGTGGAAACTGGAAATAAAAATGAAGTAGCACAAGTGACAAGAGCTTCCAGATGTCACGCCCTCTGCAGCCAGAGGGCGCTCCTTCTCTGTCCTGTCTCTTGTTTCCGGTGCTTTGCTGTCCTTCTGGTGTTTCTCTCTCTCTGGGGCTATATATTTCTGGGTCTTTCATTTGCCTTGGCTCAGCATTGACGTTCGGATGTCCTGAAACCCGCCTAGCACCAGGTCGACCCACGTCCGCTACCTGAGGGCATAGGTTTCGATACGGCATTTCCTGAACAGCTGAGCCCGGGCTAACCCCCGTCTCGCCGCTACGCATAGGGTCTTTTACGCTCTCCTGTCATTCCACAGTTCATCCTTTCTGACATCCGTGACACCAGAAAGTTGTCTCTGAGTTAAAAGCCACCTTCTAAAAGAGAATGTCCACCACAAATTCCCCTGTGATCTCACATAAGGCGGTCAAAGCATGACAATGTAGGGCTACTGAACTGACTGAGCAGGCGGATATCTATGGGAACAGCTGCATCAGAAAGGAGTTAGAAAAGAAAGAAAATTTAAAAATGTGAATCCATCAGGAATAGATTTAAAATCCTAGAAATCGTCGTTAGTATAAAAGTAAAAAAGCACAAGGTACTGTATATTCCAGTTGAGGGGTGTGACATTGTATTCGATTTTGTTTAAATGATTTTTGTCATCTTTAAAAAATGAAAAAAGAAAACAAAATACAGGTTTGATAGTGATTAATAAAATAGGAGTAGTCAAGAGGGAACATCATTTTGATGGGTCAGAACTGTAAGTGACTACTGTAGGTGTCCTGGGCAGTTTCAGTTCTGGATATCCACAGCCTGGTAGGTTTTAGTCATGCCTTGATGGTTGAAAACCTAGAAACAACATTAACATTGACAAATTAAGCAATCATTATTTCAACTAAATTACTGGACGTTTTCTCAAGTTCTATGAATCTAGTAATAAGTGCCTATTATGGCTAGTCTTGGCAGTCCCTTTTTGAATTGCAGTGCAAAGTATCCATTATTTTTATTTTTCATAGTACTTGTTCTCCTCCGTTCAGTCATTTACTCAATTATCGCTCTCCCTTATTACTAGTCCCTTTCCCCTCAGCAGGGGCAGGGGAATAATAATTATATCATTTTATGGTTCAGTTTTTCTCTTAATCACCCTATTCTCCTCCTCTCTTCATCAGTTCCACCAAATCACGCTGGCCTCCTTACAGCAGTGTTCATCCCTCATCAGCACGTAAACTGGACATTCACAATTGAATTAGTGTTCATTTCAGAATTCTACCAATTGTGCATTTTTGTCTGCTTAACCAACTGAAACAGTACTTCCAGTACTTCTAATGTATTTTTCTTCAACCCTTATGTATTAATATGTGACCTTCTCTGCACACAAAAGGTTACAGTGAATGGAAGAAGTCTCCTTCTGTGCTCGGGCTTAACTGCTCTGAAGTACACTGTTTGGACATATTAAGCTTCCTATATTTTGGATTGTTCCAAATCTGTACTATAATTAATATTTACAATGTAGCTGTGGATTTTTACTTTTGATTTAAAAAATTCAGTTTGTAGTGACATGCATTTATCTCTTTGGCTACTGGTGCATTTTATTTTTCCTTTAATGTCTTGGAGCCTTCTGCATGAAAGCCTTTGTACACCTCCATCAATTCATCATTAAATATAAGATATTAAGTAGCTATTGGGATTTCTGAACATTTGAATGACTTAAATTGTAGAGGCTATATGATTTTCTTCAAGCAATTTACTTCATGATTTTGGGTTTGTTTTTGTTGTTTCAAACATTGCTGTTCTTTCAATACTCACACATTTTCTGTGAAAAAAGAATTTGAAGTTGCCGGTTTTGCATGAATGTACAGTACATTCTCTTTAAAAATGTCCATCACTCTAACACGAAGCCACCCATTCTGCAGAACAACTAATTAAATTGTGATGCAAATCAAGCAGTATTTTATAATGGCAAATGATTATAGCCCTCCTACTGTGGTAATTATATGCCTTTAGAGTGCAGAAGAGTGGTGAGAGAAGCTGTAAAATTTTTAAAGTGAATAAGTTCTGAAGTGCACTTTCTGTGACAGCAGTCTCAAGGTGTTCCTCAGCCAGGGGTCAATTAGTCTTTTGCCCATTCTTGGATGGAGACAAAAAAATGGCAAAACAAGAAAAAAATCATCCATTTTCATTTTTTGTTAATGTTATGCTGCTTCATAGCGATCTATCCCAAAGTTTATTGTGTGCTCTCATTCAGGCATTGTGGGATTTTGTTTTGTTTTCCCTGGTCAGGAGCCAACCTGTTGCTGTCTTTACTGGGACTGTGCACATTCCCCAGTGACATGGTGTCAATGTATCCTAGCAACCGCTTGTGAACAGGCTCATCAGGACCAATCGATAGCTGGTATACTTAAGCAGAGAAATCTGACCGATAGTATTTCAGGTCAGTGTGTTTACAGGCCCATTTCTAAGGTCAGCTGCCCTGAGCGAGTGAGAAAAAGCCAAGTTTTCCAGGCAGATGGCTGGAGCATACCAGTCGAAGCAGTTAATAAAGAAATCGATCAGTCACTCAGGTGAGCCAAGTGGGAAATACAGGCAGTTTGAAATGTACTGTACAGTCATGCTCTGAGCTGTGTGAGTTTTCTTACAACAGGGGGCCATATTCTGTGTATCAGTTTCTTCAGCAACATTATCAACAGGTGATTGTTGAATACAGAAAATGTCCCCATAACATAAGAATTGAACTGCTTTTTTGATTGTCCTGTAAGAGTTTGGAATAAATAAAACAACCAACAAAACTATCTCCATCTTGTTTTCTTAACCCTGGAAATATTAATGACCTAATCAAATGTGCCAGGCCACCCAAAACCAAGAAATCCTGTGTATTGGTTTTTTGTTCGTATTTTAATAGGGTCACGACAGCTGTTTCGATAATAGGACTAGGCCAGGCTGCAACTCGGACTGTACTCCTTCCCAAAGAAACTTTCTAAAGATTGACTCCAAAAGCAAATATGTAAAAAGGCCAATGCATCCATCACAATGCTAAAATTAAATGTGTGCTTTATTTTTCCATTAAAAAAACAGGAAAAATCAGGAAAAAGCGGTACATGCTAACACACTACACATCATACTGTAGCTGGTCTTGAATTAATGTGCAATTAATGTCTTCATTACTTTTATAGTAGATGGAAAATGCAAATTAAGTTAGTATTTTAGTATGATCATTAGAACTGCAGAATGGGAGGGATAAAACTAAACAAATTGCTGTTTCAGCACAGTAATGATCTCCCTGAAATAGTATTGGCAAGCCACATGAGGAAGACAGAACAGGAAATCAAATAATGAAAGTAAAGTACGTACAAAGAATTCTGCCTATTTCTCTAGTGATGAGCTCAATCAGCTGAAAGAGGTAAGAATACTCAGTTCTCTTGCCCAAAGGCACTCAACACTGAACTGTATTGCTGACTCAGCACTATTTGCTGTTTATCCTTTACTTAGCATTTTTTATACTTTTCACACTTTCACATTTTTTTTCTTCTCTTGCCGAACATAATGAGAAACTCTTCAAAAACAGCACAGCATCATTTTTTAAATATTCTTTCTGACTGGCTCTAATAGGTGCCAGTGTAAAAATTATAATCTACATGCAGTATTACGGCAACCATTGATGAAAACAAGAAAAGAATAATAAATGTAGACCTTTGATTTCATTTTGCGCATCTGCTAAAGGAGGTTTGTTTTTGCCAATCCCAGAAACACAGAGAAAATTGCTAGTATAGTAAAAATAATGCGATATTGCACAAATAGGATTTAGGTTGGGGGTATGCAAATTACTGCAAGGTGTTAGAAAGTCTACCATATCTTAATGTGTCTCATATTCTGCAAGTGATTGTTGCAGTAGACTTGATAAGTGTCATACTCTTATTTTACTTTTATGTTAATGTTTATGAGTATAGGAGTAAACCAGCCAGATCCTCTAAAGGCAGTAATGACCACTTTTCCAAGTCCTGGAGGTTTAGTCCTGGTGTCTTGAATTTACCTTATATTAATTTCTTTAGATAGATAGATACTTTATTGATCCTTTGACGGAAATTGCAGTGCAACAGCAGCTTAACACAGACAACACAGCCACAGTGTACACAAAGAACAAACCAGAACAGAACAGTACACAAAAAAGTCATATTGCACAATATGAATATAAATATATTCCACAGGTCCCTGGCATATATTGCACAAAAACGGTTGTAAAAGGGAAAAGAAAAAGAACAGATGTATCAGTTTACTGTTCAGTCCAGAAACAGGTCACTGTAAATGTTGCCTCTGCCCAGACACAAGGTGGATGCGTTGTACATTCTTATGGCAGAAGGCAAGAATGACCTCCTGTAGCGCTCCCTGTTGCACCGTGGATGAATCAGTCTATTGCTGAACATGCTCTTCATTTCTACAAGCATGTCATAGAGGGGATGGGAGACGTTGTCTATGATGGCCTCTAGTTTGGACACCATTCTCCTCTCAGCCACTACCTCCAGGGGGTCCAGGCCAGACCCAATGACAGAGCTTGCTCTCCTGATGAGAGGAGATGGTGTATTAACCCAGTTTTTAATATTATCATGGTTTCATTATAATGCACATTATAAAAGTTGCTGAAGATAAGGAAAAGAACTGAGCCCTAGGACGATGTCTTAGTAAATTCCAGTGCAGGCTACTCTTGGAAGGTGAGCACAGACCAGCTGATAATATGGTTAAGCGGCAAAGAACTGGCTTCAGTTTCAGACTCCCACAACCCTCTGTTGTAAGGGATTGGTAGTATTATTTGCACTCTGTCATATTTAGGTAAATTTTAATCTGATTTGTGTGTAATTTGAGTGGTGAATGACAGAGAAAATGAATATTCTAAATGAGGTCTCACTAGAGTAATGAGATCTCAGTAACAGGATTACTAGAAACAAGCCAGCTCTTAATATTGACATAACTGGTCTTCAATGGCATTTAACTACAAACTCCAAAGTCATAATTTCCTCACTCACATTCTGCTCAAACCATTTCTTTTCACCTACTATCTCTGTGTGTAATTCTATACTCACATTCTGTTGTCACATGAAACACAGAACCCCCAGTCATGAGCAATTATTACCCTTTGTCTATATCCAGAGTGCCCCCCCCCAAATAATGTCCATGGTTTGATAAAACTGTTAAATACAGCAGTAATAATGACTTTATTGTGTGCCTGAAGACTGCAGCTGGTTTTATGTGTCTTTAGTGGTTCCCAACTGTGTTAGCAGCTGTAGGGAAGATATCTTCATCATGACTAGTTCAATCAAGGTTATTACCTGTCAGCTGGAGTCTGATGATGGTGGATGATGTATGGTTAGATCCACAGTTGCCCAAAGACCCTTCTGAGCATGCTACTGTGTATTTACAGAGTATGTCCTCTACATTATTGGGTTGCAATATTGTTGCAGTGCAGTTAAAAAGACACATCAGACAGATCAAAAGAATAGCATCCATGCAAGGGAAAAAAGTAATCCAATTATTAACAGAGCCTTCTACAGGAGAACAAACCTGTATCGGAGCAACCTACTGTAGGTGTTGTGATGACTGATGTACCTGTACTGTTTATGAAAGAGTTAATGCTGGTTTGACAGTGTTAGTTTTGATTTTAATATGATTCAAAATGAAGAGAAAAGTACTGGAGGGATCTCCTGTGGCACCTAGATACTAATCTATACTCGACTGCTTCAGATGTATAAATGCACTAGTTAACTCTACCTTTCTTGTTGGTGCTGAATCTCATCGCTGGAAGACTCACCGGCCTCTGGAAAAACAGCTCTTGTAGGTTTCCAACTGGGTGGCTGAGAGGCTCTCGATGTGAAGCCTGCAGAGTCAGATCGAGAAACAAACCTCTCTGCGGTTCAGCACACCATGAATAAAGAAACAGAGCAGCCCTGTCAGCACAGTAGAGCTCTGCTTTCGATGTGGGAGCAAGAAGTTCCAGGTCAGTGCTTCAGTGGCAATGAGAGAAGGCAGCAGCAGCTCTTTCCTTGTTACTTTCAGGAAAAAAACAACACATGAGCTACTATTGGCCTTGCTTACCTTCGGTGAGCAGGTTTAACAAAATACAGTTGGCAGATTATCGTGACACAGTGTTTCCAAACTTTGATCCGAAATGTTTTTTATTGTTTCGAAAAGCAAAAATTAAAATCTGCACATTCTGAGGGACAATTGCCTTGGTCAGGTAGTACTGTAGTAGTAAGAGAAGCAGTGCTGAGCAGTGTAATTTTCCAACCTGTGCAAAGTTGTGGGAATGAGTAAGACTCTCCATTTAGGTGTGCTGTCAGAACTATGGGTATAGAAATTATTTTAAGTCCAGGAGTGTGCCTGCTCACTCTGCTCCAGTTACACTTCTTTCAAGAGTGGCTTATCTTTTTTCTTATAAGATGACCAAAACTATACAATGATATTCTAAATGAGTAATAGGTTTAGTCCATGCTGAAAAGAGAAGAAAGAAAACACAATGTGTCGGCTATACTGAACACTCCAGATGGGTGTTTTCAGATTTTCTGATGACACTGTACAGCTCGCCGAGTGCTGCTTCAGTATTGGCATGCAGGTGAATGTACACAGTGGGAATTTACCACAGCCGTAATTTCCCTCCATAGGTAAAAGGGTGACATTTAACAGTGAAGTATTCCAATTTGATTAGCAAGATGGGGGCTGCCAGGTGCACAGCCAGACCTGTGCTAACACGATCCTTCTTGCGTTTGTCCTTGTTTGCTCTGTGCTTGAGAAACAAAGCCGTGTACTTTCGATTCCACTGAATTCAGACCCGAAGTAAAACATCTCAGGTCCGGGAGTGTTTGTCGGTGGTAGGTGAGGTTCGTACGCGTAAGGTTTCCACAAAAAAAACAAGACATAACATGAACGCATAAACAAGAGAGTTACACACGAGACGTCGCCATAGAATGGCGCCATCTTGGAAAAATCGCTATAAAGTCCTGAGTTAGATCCCTTCTGCATATAACCAGAAGACCTGAATGCGTGTGTATCTTCTGTTTTTGTTTTTTTTTTCTCAATTTTAATGACCCTATCCCCATCTATTGCTGTTTTTGTTAGTCAAAACCTGTTTTTTGTATAGTTCACCCAATTTTGTATGCTCTTCGCTACAAATGTGGAAACTCCACCATTTAACTGTACTACATAGATTTTACGTGCTGCACTATATCTTCAGGGTGTTTGTATGTATTTTCTTGCTAGTCCCCAACTCAGAACTTGACCTCTCCAATCTCTAGCAGATATAAATACTAGGAAATGCCCATTACTGGATCCCCAGCAGTATAAAGCCTTAATACAAAAGCTGGAGGGTTTTATTAAAGAAGGAAAAACCTGGAAAGAGGAAATTTCCTTTTTTTTGTGTGTGTGTTGTGTTATCTACAGCCATTATTAATACAATGTTCCTTCATTCAATTAGTAATAATTCTTTAAGTGTGGTCACAGAAAGAGGTGTTTAAATGGAAAGAAAAGCAGAAATGTGAAATTAAAATGCTCCACAATGTTACATATGCTAAAAGGGCATTTTTCTGTGACTTTTCTGTGAACCTAGGCATCTGCACATAAATAAGGCTTGTGATAGTTGTTTTTTTTCTGTTTAATCCGGTATCTAGTGCTGAAAAGCACACCAATAAAGAACATGTAAGACATTAGCACACCTTAGTTTAATGGATAAAATACAGAAAATGTAGGTCAGTGGTCAGTGCAGTCAGTGCAAACCACTTAAATGCAATGGTAGTTGTAGGAAAAACAAGTTATTTTTCCGGTGAAGGAGAACACACATTAAAGCTACAGTACAAGAGGAAATGCAACTTGTGATCCACATATTTAGATTTAAATTGGAAACATATTTCTGAAAACAAGCTTTTTGCTCTAGAATGGTATATACAGTACATCATGTACTGGAACGCACTTAAAAGCAAAACTCTAAAAGACCATCAATCATTTTGATCTCAGTAAGTTCTTTCACATTTTTCTTTTCCTCAATTCATGGAGTTTGTTGGTAAAAACATGAAACATTTTCAGATAAATATGAAGTTTGTTGTATATCATCTGAAAATTAGTTTGATAGCTTTCTGCATTTAACTGACCACAGTGTGGCAGGTCTATATTTGACCAGACTGTGGCCTGCCACTGGAGGCTGCTATTGGAAACAGACACTTTAATTAATTAGGTAATTGGCGAAGAGCTCAGAGGTCATATTCTCACATGGATGTGATGAATGGAATGTTTGTATATGAAGTGTTAGTTAGGGGATGGTTTCTAGTACCAGACAGTGTTTATATCTCTGAGCATTTTGTACAATACTCTTTCACCATTCGTCTTCAGTCCTCCTGAGTTTTTAATACGCTCAGACGTCTACAGCCACTTTACTAGCTTGGGATATGTCACGCATGGTCTCAATCTCAAAAAGTTCTTGGTGACAATTCTCCCCATTCTCTCTTTGGCAGTTAGAAAAGAAAGAAAAAGCAACAAAAAATGACACTGTATGTATATAGTACATCTACTCATTATCAGAAAGCTGATTATTCCTGGCAATTCTAGTGCAATCTGCAGCCAATCCCAGGAGCAGGGGGAATAGGGCCAGGATGCCAGTCCATGGCAGGACAGACACACCCAAGGGCAATTCAGAAACAGCAATTAACTTGTGTGGGAGGAAACAGGAACACCCAGAGAAAACCCACCAGGACGTGTGCCCACAACATATGTTCCTGTTATTGTTCCTTGCTAACCACATTTATAAAAATGCTTTGCAATACTTAACATTGTATTAAAGACATTGTATTTCTTCTTTTTAGGTAATGCATAGAACCATCTAATCTATTAGATGTTTTTTTTCCAGGCTCAGATTAAAACAGCACTCCAGCCCACCTTTCAAGCAGATTTCAAGCCTAATACTTTCTGCTCCATTACTTTCAAGTAATACTAAGCACGTGGAGGAACTTTGTCAGAATAAGAAGTTACTATGAAGTGCTAACAGCGATTGAACTGATGTTTGATGCAGTTTGGGCTGGAGTCTGAACAGTCCAAATTCAAACTCTTGGCTTCAGTACAACTTCCTTTCGCTTGTGTGATTAGATTCATTGAAGAAGCCTCAATTTATGACTTCAAATTAATTTTTGATGCCTCTACCACAGAAAGCTGTCTTGGTCCATAAAACAGATTCGACTGCGGATCCTACAGGTGTGTCGGAATGGTATGATTTGTTTTGTGTACCATAGTACTAAAACATTATCAAAGGTTGAAGCCTTTCTTTATTACATCGTCTTGTTAGATTATCTGGGTATCACTTAGGGCTAGATCTGGAACACAATGGTATTGCTATTTTTAAAGTTTTTCCTTAACTAAAAAAATTGCCATTATATACAAAATAAATTGTCTTCATAACAATCAGTTTGCAACTGTAGCAGAAGCAGAGGCACACAGAAGTGGAAGCAGAATAAGAGTTGTAGCATATGCTTCTAAAGTAAAAAAGGGTGAGAACAGACAGAATGAATAGGAAAACATAAAAAGAAAAGATTGAAAATGCTGGCCACTGCAGATGCTTTGAACAGGGGGAATGGTTAGTTCACTCTTCAAGCTGTTTCTTCACAAATGCCCCAGTAAGCAGTTTCTCTGTGCTGAACACCAACAGTATTCCTCTCATCAGCACTTTTTCGCAGTTACACTGGTGAGGAAGGCCGGGTGGGAAGGTGGAAACTGTCAGTTGCCTTGACTTTTTCCCACCTGTCTTTTCTGTAGATTTTACACATCCTCCTCAGCTACAAAAACTGAGTCCAGAATGCCAGCCAACCACGTGATATTTCTGTCTCATAAAAAGAAACGAGCAAAATTATAAATGCAGAAAATGGAAATCTTGTTGAATTAAAACATCCCACAAATGAAATTCTCTAAGTGCTAAAAATGTTTTGTTGATGATGGGATTTTTATGATCACGTAATGCAGCAGCTTGTCTCCCTGTCCTGGTCTGGTTGGTTTAAACTGCTGGAGGGCATCTTAAGGAGAAAATAAGTTCAGACATTTGTGTGCGAGTGCGACTGAGGGATCTGTTGTGTCTGGTTACAGTTACTGTAGGTTTCCTGTTTTACAAAGTTCTCTTTTTCTCTTTTTTTTTGTGAATAACTGCTGCCTAGGTACTGTATAACAGTTTTAGTAACAGAGTCGGTACCGAAGTAAGTCCTGAGGATTCACCCACCCATTGACTAAGGGTTTATTAAGTACAATAATTCATGAGGATATAGACTTTGCACTGTAGAGTACAAAGGGTTCAGTGCAGGTATGGTGACTTAAGGTTCACTAAGTACAACACGAGGGTATTTTCTAGCAGCTAGGGAGAATGTTATTTGTATAACCTATTTCATTTATAGATTTGAGAGGGAAAAAACATGGTTCATTCTCCCCACCAATTCATTTAGCTACCACTGGTGAGCTCACTCTACCAGGAGCCAGTTTACTTCATGGGTAAAGGAGGAGGGAGCTCAGGTGAATTAAATAACTTCAACCCCTGGTTCAGGCTGAAGCAACGCTGTTTTTGACACAAGGGAAAACTGGGTGGGTAAAGTAAGTTATGGCCTATATTAGAGAGCGAAGATGATTTCTTTACGCTAGGGCTGGTCCAGCCTCAGCCCTGTCCCTGAGATAGTGTAGGTCTTCCACTGCGAAACTCAAAGAAGAATCTTCCACTGAAATGGAAAAAGAAACTCACTAAATCACACTCTATGAGGTATGAGATACAGAAAGAATATTTTTGTCAGCGCAAGTGCCATAGGCTCCCACTTTGATTCAATGGACAATGATGGTTATTAACCGTGATTATTAACTGGTTATTATTAACCAGATGGATTTTTAACCAGTGCTTGGAAAAGCAGTCTATGTAAAGGAGGAAATGACTTGCAATGTCTCCAGATGTAAGCCCTATTGAGCATGTATGCAATATACATGTATTCAGTTGACCATTATCTGTCTGTATTGTTCAGCAACAGGTCCCGGATGAGTTCCAAATATCCTTATGTGACCTTTCCAAGTATCACAGTAAATGGCTGGGCTAACATGTATGATACAAGCTGGTGAGACCACAAAAGGGCAGCCTTACTAGAGGCATTAGTATGAAGTGGTCTTCTTGACCTACTTTTGCAGACAACATTTTTATGATGCTGCATGAATGGAATTTAGTTTTAGAAAGAATACCAGAAAAATATTAACTTCTTTATCTGTTTATCTAAAGTGATGTAAGTTGTTCATGTTTATTTGTAAAATTGCACTGTGGGAAAGAGTCTCTTTCCTCCAAAAGGCATCGTTTATTCCTTTGGAACAATTTAATTGCAGAATTCAGGGCAGAAGATTTGGGAGATTTGAGAGCCTTTCATTTGTTTTGATTATTCCATTTCTTTTCTCCATCAAAGCTTTTAGATCTTAAACAACTGAAAACTGAACTGAGAAAGATATTCAGACTGGCAACCTATGTCTTTAACCCTATTTAGTGTGAACATATGATAAATACTGCACACATTTTGAGCCAGACTCTGTATGTTACAATAAAAATCAATTCGTTCCAAAATAGTTTTTTTCTAGAGTTTGCCTTGTATCATGCGGTACAGAGATAATAAATACAATTTTAAATTTGGGGGGGTAATTGCTACAGCCAGGAGAACATGCCTATACAATTTCAGTGTGGCATTACGGGGGCGTGCCCAGTGTGGAGGCGGAGCTCTGGATGAAGGGTGATGCCTCGCCTTTGTAGTCATAGCTGTTCCGGCTACTAGAAGATAAAGGCAGACTGGACACCCCCCTGAAGGGAAGAGCAGGGCCACCCCCAGAAGGGGAGTATCTTATCACCGGCATTCCTGGAGTGGATTGTACCCGGGTAAGGTCGTTATTTTCCTTTTTCTTGTCTTTTTCTTTTTGCGTGTCCTGTCACAAATGTTCACTGGGGCACCTTTTTCACACACTAATTTTTTATTTTGTTTTTGGTCTTATGCACCCTGCTCTGCCAAACCGGGCCCTACTGAATTGAAGAAGTCCAGCCTGGGGAAAAGAGGCCACTTAGCACAGCCGTGACCAGGCTGGACTTCTTCAACTTCTTCAAGTCCAGCCTGGTCACCGCTGTGCTAAGTGGCCTCTTTTCCCCAGGCTGGACCCCGTTCAATAGGGTAAGCCCAACCTGGAGGTCGCGATGCACAGCGGCACTCATTTCTTTTTGCTTTTTGCTCTTGTTCTTTTCCACCTTTTTTGTGTTATTTTCAGTTCCTGCTAACCTCACACCGGTGCTTCCATCCCTCAGTTAGGGGAGTTGACTGTTTACCGGTGCTCGCCCACTCCCACACCGTTACATCAGTTACCAACACTTAAAACTATCCTGTCATGGTGCCACAAGTGCTGAGTCAGCTTCCGCACAGTTATGTAAACTCAGTAGGTAATGTTGCAGAACATTCTTTAAAATTGTTTAAAGTTGAAGAAAAGAGAAGAGATTGATCATTTTAAGTTGACTGAAAACTATACTCATACCTGGATTTCATTTTCAATTTTCAATGCCATCTCAGAACTTTACTACAGAGGAAGGGTCATTTATGCTTAAGCGGAAAAATCTTCATGAGAGATGAGTACTAATTTGATTTTAAAGGGGCTTGCATTTTTCTCCAGGTTATTACTTCAGTATTTGACAGCTGCTGCCTGTGTTTGAGTTTTCATTGTTCCAGTCTAAATATGTCGACTGTGCTCTAGTAAAAGGTTGTTTCTTCACAAGGCAGCTCAATATGCAATTGTGTGCTGATATACACTACGAAACATTTAAAAAAAATAGAAAAAGGATAAACATAGAAAAGCAAACACTTGTACAGATGGAAAAAGAAGAAAAGCATTGCACCTACAGCAGATGAAATTTATTTCTGACAATTGCTGAGAAAAATTACATGACAGTTTCTGACAGACTATGATTGCTATCCAATGAATTGTTGCTGATTTTGAGATGTCTATAAAGGCTTCTCTTTATAGTTCTAACACACTGTGAAACCATACTGGAAGGTATAAGGTATGTCACTCATACCTAAGCCTTTACTAGCTCAAAATGAGCTGCATTTGCTGGATGTTTGTTTCCAGAAAGATTTAGATGTTCTAGACTTAGCTGGACTTGAGTAATAAAAGGATAATTCACCACTTTGGGACTATGTGCAAAAGTCATTCATAATCTCAAGCAATTAGAAAAACTTGATTTCTCCACATAAACACCCACCATCACCTTCAGACTAGCAATTTGTCCTTCAAATGAGTAGTTCCAATGTACAAGAGCTCTTCAGACTATTACTTCAGCTTCCTGCAAATGTAGGACTTCAAGGAATGATCTTGAAAGCATGGAAAGCTCAGTACAGATTTCAGATGTCAGAACAAATAATGATCACTTAGGGGTATGTCTGGGCTGTGCCTGGGCTGTAGGGTGAATGACTTGACTGTTCAAACCAGCACTGGCAGTGAATGTTAACCTACTGTACATGGCTATGGACTTCTAACCTGGTGCAATGTTATGCAGCAACAGAGCACTAGGTGTCAGCATCCCCAGTCAATTTGCACAGATGCCTTGCGTTCACAGGAAGCGTAATATTGACCAATGGTTGTAGTTCAGGCCAGTAGGGTAATAATTTGGCAATACTTCATTTTAATTACATTGGATATGCTGTGTAATCTGGCCATCTGAGAACATGCTGCAGAACCTCATTGGGGCTGGAGATACCTTGTGACTCAACTGCATTCAGTGCTTGTGTCAAGGTTTTGGTTGTGAGCTCATGCCTCATTATCAGTATCCACAAGAGACACAGACTCTGCTGGATCAGTGCTCAAAAGCTCCAACATCTCTTTACTTGATTCCACCTCTAATGGTAATATTATTAGTTGCGTTTTTGACCCACGGGCCATTTTGAGGAATCTGACACCTACAGTATGTCTGACTGTAGCAGGTTCTTGCACGTTTTGCAACCTTGATTCCGTGCTCATGCTTTCCACAGCAGATATTGTTTCTGGACTGATAATGTCTGAGGAATATTCAGACCTGTGGTCCTTCTTATGTGAGTTTTTGTCATGTTCTACCATCTTTCCCCACCTTGTCACTATAGGATAACATATCCTTGCTTGCACAGATCTATGACCACTTGGAAAATCTCTGGAAACTTAACATATCATATAAATGACAAATGACCAGTGCAAATATGAGATATATAAAATATAATTTAATGACCCAGGAAACAAAGTTTCATTAGTTACCTTAAGCTGGTGATACAGACATACAGTAATAAATACATTTAAAGGGCATATGCAGTTTTCAAAAATGCACATGAATTATAACATATATGTGTGTGAGCTGCAAAACATTTTGCTTCACTTATAAGAAATGTTTGAGTGGAGAATTCTTAAAAGTACTGGTATGAATCTGATATTTGTTCTAACAGAAGCATGTGGAATACAAAGTCAAGTAGTGCATTGATAATATTTTGACGTTCTGTATGAGCTTATGGGAGAGACATTATACAAAAGATAGAGTGGCTCTAGCAATGCAGTTTTTAGCTTGCAGCTAAATTACAGAAATGTTTCATATTATCTCTAAAATCCATATAATTCAATTGATCTAGTGCTAAGAAATATATCCATAATTGTATAACATACATAAATATTGTTTCATTTCCCTATTATGTTTTTTTTTCTGGCAATTGCCCACAGAATAGGATTTTCAGGGTTTTTCAAGCTCCTCATCAGCAGTTTTCCCTCAAAGATAGTTATATGGATGTTCTGCTTCCGTGGGTAAGGTGATAGCAATGACAGGTGTGTCAGTGAGCTCTATCTCGTAGTGGGATTCTGAACAGAATTGTTCTGTCAGCACTTTAATCTCTGATCTGACAGGAGCCCAGGGTCAGCGGCATTGTCATGTATTGTAGACAGAATTTCACTCACAACTTTTCATTGCTGAGAGAAAACAGGATTCCTTCACACATTGTCTACCAGGCATGGACATTCGAGGTAATAAAGCCTTTTGAACTCAGTTGATCTGTTTCCTTGAATTATGTATCTCTGATAAGAAAACTAACTTTTTGTGAGTTGAAAGCTTACCTACCTGCTATGATTCTTCAAAAAATATAAGATTGTAGAAGCAATTTGTAGAAATCTGAATTTAAAAAATACAGTAATTATCATAAATATTATTCTGTGTCATGCAAAACAGCTAAAAAGGAAGAAGTACACTGGTAAATGCATCACAAAGAGCAAGCATATGAAATTACTGTGACAAATGCACATAGTGGATTTCAAGTTCCTCAAAAAGACAAAGACTATCTTTTATACCCTGCATGATAAAAGATAATGTCAGTAACTGCCTACAGTTGTCAATGTACTAATATAAGAGAAAGAAGATGTAATTATTACTATAGAACTCTGGATAAAAGCTTTACATCTCTCTTTCGGATTAAATTTGCCATTAATTAAGTCTAACCTAGGAAAAGCTTTGAAAGAAGCATTAATGAGACTTAAATTGTAAAGCTCAAATGTAGCTGCTAAGTCTTTTCGTCTTTGTGAACATGAGAAAATCTGAATTCATGGCAAAAAATCAAGAGTTTATGTTTTCTCCCTTTGTTATCTGTGCCAGTTGGTTTCACAACACAGCCTTTTTGTTGCAATTAACTGGATTTTTTTACTGATGTCGATTTAAAACAATTAGAGTGTCCAAGCTTGGTGAGTTTTACGACGCACCAGCGTGTGTCTGTGTATGTGTTCAGGGGTTCATTAATATGCTAATGACTCCCAGGAGATTGGTCAGTTGTGACATATAAAATCCATTCTCCTGGTTTTTTTTAACTTCTTGCTGGGTTCGCTTTGGTTTGCTTTGACTCACTCCTGAGCTAAAAATGTCTTTCACACCAACTCACAGGTTGACAAGTGAAATATTTCTCCTGCACTGTCAGTGGACTCTCTGCAGGAAATCTGAGTTTGCGTCAAATGAATGATGAAGCACCCTGATTATAGCTCCATAATCTAGGCTAATAAACTGAATCTTGAATATACTGTACTTAGTACTGCTAGATTGCACTACTACAGTACATAACTCATTGTTTTTTTTCCTTAACTCTTGGAAAGATTTGATTGCATAGACTAAATTTTCAATGGAATGTTGTGATATGATTGAAAATTGGTATGATAGAACAGGCAATCTTATGGAACCTTAGGTATTTTTATAGTGAGCTCTAGTTTAGGCTGTTTGGAAGCAGTTCATAGCATAATCTGTGAACATACAGTGCATTCATTAGCATAAGAAAATGCCCTGTTTCAAATCATAGTCTTGCAATTAAAATGCCCCAGAAGCAGGTTTTGAACACTTTTTTTTCTGTATCAAAGTATGAAAAGACTACAGTGAAAATAAATACCATTACAGAAATGAATTTGTGATTATGGATCTATATCTAAAGAATACCAAAATGATGTGCTTCATTTGCTTTCATAAACATCGTACAGGTTTCATGCGCTAATGATAATAATGAACATGCATTTGGCATGTACTGCAATATGGCAGAAAGTTGATTTGTATCTTTAAAACAAAAAAAACTGCTATCCTTCTGAAAGAAATTGGTTAAGCAGCTTTTACAGTTATGAAAAAGTATGAAACGTTTCCTGTATTCTGTACAGTGCAATAGAACCACTCCGGAGAGTGTGGAGTTTGAGAGGTACGTCCTTTAGCCTCAGGGAATAAATATGCTGCAGCAACACATAGCACAAGATTGCATAGCACTGCAGAGGTCTTCACCATTTTATTCTCAAGTGAAAAACTTGAAAAAGGGCGTCTTTTTTCCACTTAAGAATATATGTATCTTATATTCAGAATACTAGATGCATAAATAAAAAATAACGAATAGTGATATATTTGGCACAAATTATATATGAAAGATTATATTTAATTATATTACTGTTTTTCTTTATTCATGGTTTGTGATAAATTCCTTATTTCATTATCTTATGCATGTACTGTACTTCTATTTATTCTATATCTCAAACATCTTACAAACCTTTTTTCTATCTAGTAGAGATGCTACAGTATGTGTAATTCACAAGTTTCATTTTACTTCTTTACTCTTTCCTTGCACTAACGAAGCATTAGTAAAGAATTTTAAAAGGACGAGAACAAGAAATAAAATCATCCAATTGATCAAATAATAGCATTTTACTCTATAACAGAAAATAGTTTCAAAAGTTTCACACATACAGCCCCAGAATTATTTGTAGTTTTTGACCGTTAGTGTGGATTGTTGTATTTGGTGTTAATCCCTTTTGGCTAAGTGGAAGACAGCCTGGTCATTAAGATATAAGAACATAATAATAGTTATAACAGAGCTTTTCAGCCCAACTAGCCTCTGATAGTGGCTAACAGATTCCAGCAATCTCAGTTATCAGTTTTATATGCATTGTCACAAGGAAAGATGCTGTTGAACTCTCTGAAGAGCTACTGAAAGTGGTAATGGGAGAGGAACCACAAAATGTGGGTGGGACAGATTATGAGTTGATTAGAGATGTAAACAAGATAATGTCTTGTAAGTTTCATCAGATGAAGAGGTGGAATGTCCTTGGTGAATACTGTAGTTGAACTACAGTCATGCTATAAAATAATACCTGCTGTTTTTTGCTTTGGTTAGTTTAATGAAGCGACAGCTTATCCCCGAGCCAAGCACTGTTTTCTGCTGTTTTCTGTACTGGATATAATACATGTATATACATTCACATTTTTTCAGGACTGCAGCATTGCAGGTTCCGGTGAAATTACACCTACGATCTCTAACCCCTCCCAGAGCCTGTGCACTCGATGACCAGATACCCAGCTTCAAACTAACCTTTGGTTGTACTACAGTATATGCAAGAACCTGCCAGATTGTGTTAGACAGTACTTTCCTCTGAAAGGAGTGTTGACAATGTTTCCTCTCCTTGGGGAACCTCTCAGCTGCTACTGAGACTATCCCTTAAGGCTACAGATTTCCAACCGGTGAAGACTCCTAAGTCCTTCATCTCCTTACACTCGAACCTTAAGCCATTACAAGGTCTCTGAGCCCTTCACTCGGCGTTTCCCAGACTATATGTTAAGTTACGCTGACCCTCTGCAAACTAAACCACTCTCCCTGTCACACTCTGTGGTGTCTTTGTCCTAGCTATCATAACCTTTTCTGAGAATAGCATGATGTTATACCGAGCCCAACCAGACTTTACTCAGCCACCTGTTGAGAACCCAGGACTATGCTCATTAGTAACCAAATCCTGAAGTGTTCCCTGTCCAACCACCTCTCATTCTAGAAGGGCTTACATACTGCCACGTATCTAGTCCTTAACTAGAAACCAAGAATTTAGTGTACGGAAAGGACAAAGCAGTTTTTAAGTCACTAATTGGCTTAACCCACTTGGCTGAGGGCCGACCTCCTGGTCATAGGAAGAGAAGGCTGGGGCCCCCATGAAAACTGACTAAGGGGCAGCTGCAAAGGTGGAGATGCGGTGGGAGGAGGATGCAAAAAGACATACAGTATGTGAGAGAAGGGGATAAAGTATAGTAATGATTTTAGGCGAGGACATCAGCAGTGATTAATAAAAGATGCTTCTGCTCAAACCTCGCTGTTGTCATCCCTCCAGAATTTTCATTGCAAACTCACTTAACACTCTGTTGTTAATTACTGTTTTAATGGAACCCTGCTGTGCTAGCTGCCAGCTGAGACCAAGAAGAAACCTGTAAGAGTGTAGAAACTATGGTCCGGGGTAGACAAAGAGAGTGTTGTGACTGAAGACATAGTAGAGATCATATCCAAGGTCAGTTCAGGGTTTTAGAATTAAGTATTGTAGAACAAGTAAAAGAAATTAGCAGAAAGTGGTACAGTACAAGCCCAAATGAAAGACACTTTAGAAATGCAGGCGGCGATGAAATAAGCAGTACAGGAGACACATACGGAGAAGGTCTAACAGGAGATGAAGGAAGAAAGATATGAGTTGTGATGTTGTTACTGGTCCCTCTGGAAGTTAGACTACTACTACCTTGAACTCTTCTTTTGCTGTGTAGCTGTGGAATGTGAACAAAGCAACTTTCTGAAGGCAAACAAATGTCAGGTTCTTGATGAAACAAACTTTGAAGTGGGAAAAACAAGTGAACTAGTGCAAAGGAGGAAGTTAGAAGTAGGAAGTGAGTCATGAGAAGGCATGGATGTTGCAGGCGAGAGAAACTGAGAAATTACTAGACTGACTTGAAGCAGGGAATACAGTTAAGGAAGAATTTCGTCGTCTGAGCTAGTGGGATTTGAGGTATTGGTTTTTTGGAACAGTTCATCTTCTGAATAATCTGAGAATAAATGAATGATTCTCTTATCACCAAGAGAAAGTAAAGGGTGGATAGAAAGAACAGGGAGCATGTAGTGACTTCAGATAAAGCACCAGTCAACCAATACTCATAGGAGCATGAGGCCGCTGACAGGTAAGAGACTGGCTTCCGTGTAGAGTAGCAAACAATCAAAGTGATGTATGTTGGGAAAACAGGAATTAACTGGCAGCATTAATAGTTATGCAATACATGAGTGCTGGGTTGTCCTTTATCGTTTTCTTCTGAATTACATTGTGTTCACCAGTGATAAAGACCATGTTCGAAGGAAGCAAGAGAGAAAAACATTCAGAAGATTTCTTCTTTGTAGCTATTCTTAGTACTTCTAGATAATTTATTATTACCAGATAAAGGCAACTAAAGGCTGAGCTAATGAAGCCAAGTAACAGAACCATAGTGCCTAATCGAGCTTCAACTGAAACAACTGTTCAAATTTCGAAATTAGAAGAGTGTACTGAACAATTCTGCAGTTAGAGTCTTGCCCTGTTATGTGAAGCATGGTTTACTCCTATAATATTCTTCATGTGTCTGTGTTGTTCATTATCAAGCATGACCATTCATGGGGAAAGATAGTCTTCACACTTTACAACCTGTTTAAACCTCATCTCACTTCTATAAAACCCGAAATACAATTGTCCTCCAGCAATAAGACTCAAGGCAAACCGCATGACCTGTGCATAATTCCTGCAGGCTGTCATTTGGCATAAAACTCTTTTATTGCCCACAAGTGAGCATGTGCATGAAAAATGCCCAGGGAAGCATCAGGGAATTGTCTGAGACTTTCTCTTAAAATCCACATCTTTCAACTCTGCACTCAATTTTCAGAATCTAATGTATGTTTTTTCAAATTTTATTAGACGATCTGGAAAAACAAACCAGATTAGGTTATTCGTCAAATTAAAGAGGCATTTTAAAGTGCATGATGCATGCAATAACTTTAGGAAGAAATGCTAAATTAGGCAGCTACCAACATTAATAGAGAGAAGGCCACTGAAATGAAAATATGTTGTGAGTCTGGTTTCCTGCAGAGGGATGCACTGTGCATATTTTACTGAAATATTAGCAAGTCATGAACAACAAGTTTTGAAGCAGGAATAAAGCCTTATGACAAGTCCTGACTTGAATCTGATATAACATCTGTAACAGCACTTGAAATGACTAATATATGGTGTATTCTACTGGTCATGCTGAGTATGTACAATACATTTGTTGACAGATTCACGGTGCTTTGCATTGTTTTGGGGGTAGTGTAAACCCCAGTAGTATTGTCCACTCCCACACAGATACAGAATCACCTGAGAGCATGGGTTCAGAAAGCATCCTTCTTGGCACTATTCCTGCTGTCCAACAGTGTCTTGTAACTGTCACATTTGGAACCAGACACTCTTTTCTGACTTCAGAGCTAAAAACATTTTAAAGTGATTTTTTTCAGTAATTTCACTTTCTGTGTGAGCTTGTTGAACCCACTAGAGAAAAATGTCTTTGGGATGTAGCCCATTGGATTATGATGAGGGGCTAAGGTTACAATCAGGCCTTGAGTGTCTGAAAGGTTCTAATTGTATATGTAAAAGCAGTAAGCCTCCTTTAAGAGATAATGGAGAGACCTGAGGAAATTATTTTACTATGAGACGGAATCTAAGAATCTATTGAAAAAATCATACAGGATATATGTATGATTAATTTGGCAATGGTTATGAAACTCATCAACATTGAAACGCATTTTACTTCAGATATTTCTGCACCTTTGCTCTGCTTTGTTGCTCTGTGCTGTCTAGATTTAAAGATGCTTCTGTAAAATGTGTGAAATGATGAAATTGTTAAAAGGGTGTGAAACTCATATGTTTGTCTGTGAGGCCCAAAATATTTGCATTTCCCTTAAAAGTAGCCAAAGCAAAAGATCATAATCAGTTCAAATATATAATCCATGATGGGTGACCTTTCAAAAAATATTATACAAAAGTAATTTGTTCTTTGTCTGTTAAAATAGAAGTGTTGTTAGTAAAACAAGAACAGTACATTTACGATATGCCTGAATTGAGAGAATCATTGTCACGACTATAGTCCCCCCTCCTTAAGGGTGCTCCAGCCCTTTCACTAAATACTTCATTCTCTGCACCTGTTTCCCATTCCCTGCCCACCTTAAAAGCCAGGCGCTGACGCTCTTCCGGGCTCTGCATCTGATTTCCATATCGTGCGAGTCCGGGACCAGGAAGCGCCTGGTCCCGTTAAGGTTTTAACCCCTGTTCCTTGTCCCTGTCCGCCGGTTCCGACCCGGTCTTCGTGGTTTTTAATTCCTTCGTCGGATGGATCTCCTGGTTTTGGACTTACCCTTGCGTTTTGGATACTCTATGGATTACTCTTGGATCGTTCGCCTCGGCCACACCTCCCCCGTGCACCAGCGCACCTTGGACACGCCCCCTGTCTTCTGCCCCGTTTTCCTGCATGACATTTCCCCAATGTTTCCCCACTCCGTCGGACTGTGTCGTCCGCATAGGGTCCGGAAAGAACTGTTCGTTACAATCATGAGAAAACCCTATAAGAAATTCTTTGCATTAGTACCACTTAAAATATATTGCAGGACACCTCATTACAGGTGTTACCTTAGCAATCTTGTGTTGATTTTCCTGTAGTATTTTGTAGTAAATTGTCCCAAAATTCCCTGTGACATTTCTGTAGTATCAGTCATGTGCTTTTATGTCTTGCAATATTTCTAGAGTAATTTATCTTCTGTATTAAAATCCTTAGTTTTTTTATGTTAGCCTTCTGGTCATACAAGTAATGTAGTGGTATACCTGCCCTGGAGAATTACACTAAACAATTTTCAGAAGACATACAAAACATAATGTGTTCATCGTACTATGTGTAGTACAGTAGGCGATTAATTGGGCTTAGCTGTTTTCTTTTTTATCTTCAAAGAATATTTGTATCATATGCGGTCCCTCTAGTAATTTAGTTTAAAGCGGTTATGTGCATTTGTGATTTTCCACAAGAAATGCTCTGGCATGTGGCTATAGAGCTGCTGAACTGGGAAAACCTGGGATGTCAGGTGAATCATATCACCAGACGACAATGACCGGAGTTCTCCAAGAGGTGGCACACAATTGGCTGGGAGCCACCCGTCTCTGAACTTCTTTGGCAGGGCTGTCTCTCCTCCTGGCAACACAGCAGTCCCAGCAGCCTCCAGGAGCTTGTGGTGCCATCAGCAAGGGATGAGCCTCTTCCTCTTCCAGGTGGCACTGAACGTCCTGCACTGGATTGTAAAGCCTATAATATTAAAGATATGTAATGTTACCAACTGTAGACGTTCTGTGTAATTTCTGTTGTACATAAGGGTTACTGCAGAATGATTGCAATACTACCGAACTGCAACATATTTTCATAAGGGTTCTTTGACAATTTTTCATTTTAAATGACATTAAGACTTTTAAGACTGGGAGACATTAATAAACATAAATAAACTTTATTTTTATATAGCACCTTAATAAGAGGGGTTTATTTGCCATATGTACATATATACATTAGGATTCATATTCACACTGTTCTCTCAGTATAATAAACAACACCACACAATTGCACAGTACATTACAAAACAGTAAATAATAATAATAACAGTACAACAAAGCACAATAGCATACAACTGCTAGTACAGAACAATAAACACTATAAGACTAGAACAGAGAGGATGCCAGTCGTAGACAGTAAATTGGTTTACTTTTATTTACAGACCCTGAACAGCATTAGACCTTCATGCTTATTAGTTTCACATTCTCCATTCTCAGTTTGGTGTTGATCACTTTTTTATTCTAAGTAACTTAAAATGTAACCTGCAATCTACTGTACTGTACGTTTGTTATGGAAAGCAATACATACTGTATTAATGCTTCTCACCCCTTAGTGAGGCAAGAGACATAGTCAATGTACCACTTCACAGACTGTGTTGGGAAACCTTGACTACGCAACGCAAAGACATACTGGGCGGCAGGGGTAGTCACTCTTTGCTCCTTGCTAACATCCAATGTAACTCAGTTTAAAATCTGCTTTATACTACAATTTCTGTTCTATTTCTCATCCTCCCACTATGCGTGTGGCCATCAGTCCTGGTCCTACAGTATCCCTGTGCTAATTCAAGCTAATTCAATTCAATTTTCGGTTTGACACCTCATTACATTTACTAGCACCTTTTAAAAAGCTGAATGAGATTTGCAATTGGCATGAACCCTGTGCTAATTAGTGAGTTTCAGGCCTGCCCTCATTCAGGTTTCACAGAGCTGAAAAGTAGTCAACTGGACTTACAGTATGTAGAAACAAAGTCGAAACAAAAGCTCTTTTACTGTGAGATTGTGTGATGCAGAGTCATTTCCACCTGTAACTATTCATCACCAATTGACAACCTCTTACAGTCTGCTTAGTCAAAAATAGTCAAATTCTAAGTTGGTGGGAACAGCGCTCGTTTTTAATTAGCATTTTTGTGAAAGTGAAAAAAATGTGAAAACCTGAGTGCAGCATAAAGTTGAAACCAGCAAGTAGATCAGTTACATGGACTCATGATTATTCGTTTGAAATTATGTAAATTGAGACTTCTCCTCATTTTATACGGTACCATTTCAAAGAAACCTCAATCTAAAAAGCACTGAGACTATTAATCAAGCAGGGCCCTGACATCTCAAGTGACACTGTGTATTAGTGTAAATGCTTATGGAGGTTTTGGGCTTACTCAATGAGGCAATGCAGGACAACAGCACAATACTTCACAGTCTCAGACATGATTACACATCTCATTTGAACGTGATGGAAAAGCTTCCTGCCAGTGTTGACATAGTGAAATCATTATGATCATTCTGCTGTTGTATCAGACCTGCAGGACTGGAGAGCAACAGTCCGTCTCATTTGCTTCAGAGGATACTTCTCTCCATCACTTCTCTCTGCTCTCTCCTATTGGCTCCAGTTGATATTAACAGATGTTATTTCATTTATGCTAGCTCTCCGGCTGGATCTAATCACTTCCACACTGTATTTTGCAAACTCCTTCACCATGCACATCGCATTGTTAATAGTAAGGCCACATTACAAGGTCCTCGTAAATCCCAGCACATTGAAGTTGATGATGAATTGCTGTAGTTTCTTTGCAGATTCCTCTTAGTCAACAGCAGCCAGCAGTAAAGCTTTTGTTTTAGTCAGGGTCAGACTGGATCAAGTAGAGCCGCATAATTTCTACCCTACAGTGTTGAGGAGCTCATACACAGGTAAAAAGCTATTGTTTCAGTCCCTAAAAGAAATGGTAACATTTCTGTCTCATCTGCCCGATCTGGCAATATAACTAAAAAATATTATACTGCCACTTCCTATTCTCCTAACAATAAAACACAGGGTTACCTCATTTTATTGCACTGTAATTCTCCAGTCTCCATTCTGGGTGTACAGGTATATTGAGAAGGGAGGATTGCATTTTTGAAAACAAGATTGTTTTAGTTGGCGCTGACATGAATACTGTATTTAACCCAGATCTGGATAAATCTCATGCACAGCAGGGCCCTTACAGAATATTGCATCCACTGCCCTGGGCAGATGTACATCTGACCTTGAGGTAGTCAGTACTTGGCGAATGTTTAAACCATCTGCCAAAGATTTTACATTTTATTTCTGCCAGACAGAAATCGTTCTCTAAGATTGATTTAATATTCACATCAAAAACTTAATATTTTCAGTTGTTCTGAATGACCTCAAACAATTGCACTTCAACTCTACTCTGCATGAATGAATCATTCTGGGTTCCATCTCAATCTAAACTTAATGAATTTCTTTCTTTTAATCATGGATCAGTGAGAGTGACTTACATCTTATGAGATTTCATCAGGAGTACAACTATACTTGCCTCTAATCTCAACAAATTCTGTTTATCCAAAACCTAAGAAAACTGAAATCTGAATTAGTTCTCCTTGAAAACACACTAAAAAGCTCTTTCTCTGAAACAGGTGAAATTGAATTTCACTTGGGAAGAATTTTGCTTAGGCAGAGTACAGAGTTCCTTATGCACACAGTTAGGCAGGACTAAGATTTTGTATGGCACCATACGAAACCATCTTCTAATTTTAACTCTGCACAATATTATCAGTATTTGCTCTACTAAAACCCTAACATTGTCTCTAGATTGATTCTAATCTGAATCTGAAATATAAACTCTTCCAGTTTTATTCCAATTTACTTATTGCCAGCATTCCACACGGCAGTGCCAAATGTAAACAATTTCTTTGAAGGCCTTCAGCCTTTGTGTCTTTCAGAGGGAGAGAATTATGGGTGTTCCATAAGTTAAAAATATTCACTACATGTTACGATCCCTGCTTCCGGACAACGGAGTTCTGTCAGCAGAAGAAGGCGTAGACCACGCTGAATTAGGCAACCTATCAGATCACTTATTCACCACCACACCTCCATCTCATTATATACTTAAGCACAGTCTTCCCTAACCTCCTTGCTCAATATTGGATTTCAGTGTGAGCTTCACTACTGGTTTACGCTTTTTCGATTACACCTTTTTTGGCTTTGAACTGCTTTTCTCTTTTGGACCTACGACTTTTGGATTTCGGCTTGGCTTTGGCAAGTATCCCTCTCAGTTTTGGATTTCTGGCTTTCTCCTCTTAGGTATGGCTCTCGGATTAGGGCTTTGATTCGGCAATAACACTCTCTTGGTTTTTTTGGATTGCTGTTTTCCTCTTTTGACCTAGTTTTTCGCATTGTGAAAAAGATTTGTTGCAGGTTTTTTTTCCAGTACCCACATAAGGGTTTATATTTTTATTTTGGTTGTATTAGCCAGACTCATAATACTATAGTTTCGGAGCAAAGACAAGATCCCTGGTTTTACCTCCAAGTTATTTCTCACCATTTTGGGTCAACTCTGGGATTAGAGCAGGGGATGCTAACAGGTTGAACAAGGTAATCAGAAAAGCAAGTTCTGTCATTGGGTCTGTTCTAGACCATCTGGAGGTAGTGACGGCGAGGAGAATGGTGTCCAAATTAATGACCATCATGGACATCTCTCACCCCCTTTTGTTGGAATGTAGAGCACATTCAGCAATAGGCTGATCCAACCACGGTGCGACAGGGAGCGCTACAGGAGGTCATTCTTGCCTTCTGTCATAAGACTTTAAAACTCATGCATTGTGTGTCTGGGCAGGGGCAACATTGACCTGTTTTGGGACTAAACCTGAATCCTCTGTTTACAACTGGTGTGCAATATACAGTACAGCATGGAAGTGGATTTGCCATCTATCGATAAATGTTTAATTTATATCTACATTTGTGCAATATGCTTGTGGATTGTGCAATATAATGTACTGTGCAAGACATCTTTGTGCACTGTACATTCTGTTTTATTTTTTAACATTCTGTGCTGATTGTATGTTGTACTGTGCTGTGTTGATTGGGCCTTGCTACTGTTGCACTGTAATGTACTGTAACTCACTGGATAAATAAAGTAACTCATGGGATAAATAAAGTGTCTGTCTGTCTAATTGCATTGATTCAGACAGTTATAGAAATAAGGTAATTTACAGCACTACAGATGTTAATACTATTACTATTTCACTAATTGTTCTGGAGGACTCCTCTGTATGCTCTAGTTCTTAGCCCTGTTCCACATAACTTCAGAAACTAAGTTGTATGTCAAAATGATTGCACATAGATTTGAGACTTGATTTAATTCCAGACTGCATTGATCCCATGATCACATGGGATTTATTCTAACTATGCTGGGGATAAATAATTCTTGCATATTATTTATACCAACATGTACAATCCATTCTATGGTTGCTAAAAAAGTTTCTAATTGGGTGGAATAGGAACATTTCTGGTTGTTATTTGAACACATTGGTTTAGGAATTGAGATCATTAGATTAATAAAAATAACATATACAGACCCCTTACTGATGGTACTCCTAATGGCTCCTAGGGTTCTTTATTGTTGTGATAGCTGTGCATCTAATCGAAGTGCAAGGGAAAAGAAGTGAGTGACTACAAATTAATTGACTGCAAATGTCAACCTGAGTGCCAGCAGCCAGTTCAAAGTTTCCACAGAGCAGGATTCCATAGTCAGCCAGTATTGCACAAGTTTCTCATCGTACCTTGAAATGCACATTTGTGCTTTCTGTGGTGCAAAGAGTGCAAGACCACGGGTGAACAAACAGTATGTAGCAGCAAGGCATATAATTTAACTTAGAATTAAGTGTTATTAAGATTTCTAAAAATCATTCTGTGTCTTGACCAAGCAGTTCGGGCCTCTCTGGAAATGCAGAGAAATGTGGCAAAGAGGCCCCTCTGATAAAAGATATCCTAAATCTGTATCCAATACTGAACCATTTAATGAAATATAGCACAGATAAATAAAGCACATTTGTGCTTTCTGTGGTGCAAAGAGTGCAAGACCACGGGTGAAGAAACAGTATGTAGCAGCAAGGCGTATAATTTAACTTAGAATTAAGTGTTATTAAGATTTCTAAAAATCATTCTGTGTCTTGACCAAGCAGTTCGGGCCTCTCTGGAAATGCAGAGAAATGTGGCAAAGAGGCCCCTCTGATAAAAGATATCCTAAATCTGTATCCAATACTGAACCATTTAAAGAAATATAGCACAGATGGGCTCCACTGAGTCTGTAGTCTGTTTCTCCCCAAGGCAATGGCTCACAGGTAACTGCCTATCACCCAAAGTACAATCCACCAATGCAGGGCGAGTACCAGGATTATTACTGATAACATCCTAAACCAATCATCAGCTGGGGTATCAGAGTTTAAAAGCTAGAATATTGATTAAGTCACCGGCTCGGTCCGGTCTCCAACTAACCTGGCCTTCCAACTTTTCCATCCACGTGACTGCAAGCACGAGTTTATGTCAGGACTTAAACTTTTCTCAAAGACATCAGGCCAAGAAAGTGAGTTGGTAAAGTACAGAATCCTGCCCAAGATGTTCTTTCTGAAGCAGAAGAAATTTTGTGTTTGCGAACTCGCTGTTATTTTCACTTGATCAATGAAATATGTCAGTCACACCCTTTTTTATTGACATCCAGAATTTCCAAGTATATTCAATAACAAACTATAGCTGGGACAAACTGATTTCTCCCACGTGTCTTTTGTGACAGGACCCAAGCAAGATGACTGTAGACAGACTACTTTCAAAGACAGAAGTTCAACGGGATGCTAACTTCCTGGCTGAACTGTCCTTAGCAAAGCTGGGCAAAGCTCTCTCTCTTTACTTTGCTGTGGTAAAAGCCTTGCACAGAGTGAGCAGCTGCCAAGTTGGACCCAACTCTGTCTTTTCAATGGGATATTAAGGATCTTTAGGTTTTTTATAAGGCAGCAAAACCTTTCTTTAGCCAATGGAGCATAAGATGTCTTTATACACATTATAATTCTCGAGAGCTGTATTATTATTCCAAAAATATGTTTGGTAGTTTAGTTTACTGTAGTAAATGCATATTTACTTATATCTGAGAATATGAATTTGATGTAATAATGAAACTGATAAAGCCTATGAGTCAGAATATAACACATATTATAGTCAATGTGTTTTAACTCTGAAGCTATTAACTCTTATCCCTGTAAGCGCTGCAAACAATCAACTTTGCATATCAAGCAGATCATTTCAAAAATATATATCTGTTCGTTGTTTGTTGTACATGTTTTTGGTGTTGTGTCAATAAAATGTATATACAATCAGTGTGTGAGACTCTAAAATATTATGTTTGATTCCTAATAGTCACCAAAGAAAACTCTTCATTTCCTGTTCCAATTTCTAATTACTGCAGTAAATTAAAGCATTCACATAACTACAAGTAGAAAAAATCTCATAAGGTCAGAAGAAGTGTTTTTCTCAATGTTCTTGTCAAAGGGGCAAATGCACAAGTAGTGCAAACCTAAAGATCTCTACAGACCTGAGTACTTCATCTGTAATGTTATGAGGCACAATTTTCTGGCGTGGTTCGGATGCACTCATTCCCTTCAAAGGCATGATTGATGTGAATCACGGCTTAATGGTGCTTAGTAATCAGTTCTTTCTTACCACTAGCCACAGAGCACACGTGGTCTCCCAGTGGTTTGATAGCATGACACTGACACTATCCATACTGTATGTTATGGCCTACTCAGTCATCGGATCAGAATCTCATCGAGCTTTTATGGGATATTTTCAAACAATGCCTGAGCAGAATTCTAGACACTGACACTGGAAGACTCTATACCACACTACAGTATGGTGTTGATGCGGTAGCCCAACACCCTTTTAATGACTTGATGTTAGTATTTCCATTTCTTTTGTTCACTACAGTATACAGCATATTAAATCCAGGAATGACAAATAATTGTTATTTATTCCTAGTGTAGCAATGAATAAACTGATCTAGATGGTAAACATTAAAACATATTGTTCTCCATTTGAGTCTTCATAGATAAAAATGTAACAATACCATATCTTAAGATATTTCACATAGTTTAGTGATGTTTTTTTTATCTTACTGGTGTGGTTCCTTTTAGTCATTTATTGTAATATTTCCTATAACGTAATTTACATTAAAGGCAGAATAATGGTAATAAATGTGATAAAATTACATTATTAGCATGAACTAAAAATAAATTACATAGTTTATTACGCATGCTTCTGTACAATTTCTGTATCAAAGCATGTGTTAATCGGGTTTTTTTTTTCAATTCACACACAGAGATACAAAACTTTTGTACAGATAAAAAATGAGATACTTTTAGATAACTAGAATCTTAACTGCAAAGTTAATTAGAAAAGAACCCTGTGAAGTTATTTTTATACATTGTTTCCAACCAAATCAGCAAATTATCCTCTCTGACACACATTTTACAATTGTATTTCTCATATCTGCAGAGCTTGTTTCAAACACATTTGTTTAAAAATTACTTAAAATAATTCTGTAGTCACGAGTCACTTGTGCTTATTTTTCCTTTTGTGAGCTATTATTTGTTTTATTATTCCTACTTTTCAAACGTCACTTTTAGAGGAAGGTGGCATTGGTAATCACATTCGGGGGGTTAAAATAACGAAAAGAAAATCCTAATGATAAAAAAACACAAGTTATTCAGGTGTAAAATTTAACTTTAGGTCCCAAAACCCTTTTCTTCATTGCTTTATTAAACATGAAACAAATAGCAAGGGATGAGTAACAGTAGGTGAAAATGTCCATGCAAATACAGGGTTCTCACAAATGGAGAGAGTGAGTCTCTGACAATTTTACTTTTTCCTATTACGGGGTTCCACTCTACAGACACAAGTGATTATAGGATAGAAGAAAGACTTATTGCCAGTACTTGAATATGTGTTCGTGAGAGGGACGGAGGAGTTTAGAAGCCACAAGAGCAATACGTGTTGTTCTGAAGGAGAACGTTTGCCATCAAGGACTGCTTTTATGATAGTCAGCCTGCAACATGGAAGACGATATCTAAAGATAAAGATTGTAGACAAGGATCTCATAATGTGTGGATAACAGAGGACTGTCATTTTGCTGCAAAAGGACTGTGGCTGTCCTGTACATCTCACTCCGGACAACCATTATAACTGTACTTTACTTATACAGTGAAAGCGTTTGAAAATACTGTATACTATTAACGACCAAGCTAGAGTATTTTATAATTTTTTTAACTATAGCCTCGGGACAAAGTAATATTGCACCTTCATATTGGTATATTCAGTGAGATTTTACTACTGTACATGCATGTGATACCTCGTTACAATCTACAGACATTATGTCATTGATTTAAAAAAATCTAAAACGTGTGAATATGAGTAATGTAAATGTTTTTTAACCCACATCCACACTGTCTAGTTAGATCTTCCTTGCAGTCCTAAGTATTTTGTATTCAGTTTCTGTTTGGTACAGTAATAACTATAATGATGAAACAAGTGTTATAGCCAGGTGCTGTTGTTTTTATTTCTTTTTATTAATTTGTCATCTTTGTCTGACAGGGGAAGGCAGGAAGAGGGTGCAGGCTGCTTTGGAGACGGCTTTGGGAATTAAGGTAGGAAACAGGATTGTTTTTCTTGTTTTGTTACAGTGCTGTCATTTTGTCCACCCCCAAGACTAATATGGGTTCACCAGGACACTTGCCAGTGACCAATTCTGGACTGTCTCTGTCTACTTTGGGTGATCTTGGATGTGTTCATACACAACCAGGGTGTGGCTCACCCTGGTTGTGTATGAACCATTACCAGCCTTCGGTAAGGAAAGTCATCTTCTATTGTAGAATACTAATACATACCTCCTGACAGACTATAATATAAAGCCAAAATTTCATTGAATTCTGGATGCTTATCAAAATGCGCATCAAATCTGTTCTCTTTTTCTGCCTCCAAAGGCTGTGTAATTTGGCCCCGTTACAGTTTATTTAACAGGCATTGCATAATGCAGACATCTAATCTCCATCTATTTTACAAGAGCATCAGTCTTATCTTTCATATTAAAATACACCATGTGCACAGTCTATCATGAATAACAATATTTGCCTGTCTTTTTAGTCATTATCTAACACAATAACATCTATATAACTTCAGGTACATTAGTGTAAATCTGTCAGAGATGCCCAAGGATTCAGAATGAACCAATCCCCACGTTAGGCAGTTTTTGTTTTGTTTTTATTTATTCTTTTTTTTTTTCACTCTCACACCAAGTCAGAATAAATATGAGCTCAAGAGATAGGAAAGTCAGTTGTGATGTGAATGTGATAAGTACAGTGACAGAATATATTGCTTATGAGATCAGATTTCAGGGAAAACAAGATATTCAGTACCGTGGACAGAGGAAATTGCTTTGCCATTGAAAATCTATTGAGGTAAACACTGCAGTTTGGATGGGGAAAATTGTCTTGACGTAAGCATTGTAAATACAGTGAACTATGGATTCAGGAAATTGGCAAGGTATTCACACCATACAGCAGTAAACAGGCTCAACTCTGGACAGAGGCAATTTTTATGAAGCTTTCAGTCCCGCAGCTTAAATTCAGACCTGCAAAAAGAAAGTGGGATAGGAAACTATCCTGCAGTGAGTTGGAGAACATAGAGAACAGAAATGCTCAGTCCTTTCTGGTAGTGCAGTATACAGGAGATGTTGCAGTATTGTATTTGTATGTGAACCCACTGTTCAAACACACAATTCACAACTGTATGGAATCATACACACACACACGGATATAAGAACATAATTATGCAAAGAACAGGAGATCGTTCGGCAAATCTTGTGTATTTGGCACTTTAGAAAGTAATCGAAACTAAAATCTCATCCAGCTGTTTTCTAAAAGAGCCCTGACTATGGATATCAACCACACGGCTAGGAAGCCTGTTTCCGACAGCCACAATCCTTTGTGTAAAGAAGTGTATTCTGCTTTCCATCCTAAATGAATTCCAATTTACTTTCCAACTGCGGCAGTGCGTCCTTGATTCGGTACTGTGTGTGAAATAGTCCCCTGAATTAACCCCTCTGCACATTATAGAGACATTAAATCAAACCTAATCTCATTCTTCTAGAATGAAGATATTTATCTCCCTTAACCTGTCTGTATACGACAGGTGACCAGAAATCATTCCTGTTGCTCTTTTAAAGACTGTGATATATTTTTTGTGGTATGATGACCAAAACTACATGAAACATTCTATGTCTTACTCTTATATCATACAATAAACAACTTGTGTCCATGTCTACATTATATGGTCATTAGCATATACCCTGTATCTATTGAATTGAATTAACGTTTATTGACCCTAAGGCAATTTGTCGTGTACATCAAGAGCTCATAACATATAACATATACTGTATGACAATAATACAATACAGCAACAGTACAATATCATGATATAAAACATTTAAGTACATTTCTTAATCAGAACTCAATTTAGTATCATAAGATTAAAACAGACAATTAGCTGGTAAAGTATCTATAGCATCAATAAGGACAAGATCCCTACCTCCAAACAATCTTTTCATTGTTCAATATTTGAATGCTTTAAGGTATAAATGAAACAAATGCTCTCTTAGTCTTTATACAGATGATCTGGTACCTCCTTTCAGAGGGTAGGAGAGTACAGTATATTCTAAAAAGAGTGGATTAGAGAGATGATCTAAGATTTCATGTGCAAGATTAATAAAATGTTGCTCTGTTAAACATGTTATTGTTAAGACTTTAGAATGTTTTCCCATTTAACCCACATACTGTATATTCTAAACTACTTTTGCCATTTAGCTTCTCCACCCTTTTAGCTTCTCCTAGTTACTTGCAAGTTATTTTTGATATACAGTATAGTCCTACATCACCATCTCTTCTGTCTTGCATATCTTTCAGAAGAATTGTACTTCGATTGTTCTTCTATTCTATTCATTGTTCTATTCTAACCTGACCATGTTCCAGTTACTCCTATAAGGTCATAGTGAGAATTAATACATTTGTTTGGTTTTAAACATGATCCCAATAAATACTATAATATAGACACATATACTATAATATACTAATATACCATTAATAAATAAGTAGAAAGATCTGCAAATAAACTGTGATGGAGGACATAGGATGATCAGACATCCGACATCAGACATCAGAGGATAATTTTCAGTATGTTTGGTGCTTTTTATTCAAGGCTAATTGTAGAAACAAAATCTGCTGCCGGAAAAGCTTTACCTTTCGAAAAGGGGTCATTACAGTTTCAAGGAATATTTGCCACATAGAGGCAAGTTAAAAAAATAAAGTTCTTTAGCCCAGAACAAATAGTGACTGAGAAGATTTGTCTGAAGTGCTGTAATTTCCCGAGGTCTTGTTTTATGAGCATGAAGATGAGTTCAATCTTTGCTCTAGGCTTAGCAAAGAAACCCAGCAATGCCTTACTGGAATCCACAGACAACATTTAAGAATAAAGTGCCTTGCTTTAAAACTAAGCAGGGGAATGCTTTAAGAAACATTGCAGATCTAATCCTAGATTAGGATTCTGGATACACACAACTAGGTAACTCTTCATCTTCAAACTATGCTGCATTTTAGTAAAGTTCCATTAATATGTAACATTTAGCATTAAAACTGAGAGTGATTAAGTGACATCTTTTCAAGGAATATCTACTGTACTTTTCATTTACAACGTAGTACAGCAGAGCCTATGCAGTTCCTACAAAAATAACGGTGAATCAGCTAAGCAAATCTTGCTGGATAACCACAGTTTATCCAGAACTGCCAGGTGGAGGATATTGATATCATAGCTAACATTTCAAGTAAGCATTCATTGACCATGCCAAAAAAGGGTCCACAATTGTGTCACACAAGCTGAATTGATCAGGAGTGGCAGGAGACCACACGCTCACTTTGAATTGAGCTGATGGATGTGAGGTGCTAGGGGGTAATACATTTTGGAGGGTGTGTCTTGCATGATGACAACAACTGAGCTGACCTCAAAATGGACAAACAAGAATCCGATACACGATATACTATGACTGGCATCTTGAGAATCATGTTATTGTTACACCCATGTAATTACTCTGCTGCTGATTTTACTTCATGCAGGTTGCTTTTCATTCATGCTGAGTTAGTCTTGCAGTAAGTATTAACCATGATTTGAATTTATGTGAGCATGGGAGGACATGCAAATTCCACACAGAGGGAACTACAGGAATTGAACACATTACTGGGAGGCAGCAATGCACAACCACGGCACCACCATGCCACCTGAAATTATCACTATTGCATTTTATCTGGATTGTGTCTTTATCCAAGGTGAGTCAAATTAAAACAATTACTGAACTATAAAAATAACCAAGGAAAATTACACAGTGTAGAGGGATAATTACAATTACAACAGAAGCTGGGATGAATCTCAGGATCTAAAGGTACAGACTGAGTAGGCGAGTCTTGATGAAGAACCAGAACAGGAGCTTAATTTGGTAGTGAGATAACTATGATAAAAAATAACATTCATATGCTAGGAAGAAGCGGGAGATTCACCAGTATAGAAGCTGTAGGAGTGGGAGGAAATGAGAGAGCTGAAAATAAATTCTAAAGAGAAAAACAAAAGGATTCTAGTACTGAGAGAGGGTGACATGAGAGAGACACACAACGATAATAAACAGGTCCCTTGTAAATAATTTTTGTGGTTCTGCTTTAGTGCTTTTTAAATTTTAATACTATTTATATTTGGAGGTAAACAACGGTTTCAAGAGAGCCATGAAACTAATCTGAAAGTGTCTGATTATTGTTAAGACCGCCTGAAATTTGATTTCCTTTGATAACATTACATTGAAATGTGAGGACATTTCTATGGGGCTTTTTAATGCTCTTGTGTCATAGCATTTCTTTTGGGTAATACCTTCCTTAGTGGAACAGCCTTGAAACAGATAAGAGTATTTTTTTTGTAAGACACTCCATTTGGTGGAATAGAAGCAAAATAAATGGAAAACAGCAGAATGTTGCAGTCCTTCAGTAGTTGTAATTTAAAGTACATTTGATTTTGCATTGTGCTTTACATTTTTAGTCATCCTTGCAATAATAATTGTCTCCTTTATTTTAAATTAGGCACCCACAGTACTTTGATCATTTGGGAGGTATTTGGAAGCACAAGATCTTTCAAAACCGTGTACCTTTATCCTGTATATTACACAGTTCTCCAGTTTCACATACTGTAATTTCATTTTTCTTTTCACATTTCCTAGTGTCAATTAGATGTGTCATGCAAACAATCCCGCATTAGCGCTTCCCAGCATATCTCAAAATGTTAAATTGTATGCTCAAATTCAACATGTAGACACCGCTCTGCTTAGGAATGAGTTAAACCTGTTCTCTCTGCAAAAGACATCATTGATCTTTTCACACTAATTAAAGCACAGCAGGGCCTATTCAATTTATCTAACAAGCACTACCAGCACTGCTGCCTTACAGAAAGTCAGGGACATCCTTGATGTTTTTCCTTCGGCATCTGAGTAAAAACATATTCTATAGAGCCTCAGATCCATGGGGAAACATGAAGGATGTACTGAATTAATTTCACTAATACCCGATTTTATAGATTATTTGGCAAAATTGTGGGACCCCTGTTGCATGATACAAAGCCTATAGCGTCAATTGGTGAACACCAATCTTGCAGCTTGTGGAGCAAGGTCCATCAGTAACGTGTTGGAATAGTATCACAGGTACCTTTTTGAGATTTAGTTTCTTTGGAAAATAAATAACCTACTGTATTAAGCATTTCTACTAGGAAGGCAGAATAAGCTTTATAGTATTTGTTTCTTGCAGCAGATTAAGAAGGTTTTCCATACATTCAGGACAAACAATTGCAATGCTCAGAACCTCTTGTACAGTATGTGTACTGTATATATAATTATTATTGGCTTGACAAGGAAGTGAACAGTTTTGTGGACATTTAATAATGTATGTTAAAATGTGGACATACAGTATATGCATGTTAGAAAGATAGATACATGTGTAACATTCAGACCTAATTGTATGTAGAGAAACTTGCCTTTTCTGGAAAACAAACAGTTCTACCCCTTATGTTAAAATCCAGAGAGCTGTAGATTCCTTCTCAACTGACAGTACGGCTAGAGCATTCAGTTATTGTATCATACAGGAAAGATTCGATGTTCTCTCAGGTGCTGTTGTTTTAAGTGGGGAAGTAATATAAATCTGTTTCACCTGGAAAGTTTGCAAAAAAGTGAGTTCGGGGTTGTTGTCTTCCAGCATTTTCATTAGTATAGGGTAACACTTCACTGCCATGTCAGTTTATAAAGAGCTCTGAATCAATAAAGTCAAATGACATTAGGGGATCTGCCTTCTCAAAGTAAACTTTTGTGAAGAAATAAAATGTTGCTTCTTTCCTTCACTGCAATAATATTTCACTATCGAAGTCTTTTCTTTATTGGCACATCTTGTTTCAAGTTTTCAGATTCATTGGGTGACAGATTTCATTACTATTTGGTCAGTGACTTAGCATAATTCTGTGAGAAGCTGTTCAGGACCTGTTACTATATTTGAATTCCATTTCTGCAAGACACTATAACGGATGTCAGCATAGATCATTGGCAAAATGAAAAAAAAATGTCACAAAGAAAGGAAAATCCTCATCTATCAAATGTTTTGCCAGTCCACATGATTGGTGAACTGATCCATCAAACCAGCAGTCCTCATTGTCCATTTCCTTGGGGATCTTTCCATTTTCATCAACTGTGTGGAACTTGTTAAGAGCAGTTTGTTTTGGAGACTTTGAGAAAAACAGAGAAAAGGTTGAAAAATGTGCCAAAGAAACTTTGACAAGTTTAAAAGCTGAATATACTTTCTGCATGATGATATTTAGATGATGGCACTGCTGTGAGCTAGTATTGCTTGCACACAAAGTCTTACTCACCAAAGCTGTGCTATTATGTGTTTGAGTGACAAGTTTCCCTTTTAATTTGTAAAGCTCCACTTTCTACTTCAAAACTGTAGCATCTGAACTTTAAAAAAGCCAAGAAATCTCACTACAGTACATAGGCCCATTATGTATCTAAAAAAATCACTAGCTGACTGAAATATGATACATTCATACTTTTCTCTCCTCTGCTACTGATGTAAATCTTCACTTTTTGTTTTATTTTCACATAAGGCAATAAAGTCATTCTGTATACTTTTTGTACAGTAATTTTTGACACAGTTGGCATTTGAAAGGTGGGTGGCCACCAGAAAGCCAAAAAAAAAAACAGATTCACAAAGAAGAGAAACTTGAGAAACATGCCTCAAGTTAAGAATTAACCCCATCTTGACTTCTCAATGCTAATTCATGATTTCCACGGAAAGTGACGCAGGAAATAATACTAGAGAACATACAGTACACCTATTCCTTTGCACAAGCTCCTTGTGTCTCTGATCTGAAAGATGGTAGCAATTTTCGTTGGTAATGCAGGCTTTTCCTATCACTCCCTTTTAACACAGTTTTTCTATGGGAACTGCATACTGTTTGTTAATGCTCTCTTATAGTTGTTTTTACTCTCTGTTTTTGGTCTAAGCTGTGTCTCCTGTTTTTTACCTTCACTTATTGAATGCCTGACCATTCCATTTATCTATAACGCACAGAAGCTTTTGCCCAATTTTGATACCCTGTGGCTCTTGAGTTTCCAGCCCTTTCTTACTCCCTAATTTCTCTTCTATTAACATAGAAAAAAATATATTCCGGAGCAAAATGGCAGTAAGACTCATTGTAGTTGCTAGATGATCACACAAAAACTGCAAGTTTTGTTATTTCTCGTTGCATTTAATACATTTTGGAATGGCAGGTTAAGCCAAACAGGTACCCACCTCATTAATATTAATATACAGTAACATTAATAGGTAGGAATGCACCGAGAGCTGAGCAAAGTCAGACGTTGACAAGGTTTAGCACTTTCGGGGGTGTAAACATTCCATCATCCTGATCAGAGAAGAAAGAAAATGAAGAAACTAACAGTAAATACACACGGGGGTTCAACCACCGTTTCTCACTATGATGAGCCACCTCTGATCCGAGACAAAGCTAGAGCTTCTGTCTGCTATCACAGATTCATTAATACAAATCAAAAGAATTTTACATAAGATAGTGATTCCCATACAGGGACTCATGTCGATATTAGACAACATGGAAAAAGCGTAGGTGCAAAAGTGCCTGAGACATGTCTTTTTTATAATTGTGATTAAAATAAAATTTCCCATCAACAAAAAAGAAATGGGAGGAATGTTCTAGGCAGTTATCCCAGAATCGGTCATCTGACTTTTGCAGGCTGAGAGAATTGCCAAAAAAACCTTTGACAGGTTTAGAATCTGAACATAATTGCTTCATGATACGATTTGAAAGATGAACACACCTGAAAAACACTCAACGGTCAAAATATCTGCTTTTTCTTAGCCTCTCCAGCTTGGAAATATCCTTGTTACACCAAAAATAAAATGTTTCCCTTTGTTTCTGAACTTGTAACTCAGAATCAAAGCAAGACATAGGTGATTAAGAGGATTAAATCTTACATTGCATAATTACCATTCCAAGTAGCTGGATGCAGTTACAAAATGTACTATTACACATCTTAAGAACATGAAAGGCTACAAACAAGGTGAGGCTATACTGGCCTATTTGATTGCTACTGTTAGCAACTAATGCGTCTGAGAATCTCATTCTGCTCTTCCTTGAAAGAAACCAGGCCATCGATTTCCATTCCAGATTCCCCCAACTAAATTTGCACTATCAATAAAGGGGTGTTTTCTGGATATTATCTAGTAAAGTATTTGATCATTTAAGGGAGAAATCAGTAGTTTGTAAAGACTGGCCACATCTTCTGTTAAATACATAATAAAAATAAGAACATTTACTTAAGATTCTCACTGTATTATGATGCCTGTATCACTTTCTTTCTGGGAAGATGTTTAGCATTGATGCAGTTGGAACACGATACGTTTTGGGCCAGATGTTACTGCTACTCCTGCAGCTACTGTGTGCATATCTCCAACACATCTAGGCTACAGATCATTCAAATGATGTGATTAGGCAGACATTTTATTGGTGTTTAAAGTCTGCATGTTCGGGTTCAACAGCGCGTGCCAACAGATTTATTTCAGTGATCGCTGCACATTCACACATGCTGTAATTCTTGCTCTTAATCTCTTGTCTACAGCATGTCAGTAAAACAGAAACATTTGCGGTTGCATAAAAATAAGAAATTACTGAAGGAGCAGATAGTAGGAAAGAAAAGCTTCCCTGAGCAGCAGATGCACAATCTCTATGGATGGAAATTGTGACAGCAAGAGAAATCATGAAGACAGTGCTACAATATATGGAGCAACACAACAGGGAGATTTGATAATGTCACTAACCAAATTCTAAGGGCTTGAAGCTACACTAGGGGGAGTGGAGTGAAGAAATAGTAATAAAAAGTAATGGGAAATGGTGCTGCTAGATTTTTTTGTGTTAATGCAGGTGGGTATTTTCCAAATCCCTGAAAAGATAACATAGAAGTGTTTTTAAAGGCACACAGACACATAATAAACACCCCAGACAACAACTCAGGGTATATAATAACAAGTAGGGTAAAGAGCAGTTGACATGGGTGTATTAATTGATTTACTTTAAAATATTGTGCAGTGTCTTTTATGGTGAGAATAACCTCAAAAAAGTATTTTACAATGAGTCATATGTCAACTTGTCAGAGCTTGGGAAGTATACAGTACAATAAAGTTAATATGCACACAAAACAGCAGAGTGCAGTGTATTTTATATAATCTCTCTATACTTAACTGTGTTTTAAAGAACTGAGGATAAAGCAAGGAGCTCATGAATACATCACACTGCAATTACCTAAAAAACATTCAAGAGGACACGTCTTCAGTTTAGACGGGAAGAATTCTGATACTTTATTACTATTGATGTGAACTGGATTGGAGCTCAAGAAACAAGCAGAGCAGAGGCTATTGAACACATTATTACAGTATGGGAGCATTTCAGAGAGAAGAGGAGTCTAGGTCATGACGTACCTCATGGGTTGCTCTTACAATTTGAAAATAAACTTTAAAACTTGCTGAAAACCAATTTAGAGGACTTAGAACAGGAGTACAGTGCTTGAGAAGGCTTTCGTAACATAACAAAATGCAAACAGAATCAAGTCATCAACAGGATTCAAAACCAGACTACTTGAAGCTAGATAGTACTCGAAGGCTCAATGCCACATTGCTAGATTGTAGGTGCTTTCCCACCATTTTCTGTTTTCTCATCACCTTCTCTTCACTGAGCTACAGTAGGTGTTATCAATCAATGTTCTTCATTCCTTGACATTATTTTCTGTTGTGTTGCTGACTGTCACATGTTGATATGACTATCCTAACTTTGAATGTCTTGTTTAAAGAAACATTAGAAGCTGATTGGGAGCTGATTTTTGGATGAGCCTGGGCTTTTTTTAAATATCTGCATACCACATTTAAAGTTCATGATTCATTTGGCCAAGGTAAGCTAGTCAACAAATGTATCTGTGTTTAAGACTGTGAATATGACTGGAATGCTTTGCTACAAAACAACAGATTTTATTTTTTTCTCCATGTTAGCAACAGCTTTCTCAATCTTTGAAATTACTGCTATGCCTAAAAACAGATTACCATTTGCAAGAAGCGTATGCACTTACCATTTGAAAACTTAGCTATGGTAGAGAAAAAAATAGAATGATCTACTAATTAGGAAAAAATCATTACTTATCCCCGTAATGATTAGAAGGAAAAGAGATCTCACAATAGTCATTAAAGAGTTTTGTATAGAAGTACGGAACATACTGTAAATAACCCATAAAAGAAACAGAAAACAGGTGCAATAACTGTTGTCATCAATACAAATGATTTATGATTTTGAAACATTTTACCGTGCTTTAACCTACAGTATCATTAGAGTGTAGAAAGAGAAGTGAAAAGCAGATCACTGGGTGCCATCGAAGGAAAGTAAATGATGTAAAAGGTATTAGTAGACCAGCAAGTGACATGGTTTTTCCTCTGGTTTCACGTTTTCAAACAAATGTCTTAATATGGGGACTGGGAACGCCTGCTGGTGTCAGCTCTTGGCAGAGATGTTAACCTGACTACCTGGTCATTAAAGATCTTACTTAATGATGACCACTTGCACATTATTAATATACTATTTGTACGAGTGGGGGTGTTCACACAAGTGCCCTGGCAATATTTCACTCTGGGCTTTCACAATCTAACCTGTTTAAATTTCCTCCTTAATTCAATGGTTACAGTGGATTTTCTAATTTATCTACCTGTTATGCTGTATAGATAAGATAAGATCACTTTATTTGCCATATACAATTTTTTGCATTAGGAATTTGTCTTTTCCACATACCCCAGCTTGCTCTCCATGAGACACGTAGACACAGACAGGGGTCAGAGCACAAGGCCAGCCATTGTACAGTGCACCTGGGGCAGATGCAGTTAGTCCCAGTGGAATAGGATTCCCCTGTTGGCTGTGGGATTTGAATCAGCCACCTTCCAGCCACAGGCACAGATCCGAAGCCACAGAGCCACCGCTTGCTAGTGGTGCCACTGGTACATACTGGCTGCTGTGCATCAACCAGGTGGTTGCTTGATGCATGCTATACAAATGTAATGAGTCACCATGGTCTCCATATTGAAAAAAAAGCAATGTATCTCTTCTTTCTGTGTAGTACCTAGTTTAGAAAATATAATGGGAATAATCCTTACACAAATGCAGAAATTATAAAATGTTGTATGCTATATATTCATCAAGTTTCTTTCACTCACCTTTAATGTATTCCTGTCCAGTTGAGTCTAACAGGCACTAAGAGAAATAAGGTAGTACCGACATAATACGACATACTGTAGGATAAAATAAGAAATTATTCTGCAGCAAAAAAAGCTTGTAACTCAATACTCCTCAAAAAAGCTGCAAAGATAAAAAGTCTGACTTAATAAAATGGATAAAATGCAAAACAATAGGAAGAAATTACATTTTTACTGTCGTGCCTAATGATTAATTGATATTCTGTCGGCTCATATCTTGCGAATTAGGAGTCAAAAGATGGACAAAAGAGTTTCATTTCCTCTTTTACCAGCTTTTAAAGAGGAAAGCAGATAACTCCCGGACTATTCACAAATGCCTTATCACTTGTAGATTTTACTTTACGGATAAATAGGTTTGAGACACACACAATGGCTCATTGAGCCAGAGTTTATCTTTCTAGACACAAAGCAATCAGAGCGCGCATGACTCCCTCCCTGGATTGGACACCTACCCCCAGCAATGCTGATTCCCATTCACACTGCTGGGTGACCTGGAGCAACTGGAGTGACATGCCTCAGTCAAGCACAGCAGTTGTCTGTAGCAGGACCTTCAACCCACACCCAACCAGTTATGAGTCCATAGACTCACTATGCTATGTTGTCTCCAGTTTTACTGATACATGGGGAATTCACACATTAATTAAATGCATTATTATTAAGTTGTAATGAAAATTATGAAATAGCTCCATAATGCAAAGCACCATAAGAAAAACTTTTTTACTTCTCTGGGTTGTACATATTGTAGAAGAGCAGCAGCTGTTATAATAGAAATGATAATCATGTTTACACCATCCACTTATAGTGTTTTGTAACTTCAGAAGTTTCATCCTTCTAAAGACACTGCACGAGGGACTGCATGCTCTTTTTTTAGAGATTATTTTTTCCATTTTAAATCAAATATGAAGCAAACAAACCAACTCTATTTAATCTCAGTAATACACAGACACATGTTTTAAGAATGCAGCCAAAACAACATATTTACAATAGTCAATATTTATAAGGGCACTGACAGCACTCTGCAAAGGATGAATAATCCAAGCTGATCAGTGTATTTACTGAAGTTGTGTGATGTTGGGTTTTGAAAATTGCTTATCATGCCATCTGCCCAGGGGATTTGTGTATTGCAAGCCAGCTGGGAAATTGCCTGAGTTAATGCACACTTTTACAAATATTCGCATGGCTCTGAAATTAGACTTTCGCACTAGATTAAATTGTAATCCTTCATGAGAGTTTGTATGCCCACTTCATATTAGGGTGCTCAATTTAGAGATGATTGTTTGTCATATTTCTAGAATGGCAGGCCAAGGTCAGTGTTTCTGTGATCTACATAGAGTTTCAATGAATACTGCTTTACAATGTAATGAGCATAGGAGTGGCTTTACTGTGTTATATTAGAAGGATAGTGAATTAGTCTTAGAAAATAGTATTGAAAAATGTTCATAAAGGACTAGAAAAATGTGCAAAGATGTTTCATTGCTTTTAAAATACCCGGCAAGAAAGATTTGGGATACTTTTGAAGATTTTGTAAATCTTTTTTTTATTAAAAAAAAAATGCAATTAATAAGAAGAAGGACATTAAACCAAAATAAAAAGCCATGTCTTGAAAGCAGCCTTGCAGAAAAGTGATAAAAGTTAACAGTTACCGGTACTCTATTTATCTGGGAATAATGAGTGATAACACTTACAGTATAGTGCTTTCTTTATTAACAGCACAGTGAGGTAATGGAGTAATAAACATGGCAGCAAACTTTAGAAGACAGATAAATATTTATATATTTACAAACACAAACACACACCATGTCTGTTCCTAAAATGTACAGATACAGTATATAATACAGATATTTACAATAATTATGAGTACCAGAGTCCTGTCTTTTAGGGGACCGGGAAAACAGAATTCAACCCTGTAAATGAGGCACTAATAATGTAGAGAAAGAAGGAGAACCGAGTTTTTTTAAAGGAATTACAGTGAACTAAATCCCTCCCTAAACAAATCTAGAACAAATGGGAACCTTTCCCCCTCTACCAAATAAGCCATCATTAAACATACTAAACTCTGAGTGATTTCTTTAGCCTGGTGGATTCCACAAAACAAACAAATTTGTCCGCAATTATCAGCTAGCAGTCCATCCATCCATTTTCTAACTTCTTTATCCAATTCCGAGCCACAGGGGGGGTTGGAGCCTATCCCTGGAAGCAACAAGCACAATGCAGGATAAACCCTGGAAGGGACACCAGGCCATTGCAAGGCACGTCCGGACACAAACACACAGACATGAGCACAGGCACAGCAGGGCCAATTTTCCCAGAAGCCACTTAAACTATCAGTATGATTTGGGACTGTGAGAGGAAATGGGAGCAGCCAAAGGAAACCCATGCAAACACGGGGAGAACATACAAACTCCATGCAGATACCACCCCAGGAATTTAATCCCGGGCCCCAGTGCTACAAGGCAGCAATGCTAAACACTGCACCAACATTCTGACCCTCAAGCTAGCAGTCTCTTATCTAGCATTGAACCTTAGGCTTTTCAGTGCTTAAATTACCCGAACATGTTTTTTAGTCTGGTCAGTCAAAGGAGGAACACTCCCAGAGTAGTGTGTCTTCTCTTTCCCCTGTCTTTTGATCTATTTATCTTGTTTTTCCCTACCTGTTTACTATGTTGTCTTTATGGAGAATTATTTTTTTCCACACTTTCTCAACAAGGGTAATTTAATAATCTTATTAGAAATGGTTTGGGTATAGTTAAATATGAATACAATTGTCTGGCCCTCTGGATTCTGGCCATTGTGCCTGCCTCGAGTGACAAGATAAGATAAGCGACAGCTGTAGAACTGCAATCTGGGCCTGATCAAATGCTCCCATTGTAATCCCATTGTCCTACTTAAAGATAAGTAGTACTGTGAGATGAAGTTAAACATTTTGATACCCCTGTCACACATAACAATGTTAAATAGACAATATATTTAAAATGAATTCTGTTCATTTGAAGTGAAAGTAGAATAGAGGGAATCCTGGGAGAGACTGTAGAATTATTTTAAGTATCAAGCAGTTTTGTTGGGCTCTTTGTAATTTCAGAAATAGAATACCATGCTTCTTTTACCTAATGTGAGTTACACATGTAAAACTGTCTGTGCTCTGTGTTTCCTCTTGGAATGCTACACCCTGGAATATAAGTCCAAGAGCAGATTTGCCTTTCGTCAGAGAGAAATACAGTGGGATTCGGAACTGAAGCAATACAATGTCCTTAAGGCCCTCATTCATTACTATAGTGGCATGCCCAAGCTTTCTTGGGAAATTAAAAAAAAAGTAAAATAGACTACTTTTCAAAGACTAAGCCTGCTGACGTTTTTATCATTAAAAGTGCTGATTTCTCAAATTTAATTCAGATTGCTATACCAATCTTGTGGATGTGAATACATGCAGGGATATTTGATTTATTATGAAAACATACTGTATGATTTTTAAATGAACTGGATCGACAAAGTATTGAAAAATATAAACGTAGTGACATTATCTTCATGTGTAATGAGTGCTCTGCCCCTGTCTGGATTCAATCACAATTATTCACAGGCTAAGAGCTGAAGTATCACTTCTTTTCCAGCAAAGGAACAAATGGTTTATTCTATGCTGAAAGGAATGAAGATATACCTGAAGAAGGTGACTCCTGAAGAAGGCTCCACAGCTGAAACACTGTGTCTCTTGTCCTTTCCTTTCAGCATAGAATAAACCTTTACCTGTTAATTTGCAGCCACCTACTTGAACTTCCTAGGCATCATTGTTGGGGTAGGGTCTGAGCTAGTTTCAAGGGTTTAGATGTCACTTCTGCAGCAAGATCGCTGCGACTGGGCTTTGTTACACTTGCTTGTGTTTTTTTTAAGATACAGCAGTACACACATCACATGACAGCACGTGTACTGTAAGTAATGAAGTGTGTTCAAACTGTATGCACTTCGCAGTAGCTGCGTATCAGGCTCAGCATTTTAAGGTAACAGTGTAGTAAGGCTCCATTTGTTGCAGAGGCTGACGACTCTCTCTCGGCACTGAGGTAGTATTGAATTCTCCCATAGCAGGAGATCCAGCATGTCTTCTGGCAGAGGGAGGTTTTCAACTGGTTGGGAAGTGGTTCTGTGAGGCTCCGATACCACAGTGCCCATGAGTGGCCGTGATTGAATCAGGCAGCAAGAGAGCTGCACTGACCACATTAAGAATCATGTAAGGGGACATGATTTGTTTTTTATTTGTTGTTTTTCCCCAGTTGTAAGTCTTGCTTATGTGTTTGCCTGTCAAGCATCATTACCTTAGGCTGTGGTAGCCAGACAATGACCTGTGGTCCAGGATAGCTCCCTCCTCTCCTCAGACAGCCTTCCCTCAAGCCTCGTTTCTGTCTGAGAACAGGTCACTGGGAGTTCATTGTGCTTTCACAGAGCACATTCATTCTGACTAACATTTCAATGCCACCATAGAGTGTTTCCCACAAAAGGAACGAAACCCTGGAAATTTAATTATACAATTTTTCTGTCTGAAAAATGACAAGAGAAGATACATTGGCCCACTTTTTAAAATATAGTGAGATCTGAAGCTTGAAACTGTGTTTCCTGATTAGATTCCTCTGTCTATTTATCCACTTAAAGATATTTGTGAAAACAAAATCAAATCTGTTTAATGTGAGTTTGTTTAAATGGTTGTTGGTCCCATAGTTTAGCTTTTGTGTGCTGAGCGGATGGCATGGAATGTCTGCTGGTCCAGCCAAAGGATCATTACTGTGTAGCTTTTCGGGATACCTGGTTATTATGCATGCAGAAATGAAAGTTATCATTCAGCGCCATGTTCCCTTGCGCGACTGTTCTGACTCAAACTGACACGTGGCGCGAACTGTCGACTCCTCCTCACACGAGAAAGCAGAAAGCCACCTGCCTCCGGTGCGCCAATCGCCGGATATCCAGAGCACGTTCATCCCGTCAGCTGTGCCCCGATTCACTCAAACAACACCTTTGAAATTCAAAGACTCCTGAATTATCCGTGCTGCGCTGCGCCTCACACCCAGGCCTGTCTATAGAAGATAACAGGCTTTATGTGCCGCAGTGTTAACAATCTTCTTTAATAGACTGCTCTGTTGTCACTCATGCTTCAAAATCCCAATAATGGAACTGTTCCCCTCTGTTCCCTATCACAACACATCTCTCTCTGTACATAAAAGACCTCCCTGTATCAATGGGGTTATCTCTATCAAGCAGGATTAGTCTTTCCCCTTTCTTTGGGAGGCAAATGCACAGCCACTGCAGAAAAAAATAAGAAAGAATGAGATTTTCACTCCCTTTTGCAGAATATATATTGTTGTGACAAAGCTAACCACATAAATTATATGTAAAGAATATTTGGGAATTAGTGCAATGTGTATGATCTACATTTTTACCCAGCAAAACAAGAATTGAGAATATTTTTCTTCCTTTTTATAATATTTTCTGGAGTACAGGGATACACATTCCAGCCCACTATTGCAAACAAAACATACAGCACATATTTTTTATTAATATGAACCTTCATTTACTTACTGTAAGTGTGACTAGAAAAATACCACCAGGTCTTGCTGATTTATTCATTTTAATCACCGAAGGGCATTATTTCTATTACAGTATTTTTTCTCTCTCTTTCAGCGGTTATTATGTCTATTTTCAGCTCTTATTTGGCATACTATTTTTTATCTCTGAACTTTGATCCCTTTTATACAGTCTCTCTTCCTTCTGATCTATTTTAATTTCTCCATTTAACAAATTAGGTAATACGTTCCCAGTTTTAGACTTAATGGAAGTTCTTAACTGAAGCTCAGAAGGGATAACGACAGACAAAGCCAATCTCGCCTGGCTGTTTTCAAATCACAATCATTACCGACTCTTACTATATATACTATATACTGTATAGTTCTGTATATCTCTTACACACCTCTTCTCAGACCCCATCTCCACCTTTGCAGCAACCCATTGGTTAACACAGAACACTGAATGGGGTACCAAAATGTCACGCTCAGACTGATGTGTAGGAACTGAATCTTTTTAGTGCAAGAGAGAAAGTCCCATAGTTATGTTCCTGACGATGATGCCAAATAAAGGGACATTTTTTACCATAAGATACAATAGAATATAGAGATGTACAGTATACTATACATAATATGTACCGTAGGAAAGATGAACATTCCTTTTATTCCATCTTATCCATTCCTTTTGTCTTCTGGCATGTACTTTTCGTTTGACAATTTAGTCACGTGCTTAGCATTCTCTTCTTTTTTGAATCACACCTCGATTAGTGAATTCAGAGCAACGTTTGCGGCAAGCTTACCATTCTTTTCTTACTCTTAAATGTTTAATTTCACCTCCGATGCTATACTTTTGCTTTGCCTTTTCCTCTCCGCATCACTCTTTTCACTCACAACACGTTTGCCTCTCTGAATGCAGCGATATCACAGAAATAGTTGCCAATGTAAAGAAAAGGGGTCTCAGATGATCACTCTGGACACTGAGGCACAAAGCGCATGTAATGAAGCTGGTACTGCACATAATGATACTGTATCTGTCGGCCCCCTTTCCCTTATATAAGCGTATTGGAGGAGTAGGGAAGGAAATGGCAGGACAGCAGGGTTTATTGCTCTTACTGTAATAATTATCAGTGCATGCAGGTCTCTGAAAGGGCTCGAATGAGCCTTGCGTTCACTAACATCCTGTGTTGTATAAAGGTGTTAAGACATCTCTGTCTTGTTCTTACATAGGGACAAAAACAGAAGAGGGAAAGAAGTGAGCATGTACAGTATGTGGGAAATTGTTAAAGTACTGATAGTTTTATCATATTTAGTTTAGTTTATTGAATAGGGACAGTGCACAGTGCAGTTAAGCTGACTTACATCCGTAGTCTCTAGGCAGGGCAATATGAACAAAACACAAGACATAGACAAATAACAAAATGAACATATCAAGACATACTGTATGAAAGACCTCTTAAGTCTGATAGGCCAAGATCCTGGTTGGCCACTGCGGAGAATTTGCCAATAAGTATCCCCCAAAAAAATCATAAACAACAGTCCCAAGAAGAAAGACTGCATGCGATCCTTGGATCATTAATGAATTAGTTGTTTAATGAGATGGATGGGCCCAATAGCTTTGTTTTATCTGCTCTTTTGCTAATTAAAATATCTTCCTCCAGCCACACTATTGATAGAAAACATACAGTAGGGTAACAACCCTGTAATAGTCAATAGTCTCACTACAGTACATACAGGCAAATACAGTTTTTTCTGCTGTATTTTGCTTTAGGTTCAGAGCTGAAAAAATAAAATGTTGAGGGACACTGTCATTATCTTCTGCACCCATCTTTCTCCTTTTGATTTTTTTTTTTTTTTTTTTGGTTTTCGCTAGCTGGTGTCTCCGCCCCCTCAGACACGGAGTCGACTTTTACCGGTGTTTACTGCGGCTCCTCACACTCCCGTATTGTTACATGTGCCAAATTTTACTATATTTCATAGTATTAACAAATATACAGTAATACAATCATTTGTAATATGTGTGATATGTTTAATGAGAAGGATCTTAATCAGTTTTTTTCTTTAGTACAATACATATTGTAGCTTTATCACCTGTAGTAGTACCCTACCGTAGTAGGGTAACATAATACATGTTTAATTCCATGTCAAACACTTGGACATGTACATGATTTGGTGTATTCAATCATTAAAAAGTAGTTTAAAAACGTTTTAGGAGAGATTGAATGAACTACATGTAATGGAATAAATGCAATTACTCCATGATTAGTTTAAGATTGAAGTCAGACTGAAGAATTTGTTTCTTGTGAAATCTTTCATGACCTACTTCAGAATAAACTTGTCACAAGCGTTCCCTCTCTTTGACTTTGTTAACAAGGCACAAAATGGGATGGAAGGGCTGTTTGATATACTTTGACATTGTTTCAGTGAAATTTTGTTACATTTTTATCCTATTAAATTAGAGCAAATATCGAGTCAAATGCTTCAGCGGCATTTGTTGAGAAGATGTGTCTTTTTAAATAGCTTAGTTAGGAGTTAATCATAAGTACTGTACGTGTCATGAATTTCTAAGATGTTTTACTGCACCCCTTTTTTCTGAATATAGGGACAGCCCTACTGACCGAGGACACACTTTCTAATTAAATACTTAAATAAGGAAATCACATAATTAAATTGGATACTTTTTCAGCTGCATTCAAAGCACAATTATAGCTATTACACCTAGTTCATGCACCTACAGTTTTGCTTTGAGTATAAAGTGCTATGGGCGGCACAGGGACAGTGGTTACAATAGCATTGCTGTCTTGCAACGGTGGGACCCTGGGTTCAGTTTCAGACCTGGGGTGCTCTCTGTGTTAAGATTGTATGTTTTCCTTGTGTTTGCATGTGCTTCCCCTGGATATGCTTGTTCCCTCCTACAGTCTAAAGACATACTGGTAGATTAATTGGCTTTTGGGAAAATTGGCCCTGAAGGCAGTGTGTATGCGTGTGAGTCTGTGTGTCTACACTGTGATGGACTGGCGTCCAAGGCCGGGTGTATCCTGCCTTCTTCCTGTTGCTTACTGGGATAGGCTCTGGCTCCCCAGCAATCCTATATTGGATAATGTGGTTAGAGAAATGGATTGTAATGAAAACGTTCTTTCAGGACCCTATGCAGACGACACAATCCGGGGAAGAGTGAGGAAAGCACAGGGAAAAAAGCATGCAGGAGTCAGGAATGAAAACATTGGGCGTGTCCAAGGTGCGCAGGTATTCTGGGGGGTGAATCCAAGGCAACCAGTCCAAAAGGGAGTCCAAAGGGAAATCCAAGACGAGGCAAATGTCCAGAGCCGGCGGTTTATTAGACGAAGACAAACGAGATTAAAAACCGGAGCGGGATCCAGTGGAGGGTCGGAGGGAAAAAGGGGGGAACGGGACCAAGTGCTGCAGGTCCCCAACTCGCCTGGTACAGGAACCAATACAGAGCCCGGAACAGTGTGAGCATCTGGCATTTAAGGTGGGCTGGATAGGAGGCAGGTGCATAAAATCAAGTCAGACGTGAAAGAGCCGGAGTGCCCTTAAGGGGGAGGGACTACAATCGTGACAGGATTTTAAATATTTTTAAAATGATTTCCCCCTACAAAGAATCTGTATTAACTATTCTAATAAATATGTCAGAATAATGCTCTGAAGTCTATTATATATATATTAATTACATAAAAAATCACTTGCTCTTCACTGGGTATACATCCAGCCTTTAAACCAACACTCAGTGAAATTTAGACGTGTCTTAAACATACCCTAGGAAGCCACCTCACTTCATGCCAAAATCCTCCATAAGAAGAAAAAGCATTGTACAAATGAGTCATTATGTCTCCCTGCTGTAGTAATTGGAACAGTTTACTGTTACAGGTGCTAACATTTGCTGCTGTCGAACCTGTGTGAAGGTCCAGACCTCCACACGGCCCTAAGCATTTGGCCTCCCCCTCGAAAAACAATATTGAGGGATTCAGTGTTTCAGTCGGAAGACAAGGCACCCAGGGCCTCTCTGTTTTTAAAATCTTTCGCCTTCCCCTTTTGCTTCTCATCTCTCCCACCGTCCTTGTCAACTCTTCACATCTTACACTTATTCTTTATTCCGTCTCTCAGCAGGCGACCCATCCATTCTTTGCAAAAATGAATTGACAAATTCTGTGTCTGCTCCCAGCTGTTTATTTGAGGCAGTCTTGCTACGTGGAACATGATGGGGCATTTTCTCCCGCTCTCTCCCACCCCTCTCTCAGGGCTGTTCTGGGCTCCTTCTGTGGTCGGCGGATAATGGAATGCAGCAGCTCTGAACAGTTTTTGCTGGAGAGTCTTGCCGTTATGTCAGTAGCAGGAGAGTCTTGGGGCTCAGCTGCAGGCTGGCCTTCCCACAGCAGTTTTTCACAGAGAGCCCTCTGACAGACAGGTGGCCAATCCTCCCCAGGACACTCATTTTTCAGATCGAGGCGACCTGTGGTGTTGGCTGAGCGTGGAACCCTATTAAAAATGAAAGCCTAATCTCACCATCTGGGTTGCTCGCTTTATTTCCCATTCACACATTGGATAATGGCTCTATGAAATCGATGAAGACAAAGTGGCCCCGGAGAGCAAAATTCAGTTAATTTTTAAAAACAAATAAAAGCTCCGACCAGAAAAGTATACCTGGATATTAATACTGGGCTGACAATGTTATTCTTTAGATATATGTTTTGACCTTGGTGTTGATGAAATCAATAATTCTACAAATTTATATGAATAAGAAATGTCTTCAGTCTGTGGGATTTATTGTTCAAGTTTAATGGGCCTCCTGGTGTGAACCTGCTGTTGCTCCTCATTCTCTGAACATCAGCCAAACACACTGAGCCAGAGGTTCAGGCTGTGTTCAGATCACGCATTCTTCACAAATGCTTTTTCTGTCAATCCCCCTCTTGTAAACTTTCTCAGTGGCATTGATAATTACAGTATGTGTGCCTCATTTGAACTTTGGACTCATCGTAGGCTACAAAATTGATGGAATATTTATCCATACATTTCTCAATTAAAATGTACAGTACAATATATGGTGTGGCAAATAAAATGCAAGCAGTGAACATGTACTCTTTGTCAATGAACAATGACAATCTTTTTCCCAAAACAAATGAGAACACCATCTGTATACAGTAGCCTGAAAATAAGTTTCCTATCATATTCAATACACCATATAATCTGAGTCTTTTATCTTAGTTACAGATTTATCAACACTATGGAACTTCAACAACTAAAGTTTTTCATTTCATCAGAAGCCTAAAGCAATTATTGTTGCCTTTGAATCTCATAAAATATCTTAAAACATTACATGCAGTTATTTTTATGTCCTCCTATTTTTAGATCCATATTAGTAATCCAAGAAAACTGCTCTCATGTCACACAGCATCAATTGCTGATGCAGCTCCACTTGTAAAAGGTGTTGTACGACTGGTCTTTGGACGTTTGATTCCTCCTTTGTTTATCTATGGACAATCTACAAGAGAACAAACTATCTTTAAACTGAACTAGGGGTCCTGGAACACAGAAACACACAACATTTTCTCAGGAGAAACCAGACCAGACTTTCATAATGTGAACAATAATGAGCACAGCAGTTTGAAAGAGGTGTCTCACGGCGATGAGAATCACGACAGAGATCAAAATGTATTTCAAAAGACAAACAATTTAAATGGCTGAGTCTCAAAACCTGCATGTGCAATTCATTTCGCGTTACTGAAACAAGCGAAATCAAATCCAGTCCTGTAAGAATGTTTTCATATCTATAACATGACAAATACACTTTGTTAACTGGAATCATTTCTACTTCCAGTCACAGCAAACACAGCAGTTTTGAATTTAAAAGTTCATTCTCACTGTACCAATTCCAAAGAAACTATCTTGAGACACTCAGTATAAAAAATGTGACAAGAACACATAAAAGCGGATGTTGGAAAACAAATTGTCTAATCCTAGTGTGGGACTAGTTGATGAAATCAATAACTATGATATTACACCACTGTAACTGCCCATAATACTCTGCTTTTCTTACTTACCACAGTGTATCAGCAACACAGGTGAGTAGACGTCAGGAGCTTTTTTCAAGCAGTGCATGCCAGAAGAAAGTCTTATTGCTTTTATAAGACACATTAAATCCAGACAGCTGTTGGAAGTTTAAACTCTGCCAGAGAAAGAAATAGATGTGTGGCATGGGGATCACGGGGAAATATCCTACTGAACACCCTTCCAAATTTAACTGGGAAGAAAGCCCATTGCACTGCAGAGCTCCGGTCTTTCAATTCTGGAGGTTTTCTGTTCACAGGACTATACGGCTGCCCTTACCTTCAATCAAAGTGTAGAGCCCGTGAAATGTAAAGCTCAATTTCTCAACTGCGATAACACAACTGTTAGAGAAATGTCTGGGTGGTCTACAAATGTTCGTGTTTTACAAGAGTCTTGTAGCTGCTAGCGATGCAAATTTGGGAAGAAAGAATCAATAACGTCTCTTTAGGGCTTCAGGCACCATGAAAGTGAAAACACAACAGCAAAACTGCCTCATGTCTCTCTTTGCATTCAAATGACTATAACTAGTTTTAATGATCTTTTACTATAACAACAATATGTTAAATGTAAAATATGAGTAGTATAACATGGGTATAATTATGAATACATTCTGTAATTAATTAAACTTAGTACTAGGCATCTCCAAATAAATATTTAAGGGTATGGATGAGTTGCTGATTTAGCAAAGAAAATGCAGAAATTGTTAAATATATTGTAACGCTTACGGCCGACAAGCAGTGTGTGTAAGAGCCGGCGTACCAGAGCGGGTGACGTCACCGCCCTTCCCTGTGATAGAGGACCACAGCTACTGGGCTGTGGAGAGATCTCTCTTTAGCTCATGGGGCTAGGTCGCTGCAGAGAGACGCGGAAGTCCCGGGTTCGAGCCTCCAGTCGGGATGGGGCCGACCAGATGCGGCAAGGGCGCCTGCCTGAGCCCCTGTTGCGTTACAATATCTATAGGAAATTTTGTAAACAACAAATAAATAATATTCCCTATAAAAATTTGAATATAAAAGTTTGAAATTTAATCATCAATGCTTTTTAGAAGTTGGAACTGGCGAGTCAACATTTAGCCAATTACAAATACCCCTTCTAACTCTATTCCCCATTTTGAATTTCTAGTTACGTTTTAACAACCTGCATGTACAGTACCCCCGGACTTGTCCACCATAAACGTCATCTGTCATTATCTATATATTTTTTAATTTCATTAGCTGTGTTAGCATTAGTGTTTGCTAATCCTCCTAAATTAGTATGATATGCACACCTGTCTGGTTTGCTAACTATTCCAGAACCTTAGTTATTGATACAATTTAAAAGACCAGTGGTCCTTGTAAGATCCCTGCAGCACACCGCAAATTACAGTACAGCCAATTAACCCCAAGACTTTTGCTACTCCACCAGGAAGAAGATGGCAGAGAGTTTTACAGCAGCCAGACACATGGTTTTTGGAAGGATATGTCATAGTCAAGGGAAATACTGGGAATATTCACCAACCTCTGGAGTCATCAAGATGCATTACATGGCTCTGAAATCATCAAGGAGCATGCATACATTCATGAACGGTCTTTACAAAAGAATAGCAAAACAAAGCCTGTATCACATTCAATGACTAAAATATATAAACAGTAAAAACAAACAGCATACTTGATTGATTATTGATTATCACTGTCTTGAAGAGAAGAGATGGCATCCCAGGTCACTCTACCTGGAAATAGATATCCTTCAGTTTTAGTAGAACCTATTAAAAGGCCACAGGAAGTGATTGTTATTAATCTGGCTGACATTTTTATCCAGAACACCTTAAATTTCACTCATTTACATAGCTGGATATTTTACTGGAATAATTTGAGTGAAGTATCTTGTTCAAGGGTCCAACAGTAGTGTCTCACATAGAACTGACCCCACAACCTTCTACCTACATGGCCAGATCTCTGACTATAACTTCATACTGCTGCCCTCACAGAAGTAATTAAAACCTAGAGGGTTTGCAAAATGCTGATTGCAAAGGTATAAATAAGTTTGAACACCATGCATTTAAAAACACTGTACATAGAGTGACACCAGCTAATCTAGTTGTGAGGAAGTACACACAGTGGTCTTAGCTAGCCATTGCTGGAGCTGCACTTAGGGAATTAAGGTCTGGATTTAGTGTTTGTTTACCATTACAGAATGTACAGTATAGTGCTCTGGTTAAATCAGCAGGTCTTAGTATGTCTAGAAAAGTTAGGCACGCAGACTTCTCTGTGAAGGATTCTGCCTTCTGGACATGACTTGATTCTGTAAAATATTTTTATCTTCTATGCGTAACATCCAGAATAGTGCTGCCATCTGGCCTTGTTACCAAGGGACACTTCCAGGCTAGGCAACTCCCTTAACTTACCCCTAAACCACTAAAATGGTGGAAATAATTTACATGCAAATTGAAAGTGGGCCTTTTGATAAATTGTATTAATTGTTGCCAGAAGTAAAAAGAACATGTACTGTACTAAAGTTAAACTTTTAACAAGTTTTATTTGTTACAGTTAAATAGCATATCCTTATTTGCTATTTATCCTTACACAGTATATACTGTAGTTAGTCTTTAAACTATTAACTTTTGTGCAGTCTTTTACACTTCAAAATCCAAATAATTTTCATCATGGTAATCTGACCGTTGAAAGATCTTTTTCAGAGGCACCTGTTTCAAACAGTCATATGAAACAATTTGTTTAAGCCAGCTGTATTAAGAAATGAGAGCAAAGAATATTAAAATCAATTAACCGCTCCCACAGGGTGTCCTGAAATTAAGGTGCCTGTTATGCAAAGCTAATCCAGGTTTAAAAGAACCAGGATTCAAATACATTATGCATTCATAACCCACTTACTGCCTTTTGCTTGTTCCCTGATATCTGCCATCTGTTTGTCCAGCGTCTTGCATATCCAAGATGTTGCTCGTTGGAGTCCCAGCTGCACTAAGTTGCTGATCTTGGCTACGATCTCAAGGAGAGAACAAATTGATATCTATGCTGAAGTGGGGTTAGTGAGAAAATAAGATGGAGGTCATTTACCTCCCTTATGCCTCAGCTAACTCCGCTAGGCAAGTACCTGGAAAATCTCAATGTAAATAAATCGAGTGCATTGAGGTTTCTAGGGTTCAGTGGTTTGGTAACATCCTGGCTGGGAGGAGGAACGTCCCATGAATCATTATGATTGAAGAATACTCCTTCTGTCTTTCAGAGGTCAGATATGGATGAAGTAGGCCATTCTCAGTTGTGGAGGATAAAACAATATCATAAACTCTCTACACTTAAATAAATAATAATTTAAAACAACAATAACTGTTTTCCTGGTATGTTTCTGCAAAAAGGCAATTCAGTGAAGGGGGTATAAAACTGTTTTATTTAATTGTGAATAAGTGTTAGAAAAGGAAACACGGACTTGGTTTTTCCAGGTATTTTATTTATGCTTTCTTGTTTTTACCAACACACCATGCACCTGTATCCAGGATGTGCCCTGAAACCTTGCTGAAGCAAGCTGTTAAAAAATAATTGTAAAATATGACGAGGACATCAGGCAGGAGATCATGATGCAGCCCTCTAAGGCATCTCTCCCTGATAAAAATGTGCCATATCATACATCATTTTCCTCACTCCCCATTCAGCTACAAAATACTGTACTAGAGCAGCCTACATCACTTGTTACCAGTTATATGGATCTACCATGAAACCTTACCCCTTTCAGTCAGACTGACCTACAAATGTATTTTACTCTGTGTTAGGGCTTGTTTGAATGATAATTAAACAGTTGCATAGACAAATATACATTTATGTTCCACAGATTTTAGCAACACAAACTTCACAGAGCTTTGCAGTATTTACAGTTTTTAGAGCTACCTGAACACCAGCATTCATAATAAATGAAAGAAAACATATTAGATCTTTATATAAAAGGAGGAAAACTGGAACAAAATTATTCTGAAACTTATGATCCAGACAATTATCTTGTTACTGTAAGGGGAACCACTGTGAATGCAAAACATTTAATTTTCCATGGTATTTGTTTCCATTTTGATGTGCATTTTCATATTAAAACAGTAAAATTACCCTTTGTTTTCCAAAGGGCTCACTCATCCAGCAGCAATGAAGTGGCTCCTGCTCTTGCAGGATATTTCTACTCTGAGGTGCAAAGTAAGACAATCTAGGGCTTGAGGTTGTTGAAAGGTGAAGGGTGTTTGTGGTTGCTTATTTTGGTTCCTGATGCACAGCAATAGAACATCATGTTACACCCACCCCACTATAATCAGTTTGGCCAGGGGGGGATAGAGAAAACTTAACCAGATGTCAGCTCCTGATTAAAACCATTTCAGAATTCACATTCCATTCACAGCATTTCTGATAACTAGAGCCCAGATTTCAATTATTTTGCAGTGAAACTATTCTCATGTTTTTTTTTGTTGTTGTTGTTGACTCAGGTCAACAACATCATCATCGTCTAACGTTTTAAAGAGAAAAATAAAGGAAATGCAGTCAAGACTGAGCAAACACATTTAAATGGTAATCCAATCTTCCTGTGTACTTGAGTTGAGTTGTGACAGGCTCCGTAGTAAATAACCCAAGATGTAAGCTCAGGGTGAGGGAAGTGTCTGGCAGCCTGGGGAATCTGAGGTTACAGCCTTGAGGACCGGTGCCTCTAAAGACAAGGGCCTTGCCATAGAGTTCCCAAGGAGAGCTAAGATCTCTATGAGCAGGGGCTGTGTGCTATTGCACTGAAGATCATGTGCAGCTGCCCTCCTAGAGTTCAGTTCCCATGTCCTGCACCCAGATAAGGGCTGCCCCAGCCCATTAACACAACTGCCTATAGGAGCTGAGACACCTCAGGTACAGCAATACACAAACAGCTTCGCAAACATTACCAGCTTCTCTTCGCACCCGATCTCCGAAACTCAATGCTCACGTTTCAAGGCATTAAGAACGGGTGATTAATGAAAGTAGATGAGCTGCAGGATTACAGCTGGGGAAATTGACTTTTATGTTTGAAGAGCTGTGGAAACATGATGCAGAGAGGCTGAAATAACAGGTTTTTAATCTCTCCTGCATAAGCTCCTTAAGACAAGACCACCAGGAAGGAAAACATAAACATACAAACACAATAAGTAATATCTTCTGTGGTAGAAAGCAAAGCACAAAAATCTCACAAACAAAAAATAGTAATGGGATGTACTGTACCCTTTTGCCTTCTTGTATTACTATATGTTATTATTTCTAGTGGTTTGTATTCAGCTATTTTATTGCCTCTGTACAATTAAAGTAATGCACTGGGAATAATTTTTGGATTCAATGCTATACGATCACAAGGATACTGTCAGGATTAGTCTGATCATGCACTACTTTTGCCTCAGCTAGGCTGTTCCCAAAGTAAGCATGAATAACACATGAAGGTACCCTGTTCGTTTTCACATTTTTGATCATTATACCTTTATCTAAACAGCAGAAGAGATACATGACCCATGTGTGACCTCTCTGCATGCTTGTAGTGCAGGGGACAGGCGAACCACCTGAAGCTAGAAAATACAGATAAAAGGATTCTAGCGGAAGATAAAAGTTTAATGAGTATATATTCTAGGTGATTGCTGTGAAACTGGAAAATGGAATACAATACCTAGGAAGATACCCTGAATGCTATTGCTTTTGAACAGTCCTGGGAATTCATTGTAACACAGGAAAAAAATATCATGCTGTTTTAGAGTTTGTTTCCTTTTTTTAAAAAAAAGGGCTTCTATGTACAGTTTCCATTGAACACATTTCTCTCAGCATTTGGCTTTCGGTTGAATAAACTGAATGAGCCTGTATATTGCTTTTTTCACTTCTTTTCACATTTCACATTAGCTTTGACAGTCTCACAATATCTCCTGTTCTCTCAGCCTGCCACCTCTCCTCTTCTGTCTCATCTTTCCTCTTCTGCCAGCCACCATCTCTCCTTCCCAAACTTTCTCTCTTCTCCATCTCTGAGTGAAAGGCTTTTTCTACATGTGCCATAAATAAACTGCTCCCACCTTTTATTTATCTCCCTTTCAGAAAGCCATTTCTCTTTTGTGCTTGCGGATGTTTTCAGCGAATATATTTTACCCGCCAAGCCAGGGACTGAAGGATAGAGGCAGCCCTCTTGCTTTAAATGTTATCACTTTGCTGGTGTTCTTGCAGCTAAAAGGTTTTGGAAATGGGCTGAGCAATCAATAATGGGCATCTCTGGCTGGGACTCAAAAAACAAAAGACAGCCCGTCATTAGTTGTCTTGCCGCAATTCAGCTGTCATACCTTAAAGTGCAATTTCCCTTTCCTTGGCAACAAATCTTTTTGTACTTAAAAGATGAAGCAAGTGCTGTAGCCCTAATGGCGCCTCTTAGATGGTCCAAATGCAAGAAGAAAAAATGACCAACCGACAGGGCAATCTTCTTATCTCTGGTTCCAGTGGCAGCACAAGCAATTCAAATGCTACCAGACCTGGATGAAATCCTGTAGGATGCCAGGCACAGGGTCTTAAAATCACTTAGGGATCCACCTAAAGCTGTAAAATTGAGGCGCGAGACTGCAGGTAGCTCCAATTTGCCGATGTAATCCCCTAAGAAAATGAATTATATGTAGTGAATTAATTTTGAAAAGTCCCTTTATTACTGCAAAAAAAGGATTAGATCTATTTCTTATGCATTGTATGTTCTTTCTAGACTGAGTGTTCTATATTTGGAGAGATTTACAATATAATTGACTCTTTAGTTCAGGTCTGGCATGAATAATACAGTTGTTACTACTGTATGTCACAGTAACTTCGCAAAACTACATTAATAGATTCTTGGAGAAGCTGGCACTCAGAAGAACAGTTACAAAACAAGAGGAGACCATTCAGCCTATCTATCCGGTTTTGTGGTTAGTAGTTAATTCATCCAAGGATCTAACCCTGCTGTTTCATGAAGAAAAAAAACAGTTTATTGGCTTCAACAACATGCTTGGGTATCTTGTTCCACCACCCTCATCTGAATTCAAAAAGAGAAAAAAAAGGCTTCTGATAAAATACTGGAATGTATTCCTGATACAATATCTCAGGATAAGATTTACAACCAAGCTGAAACAATGCTGAATGTTGTTTTCCGAAAGTTGAATATCTATTGTTAAAATGACGCATCTATTGCACAGCCTAAATGAAGAAAGAACCAGAGGCAGAAATCATCAATAAAAGTTAGAGAAACCAGAGCTGCAGCCCGATCAATGTATCAAAGAATGCAGAGACTCGAATGACATGAAATCAGCACTTTCACAAACTGGTTGTTTGCAGACTGAGCATTTGACATTTGAACAACATTTAATATTTATATTGTGATTTGTAATGCTGCAAAGATACTTTCAAAATCCAGATTGATGTTTCTGACACATTAAAATAAATAACACGTTTGTTAATTCATATCTGCTGATTTTACTTGTAATTTTCATTATGATAATGCTTGGTCCATCCTATTTCCTAATGTACTAAGGAGGGTGTAGTCTAAATACAGAAAAAGCTTTTTTAAATTTTAGTAATGGGACAAAATACATATTCATCCTTCACTAAAAATTATTTATACTATCCATTTCAGAAATCGGTTGCTTGCAGTCTCTGTACAATTGCACAGTATGCTAAACTTCTAAGAAGCAGAGCCTATATTATCACAACATTGTCATTCATAAAAAGTTTCAGTAGTTATGGCCCATCATGACACTCAATGGTTGAGAAGGTTTGAAAGGAATAGCAGGCAATCAGTACATAAAAGTAACTTCACCAGCTTGTCTTTCTGAAAGTTTTCAACTATTTTACTTTTCTATACTGTACTGTACATACAGTCTATTAAACATGCTGTAAAAGACAATGAGTGAAACATCAGCTCATTGTGTTCTTTGAGTGTGTGTATTAGCATGAATTAGCAAAATTCTAGGGTACGAAATGTAAACCATAATGCCATTTACAAACAAATGTCTCCATCAGTCTCTTTCCTTGGCCATATACACTTTGTTATCACATATGTCTTCAGAGAGCTCATGTGAACTGTAAGTATGACACAGCTTCAGAAACAAGTACCCAGCATCAAAGCAGCACGCAGCTTTTGTTTCAAAGATCAATTAAAAAACTACCAGTTTTGACAGCAACATAAGTCAAGAAATTGTGGTTTGAGTCCAGTTTACATCTTACATTTCTACATTGTACAGTAGACAGATGTTATTAAAAATGCTTTCTGTGGTGATTAATGCTCCCACGGCAGGAGAAAAATAAATCAAAGAATAAACAACAACTAAATACCAAGTCTGGAAATGAACTCAGCTGTAAAAATGTTGATTGAGATTCATATCAAGTGAAGGCTAAAAGAGTAATCTTTAAGAGACTTTGAGATCTTCCAGATGAAAGTTCATGTTTATGGGTTTAATCTGGGGGTAAATAGCACCTAAAATATAAACAATTGTGATATTTGAACATAAGAAAATGAATTTAAAAAATGGCTGATTTCTTATTGATCTCACTTGTTCATTACAATAACTGACACCTCAAACCTTCATTTATTCTTTGTTTTTCTATTCTTCCCTGAAGTCCCAAGAATGTTTTAATGAAAACAGAAAATCTGGAGCCTGTTTTTGACATTTTTCACTTTTCAACAGGCGGGAAGATAATCTAGTTTCTTGTTAAATAAATAAGATCTTCCTCAAATATTGTAAATAAATCTAACAAAAGACTTGACAGACATTGCAGATAAACTCCATAATTTGTAAATCTTTACATTTAACAGATTAGGTCAGATTAGGTAAAGCAGAATATGCTATAAATGCAATAATTGCCACAAACATCTACTATAACAATAAATATTTATGAAGTCTCAATTTCATTTGCAAATCAAATATCCATGCATTAAGCACAATAGAGGTCAGATTACTGGTTAGTAAGAAATATTAAAGGTAAAATTATTTATTTTTATTTATTTTGCACTTACTTATTTGACTTTTCAAGATATGTGCTTTATTGTGGATGCACTATACTCCATTAGAAAATGCTTTGAATATTGGGGAAATGTGTACTGAATTCCAATGCAATATTTCATATTCCAGTGAAGTGTTGCTTTTCTGTCTGATCTTCCATCTTTTTTTTTAATTTCAGTCTGTGCACACATTCAGTTATAGTTTAGAAAAATGTTTACATGCCCTTTACAGATAATGGGATTTGTTAACATTTGTCCTCAATAATAAAAAATAATAATTGTGTGATGTGACTTGGACCAAGATTCAATTCAAACTTTGAGTCATTTGGCAATGGCAAGCTTCAGATTCTAGGATTAAATATGTCCTTCTGTTAGATATTAATTAGAAGAAACTGACAAACCATTGACTTCAATTTGGAAACCAATGGGTAGTTCTTTTTTTAACCATGGTGGGCGGTTCTGATAAATTTTAATAAATTCTGGGTCTTGGTTACCGTCTTGTGACCTTTCAATTAACTGTAATTTTTCATTTTTATTTAATCAATTCTATGTATTTTACATTATTATCTGGCATTTAACCAAGGTTTCCCCATCCCAAATATTTCACTTCTCATTTACGCTTCTTAAAAATACAATTAAAGAATACTGATGGTTATTTCCAAGTATATCTTCACCCTCACTGACAGTCACACAAACAGTAACATAGAATTTAGAAACCTTTTAACCACGAAAAAAGGCTTTTCTCTTCAGTAAAGAATTTCTAAAAGTAAATTTTAATTCTGCATGCCAGAGCAAAAAGATTATTTTCATGCGCTTAACCCTGGTGAGAAGGTGATGCCTCCTCACCAGAGTCTGGCAAGCACTAAATTCTCAAAAAGCAGAGGCCTGGCCTTTTGGCGTAGTGGAATTCGGAGTTGTACCAAGTGTCTCTAAAAGCAGAGTTACCAGTGATCAGCCGTGATTGAATACAAATTTTGGCAGGGATAAGCTTGACTCATCAGCACGATGCACAAAGCACAGGGTAAAAAAAAAAAGATGCCAGAAAAAACAAAAAAAAAATAGAATGTGTGGATAACAGAAATAAGGCCATGCACGCAGCTGTAACCATAGTAACGTCTATCAAATTGGAGGCGTCACGACTGAGAATTTAAAACAAGTTTGGTTTGTTTGTTTTAGCAATGACGTTTTAAACTACTTGTTATATAAGAAGTTTACAAGAGAAAAATCAGAAAAGACAATTGAATGTCTCATAGAAATTCTAAGTTTTTTTATCTATTTTACAGTGCTGGAAAACCAATTATTTCTTTTTCTATTGCTTTATAATATCTGAGATATCTGCAGATGTACTTTTTGTGTTGAATGCCGATGCCTTTCCGAGCACTTTAATTTCATAACCCTCCCATAAAGTGACCTGTTTACCATCACTGCTTTTTCCTTGTGAGAGGACAATCTTGAATGCAACTCTGTGAGACTACAATGCCAATATGGTGGTATAGCACTGTGACAGTATGGAATTATAATACTCAGTATGAAAGAAAATGGCCAGTGAAGTTCTTCTAAAGTGTGCATGCTGCATTTCTTTGACTGTTCTCAGACCAATAACTTCAATCTTAATGTAATAATACATTACATTATTAATACATTACATTACCCATGGCATTACCATGTGTTTGCTCCCCTCAGACAGCAAGGGTATCTGCCTCCTGACCAATCCCAGGTAGGGGCAAGCGATGCAGCTTGCTCTAATTCCTTCCAGGCAGCTCCCAGGTCCACTCAGCCTGCTTTCCAAATGAGTACTGGGGGTTAATCCTTCCAGGGGTAATAGGCCGGCCGGAGCCTGATGCTGACCACATCACCTCCACTTCCAGTGTTGGATGGTCAAGAAAAATGGTGGTCCTTGCCCCCCCATTCCCCATGGACCTTTATGGCCTGAAAAGGGACCTACCTTCATATACTGTAATAGTGTATTATATGGTAAACATCTTAAACACAAAAGTACTTAAATATTTTAAGATGCACAGTGATGTTTTGCATAAACCTGTGGTTTTAGTACACCTACTGTATCATTTTTCTTTCGTTGCATGGTTTCCATAGGAATTATTGTGTCCCCATAATTTTGCAACCAACATGTGAAAGAACTATTTAAAATGTTCATTTTTATAGTAGGAATCCACTATGTCTAAATCATCATCGGTAACGGGAACGGTGCTGAGAATTTTAAAAAAGCTCACAGCACTAACCATCATCTTGGCATGAAGTCTGTGGCAGTTCAAGATACTGTTGGAAAAACGTAACATTACAGTATGTAGGCTTTCCAACACCTTATTTAGAAAGTTGGGAATTCTTAATCATTTACTATAGTAGGTTAATAGCAAACTACAGTAGATATGGCAAATAATCTTCTGCCTGTTGGGAACCATTCTTACTTTATGTACTTACAGTGCATTCTTATTTCTACTGGGAAGGAACGTCTGAAGGCCTGCATGTGAGCAGGATATTGGCAGTACCTGGAGGTATTATCTTTCTCCCTGTCCCATTATGAGATCCACTTGAAAAATAAGAGCTGTAGCAAGAGAGAAAAGGGTTTGAGGAAACTGAACAGGTATTCTGAATAAATAATTCTGAATCGCATCAAAGAGATCAACTCAGTCCCTAAGGTAATGGATAACACAGAGACACGGCCACTGAAGGAAACTTAATGGACGTGGAAACTGAGAACAAAACACATCTTTAAATAGATATTTGCTAGATACATGAAAGCTAAGACGATTCATAGGGATTGCTCAATAGGTTTCCTGCAAGAAGAGAAGCAACGAAAGGCTAGATGGCCCAATCACATTTCTATTGTTTTCGTATTCAAATATCTCAAATCTTGTTTTTGAAAATAGCTGTATGTACAGATGCAGGGTAAGACCTTTGTCAGACATAGTGGAAATTCTAGTCAGATTACGGAACACGTCCCTTTAAAAACTAATTAGATTATAATTATATTGCAGTTACTTTATAATTACCTTTGAGTTGAAAATAATTGCACCGTAATTACCATGCAATGTGTCTTGCAAATGAAAGCATTAGTATTCTTTCTCAATCCCATGTGAGGTGAATGCTGCACACGCAAAATGCTTAATTTTCTACTCCTGTAGATATTCTATTTGGACCTTCTCCGTTTTTTGGGTTTTAACACCGTGATAACTGTTAAATACTTTTGGTAGTTACAAGTGCATGAAGACAGATGTGACTTGGCTGTTTAATAATAAATTCAATTTACACAACACATTAGTCACCTCTTAAAAACTGCACAGTTGTTAGGTACTGTATGAATAGTTTTTTTTGGCAACTCCATAATGCCGCATCTTAAAAACAATAGATTGTTTATAACACATAGCTTTACAGTGGCAATAAAACCAACAAAAACTTGCATCAATAATTGGATATGAATTATGTCACTTCAGATCTGTGTATTGATGTCATATGACAAATGTACTGTATATATGACATATATATTCACTTTTTCAAACATATCTAGGACTGCCAGCACATATTCTATTTATTACATAAAACTATGTTATTTATTTGATGCTCAAATTTGTAGGAAGAATTAATCTGGCAAGACAGCTGGAAGTGTTAAAACACACAATTTTGCATATCTGCCATGTGCAAATAGCTTAAAAAGAACTGATGGAAATAAATATAAGCCTTAAAATGATAAAAAGCCACAAATGGGCTCAACATGACTTTCATCATTATACTTAAAAAGTCTTTGAAATTCGTCTGAAAGCTGTTTCAGGTGCATGCATCCCCACTCCAAGTGTTTCTGCACAGCTGTAATTGTGAAGGGAAGGTAGTTCTCGCTATATATTTTGACAGGCAAACTTCCATCTGAGTGCTTCTCAAAGATGTTAGTGCTTCTGTCATGTTGGAAATAAAGGCACCCCAGGACCTATCAAACCAGGAGCTGCACAAAGAAGCATCCAAGCAAGACTAATTCTTCTGGGCCACAGAGACACGAGGAAAAAATAACATTTACATCCTTAATCTGCAGCGATGCAGTGGCTCAGAGGAAGGAGTTGCAATGCGTTTCACGTCCCCTCAGCATTTTGGGCCGATAGGATCAGCTCATTAGCAGCTTCATTGTATTTTCAGTATTTTTTAACAACCCCCCCCACCACCAACACACACACACACACGAACACCTTCTTTCCCTGCTTCTCCCTCACACGTTTTCTTTCACTGAAACAGGACTAAATTAATGTGAGTGAAGTGAAATAAAAAGGTGTGTGGCAGTTAAGAGAGCTGCACTTGTTATTTTAGAATTGTTTTCAGTTAAACTCCTAATTCAGCACAAACATGAAGCATTGCAGAGTCCTCTTGAATGCCTTCCCATGTGCTCATGCACCTGTTATCAAACCCCTGATACGGTTGCGCCTTCTTACAGGCTTGTGAGTGAGATGCTATAGAGAAGCAAGTCTATCATTTGCAAAAGGACTGCTATAACAAAATGAAAAAAAGACTAAACATTTGCCAAATAGAAAGGCGGGCAACGTGTGTAATTAACATCTATGTTTTTCCTGGTCTATATATGTAACAGGAGCCCTCTATATCACACTGACAGAGGCCGTTTTATACACAATGCTAAAAATGTCGGCTGAAAATCAAGTTAATGTTTGAAAAAAGCAGTGTGATAAACAAACAAACAAACAAACAAACAAACAAACAAACAAACAAACAAACAAACAAACAAAATCATATCCTTGATAATGGATTCAGTTCTGTTGAGTCTGCATGTTTTCTGAATTTCAGATGTGTGAATGTGTGGTGACTGCAGTCCTGTTTGGGGTGTATCCTTTCCATCCAGACACCATTCTCTGCCAGAATGGGCGGCACTTTGCTGCAACCCTGTATCGGACGGAGTAGTTACTGAAAATGGATGGACACCCTAGCTGACCAAACCCCCTTTCACTTTTGTGAGGAATGAGCCAGGAAGCTGCTGCAAGTGTTAAGATGGGAGCAATGAGAGGGGTGCAAGAGTGATGCCCAATGCAGCAGAGAAACTTTTGCCAAAAAAAACTCACTTTCAGTAATTCAAGAAGAGATAGGTTCATGTTCTGTGCAGGAGTGAGAGTGAAGGAATATGGATCATTAATGTGTGATAAAGATTGTGATAAAGATATGTAAAAGGAGTTAGAGTTGAGAATGATTCCCAAACACTCTATAATTGTGGGGGTCCTAGCATTTTCTCTGAACTGAGGGGAACTGTCAAATTAAAAAAACAACAACCTTGGAATAGCACAGAAAGAGCTCAAACAAAGATGGCAGATAGAATCATGAAAAGAATAGATGGCAGATAGAATCATAAAGAAAGCGTTCCAGAAAATGAAGAACCAAGAAGAGTTTATTATTAAGGAGAATCCAGCAGTCGCTGACAGATCATTGCGAAGTTTTAGGCTTCTGTGGCACTCAGATATGAGACAGACTGCAATATTTATTACACCAGCACATCCTGAGGAGTTGCCAGAAATTTGCATCTTCAAGAATAGTCATAAAAGCATTTAAAGGGAGAAAGCAGCCAGCAAGCAGGGATTACAGGTCCGGGGAGGGAGATGGGATGGATGTAGAGAGGGGGTTTGGGAGCAGCCTGAAAACACGGTTTTGCTGGAACTTTGGGGAGGGACAGAAGCAAAAGGAAGATGTTATGGGAAGTAGATGGGAGATGATCGGAGAAGTGGCGAAGAGATTCCCTGTGATCAGAGGTCAGACTGGTGCAACCGGCTCAAAGAAGGAGAATCGAGGTCAGAATGTTGGGTCCAGTTAGGCATGGAAGACTGGAGAGCTCAAGGGGAGGGTGAAGAGGGTAAAGACGGAGGATGGATGATGGAGATGGAGATTCAGGAGTGGAATGGAGATCGTGAAGGCACTTTTTTTCAATCTGGGTTTGGTTGAAGATCCATGATGGTAAAAAGAATAAAACGAAGTGACAAATGAGAGGAGCACAAGGTAAGTGCAAGTTTTGTGCAAGAGAGATGCACGATGGGAAGTTTAGGAGGTGAGATCTTCAATAGAACAGAAGTGAGTGAAATTAAGATCTGAAACATGTATTTTAAAAACGTAAATTTGTTTCTTTTCAGATCCTCTACCATAGGTGGTTGATTTTTGTTTCAAACTTTTTTTTCTCCAATTCAGTAACTCAGATATACATTATTGTTTTCTGCAGTACTGTCTTCTTATTTTGTGTTAGCAGGTGGGTATGGTTGACATCACTAACAAGGTCACTGCTAATGCTTGTTCAGCCTGACTAGATGTAATGGTCTCTTCATGCAAAGAAAAAGAATTGCCACTGAGTTCCCGAAATACAACATTTTCTATTTCTTAAAGCTTCAGTGAAATGTAATTGTGTTGAACTCTTCTGTCAGGCATGCTAGACAGAGCCCCAAATATACTTCCAGATTGGTGTTTTCACACAGATAGAACAAGTTCTAGCAGTGACGGTACCGACAATATACAGTATATATATAATTTCAAGCCATTCATCTGTATCCACTAAAAATAACAATGGAGGTCGTAATACATCTCCTAGTAAAGATAAGCATACCATGCAATTCGGTTTAGCAAAGGGGAAGAGATGCCCTCCCGTGCCAACCACTTCACTTCTCAGGACATTGGAGGACATCTTGCCCTGGGCTGAATATTTGCTGAACCTCACTCTCTACTCTGAGGGCAGCCCAACAGCCCTTGCTTACCTTCAAATATGTCTTACACAGCACTGAGTCAGAAGGTTGTATTATAGGCTGTTGATTCACTGTTCGGTGGCTGTCCAGGGGCTGGTGAGGTCCTTCACGGTCCATGGCACAGTCTTTACCGTGCTTCTTTGCTGGCAAACTTTAAGGACTTAAGGGATTTAACCTCAGAGGGAACAATATTTCTCTGAGTCACAAAGTTCGACAAGTTAACAGCAATAAAAATCAGAGGGAGGCAAAGGCCCCTGTTCAAATAACAAGGTAACATTTTTCCCAGATTGCAAAAGATTTGCAATATAAAGAATGAAAAGTTGAGACTGCTTTTTATCTATTCACATAGATTGTAACCAATATTGTAATGCTTTTTAACAAATTTAATTTTTGACAATTATATTTTTTGCTTTTGAAAAAGTAGTTGTGTACATCTCCTAATAGTATATTATCATGCATAATAAATTTGTTACATTAAGCCATCCATTGCCTTATGAGAAAGACAACTTTACTGGTTTCCCACATTAAAGACAAACATTTTTGGGGGCATAGAAGGGTAGATGTTTTCCTACTTGAACCAAGTGGGTGTTCTGAGCATAAGACAAGAATGGTGCTAATTGATACTTAATACAACCCAGACAACAGGAAAGTAGATCTAACACTAGGTGAGACAATGCAAATAGAATGTAAACAGGGCTGCAAGTCAGTCAGTAAGGCTGACTTTTCATAATAAATCCTTTTCCATGTGGCAGGTGTGGGAGAACACATTGACATAGTAGTTACTACTACTGCTGTCTTACAGCTCTTGAGTCCTGGGTTTAACCCTGACTGACTGGTGTCCCACCCTGCCTCATACAGTATCTCATGCTACCAGGAAAGGCTTTTGGTTTTTGAACCCCTTACCAGCAATGATCAGAATTTCTGAAAATTGTTGTCTGGATGTAAGAGTGATAGATCCTTTCTCAGGTAGTAAGCTAGTCTCAGACATGAAGAATTTTAAGTTCACATTGGTGCCTGGTTTTTTTCAAAAAAGTGAAAAGTTGTAATCAGCCATAAAAGATAATATGGTCAAATAAAAACCGAAAACCTAGTTCTTCTCAAGTCTGAGGTAAACTTTAAAAATTGTATCATGTCTACTTTGGGATAACTAAACCTTTTCTCAGGATAAAGCATTACATACAGAAAAAGTTCTTTTTTCATAGCCATGTCTGCAACCTATAAATTCTGCAGTCATGTTTTTCTCCAGCTGCTACCTTCTCTACCTCAAGTTTCTATCTACCAACACTCACATTAGATATTCTTCCATCTCTGATTAACTAGCTACCCCAAATAACAGTGCTTCCTCAATAATGAGCCCTGTATGCTTATTCACACTTTGGTTCATTACCAGCCTCTGGTTGTAAATGCAAGCACCTAAGATATACAGTAAGCAATGGAGCTGGAATTGTAATGCTTGTTAATTTGAGTTGCCTTCTCTTGTTATGTGTTTTCTTCGCTCCATGGTCATGCCTGGATATTACTTACCTGTGTGTTTCTCCTTCATTTGTGTTCAGATCCTTGGAGGTAAGTCATCATATCCAAATTTGCAAGCTCCTGAGTTCCAGCACTGTGTTTTCTGTGCTGTAGTTAACACACTGTACACAATATCACCATTGCCTTACTGAGATGGAACTGTTGAATATGCAGGGTTTAGGATTCTCAGTGCTCATGTCTCCTTATTGCACTTGCAAACTCCATAATCCTATTACAGTAGTCATCTTTATCAATTTCACTAGCTACAATATGCCATGCAAAATGTAGAAGCTGTAAATGTGAAGCACAAAATCTTGTTTTTTTCTTAAACACCTTGTGCAGGGGTTGCTCACCTGAGAAGAACTTTAAAAGCTCACAGCGGGGGGCGGGGGGAGGGGTCATTCTGCAAAATATTTGTTCATTCAATTCTCCCACAAAAAAGTCCTTCATTGGCCTATGAACATGAAGCCGATTGGAAAAATCGAGCAAGGCTGAGATGCTTAAGCAAGGCACTTGGTTTGCATAACGAACTGATTCACTTTAATACTGCTTTTTAATGGTGCAAATGCAAATCTGGAAAGCTACAGGGACAACATCTGCCTCTCTCTGAGACACTATTCAGCTAGCTGACTGAACCTGCTCTGATCTCCACTATTACATGCAGGTCCTGAGAGCCACTGGCTGCGCCGGAGAAAGATGAGAAAAGATAGTTCAAATCTCAGGCTGGCTGATGGAAATGCCAGAGGACACGGCGATAAGAAATAAAGACTGAGCACTCAAATGATATTGGAATTATGTAACCACCTTCAAAATGATTTAAACAATTCTGCTTTTGACACATACATCATGTCTTATTACTGCATATGCCCAGAGCTGCGAGTCTGTGTCCCAAAAGTCATCAGACTCTTTTCTGAGAGTATCTAACAAGTGAAAGTCGGTATATTAAAATAAAGAACTAATAAATGCCTATGGAATAACTTTGTCTAGAATGGTTAGGTAGAGCTATAGCAATAATATATCAGTTTCTCTTTTCCTATCAGTGTATCCACAATGCACGTATGCAACTATCTGTATTTCTATCATATATTTAATGAGTGCTTTTCTTCCTTAGAAATAACCACAGTTTTCTAAGTTTTAAATATTTGTTGAAATATGAGTATAGAGTTGAATCTGGAGAGCCCCAGAGAACATCTGTACTCCATTGGAAGTAGAATATTGGGAAACCGCAGTTAGAGAGTTGATTTTTCAATGGCACACAATGACAGACTTTCATTATCTTCTCTGGCCAGAAGAATCCCCAGAGCTTAGTCCTCTTAGAGAAGACAGTGGAAACCCTTGGAATTTCCGGACTAAAGTAATTATTTTATTTTGTCAGGACATGACAGTCACGGAAGCTGGAGGGAGGCTAGCCGTTAAGAGTCTGGCGGAACAGGAAGAGCCTGTGGGAAGCAGCAGGAATGGAGCAAACGCGGGGGTTTGCTCTGGGCTCGAGGTATCAGGCGGAGTCGAGGAAAGAGACCAAAGCCCTCAGGCCACGGACCTGGTGAGGCGGGGCTCACGACATCCGATCCCAATGCCGAGCGAGAAAGACAGGAGAGACCGGAAATAAATAGCGATTCTCCACCAGACGCACCGGAAGCACATGGAAGAGCACAGGGGAGCTAGGAACAGAACAGCAGGTGGAGCACCCTCTAGGGGTAGGAAGAGGATCGTGACAATGACTGGCCTCAGCCAGCAATTATTCTAGGGATCAGCATTTGACTGTTAGAAAATTTATTTTCCCTGTTGTGGTAAACAAAGCCATGCTTCGTACTGTATAGTGAATATCAGCATGGTTTTGATTACCAGAACAGGGAAATCACAAGCACACTTGTTTTCTGTCACCTGTCACCTACAAGAGGTGTGGACCTTCTCCTCCATTGCCATATTTTTACTCTGAGTTTGCCGGGGCTCAGACTAATGTAAACTGCATTAGCTTCTTAAATGAGCAATACAGCTTTAGATTAAGGGTCATAATAAGAGAAATTGTACTTTCTTACTTTTCTGTACTTCCCTGAATACGGCTCTTAAAAACCACTTCCCTCTTCCTCCTACTGTTGATGAAATTGATGGAATCCTAAACACCACTGCTTCTGCCCTCCAGCCATCCAACCATTATCTATAAGATGTTTATTCTTAGATAATGATTTTTCATTTTCCTAGACAGATTCTTAGAACTCAGAACCTATACGAGAAGCACACTTGCACGACAGGACAACACCCTGGACAGGATGATTGCCTATCACAGGGTGCACAACACCACACGAGCACAGAGGAACTGTTTACAGACGTCACTTAGCTTTCAATTCAGCTACAATCCATCCATTTTCTAACAAGGGTTGTGAAGCAGCCCAAACCTATCCCAGTAAGCAAAGGGTGTAAGACAGGATACACCCTGGAGCCAAACAAACAGGGGAGAACATACAAACTCCTTGCAGATAGCACCCCAGGAATTGAACCCAGGGCCCCAGAGCTGCCAGGCAGCAATGATAACATCTATGCCATCATGTCACCAACCTACTACAATAAATTACTAAATCTAGACCCTCCCAAACATTCTCTTTTGTTAATCTCTATTACCTTAAGTGCAAGAATGCATCGTTTTGCAATCACATGTAATTTGTCTAGGAGGAGAATGGTTTAACCTTGCAAAATAATTTATGATTATTTAATTTATATAATCTGACTTGTTAATAATATTGCCTTCTTTTTATATGCACATTTTTATTTGTATTCTGTATGTTTCCTTGTGCTGCTAACTATTCCCATTGAACAATAGCATCCAAAAAAGATATCATTTATAACCAAATTAGCATTGCACATTGCTTTGGGACCATTCATCTTAGCACTGAATCCCTCGTATGATAACTGGAATATTAAACTGCCTCATTTAGTTTTCGTTAAATATAGCACATACAGTACATTTAGTATTTTTACATTAACACATCAGGCATTTGTACAATTCTGTTGGGTATTTAATATTTTTTGTTTGCTTTTCATTCACGTTAAATATAAAAGTCTATCAGAGGACTGGTGTTAGGTATCTTTTTTCTCACAGGGTGAGATAATAAAGCCTTTCTGCATTTTAATGGCCAGAAATAACAGAACAGGAATACTTCTTTGCACCCTACGTATGCTGAAGCAGCTCCCTACTTGAACTACTGTACTTGTGTTAAAAATTAGATATGGCAAATATTAAGTAAGTACATATGTGAAACCTTTGGCTGGGTTAAAAAGACTAAAAATTGCAGTATAAGGTCATTGCAGTGTGTGGCCGGCAAGATGATTAACTTTCTTTTTGGAAACATCCAGGGATACTGCAGCTGTGCACACTGCCAGCTGGTTGAGCACCTTGAGTCCAAGATTTGTGGGCTTGAGGCAAAGCTGGAAAAACAACATTAGTACTGTCGAGAGAGACAGAAAAGAATATTGCATATATTGCAACAGTGGCCAAAAAGGATGCACAGCTTTTTTCAGTATTACAACAATAAAAGACCTGTAAAACAAGTAGTAAATAGTGTAAGTAATAGTGGATTCGTAATTAAAGTGAAGAACTATTCAACAAATACTTCACACAGGATTTTGCATTAGATATCAATAACAGGTCACGTGTTATAGAAGGAGCTCCATCAATATTGTTAATTTCAGTTTAACTGATGCTGATGTTAGGTGGCACGGTGGAACAGGGGTTAGCATTGCTTCCTTGCAGTGCTGGAGCCCTGGGGTCAATTTCTGGCATGCAATCGGCATGGAGTTTGCATATTCTCTCCATGTTTGCATGGGTTTCCTCTGGGTGCCTCCAGTTTCCTCTCAAAGTCCAAAGATATACCTGTTATTGGCTTCTAGGAAAGAAGGCCTGCTGTGAGTTTGTGCATGTACAGTATGTGTCTCTGTATGTGTGCCCTGCAATGGACTGGGATCCCCTTCAGGATGTATCCCACCTAGCAACCTATGCTTCCCAGGATAGGCTCCAGGCTGCCATGACCCTGAACTGGATGAGCGGTAATTCAAAGTGATTTGATGATGGGATGTGATATTGATATTCTACTGCAGCCTGGGTGTCTAGTTCACCTGCTTGTCCTATACACATCATGCTGTAACTGTAACATGCAAAATTGATTGACAGACAGGGAACCTCAAATATGATCTGAAGGTTTGCTCATACAACATTCACCATATACAATAAATGTTTTGTTAGCAGCCGAGACCATTAAAATAGTAACCATTCCTTCACTGTAGCTTGTCACTGATTACTTGTCACAGGTAAATAATTTGAGTTTATATTTAGTCCGCTCTTATGCTGTATGTAACAATGTCTCTGTAACATCAGTTATATTATTGCATGAAGGCATAGAAAAATATTTAGTGGAAGTGGATCTCCAGTATTCAACTAGGCTCACAATGAAAACTTTGTTGTTATCTCCTGTAATATTAGTTAATATATATTGCACCTGCTCAAGGGTAGTATACAGAATAATTGCTATCTACATATAATTTCTTATTAAAAGATGAATATTAACTTCCACTTGTATGGAAGCACATTATTCAGAATTTCTGCAATACTTACAATAAGAATTCTCAAATATTTCAAACGTGCTCTGCATATAAATGCAACGATAGTGTATCTCATTACTCGGCATGGTTTAACTGAATCTAAGGTTGATTAAATGTAAGGTTCTATGAAGTATATTGTGTTACAGAGTACACCAAAAGTGGTTCCATAGTGTGTGATGAAATTATATTTTCTAAATTATACTTTCTTCTAAATTCATGAGAAATGAAAGTGCCAGCTTCATTACAGCCTTTTTATATTTTCAAGTTCTTTCAACAATGTGTGGGAGATGTGCTTGGTATTAGTCATTTCTTTTTTGCTTTTTTCCTAACTTATTCTGAAAATAGCTGATCTCTTCTATTTAAAGGGGGGCAACAGATTTGCAATCACGTGACATGGAAACCACCTCCACAATTTGAACTTCGGTTTTGAAATAGAACAAAATTCCTGTTAGTGGATTTTCAGGCAGGGCTGCAGCCCAAGACTTGAGAGAGCAGCCCTTCTGACAAATAACATATGTGCTTACAGTATACTGTATATTTTACATGCACTGTATACACCCTTTATGTGTAAAATTCGTTTACTCAAAACCACTTGCTAAACATTTGCTTCTTTGCATTTACTGTATGCAGTGTCTTGTAAAAGTGTTCATTCCCTTTCAATGATGTGCCATTTTGTTGAAGTATAAAAGTAAGCTCCCCACATGTACAGTACAGTGATGGGGACACTATTCTGTAAAAAATATTCTGTGCTATCCTTCAGATGAGATGTAAAACTGAGGCCCTGACTCTCCATGGTCTTGTGGGCATTTCTTGAGAACAGTAGGGGTGTAATGCCGGTGTCCTTGCAAAATTCCCTCTTACCTTTAACAATCGTGGCCTCCTAGTAATCCCCATCCTCAGAATGAACTGGCTTCATTACTCTGTTCTCCTCCTAACTGATACAGTAGCTGTTGTGTGGTGAGTATTGGTGCATCATCCAGGTGGGTGCTGCATGTTAGTGGTGGTGGAGGGGAGTCCCCATTACCTGTAAAGCGATTTGAGTGGAGTGTCCACAAAATCACTATACAATATAAGAGTAAGGAATATCTATTTTTTAAGTTGAATGTTTTTAATCAACTTACAGGTACAGTATACCCCCTTCATCTATCACTGCATCTATCTATCAAATGCAGCACCTGGGTTACACACAGTACCCATTAAGAATCAGCAGTGAAATCAGAGTGAAAAAAAATGATTCACTTGTTGAAATAATGCAAAACTTTAGGAATGAGAGATTGGAGTAGAATTTAACCATACTGGTAACCATACGCCTACTGGTATGACGATTTAGTTTTACAAATATAATTTGAAGGAGGTGGCCACCTCAATCAATAAAACACACTAATATCCCAAAGAGCAATAGCTAAACAGGTGTAATGGCTAATGTACAAAAACTATTAAAGCACAGGTCATTGGTTTGTATATAGTAAAAAGTTACAGTATAATGCCACATATCCACAAAAAAAAAACAAAGAATAATTATACAAGTGCAAAGAAAGAAAGGTTTTTCTTTTTTAGACATGAATACATTGGAACAGGTTTGATTACTATTTTCATATATTTTCTTTTTGTTCTGTTTCTTGGGCCTGAGGAAAGACTACAGCTATGGAAAAACTGCTTTTAAATCAACATTTAGATAATGTTTTTAATTCTCATAAGAAAACTAATTATTACTGTGGCAAATAAAGAGTAAATTACATTTTGTGCATAAATAGTGCTGATTTGGTACTTTTTGTAGTATTTATTTTTTACCATAACTGTTGCCTACTACAAAAATTATTTGATTTATATAATCCATGACTAATGCAGTATTTTATCATGGAATACTAATGATATATTTGCATATTTCACAAATGGTATTCTGGATTTAAAAATCTAAATAGAAATGCCAAAATTCAGCTGGGGAAAGGCATTTCATTATAATTGCAGCGATGATTTTCAAGTATTTTTATGCATAGCAAATGTAAATGCTAGTAAACACATCTTTACGAATAAACTGAGAGTATTTTCAAGGAAAAAAAAAAGAACCGTTTTCAGACAAAATGTTCTTGGAAGGGATACAGCAACATTGGAGCAGAGATTACCTTCTATTACCTGAAATGAACAGCTGTAGTACTGTGGTAGTAAATCTCTGGTACAGTAAATAGGGTTATTCATGTACAGTATCTCACAGATAGATGATTTAGAACATATACGGCATTCTGAAAAATACCTGAGTTACAGATTCGATTGCTGGATGGTGTAGCCTGAAAGATATTCTTAACAATCACAAACATTTACATTATTTGGGTATTTAGTAGTATTTATTACCCTACATTTAAACAAATAAGCAAATAAACAATGTGTTTATGACTATAGTAACAAAAAGAACCTCTCCTTATTGTTCAGACAATTGTGAAAAAAAATCCCTTTGAAATGTCTGTAGTGGCACCAACACAGCAGACCTAAATGTGTCTAGTTGACTGTGTAAAGAATCTAGACCTGTCACTCTTTCAGTTATTTTAAAATGCCAGATTCTGCTGAGTTGGTACCCTGCTTGCAAACACCCACAATGGTGATCTGAGGGGTCAGGTTTTCTCTGTTTGTTTGCTGATATTAATTATATGCACAACATAATGCCAGAAGGAATATACTACAGCTCCTGTGTTGATGGTGTTTTTGTCATGTTGAGTACTTTTATTTTTTCACACTTAAAGCTTTTACAGTATATCTTTATTAGGGTTAAAAGTGCAGGTTCTCATAAAAAAAAAAAAACAGAATACTGCCCATGTACAGTTTGTGGTCGTATACAAAGGAAACTCAGATTGATTGAGCTGATACACTGGATTTTTAAAAATCTGCATTAAAACGAATTCAGGGAGAGACAAACACATTGAACGGAAGTTATGGAGGTTAGGAATACAGATTCATTGAACTTGTTTACTGGGGAGCTGCATCAGCATGTGTTGTCTACAAAGGAATAAGTAAAGGTTAATTCTATACCAAATAAAAAGTAGAAACCCAGAAACCTGGCTTCACCCAGCTGTTGCCTTCTTCAGGTGAGCCTGTATTGTGTAGATCCTTCTTCTTTACACATGAGGAGTATTCAACAGCCAAAACACCGCTTATTCTCCTCTAATTTTCAGAATGGAATTAAAACTTACTTGTTCCTTCATGGCACTGTATTTGCTTGTTCAGTTTAGTGAATGACTATTTTATTAAGACACTATCCCATGAAAATAAAGGTAGTGAAATTAAACTAACTGCCTAGTGCAACATTAAAACAAGTTTACACTTTGAGAGTCAAAGAAATACAAAAGGATATTGGCCGATCTAACTCACTTGGTAGTAGTTAATAGATCCAAGAATCTCATCTAGCCCTCTCTTCAAAGAAGAGAAAGTATTGGATTCAACAACAGAGCTAGATAGTTCAAATACAATACAGAGCAATACAGAGAAAAAACATCAAACTCCCTGTTCCGATCTCCTTCTGAAATTCACTTTCACATAGCCATTGTCCATGCTGTTATGTCTGCATGCAAGCTGTCTGCTTCTGAGAATTTGCAATATCATTATATTGTATCAATGCTGTAATGTTTTCTTGTAACTCAGTACAGTCATTGTACTGAGTTTCTGTCACCCTTGTTTTTCTTTTCACTCACACCTTGTTTGACTGGTCATGTACTCTGGCTTGATCTGAAATACGGAGATAATTAAATAATTACAGTGAAGTTCACAACTAAATCAGCAATGGGGTGTCTTATACGGAGAGTGAGGATGTGAAGGACAGGAGGATGAGCACTGGCTGGAGGAGCAGCGTAGGTCTACTCAAAACATTTACTGAAATGGTCCAGATGTTTGCACAGTATTGTATATGTGATGTATGTTTCTCCTAAGAACTGTGTACCCACAACTTCAGCTCAGACTTCAATATATGTATATACAGAAACATTCAGGTGGGTAGCATCAGCATGCATAGTCTGCAAAGGAACAAGTAAAGGTTTATTCCCTGCTGAAAAGAAAAGAGAGAAAACACAATGTTTTGGCTGTGGAGCCTTCTTCATGTCTGTGTATTTATAAATATTGGACTGTGAAAGCCTTTTACCTTGTTGAAAACATATGGCAGAACTATGAATTCTTGGAGTAGTTAATACAGTTCTATTTGGCTTTAATTTCCTCAGTTTTGGCTTACAGTATATACACTTTCTGTTTATATTCTTGCAGAGAAATTGGTAGATTGACCTGAAGAAGGCTCCACAGCTGTAACGTTGTGTTTTCTCTCTTCTCTTTTCAGCATGGAACAAACCTATTACTTGTTCCTAGATAGAAACATTTCCATACATATACAGAAAGTCCAAAAGGCCATGGATGAAAGGTAGACATTCTGCTCATCTGGTTTATTTATTTTTATCCCCAAAGCCGGTAATTCGCAATGATCAGGTCTGAAATCTCCTTGACAATATAAGAAATCAACCCAAACCTGCTGGCTCTTGTCTGAACTACATTCCCCAGAAGACTGTGGAGAATGACTGCCCCTTTGTAGATGGTGTAATGAACACAAATTTTCTCATCAGATAATTTTATTCTGTTTCTTCAAACAGTGCATAAAGAACCCATTGTGTTAAATTTACTATGAAATATAGCAATTTATCTACACACATTAAGTTTGAGGTTAGCTCTTAATTTCAAGGGCAGTGTCTTTTTAATATGATCTGGATGATCCATGCAGCAAATTAATGGTTTATGAAGTTTATTTTTAAACATTTGAAAAATAAAACAGAGTGGAGAAGCTGAAAACTATTTAATGCATCATCAGATTGTAAACTATACCGGGCTTCATATTTTGTTTTCATGACAATATGTTATATTAACCAGATATGTTTTAGTCTAATGTACAGTATCTTTATTTAGAAATACAGTATGTTTGTGTATTTATAAAAATGGGACTGGGCAAGCCTTTTACCTTGTTGAACACATATGGTAAAACTATAAATTTGTGCATTAGTTAAAACAGTTCTATTGGGCTTTAATTTCCTAAATTGTGGCTTACAGTACAGTGTAAGCTTACACTTTCTGGCTATATTCTTGCAGAGAAATTGGTAGAGATAATACCAGGATAATACAGTATCTGGCTCTTTCACAGTGAGAATAAGAAAGACAATGTGTGAGATTCGTTTGCCTTACCATAATGAAAAACAGTTGGGGTATTTTTATCTGTTGCGTGATTGTTGCTTTCAGATAGCACTGTAAGAAACCTCCTTTGGTTCAGTCTGGTTTCGAAATGTCCACCTGAGAGAACTGTGGTTTCCCACTGTGAAGAGGGCAGAGGAGAATAGGGTCTACTTTTCTTCTCTCAGCATTAAACAGCAGTCAGAGGAGCACTTATTTAAGGCTCAATCTCTTCTTTGGGCCCATAAAGAGTGTTTGTAAAACAACTAGAAAAATATTTATTTGATGTTGAAAACATGCTGCGTAGTCCCAGATGGGATTGGTGCCAGAAATATCCCCCAAAATGTTTATTTATTTAAAGTATAAACTGCAAAAGAAAAAAAACATGTAAGAACTTGTATTAATGGTATATGCAAAATTAAGGGAAGCTTTTACATTATGTAAATTATTTTAAATTTACAGTAGTCTAGAATTGCCTAGGTTGGACTAAGGATAGACAATGGATGGATAGTCTAAAATCAGTCGTGTTATGATTATTTGAAGGTTCACTGTGGAATATCTTTTAAAATTTTGGTTCTATTTTAACTGCAAGGAAAGGAAAACTGACCTTCCCCTTGAGTGCTACTGTAAGTGATGTGTAGCTATTACTTAATTGTATTTCACAAGATGCTTTTATCCAGTTTGTATCAAATCAATGGTGTCCTTTCCCTAGTTCTGGAAAACATTACTGCTTCAGTTTTACCAGAGTCTAAAGATCAAGTTAATCTTTACAGATGAACTAATTTCAGCTGAAATGGAAAGCACAAGAACTTGTCATTTTCTAGCATTGGATTTGGAGGGAACTAAATTATCGTATAAAGCCAGCTGTTAAATAGTTTACCTTTTCTGAAAACAACATCAAAGCCTTTTTAAAAAAAAGTCTGTCATCTGTGATTTCATGTTTGCTAAAGCATATTTTTTTTACTTCAAATTCCAAATTGTACATTTAACAGTTCCAAATGTTAGGCAGACGAGGCATTTATGACATGACTGTAGTTAAATGATAAATACTGTGTAAACAGATCTCCATTGTTCATACCTTAGATGAGATGTTCCTCCAATGTATACACTCAACTTGTCTGCTACATTATAAGCTAAATATTTCATCAAGCCTCCAGCTTTAAACAATATTACAGTATATGCATTTGCAGCAGAAATCAGCAGAAACCCAGTAATCAATGCAATTGTGGAAATGAATATGGAATAACCTTAGAGATAATCCTTTAAGAAATCCATTTGATGTTTTTCTCCAAAATTATGTTGTAGGTAGTTCTTTCAGTTCTTGTTTTTTCTAACTGCATCTCCAGTGTCTGAAAATCCACTTCTCACCTCCCCACTTTTCTTATTCTCCCTCTCCAATATTTGTTTCTTCCATCTTAAAAACTACCTACAGTATGCCAAGGAACGCCCATTTAAAAAGCAGCCACCAGAAATCAGCAAGAAAGTGATGGGAGCCGCTCTTCAGAAATTTCTGTATCCTTCAGTTAATGTTATTGCAGGTTTTCAATCATGGCAGTAAAAGAAAAGGAGAGGGATTTGTTTTTTCATGAAGTCTTGAGATGCACCATCATGTAAGGCATATAAAACAAAGATCAGATTTATTAACATGGCCACCTTAAATTGTATGTTTTTTCCAGTGACTTGGGATATCATCATCGTTATCTTCACCTCCTTTATTTCATTCCAAAGGTCTTCATTGAGCATTGCATGTAAAACACAGACAAATCAGGTAAAAAGGAAATACCGCACACAATAAACATCATAGAAATGATTGTAATCCTCTTCAGTTTGAAATATCAAAAAGAATTAGACATGAAATTGGTGACACAGTGGCTCAGAGGTTAGCATTGCTGCGTTAGGGCCCTGGATTAAATTCCAGTTCTTCCCGTGTTTGAATAAGTTTCCTCCAGGTGCTCCAGTTCATCCCACAGCCCGAAGACATTCTGGTAGTAGGTTAATAAGCTTCTGGGAAAAGTGGCCCTACAGTAGGTACAGTATGAGTGTATGTGTTTTTGAGCCTGTGATGGACTAGCGTCCCATCCAGGGTGTATCCTGCCTTGCACCCATTGCCTGCTGGGAAAAGCTCTGGCACCCACCTGACCCTTAATTGGATAAAGAGAAAATAAATGGATGGTTAAACACAAAATTCACCAGAGAAATCTGGAACAATCTGATCAAATCCTTCAGCCTATTTTGAATGGCAAAAATCAAGTACAAGCAGTTAAAGAGAATTAAAATTAAATTGTTCAATGTCACAAGGCATTGTTTCCTTGTCTTTGATGCATAAGAATCAATTCTGCATTCTATACCAAAACAAAACATAATACCTGTTTTTATTAAATCTGGATGGAATTAGTTTAGTTTAGCATTTTAAACTGTTAAATGTCATAAACACCAATAGACTCCCAATGAATTTGCTTGCTTTCTACTTCAAGATTAATTTAATACCTTATTCACTCTGTTTGAAAATAATTAGGTTAAGAAGTATTAATAATTGTTAAAAGGAATCATATGTTAATGCAAAAGATTTATTGCTACTGTACTTTTATAGTATTTGAATTTTTTAGTATTTCATTGCATATGGATTTCCACGTGCAATACACCTTTATGACATGCTTTAGATACTGTTCCTCCATATTTTTAGTATAACAATGTTAAAACTCCCTGGACTCTTATACATAGCCTTTTATAAGCTTTGTTAGTGATCTCAAAAGGAAGACTTCCCTTAATGATATTAATTAACCATGATGACTCTTGGATGGTACAACATCAGTCTGAGTTTAATTCTACTGAAACCTGTTCCACATGGCAGCATGTATCCACAGAGACTATTGAACTGCCATTGTGATAACCTCAAAATCCACCCCAGCTGTCTACCTACCAGCAATTACAGCTCACTTGCTACAATAACAGATGTTTTCTTAAATACTCAGTGTCAAGGATACACAATAACCTTGACTGCCAATTTATGTGATCTCTGAGACTTTTTTGTGTCGGGTTCAGAGAATACCATGTACCAGAAAACAACGCACAGGAATTAAAAACATAAAAAGAGACTCCCATATGGCTTAACCGGTAAAGCCACTCCTCTGGAAGACAGTCTGAACATGTTGTCAGGCTGAGCCTGGGATATGTTATAAGCCACCTGTGACTGTGGTTTCTTCAAGTGGCAGTGCACAACTGACTAGGTGCGATTTGTCCAGGGTTTTCTCATTTACATCTGGCAATTGAATACTGGGATCAGTCAGTCATTCTTCACATAGCAGTGCTGTTGGAAACTAGTAGCGCTATCTATAAGGTCATTGTGAAGCTCAGTTTACTGTATGTGGCACAGTGTAATGAAAGACTCTGTCAAAAGTGTATCACACAAATATCTGCACAAGTCCTCCTTCTGTTTGTGTACTTCAGGGGTGGAAGCAGTACGCAGACATGCTCAAACAATTGGCATCTCCAGTTTGCCTGGATATAGAATGAAATAACAAGGGTTGTAAAGTTAAAAAGAAAAAGAAAAAGCTGTAGTTTTTAGGGTACAAAACGAGTTTGTACATTTTTATAAAGCACAAACTGCAGAACATTAAATCTGTTAGAAAGGATCATTTTTTTAATTTAGCTGTTTTCCACAGCTGTAATGAATAGTTGGTGACAGACATAGGCAGTACAAGCCAATACCAACACCGTACAGACATTTGAGACTTTGGTGCTTTCATGTTGTTATTGTATTTTTACCAGAGCTGGCAGCCACTTGTGTTTGTGCATAGAAAGAGAGGAGTTCTGAGCAATTGCTAGGAGAAAGTGTCTCACAATACAGCTTCATTCTTGCTGTGCACTTTGACTGTTCCTTTCATTGTGACCTGATGTGGAGGATTTAGAATCTGATTTGCTCCCTATGATTAGCACCTGTGCTGTGTTTTTGAGAAGTAATTACCTGTCTGAACTTTTATCGCCCTACTCCCCAACTCGCAACCTCCGCTCTTCAAATTCTGCCCTCCTTACTGTCCTCCAAGCCCGTCTACATTGTATGGGCGACAGGACCTTCTCCTGCTATGCCCCCAAGCTCTGGAACTCTTTGCCCAAGGATATCAGAGAGTCACCTTCTCTAAACTCCTTCAAATCCAGACTCAAAACCTTCTTCTTCAGAAAAGCCTTTACTTAACTGGTTCCATTCTTCACCCCTCTGCTCTTCTTAATACCACCTTCCACGGTCTCCTCTATTGTTATTGTTGTATTGCTGTAATTATAATTGTGTCCTATCTTGTGAAATCTTCTTATTTATTGTTGTAGTCTTCTTATTTATTGTTATTGTCATCCTGTAAAGCGCTTTGAGAAGCCACCTCTAAAGGTGCTATATAAAATAAAGTTTATTATTATTATTATAACAACTCGTCTAATTATTAGGTGCCTATTCCCAAGGAGCAGTGAGGAGTTCACCAGCTATAATCTACTGATTATGATCTGAAGTTTAAAGCTCAATTTGCCTTCAACCTAATTGGTTAAGGGTGGGTGTCAGACTGAAGGACAGGTTCCTTGACAGTAGTGGGGCTGATATTAGGGAGGTGGCATGAAATCCAATTTTAGTGGATATGATTGTTCTTATTAAGAAACTGTTTCCGTTACAACTGTTTTGGCTTTAATTCTTGTCTTTTCCTAAACTTTGGACCTATCAGACCTTGCTCTGTAAACTGCTAGAGGGTCTAATAGATGCAGCAGCAACAAGACAATTCTGCCATATCAAAGCTTTGCCGAGAAGGGATCTTATTTTGTATCAGTTTACTCCATTTATAATCAACGTTGGCAAGCACCTATGGGTTTAAAACTGCGGTGGTGGAAAAAATATTGAACACTACAGCAAAGAGCACTATTGCAGTGTTAAATGAAAAAAAGAGCACCATCACAGTGTTGAATTACAAGTGCAACCTGGGAATAGGTAAGCTGTACAACACAATGAAAGCAGAAACAAACACCAGATGTTTTGTGCACCATTGTGTCTCAAAATAAAACTCATTGTTGTTGTTTAAAAGTGAATTCCTAAGAATGTCATTCATAGCTAGTTTGATGTACTGTATATATTGTAAGTTAAACAAATAAGAAAAGAGACAGGACAAAGAAAATAGAGAGTACCACTGGTACTGAGACAATTTTAGTGCATTCCAAAAATACCTGCAATCAAGGGTTGTTATGGTGATGGTCGCCATAGAAAGCGGCAGGGGGTATTGTCACCAAGACAACCACCCACCCGAGGTCATGCGTGAGGCACTCGTTTTTGCCTTCCTTTCTTATCAGCATCATTTCAAGGTACAGCATTTACATTGTCGTTAGCTGCAGATCATTAGACAGAACCCCAGCGAAGCTGTCTGCTAAATCATGTCATAGAGCTATCAAAACAGACAGTCAGAAGGACGTTTTATGATGAGTGCTTAGGTTGTTTTGTCCCTGTGTGGGCAGTGTGTGCTTGTGGTACACTGTTGCTGTTTTATTTTTCTCCTGCTTCTTAATCAGATCTAACACTCAATCACAAGTAATTAAGTTTAACTCTTTCATCCAATAATCAATAATAAACTCCAATGGATTTTTTGTATTATTTTTAAGCCAATACTAAAGATAAATGCATTTAGCATTGCATAAATATAAACACTGTATGTAATTTTGGTTCTAATAGTGTTTATTATGATTTATATTACAGAACTCAGGCATTTTAAAGGAACCTACATGACAACCGCAACCAAACACAAATTCCATTTGTATAGTTCAGAGGGAGCATGACCTGGTGCATTATGCAGCGTCTATAAATCTGATCAGAAAACCATTAAACAAGTGTTACTATGGAATTATCACTTTTTTCATAACTGTATTATGATCATTTTTCCCTTAAGGTTCTTACACCAGACTTTGTTATTTATTACTTGTGATTAAATAATAATAATTAATAGTACTTTTTACTATTTGAATATACAGTATTTGAACTTTATTATTAGTGGGAGCAGTACAGACATTAAACCAGACAATTTTTGACTTTTTTTCTGTCTTTAGTGGGATGTTTATAACACTGCAATTGTGAAATACTATTCCCAAATATTCTGAAAGACAGAAGATGTGAGGACACCCTAACAACAGAAATGTCTGTTTTAGGCAACAATTGGCACTTTTTTAGAATCTGGCAGCACCATACATACTGCATTGCTTCACTTTCATCAGGGTACAGAAAAGTACATCAATATAGAATGACAGTCAATGAGAATCACTTGCAAAGGTAGGAATACAATATGGGGTTTACAATAAAAATTGAGGAAGAAGGTCAAATCATAATCTTGCACACTTCTGCTTGCCTACATACTGTATATAACCCTTGCACCCAGATCTTGCTCCACACTTCTCTCCCACACCCTCCACTGACCGCCTCCCTACTGTATCTCTACCCATGAAGCAGCTCCCTAGCTCAATTCTCACAGTAGTGAAGGGTGGCTTTGGGTAGGCTATCCTCCCAGATAGACTTCCATTCTCTTAGCTGAGCCAGCCTTCCCAAAAACTTCATATATCTTTCTTCTCTCTGTTGCATTCATTAGGATCTAACCAAACTGCTGAAGTGTGTGTGTCAGTGCTGAATAAAATCTAACATGTCTTCCAACAGCACAACATTCTCAACACATCTGTGAATTATGTACTGTAGACTACATTAATCTCAACCTTTCTTGATGGAGGATAGAACAGCATGCTTTTCTAATTACATTATGTCCTAATTTTAACTCCCGATTAAAGTCTAAGCAAGCTAACAGTGCAGTTTTGCTAAAGAGATGTGGGGGGTGGGCGTGGAAAAAAGAGGTGTGAGTGTAAAACTGAAATCTATGCAGAGAAGAGGATGTGAAGAAGAGCTTTCCAGTGAGAGAGAGGAGAGAAACTCAGAGAGTGTGAGAAGGGAGAGAGGAAGAACATGAGGCACTGAGAGGGAGGGAGAGGCGTGGGGAACAACAGAAAGGGGGCAGGAGAAGTAAAGATAGAGAAACAGACACCGCAAAAGGCAAAGAGAAAGAGTCAAAGACATCCTTATAGATCAGGCATACAATGATTTTGAATGTAAAACCTGATATTGTATCAAAGAAATTGTGGATGTTGTGTCAGAGAGAGAAGGTAAGAGGTGAGAGAGGGGAAAAGGGTTAGAGAGGGAGTGAGGAAATAATAGGGAGTCATTTTAACGCAGATGAGCTGCGAATGAATAGAACAGTACGCTTGTTCACATCTTCAGTAAGCGACAATCAGAGCCAAGTACGAAAGGTCAAGTGGGCATTAAAAGGGCATGCTCGTCTCCTCCACTTTTGTCACACTTCCAGATGACAAGCCTGTATAGAGGAAAACTAAATTAGCTGCATTCCTGGCTTGTATGAAACAAAATGTGGGAGATGTGTTTGCTAATATACTGCAAGTGAATATTTAAAGTTGGTTCAGGTGCAAGTTTGAAATTCCTTATTATTATAAGAAAGAACAAATGGGCACAGTTCAAACGCCAGTGTGACTGACTCTTTTTGTTAAAAGTCACTTGGTGAAATCCTGACAGAAGGGCATGACAAAGTATACTGCGATTTTCTTCAGGTTGACACCAACCTCATGGGGAAAAAAATGACAGGAAAATAAATGCCCTCGTGCTTTAATACCTTTTATTTTTGAAAGCCTCGGGGAATGCAGTCTGTGGTTGAGCTGCTGAGAGGCTCAACCTGTTCAAAGCAGAGGTTGAGCTCTGTGGTGCAGATTTTACAAGCTCAAGCCTGGGCTGTGTCACTAGCTAACTGCAACCATAATGACACTGCTCTCTCAGGATAGGATTGGGATCAGCCTTCCAGGGATCACTTTTCCTTCCAGCATATAAAAATTCCGGAGACCTCCTGAACACCTGCAAGCAACTAGTGACATCAGCAGGAGACACAGGCTCCAGAACTGCTATTGCTGTATACCAAGGTGTAAAAATAACTGACAATTTATAGCTGTGGATGCATTAACACACACACACACACACACACACACACACACACACACACACACACACACACACACACACACACACACACACACACACACACACACACACACACACACACACACACACACACACACACACACACACACACACACACACACACACACACACACACACACACACACACACACACACACACACACACACACACACACACACACACACAGCAGCCATATCAGCTTGCAACTCATAACTGGCAGCCCACTGAAGCTCAGGAGGTGTGAGCCTGGTCAGTACCTGGAGGGGAGGCCTCCTGGGAAAAACTTAGGTTGCTGCTGGAACAGGTTTTAGTGGGGCCAGCAGAGGGCACTTACCCTGCGGTGCTATTGGGTCCTATACAGGGACACTATACTATAAAAAGGCGCCGTGCTTTGGGTTAGAGACATAACCCGAGGTCCTGACTCTCTGTGGTCAAAAAATCACAGGGCGTTTCTCAAAAAGAGTATGGGTGAAACCCCACCATCGTGGCCAAATTCCCATTGGCTCTTACCAATAAAGGCCTCCTAATAATCCCCTTCTATGAATTGGATTCATTACTCCGTTCTCCTCCCCATTGATAGCTGATGTGTGGTGAGCGTGCTGGTGCACTATGGCTGCTGTTACATCATCTAGATCAATGCTGCACATTGGTGGTGGAGGGGAGTCCTCATTACCTTTAAAGTGTTTTGAGTGTGGTGTCCAGAAAAAGCACTATATAAGTGTAAGGAATTTTTATTATTTTTAAATCAAAACTTTTGTTACTTTGTTCTCCTGTATTAACATGAAAAGAAATTAACAATTTAAATTAAAAAAACATTTTCATCGACTTAAAAGCAAATCATAAATAAAAAAAACAAAAATAATCAATATGATGAACATATGTCTCTTTTTTATTCCATAAAATAGCATCTCAGACAACTTAAATTCATTCCTGAACGCAACAGCAATAAATAATTCCTTTGCAGTTTATTTTTTTTAGACTGCCGACTTCTCAACCTACCAAAAGCCTTGACTTCATTATGTTGAATAAGACCACACAGGCGCAACAGTATTTATGAAATATTCAAACAATATACGTTTTTTAATTCACAAACCTTCCATGTGGTTCCAACATAAGCTTGCTTTAAAAACATAGTTACCTACAGTATAGTATGCATATCTGTATTTTATTTATAATATGCACAATCAACATTTTGATTATTTATCCTTGAATTGCTAAAATAACAATACTTTTACAAATCTGGCAAGATTCTGTCCTTGCAAATCATGTATAAAACTTGATATGCAAAAGTGAATTAAGTAGCATTTAAGAACACTAGCAATAACTAACCTAGACTATGAAGAATTATGTCTCTACTCATTTTAGAGTTCACCTTACTCTTGAAGGGTAAAATACTACAGAGAAATGAATACTACTGCACAAAAAGAACATCCACTTTCTGTCAAATGTGTTTTTTGTCATGAGTACCATGGACAGGAAGATAAAAAAATCTTTGTTCCTTGTCTCCCACCACCTCTTTTGAGGTTGTTCCAAAACTTTAAAATCTATCTTTAATCATATACCGTATCTCTCAATCTAATACATACAGTACATAGTACAATTATTTTTCGTCAGAAAAACAAATGAGAAGAAGAAGTTTTGATATGTAATCTATTTTAGTAAAAGAATGATACTAAAGCAGAAACAACAGGGTTGTAAGAAGAAAAAAAGGTTTAATGAAAAAAAAGGTTTAATAGCCAGCTTTGAAATGCTCTGCATCAGACACGTGTACAGTATGTGTACTGTACTGTATGTGAAGTCATAATCCTGCTGTTCTGCTATGGAAAGTAAAGTTTCTACTCCCATACTTTTTCTCATATACTGTAGTCGTTCCACTTCCACTTTTCAATGTAACAGAATGTATAGAAAAAGCACAAGGGACAGGAAAGTTTTTTCTTTCACAATATTCTTCATGATGCTAAGTGCCGAAGTGACTGAACAGTGAGCTCATTTTCTCTGCAGGCACTTTCTTTGGAAGTGTCTGCTAGATGAAATATTGATTTTCTTTGCCTTTCGTTTTTCTTTTGCCTTCCCATGGATAAACTTCTGGGAGTCGTGATGGCTCCATCAAATTAAGACTGGGAAAGCCTGCACAATCATGTCAAATGGCGGGTCTTGTTGAAAGCACCTGATGAATCCTGGCAGCACTGTGGCTTTGTGAGAGAAGCTCTGAGCTGCGTTCAATACCACCTTCCTCTTTCGCTGATGGCCCTCTCTGCTGGGCCCCAGTCATAGCCTTGCAGAGGCCTGCCCATAGAGAGGCATTGTGCTTGATACTTTTTAATGAAGTGTGCAATTTAAAACTATTCCTATCTCTCCAATTAAAGCATTGGAAAGATCACTGAATAATGTGTTATCTGATTTTTCCGGATGATAGAAGCTTTTAAACAAGGGGAACAGAAAAGGCTGTGTGTGCTGTCCAGTCCTTACAAATAAAATTATGAAAAGGATGTGGGTGGTCAGAGAATGTTAAAAAGGAGGGTGTTCAACTCATTTAGGTCATTACTACAGTACTTGTAGTTAACTGACACAAGGATCTCCTCCACCTGTTTTTTTAATAATAGTGCCAGTGTCAATGACATTACTGAGTACTTTGCTCCCACAATCCTTTGTGCAAGGAAGTGTCCTCTGTTCACAGTTTTAGATGCATGTTCCTTTAGTTCATCTTGCGTCTGCTGGTTCCTGCTTCACCGTTTATGCTGGAGAACCTAATGGGTCAATATGGTCATTTTGAGATCAGTGAACCGTCATATTTCTCCAGTCTCCTTGGCCACACACAGATCACAATATGTTAGCGAAATGTGACATGAAACAGAGGAGCAATAAATGCCTCAGGCAGTTGAGGGCACGCAGGCTCTAAGATAAACCAGAAGGAACTAGCACAAGCAGTTCTCAAAATCATTCATCACATCCATTTTAGAAAAATGTAAAAAGTCTTTCTGAAAAATGGTGACTACATTATGTGAGTAAAATAATGATGGAAGACAAAGGTTAGATGTTCAGTAATGAAAAACAACAGCTGTAAAACTAGTGCCCAGCACAGTAAATTTACCATATGAAAATTAATAACGCAATGTCAGATTTTTTTTTCTTTTCTTTTAAAAGCCAGACCTGCTGCTTCCCCTTTTTAATGCAAATTGACTAGAATGTTTCCTGAAGTATCCTGACAAGGTCCTTTAATCAATTACGTACTGGGACCTAAAAAGAGCACAGAAGGTCAAATGACTTTGTGTTTTTCAAAGCCTTTCTAAAGTCATAAATTAATGATAAGGAAAAAAAAAACATTTCCAAAAATAATTGATTATGTATTGAAATTCACTAGATGATGAAAATGGATTCTAAAGTTATAATGGACCTGTACCTCTCTTACATTTTTTCGACAGCATAAAAGAAACCATCCTTATCCCTTTTCATTTAAGGCCTACAGTAACATTGCTTTGTCTTATGTCCCAACCATTCATCACGCTGTAGACCTGATATGTTTCTTGTGTTGCATCATATTTTTCTGTTATGACAGCAAGCAGCATAATATATATCTCTGGTAAATAAAAGTACAACAAAATTGATTGAAGCCTTGATTGATAATGAAAGTATATCACTCCTCTATTTTTTATAGTGATGAAATATTATACTTTGCTGAATCCATATAAACACCAAGGAATTAAGTGGACATTAAGTTATTTTAGTATACTGCGATTGGAAAGGTACTAAATAAATTAACAAAACCAAAAGTAAAATAAAAGTTTGACTTTGTTCGGGTGACCTGACAATAGTTCATGCTTTTGGAAGTGGCAATGCAATTAATTTAAAATATTTTTCGCATGCTTTTCCCAGTTCTTATTTTGCTTGAGAAGCTGAAAGATCTCATAAATCTACACAGTATTTAATGAAATTAAATAGAACTTTGAGAAAGACTGACTGAGAATTCTCTTGAAGATGTAAATGTCTATGAGTCAAAGAGCACTCATCAAAATGCTCTGTAGTGCTATCTTCTAGTTTTTGACTGGAGCTGTACAAAATTGTTTAGCCTTATGACTTCAACTAAATGAATTCATCTGAAACTGACAGTTGAAGAGTTTGTTTGGGATGCTGCCAAGTTCTTTGGTCAAAGAACACTTAGCAGTTAGAATCCCAAGTCAGAAATATTTATACGTGTAAATCCTAAATTCATTTTTTCAGGTCCTGAAGAACTCTGGAGATATTAAAAAGAAAAAGCTCTGCAAAGGCAGAAGTGGTAAACTTTAAAGCAAAACCATAAAGCCTCAAAACCTCATTAGAAGTATAATCTGGGGCTGGAGGGATGTAGTTGCTGGGGATTCAAAACGTTTCCCTTGAACACACCATTTGCAAGTATTTTCCAACCTCTCTTCATTCTCTTTCTTCCCTCTCTTTACTCTTCCCGTTATTTTTTATTTCACGTCCTTTGCCTTGTCTCTAAGTGGATTTAGTCAGTCAATCCACTCGCCTCCTCCTTGCCACAATCTTTATCTTCTAATCTCTGAGGTTTTTGTTTTGCTTGAAGGCCTCCAACAATGATTCCTATGGCTGTCTCCTGCTGGTCCTTTCCTTGTCTCTTTCTGTCCTAAATTCAAACTGATCCAGACCCTGTTGCCCTGCCAGATAACCACTCAAGACAAGGTACAACTGCAGCCTAACACTATTTCATACAGTAGCTGTATTTTTTCCACATAGGTGTAGCACATATAGTAGGTGACTACAAAAGCAGAGATGGACACTAATGCCATCTTTAGGAACATTCTGAGAACATAGATTTCTTATTTTCCATGTTGAAAATGGAAGATACTAATTATGAGAAGGGACCTAGCTCAGAGGTGACTGGTCATCAGTGGCTTCCCAGAATCTCCACATGGGGCTCAAGAGTTTGGGACAGAAACCATTTCTTTGTTTGCTGATTTAAGTTTCAAGATGGCAATCTGAAGGTTTGATGTTTTATTTTAGTTTGCTTGAGGTTTGTTAGACCCTCGTGGTTTGTAGAACCAAATAATTTTCTGGAAGAGCTTGTTTTATTACAGTTGTACTGTTAAAAGGCATTTTCTACATCTGAATGTATCTTTACACAGTGAAGTTTATGTTTTTAAAAAATGTTATGTTTGGACTGTTTGCCTGGACCACGCCCCCCGAGCACCTTTGTCATGCCCCCCTGTTCGGCTACCAGCCCAGTTCCTCGTCTCCTCCCCATGTCTGTTCACTCCCTTCCGGATTGTGCTGTCCACATAGGGTCCTGAAAGACACTTCGTAACAAAGGTGTCCTGATCTGCCACACTCTGACACACAATACATAATCCTTTCCTCCACCTAATCCAGCAGCAGGAGTGCTTGTGAATTAGAAACACTACTACCTATTGTCTCGTCTTTTTCACTTGCCCTAAGATATCAGCAGTGCATTACATTAATCAATACCTTCAAACCACCTTATTATCACTCGCATATCATATATTGCTCAGACCATATCGATAGAGATCACTTTATTGGTCATATAGAATTTCTTGTATTAGGAATTTGTCTTTTCACATACCTCATCTTGCTCTCCATGAGACACACAGACAGGGAGAGAAGCCTGGGGTAAGGGCGAAGGATCAGCCATTTATACAGCGCCCCTGGAGAAGTTGGGGCGAAGGACCTTGCTCAGGGGCCAACGGAGTAGGATTCCTCTGCTGGCCGCGGGATACAAACTGGCAACCTTCCAGCCACAGGCGCAAATCCTGAGCCACAGAGCCACCGCTCTGCTTCATGGTGCCATACTGTGCATTGCTCAAACTATAACCCACTGGCATAGGCTGTCTTATTTTTCCTGGTCTTTAAAAGGCAAATCAATTTAGTTTTCAAAGGAGAAATAAGAGGTCATAACAATACATAAATGAAAACTATGGAGATTTAGTAATGGATTATAGAGATCAGTGTCCAATGGAGTCTTCAATAGTACAACAACAGTCACATTAAACAGCAAATGCTATGAGGGTGTCTGACTCCAGATGCAGTGTCTTGAAAGGAAAGCAGTTATACACCTATTTAAAGGAAATCCTTGGCAGATTTACCTGGAAAATCTAAAGTTAAATGACCACTGGAACATAGTATGTATGTTTCATTTTAAAATAAGCAGTGAATGAATGGGGTTTTAAACCAAGTTCAAATAAATTTCAGATGATGTTCCAATTATATCAATGGTCATGTTCCTTTCTGTATTTTCAAAAAAACTCTGGTAGTCATACTACATACCAGTGGTGGTCTCACTAATTCACTTACTATACCAGCTTTAATGGGTTACCCTTAACTCATCAATGTCTAACCACTGATTACAGTGTAGTCACAAAATGCAATAATTTTGCTTTGACCACATAAGAAGCTGAGTTGTTAAATTACTGTAGGTAGTTTTCAGAAATCATCTGACACACCGACACCCTGCTGCTTCCAAGGACACAAACAGCTATTACAGACTAAACTGAACCAATTAACTTAATAAAACCCCAAACTCACACGCTGTACGTTCAAAGTCTTGTTAAATTGATGATTACAGTGGACTGTAACTCTCCGGGAGCAGGGTTGGCTACCCTTGCCGCACTGTATATCAGGGCAACCTCTGCCATAAAAGACTGTATCCATATTCTCATCAACCTCTATCGATTTATTTTGTGCGGGATAAGTGCGTATGCTTACACATACTGTAGTAAATGATGTTTAGTTAACACAATTGAGTTTCTTTTTTGAGAAATTACAGACTATATGTTATCAATCAAAAGCAAGCAGTGCTACCTGTGACCTGGGATGTACTGTTGACTGAAAATATATATGAATAGCTGGTGGAGTAAAGCTGACTGTGGCTGCAGACCTAAGTGACAGGAGTGAACAGCTGTGAATACCTCTTGTCAATCAAAAGCCAGATGGCGTACACATCCCCACCACATCAAAATAAGCATCCTTGAAACACAGTGGAATTGCCTAAATACAGTACCTGAATAGCTTGCTCCCCATTTCATGAAGTCATCTCCTGGATATACGGTGTAAGCAGAAAATATGTACTTTCAAAGATTCAGGAAATGAATGATGTATTTTAAACAGTAAGACAGAACTTTTGCTCTGTACTTCTTTAGTGATTTCTTTTACAGGTGGCGTGCCTTCAGGAGCTAAAATATAAATCCTTACTGTAATGATCTGCAGGAAATAACGGCACCAACAAGCCTAGGTTTGTACAAGCAATGGATACAGCATGTAGAGAGTTAAGACTGGGTGCAAAATGAGAGATTAGTCCCTTTATTATCAGCACTCGTGCAGAGTACCCTCTCCCTCACTTACATATGCAGACCCATGCCCAAGCTTTCATTAACATGAAGCCCATCTTAGGAATAGCCTTTCCTTCTTTTTCAATACCACCAGGGCCTTGCTGAACCCCCATCTCACTAATTCATTAACTGCATTGTAATTTTGAAGAATGCAATTAAAACTCCACTTGATAATTACCCCTGATCCAGCCCCAACCAGTCTCGGTTGATTATGAACGTAATGTTCATTGTGCGTGCGGTTATGAATATTCATTAGCCACCATTGTTTTAAGCCCTTTCTCCTGGCAGTGTCACAAGACTGGGAGGGGGTTGTTACAAAATCCACAATTTTTGCATGAAGATACAGGCTATGTCCTGATTATTGAGGATCGGTTATTTATTTTATCCTGTTTATTCACTAAAGTAGTAAGTTTTCTTCTCAATTCATATATATATACATAACACCCCAGTATTCATTTCATTGTTTCTCCTTTGTTCTGAGATTGTTTTGGTGGTTTTGATGTTCTCTTCTTTCAAAGTCACTGTGCCAGAACAGGGCCCTACTGTAAAATGTTCCAGAATTTTAAAAAAGAGCCTTAGTGCTGTAGCCTTAATGAGCCTACTCATAGTGCCCTCATCCAAGACTACAATGGATGGGATATTTAAAAAAACATAAGTAAGAAAGAATACTAAATACGTATTCACACCCTTCCAAAGATGTCTCATTCTTTTGAATTTTTAATGAAGTGTACGCATTTTTTTAAGGTGAATGTTTTACTTGAAATGTAAAACTGAATGTCAAAACTGAACGCCTTTATTTGTGATTATCTACAGTAAATGTCTCTCAAAACTGCAAAGAGAAATCAGAAACTATAATTTTACAATACTTAAAATATTTTAGAATATTACAAAAGTTACAATAGTCAATGTGTGGTGCACTGTGCCAAAAGAATGCAGGAACAGAAGAAGGAATTTAAGAATGTTGTAGTTGTTTAATAATAATACTTGTTATATATTTATCCATCCATTTTCTAACTGCATTAGTTTAGATTCGTAGGGGAGCTTGAGCCTAACCTGGCAAAAAACGGGTGCAAGGTGTGATACACCCTTAATGAGACTCCAGACCACTGCAGGGCATTGTTATATATTTATTATATTTACTATATATTTCATTGAGCACAGAGGTATTTTAACAAATAAATTAGGTAAAACTTTTATTAGCAAAGATTGCCTGCGTATTTCACAACCACGGAATGTCTGTGATTTAGTGGTTCTTAATGGAAATATTTAATGGGCTCCTGCCAGCTGCAGACAGCCAAAAAACTTGATACACTTAAATTAACAAAGAATTGCCCCTTATTAGAATGACACAGGCTGAGCAGCATTCAATATGTTCCAGAAGTGACATCACACCATTGAAACCTAGACAGTGCGGTGGTGTTCCCCACTATCAGAGAAATAGCATGTACTGTACAAGCTGTACAACTGTGATTGAATCCCTGCAAGAGGCAAGCAGGGCTGCACCCAACACACTTGTATGACATGCTGCGTTGTGCTGTTTTATTGTTTTGTCCTCCGAAGATGGTGTTGGGTTGTATTGTCTAGTCAGTTGTGTACCACTTATTCTAATTTCTTCCCAGGCTTTTCTCACATCCACTCTTAGGCATCTTTAGTGATTTGTAAATAAAGTAGAGTTTCTACCATGAGAAACTCATTGTTGTCGGATGATCTTCATGACTTTGTTATACTGTTGAATGTGCTTGGTGTTGCTGCAAAGTACACAACAATGTTAGCCTGCACAAACAGGGATGTAAGTTAGAAAAATTAGACTAGCCTCAAAAAACACCAGAAATAAGTGAGTGGTGAGGATGAAAACTTTCAGGTTATCAGTGGTATTAAATTAATTTATTTTGGTTGCACATACCTTCAGGACAGAACGTTTTGCTCCTGTAAAGATTTTCATTAAAATATGATTTTCAACAACATTTTTGTAAAATGAGTAAAGTAGATTTTTTTTAAATACAAAAATGTATACTCTTGCCTTTTTGATAAAATAAAGTACATGCAGCAGGACCACAAAACAGAGGGACACCACCCATGACAGACGGATTAACGTGGCATGCAGACCTCCAGGTAACATTCCCGGTAAATGGAGTTTTTAATGACCGGGATGACAGCAACTAATTCCATATAAATACCATAGTAAACCTCTCTCTTGCTCATAGTCACCTTTCTGCATCTTTCCGCCACCCCATCTCCACGTGTGTCGCTTTTCTTGCTTACATTCTCACTTTGCAGGGTCCCAGCCTTTGCCAAACAGGTAAAGCAAAAATGTCTTTGTCATTCTTAAATTCCAACTGGGTATTGTGATTCCTTGTAAATTAGAGATATACAGTAGTAAAACCAAAGGTCATCCAATTGGGATTTATTGCTGGGCATCCAGAAGGATAAAACGGGGGCTAAAATCACGTTCTAGGATTAAGAATGTCAGGGTGTATAATGGTGTATGGGCTGTCAGGGTGTATAACACTGCCCTAGGCTAGGACTGTTAGCCCTTCATTTGCTCCTCTATGGACAGCATGTTTACTCCATTATACTTTTTGGACAATCAGTCTGTATAAACCTATGCACATTTTGCACATATTTTATTGTTTTTACAGTGACTATGATCAGCACATTTTGCACACACCTATGTATTTATTTATTTTTAATTATTCTGTTGTCTTTTGTTTTATAACTATTCTGATGTCTGTTTTGCTTGTCTTGGGCTGGACTGCTGTAACACATCAATTTCCCTACGGGATTAATAAAGTATTATCTATCTATCTAAGCCATGAGAATATACAATATAGTACCCGAGTGCTTAAGTTTAAAAAGGTGGACGCTGCACATTGGTAGTGATGGAGGGGATCCCAATTACCTGTAAAGCGCTTTGAGTGGAGTGTCCAGAAAAGCGCTATATAAGTGTAAGCAATTATTAATTATTATTATTATTAAAATATTGACCTAAACTGGAGTAAGTTACAGGATATATACTGAACTACCAGAAGAAAAGAAACACGGTATCACGGTGTGTGCCTGCTCCTTCAAAGTGTCAATATCCTTATAAAGTAAATGGATCCTTATAACCTAAACATAATCATGAGCCGACGAAAATTGATTTAAAGGAAAGTTGTAACTTAATATACTGTAGGAAAATTGATCTAGGTTAAATCAAATCAAAAAGTTGCTGGAAAATAGGAAAATGAGGCGCAAAGATGTTATAAAAGCACAGGTGCCGAAAGCAAAATAAGTGTTACATACAGTATACGCCGATACACAAAAACAAAAGAAACGCTAGGGGCTCCTAGATCTATTTACCTATGTCAGATATACAATAGATTTCAAACAAATCACAGATATGCAAATGAAGGAATCATGGTAAAGTTTCAGTATATCATATGGTGTGTTACCTTGACTTGTTTTTTTTAAAAACTGCTAATTATTGAAATAAACGGATAGTTACCAAACAAGCTAGATGGTACCGAATGGCTTCCTCTTGTTTGTAACTGTTCTTATGACCACTAGTACATAGCAATTTACTGCAGATTCTGTTGACACTCAGGGAGGTGTAATCCACATCTGTTGCGGAATGTGCCGCCATTCTCCCCCATGCGAGCATGGCTAGCTGGCAAAATGTGAGCAGTGGGAAACTTAACATTTTATAAATGCGTTTATTGCCATTATCATGCTGGTCTCACAGGTCTTGATTCAAAGGGAAAAGAGAAAATCGCTTTGGCACTGCACTCCTTGAAGAGGTGTCATTATTGTCCTAGCACTGTGAAGTGTTGCACTGTCCTTTCTGGATGGGGTGCAGAAATGGAAAGACGTTTGATCCTAGCACCTTGCCTAAGTATCACCAAATGATACATTTGGCCTCAGCGACCACCAAAGGGTTTCTTGAGATGAAGGAGATTATTTTTTCCAAGTATATCATCACACATCCTCCTGTCTATGGTTTGTCTTGAGAAAAACAACCAAGCATGAAGATCATGTTCATGCAGAAAATGGACGACAGTCCTTCTGCCTACATTTGATTTGTTCTTTCTGGAATTTCATGAGCAGTATCCACTGCTTAATAGCTTAATAATGCTTGCTAATGGTACTAATATACAATGGAAATACAAAATACTGCACAAATTGCAGAAATGGGTTACGCAGAAGAAGAAATAAGATTAAACAAGAAGTATGATAATAGCTGAAGAGTTTGGAGTAAAAATGTTTATATAAAATACCGCTATTACAGATAGTCTGAAGGCACAGAGGGGTCCAAGACCGCAGAGAAGGAGTGGGCACAAGGGACAAGAGAATTAGGGAAGGTAACACTAGCATGTTAATACCAGATGAGTAAACGAAGAATGAGACAATATTACAATTTACAGATTGCAATAATAAGATGCCTCTATTTAAATCCATACAATGCAAGCTGAAGATTAGTGCAGGTATACAAAGTAAATTGTAATAGAAAATACTGATCTCTAATCTAGGTGGCATGGTGAAACAGTGGTTAGCATTGCTAAGGGCAAAAAAAAAAGGGCAAAAATTGTATTTTATTTTTTTAGTATATATAAGAAGTTAACTCAAATGCACAGCAGATCAACTACAGTCAACGAATAGTTTATGATACTGTTTGTCTCATTGATAACTTACACTCAAAAACAATACTCCATCACAGATCCACAAATCTTTCTCTTCTGACAGGGGGTATGGCATTGTTGCTTACAAGGGAGTTATTATGTATTGTATTTTTTATTTTACTACTGTTGTTTATTGTGTATATTTTATGCATGTGGGGATATGTAATAATGTAGAAAGAATTAAGCTATTTTTACTGGCCAAGGTTTTCTTCTTTTTAGTAGATTGAACTGAATATTTTGTCCATTTATAAAATGCAATGCGCAATAAAATAAGAGCATTTTACTCTGTAGTCAGAATACCACTGGCCTGTTAAATAATTGTTAAAGAATACAGAAGATTTCCTTGTTTACTTCGCACTCTTCTTTGTCACCCTGTCTTTAGGCAATGCTGCAGAGAATAAGTATAGAGTAGCACATCACAGACATTATGGACTGACACGTCAGCGCCCTCACCTGGTGAAGTTGTTCACAAACTGTGCTCACAGTGATAAACCTGCTTCTGAAAATAAAAATATCGACAAGCAACCTTTCATCAAAGGCATCAATTGCTTTTACAAGACTTGGTATGCCCTGCAGCCATGAAGTCTGATAAACAGGCTGCTGGATACTGTTGCTAATATAGCCATATTAAAAGCTTGACTTATGCAGGTCTTTCACAAGCCCACATGGCTCTCAAGTTGGGTTTTCTGATTCCTTTTCATGTCCAATTTTGCAGATGACTTTCCTTAAAACAGTTTGTTAACAAGGGAAACCTTATACCATTTTCCCTGCTGACTTTCACTGTTCTTCATTATTAAGAAAACTACATTTTATGGTCCCAACTTTTAGGATTATGTTTATTTTTTCAAGATAATAAAATTCACTTGATTTGTATTGCATTGGGTACTACTGTATATATAGTAAGTATGTTCATGAGTACAAATCTTTATGAGAGTGATTTAGAAATGACTTGGAAATTGAAATGAAATTGGAAAAAAAACAGAGTTGCATTCTGCAATATGAAAAGTAAATGATGGATTTACAAACAACATTAGACCAAACAGAAGGAACTGGCAAATGTTAAGAGCTTGAAATTTAATTTGGATTTCACATACCAGACCCCTACTACATTGTTGTGAAGAAAAGGCACATGTGAAATGAACCAACAAAATTATTCTACCAAAATGATGCTCTTCCTGCCTGCCAACTCTGAATTCCTGTCTCTCAGTTCCCATAGCAACACTTCGTCCTCCACTTCCCACAGCAACGCGATACTCTGCCAGCCTTCTCAGATCCCTAGGTCTGGAAACCCATGGAGAGCCTTGGTGCTGAATTGGTTTTCTCTGGAAGTGTGAGAATAATTCAACCAGCAAGTGAATCAGAGAGTGTCTTATATAAGAATGATTACAAAAACAAGAGAAAGCCATTCAGTCTTTTATTGTTGGGTAGTTAGGAGTTAATTGATCCCAGGAACTCTTCCAGCCATTTTTTCAAAGAAACCAGGATGTCAGCTTCAACAACTGCTAGGGCTGGGTAGCTTGTTCCACACTCCCACAACCTTTTGTGTAAAGAAGTGCCTCTCCTGTCCTTTAGTTTCAAATGCACTTTCGCCTAGTTTTCCCTTGTACCCCCTGGTTTGTGTAGAAATTCAGTGGGTTGCTAATGCCTATGAGGATTTTGAATACTAGCAACAAGACAGATCTTCCCCATTCAAGGATGAAAATGTCTTAATGTCATGTCTAGTTTTAGCAAGAGGCCTCACCCAACAAGTCCTGTAAAATGTGGGTCACAACATTTGTACATGAGTATTCATATTAGGTTAAATCTCATAATACACTCACTTCAGAAAAAAAGAACTTGTAGATTGATCGTGTCAAAATAGATTTTCTGAAATATTCTTTTGGTGTTTGTGCACATTATTGTGCTCACATTTGGGGACCTTGGCTCCATGAATAATTCCTAATTTTATTATACTGCCTATTGTTTTACACAGAGGCCGAAGAGCTACCTCTTCTTTTCTGTTCCAGGCTTTCTCTGCTTGCTATTTTAAATTTCTTGGTCTGAAGGATGAATGTGTACACCCGCTAAAACAAGTTTTCAGTTTGAAAATTTGAACATGCTCAAAATTCTAAATTCCTGTTTTTTGTGAGCTACTGAATTTGAGATTGAGTGTAACATACATAACAGAAGAAATTGTAGTGTTTATAAAACAAAGACATTATAACCACTTTCTTTGTTTTCACAGAAATTCTTAGTTTCACATTAAAACTCCACATGCAACCAAGACCAACCGGTAAATGTGTGAATTTTTGGATGATGTTCTTCACTGGAGTAGATCATTAAGGAAATCTTAATGCAAAGTGGAAAAATAGAACTTTTTGCAGAATATAGCTAAAAGGGTGCAGATATTTTATATTTTAAAATAACAGGAAATGCAGTGTATGCACACAATTGTTTCACTGCTTGGTTTTGGAGTTGATTTTTATGTTGTAAAGAGCAATGATAACTTTTTATAGATCTCTTTATCTGGAAGTAAGTGAAAACAGTTACATTTGTCATTTTAAAAGATCACAATGGGAAGTACACAGTCTGAGATAGAGTATGCACTTAAATGCTGGATTATAAGGTACTTAAACTTCTGCCACAGTAAAAGTGACTCAGTGCATGTGCCTCGCAGTTCTCATTAACAATGATTTTGTTACAGCCAAATGCAACATGAGAAATAATAAGCTACTGTATATGATCTCTGGTGACACATTTGCATTCACTGAAAGCCTTGTTGTACCATCTGAACAAAGGAGTGTGAGTGAAAGATATGAAAGATAGAGAAATAGAAAAGAAATGCTCAGCCTGGTGTTTAGTCTTTTCTGTCTCTCTTCTGGCTTCCTGCTTTGTGATTTGTCACACAAGGTGATCCAATGAAAGCGTATCTGAAACAAACCACAGTCAGATTTGGCAAAGGAAACCTTTCATGACCTTAGTTAAATGTCCTAGCACTGCTCAAGCTCAAGTTGACAGAGGCCATACATTTAAGGAGGATGTGGAAATGTATTTCATTAGCTTCAGTCTAATAATAGGAAAAATAAAGAAAATAAATTAAAATTCTACATTTTCTACAATTCTAAAAATGCATACTTTCTGTATATTTTATTGCAATTGATTCATTACAGTAATTGAAGAAAATACCATCTCAATAGTATAGTATTAGTGCTGCATTTCTCCTGTATCTGTCAAATCTGAGGTAATAGGGAGGATGTGCAAGATTACTGGTAAATTGCTTTATAATACCTGAAGAAGGCTCCACAGCCAAAGCGTTGTGGCTCTTTTCCTTTCAGCAGGGAATAAACGTTTCCCTGTTCCTTTGCAGCCTACGCATGTTGACGAAGCTACCTACTTGAAATACTGTACTTAGAACAAGCTATGGACAGATAAATACTGTATATGGATTTGTAGGAATGTGTACTGTCCGTCATAACACCTAATGTAAAGTGGTTCCTTTTAAAAAAAATGTTTTCACATCTGATCTAATACAGGATGGGATAAACTGCCAAATGTAATGCCCATACTGCAGTGGGTCTCTAATGGCACGCAGTGAATCTAGAAGTATAAATCCGTTACCCCTCACGTTTGTGTACAAGTATATACATATGTAAAACTTTTTTAAAAATTAACAGAATTCTAATTCCTAGTCCTGAAATTTTTGATTTTGAAAATATGTGTCACATTAAATTGGTGCTGTACATCTTTTCTCTTCCTCTGAGTGAATGCTGCTCTCATTTATCAACTGTCTAATCACTGTTGCCTGTCACCACTCCCCTTTGTCATTTGATTGGCTCCTTCGCATTCAAATGTCAACAAGCCATGTGCTATTAAAAACCTCTTTCCACGTATTTCTTTTTTGGCATTCCACTTGTATTTTGTACATTTCAAACTCACTGTGGCTGGTAGTACAAACTACCCAACTTCCCAGATATATTATCTGGGAGGTCTGCTTTGTTTATCCAGGACTTTGTTTTCACACCTGTCATTCCTGGTAAATATGATTAATATCCAAGACAGTTATCCCATTGTTCCTTTGTAATAATTATTTAAATTACTGTCATGTGGTTTATTAAATACAACACTGTGTATCAACTTAAGATGAAATGGCACTGCAGACCATATATCTTTTTTGTAATGTCATTGTACGAAGTGAAATGCTTAGGTTGTACTGTACAACACTTTGTACTTCTCCCTTTCAGTACGTTTTCAACGGTTCGTCTTTGAAACCCCTTGTGAATAAAACTTTCCACTGCAAGCAAACAGGATTCTGGACCTTATTGTTGTTTACCTCACAAACCGGCCAGGCTTTTCAGCCATAAGGTTTTGACTGACAGCACAGGAAACCAGAAGCAATTGGGTTCACCAGAACCCTTGCAAGCCTCCTACATTTTTTCAGGTGGATAGTGAGCTGTTGGGACACTATAGTGGGACAGTATTACAAATAAAATAATTATCTACATAGCATTATATAGCAAATTGGCATGTTTTCACATTCTACTTAATTTCTGTAAACACATACAGTACAAAACACACAAAGAGTATAAAATCTGCAATCTGCGCTGCTGGTGTGGATTGGAGCAGTGACTACTTTAATGCTACGCATATTTTGATAGTACATTGTTATTTAATGATCATATGAAAGGTTGGAAGCAAGAGAGAAAAGGCTATTAGGCTCTTTTAGCTCATTTGGTTCCTAGTAGGTCATTGATCGAGAATCTCATCCAGTCTTTTTTTGACAATAGCGCATGGATGTACTGTACTTGTTACACGTTCCCAGTTCTCAGTTTTAAATGAGTCTTAACTCCCTCATGTTCTCAATTCTAAATGCAATTTCCCAATGACGTCATCTGATATATTGTTAGGTGTTTAATTAAACACATTCACAATATTCTCAAGCAGAATAATATAAATAAAAAGGTATACAAATGTCATCATATCACCCAAGCACAAAAGCCCACAACTGCATAAACAACCAGAATTAAAAAAAGATAAAACTCTCCAACCATATTACGACAGTTGAAATGTAATACAGTGTAAACCTCTGGCAACAAAAGTTCTAGATCAGTCAGAAGAATGATTGATGATAGATGATTTGAGGAGTTGGGTGTCTCATTTTCTAACACATAAGGAGCAGATGAATCAGGAAGATGCCACATTTTAACAAGAGGTGTGATTGTGTTGAACTGCCTCCACCCCATCCTCATTACTAATCTGTAATAAAATTAGAAATACATGTAGGCCAGCCCACTTCTATGTAGCAGAGTGGTAAAGTAGTTAGCACTGCTGTCTCACATTGCTGGAGCCCAAGGTTGTTATCTGTCTAGAGTTTGTATATTCATGTGAATTTTCTCTGGGGAAAATTAAAGTGAGTGTGTCTATGTGTGTTCTATGATGGACTGGCATCCCACCCAGGATGTATCCTGCCATGTTCCTGTTATTTGCTGGGATGGGCTCTGGCTCTCTATGACATTATGTTAGATAAAGTGATTAGAAAATAAAAGAATGAAAAGACAATTCACTTCCTGTTCCCATCTGAGGTTTACTCATTAAATTTTGGCGTTATCTAAACCTTATATCAATTCTGTGCATTTTACCATCACCTCGTAACAAAATATTGCAACAAATTACCAAACCTTTTGCATTACCTCCATAGAAAAACATAGTATACATTGCAATGTAAATGCCAATAAGGCACTGTGCAGAGATTGCCGCAACAGTTAAAAGAGATTCTTGATTTTTTGTTTCAAGCCTCAGGAACCAACTAAAAAGGAAACTTTTGTCTCAGTACGATCCAGAGGGGTCACAGAATTTTAATCAGATGAGAGATAAATAAGAGTCTTTGAAATGGTGCTAGAGTCTCATTTGAAACGAAGGGCCTGAGGCTGGAATTCTTTTCAAAGTGGGAAGGATTGCAGTGGCTCTAAGGCTGGTCTGTTGGGTTGCCCGCACCTGTGAAAGGGCAGGGGCCGAGAGCTGAGTGCTGGTGCGTTCAGCTGACAGACCGCGAGTCACTTCAAAGGCGCTTGCATGCTGTTGCCACCAGCCTGGCTTTTTGCACGGTCTCTAGTCTCAACTCCTGCTAGTGGAGCGTTGTCTTACTGATTGTGCTGGGTTCACCCAGCCGTGATTCCTCACGCCCATTGTTTTCCTTCCAGAGCTCTGTCTTGCGCTGTGCTTCACCCCTTTGGCGTCACGACTTCGGAACTCACCCAGTTTATCACCCCAGTGTAAATTCTTTGAAGCAATGCTCTAAACAACACGACTCATTTTAAAGGGCAAATGTTTGCTGCTATTTCAACAGTTCTTTTTTTGTTCTCCAAAATAAATGCATTTTGGATTCTTAATTAATTGTCTATGGAAAAAGAAGTAACTTTTAAGTAAGTAATGTCTTTAAATATTTGACTGCTATTTAGCAATTTTTGCTCTCTTTAACCCTTAGGCAGCTATTTCTTCTCTCCACTTTTAAATTCAATTCTTTCTTTTAGATTTTTAGGCAATGTGTATTATTCAAGATTGGGTTTCAAACTTAGCCATCATTTTTATTTGGAATGCTAACTTATTCTGCAGTGATTTCCCAGAAACAAAGATGAAGATTTCACTGTGAATGAAATATTGTCACCACTGTTGGGCTCTGACAGACCACTGGAATGGTGTCATGGTGTTCCGAGTTCTGTTTTGAAAGCAGGGAATCCCAGGATAGAAAAAAAAAGACAGGAAAAAGCAAACATCATTGTTACACAACTAACCAAATAGTCAATCAACCAATCTATTACATTTATATAGAACAACAGCCTGTTACATAACATTTTACAGGTTTTAATTGTAGTTAACAATATGCGAATAGATATGCTGATGTATGGGCACAGAAGAGAAGAAAACAAAAACTCCCAGTGGGAAAAAAAGAAACCTCTGGGGTTCCCACACCCAGTGGTTGCCCTACCTCCAGGCAATGTGTTAGTGATGCAGTACTCCTGAAAGATCATGAATAGTCTCTGCAGATCTAAGGGCTGGGATTCTGTGGTCTTGGTCCTATCCCCAGGGTTACCCAAGTGAAGTGGTAGAGGTTTTCTAGGTCTGCCATTCTGGGTCTACCAGGTTCTGAGGTCACACGTCGTATGCTTGGTGTCAGATCCCGGTGCCAGGATGATAAAGATATACAGCATATGAGGAAAATTCATACAGTACTGTATAGTGTATAGTAGACGGTACTGAAATTGATTTCATTAGTAGACCAACAGGTTTATCACTTTAGTTTTGTTTTACAAAGACAAGCTAGACTTTCTCCCAGAAAAGATTTTAAATGCCAATTGCTGGCTCTGTGTAGATGCCGTTTTTCAGCTGTGGCCACAGAGGACATCATGTTACTGATTTAAAGGGGCTCTTTTTAATCATGACAAGCGGATCTCTTCTTACAAAACTCCTGCAATTTACTTGTCTTTCAGGCTCTGATAATGAAAACCTTACCACAGTGTTGACATCTATTGCCACACAAGAACAAACAATTAAGCTCAATTATGCTGCTTTAATTCTGTGCTTTTGAAAACATCTTGATTTCTTGTTGCACAGTATTTTAACCCTTCATGTATCCATTAGTCTATGTGTAAAGTAATTTTCAGTGTAAATGTTTTATAATTTAGTAAATGTGAAGCGTTTCTGTTTAAGAAAAACACTGTTCTGCTATTTGCAGGTATTTTTTAGTTTATGTATTTATAATCTAGCAAAATAATTGATTATAAAATAAAATCAGGCATTTGGTTATTATTTTTAAATAATATCATGCTGTTAATCTGTAATGGACCTTGGTTATTGACAGTTAAATGTTGGTCCATTTATTAACACATTTCATTAACGAACAATTTATGAATGCCATTTGCAACCCATAATCTAAGATTTAGCAACATTTTAAATACGTTTTAAGTATTGCTTTTCCAATTCCTCTATGCTTAGTGGATAAAAAAGGCCAATAATAAATCTGATTCAACTTAAAAATATTGTAGCATGAAGAGGTTTTGAAAAATTGAACTTAGAGGTTTAATTAATGTGGTGTTGCTCTCCTGTGAGCTAAAAAAAGCTTAAAGCTAGAAACTAAGGAAGAAATGTGTCTTGTATGGTAGAGAAAATCCAGACGTGTTGTGTGAAACATGCTACTGTACATACAAAATGCTTTTTTCTTTCATTTCCCTGGTTTCATAAACAGGTCTTTATTGTATATTTATATAAAAGATATAAATAGTTAAATCACCTGAATCATCAAATCAAAACTTGAAACGCTCCTGCCATGCAATGAATTGTAGATCTGGCACATGGGACCTTTAGCTAGTTCTTTTCGCAACTCACACAGCGTTCCCTTCATCGTGGCTTCACTACAGAGCTGTATTAAATCCTCTCTGCTGCCTTGAGCAGTGGAGAGGTCTACCCTCCAATATTCATCTGAAGCCCATAATTAGGAATGTGTATTCTATGCACACTTGGAGTGGTGAGCCAGCCTTGTTTAGAAAAACATTCACATAGCGTTACATAAACACAAATTCATAAGGACTTACGAATTCAAAATAAAAAAAACACACATATACAAGATTCTCAGATGCTATCGTTTATGTTAATAAGGTCCTTCTTCTCCATAGGAACAATAAGTTCCTATAACTGAAAAACTGATAAGTCTTGAATTTATCCCACAATATGTTATGAACTGATAGTTATTGTTCAATATATGAACAATATGTTGTTTTCAATAACTCATTTTCCACAGCTTTTCTATAAATACAGCACCATTTCAACCCCAATTAAAATCATGTTTTGATTAATTACAATTATTGAATATTTCAAATAAACTCTTTTATTTAGAACTCTAACCATCAAATTAAACATTATCATAGTGTAGACGGAGAGTTTCATTATCATACTGGAGACGGAATGTTTTCAAAACCTGCAGAAGATATAAAAAGTGAAATGTACTGCGCTAATTGTCCTTTGACAAAAATTACTGCTCTCAGTCAATTTAGACAGCAACAAGTAAAGGTTTATCCCATGCTGAAAAGAGAAGAGAAGAAACACAATGTTTTGGCTGTGGAGCCTTCTTCAGGTGTGAGAGAGAGGAAAATTGACAGTAGATAAAGCATGGATGAACAAAAGCCATTAGTGAAGAGGAGGAAGGGGCAGGAGAATAGCAGAGTGGACATTCAGGTGGTGCGAAGTCGAGAGAGGTGAAGAGAGGTGTGAAGGTAAAACCTGCAAATCAACAGAGAGGATTAGAAGGAAATGAGTCTGTCATTGAGAGAAGGAGGAAGGTGTGATACTAGTTTCAGGACAATTTTGTTTTCAGATGTCTTTCTGCAATAGGAGTAAAGAAACCCCTCTTTGGGAAATGCAGATGGAGAGGTCAGTATGATCGTGGCCGTTAAAGGTGAAATGGGAATCTGTGCTCTTTGTTCCCTGAAACAGTCTCCCAGTCTCCTTTCTGTTTCCCCAATGTAGATAGCTGGGAATGTCTGCAAGAGATACAGTAAATGGAGTTGCTGGAGGTACAAGATGTCATTTGAGTGATCCAGAATTGTCCAGAGGGGCCTTGAATGAGTGTGGTATCAGATATATATTTACAGGTGATGCTGTGGGGGAAAGTGCCTGGTGTGGATGGTTGCTTCATATATTATTTCCCACATTTCTATACAGTGAAAAAAATAAAGATATACACAGCACCCCAACATACAATATTAGAAAAAGGCTATCCAAAAATAAACTACTGTACAACCTTTGATGCAATTATCTGGCATACTGTAATAACTGAAAATGTGTTGTCCCCTTCTGTGCTAGGCACCAGATAATTCTTGATTTACAGTATAGCCATCAGGACAAGATTAAACATAACTTTGGAAGTAATACTTTTTTAAAGTACTTTGACAGACACATACAGTGTTATCTAAAAGGTTAAAAATCAGTTCAATCGCCATTCAAACCTTCATCATGGATGGGTGGTCCTTTAATTTTAAATGTGTTCTTATTTTTGCTTCCAATTACATTAAAGGCTCTTAATGCATTTGTAGCAAGATCCAAGATTAATTTTCTCTCATTTAGATTAGGAAGAAGATTCCAGGGTGTTTCAACACAAACTTTAAAGAAAAAGAGAAAGTTATCCGATTCATCATCACTTGATCGAGAGCTAATCTCTGGTGTTGGCATTCTAATTTTCAGGAGGGAGGGAATGCACAGGATGCCTTAGATGTGTTGCTTTCACTGAGATTCAGAACTAACATCAGCACTTTGGGAGCATGCCAGAGGCTGGTGGCAGGAGAAAAAAAAGATTGTTTCAATTTCTAAAGATTTTGTTTTTTGAACTCCCGCATTAAACACTCTCAATCAGAGTCAATGATTTGGTCTTCCCATTATGCTCATATTGATGGCACATGAACTGCTTGTTCAATAATGTATTAAAGGCTGTGCTGCATATTTAACTCTGTATTTTTCACCAAGAGTGTTGAAGTTACATACAATCTTACAACTAAGTAATATGCTGGTCTTTTTTTAAAGCAGATAGGATAGTCTACTGTAGTCTTAATGTTGCAGGTGCCACTAAGTTGTTTCTGTCAGTAATAGAATAAAAAAAAACAAAAGTACCTTATTTTTTAACATCTAAAATTTGAATGGAACCTTGTAGCTACAATTGCAGCTACCACTTGTTTTCTTAATTCTGCCTAAAAGCATTATGAGTTGCAGTTTGTTACATAATATGCAGTAGATCCCAGACAAAGTGAAATTAATGAAATATATGTTTTACAGCATCACATTAATTGTGGAAAAGAGAGCAGTTTTTAACATACGAATCATGTTCACGCTGTTGAATGCAGGAAATGATAATTGGGTTAAGCAGGCAACAGACAATAGTTTGTGGATATTGGTTGGTAAAACCTGGGTGGAACTATATAATAGGATAAGCAGGACAGGACACAAGAGAGTGGATGTTGTACACAGCCAGTGACTCACTGACACTGTGAGGTACTGCAGCAGTGCTGTTCCTAGGCTGGCTCTGTACAGCCTGAGATAAAAGCTCTGAGAAGACAAGAAAGGTTACAAACGAAAGGCTATTTACCCCGTCTACATCGTTTGGTTGCTATTAGTTATTTGATCTGAGGCTCTTATCCAGCTGCTTTCTGAAAGGAGCCAGGATATAAGTTACATTAACACGGCTGGGTAGTGTGTTCCAGACTCCCATACCCTTTGAGTAAAGACGTTCCTCTTGTTCTCAGTTTTAAATGCCCTTTTTTTCCTTTCTGCTTGTGTTCTGTGTTTCACAACATTACACCACATCAACCAACCAAAGCAAAGTTTTATGCAGTAGAGGTACATTATACTTAACCCCTGGACCCTATAACTTAGACCTGGACTCAATTTTGGAAATCCAGAAAATAGGAAATTTGCATTCACTATCAATGAGGACACTGAACATTAAGAGTTAAAAAAAACTGTGACATATTTTTAAGCGTGTTGAATGTACAAAGTCACACTCCAAAATTGTTTGTTTTCAAAAAAGACAAAGAAAACCTAGGAGTTGACAATCAGAGCAATGAAGAAACTTTGCCATTTTGCACTATACTGCTTAAAACCACTCAAAATAGAACAGACAGTAGAAGATGACATTTGCATAATGATCTCTTTAAAGGAAATATATTGAAATTAATTCATTTGTATTTTCTGCAGTATTTCCCAAATGTAATGTGTGGCCCCTGAACAGGCTGAGCACATTTTATAGTAGGGTTGTCATATTCCTCTTAAAGTGTTTAGAGAATATTCAGATTCATCTATAATAGCTTAGATGCCATAAGCTCACAGCTCACTTATGAATGGGTACACTTGAATGGATCCTGGAAACAAACATAAAGACATCAAACATGTTGGAATTGATCGCAGTCTCTATTCAGTCAAAAAATCCAGCATATATTGGGAATTTATCCATCTATCCATCCATTTTCTAACTCCTTCCTTCTGTTGTGAGTTGCAGTGGTAACAGGCTGATCAGGGCAGACCAGGCTTCTTTTTCTCCCAGGACTCCCAGGAACTCCAAAGCCATCTGAGAGATACAAGTTCTACATGTTCACATTGGGTGTGTCCCCAGTTGTCACAATTATAGTCCCTCCTCCTTAAGGGTGCTCCAGCCCTTTCACTTTAGACTTAATTCGGTGCACCTGATCCCTTTTCCCAGCCCACCTTAAAAGCCAGGCGCTGATGCTCATCCTGGCTCTGCATCTGGTTTCCGCACTGTGCGAGTCCGGGACCTGGAAGCGCCTGGTCCCGTTAAGGTTTTAATCTCTGTTCCCGTTCCTTGTCCGCCGGTTCCGACCCGGTTCATGGTTTTAATTCCTTGTTTGGATGGATCACCTGGCAATGGACTTATTCTTGTGTTTTGGATTCCCTCTATGGATTGTTTTTGGATTATTTGCCTCGGCCACACCTTCCCCGTGCACCAGCGCACTTTGGACACGCCCCCCTGTTTTCAGTCCTGCATGACCTTTTCCTAGTGTTTCCCCACTTGTGTCGTCCGCATAGGGTCCGGAAAGAACTGTTCGTTACACCAATGGATTGCCCCAAACAGATGCCTGAACCACCTGAACTGGCTTCTCTCTATCCAGAGGAGCAGTAACTCTACTCTTTAAGGTCCTCCTGGATTGCCAAGCTTCTCACAGAGAATAGGTCCAGCAGCCCTACGGATAAACCTAATTTCTACCGATTGTACCTGTAATCTCATTCTTTCTGTCACTACTCAAAGCTCCCAAAGCTCTAGGTGAGGATGGGTACATAGATTGACTGGAAATCCAAGAGCTTTGTATGAAAAAGACATTCTGGTCAATCTCACTGTGGGAATTAACATTAAATTCAAAATTAAAACTGAGTACATACTGTAAATAGTAATCAAGTGGGAATCAGTTATTATTATTATTATTATTATTATTATTATTATTATTATTATTATTATTATTATTATTGTTATTATTATTATTGTTATTATTATTTCTTTTTGCCTGCAGTTATGAAGTTTTTGGATGTGTTGCAAATTACACTTTAATCATGGTTGTTATATACCCTGCATTTTAACACTGTATCCCTTCAGAAATCAACCTGATGAAATCCTTGGATCAATTTGCTCCTCAAAACCCAATGAGCAAACTTTCACATGTTCGTATTATCAGAAAGAAATGTAAACAGTTAGGCTTTTATTAAAAATAATTAAGAATGAGTATTGTTTTTAATCTTTCAGGTTAATGATGATCTATCAATACTGTGGTATACCATATTATTAAGAGTTTAGAAAAGAATATTAGAACTCCTAATTCAAAGTGTTACAATTATTATTATAACAAAAACTAAAAATCAGAGCACACCCTAAGCATGTCAAGCATTTTGTTTACATTGGCTCAGTAGGACTTTAACTTACACACTATTATTCAAAGATATTCTGCAACATAGTGAGATAAATATGCCCTATCGGGTTAATAAAAAAAGAGTCAAAGCCTAATATTTTTAGTTTCTTTCTTCAGCATTCATCTGAAGACTGAAAAACAGCAAAAAGGCTCTGTTCAGTTTCCAGTTTTTTCAACATACCAATACATGCAAGTTACAAAAATACAGTGTGTCTGCTACACAACTTGTGTTTACAGTACCAAATCCAGCAATGCTTTGATTTAAGTGTGTCAAAGCATAAAAGAAGAAAAACAACAACCAGAAAAACAAAAGGCTCTGTTGGCTTCCTAATCATATAATTTCCCTGCGTGTCTTTGCCAGAGCAAAAGGATTAATTAGAGTGGAAGTGAAGGCAGTGCTACCTCCAGCTCTGAAGACGTTTTACGGTCACAGGGCTGCATAGAGGAGAGAGGAACCGAGCGATTCTGATTTAAACAGATATCATCTCTGGTTTGCAGAAAGCAAGCCTTCTCTTATTTCATCCTCTGACATTCATGTTCTTGTAATTACCTTCCCCTTTTTCCCTTCTCCTGAAGACAAATGTTTTCTCTAATTAATGCCGAGCTGGAGTCTGATCAGAGCTGGCAATCTGTCATGTCGTCATGAAGAATTTGTCCCTGTGGCTGTATTGCAGTTTCTTCACTACTTTAATAGCTTCTCCACCCTTCATCTCACAATGTTACACATCCCACAAGCCTGACTCCCAAGCGCATCATTTATCTTTGATAGAAATAATAATAAAACTATTATTATAAATACTAGATACATCTACATAGTTACTTACATGCACATTTTAATTATATTTTGAAGGAAGAACTGTATAACATGCCAAACAAATCTATATACAGTAATTAGGGGATTCAAGCTGAAGGATAGTAACTATGAAAAATAAAATAAAAAACTTTTCATTAAAAACCAGTGAAGTATGTTTAAGACTGCAAATGATGCAACAGTACCTTAAAATCATTACCAGTACACAATTAACTACCATGTAATTTTTGAATTAATGCTAACTTTCAGTTTACTGTCATAAGATATGATGCCCTTAGAACTGTATAATTTCATTTGTTAGGTAGAATGCGTAATGTGCAATATCATGTCATGTACTGAAAAAACAGACAGCAAAGATTCATATTTACTGTTGGATGATTTGCACTAAATAATTGTCTGGGAAATGTTGACAAAGTGGATGAAGTACGTTCCTGACCAAACGTTGGGATTAGGAGGTGTTCATTGATAATCAGTCCATCTCTTTATTGGCTGAAATGCATTAGTGAGGAAGTATGTAAATAATGTTAAATTGAAAAACAAAAACAACAACAATAAAAACAAAACATTCCACTGGGTATTTTTGATCTCTAGTGTAAGATTACCCTTTTCTGTATTTAATTTTTCCTTTTCCCTATGTATATTAATTTAACCTAAAAGGTTTTTTTAAAAAAACAAAACAAAAGAGATACTAAGCTGTGTCTCAGGATGACTATAAACAGTGCTTGTGTACTTTACAAGTTATGGGCACATTGAGCTTAGCCTAGGCAGTCCCACCTGCTCTGAATCTACTTGCTCATGTCATTCTCCAGCCTGTGATGATAACAGCAAAAGAAAATGTCATTGTAGAGCTGAATGCTGTGAACCCCATTATCAATGCACTCCTATCTGTAGACATACTGTGCTTCTGTTTTCACGGTATGTTTTTCTATACAACATTGCTGACTGAAGAAGAGAAGACATTTTAAAAATTGTATTTTAGAGTTACATATTTTGCAAATAACCTCTTTTTTTCCAGTTGTGAACAAACTAATATATGCTGCATATAATCTGTGCCAGTTTGGAATTGCCAAATCGTTTTCCAGTGATAACCCCTGTATGTGACAATGCTCTGTCACATGCTTACAGTATGTGTCAAGCCATTTTTTGTTTAATATGTTATATGCTCCACTTGTCTTACTGAACAATTAGCATTAATTGGAAGTGTTGTTTATTTGTTCTTGGCATCACAGCTTTCAGCAGGTCCAAGGAGTTGCTGTTGTGCTGAAAGCTGAAGAACTGTTGTCAAAGTACATAAACATAATCATTATCATCCTCCAATGTGAGTCCACTGAAGGACTAGGTCAAAATGTGACCAGCGTCTAAGCTATAGAGTTAAAGCCTGAATTGCCCAGTCAGATCAGTGAACACTTCTACTGGGTGAGCCTCTCAGGAGCCACATGAAGTATTTTCTTTACATGATTTAATTACTAAAACAACTAATAATTATCCCTTTTCAGGGAACAGCATGAATCCTAAAATCTGTCAAAAGTCCACAGTTTTCAAAATTTAAAACTTTACTTTAAATGTTACTTTAACTGTGACACTTCTTAGCACAGACATACAGTACATTGATTTATTTGAATTAACTTTCTCTGCGTTGCAGGAAATATGCATAGAACCATTTTCCTGCTTTACTAATTCGATCTGGCACTTTCGGCACATAATTTGCTGATGTCCCAGCTGTAATGTAGATTCATTTTTTATTCAATGCCACTACAGTAGATGGCACAGTGGTTAGGACTTCTCCCTCCCAGTGCTGTGGCCCAGGGTTGAAACCCTGGGGTCCTACTGTACCTGTGTTGAGTTTGTATGGTCTCCCCCAGGTGCTCCGGTTTCTACAGTCCACAGACACACCGGTAGGCTAGTGTTTGGCTTTTGGGAAAATTGGCCCTGGTGAGAGTAAGTGCATGCTTGTCTCTGTGTGCTTCCCCTCCAAGGTGTATCCCACCTTCTGCCTATTGCTTGCCAAGATAGGCTCCAGATTCCCTGTGAACCTCTATTGGATAGAATGTTTAGAAAATGGATGAATAAATGGACAGATAGATTTTGTCTGTAAAGCATTCCCAATTTCCTGGCGCATGTTACTGTCATCAGTTCAAATCCAGCAATTAATGAAAACATCTTAACAACCTGTGGTAACACCAGCAAAAAGATTATCTGAAAGTTGAATCTGGCACAGGGTGATAAAGAGCATAAAATAATCTCTTTACCAATGGTTAAGTCACCTTGCAGTTGTTATTAACTCCCCTCCCCTGTGCTCCCACCTATGTCTCTTCAATCTTTGGACAAACTCTTTTGTACTGTAATTTTGTAAGTGTCATGGGGTAGAATCCATGCAAAGAAGATAATTACATTAAGCACTTACTGTTTAATTAAATTTACACACTGGAATGCAATTAATAGAACAATGCATCTGAAATACCTGATGGTGACATCATCAAAGGGGAATTCCTTCAGATTACAATGTTCCTCATTTTTTACCATTTAATTCTCCTCAATGATGATGAACTGCAGGATATTCATAATTCCACACTTTAAGACCCGAAGAAAATTGACAGAATCCCTTCTTGTGTATCAAGGCTTCTTTAGATCCTCATGGCTAATTGATCCTATAAATTAATCAGAGCAGTTCCCAAGAGGTCAAGATGAGTCAGGATCACTCCCAGTTAATCTGCAGTGATGATGCATCAGCAGAGGGAATGCCAATCTAATTATATTAATGGCATTGCATAAGAGGTCAAAAGAATGTGAAGCAATCCCATACTGTATACAGCTATTTGGTCACAGGCAAAGTCTCTTTGGATCCACAAGTTTCTTTTACAGAGGGTGGCTTTTGTAAGTCAAACCATACAAAAAAGAAGAGCCATTTAAACTCTAAATTATGAATGCTAGCTCTGTCTTTCCCTTAGTGTATTGACAAAAGTAGTACAAGACAAAAAAGGCTTATGAGAAAGTGTTGTGATGCCCCTCTCATGTTCCTCATGGTATGCATGAACTGTGTGATCTGTAATAAAATAAACACACACACGCATTTCTGTTTCTTAAAATGCTGGGAGCTACTTTCAAAGGAGATCCTCTAGAGGAAAATGCTTTGTCGTTACTGCTCTCACATGTTTTTATTCTTACAACAAATTTATTTTGAAGGCTGGTGGGACCCCTAGTTGGCTTGTTGTTTGTTCTTTTCTGCTAATTTATTTCATTAATTATTCTGACTGTTTTGTGTTAGAATATATAATAACGAAAGAATTTGTGTGTTCTTCAAATGTAAATGTTATGCAAATATCCACAAGTTTAATATATACAGTATCTTGCTTAGCCTGGTCAAGATGAAATCATCATTATAAAACAATTCATATCAACATTCCAAAATACATGCTGCAGTATAAACAGATATTTCCCTTTAGAATAATTAGGCTGCAGTGATTCAGATGTTTGTTTTTACTTAAATAGTTGGAAAATTATTATTCTGACATACTTTAAAAATACATTTTTGATCTTAGAAAACACACTTTAAAAAATACTGCTTAGTTACTTCAGAAGGTGGCTGTTCAAATACAGGAATATAGAATATACTGTATGATAAAAATAATTCCTTGGATTTATATAGCAGCATTTTATCCCAAAGGATCTTAAGCACTTTTCATATAATGCATATAATGAGGACCCATTTCATCAGCCACTGAAGTGCGACACCCACTTGGTTGACACATGACAATCATTAAATGCTACACATTTCTCCCACAGGTGAGAAATTGAATTAAGAGTATAAAGCAGGAAAGCTAGACTATATAAGAATAGAGTAGATTTTTAGTGAAGACACTGGGGTTAACACCTCTACTCTTTCAAACAGTGGCGTGGTAACTTCAATACACAAGTAGTCAAGACATTGGTTGAAGAGCGCATCTGACAGATGACAATACGCACTTTCTTCATTATGGGCCACTCATTTGTGGTCAGTTCTGGTCCAAGAGGAAGAGTACCACCTATTGACTCACCAGTACCATTTACAACAGCAATCTACCACTTGCCATCAGCAATGTTTTCCTTGCACTATCTTAATATTTGCAATCCTACATGTACAGTGTCACCTCTTAATTGTGACCCCTGGTCCATTGCATTGGAACAACAGTAGTAATGGATACAACTTTGATGTTATGGTTTAATAAGATTTTTAGAAGGTGTTTGATAATAATAACATCTCTGTTATTTACAGGGAATGGACAGAGAAGTTGTTTTATTCAACAAAATACTAAAATACAACAAAATACGGTTTTTAGAGACTCTTTCATAGTTGCATAGTCTAGCAGCAAATGGCAGGATGTGAACAGTCTTTTCTTTTGCTTAAATAGGTAGACGGAACTCAAAGCAATTTGTTACGGTTTAACAGCAACCTGGCTGAGGACAAGGAGATGTGAAATGGAGATACATTTTGTGAGAGCACAGGGGGGCTTTGTCTTTGAGACATTTAGTTTAGATGGAATGCTGGGACTATTAACCGTTCTATTCTTTCAATGAATATAAATGAGATTTGATCTTTTGTGTGTGTGTTTGAAGCCAACAGACAAGACCTGACATCTGTAAAGTCTGCTAATCTGAATTTATCCAGCATCTGTCCATATCTATCTTTGTCTCTCATCTATAAATATATAAATACTTTATGACTATAGACTCATGGCTATAGCATTTTGTCATTTGAACTCTTTTTCAAAACAGTGATGCCTAAAACATTAGATTATACTTCAGGAAAACTGCTGTTGCAAGAATACTAGCTTTTTATATGGTGATAGAAAATCAGGAGGTGCATGCTTCGTAATGCAAAGATATTGTTACAAACTCGGGGAGGGCTGGAAGTCAAATAAAACAAACCTGAATACCTGAATGGTGGGTGTTGTTTGAGGCACATGAGTTCTTTATTCTTTGGTACAGCTCTTGCAACAGAGTGATAATTTCAGAGTCAAAGCTTGATAGACAGATATTCATTAAAAGAAAATTAGCATCAACTAAAGGGCACACAAAATTACACAAGATACAACATTCAATTTACCACTACATGCATTTACCACAAACTATGCATTTTGAAGGCCTGCATTCTACAGACCCAGAAACACAACATATTATCCCTAAATTCCTGTGCAATGGCCTTACAGGGCAACGAGAAAAAAATAAATAAAAGAATATGACAGTGCACAACATCTCCTTTCCTTCAACCAGGATACCAAAAAGCAGATGGCAATCTATCTCCCTTCTCTAAAAACGCATCACCTCACCAGATAGAAGAGAATGTCTTTAGCCGTTGTTCCCTGATTGTCTCTTTAGGCCTTGATTAGTGAAGCAAGATGTGAACTGCAAACATTAGACTTTGATACCACTGGCAGTAACAATTTGTTATCAGTGAGGATGCCTGGGCCCAAAATCTAACCTATGCCCACCCGGAAAGTGTAGCCAGTAGCTTAATATATTGCTTTCACATAATGTAAGGTGAAAGAGAGCATCCTGCTGGCTATTGTATATACAGCAATTGTGATCATGAAAAATAAATTTGAAAAAACAATCTTAGCATTAGGATAAGGTATTATAAACACCTAATGGGACATAAAAAAGGAACACTGTAATGAGTACTAAGCATAATCCTCCAAAGATTTTTGCAGTATGACAGTGGCACAAAAGCCAATAAGATAGTAGCAGAATTGCTGTTGAAAATATGCACTAAATGGATTACGTTTTAAATTAATAATTTATAAAGCTGGTTAATAAAGATATACCTGTTACAGATACCTCCACCACTGAAGATTTTTAGAGATTTGTTGATAAATGAACTAATGCCCAAGGACTGACAAATAAATTCCCACATTAAACATTCCCACAATAAAACTGAATATGAAATTGTCATACCTTGTCGTACAAAAATCGTGATTGTCTTGTGTGCAGTAGGTCACCTTCGATAAAGTTATCTTGAAATAAATAAAGCCTAATGGAAAATAAAATAACCAATTTATCCTTGGCACTCTGTTGTTACACTGCTAACAAAATGTGCATTGAGAAAGACAGAAGGTAAAACACCTTCCTGTCTGTATTGTATTAAAAGTGTATTGAAATTGTATCTCAGTTAAGAGAATTCAGAGAAGCAAAACATCAACTGTTGAATGTTTTTGAGCCCCTTTTTTAGTCCTAAGCACTTATTTCTCTTGGAATGTCACTGTATAAACGCAGTGATGGCCATTCCTTGCAATATCATTATTTGTAACATCTTTAAATACAAAACAGATTTTCGTGTAAAACACCACTCTGCCTCCAAACTATTTCTTACAAGCACAAGTGACACTTTTAAAATGTCTTTAAACTAAGAAATGTGTGCAAGTGTCAATCTGTAAGGACTATAAACACATATACAGAGAACATAAGAGTATGGATTGTGATACACAAGGTCATTGCACCTAGGCAGTTTCCTCCCTGTTTTGTAATAACTTAAGGTCACAGAGGGTGCCACATATCTCAGCTGTGGCTTGGCAGCAACAAATGTGCATCTGTAACTTTGATATATGGAGTCCTTCTCTGGCTGCTTCCAAAATACCCTTGACAGAAGATTCATGGCTTTTTTGCTACTCCGTCTTTTACCTTGTCCCATAATTGATGTTGGTAATTGGCTGCATATGATTAATAATTTGCAAGTCTAATAAAGAGTGCATGTCAGACAAGAATGTTCCAGCACACAAATTAATCTTTTTTAAACTAAAAAGTCCAGCTCTCCTCCACATTTCTAAGGAGGTTTTTTTTGTACCAGAAGTGCTATGCCATTTGTTTTTATCGTAGCTAAGTGTAGTGAAAATAATCCAGCCAATGTCCAATTTTGCAGAAGCAGATTAATCCCATTGTCCTAGATTTGATTGATTTTATAGCATATTTGATGAGAGTTGCAATTGATCTGCATCTTAATCTCATGCAACAATTTATTTCTTATTTGTATTTATTTTATACTTTATGTTGGCTGCTTTTCTATCTAACCCGTTTAAGACTTTACTGTAATTTGGTTTGTATTCTAATAGCACTTCTTTTGAGTTATGAATTAATAATAAATGGCTTTTAAAGGCACATGGAAGAATGAATTGCTTCTACCTATCATTAATGTAAACATATTTTAGAATGTAGTTATATTTGACAGCATTTGAATGAACCACATGAAGGTGACAATTCATTCCATGGTATATTAACTCTAAACTATGTAAAACCGCATTCTTGAAATATACAAAAATGCTTATTGAAAAAAAACTACACTACAATTTTACTTTCTGTATATTGCTGATTGCTTTGTCTGTTTACTATAGAAAATGGACAACTGCACAGTGAGTGCTTTAAGTTTCTACAGTACTTGGCTACAATGCAGTCCATACTAGATTAGCAGAAGACATTAATTTAATCCCCCTCATAAGTGAGATAGCTTGTGTAGGATTTTGTAATGTAAAGCAAATGTCTGTCCATGTCCTCATTCTTTTGTGGCTACAACAGAGCTATGTACAATAACCTTTCCCAATGAAGCTCAAAATCTTTCTGCACCGTGGTAATTACTACAGAGTAATTACCAGGAGATAAATAGCCTCTATGAAAAAAAAAGAAAAATGATGTCATTTACCATAGTTAATGTAAAGTAGATACTTTTACATTTCCCTATGATGCAGGCTTTCCACTGTTATCTTTTAATGCTGGTACTATGAGTGAATGGGCCAAGTTATTCATTTCCTGCTTTGCACTGTCCGGAACTTGACATTTTGTTACTCAGGATATTCTTTTAGGGAATAGGAAACACTCAGAAAAAAATGGGCACACTAAATCATTTGGTTTCCACGCCTTTTGAGTAGCTGATGGTTCTCACTCCACTTCTCAGCTCCACTATTGCCCTGATAAAAGTGCCACTTGCAAAATATGCTATCAAGGTCTTCGAAAACAACCTTCCTGAATTTGTTGGACTGTCATGGAATGAGAGCCTCCCTGTCTCAAGGGAGGTTCACCTTTCTGAACTTTGTTCGTGGTGGGGACTGTTCTATCAGACATTTCTGGGTCTAATGATGGTGCAGCAGCAAGCCTATGAATATAGCTAGAATTAAGTGCTCAGAGCGGAAGATACAGTTCTGGCTCTACCTAACTGATGAGACTAATAAGCAGGGTGTGGGCTCTCCAATGCCTAAAACCAGGCCTCCATGAATTGGGCTCCTCATGACACCTCCAGTGAATAAGTGCATAAATTGGCCTCTCTCCAAGAGGGAAGCACATCTGAACTTGCATCCCAGATAGAGGTTACCTGTTATAAATCTACTAACAGGACTAGAGTGATCCAGAAATTAGGAACATGGCAAGTGAGGATGTCCACTACACCTGACAATGTGACAATCCAAGCCATCCAACTTAAAAGTCTCTGCACAACAATTTGAAATGCTCTTTGAAAGTATGGTAACTTGATAGCATACGAACCACACGACTGTGTCAACTGCTGCCCAATCACCACTGAAACAAGCTTAACCAAAAGTGGCTGCCAGGCTGGGAATCTGTACATAAACCCCAATTCTGCCACAAGGTTTGTGGTTAGCAGTCAAATGTAATCTCACCTGATCACTGAAATAATGCAGCTGGACAATTGTTGACAGCATTGAGTATTAGTGAATATTCAGTGCAGCTGCTACAAAATAAAGTCACCCTTCTTCTCATCTGAGTCACTTGAGGCCGTGTCCCCATGTGCTGAGACTAAGTGCGCATTCCACTGGAAGCTGACTTCAGCACAATGCATAGCAGAACTATTCTCTAACTGTAGCAAAAGGAGATCTTTTTAAAAATCTCATCAGAATTGTGCCTGAATGTATACTGTAAATATTCACCGTTCAGTTTTTAATGTACCAAGTTTCAGCACAATCCATGATTTTGCCCACATCTTAAAGTAAATGCTTTTTCCACTGTTTCTGTTTGAGTATCTTCAGCAAACTTGACAATTTTGCTACCTAAATCAGACACTAGATCAGCTCTAGAAACAAATACCTGCAGGACATCACTAACCATATCTGCCCAGTTAGACGTTACGTCCCTTAAGATAACATGCTGTTAACATGTTTCCTGTTTGTTAACCGGTTCTTATTCTATGTACATCCATTACCTTGGATTCATATGGCTTTTAATTTCAGAATCAAGCTTTTGTGAAGGTCCTTATCTGACCCCTTCAGTAAATCTAGGTATATCATGCAGAATATAGTAGCTATGGTGTCATCTCATGTCCCTGTTGCTTGTTCAAAGTATCCTACAAAGTTAGACAAGACCTTCCCTTTCTAAACCTGTTTTGGCTGTTACTTAAAAAGTCCTTGGTTTCTAAATATTCTTCTAATCTAAATATCATTTAGACAATTTTAACAGTAACATAAGCAACCTTGATAGGTCTGCAGTATGCTCTACCAGGAACCCTCAACCAGACAGCAGATCTCATGGGGCAGAGGTTCACTAGCCTTGGAATCTCTACCACAGTGATAGATCTCATTTGGGTGCACTTTGGCCCGGCTGATGTAGATCTCTTTGAATCAAAGAATCTCCACTTCATTGCTAACTTTGGCTTGAGCTGACAGGCACATTCTGCTGAATGCTTTTCATCCATCTGTGGAGCAGGTCAGGAGAAAATTAGTGGAAATCTGGAGGTATTCCTGCTCATTAACCCACACGCGTCTCAGAGGTTAGTGTCTAGACAGTGGTCAAGGCCTGTTTCAGCACCCAGCTACTATGATCCTATAGGTTTTGCAGCCTGTATTGCATGATGGAAAGTCACCAAGTCTATGACTTCAAGACACTCTCCAAAATGAATAGGTACCATCACACATGAAGGAAGCTATGATGAACTACTCATTTTTAAACTTCTGTTCTACTTGAAGACAATCCACAGTTATTGGCACACCAGAGACGTCATAAGGAAATGTAAAGTGCATTGCTGGTAAATAAAAACACTGCAGATTTTGGTCATCATAAAAAAATAAAATATTAAATACCATAAGTTACCTGCCAGACTTATCATTTTACAGTATATGCTTTGTCACTGTTTCAGTATGTTGTAAATTTTGTAGCATACAGTAATTCTGAATTATTCATAAATATGCAGATGTGTCTGTATCTGCAACTACAACTACTTTGAAGTTGAAGCATAGCACTAATATCACAGAGTTTAATCTCCCACACTGACTTGCAAGCAGGTCATTCTGTATACTTTAAACAAAATTCCCTTTCATCAGAAATATTATTAGTGAGACACAGTTAATATCTGGTCTTATGAATACATTCTGTAATGGAGCCTGACTGCAATCATCCAGCATGACTTCCTTTAGATTGTTGTGGAGAATTTGGGAAGCAGTTGGGGTTAAGGGTCTTGCTCAGGGGCCTAACAGAGTAGGATTCCTCTGCCGGCCTCAGGCTATGAACCAGCAACCTTCCAGCCACAGGCGCAGATCCTTAGCCACAGAGCCATTGCACCACCCCAGATGGTGTGCCTGCTAACATTATGTTATTTAATAATTTCGTTCTCACTCAGGTTCTAAATTGCTTGACATAACTACATTGCAGAAAATGATACCCTCCAGTTATGGATACCTGACGGGGTTTCAGAATTCAGCAGGACAACAATCAAAAGCACACTTCTGCAGGCCAGCAGCAGGATTTTTAGGGCAATGAAAGATCAAAATGTTGAATGAAACATTGCAATCACTTGACCTTCACCTCAGACATTATGGATTGACCTTATGATGATAGGTGTAGCTGCCAGTAAACCCACCGATTTGCTGTCCTTTCTTCCTTGTGCTGAGTAATGGAGGAAACTTCCACAGGACAGATGACAAGAATTCTTTGAAAAGCACTGAAAGTACTATAATAGGGTTATACTAGCCTTCTTTTGCAATCCTGAAGAATTTGACTTCCCAGATTTGTTTTTAATTAGCAAAGTTAGCTGCCCATTTGTGGATGCTGTCAAAGAGTGTAAGCTAATTATTTACTTTTTAAAGCATCATTAATACAAACCCGTCTCATCTTCTTCAAATAGCCTATTTTGTATCCACAGGCTGTTCTCTAACTTTCTCCACCACACTCTTTGAAGTTGAATGTCAAACTGCTGTTTTCCCTTTGCTCTGCACAGGCCCTGCGATTCCTTGTTGCAGGATGTTCTTGCTGACCTGCCATACACAACAAACTTTCTCATCACAGAGTCAATAACTGTAAATCTACAGGTATGTGCTAATTCCCACCATCTAGAAAACAAGCATGCTGACTGAGAGGGTTCAGCAGTCGGAGGTCCGTCTAAATCCTTGCAACATTGCCTGAAGGAAGCCCTTCTTGGAAGTCTTTTTGGAATTCAAAACTAACAAAAAAAATATATGAATAAAATATTCATCCTTCTGTAACACGTGGCATTAGGTAACTGCATGGAGTAGCAGTAAAGGCTCTAGACTGTGACCTGGAGGGTCAAGGATTCACATCAGAGGCAAAATACTGCTGTTGTACCTTTGAGCCAGGTATTTCACAGAAACTGCTAAGGTAAATGCCCTCCTGTAAAGATAGGTCTCTAGGATGTGGAAAATGTAAAACAATGTTTGAAATTGACTTACCTGGTGAAATAAAAAAAATGGAAAACATGTTAAGTACAGCCTGAGCAGAATGTTAGGAGAAAATGATAGAGCTATGTAATGTGCTATGATTATTTATTAGGAAACATGACCAACTTTTTTTTTCTCTAAGTAACGAATGCTGGGTGTTAAATAATGGAAATGCCGTACTACTGCAGGCTGAATCAAATCCCGTGGAGTCTTATTTGTCAGTATGTGCCTTTGTAAGATGAACCAAAATGGTTCAATTTAGGCTCAAAGGTAAATCACAAACCTTGTGCGACTGCAATACACTCTTCTATCATCATTCAGGCTGTAGATCCATTAGCTATGTTCCTCCTGTTTATTGTTTGTTTGTGCTTTAGGTATCCCATATTGCATTGTTGATATTTCATATTGCTGTATTTAAAACTCATATCCCTGCAAGTGCAATTTAATCTGCACTAAACCATACTTGGCACAGTCAACATTTTAATAATTCGTCTCTCTCCATCCATCCATACATTCATGCATTAAATAGTCAGTAGATGTAAGCATGCTGTATTTTATTTATTATGTATAGAGTGAGCTGTGCAGGTGGACGATGTACAATGGTTTTCCACTACTTTCTGTTTCCTCAAAATTGCTTCCAGTTGAAAGATCTACTGAACTCCTTTTCTGCTGCTGGTAATGATATAATAATTTGCTGACACCTTGTCCAGGGGCTGTGGGATGTGTGTATGTTAAACCAAGGTTAAAGTACTCTTTCCTGATTATGAAGATCATAAAATCAAGCAGAGACTGGAGTAATCGAGTACATTAAAATCACAGTGCTTTAATACGCATGTGTGAACCCACTGTGTTAAATTATCTATTGAAATCAGCATTCCCCTTTCTAATGGCACAGTGAAGTGTCACACTTTTTTCTATCACATGTAAGGTTATGGAAGCAACAGAAATTCAGATCAAATTCAGGGCTGGGCAAGTTGTATGTTTTACCTGTGTTTACATGGATCTCCTCCCACAGACTAAAGACATAGTTAGATTAGATAGATTAGTTTGCTTATGTTAGAGTGAAGCAGTGGCCATGAATCTTAAGGTGAATCCAATTACGGGAAGGATACAAAACAGCAGACAGCATGGTCTGGGTAGCAGGCAATGAAAACAGAGAGAACCTTGATGAGCATGAGGGCAAGCATGGTGCAGGAACAAAGCAAAGTTTGTCACTGAACAGACACTGAAACAAAGCACCCAGGCAATCCAAGTCCAGAAACAAGTCCATAGCCAGCCAGAGCACCAGGGACTTCCAATTGTGAGGTCAGAATGTACTGTAGTACAATTAGCAGTGCAGAGAGAAACGCGGACAGGGAACGAAGCTTGAGACTTAGTTGTGGCTCAGAGCAAAACTTTAAAAAGCAAACTTTATAACATAGCATTGTGAAAGAAGGCCTTAAGTAGCCTGAACCACCTGAGAAAGGCGTGGTCAAAAATTGGCCATAGGTGGTACAGATCTCCTGTCCAGTTATAACCATGGCAACCATCACTGACTGACAGGTGAGTAGAGGCGTGACCAGTGGCCATGGTAACTCTAGCTCACTCCTCAGCTCTCCAGTGGGGAAGAGTATGACAGTACATTGTATCAAAATACCAGTGTCTTCGTAACACCACTGTGTTTTATGACCAGAATAAGTTACTTCAACTGCCTGAATGGACAGCAGCAAGTGTGGTGTTGAAGTCCAGAAGAATATGCCAATTACTGTGAACAATATGCTAAATGATGGGGAGGTCGACATATCAAAGATTGTTGATCTAGACACTACAGGACTCCAGGTGCACTGATTGATGGTTACCTGACCACATGATGCTGCGGTAATCAAAGTCCTGGGACCGCACTTGATACCCATCCTGTGGGCTAATCCTGATGTGATATTTCAACATGACAACACACATCTTCATACTACTCATGTAGCAAAAGCATTCTGTTTTCCCATATATAAACTATTTACCATTATTGAGCCCCTTTGTTACTTTGTGGGATGAGTTGGGATGATATGTAGCACTTGGACATCAAAGACCAAAGAAAACATGCATGCTAATAATATGCTGTATGAGAAAAATAAGAATCGCAGATGTCAGCATCTGATATATTGTACAATGCATCTACTGTATCATAGCTGTACGGTGTGGATTGTTGCTGACAGTGGCCACAAATGGCAGTTTTAATATTGTGAATTTGCTGGAGTTATACAGTAAGTTATAAGATTTTTTCAATGATTAGTATCTATTGTACAATATTTAATGAAGTTGAAATTGTATACTCAGAATAGATGGATACGATATACAGTATGCATGTCAGGAAAAGAGAAGCACAATTTTCTTTAAAACTGCACCTCCAGAGGGATGAAGACAAATCAAACCGAAGTATGCATTCTATGCTGAAGTTTACAGTACTGCAGTGTTTTTCTAGTGTTCAATAGGGAAAAATATTATTTGGTTTTACTTTCATATCAGGGATGTTTTATTATTATCAGTTAAATACAGAAGTCTTTTCTATTTTTCCATTAGTGAAACAAGGATCATGGAAAGCAGGAAGAAAACATATTTTAAAAATTAAAATTTTAAATCATGCCATGTAGTTTAGACTGTATAGAGGATAACTTAGTTAAATCCGATTTCATTTCTTTTTAGGAAGTCAACAATATTTTGTGATTTCTATTCTAATTGTCCACCTCAAAATTAGTGGGGTGCTTTAATACCTACCTACATATTGTAATTAAAATCTGATGATTACATCTGAATAGGAATAAGTGGTGTAAGAGAAATGGATCAGATATGATCAACCTGATTAAGCACTCCAAAACAGGAACCCGTTCAAGATTATGGAATAATAGCCATAAAAGAAAACAAATTGCACCCTACCAATAAAATGCGAACACAATATAAGGCTTACAGAGTATCTAATGAAACAACTTGAAGGGGGAATTTTCAGGAACTTTGGGAAAGACTTTTCAAGAGAGTATACGTGTAGAATAGAATAAGTGTAATTCCGTGAAAGCCATCCATTACCTCCTGTGGAGATGGATTACTCTGCAACTGTTAGTGTTTGACATTTACTGTATGCATTCCATTATTTTTACTGATCTGTAAATTAACAGAATAACACATTGGTGATATGTCACTGAAGTGTATTAAATTACCAAGGTGCCGGTTTTCTTGCCATTACCTGACCTTTCAATATTGCATTATTAAACATATACAAATCATATATATATATATCCCAGAAAATGGAAAAATTATATTGACAGTGACATATTGCACACTGCAGACAACTTGCATAATTGAAGGTTTAAAAGTGGGTTATTTCTTGGCATGGCGCATGTGGAATTTTCTTCTATCGTTCTGGGATTCACTGTTCTTTCTGAGCCACTTTTAATTATTGCTACACTTCAGAATATCATCACCATTCAGCCTGAAACAGTCCTTGATGAATCAACCTTGATTAGTCATATAAGTGAATTCAAATAAAGCTTGCAGAGCACTAGATTCCTAGCAAACAAGGCACAACGTACTGTATGAACATACCAGAGTATTCTCAGGAGAAGGCTAAGATTCCTGAAATTGGTACAAATTATGTAACTCTTCTACTCTTTAAGTATAGTATGAGCTCAAAGAGTTTTAAAGTCATGATAGAATATCACCCTAATGAAGACATTACAGAGGTGATGATTGGGATGAACTGAATTTATTTGGATGTATCTGTCACGGATGTCAGAAGGGACAAACCATGGAGAGGCAGGAGAGTGGAAAAAGACCCATATGCGTAGCGGTGAAACAGGGAAAAAGCCCGGGCTCAGCAGTTCAGGAGTCGAATAGAAACCAATGCCCTCAGGCAGTGGACGTGGGGCGACCTGGATGCTAGGTGGGTTTCAGGACATCTGAACGTCAATGCTGAGCGAAAGTGAATGAGAGACCTGGAAATATATAGCCCCAGAGAGAGAGACACCGGAAGGACAGCAAAGCACAGGAAACTAGGGACAGGACAGAGTAGGAGCACCCTCTGGCTGCAGAGGGCGTGACAGTATCCTGATCTTGTCACCTAATTAAAATGCATTCTGGCAACACAGATAAAACATTAATGGAAGACAGAATTATGATGTCACCTTGCATGAAAATGGAATTCAATCATATCATATTTGAGCTTGTAGGTGAAGTCAAATGACCATCCTCTGGTAACAAACATTTGATCATCTGTTATCTTATTTATTGACAGGGATGAAATAAAATGCTGTCCTACCTCAGATTATTGTATTAGATTTCAAATTATTTGGGATTTTGCTGCTACAAATGAAAAACAAAATGTTAATAAATATATCCAAACACAACTATGAATTACCACAAATTTGGTCATTTGTTAATCTAATCATTTTTATTCCTCCACAGAAATGCTCAACCCTCCCTAAAGTATCTCTCTTATTTTACTGCGACTGTTTGATAGTTATCTGAAAAATGTCACACAAAAAAAGTAATTAAATAATTAACAAGAGTTTACAAGAACAGCAAAGAAAATAAATGATAGCAGTGAAAATGAGGACAATGAAAAGACATTAACAATCAGGTCTTCCAATGAATAACGAGCTAGGCCAACAATGTTTTAATTAGCAAGCCTGTGGACGGAACAGTGATTAATGAACACAATTTTATTTAAGCTTTGGTTTGAATTAATAACAAATTGACATTTAATGAAAATTACTTGCTACCATCAGAACTAAGCACTTCTCAAGATGGTTTGTATTGTATTAAATTATATTCTAATGAGGGCCGAGGAATTATTTTTAAATCATTTAAAACTCTAAATTGAAAAATTGTTTTCTTAAATTGAACATGAAGAAACTGTTCACCCAAAGACGGATGGGCTAGTCTGTATTTGTTTTGCAGATGTGTCCTTACACTCTTCATTATCAGAAAAAAAAATCAGTGTAAATTCTGTTTTTGTGATCCCTCCCCTTTAATTTACACCTCAATTAATATAATCCTGTGTCTGTGACTATATGAGCAATAATGAGCCCAGATATTTCAATTTGCTTTTCATCTCTAACATACCATGAAAATAGATGATGATTCAATGTCTCTCTTTATTCTTGACATACTTTGTGCAGTTTTTGATACGGCTGATTGTAATATATTTTTAAAGGTCTTAGAATAGACTACAATGGTGTTCCAGCTTCATTTTCACAACAAAACACAGTTTGCATTAGTTTACGAATGAAACAACCAAACTATTGTAATGTAGGGGTATTCCTTGTCGTTGTTTTTTTTTGTCTGTTATTTAACACTGTCAACAAGGTTTATACTCCCACCAGTATGCAATGAACAGTAAAATGGCTCAATGATTAATGATACATCACCAGCTGCATCATTGCAGTATCTGGAATTTACCACCTTGTAACTTGATCTTGGCAAATGTTAAAGGTTAAGCAAGGATGAGCCTGATCCATACTGATCATTATAGATGGAATATCTACTATGTGGTTTCTATGCTGTAGGAGGAGCTATCCTTTTGAAGGGATGTTAACCCAAAGTCCTCACTACTTGGGCATTCATCATTACTTGCCAGCAGCCATATCTCTCTGCAACTCACAACTGGCAGCCCACTGAAGTTAAGGAGGTGTGAGCCTGATCTGGATGGGAGACCTCCTGGGAAAGACTAAGGTTGCTGCTGGAAGAGGTGTTAGTGGGTCCTGCAGAGGGCACTCACCCTTCGGTTAGTGTGGGTCCTAATGCCCCAGAATAGTGATGGGGACACTATACTGTAAACAGGCGCTGTCCTTCAGATGAGACATTAAACCGATGTCCTGACTCTCTGTGGTCATTAAAAATCCCAGGGTGTTTCATGAAAAGAGTAGGGGTGTAACCCTGGCATCCTGGCCAAATTTCCCATTGGCCCTTACCAATCATGGCCTCCTAATAATCCCCATCTATGAACTGGCTTCATTACTCTGCTCTCCTCCCCACTGATAGCTGGTGTGTGGTGAGTGTACTGGTGCACTATGTGTAACGATGCTCTGTAGAGGTGAAAAGGATCCGATGCAGATGCAGGAGTCGCAGGGAGGTAAGTAAACGTACCGAGCAAATCCAGGAGCTGAGCCGTAGTCCGAAGGCGAAAGTAAGTCGAGATCCGGTAAAGGCACTGGTGGCGAACAATCCAAAACGTGAGACAGAATCGTAGTCGAAAAGAGAGCTGCCGGGTCAATTCCAAAACAGGCAATGTTAGCAAACAATCCAAAGGGGCGAGACGAGATCCGAAGTCCGAAGGCAAAAGGTGCAGGCAGAATTCCAGGAAGGCAAAAGAGGGGTGAGAACGCTAGGCTGAGCAACAAGAAGAGAACTCAATACCGAGCAACGGGACTCAGGTACGAATGGTATAAATAACCCGGCGTGCCGCACGGTAGAGCAATTGCAGGTGTGTTAACTCGTGCGGCGGCGCTTGTTAGAAGTAATCCGCTGCTGGTGCTGATTGGCTCGCTTACGTGTTGATCTCCGCTGGCTGGTGGTCGTGACAGTACCCCCCCCTTCACGGGCGGCTCCCGACGCCCGAGACGGCCGATTAGGATAGTCCCTGTGAAAGTCACTGATTAGTGTAGGGTCCAAAATATCCTTCTCTGGAACCCAAGATCTCTCCTCGGCACCAAAACCTTCCCAGTCGACTAAATACTGCAGGGTACCGCGGTTCCATCTGGAGTCAATAATCTTGTGGACCGTATAAGCCGGGCGCCCCTGAATGCGACGAGGAGGTGGCGGGCGATGTTGGGGAGCCGCAAGGGGCGAGCGGTAAACAGGTTTCAGGAGGGAGACATGAAATGAGGGGTGGATTCTGAGGGTAGGGGGGAGAGCAAGACGGAAGGTAACCGGGGTGATCCGGGAACGAATCCGGAAGGGACCAATATATCTAGGCCCAAGCTTTTTGGAAGGCTGATGTATAGGTAGGTTCCGTGTAGATAACCAAACAAACTGTCCTTTCCGAAAACGAGGGGCTGGTCTGCGGTGTCGGTTGGCGAATTTGGCGTGGCGCTGGGTTGACTTAGTAAGAGCTGTCCTCGCCATTTTCCAGGTCCTTCGCAGTTTGGCAATATATTGTTGCACGGACGGCACTGCCGTGAGTGGAGGTGTGACAGGGATGAGAGTGGGCTGATAACCTAAAGAACAAAGGAAGGGAGAGAGACCTGTGGAGGAGGAGGTAAGAGAATTGTGGGCATATTCTGCCCAGGGAAGTAGTGATGACCAATCATCCTGTGAGCTGGAGGTGAAGGCTCTCAAAAAGGTCAGGAGGCTTTGATTGGTCCTTTCCACCTGACCATTGGCCTCAGGATGATAACCAGAAGTCAAAGATACATGAGTCCCTAGAGTTTGACAGAAAGCCTTCCAAAAGGCCGAGATAAATTGCGGTCCCCTGTCCGAGACAACGTCATCAGGCAAACCATGAATCCTAAAGACCTGTTGTACAAACAAAGATGCCATTTCCTGGGCTGTGGGCAATGCTGGGAGGGGGACAAAATGGGCTGCTTTGGAAAAACGATCGGAGACCACCATGATTACCGTATGACCCTGACTGTTAGGAAGGTCCGTAATGAAGTCAACAGCTATGTGGGACCAAGGGCGGTGTGGGATTGGAAGGGGGTGAAGGAGGCCAGCCTTCCTAGAGCGCGGAGTCTTGCTCTTGGCACAGACCGGGCAAGCCCGGACGTACTCTCCTGCATCAGATCGCATGGAAGGCCACCAAAAGTCCCTGGTGAGGAGGTCCAGAGTGCGTCTGCATCCCGGGTGGCCGGCAAACCGGGAATCATGTCCCCACTGCAAAACCGCAGAACGTAAGTTGTTCGGGACGAAAAGCTTATCCGGGGAGCAGCACAGAGGAACTGTAGTTCCGTTGAGGGCACGCCTGACCTGATCTTCAATGGAGCAATGAATCGCTGCCACGATTCTGTTAGGAGAGATGATTGGTTCAGGTGTGTCGTCCAGGTCTGGGGGGTCATGGAGCCGAGAGAGTGCATCAGCCCTCCCATTCTTCGAGCCAGGAGTGTAAGTGATAACAAAATTGAAACGAGAAAAGAAAAGTGACCAACGGGCCTGACGCGAGTTGAGGCGCTTGGCAGATTGAATATAGGACAGGTTCTTATGGTCCGTAATGATGACAAAGGGGTGCTGAGCCCCCTCCAGCCAGTGTCTCCATTCCACGAGGGCCAGCTTGATAGCTAGGAGTTCCCGATTGCCCACATCATAGTTAACCTCAGCAGGAGAGAGCTTCTTGGAAAAGAAAGCACATGGATGAGGGAGGCGATCCTCTTCGAGGCGCTGGGAGAGGACTGCACCAACCCCATGGGCAGAGGCGTCAACTTCAACAATGAAAGGCCGGGAGGGATCCGGATGCCGTAGGAGAGGAGCGGAGCTGAAGAGACGTTTCAAGCGCAGGAATGCCTGGTTAGCCTCCAGATTCCATTTACCCCGACTAGGACGGTTGCGGGTCAGAGCCGTAATGGGCGCCACCACGGAGCTAAAGTTCCGGATGAATCGCCTGTAGAAGTTGGCAAAACCTAGAAAGCGTTGGATTTGCTTCAAATTACGTGGCACAGGCCAATCATTGATAGCTGCCACCTTGGCTGAGTCCATCTCGACTCCAAGAGGAGAAATAATGTAACCCAGAAAGTGAATCTTAGAAGCATGAAAAATGCATTTCTCAAGCTTGGCGTAGAGCTGGTTGTCGATGAGTCTGGACAAGACCTCCTGGACGTGATGGACATGTTTCTGAGGGTCGGTGGAAAAAATGAGGATGTCATCCAAGTATACCAAGACAAATTTTCCAATAATGTCCCTGAAGATGTCATTTATGAAGGATTGGAAGACTGCCGGGGCATTAGCGAGTCCAAAAGGCATCACCTGATATTCATAGTGGCCGTGCGTGGTCATAAAGGCTGTCTTCCACTCATCCCCTTCACGGATCCTGATTAAATTATAAGCCCCCCGTAGATCTAGTTTTGAGAAAATGGAGGCTCCACGTAGGGACTCCAGAGCGGCTGGGATTAAAGGCAAGGGGTAGGGATGTTTGACTGTAATGGAGTTCAGGCCTCTGTAATCAATACACGGCCTCAAGGAGCCGTCCTTCTTCCCTATGAAGAAGAACCCAGCACAGGCTGGGGACGAGGAGGGATGAATAAAACCAGAATTCAGGGCCTCCTTGATATAATCCTGCAGGGCTTCATTCTCCGTCTGAGTGAGCGGGTAGATCCGTCCTTTGGGTGGGAGTGCTCCTGGAAGCAAATCTATTGCACAGTCATAGGTGCGGTGAGGGGGGAGCGATAGAGCTTTCTGTTTGTCAAAGGCTTGCTTCAAATGTGCATATTGGGGGGGAATAATAGAGTGTTCTTCCAAGAGGTTTACTGAAGCAGCAACCTTGAGTGGAGGGCGACAACAGTTGTCACGACAGGCCTGGCTCCAGGCAATGATCTCATTCCTGGCCCAGGAGATGTGGGGATCATGCTTTTTGAGCCAGGGAAGGCCCAGGATCACAGGGTAAGCAGGGGAGTCCAGGAGAAGGAGTGAAATGTCCTCCACATGAGTGGCACCAACAGTAAGGGATAGGGGAATGGTCTGCCAGGAAATACGTCCAGGAGCGATTGGTGACCCATCCAACGTTTGAATGCAGATAGGGGGTGAAAGCGGAGCAAGAGGAATATCCCACTTCTTGGCAAAAGAGGCATCCATAAAATTCCCAGCTGCCCCTGAATCCACCAAAACCGAAAGGGGAAGGTGCGTGTCCATCCAGGAAATCTCAGCTGGGAATAAAGGCCCTGAAGAGGATTGTGAAAAAACAGCACTACTGACACTAACAGTAGGCAGTGGGGGAGCTCGAGGTGGATGTGGGGGTCTCAAAGGACAAGTAGCGAGCAGGTGACCGGACGCAGAGCAGTACAGACACAGCCCCTCCTGACGGCGCCTTTCCTTTTCCTCCAAGGTCAGGGGTGCATGTGGCAGGGTGGGCGCCACGAGGGGAGGACCCATGGGCCGCACAGGTCTGCTTCCTGGGTGTCTCTCCGCTCTCCGCAGCCGAATGCGAGTGTCCAATTCAACTACCACAGCGATAGCCGCCTCTAGAGACCAGGTTGGTAAGGACATGAGCACCAGGTGGTCCTTTAGATCCTCCGAGAGACCCTTAGCGAAGAGGCAAACCAAAGCTTCCGGGTTCCAGGCAGACTCCGTGGCGAGGGCTTGGAATTCAGCCACATAATCTTGCAGTGGTCTGTCGCCCTGGCGAAGAGAGGAAAGCCGAAGGCAAGTCAAATCCGGGTTGCTTTGAGAAAAACGCGCCTGGAGACGGTCAGCAAAAAGCTGAAAGTCAGAGAACAGCTGCTCTCCTCTAGCAAGCAATACTGCAGCCCAATCCAATGCTTTGCCTGTGAGCAAGGAAAGTGCGAATCCGATCCTCTGTCGAGAAGTAGAAAAACGCTCAGGCTGCAGCTGAAAAGCCAGGGAGCACTGGGCAATAAAGCCCCTGCAGCCTGCAGGATTGCCGTCATACTTCTCCGGGAGAACAAATGGTAAAGTTGAGGGAGTGGTGGGTGGGGCCGCGGTGGTTGGAGCAGGTGTTTGGAAAAAAGGCGTTGTAGGAATCGGTGCGGGAGCCGGCGAAACAGGGGAAGAAAAAAGCCAGGCGACTTGGTTAGTGAGCAGTTGGAGAGAAGATTGAAGCTGGGCGATGGTCTGGGATTGCTGCGGGAGAAGGGAACGAAGGGTCTGTGCGTCTGCGGGATCCATAATCGGGCTCGGTATTCTGTAACGATGCTCTGTAGAGGTGAAAAGGATCCGATGCAGATGCAGGAGTCGCAGGGAGGTAAGTAAACGTACCGAGCAAATCCAGGAGCTGAGCCGTAGTCCGAAGGCGAAAGTAAGTCGAGATCCGGTAAAGGCACTGGTGGCGAACAATCCAAAACGTGAGACAGAATCGTAGTCGAAAAGAGAGCTGCCGGGTCAATTCCAAAACAGGCAATGTTAGCAAACAATCCAAAGGGGCGAGACGAGATCCGAAGTCCGAAGGCAAAAGGTGCAGGCAGAATTCCAGGAAGGCAAAAGAGGGGTGAGAACGCTAGGCTGAGCAACAAGAAGAGAACTCAATACCGAGCAACGGGACTCAGGTACGAATGGTATAAATAACCCGGCGTGCCGCACGGTAGAGCAATTGCAGGTGTGTTAACTCGTGCGGCGGCGCTTGTTAGAAGTAATCCGCTGCTGGTGCTGATTGGCTCGCTTACGTGTTGATCTCCGCTGGCTGGTGGTCGTGACACTATGGCTGCCGTCGCATCATCCAGGTGGATGCTGCACATTGGTGGTGGTAGAGGGGATCCCCATTACCTGTAAAGCGCTTTGAGTGGAGTGTCCAGAAAAGCGCTTTATACTGTAAGTATAAGCAATTATTATTATTATTATTATTATTATTATTACTTTTTTGGAGAAAAAGCTATGGAATTATTTTTTTTTAATCTCTGTGTCCTAGCTAAATTCTATTTTGGGTTTGTACAATCTGACCTTTTTAGATATCCATTTAAATTCAACTGGTCATTTCTCAAGACTCCATGTGATTTGCTGTGGAGTGTAGTAATGTTACACTACACAAAAATTATTTATTTTTAGTTTCTGAGTTCAGCAATTTTTGTTAGTTTATTAGTTGTACTGTATTGTTAGCTTTCATTGTACTTGATATTTTATTAATGTCTTATACTGTATCTGTGTAGTTGACTGAACATAAGTCTAATGCTGAATTAATTATTAATTATTACAGTTTGACATCTCATTTTATCTCAAATTGCTGTACTGAATCTACATTATCTAATCTAAATTATATTTTATAACACCATTAAGCATTATAAATCTTTGATTCCTTGTATATCCTGTGTTTACATATTTTGAGTGTAAATACATGAGAAGAAAAGTGTGTTGTTTCCTCAGCAATAATTATCATTGTGTTCTGGGTTGGATAATATGGTATTTGCACCTTAAATTACATCAGATGGAGATGTAACTGTTATGTGATCCATGAGTTGTCATTATTTTGCAGCTATAAGAAATGACTTCCTCATTATCCGATGAACTGCCACTATTGCCATCATTAAATGCTACAATGACTGCTTTTTGTACATTATCTTCCCTAATATCCATTTCCCACAGCTTTGTATCTTATTTTATTGTGTTTTTAATAACACAATAACATTTGTCGGGGGACACTTGTTTAATGACAGTATTAACAAGCTGTTTAACTTCTTTCATTTTGCAAGATGTTCTGCAAAGAACCAAATAGCATCTTGCTTGGCTCCAAACCATCTCAGTGGGACTGAGTTCACAGTTTGAAGAAGGTACTGTAATCTAAATACAGTGTAGCCTGCCAAATTAGCCATCAAGTCAATATTACACTCACTGAGTTTGAGAGGAGGCAATAATGAAGGGAAGTTCTTAAAAGGATTCTTTGGGAGTCTTTATAGTTGATTAAATAGGAAATCTAAAGGAAATTACTTTTAATTTAGTTTTATAAATGAGTTTATGATTATGAGGACACACTAGAATGATACACTTTTATGAAGATGACTTTGTTTTCTGCCCTGAAAAACAAGCACTGTTTTAGAGAGGAGCTTTGGCACAGCATTGTAAGGTCCAGACGATTAAACAATATCACTAAGAAATTAAGTTTGTGTCTCTGAAACATGAACCCCAAGGCTCTCATTTGCCTCTACAATGTTATGTGTTACTTAATCAGAACCACCATCTACTGCCACCTTCACTTCTAACACTGAGAATGACACTTTAGATCTTGCAGTAATGTGAATTCCCTTTTGGTAAATTTGCAGAGAACAAATTGAAGATTGCAGAAAAAGCCTAATTGACTGTTTTTGTATTTAGAAATACTTTTGCAGCACTTGAAGATGAAAGGCTCTTCCTCTATCTCTCTCAAATACATTTTCTATCTCTCCTTAAGCCCAAGCAGGCTGATGAGGTAGGAGGTCGATAAGCACCAGGGTGTCATATCTGAGTAAGAGACAAGAGACCTGTGTTGCAGAGGCTCCAGGCTGGATTGGGAGCCCAGCCAACGATCGATGGGCCTGTGTCAGATGGGCTGTCATTCAGCTGCTCGGTGTTGATTTTGACTTTTATAGCCAGCGTGTTTCCTTTAATTTGATCATTTGTAAGGGGGAGGAGGCTGCCCGCACCAGGATGACAGCGACGGATGGACGTTATTTAATGGCTGTCAATATTTGATAAACCCCCGGGTTCCCAGTTGACGGCACCATGTGTCATCTTTAGCTCGGCTTCAGCCCCTTAATATTCTGCTCATCCCATTTCACCCAGCAGATATCCAAGAGAAAGCCTTTGTCCAAATGTTTTCTCCCCCCCCTCCAAATATTTATGCTGGAAGCCATTTACCGAGATATAGTATCCTGGATGGTTTAACAATGATACATTCTACAATAAACCCCTGCATAAAATCTCTCCCAAACAAAAGGAGCTGCTGCTACTGAGATGGGAGATGTCAGTGCACAATGAATGACTGTTTCAATCGCTGAGACACTGTGGAAAGAGAAATCATTCACTCCTGAGGTGAACTTTTGTCTGCGACTTGGGTTCTGATATTTTCTCACGTTGAGGTCTGAAGACATTTTAGAGCCTGGCTTAGATAATTAGGTCTAAACTTAACATTATGATGTTTCTTAACCTCTGCATTTTAGTAACAATTACCAATTATCTATTTTTTGACTAATTTGTTTTCAATTTTACAGTATTACTAATTGACATTAATTCAGGTGTATGGAATTCTACAAATTACATCCATTAGGTGAAAAGAACATTCCTGATATTAAAAGGCTGTGAAGGTTTTGGGCGCTGATAACCAGACAGTGATTAATACATGGTATTTATATGGCAATTATCAACCAAATGAAAGCTACATCATCCCCCACTGAAGGGTAAAGTGTTGCAGCCATTCTGTGCCAGCAGCAACACTGAACAATTACCAAGTAGTTTAAACTTTGGTACACAGTCTCATTAGAAATATGGCAGTCACTATAACACTGTTCCTGGTCAGCATACTAAGACATGAGTTAGGAATTTCTCAATCAAGAATGAAGAGTTTCACCTACTGCGCTACCAACACTACACCTGGTTTTATTCGGAGGTCTTCCATTCCAATCCTGACCTTGGCTTTGGAGATCTGATATGATCAGGGTAGAAAACATGTAGCCTTTTCCTTAATGATACATATTTTACTAATTTAATCAATAATGTTATTGTGAACAACAAAGAGGATTCATAACTTCTAGTAGTCAACACTCCCAGGAAATTCTTAAAAAGGCATGTAGATATGGAATTCCTCATTTCCACTGTCTGTGTGATTGCATCAGAGTCCCTGACTCTGGCCATGCTAAATCAAACAAAAAGCATAGACAACATTTCTTGTCCTGCATCAGCATTGTACACATCACTTATTGGTACAGTTAAAAAAATAGAGAGCCACTAGTAGAATTACAGACAGGAAAATAGTAACCCCACTAATTTCCTACTGTATCTGACTTTGTTGCTTAACATTGACACCTGATAAGATTTCCAGATTTAAGAAAAATAAATTAGCATAATAAAATAAGCACCTATGATAGCAAATATGAAATCTGATACACTTATACACAAATCTGTATGCAAGCACAGAGAGTTACTGAAAATAGTGTATTCATAAAACCTTTAAAATATCAACCTGTACAAGAGTCCTAGTGCCTACAAAGTCACTAGTAAATAGTAAGGTCACCCTTACTATTTGTTTTGTGTACACTGTATCTGTATAAATACAAAGGGGTCTGGTAAAATATATACAACTCAAAAACAAGACTTGATTAAGTGAACACACCTCTTTTCAGTGCATCATCCCCAGAAAGTCTTAAATAACCTGAATAATTGAACTTGACTGTCATTAACACTCTTAAAAAGTACGATGAGATTCTTTACAAAGTATGTCAATAATTTTAGGAGGACAAGAGGATGTCTATAGTTGTAGGACTTAACATTGGTATTAGCAACACTTTTTCCAAGAAGACTAATGTCATGTCATTTACCAAACTGCTTTATACCAAACGGTGTCGCGGGATGCCAGAGCCTACCTGGCAAGCAACGAGCGCAAGGCAGGGTACACCCTGGATGGGACGCCAGTCCATTGCAGGGCAAGTGCAAGCCAATCATACACGGGGACAATTCGGAGGCCACAGTAAAGTCCGAGGCTGAGAAGCTTGGCCCAGACACCGAATAACTCCCTACTCTTATCGAGAAATACTGACCAGGTACTGGTACCCGTCTCCAGGTACTGACCAGGCTCAACCCTGCTGAGCTTCAGTGGTTAGTCAGTTGAGAGCTGCAGGGTGATGTGTCTGGTTGCTCCCAAGAAGAATAATATACAAAATAAGTATGCATTCTTACACACAAAGTTAAGTTAAGAAAAATAAGGAACAGGACGAGTTGGTAAATTAAAAATACCAAACCTATGAATCTCTCTTTGAATCTGAGAATTTCTTCCCAATAATATACAGCAAAATGCATTAAATACTCATGCCAATATTTATTAGTTCATTAATGGGTAGATTGCAGCCGTCATTGCTACAATATACTGTTGGAGTAGTTCTCACAAAAAGTATTTCAAAAGTTTAGACCCTCAGATTTTGCATAACCCCAATTCTTTAATTCCAAAAAAATCCCATTGATTTTCAACAGTAGCCTTTTTTCAGGTGTGCAATTAACTCTCCAGGTTAAAACATATACTGTAAATCCTCTAAAAAAATTCAAGCTATTAAGAACAATACTAAGTAGTAACTACAGTAACTAATTGTAGCATTGCGGTATTCAACAGTTTCCGAAGAACTTCACAACTGATTAACTTGAGAACATTATTCTTAGCCAGCGCTGATGTGCCCTTTACATCTCACTTCCTTTCATTTCATTTCATTTCATTTCTGATGATTCCCAATGACTCTCACTCCCTGTGGTGATCTCCTCAGCTAGCTTACACCTCACCCTCGAGAAGCTGTTGACCAATTACTATTATAAGGAGCCGACTGTACCAGATTATAACAAAAGCCAATGATTGAACACTGGCTAATCATATAATAATTAGTCAACTGAAACACCTCAGAGGATACCAATTAATCAATGAAGCCAGGCTAACGGCTAGAAAAACAATTTGAATATATATGTGGTAATTGCAACAAACTGCAAAAGCGAATTAAATGTGATTTGGGATTAGTGCCCAGAACTATCTACAGTATAAACTGTTTACGAGGGGCTGATGAGGCAGAACAGAAATTTTAGGATTTTTAACTGCAGGACTGAATTGGCCAAAGGAAATTTTAAAGAAACATCACGTGCCAAAAGAATCAACAAGAAATCACAAAACACCACCCCTAAATAATCAGTTGTACAGATTTTTCTCTCCCAATCTCTGTTCCTCGATTAGTTATCTATTCAAGAAATGTATACTCCTTCCTGCTAAGCTGATGATGTACTGTACAATAGTACTATATTGCTGGGCATTGCCAGTGGATAAAGAGCAGATAAAGTCAACCGGCTACAGAAATTATTTTTATGACCCATTTTTTGGTTATTTTCCTTGTTGGAAACAATACTAAGTTTAATTAACTCTTTCTAATCACTGCTCAGTCCAGTTTGGGACTGTGAAAATATATACTGTACTGTATGCTTCTGGCTAGTCAATGTACTGTACCTTGGAGCACAGCTGGACTCAATTTAATTGTGGCGCTATTCTGTAAAGGGCTGGGAGTGGTTCTTTTGTGTTGAAGGTGCTAATTATCAGATCAATTAGCATGAGCATGTGTGAAATGTATGCTCTTAATTGCCTGTCAATCTGCCTATAAGTCTTCTCAGCTGCTAACCTTTCATTGAAAATGTACCACAATGAAACATTAATCTGCATAACTGGGTAAATGGAAGCAAACTCTTGATAAACAACAACAAATAAGCCCAGCTTGCTTAAGGAAAGTTTTTGATACTGTATGTGAAAATGTAACAGAAAATAAACATTTTTTTCATACTCTGCTTCCCACAGCGTGGTGTGTATGTCTGATTGTTTGGCGATCATCTGTGTTGTATAAGGAAAAATACATTTTGTAGTAGCCTACTTCTTCATAACTGAAGAACTTGAAAGATGCTTTGAACAAGAGATCGAAAAAAAGAAACATCAGTCCTCTGCAATTTATGAGGGTGAAGAGCTGGGCAGTCTGTATTGTAGCCACTGTGTCATGGCCATTCTCTGGGCTCTACTCTAATCCTATCATCAGCTTTCTTAATGAAAATTGACAAACACAATAGATAAATAGGTAGGGTTTTCTACAGCAGCACCTACAATAATTTAAAAAATGAAGATGTACAGCATAATTCTGTAACATGCTATGATCTGTGTGAGAGAGAAATATTTTATACCATCAATACATTCCAGGAATGATACTGTATGCCAGATAGCCCTAGGGAGGATGTTCTGTGCACTAACAAATTAGATAATGAAATAAGACAGCTCAATAATACAAGTGACTAATTGCAAGCACTAGGCAATATTCATTAATTCCAGCTGTAAATTCCTGGCTCAATTGATCAACAAAAAAGCATCAGAAATAGCTCAATATAATTAATATTGTTTCCCTGTGCTGTTTTTTTAATGCATAGAACATTTTGCAGACGCATGTCTTAGTGTGTATGCCATAGGTTACTTCAATCATAACATTTTTCTGAAATACTTTAGAAGTTGTACAGCTGGTTGTTACATAAAATGACAACGAACCTCTCTTTTCAGTAATTGTCACTTCTGTTCAGTTAGTCAAGTCATCCCGTGTCTGCAAATGGTGATTACTCTGGATAAGGTGCTGCCAATGGCACATCAATAATGGTTTCAGATATTCAGAACATTGAAAACAGGGTGCAAAATTTTAGATAAGGCCCAGATGAAACCTTTTCAGATCACTTCAACAATACTATTTTCAGATCATGTTGTACAAGTATGAATGTGAAACACATGTGAGTTTCTATTGGGATTCAAAAGACCTTTTTAACTTTCTTAGATGAGAGCTGGTTTGATTGAGTTTTTCAAAGATAAACACAATGTAGAAACAAAGGTCTTCATAGTTCTTACAAATTAGCACAGACTCTTATACATAACAACATATAAAGTACTTACTGGCTCCATGAAAGACCCCCCAAAAAACAGAAACAGACCAAAATACTGTATGTGGTTTTATGTGGTTTTATTGTGCCAGAAGGAAAAGGATTTCAAAAGCTAGGAAAGACCACTATTACTGAGTAAGATATATTATGTATACAATTCAGATTGTTTATAATATTGTAAAAAACAATTCAGTATTTGCCTTAACCTTTTTTCAACAGCAGAGCCTGGGCACATAAATAAGAATGTAAGAATGGTTACAAATTAGAGGAGACAAATCAGCCCATCTATATCACTTAGTTGCTAAAAGCTAAAGCTAAGAAAATAAGAACATAAGAATGGTTTTGAAATGTGGTTCAGGTCACCTCTTACTTCCCTTTTCAAATGTAAAAGGTCAGTTCCTTTGGCCTGTCAGTGCTGGATATTCATTTAAGATCAGGGGTGTATTTGCTCACACTGATTTGAAGATTCCAGAACAACAATGTTTTTTTTTTAATGTGGTGACCACAATTGTGTGCATTTTTTCAAATGAAGTCATACACACTGTACAATGGCATTAGATAATGGTGTCATATCATCCCTTAATGTTCTCTGCATCTGACTAAACATCCTAACATCTTGCTATCTTTTTATTACTTCCTTAAATTGCCTAGAGGATGTATCAAATTAAACACCTACTGTAAGTCAATATTTCTGGTATCTGCCCGTAACACACAGAATAATCTACAAAGGATATAAAAATACTAAAGAGAGGATTACATTCAGCTATCTAGCCCATTTGGGAGTTAGCAAATAATTAATCCAAGGCTCTCAGCCATTTCTTGAAATTTGACTTCTTTACCATATAGTCTTGAAGATATAAACTTACATACCACAGAAGTCGCCACTTCAAGCTCAAAGCTAGCCATTTTTGTATCTTTTTGTTGCTTGTACTGTATGTAACACTCTGCATTTGTCTCAGATCTAACTGCCATCTGGCATCTGTTTGACCAGTCCTGAATTTTATCTGAATCCTTTTTGAAATTCCTTTGTTGCTTCTATAGCATAAAGAAGCATTATGTTTCATAATGGTGTTTAGCAATCCACCAGTTTCATCCGTGAGTTTTATTTTGACTAATTACTAATTATATTTGGCTGATGCTTTTATCCCAAACAACTTAGATTTGCACCCCATTATACAGCTGGTATTCTATGAGAACAATTCAAGTGAAGTACTTTGCTCAAGGGTATATCAGCTGTGCCTCTCTAACTGTATTAAAAGTCCAACTATATCATATCATGTGCTCTATGTTCACGCTATTTATCCAATACTGGTATTGTTCATTCAAAAAACTCTAACAACTAACATGTTGGTTAAACGTGACTTACCATTTCTTAACCCACTTATAATTCTAATTTCAATAACCTAACAGGTAATAGAAGTAGGACTTAATGGTCCATAATTACTTGGTTCAGTTTTACCATGCTTATTTTGGACCGTCATTACATTCACAACCTTCCAGTCAGTAAGAGGCTAATGAAGTTTTTAATGAAAGTTCAGAATGGATGACAACAAACAAGTTCAGCCAGTCAGCTGTGAATAATGTGTCACCAATCCTGACATTATTGCTTCACCTGAAACATAAATACTGTACATAACCCTCTTTTCACCCTCACATACTGTATACCTTTTGCATTTCCCTATCACCACATCTCCACCTATGCAGCTGCCCCTTGGTCATTCCTCACTCTGTAGAGGTGTCCCAGGCTCCTGGTCATATGGCCAGGAGGTGAGCCCTCAGCCAAGCTGGTTAAGCTATATTTATTGCAGTTATAACACTCCACAGACCTTTCATTCAGCTTGATTCTTGGGTGTTGTTACTGCTAATTCTAACCAAAATAAACCATGATGATAAAACAATAATGATTGGTATAGGTATAACTGTGAATTTTTCATAATTATACATTATTCAATTATAATCTGAATCTGTTTTGGGCTGTTAAGGAAAAATTATTCTGCAAGTTCGGGGTAGAGCAGATTCTGTCGTGTTTTATTGTAATGTTTTTGCTGCATTCCGATTTTAAGAAATGTAAACCACTAAAACAGCTACTTCCAAACCAAAGAAATTTAGGTCTGTGTTCTGAGATATACGGGCTGACATGTACTGCAGAACTGAGAGACTGAGGCAAGAATATTTTTTGTTTTAGTTCAAGCTAATAAACAGCCGCTTTCACCTTCATGTCAGGCTTGGTTAGAGTTGTGGAGGGAATTCTCAGTCATCATAGCAGTCAGACAAAACACAATGGATTTGAATATGTTTTTGATGAAAGCCATCTAAGTAAATAATTACATATTCTCGGCGACATGGGTACAGATCCTAAAGGGATAGCTAAAGCTGTAATTACACTTATGTATTGGGTATATTTGACATATACACTAGTTGTTTTGCTTCTCATAATGATAATACATATTTTATGGAGGTTTAATTTATGTTTCCACAAAAATGGAAACATAAATATTTATTTATGTTCTGCAACTTAATCATGTGTTGCACACAGTTGAGGGTTCTGTATCCAACAAATATCTGTAAAACGTCCTGAAAAAATAATAATTAAGCAAAGCCCCATTTTCTAAGCTAGAAAAACACTGACATACTAAAGGAAAGTTGTCAATAAATAAAATAATAAAAATAATAATAAATAATAAAATAATACAAATAGACTAGGAAAGGATCTATCCAATTTACTTTCTTTGAATTTAAAGGGTATTATGCAGATATGATTTTGTTGAAACAAAATGTACTTCATGTAGTATGACTCTTACTGTAGGTTTTTTATTTGACTTTTTATTGCAGTCTAAATAAGCCATAAGTTATAATAGAAGGGTGACAAGATAGCCAAATCCTTGTTTAGAAAATATGTTAGGAGTTCTGACATAATAGAGACAGGCGATTTGATACTTCAAACAAAGAGCTTGATCCATTGCTGAGACAAAACATACCCTTGGGAGCAATCCATAGGAGCAGAACATAAAAAGCAGAAATCTGCACACAGGTACATCAAAGAGAAGTGTGCTTACTGAAGGGCAAACTTCCCTTGAGTTTTATGACAGCATTCCAGAAAACCAACACACTGGAGTGTAGCTGAAAATATGGAGAGGAGTACACCTGAATATCAACTAGACTTTCAGCACAGGTATATCTGCAACCGTGTAAATTAATGTAGCTCATAATTCCAAACAGATACAGTTCAATACAATACATGTCTGCATAAAGCAATACAGGTCTGCATAAAGCATCAAATATAAGAAACGTTGTATTGTAGATGAGAGCAGGTCATTCGGTCCATTTGGTAACCTATTTGGTAGTTAGTAGCTCATTGGCTGGGTAGAGGTAATCAGTGTTAATTCTGAAGAAAAACATTGGACTGAATTTGATTAAATCTTTGAGGATTCGGTATACTTGTATCAAGCACCTCGTAGTCTTTTCTGTTCAAGACTAAAAAGGTCAAGTTCCTTCAGCCTGTCAGTGTCGGACATTCCATTCAGCCCCGGAATGTATCTGGTTGCTGTGCCCTGGACAGATTCCACAGCAGCAATGTCTTTCCTATAACAGGGTGACCAGGGATGTATGGAGGATGGCAGTTTGTTTTCTCTTTCCTGAACCTAATAAATTTGGTTATTCCACAATGTTTTACTCGGTCATCTCCAAAGTGCAATTGGAACTAGACAAACTGATAAAAGTCCACTCTAAACATATCTACAGTAGCAATCCAGCTGCTCCATTATCAGACTGCCACAACAAAGTCAGAATAATATATCAACATGAATATGTAAAGAAAAGATGAGAGGGTGTGTAAATAGTTATCCTTAACTGGAAGTGTATAACAACTGCATAGCATGGTAAAGTCTGATAAACACTAAGATGTCATAGGAAATAAATAATGTTTCATTTTTTTCTTTTTATACTGTTGTGCTATAGATTAGGTGAGGTGCTTTTCCAGACCATTCTACTCAACATACTGTACTGTACTGTATTTTTTATTATAATGCAAACGAATGCCCATTTTCTATGCACACAATGAAAATCATTTGAAAAGATGATAGCTTGTGACAGGTTTAGCCCAACATGATACATCATGAGATAATGATTTAAGCGATTAAGATTAAATTAGCACATTGTAGCTGCTTCTCATTTGTATCTGAAGTGATCACCTCCTAGACTTTTGCACTTCAAACTAGTAAGGCCTCATTTAGAATAATACAGTATGTTCAATTTTGGTCACCGCATTGTAGATATTGCTGTTCTGGAATTTGTAGAAGAAGACCAACTACATAAATTTCAGGGCTTAAGGGAATGCTCTACACTGACAGCCCGGAGAACCTAGTTTTGAAGACTCAAAGGCATTGACAGAGTCAACCCAGCAGTTGTTTTTTTCAAAATGAACAGTGAAATACGAGCAGTGAAACACAAGTGAAAACTACATGAAAGTGCATTTAAAACCAGAACAGAAGGCATTACTTTATTCAAAGGATTGTGGGTGTTGGGATCAAGACACCCAGCCTTGTTGTTGGAGCTAATACCCAGATGTCTTTGAAGAAACAGCTGATTGGGATCCTTCAAGTCAATTAAGTCTCTCTGGTAACCTTTCTTATTTTAATGTTCTTAAGGCTCCCTTATGGCATTTAAAGTTAATATCAGTACAGAACATTTAATGTTACCATAAGAATTATTGGATCTTTTTCCACTTTGAAAGATATCAAATTTTACTTTGTTACTACTTGGGAAATATGATTATTCATGTTCTATATTTAACAATTCTTCCAAAGGTTTGTAGTTTTCTTACAACGTTGAACACTACTGCATAAAGCGCCTTCATTTCTTGATTTAGAAGTGGAATATACTGTACATATACGTATAGCATGTACAGATTCACATTTCTGTTGTGGTAGTAAAAATACCTTTTAGCATTGAAAACATACTGTAGGAAAATGTCGAGATTTTTTTTGCCATGGTGACATTACTCTGGACCAACACTCAAGATACAGTATATTTCAATCATTCTTTTGCTTGTTTGTTTGATCCCTTGTCTACCAACTCCAGAATCATTTATCACAAATGCAAGGCCTAAAAACATCTTTCATGTGATAGAATTCTAATATATATTTCTCTACATTTGCTTAAACCTTGATTTTATTGGTTGATTTATGGAGTTTATTTAGATTTAGGTATGCTATAACTGAGTTACCATGACTGTATGCTGCACTGGAGCAGAAAACTGAAGTTATTTAGGTATGCATTTAATTTCTCTGCCACAGTAAATCATGTACATGCTTGGTAAGGCATGATGAAACCAGAGCAAACTGTCAAAGCAAAGCAAATTAATTGTGAAACCATGGGAAGACAATGAAAAATAGTATAAATTTAATACTATAAACTTTTATAAGGTTACCATGTTTTTTTGTTCACAGTGTGCATATAAATGGAAGGGAATTATTGTTCACATTGCTCACCTCACCTTACTCACGCGTTGGCAGTAAATGAAGTTTCTGGAGTGGAAAGGGCGCTAACATAAGAAGATAAACAATAATACCAGCTTACTGAGTCCCAAAAGATAATACACACTGGCCTTGTTTCAGACCTCAGTGAGAGAGAAGATGAAGCAGACACTTGTGAACTTCAGGCTCAATGACTGCAGCTTAGCCATAGAAACTTGGTGGTGCAGAAAGACCTGGCTACCCAGAGAGCACAGATAATGATAATGAGGCAGAGATAATGATGCACTTTTCGCTATATTGCGTAAAGTACTCAACGATTAGAGGAACATGCTTCTTCATCAGTCATGCCAAAAGGCTCTTTCAATGTGAATTTGAATTTGAATCTGAATTCAGCCCCCAAATAACAAATAACATGTAATTCTATATTATGTATCTAGTTATACATGATTATACATATTAAACTCACTACTACATTGTTTTACCTTTAGTAGTAATTATCTCTAAATTTCCTGGGCTAGGAACTTATTTAATTGTCTTTACAATGCAAACAGATCTTTGAAATTGCCACTTCTAATTTGATACCATATATTCCAAATGTGACAATATTATAATATCAGTTGTTGTAATTTATTTTGCAGATGTCTTTATTTAACATACAGCATCTTGCAAAAGTATTCACCCTTCCAATGATATCCTGTTTGATTCAACTGCAAGAGATATGCACTGTACACATTTTCCCAGTGAATTGTTAGTCAAAATGTGAATGCTCCAAATGAAAATTTTATGGGTGAAAGAAATTAGATGTCAGCACACTTAGATGTCAGCCAGAGCAACAAGTAGAGCGAAATAAGAAAGCTCATGTCACAACACAGCAAAAAAAGAAATATAGTTCAAGTCAAGGTGCAGAACAGGAAATACAAGAAATGAAAAACAATTACTCTCAAAAACAAAAGTGTAATGATTGTGGCAGAAGAATCCAGAATAAAACCTTAAAGATACTTCTGCAGTAGAAATCATAAAGCTAGTACTGAACAGAAGTCCAGGTATCGGAATAGGAAGGAGGTCGGAACTCAGGTCCTTTCTGAAAAGACAAGTTTTGAGAAGGTGCAATAATAAGATCAGGGATCAAGCTGTCCAGCTGTATGCCGGTATGCAGATTTATTGACCCAGCCCAGAGGTTCAGGAGAAGAGAAGAGGAGGACAAGACATTGAACAGCAAAGGCAAGGCCAGGGTACAGTATGTGGTGGATAATCAGATCGAATGTCTGAAGGAAGAACAGGACAGTGTAAGAAAAGAAATATGTATATATTTTAAAATGTTTTACTTTCTTATCAATCTGTGGTATAGCATCACTGCCTATCGTCAGTCTTGATTTCCCCACATTTTGCAGCATTTATTCTTCATTTATCATGCCATACCACACAAAACATATTTTTGCAACACAGTGTTTTGTTCTGCTTTAGATAGTGTAAGCCTTGCATCACCTTGTTCAATTAGTGTACTGTGTGTATGTGCCCTTACAATGATAGCATTTACAAAAATCTTACCAACGTAGTAGACGGGTAAACGCTTTTTGTATACAGCACAGAGACGATTCTCAAGGGCTGTAACTCTTTCTTTAGACAACCGCTAGAAGAAAATGGAATGGAGCAAAAGAAAAGAGAGAAAAAAGGAGTTTCTGAATATAAAAATAACTCAGCGTGAAAACTGCTTCAGAGAGTTTATCAAGGGGAGAGGAATTTTGAATAGCTAAAGAATTCTGCAGGGGGCATGAGAAGAACTCTGTCCATTATTTTAGTAGGCTTAACAGCATCCTGTTGCTTTTTTTTCTAGCCTCAAAGTTAAAAATCTTTAAAACAAAAGGATTTCAAATATTTTTGAAGGGAAGAGGTACGGGGATGCTTTAAATTATGCTTTTGAGAGAAGGGCCCTGGTGTTTATCCAAGTTTCAGAAAGCAATGCCCCTTGCCAGCCGAGATAATGTCACAGCCTGCCTGCCACCACCTGTGGTCTTGGTCTCTTGCTTTCCACTTCACCCAGACCATTGTCTTCAGAAGCCCAAGGCACATACACAGACGAAAGAAAGCAGTTATCACGACTGCAGGAAATGAGCTGTTAAATGGCACAGATCCAGTATGAGTCACAGCATCCCATTCGTATCCCACTGGCTTTGTCATTAGCTTATGTGTTCGGCTTATGGTTCAGATCCTAAGGTTCTTTCTTTTAATCTCCTACAATTCCAACAGGCATCAGGCTTTTTAAGAACTGGCACTAGCTTAATGATGCAGGTAGGCACAGTCCTTTCTGAGTGAATTCTTGCCTGTTTATAGAGGAGCTATTTTCACTAAGCCAAGCTTCATAACTTTCATATCCAAAAAGAGCTCTCTCTTAATTTACATACTTGCCTGGTTTGCATCCCTTGTGGGATCCATGTATTAACAGTTAAAAAACCAATAGGTGATCAGAACAAGACTGTCCATTCCCAGGTTCAGTCTACATTGGATAAATTACTTCTCATGATCGTGTTTTGGCTTCCTACAAACTGACCTGATGCAGCGCTAGTCTCTTATAAGACAAGGACTAATCTCAGAACAAAATCAATGACATTACAAACACATTTAATGAAGAAGGAATCACTCAAAAACAATTTACAAAGCTACAGTATAAAGGACAGCATAGTTACAAAAGAAAGGAAGTAAGTTATTGCAATCTAAAAATACAAAGTCATCGATTACACTTGCATACTCGAAAGAATGCTTTCACTTAACTAAGAAAATTCCAAATATTTTTCAATGACAGATATAATTGCAGGACAGACAATTCATTGTGCTGCCCTAGCATCCCTGAGGGAAGACTGCTGTCTGGGATTTTATCTGTGGCTGAAAGCGTCTCTTTTCCTCAGCCTGACGGCCACTGTCTGCACTGTCACACTGCAACATAATGAGCACTTACCGGCGATGCATCGCAGTGATGTCAGGAACAGAATGGAAGACATAACATAAATAAAGCACAATAAGCATGTGCCAGACTCATGGAGCATTTTTTGTGTTTTCTGAACAAAGATTTAAATACATGGAATTTGTGATAAAGGCCAACCTGTGGAATGACCAGACGATGTACAAAGAGAATAGAAAGGGAAAGGAGAAAAGGAGAATGGAAATTCGACAGGGCTAGGTTTGGTTTTAATTGGCCTCCAAGCTCACAGATGCCACTTCCCTGGCCGCCAAAAACATTCTATGTAGAAATAACACACTTTCTGAAAATATACCACAAACTAACAAAAACAAAACTGTCTGTTCCAGCAACCTCAGTTTTCAAGAACAGCACAGGTAATTTCATGCTGCCAATGGATACCCTGAAGTGTGTACACAGCGAACGATGTCACTTATCTACACAAAAAAAAGCGAAAACTTTTATTTTCATGCATCTCATAGCATTGCAAAAAGCCGCTCCACAAGGAACTGAAAATTGGACAAAGTTATCACAGAGCCATCCTGGTACAGTGCTAATATGTCAGAAAAAAACACACATATACTTCCAATTTCTAATCGTTTTTTTTGTCCAATGCAAGGTCGTTGGGGAGCCACAGCAAGTGGCAGGCGCAAGGCAGGATGCCAGTCCATTAACGGGGCTCACACATGCATACAGTCACACTAGGGCTAGTTTTCCCAGAAGCCAATTAATTTATCAGCACTTGTTTGGATTGTAGGAAACCAGAGCACCCAGAGGGAGCCCACAAAAAACTCCATGCTCATAGCACCAGAGGTATGGAATTGGAGCCATGCCCTCAGCACTGTAAGACAACATTGCCCCGACACCAATTCAGTATACATATACCGTATAATATAGCAGGTGGGTAGCTGCGTCAGCATGAATAGGCTGCAAAGGAACAAGTAACAGGTTTATTTCAAGCTGAAAAGAGAAGAAAGAAAACGTAATGTTTCGGCTGTGGAGCCTTCTTTGGGTGAGAGGTGTGAAGCCTTCTTCTTCACACCCGAAGAAGGCTCCACAGCTGAAACATTGTGTTTTCTTTCATCTCTTTTCAGCATGGAATAAACCTATTACTTGTTCCTTTTACTGTATAATATATGTTTGTGTTTATACCGTATAAAATTGTAATCTCTCTGTTTTTGGAAGCGATACATGCTGTACTGGATCATGAATCCTCAGAAACATGGGAAAATGCTTCACGCCCAGTTCCAGCACTGTATAAAATCCACACTTGAGCAAAGTGGATGTGGCCTGGTAATGAGGAACAAAATGATTTTACCAGAAAATCAGCACTGGTCCTGGGGGAGCCCTGTAACATGTGGTTTGTGTTCCAGTAACTTTCTTATTCTCAGGCTAAAGCAATTTCAGTTTTCTAAATGAGACATTCAGTTCTGGAAACAGTGAATTTATAATTGGTATCAATCCCTTACCAATTTCTGGGCATAAGTATACAAGAGTAGTTACAAACAAAAGGAGGCCATTTGTCCCTTCTAACCCACTTTGTAACGCAGCCACTTGGACCACTAACAAGAGAAATAACATTCACTCTGGGAGTGTTTGATACACTCTCATTCCCAGCTGTATGTGTTCATCCACAGTTGATCACCTATGAATGGTTGAGATAGAAATAGGGGAGCCAACCTTACCTTACAAGCTGAGATGGGACTGCATGAACTTCTGTGTGCTGAAATTGTCAGAAATCAATATTCCAGAAGTCAGGTCAAGTTGAAACAAAGGAATGGATGCTAAATAGGTATACGATAGTCTACATAAGATTAATTGAAGGCATCAATTAGCATTAGTGAGCCACAGCTCAGTTAAAATGAAAACCAAAAGACTTAACACAAGATCAGAGTGGTCATGTCATTAAAATGCAGCATTATTGAAATATTTCAGTTAGACCTTTTAGATATATTTTGGGGGTTTCTTGAAAAAGGGGTGCTCTGGCCAAGAAGGCTTGAGAAACCCTGTATGACTGATTAGGTTAATTTCTGATTTAAAAATCAAGAATAGGTGCCAGTTGTTTCAATGTCTTATTAGTCTCACTCTTATATGCTCTTAGAGCATTCAGCACTGAAATAAACACACATAAGTATTTGCACTCCATTGTGTTTTGGGATTTTGTATAATTTTTTAATGTTTTGAATTTGTTTACAGTATATATTCTATAAATAAAACATGGAGTACTTAGAAACAAAGAGACAACTTTTACCTGCAGTATTGCAGAATCAATTCTGCACAGAACACATTACTTTAGTTTGTTCGTGGCAATATACATTACATTACATTCACTACAGTATGCGTTTAATGACAAAATGTTGTTTGTAAATACTGCATAGAATACAGTACTTTAATTAAAAGCAAGTGTGCACGTCTGGAATAATAATAAACACTGACCTTATATCACCAAAAACCAAACTATGGTTGCTGCTGGAAGAGGTGTTAGTGAGGCCAGCAGGGGGCGCTCACCCTGCGGTCCATGTGGGTCCTAATGCCCCAGTATAGTGATGGGGACACTATACTGTAAACAGGCGCCTTCCTTCGACGTAAAACCGAGGTCCTGACTCTCTGTGGTCATTAAAAATCCCAAATCCAAATTTCCCATTGGCCCTTACCAATCATCGCCTCCTAATAATCCCCCTCTATGAATTGGCTACATTACTCTGCTCTCCTCCCCACTAATAGCTGATGTGTGGTGAGCGTTCTGGCGCACTATGGCTGCCGTCGCATCATCCAGTGTGGTGGAGGGGAGTCTCCATTACCTGTAAAGCGCTTTGAGTGGAGTGTCCAGAAAAGCGCTATATAAGTATAAGCAATTATTAATTATTATTATTATTATTATAAAAACAGACATTTAGGAATAAATGCATTTGTTTCTGCATGTCACCGTAATTCCTTTACACAACATTGGACTGAGTCACGAAAAACGGGAAAAATATGAGCAGTTTCCCAACAAAGACTTTTGCTGAGTTGTCCTAAAACACTGAAAAATCAAGGAAGCTGGATTAGAGGTCACTGAATTATCGATAATCTACTGTGTAAATGCATAACATCCTGCTCTCAGAGTGCACTCCAAACTTTACAAAACAGGATTAAAGACAGTCTGAATGGCCTCCTCTAATCTTTCTTATGTTCCCCTGATCTGGTTTACCTGGTAGTATTATTACTGGTTGCAATAAATTACCAAGTCCATTTTAACATTTTCCTAGTACCTCCCACCTCTGAGAATTTTACAAAGTCACGTTATAATATGGCATAATGCAGTAGGAGAATGGGAGAGAGAATCAAGTTTTTACAGTTTGACAGTAAATATCAGCTGAAGGAGAACAAACAGCACAGTTATAATACAGGCAACAGATTAAAACAACACAGGGAGGACAGATGTGTTCATAACTGAGGTATGAAGATACGATCATGGAGAAACAAGCAGGATTCTCAGAGAGCCCAGTAGGTTTTTTTTCATATCTCAACCCCAGAGAGAGCTGAAGCAAATTGAAGCATCTTAATTCGCTGTGGCTCACTAGACCTCTATTGTATGGACAGTATTGAACCTATTGTATTTATTAAAGGCACATTTCTATTCACCCATTAGGGTTATTGCTTTGTTCCTGGCTGTCCTTATTGACACAGCACTGCAGAGACAATACAGCACATACTTCAACACTGGTTCACCAGCTGAGCGTAAGTTATGAGGAAGGCGGCACTCGGGAGTGTGATGATGTATAGAATTGCGGGGAAGGTTCATTGGTAATTGGGTTGTGGTGTTTGATGCTGTTGGCAGAACTCAATGGCAGGTTATTTAAAGACAAGGAGAGGGGCCGCATGGCACAGTAGTATCATCATTTACAGTGATGCATGGTGCTGGTTATGTGCGAATTTGGGGGCACATCTCTCAAGCTAAAGCGCTCAGAGATTTGGTGAAACTCGACACTCTTGACAGATGTCCACTAAAATTAAATATAGGCTATTCTATGTGGCCTGCCTGGGTTAAAGCTGAAAATTTGTCATCACAGCAAATAATAAGGTGGTGATTTAGAAAGCATCCAACCTTGCTTTTATTATTTGGTTTTGACTGTACTTTAAAGCCCAAAGCAAAGCAAAAAAGAAGACAATGGGGATATACAATACATACTGTACTGTAAAACCTATTCCCTTTTTTATCATGGTGGGAAAGGCTGCTATTGGGCATTTTTCTGAATCCGAAATAGTATTTACTGGAATGAAAGTGGCTTTAACATGACAGAAAGTAATTCTGTCAAAACTTCCCTTTACCCCCATTTGCATTTCCCAAAACTTCGTTATGGAACAGCTTCTAGTGGCATGGAAAAAAGCCCATTCTGAGCTGCTAGCAGTAGTGAAGGCAGAAACTTTGGGTGAATCCTGGGTGGGATGCAGCTGTTGTACCCTTCAGCTACAAGGTACTTCACCCAGTTCCTACGAATGTCATGCTGTGATAGGTCTCCAGGTTAACCGGGTAAAATAGCTGAATGCAAAATAAAAATGCTATAGTATAAACTTCACAAAGGGAAAAATTAATGTTGCATTATTATTCTATTTTCACAGATCGGTGTGCCAATGTTTAACGTGACAATTATATTGATGTCAGTAAATTGTATGTATGCAGTATGTGTGTTGTCGTGTCAAGACATTTATACCATATTAAACTGAAATCTCTGAGCAACTTTCATTTCTGCTGGTAGCAAACAGAAATCAGCTTGAGTGAGATTGTTAAGGTTGGTGTCAGGAGAAAGGGGATTTATCAAATCTTTCAACTTGATTTTGTCAGCCCTTCCCTTTAAACTGCGAAATGATTATTTTTTCCCTTTCTGATCATGACACAAAGACAAAAGGCCTCAGCTCAAGAGACAAAATAACTTTAAATCTTTGTCAGTAGCTGGACAGAGAAACAGGGCAAGGCCTTGTGGAATTGTTCAGTTCACTTGCTTATAATAATAATAATAATAATAATTGCTTACACTTATATAGCGCTTTTCTGGACACTCCACTCAAAGCGCTTTACAGGTAATGGGGACTCCCCTCCACCACCACCAATGTGCAGCATCCACCTGGATGATGCGACGGCAGCCATAGTGCGCCAGAACGCTCACCACACATCAGATATCAGTGGGGAGGAGAACAGAGTAATGTAGCCAATTCATAGAGGGGGATTATTAGGAGGCCATGATTAGTAAGGGCCAATTGGAAATTTGGCCAGGACACCGGGGTTACACCCCTACTCTTTTCGAGAAGCGCCCTGGGATTTTTAATGACCACAGAGAGTCAGGACCTCGGTTTTACGTCTCATCCGAAGGACGGCGCCTGTTTACAGTATAGTGTCCCCGTCACTATACTGGGGCATTAGGACCCACATGGACTGCAGGGTGAGCACCCCCTGCTGGCCCCACTAACGCCTCTTCCAGCAGCAACCTTAGTTTTTCCCAGGAGGTCTCCCATCCAGGTACTGACCAGGCTCACACCTGCTTAGCTTCAGTGGGTTGCCAGTTGTGAGTTGCAGGGTGATATGTTATGTTATGTTTCGTTGCTGTTGGAAATACAGTGTACAATACGCGTATTTTATAGAAATATATAGATTTCTGCAGATAGAATAGAATTAGATATACTGTAGATAGAAAAATGATTTCATTCTGAGTTATCATCTATTGCTCTTTGTCATTGTTTGCATGAGATTTTTACATTTCTGTTCCATTCAGTGATATCATTTTTCAACACAGTCAATCTGCTATTGATCTTGCAATTATTCAATTTAATTACCTTTGCAATATTGCTTACAAATTGTAATGTTAGGTTATGGCCTTTGATCATCTCGCATAATGAATCCCAAGTGTAAGATTATTAAAAAGCACATTGCCGATTTGTGTATTACGTACTACCTGTTTTTGCCATCTAGTTTATACTGTAGTTTCAATTTCATTGCCAAAAGTGGACTCTGGGGGTATGTAGTTAAACGTTTCCTAGTTCCCCCATCTATCACCTTACATGTATGTTAAAAAAGCATCCTTGTACCGAACAGTTGTATGTCTGTGTAACTCTTTGTTAATTCGTTTTTTCCTCAAGTTTTCATATAACTCAAAACTTCATGATATTCTAAAATTGTTCATATTTGTTCTGACAATTATTTGGCTCTTTATTCTACAGTATTGTGGGAGTCTGAAAAAAACTATCCAGTCATATTGTCAGAACTGATGCACTGGATTGTATCAGATGATGACAGGATGAGCTCCACTGATCATTTGGCTACTAGCAACCCAGTGACTTAGATGGGCTGAATGCCTGCCACTTGTATTGTAAGCTTTCTCTTGTTGTAAATGAAAGGAGCATGGAAATTTGAAAGAAAAAAAATCCCAGGCTTGTTTTTTCCATAATTTGAGTCTGTGGTTAAAAAAAAAACTCCACCGTTTTAGCATAACAAAACAAGAGAATAACTAAAATGCCTATCAGTATTCTTTTAGCTAAAAACTGTCTCTCTTACAAATAATTTCAGGTTATTTGTCTTTTCCACAAGCGTCTCTCTAGAATAAGAAGATGTTGGAAGAAGAATTCTGACCTCCTTTGCCTTCCTTTGCAGAATAAATTTGAATTCCACAAGCTGTTACCACAGCACACTTTACTGTCATCTCTATCAGCTGAAGTGGGCTCTTTCATTTCAATACTGAATTTAATTGGTTGCTGGCCACTTGTCAGTAATTTTTAATGGGCCACAATGACAGCATCATGTTACTTATCCTGATGGTGGTTTTATGAATGATGTGTAAAAAGTGCATGAATAATACACTAAATAAAATATATTATTATTAAATTATGAATAACCTTCAGCTCCCGTTTTCTCTAATTTGTAAAATTACAGAAAATGTTCAATACTGAAAGCCAATGCTTTCCTTAAAATTTTGGAATAATACATTAAATCTAAAGTCTCTTAACCCAAGGCTGCGTTAAAGGACAGGTAACACACTCAGAAATACACACAATGTAACAGAAATGAAAAAGTGTCTTAAATCACGCATGCAGTTTTTTTAGTTGTGCTCTGACTGATAATCCTACACTTCTGCACAAAGCACTATGGCTTAATTTTGCATTGCACTTCGCAGGTATTCTAAAGCACATACTGTACAGAACAGTACTCAGTAAAATAAATTATTTTGATGTACTTAATGAGCAAATTATATAGCATATTCCCTGCTGTGACCAGATTGAAAGACGAATGTTTTGTTTAAAGAAGGAAGTGATGCAGCCGATCAGCTACAATTTTCTCGAAAAGCTTACCCAAGGAATTGGGTTTTCTTATTATTATTACATTGCAACATCTGGTTTATTTTGAAGCAGGTGTTTTAATTGTTGTCATTTAAAGAAAATATTATAGATGAAAGATGTTTACATCTGCAGTGTTCCTACACTCAGTGTCAACCAGGACCACCATGCAGAAAGAATACATGCAAAACACCATTAAAGAAGAAAGTGAAGCTAACAAAAAATTAACTCTTTGTTTTGAATTTCTTAAGTGACAATGCAAGTGTTTTACTATGGAACCTATTTTTGCCATAAATGTGAAGATACTTGCATTTAAAAAGGGGTAAATGGAAGTTTATTTAGCTGTTTAATTTTTATTATCTGGCTTTGACAGTGCTTCCTTTCTCATTATTAGTAACATTATCTATAGGGAGGATTTAATTAACATTTCACAGAAAGCGCTCTAGCTGATGTTGGAGAAATGAGTGCCTCCGAAAATAATGCAGATAAGCCTGTCAAACATCTCTTGCTCTGATCTTCTCCTTGCATCTTTATTCAGATTGATATGTGAGTAACAGGTATTTTTTCTGCGTTTCCAAAATGTGCTGTTGCTGTTGTAGCTGAACTCTCAGGTCTAATGTTTTCTACACTCTAAGGACAGAAGCAGTGTATCTTCCTCAGCAGTTTTTACAAATCTTTGGTTGTGTTGTTCATTCATTACAGCAAAAATACATTTAAAATACGTTTGACAAAAAATTCATTTCAAATTCACCATGCGCTCTTTATACCATCTTCAAAGTCAACTTGAAAAGTGATTCCTGAACTCTAGCTATCAAAACAGATGGTGTTCCATTTGCACAGAACCCTTGCAAAGCACCAACAACAGTGATCAAAAGGTGTCACATTAATAAACATCACCTCTTGTCAATGAGAATGGGAAAGAGAAAGACGTGTGTTTGTGGGTCACTGTGCTCTGAAAAAGATGAAGAAAAAACACAGTAAAGGAATGTGAGTTCATGCTTTGTACAGCAAATGTGCAGGAAATTTTGCAATTTGCAATTTGAATTCTCTGGGACTGTGCACGGTTGTTGGTAAATTTTTCAAATGGATTCTCTAGCAATCTGTCTGCATTTGCAGAAAGAAGTTTAACTTCATATGTTTGTATTGTCCTCTATAGCTTCACTTTACTGTATTTATTGTCAAAAGATTCAGTTTTTTCTGGGCTCTTGAATCATGGGCTAATGACCTATTGCCATATCCAGACCAAGTATACTGTATATTGTTGTTTTACTGTTTGGTGAGTTCCAAAGTCAATGGGGTGAATGAACAAGAAAAAAAAATATGCTGCACGAATCTGTGGCTCAGTCACAACCCTCCCTTTACAGAATTGTCCCCCTGTGTGGATTACACATCATGTATCATTTGATGGAAGGTGTTTTTAAGAAGCCTGGCTTCCTACATTTTTATTAGTCTCGATGAATCTTCCTACATTCTGATAATAAACTGGCAGAAAGCATGTGCAGGCAAATGGATGTTCTCAATAAAAAAGATGCTGTTTGTAACTGACAGGCAATTCTTGCCTCACGGGAGTGTTTGAAATCCTGCCTATTTGAAAGTCGAGGACGAAATTTAGAATGTCACTGGTACAACCTTCAGATGAAAGAAAAATGGCAAAGACATTTTACTTTTGTTCAGTTCAGTACTATGTGAATCTGCTTTAAACTTTGTTTATTTTAATATTCGTGTCGAGTCCTGGAACAGTGAAGTCTGCTACTTCCACCACACTCATGATCACTTGATAAATGGCACAGCAAAAACGTTTTGATGGAGTATCATAACAAATGAAAGATCACTTTTTGTGGGCAGAAAAAAATAAACACACTATCCCACACTCCTGCATGGTTCCAAAAATTAGTTTACAGGGTGAGATTGAGAAGAATTTCAGTGTACACAGGAGCAAAGGAGAGGAGACAGCAAGAAGTAAAATGAAAGAGCGAGTCAAGACAGGGTGGTTGAGTGGTTTTAGATAAAGATTTGTGTTGTATTTTAAACCCATATTGCTGCCCAGTTGCAGCTATTAGCGAGAACCTATTACGCTGTTACAGAGAGAGGCCCCTGAGAGAGCTGCTTAGTGCGCTTGGGTAATTCAAGGCAAATAGAGAACCCAGCAGCTAAAATATTTAATCGGGAAAAAAGAAAATGTGAAAAAAGAAGGCTGAAGGGCAGGTGCTTTGAACCAGCTTCAATTTCAATCCCTCCTGACACAACATTTGTTAGACCTGAATCCCTTTTTTCAGCCACTACAAATGATTAAGCCATATACAGAGAATCAAAAGAGTTGTATCACACTATTTATTTCTGTATGTTTTAGAAGAATTAAATATAGAGATTTTGTATATTGATAAACATTTTTGGTATAATTTTGATTGAACTGATCATTCACAATTAACCATAATATATTTTATTTAGTCTATTCATAAACTGGCTTTGACAGTCATATAGGCACTGAATAACTTCATCAGTGAGAGAGCTGATTGGGCACAGGTGTCAGGGTGATTTGATCTGTTGAGGAGAATGAGCCCTGGTGGCACAGTGGCACAGTGGTTAGCATTGCTGCCTTGTCTTATGTCCTTGTGTGTGCCCTGTGATAGACTGGCATGCTGTCCAGGGTGTATCCTGCCTTGCACCCATTGCTTGCAAAAAAAAGATGGAGTATCAGTCCTGGTGAAAATCAAGAAAGTTACCAATATGCTCTGTATAACAAAAGAAAAATGCTTTTGTGTCATTAGTATTTTGGAAGAAAGTGTAACATGTGCACTCTGTGTTGTGCTTGATGGTATTAAAGATGATGTAATGGCAAGACTGGTTAGCACACAAAAAAGAAAACAGAAGCTCTGCATTCATATCTACCTGTTGGCATTGGTCACACAGAAAAAGAAAAGAAAAAAATGCTGGTTCTTTTTGGCGGCACACAGATCATTCCATGTTGTAACAAACAATTACTTTAGACTCTTAATTATTTGGATTGCTGTGTGTACAGATTGATAATCAATAATACACAACAATAAACAAAGGAAGATCAATTTATTGTCCTAAGATGGTGTGTCACAATAATAACACAAAATAAAAATGATCAATACCACCTGTATACAATACTAATGGTACTGTATGTCCCTCCTTTTCCCAAATTTGTGAGATTCACAGCTTCATTCCACAAACAAACATGCTTTATTCTTATTTATCCTGCGAAAAAGATACACTCACTCCCTGCTACACAATACCTCCGGTGGTGCCAAAAGTCATTTTTAGCAATGCATCAAGGATTTATGTAAACTACCTTGATGGGGAGGTTAGTTTGGTGCAGACATGCAGAGTGATGCAGTAGTTGTGCACAGCAGAACATGATGATGCGATGGGTGAGGTACACGTGTCTAGATGATAGGAAACTCCACTTACAGAGATTGAAGGCAGCTTCACCCACAAGGCTTTATGTTAATCAAATCGTGGGACCACCCTTCCTGTGAGCTCATTCGAATTTGACAACACACATCCTCATAATTCTCATGTAACAATGGTTTTCTTGTCGGTTTTCTTGTAACAATGGTTGTTTATTGAAGATGAACTGGGATGACATGTGGTGTCTAGGGTTCAGAGACCAGTGTACAGTACACGCCTTTTCCAGGATCTATGAGAGAAATGGGACAGAATCCTAAGACACAGCATGTGCAGCTCAGTGTAAAGCATGCTTCACAGATGTACAGATGAATTGCTTCTAATGGTGGCCACACATGCCACTAGCCTGTGACTTTAAGAGGAGACCCCCCTGTTAATCAGCTCTGTTAATGATAAATGTTAATCACCATAATGAACTTGCATATGTCATGACTGTTCAATAAAACATCAGTGCACCTGCTGCAAAAAAGAAATGTGTTGTGCAATTGTACATTTGCAATTGTAAGTGATATTTTTAATGCTCAGTTTATGCTTGTGTAATATTCTTGAAACTATTGTTTTAAAAAGCACAGTAACTATGGGAGTTATTAACATTTTGAATCAAAATCTCATTGAGGATACAAACATGGTTTACAAAAATGAAAGATAAAAAAAACCTTTACTAGTAATATGTTTGATATGCAGTTTTGCATTAAATAAACATTTAGAAGATTCAACAGTACTATTTAATATAAATTCCCATGTTTAATGTTGTAGGAGAACTTTCCACAGTCTGCAAAACTCTAAGAGCTTATGGGTGATGCGTCCTTGACCCTCATCAACTTAACTCTTACAGGAGAACTGTAAAAACCTTGAACGTTTAACATTTTTTTCCCTTTTCAGTTCTTTTCCAAGCTAATACACAAGTGTAAACTTTTTTTATATAGTCTATTCATCTACCCATTCAGGAGATCGGTGCATCTGAATACATTCCTCTAAATTCCGTGTCATGAATAGCTTAACATTCCTAAAGTCAAGATGAACAACACCAGAAAGTTAAACCAAATAAAACAATGTACTTACTTAATTGTGTTTAACAGCTTTAGGTCACTTACCCTTTGGTATGAAATCATTTGGAAAGACTAATGCTAACTCAGTAGACACTCAAAGGTCACACAGAAAATAACCCAGAATACACTGTAGGGAAATTTTACACTGAATGAAGTAAAACACTGTTTTGTCTATACTTCTATATTGACTTTAGCTTACTCTGCCAGCTCAACTCTATTAAGAACCTGCCTCTTCATGAGTGGAGAGAATGATTGATCACATTATCTCTCTGAAGCAGGGTGTCAAACTCAATTACACCAAAGAATGAACTGTAATTAGATATTAGATTGGCAGCTCGGGCTTACAAATAAATAAAGAAAGAAGAACGAATATAGCGCCCATCCATAAAAAACGGTGAGAAAAGTGAAGCAGGTAATTATAGGCCAGTAAGTCTTTATTCTATTAAATGTAAGGATAAGGAAGTAAGAGTTAGAACTAAACTGCGTGAACATCTGTATGGTGAGGGGATTCCAAGGGAAAGTCAACATGGATTTAGAAAAGATACAGTAAGTCTTGCTGAATTAAATTAAGACTTTTTTTTAAACAAGTCCAAAACTGAAACGTTCCAGAGTGAGTTTAGTGAGCTCAATAGGTTGCAGATTTCATTCTGATACCTCAAAGGGATATCCAAACAAACGCTGGCTTTCATATTCTAAAATGTATGTCCCATACTCACACAAAGTAGGTTTTTGTTCTAGTATGATGAAAAATGTTGCCAAAAATAAAATGTTTATTATATCGTACATACCATTCTTATTAATCGCATGATGACAAATACACATTGTCTAACTGTAACATAAAAATATCATTTTTGTCATTGTTCTTTGTTACAGTACATTATTACTTCTGGAGGGCAATATTTATACAATTTGTGGTAAAAATTCACCCAGGGGTAAACCATAAAACTGAGGATTTTATTCTGGCTTCATTATACCAAAAACAATGAATGAATCAATCATTTTTAATTTTGGCTAGTGCCTTTTGCGTAAACGTCAGTATTGGTACTGTAAATCAGACTGCTGTATTCTTTGTGAGGACAGCAGCTTCAGGAAAGATGGCAGTTCTGGCTTGAACTACATACCCCTGCTACCTGTGGGGAATGACCTGTTGCCCTCAGTCACCTGTCTGTTTGCTAAAGAAAACAATTGTTCAGGCAATATTTTAAAACCGGGAAGCTGAGCCTGTGTGTGATTGGACATTGTGTGATCTGGGTTTTCATTTTGAGCATTTGTTTTGAAGTCAGTAAACAGCTTAGCTGCCTGGTTTAAATAGAGATGTACTGAGAAGAAGAGTAGGCAGAAGCTCAAAGTAGAGTTTAGGCTTTTCGTCTGGTTTTAGATGTTTTGTGTTTTCGATAAATAAAAACAAAGCAACACATTTTATGTACCTTATGGCTGCATTTGTCTGTTTTCCTGGGACCTGCCTATAAAAAGATCAATCACTCTGACACTCCACTCCTAGGGGTGTCACATCGTTGTTTATAATCTGCTTGTAATGCCAATGTGCTCCCAGATATGCAACACAAAACATTATTTTTAAGTTGAATGAATTGCTGCAATCGTCCAATGACTATGATGCCTTTTCAGAATTTTTGATGAGAAAAACACAGATATTCCCTGTAAAAGGACTCCTTCAGTATATGAGCCTGTTGTAGTGACATAACCCTTTGGAGCCTTACAAGCTCTCTGAGCCAGTTTTCTTCTGACTGGTGTTCTGGATCAGTGGATTTGACACATGTCATTGGTGCATGGCTTTGTTACTATTAAAACATTACCAGTAAAGCAAAGTTATTAAAGTGTTTCTCAGACCAGACGAGAAGTGAACTGAACCTCTGATACCAAATGAAAACGGACACCATACAATACTATGCTAACACACATTCCATTGTTAAATGGAATTATTGGAAAAGGTGTCAAACTCATAAACATTTAAGTGATGCACATATATCATTGACACTTAAAGGAGAACTGAAACATTATTTTTATATTTTAGACTTAGATTCAGCATCAATTAGTGCATTTCAGACTACAATGAAAGTAAAATGTACAGGAACGTTTAAAACCCTCCAATACACAACACAAAAAAGACCAAATTTCCAGGTATGTGAAGTACCATATTCTGAGCTTCAAAACAAGGCAACCAAACCTCTGGTGAGGTGACGTGGCCCTGTTGCATTGTAAACAAGCAGGTTTGTACATACAGCACATCTCTTTTAATCCAATAGAAATATTGCTCTCTACAGTTTTGCAGACAAATACAATTTAATTGTATTTGTAGATCACATTGGAACATTTCTGCTGTGTAAAGTCTGCTGTACAGCCTGCTACTGTATATACTTATTCACTCAAACACCACATTATGTTAGTCATTACAGTGACTAGAGAGCAGGAAGAGCTGTATTTCTTTTCCAATTTATTATTGTAAACAGGAGATGGTACTCATTCCACATATTCCACATATGTGGTTACATTAAAAACATTTTATTTTTATTAAATCCATCTTACATAACCCCTTTCACCAGGGCCTTTTACTCTAATGTCATTGTAATTTATTCCAATTCCAGTGAGAAGTGGAATCTCCTAGCTACATTAGGCCATCTACTAGTTCTTGAAGATTCACTGTATTAGCCTCAGACAGGCAAGAAACTATAAAGGTTTTCTTGTCATAGGTACATAAAGTACATCAAAGTCTATGCTTCTGACAAACAACCTCCCCACCAGCACATGTCTGCAGTGGAGTGTATACAGTACCATGTTCACATCTGACCAGTAACTGGAAAATCTGACATCTCTGTTTCTGCCACTTTTAAAAACAATTCAGCAGTCTGTTTCTATTAATAATAATGGACTAAGAGAAATATTAAGACTTGACATCACACAGTGGCCTAACAAAGGCCAAAGTACAGTAGGTCAATTTTATGAAAGAACATCTCCACCACAAAGTCCCCCCCAAGGAACAAAAGTGCTCCATGCCCCATGCTCCTTGGCTTATATAGTATGTAAGCCCATCCCCTCTTTGGAACAAACCATTTCTCCTTTACATAATCAAATTTTCACAAGTTATGCATGCATAATTCATTCAATTTCTTACAAAAGAACATAATCAAATATATCTTAATAACACACAGTTTACATTTCCCTTTTATCCCAGTTCAATAGACATACAGTAGACATAAACAATAAAATGTCACCCTCTTCACATGAATATGGTTTTAACCATCTCCATTAATACTCCTTGGAACTGGGGTTAGGTTTGGCCTTCTGAGGCCACCATAGGTTGACCTGTCCTGGGTGTCATGAGTGCCAAACAAACAGTAAGTATCATTCACTTTGAAAGCTCTCTCCATTCATGCCACAATACTCGCTCATACCCATATGTATGTATATGTTTTATGTATGTGATATGAAGTAATAACAGTTACTAGTCAAGCCCTGAGTGTGCACCCTCAGGAACTTATCTAGCAACTGCTCACTGGAAGGTACATGAATAGTGTTTTTCCTGTGAAACCTGTACCTTGTGATAGGCTCCTCTGCCACACTTGATATTTAACTTTTTTAAATATCAAATGTGATGTGTTAACTTGCCTGGAGCAGGGAATGACAATGAACCCCCTTCACTTATGAGGAATGAAACTGGGAGGCAGCTGCAAGAGTGAAGCTGGGGTGGAGGGAGGGGAACTAAACAATATAGATGCACACAGAGTGGGCATCCAGTGAGTATTTATACATTAGAGAGCAGAATTGTGAGATTAAAATTTGACCTCCAGTACCTCTGTCAAAAACACTATTTAGTGAACTCATAAATCTGACAGTTCATTGTAAGATCATAAGTTATGTATGTAAACTGGTTGCTACAATGCAGGCATGTGTACCTTGAGAATAGGACAAAAGTTGTTTATTCCAATGATATTAATGCTTGTGTATCATTACCTGAAAAAGCTAAAGAATGATACAGTAGTCTAGTGGTTTACTCCAGAATATCATGGTAATTATGAACATTGTTTTGCCTCTGTTAATGCCTTTAGCTATGGTGGGTCATATACTGTAGTTTCATGTGCACCATCCTATCCTCTTGCATTGAGTCTGAGCATTATTCTTGATTTCCTTTTATGTTCACATTTACAGTATATGCATCAGACAACAAAGTATTCATTTGAAAATGTATAGATATATAACAAATTCACATTATTATTAATCATAACACTGAGAACTGTTTTACTGGTATGTTGAATCCCTACTGTTTTGAGTAGGATCCCTGACTAGTGCAGTGTATACTCTATACTGCAGTATAAACTATACCTAATGCAGAAGATGCCAGTTCAGTATGAGATCCCTGCTCCTTATGTTTTAATGTTTGGTGTTGATTTCATGTTGGTTTGATTTTCTAAGTAAAATTGTGATGTGAACATTAAATCTGACTAAAGAATGGAGTAGAGATAATAGAACATATTTAACACTTTAATTGAATTTTAGAACAGTACAGCTTTATCCCTTTTCTGCTGCTTTGCTTTAGAAGATTTAGCTGAGTTTCTGTATTTCTTGTGGATCAAAGCAGCTCTTTTTTTCTTGTATACAGTACTACAGTATCTTCATATTAAATTACAAGTTGATATCTATACATACTGTGTGTCAGAGAAACCTATCATTTCTAACATAAACGAACAAAGCTATCTAATTTTTTGTGTAACACGTACACTAATATTTTGTTGTGCAAACATGCTGCACTTTTAAATGTGCTGATTAACACTTGTCAGCAGGGTTATGCAACAGTGAGTCTACTGAGGAACTCACAAATTAGTAGTGTGTGGGGCCACTATTGGCAGCAAAACAAGTTGCACCTCTGCAATACATGCTTCATACCAGCTTGCAGATGCTAACCTGTGGGATTCTGTCTTATCTCTGTTAGATCCTGAACAAGTCTTTTTCACTGGTCTCTGAACCCTAGATGTCACATGTTAACTCGATTTATCCCACAAATGGGACTCAAGTCTGGAAGGCAGGGTACCCCCAAAATACTGTATGTTACATTCTCATTTTGCAACAGATGAGCAGCGGTCCCAAAAGAAAGGAAGAAAGTGAGGTTCCAGGAGATGTTCAATGTGGCTTCTTGTAGCCAGGTTATCATCAGTCACTAGAAGTGGAGTTCTTTCGGGACTTGACACTCATGCCCAGACTGTTACACATGGGCCTCCCCATCAACTGGTCTATTATACGCAAGAAGTTTTGTATCATTATGCCATCTGCACCACACTCACCATTACCTATCAGGCTGGTTGACGCAAAGCCTTACTCATCACTAAAGGTTTGACTCTACTAGAGGACACAGAGAGGACCTATTCCATCCTTCTACAAATCAAAGGTACAAAGGCATTGTTCCGTTGATAAAAGAGAGGTTCCTTACTGTATTTTTCTTGATTTTCACCATGCATGACACAATGGCAGGTCACCTCGTCACCTGTGTCCAATCTGCTTATGACATGGCATGATTTATTCATTAACAGCTAAATTCACTCAACTATATCATGGTCAATTGTGAATGATCAATCAATCAAAATGACACAAACATATTCAATCAATATCCAAGATATGTATGCTGTATTTAAAAAAAAACTGACATACATAAATACATATCATGCAAATGCTGTGAACAATTTGATGAAAAAATAATTCAAGAAAGTCCTCTGGAAACCCACAAGAGGAAGCATTTTTATATATATTGGATGCTAGGCCATCCATCTGATTTTTAGTTTAAGCATTACTGTATAGCAATATACTATGCTGTATATTAAAGACAGATTCAGGAGGAAGAGTAAGGGGTAAATGGAGAGGGGAGAAGACAAGTTAGAAATTCAACTTTAAAGAATGAATAGGATAAAGCATGGTTAAATCTGGAGGGGCTGGAACCAACTTTTGTTTTAGAAAGGCTGGCATTTGTTATGTTTTAGCTTCTTTTTTCTGATCTTAGTCAATTTTTCAGCTTACCATCTGTGCTGGGACTTTTCCTTAAAAACTCTAGTTTCTTAACTTAATGCTTGAAGTGTTCTGAATTTGGTTTTATTTCTTCATGTAATTGATTTTTGAAACTTTTCACTTGTTTGTTTGTACTTTCTGTTTAATTTGAAACTCTCCTACTGAGTTTATGGTGTCCAATTTTAGCATGACTCATTCTAAAGTACTTTAAGTGATGAAGTGTAAATTAAAACTGTAATGTGACTTTATTGACTGATTGGCTCATGAAATTTACCTGGTGCTTTCCTCAGCTACCATGAAACGGTTTTTGAATGTATAATTATTAAAGAACAAAGGTACTTTATATTCCTCTGGCATTTCTTGGTGAACCACAATTAGGATAAAATGTACTGGATAAAAAAGGTTTCTGAAATGACATATGAAGTGCATTTACACGCCAAATCTTTGTTGTGATCTCATAGTATATTTGTTTCGGACTTGTTTACTTTTTTGAAACATTGAAACCAAATGCTAAAAACGCTTTCCAAGACCATGAGTAGTCTTACTTCTAGACATGTTTGTTTGAAAGAGCAATATATGGGAACAAAGATTAAGTGTTATAAATATTTATCTAATTATTGAAAGTCACTTTCTATCTTTCAAATCAGTTGTTCTGTTGAAACAGAATCAAATTAGTAAATACTAAGTACTCCTCAGGAGAAATCTGCTCATGATTTATTTATAAAACCAATCTATTCTTTATAACAAGACATGAGGATTTTAAACTTTAATGGTTTCTGACAGAATGTAGTAATTGCTTTGACGGAGTATGTCGCTTAAGCTTTAGCACTTTTGTGTATTGATGTCAAATAATTAGTAAGTTAAAAAAATAAATGTATAGAGGAAATGTCTGTATTTCTATCAATGTTCACCTGCTAAAAAATGATCAGATGTGCGGTTTTATTTTTTATTTAAATATTAAATACTGTATCTGGCTGCTAAGCTAAACATATCAATCAAATGGTCAAAACTGACCTTCATTATCAAGTAATACATTATAATTAGACGGAAGCTAATGCATTGATTTTGTGTGTATTGATTAAGTCAATTTTATTGGAGCTGCCTGAGTGAGCAGGATGTGGTTAGAGATACTGGAAGTAGTGAAGAGACTTTAACATTCATTAAGTAATCAGGGCGGATTTTGAAGTTCAATTTTACTTGGCCATGTGGGTAACTACACTGCATGGAGAGGCCCCTTGTTAAAAGTCTCACTACTTTTTCCTCCTACTTTCTTGTTCTCTTTTCAGTGAACAGTAAATGTGCTCATGAATATTAATGTGGTCTAGAGATGTTTTAATGTCTGTAACATGGCTTCAAGTGATACCATAAGAATGGTCATGGCTGATGAAGTGAGAGTATTAGATAGGGAACACCTGCTGTCTTTTGGGCGATGAACATGACAAAAGGAGATAGGTTCCAGTGTAAAGTTTATTCTTAAGATTTGGACAAAACAAAATGCCACTGGAAAATCAAGGGTCATATATTTTCCTGCTTAACTCACATTTTTATTTGGGCTTATTTTATGTTAAAAAGAACAGTCTTAGAAACAATTATTTTGTTATTTTATCTAGATGAGAACAGACCTCGGAACAGAACCAAATTAGTATGGTAACTGGGGCTGATAGCAATAAATCAACAGCTCCTAATTAATACTTACGCATTGCTTTTGACAAGCCATATTATCATTATAATGTTTTGTAAGACCATGTATTGTAGCTTGAAGCATGCATATATTAAAATACCAAAAGTGTTTACTTTTTTTAGCTTAGGATATTATAGATAGAGATGTCCAAAAATAGTTTAAGATGTCATAATACCGTTTCTAAATACTAATGTGCATTTTATCAATCAACACAGCTGTCTTGTCCATTCAAGTACAATTCTATATGTATATCTATGAGTACTTTTTTAATTTAATTATTTTAAAGAAGATTTAGCGTCCTGTAGCAACAGTGCCTACATATTGCAGCACTATCTATGTAGATGAACCTTTACTGGATCGTCATTCAAAAATGTGCTGTTTGTGCAGAGGAGCTGGAAAGAAGGAGAACACACTGGTGTAACTCAGTTGGTTTTTCTGTTTAGTTCTGGAATGGGGATTCATCTCTGTGAAGTCCTCATGTTGTCTCCTTCCTCACATGGGTTTCCTTCTACTTCCCATTGACATGCAGGTTAAATGGTGTCTCTGATTTGTCTCTGTATGTGTTTGTGTGCTGTGATGCCTTGTCTTCTGTGAAAGGCTCTGGCTTGTTGAAGCCCTTGTTGGACAGCAGGATGGACTGGATAGCAGAAGCTGTGTGAAAGTCATTGGTGTGACCGGGGCAGAAGTAAAGGTGGCAACACATTTCCTTGTAAAGCTACATACCATCACCTCATTCTTAAGCTGTTGAATAAAGCAAGGTTAGTTACATAGTCAATAAATGCATTGCATTATTTCCGGTACCTGCAAAAGTAATTTCAGTAAACTTGGATCCAATACAGTTTCTTCTTTAACAGCAGAGTCAAAGAGAAAATAAAATGCTGGCTCCCCTAGTTTGATCCTGTAAGAAAAATTGAAGCTTGATGGGAAATTAATATAGAACTACACACATTTTTGGAAAGGCAGGCAGGTAGGCAGAAGGGGATAAAAAAAAGAAGAAACAGTTTGTGTGAAAGGACTGTACATTCAAAGAAAGCGTTTTGGGAATTTAAAAAAAATTCTATTGAAGTTCTACTGGGGCTAGGTAAATATAAAATCTACAGTGGTCTGAAGGTATTTGCTGAACTTAAGGAATCAAGGGATCATATTTTTAACATTGCAACTTTAAGTTAGGATGGTATACAGTACCACAGATCTGAGAGCTGCAAATATAACACTCATTCATAAAATGGAGGGGAAAGATATACCAGAAAATTAGACCAATCATTCTATTTCCGTTACTAGAAAAGATATGTAGAGTCGGAGCTAAATTAAGTACAAGAACGTCTACAAAACATTAGAATTGTAAAAGACTGAACATTTGGAACTTTTCTAATTAGCTTACTAGAATTTGAGCAAGCCACAAGGACAGTTGATAACACTGAATCATACAACATGATATATTTACTTACAGAAATCATGTAGCACCAACTACATAGTCATGGCACAATAAGCATGCCGTCTGTTATATTTAATTGCTTAACAGAGAGCTTGGCAGGGCCATATTAATCTATTCTGATTCATTTTCTTATTAACTACATCAATGATGTAGTCTGGTTACTTTAACTGTATGTCCAAAGAGAATTTTACATTGCTCCTCTTCAGTGTTTTTCACTGACCGTGCCCTTATAAAGAGAGAGCTCTATTTACAGTTTGGCATAACAAAACTGGTCTTCTGCTTTGCTAAGACACAATATTTGTTACAGCAGCTAATTGTATTGTCAAACAGAGCCAATTCTGCAATTTCTGTACTGAATTATAAGAATAGGCTCTAAAGCTTTCATCATTTCTGAATGGAAAGACTACAAGATCCCAAAGAAACACATCTCTCAGTGCTCCAGAAGATAAGTGCTGTCTTTTCTTTTTTGGTTTTATGAAGTTTCAACTGCAAAATGATGGTGAAACCTGAGGAACTTATTAAAGCTTCACGAGTAGGATTTTCAACTGTTCTTTTGGAAAACAATGTGCTGAAGTGGAGATTTATAGATTTAAGAAAATGGACTGTCAATCGCAAGCCTGTATTTCCTGCTGCTGAACTCTGACAGCCTGTCCATCCTAACAAGAGATACAATATACATTTTTTCCCCTTACTCTGACGTTTCAAGTTTTGTATTGTCAGTTGTGGAAATCCATATTTTTGTTGCTCTCCCAACCAAACCCTCAACACAAAGAATCCATAATAAAAACTGTGCTACTCTCGGACCCGTTCCTGCTGTAAGTAACTGTATGTTCGGATACAACGCAACAACCTTAATTAACTCTATACACAAAAGGCTACAAAAGAACACAGAGATTGATACAATACGACTGGGCAAGGAAATGGCTAAACAAAGATAAACGCAAACAAAAGTACAAAGAGACGAACAGCAACCAACAAAAGCCGGAGCTACACGAAAATACACACACGAACGAAGACGAAGCAAAAACCAAAAGCGAAACAAAACCAAAGCTAAGCTGAACGGGACCGAAGTCAAACGAAAGGCCCCATCATTCTGAAAACCTCCAACTTATATACTAAAAGTTGCACTCTGATTGGCTGAAAAGCTGATTGATGATGACCAATGGGGGAGGGAGAACAATCAAGGTCAGAAAGTGTGGAACACGGCAACAAAACACACATGGACCACCCACTGGGATGTAACATTACTGATTTAGATTCTGGAAACATACTAGACAAAAACATTTTGTATCGTACAAACCTAAGAGACAAAATAACGGGGTAACATGGTGGCAATATGGTTGGCATTGCTGTCTTGCAGTGGTAGGGCTCTGTATTCAATTCCTGGGGTGCTACCTGCATGGGGTTTGCATGTTTGTGTGGGTTTCTTCTGGGTTGTCCAGTTTCCTCCCAGTCCCAAGATATGCTGGTAAGTTACAGTAACTGAGTTGGCCTGGTGTGATGTGTATGTTTGCCAACCCAAATGCTGTGAATTTTTAAATCTAAATTTCACTGAAAATTATTGTTTAATTATCATATAATATGGGGGTGGTCAACCATGTTCCTGGAGAGTCACAGTCTGTTGGGTCTTTTATATTCAACTTATGTGGTGGAGATGACAGAGCAGAGGCTGTTTTTAACTCAGAAAATCCACATTCCCTAAAGGCTACAAAACAGCAAGCTTTCTTAGCAAGGTTCAATCAGGTTTTTTCAAGTGATCTCAAACAAGAACCTCTCACCTGACACACACTTTGTTCTGTCTTTTACTGTCTCCTCTCTCTTGTGGTCTTTTTTCCTCTGTTCTGTCTTGATCAGATCTTATATGGCATCTTTCTGGATTCTTGACGCATAATCATTTACCCAGAACTTAATTAATTAAGGTAAACCAAGGTAAACTTGACAATTATTTGATTACTGAATCTGAACCACCTATATCTCAGCAAATGTCCCCTTTGCTTTTAAGCTGAAAATGGTGACAATAGCTAGGCTTTACCCATTGCTTCTAGATTTTTTTGAGAGACATCTATAGTCGCCTACACCTGTAATATGTAGGAGGAACCAGCAAGGAGCTTCTTAAAGTGTGAAATAAGGACATCAAAACAGTTGAAATGCAACATTTTGTAGAGGGTTTTTGTGAGGAAGGGTACTGTTTTGAACAGATATACAGTAGCACGGCCAATTGCACAATGCAGAGAAAAGTTAAAACTAGGGATTGGAGTGTTATCACTGACAGCAGAGAAATTAAGTGGAGTCTATTCTAATGGTCATCAATCAGTCAAAACAACAGGTAAATTGTTTGTTTAAAGGCAATCAAACACGAATTGCTACCTTGCAAATACATTTTTTTCACATAGAAAATGGACTTCATCTGCCTTGCTGTTCTCTGAGTCCTCCCTCAGAGTGAGCGACATTAGAATTTGACCTCCTCCTGAGCTTTTGTTTGCGTTTTAAACTCCATTTATTCAACGTCATGCTTTAATTCATTAATGTTAAATGAGGGGAACTTATATAAATGATAATCTAGGATTATAGTATTTTTAATACTTTTAAAATAGTTTTTTTATTGAAGACTTTAAATAAAATTATACAAAGAGTGCATCAAGAGTGAAAGAAAATGAACTATTTTCTTATCTCTGATTAGACATAAGACAAGTGAAATAAAATAGTTTACTAAAACAAGAATGTGTTGCACTTGTGTATCAGATGTATGACATTATGCTGGTGCACAAAGGTGCATAGGATTAATTGGTACTGTATGGTTTACTTTTTGGTTTTCTTTAACAGAGAAGGGATCTTGTGGAAGCTGGTTTAAAATCAAAGCCATTATGCAGTTCTCTATTAACTTTGGTTTAATAATATAAGGAATTTAATTTCAATATGTCCAATCAGTGTATTTATTGAAAATTGTAATGCTTTACACTCAATGTTATTAGATTATTAACTGGTCTTTTTAAGTTTGTAAATCTCAGTATCTCAATTTCTGTCTCATGCCAAATAAACTACTACAAGTATGATTAAGCAAAATACTGTATTGCCAATTCTATTTTCCATTGAATGATTTTTTCAGAAACAGATAAGCAAATTTAGCTTAGAAGCAGAAAAGCTTTGAAACGACCCTACAGCTTTCTCTTCAAAACCATGCCTAATTAACCTTCATGATTCTTTTGATCTTTAATGAGCTGGAATCAATCTGATTACAAATCTGCCCTGTACGTCTGGTTTTGAAAGGTTTTTTTTTTGTCAAATGTGAAGTTCACTCACAGCTGGAATCACAGAGAATGAGCCTTAATCCTGTACTTCTGTAATAAACCTGTGACCATCACATCTTGACTTTTAAATTCTGCAGTTAGCAAATACACAGCTAGGGATGATCCACAGGAAGACACTGCACAGGGGAGTCTGGTCATAGCTTTAATTGAATGGCAATAACCGTTCATTTTGCCCAGATACCGTTGGCATTCTGGTTGGTTTAGCTGTGCCAGTATCAATTTTAGCTGCTTGCATTACGGTTTTCCTAATGATGCACTGTGCAGAAATCTAGACAGAAACAGTTAAAGCAGTATAATATACTCTGGTACTCCCTCCTTGACCAAATAGATCTTATCTATTTTATTACAGAGAAAGGCATTTTATGATTTGTCAGGAATGACAACATAGGTTTACTAAAATGTTGGGATATTTTAAGTTCCAATAATTTGGCTGAGGGCTTGCCTCTTGACGATAGGACGAGAAGGCTAGAGCCCCCATGCAGAGTGAGGAGTGATCAACGACAGCTGCAGGGATGGGGTGGTGGAGGGGTGCAATGCAAATGACATGTGCAAGGGAGAAAAGGGAATTACATACAGTATGTATAATGTTTAAGTGAGGACATGACATCAAGATTGATTTGCAAATGACTGACATACTGTACTGTTTGAAGCTGATTGCACTTGGCTGTTGTCAGTGATACTCCTGATCTTTCGTTATAGACTCCATTCATCTGAAACTTCAGGTTTTCGTTAAACAAGGTTCCTTTCCTGAATATCTTTGTTTAGAGAAATCTCATACATCAGGCAGAGGGTGTGGGCTGGTACATTGACTCAACATTACTCTGCGATCATTTTATGGAGTAATTTCTAAATTGTTTCAATGCATGCCATTGGTGCTTATTAATATCCTGTCTTTGGCAATTATGCTCCTATTCAGGTCACCAAAACAGAAATCTTTCATCTTTCCTGGTGCACAATTCTACTGAATATTCTGCTATACTTTTAGAATTGCAATAATTTACAGTCATTTTTCCCAGTTTGTTAAATCTTAAATTGATAACGTCAAGAGTCAGATTGTATCATCTTCTGAGAATATTGTATGTGCCTCATATAGAGTACATGCTGCATTCAATACCTCTATTGTGATCTATCTCATCTTACAAAGTTTCATAATGTCTCTCCACAGCCACTCTCATTTGAAATGATTGCTAAAATGAAACATTCCACATGTTTCTTAAATCCTATTCCTACTGATCTGCTGTGTTCACATTTTGCAGTTCTCCATCTCATTGCATTGCATACCATATCATCAATGAATCATTAGGATCTGGAATGTTTCCCTCAGCCCTCAAGCTTGTAGTTCTCCCTCTGCTGAAAAAGATTTAGACTCTTTCCTGCTTAGTAATTATTGACCAATATCAAACTTAACTCATTTTCATCAAAAGTTCTAGAAAAGGCTATGGATGCTCAGGTATATACTCAATTATATACAGGAAATTGTATTTATTTCACTTTGGGTTCAGATCGATGCATAGTGTAGAAACATCACTTTTTAGGGTTGTAATGAATTCCTGAAGACTGTTATGTTATCCTTCCTTGTGTGTTGATCTTCAGTGCTGCATTTATGCTGTTGATTGCACCATCTTACTAAATAGATTAGAGTGGTGTTAATATCACTGGAATGGTTTTGTTTAAATTGTTAATAGACATGATAAACTGTTCAAATTGAGATTGTACCTTTTCTACAAAGTTAGTCATGTGTGGCATCCCACAAGTCTCTGTACGTTTTAGTGTATTCATATTATCATTGGGTCATTCTTTGTAGGTATCTCTATGTACACTATGCTGATGACAACCAAATCTGATGTTAATAAAGCACTATCCACCTCGTCACAGTGCTTAAATGATAAACTTTAAAATTCAAAATGCTATTGCACACCAATAAGAGCCTGAAGGGTTTGTTTGTACTTTATGGACTTTGGCTTTCTTTGGATTCCCAAAGCAAGGCTCTGAACACTGGGAGACCCATTTTCTGCACTGCTGCTCCAAGCCTATGGAATGATCTCACAGCCCCTATAAGATCTTGCTAGTCGGTAAGGACTTTCAGAAAACACTATAATACGTTTTTTACTAAAACTTTAATAAAATAAAAACAACTTTTTGTTCTACTGTAAAGCATCTGAAGAGCTCTAATCAAATCAAATAAAAAAATCTTTATTGTCCATGGCTTTTTCCTCTCAACCGAGAGCAGTACACTGTTGAAAGAATTGTACATTCTGTACATACTGCTTTTGCATGTCCATTTAAATAAAATATGTTCATGTTTCATGTGTTTATTGAGGATCGCAGGGTGGTGATTTTTACATTATGTCCCACTTAGAATGTGCACGTGACTAAAGTATTTAAATTTATACTTTAGGTGTTATTCCTGACACTACACAGAGATTATCTATGAAAATCTCTTAAAACTTGAAAATGAGCCTTTCGTTTTTTTATTTTAAATTCATTTCCTTTCCTTTAATTTGACCGAGTAAGTCAAGGAGGCAGGTCATGTTCTCCACACCCTTTTTGGCTAGGGGACAGTAACTGCTACTAAGCTTTAATGGAAGACGGATTTATTGAGAAATAATATGGCATTTGCATAACTGTAATGATGGCATCATGCGTTTATTTTAACCTCTAACATTTATCTCTTTAACTTTTGTTTCTCTGCAAAGCTATTTCCATGTTGCGAAGCATTTCCACTAATGTTTGTTACCTGTAACTACTTTAGCACGGACAGCACCTGGAAATGTACAGTACGTTATTGTAACGACTGCGGCGGATCCGCACAGAATGGAGCAGGGTGGTGACTCAGGAAAGGGGTTAAACGACACATTTATTAACAAAACAGGGGAAAGGTACACACTAGGATAGGGATGACACCACACTGACATAGGACGGGAAAAGGGAGCATCTCCCAGCCCCTGTCCCACTATACACAGTCTCGTAACCCAAGTCCCACCCCTCCCGCGGTTTTCCCAGCTTGCTTTGTGTGCGCCTGGCTGTACCGCTCCGAGTGGCGCTACATTACATTGACTAATTTGCTTTTAAAACTGGTTTAAAATTCAAGATTCCTTTTAAAAGAGTCTCATAATGACTGTCACCTTGCCAGTCATAAACAGCGTGATTTTTCTGGGGGGGCACCACTCCACTATGATTTCATTTTTATGCAGGCACATTCATGTGTGGGGAGTGTTATTTAAGATTACTCTTCAGTGACAAAAAAACAACAATTGCATGACCAACTCATGTATGTACTGTATCCTACTCCACATTACATTGTAGTTAAGTTTATCCATTTTTTAAGGTAACTAAATGACACTGGGAAAAAAAACGTATTTTTTAGATGGATGGACAGAATTTGTGGAGTAAAAATGTTGTTCCATTCTTCATTTGCATTTCAGGATTACAGCTGAAAACAAGTTAAGGATGAAGGAAACTTTAGAGGTAAATGAAGATTTCAGGTTTTAAGCGCTAAAGAGACAAGCTAGTGTACTTTTCTGGCAGTGGCACGGTGAAAACAAGTTTCAGAGCACAAAATCAATAAACACATTATTCAGTCTGAGAACCGGTGTTGTTCAGTTTATCAGGTTCTAACCAACTGATAATTATTTTTTTTTTCATTTTACATAGTCCAAGAAGTTTTTTACTTCTACATTAGTCAGAGAAGAAGGAATATGCCCAGGAAATAACTGCTTTGCCCTGCACTGACCTTCAAAACCCTGCTTTAAAATCAGCCCATGGTCACACACCTCAGTCTGTCCTGAGATGAAAGATATTTGTACTGGCAAATGCTGGTCGCGTTGTAAGACAAATGAGCAAACCAGGAAAGGTTTCTATGCTCTTTTTAATAAAGTGCCCAAGGCTCAAAGCAATAGTTTTCAGGCAGGCCCTAGAATTCTCAGTATAGCTTGGTACACTGGTATCAGCTTTTTTAGTAGGGACAGAGCTTGGCATCTTCATACTTATTACTCAGGGACACTGGACACTAGTGATATACTGTACGTGGGTCCTAGATTGGGGGGTTAATATCGGCCATGGGACACAGGCAGACAAACAGATGCATTTGTTTTGGCGCAATGATCACTGCATTTATTTTACTTGCCTACAAAGTACAAATCTATTGATACACTGGATTTACATATTTGATGGACAAGATCAGATGACTTGCATCTTAAAAACTGAATGCCAATTAGATATAGGTCTGTCATGGTCTGGAGAGCTGGAAGTCTTTTTTTTTCCCCCCGTTATTTCAAATCTTTAATAACATGCATGAAAATAATGCCTGAGGGGGGAAAGAAAGTAATAGAGCAAGCTGGAGTATGAAGGTTAAGAATTCATGTTTTACTGTTTTTGTCATATAATTTCAATCATATGGTCTCTATTGGGGGAAAAAAGAACAGTAAATGTTTTTAAATTAAACCTATAGCTTACATCCTGTATCATACACAGCCTAAAGTGGATATTATATATGCATACGCACTGCTGTCTAAAGTCACATATTTTGCATTTTTCTATTCTTTTCACTCTGATTTTCCTTCTGTATGCTGAATCAACATTTTCTAGTAATCTTAAAGTTAATGTTTGGTCATGATATACGGGAAAAGAAAAACAAAAGATAGGATGTTAATGACAAGGAATGTGTGGCAGTGTGTCAATTAGATTTGATTGGAAAATAAGATTGATTAGTTACTACAATGCATCATAATGACTGTTCATACATAATTTACCTTGAGTTGTTGTGATATTTATTATATGAATTAAATAGTTCTTTAATTCAGGCAGAGTAGTGGCACTGTAGCTAAGGCTCTGTGCCTGTGGCTGGGAGGTTGCTGGTTCGTATCCTGTGGCTAGTAGAGGAATCCTGAGCAAGGCCCTTAACCCCAACTGCTCCAGGGGCGCCATATAAATGGCTGACCCTGTGCTCTGACCCCAAGCTTCTCTCCTTGTCTGTGTGTCTCATGGAGAGCAAGCTGGGGTATGTGAAAAGACAAATTCCTAAGGCAAGAAATTGTATATGGCCAATAAAGAGATCTTTTTTCTTATTCAATATAAGCTGTATTAAAATGGCTCAATTTGTTATAGTTGATAAACTAGTTGAGGCTTTGAGTAAATTGTTGACCTTTATAACATACAATATGTACAATATGTACTGACTTCTGATTAGTTCTAAGATGTCTAAGACTTTTTAATGGCGGCATACAGTAGGTTAGCTCAGGAGAGGCATCAGATAAATGGCATTCCATTTGAAAATTAAACCTAAATGTGGGACATTGAATTGGGAGGAGGCTTTATTTACTGTATTTAAAAGCTATTAAAATATAGAGAAACTGGAAATCTGCCACATCACTCATCCAAGGAAAAGCCTCACTATTGAAAGGTTTAACATTGAAATTCTTCAAGCTGGGGTTCGCACTCGGCTTTAAGATCAGGGAGCATCACAGAGTGGAGAGAAAAGCTTTAAAGGAGAAGTAAACCCATACAGGACAGGTACAGCAGTAGCTGAGTAAGACTGTCCCTGTGGTAGAGAACCATACAGATGATGTCATACAGGGTAGACAGAAGAATGAGGGAGGAGTTTTCTCTGGTTGCTTTGACTCCAATTGTCTTTCCCAGCTTCTCTCTTCACAACATGCAACATCATAACTTTTGTGAAAAATGCTACAGTAATTGTGCTTCTGTTTGTCTATCTTTAATGTGAAAATCTAGATACAGTAGGCCAATGTAGGATTTTACACAAACACTGTTTTTGAAGATCATGTTAACTTGTGTATCTTTTCTGCTTAAATCATTAGCCACACATACTGCATACATAAACTCTTGTTTGTTTTGTGAGGATGTTTATGATCCGGTTTTATTGTGATGTTCATCAAACCATAAAAATCACAGATTGTAGATGAAATCCCACTGTATATAGACATATGTACGGCATCATTTTCAACAGCATATGATATCAATAAATTATTATAATGAGAGTTTGTAAATGACTGTGACATATCCATTAGTCTATGGTAAGATCAGATAACTTGGATTTATGGGACTTTTTTATTCGTTTGCTTGGTTAATTTTCCAAGAGCCCCCCTATGCTTGGAGGATGTTTAGCAAATACACGACGATTACTGCCATAGTAAAAGTTTATAATCTCTGAAATGTGCACTTCACCCAGGAGCACATAAAATACATAATAAATTTTTAAATCTCTACATAAATTGGTCATTTTTTTTCCCCACCAGTGATGAATGTTCAGAAAGTTCTCAACATATCTCATCAATGACACAGCAATGGAAACTCATGTGAATATAAAATGCAGTGACAATACACTGACTTTTAACAGAGACTATTAGAAGTTCAGTATATTATTTGGTTAGTGTTTTAATTTAAAAATAACATATTTAATGAAATAAGTTAAAAATGTTTTTTTCTTTGAACTTCTAGAGTGAGAGCAGCTTACCTAGGATGGCATCAATCCATATTATCCAAGCTGTGACACCAATGTAGCATACAAGCTCAAATCCCAGATTCAAGCAAGCATTACAGTGTAGTAAAAGCACAAGCCATATATTTCATATCTAGCTAGAAAACGATACAGTATATCCCAGAAAAGTGATACACAGAGCCACCATGAAGTGGTGTGAACGGAGATGTATCCCTTTAGTTATTTTCAGAATCTTGTAATTTGAATAAGGAACAGTTACAGTCCTTCAATGTGTGTTGACTGATCTTCAGGGCTTCTGTAGTTGCCCCTGAATGAACCAGAGCAGCAGATCTTGGGTAAAGAAGTCATTGCCATTGTTAACAACAGGGCTGTCCACATAGTGTTAGGTAAACTAACTTTGTGTGACAGTCCCTCATCCAGATTGGATAAAGGAAAATAATGCTTCTGCCACTGATTCCTAAGAAGATTCCTTCTTACACAGAGTTCTGCTTTGATATACAGGAATCTCTCTTCAAACAATGTTTTGCTCCACCTTCATTCCAGGTAGCTGTTGGATACTGTTTAGAAGGACTCATCATTCGGCTTACTCCTCAGAGCAATGACACCAGCTCTTCAGGAAACCACAATCATAACCATTGTAAAGATGTCTTGATATTTCAGTGTACAAATACTGAGTGAATGAGATCAAGTTTGCTCTTCTAGTCTGAACTGGCTATGTAGTAAAAATGTCTTGACCAACCCTCCAATCACCAACTTCAAATACGAACATGCAAATGTTTATGAACAGGGGTCCTCAAGAGTATGTCCATCAGCAATGACACTCAGCTGAGCGCAGGTTGAGCTCCATGATTACAAGTTGAAGCCTGGGCCATGGCTTTAGTTTGCTGTGATAGGGCTTCCCTAAGGGGCAACATAGTGGTGTCTGAGCACTGCTGAGGCTAGGGTGGGATTAGTAAGTCAGCTCTAAGCAACACAGCAAACCCTTTGGCCTATGAAGAATATATTGACTAAGTGCTATGAACGAGGGATGCACATGACATGTTAAAAGGCAAGTGGCTCAAAGCTGGGCTGATCAGAGCAGTCTCCCTATGCTTCCTTATTCTTCCCTGTGAGTGGTTGTGAGGTTTGTAGCTACAGAGGGAGATGTGGTGAAACCCAAGCTGCTTCTTTTCCAAATCAGGTGCCATATGCCAAAAACATCTGACGATTTTCGGTTGATAAAATCAAGAATATTTTCAACCAAGAAGGCAGACATTCCCATCAAGTTTTTTTTCGAATCTAGCAGTGCTGTCTGATGAATGGATGTCAAAGCTGATCCTTCTCTTTCAACATACAGATGTCATTCCGGAAGTAGGAACTCGGGAAAGTTTTGCTGGAAACAAGAACTCTTGCTGTGTCAAATCAAAATGTACAGGGTAGAAACATGCTCTAGGTTTATTTCTTCTAAGCAACTGCATCTAGTCTCTCTCTTGCCAGTGAAAGCAGAGAGCCATTTGCCTCCTTGGGTTATTGTGCTACAGCAAGCAAAGCACTTACTCAGTGCCCAGCCTTGCATACACTGAATAGTACATTAGTTTCAAAAGTAAATATTGTTTTACTGGCAATGTTTTTATAAAAATGTTCTTAATTATGTTCTGCTCTAATTGCCACCTGGGTTGTTCATGCTGCCAGGCACACTTTCTCTCTCTCTCTGTCCCTCTCTTTCACCCTGCATTGCCTGAAGGAGCAGAATGAGGCACTCTGACGTGTCTGACTGATTACTGTAATTCATAGACTTTAATTAGCTGCACAAACCATTAGCTACAATTAGACTTTTACAGAACACTCTGTGGCAGAAGCCTGCCTGAGGAGGCCATTCATCTGCTTGGTAGAGAAAAGAGAGAGAGGGGGGCTGTGAGATGTGAGGGTATGGAAGAGATTCTCTTTAGAAAAGGTGTACGGGCAGTAAATGTGAAAAAAAAAACCTATAATCAAAGCATTGAAAAGTAGCTTAAAATAAAATAAATGAACTGCAGAGACCAATGAGAAAAAACTAAGGACAAATCATCCAGGTGGGGCTGCACATTGGTGGTAGTGGAGGGGAGTCCACATTACCTGTGATGCGCTTTGAGTGGAGTGTCCAGAAAAGCACTATATACAGTGCCTTGCGAAAGTATTCGGCCCCCTTGAACTTTTCAACCTTTTGCCACATTTCAGGCTTCAAACATAAAGATATATTTTTTTTATTTTATGTGAAGAATCACCAACAAGTGGGACACAATTGTGAAGTGGAACGAAATCTATTGGATTTTTGAAACTTTTTTAACTAATAAAAAAATGAAAAGTGGGGCGTGCAAAATTATCGGCCCCCTTGCGTTAATACTTTGTAGAGCCACCTTTTGCTGCGATTACAGCTGCAAGTCGCTTGGGGTATGTCTCTATCAGTTTTGCACATCGAGAGACTGAAATTCTTGCCCATTCTTCCTTGCAAAACAGCTCGAGCTCAGTGAGGTTGGATGGAGAGCGTTTGTGAACAGCAGTTTTCAGCTCTTTCCACAGATTCTCGATTGGATTCAGGTCTGGACTTTGACTTGGCCATTCAAACACCTGGATACGTTTATTTGTGAACCATTCCTTTGTAGATTTTGCTGTATGTTTGGGATCATTGTCTTGTTGGAAGATAAATCTCCGTCCCAGTTTCAGGTCTTTTGCAGACTCCAACAGGTTTTCATCCAGAATGGTCCTGTATTTGGCTGCATCCATCTTCCCCTCAATTTTAACCATCTTCCCTGTCCCTGCTGAAGAAAAGCAGGCCCAAACCATGATGCTGCCACCACCATGTTTGACAGTGGGGATGGTGTGTTGAGGGTGATGAGCTGTGTTGCTTTTACGCCAAACATATCGTTTTGCATTGTGGCCAAAAAGTTCGATTTTGGTTTCATCTGACCAGAGCACCTTCTTCCACATGTTTGGGGTGTCTCCCAGGTGGCTTGTGGCAAACTTTAGACGAGACTTTTTATGGATATCTTTGAGAAATGGCTTTCTTCTTGCCACTCTTCCATAAAGGCCAGATTTGTGCAGTGTAAGACTGATTGTTGTCCTATGGACAGACTCTCCCACCTCAGCTGTAGTTCTCTGCAGTTCATCCAGAGTGATCATGGGCCTCTTGGCTGCATCTCTGATCAGTCTTCTCCTTGTCTGAGCTGAAAGTTTAGAGGGACGGCCAGGTCTTGGTAGATTTGCAGTGGTCTGATACTCCTTCCATTTCAAGATGATCGCTTGCACAGTGCTCCTTGGGATGTTTGAAGCTTGGGAAATCTTTTTGTATTCAAATCCGGCTTTAAACTTCTCCACAACAGTATTACGGACCTGCCTGGTGTGTTCCTTGGTCTTCATGATGCTCTCTGGGCTTTCAACAGAACCTTGAGACTATCACAGAGCAGGTGCATTTATACAGAGACTTGATTACACACAGGTGGATTCTATTTATCACCATCAGTCATTTAGGACAACATTGGATCATTCAGAGATCCTCGCTGAACTTCTGGAGTGAGTTTGCTGCACTGAAAGTAAAGGGGCCGAATAATTTTGCACGCCCCACTTTTCATTTTTTTATTAGTTAAAAAAGTTTCAAAAATCCAATAGATTTCGTTCCACTTCACAATTGTGTCCCACTTGTTGGTGATTCTTCACATAAAATAAAAAAATTATATCTTTATGTTTGAAGCCTGAAATGTGGCAAAAGGTTGAAAAGTTCAAGGGGGCCGAATACTTTCGCAAGGCACTGTAAGTGCAAGCAATTATTATGATTAAGGTATGTTGTGATGTACCTTCAGAAGTATTGGTATATACTGTATATTTAAAAAGAACTATAATGTATTGACCTTTTATGTTTAAACAGTCCTTTCATTTTTTTTAAATGGTTCTGCAATGCAAAACTGACAGCAGCAGGGGAGATTTGGACATAATGAGACACAGCTCATGATTGGCCTGATAATGTGTTACGATGTTGCCATTTTTCTGAAAAAATAGGAATTACAAACCTTTTTAGAGTAGTGGGTAAGATATGACTAATCACTGCTGTATTCAAAGTGATTTTTACAATCAATTACAGAGCATACAAGTCCTCTTTACAAATTCCAATTCATTTTCCTTGCCACTTAAATCGTAGACCCCTGTGTGATCTTGTCATAACAAATACAGGCCAATGTGGTGCAGTGAGACGGGGGTGTCACATCTCAGATCTAATTAGATTTATCCCTTCAGGCTACATTATTTTATACAATTCAAAGTTCATTTTTTGACATTTTGATGTTATCTAAAAAAAACAAAGTTATTTTGTCTTACCTTGACAAAGGATCTGTTGCATTTGCAACCAAGATAGTTCTATTGAAGGCAGTTTGTCATAAGTTTTGGATTTCCTTTTAATACGAAATGGAATGTACTGTTTGGAATGTTTTTTAAAAGATGTATTTACTATGTAGGATGGTACAGTATATATATATATCTATTAACCAAGACTCTTATAATAAACAAATGTGGACATATGCAAAAATATCTTCTGATGCTTTATGTTCCAGATATAAAATGTCTCACTATATCACACCCAGATACAGGTGAGTCACAGTGACATGTCTTTTAATATTTTCTCATGTTTTCTGCTATCTACAGCTCATAAAAGGGTGATTACCTTGTGTTAAACACCACCTAGCATGAAAACCCATTAAAGTTTCTAGTTTCTATGAATGAAATGATTAAATGAACCTCGGTGTCATCAGGTTCCACTCTACCTTACAACAGATTCCTATTTTAATGAATTCACACTTTCTTCAAGCTGAATGAATGCTGATGCACAGCGTCTTTGTCTGTTCAACTGCAAGGTGAAGGGGGTGTTTATTTTTGCATAACCTAAATTTCTTTCTTCAAGGCTAGTATAGGTTTGGGTGACATTTACTGAGAAATCTCCCCTAAAAGGAATGTTATGGCAGCAGTAAATGGTTTAATCAGGGCATTTAGCCTGAAGCAGGGATATCAGAGGTGAGAAAGGCGTAACATTATCCTCCTTCTTTGGATATGGATTTTACAGAATAACAGTATTTGGTCACCTGGAGAATAACCATTGTCAGTGTCAAGCCAGGTGACAGATACAGGCCATCTTACTGAGAATTTTATCATCTGATGGGAAAAATATTCAAGCAGGATTGCTTACTTTATCTTTTAAGTTGAGTGTGCTACACTAAAAAGCATAAAGTGGGCATTCAGACACTGCTGTCTTTTCCAGACCTTCCTAATACTAAAATGTATTGGAATCAATTTCCTAAAATGTCCAACCATAAGTGGTTGATTTCAGTTGACAAAATACTGTATGTAAAACAATTCAACTGCTGCAGGAAAGTCTACACAGTTAAGACATTTGTTTTATTTTAGAAAAAAATAGAACTGTTTTAAGTAAACTTGTATGCCCAAACGTACAGAAAATCTAAACAGAGCCAAAGTAGGCAGATCAAGTATGAATACTATAATCAGTGTAGGAAGCTGAGTGCTTTTCCTTATGTTAATTCCTTATGTTAAAAATAAAAGTGACTATTTTTGTCCTTTCATTGGAAGTTTCATTTTCAATATGTCCATCAGTGTGTTTGGCTTTCTTTTTCTTCAGTCTTAAAGTCTAGACAATCTTGTGTCTAGGTTTCTTTCATTTCCTTTATTAAATTTATCATTGTCATTGTCAGAGTGAAAATAAAGCACACAATTCTAGTGACAGAGAGCTAGGACAGAACAGAGCATATTGCAAGCTACCTGTAGGACTCTGAGAACAACCATTAGTTTTGGACCAGCCTGTTACAGGACTGACTTTATTCAGTCAGTCTTGCTTCTCATTATATAGCAGTGTAAGTGCTGCCACTCAGCAGACAGACTCTTGCTGGGTCACTGTAAATCTGTTACTCAAATATTTATTTTATGCTCTATTTCTGTTTGGATACGTGTTATTTTGTATTTTGGCACATTGATTTTTTTTCCTTTTTCTTTTGTGTGAGAAACTGCTTTCCCTGTTCTTTGAGAAACAAAAAAAATCCATAATCCAGCACTGATATCTAGAAATGGTAGAAGTCTGTAAGTCTTATTTCATACTGTAAGTACAAAACTAGATCTTTTATACCATGTTTTGTTTTAGGTATTACCATTGTTATTGATATTACTATAGGTTTTCAAATACCTGCTACAGAGGGGCTTGGGCCATTTCTACTTTTGGAAGTACAAATGATCTTGTTTAAGTGAAAAATACACCCCCCTCCCCCTCCTGATATTCACTAACTATCAGGCAGCTTTTAGTGGAGATCCCAGCAGTCTGTCAGCAGACAATTGAAAACTCTACAAGATACACAGCTGGATGTAAACCTTAATGACAGAGGTACTGCATACAAATCATGATGTCATTGGGAAATAATTGTTTTATTCCCTTTGTGACATCAAAGGAAGCATTTGAGTAAACCCAATAATTTAATTTCAAGTTTGCAAAGATAAAGACATTAATTGTGGCAAGGCAATGGCAAGGCACTAATATTAAGGATCAAGTAGAGATTACCTCCATACTGAACATTTGGTGAACAGAGCCTTCTTTGGGTATTTGAACAATATTAAAATACAATATCTAAAAATGTTATATATCATACATACATGAGCAGCCCTATGTAAGTTTAGAATCACTGAATTAATAGGGGGTATACTGTACTACAGTATTTCTTTATACTACAAGAACAGCAATACAGTACTCTAAATATATTAAGTGGACTGTTGGGAGCTGACATTTCCAAAATATTCACTGTCAGCTTTTGTGAATTTATGTGGTTTATAGCTAGGTAAATTTTCATTTGTAATATAAATAAAATAAGTGAGGGAAGACAAATCAGAGAAAAGGGAAGGAACGGAGTGAGTTAACTCCTTTAGTGAGTATCTCAGTACAGATGCCTCTATTTGGTGACTGCTCTGATTGAGCAATTTTGACCCACTCCAGCGACTTAAGTAATCCAGTGTGTGCTGGAATTTTCAGCTGCAGGTTTCATGAATCAGTGTAGTGCAATTTATTCACTAACCTCTTGCCCTGGGATTTACACACTGCTCACACTCTTTAACAGTAGTTGACAGTGTAACTCACAATTCCTAACAGGACCTCAATACGGGTTTGTGTACAGCATAGAACGTAAAATTATAAGAAAGGTTACAAATGAGAGAAGGCCATTTGGCCTATATAGCCAATTTAGTAATTGGTACAGTCATCTAGTCATCTCATCCAGCTGTTCATGCATGAACACAGGGTTTGGGCTGGGTAGCATATTCCAAACGTTTCCAACCCTTTGAATACCAAAGTGCTTGATGGTTTTGGTTTTAAATGAATGTTGACATTCCACTTGTGCCCTCTGGTTTGTATTTCACAGTTCATTTTAAAGAAATCTACTGGGTTGACTTTGCTATTGCCTTTGAGACTTCAAGGTGAAAAAGGTTCAGTTAATGTGACCTGTCAGTGTAGGACATTCCCTTCAAACCAAGGACGGATCTGGTAACTCCTCCCTGAATAGATTCCAGAGCAGCAATATCTTTTCTGTAACATAGTGACCAAAATTGTGCACAGCATTCTACGTTTTAACATAAAATCCCTTGACTTCGAGGTCCATCCATCCATTTTCTAACCACTTTATCCAAAACATGGTCAGAGGGTAGAGGAGCCTACAAAACAGGTCTTAGGCAGTTTACACTGTAGACGAGACGCCAGTCCATTACGGGGCTCAAACAGGCACAAACACATACAGTACACACTTTGACTTTGAACTGCCGCTGTGGATTTAGATCAGCAGATGGAAACCACAGTGGCTTTCATATGCTACTCTGCAAACAGGGCAATGTAAGTCACAGGTATCGCTAATGCAAGCCAGACAAACAGTACCACTCCACCATGTGCTTCTTACGAAGGAGCCCTAGTTTATAGTTGGCTCTTACTGTAGGCGAGTTTCGAACCAGCCTATGGTGCCCAGCATGCATTAGCAAATCAACACTTTTATTGCCACAGTCACTGCTCAACCAACCATGCACCCCAAATAATATTGCAGCAATTCCTCCTAGTCTGCCCTTGCAGAGGCTGTAACAGGAGATCACTGAATGTATAAACTTTCCTTAGCACACAGGCGTGGTATAGTAGTCACTGAGAGGAGGTTTAGGAAGGAGGGCTTGGAGAGAAGTAATGGCGACCACAGCACAGCTTGGGGTGGAATGAAAGAGAGATTAAAAGAGGGGAGGGGTCCTTTTACAGAGGCAGGGAGAGAGGAAGTGACCTTGCAAAAAAAGGGAAAAGAGGTCAGAGTTCAGAGACTCCTAGACTGCTACATGCAGGATTGCCTAACAGACAGACTGCAGGATTTTTCCATTTATTGTGAATGCTTGCATATACATCATATACAGCTACTATGCAGAATCTAGCAGTAAATCCATTAATTCAGCATTCTGTTAAATGTAAATGCAAATGCTGTTTAGGAAGCAAAAAACAGCACTTTTTAGGGGCATTCTTTTATCCTCAATATTTGTAACTTGCAAAAGTGATGAAGTACTTACCGTGTACTCCAGATTTCCAGGTGCACAAAATAAAAACATTTTTCTCAAAATATCACACATCTCCTAGGAGCCTTGTCAGCAACTAAACCTTGCACCATTGTATTTAATATGGGTTAAATCGAATGTTTTTTTCCCTTTTTTAAGGGAGGAGACAGACCACCTATTGTAATTTTGTGGTGACAAGAAGTCTCTATTTAAATGGCTAGGGCCCCTGTAGAATGTGTGACATCTTTGAACTGCCTGAGTTGCAGTTGTGCCGTGGTGCAAATGGGATGCAAGTCTTCTAGGAACACCAAGCATGTGATGTATGCTAGAGATTAATATCCAGCTGCATGCAAAGCACGAAACTACCACACAAAGGCAATTTTCTTAACCAGTTCCTTGTTGTGGACACAGGTGGTGGTTTTACTGTTTAGATGCCATGTTTCAGTAGCTATTTCAGCACAACTATTTATTTTTCTGCACTGTGCCTCCGTACTAATGTGTGAATTTGCACACTCACTTACACTTTCCATTTTCCAATCCAACATAAATTAGTATAAAAGGGTATAACCATACCGCTGAGTCTTGTTGTATTCTCCCCCTCTTCTTCTCCCTGCAGTAACTTGATAGACTGACCAACCTCAGCCTGTGAAATAGGGTATGAGTCACAGAATCAATGACTATTACTCCGCTCTGATTTGATGATAACCGTTCAAACTGTAAACAGCACCACACCCTATCATTCTATCAGGTGTTAGTGCACATTAGACTGTAGATAATCATTCCTACCTTTGAAGTCATACAGTATGTCGTATTACTTCAAAGAGTGATTTCTAGAAGGGCCTCTAGTATTCAAGAAGGGGCTGTGATAAGAAAAATAAACCTCTGTTCCTGATTTAGCTTCATTCTGGTTTGCAATTCGTTATTTATATTTAATGTGTGTGTGACACATTTACTGACATTGAGAATCAAAATGAAATCACTATTTCAAAACATCAATTATACCTACAGTACATACTGTATTTCTAAAGGCACATTTTGCCTTTAGAGTCATAAAAGACAACACTGTATCTTGACATTAATTAAAAATTTGATTTAATCACTTTTCCCATGAGTTAATGAAGAAACTTACTTTGTTCTACATACATGGAATTGGATACCAGTGCCAAAGTTGTTTAAACTAGCAGACAATATACAGTATACAGTACATATCCTGCTTAGTATCGTGTGTAGTAAAACTCCTTTTCTTCTAATTCATGGTTGGATTTCAATGAATGACAAACCTGGACAAAAGGCACAGACAGTCCCAAAAGAGGATGTTGTTCTCATTGTTACATAATAAAAATACATTTGAAAGTGAAAATAGAATATAAATATTTACAGTACAGATTTCTAGGACAAATGTAATTACAATCTCAAAGACAAAGCTCTGAAGTTTGACTGAATCTGTGTGGCTCCCTGATTGGCCCCTGTTGTAGCTGTATGGGACTGATCAGTATTCTTGAATATATTAATACAGGTGCAACCATAAGAACTGAAATATATTTGTAACCATCTATGAGGCTTTTTGTTATTTTTTCTTAACCTTGAAATGTGCCCATCAAAATAAAATACTTTAAAAGGGAGCTAACAAGTCAGAACGATTTCTACAAATCAGACCAGCTTTCAGTAATCAATAGAACTTGGGTTTGTGGCTTTTTTTTAAAATGAAAGCGTCAGTTTTATGACTGTCACACTATCCAAAGGTAAAACATGTCTTTCTTCTCAAACTTTGTCTGGTCTAGAACAGAAGATGAATTGTCCTCCACTGGTCCTCGAAGACCCCTTTATGAACAGGAAACCTGAAATCCCTTTGTTTTCCTTTCTAACACCTGTCCAGGTCCATATTAGCATATCATCTGAGGCTGCAGCATGCATTATTCTCAAGCCCTGCTCTTCATAACACACAGTATCCTTTCCTATTCTTCAGGGCCTACTACTTCATACATCTTTTACCTCCATCTGTCTGAAACTCAGCAGCGCTCAGAGTGAGCTGGAATCCCTCTATCTCCTAGTCCAGACTTGGCACCTTCTGTGGAAAATGATCAAGGCAAAAGTCTGTTTACCAGAGTGGACAGTGTGCCAAGCCTCCTGCTCCCAACAGCAGATGTCATTCTGTTGTTTCCAGGCTGCTGTGCATTAAGAGAGCTCCAAAGCATTGCGTACTGTGCTTCCATGAGCTGGTGGTGCTTCTTCATCACCATCAGGGTGAACTGATGTGAGCCGCGTCTTGTATTTGTGCAATAAGGTTCATTTGAATTTAAGCATAAGTTCATTTTCTGACCAGTACAATTAAATACGAAGGCAAAAACTAGACCAGGTTTTTAAAATATGCCCAGTTCATTTGATAACAAACATTATCTCTTAATTTAAAGAAAGAAGAGCAAAGCACTGTATTATTAAACAGGCAAAAACTAATTCAGTGTTAAAATAGTGAAACTCCAGGACATGAAAAAGTGTTAGAGCAGTGATTCAAGTCCTGAACCCATAACTAGAAGGTGGTGGGGCCCAAACCAATGGCTGGACATTGGTGTACTTCACTCAGATTGCTCCAGTAAAATCTGCAGCTGTATAAATTGGTAAAAATGTTAGTTTGCTTTGGATAAAATGTGTGTGTGTGTGGGGGGGGACATTAAGAAAAAAATTTTCAAATTGTAGGATTTTCTTTAAATTTAAAATCATTTTTTTATTACACAGTAGGTACCACCATTTTAAAATGTCTCTCAGCTACAACTCCTGATAGTCACTGTAGAATGTGGACTTGCTCTTACTCTCCCACCTGTAATAGTCAATCTTTTTAGATAACTTGCACATTGTCAGGAAGGAGGACTTTCACTTGGAGGACTGGAACACACCTCACTGGCTTCACTACAGCCTGGAAGGGGCCTGTAGCACCTGACAGCAGTGTTATCGCCTTCTAGACTGCTCTCATCATATTTCAGGAGCTATGCAAGACTGGGCCGGGTCAGTACTGAGATGAGACTCCTCAGAAGAACAAAGCAAATTTAAAATACCCCTCTCAATGGAACTTTCATTCTGCAAAAGAACATTTAATCATAATGATAGTGATTCATTAAGAGCAACGTGACGATAGTTGAACAATTTTTGTCGAGATCAGATAACAGATGCAAGAGAATGAATAACAGTAAGAAACAGGACACTCATGCTCGCCCTGAGTGTCCCCTGGCCTGACAACATGCCTGCCTGTCTTTATACTGGTGACAGTGTAGGAGAGAAGTTACATACAATAACTAGCTACACATGCCTCGATTTGAAGGTTAGTTCATTGGGGAATTTAGACCAAGCAGTGGTGGCATCAGTAGGAGAAGCCATCCTTGACTTTTATGCCATGAGAAGGTTCTATAATATCAGCCCCCCCAAAAGTGTGGCTGGGGTTGAAAACTTTCAAATATTTTTTTTAAAACCATTGCTTTATATGGCCAATGTAGAGTGGGGTCTAATCATAGATGAGGGTTGGGACAACCATCCCACAGAAGACCAGCACACTGTCACAAAGTACATACTCGTGCACTAATTAATACCACGCTCCTGCCTAGTTAAGCCCTCTCTCCTCAATCCGTCCGCAGATCAGATCACAAGGCATGTACGAGACCTTAAGTGATGTTGCTGTTCCACACAATGTCTAATATCTTCCTCGCTTATCTTTGTTGTTCTACTTTTAGATTTTGTCACCAAACAACTGATCAACAGGCACTTTTACACAGTTCTTTACGCAACATCAGTTTTTTCTTCTAAGCACGTCACAGATCTCGATCACTAGGGAACACTCAATTCTCCACCCTTTCTCATCTGTTTCTCACATTTGAACTGAAGGTCCGACTTTCTGTTCATTTCCTGATGTTAATTACACTACTGTATATGCAAAAACTTACACCTTAATGAAAATATTAGAGTTGTGTCAATGTCATTTACTTTATTTTTTTTCGCGCTCAGTGTTGCTTTTTTTACAAGTAAAACTAAATAAAGCAGAATTCAAGCCATGTTTTGCAGGTGGGTTTACAGACCAAGCAATCTCAGATTACCTACAGTATATCTGAGCAGTTAAACAGCAATTGATTGGACTGGTCTGAGGAGCTGAAAGTCATCCTTAACCTGTTTTAGAAGAATCTACTGGAGGATGACTGTTTGTTGTGCAAGAAGACTGGAGACTTCGTTCAGGAAATGAGGAAAAGAGACTGCAGGTGTTAACTTGAGTGTGTAGAGTAAATCCTTCAGCAACAGAACACAGCAAGCATGACTCGTTGCTCATTTCTCTATCTACTGCACAATAAGTCCCCTATTTAAAAAATATGGCAGCAATGGTACGTACTGTAGTTTAAGTCTAACCCAATTCATGAATCAATACCAAATGGGTACCTGGGTGTGAACTTGATAGAAGCTGATAGCTGAACAATGTATAACTAACTGAAAAGCTTAGAAGCAAGAATACAATTTCAGAATCTAATTATTATTATTATTAATAATAATAATCCCCATATAACGTTTTGAAGGCCACATTCTGTAACTTTATTACAACCGTGGATTAGGATTAATGACAAACTAACCAAATGCTCAAGGCTTAAATATTAAAGTAGACTTAAAAAAACAAGAGTAAAAGTTCTGTGTGAAGTGCACATCCATAAGCCAATTATTTTTGCTTTTGCTTGCTGCAGTGGCCTCTCAATTTATACTGCCCATCAAGACATAATCCCAGGCTGTCCTGGAATGGCAGTGTTTGCAGAAACCCACACTGGAGAGCTGTTCTCCAGTCACAGGCAGGTCGAGTCAGATCAAGCCTGCAAATCTGTAAAACTTATCCTGACAAGCAACAGATGTGCAACAATTGTTCAAATCACAGAATTGTTCTACACTTGAAAACAGACAAGATTTTTAAAATGACCCTAAAGCCCTTGCAATAAATCAAACTATATACTGTTATTCTCAAGAAAACAGTGAATTGCCTTCAATGTAACACAGTTTAGCACAAGGATTATTTGAATAGTTCCTGTTTGCCTTTTCTGCTAGTACCAATTTGACTGGGAGCAGCAAGGTTTGATTTTTAATCACCGTTAAACAACTATGAGAAAAATGTAAAACCTGTTTAGTTTTTTTTACCAATACACCACATAGTGTATTGACATTCCCAAAGCTGCAATTTAATTGAAGGCAAATTGCTTAATCATAAATAACACCACCTTTTGGAAGATGCTGAGGGTATGCATATATTTTTTATCTTCGATCTGCATGCTGCTGAGATACTGTTTTAACATTGGAGTGTGCTTTCTATTTGGAATATATATTTTTTAAAAAACAGGCTACTCTTTAATCAACAAACATTTTTTCATTCCTTGAAATTCAGTGTGAATGACCTTTCAAAAAGCCCAGCTGTTTGGGAGCTTCCCCTTTTCCACAGTGGTACAGTCTGTGATGTGCCAGGTGAGCCCTGCACCTGTGCCGCACCTCCACCTCATGTCCTGGTGGTGTTGCTCTAAAGATTGGCATGCATGCACAAGGGAAAATGCAGAAAATTGAAATGGGGTTGATTAATCTCACTGACCCACAGCAACTGCTGCTGGGCAGTCTCACAGGTCAGGATAGGAAACTGTATTAAATTTGTTACCATGCATGCTTCCTACGAAGTGAGTATGAAAATGAGACTGAATTATCGTGGAATTGGTAAAACAATGTCTCTTGTTTCTATATTTCAGCATGTGTATGACAAATCAGTCTGGTCTTCCAGCTTGTAGAAGTTAAATGTACAATTTAACTTCTGAAAAAAATTAAAATTGTCTGCGGTCATGGACTCACATTAGTGCTAAACATGAGCAGGACTGTATCTATTTTCGCTATGTAATTTTATTGATTTTTTTTCTTTCATACTGTATGTGAGTTATGCTATTGATATCCAATGATTCCAGACACAAGGTGGCTGGTTTCTGGTGTACACTTGGGGATTTCTGAAAGACCTCATAAATAATGAAGAGGTTATTCAATTTTGAAATAATCCATTGTCTATGGGTTCTCACACATGCATAAGAACAACACCCTCATGCCCCACTGATGAAGTTGGCTGGCATTTCATTCCTGGTTCATTGTCAGTGTGGGATGTGAAAGCCAGGAAGATCTTGCATACAATCAGTGGTTAGGAATTTTTTGTGGATTCTAGCTTCAAAACAGCCATCAATGTTTGATAGTGAGGGTATCCAACTCAGTCTTTCTACTTTCTCGCTGGGTCATGAGAAGGAAATAATTTGCCAAGGTTATTGGTAGTTCTTCAACTTACGATTAGGATCTAACTATAAATTACCAGATCTTAGTCAGATGTTTCTACGTAATATCCATCTGTCTCCTAACTGCTCCATCCAATGAGCCGGAGTCTATCCCTGCAAGCAATGGGCAGAAAGCAGAATACACCCTGCATGGCAAGCCAGTCCATCACAGGGCACACACAGATGCAAACATGCACACACTCGCACCAGGGCCACTTTTTCCAGAAGCCAGTTAACCTACCTGTTTGGAACAGGTTTATTCCATGCCGAAAAGAAAGACAACATTTTGGACATGGATCATTCTTCAGGTGTGAGGGAGAGGAAAACAGGCATTTTAGGAAGCAAGGTAGAACAAAAAACGGAGTGGAGAGGAGGCGGGAGTAGGAGAGAAACGGGATCAAATGAATAAAGAGGATTAGAAGGAAAGGAGTCTGTCGTTGAAAGAAGGGTGAAGGTGTGATCCTAGTTTTAGGATAATTTTTTTTTCTGTAGTGGGGGTTCCGAACACCCTCTGTGAGAGCGCAGACGGAGGGATCAGTATCATGGCTGTTAGAGGGGAAATAGGAATCTACAGGTTTGGAGAGTTCCTCACAGCCCTGACGTGTTCCCCGAAATGGTTTCCCAGTCTCTTCTATATCTCACCAATATTAACAGCAGGGCATTTTCTGAAAGAGATGCAGTAAATGAGGTTGCTGGAAATAAGCCATAGTGCGCCAGAATGCTCACCACAGATCATCACTCTCTTCTCCTCCCCCCTGATAGCTGAAGCCAATTCATGGACAGGGATTATTAGGAGGCCATGATTTTTAAGGGCCAAGGGGAAATTTGGGCAGGACACTAGGGTTACACCCCTACACTTTTTGAGAAATGCCCTGGAATTTTAATGACCATAGAGAGTCAGGACCTAGGTTTTACATCTCATCTGAAGGATGGCACCTTTTTACAGTACAGTGTCCCCGTCACTATACTGGGGCATTAGGACCCACATAGACTGCAGGATGATGGTCCCATTAACAGCAACCTAATCTTTCCCAGGAGGTCTCTACTCCAAGTACTGACCAGGCTCACACCTGCTGAGCTTCAGTGGGTTGCCAGCTGTGAGTTTCAGGGTAATATGGCTGTTGGTGGAGAGCAGTCCTTTTAAGGATAGTAATCCTATGACTTTTGTGATCAATAAAAGAGCACTTCCATTACCACTCATCTATGTGATTATTGCCTGCATTCCAATACTTACAGGTGATGCAGAGAGTTCTGTTGCGGGGGAAAGTGCCTGGCGTGGATGATTGTTGTGTGAAATCAAGGGAGCTGGAACAAAAAGGTTACGCAGATTAGGTGATTGGGGAAAAAAGGGTACAAGTGTCACAGTAATGGTTCAGTAAAAATAAAAAGTTGATTCCATGCTGAAAAGAAAAGAAACAACGTTTTGGTTGTGGAGCCTTCTTCGGTTGTGAGCAATGATTCAGTATTTTAAGTGTCTTTTCTACTACTGCTTCTTAAAGTAAAACAATTTAAGTTTCTTATCTGTGATTCCAGTCTTTTGAATACAAAATTAGAACTTTCTTTGGGGCACATGCTTAAAAACAAAGGAAAAAAAAACTTCCAAACTCCTTCTGCTGTCAGCTTTGATTTAATGGAAACCACATGAATGTTGCCTGATATATAAAAGTTCACACAGACCTTTTGCTCACACTGTGGAAAACAAAAAAGCAAAGTACCTAGTGGTCCGATTGGCATTTCCTAATATGCCTCCAGTGCAAGATTGGGAAAATTCAATATATTTGCTTTTTTTATCCTTTCAATAAAATAAATAACATACTGTACAGTTCTGCCCCTCCAGGGCTGAAGTGATCCCAGAGAGTGGTGCTTATTTGAGGTCAGCGAAGCGATGCCCTCCAGAATGCTGCCTGGCATTTGATGATACGGTCCGCAGCAGGAAGGAATCAGCGAGTGGAAAATGCCTTTCTGAGTGCTCAGACTCCATCTCGTCTTGCTGTGCCATGGGGAGAAGGCACCATCCCTGGAGCGAGAAATCACCTATTCTCACTGCAACATGCTATTCCTTCTTGTCAGGACGAGCTCTGATAATGTCATCTGGATCACAGCACTTTCATTTCCTCTTACCTTTATAATGGAGGTCACCTGAAACCAAACGGGGCTCAGACAAGGAAACTTTCCGATTTGTCCTCTGAAACAAAGGCAAGAAGTACACTGAGCATTTCAGCATTTCACAGGAAGGAGAACTGGCTCTATCCAATCGACAGTAAGTTACCTAACCATTTATCAACACAACAGAGGCAGCAATATACAGTTTAACTAATCTCATGTGAATATCAATCAAAGCTGCATCAAATTTTAAAAATGTTAACCTCAGAAACTTGCAGATATTATAACAAAACCATACACACATTGCATTTTTCTTTCTTATTTTTATCTTCAAGATAGTGCCAATAATGACTGAATACAAATTACAGTGCTTGGAAAACAAAACAAAAGTTTGGAAATGAAATGGTGTTCTGCTCATTCCTGATTGGTTTGAATTGCTTTAGTTTCATTTCAAGATAAACAGTAACTTTCTGTAACATTCATAAAACGATGTCAAGGCTCTGCAATCAGAAACCTTCATAATTAAAAAAAAAATTTAATGCAATTTGAATTTTATGTAATTGAAGTGTAAATCTTTTTGTGACTTTGTTAATATGACATTGCTCCTAAAATAGCCTGAGCTTGGCCACTTGACTGCAGGCTGGGACAGAAAACAGTGTTTGAATGACTTTAGAGTTCTGTAACATCCCCTGTGTACTAGGTGCAAAAGTTGCATCATGTAAGGGTGAAACTAACAGTTCAGAAGAAGAATTTCTTAAAGCTTAGAATAACAGCAATTATTTAGAAATTACACAGCATTACTGCAAGTGGGCACTGTGGAGTAGCGGTTAGTCTTGACACTTGTTTTCTCCTTTAGTAAGATACTGCGGACCTTACCAGCGCATAAGCAGTTCACCTGTGCTACTGAGGCTTGACAAGGATATCAACTGACTAGACTCATTAAGACATCAGTACATATTAGTTATAAAATTCATTATTAATTGGGAACATTTGTAATTTTTTGAATAAGGTATTTATGAATGAACTTGGATAAAATATGGTCAATTAATCAGTATATAGAAAAGTAAAATGGCCTCCAGATTGGAATATGAGGAGACAAATAGGATCTGAATGATGCCATGTATTATTATGTCATCTTCATAAGTCATCTGGTGGTTGTATCACATTAATAAAGGGAAACACCATACAGTAACAGATGGTCTGCGTACATCACTGGCACAGAAGCTATTTATTAAATATGTTATTAATTATTTTATTCATTAAACTTTCTGATGTTAATTTTGGACTAGATTAGAACTGAGATATGTACCCTTAACCTCACAATGTCAAATACAATTTTATGACAAAAGGAGTCTGTGCAATAATTAGATCCTATGTCCCAGGAATATTCATCCTCAGCAGCAGACCAAGGAAAAGCTTTAGTTTTAGCTGGTTACTTTAAGGAAAGTATCCAGTTTACTGTCCCTGCCATTTTCTTGTGCCAATCTCAGTTCCAAAATGTACAGCTTTTAAAAATGTATTAAATAAACTGCCAAACACACAGTAGTTACGGAAGAAAAGCCATTGGTACATTTAAAGTAATGAGATTTGTAAAGTTTGAAGAGTTCAATTCACATATGCCAAGATATTAATATTGAAGATTATAAGCAATACAAGGGCAGCGCAGTGGTGCTGTTTTATAGTACTGGGGACTCTGGGATCAATTGCTGGGATGCTAGCTGCATGGAGTTTGTATATTCTCCCCATATTCTTCTGGGTTTCCTTCAGATGCTTCCTGCCAGAGTCCAAAGACAAAGTAGTAGGCAAATTAGCTTCTGGAAAATTGGACCTGGTGTGAGTGTTTGTGTCTGGGTGTATCTCACCTTGCACCTGTTGCTTGCAGGCTTTGACCTGAATTGGATGAAGTGTTTGGAAGTCAGGCTTACATCCAATCAATTTTATGGTGACTCCTCCTATTAATGAGCCCTGACTAGCTCTGTTGGTAGAACATGAGACCCCTAATCTCAGGGTAGTGGGTGTGTGTCCCATGTTGGCCACAAGGTTCTCTAATAACCCATACTGGGCAGCAGTATGGAGCGGTGTTGGAGGCAGAGGATCACGTTTCTGTGACATCGGCAACAACACTAAACTATCTGCATGGAATAAAGGCATGGCAATCTACTTCCGTACCTTGCCATGAAAACTCTATTAATAGTGACGGGGGGGACTATCCATAGAGTTGCCATAAGTCTACAACCACTCGACGGCACTCATCCCATCCCCTCCAATTAAAGTACTCATACTTTCAGATTTAGTCTTGGAAATTGAAGGAAATATTTTAACTGTAGGTAAACTGTACTGTAAACTGTTAAACTGAAACTGTCGGTTTTTTACATACACCACACAAAATGCATCTTGTAATACAGCCTGATGTGTCATCTGCCCGAACAAGTATTGCCCTGCATAGAGGTGTCATGCATCATACAATCTAGCTGGTGGGAGAGGGTTGTGCACTTAGAATCTAAACCACAAAACTAAAACTCTTCCCAGTGCTAGATGCTAGGCCCCTCAGAAAGCTATCCTGTGACAATGAGACAAATGTAGTTTGTAGTGTGTATTAACTGCATTATTCCTTTCAGAATATGCATGAATTTCCTATATACCAAATTAATATAAACCATGTAAAAAGAAGATTTACATATTATCAAGACATTATCCAATAGGGAATGCTTAGTAGCAGGAAGATCATTTTTGTCCACCTTTCTGCTTTTGATGGGTGTCTGAAATTGGTCTTATTTACAGTAATTGAGTACTAGATAGATAGGTATCCAAAAAACAAAGGAAATACATGCGTACAGCATGTAAAGCCCATATTTACCTTCACTTTTGTTGCTAATTCAGTGGGAGAAACAGCTCAAGAGGTAGCTCTAAATAATTGACTGGATAGCCCGTACTGTGAATGTTTTATGATACACTATAAATAATAAATGCATAACAAATTGTACTGCCAAGTCACTTCAAAGCAATTATACTCGCAATGTAACAAAAAAATCGTAGTTACTCTCTGTCACATTCTGCTGAAGCTCATTAGCTGATTTTGTGGAAATGCAAATTAAACTTGTGTCATAGTCATTCTATTTGTTTAAAATGTCAGCGTCCTATCTTTCTGCATCACAGAAAGGTTTTACCACGAGACCAAGAAAAAGATACGATGCCAGCTGTCTCTGCGTCAATGAAGATTGTCATACACAGGTGGTGACATACCGTTGAGAACAACTTGAATTGTACAGACATTTAAATACCTTAGGCCCATTAGAAATTAGAGTAGAATGAAGTGTTGCAAAATATCCCATTTGCAGATGATTCTATCATAATCAGAGACAATATACTGTATGTGTTTACATGCCACAATTGTGGAACTCTCATACATGTAAACTGTTCCATGCATGGGAAACGGGTGCCCCATCAGGCCTTAAAAATACAAAACAAATAAAAATATATATATATTTCCTTTGTTTTAGGTATAATTTACTTGTGCCACCATGGTTATATTTATATGACCTGTCAACATTAATGTTCAGTCACTGCTTTTGGGGTCCATTAACATGATCTCTTTATCTACATGTAGTGTGCACTTCCCACTACTCCAAATACAGAGACAATAATTACATTATCATGTTAAATTATATATAACACATTGTATATAAGGTACAGTATACTGTATGTAGACCTTATATTAATTTGGCCCATCCAGAACAACATTCTAGTACAGTAAGATTTACTGTTGCTGTTTTAACAGAGGTCCACTTTCCCAAAAAGATATCAACCAAGGGCCAGAGAAGCATTTATCACTATAACATTAATAACTTTAAAGGATAAATGGTAAAAGCAATAACAATATTTTTGTATTTCAGTGAGCTGAGGAGGCTTTGCTGGCCAAAGGTGGATACTTTTCATACTGTTTCCAATGAAACATGCGATAATTTCTGCTACAAATTTCTGCTATTTAAAAAAAAAAGTTTTTTCCCCACATCAGGACGTTTTGCCCATTTCCAATTATACTTGTCAGATCGTTAGGGAGCCAGGCCAAGAAAGGCAGCCATATTATCAGAAAAGACGACTCATCCCCTTATACTGTACTACTGCCCTCATTCTCTCTAAGCAGAAAGTCAGTATACCACTGACAGATAAACTGATGGATCATCTTTGACCCAGGTAATCAGAATATATTCTGGAACAACAAATAGATTTTGTGAGTTTTAGTCAAACAAGAGTCATTCCTGAATTTGCTATTAAATAAATCTTTCATATTTTTCATTAGATTGTAATTTTGTCTTTTTCTGCAGGACAAAGCACTGACCAATTTTAATCTAATTCAAAACTGTGGTTCCTTGCCAAGTTGAACTAGAAAATAAACCAAAATGAACTCTGAGAGTTGTTTTTCACACTTCCTTTCTTACCTGCCAAAATAAAGTGGAGAAGGAGTTTGATAATCTTCCTAGAACTGAATAATATTTCCTACTCTTGTTTTTTAGGGACCCTAGACAAGATCTTGGAAAGGAGCCCCTCCAAATCATGATTTGTGCATACTGTACATTACTATTATCAGCTCTCAGCACAATGTCATTTTATATTTATAACAAATAAATAAATTAATCATATAACTAGAATACTTATTATAAAAGCTCCGAAGAATAAATAAACTTCAAACAAGAACAGGAAACACATTTTACAAGTATTGATAACAAACAGGATGAACAGGGTCTCTGTTACTTCAAAATTATAGCAAATCATAACTTCAAATTCCTGCATTGAAAGCTTTGTAGAAAGGAATTGTGGAAACAAAGATGTAATTAAGACAGAAGGAAGTGCAATTAATAACAAGGTGAGATCATTAAGGCTGAGCAGATGGGAAAGTTTTATAAAAAAAATCAAAAATAGAGTTTTGGGAGGGAAAATCTTCATCATGGTAGTCGACCCACTGCATGACTGATGCTCCCGATGTCCAGTCCGCTGAGATACTCTTGTGCCATGGCTAATCTACAGTATATACAGTATGACCAATATATTGTGTATACAACGGTATACATGGAATAATGTTGTATTTTTTACCATAACAGGAGAACACACACTATATTATCAGTGTGTTATTATTACACTATATTATTATTATTATTGTTGTTGTTGTTGCCCCCACTTGGCTTCAAGCTTTCAGTTGCCTCCTTATTCAACTATCTTGTAGAGAAAGACACTGCCTTGCTTTTTATTTATCAAGGTCAATGTACAGTAGAACACCTGTTTAATACCATATGTTCATTTTGGTGCTGGAGAGTCTCCATTACCTCTAAGGGGCGAGAAGATGAGAAGTCGTTTGAATGGACAGCATTATACAGTGTTGTTTTCATGTTACTTACTATATTTATTTTTGATTAACATTGCAAACCTGTTTACTTGAGTGCTTTTATTGATTCACAATCTGACAATGTAAGACAGAACAAAAGCATTCGGGAAATCACAGCCTTTGAAAGCATTTGAAAAAGCCTGTGAATAGAATTACTGCAACTGTGTTCTGTCAGCTCTTCCTCCCAGAACCTGTTAATTGCTCTGATGAGCTCCTTTGTCGTCTTCGGGATATAGTCTTTGAGTGAATGCCATACCATCTCTATTGGATTTGAATCAGGGGATTCGTCTGGAGTTTTCACCCAGTTTACTCCCTCTGCCTTAAGCCTAGCCATTGCTGCTGTGTTTTGGATTGTTGTCCTGAAAAAAACAGTACCTAGATCCAGAGTGCTCCCTGATGTACAGTATGGTGCAGCATGCTGTTTAACCACGACTTCCTCAAAGAATTTACGTTATTCCTTTGAAAGTAAGAAGTGGGCCTCCTCTAGATATACAGTACATGACATGGACTCAGACATGGTCCTTGGTCCATGGTGTCCATAGTGCTGTAATTTTCATTAAGACAAAGTCCAGATTTTCTCAATGTGGATGTAAACCTGAAAGAGGCTCATCGCATTCAAAGCAAGTAACATGGTTCCAGACATGGTCCTTAATTGGATGTTCGGGCTTTGGCTTATTTACATATCTACTCTTTTTATGAAATGACATGGTTGAAAACTGTTCCAAAGTTGTTTGTCCCGACAAATGGTACAGATAAATGTGAACTGTACTGACGAGATAATATACTGTACAGTATTATATGGGCAGTGTTTCTTTCTTTGAATCAAACACACTAAAATGCAGAAAATTGACACAATTCAACATGAAATGTGAAGGGCACATTTGCAAGTTAATGCAGTACTACTAAAAATGAGTGTGATCTCCTGTCCCAGCCTGAGGTACAGACAATGAGCAAAAAGCTCAGAGCAGTTTTAAAAAAAAACGGACATCAAAATGTTTCCAAAATAACCACAAGTGATATTTTTAGCTGCTTAGTCACATGATTCCATTTTAATATTTCCTATTACAGAGTTTTTACTATGTATTCTTAGAAAAAGGATAAAACAGAATGGCTTTTTATGAAGTACAGTATATAAGCATTATATAGTTAGAACAAGCATGTTAAAACTTTTGCAAAATACCCACTCTAAGTTACCAAGTTAAAGATTTAACTTTGGTGCCTGAAATATTTATGAAAAAGGTGGAATACTTTGACATGAAAAGTACTACATACAAATGAAACTAATTTTAATAAAAAGAATAACCTTAATTGAAATAAAATTATTCTTGAAATTTGGTGGGGAAGCAGTGCTTCAGAGGTACAAAGTCTATTCTGGTGGTGTAAAATATGAGACGCAAGAGAAGAGACTCATCTAGGAAAGGAATCTGCTCCCATTGTTACTGTTGCCATGGTTTCAGCCCTATTACTCCCAGGGTAAGTAACTGGTGGCATATTCCAGCAAACGCAACCCTTTGTTATGGTCTTCTTTGTGAGGCTATGATACTAACCCCACCTTCTGCAGCCAACACTTTCCTACTTTACTCTACTAGCACCTTGTAGGGACCAAAACCAGACCCCAAACCTCTCTTGATTTACACTTCCTACATTTATTTAAAGCTTAAATATCACCATGAATTGAAAATTCACTTAGGGCAATCAATGCTTCATTCCATACATTCTCAAAACTGCAACGTTTTGCATGCGAATGTTAAGTACTGTGCTACATAGGGTAATCATTTAATGGGTGTACTGTACGTCAGGTAAAATTCTATGATTTAGTCTGGAAATGAATGACAAGCATTTGTATGTGCATATTATTTTATGGTTTTTGTAAGATTTTCCTCAGACTTACAGATATCTGCATAATATTTATTACACAACGTGTTTTAAAAAGTACCAGGTTTGTAAAATTAGAATTTGTCTTGATGCATTTTGTAGTACCTAGAAAGATAGGTAATGCTACCCTGTCAGTTCTGTAACCTGATGTGTGTGCACCTTTCCTGTAGATACAGAAGGTTCTGGTTTATTAAAGACCCATCCTGAACTGAGTTGGAAAGGTTGCTTCTCAAGGTGAAAGATAAGGCTTGCTACACTGTTTTCCCTTGAGCTGTGCCAATTACACACTTAGATAACCAGAAGCGAACAGGAGGATCACCAAGTTAGAGCAATGGAGACTACCTGTGAATATTCTGATTTCCAATTTTACACATAAAGCTTTTCACATCCACCACTTCGTAGGCTCTAATTTAAAATCTGTGAAACGTTCACAGAATGGAAACTTAAAATAGATACAAATTATCAAATATACCACAACTAATCTGTCTTTGGGAGAAATAACAGCAACCACAAAAATAAAAACAAAAACTATTTGTAAGAACTATTAAGAATCATGTAATGCAGATAAATAGTAGGGCAGCCCAATGTTTGATATATCATACAGAAAAAGCTGTTTTCCAAAACCTTCCTTCTTCATTTGCCAAAATATTTGCCTCTTCCTTTAAAGTGTCATTCACACCACATTTTGCTAAGGAAAGAAAAATGATCTCAAATAAAATGTGGGAGAGAACAGCTTGTCGTTGGTTTATTCTAGAGTTTTAAATAAAAGTTCATGAGGAAGTTAAAAGCTGATCTTATCCACTTCTGCCTACCTATGTATAAATATAATGCTTCTTGCTGACTCACTTGCTCATTTCAGTGTCCCTCCCTCCACACCATCTTCACCCTTTCATCGGCTCCTTGGCTCATTCTTAATAACAACGTTTGGAGGGGTTTCTTACAGCACTCTCCTTACTATTTGTTGCTATTTTCAGCCAAGTGAGCTACCCCAATATTGCACACAATTGAAATCACAACTCTTCTTCGCCTTCATTAGGGCCTGACTGAAGTACTGAATTGTACCAAATTGTGCTTGTGGAAGTATGATTGACTATTTTCTACCAATGTTAAGAAAATCACTCTTTCTGTTTCATTTTTTAATCATAAATAATGCAAAACTTTGCATTCACCCCATTTATATATTTGTTTTCTTACGGATTCGATTAAAAATATAAACAGTATTAAATCAATGTTACTATTCATAAGACTATTAAGCAAACAAAGGGTACAGATGGGCTAAATGTTTCTTCATCTGTATGCCCACAGGATTGTGCTTTTAGTGCAGTATTGCAAACCTCGCCAGCAGAGGAAAATGCCTCCTTTCCTCTCATGCAGCCACAAGCATTTGCCTTCCTCAGCTGTCAAAACGCTGGCACTGTAGTTCAAGTGTACTAGTAGCTCTACCTTTAACATGCTGTTTGTAGAAGTACATTATCTCTCCATTGCAGATGTTAAGGTCTTTTGACATGCTTTTTTCTCTACTCACTTGTACTATTGCGACACTTTGCTTACCAAACCCCTCTAATCTCTTTGTGAGGCATGGGTACAAGACAAAAGTTTAATGAGATGAGCACTTTCTTGTGTTGCTTATTATAGATCATTTTCAAGATTCTTGACCTATGAGATATGGTGTTGAGGTATGGCCAACATTTGTGACAATTTGTCATTGATTTGTTAATCCTTCCAGTCATGGATTCTGGTCTTCTGACACCTCTGCATAAAAGAGTTGTTCCATGATATGGCACACTCTTACTCTACAGGTGTGTTTAAGTTATTTTTAGCAAAGCCTGTAATTTCATGTCTATTTGCTTCTAACCTTTCTTTTATAATCCCATAATACGATTCCTGTAATGGCTGAACTTCAAAGTGCTTTTTTTTTTAGTCAATCATCAGTTATCTATGACTTGATGTCTTTATTGATTTAGAAAATTGTTATATGAAATACTATATTTTCCTCTACAGTACTACTTGAAATTCTTCAAAAATGCATTTACTGTGTTGAGAAATGTACTACATGTGAAAATTATATAAGAAAATAAAAAAAGTCCAATAGCTCTAGCTTCTTCTCCATGTTTCAATCACTTTGATTGATGTTTACTACAGACATAAAACAGGAAGTTGTTCCTTGCACTGCTCTGTCAGTGTTTCTGCCTAACTGCATGGGATTTTCCAACCCTTCCAGGTCTTTGTCAATCCTTTGCCTCCAAGTGACACAAGATCTGCCATGGTATCTTTTCCAGGTGGGAAACAACTCATGTTCCATCACAATTAAGTCACCCAAACACATCTGTGCTCTGTTTTTTAGTAAGGTGTCTGTCTTTTGTAGTACCATAGCATTATTAATTTTTTTCTTTTCATGTTATCACTAGAAAAGACATCAAAAACACCAAATTCTGTTGCAATGGATTTTGTAATCATCCAAGTCTTGGCACTGCACAGACGCTTTGGGGATTTGATGCTGTTATCTAACTGCATTTTTGCTCTGAGTGTGAGTGTCTTGCTTTTCCATATCTTGTTAAGGTTGTATAGCTTCCATATAATCTATCCTAATATTTAATACAGTTTCTGTCAAAAACTGATATTTACAGTAGCAATTTAGAAGGAAGAAATTACTCATTTTCACTAATATTGGGTGCTAGTCATGGAGACAGAGCATTGTTAAAAATTTTGGTACATCACCTTCACATAACATGATCCAGATTATTTGAAAACATTTTCCTAGAGATTTTAGAAGAGGTTTAGGATTACTTCAGCGATGAATTTACACTGAAGCAATCCATGTGAGAAACAACTAACACGTGTAAATTCTATTTTGATACTAGGAAAGAGAAGTCTCTGCACAGTCTTTTAACAAGGCAACACTTTCTTTTGTTGTTCTCTACAACCATAGCAGTGGAGGAGGTGCTTAAAGGTAAAATTGGCTTTTAAGAATTTTCATATTAAGATTTGATTTTTTTTTTATACAGTATATCTCTTTCCGGAGACAGAGGAAGTTAGATACTAAAAAAGTACCAGAAAGGGGAAATGGTATCAGCTGGTTAATATCTGATTGCCTGAGCAGGAACATGACAGGGGTCAGTAGATGTAAGTTACATGCAAGTACATGAGACAAGTACATGATACACAGACACAGGATTTGCAGATCACCTCTCCACAGCTGTGTTCAGAAAGGACTGTGGAGCATTTAAGGCTTACTTTCTTCAACAATGACTCAGAGTACAACCTGCAAAGTGTACTGTATGTATCGTGACTGACCCAGGGCCTTAATCCCGTAACGGTTTCTTTAAAGAGACAGATCTCAGGGTAAACAGACAAACACAACCACAAGGTAAAAAAGGAGCTATCTTTATTTTACAGCGTAGGAAACAAACCCAAACCACCAAAGCAAAAACCTAAACTCTTCTTCAAGCTCTCCTTAGATCTTCCCATCCCTTACTACAATAGCTACTACCTTCAAAACACTTTCATAAAGTTACCACAATTCACAAGGCAATGTATCTTAGGTACATATTGTAAAACAAATGGACCAAGCAAACTATTATATTATTATATTAAATATATTAATTATTAATATTATATAATTGGGATCCATTCTTTTCATTAATTTGCCCACTGGATAAATACGCAAAATACATTCGTATGTACGATACAGTAAGTCTCTAAAATAAGAAAAGATTGTGTGGTCTATCTGAAAAGTGTGTTCAGACATTTATAATATCATGGCTTATAATGTATAGCTTGTGCATTAGTTAAAGAATGGCATAGTGTCTACATTGCCGAATTAGACCGTAAAAAACAGATTGATCTTATTTCCTTTTCTTTCTGTAATATTCATTCATAACGTTGTTTTGTATTGGGAAACTGATGAGAATTTGGAGCATCTATACTCTTCATGTAGAACCTTATATTGGAAGTTGCAGTCTTTGGAGTCAAGCACTGTAAATCTGCACCAACAGTACCAGCAGACGAAACACTAGGCAGCAGAGAGCCAGCAAAGTGCTTCTGTACATGTGCTACGCTGTCAGGCTGGACAGAATCTTCTGCTTCACAGGTAATTAAATAGATTTCCTGTCATGTTCTTGTAAGAGGAACATGACCTTGCACTCTGTGGGTTCATGTTGAAATCCACTTTAGGGCTCCTTCCGCTCCAGCCATTCGAATCCATCTGCACTTTAATGTCCTGTCCATTCCTAAACAAACAAACAAGAGCTGCCTGGGGGAATGGTCCTGCAGCAGAGTTCAGAGATATGGCATTTTCTCAGGTCAAAGAGGTCCTTACTCTTCAGTGGGATGTCCCACTTCTTCTGGAACTCCCCACCAGGTGGTTTACATTCTACACCACCCACAGATACTTAATACAGCCTTTAGATGAAGTAGTACAGTAAGTTGCTTAACCTGCTACAGGTTGTTTGCTCACCTGACAATGTACAGTAGAAGCAGGGCTTCCCAGCTCCATTCTATAAAGACTGATATAATAATAACCTTAGATGGAGATAGTAATATGTTTAATTTGAGCTCTGTAATAGTTTTCAGGCCTCTCATATAGGGGGTGAAGAAGGTTTCCTTTAAATGATTGCAAGATTAAAATATTCGAATGCAGTATGTTGCAAAATTTAGGATTTGGTCACTTTCTATTCAGAGAAGATGGGATTCAGGTGCTGATATGCCAAGTTTCTTAATGTCATTTCTAACAAATTTTGCTTGCTTGCTTGTTCTTATCTGTTTTCTAATCCTTTTGTAATGAAACCTCACAATTCCCAGCAAGACTGTAGAGGAACTTACACTGACATTATGAATAAATAATATTACTTTAATGTGCATAACCACTGTGTGAAGGTCTAATTTATCCAGTGAATGAAATATTCAGCTAGTGAATTCAGATAATTTTAAAGTGCTGATACTGAAGAGAGATTGTACCTATACATTCCACATGGTAATAGTGCTGTTTCTTTCTTTAGAACCACAGGTGGATTTGAGTGCAGGAAATCACTTAATATGAAGGAATATTCATGGATGGATTTTAATATGTGGTAGTCATACATTTGGGTAACCAGGCATTCATTTACCACTTGTTAGTAATATAGGCAGCACATTTCAAATATACTGTACATACTGTACAGTACATAGACTGCTTAACAATTACCTTTACTTTGTCTCTTCAGTGCATTTGAAATGTATTACTACTAATTATTTTAAGCTCCGCAGAAAGGCTTGAAAATATATATATATATATATTTTTAAATGGATCCTGATAAGAAATAATTTCTTATTTGTACTAGGATACAGACGTGGTTGTTCAATAAACACACACTGTATTTGCAGGCAAGTGCCATTTTGCCATTCCAGGATAAAAGATCCAAACTGGCCCTTAAAAATAAATCAGGACTGTTCCTTGTCCTTGAGATTCACAGTCCTGTGGATATTTGAAAATATCTTTAATTATTTTATTGTTAATGATGCTGGAAAATCAATCAAGATAGTAATTTAAGATAAAAACGTTAATAAGAGGAATGAAGAAAACAGTTTTTTTCCTAATTTGAAAAAAAAATCTGTGGGTCCCAGGAAATTATCGGCTCTGTTCTTTGAAGGTGGCAATGAAATGATATGCACATTGTCTCTAGCGATAGGTTTGAATCTTCACCCATCTGGGCTCAATGGGTTATCTGCTATAGGTGCAACGAGGTATGAAATCATTTCCATGTTGTTCCAGGCCATGTCATTCACCAGAAAAGACAGGGCAGCTTCGTTATCCTCCACTGTGATGCCTGCTCAGAAGGTTCATATGCAAAGCAATACATACAGTATAAACCCTGAAATACTTGTTTCAGGCAATCATCAACTTCCATTACATTTGAGAGAGACCAATTAAAGCTTGGCACAGTGGGTGCATTCATTAAAATGTTTATTACAATGCATGAATATATTTTTAATAAAATGCAGTCTAGAGGGAAACGTATTAATCACAGTTTATATTTCCACATACTGTATAAGTCCACAGATGAGTATACAGTAAATATAAATAACAGAATGTTCTCATTTCTAGTAGAGGCAGCAGGTACGTATGGTACAGCCCCTAGTTAGCAGATGAATGTTCTTGCATTAGCTTGAAATATCTGCTTTTCAATAAATTAAAGGATTATCAAGAGATCGAGCTTTGAGCCGTTATGTGGAATTGTCATTGCTCTCAGCAGCAACTGCTGTCCCAGCATTACAAGAGTATTGCAAGTTGTCTTATTACTGTGTTAAAAAGAGCACTGTGTATCAACATTCTTCCCAAACATTAATATTACATGACAGGCGGGAGATATCAGTTTGTTAAATGTAAATCATCTAGACATTTTTCATGTCTCCATCATTATACTGTCAAGAGCCTTCGGGGCAAAATGCAGTAAATGAACAAATCTTTCTTGTTTTTGTAATGCTTCCATTAATGTCTGCTGCTTTCCACTCGAGTTTTGGTTGGCTTTGGGTTTGCAGCATTTCTTAAACTATATCGCAGAAACACGATAGGGTGGTCTTTGCACCACTGTACTGTATGTATTAAACTACATTTTAAGTCATCTAATTTTAAAACATCTTAAAGCCACATTCCTGGTCAAAATTAACTTTACCACACATTTTTTGTGAAAAACAAAAACAAATTGGATGTAAGAGAAAATGTTCAAAATGCCAATGGATAATTTGCATCTGAAAAGTTATACAGTATGTGACAACACAGGATGTCACAGCCTGCTTAAGAAAATCACTTTAGGGCAGACAACAGGTACAGTATGTCCACTGTGGCTGACATTTCCTTCACTTCAGTCTGTTGAGGAACTTTTAAGTCTCAGCTCATGCACATTCTCCTCCAAAAGTGATGCTATTACATAGTCCCCTCTTTGGAGCAACTAGGACACAAGACATATATTCACTAGGTTCTGCACCCCTACTACTACTTGACCTGAAGTTGAACACTTTTTCCTTTGACTCTGACACCACCCAGAGTAACACCCAGAGAGACTTCTACAGCAATGCAATCACCTGAAGAAGGCTCCACAGCCGAAACGTTGTACTTCTTTTCTTCTCTTTTCAGCATGGAATACACCTTTACTTGTTCCTTTGCACATTAAAAACTTACAACCACCCAGTGCTTCATCCTCATCTCCCAGGCTGTGCACTCATGCTGAAGCACCTTTCCCTCAGGCCCAGGTATCGCTGCATTTGCTCACACTTTACTCACAGCTTCTGACACTTTTCTTTCACTTCGATTTTGCTGTCTCACTCAGCTTAAAGTTTCTCCAGGCGCACCTTCCCACTTCATGCCTCACATTTATAGGGTAAGGGTCTACTACACGTCTATTCTCTTGATCAGTAGCCAGGAGCCAAAAGTAGTCTTTTCCACCAAAAACCTTCATAAGTACCTGCATTTGTGGTGTCCTCAGTCTGGTCTCCACCGCATTCTTACCACCACAGATCAGCAGTCAGAGAGACCCTTTTCTCCACCCTATATCTGGGAAGTGCCCATCTACCACACCTACTCTAAGGTACACGCACTAACTCACATTAACCACACTGATTTACAACATAAAATCACACAGCGCACTCCACTCAGACAGCCCTGTCCTCTTACTCCAGAAGAGGCTATCCCTTTAAATAAACATATCTTTTAAACACCACAATCCGCCCCCAGAATTGTTGCTCTTAATCTGCCTTCCTTCCAGATTTTGCCTGATATTGTTGTTTACATTATTTTCACTTTTTGGGGCCTAAAGCTACAGCCCACTATTCTGCTCTCACATAATGCAAACTCATTCTCTCCCAACACCTGCAACAACAGTACCTCAAACCTGCTGCTAACACAAACAAACAGCAATCTGTTTTCTCTCACTGCTTTGGCCCAGACACTCTCACTGCCATGCATCAACACAAGTTAGTTGGGCACCTCATACTCTCTGCTGCAGTGGGTCAAATGGTCTTTCTCATACCAGGTAAAAGGGGGACCTGGTCTTACGGATTGTCTGCCCTATACCAGGACTGAAAGGCTGACTTGATCTCCTCTCAGAAAACTATTCAGCCTGCTCCTATAGGCACGCCCACAACTGTGTCTCTTCAGGTAACAAACTCCCTTCAGCTGTGGTCACATAGAAACACAGGCTTCTATTTTGAAGCTCCTCCTCCCTGACAAACACACTCCAATTATACCACAGAATGTAACACATTCTAATTTATTTTTGCTTTCTTAGAAGCAAACAAACAGGTGTAAACTCATCTCTGTAGTAGATATTCTATAAATATGCCCCCTAGTGCCGTACAAATCCATTGCTTATTTGCTAAATAAATTACCAAGTTTCATTTAAGAGACTCAATAAATTGTACTGAAGCTTCACATTTAATGTGGCAAACAAATTTTAAAAATATTTGCATAGATTAAAAAGATCTCGCTGAACATTTGCTGAAGAAAGCAATTCTCGGCATAAAATATATGCAAACAAATGCTTTAAATTGAACTTTTAATGCTTTCCCAAGAAAATTGCAAATGGTAGTTTTAATTAATTTACAATTTGTAAGAAGTACAGATTAATAAGGCTGAAAAAATTCCCAAGATGACAGAACATGTAAAATTGTTGCTAGCTCTCTGGTGGAACAGAGCAGCTATGGTAGGTATTGTATATTTTGTTAATGTTATATTGAATTAATTTTAACCCAAGAAACTAAAGATAAAACCTTTACTTTTTCTAGGGAGTGCCATAAAACGTACTCTTTTTAATAAAGCACTTAAACACCTCATCCAAAACACTTCTCGCTGTGCTCTGATATTTTAATTGTATTTTTTTGTCTACCGAGCAGGGTGCTACTTTCTGAATTAGCAATTAACATTGAATTATTATGGTGAAGATAAAGATAGGGGCCATACATAACAGATAATACTGGGGTCTGTGCCAGCTGTAGAGGACAACATAATTTCACTCTTACATTTGGAAAAAATGTCTTGGGAATAATGGGGTCAAAGAGTACTAGAGCCAAAAAACGTCAGATAGAGAACTTCGGAAACAAAGTATTCCTCTTTTCCTCTTATAAAGAAATCAGTTTGCTATTTGTTTTCTCTAAATTACTTAAAAACAAACCAAAGCTTGCTGCAAGGGCTTGTTTTTTCCATAGTCTAGAATGAATGCTGAGATACTCTGTTCAGTGTTTTTTACATGGCTGATCACCTGCATTTTACAGGCAATCACAACTGCTTTTAGTCCTCCGAGCTGAATTGCCCAAGAAAGGAGAATTGGCCTTATCCAGTGAGACTGCCCGTGGTGAAGCCTGTGGAAGCCTGATAATAACACTGCACCGTAGCCGGGAAAAAAAAAGAAAATAAAAAAACAACTTCTTTAAATAGGAAAGACTCATAAATAGCAGAATCCGTCCCTTTTCCCTGCACAACACTTCCCTTCTGTGATTTCGACGAATGAATTGCACCTCAGTAAATCCTGTTCCATGCATCATTTTCCCATCTGAGGGCAGAAGCTTCCAAGCATGAATTACCCTTAGGCACCTTTCCCACCTTCTCTGTATTCAGTAACTCTCTTCTCATTAGAGCCCAGGCCCGTGGAGTAGTACGTTTACTCTATGGGCTTAGCCATGCTACTCGCCTTAAAAAACTGAAAAGTCAAGGAAGAACTATAGAAAAGATTAAACCTAAGTCCTGTTTAGCTGGCAATTTTCAGTATTATGTTTTAATTTTATTTTTGAGTCCTTTGGTGATATCTGCAGTTTGTCCTATCTGGGTTAATTCTCACAGGAAAGACAAAACATTAAACTCCCTGCTATGCGAATCTGTGCAAAACCAGGTGCTGTATGTGTATACAGTATATAGGTATGATATAAAGATATATGATAATACAGATCTTTAAATAAATGCTGGATTAAATTGGGAGAAAAAAATAAAGCCACCTAATAATAAAACAGTACAACATATCATGCATTATTATGATAACATACTGCATACACAAGCATCTGTATTCTCACAATAACATGGTTCACCTCTCCATACAATATCGGAAGGTAATCATTGAAACAGATCAGTACTTATATAATTAATTGTAATTTAAATAAAGACAGGCTATAATTGGATTGATTTCCTAGCCACAAATATTCAATCCCCAACAAGCTGAGTATTTTCATAATGGCAAGACTAAAGATTATGATTAGGTTCAGATTTCACAGAAAAAAGGCAAAGATTATAGAAAGGTAGTAGAAGTATTTTGCAGTCCTAGAAGTAAGGAAAGATCAATCAATATGAAATGTAAGGAAATAGACAGAAACTGGACCATATCCATTAGTCATAGACATACAACCTAGTCATCATGATTTCTTCAGGGAAAGACTCAAAATGTTGAAATTGTTTCAGTGACCCAGTCTAAATCCAATTGACATGGTGATGAGGGTGTGATGTGGTTGGCAGGTTAGCCACCACTGTGAATGCCCTTAAAGTTGCTTGCATCAGTGAGGGAAATCATTTAACTGCATGCTCCTTCTTCTGTATAATTGAATACATAGATATATTCATTTCTATATTATTTTTTTAAACATCTTTAACAGCCACATAGGTGAACCTCTTTTCAGTGAAAATATGCTGAGATTAACAGATGACTGTGTTTTAGCAGATGATTTTAGTGCTACTCATCATCAGAGTAAAGGCTCCCATATGCTAGTATAATTCTTATACCAACACATATTGATATATACCTGTACTGATGGAAAAAATTAATGCGACACCTCCTCCTCCACACTCTGGCTCTCCCGTCTGTGTGGAACAGGCCGATGTGACTCATCTGTGAAGAGGACCTGAAGCCACTGCTGACGAGTCCATCGCAGCCTCTGTCTGGCCCAAGCCAGTCAGGTGTGACGTCTAGGAGGTGTGAGCAGAGGGCCTCTGACAGGTCGACTTGCTCTGGAGCCTGGAGCCTCACTGTCCTGTCACTGATGCGGGCATTGTGTCTGCTGGCGATTTCAGATCTGAAACCATCTCTTAGATGGACCAGTCTGATGTGTCGGTCCTTCTCTGGTGTGGTCAATCGAGGGGGACTGGATCTTGGACAGTCATCTGTCCTGCCGGTCTTCTGAAACCTTCTCTGCAGTCGGGACACAGTGGAGCGGCTCACTCCATAGTGTCTGGCAACACTGGCACATGACATGCCTGCCTGCAGCATGCCAGTGGCCCTCTCCCTCGCTTCTGGTGACATTCAAGGCATTATGGAAGGCACAGAGAACTAAGTGCGGTCTTTTTTTTTGCAGTGACCTGATCTTTGAATTAAAGCCTTCTTAAAGGTGACCTGATCAGGGATTGTTCCACCTGGACCTCGTTGGGTAAAAGTGCACTTAACAAGCTAAGCATTAGAAAGTTGCAATGCCTCACTGCACAAGCTGTATTGCTGGTCTAATGGCTTTAAACAAATTGGCAACTTTTTGTGAAGGTACATAAGTTATTACTATAGTATTCTCATTCCAGAAAATATTGCGTTTCTTTTTTCCATCACTCTATAAAACAAACATGATAGCTTTGTACTTTATGAAATTATCTGGAAGCATACCTGCCCTCCACAGCTGGAGTTGACTGTCAGTCTGCTTTTATACTGGTGATCCAAATCATCCATGACGTTTAATTTTGCAAACAAAGCATAGGAAAGCGGCAGAGAAAGCCAAGTATCATAACATTTACGCCTGCAGGGGTTTACATAGCTCTGTTTTTGGTGTCTCCGGGATGCCTATGCTGGGAGAATACCATCTGCTGGCATCCTGTGTGCACTGTGGGTGATAGAGATGAGACTAGTGCCACCTTATCAGGCTTTCCAAGCCTTCCGGTGGTGTAGTAACGAACTTTCCTGCTAAGCCACCGACCGGTGTTTGGCTCACCAGCTCATATAGTCTATCCCTCTGGCATTACAATATTCACTACAATATTGAAAATGTAATAAACTGCATCTTGAATTCAAACAGGAAAAAAAGAATCCAAGGATAGAGTATGTATGAGGAGAAAAATATTAAACTGCCTGCCACTATCCCTTCCTATGTGCCTGCTTTGAAGCTTTAAGCCTGTAGTAATGTATAAGCACACTTTTGTGCACATTTGACATGTTTTGACTTTGTCTTTAGTACATAAGCACCAGGAGCCTCTCTTTACAGAAGGAGTTGTTCTTAGAATTTGCTGGTAAATGTGTGCACAACTTTTCCAATATGTTTCAATATGTTCTCAATATATATTTATACTGTATGTATACAATATATATTTATACTGTATATATTTATACTGTGTGTTGAGAGATATAGGATATACTATACTGTAGTTGTAAGACAAACCGACATGACATTGGGTACTATTGGCCAATAAGGGCCAGCTGCCAGGATTAAACAAATTGATGGTTCATGCAAGACCACGTCCTGCTTCATTATGTCTAAAGAGTTAAATGAGTTTGAAAGCCCTAGGTGAAGTTGGGGAGTTGTCTAGCATGCTCTTAAAGAACGCCACATAATATAATCAAAGACCGAAACCATCCCGGGAATGCACTTTTCTCTCGTCTTCCTTCTGGCAGAAATTTTAGGATAGTAGAAGCCTGGACCTCTAGGTTCAAGGAAAGCTTCTACCCCAGAGCCATAAGACTCCTGAACTCCACATCTCAAATCCTCCTATCCCCACTTACATCTATCTGTTTTGCACTGAACTGAAAATACTGCCACTGCTGAATTTTGCACACACCTGCTATCTAAATGCTTTTTAAAATTATAGCTGCTAGCCTTTTCCTGTCATTTTCTTTGTCAATGTTATGTCATATTTTATGTCATCTGTCATTTGTCAGATGAGGAAAACACACAAGTAAACATTTCATTGTACTTAGGTACATATGACAATAAACTTGAACTTGATACGTATGCATTTATAGGAAGTACATCATTTAAGCAGATCCGGAATAAGGGACAGCCTAAGGGGTCAGTTATAGTTGAGAAAAAAAGCTGACAATCCCTAACTACATATGCTAAACTTCCTTGGGTTTAGAAATACAACTAGATTGATACCCCAGTAATAAATATAGCAATTTAAGAGGTGAGTGACTGCTTCAAGAAGACCAGAAACTTGTATCAAAAGAAGAATAAGCCATAACTCACTCAGCCCCCAGAGTTGAGGAAAAAAGACAATGTGAGTGATTTCCACCTTTGAGCCTATAGTCAGAGTGACCACAGCCTAAGAGGTTTCTCTGAGCACTGAAGAGACTGGAAGTACATTTAGGAACATACAGTAAGGCTATGGGTTTGTTAACATTTAGCTGAGGTTTTGTTTGCTTTACCAAACTTTCTGTCAGACAGAGCTTGTGTCTCTGGGATGCTTTCTAATCTAATTTAGAGGAACAGTTTTCACAATTTAGTGCCAGTTTCAGAGAGCATCCTATGAATTGTCTTTTGTTGTTTAGAGACCAGCTTATCTTCTTAAAAACTGTTGTGTCTCTATTAGAGTGCAGCAAGTTTGATCCATATTGATATAAAGCTTGGAACTTCAGGGGCTCTGTCTTTGTAAATAATCTGCACGGTAAATTATAGTTTGTTTTTTTTATTAAATGTTGTATGTAAATGTTTGTTTATATTTTAAATTTCATACCTACTTTAATTCCTAACTAATATACTGTAACTATAGTGGGTATTCTATCTGGTTAATCATTTGGGTGTCAGTATTTTTGTTCTAACAATTCAGTAGTTTTAAAATAATTATTGCTGTCCATTTTCAATCAGGTGCGGATTCAAGGACATCTACAATACCTATTTTTAAAACATAGGATAAACAAGCGAATATGACAAAACTTGGCTGCATTGAAAACAGGTGAACTGATTCTGAATCAAAATGGCTTTTTCTGCGTTATGTTAAAGGTAGTGATTGCTAAGAAAGCCTTTGGGAGGATTGTACTAAGGCTACACTTAGACAAAGTAAAGAAGTTAAGAAGGTGAAATGTCATCTGTCAAACCAAGGAAGCAGACACTGCTTCAGTGCAGGTTGTACAGATGCAAGGAGTCACAGCACTGTCCAAGGTTTGAAATGATTTTAATTGTAATGAAAATGGCCATTTCCGGAGAACACTGAAGGAGACACATACACAATGTGTATTCCCCACAGTGCCCCAAATTGCAACAGTGTTACTGTCACAAAGCGTAGAGCAGGACCCTTATACAGATGGGAATATCGGGAAGGGAGTGAAACAGACACAGGGAGGAGACAATGAGGAACTGGGCAGGTTGACGAGCAGGGGGGTGCGACGACGATAAACTGCGTGACCAAGGCAAACAAGTCCAAGGGAGTCCAGGGGGGAGATCCGGGGCAAAGTCCAAGAGTCCAAAACCGGGAAATCCATACGAGACAAAACGAGATGAAATTAAAAACCGGAACGGGATCCAGTGCAGGGAGAGGGAATAAAAATGGGGTTAATGGGACCAGGAGCTCTGAGCCCCGGACTCAGCTGGGTCAGGACACCGATAGGAGGCCTATGCCCTGAAGCCGCGGGCATAGGGCCACTTGGTGGTAATTTGGCCTCCGGGCATCCGTCTTCCAATACAGAGCCCGGAATAGAGTGAGCGTCTGGCATATAAGGAGGGGCTGGATTGGAGACAGGTGCACATAATCAACTAAAATGTGAAACAGCCGGAGCGCCCTTAAGGGGGAGGGATTACAATCGTGACAGTTACAGAGGGTTTTATAGTCTGAGTCCAGCCGCGTTCACTCTGTGTTAATACCATGAAAGGGGGTTTATGAGTGATCATTCCCCCTTATGGTCTAGTGGCTTGTCCTGATGATATTATCCCACCAGCAGCTATTTCTGAGATGTCATGTACAGCAGCAGGTGTCTGTTTAAAATTCCCTTAAGCCAAGTCAGGAATAATGACCCCAGGCCAGAGTCATATTTCTATAAGATTCTGTTTGGTCTGGGCAGCCTCCTGTACCACAATACTCTTTATGTTTCTCCCTGGGATACAGAGAAAGACAGGATTTGTGTTTTCAGCAGAACATTTTGAGACCCCCCCCCCACCTGCCACTAAGCGCCAATACCTCCATCACCTTCAGGCCTTTAGTGTTTTGTGCTTTGTGCTAATTTGTCAGAAATTAGGGTCTTTGAGCATCTGCTTCTGTATAACTGCAATGAGGTAAAGTATTAATTACTGTAAAAGCATGACCTTCAAAGTGTTCTGCTTTTTTCCAAGTTGTATTAAACTTTTTTCCAACTTACAACAGTTAACATAATAGAGGATAAACTTTTATCTTAAACCATCTTGTTTCTTTTTAAATTGCAGTTTTGACCTTTTGACTGTTATTTTCAGAGAACGTCAAACGCAGTTCAAACTGGGCAAAACAGCTTTAAGAATTATACTTTAACTGTAAAAAACCTTAGTGCCATTTTCCAGGGCTCCAATGCAATGTGTACTGGTTCTGTCGACAGTGGTTAAAAACTATACTTGGAATTCAACAACAGTATGGGCTGCAGAGGAATATTGTGTTATAACCAATATAACAAATCAATTCTGAATTAGTAATGAGCTGTCAATATTGCCATCCTGAACAATTGAGGTCTGCATTTGGGCTTGGTGCAGTGTCATGATCAGCTCAAGTAATCCATCCAGCTGAAAGGCCAGTATTGCTCATTTTCATGAGAGCTCAGGTTATGGTGCTTCATATGGCCATATAGCAAATTGGACAAGTGTGGAGAAAAGCACAATTTCACAGCGTGTGTAAAGGATTCCAGAGTGCACAGAGGCCTGGTACACTATGTGTTGAGGTCTCTGAGGACACAAGCACAAGAGTGCATCGGTGAGTACAAAGTTACCACAACATAAGTATATCTGCAAAACAGCACACAGGTAAGACAGTAGTACACACTGCAGGATCAAACTCGGTACTAACCTGAAAAAAAAAACTCTCTCTCTCATTTGTTCTTCTCCTCTCTCTGGTGTCATTTTCCACACAACACAATAAAATTGAAAAGAAAGCAAATGGAGGCAGGAAGAAGTGTCAGCTTGAGCAAGCAGAGAGTAGGCACACAACACTGAAAAGAGCGGGAGCCAGGGGCTTGTCCTCAGGGAAAAGAGAAGAGAAAGAATTGTTTAGTTTAGTTGTTTCCAAAAGCGCAGAAAATTCTAAGCGAGGAAAAAATGGAGCTGAAACAACAGAACCTGTAGATGAACAAGAAGATGAGAAAAAAAACAAGAAGACATCAAAGCAAACAAGGCGAAGAGGCCTCTTTTGTGACAGACAAGAGAAGAGCTACTGTATGAATCTGAGCTCACTCCGAGGTGAAAAGGTAGCTCTGAAAGAGCTGTTTGTTTTTCTGTATGCCTTCAGGAAGAGGGAGCAGAGAGTGGATTCGGCTTCCTGGTGCACATTCAAGCAAGACAAGACAGGTAGATCGGCACTTGCCCATGTGAGAACATGAAAGAGGAAGAGACAGAGCTGTGTGACCCTATATCTCAATTGAGAGCCTTTTGCACTATACAGTACTATCCTATTGGCAGTGCAGACTTGGACATGTCCTGCCATGGGCAGTGATATCCCAGGGGCTTGTGGCTACTCTGAAAGGAAAATAATGTTTATGAAAAACTGAGCACAATCACTACTAAGCTTTAATGTCATTTTTTTCTGTTTTCTTTAATAACTATTAAAGGGAATACCCTAAATAATATATCAAAAGAGTGAATATATTAATTGCTGTTTATTTGTGTTCCACATCAGTAAATCACATTTACTCCTAAATATCTAGTTTGATAACCTGAAGAATCTACAAAGGAATTTTTCAGTTTTTCAATTTACAGAGGCCTTTCCTGTTTTTTTTTTTTACCTTCTCAGGAGCAATGTCCCAAGTTATACAACAATGCATACACTAGTAGTGGCTCAAGGCAATAATAAGAAACTGCTGGTGTACAGTTTTAAAACATTAAGCCAAATTATGCACTTTCTAAATTGGTAATATTATCAGTAAGCTGACTGTCACTCCAATTAGATAATGAAAATTAGCCTGGCCTGGTGCTTGCCCCTATACTTCCGTCAGAATGTTAATGCTAGACTGACCCTGTTTGAGCCCCAGCAAAGCTGTCAGAGAATGATTTGCTAGCCCGCTCTGTTCTCATCCCAGCACTCCCATCGGTGGGTGAAGATTCAGCCTGATTCAGCTCACAATCCACTAATCCTGAGTGAAGACACTACCCTGGTCTACATCTCATCTCAGTACCTCTGTCACACTACCCTGTGCCATACTGTATCTCTCGTCAAAAGATGTGCACTACGCCATTCTAGTTTTCATTGTCACGCCCTCCACGTCTAGAGGGCGCTCCTGCTCTGTCCTGATCCTAGTTTCCCTGTGCTTGACTTGTTCTTCCGATGTGTCTTGTTGCCTGGGGCTTTACACTGTATTTCCGAATCTCCCTTTGGCCTCACCAGGTCGCCCCACGTCTGCTACCTGAGGGCTTATGTCTCGTTCCGACTCCACCCGATTCCCTGAGCCCGGACCAAGCCCCCAAAATTGCTCCGTTCCTGCTGCTACTGTATGCATGCGGTCCTCCCCTCTCGCCGGTCTCTCTCCACGGCTAGCCCTTGGCTTCCGTGATACTCATTCCAGAACTCTCATGAAAGGACGGCCACTAGCCTTGCCCAGTTCTCATCCCACAACGTTTGTCAAAGGTGGACACTAACTAGTGTGGCCCAGTTCTCTGCACAACACTCTTGTCAAAGGGTGAATATACAGTACGCCCGGTCTAGCTCTCAGCTTTGCACCTTTAAATAATCAATTTTAAGGGCTTAGAGCAATATCATTCAGATCAATTAAGCAGGAGATTTCTTAAATTAATTTTAGAGAGCAGGTGGGACTAAGATATAAACAAAAAAGTTAAATCCTCAAGGAAAAGCAGAGTTTTCTTCTTGGAACAGGTTGCTTGCTTCATTCGATAGTAACGCACAGGTGTTCCCACTTTAGAAACAGGTCACTTACAAGACTGGTTGAATAGTCCTGTTGTAAGGCACTCAGAACCATTCATTAGGGAGAACCAGACCCTGGCTTCCACAAGCTAACATGAAAGAAATAAATAGCAATGGCAAAACCCGTACTGTACATATACTGTACTATAGCACCCATTTTGTGTATACAGGTACAGACAGTTAATAAGGCAGTGCTGTATACATTTCTGGGTAAATGTAAGGAAAACAGTAGGCTATTTCTTATACTATAGATTTGTATACTTCAGTATTTTCCAAGCATATTTGAAATATAGATCAGATTTTTAAGTATATTTGTCAGTAAATTAAAATAAAATAAAAACCATTACAAAATGTCTGTGTAAATGAAGATGAAAAGTTATTTACAGCTGCAAATGGGAGCAATTTGTGACAGTCATGGGTGTCTGAGGCTGAAGCTGACTCTTTTTAGTATTATCAGAAAGAACAAAGATCATTTAATAAAAGATGTGTGCCGTGATTCTGCATTTTCAACCTAACTTAAGGTCTTTATCACTTACAGCATAATACTGATATGTGATGGTGCAATGTACTGTATGTTGGAATAAGCTGAATAAATGTTGTTGTTTTTTCCAGGGGTTTGTGGATCAAGCCTTTGGGATATACAGTATTTTCAGCAGGGGAATATAAAATCATAGGAAAGGTAACATTTGAGAGTAGGCCATTCACAGCACCAGCATTCAGTCTGGGAATACAGTATGTGTTTCTGAACCTTAGCCTGTGCTTTTTAAAACAATCATCAGTAGAAAATATCCTAAAGTTCTATCCAAATAACACTGAGCAAATTATCTTAAACAGCAATTTTCTAAAACATGGGTATTTGTTAACTTCTATCTGTAAGTTCAGTTTAATACAAAAAATACTGTAATCAAGTTTTGAGATGGAGGCTTTATTTGATGTGTACCTATGTATTTCATACATTCATTGGCATTCATTCCCCAAAAGGAACTTATTAAGAATGAGTATATACCGTATTTAACCCATTTCACCGTGTTTCTGTTTTTTGATACTGTTGTTACTTTACAGCCACAGATAGGTCTTTGTGCAAAATTTCTGTTTTCTGAACATCATTACGAACACACTGCCTGTACAGAAGCACACCATAAGCTGATAAATAAAGGGAATTTCTTATTCAATGACTGGTTCAAATATTAGAGTAGAGAAAAGAAAGGCACATTACTGAAGTGCTCAGCTCCTACTGTATACAGTACCTAAAAATATTTGCCACAATTCTGAATTACAAACAAAATTGCTTTTTATATTTGCCTTGAATATAAAGTTTACAGTCATGAAAGATATTTTGTCTATTTAAATTAAATAACTATGCTTTAACTGTTTATAATTCATTACCACAACCTTGTTAACTGCATCATCTCAAAATCAGTAATCTTTTATGAAAAAACTGGAGAAAAGTTTTTTTTTTTCCTTTACCTAATATAGAGGAAGTGAACAACCATATTTGCATATTTTTGCAAAGCTTTTTTACAGAGCTTATCACAGCATGACAAGTGTGCTACATGAAGATGGAAAGCTGTAGTTCAGGGTGCTTAATTTGAGAAGACATCCAGCTACTGTATATGCCAGGCTCCTGTCAGTATAATAATGTTCTCCAAAAGAGAGGTCTATGTGCACAAAAGCAATGTGGAAATATAATTCTGCTAAAAAGACACATTTGAGGCATGACCTTTATTGTCATTTCTGGAGAAACAAAGCTGTTTTAAATGTTGACATTTTGAATAAACTGTAACTGTGTAGTTGAGGCTGCACAGGAAAGTGGCTGAACTTCCCAAAGCAATCTACCTAGAGGCAGATCAAGTCCATGTGTTAACACTGTCAGGACTGTGTTAATGCTCAGCAAAGTCATACCTGATTTAGTACTTACTGTAAGGTATTCAATAGTGTGCAACAATTCTTTCAGTATTTTTGGTTCACACTTGTGATTTTGTTATATACTGTATCTATGTTTAAAATACTATTTGACTGAGTATTATGTTTCTTTTCCGCATCCATATTTAATAGGATAAGCCATATTATATACAGTAGGCCTGCCCTGTATAGCTGAAAGGCCAGCGCATTTAATGAGCTGGTTTAAAGAGGATTAAAATCTACTTTGTGTTAATGTTTGCAAATAATTTAGGGTCTGTTGTGATTTCATAAGAAAGAAAAAAACTATAAGGAAGGTTTTAAATAGGAGGAGGCCATTTTCTTCCTCTTGATCTGGTTCCTAGTGCCTTAATGAGTGGTGATACTACTGTACATCTTTATTTTTTAAAAGGATCTCAATTTTAATAAAGCCAGCTTCAATGACAGGACTTGTTGGATGGTCGTAGATTCCCACAATCATCTGTGTAAAAAAGTGTCTCCTGTTTTGAGTCTTAAACAGCATTAAATATCTCAAAGCACTGTATGTAAGAGCACAGTTGTTTCTCTTCAGGGTGTTAACCATGGCAACAGTGATACCAAAGTGCTTCCCAGATACAAAGGAGAGAACCCACTTCATCAACCATTGAAGTACAGGGCACCAATTTTGATAATCAGTGTACTACACAGCAAGAATTCCTCGCCAGTGAGTCCACTACACAGCAGACTATGAGAAAAAATGTTAATTGACTTCAGCAATTTTAGTGGAATTAAGTGTGGAGTGGAATTTAGACAGGACACCAGGGGTGACAACCCTGCACAGTGTGACCAATGCCATATAATCTTTAACAACCAAGTACACAAAAGTTTAGTTCGCTGTCTCATCCAAAATATGGTACATCCTATAGCATAGTCCCAACTCACCTTGTTGGAGCATTTTTTAGAAATTCTGGTCCTTAAGGAAGAGATCCACATAATGGAGATCTTCCATTGCTGCTCTGGCAGGCACAACTATGAATTAGTTTCTGAAATCTAATGAGAGGGCTACAAGTTAATTAAGCTACTTTCAGAAAATCACACACACACATTGATACAATACTCTGCTATATACTGTATACAGTATAACTTTTTGTGTTTTCTTTTTGTTGGTTCATTTTGAGCTAATACTAAATCTCAATAAACAAGTCTTTACCAGATTCACAGAAAGACTAAAACTGGTGCCCTTGGGACCAAAGGACATTCTATATAGGATGTTTAGATGCTAAATTAGAATTGTTCTTTTTCTTCATAGAAATATAGGAAAAAATCAAATTGATTATTCATTCATTTTTCTGAATGTTTAATTTGCATACATTGCTTTGTTTATTTCCAGGATGGCTCTTTTACCTTGTATTATTTATTAACTTTGAAGTTCATTTCCACAAAATGCCATCTTCAATGTATTAATTAAAAAAGATAGTATTTGATGAAAACAATTAGTATGTTTACAATAATGAATAAGAAATAAAACGTCATTAAGGAATATTGCCAGGCATTTTACATAAAATTTAATTAAACTGATGACACAGAGCAGGGAATGTCTGCTTTTTAATTAAAGGTTATATCAATATTGCCTGCCATAAGCACTTATATTGGATTTTTAATGTTTAACTAATTACTAAGTGTTATTTCTTAATACCAAATAATTGAATACCTGCAAACCTGAACACATAGTATTTACTACTTCAAAAGTCTCGATTTCCAAATGCTTTTCTTAGGTATTCATGACTAAAGCAAATTCTAAAGATGGTTTTCTGAATAAAATTACATTAATTTGACATATTTTATGAGCAAACATACCTTTTTTCCTTTTGCATCTCACCTGTGGCTAAAATGACATCACAATTCTATTACAGACCGAAAATTTTGTCAAGAAAAAGTCCTATATATTTTTTTTTTAAATAAGCGCTACCTATGAAAAACAAATATGGTAAAAAAAATGCTCCAGTTGTGCTTTATAATTTCTCTCTGGACTGATAAGAAAAAGCAGTAAACAATTTTAAGGTACTAACACAAGTGAGTGGGTTTCCTTACAATTCCTCAGAAAGATTAAGTAAAAGTTAAGCATACACTGATAAAACGGTTTTGTATTTCAGAAGTACAGGAAGCTAAAATATTGCATTCATTCAATAATCTGTAAATACAAGAATCCTTCCTTTGAGGAGTGATGCACTGTACAGTACTAAACAGACATTTGTTATGTTGATACTGATTCATGTGGCTCAACGTACAGTAGTTACATGTTAGGGTTAAAGCCTGGATATTGCTCACTGTTAAACACTGAAACTCATTTTTCTTAGCCTCATACAGTATATCTCCTGTATATGCATACGATTTGCAAATGTAAAGCTTCTTGTGTCTATCTTCGCAAAATCCATATGGAAACATGTCAAAGACCCATGTACCCAAAAATGGTTACTTATAGGAATGTCTGGATATATGCCTGATTGTTATTAAAAAAAATATTCAGATTGACCCTTGCCTATTTAAACTGATTAAATTTCCGTCTTAACCTCAAAGTGATACTCTTCAAAACTATTTGGCCATGTCCAAAGCTTTTTAAGTCCAAAATCGATAATAATACAGATGGCCCATATACAGGTATGTCTTAAATTGGGACTAATATGATACTGTATCTGTTTGAAACTAACCTCTACTCTGTAACTCACCCAGTAAATGTATTTCTGTAGGTAGGAAAAAATTATATTGCACTTTGTGGGATGGAGACATTTGACCTTTCGATAATTAAAGTCATAGTGGGAGTTATAATGAAGGATGTAAATGGACAAAACTCTAATGTATATTAGAAGTGGAATGTTTGATAGCCCCCCAGCTGTAATGTAATACTCAGGGCAAATTGAACCATATTGGCTGACAGCTGCAGTGAAGAGAAAAGAAGCAGAAAGGAGGTAAAAACACAGATGGGTAAAGACAGAAAAAAATCTTCCAGTTCCCTAACAGCACTTAAACAAGGTAGCAGCTTACCTTCATTTCAAGTCAGCTAGATTAACCTCAAATACCCTTAGTTTAGTTTATTTAGTTTGAAAACTCCAACAAGACTCCTTGTTGAACAATACATGCAAATGTAAGTACAATTCTACTAGTAAAGAATCATTAGCATTTCCATTATATTGAACAAGTGTTTTTCTAATTGAATCAGTGATGTACAGTAATACGACAGTGAAGAATAATAATTTAAAAACAAATACATCAGAGACAGGACAATACAGTATAAAACAAAAATAAAAATAATTACAGAAAAATACATGGCAATAAATGCAATATGCAGTAGATGAAACTTTCTCATGTGCTCCAAGATTTCTAGAGAAACAAATGGTTAAGAAAAAATGAAGGAAAAAAAATAGAAGAGCAACACTATTCAATTCACTCACCTTTATTCACATAAGAGTGGGGTCTTGTGTTGGGTGTTTTTAGCTTTACATCTTTCTCCTCTGTGCTCAGAATAAGTAACTATTCCATTTATTTAACCTCATCCAGTTCAAGTACAATACACAATATTCACCCACTGACTTGCCCTACTATTGAAGCAGAGACAAGTACTGTATATTGAATAATTGAGCCAGAGTATCTCAATGCTAGAAATAAAAAAAAACCTCATAAAATGCAGAACTCTAAGATCTCAATATACTGTAGTAACAAAGTACGCACATTAAATATATGAATATTTAAAAATACTACAGTATTCAAAGTGGATAAAAATAAGAAAAATAACTAAAAATGTAGTTGTACATACGAATGAAGTGATGGTGTTAATTTGAGCACACCTCTGATAATTCACTTTTTCACAAGCTTTGGCATTTCATTAAGCTATGGATGGATATTGTTCCAAAAAAAAGTCATATGCAGTGGTTAGAAATATTCAGACTGCCCCATTGAACAATATACTGTACATGATTGGGGGGGGTAGCAGAGGCCAAATCAAACCTCATAGAAACTCAGATGTTTTTTCACTTTGTTGAAAAAGGTTCTTTGTTTCATGGTTTCTGCACCTTAATGTGGGAAAATGTGGCATCAGTGGCAATATCAGATATGTTTGTGTGTATGCTTTTCTAGCCTAAAAGAGCTGCTCCTTTACTGGAACCTGTGGATCCAGCTTCACAGATTTTGTTTAATTCATGTGGGCTTCTATTAAGGAGCGTGATGAGCATTTTCAAAGACAAAATTAAACACAAAATCGGTTTTCCTAGAAGCCCACTGGGATCCCAACAACACAAAGAAGTCAAAATCACGTCTTGAATGACTATCCAGGCCATCTATTTTTGCTTGCATTTTCTCATGTATAGCCAACAGGCTAATGTAGCTTGTTTCCTGGGAGCTGAAAAGAGTGTCCTTATTTGCACTAGCAGGCAGAGCTTCATCCACTTATTTTCAGCAGGGTGACAATGCAGATTTCGAAGAAGCAATGGCCAATTTAATCACAGCTCACAAGATCACAATCTCCCCTCTAAAACGTATTGTGGTGTCTTAGCGTGAGGGGATCAGCATCACATTGAGCAGGTTTCATGATTTCACAAGCCCCCTCAATGATCTCAGAGAGTAAAAGGCCTTCAGGGTTTTTTTTTATTTGGAGGTCCTTAGTATGGCAAAATAGAAAAAAAAAACCTCTAATGAAAATAATAATCAAAAACAAAAGAAAACAAATAACAGAAGAAGAAGAATGACATTTCTCTAGCACTTTTCTGGACAACCCACTCAAAGCGCTTTACAGGTAATAGAGACTCCCCTCCACCACCAACACACCAACACCAGATGATGTGATGCCACCCAGAATGTGCCAATACACTCACCACACATCAGCTATCAGTGAGGAGAACAGAGTGATGAAGCCAGTTCATACAAGGGGATTATTAGGAGGCCATGACTGGTAAGGGCCAGGGGGATGTTTGTCCAGGACATAGGAGTTAGACCCCTTCTATTTCACTGATTATTGAAGATTGTGGAAGATGAATTTACCCTTGTAAAGTTCTCTCACTTAATTGTGTTCTTTTATTTCCTTGTATTCCTCACAATTAATTTTAGATATATACTGTAAATGTGCACTGTGCATACTTGTGTATAATACTCTTATGTTTACATTCACTTACAATATACAGCAATTTCTATGAGTTATTACAGTAAGTTTACAGAAAGTTTCACCAATTACAAAGGAACCCATATAAACCTACTGTATGGAACGTTTCTTCCATGCAATAATTAAAACCAAAACATCGCCATTTTATGCAATCAGTGCAATACCAATTGCAATCGTGGTATGAAAGAACTCAGGTGGTTTGATGTCTGGTAATAAGTTGATTTAATTTAGCTGTCTGTGTTGTGAGAACTGCATATAGTGGTTTTATGCATCACAGAATTCACTGGCCCTTCCTTGCTTCCAGCCTGGGGATCTGCAGATTGCATACTCAGCAGCACAAGTCATCCAGGAGACCCAACCCAGGACACACAAACACTGCTCTGCCTTCTGCTGACACACTAAGAAACTGGTTCTTCTTTTTAATAAGCTGTATTTAATGATAAGTTTCCTTGACTCTGAAGGTCAGGTTAAATCACTAATGAAGAAAAGAGCCCTTGCAAGGGATAAACTAGGACTAAATAAATAAAGACTTGGTTCTTCTGGTTATTAATTTATTCTTCAAATATTTATTTTTTTAGATTAACAAACACTGTTTTTAGTTTTTTTTTAATAATGTTTAAATATTTAGGAAACACAGTTGGTTTGCTCAAAACTTCAGCCCTAATAATCCATCTACATGTTGCAAATCTACATCATTTAATAAAATTAGATGAGAAAGATATTCTCAAGGGGCAGATGCTGAAATTGTTGAATGTGTTCATTTTTGTGCAATAGAAAACCAAGGGTTTGCATGTTTGAGTTCTTTCAACATCTTGCTTTCTAAACTGCGGACATCATTCGTTCGAATTAAATGCATTCATGAGTTTTTTAATGTAAAAAACACCAATGTAAACAAAACAACCATTCCTAGGTAGTTTCTTATACTATAGTTCACAAGGAATAATAATACCCAAGAATTAGATCTATTTTAGGATGTATGTTGTCTTCAGGTACTGTATAGTGATATTTGGCTTGACCTTCTTGGTTGAGAGCCAGCTGCCTGGCCATAGGACAAGGAGGCTTGAACACCCCATGCAGAGTAAAACGATAACTGCAGAGGAGTTGCAAAGTGAAAATGGGTGGAGTCGGGATATCTGAGACTGCAAAACTAGTGATGGGATAAAGGAGGCATCCACGAGGTGAAATATGAAAAGAGTGGGATATATGTATGATAGAAATAACTTGAAAAATGATGTCAGTAATAATTATGGTTTAGAACAGCTACAATGGAAGTGGCTTGGTTATCATCTTCCCTCCCAAACTTCACTTAAAATCTTCCATCTAAAGAGGATTGACGTTAATTGCACAACAGGTATTAAATAGGTGCAATGGGAGATTGTAGGCAGAGGAAGAATGTGCGTGGGGAGGTGCTTGGCGGCATTGAATTGTAGGACTGATGCCTAGAAATCTGTTGAGCAGGAGTGACCAAGCAGTTATCCGCTTCCCTGTTGTACCACAGGTATGCCAGAAAGATGTGCAGAAATGTTGTTTTTTCTTTCTTCTTTTTTTCAGCATGAAATACACCTACAGTATTTCTTGTTCCTTAAGGATCTTTGGAGCTGTGGAACTTTGAAACTATGAGATCTAAGATTTTGAAAGTTTTGAATAAAGTCAAATCAAATCAAAAAAATCAAAAAGAGTCTTGGAGAGTGTCTAACGTTGATATGTTTTCAGGATGGTGAGCAACTTATCTGCATGTCATGGATGTTTTGATTTGTGGTGGATGCTTTGGCCTGCACTGTAAATACATTGCACTCTTTCTTTGAACCTCATGGGTGTGGTGGTGTGTCTGTTGTCTTAGACACTCTTGTTCTTACAGATCCTATTAGGGCGCAGGCAAATAATACAAATACATAATTTACAATGTAATGCACTTACTGTACATTCCCACCTTTGTTAAACATTTCAAGAACAATTCGTTTAAAATAACTTTGTAGACATAGATGTGGAGTACGACTTAGAGTTAGATTTGTAAATGTAAAGGTTTTCAGTGTTTAAATCGGTCTTCTCACCAATGACATTGAAGAAGGTATCGAGAACCCGTAGATGTCAGAAAAATGGAAAATAAAAAAGTTTTTTTCTCAAAAGGTCTTTGAGATGAAGATGTTTTGAGTCTGTAAAAGTGGAAGAGCTCATTTCACTCCAGTAAACAGGCAGCATTTATTCATCAGCCACAAGATTAGTAGCTGTCATCCGCATACAAGAAGACCTTATCTGTCTATCATATGGTCCAGTGACTAAGGGAGTTTTAATCAATTTTAAAGCACAAGGTTCTACAGGGACAAGTCTGTTCACCTCATGTGATTCTTATCTATAAAGGATTTCTTAAAAAAACATTGTAATCTCTCTCTGTTATCCAAAACCTCATAGTTTTACATTTTTACCATGTGTTGCAAAAGTGTTCACCCTCTCCCAATAATGCCCCTTTTTGTTGAATTACAAAAGTAATTGTACCAAAGATTTTTTCAACCAGTATTGACTTGGGGGGGGGGGATATTTATGCAATCTAAATATTTTCTTTTTTTTTCTTTTTCACACAAGATTTGCTGACATGTTATTTCTTTCATTAATAAAAGTGTTCTGTTTGAGCATTCCACTGTGATATCAAATATTCATTTCAGAAAAATATGCATACATCATTTGTATCATTGGAAAGGGGGGGGGGGGTACTTTTGTAAGACACCAATGGTGAAATTCTAATTAGCCATATTTGTCCTATATGTAAATCGTCATTTCATTGCTAGCTGTATTGTACATTTTGAACCAACCAATGCACTTTCAATATTGGCATGTTTAGTTTAAATTAGTACTGTTGGTATTTTACGCAAGCTTGTTGGCGTTAAGAATGGAAAGGACAATTGTGAGGTTTTGTTGTACCTACTGTATGTTAGCTCCATTTATTTTGTTTGCTACAAACTACACACTCTGACATGCAAACTGTATACTAAGAACGGCATGCGGCATTAATTACATGTGTGGTGAGGGAAGCTTGTCCCCTGTGGCAATTTAATCACCATCTCTCAGACACCTCCTAGAAACAGCAGTGAATTTCAGGTCGAGAAAAGGTCGGCCTGTGGCCGTGGCTGAATTTGACGCTATTCTGTTTCTTGGGGGTCTTTTTCACCTTGTAACAGGCTCAAGTACAAAAGCAGCTGCATAGATATCTATTTTTATGGGATTAAAAAAAAACAACAAGTCTTGTTCCATGCAAAGTATGTTATGGGAAATGTACAGTATACTGTATGTAAATATAATGGCTTTTCCCCCGCAAAAAAAAAAAAACAGATTAATATTGCGGATCTTTCAAAGGTCAAAATGAAATATTTATTCCAGCACTAGATCTTTTGGATTGAGGATATTTTTAATGTTAGGAATATACTGTATATATATATTAAAATTTGTAATATGTGAATTGCTGGAGGAATTCATTTTGTCAATATGAAATAACAGCAAAATGTAACACATAAGCCAATATAAATAGAAAAATCATTGTTATGAAGCAGATATGTAGCAATATAAAAAATAGTTTCATGCAAAAGTAAGCCCTTTACATAAATGGATGCAATTGTGGCTGTCACAGCTCTGCCTCTGCTGTAGATACAGTTTTGAAGGAAAGCCCCCAGCAATTTCTGGAAAAAATTTCACTGGCGTAAATCAAATTGTTTGCTCATTATTTTAAAAATGACAAAAAAGAGACATTTGATTTCAAATTGCCTGAACTCCAATTAACTCGAATTGCCATGTTTCAATTAAAAACCTTAAAAAGGAATTTGCTATAAGGGTATAGCTGTAAGTCAATCGTTTGTCATCGTTGATTTAATTTCCTTCATAGTGACTTGATTTATTATATGCAATATTAAAACATTTTGTGAATCAATTAGTTTATTAGGGCATGTTCCATATCTCTAAGTAAATAAGGAATGAACTGAAAAGCGAGGGAAATAAAATGTTAATCACAATCACACTTACTAACGCCACTACTGGGATAGGTTGAACTACAGGATATTGTTTCATTCTTCCCAAAAACTTTATCGTATACTGTAATTGGTTACAATGACATTAGGGCCAAGTATTTTGTAGCTCATACTGGACACAGAAATAATAGTAATATTTATTGCAACAGAACAAATACATTAACAGTCTTCACTTCTAAGTACTGTGTTACTCAAGGACAACTGAATTTTGTGGTAGTTGCAAAGGGTATGCAAAGCTTTTTCATGACTGTCAGTGCTGCAAACACCTATCACATGTGAAATTGCAAGCTCCATCCTTTTTGCCTGTTTTTCTTTTACATGTATTGCAGTCTCTTCCTTACACCCCTGCTTTTTTGACAGTGTGGACAGATCTGGATGAAACACTACCCTATGAAGGCGTACATAGTAAGAATCCCTTGAAGTCTTATGGGTAGAACACTTCCCTTATTTGCAATTATTTCATCTCTGAAAGTCTGGATTTGACTCAACTCAACTCAGCGACAAGTGTGCAGACTTCTTATTCAAGTTTAAAAATGATGTGGGTGGGGGTGGGATTTCAAGAGACTGAAAAGCTGCACGTTTTCTGTTTAGAATTATTTTCACATGTCACTAGAATTGTGAGGATATTTTAACTGATGCTTCACTGAATCACTCCATTATCTAAGGTAGAAAAATACTATGAAGAAACTAACATATACAATAATATATTTCCAAATTATCTTATTAAACTAGTTGGTCAATGAAATAGAGGAGAAAATAGAGGAGAGAACGAGTAATAAATTAAAAGAAAGCTTTTTGCCTTTTAATTTATTTAATGCTTTATTTAGCCAGATATATAATTTAAGGACAAATTCGTATTTATTAGAAGATGTGTTATTCATACAGAAGGGTATTTTTGGATGAATCTAAGCAAAGTACCTTGCACCTCAGAAAAACCTCCTAGCTGAGATATGAACCCCCACCACCCCAGTTGCAACGAAAAGGCTCTTACCTCCATACCACACAGCTGATCAAGATTCATAATCCAGTCACATATTTCTAGAATATTTTGGATTTGTTTACTCCGCCACTTCGGTGTCAGTCCTATATACCGTAAAAAGGTCATTCTTTATAATGAAATGTTTTCTCTTGATTGTGTGCTTACTGCTTACATTATATTTTTTTATCTGGAGAAAGATACTTTCTCAAGTTACATGTCTTGTCCATGAATTCCCTGGGAACGTTTGCCGACATTTGTTAGCTGAATTACAAAGGCCTCTCCTCTTAGCCTCTGCAATGCATTCACAATTTAACTGCAATATCGTAACCCCTGTGGGGTCATACAGTACATTTCATCGTCAGAGCTTTCCAAGAATCCTGTCAAGGGATTAGGGCTATTAGTTTTTGGGGGGAGGGGGGAAAGTGTCAGTGATCCCACACCAGAGACAAGGAAAAAATACAAATCGAGCTTTTAATTTGTTAAGTATTGATCCAGCTGGAGAAATAAACTCTGCGCTTTGGCAGGAATAGAATCCCGCTTTGATGGGGCTCTATAATTAAAATGGTCAATGCTCAGTTGGCTTCAATCAATTCATTATAAAAGTTAATTATGGCTTGCATTGGTAGAAGCAGAGTAAATTGTAAAGATGTGGTGAGGTCCACATGACAAGGTGAGAAGCCGTATTGAACAGCAGAGTAAAAGCTAAAAACAATAAATGCAATATATTGCGTTTAATGTTTACGTTCTCGATGAAGTACTACATATCCCAAAATTGTCAATTTTCAATATCACCATAATAACTGCAGAGATGCAATAATAATAATTCTGTCTGTGTACTGCATAGAGAGTATTTAATCCTGACAGATAATAAATGCCTTCTTATAGAAGGGCCCCACTCTATCCACACTAAATGGCACACTGCAGCCATTATGTTGTACCAGCACAAATCACAGCATACCTGGTGGAGAAGTGAGAAATGACTCCATCAATTGAATTAAGAGATCATTTTAGAGACACCAGATTGTTCACGTTCAAGATTAAATTTAGCCTGAACAAAGAGTAATGCTTCACAGTCCAAACACTACCATTGGAATGGACATCTTATCCAAAGCACAGCATCTCCTGCAACACAGATTTGCAGATCCGGTCACTGAACTAGGACATTGGTTAGGAAATTCTGCTCCATAGGGAAGACCACCAGCACCAGTTTCCTTGGATTTCTGCCATTCCAGACCCAAATGGGACTCTAGTAAGATCAGGTTACAAGGTAAGAAGGCTGCTGCAAGAGCACAGACATACAGGACATGGATTGGGTGATTTTTTTAAACCAGAATAATAAAAATTGCTTGGTGTTAAAGTAACACTCTATCTCAATTGCTAGTGAGGTCTTAGGCAAGTATTATTTTTAAATGTATGCTGCTAGGTAATATAAAATAAAGACAGAGACATGCTTAACAAGACATATCCTTGATATTCTAGCAGGGTTTTCTTGTGGAGAGACAAATGTAGAATGACTCTGATCTGTTGTAGAATTGCAGCAAGTGATTTCTGATCTGTTTGAGATGTGAATGCAGGTTTTCCAAGAAAAAATAAACAAATCAAAACAGAAAAGTTCCTAATTTAAGCAAGTTTTTCACTTGGGTTGTGTTTCTTGATAAGACTTCACTTTAAACAATAGAAAATTCCTTGCAGGCAGCATGCACTGTACAGGAGATGACTTTTGGAAAAACGTTAAAAAACAGCATTAAAATAACCTAGGCAATGCTCTATAATCGAGTTAAGGTAAAAAAAAAACTATGTAGTTTTTTAAAAAGTAGTAGTTTTCAATGCAAACTTTGTTTTCTTTCCCAAAGTCCTCAGCCTGCCACATGGCATCTCATCAATGAAATAACAATGGAATTTCTTCCCCTGGTACCTGTCTAAAAGCCCAGAATAGCACACTGCCTTATTTACATAAAGATGCTGCATGACATGCTCTTTGTGTCTTGCATGTGTAACTCCAATACACAAGGCTATATTGCCATTGAGCAGTGTTGATGTGCTAATAGATTTCTTCAGGATCTTATAGACATTTATTACTAGGTGTAATTGAACTGGATGATTATTGTTGTCTTGTAATGTGATTTTTAATGTGCTAGAATGTCTAAATATATGGCCTTATAGCTTGCCTCTGGGGCGTTACTTGAAATGAAACCTGCCTTGTTCCAAATTTAGGAAATAAAATCCCCTTCCTACATAAATATACATAAGGATCTATTAAAGATTTAATATGTCAGCTTTATTCCCTTGTAATTGCACCAGTTGCATTTATAATTTTTGGTTTCAGAATGGATTCATGCCTCATGCTGTTTGAAAGTGCTGCTCTCTTAGGGTTAAAAAAGCACCCTTGAGTGCAATGTGCTATTGGAGACAAGCTTTGTAACACTTGCATGGAGACATATGACTCTCTTATGATAAAAAAGTACTTCCAACTGAAGTCTTTTTAAACTGTCTCATCTCTCACTAAAACAAGACCTTTGTGCTGATATATAGGATCAGTCAATAAATTACTTGAAATTATGATGAAAAAATTACCTAATTTTAATATCCAGGGGTTAGTTTATTAAACAATGTCAAACATGAAAAAATTGTGCCTGGTAAACACTGTACAAAATAATTTTGCTGCCCAGTTTATCAGTGCACTATTGATTGGCATTGGCTGAATTGATCTAATCCTGTTCATGGGTAGTAAAATAGGTGAGGAAACCATTCAGTGATGGAGACCACAGCATGATATATTTTGTGGTACAGGACAGTAAAGTTTTATACAAATTGACTTACGAGTTGCTGAGATCTGATGAAGAAGGAATCCCTAGCAAAATTAAAATCTATATTCACAATGGAAAATTCAAATGATAAACAAATCTAACTCTAGAGAAATATGCCCGAGTGTAGTTTAAACTCTCAAGCAAGAAACATGCCAGACATCAGAAAGAGCAAGAGAAAACAATGCTGTATTGGGAGATAAAATTAAACCCATTTTTTTCAGGAGCTAGAGCAGTAAAAAAGTACTAAAGGAAAAATTCCATTGTGTAAGGATAGTAATGAGTTAATGGTAGATTAGTTAATTAGCTGGCTGGTATCTTTATCCAAATTAACATACAATCAATGAGCTGCAAAGTATTAACAATGACAAAACACATAATGTAGTGGCATAAACAACAGGAAATAATTGATTGATTGATTGTTCATTCATTGAGCTCAGAAAGCTTTAGTGGTAATTGTTTTTAGTCACCACTAAATCCGGATGGAAGAATGGTAGCTGAATCACTCTCTAGATTATCAGCAGCACATGTTTCAACAATTACAACTAATTTTGAATGGGAATAACTATCTTTTTTCTTTTGTGTATAAACGTACTGGTCAAAAAACTACTACCACACCGTCTCTGGCAATGGACTGCTGAATGGCAGAATGCAACAAATGTTCATTGCTGTCCTTAGTTAGAATCTCAGTCCTACTGAAAACCTGATCAGTCCTATTGAATATGCAGGTCTGTGAGACCTCAGATGTACTGTAGGTTAACCTGGGAGAGAAATGGGAGGAGATCATGCAATTAATCTCAGATGGTATTCAAGCTTCTGTTTCCCCTTACAGATACCTGACATGATTTTATAGGACATGTTATTCTACTGGATTTCTTAATATCTTTGTTCAGAAAGTGTGTTGTCATTAACTCTGGACATACTGTATGAGACTCAGATAGTGTGGAATTGCCAGTATACCCAACCATTTTTTTCTATACAGGCAAGTAATGAGGTAGCATATAGACTATCTATAAAAATGTAGAGCACGTCCTTTTATATGGTTTTACAGTTGCATTGTTTTAAACATATGTTTATCTCAGTTTAAACAATGTGCACATCAAGAACAAATACTGTACAATTTCATCAGCTAAGACCTCCAAAATGCGCTTGAATTAGCATCCACAAATTTATTGTTGCACTCCAATATTATTGACTTTTGCTTATGGAATGCAGCGTATGGTAACTACAAAAATACCTACCTTTCCAAATGCATTTCTGTACAATGCTTCAGTACAAAAAGTGATTAGACAGCTGCTGTTGGAATTACGCACTGCACACATGCAGATCTAGAGCAGTGTTTGACATTATTAGTTTTGCATTTAAATTTTCCTTGGGCGCTCTGCCCAGTGTTATGGTATAGATTTTCTCTCTGCCTTCTTATAATTGGATGAGTTAAATTTCTCCATTCATTACATGTGCAGGTGACCTTTGCCCTGAAAGAGCTTTGATGTTTTATTAGCGTTCTTATCCCTTGTTAATATAGGTCTGTCTCATTTTAGAGATTCTCCAAATCCCTATCTTTTTCTTTAACCCTAAACTCGCTGTTGTGTTTTTGAATACCAGTACGGTGTATCAGCAGAGATTTAATTCACTGTAGGAAATGATTTAATTGGTTGACTGGATAAATCAGTAATGTAGTGAGCCTGAAGTTATGAGTATTGACATTTACTGAGGAAAAATCATTACATGGCTCTTTTAAAAAAATAAAATTACAACCATTTATTACTTGAGGAATGCACTGATGTCCTAAAACTATTCATTTTCAGAATGACTGCAGCATATCCTGCTTGAACAAAGTTCAAACACAAACTTTGGTTTCACTTGACACAATATTAGGTATAAACTGCCAAAATTGTATTTTCTTGCAATTTTATTCGGAGGTAACTGGGATTATAATGTTACACTATGCCATGGTCTTCTTATCTTGGTCTCTGACTACAGTTTGATTTATATATCACAATGGCAAGTCAAAACGATGGGGTTATTTGGTAGGATTAAACTTTTTTATATTAAAATATGTTTAAATACTGTATATATTGCTGTTGTTGAAAAAAAAAACCTCCCCCCTTCTCTCTTCTCTTTTACTTCTACTCTCTACTCATTTGCAGGTTTGAACTTCACACCTCTCGACTTCACACCACCTGAGTGTCCACTCTGCTTCTCTCCTGCCCCTGCCTCCTCTTCACTAACGGCTTTTGTTCATCCATGCTTTATCCACTGCTGATTTTTCCCACACCCGAAGAAGTTTCCACAGCCGAAACGTTGTGTTTCTTTTCTTCTCTTTTCAGCAGGGAATAAACCTCTACTTGTTCCTTTGCAGCCTGCGCCTGCTGACACAGCTCCCTACATGAATGAGATAGAGTTTCATCCACTTACCCTTTTTAATTCCATCAAGGGGACATGTACAGTAATGCAGAATACTGACACACAGGGAGAACCAGACACCCGAGGGCTGTAAGCTTACTTCACTAAAATACTTAAATATTGATAAATCACTTGCCACTGGCACATAGTTGTGGTCACAGGCATTTGTGTCTTTATTTTGAAAATGACGTGGAAATTATGTCAAAGAACAACTTTGATAAGTATTTGCATAAACAGTGTGGCATGGTGGTGCAGTGGTTAGCAGTACTGCCTTGCAGCTCTGGGGCCTTGGTTTCAATCCCTGGGGCTCTCTTCGCTTGAATTCTCTCTCTTTGTACTGTATGTTCTCCCTGTGTCTGCGTGGGTTTACTCTGGTTGTTCTGGTTTCCTCCCACAGTCCAAAAACAAACTGAGAGGTCAAATGGCTTCTGCAAACATTGGTCCTGGTATGCATGTTTGAATCTGTTTGTGTCCTGCAATGTTCTAGTGTCCTGTCCAGAGTGTATCCTGCCTCATTGTCCTTTGCTTGCTGGGATAGGATCCAGCTCCCCCGTGACTCTGTACTGGATAAAGGGGTTAGAAGATGCATGGATTAATTATCATAAGCAGCACGGACCAGAACAAATAAGTTTCCAGTGATTTAACCAAAATTCTTAGTGAAAATGTCTTACTTCACAAGTCAATAAACAAACTTTCTCCTCCAAGACAATAGGATGTACTGCACAGTGTTTTTGCTAAGGCAGTTTAATAGAGTACAGTGCAAAACCCCGGTGAGGTGAGACTCTTTTCACATTGAGAACCCAGAAGACAGAGAAGGAAAGGCTGGTGCTTCAATGAAATTGTTACAATTTTATTATCCTACAGTATATTTTTCAACTTAATTTAAAATTGTCTTACTCAGAAATACTGTAGAGTGGTTCTTCAAAGCGAATTAACAAGCGAAACCAAGAAGCATCATGAGAATTTCACTTCTTTCAGAATTCAGACTGGTATATGAACTGTATATTTCATGGTAGCGCAGCAGGCAGTGTTTATGAGTGAGTGTGTGTCAACAAAATAAAATGCCATGTTTGGCAGAACACAACAGAAGTATGTGCCAGAACAGGTTTGAAAAGGCTTAATATTCCACTGCTGATACACCGAGACATGCAGCTTCATTATGTGGCAATCTGTTTAAAATTCCTAACTCAAGTAAAACCCTTATGTACGATAAATAAAATTATCAGAATAATGCCTTTGGCAACAGCTGAAGGGAATAAAACCAATCATATGTAATGTGCATATTTGGACTTTAACACAGCAATCTGGAGAATGTTAATGAAGAATACATGCATTCTTAATACAAGCTAGAGAGCATTTAATTTATGGTTTCCTAGTATAAATGAGCTGTGTTTGGAGGGTATGTACAGTAAGAACTTATTGGTTTCATTTAAAAAGCTTGGCTTCAAAGAAATGTTTTATGTTTTTCAAATTTCATCAAATTTAAAAGACCATGTCTTCCTTCCTTTACTGATAATTCAACAAATGTAGGTCTGTGTACTGTAGATGACGACCATGTTAATTTTGATAATTTTTGAATATTGAAATGTGTAAACCTGAATATGAGCATACGGGATACGTTTTCTGTCTGGCTTATTATTAAACATAACACTTCTATTTGTCTTCATGTGTTTTTCTTCATCTGTTTTTCAACAAGTGAAGTGAGCTACTGTATGATGACCACTACATTTTCTAAAAGCTTTAATCATTTTCTGTAACCCACAGCATCAAGACAAAAACTCCATGAAAACCATCGCATATATTTTGAAAAACACTACCTCTGATAATTCCTGCCACATATTATATAACTCGGATAAACTAATTCCAATCTCCGCTTGAAGCTCAGTGCAGAACAATGAATGTATGAGCATGATATGAAGGCTACTTAGGACTCAAAGCAGTTTTTTTAGAAGTTCAATTTTTAAAAACTTAAATCTTTAAAAAAAATCTACTTTTCTCAGCTTTTCAGATTGTGAGCAATATTTACTTAAGTTTATCTCAACCAGTTATTTTGTTTCTTCAAAGGCAACTAAGATTTTGTGCTATGCAAGGGGTGCTGCAGTCCTTTCGTTGTTGCTTCCTCCTGCGAGTGTAAAAACAGACAGCAGGATAGTGCTGCTTGACTCTTAGAGTTTTGGGAATGCCTGAACATGCGGTTTGGATTGCACTGTTAGGCTGAGTCAGGAGTCAGAACCACCAAAAAATAAATAAACTGAAGGGAACTGTTAGACAGAGGTGGTAATTTCATTATGAGTGGGTCAAATATCATGGGGGGAGAGAAAAAGATATTCAAAATGTAGAAATCTAGCCCACTTGTAAGTAATGGCAGAATGTAGAAACTTGTGTTTAATTTACATTCAGTAAAACATAAGCATAGGAAAGGAAGATTATAAATGATTATGATCATATTTAATGGCAGTACCGTGGTTAATACCATAGGGCAGGGCAGTAAAAAAGTGTGAAACCAGGATGTCTGTTATCCTTAGCAATACTCCCAGCTTTCCTGAGACAGCGTACTCCAATAATGGACAGGGTGACCTGATAACCCCCTGTAATGCCTTTTGGTCAGACATTGAGCTGCTGCCAAACCACACTGTAATACCACACATGATCATACTTTCAATAGTGTGCCTGTAGTACAGTATGTAGTAAGAACACAAATCAAAAAAATTTCAACTGTCTGAGGAAGTAAAGACACTGTTGTGCCTTCTTTTTAGCTCCAGTTACATGCTGGGACCATGTTAAATCATTAGTAATGAAGGTAACCAGGAATTTGAAGCTGCTAACCATCTCTACAGCCACCACATTAATGTGAACAGGGGTATGGTGCTCACCTGCTTTCTGAAATCAACAACCAGCTCTTTGGTTTTGTTTGCGATGAAGGAGAGATTGTCAAGGCACCACTCCACTAGGTTCCTAATCTTATCTCTATAGGTCGTCTCATTGCACAGCAATGGAAAAGTGTAAAAGTGGAAGATTACTTTAACTGTAAAAGTGAAAGATAGTAAAAACTGTGGCCAACTGGTCTGGACAGCACCATCCATGCCATCCATGCCGGTTGCCTTCCATAATGTTCATCTTTCTAAAAGTTGCCCTAACTTCAGTGACAGACACAATCAATTCCGTAAAAGGCTGGGAGCACTCATGCCGGTGGTTTCATGATTTCTTTTTTAAACCAAGCGTAGTAGGCATTCAGATCTTCTGGTAGGAAGAAATCAACATCACTGGATGTAACACTGCTTGTTTTAGCTTTATTATTTGTTTTTACGAGGAATGACAACGCCAAAGATCAAAGCATAATGAACTGTAGTTGAGCGAATATTTGGCTTAACCTGCTTGGCTGAGGGCCGACCTCCTGGCCACAGTTACCCCGCGAGGTAACCAAGGGCCAGCTGCAGAGGTGGAGTTGGGGTGGAAGTGGGATGCAAAAGTCACACGTGAGGAAGAGAGATATCGCATTTGGTATTATAGCGTTGGGTGGAGGAAGGACGAAGGGGGTGATTGCTAATTACTGACGGCTGGGAATGGCTGAGTGTGGTTGTTGTCATCCCTCCCGAACTTGAAATAAATAAACTCCATTTGATTGTGACTGAAAACCCAGACACTTCTGACACACATCAGAAGAGGCAGCTTGTATTACCAGTTTGTTTCAGTATTGACTTTTAATGTCCCTGTTAGCTCGCTGCAGGTCATACCTAGTCTTCTTATACAGGTCCAGATTGCCGTATTTAAAAGCCTTCGATCATGCCCACAGTTTATTATGAATATCATTAGTAAAACATAGGTTTTTGGTTAGGAAAAAGGTGAACTGTCTTTGTAGGCATGCAGTCATTCATTCATTTCTTAATAAAATCAGTTTAGACTATAGTGTACTTATTCACATTCTTAGATGAACACAACCCAGTCCACAGATTCAAAGCAGTCCTGCAGTACTTCATCTTGTGCCTCCGTCCAGTGTTGTACTATTCTTGTCGACATCTTCTCCAGCTTCAGCTCAGTGTTCCTCAGATAAAAGGCCTGATTAAACTCCTCAGCAACAACAGATACAGCATCAGGGAAAGCAATTTTGTAGTTGTTAATTGTGGCATATAATTCTCTGAGTGCTATTTTCAAATCCACCTGGGGCGGAATATACACCGCAGTCATGATAACAGAAAATGATCTTGGTAGATAGAAAGGACAACATTTTATCAGTCTGAAAAAGCAGACTGGATACAGAAAGCCCACAACACAAAACAGAACAAGACTGTATATATGAGGAGCAACACGCAATGCATCGCCACTCTCTAGTGTCATGTTGAAATAATAAATTAAGTGATCCCCTAATTTACATACAGTAGCTCAATTAAAAGGCATAATTAGAATCAGGTCTTTAAATAATTAGGTAGAATTAGGGCTCCACCCTATATGAGATCAAGGCTCCTTGAACAATGTTCTCTGGACAGACAAGTCAAAGGTAGAACTCTTTGGAGTCAATGAGAAACGTTATGTCTGACAAAATCGTTTCCCAACATTGTGTTATGACGCAGCTTGCTGTAGCTAAAACTGTGTCTCACAGGGAGTCAAAAACAAGGAATAAAAACGCAGAGTCTCAGTATTTTCCAGAGAGATGTTTGTCGAGGAGCAGTGAATAATGGAGGATCTGAGGAATACTGACAGGTTCAGGATTGAGTGCAGAAACAGACAGGGAAGAGTCTACTGGAAAAGTGCTCGCAAGTCAGGAATCAGGCAGGTTGTTCATCTTCTGGTCATGTGTTTCGAGTCTGAGGGGTCAAGTTATTTACCGTATTAATTCACGTTCACTAGTTACGCGTTCTAAGCAGGACTGAGCCTAGTAGGACATTGGTAACTCGAATGACAGAGCACCTTCCTCGTGGCTTTTTAGGAATTTAATTGGAAATCTGGACTAAATTAATTTGAAGATTTTGTTCTAGCTTGGTAGAGAGAAGGAAATTGTGTTGGAATTAGAGCCCTGGGAGGAATGCGCTTGCTTCATTCTCCTGTGACAGCCATGGGCTTCAAGCTGCTGATGGTCTGGGCATGACACATTGTCTACAATATGTGAATGATATGTCAATATAAACGCCTTCTCATAAGTAGCCTCTTCTAGCTCAGTGATCCCATGTTTCATTTGAAGTTTATGTTTTTAACTACAGTATCTGTATGCAATATTCTGCACTTATCTACATTAAATGTCATCTGATAGATTTTGCCCAGTCTTGGGTATTACCTAGATCTTTCTAATTAAGAAGAACAGTGGTCCTAGTATAGATCCCTGAGGTACTACCCTAATTACATCACAACAAGTTGAGTATTCATCTTTTATCTGTAAGCTCATTTTAATAACCAATTCTCAATCTAAACTCTTGAGTTTCTCGAAGTTTTTAAGTCCTGCAATTGGAGAAATAATCATTTATGAGGAACATTATCAAAAACCTTCTGAAACTCTAAATACATCATATCTTATGTCTTATGTGTACAGTATCAAGTAGCGTTACTGCTTGTTCAAAGAACTCTCACAGGCAGGTTAAGTATTTCATTCTATTTCCTTGGATATTATTTCCATATACTGTAGGTGATCCTTTCATTTCATTTTTATAATCGGTTCCATTACTTTATAGATAATAGACGTCAGACTTCTTGATTCATTATTACTTCATGCAGTTTTCTCACCCTTTTGTGGAAAGAAATTACTTTAGCAACTCTCCAGTCCCTAGATTTTACCTCTGTCTTAAGTGAGTGCAGCAATGTACAACCACCGTTATAGTCTTTCAAAAATAGATTCTTGTGACATATTTTTATGGCATGTCTATTAACTCACAGCAACAAAAAGGGTTAACACAAATTGCCTCTGTGCCCATGGCCTACATACCTCAATCCCTTGAGTAAGTTAAAGCAATCTGCTGAATCAGGTTTGAAACTGACCAGCGCTGACCTTCCAAAGGCTCCTAAGGAAATCATATCAATACCACTAAAGATTTATTGATGCTACAACACAGGTTCCCACAAAGAGGAGAAAAAAGCAGACTTTGAAGGAAGATTGTCATGAAGAGAGAGTATTTCTGTTACTGGGGAAGAAGGGAAAGTAAAGGGTGAAAATTATTTTCTCATCATGATCGCAGTCCACAAGGTGTTGTGATGCATCTTTTAATTTGTGTGTTTAAGGCCTCTATTTGTTGAGGAATTAAGTACTAAAACATCAATAGCTTCTCTCTTTCTTCTTCCCAGTGTCCTTCTTATTATGGAAATCAAATTCTTTCAAATGCTACTTGACAGGATAATATGAGCACAAGACCTATCATCAGCAGCATCAAGGATCCTGGAGAGGATTACAGTTATTTATCCAAGGTGGTTATTCAGTCACTTGGACACTTTACAATGCAGCTGTTGAATATCAAGAAAGAAATACAAGCTTACATATATATCGGAAACACAGAGGAGAAATCTGACTAACAGTGATTATATCATAATCATAATTTATAAAGATACTGTTAGTCTAAGAATTTAAGTTTTAAGGTTTAAATGAAGATATCATGCATTGCTTGTTCCCATTGTGTTTTATACAGTACATTCACACTTCCTCCAAAATCTGTGCTTGTCATAGTCATTTACCATTTTTCACAATGCTTGTCCCACATTATTAACATTGATTGAAGAGTTTCTTTGAGTTACTTTTTTACATGGGAAAATAAGAATGCATTGGTCTGATTCAACCCTACTATTGGATTATGACATATGCCGGACGTGGGACAGCAATGGTGAACAATTGGACTTTTCTATTTGAGCTCCAATTTGAGTTGGCTCAGACGCCTCGGTAAAAGTAAAGGTTAACATGTGATTGTAGTCTTATCTATTTTTTAACATAACTATCTTGAAGATGCCACACTTGTGTTTAACTAATGGTTACTGCTTTAAATGTATATATTTTGCTTAATTATATATATTGTATATTGTGATGCCACGGGGGGTGCGGTCATCAAAAACGGGATAGTAAGTAGGCAAGGTCTGAGACAAAGCATCTGAAGGCAAACAATAGGTTTCAATGGGAACCTTATTATATGCACAATATTGAAAAAATAAACAAGTCAAAACAAGGAAAACAAAACCTATCTCATGGATGGAGCCTCTAACTCACTAAATATATGAGGCAGCTACACTGGCTCCATATCTCTATATGAGATATGAGAAAACTAAAGAAAAAGAAAAAAAATAGTTTCTCTTTATTAACTTCAATCTTCCACAAAATCTGCTTGTCTTTACCTGTTATTACAGAATCTTGCTACCCAGCATCTGTCTTGTCTCCTTCTGTACTCTGTACTTCCTTCTGTCCTTTTCAGTTTTGCTTTCTCAGCTTCCTTTCCTTTGGTTTCAATTTTCCTGTCACACCCTTCTTTTAATTAATGCTCTGTTATTTTGATTTTCACAGTACTTCTCCCCTATACTGTACATAACACTGTGTCCAAAGAATATTTAACTAGCTGTAGTCTTCCTTATGTGCTACCACCAACAGTTCTGTAGAGTACCTCACTTAATATACAGTACACTTTCATCTGTGTGTGGTCTTTCAAATGTTGAAAGATTTATGATGTGGTAGTTTGTTTTACTCACAGATCAGTGTACAGATGTTATCCTCTGTTTTTGATATCATCTCTCACTTAGCCAGCCTCCTGGGATTTTATCTGTTCTGATACAGGACACACACCTGTGTCTAGTTCCAGCAATGACTGTGATCATTGCTTTGAAATCCTTCATCCTTGATTCTGTTGGTGAGCATCTTGGTGGAGTCAAAAATATCAACAAAGTAGAAGACTTAAAAAGGGAAGTAACATCCTTCCATGACCAATCCCTTAGGAGGATCACAATATTTTATAATAGAAATAGAAATATCCAGTCCATTTAAGCAGTGTTTAATTTCGGGTAATCTAGAAAGAGACACTTTAAGGGTAAAATAGCCTTTATTGCCTCTCATTAAGAAAGAAGTATTAGGTCTTTAATTAGGCAAACTCCAAGCGCATAGAGAGATGGCTTTTATTTGCTCAGAGGGGACAGCTTCTTTCCTTTGCTCTGCTCATTGGAATAGTGTGCACAAATCGTTGTCTGACAAATGAAACACAAGGTGCATTTTTAGGTATTCATCTGGCTAGAGAAATCAACTGTTTCAATGGGCTTACTGTGTTGTTTAATTGGTCTTTTGGAACATATTACGATATTTTTTTTTCACAGAGGGATGTGGTGTTTTTTTGTCCTCGACAACGTATAATACTCAGCCCTGACAAGGCTGGTGCAAAGGGCTGTTAAAAATAAACAAAGAATAATAATAAAGACTTTTGTTTTTCACCAACAGACCTTCATTTTGTGATTTCAGTCATGACTCGACGACTGCTTAGTTAAAAGGATCTGATGCCACATGTCAAATTCCAGACTTTGCTACCTCACGCACTACAGGGCATTGGTTTCCTGGTCAAAATGTGGTCATGCATGGAAAGTGAGTTTGAATTGAATGTTGAGCAGAAAGCCGTGATTAAATTCCCTGCAAAGCATGATGAGAAGGCTATTAACTTTCACAAAAGGATGAAAAATGTTTATGGGGATTAATGCATGGCCTAGTCCATTATGTATGTGGGTGAAGAGGTGTAGAGAGGGATAAACTGGATTAATGGTGCTCTGAGGTCTGGGAGGTCAAGTATGGCAGTGATTGCTGAAACAATTGGGCATGCTGAATGGATCAGACTTGCAATACAACATATTGCAGATGTCAGATGTGTCATATTTGTCTTGATCTTTCATCATTTGAGGGACCCAGCGTGAATAGAATATCCTATATTGAAATTGTTTTTACAAGGTATTCTTAACAGGGTATGTGTTTTTATCTAGGAGCACGAACAGCATAGGGATATATAAACCACTTTAAATGAGAGAAGACCATTTGGCACATCTTGCTTATTGTTTTCAGGATCCAAATAATCCAAAGACCCGATCCTGAAGAATGTCATGGTATTAGTTCCAACTTGGCTAGGCAGCTTGTTCTATATTTCTATAACCCTTTGTGTAAATATGTTCCCTGATGTTCAAATATAAATGAATCTTGAGTTGAGTTTTTCTAACGATTCTGAATAGAATTTAATTTTAACAGTAACTTTCACTTTCACCATTTTGAATGCTTGAATCAGGTCAAGGTATTATTAAAGGAATATTTATGGTTACCTTTTTTTCTGAACTGATCCAGGGCAGCAACAACTGTTTTGTATCTTTAGGATCTAAACTCACAAATGTTGCCATAATGTCCCTTGTTTTGATTTCTACACATTGTATAGAGGGTGGTATGATGGTACAATGTTAAGCCTTCCAGCCATACAGTAATTGGGCCCTGGGTTCAATTCCAGGGCAGGTGTTTGCATGGAGTTTTCCCAGTGTGATTTAGTTTCCTTCCAGAGACCAAAGACGTGGTGATAGGTTTATTAGCTTTATGGAAATTTGACCCTGGTGAGAGTATGTGCATTTCTGTTTGTGTGTGCCCTATGATGGACTGGCATCCCATCCAGGGTTATCTTGATTTGTCCCTATTGCTCAACAGGATAGGCTCCAGCTTCCCTGCGATGTTGTATTGGACATAGTGGCTAGAAAATTAATGGATGGATGGACATTCAAGGATATATACTGTGATGGGGCAGCAGAAGATCTTATACTGCCCAAATATGCATTAAGAAATTAGGGGATTGGCATCAGCTGTGTTCAGCCAGTTTGCCTTTTGAGGCTCAGTGAGTGAATGATCCTGGCCAACTCAGGAGAGCCTGACGCTTGGTTACCAGGTGTGGCAGCAAGTAACAGAGTCTTAGGGAGGAGATTTGTGAAAGCCAGGTCTCACGGGGAGATGCCAAAAAAAAGTCAAAGATTATATCCCCTAGAAGGGGATGTGTTCCAGCAGCAATCCCTGCATCTCACAATGTTCCATCCTTCCCTGCCTGCACAACTTGATCAACGCAGTGTCTGGGTGCCTTCCACTTCTTAACAATCAGCTTCACCATGCTCACAGAGACATTAAGTATCTTTGAAATGTTCCATATCCTTCTCCTGATATGTGCCTTTAAATAACTTTAATCTATGAAATATTGTGAAATCCTTTTGGTCTTCATGATTGAAGCTTTAGTAATGGCATTTGTTATTATTACTATGTATTACAGTGGCACCAAAAGACAAAATCCCAATCTGGTAATATGCAATAATTTAGTTTCTATAAGTTCGACCAAAACACATATTATATGCTACATCCACATCTTTACTGGTTTACAATTATTTTATTCCTTTATTTATATATATTTAACTATGCAATAGAGAAATGTACACTAAATGATCTGGATTCTTTCCAAAACATGTAACTCTAGGAATCTGTCTGAACAATCTCTGAGTCCATTAAAATGCATTATTCATAAGTGCATTACCTAGTCAAAATCTTTATGTTCTCACTCCAGAAGTGGGGCTGTGTCCCTCCACTAGCTCTAAAGTAAAGCAGAACAGACGTCTATCCACCCATAAGTGACATTTTGTTCATCTCCAGAGAATGAAGTGAAAAGGCTGTGGATTTATTAAACTGGGAATGTAATATTGCTGTATGAAGGTACTGTTTGTTTAAAGATAATAGCAGTAATTATTATATGCCCTTAAAGCTGTGAGTTGAATCTGTAATCTTTTTTTCTCCTGAATAAATTGTTTTCTTGTTTGGCTGTTGGTATTTAAAAGATAAAATGCACTCATTTTATTAATCGATTTTAGAATGGAGGCTAAGTAGGTCTTAAAATTGTCAAACTATCTCACATCAAAGTTGTTTTATAGCAGTTTTTCTAACAGGATTTGCTTTTCTGTAGTAATCGTCCAGTTTTTATTTAATTATAAAGAGCTCTCAATTGGATCTTAGTCAAATTAAACTATGCTCATTTAAAACAACAATGTAGCTTTCACTTTTATGACTTTTTTTCTCATTTTAGAATGTTTATTACTGATAAAGAAAATCCTGACCTTTCCTGCAACAAAGTCCCTCTAGATGCAGAGTTAAGATCCAAGTTCTACCTGGCCATTCTCTGTTGGATTAATTCCCTCTCAAATAATTTTGCATTAATTAATTTAAATGGAGGCATTAGATTAATGAATTTGGGAGGCAATTTAATTTTCTTAATTTCATGAATGGCGTTTATTAATTGGTGGTCACCTAGGGTATTTCAAAGAATTCCCGCCTCATCCCCTACCTTGGATAAGTAACAGGTATCAAGTCAGTTGCAGTGCAAGAGTGCTTTTACTGATTACACCCTTCAGGATTTTGGAACAGATGAGCTCCTTTAATTGTTTTGAGGCATATTTAACTGTGTCCCTTTTCAACCAGTATTATATTTGGATTATTAGCATATTGCTATATACAATAAATCAGAATATTTCTGATTCACATTAAACTTTAGACTCATTTTTCAACATGCATGAAAATCATGATTTCCTATTTTTATCTATTTTTACTTATGAAACACTTAATATGACCTATCTGGTAGTTTTAGAATGGTACTTCTTTACATGTAATAAAAAGCATAGTGAGTGGTGTGTTTTGTAAAACACTATATTGATAAATTCCAATACATGCATGGTGAGAAAAAACATGTTCTGAACTTGGTAGATTTCATGTATAAATATTATAATAATAAAACATTCTGTACATATTAATATTGCATGCATAGTCATTTAATTTTTCAGTTGTAATTAGCATTGTACTGTAGTTTTCACAGAATGATCTCTTTAAAAACAAATCCTCTCTTATACTGTATGTACAGTATTTAACTTCTCATATTTGCATTTATTTCTTTACACTTTTCTCCATAATTATGAATTTTAAGGACACTTTTTTGGAAAGGGAAATATTATTTCCAAGATGGCACCTTTTTTCACCTTTCACAATTGCACAATTGGCAATTGCACAAACCTGCAAGTTATGGACTTTTTGATCAATCTCTTGATTGTTATGTTCATCTTTGATTAGCCAATTCACCCATGTGTGGTTTTTAGAGGTACGGTAGGACAGCCTATCCAAGAACATCTATGTCATTTTGACTAGCCTAGCTATTTCTAAGTTACTATTTGTTTCAGTGTGTTGCCAGGCTTGTGACTGAACAGAAATAAGTTAGATTTTTACCTGGTTACTAATTACAGTATATTGTTATCTACTCATACTGGATGATTTAATCATTCAGATCATATATCTCTTTATCACAAGAGAGCTCTTCTGCCCTCCATTTGATTCCTATCTGTTGGAGGGCATGGATTTTGTTTTCCAATTTGTTTTTCCACCATATGGGGTGGAGCGGTGGCTCTGTGGCTAAGGATCTGCACCTGTGGCTGGAAGGTTGCCCTGCGGGTGGCAGAGGAATCCTACCCCGTTGGGCTCCAGAGCAAGGCCCTTAACCCCAGCTGCTCCAGGGGTGCCGTATAAATGGCTCACCCTGCGCTCTGACCCCCAGCTTCTCTCTCCCCGCCTATGTGTCTCATGGAGAGCAAGCAGGAGTATGCAAAAAGTCAAATTACGAATGCAAAAAATATGGTTTCATATTTTTTCGTTGAATCTCTGTATTTATTACAGAGACTCTCTGACTAGTCACCTAGGTAATGTGGTAGATGTGTTGTTTATGTTGAGAACACAGTTAACGGGTATGATCTTTTCCACTCTTACAAAAATAATGATGTAACACATAAACAACACATGTTTAATTTATTAAATTAACTTTTCAATAATGCTGGCTGTGTGTTAGACAGGTCAAAACATAACAATAATGCTGATTCATTTGAGTTTCAGGAAGTCAAAGTTCACAGGCCAGCTGAACCAAAAATTGTATCTGAGCTTTTAAGTAAAATACTGACTTTAAAGTTGGCGGGTCAGATGATGTTATTGAAATATTTTTGATAAAACTTGTTTCTCTTCTAATATCTACCCCTGTGGCCAATTTCTCTTTCAAAACAGCTGAAATTACAGCAAAACTGGTAGTCTGCCCTTGTTGTGTGTCTTTCCAAAGGAATGGTAAGCCAGACCCTAACTGTTATAGGCCCATAGCCATTTGTCTTGCCTTTCTAAGACAAGAAAAGATTGGTATCCAACAGTTCAGAATTTTTTAGGAAGCAGCTATATTTTAATTATTATGTAGTCTGATTTTTGTTCTGGGCGCATATGTGTTATACAGTAGCAACCTTGAAAGTTCTCAATGATATTATAATGGCTCTGAACAGAAATCACACTTTTGCAGCAATCTTTAAAGATTTCTCCAAGGCTTGTCATACTGTAGATCACTCATTTTATGGCAAAAATGTGTAGTATTGATCTTCAAATGAACTCCCTTGAATGCTTAAAGGAAATTCTGATTTTGTTATACAAGACGGTATAATCCGGAAGTGAGTGGAGTAGGACGACGGGGGGGAGACGACGAGGATCAGGGCAGGTTGACAAACAGGGGGGCGTGGCGAGAGTGAACCGGTGCTTGGGGGGTGTGGCCAAGTCCAAGGAGTCCAGGGGGAAAATCCGGGGAGAAGTCCAAGGTCCAAATCCGGTTGATCCATCCGAGACAAAGACAAGACAGAGTTAAAAACTGGAATAGGATCCAGTACAGGGACAGGGAAATGAATACAGGATGACGAGGTCAGGCACCGATAGGAGGCCCATGCCCTCAAGCCGCGGACGTAGGGCAACTTGGTGGTAGGCGGGCCTCCAGGCGTTCATCTTCCAATGCAGAGCCGGGAGCAGCGAGAGCACCCAGCTTAAGCCTGCTGAACAGGCTAATCCAGGCCTGGAACAGAGAGACAGAGAGGAGTGACAAAGTACAAGTGATCATGGGACACAGGCAGCCTCTCATTTAAGTATTTGGAGTTCTGACCTGGAAAAGGGTCTATAACCCTCAGTCAGTACAGGCCAGGAGGAGAGAGGTTTCAGGCAATGAATTCATCCTCCTTCCCTGTATTTGTTGCAGAGATATTATTGTTCTGGTTCCTGGGAACTATGGAGTTCATTTGTTTGAGTGTGTTTGTGCCCCTTGTGGATTCTTTTTTGTTGTTTTCTGTTTATTGAGTTGACACTGCTAACTCATTGTGGTTGCTAAAGGAATAAAAACTGCAAATATGCAGCGTATTTATCTTCTGCTGGTCTGTGGGTGTATTGGTGATTCTGGGGGAATATGGCCATCTGTTCAGGGAGAAGGGTCCTATTAACTTTAATATTGTGAGGTGGCATAGTCTCCTATATATAGGAATTTTAGGGTTGTCACTACTATTACATGATGGTATAGACAAGCAATGTATAAAATTATTAATGTAGGTAGACATTGTGAACTATTAATATTAATATTGAAGTGGAAACGGTGATTGAATAATTTATCATTTAATAAAGATGTTTCTTCACATTGTTTCTTCGGGATAATGTAAGGAACTGAGAAAAGGGAAAAATGGGAAACTAAATTTAAGGATATACATTATAATTAAAAACTTATAATTTACATCAAGGGATACCACTACAATTTATCACATACCAAAATAGTACAATCTGATTAAGTTTATATTGCACAATGTTTGTCACGTTCCAAAGTTATTGCTGCTCTGGAAGCAGTCCAGAAAATAACCACAGTACTAGGCTTACAGGAATACACTTACAACCTAGGAAAGCTCAATTGTTTTAGGAAAAGACAGGATACCCTGTGTTTTTGTTGAAATCAGCTCTATCCCTTCTTTCAAGAAACAGCTAGAGGAGATTCTTGGTTCTACTACCAAAAAACAAACCATCCAGATGAGCTTAATGTTTGCAATCTGTCTTCTGTTCTCTGTTGACCTAGGAATCATAATCCAAATTGCCTTTGATCTTTTCATTTAAAACTTTGCACCAACTTGACTTCTCAAAACTAAAACGATTAAAATATTTCAACTGGACTCTCTATTCCTTGGGTGGCTGCTTATTGGTCATTTATTTTCCAAACTTTGTCCTATGTGCAAAATACATCTTTTAACGCCAACCCACTTATTATAGTCTTTGGAGTAGCTCCTCGATGTGTCAGTCTGCCTGGGATGCAGTCTGACAGTCTGGGGTTTGCTCCTTTATTAGCGAGGTGCTGGTGTCTTATATTGCTGGAAGGAGGCTCCCCCACTTTATTTCCCATGGAGCTCAGGATCTTATGCAGATGGTTCATCTGAAGAAGATTAAATTTACAAATTGCAGGTGCAGCGATAAGTTTTCTGCCTGGCAGTCATTCTTATCTTACTTTGAAGAGCTGACGTTTTCCTCTCTCGCCTGACCACATTGCAGGGCCACTTATGAATGGGGTATGACACCTTTATTTCTGTCTCTGCTACTTTTTGTCCTCTATTTGCTCCAACTTTATTTTTAACGTTATGTGCATTTCTAGGTTTTCTGTACTGAATGTATCAGTAATTCTGTACTTGTTTTGAATTTTAGCATTCAGTGCATTTGTTAAAATCTTGAGTCATTTTAAAATGACACAAAAAATAGATTGCTGGCAGTGAAGATTCACAATCTCTTCTATGAATAGACGAATTTACACATTATCACAGAGATTTATTACCTTATCTATATGGTTTCACATATAAATCCTGTTTTTAATCTCAAATTCTTGGATTGAAGGTGCATGGTGCCATACTGCACTTAAAAGGTTCGAAAATAACTCTTATTGGTATCATGACATAGGTTACTTTTGAAAGACATCAGTGCTTACTGCTTAGATTAATGCTTGGGAGGACTGACCTGGGCTGTGCTTCAATAGATGTCAAGGAGTAGATCCAAGATTAAGAGAAGATTACATAAATTCTTCTTACACTGGGAGCCAAAACATGCTCTGACTCACGGATTACACTCAGAAAACATGGGAAGAGTGAAATGAGATAATGCAAAGATTCTGGGCAACACTATATAATTTCTGAACAGTGCAATGGAGTAGGATAAGGTCAGTGGAGTGGCGTAAAGACTTTCTGGAACTGGAAAAAAACAGGGTTTTGATGGCAGGGAATTCAGCCTTACAGCAAAACTACTTCATTGAATAATACGTGGAGGAAAGCAACTAAAGTCCTTGAGTCACCGATATTAAAACTATGTAATAACTGTGCGAATGCAGGCTCGCACTACAATGTCGCTGAAAAACACCGTAAGAACACGATATGCATATCTATATGTATAACCTGCCCCTAAGTAGTGGATATTAGCTTGTTAACATTGGGTGTTTTACCCCTGCTTTAGCTTCAGTCCTATGCTTAGTCATCAAATTTCTTCTCTTATATACAGTATGTTTCTTCAAGCTTATTCCTTGTTGTGCTTCGTTAGTCTCTAGCTTGTTTCTTAGCTTTACTTCACTGAACACAGGCCCTTGCATGTTCTTGTGACCTTGCTCCTGGATTTCCCTCGGCTCGGTGTCTACTTGGCTTTGGACCCTGTTTGCTATTTCAGCTATGTCTTCATTGCCCTTTGTCACAGACTGAGTTCCACCTTGCCTCCGCACTCAGTGCAGTACTTTCAGTTTTGCTCATGCCAGTCTGCTTGCTGTCTTCCCAGAGCCCCTGCCAGTGGGTTCACTCTCTCGTTCTGGGGCTGCTACACTCTTCAGGTTAGTGCAGCAACATTACATCTATGGTTCCTAATATGAATAGGAAAATATCTTTGTCTAGACAAAAAGGTGGTTTTACACAAAACTAATTGTATGAGAAACAGGCAGTTTAATAGTCTTTAGTTTAACAGATTGCTGTCTGACCCATTACAAAATGTTTCACAATGAATGACTCAACCACCCTTAAAGAGCTGATTAACCCTGGTTGGGCAACTAGTGAGACATTCTCCATAATTTCAATGAAGAAAGGAAAAGAAAGAGACAAAAGCAGCAAAGCCTTTCAAATGGCAAAACCTAGACCTGACTTCAAATGAATCAGGGACTGCTTTCAGTACAAAAGCTGTCTATGTCTAAGAAAGGGTATGATTACAAGGGGCAAGTTCTTTAATTAAAATGATTATATAGATATAGAGGTCTACCAGCATACAATAGGAGGGGCACCCGTTTATGGTTTGTAGACTGACTATAGTAATGAAAGTTTTAGAAGAAAAAAGAAAGGTGTTGAACTTTGTAACAGAGGCAGTGAAGTGTGACACTTGGGCTACAAACACATTTTACATTATTCATCCACTAAACTGTACTTTTTATATAAAATGTAATTAAAATAATGTTAAAATGCACCATATGTTTCAGCATAATTTTCATCTTCTTGATTTGATTTACTTCTTAATCTTGATAGTTGTTTAAGCGTATAACATCCCTAAAGAAATCGTATTGCTCATTTATGGACAGACACCCAGAAAACAAATGACCCAGTGGGCAGTGATTCGTTGAATATACGTATATTCACGGCAAAAATACGGCAATATGTATATATGCATCGCCGCGACGTATAATCAATGTTGAATTGCAACCGTAAAATCGACGACATTAATAAACGCATATATAACGTCGAAAACACATCTAACACAGTGCCTGAGGTTTTTTACTGTATATATCGTGTGTGCAGCAGCTAGGAGTGTACGGCACTCTGCACAGTGTACGAAGTAAATTATTTTCGCAGTAATTAATTTATGTATTATATTTGTTACTATATTTATTATACACGTGTAAATATGCTCCAATTACGTATAATGAACATCTAATCATAGACGTATAATTGACGTATAACAATAGACGTATATTAGAATTTCATTCTAGACGAATTGCGGACCACATTTAGACGTCTAAGGTATGCGTTTAATAGACGTATATTATACGTCTTTTGACCACTGGGGAACATTTCACAAGCCTCAAAATTCTTTGTGAAATGCCCTTAACCTTGTCCTGCTCAAGACCAATATTCTTGCCTACTATACAGTACCTTTGTTTCCTTTCAATAAGCTTTACAAAAACTTTTACGAAGCTATGTTTTTATGAAACATAATGTCATAATGTGATTGTGTCATAATGAGAGTGTGTTTTCACTGTAAGAACTTCTTTCCAAAAAAGCAGATAACACAGTTGGTTAAAATACAGCCTCTCTCCACTGTCCTATTGCAGAATGGGTGTTGCAGTACCAGGTTTGCAGGTACCAGTGCTGTGGTTTAAGTCCTTATTATAAATGTGTGTACAGTATGTGTACTACAAAAGAAAACAACAGTGAAAGTTTAGCCCCTCAAACTTTGCGTTGTTGTCTAAATTAAAAATTACACTTAACTAGAAGAAAGCATTATGTCTAGAATATTAAAATTCACGTTTGCAGTTCTATAGACTGTAACCTCTTACACAGATAACTGTCCTTTAATAAAATTGCAAAGTGTACAAGTCACTTTCTGTCTCACATTAGTTTCCTTTTCTTCTGTTGAAAAGAAGCGAGACAGAGTCATTAGTTGTGTCAATCTCCTCCTTGAGAGTGGCTGAGGTGGGCTTAACAGAAACATGGGTCAGGGGAGGGGCAAGGTTTTATTGCTGGTGCTGACCTATACATCATTTGGGCACCAAGGACAACTTGCACAATTTCTAGAAATTTCCAGAATTTTTTTCTTTCTTTTCCCCCTTCACAGCTTTTTTAATTGCTTTATGAAGAGGAAAGTGGTGTAAACTCCTCCCTTCTGCTCTGGTAACAAGGTTCTGAATGATAAACAGCAGTATTCTGTTTTTTTTCTGCATGTTGCTAAAGCTGTTTGAGGCATATGTCTGTAAGTTTTCCTTCCATAATTAACATTCCCACAGTGTCTTCCCAGTAAAAGGTTGAAGGTTATCTCACGCTGTTTTCGAGACGTCTTTCACATGAAGAGCATTTTGAGTACAGTGGGTGTGATGTACCCCCCTTGCATGCCCTTCTCTCAGAAGGAAAGCTGAAAAAATGCATGAAGTGCCTTGGCTGTTCTATTTCCTTTTTCCTATTACATCATGGGTCCTCTTTGCTAATGCCATTATGGAAGCAAAATTGTTGTGTTTTGTTCTGGTATCCCAGGTGCTTGCTGCCTATTATAATACTTAAATAAACAGTGCTATTAAAATGAAAATAAAAATGTGTTCTTTTCACCCTTGGGTTGGTTTTTGGTAAGTGGGGCCACAGTTATCTATTGGTTTTTGACTGGCAACCTACAGAAAACTGGCAAGCAAATTAATCATCGTTCGACTGCTTAAAAATACCAAGGCTTCAGTACAGTCTGGAGCCAAGAGTCAGCAGTGCAGGTCAAAGCAGAGGTCATTTTCAGTGACTGCCACAGAGAGAACTTGACACAAGCAGAAAAGCAAATAACGTGGCCTCGCTGATTGAGGCTTGATTTGTGACATCCCTGGTGAGGCTGTGGTATTTTGTCTTGTTTTATAGCGCTTTGCTGAGGACGACCTTGTGAATCGCTGTGTGTGTGAAAGCCAAATTAATGTCTTGGGATCCATTGACTGCACTCATATTGCTTTAGCACCTCCTTCAAATAATCAAGGTTTTTTTTATTAAATAGGCAAAAATGTATTTTATTACAGTAGGTGCTTTGTGCTATGTGATATGATACCCAGTCACAAATTAAATTCTTGCATTGCAACTACATTACCAAAGAGGAGAAGATTTACTTGATGTAATCTTGGTTATTTCTCTTAATGAGTACTAAGGTTTATTACATATAATGTTGTGAATAAAAATGTCTTGGGAAGTAATTGCTTATCTGAATGTTGTGAAATTTATTACATTATGAAACCTGCCCTTTTGTTGTTTATAGGATGCTGTTCATATGTTTTGTCCACTGTCCACACTGTGGATTTATTTTTGAATAAATTGTGATGTGAGAATTGTATTTTGCATTTAGAATGGAATGCTACTATTTACTTTATATTAATTTGGGTATATTATAATGGTAATTCATATAATTCATAACCAAGAATGACTCTGTCATAACCATAAAATATTAAGGGCATTTTCAGTTTCTTTGGCCATTAATGTTTAGCTTTCCATAAATGAGTAAGTTTACATGTAAAACTATCTAAAAGAAATGTAATGATTTATTGTCAGTTTAAGTTTACAAAGAAACCATCTGCAATAGAACTTCTCCACAACATTGATACTACCTATCTTTCACTCTCTCACGTCTTTTCTTTACAATTAATTGTTCCTCTGTGACAGCTTTGGCATTGTCTGACCCTATAGGAAAACAAAGGCTCTGTAAGTGTCCTCACTGATCGGATCATTCTATTGTCCATTCAAGCATTCATTAAGTCATTGCAAAAAGGACATTGCGACGCTGAAATTAATTCAAAGATGAGCAACAAGGTTAATTCCTGGCCTTCAAAGAGTCTCTTACCCAAATAGGATAAAGGAACTGAATCTCTTTCTTCTTTCACTGAAGAGACAATGATACAGATTTGTTTATTAAAATCATAAAATATGTTTGTATTTAGGACTGACAACAGGCAGCACCTCTTTATACCAAGGGTAGTAGGTATCTTCTTATGTTACCAGAAAGGATTATTTTACAGAACTATCACCATTTTTGTCCAAGTAATGATTTTGCCTTCCTAGAGTAAGACATTAAAGAAATGAAGTACATTCTTCTGTCTTTGAGAGCTGTGATTCTACCACTATGTTTTTAAAAGAAATAACAGAACTTTAAAAACAGACTATGAAACTCTAAGATAACTCCTTGATATAAATGTAGTCGTTTAGAAGAGTTTTAATTAGTGCAAATACGAAGGCAGCATTTGGAAGAGGTTGCCATGTTGTTGACACAATTAACTCAATGTGTCAGAGTTTTAAGTTAAAATATCATGTGTGTTACGACCCCAGGTTTCTAGGGGTACAGGGGTGTAACATTCAGGATGGGTTTGGCTGCAGGTGGGTTTCTGGTGAGGGACTTAGGAAGGGCAAGGTACTGTAATAACAAAACACAGGTAATCGAAACCAAAAAACAAACGAAGCCAAAGCTAACAACGAACACTAGCGAGCAAATGCGAACCCGGGCGGGAGCTAACCGAAGTTGAGCACAAACCTGTTGGGCTCGAGACTTCTTCTGATATATACAGTATATAGTGAATCTTGGGTTCTGATTGGCCGGGAGTAGATTGATGATGACGTCACAAACGCACCAATGGTGTAATTATGGACCAATGGGGGGGGGTACCAGGAAGTGAGAGAAACACACAACAAAACACAAGGGCACGCACGGGGACGTAACAATGTGAGTATGAATTGTTTCAGACATTTCATAGCTACCTGTGTTAATGTTCTCATTTTTGAGCTGGATGTCTACAGTATGAGCAGAGGGTACTAGGCTTATTCGCTTTAGTTGTGAGCCATGTTATGATGGGTTCATTGCTGGCTTCTCTGCATTTTCAAATTGTTTTTCCACGTTTCAGTGAGTGTCCTACATGGTGGCTCTCAGAAGTGTAGAAAAATGCAGATCCCACTGCGAGAGTGAGGGCATTTAATATGTTAGATCCGTGCAGCTCACCCTAGCAGAGCTGGGCTAGGTGAAAGAGCTTTGGTACAAATGACTTACCCCATCAGCACTGACATGATTAAGCCATTTAGCTATAATCTGTGGCAAACAATGCAGACAAGCACTGGCAAGCAGTGACATAGCAGAACCAGATAATTGCATTCCAGGTTATCTCTGGCTATGTGCAGCAAACTGTTTTACTGCTCGCTCCTCATGACATTTGTTATTTTATGGCTATTTTTATATGCAGGACTTTGCTTTTCTGGCCTATTTTTCCCAAGTGCTATGCAGCCTGCATGACAGGATTAATTCTCTTAGGTTGGGAGACAGAGGTGCAACAGCTCTATTTTATCCTGCATCCACTTTGCATGTGACTGTATTCCATAAACTTCTGCCAATGTTTTCCATAGAAAAGGAGCCCATATACTAGGCCTGTATGTTCACAGTGAGAATATACTGTACATTCACAGTGAAATCCATTCATTAAAGCAGTCTCCTGCCTCCAACATAATATGGTGTGAGTTTGAAATGCATGTGAAAATTATTATTGCTTAGGAGATGCATTTAAAAAAATAAAGAAGGAACAAACATACCAAAATTACATATAAGATCTAAGGAATTCAAGATTATTACTGATTTGTTGCTCCTATTTTTACTCGGCTTGTCATTGTCTTGATTTTCCACATTTAGGAAGAAACTTTGCTTCTCTGACCACATGGTATAATCAGAGGCTATTCTGGGTACTTGAGCCACATTTCTTCAAAAATCAGTAAACTGAGAATCTTGTTGTAGTCTCTCAATTAGTATTGAATTCAGGATACATTCTGGAAAGGAAGAAAGAAACAACATTGGGTCAGGACAATTGTGCAAATAGTTCAAATGAGACAAAAAATCCCCCACACAGCTTTTTAAAATCTGAAACATTTCTTTTCAGTTTGTACAGCACTGAATGTTCTCTTGTCACACAGTTCTGTGTGTCTTTTAGAGTGTGGTACAGAGGCCAGGGGAAAAAGAACTAGCTCCCTTACAGAGCTGCTTGGCAGCTCCTTCCTTAATAAGTACAGTAATCACTTTAATAATTAATTACACTCCAGTTGCACATTATTAACTGTGTAATTTAATTGCCTTAATTTCCGAAGTCTGGTATCTTGCACTCTGGGACACTGGGAGAGAAACTGTCAGTTTTGAACGGGAAAGAGTGCCTTGGTAAAATATTAAGCAAGGCTTAGAAATTAATTTTAAGAATAAGAAAATGAAGAATGATAAGGATTAACAAAGGGAAATTGCTGGATCAGTGGCTTATGAAAATTGATTTTAAGGATTTTTTCATATAATATTTATTTAGTGAATTTTGACGGCTCACATCGATTTCTTAAGAACATTAAGAAAATGCTAAGTTGGTGTTGATTATAGAAAGAAATTGTATATGAATATGACATGGAAAATATTAGATTGAACACGCTGCGCGTGGGAATGCGCAGCTTCCACACCTGACTTTAATCAGGGCTGCGCTTTTAGACCCCCACGCGCCCGCAGACGGCGTTCAGGTTAGTACCGAATGCGTTCCCCTCACCGGCAACACAAACAATTACTCCAAACTAAGGAAGTATTCTCTCCTATACTAGAGAACAGAAACCTCTGCAGACGACTACACACCAGCACACCGCAAAGGATTAAGAAGTGCTCTTCGGGTGCTCAGGCAGCTCCCCCTCAGATCCGACTCTGTCACAAAAGTTTGGTTTTTAACCTAAATATTTCGAAAAAGTTTGGTTAGTTACACTTTGTGTTCAGTTAATAAACTATCATCTAATCCAATTTACTCTACACAATTTACATTACTCCCAACCGGAGATTCATCTGTGCCCCAAGGTGTAATAGACATACTCTACCCCCAAAACAACAATAATAAAGTTTGAACAAAAATACTGAATTGAATTGTAAGTGTAAATAGACAATGCTACTATTCTACTGGTATGCATTTATCTGAATTCAAGAGTAATATTAAGTCTCTAAACTTAAAAAAATATATACAATTGATCTCAAATAGTACATTTATTAAGTACATAAATAATGAAGGTATACTGCAATAACGTTAGTGAATTAATTATTGATTTCAATTAAGGTAAGTAATAATTACTCATTTACAAACCTGAGGTTCTATACTTGACACAGAGCATTGTACCTAACAGCCTAGATCTGTTAGAGATGTCTCTAGAGATGTAGTTGTGATAGACCATGAAGTGGTTTGACATGACTTCCTACATGAATTATTGTATTATTCTTAATTCTCTGGGGAGCAGAGAGAAGTGGTCAGTCACAGAGAAAGGACAAAGGGGACCACAGAAAAGTACAGCTGTACTACTCAAGGTAAAACAAGCATTTTTGAACTAGTCACTGGTGGTGTGTTACCATTTCAATAAGCAGCTATAGGCCTGTTGCAAAATTCAATTTCTTTATTTTTATCGTATTTATTTTATTTTGTTGTCAATAAGTGATAGTTAATCAGTGTAACTCCATCCTTGGAACCATTATTTTCTACCTTGGGAGAAAGAATTAAAGATAGTTTTGTATCTTTTGCCGAGAAGAAAAGTTCGCAATGATTACATGGTAAAAAAGTCTGATCTTCCACAGAACTAGAATGCATGAACATTTGAGATAATACACAGCTACAGCTGGTAAATCTCTTTAGATAAAATCAAACAGCGTACACATCTAAAGAGATAAAAAAAGACACTGATGTCCATCATGATACATTTTCCACTTTTTTTTTGTCATTCATATTTGAGAAGTAAGGTGCAACCAGGACTGGGAACTCAAGCCAAAGCATCACCTGCACGCAGCTTGAAAAAACGTTCTGTGACAACATTTCCTTGCAGACACTCACAGCAAGTTGTCTTTGCAACAGCAAGTTCACGCTGTGAACTGTTGTGGCAGCTTTCATCCCTGCTGGGAATAGTTGCCACAGTGAGATGCCGAGCAGTGAAATGTTATACCGTGAGCTGTCCTGCAGCTAAATGATGTGATGCGTTTGCTGTGATTCGATTGAATTAATGCAGAATCACAGTCAGATCTTCTTCTTCCTGGGTTAGTGCACCAGTGCTTTTCCTGGGGTCTTGATTCTTTGCAATATTGGCCATAACACTGGAGACAACCATACCCTCGTGTTCTCTGTATGTTAAAATACAGAGCTCTTCTCAGCCAGTTCTTCCTGACACAAGCTGACTGAGCGTTCAAAATCGCTCCATAAAGTTTCTACCAACTTTACACCAGATGTAGATGGACCAGATTACTGCTTTTCCCTTTTACAGATGTGTTTCTGCCAAGCAAGCAAGCAGATTACGAGGTCAAGCTTTCATCATTGATTGCTCATAATGAAATGACAGATTTCAAATGTGCTGAAATCAATGAAAATCAAAACTATTGATAAACCTGAGATTGAGATGCCAACTTCTACCCAAATAGTTAATTACATACGTGGCTACATTCTCAATGAGAAGAATTTCAGTACTAGCATGAGCCTCTGTGTGGTTTTACAGATAAAACTGGGGTCTCTTGAAGGAACAGCACAATGCAAATGCAATTAACTCATCATAATTTGTTGAGACGTATATACTGTGTATATAAAGTATATACTGTGTACAGATATGAAAATTTTGCAATATATAGAAGAATGTGAAATGCAAACAAATACATTAAAAAATATGAATGAAATGGTAATATGAAAAATAACACAGTGCACACAGTACATTCACCACACATCAACTATCAGTAGGGAGGAGAACAGAGTGATGACCACAAAGTGTCAGGACCTTGGTTTTACATCTCATCCAAAGGACAGTGCCTTTTTTACAGTATAGTGTCCCCGTCACTATATTGGGGCTTTAGGACCCACACAAACCACATGAAGAGCAGTCCCTACAGGCCCCACTTACATCATGTCCAGCAGCAACCTTCGTTTTTTCCAGGAGGCTCTCACCTGCTTAGCTTCAGTGGGTTGTCAGTTGTGAGATGCGGGGTGATATGGTGATATTTTTATTGGTGACTGCAGTTTATACACCTTTACATTAAACATAATTTGCCATATAATATGCATCAGCTTTGATGCATAAATAATTGAACAGTTTGCAAAAGATGTTTCTATTTTTTCTACTCTGCAGAACTCATTATTTTCTTATGAAATGAGACGGGTTCTTGTATTGGATTAAGATTGCACAATCCCTCAAAATTATGTTTCATATTGACTTCATATTCATATGACTTTTACTTAGTGTATTAAGCAAAACAAAGTTTTTGTGTGTGTGAATAAAGAATAGAAATTTGAAAACACATTTCTGTGTCGGAGAATCGTCATGATCCAGCAGGTTGTAAGACTGCGGAATAAGCTATCCATCTACGTTGCTGAAGCTAATACCCTTGCTTCCTTCAGGAAATGACAGAAAGAGATTCTTGGAACAATTAGCTGCTATCAAAGGAGCCGAACGGACTCCTGTCGTTTATGGCTGTTCTTATGTGTCGCTCACAGTGTAATTGTGTTATTTCATCTTATCATCGATTTATTACTTTAATTGCACTGTCATCATTTTGCTTTTTTCATACCTTTTTGTATCTTTTTTTCCCTGTTCCAGTAAAAGCCAATAAAGTTCTTTTTTTTTTCATTTTATTAGCCATCGATATCCATCTCCACCTTCCTTTAATAAATTCTGTACTCCCCTGCCTTCAAGTTTCATTAATAATCTTGGTTACCTCTGTGCCCAGAGCCTTTATCTTCATACACATTTGCAATAGACAGACACGACAGCAAACCTATTGGGCACTGACTGCAGCTGGACAGCTGTCACCCCTTTTTCCTTCAGATTGTATTTATTTAGTTCCCTTTTCAATTTTTTTTTTATTCGTAAGTCTTATGTTCCACATTGGCCTCACATAATGCTGGCTTTTAAACCTCAATTTCAGTTCCATTTTTCCCTTACTTTGGGAGGCACTGAACTGCGCTCTGGGATATTAAGGAATCATAATTTACTTCACAGAGCCTTGATACATTTTTTTTATTTTTAAATAATACGCCACATGTTCTTCCCATGCACTTCAATGAAGCAAAAAGCTTTGGCTGATGTTTGATGAAAACTGCACCCATTTTGAGTAAAGACACTGAATCAACCTGAGAACCGAGACAGTGTCAAAAATATATTCAAAACCCCCCAAAAAATGCACACGAAACACAACACTTGAAAGCAAAGGGATTGCAATTTGCATAAATTATGCACCAGGGAGTTTCTTTAGCATCTGTATTGTCTACATGTGACAAGGAGGCATACTGTATACAGTGTAGTGAGAAAGTAAGTTAAAGTGTTAACATGTTTAGACATATTTGACCTTCACCTAATCCTCAACAAGTCCTAGTAGTAGATAAAACCAAGCTCATTTGACAAATAACACATAAAACTTCTCCTTTGTCGTTATTTATTTTAAAAAACAGTAACAAGTAACTGCACCCCTGTAAGTGATTCCATCTGTATAGAAAATCAAAAACTTTTTATTCACTTTGCTTTTAAGAATCCGTTTCCAGATCACCTGGCACTCATAAGGTACACACCTGAAGAAGGTTCCACGGCCAAAACGTTGTGTTTTCTTTCTTCTCTTTTCAGCATGGAATAAACCTATTACTTGTTCCTTTGCAGCCTATGCATGCTGACACAGCTACCCACCTGAACTCATAAGTTATCCACACATACACAAACATTTCACCTTCTAAACTAAAACGATAAAACTGGTTTCAAACGCAAACAAACTTTTAACTAGTCTGGCTTTCTAAGGATAAGAACAAAGTAATAGGTTTATTCCATGCTGAAAAGAGAAGAAAGAAAACACAAGGGTGTAAGAAATATAGAGCAGTCAGCAAAGATAATACTGTATAACCACGGGAAAACAAAAGCCAGGAGAGAGGAGGAGGCGGGAGCAGGGGAGAGGCAGAGTGGCCAATCAAGGGGTGTGAGGACGAGAGAGTTGAGGAGAGGTGTGAAATGAACAAATGAATAGAGAGAATTAGAAGAAAACAAGTCTGTTGTTGAGATAAGGGGGAAGGTGTGAACCAAGTTTCGGGATAAATTTAGTTTCTGATGTCTTTCTGCTATGGGAGTTAAGAAACCCTACTTTGAGAAGGCAGAGGGAGAGATCAGTGTGATCATGGCCGTCAGAGGTGAAATGAGAAACTATGAGCTTGGAGAAATCATTAATCTTCACAGCCCTAACATGTTCTCCGAAGCGGTCTCAGAGTCTCCTCCTTGTTTCCCCTATGTACTGTAGATGGCTGGGCATTTATTGCAAGAGATACAGTAAATAAGGTTGCTGGAGGTACAAGATGTCAGCTGAGTGTCTGGAATTGTCCTGTGGGGCCTCGAATGAGTGTGGTGTTAGATGTGTACTTGCAGGTGATACAGCGAGCTCTGGTGCAGGGGAAAGTGCCTGGTGTGGATGATTGCTGAGGGTGGTCAAGGCAGCTATGAGCAAGAATGTTATGCAGATTAGGTGGTTGGCAATATAAACTGTGTGAATCTGTGGTTGTGTAATAGACCTAAGTAGAGTGTCAGTTAATGGATGGTTAATACTTGTTCCTTTGCAGCCTACTCATGCTGACCCAGTTACCCACTTGAATTATCCCAGGGATAGCTTTGCTTGCTTTGTGGGTGCATACACAGAGAAAAGTAAATCCATTCAAGGACAGTCAAATCTAAATATTAACTCAAACTAAACACCTGTTTCCTTTGGTTTTTTTAAGTGAAATGAAACACCAATTTAGCCATGTACATTTAGTTAACTTACACATTTCTAATGAACACCTTGCTTTGTTGCTCAGCAGCAAAATCTTTTCTCTAACGCAACAGAAACTGTAGTGTCTGTCCCAAGGTTTCACATGCGCGGTTCAATATGTAAGAAGGTACCATAATGTGGGGGTAATATTTTCATTTAAAAAAAATAGATACATAGAATGATTAATGGAATTTTATTTTGTCAATAATATATTAATTGCTAAATTATTTATTTATTGGAGACAGGTTCATATCAAAATCCTGCTCATAATGTTTTTTATAATTTCTTTTTGCTTTGTAGTGTAACCTTTTAGGAGGAGGAGTTTCACCTAGAAAAGGCACTCCTTTGGAAAGGAAACCAAAACAATATAGGAGGAAGCATGTGGAGAAGTGTTTAATAGGAGCTACCTACAGCCATTTATTTTTTAATGCAATCAATGTATGTAGTTTTGTAATTAATGTTTTTTCCCCTTTGGTTTATTTGCATTTTTCACAGTGATTTTTGTGTTTGGACGAACAAAGGGGGATGAACACACCTCCTCACAATAAACACCTTTGCACTTCTGTGCAATTGTGGCTATGCCATCATTACTGCTGTTACTGGAGGACGAGACTGTGACATAAGCACTCAGTTGTGCTGTAACCCCTGCTCCCCAAGAAGGACATTTCTGCACGTCTTATGTCTGGAAAGCAACATGTGCGTGAAAAAAAAAAATGTCTGAAGCAATGTGCTCTTCACAGATGAGTGTAAAGTGGAGTTGTTTGGCCATAACGGAAACATGTTCTGTTTTGCAAAAAGCCAAACACTGCCTTGGACCTCAGAAAACCCTTGTACTAGTCATCAAGCACGGTTGGGGTGGGATTATGGTTTTGGCCTTCTTTGCTGTTTCAGGACCTGGAGTCCTCGCTAACATTATCATTATTTATGGTTAAACCATAAAATCTAAGTGAGGTGTACTTACTGTTTCACCACACTGTGCCATGGTACTAAACAACATGTGTGCATACTATAGTTGAGCGGTTATACAGTAATACAGTTTTGAATTCTGGAGGTGTATACCTGTTGGACTAGTGAGCATTTTCCACTCAGTATTGATAAGCTTTCCAGTCCCTGTTGATGAGCTACAACCCCATAATATAATGCTGCCTCTACTATGCTTGACTGTAAGGATAGTGGTGAGTGGGCGATGCACAATTTTGGACTTGTGCCAGACATACTGTAGCATTTTGCATTTAAGAAAAAAGTTCCAGTTTGGACTTGTCCGATCACGAAACCTTTTGCCACACATGTGGAGCATGACTTAAAATCTTTTTTTTTTTTTACCATAAGGACTTTCTTTCTGCCACTGTCATACAAGCCACCATTGGGATATTGTTAACTCTTGCACATTTTTCCCATCTCAGTCATTGAACTCTAGGTCTTTCAGAGTCACCAATGACCTCACAGTGGCATCCCTAACAAGTTTTCCCCATGTTTGGCTGCTCAGTATAGAAGGGCACCCTAGATCTAGGGAGTGTCTGGGTTCTATAATTAACCTTCCACTTCTTAATAAACAACTTCAGCATGCTCCCTTATACCCTTTTCTTGATATATGCTTTTCTACATCTTGATTCCCAAGTTCTCTGGTCTTCATGGTTGAAACTTTGTTTGAAATTCACTACCCAACAGTAGGACCTTACAGAAATGCAGCTGTAAAAATCATATAAACTATCATTATTGCCCAGAGACAGAGAGCATTTCACTGATTTTGAGACTTGTCTTCCTCTACTTTATTATTCCCATAACAAAGAGGGTCATTTTTATGGTCATTCACCCATGAAAGTGTTAATTCTGATTGACCGTTTAGGTTATGATTAAAATAATTCACTTTAAAAATGTGCATACTGTACATTTTGTGGAATTCAACAAAACAGGAGATTCTTGTAAAAAGATGTTTATTTTTTGTGAAAGCACATAATTAAATTAATAATGAATTCAGTTCATATACTTAAATTAATATTTATGCAGTTGTGATACAAACACGGTAGAATTACCTTTAATAAAGCCTTTGACTGCATCACATAGACTTCATGGGTCATGACTGAGTCTAAGCTTAGGAGACAAAAATAATCAATTCTGCAGTACCATGTATTTCTAGCTGAAAAATAAGTAAATTGTTTATCCGAGGGGATGAATACTTAGCACATATTTACCACACCCAGGTAAGACATACAATTTCTTATTTTCTTTGTTGCCAGAGCAGGAGACTCATTTGATTTTGATAGATAGATACTTTATTGATCCCGTGAGGGAAATTGGTAAGTATAATTCTGGTAAGTATACTGTATATAGTATGATTCATGACAGCATCCAAAATCACATCAACTTCTTTTGGTTAAGAACATATGGTTTGGATGTTGCAGGGGCATAAACTGAAAAAAGCTCATTTGCACATTAAATTACTGTATAGTTCTCAAATATGCCAGTGATATTAACCTCCACATGCCTGTATCAAACAGTTTAGAAAAAAAAGTAATGTCCATAAAATAATAAATAAATAATATTCAAATAATAAAAATAAACATAGATTGAAAGTTTTAAAATAATTTCTTATAGGACTGTTCCTATGCGTAGTTACTACTGGTTGTGTCTTCTAAAAGTAATTTTTAATGTTACAGTATGCCATGTAACCCTCTGACTCTCTGACTGTTACGAGTTCGGTAATAGGGACCGAACTAGTGAGTGAACCCACTTGCAGGAGCGAACAAAGCCAAGTCGTAAACCGAAAGTAAACCGTAATCGTAGGAACGAGCTGAGAGTCCAGGGGGAGCAAGGTATCCGAAAGGGAACGTGTACCGAAGCCGAAGAGTAATCCGAAGCCATAGTCCGTAGAGCAATCCGAGAATCCAGAGGTAGCCAGTTATCCAAGACATAGCGAAAGTACCAATCCAAGTCGAGATCCGAAAAGCCGAAGTCCAAAGGGAAAAACCGTAAGCCGAAATCCAAGACAAACACAGAATAGAAGAAGCGCAACCAGGAAGCTCGATAGGGAAAACCAATACTGAGCAACGAGGTAGGGAAGGACAGGTGTTTAAGTAGGATGAGACGGGGGTGTGGTGGTGAATGGGAAAACTGATAGGTGAACTGATGGATAGGGGCTACACCTACTTCTGCCTCCTCCGTTGCCGAGAGGCAGTGATCGTAACATTACCCCCCCCTCTACGGGCGGCTCCTGACGCCCTAACGGGACGATCCGGGAAGTTAAGGTGGAAGTCTTTGATGAGATTGGGGTCCAGAATATCCTTCTCCGAAACCCAAGAGCGCTCCTCCGGACCGTAGCCTTCCCAATCGACGAGATATTGTAGGGCTCCACGAGACCATCGGGAATCCAGGATTTTATTGACCGTGTAAGCAGGGAGTCCATCAATCACTCGAGGCGGTGGGGGTTTTTGTTGTGGTTTAGACAGGGTGGATCTGTGAAAGGGTTTAAGGAGGGAAACATGGAAGGTAGGATGGATCCGGAGGGTAGGAGGCAAGGCCAGTCTGTAAGTTACAGGGGTAATCTGGGCGAGGACACGAAAAGGACCAATGTACCTGGGAGCAAGCTTGCCAGAAGGTTGCTTAAGAGGAAGGTTACGAGTGGATAACCAAACAAACTGACCGCGTCGAAGTCTGGGTGGGATCCGGCGGCGCCGATCAGTTACCTTTTTCTGCTGAGCTGAGCTGCGAAGAAGGGTGGCTTTGGCCTTCCTCCAGAAGGTCTTCAGGTTAGAGATATAGTCCTGAACCGAAGGGACCTCTGTGTTGGGGTGGGAGTCAGGGATCAGAGGAGGCTGATAACCTAAGGCACACTTAAATGGAGACATGCCAGTAGAAGTAGTATACAATGAGTTGTGTGCATACTCAGCCCATGGGAGCAAGGACACCCAATTATCATGGGTAGAGGAGATATAAGTCCGTAAATAGGTCAGCAGCTCCTGATTTATGCGTTCTGTCTGACCGTTGGCCTGAGGGTGGTAAGCTGAGGTAAGTGAGACTGAGGCGCCCAGTGACTTACAGAAGGCCCTCCAAAACCGGGAGACAAACTGAGGGCCCCTATCTGAAACAATACCCTTAGGGATGCCATGCAATCGGAAGATATGTTGTACAAACAATTCTGCTAGTTCTCGAGCTGTAGGTAAAGATGGTAGGGGAATAAAATGAGCAGATTTAGAGAAACGGTCTACCACTACCATAATAGTTGTGTGTCCATGGCTGGGTGGAAGGTCAGTAACAAAATCTACTGAGAGGTGGGTCCAAGGACGATCCGGGATGGGTAAGGGTTGAAGTAGGCCCGCTGCCTTCATTCGGGAAGACTTCATTCGGGAACAGATAGCGCAGGCCTGGACATACACCTTGGTATCCTTAGCCATAGTTGGCCACCAGAAGTCTCTGGAGATGAAATCCAAGGTACGGTGGACTCCAGGGTGTCCAGCGAAGCGGGAGTCATGACCCCATTGTAAAACTGCCGATCGGCCGGGATGAGAGACAAATAACTTGTCCTGAGGACACTGAGGAGGTACCTTCTGCCCAACCAAGGCTCGTCGGACAATCACCTCAATGTCCCATCTTACCGCAGCCAGGAACTTACCAGATGGAATGATGGGTTCTGGGGTCAATTCGGCCTCAGGGGGGTCATGGATCCGCGAGAGGGCGTCTGCTTTGACGTTCTTAGAACCTGGAGTATAGGTGATCAAAAAACTAAACCTGGAAAAAAAAAGGGACCACCTAGCCTGGTGAGGACAAAGACGTTTGGCCGACTGCAGGTACTCCAGGTTTTTGTGATCTGTGTAAATCAAAAAAGGGTGATGAGCACCCTCTAACCAGTGCCTTCATTCCTCCAATGCCAGCTTAATGGCCAAGAGCTCACGGTTACCCACGTCATAGTTCATTTGGGCAGGGGATAACTTCTTGGAGAAGAAGGCGCAGGGGTGAAGAATCTGTTTATCTCCATGACGCTGAGAGAGAACAGCCCCCACACCGTGGCCAGAGGCGTCCACTTCGACTACAAAAGGCAAAGTTGGATCAGGGTGTTTTAGGATGGGGGCTGTTGTGAACAGGTGTTTCAGACGCTGAAATGCTTCTTCGGCTTGAGGGGTCCATTTGCCTTGTCTTGGTCCTTTACGGGTCAAGGAGGTTATGGGAGTGACCACGGAGCTGAAGTTTCGAATAAACTTCCTGTAAAAATTAGCAAAGCCGAGAAATCGTTGAATGTGTTTGAGGTTCTTGGGTGTGGGCCAATCAGTAATCGCCGAGACTTTACTCGAATCCATTTCCACACCCTCTGGAGAGATGACATAACCTAAAAAATGAATCCTTGAAGCATGGAAGGTACACTTCTCCAGTTTGACATACAGTTTATTCTTGATGAGCCGGGAGAGTACTTCTCTGACGTGGAGAACATGATCCTGGAAGGAATCAGAAAAAATTAGAATGTCATCTAGATAGACCAAGACAAATCTTTGTAGTAGATCACGAAAGATGTCATTAATAAAAGACTGAAACACCGCTGGGGCATTAACCAAACCAAAGGGCATGACCAAATATTCATAATGTCCATGGGTAGTCATAAAGGCCGTCTTCCACTCGTCCCCTTCCCGAATGCGGATTAGATTATAGGCCCCTCGTAAATCCAGTTTGGTGAAGACTTTGGCTCCATGCACCGACTCAAGTGTTGCTGGAATTAGAGGCAAAGGGTACCGATTCTTGATTGTGATCTCATTGAGACCACGATAGTCGATGCAGGGACGAAGCCCACCATCCTTCTTTTCCACGAAAAAAAAACTGGCACATGCTGGTGAAGTGGATGGACGTATAAGTCCAGCTTTCAGAGAATCCTGTATGTAGACTTTCAGGGCCTCAGACTCAGAACTGGAGAGCGGAAAAATACGACCTTTAGGAGGGATAGTACCTGGCAGAAGGTCAATGGCACAATCATAAGGTCGATGAGGTGGGAGGGTCAAGGCCTCCTGCTCATCAAAGGCTTCCTGTAGATCGGAATATTGAGGGGGTATGGTAGGAACCCCTGAAGGGGATGTCGCCGTGAGTGCAATTCGTACTGGTAGACGACAGCAGTCTTTAATACATCTGGGTCCCCAAGCTAAAATTTCTTTTCGGGACCAAGAAATGTTAGGGTCATGCTGTTGTAGCCAAGGAAAGCCCAACACCAGAGGATGTGTTGGGGTCTCAAGGAGATAAAACCAGATGTCTTCCACATGGGTGGCGCCAATCTGCAAACTTATAATTTCAGTTTGCCATCTAATGAGTCCTGGGGATACGGGGGAGCCGTCGATCGATTGAACACGAAGTGGTGTAGTCACCGGGGTCAAAGGTAACTTCCAAGTTTGAGCGATGGAGGCATCAATAAAGTTTCCTGCCGCCCCTGAGTCTATAAAAGCTAGAAGAGGTCTCCTTTCAGTACCCCAGAATAGTGTAGAACGAATAAAAAATCCAGAGGAAAACTGAGGGGATTGAGAAATCTCACTCACCTTAGGATCTTGAGAAGGGGGGCTGCGCCTCAAGGACGAGTATGAGGCAGGGCAGGCCGCTTTAAAGTGTCCCAATTTCCCACAGTACATGCAGCGACCCTCTCGTTGGCGCCTCTCTCGTTCTTCCGGGGTTAACTGGGTTCGGGCTACTTCCCTAGGTTGATCTGAGTCGAAAGATCTGATAGGAGAAAGCCGAGGAGCCTTTAATATTGAGGTCCGAGATCTTTCAGCACTCCTTTGACGAATTCTGATATCCAATTCCAATACTCGTGAAATTACTTCTTCCAAGGTACTGCCCAATTGCGGCATATTTACCAGACGATCCTTTATTTCTTCACTGAGTCCTTGACGGAAAAAAAAAATTAGGACCTCGTTGTTCCAGTGAGTCTCCGCTGCTGCTACTTGAAAATCTATAGCATAGTCTTGTACAGACCGGCAGCCCTGGCGGATGGAGGAGAGGCGGAAGGCAGTGTCTTGACCAACTACAGGATCACAAAAAACCCCCTTAAATTTTCCTAAAAAGAGATCATAATCCTGAATTTCAGGAGCCTCGTGATCAAGCAGAGCAGTAGCCCATTCCAAAGCGCGGCCGGTTAGCAGTGAAACTATGAAGGCGATCTTGTCCTGAGGAGAAAAAAAGGTTTCCGGATGGAGCCTGAAAACCAGCGCACACTGTGCTAAGAAGCCCCGACATTTCGTAGGGTTGCCGTCAAACCTGTCAGGTGGAGTTAGTGGAAGAGGCCGAGGGGCAGGTGTAGCAGCTGGCGGGGGTGGAGCCGAAGCGGCAGCTCCAGCGTTGCTTCCTAGATTGCCGATGGGCGGCATTGCAGACAGGTGCGCAGAGATCTGTTGGACAGAAGCCTGGAGCTGGAGTAAGGCTTGTCCGTGCTGATCCAAAGCCGTGTGAATCTCCTGTTGCTCCGCTGGGTCCATGTTAATGGCTCAGTATTCTGTTACGAGTTCGGTAATAGGGACCGAACTAGTGAGTGAACCCACTTGCAGGAGCGAACAAAGCCAAGTCGTAAACCGAAAGTAAACCGTAATCGTAGGAACGAGCCGAGAGTCCAGGGGGAGCAAGGTATCCGAAAGGGAACGTGTACCGAAGCCGAAGAGTAATCCGAAGCCGTTGTCCGTAGAGCAATCCGAGAATCCAGAGGTAGCCAGTTATCCAAGACAGAGCGAAAGTACCAATCCAAGTCGAGATCCGAAAAGCCGAAGTCCAAAGGGAAAAACCGTAAGCCGAAATCCAAGACAAACACAGAATAGAAGAAGCGCAACCAGGAAGCTCGATAGGGAAAACCAATACTGAGCAACGAGGTAGGGAAGGACAGGTGTTTAAGTAGGATGAGACGGGGGTGTGGTGGTGAATGGGAAAACTGATAGGTGAACTGATGGATAGGGGCTACACCTACTTCTGCCTCCTCCGTTGCCGAGAGGCAGTGATCGTAACACTGACTGTAGAATGTCACCAGTTTCCCTTGGCATAGCTGGGTCTACTGAGGCAACAAAGCTGGATGAGAGTAGCTCTGTATATGAGAGAGATGGAGAGAGAACAACTGTTAGGGAGAAAACAAAAGTTTTGAAAATATGGGTATCCTGTGGCTACACAGGCTCATCACAACAAAAGAATACAAGTTTGCAGTAGAATTTCTGGGAGAACTAATATTTTTATTTGGCAGGTGTTTTGTTAAGGAACTGTATCACTTAATCTGGAAACTTGAGGTGTAACAGATAAACCTGCTACCCAGCTTTTCTTGAGACAGATAAATGGGGCAATAAATGATATTGATTTGAAAATTGCATTTCTCTTTATATTTTGCCTTTGTTTTTTATGTGAGAAGACCCAGTGTTTTATAGAGTATTAAAAATATATTAATCAAAGTTTTAGTACTAATTACTGGGTTCCATCCATTCCCCAACCTCATACCCTCACCAATGGATTGGTCAGGGTTCTGTCAGGGTCAACACAATGGTATGGTGAGACAAACAAAATTGTGAAAGGAAAGAGATTGTCAGAGGCAAGTGAAGGGGCCGGATATACTTTCTTTGAGCTGGAGATTCACACACAATGTGTAATATACTGTAGTGAGAGTGCTGAAAATGATCTTTCATTCACAAGGTTCCACTATATCACAGATTCATCAGTCTCTATATTTTATCCTGTTGAAATTGTCTCCCTGTCAGCTCTGAGCAGGGAGATTTCATGAAATTGTTCTTTGCTCTGAAAGAGATGACTGAGCTGTGGTTTAATTCAGACTGCAGAGCAAAAAAGACTTCTTTGTTCAACGGTGAAAGCCAAATCTTATGAATCTATCAGCACTTGTGTTGTTGGCTTTGCAGTCTGGAGTGATTTTGTACAGTAAATGCACATGAATGTATTTTAGCAGATGAGAGCAATTGTTTTAACCTTGCATGCAGGTATCCAAAAGTATAAACATACCTGTACAGTACGCCATGATTCTGTGGGCATTGAATCTGACTTGACATTTTTTTCAGTTTTATTGTTTTTTTAAATGTTAAACCCATAATATGTTATTAATTTTATTGATGTTCTTGTCTCATACTGTACATATTTTACAATAAGAATGACACAAAATTATTTATGAGGCAGATGTAAGTACATACCTAGAAAAGAATAGCTTCTGGGTATACTTTGCTCGAATCAGTGAGACTTAGTCTTCTTAATATAAAACACAACTACATTATATTTTAAACCATTTCCCTGCTGACTAAATTACTCTAATCATTTCATTCATGAAATGATGCCAGTATTTGCTTTAAAGGTGAAAATGTTATATGTATGAATTCTTTCATCATAGTACTGTATTTTGTTTAACTTTTCACTTTTTAGTAATTCTCCGCTGTTTGCAGAAATTGAGTTAATTAATTACACATTTAATCAAGAATAGGATTTCATTGGTTCGTTGCATGAGCAGTCATGTAGGAAAGATGTTTTAAAAAGACACTAGGGATATGAATTCTGGAAGCTATGTAAGACAGCCACTAGCAATCACACCTGATTAAAAAATATAGAACACAGGAATAAAACGCTTGTGCGGATAATGACCTCTATTTTAATTCTGGCAGTTTTAGGCCACAGGTACAGAAACACCGTTTTCATTTTACTTCTAATAACTAATAACAGGATTGGTAAAATCTGCTTATGTTAATTTATATTCCCAACATTACACTCAGTATTTCTTGAGGAAAGTGCTTATGGCCTTTCACCTCTGTGCTGACAAAGTGGTTATAGATGTCAGCCAAATTGATTAACAACTGATAATTCTTAACTGAGGCTATGAAAAGAGAAGTCAATTGTTTGTTTCCACAGGAGACAATAAGTATTATACTTGGGAGTACTGTAAAAGGGTAAAATGCAGTATTTATAATTATTTATTAAAAATACAGTAAAAATTACCATGGAAGAGATAATTTGTATATGATTATAAATGATTAAAAAAATATTAACGGAATGAATTCCATAAACAATTTAATTAATATGTTAGATCATTCAAAAATTAAAAGTAATAACAAGCTCCACACATCATAAAAGCTAAATTTTTACAGCTTTTTAAATTCTTATTAGCTCTTTAAATCATTTATTGAAGCAGCAAAACCCATTAAATTATCAAACAGAATTTATTTTTAAACGTTTAATTTTTCATCTTCTATTCTGAAAAACCCACTTTGACAGATAACAGAAAAGAAACTCAGCTGTGAGCTTGGCCTGCTACATGTTGCAGATTTTGAAACTAACCTGGATGATGTAATCACTATCATAATAATAATCTTATTATGACTTCCATGACTGGAAATTTATGTGTCATGGGGTCCATTTTCTAATAGGCCTAATCATTTTATAATTGTTAAAAAAGACATTGAAAATTATTGAAAAAAGAATTTCATACTGTATTGTCATTACAATATGTGAAGGGAGATTAGAACACAGTTCAAGTATTAGGGTGTACAGTACTTTTACACCGAAACAAATCTCAAAATTTAGTCTTATAAAGGCGTTTAGATAATATCTAATGTTTTGGTTTAAAAATCTTAAGTGCAAAATATTACAACATTCCAATATTTGCTGAAAGTTACATTAGTAATATACTATTTATTTAATAAAATTAAACAAACCTAATATTATAGGTAAATAAAAAATATAGCATAAAATCAAATAAAGTCTGCAATGTAATGTGACCTCCCACTGTCCAAAAATGTTTAGATCTATGAAATTATGTTCCTCCTAAAGGTTTTACAAAAAGATGTTTTAAAGTCACCTGTATACCTCTAATAATTTCACAGAAGTTTAAACCAATATTTTGCTTTGTGAAAGCAAAATCACAAAATAAACAAGAGCTGGAGACTTGCAAACACTGCAATTAAAGAAAAAGGACTAAGAGATTATGGCATTGCTTAGGTTCCATAGGAGTAGAAGTAGTGAAATATAGAGACTTTTATTTATCTCAGCATTTCAAAGATGCCCGTGATATAGCTTACAAATAGCATGGTGCATCGACTGAACTCATTTTAATGTGTGTAAATGCCACATAATTTTGAAACAGTACCAGAGTGCAGAAGAGCTGTGTTAGAGAACAGGAGACTCTGGTGTGAAGCTGTATATCATAGATCAGGAGCTTTACAGTCATCCTAGAAACTATTTTCTCACTTAGGTGACACATGTATTAGAGATCTTATTAAGGCAGCAATGTATATCATCCAGCTTTTCATGTTCCCTATTTGTTGAATATGCTATTATGTGTTCTCTGCTTTATACATTGATGTTCCTTCATCTTGGAAGACTTTTTGCCATGATTGGTAGCACATTTTTAATTTTGTATAATGTGCATGCCTTCTGGTAAAAATCTCAAGGATGAATGTAGAAACTGACAACCACCTCTCCTGGATGTCTGGGCTCTTTTGTGATTCGTTCACATGCTTGTCTTGAGCACTGACTAGCAGAGCTCGATTCCTGATGCGACAGCAGCCTCCAAAAAGATTTCTCAAAGCTGAGTTCTCTGGAAGCGCATAACAAAAGGTGACAAATGGAAATGGAACTTTGCGGTCTCCAACTTTTAAACGGTGGATTTACACTATATATCTAGTGTAGAAATCTGTATTCCAGCTCTTTAATATCTCAGTTTCTCTCTTTCTCTTCTGACGCAACGCTTGTTCTGTTTTTCTCCATTCCTCTCTTCTTGTATAGATTAGAGTTGTAAACATACGGTATACCCATTTCCCATTTCCCCTCAACCAAATGAAAACTGACAGGGTGCTGAAAGAGAGAATGAGAGATGTGGAAACACCAATAGGAGAGGACACAATCAGGATGTCTGTGCAGGGGGTGGAAAGGCTGAAGTGAAGAACTCCTTGAAAGTTATTCACTCTCCAGTTCAGAGAAACGCGTAGCTCTGTAGTGTGCTTGAGGAGGTATGAAATGAATTTCATTTCCTTTTCATTTGCCTGGTGTCTGAGAGGCTTGTCGGGTGAGATATGTGTTCGACTATTATAGAGCTAATCCATCCATGACAGCGTTCAATTTTCTTGGGGAATTTGCTTGCGAATTGTCCCCCAGAATGCTTGGAAACAGTTGGAATTAAAGTACGCTGAAGCGAGCCAGAGCTGCACCACTACAGCTGTCTTTTAAAAGAGGTTCACTTGGAGTCAAAGTTAAATTAGAAAAGGCTGTTGGTTTCCTCTGTATTATTCATTAGTCCTCTAACCCAAAGAGCTGCATTTCCTCAAATGCTCATTTTCACAGCCCTCCAAGGGTCTCATGGAAGGCAAATCAAGCAGCCACACAAATATGAAAAGGGGAACAAAGCCGTAACCCGAAGAACTTCACTGCCAAAGACGTTACCCTGCGTGGCTCCACAAAATACAACAAGGACCTTTTTTTAGAACAAATGTAGGATGTGGTAAATGCATTAGGATATCTCAAATTACTAACAGCATGGTTTAGCAATGAAATATGTCGCTTGATTACAAGTTTTTAGGGCGGTGTGAATTAAGGGTGTGAATATGAATTAGCTTATCATCCAATCATGGCTACAATGTGACAGGAGATGGACTTCTCTTACAAAACCTTTGTACAAATACAAGTTTTTTAAAGAAGCTTTAAGACAGCTTCTTCTCCAGACGTATTGTAATTGGACAAATATCTGATTAATATTCAAACCCATAGTTTATTTAAACTGCTGCATTTAACATTCACCCTAAACTGGTCAGGTGTTCATCACTGATACACATCATGGTTCCATCAAAGTACCAAATCGAAGACTTTCATCAAAATCAAATACGCTCCTGTTTCTGGGTTAGAAAGAGATGAACACTGTTTCTACTGTAATTAGTATGGTCCGATTTTACATTAGCAACTGAATAAACATTTATAATTCAAAATTAATATAAAATTTCTTACAAAACTAATTTAAAAAGAAAAACTATTTGAGAAAGGAATTTTCCACAAATCATGTTAGACATTTCTAGAGACATCTAAAGAGCAAAAATTACAATATAGATTGGAAACAATGCCCATTGGAAATTGACTCTGGAGGGAAAGGATTCAAATGCAATCTATAACTCATTCATAAATGAATGAATTAATAATTATGATTATTGTAATATTTCAAACCACATTATATTCATATTCAGTTATGAATTATTTTCATATTTCATATTCGGATGCTGTAATCCAGACCTTTCAAGAACACAGTGAAACTTTCCATTGATCATGAATGTTATTTTACTTTTGTGTAACTAAACCATTGACGGTAAAATAAAGGTGTACATCAACATATATTTGGAATGCTAAAATACTTCACAATACAGGCAAAGTAGTTTATCAACTATAGTTACATAATGCTTGTAAAACGTATTTCAAAGCAGTAATATCACATAATTACAAGGTAATTAAATGTAAATACACTGTAATTAACCTGTATTTCTTTCTGTACTGACCTTTTTAAAGTTTAAAATGAAAACAGATTGGCCCAAGAGAGAAAGGGATTTCCCATATAGCATGAGCAAAAAGGCTCCACAGCAGAAACTGTTGTGTCTCTTTTCTTTTCTTTTCTTTTCTTTTCTTTTCAGCATTAAATAAACCTTGACCTGTTTCTTTGTAGCCTACACATGCTGATGCAGCTCCCTACTTGAACTTCTTTTGTTTACTAACTATACATGAATTTACTGTAGGCATATTTAGGAAGAGTAGTTGTCCTAACAGACAACCCTGTGGTACGCTGTTAACTGTATCACTCTGAGCTTTTAGAGCCAGTTCTAAATCCAAGCACACATTAACTTAAATGAAAACTATAGCAGTTGAGAATTTATCTTTTAATGGTATCTTTATCAAAAGCCTTCTGAAAATCTAAACAGACCATAGTATATGTGCCATATGTATCCATTACTTCTGTAATTTGTATCCCAACAACAAAATTGTACCTACTTTTTATCAATCCACACTTTCTCCTAAAATCCTTTTTCCATATAGATGATCCTCAAGTTTAATTCTAGTTATTGGCAGAGTGCTATTACAAATAATTCAAGTAGGGAGCTGTGTCAGCATGCGTAGGCTGCAAAGGAACAAGTAAAGGTTTATTCCATGCTGAAAACAGAAGAAAAGAAACACAACATTTAGACCGTGAAGCCTTCTTTGAAGAAGGCATTATTTGTTCCTGTTACAAATAATGGGTATCAGACTTCCTGCTCTTTAATTACATGGTTTGATTTTGGTACCCTTTTAATGAATGAATGAATGAATGATATATTAGCAATTTCCTAGTCAATGGGTATTACCCATACCTTGAGTTACTTTTCGAAGAGTAGAAGGGTTTCTTTTAATGGCTTATGAATAATATTTTTGTCCTTAAGTACAATCGGTACTGTACAGTACCATTAAGCTCTGGAGATTTGTCTTAGTTGTTTCTAGCTTTGTAACATTTATTCTTTGTCTATGATAATACTATTTAATATAGAACTTTTCTCAATCTGAGGCCTGTTGTTGATTCTTGCCTTGGTAAACACCTAAGTTAAGTTAAGCCATTTTCCTTATCTCATCTAGATGTTTCCCATTATTGTCTCATTATTGTCTCAGATACAGTACATTTTGTTTAATTCTGTATTGTACGAATCTGTATTGTTGTTGATATACTGAAATATAAGTTTTATTATTTTAGCCTGCACAATAATGTTAATTTCTACCTTTCTATTATTCTTTCTAATCCTGTCCCTTTTAAACCATTTCATAAAGTTTCTTTCCTTTTATATTTTTCTAATTGGTTTATTAGACCATTTGGGACACAGCTTGCTAACCTTTGATTTACTTACTCTTGGGAAATCAATTTGAGCTTCAAGCAGAATAAATTTAAGCTGTTGCCATCTATTCTCTATTGATTCCATACCTATCTTATCCTCTTCTGCTTCTCTCCAGCTTTGTCTCATTTCTTCATAGTTTTCTTTCCCAAAATGCCAGAACTCTGGTTTGAATCTACCTGTACAAAATGCACTATTGCCTCCTAACGTTTGAAGTCTCCAATGGAAAAAAAACAAAACCTTACTTCTTTTATACATGATATTAATTCCATTATAGAATGAAGAATTACAATTAATATGCAGATGAATTGGTGTTTATCATGTCTTTAGAATGTTGTTTTTCTACTGTAAATCTGACCACTGTAGTTTCTGGGACTCTTGATTCATTCATGTTGGGAAAATTCATATACCTGAATATTCTGTTGATGCATATTGTTGTTGCACTTACAGTACCACTCTTCACCATCTCTCTCCATTAGCCATTGTTTCTGTGATTACAATTACATTCTAACCACCTGCCCGTGCACTAGCTTCCAGCTAATCCATTTTGTTTCTCATTCTCCTAGCATTTAGATTTGAGCACTTAATTACCCGGTCCTTCGATGTTTTGTTTTTCCCTTGCGTTCTCCTTTTGGCTTTACTGCACTTCACGTGGAGTGATGATAAAACAGTTTTGACCACAGATTAAAAAGTTACGGTGCAATTAGTGCTCATAATCTCCACTGATTAAAAGTAGAAAAGTTTTACTTAACTTAATTCTTTTAAATTCTGCATTTACTTAATTTAACTTCCATATCTGCTACAGCTGGATTCACAGATAACGATATCTGACAAAGCTTTGCATTCAACAATCTCTGGCATGCAATTATATTTATTTGAATTTGACTACTTCTAGTGAATCCCCTTGAGAACAGCTGGGACAGATTCAACAGGAAAAGAAGCAAGACAATTCTTTTACAATCCAAGATGTGCTCACATCACTTCTAATATCTACACCCTTTCTCTTACTCTGTATTCACTGTCTGCTAGAAGGAGATTGTCAAGATCCAGCTTGGAGCATATCATATTGCAATTTCCCTCGTTTGGAGGTGTTTTTTTTTGGGCTCCAGTCAAGGGTTTTGATCTTTCTAATAGGGTTTCCAAAATGATGTTAACCTGGCACACATTGATCATTTTTCAAAATTTCAGTTTTCAGCTGCCTCACAATCATACCATATTACACTGGTTGTAGACATAAGGGACTTCATGGTAAAATTCTATCAAAGCAAGCAAGGGGGCATTCTTCAAAATGTCAGAATGCACATTAATGGATGTAAGTTTGCCTGTGTACATCATACAGTGTCTATGAAGTCCAAATATAGTGGGACAAAACAATACCTACCTGGCTATCTGAAAGTTTTAGAAGTAAAGAATATGTCTTAAAAATTATCACTATGTGCTTGAATATTGTACATTTAAATCCATTCTTATTGATTAAATGGGAGAGGTGACATTGCATAGTATGCCAAAGAACCAAAATTGCAGTTTTTCAAATCTATTGTTCAGATAGATGAGCAGCCACATGATTGAGAGTGATCACTGGAAAAGCAGATCTGGCTGTAGACCAAGAACAGAGAACATTAATCTAAGACAAGTCTTCCTTGCTCATATGTAGCTGCTGTCAGTGATTCTTTTTTAATAGGTTTTGTCATATTTGGAATAGCCAGGAGTTTAAACCTATGAGACAAAATGGACTCCCCCAATACCATAGGTAAAACTGGATGCATTTTTACCATCTTAAATGGGACAGAATCACACAGGCATTAATGTTTCCATGGAGATTAGGTATGATTGACATGCACTCTGCCCAGTCCTGAAGAAGTCACCCCTGAATGGTCAAATAAGGACTCTTCTGACACATGCAGCTACAGTATTTTCAGTTACTGATGTGTTTAACCTGATTTTATGTTGGCCATTGCTATATAAGCTAATCAGGTGCAGATTTTGAGGGAATCAGTTTTGATTTTTGTCTTTGAGGTCTCCCAACCCTATATATACAAACAAAAAACAAAATGGTTTCATTATAAATACAAACAAGGAAAACAAAAATAAAATATGAATGGACTTTATAGTGTAGCTAAAGCTTTATCACAAACTTATAATAGTAATATAGACTTAATGTAATCACATGAAGAATAAATACAATATAGCTTAGCACCAATTTACACACAAGCACAGCTTCACTGAACCACAATTCACAAAATAAAATTAAATGAATTAATCAAATTTTGAATATAGAATTAAACCTAATCACCTACCTGGTCTTCCTGGGCAAAGAAAAGAATCATCCTCACAATATCATTACAGTACTAAGACTGAAAACAGTAGACTTTAAAACAGAAAATGCTCATTTTTCTTTTACAATGTGCTGAAATTGTCTCATACAATACTTCTCTGCAAAATAATTTACAGTGCCTATGAATGAATGAGCCTTTCCTGCAAATAATGCTTGCTTTTTCTCTTTGTTTATAAATACTGTATATACATAAAAATCTTCAGGAAATATCATTCTAGTTTATGTAGAGTACATGGTATAATTTGGATGGTTTATAAAGTATGCAATCATATTTCTTTCAATACCTGCAGTTATTGTATTCTAACACTCAATCCCTTGAGAGAAATATGAGGAAAATTAGCTCTTTATAGTACACATTAAATTTCAATAATGTTCAATAATGTAACAGTAAGCATTTTCTTTACAGATTTTGGTCCTAAACTGCCGAGTTTATTTGGTTTGAGTGACACCCCGTCTCTCATTAATTTATTTAACTGCATGCTAGTGTCATTTGTTACTAAATCATATTTGGAGTACTGGTTTGTTAGACTGCCAAGGGAGATTGTACAATAATGTTTTTGAAGTGCACTGTAAGTGCACTGTGAGGTGGCAGTGAAACTTAGAAGACAGGCAAATTGATCCATGCTGATTTTGTTGGGCAACATGCCGTCTCCATGCATAGATTCTGACAGGAATGAAATAAACCCATTTTCACGCACATGTTGGGTATGATTCCATTAGGATACCACAGGGCCATCATAATTTAAGTGCCTTTTAATATTTTACAGATGCACAGGGCATGAAGCTTCAGCCCTCACCTCAGCAGAGCCATCATCACATCTAGAGTTTCCACATTTCATTCTTTTCCCATAAGGTGGATCAGTAAGACGACTAGACAATTACATCATGTGGTTGTCACAGTTGCCCTGAAATCATTTATTAATTTATTTTTAAAGGAGGCATGAATTTTGAAAGAGAATATCCAGCAAATAAAGCATAGCCTGAGGAGTTAAGAAAAACAATGAGGGAAGGAACGTTTGCAACAAAACAAAACTCGGAATCATCACTTTAATAGATAGAAAGCTTTCAGAACACTTGGCATTTGAGTGTGTGTCTGTGTGCGAAATCAAGATATACTGTATTTATTTGGAGATATTCATGTGCACATCATTCAGATTTAATTTATTAAGCATGCAACACCTTGCAGGTCTGGATTTTTAATTAACAATACATAATTATTGTTTAAATTAAATGTCTTCTAAACTCTATGTTTTTTGGTTTACAGTTTTATAATGAGAACTGTATGTACAGTAACTCACAAATCTGTCTGGCTAAACCATCCACTGCAGGTTAATACACTTCAGTTAAAGCCATGAATGATTTAATTACATGGGAAAACAATTGTGCCAGGCATCCACTAACAAACCTGAAGCAAAATAAATTCTGAATGTACTGCATCCAATCTCCTTCATAACCGGTTTGTTTGTAGATTCATATCATTCTCTTCCAGCTGTCTCCTTATTTCACTGCTTGTAAGTGAGGGAGATTGCGACAGTGCTGATCTTTGGCCAGCACTGTAATTTGCTCAGCCAGGAGACGTAATACCAAAGTATTAAGTACACCATTCCATTCTCATTTAGCTCGTATTGAAATTTGACCCGATTTTGACTTTAATTTCAGTGACGCACTTAGTGTGGATGCTGGTGCATAATAGTTGTTGTGCTCTTCAGTCATAGATAATGTGGGTCCCCTTATAATTTAAAAAAAAAATGTTGTTTTGGGTTTTTAGGCTTTTGGGGGAATTTCGAGTTTCCATGTAAAATGGTTTCTAAGCTCAACTTCTGAGAATTTCCATGATGCAGCAGTGTCCTCGCTGTCATGCAAATCCATCTTTCTTTCCAGCCTTTGTGTACTATTGATATTACAATCATTTGATAATTATGTCCATCCAGATATTGTATGTGTTAGTAATGATTGATTTAGTAATTACTGCCATTTTTCCTCACATTATTGCACAATGTGAGTATGACACTGTAAACAGAGCACAGGGCGGCAATGAGATAAAATGTAATAATCTACAGGAGAATTAAACTTTAAAGTACAGGCTGTGGGGTGTGACAATAACCTAAGACTATCTGTTAGTAATGCTCATCGATGTGCATGCTGGTAATGAGTGTGTGCATTAGGTCTGTGAGTGAGTGTTGTTTTTCTTTTCTTTCTTTTGTATGTTTCTATAATACAGTATGTACTGTATCTGTACTTAGAAATGTTTATATAGAGGGACATTTTCATTCTTTTCTTGATTGTTTGATTCACCATAAGCCTCTGATGGCAGGGTCCAAAGTAGGTCCCTGTTGATTCTGCTAAATTGATGCAAAGATACTGAATTAATATAATTGTTAATGTAGTTGTTCTTATAGAAAAAATGTGTGGGAGAATTTGGGAAAGCGGTAGATTGCAGAGACATTATACTGTCATCTAGAATGAATAAGTCAGTAGTTGTTTTTTATTGAATAGTGAAGGTTATTTGGGAATGCTTAGCAATTGATGGGATTGTAGCATCTGTTTTGCCCCTTGCAGTTCACTAGAGAAGTGATGATTTCAAATGTGCCGCCTGTCTTGAAAAATGACAAATTGATCATTGAGTTGAAACGTCCTGGAGTAATCATGTCCGACATCAAAATGATAAAAAATGATCAAGGGTAAATCTCCTGATCTTAAAGGTGTTGTATCTTTTAGAAGTCAAAATGAAGGACTAAATAATCCTTTATGCTTTTTGGTGGATGGATGCAATTTTTTTTATTACAAAAGCTAAAAGCTTATGAAATGTCTTGTGTATGGCGGAGATAGACACCTTTTCTAAGAGCTATAAGAGATAAGGAGACAGGGAGGAGCTCGAGGTTAAGGCCAGTCCTGAGGCAAATGTACTTTAGGAGCAGGACCTTCAGGCTCTGTTGTGAACAGCAGGATGAGTGATTTTAGAGCAAAACTTATGGTTCATGTGGAGCAAATTGAGTAATGTTGAGAGACTATAGTACAAAAATCAGAGGATAAAAGTGGAGAAAAAATAAGGACTGAGGAGAGTTTTTGGAAGTGATCCAGTGCAATCAGAAACCCCTGAGAGGTAAAATATTTATTCTGTGCAGCCACTGACTACAGACAGTAATATTTTAGAAAATGGTGTTCATTCTCAGGTTGCTGAGAATAGCATTGTGGCCACTGTAGAAAGGAAGAATAGAGGAGAGGAGGGTGTATTTCAGCTGTCTAAGAGGAAGAACAAACTCTAGTAGATCTGCAAAATATAGTTTTATCTCTGACACAGTTGAAGAAAATGGTGACCAATGGCTCAGTGTCTCAAACTGTGCAGATTTGCATGGCAGAAAGCATTGTGGAGGACAGTGCAGACAGTGAAAGTAATGCAGTTACACTAATCTGTCCATGAGGTTTGAGCTGTCTTCTGGTGAACTCCTTTGAAGAGGTTATGGTGCTCGGGGTATTCTAAACTTTCTGGACTGTGTTGAAGATTGATTGGATTAATTATTTGGCAATATTTTTCTTAGTCATGGTACACATTTTCACTCAAGGATTGCTACCCTCTTTTCACCTGGTTTTAAGTGATAATTGTGTTTCTGTGGAGGTTGTAACTGGGAGACTACAGTACTTAAAGTTCAAGCCAATTTAGGTACAAAAATGTCACATTTTATAATGTACGTTCTATGCTTCCAATGATGGAGACGTACCAGAAACTTAAAACAAAGCATTGTTTTCCTCTATAATTGAAGGTGTTCCCAGTGCAAACAAATTATATGAGTGTTATTATATTGTAGCTTACCCTGTATTAGCACTTATTTTTTCATTCTTAATAGAGCACATTTTTTTTACTTTGATTTTTTTATTTTTCGCTCACATCCCACTCAACCAACTCATTCACCTGCATTGTCTATTTACAATTTGTACGATTCTCTTTCTTCTAATTTCTTTCTTATTCTTTTCTGCAAGACATGCAAGAACTGAGACTGTGATAATTTTGGGAACCATGTTTTGGTATTTAACGTTTATTTTGCAGCAAAACACTGCCCCTCATACACGTATTATTCTTCTGAAGGGAACCACACCCCATGCTGCACTTTTGCATAAACGTGTTAGCTCTTTGTTTTCCAAACAATGTCTTGACACAGGTTGAGTGAAGTAGATCAGAGTTTAAGACATGGAAGTGGATGCCTACATTGACTCTCCCACTGCACAGCCCATGAAAGGGAAAAGGGAAATCTGGTCCGAGAATGCAGAAAAAGTGGTTAAAAAAATGTCATGTGAATAGTTAAAATATACAGCTTTTGTTCTATTACATCGGGGGGGGGGGTTAATTGTACTGTGGATGAGCAATTTGACAGGAACAGCCCATTACCTAATCCTAAATCAGCTAGAGAGCTGGTATCGATTTTGTCCATTTACGATTTAGTAGATTTCATATTGACTCCAGACAATTTAATTCAGCCAAAAATCCTGGAAGGATCTCCTTAGCTAGGCTTGATAAATTCTATGTCTTTGGTTATTCACTTGAACTTGTTTCCTCAGGCAGCTATTCACCTTTCACGATGTTCTAATCTTAGTCATTGTTTATATGTGCATTTCCCCTTTAGAGATTCATTCCTCTAATTTGCAGCTTAATAGCTGATTATTGCAGGATTCTCATTTTTGAATATGTTTTCATTTCTTTAGGGATAAGTGGTGAAGTCAAAAGTGCGATTTGCCTCTCTTATACAATGGAGGAATGTAAGTTAAATTCAAATCAGATTGTTCTCTCAACAGCATACTAAAAATATTAGTCAGAAGCTCGAGGCTCTTGTTTCTGAGATCTACAGACCCTTAGAGTCCTATTACAGCAACACACTGCTGGAAGACCTCAAAGTTAATAAAAACAGAGACAAGCAGATTTGTTGAACATACAGGTGCAAGAGGTACTGGTTTGTATATGAACCTGAACCTATCTAAAAAGGAGGCTCAAACGCAGTACTTTTTTGTTCTTGAAGAAAGACTGCACAGAGTAACCTGATGGACTGATGTCTAAGGTCTAAGGTACAGCTGCTGTTGAAACTTGGTAGGTCTAGGAGGTCACTGTGGAATTTACTCTCACTTGCTCACAGTGGAGGCCTGGCTGTTCCTTGGGCATCCGCCATAGGGTCCTGGAGAGGAGAAGCAGCAGTCTGAAGAACAGCTGAAACTGGAGGAACTGTGTAAGGCAGTAGATGGATCGAATGTTGGAAAAGCTCTAGGCATTCACGAGCTCAGATTGAAGGCAATTTTCTGGCTGTCTTCAGGATGTGCTTAAGGTACAGGACCTTATCCTTCCACCTAGTGTCAGGAAACCAATTGGTAGAATAGGAGGATCCTTATGCAGAACCGTGAATCCAGCAGAATGCGGAGTAGTATAGGGACAATCCAAAAGACGTAATCCAGGGGCTTGTTCAATAAGGGAGGAAATTAGTTTGGTAACAAGGGAAGTCCAAAAGACAATCCAAAAACGAAATCCGAAAGGCGTGGTCAAAAAGGCAGGAGTAAACATTTGGTACCAGGAGATCAGTCCAAAAGGCTTAGAAACACGCACAAGAGAATTCTACTGGAGGATTCTCAATAGTGAGCAAGGGTTGGTGTGTGAGGGAACTTTAAATACTGAAGGTAAAGGGATGTGGTTGGATAATTGGTCCTGGAGTAAGAATTTGTGGAATCTGGTGCATGTGGGAATGTGACGTTCAATTAAGAATGGAATTGTGAAACAGTGGGTTTGGGAATGCAACGGTGTTTGCGAGGGAGAGTGCGGGGGGTGACAGGAATGGAACAATGTTTGCAAGGGAGAATGTGGGACGTGACACCTAGGATATGGATGTAGCATCGCCACAATTTACAATTCACATGATCATATAAAAAGTTTTCTAATTGTTTCACAAAGTCTTGCACATGCAAGTGATCTCCAATATCATCTGAAACCAACCATTAAAAGTGTTTTAACAGCAGTCAGACTATTTTAAAAAACAATTTGTAGAGCCAGTGTTGACTTCAGAAGTAACAACACATAAAATCCTACCATTTGCTTTCATCAACTGTTAGCCACAATATCAAAACACATCAACTTCATGACAAACTATACATCATAAAAAAAACAAGAAAATAGCGCATTTGTTTTTCTTTCCCAAACTGGCAATGCGACACAATTTTTATAAGACTTTTTTCCTGATGAAGCCTAAAAAGATGCTCTGCGTTCAAAGACTACAAACTGCTAACTTGCCATTTATTCAGTATAAATGTAATATCACAAAAACAGCAAATTGTCAAAACACAAAATAAAAAAAACAACACTATGAAGCTGCAAACAAATATTCAATTAACGGGATAAATCCAAATTCTAAACAGAAAAGAAGGACAAATGAATGGGATCTGATGCAATAGGTGTTAGAAGCGCCGAGTGAATTTTGGTGTTCTGATTGGTGAAACTTGCTGTCACACAGTGAAATCTGACCATTTAGAAATTTCGGGGAGGTTTATAGACTGAATGAGTTTTATTTATTTACTTTTGTCTGTCTGCCTGTCAATCAAGTTAAAATCAAATTATCTTTATATCTTAAAAGGTTATTTCCACAGCCTACATAATAATAATAAAAATAACAACAACAACAACAATAATAATAATAATAATAATAATAATAATAATAATAATAATAATAATAATAATAATAATAATAATAATAATATACATTTTATTATTCTAATGTTTTTCCTAATTTTATGTTTGGAAGACTAAAAAGGCCATGTTTGTACCTGGCTTTATAAAACCTCAGATTGTGTTGTATTTGTTCTATTGGTCAATGAATTGTGTCTGCTGTTCTTCCTGTGGATATTTTTAGCTTGTGAGTAAGACATACTGTATAAAAAAATATGATGTTTCATTCTAGATGCCCAAGGGGTTACCTAGAATTGAAGCCCTTAACTACGCCTGTGCTGTTTATGCTTTCCTAGATAATGCAAGATTTTTAAGGGGAATGGTCTTTGGAGGACACAGTTTGGCAAAGGCTAAACTGCCGTTGTGCTGTGTTGACTTTGTTGCCAAAAAAGGTCATATGTAACATCTGCTCTGCATCTGCTCAGATTATAAGATTCTCTCCAAAGCTTTGGCAAATCGACTGAGATCTGTAATTAGGTTTATTGTGCAGAGAGAACAAACATACTGTGTGCCTGACATGTCCGTATTTGACAGTACTTTTAATACGGGTCATTTTAGCAGCTTCCAAGTTATTTTGGTTTTGATGCAGAGTTTATATCAATTGACATTTGATCAAATAGACCACAGTCATCTTTTTAATGTTTGTAGGGTATTTGGCTTTGGTCCCAGTTTTCTTGGGGAAATTCAATTACTTTACAACAATGTTTTTAGTCTACTGAAGCTGAACAGTACACTTAGTGCTCCTTTTCCAAAGCAGAACAGAATTCGGCAAGGTCACCCACTTTCTAGAATGTTATACTCTTTGTCCGTTGAGCACCTGATAAATAAATTGCGTATTTTGCTAAATGGCCTGTCTATTCCAAATGTCCTTACAAGACTAGCCAAGGTGGAAGCTTATGCAGATGGTATATCAGTGGTGATATTCATGTTCTGATTAAGTGTCAAGTCTTTTTGAGGGGGTATCTTCTGCAAAAGTAAATTAGTATAAAAGCAATATCTTTTTAATTGGAAAATGGGACGACAGAACATTTCCTAACCTACCTGAAGGTTTTCAATTGGATAAATGGGTTTTTAGATACCTGGGAGTGCTTTTACAATAAGATGAAGTGTCTTGGAAAAACTCTGGTGGGGGGATTTTTGAACAGGATCAAAGAGGACTGCAGAGCTGGCAAAAGCTACTCACCAAAATGTCTTTTAGATGACAGGTCTTGGTTATTTTTGGCCACTCTGATATTGTGTGTTGATTACCAATGATTCTTCTGAAAAACAAAGATTTGCTGTTTTTTTGTTTTTGGAATGGGTCATACCGGATTAAAGAAAAGGAAGGACGACTTAATAACTTAAGTTTTGCAGAGGCTCCTCAAACAATAAGAACCCCTTTCCTGGAGGTATATGGCTCTTTGTTTTGTTCAGAAATCTACAATGAGACAGGACTGATAAAAACATAAAATCTGAATTTGTCTATTGTGTCTGTTTTCTTAGAACTACTTTTGGTGTATAAACCTGTTCTTCCTTGCTGAAATTTAAGGTGTGATATGTTCGGAAGAATTGTATTGTCCAAAGGAGTTTTAAATTAATTCACCTCATAGACATGAATTAGAGAGGTCAAAAGCAGGTCAAAGCAGCCATGGTGCTGGATAGTGACACTCCTGGGAAACCTTTGCTATTTTAACATAGGTAGTTTCTACAATTCAGTGGTACAGGGAAAAAGGATCTCTACAGACTTTATATAAAGGTACAGTAAGTCAGTCCTTTTTCGGACCATAAAGGCCCATGGGGGGCCAACACTGGAGGTTGAGGTGATGTGGTCAGCATCACACTCCGGCCGGCCTATCGCCCCCAGAAGGATTAACCCCTGGTACACATTTGCAAAACAGGCTGAGTGGACCTGGGAGGAATAAGAGCAAGCTACATCGCTTGCCCCTACTTGGAACTGAACCCAGGACTTTCCAGTCAGCAGCCAGACGCCCATGCCATCTGAGCTACCACGGTTCCCTTTGTAGAAAGACTAAATATTAGAAAGAATTGAGGATTTGTCTGACACACACTGGCAAGAACATAGAGGCACTGGATTCTCTGTAACACCAGCGTGGAGAATTCTCTATGGACCACCACTGCAAAAGAGAGTGGGTGATCTACAGTGAAAAGAGTTGCGTACTATCCTGGCAGCTACTGTAACTTTTTCCTAGGTAGCATTCAGCCTGGTTTGACAGATGCATGTCTGCTCTGTCAGGGTAGAGAGACCATCTTTCATTGCTTCTTCTAGTGTCTGAGATTCCAGGCTCTCTTCTCTACTCTGAATGACCTTTTCTCTGGGTCAGGCGTTTTGTTTAATGATATCTTGTTTATCTTTGGGGTAAAATATTATAAGAGCAAAACAGAAAGAATGAAAATGGCAAATTTCTTCTTGGGTCAGGCCAAGTTGGTTATACTGTAGTTGGTCATAGTCTAGTTGTAACATTCTTAAAAGTGTTGATTTGTAAGTTGGATACTTTTCAAAGATCATGTTCTGATACCTTTGGTAATTACATTTTGGTTACATTTTTCTGTTTGTACATATGTATCTGACATAGTAATTGTGGAATTAAATGTAATTATTGCCAAATGTATTATTGTTCAACATAATTGGTTAATAACTGTTATTTTCAAATCTTATCTATGTATCCCTCCATGCTATACTGTATTTTGCATATCAGGGATGAGAATTTAAATAAACTATTTTGTAGAACTCTCTCTGGATCTAATAGAACAAAATTAAGTAACATGTTGTTTCAATTAGGTTGTACAGCATAAGAAAAAATTCTTCCAGTCACCTTCTCCAGTTTTATCTCAGTTTTCAGTAGGTAGTAAGTACTTTATTACTACTAAATTAGCTTTTAACACTGTTTTGTTTAAAGGTGTCAGAGGAATGAATGAAAATAATGAACAGCATGCATGGTTTATTTTTATTGCTTTTATAATAAGTATTCATTGCTTGTGCCAGTAATATTACTGTCATGACAGCAGTATGGAATGGATACCAGTTAGGATCATATGTAGGACACTGCTGTTGTACCCTTGAGCTAAGTACTTCACTCCCATTACTTCAGTAATATGGCCAGCTGTATAACTGTTGCTTTGGATAAATATCTTAGCCAAATAATGAGGGTATTGTCAATGAGTACGTACGCCTTAATTTCACATTGAGCAGCAGGAAGAAGGAAGAAAAACACCACATTCCATCGGTGGAGCTTTCTTGAGGAGTTTTTGTTCCTTTGTACTGTAACTTGCAAGCTACAGTACAACTCCCTACTCATTAGTCTTCATAATATTAACAAGGCAGGCAAACAACAAGAAGATTTCTTTGTGTTTTCAAATAGTGCTGCCCTGGCTATAGGGTTCAACCTGATGATGATGAAGATAAGTGCCCTCTGTGGGTTGAGCTGCATGGAAACTACAGACACACGCTTTTTTACAGACATTCTTAGCACTTGGCTAGGGCAGATAACTTAATACAGTAGTTCCAGGCACTATTGCATTGCCTTCAGTTTGCTACCTCCAGTATTAAAAGAATTCAGACCACACTTTTTGTCTTGATCTTCTCATCTTGTTTTTGCTATTAGCCATTTAAGAGCTGTGGTTGCTTCTGCTCCTGTGTCTTAGCTAAGCACAATATTTTAACTTTGAGTAAGACAGCAGGCATAACTCCTGTAGCAGACGCGGAATTTCACCTTATATCCCAACAGCAGAGTATGCTTGGTGAGGTGTAACTAAAGGGGTTAACAGGGGCATGTGTTGGATATTCTTCTTCTTTTGCCTCTAAATTAATTTCTTATACAGACGTTTTCAGTAGAGATTTCCTGCACACCACTTGCAATTCATTACGTGTCCTAGACAACTCTGCTATGAAACTCTACCTGCAGCATTCACTGAAAAACATCAGTGTCATACAGTATTTATGTTGCATCATACAAAAAACTCACACTATGAATAAATGTTTATATTATACTCTATAATTAATCTTATCAATACTCTTAATGAATATTTATTGTTTAATGTTGTACAGTACATTAAAGCATCTGTATTTCTGTAGCAAAAGTCACATTTTATGCATACATTTCAATGAGTATCATATTATTTTCCTGTGATTTTTTCTGAAAAATTTATTGACAAATCCCTTGCCAAAATCATAGGCCTAATTATAGAATATATCAGAAATGTAAATAGGAATTGCTCTTGACTGCTTGGACATGACTGTATTCCACCCGATTATACCAGATTTCATGAACATGTAGTCTGTTCATTTCTGTAGCTATAGAAGGTGGCCTCTGCTGTATAGACTGTAAACATACTGTGCTTAAAGCAACATTTCTATTTTGGTCAACACACATGTCATAATAAAGAATAGCATGCTTCACCTCTGAATCTAACGCATGCAGGTACTTGAAAACACAGGTGCTGATCTCATAGCATTCAAAAGTCCCTTCTGCCTCATGTCACATGAAACATTAAATCATTCAAATATTTAATTAACTGTGAAGTTTTAACTGTTAAAATGATAAGAATAATATCATCTGCTTGCATTGCTCCAGGTTATGGTTAAAATCAGCTCCAGATCAAAAGTGACAGCCCTTAATGATGACATGTTTTGTGCCTTTTCATTCCATCTTTTCCTTATCTGCTATTACTCCAGATTTTCTCATCAGATGAGCATCATGTATCTAATTAAGGAAAAGTGATGGAAAGAACTCAAGCATTTTAGCATTGGCTCCTTTAAGTAGTGATCCTAATTCAGTCGGCGCACATAAAGCTGAGCCTCCCCAGCCTCCCCAGCCTCCATCCAGTCTCCATTGGGCTGCCTGTGCTCCACAGCTTCGGCAGTTGGATGTTATAAATACAACGCACTAATGGTAACTTTATGATGTAGCCAGTGTGAGACGACGACCCACAAGGGGCCACTTTCCTGCAGTTTCTCCCTCTCTTTTGCACTCCTTTCTCTCCAGCTCTAGATTTACAGTCTCCCTTCAAAAGGACGGGCGGTAAATTTTCCCGCTCATTGAATAATTCATCAACGGCCCTATGACACATAAATAATAGATGGGCCTCTGGTTTAAGAGATAAAAGCTGAGAAAGTGTCAGGCTAATTGACCATGATGGAAGTGTAATAGTGAAATATTTGATTGCAGTGCGTGAGCAAGGGAACGTGTGTGAGTGCGTGTTTGGGCGGGAGTGTGTGTGCGTGCTTCTGTACAGTCGGTTGTGTGTCTTTGCTTCGCATGAGATTTCCAAACTGTTGTTTTACACTCAGATTTCTCCCGGCTGCTCCTGTAGTTCATTCTGTAATATTAGTCCTCAGAGACCCAAAAGAAAGAAAGCAAGGAAAAGAAGACTCGTTGGGAAATTGGGTTTTCTTTCCATTTGCTTTATTTCCTAGGCTGCTGAATGTTAGGCTATCTATCTCTGATATTCAGGAGAAAAAAAAAAGACAACAGTCTAGGATGAGAAGAGGACATTTGGCCAGTGACAAGTCATTTAACTCCTAAATGATCCTAGCAAAATATCAATCTGTCTCCAGAATTGCGACTTCATATCTCAGAATTGCGACTTAAAAACTCAGAATTCACAATTATAAAAACTGAAAGTTATATTTCTTACATATTTCCATTGTATGTCTTGCCTTTTGAGTCTTTAAATTTCTAATAGAATTGAAGTAAAAAAGGAATTGGACTTTAAAAGCGTTAATTTAGGGAGCAGTATTAGACCATTTACTTTTGTGGACGAAGTATTTTGCCAACATAATTAACAGATTAATAATAAGAACATATCCTTTATCCAAATTGGATCTAAATATAAACATATAAAATATAAAAATCTTTAAATTTAACATTTACCTTTAAATGTTTAACAATAACATTTTGGAAATCTATCCAAAACAATTTTGGTACAATTCCTTTTTTTACTTAAAAAAGAAAGTCTTCTTTAGCTCAGCTGGCAAGACCTGGGTTCGAGCCAATGCAGTGAGGCACGAACTAGGGTGGGAGCGGTGAGGGCACAAGCCCTAGAACCCGAATCCATTACAATATCAAGAGGACAGACAATGAAATGTTTGCATTTCAAAGTCGCAAATGTGAGATATAAAGTCGTAATTCTGTGTTTTTAAGTCGGAATTCTGAGATAAAAAGTTGAATTTGCGAGATACCATAGCGCATTTTTTTTACTCCCTGGCGGAAACGGGCTTCCATAAAAAACCACGTTGTTTTATTTACGTAAATTGCGTGTATGCCTTTAAGACGGCCAATCGCCAATGTTCATTAATGTAAATTCTAGAAGTTTTAGTTTTCAAAATTAGAGTGCAACGGTTTCTGGCGTGCTTGTGTAGGTGCGTTTAGTTTACTTGAGCTTTGAGGATTCGTTTTGGTATTGTGGGGAGACTCCTTTTTTTGTTTGTTAACGAAACCAATGTGAATGTGAATAAAACGTTTCATTTTTAAACCTGGCGAAGTTTATTGTGGAGTCTACATGGGCATAGTCAGCCATAAGCTCACCTTTCTTACGGTGGAATTCAGATACTACAAGAATCATGCCTTTTTACTAAAGTATGTCCTTAAGTATTGTTACAAATGGGCGATTACAAAATGAATTTGACTGAGCAGTTTAGCCAATTAGTGCAATAATTATTTATAACCCCCAACTCATAAGTATTTTCTAGTAATATACCCGAGTGGCTGACATACTGTAATAAGGGGCACATGAATTCTTTGTTACCTGGCACAGCGTTGGAGAGAGGAGTAATAATCCAGGCATACTTGGTTAAAAAAACATTTATTTCAATGACAAGACACATACTACAATACTCACAACAAAACATACAACACAAGTTATTTTATGTACAGTATTTATAAACAAGGCGTTTCAGAGGCCTAACATTCTGGTCATCCAGAAAACCCCAGACTGCTACTACGAATGCCTACAGAGGACACATAAGAGATGCCTTCTAACTACAGTAAATACAAAGCAACTTGCAGTTAAATCTCTCTCTCTGCATCCTGGATGCCACAAAATAAATGGGAGCCTATATCCCTATCAATAAAAATGCACTTGAAGCAGGAAAGATGTTTCTAACTGAAGTATCTATACCCAGGAAACCCAGGTTCCCTAAAAAACACAGAATAACAAACTCTCTAACAAAGTTCAAATACTTTGGTCCAGTAAGGTTTGGTTTAGATGATCATGAAGCAGGGGCTCTCACCTGGTGCAAGCTTCAAGTCCAGACTCCTCTCTTTTCTGCTTCTTTTTTTCTTTATTCTTCTCTGTGCTCTTAATGTGATCTTATATTGTGTGTGTCTGTACTGCTCTTTGACAATAATTAATCCACAACTTATCTAATGTACAGTAGGTATGCTTAGGTAAACTTTACAATTGTTTCTTCTCAAGGGACCCCCAGACCTCAGCAAACATCCTTTCTGCTTTGAAGTTAGAGGTGTTTACTCCTCCAGGTGTCACAAACTTTATCCAAAATCTAAGAGACACTTCTCAGTCACCTAAAGCTGGAACACTATTTTGTCCATCCATCCATTTTCTAACCACTTCTACCAATTCAGGGTCACAGGGAAGTGAGAGCCTATCCCAGCAAGCAATGATGACAAGGCAGATTACACCTTGGGCTGGACACCAGTCCATTGCAAGGTGGACAGACACATGCACTCACACCAGGACCAGTTTTCCCAGATGCCAATTAGCCTAATGTACCAGTATGTTTTTGGACTGTGGGAAGAAACCAGAGCTCCCAGAAGAAACCCCTGTAAACACAGGGAAAACATCAACTTCACACAGATAGTAGCAGGACCACAAGGTCTGGATTTGAACCTGGGGCCTCAGACCTGCAAGGCAGCAATGTTAGCCACTACACCACGGTGCTGCCCTTGTGCTTATTTTAAGACATTTAATTCCAGGTATTTGTGTTAAGCATTCAATCTTGATATTTGATTTACAAGTAGCTGTATTGTATACCGTACATATTGCAATGTTTTAGAAAAGCTAACCAATTTCAATATGAGCATTAGACTAGAATCTGATTTATTCTCCACTGCATGCTTTGATTCTGATTCACCATCGGAAAAGAAGACAGATTAAGATTCTGTTTTTTACAGGCTTCTGATAAGAACACTTGAAAAACTTCACATGGTATGGCTCATCTGATACATTCAATTTGAATTCACCTCCGTAAGTGATCAATAGCCTTCATAATGTTTCCATTTGTACCTTATACAGTATACAAACATACACTGTAAATTAGGTTACGCATTGATTGCAGAAATGTAAATCCATTCAATTTGTAAAGCAAAAAATTAGCCACATTATTTGGCTACGTACAGGTACTGTAAAACCAATTTCTTGCACGGGTGTTCAATTCTGTTGAGACTTCAGGACATCAAGGGGCAGCAAAAGACATTGATCCCAGATTGACAAATTGTTGATTAGCACTAACAGAAGGGAAAAGTGAAAAATGAAGGAATTATATTGGCATTAGAATAACTGCAAAAACTTTAATTATGAAAACGTATGCACCATAATGTTGTCCTTTGAGACTACAACAAAAATTGACCCCAGAAGGTGGGATGGTCACACACACTATTACATTTCTACTACCAAAACAGTTAATTCCTTACAGGCACCTTAGAAAACCTTTCATTTTATCTCCTATATACCTGCTGCCTACATCATTAAATGAAACACAGAACTGTGATTCCTTAGAAAACACCACCCTGTATGAATGTCCAGGGGCTTTTATTTATGCTGAGGTGTAAACTACAGTAATGAAAATGCAATGCTGAGTAATAAGGTACTGTATATGGTTCTTTCATGAAGCTTATGTTAGTACTGTAGCTTGAGGTTGTTGCTGAGGATAGGTAATCCCTCTGGCACTTTTCTCTGAACAGGACAATCTCATTGTTAATGCCATTATAGCAAGAATATTTCATGTACTGTTACATGTACAAGTTACCAGTGGGAAAAAAAAACGTAAATTATAATAAAATAAATGTGAAATATTCCCCCATCATATTGTTATCAGATATTCATTTTAACACCGTTTTTGCAAACTCCACAAAGACTAAACTTTCCTGTTATAGCTCGGTTACATAATTTACTAAACCTGACATGTGAGCTGCACATCTTATTCAGTGGGACATGAAGTGACTTTTATGTCTCTAGAGCCAAACAATTCTGCTTACCAGGTTAAGAGGGGAAAAGATTTCTATGGAATTAATAGATACTTATCTATATTTTACAATAACCTGTGCTTAAAAACACCAGAAGAGCATGTCTTCTGAGATCAAAAGATTTCAGATCAATACTGTTTCAGGCGCTGCAATCTGACCTTTAATAACAATAAATTGGAAGTGAAGGTCACTGCAGTTGATTTCCATTCATCTTTTGCACAATCCATTTCTGTGTGTGAATCTGCTAGGAAAAAAAACAGAGTCTCGGTGGACGAAAAGATGCGTGTCGGTGTGACCTTTCTTCGAGGCATTCTAGGTCAAAAGTCAAGATGTTTCTTTTCCACTTTTATGCATTGCTAAGTATATTTCACTCTTTCAAACAAGAGAGAGTGATCTACATAATATAAGATGTACAGTAGATGTATTCTATGTGTTTATTATTATTATTATTATTATTATTATTATTATTATTATTATTATTATTATTATTATTATTATTATTATTATTGATGAACTACGATTTGTGCATATGTTGGTTTTAACCCTGCACACACAGCTGAGCTTAAAATTGAAACACTCTTCTGCTCATACTGTATATCCTATAATCTGTTTGGAAATTCTGACACAGGATGTATTTAGCTAAATTTCTTTTTTAACTAAGAGAGTAAAAGGTTTATTGATATTGTGCTCTAAAGGATTATCGCCCTTGGAATCGAGGTTCTGGAGATGCTCATTCATTCTGAACAAGTCTACAACCCAGGAGAATCGTTTACAGTACCTTCTTTTTCTTTTACTTCCTTGCAATATGAAGTTACCATAATAACACTCTTTATTTCCATTGCTGTTCTATTTCTCAACACAAAGATTATCCAGATAATTGTATGAAAAAAGTGCAGGTCATGTACTAAGCAGGGGGTTTTCCCATCACCTACAGGCATGTCCAATGATGACAGAGCCTGGAGGGTCTTGCGAAGGTTAATGAAGGTAAAACAGGTCATGGGAAAAGAGCATGCAAAAGAGTTGTCCTCCTTAATGTTTTCCATCTGACCACCCAATGATGCACCATAAAGGCTTTTGCTGTGTAGTGTAGATGTTGAAAAATGCTACACTATAGCATTTTATACTGAAAAATGATATATTGGAATTCCATCTTTCATTACAGAGAGCTAGAATTGCAGGTTTTGCATGATGTTTTCTTAGTGCAACACGGGCACCCCAGGACTGTAAATCAGGGGACCTGTTTTTTCGAAGCAGGACATCAAATGCTCATTTCATAAATATGAATCAAGGTCTCAGAGGCCTTGATTCATATTTCTGCACCATAATCCAACTTTAGATTCTACACTTGGGACTAGGCTTGATTTCAACTGGTGTCATATAATGGAATTTACTGTAATGTGTCTATGTGATTAAATATCTTAAATTTTAATATGTTAAAAGGCATTTTGATTATTATTTTAAGTCTTTATTTTGTGTTGTTTTGTACAGCACCACAATATTTCTAATTATACAATTACAAATGTTTGTAACCTTTATACATTTTTTCCCCTTAAATAGCAAGGTATTACAGCCTATAAAACTAAAGTTTTCCCAAAGCAGATTAGACCTTATCATGAGCAAGTGTTCTTATGTGTCAGCATGTGGACTGCTGATGAAGATAAAAATCTGTTTGAAAAAGCACGTACATTGTACCTTGTTACTTCTGCTGTTTTGCAGAAAGGAAATCTTTCTTAACTGCTATCAGTGTCATCTGACTTTTTATTTAAAGAATGAAGTTAGCAACTTTTCATATATAGTGTGTCAAGGCACTTGACGGAATATTCCCTCTTCCACTCTACGGAAGAATACTGTTGAATACTAAAAGAAACTTGCCTGTAGTTTGGTGGCAAGGAGTTCTTAATCTGTCTTCTTTTCCGATGGTGAAAAATAGATCCCTTCAATGAGTCCATTATTCATATCAAAATTTGTTTCCATATTTGCATGAACAATTCGCACAGAAACAAAAAAACTGATAAAAAGTGCAATGCATGTGTTTTTGTTTTTCCATTTATAAAAAAAACTGTTTTCTTTTCATCCCCGTGAGGGTGACCTTACAACTTATGAAAGAAGTAAACACTTTCACTTTATCTAAAAAACATCTCCCAACTGCTAATGTTAATTTAACTATTTTTTCTGTTATTGAAGTAATGCTTAGAGCTCAGGATCCTTGACTCACTAGATCTTAGGTGGGAACACAGTTACTATAGATTGTAATAATTCACTCATATTACCCTAAAAATCCTAGTTGTTTAAACTAATACAAATGGTAATTGTAACCTCAAAAATACCATTTGATAAAGCCATTAACAACATCTGTTGTTAACAACAATACAAAGAAACAGCTTTTAAACTTACTTGTTTGAGAGGTTTATGTGCAGGAGATACTGTAGGTGGGGTTTACCAGTGAAAGATGAGAGAACCCGAGAAAATGCCCAATAGGAGTGACATTATGTTAGAAAGGCTGTATGTGCAGTTCATCAGGTTTCTATAAAAGGCATATAGATATGCATATACTTTCTATAACATTCATGAATGTTGAATGTTGAACTTTCTATAACATTCATGAATTTTGAAGAATGCTAGCCTTTAATTAAATCTAAGTGTTACGTCAGTGATCTTTATATAATACATTAATGTGATGTTCTCCTAAAAAGGCTTTGAATTATTTATTTTTATACAAATAAGGGTCTGCTGTTTCCTGACAGTTTCCTTTTCTTTTTCTTTTTATCCCTATGTACAGTGGAGATCATTATACAGTAAGTTTATATATCTGTAAAAGTTGTAAAACCAGACATTCTTTCTAGAATACATCTACAGTACATCATTGTTTCTGTTTCAAAATTCTATTTTGTTGATTTCTGTGTTGATTTCATGCAGAATTAAGCAATAAGCACAATAGAATTGAGATGTTTATTGCCACAGCCAGCTTGGTCACGGACTAAAATCACCTCAAGTAAATCAATGGCTTTCACAGAATCACAGCATCGTCCTTGAAATATTAAGCATATTGTTGAAAATCCTCTCCAAAATGGAAATATGTATATGTAAAAATATTATATTACATGTATTCTATGAATTAAACATCATTACAAATACAGATAATAATTTTCTGTTAAAACCAACCAAATAAACGAGGTCTTGAAAAACCGTTCCCTGAAAGCACGAAGAAATGCAAATTGCTCCTGTTCTTTTTAATTAAAGACTAGGCGCTTGCTGCTGTGCAACAACTTAAATTGACACCCTTAATTTCATACTAATTATACATTCCCTATTTCTGGGATACATTTATTTTAATCTGATATTTTTTGTCAATAAAGATTTACTTTGCAAATAATTTTTGATTTGTTAGGCAAGTGAATAATTTGGAGCTGCTCTGGTCTCAGTACTGGAAAATTGGAACCATCTTTTTTCATTGACTAAAGATTATAGTTAGTATCTCTTTTTCTTTCAAGACATCACAGACTAATTTGCAATCAAAATAGTAACATTGGGCTCTACTTCTTCTGTTAAATATTGAACGAAAAACAGCAGAAGTATAGACGCTTAGATTATTACTGTCATATGTAAAAAACGTATATTTTCACTATTTTTATTACTATATTTGAAAACCACAAACTGGCCTTTCTTATAGGATTAACACTGTGCACACATTCTTTTATCACCCATCCGTTTTCTGACTGCTTCTTCCAATTCAAGAGGGCGGAGGGGTCAAAAACTATCCTGGCAAACAATATTCTCTTATAAGTTTCTCTAAATTATCATAAGAAGGAGTATTAAACAATAACAATAAACCTATTTCTCATTTATTAGCTATTTTAGAATTTTCAAAATATGATTATATCCCCACGCATAGGAAAAAGACCTGAACAAGGCCCGTGAATCAGACATTGATTTGATTTTCCTTGCCTTAACCATGTGTCTTTAGTCAAATACAGCTAATCACTCTAATTCCATATTCTATGAGGGGCAGTTATTGGATATTACTCCTTGATGATTTAATAACAAGAGGGATGAGCTGCCTGTGTAACATAAATTATCATATGTTGCCTAAATATAAATAAATAAATTAATAAATTATCATATGTCGCCAGGGAATTCATTATAACAAAATAAGTCTTTAAAGTACCATTGAAATTCCAGTTTAGGAATAATCCTTTTTTTTGTAATAAACATCATAAACAAGATTAAATTAAACAAGCTTGCCAGGCAAACTGTGATAGACACTAACAACTTTAAAAGTTTGATTGTTAAGTACTGGTCAATTATTTATTTTAAATGCTTGTATTAGAGATGATTTAAAGATGCTTATTCTTAGCGGTCGTAAATACAGTACACTAAATCAGAACAATGCCAGCTAATCATTAAAACAAACAAAAGATGAATCGGGTACTGTAATTTGAATCAAGAACTGAAATTTACTGTGTGGTTTCAAGGAACACTGTAAAGTGGTAAATGAGCAATGTGTCCTTAAATTAAACAGGATATATATATTGTCCAGTGTTCCATGAAGAATTAGTAGTGATAATTAATCCTCTTTGCTGCACTTCCCTATGTATGTTTTCACAAAGCTTTATTTACCTTGTGAAATGTTTTTGACAAGACATAATGTAGTAGATTTTCAGGACACCACCATTTTTAGAAAATATTTCTTTTCATCTTATTGCCTTTTTTTGAAAAACAACCACAACACATGACTATGATTGAGAGTGTGATATTATGGCTAGGCTGTTAGTAGGGTGAGATGGAATATCTTCCTAAAGCCTAAGGATAACACTTTTACGAGACTTTCATTGCAGAAGCTACATCAACCTGTCCAGTTTCCTGCAGCTCACTCTCTTTACGAACCATTTTCTGCAGATCTTTTATCTCTGCTAAATGTTACAAAGGAAGAGGGGCAAAGAAAGAATGTACAAAAAAAAAAGAATCATGCATTCCCTTCATTTCCTCTGCAGTGGTTTTTAGATTAATCTTTTTAAAACGATGGGTAAAACCAAATCTTAGATCATTCTTTGAAAATTGTTTGCTTTTAATCAATTGCTTATTTCTCCCAAATCATGCCATAAATTAATGGAACTGGGAGCTGTTTCAAACATTCATTTCAAATAAAAGAGGAAGGGGTTTCCAACACTTGGATTTATCTAAAATGTGTTACAGAAATTAGTACAGGGAGCTGGCCACTAAAAAGTAATGTAAAGTAGATTGCTGTTTATCCATGTCCAATGTTTTTTCCCCACAATTTATCTGTTTAATTTAAAATGCACATTCTGGATGAGGTCTTATTACTGCATTATACATTTTTAACATAGCATGTTATGTTTTGATTTAATACACATATTTAACTGTACAGTATATCCTTACATTTGGTTATGGCTTGCCCTTTTTATTACTTACAGTATATACAGTATATTTATTTTAGCATAAATGCCTACATTTTCTACATAGTGTAAGTACTTTTTTTAGATTCTTAATTTATTTGTATTTTTCTTGCATGTAACACCTGCGTGTAACTTGTCTACATGGTCACCTATTAGATGTTTTACTAATCTTCAGATTTAAATATTTGTGAACTATCTGAACAGCTAACACCATGTGTGCAAATCCTCATATTTTGGTATGAATCTCAAACTTGACACAATCACAACTGAAGACACAATACCATTTGCAGGACTTTAATTGATAAAAATTGGGAAGAACAGCAGTCCTAATATAAACTCCTGCAGTACTCCACTTGAGACATCCACCCCTTATTTGTACTCTTTGTTGAATGTATTCTAAAATCTGCTGCCTACATTTTGAGAAATAATATTTTATGGGTATTTTTTTTCAAATGCTTTATTTGTGTCCCAGTTGCTTTTGCTTGTTCACAAAAATCTAACAAGTCAGTCAAGCTTGACTTCTCTTATTCAACATTTACTCCCCCTGCGTATCACCATCAGATGTTTTTTGTTAGGTATAATTTTCTGTAATATACCCCTTACATTTAAGGCTTATCTTCAATGTTTGCCATTTTAAAAACATTTGGAGTTATCCCATACTGAGTGACTGTTGAAAAAGTTGTGATAATAGCCTATGAAAGTCACATGTATCCTTACCTGCAGTTATTAGGATATCATTAGGACATTAATATTTGTTTCTCCAAGTGCTTCTAACACCCGTAACACATCACCTCTTCTATACCAAGATTAGTTAACACATATCCTTCCTCGGCCTATAATATACAGTACTGTTGATTTCTACCTTGGTACACATCGAATTGAACTATTCATTAATACATCAGTTATTTTCCTTTCAATATCTAAAAGTTTTCCATTATTATTATGAGGAGTATTATTTCATGTTTTACTTTTTCTATCGTATAATTAACATAGTATAAAAACCTTTTTACTTTTTCTATTGATCCTTCTAACCTCCTTTTGTACCTTTGCAGCCCATTAAACTCTGTTCTTTTAAAATCAATTTGTAACGTGCTTTGTTTCTCCTTCTTTTTCTCCTCATTTTTCTCCTCATTGATTTATGCATTTCTCAAGCATTTGAGGATGAACCTTTTGTATATTTCAATTCGAATGTCTCTAAATTGTTGACATGGATTCTCTGTTGATGCCATATCTCTCCTGAAATCATAAAAATCACTAAACCACTATACAGAAGACAGAAAATAGACTGCTATTTCTACTGTAAGGGATATCATATTTCTCATTTTGTTTTTAATTTTAATGTTTAAGAGCATGAGGTACCAATAAAGGGAGGCCGTTTGGTGTTAGTAGCTAGTTGATCCCAGGATCTCATCTGCTTCATGTGGGAATCCGGGTTATAATCTCTGCAACACGTCCAGGCAGCTCCAGCCTCCCATGACCCAATCTGACATGGAACAGTACAGATGAAATGTATATTGATTACGGTATTTAATATCACAAAATCCATTGCTTCTATTTAAATCGTCACATCAGATTTAGACATACATTATTTGTATTTTTAATTAATATGATCACATTTCCTGTTTTTCTGTCCCAGTTCACTTAGTATTCAGCTATACTTAGCTGAATAGCCCCTAAATTCTAAAGGGACTTTTATTTTTCTTTTCATTGTTATTCTTTGTGGTGTCAGCTTATACTGTTATGCCATTTACCATATAGTAAATACTGAATCCAGCAATGCAAATGCATCAAGCACAATATTTGTTATTCGTTCAGTGTGCATGCATAGTAGGTGAAGCTCATGATATTTTTTTAGGTCACAGATGAGAGGAAGCCATTCAGTCCATCTTTACTCATTCATTTTGTTTAAAGTTTTCACTTTCAAGATACTCCTGACATTATACAGGAAAAATGCGGAAAGCTATGTGTTAGTGGCAACACTGATGGAGAGCTGTGCTGGAAAAAAGTTCCTTGTTCATTGCTCTTTGACATTCTAGATGGTTCCACACCATTATCTCTTAGTTATGAATGTACTTTTTGTTGATGGCGGTTGACGGGAAGCATGAATTTCTCTCTTATTCCTTTCTGGATGTTCTGCAGGCTGCTCCACAGGAAGGAGTATCATAAAGACACAACCCCCCTTTCCTCCACTCACCCCCACTCCCATTCCAAGCCCTGGACCTGCTGTGACAGAGCAGCCACCTTCTTCTTGTTTGCAATACTTCATTTCAGGATCACTAGACTTTGAGGCGGCTGTGGAAAGGAAATAAAAGGAGAGAGAATATAGCAACTATAAAGCTAAATTATAGCCAATCAGATTTTATTCACAGCTCAACTGCTAGACAAATTGCAGCTCATGATGTTTGCTATGGGTCAGGAGACTGAGTAATTTCATTTTAATAAGTCATATTTGAAGCTGAGATGGCACTGCAGAGCAGCTGCCTGAATGTCTCTCAGCTGAGGCACAGCAGAGCCGAGGAGGCTTAAGAACTTTCCAGCACGGAAGACACAGATATAGCAACTGAGTTTAGACAAGATATTGCTTAAAGCAACAGGATGCCATTACCATTATAACTGGGGTAATTTATCTTTTTCCCTTCTTGTTTTATTCCATACCCATTTCTTCTAGTTGGTAAATGCAGTTTGATCACTGCAGGTAAAATCTGTGACCTACAGCACAAACTAAGTCTCTAACACAAAGTAATCCTAATAATGTACCAGATACTGTAGCTGTTAGTACAGCCATGTTTTCCTGTCCATCTACTGTAGGTAAAGTTTAACACATTTTTTAATTGGTGACTTTTGAGAGATGGCGGATAAACTAATCACACAAATTTGCATGTCTATTCTTCAAAGCAATAGGTCTTTAACATGATCCCTCCCACAGGCTGACTTGTAATTCTAGAGATACGCAGAATGATTACAGTAATTTTCATTGTGTGAATGAATTTATGTGACACAAAAGTGCAAATGTCATTCATTGTGCACCATTGGATTAAGTCGCATCACAGTATCTGCAAGGGTGAGTTCTCCAGTCAGGTGTAGAGCAAAGCTTTATATTGCCAGCAGCTATATCACCCTACAACTCATAAACAACCCACTGAAGCTCAGCAGGTGTGAGCCTGGCCAGCACCTGAATTGGAGACCTCCTGGGACAGCTAAGGGTGCTGCTGGAAAATGTGTTAGTGGGACCAGTAGGGAGCGCTCACCCTGCAGCCTGTGTGAATCCTAATGTCCCAGTATAGTGATGGGAACATCCACTATAGCCACCATCCTTTGGATAAGATGTAAAACTGAGGTCTTGGCTCTTCATGGTCATTAAGACATTACTCAAAAAGAGGAGGGGTTTTACCCAAGTGTCCTGGCCAAATGTCCCCCTGTTTTTTACCAATTATGGCCTCCTAATAATCTCCATCTTCGAACTGGCTTCAACACTCTGTTCTCCTCCCCACAGATAGCTGATGTGTGGTGATTATATTGGTGCACTCTGACTGCCGACACATCGTGTAGGTGATGCCACACAAGAGGGGCATTCACTTTACCTCTAAAGAGCTTTGAGTGGAGTGTCCAGAAAAGCACTATTTACTGTAAGTGTAAGGATTATAATTTTCATCCAAGATGTTTTACCTACCTGGGAAGTTTACCCAGGTCAAATGGCTTGGGGCAAACACTGAATTCCCATCAGATTGGAAAAGCCAATTATTCAACATGAGTTTCCAGTATCTCACCAATGTCACCCTGTTTGTGTGCAACTGGAGGATGTTAACAGATGTCCTGATAATCAGATGCTTAGATCTCAAGACGCTCAAGAAGAGCACATTCACCCGCGAGTACAGTACCTGGTCATTGAAGTTAAAATACACCCCTGGAATATTTGACACAAAAAACAATCATTTTTTAATCAAAGCAATTTACAGACGCTATAGTAAGTCTGCTTGTATTCACTCACAAGCCACCACCACAGACCAAAATAGCACCATTCCAGAGACAACAAAGAATTCCACTATGCCTAAAGACCAGGCTTCATGCTGTGGAGAATTCAATGGTATCTAGGTTCTAAAGGGTTTATTTCACTGAGCCCTGTTACATCATACATTAGAGATGTTTGGTACTGCTGTTTTTTGATGTCCTATGAAAATCCACAAATAGTTTGCTGCACTTACTGTATATACTGTATGGTAGATAGTGTGGCCAGTGGAGATATAAAGCAAGAAGGCATTTTACTTAATTTGTTCAATTTTTAAAAGGTAAATTATCTGCCTGCAGTTATTTTGGGTCTTTATTTAGGCTGACCAGAGCCCCTAAGAAATGTTTGAGAGCTGGAATTATCTGTTGCAGAAACCTAATTTATCTGCACTAAATGGACAGCCATTTTCTGGAATTTGCATCCTGTGTGAAGGTTTAAATATATTCATGCCAAGTATATCCCTTTGCTAACATGACATTATGGTAACACAGGAGGCTGTTCATGGCTGTGTCTAAAGCATAAGGAGTACTCAAAAATGCTTATTCTTTAGAGCTGAGGGAGTGAGAGATCATTGGCATATCTGCTCTGCTCTCCAGAGGGCTTTTCGTAATAAGCTTATTTCAAAACTACACTAAAGTGCACTGTGATTTCTTGCAATCCCACAGCAGAATGTATGATTTTTTACAGAACTGATATTTGCATTATATAAATGTATACAGTATCTTGGATTCATGTTTAGACTCAGAACAGATTCACAATTTGTTGCTTTAAAGCTTGCAGTCATGACACTGATGAAGAAATGAATATTTGTTATACATATAACCTAACCCACACATTTAAAGCAAAACCAAAAAGTATTAAAGATGTAATTAATACAAATAAAAAATGAAAAGGTTGTGGTTACGTAAGAATAAAACTTCTTAGCTGTTGTAGAAACCTAAATTAATTTGCCTACACAAAATTATCTTAATGAGCCCTACAATTAGAGTGGCCTCTGTCTTTGTGCAGCAAATCTGATTCATACAGTATAATTTCACAATTAATGCACCTGTCTTTGTAAGGTCCCTCAGTCAGGTAGTGAATTTCGAGCAAGGACTCAAATATGAAGACTAAGGAACTTTTAAAACAATTCAGGGATGAAGCTGTATAAAGGCTCAGATCAGGAGAAGCCTTTACAAGGAACCCTGGTAAGGTAGATTGTTGAAGTAGGAACATACTCAATTCCCTGGCTTCCTTCAAGAGGCTGGATGAGATCCTTGAATCATTTAGTTACCAACTACCAGATTAGATGTGCCAAATGGCCCCCTCTCATTTGCAAACTTTCTTATGTTCCTCAAACATTTGAAAGACCCTTAATATCATTTTGTTCATGGTAGAGTTAATAATTAAGATGTGGGGAACACCCAGATACTGCCTATTCCTTCCTTGAATCTGTTCTAACTTTTACCCTGATCTGCTGGTTTGGCAACCTGAATCTGAAAGGCAAGAACAAACTGGGCAGCCTTGTGAAAATATGTCAGAAGGTCACTGGTGTTGATCTTCCTACCCTCTCTTCCATCTGTCAGAAACATGTTTTGCATGAAGCAAAATCCATCTGTGACGATCCTTCACACTCCTTGTTTAATCATTTTCAGTTACTCCCATCAGAACACAATCAGCACGCAGATTTTGACTCCCCAACTCCAAAACGCCAACAGATTTAAATTCTCATTCACCTGTAACCATATTCTTACTTAACACTTGATTTCTATGCAAATATGTATTTTGTTGTTTTTGTTGTTTGTTTTTTTCTGTCCGTCTGTACACCAACACTGCTGCTGTAAAAACACTTGCATCCCCTGGGGATAATAAAGACTCTCCAAACTGAGAAGCCAGGCAAGGAGGAAACATGTCAGGAATGCCACTGTAAGACCAATAGCAACTTTCTAAGAGTTTCAGTGGCTGAGATGGGAGATGTCCATGGGTCAACAATATCCCAGTCATTCCACAGAGAAAGCTTTCATGGACCTTAAAAAAACATTTCAAATCCCATGTGTGGTTTTCCACAACTACCTTGGTGATACTTACAACATGTAGTAAAAAGGTTTTGAGAAGGTCAGACAAGGCAAAATCAGAGTTTTCTGGTGCAAATGCAAAACGTTACATCGGTTGGAAATATAATGCATCAGTCAGCACCACCCCTACTGTCAAGGATGATGGTGGCAACAGTCTCCAGTCTGATGGGAACATAGACTTGGAACAAAGTACTGGCAAATCTGAGAAAAAAAACCTGCTTCAGCCCTGAAAGGGGGAGAACATTCACCTTTCAATAGGATAATAATCCAAAACACAAGACAAAAACTACAGTGGAATGAGTTAAGCATGAGAGAGCACATGTTTTTGAGTATCCAAGACACATTCTAACTTGGATCCTGTTGAGAATCTGAAGAAAGACTTGAAAATTGCTTTCCATTAGTGATCTCTAAGCAACAAGAGACAGCCTTAGCAAACCTGCTAAGGCAAATGGGAAAGATTTGCTGGTATGCAAAGTTGGTAGGGACTTAAAAAAAGACTTGCGGCTAAAGGTATTTCAATCAAATATTGTGCTCACGGGTCTGAATATTTATACACACAAAATATATCAGTTCTTTGTCTTGACTTTTTGCTGACATTTACTGTGAATTATCTTACCCTTAAAAGTCTGCAGTGTGAGCAGTTTGAATAAAATATGATGTTTTAAGAAAAGTCTCTGCACAAGTTTGTAATTTCACAAAATAGAACACCATAGGAAGAGCCTAACTATTTTTTCGAAATACTGCATTATTCTTATAACAGCACTAAAAATGGTGCTTCATCTGCAAATAAATTAATCACCATCCAAAGATCAGAGATCCTAAATCATATCACTCCCTGTCAACTAATTTTAATACATACACCTGAAGGAGAAGTCTACTGCTGTACATGCCAGCTGTATACAGGGGAATATAAAAGACACTTCTCAGACCACTTTATTGAACCTACAATATACTTTATTGAACATTTATTGTACAAAGCACTCAAATCAATGTCATGGCATTTCCAGTTGCTTGTAATTATTCAGTAGCTGTAAGAATAACATTGAAGACATCACCGTCTGTGGACCAAGTACTATGAAACAAATGCTACTCAACACATAAAGCTTTGTGAACTTTCAAGGCATAATCTTCTGAATATTCTTGTATTTTATCTTTCAAATATAATGTGCAGCACAAAACCATTCTTCTCCTTTTGAAACGTTGGTTTTGTATATTACAGTACAACATCTTAGTTCTTGAATCCTACATATACTGTATGGATATTGATGTTCTATATATGTGAGTAAAAGGAATCATCATAATATTAATTTCACTGATTTACACAGATGATGCAAAATGTTTGACCTTGCACTTACTGCCTTCACACACTCCATTAATTAAAGTCCACCATTTGGTTGTACTTTAAGAGACAGTTAATAAATTATCCAGTGTTGTTTTTTGTCTTCATGCAAGTCTCTAGGGCAGTGGCAGACCACAGATGTCTGCCCCTCTTCCATAGAGTGATGACCCCTTACCGCTAGGTTAAACACGTCAGTCTCATGTGGTTTTACAGCTGCCTATCTTGATGATTGCAAGACACATAATCACTCCGGACCAACAAGGATAATACTCCCTTCTATTTAATGAGACATAAGACAGAACTTTCGATTTCAGTAGTATTTTCTAAATACTCTTAAAGATCTTTAAGATCTTTAAAGATGACATGCAATCTGAACAATGCAATCTGAACAATACCGAAACATTAAAATAACCTGCTTCAAAGCATAAACATTACATTTATTAAATATTCAGCTGTTTTTTACAGATTATGTACATTTAATTAGGTATAGCATGAGTCTTTATATGGTACATATGTATGTCACAGATTTTGCAATGTAAGTAACCTAATAACATTACAATTAGTTGGACACTAGTATGAAATGAAACTCAGAGAACCATTTACAACAATTTTAGAAATGTATAAGCTTCTAAATTTAGTCAATAGAGCTACATCTCTGTTTTTTCTAAGCCCTGATGTTAACTCCTGTGTAGACCTACAGAATGCTTTTATAAAGGGCTGCACTTCACAAAAATAAAATCAATAGACACCAATGAAAATGTTTGTCATGCTAAGTTATTTTACATTGTGATTTCAACAGATGGATTAAACCATAGAATCCTATTAAAGCACTCTTGTTTGCTTTCCGCGCAGTGACTTCCTTTTGCTTGCTTGGCCAATGTTGCGTTCAGACAGGCGTGAAATACTTGGGTCCGGGTCTTAAACAAACAGCAGAGGTGAAAAAGAATTAATACCAGAGCAGGCTTGAAAGAGCACATATCTCCGTCAGGGAAAGAGGACTGCAGGGTGGGGTGTGAGGAAAAAAAATTCAATTACAATGCATAATGATGATGTACATTTTTTTACATTTTAATAATAATGGTAAAGGTCACAAAGTTAATAAAAGAATGCATCTGCCTCCCGTATGATTGATAACACAGATGTCGTCCTGGATTCCGTGTTGGCTAAATACCACTAAAAATGCATGAACACACCAGCACCCTCGCACGCCTCTCCTACCCTGCCATAGATCATCTTAATGAAAATGAGATGCAAATGTACTAATTAAAGCATGGATCCACTCCAAGGGTTTACATGCCTGTGTGTATATGCAAGGCATCCCTGGGCATCTGTTTAATCACTATTAGCGGGAAAATGCCAAGCGTTTTGTTAGTATTTTTATTCTTTACATTCTAAAGAAAAGATGATTTTTTTCATAACTACCAGAAAGACCATGCTGCATATTAGTATTCATTACTGTCTCTTAGAATTGCAAGAGAACCAAGAAGAAAACAAAGGAGTACAAGTGCAGCAGGGATGGGGAGCTGGGAGAGAGAGTTAAGTGTTCATGAGTAGACAGCAGTACCTGGCACACTGGGAATTGGTGAAGATTAAAGATCCTTCTTGGCAGCAATGAGCCAGTATGAAGGAGATTTAATCAATACCAGGCCCTAATCTCTGTTGTATGTCAATGGCAGTAAGAGTGGCAAGGTGATTGGGAAAAACATTGTCTCTAAGACCCCCTGTTGTAAGAGAAAATGACAGTAAAATGCCATCGTGTCATAGGGGCAAGAAAGGCAAATGAAACTGTATGCTTGTACATGTCCATTATTTATACATTATATGAAGATGGAATGCAAAACAAATACCTAAAATACAGTACATGTCGCATTTCCTATACACCTTTACATTCATACTATAACATTGACCTATATTTTCAAGTATAATGTTAGATTTTTCGATAAGGAAAATGTTAAAATGTTCTTCTGTGAATTTCTTCATTTGCTCAGTTTTTTTCTTTTTTTTATCAAATCAGATTCACAGATCCTTGACATAAAGGAAATGTAGTTCAATAACCCCACAGTGTCATTTCATTTTCCATAGAGCTACATGTGGAATGAAGCAAAAATCTAACTTCATGTACAGTATCAAAGGCACCTGCAGGTCAGACAATCATGTACCGAAAAGTTCAGAGACAGGCAGTCACAACTCCACACGCAAACATGTACCAAATTACTTTTTTCGGTGGATCCTTGGTAAATATTCCGTGTTAGATATTTTAAGGAAGCAAGAAAACCTCCATGAGATGAAGAGATTAATTATCTATTGATTGATATAATATTATTCATTCCAAATGAATTCCAAGTTATTGCATCATGAATCACCCAAAACAAAACACTCATAATACTAAATCTTGAAGAAGACAAAGTGACAGAAATTCATCTTCCTGTTTAAAAACAGTTTTAAACTTAAACTTTCCCAACTTACGCTTAGAATTTAAAGTTATAGATGATTAGAATTTAAAAATTATATTTCCTAACACCATCCTTTTCCAAGCTTTTAGTAAAACAATGATTATAATCTTCTTCCTACATGGGTTCCAATTTAGTTATCAAATGAATTACATGATATCACTTCACCCATCCACCCATTATCAAAAAGCCACATATCTCTAGCATGTGTAGCAACAACACAGAGACTATCCCAAAGGCTTTGAGTACAAGGTGGAAGTGTCAGGCTTGGCCCATCTGTAAAGCTACAGAGCAGTGTTAGCCATCTTAGCTGGAAAATTGAGCCCCTGGTTTCTGGTTTATTCCTCTGGACTGTGTTTCCCTTTACTTTTGCTTGTCTACTTGATGTATGGGTAGAGAATCTTTCCCTGACCATGACTTTGAACTGTGCTTTGTTGGTCTAGTCTTTGCCTGGTCCACACTCTGTTTCTTCAGCCTGCTACAGTACCGTTCTCCCTGTCTGCATGCTATTTTCCTGGTTCTCTCAGCTGTTTCGCCCAGTACGTGGGTGCAATTTTTGGAAACAAACCACTGCCTGGGCCTTGTGGCCATGGGATCTGATCGGAACTACTTCATAGATAGGATGTCATTCCGTTGCAAAACACACAAATCCACACACACATAGGGACACTTCAGGCTGGATAAAAGGACATCTGCTATGTTCAGTGATGAAGAGCAAAGACGAACCCTATATACCAATTCATGAGTCGGTACAGACCTGGTCAGTGGCCTGCAGCACTGTTGGACTGGTGCTACTGTACAATTTGGAGAGTGCTGAAGCACCTAACTTAGCTGTTTGTGTCCCTGGAAGCCAGGTGGAAACTGCAGTACCTGCTATGAACCCATGTGAACATGACCTGTAAGCTTTACACAAAAGGCTACTGACTCTAGACTCAAACATGGGATCCAGAACTGCAAAGCAGTGTACAAGCTACCATACCACGAGTCCGTCCTTTCAAAAACACTTACTGTATTTGCCTCAGCTCTCCTGGGTTTCACTGATGTGTGATGAGCATTCATCTTTGAAATAGGCTTGAGTTTTCTTTGTAAGATATCACCTTCTATTAAATATGTAAGAGCCCATTTTAATTGTAGCTCAAAACTCATTCCTGCCATCTGAATCTGATCAGTTCAATGCCTGAAAATATGAAGTAAATGTTTTTTTTTTTTCCTCTGACAATATCTTTTGAATATTACACCTCTGGGTGCGATGACCGTGTAATTAATTGTTCAAAAATGTTTCACTGGATGAACTCTGAGCAGAGGCTTTTTGGGGAAAAAAATGTGTTTCCATTCTCCTGATTAAGAAGGAGTGCAGTCCATGTCCAAAGATCTCTAACGCTGGATCTGCAAAGCTAGTTTTCATGTTTACATTAAAAAAGGATTTCAATTGCTCAGCTGAACCATTTACTACTGGATCGGCTAATGTAATTTCCCCACAACGTTTTCCTGTTTTAGATACTTGAGTTGCAAAAAACAAGTACGAAGAAAGAATAGATATCATTCCCTAGAAATATGGTATAAAAACTATATTACATATCAATAAACGTTAGGTAAAGGAAAGAACAACTTCGTAAAAATTACAATGCGCTTTTTAACAAAACAGGTATAGAAAGTATAAATCTTTATGTATAAATGTTTACTGAGAGGTATCAAAAATGCAACAGATGTTTAATGCTTCCAATACTTTTCCAATTTTAATGCCTTTATTTATGCATTTATATGGTACATATGTCTGCATACTGTTTGTCTGTAGTTCTGCCCTTGAGCAAGGAACTTCACTCCAGTTGCTTCAAAATTATTAATTTCCAACCACTGTATCCAATAAGCGGTCACAGGGGAGCCTGAGCCTGTGGCCAGCAACTGGGGTAGGGTGAGAAACACCCTGGGTGAATCATAGGGCACACACAAACACAGAAACAAAAACACACACACTCACACCAGGGTTAATTTTCGCAGACGTCAATTAACCTACTCATGCTGTGTGTCATACAGTATGTTTGGACTGTGGAACAAAAATGGAGCACCTGGAAGAAAAATCCATTTGACTCCAGTGCCACAGCACAGCAAGACAGCAATGCTAACCACTTCTGAACCATTCTGATCATTTTAATATAATTAATACTCATATTAAGAAGTAGAAGTAAGAAGAAGACATAGAAGAGTATTGCAGAACACATAATAGTTTGAAGTGGGTATTTCACATTACTGCATTATACATAGCATAATTTCAGACTCCAGAAACCAGTGGTCAATGTTTTAATTTTCAAGGATAGAAAGGCTTTTTCTTTCCTTCTACATGGGTTCTCAAGGTTGTGTGCAAAATATGTGAGTGGCACTGCCCCTTAAACACTTAAAAGCTTTAAATAAAAAAAATGTATTTAAAAAAAAAGAAAATAAAGGTGAAATAAAACACATGCTGTGTAAAAATGGATGAAAAGAGGATAAAACATAATTAACGCAGACAATGAGAATGGTTTGACCTGTTTGTCTTCCAGCTCTTTCAGATCAGACAGTGTGTGGAGTAAAGGGATGTTTCTTGGGATTAACTTTCCTCATGCTGCCTGCACATTAGGAATCTCTGTCTTATCCTAAACCCTCTGGTGAGGTCAGCAGTCAAGTATGATTCCAGAAGAAGGGAATTTGAGGCTTTGACAGTCTACATTTATTTAGTTCTGATGAATAATGTATGAGTTCCCAGCTCAAGGAATAAGTGGCTCTTAACATGTCTTTAGGGTGCTCTGAGGCATTTTAGCAGGGGGGCTGGCTAGGTGATCAGGAGACTGTAGGTGGAGGTAACTTTCATGCTCTGGTACCCAGACATTTTCCAGGTCACATTTTCAATTACACTCTTTGAACCAAAGGTACATGCAACACTAGTTCTCAAGGGCCACAGCCCTACAGTACATCTAGTACAAGGAACATACAGTACTTATTGACAAAGTTGACTAAACTCAACTAATATTGAATAATATTGACTGCTTGAGACCCAGATGCTATGATTATTAATTTATGTGACTGACACATCTATCTAAAGCACCCATCACTATATACAGCTGGCTATTTTATTGCAGTTATTCAGGTGATGTACCTTGCTTAAGGGTACAACAGCAGTGTCCCACCTGAGATGTGAATGTGTACCCTCCTACTTATGAGTCCAGAACCATAGCCACTGAATAAAATGCTAAACTCTGTCAGTTAGTTAAGTAGAGTAACACCTTATGATTATCAAGAAAACTCTGTAGCCCCAAGGACAGGAGCTCTCCTTTTTTCTTGTGCTTTCTACACTGTTGCACAATGAAAATGTAGAATTTAGATGAATTTAGATGGCTCATTGGGCACACACATAATATTATTTACATTTTAAACAGTGAGCAGATTTTACTTCCTTGGGATAACAAAATACTGAGCTCAATTTATCTGAATTCATAAAACACAAGCTGCTCAGAGGTATATGAGTAGAGTTAAAATTGCCAATGTGACTTGATTAAGAATCTGTATGATATAAATTCACAAATAAAATTCTTTTTAATAAATGCAAGAATAGTGAAAGATATGACCATGCTCTGCTTGAGCAATAAAAATCTCCTGTTTGCTCTTGATATGATTGAAGGCAGCCTATCTATGAGAAAAGCTGCACGGAAATTAAATGTTCTGCTTCAGAAATCATCAGACTAGTCCAGAGAAAGCAGGAAACTGGTTCTGTGAAGGGCAGATTGTCACCACACTCGCCCAGACCCATTGCATCCTTCAGATCCATCAGATCCATCAAATTATTATCAGTCAGCAGTAGCTATAGCACAAGAAAGTCCAGGAACAATCCCACACTTCAGCAGAGTTTCAGTAGTTTGGTGTCTGCATGAAAATGATCTGCATGCTTGCAAGTCAATCAGCAGAGATGTTCACAAGGCAGAGAAACTGCCATCTTCTGTGGGTCAGAAACATCTGAGGTGGCTGGAGAGAGAGTAGTAGAGGGTCTTATTCACAGGTGATTGCCCTTTTGTTCATAATGCTAATTAATAATGAATTGTATTTATACAGCTCTTTAAATCCCAAAGGATCCCAAAGTGCTTTAGATATAAGAGGTGACACATAGCAGCTGTTATGCACCAGCAGATCAGGTGGAGAAGTGAGAAATTGCTTCACCAACTGGATTAGGGGAAACCTTTGCGCAAACCCAAAGTGAAATTTAATTAGAAATTTAACTAGAACACCAAGATTGCTAGCAGCAATATTACCCTCAACTCACAACTGGCAGCCCACTGAAGCTCAGCAGTTGTGAGCCTGGCCAGTAACTGGATAGGAGACCTCCTGGGAAAAACTAAGGTTGCTGCTGGAAGAGGTGTTAGTTGGGCCAGTAGAGGGCGCTCACCCTGCGGGAAGTGTGGGTCCTAATGCCCCAATATAGTGACGGGGACACTATACCGTAAACAGGCGCTGTCCTTCAGATGAGATGTCAAACTGAGTCTCTGACTCTCTGTGATCATTAAAAACCCCGGGGCGTTTTTCAAAAAGAGTAGAAGGGTGTAACCTCAGCCTCCTGGCCAAATTTCACATTGGTCTTTACTAATCAAAGCCTCCTAATAATCCCCATCTATAAATTGGCTTCATCACGCTATCCTCATCCTCCCCACTAATAGCTGATGTGTGGTGAGTGTACAGTTTGCAGTATGGCTTCCGTCTCATCATCCAGGTGGATGTTGTACATTGGTGGAGGTGGAGGGGAGTCTCCATTACCTGTAAAAGCACTTTGAGAGGAGTGTCCAGAAAAGCACTATATAAGTGTAAGGAATTAATTAACTCTCTTACTCTTATCAAAATTAAGAAAATCGTTGTTTTTTTCATATGCTAAACAGAACATCCTGTCTCTTAGCCATAAACCTCACAGGGGAGAAAGAGGAAGTACTGTATTGGTACTTTCTTCTGACTAGCTCACTGTCCAACCACTCCTCTTTTAACACTTCACAGGCACCACATACCAACACAAGAGGTTAGGCGGAGGTAGGAAGATAGGAGGCTCATTGCTCACCGACTGCATGTCTGTCAGTGTCTTGGGGGTTGCAGGGATCACTGTGGAGTCATCAATCATGGCCGACTCCTCCTTCCTCACCCTTGGAGACACTCCATAAATTCAACATAGAGATGGACAAGTTGGATGTAGCAGAGATTATTTCCAAAGTAGATTGGAATCCACAGGGCAACTCCTGTGACCATGAAGAATGAGGCAATAAGGGTGTGCGGTGATTTTTTAGGTCTCCCAGAATCTCATCTTAAAACTGATCAGTACCCACTACTTTGGATTGAAGACATATCTGTTAGCTTGTCAGGAGGACAAATATCCATATGGATAAGCATATGAAAGAATCCAAGGTGTTCTTAACCGTTCATACACACAACGGCTTATATTGATATATCAGGTTTGTATTTATGGTAACCAGCTCCAGTCATCAGGCAGTGAGTTATGAACCAGGTCTTATAGGAAGTATCAAGCACTTGGGGCATTCAGTGTCCCAGGTGCTCATGCCAGCTGATAAAGGGGCTTGTGGGGGTGAGTACTTGGAGAACCTCAAGGAGGTCTAACAGAGTTTGGAACAATGTGGGCTGTGACCGAAATGTGATAAATGATAATTTATGCAAATCATCTTCACCTGTGGGCACACCTTTCACGTCATGGGGCTGCACAAATATCAAGAGAGGTTTCAAGCTGCCCTGAAGGCTCCCCTGCCATGATGTGTCTCAGATTTACTGCAAGTTGTCAATGAATTAAACAGAATGTTGCCACATCTACTGTAGCCACAGTACTTCTTCCATTATGTCAGCTCCTCCAGACTGAACACAGAGAGCTATAAACTAGAGAACTATGAACATGCATTTCAAGAGACCAAATAGAAACTGATCACAAAGGACACAGTCCCTAAATCTTAAACCTCCATGTGATGCCACGCCACATGGCATCAGGGCTGTTACTTCACACTTTATGGCTGCATGAGGCTGTCACCTTTTGCTTTGTGATCTCTTTCAGCAGAACAAAGAAATTACACCCAGGGAGAGAATTATAGAGTCTAGTTTTGACTGTGCAGCATGTTAATCAGAACCTCTGCATGAGCAAAACTTCACATTGGTACTCGTCTTAATTTTTAATCCAAAGAAAGGCATCCTCATTACTGCAGCAGCCTGTATGCAGTGCTGGGTTTTATTCTTAGGAAACCTGACTCAACTTTTCAAAATCCTTAAAGGCTTTGACAAAATAATTTCAATCAACTTCTTAAAATCAACAGTGAAACACATACCAGAGGACACAAGTGGAACCTATGGGGAATTGCATTTGAAACTGAGAGAAGGAAGCACTTTTTTTTTCACAAAGGCAAGTGGGAAAACGGAAAAAAGTGGCCCAGCTACGTTGTTGAGACTGAAATCCTATCTTCTTTATCTAATTGCTGGATGAAATCCTCAGATCAATTATCTCCTAGCAACCAAACCAAGTACAGTAGTTAGGCCAAACAGCTTCATCTCAGTTGTATATTTTTCTTTTATCTGTTTTAAATATTTGATTAAATCCACTAGAGTTGAATGTTGATTTTCTTTTGTGCATCAGGATGTACTTTGACTTATTAGTAGCCTTGGAAACACTACTTATACCTGAAGGACCAACGACAATATTTTCAATATTTTAAGAATTGTTACAGGAGCTGGTCCTGACTCCTGTGAAATGGGTAGTAAAGACCCTCTGCGGACGGTATAATCCAGAAGTGGCTGAAGGACAATAGGGAAGTCATGGCGAGGGATGGACGGGATGATGAGGGGGGGGTGCGGGGCCGACAGTGATCCAAGTGGATGGGGGGAGCGCAGGCGAACACGTCCAAATGAGGGAAGTCCAAACAGGAAACTAGGGCGCAGTCCAGGACCCATGAGCCAGGAGATTCATCCAGACAAACAGGGAACAGGGATCCAGGAACAGAGAAGGTTAAAACCATCCGAATCCATCCGACTCCGAGCCCCGGACTCAGATGATCAGGATGTCTGGGGAAAAGGCCTTTCCCTCGGGTTTCTCCTGAACCCGGTGGATAGGCGGGCCTTCAAACGTCCATTTTCCAATACTGAGCCTAGAATAGTGGAGACGCCAGGCTTAAATAGTAGAAAAGGTAACGAGACACAGGTGTAGGAACTTAAACTAACCGGAATGCAAAAAGGTAGGTGCGCCCTCTGGAGGAGGGAAGATGATCGTGACAGAATTTGAGGATTTGTGCTGCTGAAGGCCCAAATATCTGTCTCAGTATTGTGTGGGCCTTGCTTCCTGGCATTTGCCTAAAACAACACTGAGAACTGATCTGAAAAAGAACATTATTTCCACACATTTGCTTCTAAATGTACTGCGATGTTTTCCCAGTGTTTTTCATCTGCAGAGAGTTCTAACAACTCAATTTGTTTTCAAAACCCAGTAAATGCACACCTACTGTACACTGACTGCAGAAAGCATTGCATTAATGTTTAAATTCATCTCTCTCAAATAGTTTAAAAGGCATTTTTTTTCCCCAGGACCTGAAGTACATACAGCAGCATTTTATTATGAAGTTAAAATGCCTTATATTTGATTTCAATTTTAAAAGGCTTTTTAATTCTTCTTCTTGCTTTTTGTGAATTCATATTCTATTTCTCACTGATGACCAATCATACCCAATGGATGTATGTAGGTTTGTTTCAGATTTTGGGTGTATAGCTATTATTTTTACCTCTAAATATTGCCACATTAGCTACTGCATTATAATTGCTTACACTTATATAGCGCTTTTCTGTGCACTCCACTCAAAGTGCTTTACAGGTAATGGGGACTCCCCTCCACCACCACCACCAATGTGCCTGTTTACAGTATAGTGTCCCCATCACTATACTGGGGCATTATGACCCACATGGACCACAGGGTGAGCGCCCCCAGCTGGCCCCACTAACACCTCTTCTAAAAGCAGCAACCTTAGTTTTTCCCCAGGAGGTTTCCCATCCAGGGACTGACCAGGCTCACAAATGCTTAGCTTCAGTGGGCTGCCAGTGGTGAGTTGGAGAGTGATATGGCTGCTGGCTGGCATTAGATAAGACTAACCCCAAAAGATATATACTGTAGTAGGTAGTACATATAATATATAAATAGTCCTGCAATTTAAATTCACTTTTAACATAATTTCATATGACGTTATATAGATTTTGTGCTTACTGTATATGGTGTGGTTCTTGACTTGGTTTTGCATCCGCCAGAGGCTTGTTACTATTCAGAGAAACTCACCAATAAGTATATATTTGATCATTGATCAAGTTTATGCAAAAAATAACACTGTATAACACTGCTATATACAAGTCGGATTTTCCATTTTCTATAGAAACAGGAGGATAAAATTGACTATTATACTGTCTGTGAACTCTAGTTTCTGTGTCACTAAGATATTTCCCATTTTATGAACAGAAAAAAATTAAAGAAAAAATCCAGAGAAAAATCAAACACCCTCTACACTTTTAAAGTGTAATTGCAATAATTTCCGCTACTATATTTGTTCTTGTGGGTAATTTAGAAGTTAAAAAAAACACTGAAAAGCATTTAATAACAAACAACAGCAAAAAATGATGAAACGAACGTTTTTTCTTGTGGAAAGATTAGACCCATAATGTCACTTGAAAATGTCAAATGTAAAAACAAAAGTTGTTTTTTGATCTACTCTACCACCCATTGATCTACTTATTCACTTGCTAGTCAAGGAAATTGAATTTTCAGTCAGTGAACTCTAGACACCACACTTAAAACTTCAGAATTTGTAATCATGACCATCAGCATCACTAGGGAATCCATAAATATATTATTGATTGATAATAACTGTTTTCAATTTTATTTTAAGATGTTGATTTTTCTGTGGTTCTCTAGTGTATACCACATGACCACTGAAAAAAAAGGTTATGTAATGAATCCCTAATCATATTTAATATTTCCCTAATTCATTCTTTTTCATTATGTTATATGATGCTGACGATGCTGAAGATTTTGTTAGTACTTAGGAACAGCAAACATTTTAGGAACTGAAACATGTTGTTAAAAATCTAATTAAGATAATGATTAGAGTGATTAAGGGCACAATTAGGAAACTTGGAGTTTAGTCACAGTGAGACATTGGGAAGCGATTGAAAAGACCCTTCTTCTATATTTTCTTTTATATTTCTAAATAAGCCTTTAGAAATTCTCTGTGTATATTACCCATTATCAGATATGAGCAACTCCATGTCTTGAAGGCTGAAGTCCAAGGGGGTTTTAGAAATATGTTTCAATTAGCCAATGACTTAGACCTAACAAAACAAATTTTTACCTCTTTCTCAACTGGTGAAGCAATGTCTCACATCTCTACTTGATTTGCTTTGTATATGGCCCTTTATGACTTTCAGTAGTCGCCCAGTTAGCCACACTTCAGTGGTGGATAAAATGGGTTCTTCTCCTACTGTACGGTATATGTAAAGTATTTGACAAATGCAAGGAACTACAGTATTATCACTAATATTAATATCATTTTGTCATAGCTTTATTCTGTATATATTTTGAAGTGCACAAACCAAATAACTATTGTGGTAATCTCCAGTGTGAGCAGAATCTTTTTAAAGCTACTGTGTCATTTTATTCTCATTCTAGAGGATGAAGAATATAACATTTATAAAAACACTTAAGTATCAATCATTACATTTCCAGAAATGAAAATTCAGTTAGTGAGAGCCATTGGTTGCTAACATATACCATAGATGACCACTGAAATTAAACTGGCTTATATTTAATACAGTCCTCTGTGACCGGGATGTTTGCAATACTAACAGTTGTTAGTTCTGAGTGATTCAATATCAGGCACAATAATATTCTTCTGTAAAGTGTAATAATGTGATGTGATAGGATGTCATTAGAATACTTTTGCAAGGCACTTTATATATTATTATTTTTTTCTGATCGATTGATTGCTTATTTGGTCTATTTGATGATAAAACTTCAGAATAGTTCACACTATTTAGAGGAGGTATTCATTTAGTTGTGTGGATGCAACAGAATTGTTGGCATGACTCAAACAAAAGCTACAGGCAACGACAGGGGCATAAAATCCAAAGTGCGAGTTAAGAAAAAGTTGATCTTTATTATCTTTTCAACATGAGTTCTAATTGCTTAATATTCCTCACTAAACCTGGGAAATGACAAACAGCCCAGGCTTTCCTGATCTCTCCTCAAGACAATAAGAACCAGGCGTCAGACAGAACTGCTCAGAATTCTGACTGTTTTAATTTCCATCCTTACTGATGCATTTCATTGAATATGCAGCTGTAACAGGAGATGATATGTATTAAATTGACTAAACAATGTAATGGCTAATGGGAACACAGGCTTAATTATAATATGTATGAATCCCATGAAGCGTGATCGCTAATGGATCCCCATGAAACTTCTTCTGTTCCTCCCACTGTCAGCATTTGTTTCCTTGGACTGCCTTCCTGATTTTTCAACACTTTGATAAGTTGGCTATGGGACACAAATTTTGCTAGCAAAGCAAGGACACAGTATCTTTTTCAACAGGGGGAATGAAAAGTATTGATTTATGATCAGGATCCTAGCTCTGGCAAATATTATCCTGGATATCTGTCTTCGCTTCCTTTTTTTTGACCTGGAGATCAGAGAGCATTCATATTCGAATTTTAAATTAATTAATAGTGTAATTAACAAAAAGCAAATGACTACAGTCTGGCAGAGAGCCGGTTTTTCACATGCCAAGGATTTTTTATTAGAAGACCTGTAGCCATATATGCCTGCAATATTTCCCCGTAGTAATATGTTCCTCATTCAGCTGACTGCATAATTCGTGCCAAATAGCACCAGATAAACTTATGATTTGATGTCGCAGAAAAGCAGAGCCCACTGGAAACAGCCTCATACAATAAATGTGACAGAAAGCATTGCATTAATTTTTATAGTTCACTCTTAGATAATTGTATATGTGTTAATTGGTTAGAATATACTGTACAGTAGGCTTTGTGCTCATGAGGTGAGGTGTGTTTTTATCTCACTCGTCAGTGGTAGTGTAGTGCAGTCAGTGGTAGACTATGTAGTTTTTGTTTTGTATAAGGTTTAGCAGGGTATAGTCCCCTTTCTGTATCTCTAAAGATAGAGAAACAAAATATGTATAAAGTATTTGTGAATGATTCACCTAACTGAGGGTTAGGCTACCCAAACCCTCATCACCGCTGTGAGGATTGAGCTAGGGAGCTGCTGCAGGAGTGCAGATTCGTAGGTAGAGTGATGCAAGAGAGATACACAATGGGAAAAGCTGGGTGGGAGACTTATACTGTATACTGTATGTAGGCAAGCGGAAGTGAGCAAGGTTAGGATCTATCTTTCCTCTCCAAATTCTATTATAATCTCCATTTTAGTAGCTTGGATAGATCTTTATGAATGAGACTGACGAGATATGTATAAAGTACTGTATTTGGCTTGACTCTCCTAGCAGAAGGAATGGCATCCTAGGGCTGTAATAATGAAATAAAAAAGCTGACCTGACTGTTAGGTCATACAGTAACTATTTGGAGCTGCCAAAGTGAAATTGAAATCTACGATGACATATGGGGAAGACGTCAGGAAATGTGGCACTTGAAATGTGAAAGCAAACGGAATTGCTCAGTGGAAGAGGATGCAGGAGAGCTGCAGAAATGTTTGTGCTAGCATACTCTAAGTGTACAAGTAATAGGTTTATTCCATGCTGAAAAAAAGAAGAAAGAAAACAAGTTTCGGCCGTTGCTCACACCTGAAGAAGGCTCCATGACCGAAACATTGTGTTTTCTTTCTTCTTTTTTTCAGCATGGAATAAACCTATTACTTGTTCCTTTGCAGCCTACGCATGCTGATGCAGCCACCCACCTGAACTAGTACTCTAAGTGTTTGATGCCTAGGGACAAGCCTTCATTTTTGGAGGAGCAGGAGTGTAAAATATTGCCGTGTGTTGAGCTGCATTTTAAACAGGTATAGTGTGAGCAATGGTTGTGTTGCAAAAGAGAAGCACTGTAGCTGTATTGTGGGAACAGAGTGTGAACAACCAGTGTAGCTGAAACAGGTGAGTGTGAGGAACCGGCTGATGTGAGACGCAGTCTACTGATGTGCAAATGCTTTATCATAAAAAGGTGGAAAGTGTAGCAGTAGAAGACCATGTGGGACAGCAGAGAGGAAAACAAAAACTCTCACTTGGTGGGAAATAAAGAGCACAACAGGAGATGCTGCACTGAACCAGAAGGAGCAGCCTGGAGCTTCCTGTGCAGGGGTAGATAGATAGATACTTTATTGATCCCGTGAGGGAAATTGCAGTGCAACAGCAGCTTAACACACACAACACAGCCACAGTGTAACGAATTATATAATAATAGTACAATACATACAATACAATACAAGAGTTACTCACAGTTACACACAAGAGCAAACTAGAACAGAACAGTACACAGACAATCGTATCACACATATGAATATAAATATAGATGTAACCATAGATATAAATATAAATGTATTGCACAGGTCCCTGGCATATATTGCACAAAAGTGGTTGTAAACGGGAAAAAGAAAAAGAAAAAGAAAGAGAACAGATGTAGCAGTAGATGTGTATATGCGTTTAGTCCAGAAACAGGTCACTGTCGATGTTGCCTCTGCCAAGACGCAAGGTGGATGCGTTGTACAGTCTTATGGCAGACGGCAAGAATGACCTCCTGTAGCGCTCCCTGTCGCACCGTGGATGAATCAGTCTATTGCTGAACGTGCTCTTCATTCCTGCAAGCCTGTCATAGAGGGGATGGGAGAAGTTGTCCATGATGGCCTCTAGTTTGGACATCATTCTCCTCTCAGCCACTACCTCCAAGGGGTCCAGGTCAGACCCAATGACAGAGCTTGCTCTCCTGATGAGCTTGTTCAGCCTTTTGGAATCTACTGCTCTAATCCCAGAGCCCCAGCACACCACTGCGTAGAAAATGGCACTCGCTACCACCGACTGATAAAACATGTGTAGCATCTTACTACACACATTGAAGGACCTGAGCCTCCTCAAGAAGTAAAGTCGGCTCTGTCCCTTCTTATAGATGGCCTCGATGTTCTTAGACCATTCCAGTCTATCGTCGATGTGCACTCCCAGGTACTTGTACGAGTCCACCATCTCCACGCCACTCCCATGGATGTAGACAGGAGTAGGTGACACGGAAGTGGTAGCAGAACCACTTGGTGATGGTTGCTGTTGTGCAGGATGTTATATTCTTGATTTTCTGGTTGCCAGCATGAAACGTGGTTCAAAAATTAGATTTCAAATAATACTTTAGCCAAACCTTGATAATTGGACACTAAGATGTCTGCCATATTGTTCATGTTTTGGTCAATATTTAATGACCCATTCAGCCTGTGTGGTTAACTACCTCTAGAGGAGGTGTTAAGTTGGACCACACTGTAGTTCTGACCACTTTGAAAACAGGGTGAGGTCATCAACAAGATCAAGAGATTAAGTGCTTTTATGCAGTAGAGCCTTATACAGGCTCGGTGAACTGAAAATCAAAGGATGATTTTGAAAACCCTTTGCTCCAGTGCAGAGTTGTGCCATTATGTATTACTCTAAGGTAAACCCAGTTGGTGTTCCAATATAATGGTAAAGTCCACTAGACTAAAACTGTGCCTTGCAAAAGTAATGATTTTCTTAGCAGTTTTTGCTGACATTTAATTTCTTTCACGCATAAACATATTGAGTTTGAACATTCAAGTTCAGATGAAAAATATTCACTTTAAAAAGTGTATAAATTACTTTTCAAACACTTTTCATTTTTACATCAGTATTGTTTTCAGATTCAGTGTCTTACAGTGCTTACTGTACTTGTACCCTTACCCATGATAATTTGCACTGTGGTAATTTGCTGCAATTGTTTTTCTCCATAACGTCAAACACAAAAAAAACAATGACATCCCATAAAAGAAAGATATGCATAAACTTTCACCTTCCCTGAGTTCAAAACTGTGGAGGATAACACAAAACCTTATTACTAATTAGTATATTTTCTGTACTCTGCTCAGTCTGAAGCTGAGCTCATCACACAGTTCACAGGACTGGCAGTGGCTGACATGCAAAGCCAGCTTTCCTCTAGATGACAAGTTAATCACCTCCACGAATCCCATTTCCCACAGTGCCTGCAGCGGAGGACAATGCTGTAATTGTCATTTTAATCGAATGCCTTGCTTCGAACAGCTTTTTTAAAATACAGCCTTTAAAAATGCAAACTATTATAATGAACTAAATATTTATGCCGTTTACAGCTTCCCTTGCTTTTCAAAGACAGCACATACTGTAGGTAAAATGGATTCACAGTGTGACTGTACATCCGTGCTTTTCACGATGTGGCTAAGGTTCAACATGTACTGGCAATGTGTATATGTGCAATGTTATCAAATGTGATTAAATTCTAGTTCCCACAAAATGTACAGTAGATAACTTCTTAATCACCTTAAAACGTGACTTAAGCTTCTCAGACTTCAAATTATTTTATTATTTTATTTCAAATTATTTTAAAAATTCTATATACAGTATATAGTATCTTAAGAAAGTGTTTACATACTCCTATCAATATAATAGAAAATACTTTTTCATATTGGGTAGAATCCTCAAATGATTTAATATGATTCAATCACTTACCTAAAGTTAAGCAAATTGTGCATATTTAAGTAACAATGCTCAATTTTATGTCATTGAAAATGGCTACGTTTTGCACAGCCCATTTGCACAATCCAAAACAAGATGTACAAGCACATGGTGTAACTGTAAAACAAACCTTTAATTACTCATCCAAATAAAAAAGGAATATACAGTTTTGAATATGTTTAATGTAACTAATGTCTCCTGTAACACACACTGAAAACAATGTAATGATACCCACGTCTCTTTAGAGAATAGCTGTTGTTGAGTATTCTCAACAAATACAGTAGCATCACAATAAAACAAAAGTCACATGTTTCTTCCTAACTTATATTTGTGACCTAGTGAGATACATTTTCTTCCTCTCTGTTACTCTGTTCTTCTTTCTCTGTCTTTCCTCCTCCATCACACATACAAAAGCACACACAAGGTTAACAGGAAATAATAACTATAAAGCACATTCCTGTCAATGTTACATTACAGTCACTGCCACCACATCAATTTCCCATGCCTATCCCTGCAAGGAACAGAGCAGGTGTGAGGCAGACATTAGGAAGGAGGGGTGTTAATTAGAAATGCAAATTGCAACAGAGCATTTTATCTGTAGTGCTGGGTTCCTAGAGCAGCATACATTGTGTACATTGCCATACACATCAATATGTTTAGAAGTATAAATCTGAATCATTTGCTTGAGGAATGCATGCTAACTTTTAACAACTGTACCTGTAAAGAAGTGTGGTCAAAAATAATATATACTGTATAACAGAGCAAAAAATTATTAATTTTATCAAAGGCTTATCAGAGTTACAAACTTGATTTGTCCACTGTTGCTTTAAGCTAAATTAAAATTTAATGGTATAGATTTATTCAGCTGTTAAACTGTCTCTTATCCCAGCCAACAACGGATCAACAAAGAGCATAAAGCCAGGTTTACATCTAGAGAGGAAGAAAGGATGAGTGGATAAAGGGCAAGCAGCTAGGGCTCAGACTAACAAAGGGATCAGCATCACTACGTCTTAAATGAAAACTGTTTGTTTAGTTGGTATACAATTTCCAAAGGTATTGGGACAGTGTAACAGTTCAGCTGTCATTGTGAATGGAGTCTGTATCACTGTGGTGTCCAGAGAGAAATAAAAAGGTTTATTGAGTGAGAAGGTTACTGGAGAGATCAGGTCAAATGTGCACATAGTTAATCTTGCACGCCTGCACTCACCTTCTGTACATATATAAGACTCGCACTTACTGTAGGTCTTTCCTTCATGTATCTCTCTCACTCCCCCCTCCCACCACGCTCACTCCACAAGTAAAACCATTTGCATGTGAGAGCCGCCAAGTGCAGCTGCATGTGTGAACAGCGCAGCGCCCTGCTGGAGCTGAAGCTTATTAGCGCATAATATCAAAACATAGTAAAGCCAGAGACATGAGAGAGGTAACAAACAGGAAGAACAAAGACAGAGAAAGATCACACACAGACAGGGTGCCTATGAATAACATTAGTTTCCATACACTCGCAGTACAAGGTTAAGAAGATCTGCCTCTCGGGTGCAGAGGGCTACAGTAGATGGGTTTGAGGTACATATAAAGGCACCACCCGGAGAGCAGTCTCCTAGGAGTGAGGATGGCTCTGTGAGAACTAGTACATAAACCCTTAATGTGCAGTGCGGCTGCTGTTAGGGATCTCATGAGGTGGAAGTCCGCTAGTGAAAGTTGGTGGGATCTTGCATTCTGTAAGCCCGCAGCTCGTATGAGTTAGTAGCAAGGAGCACTTTTTAGATCGATTGCCTGAACAAGGAGCCCCGGCCTCAGCAGTTTGTAGAGGTGACACATGGTCATCAATACTTTCAAAGGGGATTATGCACAAAAGATTACAATAATAGATTACACAAAAAAATGATTGTACAGTATGAAGACACAGACTTGAGTATATGGTTCAGGTTACATGGTGAGGAGCTAAAGCAATGTTTATACAGTTGGTTATTTGGTGTAAGAGTTTTAGGGTTTTAATCTACTGTAACAGAAAAGTAAATTGCAAGAGTACTTGATGACTTTAGGAACCAAACATGGATTCTAAGTATAAAATATATTGATACACGCAAAACACAATAATTATAATAATCACTTACACATGTACTTAAGAACTTTTCTGGACAAACCACTCAAAGTGGTTTTACAGGTAATGGGGACTCCCCACCTCCACCACCAATGTGCAAAAGACATTAAATATAATACATTATAGTCTAGCTTGTAGGTTATATCCATCTCATGTAGTTAAATCCCATTTATAATCTCAGACACTAATACAGTTAATATACATTTACTATCATGAACTAAACATCACGAGTTTTTACAACAACAGTTCTCAAGAATTATATGATTAATGAAGTTATACTCAACAATCCATTGGCCAAACAACATTAAACGTCACGCTGGTAAGAAAGCTGGCTAGGTTTTGGTAGCAGTTTCTCAGTGCTGAGAGGATTCTGGCACAGAGGAGAGAGAGAAAAAGCTTTTGCTTTCTTTGCTTAACAGCTTGCATTGGCCTCAGAAAACTCTGCCAAAGTAGCATCTTGCTGACTTCGGTCTTTAAAACATTCTGTGCACAGTTTGACTTCCTGGGGTCCACAAGGTAGACAAAAGGGGAGCTCAGTTTGTTCCGTGCTATAATGTTTGTTCAGAATATTGGGAGATTCTGGATGCTGACAAAGAGAGGGAAGTTAACCTGTCTAATTTCATTGATCAGGCGAAAATACTGTATCAGTGCGTTCACAAAAACAGGCATTCTTCTGTTTCAGGAAGAATATGTTGGACAGAATTTTCCACTTTACTGACTCTTTCTCTCTCTCAGGCTGTTGTCTTAGAGAAAAGACCTGACTTGAACTGCCTGCACTCATGTGATTGTAAAAGTCATTTGCTAGTTTTGATGGAGAGATTGAGAGAGCCAGTAGTTAACCGGTGAAGATGTGTTGGGTTACAGTTTATATGGGGCAACTTCACCAATTGGTGATTGGCTGAGAGGCCATCGGGTTTGGTTCTGGTACCCACCCTGGAGATCAAGCATTGGTGAATCTTCCTTTGGGTGACTGACCGTGAACTGTGACTTAGATCCAAAGGTGCTTAAAGCTCTCTGCTAGACATCCAGACACATCCATAATGGAGGTTTAGATCATCCTGTCCTGGAGAAGAGCGTTACCCAAAAGACAAACTCACTTCCCTTACTTTCCCTTACTAGGTCATTTGGTGACTGAGATAACAAAGAAAAGACTTCCTAAGATAAATTCCTGTGCATTTAAAGAGAAGTTCTTTAAAGAGAAGAGTCTACTGGTCAAGGCACACAAAGATTATTAGAAATTTTTAAAAACACTTATTTCTAAGTGAAATAATAGGCCTTGTCACTCCAGTGGTTGCAGGTCATGGCTATAGTTTGTGATGGTGGGTTACAGGTTGGTGTATGACCATGTGAAAATTGATGGTTTATATATTTCTATTCTTGTTAATCTCCAGGTTAAATGTTTCTGGTTTATTACTGGGAGGGTTATGGTTGTAACACGACTGCTTGTGGGACCCTGTGAAGCTCAGGGTGTCAGGGAAAGCTGGGTGTCTGGTCCTGGAGTAAGTGTGTTCAGGGCTATGGTTGGAGACTTCAGGTTACTGTGTTTTCAGATTCTCGAAACTACTGGACCCTAGAAAGAAACAAATGTGCAGTTCAGCAAAAAAAGCAGAAAATACATTCAGAAACTCCAAGTCACAGGCTTGGAATGGCTTAAAAAGGTTGCCATGGTGCTCATGTTGACAACAAGTGTGGTCAAGGTTACAGAAAGCAAAGGCAAAACAATTTCTGGTTTACAGTCTAGCAATTTGTGTCTATTGTGATTGTTCAAATGTTCTTTGGTTTGATCTTTCTTTCTATACCCACACTGATCTTTTTTTCTTAATCTCTTCTTTATATTTAGTATTTTTACAACCATATAATGTTAGAGTTAAATACATTATTTATGAGTAACATTTGTTATACAGTATATACTGTATGACTTCATTTTACAGTTGCAAGTATTTTCCTTTTCTATATTTGACATTATTGAAATAAAGGGGTAATACAGTATGCAAGGCACAGTAGATTCATTAATCCAGGAGATGCATATTGTATCTAACCATTTAAACTAAACAGTCAAATCTGTTAATTAATCCTTAGCCAATATGGCCTTTTCAAACACTTCTCCCAGTAGAAAGTTGCCTACAATTTAGTTTCATACAACTGATAAAATCTTAAATCCATTGACAACTGTTGGTGGAAATCTCTGCAGTCACTATGATGAATTTTCAAATTCTTTTTAACTATAAAATTGAAGTTATCAGAGCTTAGTTGCCCTCTGTTATCTCTGTTGCAATTTATCATTTACCAGTATCTGATAGCTGCTCTGCTCCAAGTCAGAGCTGTCTTTTGTATTAGCTGAGATTGCAAAGCCTGAGCACAAGGAAGTAGTGATGGGTTATCTAGTTCCTCCTGTAAACACACCCATCCATTTCCATCCTGCTTTGTCATGGCAGTAATCAAATTTGATTGGAGAAATATTGACTCACCTACTACAGTCATACATGTTGCCACTTTATTCAGTGGATTATGCTTGAAAATCATATTTCTTATACATGGATCAAGTTTCTTATTGACAGAATGTGGACCACCATCCACACGAAAACTGCAGGGAGGTAAAGACTCAGTATGTTTCACTTTGAAGTGGTGTTGGTAAAATGTTTGGTGAGCAAATGCAGTCGACAGCAAAGCAGATATGACAGTCTTCTATACTGGGTCTATAGTTGATGGGCAATACGTTTTCCGATGGCTTGACATTGTCTGCTTAGTCTAATGATGTTACATCTTAAGGGAAATAAACACACTGGCGTCAACACTGATTCACTACACACAATTACTCGCAATGAGTTTCAGAACATTTCCTATTTTGTATACAGGGCTTATCTAGTTTTTAACTTCTTTAAGCACATTTTAGCCACATTTTCAGTAAAAAAAATGTTTTGAGCTCATTAAAACTAAAAGATGTTTTGTTCTGCTTTAAAAAGCTTTTCTCACAGAACTATAAAAGGGATTTATTTTTCACTTAAGGTCTATCAACTCCTTTGCTGCCGAGAAATATCCTATTTTACGACAACCACTTTGCAAGAAAGTAAAGTAAAGAGAATTTCTAATGGCTGTAGAAATAATGTTATGTTTTTTTTTTGTTTTTAAAAGATTAAAGGCACATGCATATGAGCACAGACACACACACACACACCAATGTTGTTGGAGTTCAGAAGATTTTCACTGCTGGCTTGAATCACTGTCTGTCTTTGTTCAGAAGACCAGTACAGATGGCTGCTCCTCTGGGCACATTATACAGTTGAATTCTAAGGACATTGCCAGTTCTCTGTGTTTTAACTGCGGCATATGTCTTTAAAGTGGAATTTAAAAGACATTCTGTAGCTAGCGTGTATGATACTTTAATGTTAAATATTTTTCTGCTTCAGTTATGTTTAACATTAAAGCCAACAATTCACAGATCTACCCCTTTCGCCATTTTTGGAAAAGAATTTAAAAAAAAAAACAATCTAAAACATTAAAGGAAATCTAAAATGTTTTAAAGTTACTTTCAATTTAAAACAATAGAAACCGTGTTATTTTCTTGTGCCCACATTTTGGGGGGGTGAGGGAGTGAGCAATTATATAATTCAAAGCTACAGAAAACAATCCCATTTTCCCCCAAGCTCCCCTTGTGCTATCCCTAAACAAATCTCTCCTTTCCATGTCCCTCTCCTGACCTATAATTCCTTTCTGGATGGCGGCCATCTTCCTCAGCTTCTTCCCAGGTCCTGTGGACCCAGACAAGATGCTGGTCTGCTGATAATAAGCGGCCATTCTCTTGGCAGCAGTAATGCCAACCAATCCCTGCCCCTGCTTTACAGTTACTGTCAATCTTGTGAGGAGCTGTCATTCAATAAAAGTAATAATGCAGGACAGGGGATAACTTTCCCAACATACAGTAGTTTTCAAGAGGATTGAGGAGACCTGCCCCCAAAATACAGCCACATGCACTGGCTGGTAATTGTTAAAGATGAGAACAGAAGAAATGCTACAAATGAGAGGATTTTGGCTCGTCTATCCCTTTTGGTTGCTAGTCACTAATTGATCTGAGGATCTTATCCAGCTGATTCTTGAAACAAGCCAAAACATATTTTTGTTTTTCACTGTTAATTCTGAACAAGTCCATAGGGTAACATTGTCAATGTTTTTTTAGGATTATGAAAACATGAAGCAATTCCACTTGTAATCTTCTCTGTTCGGGACTAAAAAGGCTCACTTTGTGATACGTTTTGTACTATTTTGCCAAACCTTAAAAAAATACCTTGACAGCAGACCTCTTTGCCATTAAATGGACGATTTTAAAAGCCACACATGACACACATCTCTTTCTTTTTCGAAGCATCTCGGCAACCATTGCTTTTGTTGTAGGTCTGTATTCATTGACATTGTTTAATAACAGGATGATGTAATGACTAAAGCAATGAATTGTGGGAGTTGTTAAAGCCAACCTCCTGGTTAAAGGTACTGTTAGAGCAATACCAAATAACACCAACACTTCAGCAGTGTCTCAGCCCTTGTAATTTCCACTGAAACATTTTTCTTTGCTTTTTTCCTCAGTGTCCCTCAATATCCTACATTGCCTGTCCTGTGTCCTTCAATTGAATGGTGAGTTCTGGGCACGCTAGATACCTACTAAAAAACATATTTTAGTTAACATAACTAACAAAGCATATTTTTTCTGTCATAAAGATATAATGACCATATTGATGTCTTCAGTAAAAAAGCCCTTCTACATATTCAGGCACATCATTTAATAAGGTCCTCTGCTGATCCCAAAAGGTGATAAACTCCTTGGGTTGTGCCATCGAAGCCCTGAAAACTGTGTTGTTCATGATCTGCTGTGCTTCTGTTCATTCTGTCAAAGACACCTGGAGCTGCTGGTTCATTCTTAGAGAGACACGGGGTGGCAGGCTTCTGAGAACTTGTCTGCATCGGTCACTGTTATATGGCTCTGAATCGCAAAACAAAAAAACCCACAATTTTGAAAAACAAATTACGCATTTGAAAACAACAACAACAAATTGGATAAAACACACTGATAACCAGGAAAACACAAAAACAAATGTGAAAATCTCCAAACCGGAGTTAATATCAGGTTTTTTCATCTGTTTTTCCTGTTTTTAATTTGTACTTTTTGTTTTATGGATTTTGTTTGAATTGGTTTTGTAAGTTGTTTTGCACTTTCTCTGGACATATTCACCATCAAGAATAATATCAAAGTTTCAGAAATTTGAATATTTCTTCAAAGGGGTGGAACCCATACATGATTAAAATACTGTGAAAAGATATGTCAGCTTTTGAGGTCTCAACCGTGGAAATATTTGCAAAGGTTTAAACTGTTGCAAAACTTCAATGTCAGAAGCTGACTCTGCCGTGTGGCCCCAAAAGCCTTCCGATTGAAAAGCACAGAAATGACAGCTTGGTTTCTCTTACTTGCCAACCAATTAATATGACAAAAAGTTGTCTTTTAGTTAGTCCTTTAATTTGCTTTGAATTATCATTGTATTTATGGATTCCATCTTCTTCACACTTATGACAGAAAACGAATTTATTGACAACGCTGAAAGCTGTTGATTTGCCCACATACAGTATACATTTGATGGCTGGCTTTAAATGTTTCATGCTAGACTAACTGTATGTAAAACAGAAAACTGGTACTGTATGTATGCAGAATTGTAAATAAGCATTCCTAAAATAGTTTTAAATGTTTCTTAGTGTATATATTGATTTGAAAACCTTTCTACAACACAGCAGTGTGTACAGTAGGAGCTGGAACAAGGAAAATAAGATATATTTACTATGCAGAAATATGAAAGAGAAAAGAAAGAGCCAGCTTACTTAATTACCCTTTGTTACTTAATTACTTAACCAGCTTACTTAATTACTTAGCGTAGCCAATATAAAATTGTGGTCTGCAGATTTAATTTGTGCTCAATGCTAGTTCTAAAATGTTTGAGCTGTACAAAAAACAACAACATTGCTTTTAGGGTGTTGCAAACTGATTAATTTGGATTTCATCACAACACTCTTGGGTTCATGTAATATATGGGTTCATGAAATGTAGTGAGTGGACTGTGAGTCCCATTCTAAAAATAACAAACCTTTATTCACTTATTTCCATGTCTCCAAAACATTTCTCCATATACTGTATTGTAAGATAGGGCAGTTGACATTGAAGGAGGTTAGACCATGGTCTAACCTAACTACTGCTACATAAATAAATAACAAGCCACTAAACTTAGCTCCTAGTTTGATTATGTTTATTGTTCATTTTATCATAAAAAGTCAATAGGACAGCAGTGTATCTCTGCCTTTAGTCTGTAAAAAAGTAGTAATATACAGAAATGAATTATAAAAATAAATAAATAACAGGCCTCAAAGAGCTAGAAGAAAACAATCACATTTTGTGTTGCATTTTGTTGTTGGTTTTGATGTGTATTCAAAGTTTAACAAAAAAGTTTTTTAAAAATCCCACCTCACTCAGGGACAAAGCGAGTAAAGATTTATTATTTTCCTGTAACTGTGAAGCTGTTCTTGTAACTGTTAATATCTGTTACATTGTATTTATATTTACTTGAAATGTTCTTTTATTGAGTTACATTGTCATCTGGTAAATAAGTCTGGAAATCTCTGTAGTCATCCTTCACAAGTGTAGATCTAAAGAGATCTTAGCCTTGTGAGACTATCATAAACCAGATATATTTTTAACAGTTTCAGAAATCCATATTTACTCAGAAAATGATTGAGAATTGCTGATTCTGAAAGGAATTTTTAATAACATCTGTTATTATAGTCATACAGCCAAGGGTAAAGAAAAATCATAAAAAGGACAAATAAATCTAATTAGAAAAAAAATGTTTTTAAGCCTTGAGGAGGCAGATTATCCAGATGTTGGCTTGCAATCCATACTTTTCAGAAATTACAATCTAACTTGGGCAAAAGAGATATTTAAATATATATTAAACCTTGGGGGCTTATCTTATGAAGAGTGGCAATCTGTTCGCTTTTTTTTTTTGGTTTGGATCCAGGCATTCATTTAAAAAGGTCACAGAAGCAGGAAGCCAGGAAGAATGCTGTCTATCAATGCTCTCACCTTTGGCATTAGCTTTCCTCCCTGTGCTGGCTTGAATCTCAATTTTATGGCTTCCTGGCTCTTTTGGGCTGCATAGCAAAGCCTAAAGAACTCTAAGTTCATTTCATTCTTTCCGAGTCAGAATCGAGCTAGACAATATCCACCAAAACTGGGAAAATCAATACAAGAACAAACAATTTTAATGGATAGTATAGTTTTGTTTTAAATTTTACAGTGCCAAGATCATCCACGTGATGTGAGTCAGGTGTGCTAGCACCACTCTGGGTCTCCGGTTCTTCAGTTCATTAGTGTGCTGACCTGGGCCAGGGATCAACAAGAAACACAGAACAGATTTATTCACGCAAGAAAGGTTAAACGCGCTAAAGAGCACTGTCATTGAGGAAACTGGTCTCCAGCCGAGGGGGAGGGTGATGCTCAGTTGTTGCCACCCTGCAAATAGTCTTCAGGAGGGAAACTGGGAAGAGCAGGTACTTGTTGTTGTAGACAGGTGGATCACTGTTTGATCCTCGAGGACAGTTCCATCTACACATAGCCTTGTGGGAGGCTGAAGCTCACCTTGCTGAATTGAGCTAGAGGGGAGATATGTGGAAATGTCCCACACTACCTTGACCCTACATCTAGAGGCTGTAAAAACCACCTCAAAAGACAGGAAAGTGAACAGCTTGTGAGGGCGTAATTAAGACCCCTCTAATGCTCCTTATTATTGTTTTAAAGAAAAGTAATTTTGCTTTGGTGCCAATGTCATTTGTTTTGTTAACACCTCCTGCACCTTAATATAACTTGTTGTTTATGATGGAAGACCCACCTCAAAGGGGGAACATCTTCAATGGTCACGATTGGAGCTTGATTGCTTAACTGTTACTCCCATCCTGTTTTTCTAACTAATATTTACAATATTAATAATATTTAGTGTGCCACGGAACAGCACCCAAAAGGCTGGGAAACACTGGCATAGGCAGTTCAGACAGCCCAGTTCAGAGTGACTTGGAAACTCATTGTTGTAAGAGGGACTAGGGGTGATGGTGCCATAAGTGACAGCCTTCCCTCAGGGACAGGAATTCTAAACCAAAATTCCACTGGTCACAGAGGAGAGGAGGTGCCAGCCATGAAGTGTTAAACTCGCCTCCTTGCACTGCTTTATAGGAGCAATTTAGCGATTGTGTGTTTCATCCGTGGATAATCCCAGTTGAAGGCAGCATGGCTAAAAGGGAAACTAAGACATCTCCAAACATCTCTTTTTGAACGTCCAGGAGGCTTTCTGGTTTATTAAAAAAAAAAAAACACTTCTTAATGAATAAAAACACATTCAAGAGAATTATAACCACTTTAGAAGCTGCTGCTGCTATTACTGTTTCGTACCCAATGACAAACACTTACTGTGTACAGTATACATAAAGAAACCAATCATGAACACATGTGAAAATACACCTTTTCGACCCTTCATTCAATTACACAATTAATGGAGTTTATAACGAAAGTTTGGTTGGGATGACGACTACCAAGTTCCAAAAGACTCAACTGTCAGTAATTCACAATCACTCCTGATGTCACTTCCTCTCCTAAAACACTACAAATACTGTATGTGATCCCCTTCTCTCCCTCGGATACATCTTTTGCATCCCACCTCCACCCCATCTCCACCTCTGCAGCTGCCCCTTGGGCATTTTGCATGGGGGTCCAGGCCTCCTCGTCCTCTCGACAAGAGGTCAGCCCTCAGCCAAGTGGCTTAAGCCAAATTTTCGCTAAACACTCCATAATCCTTTCAGGACACTTTACTCTTTGGTGTTGTTATTCCTAGTGAACACACTAGCTGAAACTATGTACATGTCTTTGAAGCCATATTTTGGCAGTTTCTAGTTGCTCATATTTATGACAACATGTAACACAATATACTTGATATTCAGTAGATGGTTATGCATGAGACATCACTAGTGGGAATATTAATGTGGGATTCTAAAATGTGTAAAAGGTCTCATGACTCCTTGTTGACATTTTACTTTTCTTATCAGTAAGATCTGCGATCCAGGTGGAAGAAATCATTTTGTTTGCTGGAACTTTGATCATTTGGTCAAATTGATTTAATCAGTAATGAAATAATCTGTGAAAGCTCTTCTTTGAGGATTAGCTGGTGTATGTGTATAGCATCATTGAAAAACTGAGGCAAGACATTAAAGTGTAGAAAACACAGGTTAATGTACAGACTACTGGGTACCGTGTGCATTATTTACAGGTGGTGCATGAGTAACCAGTTTGATCAGCTGTGTCTTGAGCTGAAGTGGTTGCAATACTCAAAGACTTTGCCTTCTGGTAATGCTGTAATTGTGTCATTTATTTTAAATGGGATTTGAAAATTGATGTAGCAAAATTCATTTAAAATTGAATGCATTGAAAAGTAACAAAGATGTCAGGTATTGGTAGTTACAAAACATAAAAGACGCAAACAACATTAAATGTACGACTTCTCATTTAATAATTGAGTTCCAATTAAATTATTAACTACTCAAATGTCAAAATAAACAATTCTTAATTGGATACATATAATGAAAATATTTTAGCAGGAAATTGCTTATTAAAATACTTTCAAAGATTTTGTTTTTTTTTTCCAGTGTTGAGAGACTGAAGCTCAGAGTTGTGTTTGAGCTGACTTCGACTTTGAGCCGAAAGATGAATGAAGGTGTTTTAAACCAGCTGGCTATGCTTTCCCCAGGGTCCCAACAGGGTTTCTCCCTCAGGCTTCTTGCATTTAATCATGCAAAGGAAGGGCAGAATTGCCCTGGGAGTTTCTGTTCCACTACATATGACCTGCAGTACTGAGCAGCTTTCTCATAGCAGAGCTTCAAGAAGAGTAAAGCAGTAGGTTCAAACTTTGCAATCAAAAAGAACAGAAATATTACACCCTCCTCAAATATCCTCAGTTAGATCTTTATACACTTACAATATTGATATTTATAAAGCTGTTGATTTTACAATACAAGGGATACAATTTAATGAATTACAATTAAAGGTTATAATAACTGTTTGTCACCTGGGATTTGAAGTCATAACCTTTTAAACCTGAACCCTAACCACTGCTGCCCCATTGTTTTTCAATCAATTATTTTCTAATGGATAACAACTTTCAATCCAGTTTTGAAGACAGAAAAAAAAAAGAAAATAATAGTCCAAAAAGGACGTATAGTTTAAAAATTAATTAAAAATTAAATTAGGATGTATAGATTGAAATTAAAAGAAAGTAAGAGGTTAAGAATTGCAAACAAGTACGTTTTGAGACAAGATTTAAAATCATCACCAGAGGGTGTGATTTTAATATGGTCAGGAAGAGTATTTCAAAGCCAAAGGTCTTCTAATGAAAGAATGTGGTCCCTGAATGTACAACGTGAAGTCTTTAGGACATTGAGGAGCCTATAATCAGTGGGTTGAAGTGAGTTAACTGGGGTGTGTGGAGATCGTAGTTCTTGAGTGTGCTCAGGAGACAGACCGCGCAGTGGTCTGTAATTTCAGTAAGAGAAAGAATATGTCTTATTTGGGATTTTTCAGAAATGGGAGGAGAATGTGCTGCTGTCTTTGTGGACTTATGACTCGAAAGTTAGCGAAGAGTAAAAAAATCACCCCTAAGGCTTTATCAGAATTTGAACTGTTTTTGTATCACCAAAAGAGCATTTTAAACAGCCTAACTTTGAAACTTGTTAGGGACAGCCATTTAAAATCATTGTGGTCTTGTTCTTGTTTAATTTCATTTTAAGCCATTGATAACTGTGCATCATCAAGACGTTGGATTTTTGTTGAATGAGCAATTTGAGAATTTGGTGATGTTTGCACATGAATCATAAACATAACAGTGGAAGTCGACAGCATATTTTCTGATAACCTGGCCTAAATGGCAAAATATAAATATTGAAAAGGTAAGGGCCAAGAACTGAACCCTGGGAGACTCCGGAGATAACAGGGACAGGGTCTAGAGATTTAAGGTCAAGAAGGTAAATAAATTGTCTGTCAGGAAGTACATTGCAGTACATTTCCAATTATACCTGCTCCATTTGATTAATCAAAATGTCATAGTTCACAGTATCAAAGGCTGCTATGTACTCAAATCAGTTAAACTTGCTGAATTTATTTACAGAATGAAATATAATTTACTGTAGATACATACTGTATAAGATTTTTAATTAGATAATAAACACATTTACAAAATTAAAATGGACAAATGTGCATAAAGTATGTAAACATTACAATAAGCAATACACTGCTTACAATAAGCAGCAAGTACTTGAGCTTCACTTTCTGTTTTGTTTTTATTTTTTTGTTTGAAACCTAACTGGACTGCACAATTTGCTGGGTAAAATATCACCTACTGTATTATCTGAGTAATTGTGGCTGCATAAACATGTTTCATTTATGTTTATACAGTATGCATATACTGTTACAATTACAGTAGGTAGTGTGAAAATTCTAAAATAAGAGGTAATATGAAATACAAAATTATATGAAATAAGAGGTCTATATGAAAACTCAATAAGAATCAGGACTTGACACAAGATTGCAATACAAGCACATTATAGAGATTAATGATAATTTCAATCCCTAAAGTCAGGTAATACCAAATGTAACACAGCACAGATTTCTTGCCTTTTTTGGTACAGGTAGTGATAGAGTAACACAGAGACAGCAAGCTTAATAAGCCAGACAAATACTTATTGCAATATGCAATATTCTCAAATTCACCAGATGCAGTGTTTCACAATTATTGTTTACAGATTTATATTCATATGTCTGTGAGTTCCGTAGCCCTGCTTTCTACAGCCACAGAAAAATATAAAATCCTAACAGAGTTCAAAACTCAAAATCACCTTAAAAGGCAAAGAGGTAACCTGTATTAAGAAAAAAGGGAAAGGGATAAAAATTCCCTATTCACCTATTCATAATAAGGGACCACTAACCAGGAAGAGACTCTGGCCTGTGCATTGCACAATACAGGAAATTAGAAATTGCTCAGATACTCTAAATAAGACAGAAAACTCATTCATAAAGAACACAGTTATCTGATAATGCTCAGATTACCTGAACAGAAATTCTCTGTATTTCCATCTCTCTCAGGGTTTAAATTTCTTCACAGGGAATTACAAGGAATGGCCCAGTCGCTTTTAAATATTTATAGTTTACTGTAGAATACAGCTATAATAAGGGTGACTTAAAGATTTAATGGAGAATAAGCTTTTGCCTGAGTTACCAATTAACAACACTCTTTTGATCACTTCAATGATGATTGTGACTGACTCAAGGAATAAAACAAAACTAAAGTTGTCGCACCGATCCTATTTGAGAATTTTCCCTGAATACATTGGAAGCTGTCAATATCAGGTCCTTCAATGTGAAAATGATTAAACTTTATTTTATAATTTATTGTATGTAACAGATGTAATATTTTCCCTTGCATGGATCTTGCTTTATTCTCTCATTTCAGATTTCACTCATCCATTGTGTTCTTTTCATTTCCAAAAGCTGATAACACTTCAGTTTAGGGGTTATCAATGACAATTTCTGCAACAAATAAATCTGTTAACACTATTGTTGTTCTCAAGAGGCAATTAAAGAAAGCAAGCCTCTGCAAGTAGAGGCACTAATATGGAATGCAGGTGCAAGGAACATGAGGATATAAGGGTTCACAGGATACAATGAGGGTAAAAATAAATTGGGAAACATAATGAAGACTAGGATAATGCAGAGTAACTGCATAAGAATCAACCTGCTAACAATATATATAAGGAGACTACGTTTCTCGGAGGTGATTAGTATTCACATCAAGTTTTCTTAATTTCCTAAAGGTCATAAAAAATATAAATAAAATCTGCAGAAATCAAAGGTCTTCAACTTACCTAATTAGATCATTTTTTTTAACCAACATGGAAACAAAACGTTATTGCTTCAACGTTATTCTTGTTACTGCAGTATATGTACATTAGATGAGCGGAATGACCTCTTCTCGTCTGGTTTATTTTCTGAGATGTACCGCAAATACTCGAATACTCGTCTCAAAATCACGGACTCATATTTGAATCATCAGTGAATTAGCTATTCAATAATAAGTTATTACTCACATTAACAGTACATACTGTAGCACTTTTCACCCTAAATTACCCCCAAAGCACTCCACATACAGTGTACAGTAAGAGGGAACCAATGGAAGTGCTGTACCTATCTGGAAGATGCGAGGCTGCAATTTTGCACCATCAGTCCCAATGCAGGTGGAAAACTGAGAGATTACTTTGCCAATTAAATTAAGGGAAAATTTGGGAATGCCTGGTGATGCAAACCCAGAATGGAATTTAGCCAGGGCACAAGAGTAACACCTCTAATCTTACAAAAAGTGGCAATTTATTAACCAGGCAGGACCTTGTTATGACATCTGTTCTCATCTGAAAGACAGAACCTCTTACAGCAGTGTTCCTCGTCACCGTACTGGCGCACTGGTTGAGAACCTCTGGTCCAGCGCAAGTAGAGGCCTGTTATTGCAGTATTGGCCCATCCCAGCCTAGCTTAACTTTGAAGTTATGGCCAGAAGTTGGTAACATACAGCAGCTACTGTATCAAATATTAAACCCTTTACAAACTGTGAGCATCAAATCCAGATTCGGAATTCATTGGTAGCACAAATGTATTTGATTATACAGTACCTATACTTAGTAAATTCGGTAGAAGAATCCACGAAGTTTATGGGGTAAATAATTCCATGGTCTTCAGTCCCAACAACTAAGACATTTCCTTCCCCTCTCTCAGTTTCTGTATGCTTAGTGTGTAATGAATATATGTATGGGGGCACTTGAGATGCACAGCACATTATGCACTACAAGACTCATCCCATACAAAAAAAGCATTACTGTGTGTGGCACTCACATAGTAAAACATCTCCAAATGATTGAATTAGGAATCACAAAACAGTTAACACATAGTTTTTAATTGCGTGTTCAAGCAGGAAATTAGTTTGGACCTCTGGAGACAAAGGATTCTTAAAGTGTAAGTGTACTTTTTTTGCAAGGTGTTGAAACTAAGAAGGGGAAACAATTTGATGCGTTGTAAAAAATTCTAATTGACCATAGGGGAAATTATGAAGCATGTTGAACACCCATTGCCTGGCAGAATGTGTATTTGCTTGATAATTAAGAGCTTAAGAACACGTTTGTAATTTGCTGAAGTAAATAGGTAGTTGTTTCCTGTAGGAATGGTAGTAACATTGTAGCATTTAATAGCAGCACTATTTGCATCAGAACCACAGGGAAAATGGAATTGTTCTCTATTAAAAGAATTTAGCCAAACACTCAGAACCGGAGACTCAGGGGGAAAACAGTCTTCCCTTTGTAAGGTTAAGACAATGAACAAATGAGGAAAAAGCAGTAGCGCCATGTCTAACACCAACAGAGTAAACTAACACCATAGACAAGACCACACCACATTAAAATATAAAACAACCAAAGAGCATTTGCAGTACAAACACTTTTGATGAAGCAACAGCAAACCTGCCATGTTTTGTAATGAGTCAATTTAAGTGGTTGAATTTCAAGTTCAAAAGCCTTGGAGAAATTGTATTTTGTTCTCTTCACCTCTGATAGGGCTGCTAGGCACATATTCACAATAGACATATTCATTTAAATGCTAATAATAAATGAGTGTAATAATATTGGTTTCACATTCATGTGAATCCTGACAGGATTTGATATTTCTTTGGACATTTCAGGCATTTTCTTTGACTGCCAAGGAGAAATGATGTTGATCAGATCTATAAAAGCTTGAAACACCATAATGGATACTGACTGAGCTGCCCTTTATCTTGAAGTGTGACTATAAATGATAACTTGTGGTTCAGTTTGTATAAGACAAATCCACAGTACTTTTGCAGCTCTGTGAATCTCACCATGTTTGCAGATGGCTTTATAATTTTCTTCCTGTTCTTTCTGTTTTCTGCCAATCTTTTTTATTACTGGTGCTGCTGTTGTCCAAGCTGTTGTTAAAACACAGCTAAAGCCAATATTTGCTTATCATAAGCATTTTTGTATGGTATTCAGTATTTATGGCTGAGAAAAATAATAAAAATATGCATTGGGTTACTACTATTATATTAGACTTGTATAACATAGAGTATATCAGACAGTTAATTCACTTATGTTTTAAGAGTCTTTACAAATGATTAGGAATAAACTCAATATGGCATGTTGTACAGTACATATTGGAACAGTTGAAGATATTCACACTTGGACTGCAAATTACTGTACTAGTTTGGAAGTAGAAGCAGCAAAAGTAGGACACCAGACCAACAAAATAAACAATTCAAATCCAGAATGCAACTCAGTAAGTTTCAATAAGTCAGTCAATCAGGAAAAATACACAAAGAAAGAAAGCGCCTTCTAAAAAGCTTTGGAAAATGACAAAAGAGTCTCATAAACTGCAAACACCACTAAAAGAATATTAAGAAAACCATGAGAGATAGAAAAGACCAGTATGCAGTATTACAGCTGTAAAGAACGGTAAAGGATTAAGTTAAGTGTCTCAGAGATCAAAATGAAAAACATTTAGACCATTGAAAGGAAATGACTTATGTACAGTATTACATTTATATTCAATTCATATGTTTGATATTGTAACACATACGGCCTCCATTACTTGCGAGAGCTGGCTTACCAGCGCGGTGACGTCACCGCCCTTCCCTGTGAATAGCAGGGACTGCAGCCGCTGGGCTGAAGGGAGATCTCCCTTTGGCTCAAGAGGCTGGGTCCCTGTTGAGTGACGCTGGGGACCTGGGTTCGAGTCCCTGACGGTGGGGGGCTGACCTGATGCAGCAGTGGTGAGGGTGCATACCCACGTGAACCCCAAAGCGTTACAATATCAAAGTATGATTGGTCAAAACTGCACAATGTACTAGTAAGTACACGTTTGTAATACTGTGTTCAGTTTTGTGACTGTGATGCCAAAATCTATTGTCGATCTAGCACAAGTCCAGAGAAGAGTGACCAGCTAGGGTATATTTACCAGCTTAAAGGAATGTCACACTAATAATGGCTAAAAGAGCTGAATCTTTTTATTCCTGAAGAGAGAAGACTATGAGAGAACCTGATGTCAGTATTCAAAATCCTCAAAGCCACTGATAAAGTCAACCCAATTGACTTCTGAATCATGAATCACAGGACACAAGTGGATACACATGGGAAGCACTTATGTTTTTACAAAAAGTGTTGTAGGAATGTGGGACAAGCAAGTCAACCGTGTTGTTAAAGCTGATACTCTGGCTTCTTTGGGAAAAAAAAAAACAGCTGGAGGAGATTTTCAAATCAATCAAATCAATGAGCTACTACAAAACAAACGAGTAAGATGGACTGCATGGTCTGCACTCATTTGCAGCCATTTTTGTTTTCTTACAGTTTTCAAAGGAATTAATATATTCAGCAATCCTGCAGAGAATTGAGTCTTCATACATAATATGCCAGGGCATCTATTCTAAAATATATTTTTTTTGTCCTTGAGACTGAGGGAGGTCATGCCTTCAAGCAGCCAGATCACTGAGACAAAACTCAGTAAGCATGAGGACTGCTTTATTTACAATCAAATGCATTCAGCTGAGAATGGCACCCCGGGGAGCCCTCACAGAGAGTTTCTATAAAGAAAGTTCTATCCCTGCCACATCCTGCAGTTATTTAATTTTATTTCTGAATAATACACAGTTAGGAAATATTTTAAAACAATTGATATTGTGGTATTCCGTCTTACCAGAGCCTAAGGGCTCAGTAAAACTGCACATGAAATAATTAGAAACATTTAATTAATATAGAGCATTTTAAAGACCGATATCATTATGGAACTTCACAAACCTAAAAGTGAACTGAAAGAACGTATGTCAGGCTTTAGAGAGAAGCTAAATATTCCTGTTAATGTGAGAGTTCAATGGTACCATGCTAAAGGGGGAATTTCCATTAGTTTTAACTAAAAAACAAACAAAAACAAAATAATACAGTATATGCTGTCCTCCCACCCCTGCTATCAGTGGGGCTCCTCCTTGAGTTTCCTACCAAAGGAGGGGTAGGTTCCTTTTCAGGTCATCAAGGCCCATGGGGAATGGGGGGCAAGGACCACCATTTTTTGGACCATCTAACACTGGAGGTGGAGTTGATGTGGTCAGCATCACACTCCGGCCAACCTAATACTCCCGGAGGGATTAACCGCTGGTACTCATTTGGAAAGCAGACTGAGTGGATTCCAGAGCTATCTGGAGGGAATTAGAGCAAGCTACTTCACTACTCCAAAGGACCAAGGCAAAGTTAAGGACACCTGAGGAAAAAGCAGGGAAAGGGTGTTACCACTGCAGCAGTAGAACTTCCTATTTCCAGTCCAGCACTATTCACAGCACATTGAGCAGTACTCATAATATCAACATGGGGCTCCGCCCAATAATTGCAGGAGAAGGAATGGAGGCTCCCAGCAAAGTGTCAGTATCTTTTTTGGTGCAGTGAGACCAACCAATCAGATCTGTTTTGCCTACCGTGAAAGACAAGATTGTTTCAGCTATTATTCAGCAGAGGATCTAGGTGAGAGGAAGGCATATTCTTGTTCAGAATACTGAATGATGAAGAATTTCCAAGTAATTAGAAGTAATTACTTCTGATACAATACAAAATGAAAAATTATATATAATGTCTATGCATACACAAGAGTTGCAAGCTTCGCGTGATAATGTCTACTTACTGTAGGTTTCATTAGGAAAATAGATGAGTAAAAAAGTCATGTGTCCTTGGATTTTGTGAATATTTCCACTAGATGTCAAGAACATATCAAAGTAATATTGAAGTGAGTAATTACAGTGCTTAATCACTGTCTGCAGGACAATGTCTAAGTGAAACAGTATAAATGTATAAAAATATTGAAGTCTATATAAAGGGTCTAGACTTTCTTCAAGATACTTGAGTGTCAGGATTAAACCAAATAGACAGTGATCACAAAACAAAGGAGAAGAAGTACAACTAAACGTTTATCACAGCTAGGCCTCCAGGAGACTTTTAACTTTGTAAATTAGAGAACTGAAGTTGTGGTCACTTTTTTCACTTGAATTTAGAAATTATAGCATGCAATCTGTCATAATACCCCAACAGGGTAAGAAAGCATAATTATAGAACTAAAAGTCTCTTGAGCTGCAGAGGTCAAACCTCATAATAACTGAAGATTGCAGCTTTATCATTTGCATCTCATCCACATAAACATGGGGCCTTATAGAGTGTGGCATATCTTGACGAATGCTTGAAACAAGGAAGAATTGATTGCTATACAGTCTTAAACCCTATGCGCTAAAATGTGTTGCTAGACCCTTATAAAGAGTAAGTGGCTTTCAGATAATGAATGGTTGGAAGCTTCTTAATTGATTTTTTAAATGAAGGCAACAAGATCATAAAATCATTTGCAAATGAAATGCAGAGTTGCTATTATTGCTAGTGCTCTCTGGGATTTCTTGATTTTAACAGCTTAAATTTAGGCATATTGAGGCTGTTATAAAGGTTATCAGACAGGCCTGCAATCAGGACTTTACAGTTATCAATTATTAAAGCAATTAAAGCATTAAGCAGTAGCTTCACTTTCTCGCTATGATAAGACTTAAACTTGGCAATGTTTCATTAGTAAAACACTAAAAAAGCTATCAAAGGGAGTTTGCTGGAACTTCTTCCTCCCCGATTCTTTTGGTAAAAGTGTGACGCTGCAATGAAACACTTTTCTTTAAAACATTATTTACTACAGAAGGACATTGACTTTGAAAGATGGTGCCTTAGTTGTCTTTGAAGTATTGTAGATCCCATGTTGCGCTATATTTTTAATAGCTGTCAAAGATATTGGATTTTTACTTTACGAATACAAAGGAGCATTAATTGAAATATTGTTTTTAAAATTGTAACAAAATGGTTTAAAATGATCTGTTACATACTGTAGCACATGAAAATAAGTTTTTTGTTAAAAAGAAGAAAAAAACTATTCCTGTTTTTCATAATATTCCTATTAACTCTTGCATTTTGCTCACAACCTACTACTCCTAAATTACCAAACAAACACCTTGCTGGTGGATTTACTAAGACAGTATATGATTATGAAGAATTAAATTCCCAGTTACAAATTTTTCTCTTTTATTCTTAAATTATGTGCTCCCAATATACTATACAAAGAGCCAAAGGTCTACAGTAACAGACTAGGACAATTGGCCAATTAACATTATTCACCTGACAATAATTACAGTATTGAACTCAGGGTATCTATCATCAAATTAATTTATTAGATTCACATCTCTTCAAAGGATACCATGCATAACAATTTCTTAATTTATGCACACATACTTCAACCTACAGTACAAACTGCAATGCAGTGAATATCTATGATGTGTGTTACTGTATATGTGTTCTTAAGATTTATAAAATCTTTACACTGTATTTTGTATTCCTACATTCCATGTAGTTCTAGATGAGGTGCTGCTTTAATAATAATGTATTTTATTTGGAGCAGAAATGTTTTACACAATTTGTTTGAAGAGCTACAGGGCTACATATAACTATGATATGTTCTGCATTTTTAATGCTTTATTAGTTAAATGTTTACCCATTTGTTGTTTTCATAACACAGTTGTGATCGCATGCTTGAAGTTCTAATTATCTTGTCAAAATAGAGCTTATACAGTACATATCAAAAACACATAATGTAAAAACCATAGCAATTGGAATAGTTCAATTTCATTATATTGTGTTTGTTAATGAATTTGATAAACATGTAAATGTATACATTTCTTTTAGAACACACTACTCATATTAGAACAAATGAAGTGTCTTAGTGTACCAGTTAGAAATCTTACCATATGATCTTTATGCAGTATATTATTTGGCAATAAATTCTTAATTACATTGAGCTGCAGTTTTAACTGGACACATTCATGCATAAAAACATAAAAGGAGAGATCAGAAGTATCATATACAGTATGATCAGATATTGTAACAACAGTTTTTATATTATTCGTAAGATAGTTGGAAAATGTCAAATTGAGCTTTTTTGTCATTTTTGAAGCATTGAGGATTCAGACGCCATTCTGTTTAGTACTAGAAGAACATGCAACTAATAACTATGTTTTTTTTTGCAACAGTAACTACAAAAACACAAAACTTTATTACTAGAAAGAGCCTAAAGCACTCCATAGTATCAGCTGAAGCTCATAGACCAAAGTGCAACCACAAATGAGAAGGACAGTTGTAGACATTTTGCAATAAAGCAGAGCAAATTTAGCAAACATTAGGAGCAATTTAGTAAAATTAAGTAAGGGGGAATTTCGGAAGATCTCAGTTACTTTGATTGGTATTTAGCTGTAGTTCATTCATCCATTTTCTAGCCACTTTATTTAGTACAGTGTCGTTGGGGAAGCAGATTTCCAAGTATACAGTAGTACCTGTGTAATATGTTGCCGTTACGAGTCTTGTTTTGGAATATTTAACATTCTATCAAAGGCAAAAACACTGCTTTACAATAATTAGTGCAAACATGTAATCTGACATTTTATGTTGTGTGTCACCTCCATGGAATTGTACTGGATTTTACCCTCTAGGGAAATGTGCCACCTTCTGATCTCCATAAAAATAAATCACATTTCCCTTTAGTTCTCCCATCAAAATACTAACCAGGCTGAGCATTGCTTGGCTCGTGAGATCAAACAAAATGAGGTTCTCCCTTTGCATGGCTGAGGGAAATAACTAACGGTCTACACTGGAGCACAATTAATTGCTAATTAATTAGAAACGTGAAAGCCTCCGTGGCCTAACTCCTCCGCAGTTTCTGAAGAGATCCAATATTCCTGGCCTCTTTATTTTTTGTGATGTCCCCTTATTAGCTGTTTCAAACTATTTATCATATTTCATACTCATGAAAATACCTCTATAAATCCTGTAGAATTATGAACCTCAGTAATCATAGACATTCTATGCTACTACAACGAAAGATTTACATGTGTAAGAAACAACATGAAGAGGTTGTTAGGTCAATGAGGCACTGTAAAATCATTTGAACAAGAGGGCCTGGGAGTCTCAATTTCTAAATCATTTTTTTCTGATGTCAAAAACATTCAAGTCTTCAAGCAGTAAGCAGAATAGCTTTATATACAGTATAACATGTCTATGACAAATTCAATATTCAAAAGAAGTTCACAATCTGAAAAAAATAGAAATAACCCCTCATGGTGTATTAATTAATTGTTTCTTTTAAGGTTTTCTGTTAATGTATGTTTTTGTCACTTGAACAAAAGTTTTGGTAATGACTGTTTAAATTAATTTGGGAATATATTTTCCTCCCAAAGTACATTATCAATGCTTATAGCAGAGTGTTACAAATAAAATTGTTAAATGCTTTCAAAATTGTTGCTTCATTAAAAAACTTTCCTCATAATATTTAATTATTGCCTATTGCACCTCTTATGTAACTCATTAAAAGATGCTTATTTTATAATGTTTTTGGCTATCTTGCAGAAATACAGAAGAACAGGAAAAAAATATTTAGAAATATAGACTCCCTGACCCCTCTTGCTCAAATGATTTAATATAATGTCTCATTGACCTAACAACCTCTTCATGTTGTGTCCTACACATGTAAATCTGTCACCATTTTCAAGATGAAACTGTTGGTTAAGCTTCAGTTTCAGGTTTTCTTTTTGTTTGGACTCATGGGTAGCTGTGAAATTTTACATTAAATTATGGATTTGTATTGCACATATTGTGTTGTGTAGGCACAATGGCGCAGTGGCGAGCATTGCTTCCTCTCAGTGCTGGGGCCCTGGGTTCAATTTCTGGGGTGCTATCTGTTACGCCACACCCCCGGAGGACTCGTCTTTCCACCTCACATTCCAGCACGGTTCCCAATTAGCCAATTTACCCCAGCCTATTTAATGCTGCTTCACACTCTCCCCTGTGCTCAGTATTAGGGTTTTTCCTGGCTCAAACTACTCCCTACGACATACTACTTGGTTTTTGGCTTCCTGACCCTGGTTTGTTCTCCGACTACGTCTCCTGGTTTTGGTTGTGGTCCTTTGATTATCTTTCTGGTTTCGACTCTTGGCTTCCTCACAGCTTACAGCTCCGCTTCTGGTTTTGTACTTTTGCACCGGCTTGTTTACCTACGGCTTTCGGACCTCGGATTGTTATACCGACTATGATTCTGGAGATTGTTCTGGTTTTCTGCATTGGGTACTTTCTGCTATTTCGTAACACTATCTGCATTTATCCATTTCCCAACCACTTCATCCAATTCGTGGTCGCGGGGGAGCCGGTGCCTCTCCAGGCAAGCCACTGGTACAACCAAAACAGAACATCACTGGACAGACACACACACTCACATCAGGTTCACTTTCACCAGAAGTCCATTAACCTACCAGCTTGTCTCTGAACTGTGGGAGGAAACCAGATCACCAGGAGGAAACCTACGCAAACACAGGGAGAACTAAAAACTTGCATGCAGATAGCACCCCAGAAATTGGACCCAGGGCCCCAGCACTGCAAAGAAGCAATGCTCGCCACTGCGCCATTGTGCCTACACAACACAATATGTGCAATACAAATCAATAATTTAATGTAAAATTTCACAGCTACCCATGAGTCCAGACACAAAAAAATCATTGGCATGAGCTAAATCTCAAAATGAAACTTAACTAACTTAATTTCATCTTGAAGGGGTCACTGTGGCAATAACCTAGCTGTCCAAGGGCTGTCAGCAATGATAAAATAAACCAACAAGGCAAAATCATTATTGATTTCATGTCTAGGTGTAGCTCAGATGTCACACTAGCACATTCATCTTCAGCTGTTTTTCAGGATTTTTCAGTTCTGATCACTTTTAGGCCAAACCTTAAACTTAAATAATAATTATAAGTTGGTATTTGCATAAATACTGGGTTCCATCTGAGCTGGTCACAAATGATATTTCTTCATTCAGTATCTGCCTTCCACCATAATCAAACAAAAGTTAGAAACATGCAGTAGACATACAATTTAAGCTATTTAACACCATAGATAACAACAAAATAAATCACAGATTTAGGGTTTATAATGATGCATTTATTTACGTAGAGAGAGAGCTGTCATTCTCTCTTGTATCGCTTTTCCACTTGAGAGCCAAGTTTAAAAAAGATATATTTAGCAGAAGAAAACGCATATACATTGCTGCGCATATAACATTGCAGACAAATGGCTTCAAATCTCATGGACCAGGGTAGCACAAATTTATACTGGTACTGTACTACTTTTTCACACACTCTGGGCTGATTAATAATTCAGCATCTCACATAGTTATACATGAGGTTGCAAACCTGTATGACATACTGTGTATTATCATTCTAAAAGTACACACAACTGAGTTGAACTTGTAGTAGCTTGTCAATGCCTTTACTACAATATTGCAATTACTGACATTATTGCAATATTTAGTTAGGGTAAAAAATGAATGACTCCAAAAATGGTGTTTTTGAACTTCACACACTTCCACTTTCTTAAGTATTTTAGCTCCCTGGCTGCAGATGTCACTGTGCACATTGTCCTAACACCCCTCCCTCCACCCCAGATCATTGCAGCATTCTCCCCGGTTCAGACCTCCTCACTTAAGGGAAGATGTGACAGAGCTGATGTCCAGCTAGCGCTGACATTTCCTTAGCCAGGAGAGTTTGAGCCAAAGGACAAGCATGCTGTCCCTATATATTCAGTGGCTTGGTACGTCATTCTTAAAATTTGACGGAACAACCGAGCAGGTTTTTAACTTTCAGATCAGTGTACTGTATTTTCACCTTTTCCTAACTTGCAGCAGTTTAAAATGACAGGCAGAGCTCTCTTACTGCGCAGGGACATTGGTTTATTAATGAAAAATAATTATTTCAAAGCTTTTTGTAGTTATTAAGCTCATGTTGTAATTGCACATCTCATTCAATGCTCTTTGTTATTCTGTATTGAATATCTTAATTAGATCCGTGTACCACAGTAGCTTTCAATAACATTGCAGTCAATGTACTTGCTTTTTTGAATTGTTAGCTATAATTCTTAAATCCTATAGCTCTACAACATGCCAGGTGTAAATTTATTACACTGTCTGAGTGTTTTGGGGCTGAAGTATTTGCTTGCTGTTGTCATTGAATTTTCATCTGTCATGTGCATGTTTTATGACTTGGGTTGTTGATTGGGTTGTGGCTTGCTATCTAGGCAGGAGGAGATGAAGTGATAAGGCACTGCATGGAGATTGGTTCAGGCCTGTTGTGAGCAATGTACTGTATTAGGGCAAAGAGATAAAAAGTCCATTGTTTACCATTTTGCTCTAAAAATATCCCCTGTTGGATTTCTGATTAAACTGCATTGACAGACAGGGTCAGGGCCAGCAGATGATGAGTGTCTGGGAAACAGCTTTTGACTGAGAAAATTCATAAGAAATGCAGGGAGAGTTGGGGTTGTGTCAGTGTGCTGAGCGTGGGCGCAAATTTCTCACAGTGTTCTATGGAGCTGTTTTCTATGGAGCTGCAAATCGTATCTGACTAGTAAATCCTGTGCATTTTCACTGTATTGCTATAAAAGCACTTAGAGTAGCCTAATTAGTCAGAGACAAATGAGACACTTATGTAATGGCTCTCTAAAGAACCGAGACTCCAAGGCAGTCAAGAGAGAATGTGAATCCTTCATCAGGCTGTAAATGACTGAAGGGTGGCTTACACTGAAGCCCTGTGATTTTATTAAATCATATTCTTGCGGTTTGCATCTTCTGAAATGCATTGAAAATAATCAATCTCAAATTCTCTTCTGCCTTGGCCAGCTCCAGGCACACTGAGGCCACTACCCTCAAGAAAGAGAAGTTGAAAATCTACACTTTAATTTGTGCTTCTGAAGAGTAACATTAATTTTACTAAGATACTTTTGTTTTTCATTTTTCATGTTTTTTTCCATTTGATTTTTTTTTTTACTTTTAGATTTGTAATTATCACAACTACTTCCAAGAAAAGAACATACATCTCAATGGGACAAGCAAATTGTTTTATAGTTTTTATAGAATTTGATGTAGATCATGTATTGATTAAATGGTTTAACTATGGGTCAAAGCACTGTTCCTCTGTCTCATTTTAGGATTATCTTTCCACAATGGCATGCTAATAGTGTACAACCCACTACACCAACCTGAAAGTGTACACAAAGGAGTGTCAAAAACCGGTAGAAAACTTGGGGAGCTTACAAGAATGCTTACAAGTCTGGACAGGAAAACCCAATGACTGAGCTAGGGACAATAAGAATGCAGGATTTTCAGTAAATACTACTCTTCAATACTTTATACCTAAACGTAAAAAAGTAAGTACTGGCTTATTTCCATGTAGATATTATTGATATTGTGAATTAACAGACTGGGTGTTTCTGTGGAGATATGGGCTGGTTTGGTATGCAGATTAACTATATAGGGGCGGTGCGGTAGCTAAGGATCGGCGCCTGTGGCTGGAAGGTTGCTAGTTCATATCCCATGGCTGGCAGAGGAATCCTACTCCGCTGGGCCCCTGAGCAAGGCCCTTAACCCCATCTGCTCCAGGGGCGCTGTATAAATGGCTGATCCTGCGCTCTGACCCCAAGCTTCTCTCCCTGTCCGTGTGTCTCATGGAGAGCAAGCTGGGGTATGCGAAAAGATGAATTCCAAATTGTATATGGCTCATAAAGTGATCTTATCTTATCTTACAGAGACTGTTCATGCTATATTCTCAGAGTTGTGGTTTACATGCATAAAAAGAACATTAACACAAAATAATCTCACCAGGTAACCCATGGCGGTTTGTTGTGAGGTATCTTGTTTCATTGAAACTGTTTGATGCATAATAATAACACAAGCCGTTATATTAAACTTGCAGTTTTAAAAGACAACATACTGCATATGATTGCTGAATCATTACTTTTACTGCTCTTCTTGAAAGTGTTATTCAACTGTTATTGGCAGGGTAGCATATTGCTATCAAGAAATAATACAGTACAGGGTATTTTAAATAAGCAACATGTGGAGATTAATTCCACGTTGAAAAGAAAAAGAAAAATACAGCTTTTCACACATCTTTCGTCATCGAACAATTCAAGATGGCATTAACCTTTACTTGTTCCTTCACAGCTCCCTTAAGTATTTTTAATAATGTTTGATAATTAACTAAAAAAAGTCTTTGGGGTTCTTAATATTTTGGCTAATGAAAGAATGCTAAATAAATCATTTCAAAATGGTTCAACTTATTTTTCTTTTAGCTTTTATATCAAGTCAATATGTTTTTTACGTTGTGATATGATTTGATATAATGTCAAAAAGACACAAAAATTAAAAAACAATGCACTTCTTGTATTGGTAAATGAATAAAAAATAGATGCTAATATGAGCTTTGCTGTGCAAGCAGTGCTGATAGGTGACTCTTTAACATTTTTATTGAGTAATCAAATGAAAATGCACATGCATGTTTCACAAATGGAGGAAATATAATGAAGACTTAAATGCTAAACCTAAGTGAATCATTTGAAATACTGTATTTAGCATGTCTGCAAGTTTAGATTCAATTCCTAGATTATTTCTTCAAAGCAACACATTTTAAAACTATTGACTAAAAGCTCAATCAAGGTTAGAATCAAAATATCTGGATCAAAGAAAACTCAGTTTTTTATGGAGGAGACTGAGAACAGCACCATTTAAAATGTAGTTAAATGTACGATTTTTCAATCTGCTCAGTGTAGAGAAGCACTTCAAATTCACACTGGACACAAGGACATTTGTCAAGAAGTAAGAACTTTTAAAATAAGTTGGGATTATGTTACACAATACACAAGCATGAAGTAATTAAAGCAATTGTATACAGGTAAATTTAGTCTCTATTCGATGACAGCATTGCAAGATTGTTTATTGTATAGGTATGTTTTACATGTCAGCTACTGTGGGAATACCAATAATGAATATTTGCATTGCGGGTTAACTGTGCCTCTATAATTGCTGATTTAGAGTTAATAAAAATAGAACCTCAGTTTTACATTTCATCTGAAAGGCAGACAACATGAAGGTAAATTCAGAAATCTTATCCTGAGTAATTACAGCTGTCTGCTACAACAGACAGTTATCTCCCCTTCATGAAACATTTACTTAAACAAATACTGTATGTTCAAAATAACATAATTAAATCTCTATCCATGGAAGCATGACAATTACCTAGGGCTGATGTCTTCTGGAATAACTTTTGCCCCTAAAAGACAGTAGTGACACTAAGAGGGTTTTGTGTAAAGAATTGTCCTCTTGGGTTGATACCACAACAGTGAAGAGAAAACCTTGGCCCTAGGCTTTAGCTTTAGGTAAAATATTTATTTCTGTGTTCCTCTAGACACGTCAGACACAATACCCTTCTATATAATTCTCAGCTCCAGTCCATAGTTGTTCATCATACCATAAATTGGATTCTTTTGCTCAAGTAAAAAAACTTTTAAACAAAGTTCATTAAATAGTTAAAAGATCCCAGCCAAGGAATGAAACTGCAGTTAGTTTGCAATCTGAACGCAGGGGCAGAACAGTTCAAAGTGACTTACGGTTTCAGATATTAGAAACGAAGGAGCTCTGAGGTCTGACCCTAGGGACAGCCTAGGTTTTGAGATGCAACTGCAGAAAAACAACTCTGATCTCTGTGCTTACTATTACTCATGCAAAGCCTTCAGCTCCAACTTTAAAAAAAGGGAAAAAACTTACCAATCCTGAAAAAGCTGAAACAGCCTTGTGAAGTAAACAGCTTTCATCTACAACAATCTGAGCTGCCATTCTTACCATTTAATGCAGAGCTGCAATCATTTATGACCTTCCTCTTATGTGACAGTGGCGGTAGTGCTTTATTTTAAATCACTTTTCCATATCCTTCTATTTTAATGGATAATTTCTGTGTTAGCTATGTCTTTAATCAATTTTTGAAGTTTCCTAATTTGCATGGAAGCTATGCAGTTAATATCTCTGATACTGTTATATATTATTGCATTTAATTGTTAAAAATTGCTGTCACTTGGCTACAGTATTGATGGACAATACTGTTCTGCACTTGCTCCGTGACTGTATTCTGAAACTATGTTACATTTCAGCCTGTCATACTTCCGTTTTGAGAAGGTATACAGTAATCTAATAAGAGATCTTTGTGGTATCGTATATATTAGAAATATGCAGAAATGCAGGAGTCAAGCAGACGTAGAAAACTAAGCTGAAGGCTGGAATGAGCACTAAGAACAACAGTAGCAGTGAATTTAAATGGGGCCTTTCGTTATACATCATTTCCAGATCCTTTACAAGAAAACAAAGGAAAAGCAGTACATTAGAAATAATGGCCTTCCCCCATTTAATACAGTAAACTAAACCTAATTAAAAGCGAGTTGTGGACTATATTGAGGTGGGTTGGAGTTATACAGCTGGTCTGCCACTAGAGGTCAATAAACAGCCTGTAATTAGTTGTAAATAGCCACACTAGGGATGAATTTGGCAATTATTGGATAATTGATAATGTGGATGTCACAGTTATGTTGTGTTTGTCATGTAAAGGGTGTGCATGGTGGCAGTGGATATGTTTGAATGTTTTTGTTTTGTTGTAAGAACCTGAAAAAAGCTACAGTAAAATCTCCCAGACTTTGGTTTTCTTGGTCATTGTACTGTATGTTGTACAGTATGTGTGCAGTTTTAAGACTTGTACAGAAGTGCTGACTGACTTGCAATATCTAATAATGGTTCAGAGATCTTTCCACAGCCTTAAAGTTATAGAACAGAAAGCACAGCCCCCAGTTCTGAGATGTGTTTTGGGAACACCAGTCCAAAAACTGTAAATGACATGGGGCTGTATAGGGAGTACCACTGTATAGGGAATTCTTTGATATAGTCAGGAGCCTAACCATTCAAGCCCTTAATGGTGAACGACAGTAATTTGAATTGTATTCTGAAATCCACAGGGAGCCAGTGCAAGGAAGTTAATTTAGTTTTAGTTAAGATCTGAACAGCTGAATGTGGAACATATTGCAAGTTGTTAAGAAGATGTTTGGACACAACAACAAGCACTGAATTACAATCATCAAGCCTGGAAAAGACAAATACATGCACTAGCTTGTCTGTGTCAGATTGGGAAGAACATGAAAAGTTAGGAGCAATTTTATAACCTTATAAAGACATAACATTGTGAAAATTAACTACAAATTCAGGAATTGAAGAGGACATAATACTTGGACTGATTCCAACACCATGATAGTTAAACTAAAGTTGACATAGTTTGTGGACCACTTAGCCTAACTTTACAACCTATTTATATTTAAAAAATATTTAAACATGTAAGCAGTGTGACAAGGCAGGTAGTGCTTAATCCTCTAATAATGTCTCATAAAACTAAATTTTCTGTTAATTAATTTTAATTTAAATAGCAAACACTTTTACTTTAAGCAAAACAGTATTGGAACAGATTGATGTACAGCAGAAGTTTTATAAGTATCCACACATTTGGGTGGATCGTACAGTACTTTAATTATCAAAACTAACTGACAAATTACCAGCTAAAGTTAAATTCAGCCTTGGTTTCCTTTATTGCAACAAGTCTTGTTTTGCATGTTTGTCTAGACATACTCTATTTCAATAATACTCCCCCATCCAAAACTGTGGTGATGATGATTACAGAATGACTTTTAAAATTGTTTTGGGGAAACTAGGAAACCACTCTACCATAAGATTATAACTCTGGTGCCTCCACTAATGGAGTAGTCATTAATGTTATCTTTATTGGTTTGACTGGTCCTCTCATACTAGATGCATACTAAATGTCATCTTGAATGGTGTATTATAGATATTTAATTGGTTAGAATGTCTTCCCATTTTTGCAGTTTACTTTATTATCTTTTTGGATCCAGCACCTTGTCAAACTGAACCTCCCAAGACTGCTGACAATGACTGGAACAATTTGCACAGTAAGCTGAAATTACAAACTTTTGTATCTGAGGACATTTTCAGTTGTGTGATTATGTCTTTTCTGACTGACTCTTGGTGTCGCTTGTTAACACTACTTTGTTTTAATCATGTAATTATACATTTTGTATCTATTTTGATTCCTGTGTAATGTTGGCATAAGAGAGCCTCTTAGTCAAGTCATGATTGCAAGTGATAAACTGCTGTGTACTTACTTTACTGGTAAAATTAATTAAAGACAGGTCCTTGGGTGCCATAAGCATAGACATCAAAATTCACACTACAGTATATCTATGAAGACTTCTAGCCAATGGCAACATACTGTATATAGTACACTTTGACAAATAGGACCAAGAACATACAGTAGGCCCTAAGGGATGCTGGGTGTGACCACTTTTGATGAGGATAAACAATGCTAATAATACTGCAAAAATGTATGTTGATCAGTTAGATAAGATTCTAACCAGTAATACCAACAACACCCTGGGATCTTTTCAGTAAAATAGTAAAAAAACAACTCATCAATCATCACTGTCAAATTATTATTATTCCAAATTAGAGTTGTTTTTAGTAGTATGCAATGACCTGAATCCAATTGAAATAGTTAGCACACCTTATATTAAATCCATCCTGTTAAAGTCCTCCAGAGGCAATTTTCCCCTGGAATGATGTTCCCCCCAACTTTTTATAATATTTCTGGAAGTATAGATGATATAGGCCTGGTTTGGGGCTTAAATTGTACTCAAAACTATAATAATAATTAGCTGGGACTGGCAGCGGATCTACGAGGCGCAGAGTGAAGCCCAGTGCTGGGCTAGAGGCAGCTGAGACTGGAAAACCTGCAGGTAGCATGCACACATGTCACAGAAGCCGGGGACTAGCCGAGGAGAGAGACCGGCGAGACGAGAAGACCCTATGCGAAGCGACAGAAACGGAGCATACATGGGGGTTCACTCCGGGCTCCAGGTATCGGGCGGAGAGTCGGGGTCGAGGCATAAGCCCTCTGGTAGAGAACATGGGGCATCCTGGTGAGGCGAGCCTCTCGACGACCGATCCCAACGCCGAGCGAAGAGGACAGGACAGACCGGAAATAAATAGCACACCTCCACCAGGAGGCACGTGAACAGGCACAGGGGAGTCAGGAACAGGACAGAAAGGCGGAGCGCCCTCTAGGGGTAGGAAGAGGGCCGTGACACTACACAGGCAACATGCACAGGTAACTGTGCAGGCATCTGTGCTAAGCACGCAAGTAGCATAATGCTGTAGCTAACTCAGGTCTCAAAGAAGCATAGTGGTGCAAGCAGACAGCCAACTGATCATGGTCAAGCAGACAGGAATCAAACCCAGTGAAAGAGAAACCAAACAGTCCAAGGCACAAAGTGGAGTCCAGGAGATATGGTCAGAGTGAAGCGTGGATCAGATCCAGGGGAAACATGGATGAAAGCACAGGGCAAATCCAGGGGACATAGTAATAATGACTAGCAAAGTCATTTCAAAGGATATGAAAGCCGTCAGGTATAACATTACATGCTTTAAAAACTACTGTGTCCACTGTGGTTTTCTTTGTTTTCAATCCTCCTCTACAGAGAATTCCAAATTTCAGCTCTACAGGGTGCAAATTGCTGACTTGTCACAATGCACAATGCCTTTCCTGAAGTTCATTTCTATAACAGCTACTGCAAAACATCTAGGTTACTTATGGAGCAATGTGGCAGAAGCTTTAAGCTTGGCAAGGGTTATTGACTTATTGATCTCAGATCCTGAAATGGCTGTGCTTCTTTACTTTCTCGTCTACTGGTGTGAACGTGGAAGGCTCATGTAGGCTCTGTGTTGCCTTTGGCCATGCAAAAACTTGTTCGATGAACATGTGTGTTAGTATGAGGTTTGAGGTATTACAATAATAATAATAATTGCTTACACTTATATAGCGCTTTTCTGGACACTCCACTCAAAGCGCTTTACAGGTAATGGGGATCCCCTCCACCACCACCAATGTGCAGCCCCACCTGGATTATTACAGTCTGTCTTTTCAAATTTAAACATCATAAAGTAATATTTATAGTACAGTATATATAGTTTTTAAATCCCCACATTGTGTTTATTTATTTTACATGCAATTCCACAAGAATGTAGAATTGACATGTTTCACCATATTTCTCATCTTTACCTATAGAACTGTTTTTCTGTCTGTAGCTTATTTACAAAAGTGATATTAATTTCATCTGATATTTAATGAAATAATCATATCTCATCTTAAAATCCCACAGAAATATGAAATATCTGAAAGATTCATTCAAGGAAAGATGAGAGTATTCCATTTTGCCATCTTAAGGATTTCAATACATGTTGAATGTATTTAAGAGTTGGTGCTATAAATCATTTATAAATCGTATGTTCTCTCCTTGTGTTTGCATGGGTTTGTGCCTGACGCTCCGGTTTACTCCCACAGTCCAAACCTAACCGACATACTGGTTGATTAACTGTCCCTGGTGTGAGTGTGTGTACAGTATGTGTCACCCCACAATCCAGGGTGTATCCTGCTTACCAGGATGGGCTCCAATTCCCCTGTGACCCTGTATTGAATAAAGTGATTAAACAATGGATGGATGGATTGATTTAGGGGTGACACTGTGGAGCAGTGGTATACATTGCTGCCACACAGCACTGAGGCTGTGGGTTCAGTTCTTGAGGTGCATGGAATATGAATGCTCTCCTGTGTTCACTTGGATTTCCTCTGGATACTCCAGTTTCCCACAGTCCAAAAATAGTGGGGTCCACAGGACCCACAGTCCAAAGATGTATTGGTAAATTATTTGGCTTCTGAGAAAAGTGGCACCGGTGTGAGTTTGTGTCTGTGTGTGCACTGTGATGGTTGGTGTTTTGTCCAGTTTGTACAGTATCCTGCCTTACATCCGTTGCTTGCCAGGATAGGCTCCGGCTCCCCTGAAGCTGTGAACTGAGGAAGTGGATGGTGGGAGGGGTGGTTATACACGATGAAACAAAAGATTGCCGATTTACTTTTGATTCTTTTGCTTTCCAGTGACTGCCTTAATGTCTTTGTTAATTTGGGAGAATTTAGGCTCCCTCTCAATCTTTGGACTGAACTGACAGATATCTTTGAGCTGTGATTTTCTCAGGATCAGAGTGCTCTCAGAAGATGCAGTCATCAACCCTCCCAAAACTCTGACAGCCTTTAAACAGCCCACTCACTGACAATAAAATAGAGATGATGCTTGAACTTCATTCTCCACTGTGGCAGACAATTATTAGATCATATAGAAAATGCTTTACAAGGGAAAATGCAAAGTTCTTTGCTTGCAATTTATATTTATTTAAATGTACCATCAAACCAGCACTAACACTATTATGTTAAGCATTTTGCCCTTGTTAAAACAACAACTGAAGTGAAGTTTTGATGTAATGACTGATTATCCTAACGTGCTGCAAGCAGATGCCCATTGTACATGATTATGGTGAAGATAAATATGTTTCTTTTTAAATTTCCACAAGTGTTGAAGCGTGATAAGTGCTAAAGGTATTGATGCAAATTAGGGTGAGTTTACCATACAAATCCAGAAAAGCCACCTAAAGCAAGCCTGGGAAAAAAGGCTTGAGGCACATGTTTAAAATTATATGTGAAACAGAAGAGCTACAGTATGTTTGCTCTTTGCAGAATTAAAACCCACATTTTACAGGTGTGATAGAGAATTAAATAAGTGGGGAAAAAGAGAAATGAAAATTACACTTGAAACACACTCCAGTAGCAAAACTGTTGCACAGCAATGGAATTGACAATTTCCTTTTTTTAATTGCCAAATTCCTTCGCTCTCTGCCCAGGGGGGACAGGAGCATGCCTGCTGCAGATAATATATAATTAGTGTTAATCTAATCATTGTCAGACATATGGGCTGCAGTCATAATCTTTCTTGCATCCTCCCTGCGTGATGAGTATTTAAATTTCTCAATCCTCTAAAATGAGAATGACTATCATTACAGAAATTACAGAGAAGGAAAAAAAAAACATCAAATTAAAATAAGAATGACAGACCGGTTTCCCAGCTTGTTCCCTGTCTTTCCCCTCTCTCCTCTGCATTTGGTGCCTGTAGGAGAAGTGCAGTGGTAAGCCAGGTGTGGAGGCTGGCTGACAAACAGATGAGCTGTTCACTGCTGCTCTCTGCCTCCAGATGCAATACGATGAAGTTATTACACGTCAAAGATGGAGTGGCTCCAGGTTTGAACTTGAAAGAGATGATATGTCAAATGTGGATCATTAAATGTTACCCTCACACTGAAAAATAAAGAAAGTAAGCAGTAAGCAGTGAACAGTATGGCTTTCCAGATGTTAAACACCTTATCTGAAATATAAAACAATTTCTCACTCCCCTACCTGATCTGCTGTGTATCAGTGCTTTTGGTGCATAATGGCTGCTGCATTTCACCCAGATGGGTGCTGCACTTCAGTGTTGAATGAAAGAGGAACCCATTCTCTATATGATTAAAGCCTCATGTAAATGCAAGGAATTATTATTGTAAATTAATTATCAGTAATTTGTCACTCTGATTAATGCTGTTGACATTTAGGAAACATAAAAGAAAGATTTCAATCCCTGACATTTAATTGAATATGAGTAGGGAATGAGCTTTTAATTTCTTTGTAAAACTGCCTTTCTTTCAGGTGCATTAAAGAGAGGTTTTGTTTTGAATTTGTAAATTAGTTTGGCATCAGCACTATATCTGGGAATTCAGATTTATGTTCTTATTATTGCTATTAATAATTATGGTTGTGAAATTTTCTCCCATTCCTTGTCTTTTTTATAAGTATCTGTTTATGATTGTCAAAAGCTTTTGTCTGTATTTGCCAATGTATGTGTCTTTGTATCAGCTTGGAACGTCTTACTGTAGCTCAGGGCTTCCCAGTCCTGATGCCTGAGACCTTAACAGCTCCTGGTGTTTGCTCAAGATGAGTTCTCAATTAATTAATTAATTTCTCATTGTTTAATTACATCTTCAAACATGGTACAGATTACTGGATACACGTACCGTACATTCTATCCAGGCTAAAGCCTTACTTTGCTGAAAAGCTAAAAGAAAACAGGTCTACTAACACTATTGGTGACAATTCAGTTTAGGGTTGGGAAATCCTGCTTCAACCCCTTTTAATTTAATCACTATTTGCCACTCTCCATAATATTTTTATTTTATGGGTAGGAACAAAGCACCAAATACTTGCTTTGCAAAAAGCAGTGGAGAATAAGAGAAAGCCAGATGATGTAAGCACTTGAAAAGCTGGTAACACAAAGACTTTTATCATCGATAGGGCTCTGGCACTATAAAGGACCTCCTTCTCTAAATCCATTCAATAACATTTTATTTGTTTCCAGTTTTGGAACATGGCTCTTCTAAGTAAAACAGAAAAGTTGTCTGCAAGTCAGAAATTTGGAGGTATCTGATAAAATGCATTCTGCAAAATTATTTCAAGACAGGGTTTCAGTGCCTGAGGTTTGATGAGAAGCTTGGATCCTTGCTGGGGCATGTCTTTCTCACTCTGAGGTCATTTTTGTGTGACCCATCTAAAACCATTGTGTATCTCACATTGAAATATCAGCAGAAAATTCCGTCCGTTCTCTTGAGGATAATGGAGCTATGACCCTTGACTATGAAAGAGAATAATAGCAGTTTCACAAATCTTGCCCTTTCTTACATACGTTTCTCATAAGCATAGAAGTCCTGTCTTTTTGGTTTCCCCACTTTATCTTAGCCTTTATCCTATTCCCTGGGACTCATTTCAATGTACCGTAAGTAATGTGGCCACTTTTTATTAGGAAGTACAACTATGGGTTCAGTGTGCATTTCACCTCATCGTTCACCTGACTAAGTGTTGCATGCACAGATTCTCCCAGTGAAGTAAGTGAGGCAAGCAGAGGTTTGTGATAAAAAATGCATTGTTTAACAGTATCTAAGAAAGGTCTAACACTGTGCTTTATCTGCCTCACCACAGAAGTTGTGCCCCCTGGAAGACATCAACCTTATTTTCCTGGGTTTTGTTAATTAGCCAAAATTGCACTGAAGGCTGTGTGCAATAAACTTTCCTTAACTGCCCGGTTGTACTTTTTTCTACTTGAAACTTTTTAGTTGAAACTTTTCTAACTGCCTTATGGTGGCACTGAAGAAGAATCTCAGACTTCAGATTTTTGGTATCTAAAATCTTGGCTTGATTGGGTTGAACATTTGCAGATATTTATAAACACCTGTTCAAATACTGTAGCACACATTGGCAACTGAGTGCTGGATTATGCTCATCATGAGTTTGTGCAGAGTGCTTTCTGTGTTTATTATGTTATTATAAAACTAAATACTCCTTACTGGGGAGGATATCAAATCATTTTTAGAAAGATTCAGTCTCCTTGTTTAAGTAATAAAAACACATTGAAAACAAACCATGTTAAACCAACATACAAGTAAAGGTTTATTCCTGCAGAAAAGAGAAGAAAAAAAACACAAAGTCTTGGCTGTGGAGCCTTCTTTGGGCATCCTACTTGAACTACTTAAACCAACATATTACAGTACATACAGTACTTCTACATGGCCCACTCTGGCTTCTAAAAGTTCTGTTGTTCTAAGGACACCAAACTCATAAACTATAGATTAAGACTTCAAAGTGCTAAAATGATACAGTTATGAATAATGAGGAGGTAGGTAGCAAAGCCACAATGACAGATTTTTAGATATCCAAAGTATAGTCACTAATCTTTATTTCAAATCTCCTGTTATAACACCATTTAGTCTCCCCCCGGTATCTTGTGTCGCATTTAAAACTTTGTTTGAAGTTAAAAACTCGAGAACAGTCTCAGCTAGAAGCCAGATGTTTGCTCATTTTTAACAATTAAAACGAAAGCTTTACAGGACACTTGACTATCCCAGTGCCTCTTGAAAGGCACATTGAGAGCAGCACAGCAGTGTGCAGTGACTGTGTGGAAAGGCAGTCTGAAAAGTGGTATTAATGAGCCAATCACACATGAATGTAGATGAGCGCCTGGCCCTAAATGAATCTGTGAGCCCTGATTATCATCATCTTTAGCAAAATTAGCGTTAATGATAATTGGCGTCATAATGCAATTTTCCAGACGCAGAGCAAACAGTGTGTTATTAGTGTTTACAAGAAACATCATCAAGTGCAATTACAGCTGAGCGTGAAAATATCGTAGATGGGCAGATAGGGGAGAGAAGGAATGTTTTGTAAAGATCTCTGTGTTTAGGTCAGATTTCTCTTAATTTGTCCTCTCATCCTCCTTACATTTTCCCATCCTTGACGCCATTAAGATCCTGTTATATCCCTTCTCCATCTCTCAGGCTCAGAATGACTGCATGACACAGACAAAAGTTGTAAAAAACACTATTTCTTTTTCACTGTTACAATATGCTTCATTTCCTCTTGTCTATTATATAATTCTTGTCACATGTGAGGGAAAGTTTATTTATGCCTATCCACTGTAGAATTTTAATACACATCAGAAACCTATTTTTAATGTAAAATTATTATGTTAAGTGATGGACAGCTAGGGAATTAAACATAGCGCCCTCTGATGGATTGGAGGCAGAAAGGTCAAGGTAGTACATCATAATACATATTTTGGTAATTGAGTTTATACTGTACATTGGATCTCATTAAAATAATCTTCCAACTATCCATTTCTCCATTTTGTAGCCACTTCCTCCAATACTATGCTTTGGAACCTGTCCATGCACGCAACAGACACAAGGCAGGGTACACCCTGTATGGGACGTTAGTCTATCACATGGCAGACAGATAAACACACAGACAGACACACACACGCACACTTACATCAGGGCCAATTTTCCCAACCCAGTTATCCTGCCAGTATGTTTTTGGGCAGTGGGAGGAATCTGAAGCATCCAGGGGAAACCCACACAAACATGAGGTGAAAATACAGACTCCACACAGTTAGCACTAGGGCCTCAGTGCCACTGTGGTGCCCACTTTGTCTTCAGGCCAGTGATTATCAAGTGACCTACAGTAGACTGACCTTTTAATCTATCTACGCTTCACAGCAGGTAGAAATCCCTTAGTTGACAACAGCAATCTATCTATTTTGTTATTTCCCATATTCCCAACATTTTATGTATTGGAAATACATGTACTTGCAGCCTGTGAAAAAATGTCACCTGAGACCTGGAAAACAGTCTTGGGCTGCTTGAACTGAGGATGACAGTTTGAACTGAGCAGTCAGGTTTTTGTTCTGGTTGTTCCCAAGAACAATAACTTAGAATAGCTTCATATATATAAATGATACTCCATATGAAGTATAAATCTAAAAATATATATTAGTTTCATATATATTTAAAATACTCTGAAGTATAACAAAGCATTACAGATAGTTACTAAAACATAGCAAAATATCACAATGTTCGCATAAAAACCGACAGTCAAAACCAAAGTCATGTAACTAAAAGGTGGCTCAGCGAATGTAGCCTTAAATGGCAGAAAATACACACACCCGGGTTCAACATAGAAAATTCAGAACGTGGAAGAGAAATTGAAACAAAAGTGGTAATGGAAGCAGTGGTACTAAACAAGCTGGCAATAATTTGGAAAGGGAAATATGTGACTTTGCAGACAAGAAAACAGACTGATAAAGACTTGTAAAGCCAGCGGTACCATATGGCTGTGAAGCATTGACATTAAGAATAGAAGATGTAGAGCAGGAGGTGCATTTGAGATGAAATGCTGGAAGAAAATGTTGCAAGTGCCCTGGATGGCAAACAAGACAAACCTGTAAGTTCTAACTGAAGCACAAAACACATGAAAAGAAATGTTAGCTGCAGTATTTCATGCATGTAGTAAGACAAGATGTTACTGCAAAGATGATTGGATTGTTTGAATTTACTGGAACAATTAGAACTTGGAACAGTAAATTGCAAGGACACTTTCATGGCTGCTAGGAATCAGTCAAGAGCAACAAATGGTGACACAGGCATACAGACTCTAAGGATACAACATACAATTTTAATCATGTAAATAATAAAATGCAAAATAACCCACACAGCTGAAAATATATATACTGGATGTGAATTAGTGTGCTGTGATATACAGTACAAATCACAGCAGATTGCTGAGCTCAGTGTGATGCCAGCAGGAAATCCTTTCCCTTTCCCTGGTCCACAGCTTTGTCCTGGAATCCAGTATCCTGTCTCTTCACAGGCTTTTCAAACTTCATCTGGAAAAGTGTTGGCCAGCATATCATTTTTTTTTAATGAGTATATATTTGAGAAGTATTAATTCAGTACAGTTCAGTACAGTTATTAATTCAGTACAGTTAATAAGTAACTGAATGTTACTTATCTTTAGACTGTATAAATGTGGGTCTATAAATAGTTGATAGTCAAGGCAGATAGTGGGGCAGTGGACGCCACAGCCTTGTTTCACAATGCATGAAAATAAAATACAATGAAAAAAATAGCAATTGGTATAATTTGACCCAGATAATGAAATGTGGACCCAATCCAAGGCTTTGTTAGGACATGGGCAGCAGTGCAGTGATCTTTCCACACATTTTGTGAATCTTTCAGAGAAAGTGCAGGTGTTGATATGCCAGGATTTGCTGGTGCTTCATGCACGTCTCGATTCTTGGACCTGTTATGGAGAGTTCCACCATTACCACCATTTCGTAAAGTGAACATCTACAGTATTAAGTTCTTCACCGGAAGAAGGCTCCACAGTTGAAACGTTGTGTTTTCTTTCTCCTCTTTTCAGCACGGAATAAACCTTTTACTTGTCCCTTTGCAGCCCACACATGCTGACGCAGATACCCATCTGATCTATTCGCTGGTCTGATGTCATTTTTGTTTAATACCCAGCAAGGAAGTCTGGTATAGTAGATCAGGTGGGTGGCTGCGTCAGCGTGCGTGGACTGCAAAGGAACAAGTAATAGGTTTATTCCATGCTGAAAAAAAGAAGAAAGAAAACACAACGTTTTGTCACACCTGAAGAAGGTTCCACGGCCGAAACGTTGTGTTTTCTTTCTTCTTTTTTTCAGCATTTTAGCTTTTCACACCTCTCTCCCTGCTCCTCCTTCCTGTGTGCCCGTTCTTTCCCACTCTGTCCTCCCTTCACATGTGCCTTATATTCTTGCCATCTTCCTCTCTCTCAAATTATTGTGTTTCTCCTTTCTATTCTTCAGCACCAATTTAACCTTTACTTGTTCCTTGTTTTTTTATGTTAACCGTTTTTGTATTTGCAAACAGTTTCTATGAATGTTATTTCTCAATGTGACATGTCAGAATGTTTATAGTTTTAGTGTATTCCTACCAAAAAAAAGTAGGGAATTGTAAAACACAGCACTGGTTTAGAAATAAAAAGGTACAAGTAAAAAACATACAATTATTTGTCTGCTTTGTTTCAGGAACAGCATTCTCCAGATTGCTAGTGAGATGGAAATGAGAAGAGCCAAATGTAATGGTTTTCAAAATGCATAAGGCCTTTCCATTTCCAAGCATCTCAATATTATACCTCAGCCCCGGGCACTTTAAATCCTGTTGGGAGCTCATCAGAGATAACATAGCTATCCCATCGCCTCTACACATCCTGTTGTACTTCAACAACACATGAGAAATGGGACAGAGACATCTCACAGAGGCCAAGTGAATGTGATGGATAGCTCAATTAGTCTAAATATCTGTACCCATGGTTAATTAATTAAGTCACTACTCCTCAGCTTTCTATTTCTTTTCTTTTTTTTAAAGACATACAGTACAGTATATACTGTACGGATGTTGGAGAATGGCTGCTCATTTTATTTTTAGATTGGGGGCATTCACTAAAGTTTTGTTTTAGAAATTTAAACTAACAAACAGAAATAAAAAATAACTTTGCTTCAACATAATGACCAAAGCAGAAGGTTTGTGTTCTGTTATGATGGAAGAAAAAATGTGTTCTACACTGTTTGTGATTCAACAAGATGAAACATACAGTAATTGGAAGGGAGTGAATACTTTTGCAAGGCACAGTATATTGTACTTCTATATAATTTATATTTGTGTTTCATACTATATATCACATACAGTATATATACTTAAGTATATAATATCTATATATTAGTATAAAATATAATACTATAAAGCATATCATAATGTGAATATACACTACAGTATATTGAGCAAATATATTATCCCATTTTTTATTTGTTTAGGAGTCTAGTGCTTTCTGTACTAGAGCTACTTTACTAAAATATATCTCTGCGTTAAAGTCTATTCCCCTGTTATTTTATTCACTCTTCTAGTCTCAGTGATCAGGACACATATTTTCTCATTTTTCCCTGACGTTTTGAATGACATTACTTTACAGTTCTAGCTCAGTGCACTCTCCTCTTTTCTTTCCCTAATCTCATTCAACTGCCCACACTTGCTCCTTCGTTTTCAGTCCTGACGCCCTCTCTTTCACCTTGTACCTGTGCTGCTCAGTGCTATCATTTTCACTTCCTCTGTCTCAGTTAATGCCTCATCAGTAAACACCTCCTTCACACAAACCTCCTTCCTTTACTGTCTCTTTTTTTTTAAAGTCAGCCCTTGGCTTCTGCATTCATCCCCTCAGGTCACCACTATACAATTCTATCTCCATCTCTCCTCATCTCACTTCCAACCAATGCTTGCGGTTTTCACTAGTGCAACAGCATGAGGAGCATCATATTACTTCCCTGTTTTACAATATCCAGCTCTGTCCATTTACTCCACACTGACTTCAAATGAACTTACATCTACATAAGTTATTTCATTATCTCCCAATGCTGTGAATAGTGTGTATATATTACTCCACAGGGAAGTCATTGAGAAGTAGATAAAATTATCTGCAGAATAATGGCATGCTCTTACTAATGACAATCCAGTCCAATTCTTCAATATAATCACCAGAACTATGTCTCCCCACTGCATTTTCTGCTGATAGAGTCATCCCAGCTTTTTTTTTTTTCCATCCCACTGCATCAAGAAAAATTAATTGTGAGATGAAGGTTCCTTGCAGGAAGGAGAACATTTTGAGTGTGTTGTGAGGAAAATGCTGATGTGTTTTTGAAAATTACCAGAAAAGAATCCTATGAGAAAAAAAATAATAAAATAAAATGATTTTTGTAGTTATTTTTAACTACAGGATCCCAAGCACAAAGATATCAGGTAATTTATCACAAGTTATCTAAAGCATAATTTATCACTGGAACACTATCCTAAAAGATCCAGAGTTAAATTGGAAATATGTGTTAGCTAATTCACTGGTCTCATACTGTGTACAGTATATAAATGGAATGTGTTTTTTTCTCATTTTTTATATACTGTGTGGCGTAATCACCCTACACTTACCACACTATTCTCTTTGAGATTTAGGCATGATGTTGAGAATTTTTATTAACTTGATAGGAATTTGTAAATTTCCTTGAGCGTTTATCTGTTCTGTATTTCTGTGGAAAGGTGGGTGTTCCACACTCAAAAGGAAGAAGAGTACTGATTTAAATATAAGAGAAATATCTTGGAATTAAGAACATGGTATATTTACTTTATACCCGTACAGTATATGGTGTAAACTGGTACATAGACTTTTGTGGACCCTGATGAAACAGTGTATCCTTCCACCACCATTGGCTTAAAATACATTTTGCAGCTCTAAGAATGGTCACTTTACGACTTTCAGATATTTACTGTGATATTAAAGTAACAAGTAATAGGTTTATTCCATGCTGAAAAAAAAGAAGAAAGAAAACACAGCATTTCGGCCGTGTTTTCGACCTGAAGCTCACACATGAAGAAGGCTCCACGGCCGAAACGTTGTGTTTTCTTTCTTCTTTTTTTCAGCGTGGAATAAACTTATTACTCGTTCGTTTGCGGCCTACGCATGCTGACGCAGCTGCCCACCTCTGATATTCCTGTTTACTAATATTTATAAGAATATAATAAAGAATATAATAAAGGTCACAAATGAAGCAAGCACATCCAGCCCACCTAGACTCTATTTAGATGCTAATTCATACAAGTATCTCATACAGTATAACCATTTATTGAAAGAAGCCATTGAAATCAGCTTGAAAATCTTTCAGTGGTCGCTCGTTTCATTATACTACAACCCTCTGAGTAAGTGCCTCTTTGTCTCTATTTTAAATGCACCTCCAGGTACTGTAGTTTACATTTGTGTACATTTGTGTTTTGTGTTTTGCTGTTCATTCTAAAAAAGTCTTTGCCCTTTTAAGATATTAAAGATTTGGTATAGATCTCCCCTTGTCTTCTTTAAAGTGTTCCAGACTTAAAAATGTTGGTTTCTTTCAGACTCTCAAATGTAGAACATCCCCTTAAGACTCCTAATGAATGTGTTTGCTCTTAAATGGACTAATTCCAGAGTAACAATATAATTTTGTAATATGTTTTTTTTTGTAATGAGGTCTTACTAGTGCATAGTTACATAGTGTAACGCTTACGGCCGACAGGCACTGTGTAAGAGCCGGCGTACCAGAGCAGGTGACGTCACCGCCCTTCCCTGTGATAGCAGGACTACAGCTACTGGGCTGTAGGGAGATCTCTCTTTGGCTCACCGGGCTGGGTCCCTGCTGAGTGACGGGGGAGTCCCGGGTTCGAGCCCCCGACGGTGGGGGGCCGACCTAATGCGGCAAGGGCACCCGCCTGAGCCCCCGTTGTGTTACAATAGCATACTTTGATTTAACTATATATTCTTATATAGGTATAATCCGGAAGTGGCTGGAGAAGGACAATAGGGAAGACATGGCGAGGAATGGACGGGATGACGAACTGGGGGATGGGGCCAACAGTCATCCAAGTGCATGGGGGAAGCGCAGGCGAACACGTCCAAACGAGGGAAGTCCAAACAGGAAACTAGGGCGCAGTCCAGGGTCCAGGAGCCGGGAGATTCATCCAGACAAACATAGGGAACAGGGATCCAGGGATCCAGGAACAGAGAAGGTTAAAACCAGCCCTGGTCAGGATGTCTGGGGAAAAGGCCTTTCCCTTGGGTTTCTCCTGAACCCGGTGGACAGGCAGGCCTTCAGGCGTCCATCTTCCAATACTGAGCCTAGAATAGACGCCAGGCTTAAATAGTAAAAAAGGTAACGAGACACAGGTGTAGGAACTTAAACTAACCGGAATACAAAAAGGTAGGTGTACCCTCTGGAGGAGGGAAGACGATCATGACAACATTTCCATTTTTATAGTAGTAAAACTATGTACTCTACATTAAAGTCACCTGCCAGAATTTAATTTCCTACTTTTACAGTGTGTGCCAATCCAATTCTAATCCAATTATGTTGGAAAAGTGACTACTTAACTAAATACTGTATACCAGATTAATATATATAATATATTATAAATATAATACAATTTGTTAAGTTTAGCTTACTCATGCTTTTTATAGATGGGTAAATATCTGCAGTTTGACAGTCCATGGGTACAACCCTGTTACGAAGCGTCTTTCAGGACCCTATGCGGACAGCACAATCCGGAAGAAAGTGAACAGACGAGGAACTGGGCTGGTAGCCGAACAGGGGGGTGTGACGAAGGTGCTCGGGGGGGCGTGGTCCAGGCAAACAGTCCAAAAGGGAGTCCGAAGGGAAATCCAGTACAGGCAAAAGTCCAGAGCCAAGTGATCCATCCAAAACGAACAAGACAAAGCTAAAAGCTGGAGTGGGATCCGGTGAAGGGTCAGGGAAAAAAGGGGGAACGGCACCAGGCGCTCCAAGTCCTAGACTCGACTGGTTTAGGGCTCCGATAGGAGGCGAATGCCCTTGAGCTGCGGACATAGGGTGACTCAGGAGTAGGCGGGCCTCTGGGCGTCCGATTTGCAATGCAGAGCCCGGAACAGAGTGAGCGTCTGGCTTTTGTAGGGAGACTGGAACAGGGAGCAGGTGCACAAAATCAACTAAAATGTGAACAAGCCGGAGCGCCCTTAAGGGGGAGGGATTACAATCGTGACAAACCCTTGTCTTAAGCAACTGTTGGAAGATGTTTATCAATGGCTTCTAATTTTTTTTTTTTTTGTGCAATTGGTAAGGTACGATTCGTGCCCTGGAGATTTATTAATCTTGAGTGATTTCAAAACCCGAAATACTTCTCCCTCTTCTATACTAATACTATTTAATGCAGAACTTTGATATTCCACTGCCTGAGACATGTTATTTACTTATTCCTTTGCAAATACCCGAGTGAAATGCTCATTTCTTTCTCTTTAATTGTCAGGAAGTCTCCCATTATTGTTCCAGATACATTTGAAGTAATCCTTCATGGTTCTTCTGCTGTTGTACTAGTGAAAGATCATTTTATAACTTTAGTATCCATTGCAGTCCTTTCCACTTCTCTCTTGACTTTTCTAATATCCCTTTTGCCTCTGCTTTCAATTCATTGTATATTTCTTTAACTGGTTGACTTTTAATCGTTTGATAAAGTACTTTTCAAAGCATACAACTCATGTGCTTGAATCATTTTGGAAACTGTTTCTTAACCTGTGACTTACTGTACTTACTCTAGGGATTAATCTGTTCTGTGCTCCAAGCATCACCTGTTAAAACTCCATGTTTTGGGGAACAGAAATTTTAGAGAACAGGCTTTTAATTTCAAACGTACCGTAAACAGATGGAAATTAAAAATGTATATATGGTTTTGTCTGCGGCGCATATGCTGTGGATCTGGGTGTTGGCAAAAGTCTTTGCAGCCCTGCCATAAGTGGCTCATTTGGTAACAGAAGTCCAACCAATGTGAAACACTAGGTGAATTAAAGGGCATAGAGCTGCTACAACAGTGAGACAAGTGGATGACAGGTTGACTTGAATACTGTGGGTGCCCTACTTTGGACAATTAAGCTCTACCACTTCTGTTAGGATCCAAGGCTGAAAAAGAACTCATCTGGTCCAGCCTCCCTTAATCCATGGGGACACTATGATTGCACATTCCCATCCCCCATGTCACTGAAAGAGCAGAGAGAGATTCAATTGAATGTTCTAAACTAGAGTGTAAAAACAAAACATTTATTTTTATATTTTTAAATAAAAACGTTCTGTTTATTTAGGTTTGCTTAAAATATTGACCTATTGACATTCATCTAATTTGTATTTAATATTAATATTTCCTAGAATTACTATTGTTACCTCTGAGAAATAACTAACACTTGTCATATACTGTTCTGTATATGCTTGCAGGGTAGCTATTATTCTAATATAAAATAATTTTCTTGCTCAAAATATTTTCCTTAAACACAGCTCAGTCATTGAGGGTACTTATATACTGTAGCTTTCCACTGCTCTTGAACAGAGATTTGCCTTCTCTAAGCTGGTTATAAATCTTTCTGTGAATTCATTTTCTGCTTGTTAGATCAGCTCTATTCTGTGATATTCATAATGGCTAGGTATAATAAACACACTTAATTGTTTAAGCAGTCACGTGAGGTAAAATTTTACTCCAAGAGACTGTGTCTAAACAGATATTTATTAATATTAAAAAATGTTAATTTTTTTTCAACCACACATCATTGTGACCAACGAAAAACAGATCCATTGGCGAAGATAAAAAGATTAACCCCTCAAAAAAAATAAAGCTCAATGCATCAAAAAGGAGAAACATTTGCAATGTATTGCAATGTGCAACTGCAGTTGTGGTAAAATGAACTTCATGAAAGTCCTCAGATAATGATGGAAAAATCGACTTTATAAAAAAATAAACTGGAAATTGCTTTGGCTCTCTCTTAAAGAATGTACACAATGCTAACTCAACATATAACACTTCTGGAATCTCTTAATAACGTGTTCCTATTGGAATGATTAATAAGAGGCGCTATGAGGCTCACGTTAGCACAACAGGGATTTGTAAAACGCATCTGTTTCCAAATGCATCAGGAAACATTTGCCACAATGGGAATTCTAATTGGAGTTAACAACAAACAATATAGAATTCTAGGTCACATAATTCTGTCTCTATGCAGAAATAAAATGGCATATTGAAATTTCTACATTTTCTGCATGCAACTTTGCCCCATTTTTTTTAACAGCAAATTTTTGTTTGATTACATCAAAACTACTGTACTTCATAAAGACAAGATTTTCCGTATTCTTCTGGGAATTTCTGTTTTTATTTTTAGTGCATGATAATGACAATAATAACATTTATTAGATTTAAGTAAGTAAAGTTTACATGCAGTTTTTAAATTATTTTTGTTTAAAGTAGGGCCCAGTTTCGTCTTAAAAAATGTATTCTTTTAAATTCACATCTCACCCAAACTTACCAGAGTTGCAGTGACTTTACACATAATATATTACCATTTCTCCTTTTAGCTCGGTGTTCTGGCATAAAGCTAGTCTGAAGTGGGTCGGTTGACAGCCCAGTTAGTTACCTTTACCTGAAGGCATTTCAAACAGATTGAGGATGCATTTCCTCCATAAGTGAATCCACCCTGCAGAAGTTTACTGTTTGACAGCACATGCAGTATGGGAAGAGTGATTCACAGATTTTATACTTTTATTAACCAGTGTTAAACTTTGGCTCTAGAAGGCTATAAAATGTGCCTTGTGGATATGCTTTTACTGTATATAGAAACAAGTAGAGGTTAATTACACAATGAAAGTAAAAAGAAAGAAGAAAAAGCACAACATTTTAGCCTGTAAAGGCTTCTTTAGGCGTGTGTGGGGTGGATTCTGGACAGACCAGAGATATGGGGTATGGAGAACGAATAAAAGAAAATGAGTAGGGGAGGTAAAAGGCCCTCGCAACCCTCCACCTGTTTACTTGATTTCTTGCTCCCTGTCCTATTCCCACACACACCTGAAGAAGGTTCAAACACGTTTACTTTTCACTGTGGACTTCAATTTTACTTGTCTCTTTGATTCTCCACGCTGACTTCTTCATACTTTTATATATGCACCACCGTATTGCACATGTAAAAATGTACATAGATCAAAAGAACTTGATATTCATTGAGATTGATAAAAGATTGTTGCTCGGCCTTGACTAGCATGCTGGTGAAATCACCTTTAATGAATGTGACTAGAACTATGGTCTTTTCACAGGCAATGTGTTATTGTCTGTACCTGTACTTGTACCCACAATACACAGTAGGTACTGAGATAATAAATGGGGAACAATTTCATCTGCCTGGAATACAATCTATGACTTAAGAAATAGGTACTGTACGTTCTTAGTATATTGTCACTGTCGTCATTCCTCCTCTAGTGGGCGCTCCTACCTTTTTTGTTGTGTTCCCAGTTTTATTTGTCCCAGCTGTGTCTTATCCCCTTTTCCCTATTAAGCCCAGCGTCTCCATAGTTTCGGGCTCAGCTTTGGAAGACCACTGGAGTGGCCCGAGGGCACAGGCTTCATCACGGTGTCCTGACCTACTGAGTCCGGGGCTTGGAGCGCCTTGTCCTGTAATGGTTTTAACCACAGTATCCATATTCCTAGTTCCGTGATCCCTTTTGTAACGAACAGTTCTTTCCGGACCCTATGCAGACGACACAATCCGAAGAAGTGGGGAAACACTGGGAAAACGTCATGCAGGAATACGGGGCTGAAAACAGGGGGGCGTGTCCAAAGTGCGCTGGTGCATGGGAGAGGTGTGGCCGAGGCAAACAATCCAAAAGAATAATCCTTAGAGAGTATCCAAAACACAAGGGTAAGTCCAAAACCAGGAGATCCATCAAAAAAAAAAAACAAGGAATTAAAACCAGAAACCGGGTCGGAACCGGCGGACAGGGAACAGGAATGGGAACAGAGATTAAAACCTTAACGGGACCAGGCGCTTCCAGGTCCCGGACTCGCACGGCGGAAACCAGATGCAGAGCCCGGATGAGCGTCAGCGCCTGGCTTTTAAGGTGGGCTGGGAATAGGAATCAGGTGCACAGAATAAAGTCTTAAGTGAAAGGGCTGGAGCACCCTTAAGGAGGGGGGACTATAATCGTGACACCTGTGTTCGTCTCGGATGGATCTCCCGGCACCTGGACCTTGGACTGTGCCCTGAGTTCTCCTATTGGACTTCCTTTTGGCTGACCCTGCGCTCCTGACTCATTCCTAATGCAAGAAATTGTATATGGCCAATAAAGTGATCTGATCTTTTGGACTCGTTCGCCTGCGCTCACCCCAAGCACCAGATCCCCGCCGTCATCACCCCCCTGTGTTTCTACCCGCCCTGATCCTGCAGTGTCTTCCCTTATGTCCTCCTCCAGTCACTTCTGGATTATACCATCTAGCATAGGGTCTTTAACTACACATTTCACGGGAGTCAGAAACGACAACCGTGACATATATACTGTAAAAGAGCAGTAGAGTCAGGAAAAATAGAGATTCTTGTCTAAACCACATTCCCAAGAAAGCTTTGGGGAATGAGCTGCTGCTCTGAGTCAGGGTTCCAAAAGACTGCTGGTGAGGTGACAGTTTAAAAAGCAGGAAGCAAAGGCTTCCAATGGTTGGTTTTGATCTGCTGTCTGAGGGACAGAAAGCAGATCCTCTGTGCTGTGTTTTTACCAGAGAGAAAAGAGATGGAAGTGATCGGCCAAGGAACAAAGGAACTCTAAGTCTCAGAGAGAAACTTAGTTTTGTGTGGAAGTGTTTTATGAAGTCTCTTAGATAAAGTGAGACTGAAGTCTGAGAAGTTTCTCGGGGAGTCTTGTTGTTTTGAAGCACCTACAATTAGCAGCTCAAAAAGGAGCTAGGCCCTTACAGTAAATACAGTAAAATTGCATTGTTTTTGTACCTTGTGGTTATGTCTGTGTGTTTGTTTTCCTTGGTCAGCTTATTTTACGGACAGTATTTTACAGTATTTCAGGGCACACTCAACTGGGTTGTCACTATGCCCAATGAACAGTGTACAGTATATGGGTATATTTCTCTAATAGTAATAGCCCATCTTAATAAAATTACAAAAATGTGGTTGACCAGAAGACGATCCCTGGAGAACTCCATTAGTTAGTTTACTGTAGATGTAACCCAGATAAGGGCAAGTTACACTGCAAATTAGGCATGAATGCTGACCCTTGGCTAAGAAAAATTGTTCTTTCTGAGACAACATTCTGAAGCACATACTATAGATTGGGAATGAAGTCATTCTTTTAATGCTTAAAGGAAGGGGACCCCATGAGTAGAGGTGCCAAGGGAAATTATGGGGAAAAGAATGAGGCATGAATCTAGGGACAAAGCAATGACAGAAATCAGTCTGCAGTGGCTTTGTGCATTTTCTTTGTCAGCAGGCGTCCGTAAGTAAGAGAAAGTGTCTTAGGAACAGATGCCTGATCCCTGCCCTATAGCGTTTGATTTCAGCAATGTGAACTGGTTAAGACCCTTAGCAAACACAAGGATTAGAGCTAGCCGTGCAGATAACATTCTGATCAAAGTGCCCAGGACTTACTGTTCCACACCATGTCGGCACAATCGCCTCCAACTCAAGCAGGTGGAAAGAGTCCTTTCATTCTCCACAGCCATCAATGCCCGAGGCTTTGCAAAATACACCTTAATCAATCTCTACATAGTGCTTTGAGCAGCTAGGATTTTAAAAAATACTCCTTTGCTACAGTATTTGTTTTGTAGGCTTACTTACTGTATCTTCCTCTTTTATATACAGATGTATCTATACTTTTGTTCTGGTTTGTTGTGTTTCTGAAGTTGTCATTGAATAATTCAGCCCCGATTGATACTGTATAATTAAGCAATACACACTATCAACTCACTGAATGCCACTTGATGAAATACACATGCTCATTTTGGATAAAATCCATTGCCATTTACTTACATATTTACATGTTTGTGTTAATATACTGTATGTTTACAATACTTATCTTTTCTACAATTTTGAAAGTGTAAAACAATAGTAACAAAATGCTAAATACAGTATGAATTACAGAATTGAGACTGGCACGAGCGAATTGCGAAGACGTTTCAGTTAAAAAAACTGGAATTTTAAAATTTTAAAAATGTTAAAAAAACATGACATACTCTTTGATTAAGTAGTAACAAACTCTGTTGTAGTTTTGGTTCAATAATTATTTGTATTGGTTCCCTGGAGTAATTTGTTATATACCTACAGTATACTGTTGTCTTTGTTAAGGAAGTGAAATATTATGAAAATTCTCAGATTTCTTTATTAGTTTTAAATGTATCACTTTACAGAGACCAAAATATATATTTTCCTCTAACCAGACACAGTTTTGGAAGGAATTGAACCATAAACGTTCAATTCAATTCAATTCAAACGTTTAGCAATACTGCTAAAAAGGTGACCAAATGTAAAGCTCTGAAGTGATCTTTATACATAATCATATATACATAATTAACATTTTATGTATGTACATGCATTTTTTACATCACAATTTTACTCCACATGTTCAGATTGCATGAATTACTCAGATTCTTTGCCCGGAAGATAAAGAGCATTAAGGCAATAAAGGAGAGAAGCACTGAGAGATGAGATTACATGCAGTATTAATGTAGTATTTTTAACAGTGAGTAAACGTATTATACCTGCAGCTGGCATGCTTACAATTCACAGATGTAGCAGAGCACAAATATGTCAAACTTCTAAAAACTGAAAGCAGTAAATGAATGGTCAACAACTACATTAATGAAACCAAGGGAAAAACAAGAATCAATACAGTATATATAATTGCTATAAGTGTAGTATTTTATACAGCATTTTGCTTCACATGTTTACGTCTTATCCTCTTATTCTGTTTCTCTGATTCACTGTGTTGTCTTTCACTCCAGTCCAACCCAGCAAATTATTGCTCGGTATTTCTGATATAAGTAATCAGGTATTCTCTTTCAAACAGCTGATCCCGCAGTTATTTGGTGAACATTTTCCTGTTTTATTTTTTAATCATTGATTGAGCCCTGGATACCATTACTAGAAGCTCACAATACCATTTCCACAAGTAAAAGGACACAAAGTCCCCTGGATCACTGGGAGCCTTGATAGTGGGCTCAGTGTTCTGAGCGTCAAAGCAGTTGTGAAAGGTGTTCAGCTCATCTGGTAAAGATGCATCAGTGGAGAAAATACTGTTGATGTGCCTTTCTAAATATGGTCAATCCTGATTCGAAATATAATCTTTTTCAACACAAATATTACAGTTTGCCAAAGTTAAGTGCCATAACATTTTATTCATCCATAATTCACAAATAAATATTTTTGTTTCCACATAATGAAGGTTTACATTTTGGTATTGTGCCAGAGAAACCAGAAGCCTTATTGTCATGAAGTCTGAACTTGCTTGATATTACAAGTAAGGCTCTAGCACTTGGATACCTGGATCATTGTTGGCCATTTCTTTGATTGATGTGATCAAAACAGGGTCACTTGTCAGAGTTGCCTTTAGTAAATAAATTCTTGTAATAGTTAAATCATAAAAGTTGTAAAAGATGTACACTAAGGACAACATCGCAATGTACAGAACACATATACGATAAGAATTCGTGTTGAAACAATGACAAATACCCCTCAGGCCATAAGAAACCTACACTCCTAATGTACTAGGAGGCATTGAAAATATAACATATGCTACTAGTCCGAATACTCATCTGTAGCATTTTAATGCTTCTCATTCAAATAAAATGCTACATATGCATTATATACTTGTATACAGTATACAGTATGTGTGTGTATTAAATCCAACAGAGAAAATCTAAAATAAATCAGGCTTCACTTCTAAAATTCCAAATATGACAAAATAAAGAGGACAAACTTATTCATGGGACTGAGTACCTTATATTTCATCTATACCTTACATACCATATGTGGGTGAGTTTTCAAATTTAAGAGATTCACCACAGAGTAAACCCTTATTTCAGAGACAATTATTTTTTTACCGTGTGGTATAATCACTACATTTTGAATTAAACATTTGCTATTCCTATTGATTCCCACTTATACTTTTCTTAAACAATTCCTAAGGTTACTCATTGTCTTCTCCCAAACCACCTACAATAGTTAGCACATTGAATATTCAGGACAAGCCTCAATACATGTGGGTAGACTGTATGTCATATACCATACCAGAACAACAGCAAGTACATCGTAAGAACAATGTGATCTACTGTTTTGTGTGAAAATAATAGTAATTCTATGTTTCTACCACACAGGCTGGATGGGCTAAATGGCCTGCTGTCATTTGTTGCTTTCTCTTATGCTCTTATTTTTGCTGTATAATTATATATACTTCTCTGGAGAAGGTTTTTTTCCCCTGTTTGCAAAGCCATTGTACTTAAAGTACTTGGCACTGGTCAACAATGCAGTAGTGGGACCCAATGGGATGAAAGGGTTTGTTTTGAAAAGCCTATCATCCTTTCAGGTCTTGTCCTTATAAAGACCCCCAAATTAGTTCTTACAGTGTCATATTCTGTGGAAATCTTCTTGAAGGTCTAATGTTCCTTCCCTTTTTCGTATATCCATTGACTTTCACTGAATGTGAAGTTTTAATTGACAATCATCCCTGAAATAGACAGACCCTTGCACCTATGGAATTTTCAAATAGGGAGGACTCAGAACATCAGCTTCTTCATGTTTGTCTTCATAACAATGCCATCAAATGGTGAAGACATTGAAAATTACAAATGCTAAAGAGCTTTATGAATGTGTTCCTCATGCTGTGCTACTAAAAATGGATGTCCTTTACAACAATGTTAAGTGAAACATATTCTCCATCTCTTTTTGCTTGTGTACATCATTACAGGTATTATTTAAAGTAGTCTAATTATTTTAAGTAGCACAGGAATAATAAGGTAAGCTGCAGAGTCCGCCTGCCTTGAGGATGTTAAGGTCTGGTGAGCCAGTATCATATCACTTTGTGAAGTTAAAATGACACTATGAATGTCACTTTTACAGAAGTGACAAATGTTTTCTGCCGATTCCTCCTGTGTCACAGATTTCTCAATTTCCATTAAAATTATCATCTTTCATGCAAGAAAGCCAATATATTGTCAAAAACCTGAAATAATGACACCTGTATAACTCTTTAGCAATGCTAAACGTGTGCCTGATTCTAACCTCTTTGGTGCTCTGCACTTTTGGGGGATTGAGTGGTTCTTTAATGCTTAGGTTATTTGCCAAGTCTCTTATTTTTGCCAAAAAATGCATCAAAAGTGTGCGTCAGACACTAAATGATAGAGTATTTCAGATTTTCAAAAACTGAAGATGCCTGCTAAAAACTCAAGAGTACTAGACTGCATGGATGATTTGTTATACCAACAGCTGTCATTTCACCAGATCATTGAAAGTTGTCAAAGACGTTATATATTGGGAAATGTGTCGACAGAACTGTGGATGTAACATCCTGTAGGATTTACACTTTGTTAGTGCTGGCACGATACTTTGTATTACGATATGTGATATATGTCATAGTGTAGGTTGTCACACGAACACCTCAGAGTTGGGGGAGCTCAAAGGAAACACAGTAGTCTGTAGTCAAACTATCAAATTATTCAAAAGAGTTTGTCACCTTATTTTTATTCTCCTCATGACCTTCAATACCATTGTCTGTCCCTGTGCTCTTCAAGTACCACCTGACATTTGAGAGGTATGATGACCAACAAGATATTTTTCTCACCCCAGATATTTTAAATCATTCCTGCTGTCACTTACCATAAGCTATATACAGCCAAGCTCCAAAAAAATTCTTCATATCTGCTTTCTGGTTCTTCATAACTAGCCTTTCACTGCATCTTCTCCATTGGCTATTTCACCACCCTCGTCATCCATTTCTAAATGTCAACTGGCTTTGCTGTCAGGTATGTTTCCTTAAGCTTCACGGAATATTAAGATCCACTCCCACAATTCCTCCAACTACTGAATTACAGTACATCACCAGAACAACCATCCCCAACAGTCTCTGCGTTCAACCTGGCTCTGGACGGCTTCAACTACATCATAACTCCCACATATCTCCCACATAAGCAAAACATTTCCTTCAAAATAAAACAAAATATCCTGATGAAAGTTGTTTTCACTATATTTCTCAGTAATTCAGAACAAACAAGATTGCATCCGTGTCTGGTGATGACATCTTTCAGTCTGCAGGAGAGGAGACACGTCTGGACTAAATGTTGGTTGTAGGTAACTTGTCATAAGTTTGCTGGCAGGACTAGAGTGATCCACCAATGAGGAACTGAAGAATGTGCCACTTGGGATGTCACTATAATTGATGGTATAACCAAACTATTACCCGTGACTATGTGACTAAAAAGATACTTCACAAGTAATGCAGTTGTTTCCAAGATCCTGGCAACATGACAATTAACTAATCATGTGACTGTGATCCCTGTTGTATAAACCACAACAGCAAACAAGTTGAACAGAAAGTAACTGCCAAGTCACTTCATGTAAATCATCATTCTGCTCAAAATTTTGAGAGGTTCTTTGACAAGCAGATCAACAAATATGCAATGTAGAAACTACAAAATATAGGCAAGCAGACGTCATAGGTTTCTCCCAATCTACAGTAAGTCTCTTTTGCAGTGAATTCTTACAACATAGCACCCTTCTGTCATAAAGACTTGGCTACAACATTCAACAACTTTAACAGAGAGAATTAAGCTATTATTCCAAACAAGTTAATGTTCGGTATTGATTAATTCAGGACAGCTATTGTTCATTTACTTCTCTTTCAAGCATATATGAAAGTTGTCACTAAACCAAATACTACTGTCAACATATTTAACCCCGTATTATTGGTGTAATCATGTGTGATTGATCAATTAGATGTGTGTATACAATATTCTTGTATTGTTTTTAAAATGTTTTATTATTGTATGACTGAATTTATGTGGCTGCGATGGACTGGTGTCCTGTACAAGGTGTATCCTACCTTGCATCGGTTGCTTGATGGGATAAGCTCCAGCTCCCCCTCAACCCTATATTGTATAAAGAAAATGAATGGATGGATGAATCAATGTGTGTACAGAATATCTCTGCATGGTATGACTGATTCCTAGTAGCTATAAGGAACTCTCTGAATTTACCAGGGCGGTTTCTAGTTAGGTAAACTCAAACCTACATACTGTATATATCTTGAAACGTCTGGAAGTCTTACACATTGCAGAACCTTGGGGTTGTAAATGCTAAATCACCTAGTACTAAGTGCATTCCTCCTCCGACAATTGGGTTCTGTTCTGCTTGAAATGATACATACTGCCATTCTCTAAAAGGTTTTTTTTCAGAGAAATGTTAATTCTGCCATTTTCTTATTGTTGCTCAGATTGTAGACCAAACATTTCGTTTTGTCCTTTAAAAAATGAAAGGTGCAGCCATGTGTTTAGTTGGGGCCAGGAATGTACAGCACCGCCAGAGAAGATTATCTTGACAGCAATGCCACACAGCAGAGATAGCTGGTATAGCAGGTACCAAAAAACAATTAACCTGGATCAGAAAACCGATGTTAAAACAAATGTGATGCCTTTGCTCTCACTCTAAATACATTTTTGCCAAGAATTCAATTTTGCCTTCTGCTCTTGTTTGCAACATCTCCTAAGGTGATGTCTTGAAATGATTCTTGTCTGATAGAATTAATCTGGGCCAGGACTGCTGTTTAGTTAGGTTTAAGAGCAAATATAGCAACACATTACATGTCCAAACCTAAAGGGAAATGAGTCTGCTTTTAGGCACATCTGTTCAAATTGTTTCAGTGACAGTGTATGTATTTCTAAGTGTATGCTCTGATTATTACTGAATTGCTGTTGTGTTTTTTTTTGCTTCTTCCCTGCGCCTTCCAAATATTAGCACTGTTACAAATGTGCTTGTACAACACACCATGTGGCCAAAAGTATTTAGACTTCCCTTCCACTCCGCATAATTCCAATGGTCCAGGACATGTGTTGTACAGTAGTTCAAAAGTATATACTGGACTGTATAGGTATTCTGCAAACTATTGCATCTCGTTTCTGCCTTTAGTGGATTAGCGTATAGCATTTAAGTGAAACTTCAGTGAGTGAGTATTTGGTAGCCAGATGGTGTGTTTCTGTTCACAGAGCCATGCCCTTGCATTCACAAAATCCAATGTGGTAAATACATTAAAAAAGTCAAAGGTCTTCGGACAAGCAATAGTGGAATCTAGGCTGGGTAAACCAAACCCTTAAAGCAGCGAGTGAATGTATGATTAACACAAGCCAAATATTTGACAAATAACAGGAGGACAGGAGATTAATGACTATGCAAGTGAGTCTGCAAATATATCTCTACCTATGGAACTGCATGCACAAGGATTTTGCAGTAGCCATCTACAAGCCAGTGATCACATAGGTGAATGCCAAGAGGTGGCTACAGTGATCGTGAGGAGTTCCACTGTACACTTTCTTTTCTTCTGATGGGAGTATAGCAGTGCCAGAATTTGGTCCAGTGTGCTATCTGGGCTGTTGAAAGTGAGGGTGACAGTGGGATGCTGTGTCTATGTTTCTTATGGTTTGTATTTAGGCCTTCAACTGGTGTGAACTGTACCCTGACCGACAGTATTTACTGTGGCATTTTGGACACCAGTATACTGAATGCATTACTGGAAATGTATGGTCAGCGTATGTACATTGACCCCCACAACTATGTAATGTTTCAGGTACCACAGTGGCAGAAAGAGTATACTACATTTCAGGGCTGAGAAACCAAGAGAATATATTTTCATGGTGCAGAAAAAACATGAGAAATAGCACATTATTCACCCAGAGACCAATCAAAAACTTGGCAGACAGTGCCCCCTCTAGGCCTGAGTCATTACGGCTGACTGTGGGCCCCTGTGCTCTATCAAGTATATTCTGAAAACCTGTTATCAGTTATATTTGACCATTTTGAGTGTACATTCACTGGATTAAATTTAGGGTTTCAATTTTGTACATTTTAAGATCAACCCCTTTTTAATTTGATATATTTTCACTTTAACCAATGCCTGTGCTTACTTTTCTTGAACAAATAATTGGAATACCAACATTAGGATCTTTTTTTTTTTAAAGAAAATCTTAATTGATATTATTGAAGCAGTTTTCAGGTGGATTTTAGTGATGTAGTAATATGTGCTAATTCAATTATGTTATTGTCAGAAGAATGTTCCGCCGATTTTAATACTATCCAAAGCTTTCATATGGAGCATACAGTACATATAGACTATATTATTAAGGAGTATTTATCCTCTGTACAGAAAGGGTACAAACTCTTTTTATCACAAACATCCCCTTAACAGGAAACAGTTCTGAGGGATGTGGTTTGTAGAGAATCTTGTTTGTTTATAAAAGTGTTGCCTTAAGAAAGCAATTTACACCATTTCTATTTTTTTGGTAGATCCACTAAAGCCCAAGAGAAATTGCCTCTGTAGGACAATGTATGGTCCATACAAGATATCTGAGAAATTTTGGTAAACATAGTTTAAAGCATATCTGAAGATATTATGAAGAAGCACCCTCATAAACAAATGCAGTTTTTCATATGCAGTAATAAGCCTGAATAATAAAAAAAAACCGTCATAGCCTCTGAAATACAACTAAGGGAATGGAAACATTATATTTCACATATAACATTTTCTATCAGAAACATTTAAAATGATACATACTGTAGATAATGCCACAATTACATTCCGCTAAGGCACAGCAAATATTGCAAACAGAAAATCATAAAATAACCGCGACTTATATACCGCGACAAAAATTGAAAAGGGGAGGGTATAGAAACACCTGCACCCCACTTCAAACTCAATAATGTCATAGAATGATAGATATAAAAAAAGATGTCATCTAAATTGTTATTTTTTTACTACTAATAATAATTAAATTGACCATGTTTACTAAAGGTACATCCTGAAATTAATCTACTATTTATATGTGGATTGTGGGACCCAGGAACTAATCTAATGCAAGCTACCCATGCCATGTGAATAAAGAAAATTGGATCACAGAGCCATGTTTTCTTTCTTCACTTGCGTTCGGGAGGTTTTTGTTTCACTTATGAGTCCCTGTTGAGAGTCCTGCATTGAAATGGATCCTCTGAGTAAAGAACATCTGTGCTAGGTCATATGGGTTGAAGCTGTGACATGACATAGAAAATTGGGAATCAATAAACTGCATTAAATAGGCCTTATATTGATGGAAATTAAGTCATTTGAAGGAAATAAATTGCACCTTTGTCAGTAATTGCACAAAGCCAATCTGCAATTTAAGCTGGAATAAACAACAAAACAAGGAGAAGATGTGATCCTTTGGCCCCAGGCACTCAGAAGGTTTCCATCTTGCACTTTTTTCAGATTAACCCATTCCTCTTTCGTAAGAATAAAAAAATACGTAAGGAATCTCAAAAATAGCACCATGGATAGACAGATGCATTAATCATAGTTTTTTTTTCCCATTTTGCCTGTATACTGCTTGAAGAATATGAATATGAATTTACATATAAATATTAACTTACTGATTTATTGACTTTGAACAGGCTCAAAAAATGTAAGTGTCTTAGTTCTTTAATTGCTTTTTAATTTAATAAGTTAAGTTAATTATGTTATCATACACCAATGTAGCATAACAGGTCCTATGTTTCATAAGTAATAAATAAATTGAAAATTGAAACTCAATTCTGTTTTGCCAGAAACTAATTAGAGAAAGAAATCTTCAGTACTCCAGATTTGTGGACAGAGCCGTTCGTACAGTAAGCCTTTAACGCAGTGGATCTGTGCTCTGCGATCTCTCTCTCAGGTTTGAATTGTCACAGAGAGATAAGAGGTGGTGTGACTGATGCATTACAGTAATGTCAACACATATGACAATTAACATGAAAAATCTGTAATTATAACAAGTAATTAATAATCACAGCTTTCAAAATGGATACTCCAGAGACAGTAATGTACTGTTCATGAAGAATAACAACACCCTGGAATTAAATGTATTGACAAATATCCACTGAGCTCTTAGTCATAGTAAGATGTGGATTAACTTGCTTGGCTGAGGGCTGGGAGATGGCCGAGAGCCTAAGCAGTGTGAGAAGTAATCAAAGGGGGAGCTGAAAATGAACTAAAGGAGGAGATGGGATAGAGAAGGGGTTCAAAAGACTAATGTTAAGGGGAGATGGCTTAAGATAAGATCACTTTATTGGCCATATACTGTACAATTTCTTGTATTAGGAATCTGTCTTTTCACATACCCCAACTTACTCTCGATGAGAGACACAGACAGGGAGTGAAGCTTAAGGTCAGAGCGCAGGGTCAGCCGTTTATACGGCGCCCCTGGAGCAGTTGGGGTTAAGGGCCTTGCTCAGGGGCTCAACGGAGTAGGATTCCTCTGCCAGCCACAATTGTACAGCCACACGTGCAGATCCTTAGCCACAGAGCCACCACACTGACGGCCCTGCTTATATATGGTATTTCATATATTTTCATTTCATGACATCAGTAATGATTACAAGACAGGGCAACTGAGTTGAAAATGAATTTGGTTGCATGCGCGCAGCTTTTCATTGTAAACTCCTTTGGTCATTGGGCCCAACCCAGCTAAGTAGAAAGGGTCCTTTATTTGTTTTTTCTTTATTTTATGATTTTCTCGTGTGAGTTATACTTTCTTGTTTTTGCAACTTTTAAACATTTGACTTGTCTTAGTTTTGGGGAAAAAAAATTACTACATTTGTGTCTAAAAAACAGCACTTCGGATAGATTCACATATTAGCCAGGCAAGATCACTTTACTTACCAATGAACATTCGAATAATGACTGATTAAGATGATCTGGAAAGTAAAGGTTGCTTTTTTGCCTCCAGTAATATCCATTTTTCAATAATATGCACAAAAACAATTCCTGAGGGAAAATACCACAGAGAGAATATTATGACAAGCTGGAGTTATGGAGGTTAAGCTTGCATATTGCAATCTATTTGTTGTTTAGATTAGAGCATACTTTTTATTAAAATGTAATAACGGTAACTGTAGGAAACTAACAGACTGCTCACCTTTTTTTCATATAATGATACTTAAACTAAATGCTTATACTGTATTTACATAAAATACTTTGAACTGGACTTCACCATTTTGATATTTCCCAGTTAAATAAATTATTGTAGTAAATTATATTTGTTATTCATTTAATATATTCATTACATTACATTTCTAGAGGGACTATGACTACTAAAAACTAATAAATCCTAATGCTATTTTTCCAGGCATACTTAAGGAAATGAGGAATGTTAGTCATAGACTCATATTCAGAATTTTTCAACTCTCACTTACAGTGTCTTGAAAAAGTATTCAGACCCTTGCACAGTCATCACATTATGAAGCTTTATAGCATGTTGTAATGGTACTTTGAAACAGAAATTAATATTTTTATATACTGCACATACAGTATTTCCCTCCACACATTCAAAGTACAAAAAAGAAATAAGCAAATAATTAAAAAGCAAGGAAAATGGAAAACTCATGACTACATAAGTATTCAAACCCTTTGTTGTTGCAAATTTAAATTAATTTATGGGCGCAAAATTACCTTAATGTGTTAGTTAGTTGGGTGGCATCTGTCTGTGTGCGATAATAGTGGTTCACATGAATAAATACAACTGTCTCTATAAGGTTGTTCTCTCAGGTAGTACATGTCAAACACAATTTCAAACTTGAAGACCAAAGAACTTTCAGAACAATTCAGCTATAACGTTACTTTATATAAAGGTTATGATCAGGACAAGGGTATAAAAACATTTTTAAAAAACGTAATATCTCTTTGAAAATGGAAAAGCCAATCATGAATAAGTGGAAGGCATCCAGAATCTCAGTCAAAAACCATTCCTTCTGTCAAGCATGTGTTATTTTATAAATCTGCTTTGGAGGGACTGGGAAGCTTGTCAAGACAGAAGGGAACATACTGTAGATGTAGTACCTGCAAATTACAGAGCAAAACCTGCTTTAAACCTACAGTAAAACTGGGGGGAAAATAATCTTTCAGCAAGACAATGACCCAAAGTACAAGGCCTCCACTGGAATGGCTTAAGAAATCCATTCCATTATTTTTAAGAATAAAAAAAAATGAGAGTACTTGAATGGCCCAGTCAAAGTACTGACTTTGGACTGCTGTCCATAAGTGATCATCAAGCAACTGGAGAGAACTTGACAATGAGCCAAAATTGCAGCAAGTGAGACTTAACCAAAAAATCAGTTGTTCTTCTTACTACTAAAGGTACTTCCACCCAAATGCTGAGTTACTGATACTTATGTAATCGTTGCATGTCTGATTTTCATTGATTTGTGTTGATGTTCATTATAACTAAACTTACACCTGGATGTCCTCAGTTTGAGCATGAAGATTTTAAATACAATATTAAGTTTAAAAAAGGTGCATGCATCACTTTGTAATTTCACAAATTGGGACACCATAGGAAAGGCATAAATAATTTTGTCAGGCTCTGTACAAGAAGTAAGACAATACACTTTCCTCTTAAAAATGTATTTTTCAAAAATGCATATAAAATCACTCAGCCTGTTAATTTATGATCAAAGTCCATTTAATCTATAACTTAATACTGAGAGTGTTAATGTGAGTACAGTAACTAACTGTCTTGTCATTTAGGGTTTTTCACATGGGCCATAATTCCAAGGAAAAAATATAGAATTGACACCTATAATTCAAAAGAATTGCTAAGATTTCCATTAAGGAGAAAAATAAGAAAAATGGCAAAAGGAACAAAAACCATGCCTAGAAAAAAATAAATCAATACATTGGATAATAATAGTTCAGGGAAGAGGTAACAGTGTAAAATGCTGTTACATTTAGAATCAATCACACACAACTCCTACTCATATAATAAACCTGAGTACTTCCAAGCAGGAGGAGGATTTCACTGGTGGTTTCTTACTGGAGGGCAGATCAGAATCTATTCCCAAACAAGTGCAGAGTTCACCGCATTTCAATTCAAATTCAGCAAAATTATTCTGAAATACCATACATTTCTTCAGTGCAATGCAGAGAGATGCTACTGAAATCATTTCTAATGAAGCATTGTACTTCCTGATAAGAGCTGAACTGACAGATGTCCCTTCAGCCAGGGCCCCAGTCTCACTTATAGAGAAGAAAAACAAAGCTATGACTTAAATGACTATTTTTGGACGATTTTTTATCATATTCAGGTCACACTATCACATCTACTGGACATGTACTTAATTATTTTTCTTTTATGTTTTCCGAAGGAAAAAGTAATCTAGACAGAGAATTCCTTTCGGACTTTGCTGTTGGGCTTTTTGAAGAAAAACAGCCATACCATTTTCCCTCTCTGTTTATTAAACAGCCTCCTCTGAACATGCAGTCTTTCACATGACAAACTGACTGAAAAACATTATGTCGCCTGCAAGTTTATGGAAATCCAAACAGTGAAAAAAGAAAATGGGTCAGCAGTGCAGATTCAGTTTATTGAATACAATTAAACTTATTTTAATATAGCGCCCTTCACAGCAAGTTGTCACAGAGCGCTTTCACGGTTATTAATATACAGTAGAAGAAATAAACAGGGTTGCACAATACAATAAATCAAAAGACAATCTGTGTAACTGCATATAATGTAGAGTAGTGTGTTATAGTGTAAAAGTGTAGCCATCAGGCATGGAGGTGAAAAAAACAAACACATTCAATAAATGTCTTGGCTGGGAAAATACCAATGGCTGTCATAGGCTGCCATTACAATCAATCCCATCACACAACATTTACAGTATTTACTGTGGGTGATGTTAAATGTCAAGTTCCTTCTTTAAACAATAAGGATTCATTAAAGGTCATTACACGAAATTATACTGGGGGTAAAAAAAAGCATGTGAATATGTTTTTATTGATGATGTTTCAATTAAATGGCTTTGTAAACTGTATGAGCTGCAGCAATTGTGAGGTTGAAATAATCGTGAGTTTATAAAGCATTCTGCATTCCTTTTGGACGATTCTTAGCCTTTTACAAACCAATGAGGCTCAATTCATTTTTTAGCAGCTTTCCTGCTGATTAGCAAAGTCATGTTATTGAAGTAACAGTTTTGTTCGCCCCCCCGCCCCCCACTGCTCACTGGAATCGTGTGTTCTTTAATTCTTTTGTGGGCATGCGTATTTGTCAGTTTGACAAATGGATTCTTACATTTTGTTTTTGTAGACCCCGGTTTACAAATAAATAAAACATTTAGTGGGTACAAAGCACTCACAAAGCAACAATAACTTATAAAAGCAGGTCTGCAGTATTTTATGTCTCCCAGTTCACCCACTTTCGCTTGTCTCTTCCTCTTTTTTCTCTAGGATTTTTTTCTCTTAATACACAAGGGTTTTCTGTGCATTCTGCAGTAATTACATTCTCTTTGACTCCCCCTCTTCGTTCACATCAGTCTGACTTCGGCTATTGTTCACTGATATTACAGGTGAGGAGATGCGATTCCCGCTGTAGGAAGTCCTTCATTATGAACTTTTACCAGGCTGTCCTCTTCCAATAAAGCTGTAAAAGATAAGAGACTTTCATTATTCTGACATTCCTGTCTCCCGATGGGTTTCCTTTTGACTAGCTATCAGCCTCAGAAGCTTCATTCAAAAAGCAGATGACAGCAACAATACGTTTTTGAATCGTGTTCTAATGAATAATGTGCCAAGATGGAGTGCATTCCCAGATTCCTTGTTAATATTTTTTTCTTTTTAATCTTCATGGCGGAGAAAACAGATAGAAAATCTTACATGGAAAAGAATGGTATGGACCATTCTTCTACAAACGTGAAATCGAATCTGTTTCCCACACCAGAAATTAATATCAGACGGATTTTCAAACATTGTATGAAATTATTTATCAAAAAAAAAAACTGTTAACGACCTGTCGAAAAAGAAGTTGTTTTTACAAGGCATTAGAGTTGTTCAGTTGCATTTCAGTACCTGGTCTTTTTTATAAAATTGAAAGGGCACCAAAAAAGGAATTAATAGATTAATTCTTAATATTGTAGGGTATACAGTACAGTATACAGGAACTGTTTCCTCTTATTTACTTTCTTAATTCTTTCACACCTAACCATTGTATATGCTGAAAGTAATTCTAATCACCTTTTATGCTTATATTATAATGTACTGTTAATAAATAACAAAAAAAGAAAAAGGTAGGCATCATTTTCAGAATTGGATGCCTTTGGGTATCAGGTATCAGTGCATTTAGTCAAGCTTCAATGTAAATGTGCTGGTTCTTATAAAGATGCTGTACTACTTTGAATATTAGAATAGGAGTTCTTCATCAGGAAAGATGGAAAAAAAGCATACAACTCTCATAGAGAGGAAATTAGGAAATTACAGGGAAAGTTGCCTTTTTGCAGTATTTTCATGATAACAAGACAACATATTTGGTCATATTTCAGGGGTTTCACATGACACTTCATGAATGCACTACAAACAAGCCAAATGGACAATAAAACCTATGTTGAGCTACTTACTGTATCTTGTCCTGTTAGTCATTCGCCAGGATGAGTTATTGCTAGGCTATTACTATTTGCAACTGATTGACCCATGAAAGGATGGCTGTAACTGATGTGTTGCCACTAGAGGTCACAAAATATGACTTCAAATACACTGTATCTATAGCTCAAAAAAGTGTTAATATGGCTCTAATTATATTATTGTAATTGTTTGGATTGTATACATGTTCAGATGGGTTTTGTATATGTAGAGATGTGGTAGAACTTTGTGAGAAATAAGGAGACTGTGAACGTTTGTAGTTGTTTTGTGTAGTTCCCATTGCCCTTAGAGTAGCTGAGGAATGCTCTCCACTCTTCCTTATTCTGATATTGCCTCTGTTGAAGAAGTTTGTTAACTATAGTATTGAGAAATCTTTTGTTTTTCTTAATGTTATATAAAACATCTAAAAGCCAAGCTTTCACAAAAAAAACTGGCTTAACTCCTCGAAGTTCTGGACCTTTTACAAAATCGAAGTTCAAAGTGTTTTATGTGTGAATGTCCCTGGAGTCATGTTATTACAAGCAGGGATCTTCCTCACAGTCTATTAATGTTCTGTTGTGTTAATCTATTTCAGAATATAAAAAATGTATAAGTGCAATTTGCAACTCCTAATATAAAGTTCTATTGATTTCTTTTTTTTCAGGCTTTATGTTTGACTGCATGTACTACCTTGTGTATGGATGTGTGGGCAGTTGTAAAGTTGTGTTTGAGGTGAATGTTTAAACATGAAAGTTGGAAAAAATAGGTTTATTCGGTAGAAAGCCTTGAAAAAAGATTTCCCCTCAAAGCTGGAAAAAATATCAATACCAAAAACAAATAATATTTGTTCTTAATAATGATAAACGTAAGGAGTGATAGATTAGTTTAATATGTAATATCAATAGTGGTGACACTGAAGGCTGCACACACATTGATTTCTGCAGGGGTAAAACGCATTGTGATCTATAGTCTAGTTCAGCGCCAAACAGCTGTAGTTTACACATAATATTCTGCCCTATTAATTACACTATTTGCAGACAGGCCTGGGTTGTTAGGTGTCACATCATAAATAATCATTTATGTCCCTGTTCTTTACTGTGTCACAGGCTGCTGGAAGTGCTAGGAGAGTATTAACTAGTGCAGATGTGCTAGGGAGGATTTGGCACATGGGCTTTCAGAGAAAGAGGGAGAAACCTGAGTTTAAAAAAGCAGTGTTTTTTTACAGTTTGCTTTTCGGATGTTTCATACTAATCAACAGCTATGTTCCGTCACTTTTAAGTTCCATTTTGATAACAAACTTCTGTGGAAGGAAAATACAACAAATCATACGCCTTACCATCCATCCAGGAAATCTACAACACCAAAAGTCTGAAAAAAGCCACCAAAATTATGTCTGACCCCACTCACCCCAGTCATAACTTGTTTGTTCCCCTACCATCTGGCAGAAGGTTCCGGTCACTCCAGTCGCACACAACTAGACTCCAAAATAGCTTCTTCCCCAGAGCCGTCAAGCTGATGACACCACCACTCCCTCCCATCATACTATGATCTCTCCTAACTTCTTCCTGTACCCACAAGGACTGTACTCCAACACCACTACACACACAACATGTAAGCCGAAATTGTACTGTCCCTTCGATAGCTAAGTAAAACTGTATTAGTTGTAATATTTATTAATCACCATACTATTTTTGCACTGTTCCCCGAATTACCTTGCACTGTTTTTGTCCTTTTATATTTTCTCTGTTTACGGTTTTTGCACAGTTTTGATTACATGTTATTACACGTTACTATTATTGTTATTGTGTTAGTCTATTGTCTTATCTTTTGTCCTATTTATATACTGCACCTGAGTGACTAATGAGCAACACTTTTCATTATACTATGCACCTGTGTAAGTATAATGACAATGAAGTTGAATTGAATACACAAAGTGATGTATGGAATTTAGGGCAATCAAAAATCCATTTCATTTTACATTTTAAATCTAGATCTACCTTCGATGACACTCGATGATCGCTTACCATTCCATAGCAGATAGCTTGCAACTTCTTTAAGGCATCTTTTAAACAGGTTTTAGCGATGCTGGAGGGGGCGGAGCTATGGCGAGCACTGGTAAAAGTCGACGTGCCGTCTAAAGAGAGAGGAGGCCCCAGTGTGAGGTCAGCGGAAACTGGAAATAAAACACAGAAAGGGGGAGAAACAAAACAAGAAGGAAAAATAGAAAAGGGCTGGACTCTTTAACGGGTACCAGTCTGGGAGAGCAGACAGGGAGCGCAAAGCCAGAAGGCCAAAAACTCCATGTGTGAAAAAGGGCCAGCCTGTCCCGCTGGAGATGCACGACAGGACAGGTGAAAAGAAAAAGAAGAAGAAAATGACAGCATTACGCTCAGGGACTGCCAGGGGACGTTCCTCCCCTTCCAGGGACTGCCCTGCTCATCCCTCTGGGGAGGTGCCCAGTGTGTCTTTAAAGAGCCCTCACAGCTGTGGCTCAGCCTTGATTGGCCAGCATAACTGTGGTTACAAAGGCAATGCATCGCCCTTCATCCAGGGCTCTGTCTCCACACTGAACATGCCCATCTAAGCACCCAGCCAGACATCAAATTCACGTGAATTGATTAATTTCACAGAATGAAAAGAATACTGCGTTGTGATGAGCATTTAGTTAAGGGTGCTCCCAGGTTCTCAGGTGTGAGGTAATAAGACATTTATCACATAACTCCAGTAAAGGTTTGACACCAGCCTTTCCTACCTTTAACAAGTTGATACTGTACAGCTGTACCACAGGAATCTTGTGATGCTCCTCTTTAAATCCACAGCCAAACACTGATAGAGATATCTACTGTACAATGTGTAGACATCAGGACTTAGGGTACCTTTGGTTAAGGTAAGATCCTATGTTAATGGTCTATAATGAAATAGTCATAGATGCCTGGGTGTTACCGTCTTTGACAATGATTCCACCATTACCTACAGTATGTAAGGACAACAGAGGGTATGGTATAAAGGTCAGTGATGCAGTAGTTTTGTGCTAATCTGTGATGAGACCCAGTAGCACTGAGCATGTTACAGACATCACCTCCTTTGAAATCTGGAACGTGTAGAATTCCCCCACAGCAAAGGGACACATCTTTTAACATAGCGGAGTTCGCCGCCAATTGGGGAAATTGTGTGTGTTCTCTGAGCCAGCTGATAAACTGTGATCCAATCCCACGAGGGACACAGGGGATCTGTACCCATCACACATCCACAGTATGACACAGCTTTGAAAAAAGAGAAGAAAACGAGCTGTACCAGTTATAACAAGAGACAATAACATCAAGAGGCTGATAACACTCGGCCACATAAAGCCCAACTACAAAACAGACATTAGAGAGGTTTAATATGAATCATTATAAAAACATTGCACATGACCTCTGGATACACTTGCTACACTCGCGCTTGCAACAGGACACTCAGCATATTTCAAAGTGCACAGTATGTGCAGTCAGAGCCAAGATTCAATCTCCCCATATATCCTTGGTCATCTGCTTCAATAACTCAGCCATCATCTTCTGCCAGGGAGTGAATCATTTGTCCGCTGACGTCCAATATCGCTGCTTCCTTTTCTTTCTTATTTTTGGTCCATTTTTCATTTATACTGTATGTAAAGTCTAATTAGTACTGCTTATCATTATTAATATATAAAGTACTTACTGTAAATGATTATTATATATTTACATAACTTTACAATTATCAATATACTGTAGGCAGCTCTTGATTTACTGTACATGATCTTAATTTGTGCATTTTAGGTTTAATGAGACTGAAGAATGTGCACTACTTATGAATTTAGGATTAATTAGCTCTTGTTAGCTCATTTTAATGTGCTTTAGCATGACCAGAATAAGGCAACGTGTGATTGCTAGTCAAACCATGGGAGTCTTTGAGACAATATGTGCCAGTTGTATAGAGGGGATGAATATTATGTCTTGGGTCACACAGGGCAGTCTCAGTCTGCTAAACTAACTGTATAACATCTGAAATAAAAGTAATATAACAATTAAACCAAGTAAACTACTGTGTAAAAGTATCCATCCATTTCCTAATTATCCAATACTGGGTCGCAGGGGATCTGGAGCATATCCCAGCAAGCAACAGGCGCAAGGCAAGATACACCCTGGACAGGAAACCAGTCCATTACAGGGCACAAATACACACATGTACACACTCACAGCAGGGTCAATTCTCCCAGAAGCCAATTAACCCACCAGCATTTCTTTGGACTGTGGGAGGAAACCAGAACATCCAGAGGAAACCCACACAAATACAGGGAGAAATACCAAACTAAATTTAGTGCAAAAGAATATGTAAATATAATATTGTTAAACTCATCTTTTTGAGAGCATAATTGGATAATAAAAGACATACAGAACTTGCTACTGTGTGCTTTAGCTATCATACTGCAATGTTATGAATTATGTAATACTTAAGATGAAAAATTATAACAACTGGCCAAAGGAGTACAAAAGCCTATAGAGACTCCAATATAGGAACACAGTGAAAAGAAAGATGATGTGAAAACATGAGATATTAAGAGTGTTTTGATCAAAGCTTGCATTTCTTATTTATATCAAAGCTCATTGTCCAACCAGTTTGAAGTTTCAACTTCTATTGCACATTTTTTTAAATAAATTAAGGCTAGACCATATTATTGCCTAAAGAAGAATAATATTGTGTTTTGGGGTACTCCTGCAAGACAATTATGTGTGCTCTCTAATCTGCACCATTTTCATAACACGGGATTTATAGAGTACTGCAGAGTACTGTACATATCCATGTGTACCAACGTATTGTACTACTGCCTCACTCAGACACTGAGGAGTCAGATATTGCTGGCAGGGTGTAGGTGCACAACTTGAGAAAGATAAGCTAGCTCTTACAATGTTCTGTTTATTCTTTTCATTACTGTTAAAGGTGCTTGAAAAATAAAGTATTTTGAATTAAATAGCATTTCTTAAAATAACAATTTGCTCTCTGATGAAGGGGGGTGGTTTCTACACTGTTCATATTAAAATGTTATTTTGTATTTTCCTAAAAGAGAGTAAATCTGATCTTCCAAAGTAGTTCTAGTTTTCTTCTAGTTCAGACTAGAAGAAACTGAGCGTAATACTGCTAGTTTCCTAAATACAATTTAGAAATTACCTTTGTCCTTTTTAATGGACTGGCTAGAGACAATGCCCCGCCTTTCTATTCCTTTCCTGATACTTTCAACTAGCTTCTGCCTGGGGTGTCTTGTGAGATTTGTGACAGGGGAATCACTTCTGAGCAGGGTGAACAGTTTGACCAGGGCATAGCTGTTAAGTGGCCAGATGGAGAGGCAGGCAGAACAGAAAATAAATAATTGATCCATACACAATGACTATTACGGGGTGTGCAAACAGAGCCTTCCAAACTGCCAAAGCAGAAAGCGTTGAGGTAGAGTAGGATGTGCTCAGTAATTCCATTCTCATTCATTCATTAATAAAAATGAATTATTTAAAACCGCATTACCTCACTTTTGTTTTGAAAAACTGACATATTCACTCAATATGGTTTAGTCTGACATACTGTAGGTGAAGTAGGATCTCTTAAATTGAGGTGAATAAACATGATTTCAATCCATCTTTGTATACGCTTGGATCTGTACTGTAAATACCTACATAATGTCATAATAATGTCAATGTTGTGTTTTTCAAAATCCTCTCGGTATTATGTACCTTGTTGCTTCTCTCCCTCACTATCAAGATTAGAACCTCACCCACCAGCTCTCTTTTACGGAAGCATGGAGAAGCCCTGCGTAATATTAATCAACTCACCACCTTTTCACTGATGTTATCCAAGCGGAGTGAATAAGAAAGAGAAACGTTCAGACTAGAAGAAACATTTTCATTTAATTTATTACTTTTGCTAAAATGAGCCTACGCCTGACTAACCTGTTCAGTGGCGTTTATGAAGTATAAAATTAAATCACAGTTGAACACCACCACATACTCTGCACCTGTTACAGTCATACCTCGAGAGCATTTTCAGAGATTGTGCAGACTCCCTGATTTACAATTTGTCCCCTTGGTTGGGAATTTCTGCACAGATATATACACATATATGAAATCTGGACACGGACCATTATTGGACCAGTGTACACATTCACTGCTCTTAATTTCCTACAACTAGAATAATATGTGTGAGAAAGGCTGAGGTGGCATGGTTTTAATACTTGTATTGCTCAAGCAAAGAAAAAACTGGATATGCATTTTAGATCCCATTCCCACCACTTTATTCCAGTCCTGTTTCTCTTCTCTCTGTCCCATTGTCCTCAATATAATACATGAATCCTTGAGCACCGGCATTGTACCAACGGTCCTCAAAACTGCTGCTATTACCCCAGTGCCAAAGAAGCCTAACATGGCTCTCGACAATCTTAACAACTTTCGCCCCATCTCCAACTTACCCTTTCTCTCTAAAATTCTAGAACGTGCTGTCACACTTCAGTTACATAACCACCTCATGACAAACAACCTTTTCGAACCCCTCCAATCTGGCTTCCGTCAACTTCACAGCACAGAAACCGCCCTAGTCAAAGTCACCAACGATCTCCTAATAGCTTCTGATTCTGGTTCTCTTTCCATACTCATCCTTCTTGATCTCAGTGCTGCCTTTGACACTGTTGACCATAACATCTTGCTTTCTCGTCTCGAGACTGTGTTTGGAGTCTCTGACACTGCCCTCAAATGGTTTAAGTCTTACCTCACTGATCGCTGTCACTTTGTCTCTCTCAATGGGTACAGGTCTGAAATTGGTCTTGTCAAGTCTGGTGTCCCTCAGGGCTCAATACTGGGCCCCTTGCTCTTCAGCATTTACATGTTCCCACTTGGTCAGCTTTTAAGATCACATGGCCTCAGCTTTCATTTTTACGCTGACGATACTCAAATATACATCCATACCAAACCCGACACTGATGTGGCTGTCTCTATTCTATCTAATTGCATCTCTGACATAAAAATTTGGATGACTCAAAACTTCCTTCATCTTAACTGTGACAAGACTGAAGTCATGCTTATTGGTACCCCCCATCAACTTCGTAAAGCCAGTCCTGTAACCCTGTCTGTAGATGGCTCTGTACTTGAGCTCCAATCAAAATTGAAAAACCTTGGGGTTATATTCGATTCTGGCTTAACATTCGACCCACATGTACAGCATACTGTCAAAACATCTTTTTTTCACCTTAGAAATATCGCAAGACTACGCCCTATGCTATCATTAACTGTGGCTGAAAAGCTGATCAACATATTTGTATTCTCTCGAATTGACTACTGCAATGCTCTGCTCCCTGGGGTATCTAAATCTACTCTGAACAAGCTGCAGTATGTCCAAAATTCAGCAGCCAGAATCCTGACCAGATCTAGTGCAAGTGTTCACATTACTCCTATCCTGGAGTCCTTGCACTGGCTTCCGGTCAAATTCCGCGTAGACTTTAAAATCCTCATGCTCACCTACAAGGCTTTACATGGCTTGGCACCTCAATACCTGTCTGAACTTTTATCGCCCTACTCCCCACCTCGCAACCTCCGCTCTTCAAATTCTGCCCTCCTTACTGTCCCCCAAGCCCGTCTACATTGTATGGGCGACAGGGCCTTCTCCTGCTATGCCCCCAAGCTCTGGAACTCCTTGCCCAAGGATATTAGAGAGTCACCTTCTCTAAACTCCTTCAAATCCAGACTCAAAACCCTCCTTTTCAGAAAAGCCTTTACTTAACTGGTTCCATTCTTCACCCCTCTGCTCTTCTTAATACCATCTTCCACGGTCTCCTCTATTGTTATTGTTGTATTGTTGTAATTATAATTGTGTCCTGTCTTGTGAAATTGTCTTATTTATTGTTGTAGTCTTCTTATTTATTGTTATTGTCATCCTGTAAAGCGCTTTGAGAAGCCACCTTTAAAGGCGCTATATAAAATAAAGTTTATTATTATATTATTATTCCATTATGGAGCCCCTTGACAAATCAAAAAAGTACACAAATGAGATGCCTCTATAAAACAAAACTCTGGACAAAATGAGAGATGTTCATTAATTTGTTTTCTTTTTTCCCCTAATTAATACATAACTTTTATTGGCTAAGAATGGTTCTTGGAAGAATTGTGTTAACATTTTCATGTTTGTTTTTAACCTTTTTAAGCTAACGTTTAAACAACAGTTTACAACCAGCTCACAAAGGTTCCTACATAAAAAACCTGTTTGGAGAGCAAATAATGACTGAAGCCTTGTTTTGAACTGCCATGATTCAAAAAGAGAAAATCCAGTTTAACTTTGTTAGTTTAGAACTTGTTACAATATTTTACATATATCTCTATTATATATCTACAATATATAGTTTCAGTAGTTTGGTTAGATTCTAATGAATGCAATAGAGAAACAAAATAGGTTTAAAGTGTTCGGTGTGAATTAGGAAATCCTCACTACTAGCATGCTGACCCCCACTCACTACTGCAACGACTAAGCCTGAGAATTGCTGCAAGGATGTAGATTGTGTGGCAGGAGGGATGCAAGACTTATATATTTATAAGAATAATTGCTTACACTTATATTGCGCTTTTCTGGACACTCCACTCAAAGCGCTTTACAGACAATGGGGACTCCCCTCCACCACCACCAATGTGCAACATCTACCTGGATGATGCAACGGCAGCCATAGTGCGCCAGAACGCTCACCACACATCAGCTATTAGTGGGGAGGAGAGCAGAGTAATGAAGCCAATTCATAAATGGGGATTATTAGGAGGCCATGATTGGTAAGGACCAATGGGAAATTATTGGCCAGGATGCAGGGGTTACACCCCTACTCTTTTCAAGAAACGCCCTGGGATTTTTAATGACCACAGTGAGTCAGGACCTCAGTTTTACGTCTCATCTGAAGGACGGCGCTTGTTTGTAGTATAGTGTCCCCGTCACTATACTGGGGCATTAGGACCCACATGGACCGCAGGGTGAGCGCCCTCTGCTGGCCCCACTAACACCTCTTCCAGCACCAAGTTGTACTGTACTTGTACTGTATATGTAGGCAGGTGGACGTGTGCAAGATTAGGATCTACCCATCATCTTAAATGTGCTTTATAAACTCCATCTGTTACATATGACACACATGCGCAGGGCTCCACAAGCAAAACATTGTTTTTTATTCTAGGTCTAGAGGGCATGAAAAGGCTTAATCTTTTCCTATTAAGCAAACAATAAGCTCAATTTAAAAAAATAAAGGCTTATGTGGAAAGAAAATCTGAATCCTTCTGGCCCTACAGAATATGAGTTCTGCACCCCCTCTATAGAATATCAAACCTGTGGGAAATTAGTTAAGACAATTTGCAGTACTGGGACTAATTTGCCCTGTTAATTAAGAAAACAACTTAACAAGAAAACAGTGCCATCAGTATGTATGGAGCCTAGACTAAGACACCATCCACAGTGTTTACAAGCAACAGTTTCTATAATGGCAAGATGTCACAAAACAGCCTGTCGATTGGTAGGCCACTACCTGAAAGTCATGACACCTTGTCAAGTCATTGCAGAGTTCTTCTTATGATAAATGTCACCCTGGCTGCATGAGGCTACTTTGATCATGTCCTGGAAACTCGTGTGCTGATCCTCCTGCTGGGTCATCCTGACGCAACACTATTCTAGCAGCACAACACATCCTCATTCTGCTTGTCTAACAACTTCCTTGGCAGGTGAAAATGTGAATTGGCACACTCTTGTTCAGACTCCATGAAAGAAATGGGACAGAACCTTCACGACAGTAACTGAATCCAAGTGCAAACATTGAATAGCACATGTACAGTATGGCTAGTATACCAGTAACCACACACACTATTAGACTGTGACCTTTATAGAGGACGCCTTTTTGATGAACCACAGTGATGACACTCTACATACTGAATTATACTCTAACATGTTCAGTGACATGTCTGTGGACCTGATGCATAAAAAATGTAATGTTCCTGATAGCTTAGTAAATTGGTTGCTGTTATAAGGTATATTTTTCCAATGCTCAGTATTTGCCAAGTTTAATTATGTAAACACTTTATAGCATCTGTGGCAGTGGTGCCCATATTATCACAGATACTTTTTTCTGAAGATACTAATAGAGCAAATAATACTGCTAATAACAGTAATAGTAAAGATCAAGACAATGAAAAACAAGCACTAGCTACTGCAGTGCAATGAAGATGACAGAAGTCCCATCTCCTGAGGAATGTGCTCTGCAAAAGCTGGCAAACAGGTCCTGATTTATGAAGCTGCAGCTTGTGAGCCGACGAGCTGTTCCCTTCCAACAGCAGATGCGTCCGCACTGTCCCTCCAGCTGTGCTGGCCGTGCACCAGAAAATGTGCTGAGTAACTGCAGGCTGGAGCTCAGCCCCTCCCAGAGCCAAAAGGGCTGACGTTGGCTCCCAGGATTTGCCATAAATGAACTCATTTGTCATCCTGCCTGCCTGTTAATGACTGGCACTTTCTTGCGCCAAGTGAGTCTCTGAAGAACAGACAGCGTGACAGCACCCAATTCATCTCTGGCTGACATGCTGCTGCAGCCCCACAGCACCAGACAGACAGACGCCCAGTCATTGGAATCTGGTTTTCAAAAAAGTTTTATATGCAAATTGAAAAGTAAGATACAGTACCTACTTTTTAAATCAGATTTCCCACTAAGCTAGCCTTAATGCATATCATCTTAATACAACGCAAGTCATTTTTCAGGGGCTACTACTGTATGATGTGCCACTAAATGTTGGAAATGTATAAAATAACCTTTATTTATAGAGAAAGAAAAATACATTCAGCTGCGGAACTGGATAGTTCCTTTACAAAACTGGCAGGAAGATGAGCAAAGAGTCAACCAGAACAAAGCACTTAAAATGTAATCCATTGCACACTGAGATAAAGTAACATAGATTAGCTGCACCTACTGTATAAAGCTGCTTCTTTTAGCACTGTACCTGTATATCCATAGAACATTACAATCTACGGATATTACCATTAAATTTTTAGTAGTTTAACCTTGTATTTTCTGAGGTAAAAGCCATTAAAAGGTAAAAGCCATAGAAAGGTAGAAATGAAAAACAACTGGTTTCATATTCTACATTATCCTATCCATAAGAAGCTATTACACAAAATGGAAAAAGAAAAAAAAGTGATATACAGTAAAGAAAGATAAATATAAATAGAAGTAATAAAAATATTACTGTAAATAAAAGAAATAGCAGGGTGCAGAGGTTGTGTTAAATAACATCCTATTTCAGTTCATTTTGTCTCAAATGAAAATCGATGGAGGTTAATTCAGAACTGTATCTTAAATCTGATGTCGGCAAGAGAAAACGAAATATTAAAATGGGTCACTCATTTTCATTGTAGGGTACTGTATATACAGTAAAGCAAACCTAGAAGATCATAGAGTTTTCTAACCATGTTTAAAATTTTGTTTGAAAAGCTGATAATAAGAAGTTCAGCTTTTTTATTTTAGTCTGAATCAGATACTAACAGAACACTACAGTACAGTACCTGTAAAACCCATAGGCCACATTGTCCTGACTCAGCACAGCCTACTGCAACTTAGAAGTAGAGCCAGAGAGAGTAAGATCCAGGGGTTTTTTTTTACAAAAATAATAATAATAATTCCTTAAACCTATATTGCGCTTTTCTGGACACTCCATTCAAAGCAGTTTACAGGTAATGAGGACTCCCGTCCACCACCACCAATGTGCAGCCCCACCTGGATGATGCGACGGCAGCCATAGTGCGCCAGAACGCTCACCACACATCAGCTTTTAGTGGGGAGGAGAGCAGAGTAATGAAGCCAATTCATAGATTGGGACTAATAGCATGCCATGATCGGTAAGGACCAATGGAAAATCTGGCCAGGATCCCTACTCTTTTCGGAAAAAGCCCTTGGATTTTTAATGACCACAGAGAGTCATAACCTCGGTTTTATGTCTCATCCAAAGGACAGCGCCTATTTACAGTATAGTGTCCCCGTCACTATACTGGGGTGTTAGGACCCACATAGACAGCAGGGTGAGCGCCCCCTGCTGCCCCCCCAACACCTGTGGTCTTCTGTCTCCTGGCAAACAGAATATGCTTAAGGAGGTGGGAAATGTAGTTTTTCCTCTATTTTTGACTCTCAGATCTACAGAATTCAAATGTATAAAGAGAAGTTAGAGACTGTACTATGTCTAGAGTCCATAATAGAATCCAAGGTAAAACAAATTGGCACCATTTGTCAGCCATCTGATTAAGTCCTGAAAAACTCTGCTGATTTGAAGCTTTTCAACTTAATTTGTTCATTTAAGATCTGAGATGGAAAGAGAAGAGTAACAAATACAGCACTCAAGGACCAGGGTTGTTCTGGTGTTTCACAGGCACTAGAAGCAATTGGAATAACCAAATATCCTGGGTATGATGGTATTATACCAATCGTACTAAAAGAACAATGAGATCTCATTAATAGGCAGTCAGCACAACTCTTCCAACAGTAGGTCAAAAGAGGGGCAATACCCATTGACTGGAAAAAGTGCTAATGTAATACCAATGTATAAAAAGCATGACAAACTGTCGAGATGGCTGACTGTTAATTAAAAGAAAAACTGTTGAATGAGAGACAGCTGCCCTGAATGAGTTATAAGTACTCAGATGGAGTGGAAATCCACATGAGGGAAAGGAGCTGGTGGGACAGGCTCTGTGTGTAATTGGTCACTCTTCTAGGCTAATTAATAGGCTTGTACTGTAAGATGAGCCAAGGGGAAAAGAGTTTCAGTCTGGGTCTAGATGCCAGTCTGTAAGTAGAGAGTGAATGAGAGTTGGCTTACAGGTTTGTAAGACTCAGTGGGTCAATTGCAATGAACCAAAAGCAGTTCAACCCGTGGGTAGCAAGCAGCTTGGTTCGAAACTAGTGTGCTACCTTAAGACCAATCTCAATGAACTAGGCCACTGCAGCTCCGTACTAAACCTGTTCTCAATTGCAAGATACCCCAAGTAATAGCTGCTGCCCTCTAGAGGTTACTGATGTAGGGGACTAACTTAAACCATCTGTTCACATGGTTTAAGCATCTAGCACACTAAGCAAAACACCGGGTCACATTAAACATTCAAAGAATATAGTGGAAATAGTTGACACACCTGAAGAAGGTTCCACGGCTGAAATGTTGTGGTTTTTTTCTTCTCTTTTCAGCATGGAATAAACCTATTACTTGTTCCTTTGCATAATATTGTCACTATGTAATGAATTTATGCATCCATGGCTTAGAAAAATCCTTGTAATATTTAACTAAAATTGCTTTCCAGTCACACCACATTTATTAATAATAAAGTTAATGCATGTATTAATAAAAGTGTAATTCATCAAGAACGAAATTTAATGTCTGTCTTTATTAATAGCTGTACATAGAGCCTTTAGGATGTGATAGTGAATTTTCATTCTGGTGCATATCCTGGTATCCTGGATGGGGAAAGAAGAGAACTGGAATTAAGGAAATAGTATTTTAATATAGTATTTATAGTATAGATCTGTTGTATTTGTATTGTGATGGGTAAGGTAAGGGCAAATGTAAGGGTAAGTTAAAGAAAAACTCTTCCTGGCATCTTTTTAAAACTGATGGTTGAACTCAGTTCCTTGGAACACAGTCCCTCCTCTATCCTGTGGCTGTGTTCCAATAACAATGGTGTTGAAACAGCCAGAGTGTGCCGAATGCCTAATTATAACAACAACAATGCTGAGCCCTTACCACCATACTAAGCACAAGTGCAGGTGGTTTCCAACTTTGTTCCACGCATGTTGTCACTGCAATTGAGCTCAGAGCTGGAGATGAACCCCAGATAGTACTGTATTAACTAGTCCGCAACTTAGTTTGCGTCTGCGTGCTGAAGCCGAAAGTTGGCTGCAATTGACCTAGTGAGTTTAAAATACTATAGAAAATACAGTCTTTTGTCTGTAATGAGGGATATCTCAGGTTTTGGACAGGTGTTTGTTGGGTAGATTGTTTGCCAGGCTCAATGAGGATGAAATGTGTTGTGGAGGAACATGGTGGGCCAGCTGAAACAGGGCTAATGGAAGGTGTTATGATCTGATGTAGTTGAGCATCGATGGTCAGTGTAGCCAAATACTCCCCTCCCATTGATGAGGGAGGTGAGAGTCTAGATGACACAAGTTAAATTCATGAATACTACAGTATCTGAGTCATAATATCAGCAGATAGGCAGGAGGTTGTAGAGAGCAAATGGCGAATAGGCTGCTGCTGTGCCATGAGCAAAAGATCAGATTGAAGAGCAGTATCTCTGGCCAAACAGGATCAGCCAGAAGAGTTAATGATGCGAAACCAGTGGCTGTTAATGAACATAGTTATGTTATAGTGCTCACTAATGAGAAGATGGAAAACTGGTTGCTAATGATTAAGTTAAGTTCAATGCACCTGTGTCTGAGTTACAGTGACCATTTTAGTGACATTGCCAATGGTAACCTGCAATAATTAAGTTTAAATATCTGCAAGTTTAAGACTATTGGGAAGTTCAGCTGAAGACTATGTGAAGAAATTGCTCTAGTGTTCAAGCGGTGACAAATAACTATTAAGATTGGAGAGTTGATGATATAGGGACTTATGTGAGTAGAACCAACTGAAAAAGAGGACTATCCAGTCTGCAGTGTCTTCATAGTCAGATCATAATCAGATTTCCATTTAGTTTTCTCTGTTAAAGACAAAAGGTCCAGTTTTTTTAGAGTGTAAGATTTGTCATTACTATAAGTCCTGTAATGTTTCTTATTCTTCCTCTCTGGACTGATCCCAGAGCAGCAATATCTTTCTTGTATTATATATTGAGTCTTACTAGTACATTGCATAATGTAACGGTGAAATTTCTTGATTTACATTTAAAACTTTTAACCAGAAATTCTAACATTTTCTTTGCCTTTTTATTATTCCCTTGCATTGTCTAGAAGATGTAAATGATGCAAGCAAAACACCTAAATCTCATTTCTTTGTCAACCTGTTCCTACATATTTTATATTAAATGTCATCTGCCAGACTTTTTCTCAGTCTTAATGTCTGTCTAAATCTTTCTGACTTGTCTTTGCTTATACTATTTTTGGGATTTTTTTCTCTTTTGTAAACTCTCCAGACTTTACTAGTTTACTTCATGCTACAATCTATATTATACTGTGGATATAAAGTAGGACATGCAGTGGGCTCAATACAGGACTTGGTCATATGTTTCACTAATGCAAACCTTGTCAGTACTTTTGGTTCTCTATTCATAAAAATAATGGAATTATGTAATTAATCTTTTATGAGGAGTTTTATTAAAGCGTATGAAGGGACTTGATTCCACAAAGTTACTACGATAAATGTCTACAAATTTAACAGTGTAATAGAAACCAAAGACCAGAAATAGAAACTGAAGCAAAACCAAAAAAATATATATATTTTACATAAAAGATCTGGGAGTATGGAACAAGTTACATAGTCACTTTTTAAGCTAATACCACAGTTTCTTTTAGGAAATGTCTTGATTAGTATTTTGGTTCAATTAGCTACTACCAACTAAAATATCTAGAGGGAATAAATGGCCTCCTCCCTTGTGCAAGCCTTGTTGCTTCTGCAGCTCTATTTCCTGAGTGTTTTTAATCTTTGAAGACTGATCACAACAAAGGGCCTTGCCAACTAATGCAAATGTTCTTCTTGAGGAAGGTTATTAAGGTAAAAATATAGTACAGTAAATCATACAACAAACACTTTTTACATCTCACTTGTTGTCATAACACTCATTATGTCATCATAACTGGCTTTTCTGTAATTCAATATGGCCTGTAATAAGGCCAAATCCTGATCAATGCTCCATAAGGGCCAAATGTATTGAAAGTTTGTTTGGCTTAACTCAACCTGGCTGGGGGAACTGCAGCCTCTCTGTAAGGACTAGGTTGACAAGACCCCCCCCCCCCCCATCTCATTATGAGGAATAAGCCAGGGAGGTGCTGTAAGGGTGGTGTTTTATTTAGGGTAATTAGTGGTGAGTCTGCTCCGATGAGGAAATCAGAAAAAGGACGCATTGGAGGCACTCCTGAGCACCCTTATGAAACACAAATTAGAAATGAGACCTCTAAGCCAAAAGTATTTTTCTTTTTCTTTTGCATTTGGAGAGTATAGGTTTTCAAACTGACACCACTCCAAGTGGTACTTGCAGGAAACTAGCAGGACCAGCTACAATTTCTTAAAACCAGTTTTACATTTTGAGTTAAATCACAACTGGGAGACATCAATTTAACTTTTAATAATCACATTTATGTTTTGTCCATTACCAAATACTAGAATAAAGGCAGCATTTAGGATAAAGAAATTTACACAAAGTAATTTACACCTCCAGATCATTAAAGTCCAAACAACTACAGGTATGTAGTAAGAGTGCTCACCCTAAATTAACTCAAAATACTTTTTCATTTTCCTTAATTTTTCTAATCTCCTGTGTGAGGACTGTTACAGTAATTTGTTCTTAAATACGCCTGTTAGTTTCAGAGTAAGGATCCTGTCATTGCAGAGCCCATTTCCTTTTCTCCAAATTATACTGTGATAGATTTAAATTAACTTCACTCTTAAAAAATGAAAATTAACTTCTTCTCTAATTAGAAGGGAATGTGCTGATATTGTACAGGTCATTTGAGATTAAAATGTAATAGGATGTCCTTGTGGTACACAAATAAAATATTATTCTACCTGTGCATTGATAAATCAATAGTCTTCACGAGACAGAGGCACAATAAGTAAAGTTACTAAGGATCTGCGCCTGTAGCTGGTTGCCGGTTGCGGGTTTGTATCCCATGGCCGGCAGAGGAATCCTACTCTGTTGGGCCCCTGAGCAAGGCCCTTAACCCCAACTGCTTCAGGGGCGCCGTATAAGAGACTGACCCTGCGCTCTCACCCCCAAGCTTCTCTCCCTGTCTGTGTGTCACTTGAAGAAGGCTGCACAGCTGAAATGTTGTGTTTTCTCTCTTCTCTTTTCAGCATGAAATAAACCTATTACTTGTTCCTTTATAGACTATGCATGCTGACGCAGCTCCCCACCTGAACTAGGTAAAGTGAATCTACATCATAACACCTCATACATTTTTTTTATAGCATAAATAAAATAAACACTGTAAAACTAGAATTCTGATAATGACAGAACTTGAGCTCTTGCATCATGACTTATTCTATCCACACAAATAGCATTTTGTGGATGCTCCTCTTGAGCTTATTTCTTAGTTCAGGTGCTGCTTATATTTACACATACTGTAAATCCCTGTAACAGAAAGTCTTAACAGAAACAAAAGGAATACAACAAAACAATCAGGTGTGTACCCTCCTGTTGAAAATCTCATTACTTTTACAAAAGGGAAACTACAAAGCTGGGAGGGCAAGATAATTGCATATTAAATCTTAAATGTACGTTTTACAACCCCATAATTGAACAAGCTTAGGGAATTCTGATAATAAATCTATTACAGCCACCAAGGATGTAATGGCATATGAAAATTAAAGTAAAAGACAACTTTAGTTCTACTTCCTTTTAAAGAGGTGACTAAATGGACACTCAGCATTTTTCTAAATGCCCCCCACCTGATTTGAGTTTTTGTCCTTTAAAAAGGAATGTTAATAATTAAGCAAGTATAATACATTGTCAGTAGCCACCCCTGTGTATCACTTTTTTACTATATATTTTTACTATACTATTTCCAATAAGTGAAAATATATGAATAGGGACTTAATTTGATACTGTATATCACTTAGGGTTTATTGTATATGTTCTTATAAACAGTTTTCCCAAAAGCCAATTAACTTACCAGTATGTCTTTGGATTGTGGGAGGAAATCGGAGCACCCAGAGGAAACCCATGTGAACACAAGGAGAACAAATTCCACACAGATAACACCATAGGTCCGGAACTGAACACAGAAATCATCTCCAATGTCTTAGAGCAATTTTTATTTCTGACAATAATACAGGTACAAATCAACTTGAGGGTTGTTTCAAGATGTTCTTGCCAGCCCTTGCCTTCAAACTACAGTACAAAATGATTATTTTACTGTTTCTAATCACTACACAAGTTCAGCTCAACAGTCAAAACAGGAGTTTGTCAGGAGTTAGAGAAACAGAGTTAAGCCTTTTGGAACTGTGGAGTTTCCATGCTTATAGAATTGACTTATATCTCCTTGTGACTAGATCACTAAAAATGTAATTCACTAATTTTATGGCTTTCAGTGATAGCATTTGCCACTTCAGTCTATCCATCTATTATTTATTCGGTGATCAATTACAGTATATACATTTTCTGCTTTTCCATTTTATTGGTAAGTTTTATAACATAACGGATATTTGTACTTTGATAATCCCAATTATGATTACAGTGTCCCTAAAGTGATTTTCAGAAGCACATTACATATTTCTTGTTGTTTGTAACACAACTTGTTGTTAAGTTTGTACTGCAATTTCTATTTCAGATGCAGAGATTGAACTGAAGATTTCTTGATGTTTTCACAGAACAACAGAAATTCTAACCAAGTGCTTTTGATTCAAAAATCCCCATTCCACAGTTTTCGCAAAAGGACACAATAATGTAGAAGAAATTAACTACAATATGTGGAAGTGCATTTCACACTGAGAACAGGAAATTCAACTTTACTACAGGGTCGCAGGACTAAGGAACAAGTTACCCAGCTATTTTATTGAAACTGAGACCCTTTAAGAAAGAGTTGGATCAGATTCTTGGATCAATTAGTCACTAAATAACAAATAGACTGGATGAGCCAAATGGCCTCTGCTCTCTTGTAATTTTTCTCACATTCTTTTAAGTACAGTAACAGAAAAGTATCACTGCTTATGTACTGTATTAAGAGATAATTATGATATGTGTGTGCCACTGCATTGCTGTTATCCAAGTTTTCCAATATATAGATGTTCTAAACTGAAGTTCAGGAGGGATAACAACAAAGAAAAATATTTTAAATTATTAGTTTTGTATATACATGGACCATGCTCCTCACAACAAAGAAGGAAAGAAAAAACAAGACAGCAGGAAAGATAAATATGCTATGTCTCGTATTTGTTTCATGCATAATTCGTGTATAGATGGCTGTTACTCCAAAGAACAAATGGAAAATACACCGCGTTTTCTACGTGTCTCTCATTTTGTTTTGTGCATAATTCAACATGTGCACCATGCTCCTTACAACTGAATAAAACACAAACTGAACAAACTAGAGGAAAGAAAATAGAATTTCTGTCCATGTCTCTGTGTAATTTTGCAAACTGAACAAAAAAACTACCTAAAGCTGAAGAAGAAACTCAGCTGTATTCCTCTTCACTGTGGATATAGAGCTGCTATTCTAATGAACAACTTTAGATCTAGCACTCAATTCTGTGTTTTCTCATAATCAGCCTCCTGTTTCCCCTTTTTCTGCTCCTGCATTGTCCCTTTTCTGCAGTCCCTCACATCAAAGACTAGAAACTAGCTAGGTTTCAAAAAAAGAAAAAACTCTTTCCAATCAAAACATTCCCTTCAAAATGGAATGAACCATCTTTTTCCCTCTCTACCTCTCCTAGATCCATTCTAATCAAATTCTGCCATCCAGCATCCTTCCACCTCCTGCACTGATGTTACCCAGTGTACAGCTAAGCACCAGCTATGGAAAGGACACCTGGGTTGATCCTACATTGACCCCCAGGATCTTTCACTCAAATTTGTACAATTTTCATTTACATTCTTTTGACATTCCCTCATCACAGTCTGTCTGTTTCCTACTATTTATCTACTATCCCTGCTGCTGCTGTTTTTCCTGTTCTTCCTTGTTTTCCTCCTTGTCTTGTTGATTAATTTAATCCCTACTTTTTCCAGAGATCTCTTCTGATTCTATTCCTGGCCCATGGCCCAGTTGCAATACCTTTGGCGCCATACCTCAGGTTCAGTCAGCAGGTGTCCTTCAGCCTTTTCTTTGTGATATAATATTTCCCTTTTCTTCTGTTTCTTTCTTTGGGATCCAACATGGCACAACACCCTTGATACCTTCTGCACCTGCTGCTCCTGCTGCCATCTCCTCGGCCCCAAGTCTGTCTGGTGTCCTACCTCTGCCCAGGCGGCAGGCGTTCTTCTCACAAAAAGGGGAGAAAATAGACCCACAAAGAGAAGCCACAAACACAATAGCCAAAAGTCCAAAATGCTAAGCTAGTATCCAAAATCCAGAAAACGAGCTATAAGTCAAAAAACCAGTAGAGGACAGTAGAACCAAGACAACAAATCCAATCGGAGAGGCCAGAGCGAAAACCAAGAGACAGGCAAAAGTCAGTAAACAATCCAAAATCAGAGAAGCCGAGAAAGACAACGAGCAGTGCGGGAGTTCAGGGAGACAAACCACAGTAGTAAGTAAAGAAGAGGGGAAAAAGAGGAGCTAAAATAGTGATAGCAGAGAAGAGTGATAGGATATTTATTTAGGGCTGGTGCGGGTGGGTATGTGAGAGTGAGTGGAATGCATGCCTGTGAGAATATGAGCGCGTGTGGAATGTGTGACAGTTCTATGGCTTTTAATGGCTGCCTTCTACTTTCTAATGTGATGTCCTTTTGTTTCTACCCTGCCATCCAACACAGCCTTTCAGCCTTGGGTTCCTCCCTCTCGGCCCCTGCTACTCCTAATGCTATCTAGTCGGCCCCGGGTTGAGGGTCCAGACTCCTACCATCAAAATTCCCATTTTTGAATGACATCTGATCATTGTTTGTGGTTACAAGTGGAAGATCTGAATTCTCCTCTGAACAATTTCACATTACTGATTCCAAATTGAGCAGATTTCTCAGCTCATCAAGGTATCCTTTACCTTTCCTTTGCCAGTTTCATCCAGTTGTTTAAAATCATAAACTTTACTATCTTTTGCTATATAAGGTTTTCACACAAACACCTCTTTTCTCACTCTTCATGCAGAAATGCAGGCATTTCTCCCCTACCTCAACTTTGCAGTTACCTGTTGTTTAACCCCTCTGTCTGAATGGGGGTTAGAGACTCCTTTCTATGTCCAGGAAGCTGTCTCTTGAACAGGCAGGTTAATCGAAAAAATATTAAACTTAACATTCTCAGTAAACATGCATAAAACATTTGATTATTTGATGTCATTATTCCATGTGAGATCCCAATAGATGCCCTACATATTTTTGTATACCTGAACAAGTCTACTGCAATAATGGAGCCTTGATAGTAATAAAATAACTTGCAAATGTACTCAGACCATTCCTATGGTGTTTTATGTTGTAAAATTAAAAAACAACACATTTTAATCTTAATATCTTATTCAAACACTGAATATACAATCGGAAAACTTCTTAGGGTAAGGTAAGTTAAAGTAAATATCAGCAAAAACAAAAGAGAAAAGAATGAAATATGTTAATTTCATAAGTAATCAAACATTTGGTGGAAACTCCTCTGGCAGCAATTACAGCCACAACTTATTTGGGTTAAGTCACTGCCAGTTTTCATATCTTTCCACAGATTATCAAAACAATTCAAGTCAGAACTTTGACTGGACCACTCATTGACTCACTTTCTTATTCAAAAGTCACTCCAGTGTAGCTTTGGCCTTGTGCTTTGGGTCATTGGTTCTACTGAAAGGTGAATAAATGTTTTCCCCCGTTTTAGGATTATAGCAGACTGAAATGGTTTTTCCTTTTTAGTTGCCTGTATGTTGCTCCATTCATTCAATCCTTACAAGCTTTCCATTCCCTGCCGAGAATGATGCTGCCACCACCATGCTTGACTGTAGAGATGGTGTTGAGTAGTTGTGCTGTGTTGGGTCTGTACTGGATGTAACATTTGACATTAAGACCGAAACCATCCAAGAGCATCAAGACCGTCGCATATTGGTCTCATCTGACGACAACACTTTTCCTACTGTACATTTTGGCGATTTTGGAGCATCATGTGTTTATGTGTTTTCTTGCAAACTTGATGTGGACTTTGAAATCAGATTTTTATCAATGGCATCCTTCCTGCCACCCTGCCACAGAGGCTTGTTTCGTGAAATGTTCTGGATATTGTTTACAGATGCACGTTCCTTCCCATCTCAACTCATTAGCTGCTGTCTTTGGCCTCACAGTGACAACCCTCACCAGTTTCCTTCTTGTTCAGCTGCAGTTCAGAAGAACGGATTGATCCAGGTAATGTATGGTTGGTCTGATGAGCCTTCCATTTTTGATGATAGACTATTCTCACCAGGATATTCAGACCCAGAAAAACAGGCTTTTACTCTGAAATCCTAAGAGTTATTGTCACGATATTAGTTCCCCCTCCTTAAGGGTGCTCCAGCCCTATCGCTCAAGACTTTATTCCATGCACCTGCGCCCTATTCCCTGCCCACCTTAAAAGCCAGGCGCTGACGCTCTTCCGGGCTCTGCATCTGATTTCCATATCGTGCGAGTCCGGGACCAGGAAGCGCCTGGTCCCGTTAAGGTTTTAACCTCCGTTCCCGTTCCTGTTCCCCGTCCGCCGGTTCCGACCCGGCCTTCGTGGTTTTAATTCCGAGTTCTGATGGATCTCCTGGTTTTGGACTTACCTTCGTGTTTTGGATACTCTATGGATTACTCTCGGATTGTTCGCCTCGGCCACACCTCCCCCGTGCACCAGCGCACCTTGGACACGCCCCCCTGTCTTCAGCCCTGTTTTCCTGCATGACGTTTCCCCAGTGTTCCCCCACTTCGTCGGATTGTGTCGTCCGCATAGGGTCCGGAAAGAACTGTTCGTTACAGAATGCAGAGCCAACACCTGGACCCCGCGGACGGCACCCTGGCAGCCTGGATTCCATCGGTTTTTTTTTCTCTCCCTTTTTTTTTCTTAGGGCTTCGGAGCCGCCCTGAAAAGGAGGGGCGTACTGTCACGATATTAGTTCCCCCTCCTTAAGGGTGCTCCAGCCCTATCGCTCAAGACTTTATTCCATGCACCTGCGCCCTATTCCCTGCCCACCTTAAAAGCCAGGCGCTGACGCTCTTCCGGGCTCTGCATCTGATTTCCATATCGTGCGAGTCCGGGACCAGGAAGCGCCTGGTCCCGTTAAGGTTTTAACCTCCGTTCCCGTTCCTGTTCCCCGTCCGCCGGTTCCGACCCGGCCTTCGTGGTTTTAATTCCGAGTTCTGATGGATCTCCTGGTTTTGGACTTACCTTCGTGTTTTGGATACTCTATGGATTACTCTCGGATTGTTCGCCTCGGCCACACCTCCCCCGTGCACCAGCGCACCTTGGACACGCCCCCCTGTCTTCAGCCCTGTTTTCCTGCATGACGTTTCCCCAGTGTTCCCCCACTTCGTCGGATTGTGTCGTCCGCATAGGGTCCGGAAAGAACTGTTCGTTACAGTTATTATTACTGCACACAGACAGAAACCACTTAAGTGAGTGGGTTGCTCTTTAAAGTAACTGTGCACACCTTAATTAATTCAGTTTTAACACATCAGAATGGCAAGAATACTTATACAGTCATGACTTTTCCATTTTTCTTTCGTACAATTTATCTTTTTATTTCTTTTATTCTCTCTGAATGCATGAACTATGTTGTATATAGTATATAACAAATATTAACTGCTATTTGCAACAGCTTTATGCATTAATATTTCACACCAAAATATACAGACTTGTAATAATGATTAAATATTTCAGCATCATTTGGTTCTTTTGCAACTGACTGTGATATGCTCAAGTGACCTTGACTGTGACATAAGCATTACTGTACATGACCTCATGAGTACAAAATTTTATCGAGGACAGGCGGTGAAGATATATAATATATTCAGTGTCAATCCTTTAGAAAAGTTCAAAAGGAAAACACTGAAGGAAACCAATATACCAGTAACACCACAGGGGAGCCTGATTAGCAACGAAGCAATGATAATTGAAAATGTTGTGTAGTCCACCCTGATGGATGTCAGTGTATTACACACAGTCAATAGTCATACAGTCAGTGAATCAAGGAGGACCAAGTATAATAATTGCTTACACTTATATAGCGCTTTTCTGGACACTCCACTCAAAGTGCTTTACAGGTAATGGGGATTCCCCTCCACCACCAGCAATGTGCAGCATCCACATTGTATGACAGTTTGAGCCAATGTGTTTCAGCACTACAGTCTTCCACCTGTTAAAGTATGATGACCACATGACTGCATAGCCCTCCATTGATAAAACAGAAGCACACTTACTGTGATTACTGTGAGATCATCCTGGCATAACAAAATTCTGACATTCCAACAGCAAATGCCTTCATGGTAAATGTGTGAACAACATTCTTGTGAGCTGAAAATGTGACAGTTGTGCCATTGTTCCACTGCTCATCAGACGTGAGCACCATTACGACATTAGAATGGTTATAAATGACAGAAGGCCATTCAGTCTGTACAATCTGGTTTGGCTAACTTGAACATCTAATGGGATGAGCTGAGATGACATGTGACATCCAGGGTTCACAGACCAGTGAACACGCTTGTCCAGGATCTATAAGAGGACTGGGACAGATATCCAGAAGACAGCACATATATCCTGCATTTTGTGCTTCCATCTTTTATCATTCACACTTCTAGCTTGTGATTTTCACAATAAACTTCCTTTAGATTAACCTACTGATGGTGAAAAGAATTCAGCACAATTGATTTACCTACTTTATGTCTTGTTACTTCAATAAAACATCAGTGAACCTTCTATAAATATTGAGTAATTTACCTGACAATTACTTTGTGAATGTGTTGCAGTTATACATGATAGTTATATTTTCTCAATATGTATTTATAGGTTTCCACAACTGGTTTAATCACCTAAGTAATCATAGGTAGTAATTACAAAATCTTTTGAAAATGTATCTGGTGCTGATTATTAAAAAAACATTCACAGTTCAAATGATATTTCTCTAGAGTGCAGACCAACAAATAATTCTGATTTATGTACTCGAGTAAAAATATATTTTAGAACTTAAACTACAGTTTCACTGCAAAAAAAACCCAAATGAATTGGATGATTCACAATACTCTTTTTAAAGTCATTTTTTGCACATTCCATCAATAGTTACTTAGGAAAAAAATAATTTCAGAATAAGTCAACATGCCAAAATTACTTCAACTTTGTGAAAAAGGAAAATCTATTATTGAGGTATGAAATAACTGGAATTTCTATGGCTAAAGAATGATGTATTTCTTAGAAAATACCTTACCACATGTCTCATTTTCCCCCTAAACCAAGCCTCTGATTTTAGAATATCTTATTTATATGTCTAAAATCCAGGAACTGCTGAAAGCACTGTGTTTTGCCAGATTCTACAGCAGATGGGTATATCATGGTTTGACATTCTACTCTAAAATAACACCTGGTGAAGATGGAATTTGCATCGGTACATCTGTGGTGATCAGAAAACAAATTAGGCAAGTTCTTTCATTAAAATGGAATCTCTGGCACATGAACAGGTTGTGATGAAGTTAAAAGAAGTTCTTGAAGAGACCACACAAAATTAATTCAAAATATGATTCAGAAACAATTTCAGTGATAGAATGGACACATTAAGTGCCTACTGAAAGTAATATAATGCCATATTTAATTAGTGCAAAAACAGTATATGCAATCATGTACCTGTCTTACAGTAGGTACTACTCTGACTACTGATCCACACAGACCCAATGAGTGTCAGACCTTTTATGGTCATGATAAAAGACTGGTCCTTTTTGAATTATTTTAGTAGGCTTCTTGAAGTCAGTCATCTTAAAAGTCTCATTTTACAGATAAGATCTGTTACATATTATTGGGTAATTTTGGCTTTGGTTTGGTATTCCACTAATAGAATGTAAAATACTTACAATACATGGCTTTTATGCACAGCTACTTTAAATCGCAAAACCTTCTATTCATTTACAGTAAAAGTGATCTGTAAAAAATGTGTTCCTTGGAAAACAAAACTGGTCACATATAGAGACATGAGAAAAATGCCAAGTAAATTTTATTGTATGAGAGAAGACATTTACAAGTACTGTAAACCAATAGAAACCTCTACAGAGGTTTCCATATAAATATTGTATATGGAAGGGGTGAGGCCTTTCCTTGTAGCCTTCTGCTTCGACCACAAACCTGTTCCTCCAAACTATTTCCAAAAAACATGCTTGGAAACTCCCCAAAATAATAATTCTTTTTTATAATATTATTTGTTTTATTAACAAATTCTGGAGCTAAGATATGTTTATTAATATTACACTTCCTGTTACTTCCAGTATGTTTCCTTGACTGTAGAAAACTATGTATTCTGAAACTTTGACTGCAAAGTTTGGTACAGTACAAATCACAGAAGGCACAAGAGAGAGAATATGCCTGTGTGGCAGACATAGCCCTTGGTAAATAAATTCAATCAAACTGACAAAAAAGCTGTCTCTAAAGTGAAGGAAAAGCAGTTGGCAGTTTAATAAGCTGCTTTTTTCCCAGGTAATATATTACAGCAGGTTGACAGACACTGCAGATTTTTTAAGTGCTACAAAAGATACAAGAAGTTAGATTTTGAGATAACACAAACACTTTACATAAAAATGGATGTTCGCAGTGGCTTCGTAGGAAAAAGACGAATTGTATAAATACAAAGCAAAGCAACATAAACAGGGAGTATATGTTCACAACTGCATAAAATAAAATGGTTGTCTGATTTCTTTATATTTGTTAAGATATTTATCTCTTTTCTTCTTCTGACTCCTGAGACATATTAGAAGCTGTTGTACATATAACTGAAGGCAAACTTTATATTAACTGTTTGCTCTGAGATTTTGGCTTCATTTGATGGTAGTTTTAAGAAGGGGCAGTATTAGTTTCTGACTGTCAGTACTTAAATCGGGAGAAGTCTGGCATTCCAGATCTGGTAGACAGTTGGTCTAATGAAACAGCATGTTGATAAAGGTTGCCACCCTTCACAAAACTCCAGGGGCTTCTTTCTTTCACTACCAGTGAAAATTAAAACCTTCAAATCCTCACAGTTCAATGGAGAAGAACAACCCCCTGCTGTGATGAAACCACTGGTAGTCCCAGCTGAGAGGCCGTTCCAGCTCTGGGTAAATTAATATTTTATTGGGTAGCACTATCTTAAAGGTGCACAAAGCCACAATGTCCTAACAATTTCAAAGACAGAATCTCCTGTGAAAACATTTTCATGGAGAATTTGGGGATTTTAGTTGTGAAAGGAAAGAAGGAGAGAAATGAAGTGTGAATGAGAAAATAACCTAGAATAAAGCCGGCAAAAACTGAACGATAGAAAGAAGCTCAAGTCTACATGACATTGTGTCTCTTCAAGACCAAATCCTAACAATCAAAAGGGTCTAATTAAAAACTGCAACCAACCTTAGACATTTCTTCATAAATATATCCCTCAGATGAGATATAAAGCAAAAGTTAATGCAGTTTTATTTTATTATTAGAAAAATAAAGAATAATATTTAATGTCAATGTTCCAGCTGAAAAAGGACAGTAAAGACTGATAAACATATTAATTATTTCTATGAAATCTTTTAGACAGTGAAAATGCATAACATTGAAATTTTACACAGGAACCAAAAACTTACTTCAGTTTGAGTAAAGGCAAGTACATTTAAATAATCTTCAAGAACCCAATGGTGTTCTACCAGTTGTACTGAAGGAAATAATTTATTTCATTATTCTTTATTTCATTATTAATAGTACTGTTTCAAGAATCACTGAGCAAACGGCTAGCATGCTTTGACTAGAAAATTGCTAATGCAGCACACATCCACAAAGATTGAGAGAAATCTGAGCCAAATAATTACAGACTAACACATCTCACTTTTACATGTAAACTAAAAAAAAGCACAGAATTAATCCACTGAAGGAATATCTGTATGTTAATAGATATGCAAACATGGGATTTAGAAAAGGCAAGTTTTGCTCGAATAGTTTTTGAACAAACAACAGCAGTGTTGGATACATAATGCATGGCCTGGTAGATTTAACTTTTCAGAAAGACTTTTCATTACATTGTTTAATTAAAAATCAGTTAATAAAATTAAGTCTGTAGGCATCCAACATAATGCATGTCTATGGAACTGATTATGAGTAGAATGTTGAGTACAAATAATGAATGTTCATAGTGGGGCCTTAAGATTAGTTAACTACAGTAATACAGAGACCATTGCCTTTCCTACTTTACATAATTAAGTGGTATGTGGTACATAATGGTATGCCTGTTGAATTTGTCAGATTTACTTATGACACCAAAGTAGGGGGAACAGCAAACTCTGTTACATTTCATTTAGCTAAATACAGAACATCACATGCAGGTAGAAAAATATAATGAATAAACCATAAATATTTTTAAGGGTTTAAGTTATACATTACTTTTCCAATGTGGGTAAGCAATAAGAGGCTATTTTATTACATTTGATATTTTAGATCATACATTAAAATTAATTCAATTCAATTAAAACAAAACTTTATTTAAAATATCCCCATCTTGCGAAACAGATATTACCGCTCTGAATCACTCCAAAGAGTGATTTACTAGAGCTGGAGCTATTTACTAGGGCTAGGAGTGGAAGAAAAGTCCTCAGACATCAGGTTAATGGAATTGTACGTTGATCTGTAGTGTTTATGATGGAAGTCTATGAGGGAACCTGATTCACAGGATCAAGACCTTTGACATGCGATTTCATACGCTGATTATATGACCATTACTGACTTCTACAAGAAATTACAGTAAATATGATGCTTTCGTAGGCTTAAGCTTTGTGATTGCTGAGAATTATTCATCTGTCACATGGAACATTTGGAGAAAGAGGATGTGACATTTCAGAGCCACTGGAAAGTGGAAATGTTCATGTTAAGAATATGCCTGTACAGTACAGTATCTGTCCTGTTCATTTTATACTATGTACCCAAGTTCCTGCCTTGTGGCCATTGCTTGCCGGGACAGACTCCAGCTCCCACTTGACCCTGAACAGGAAGATGAGTTGCATTGTGAGCTCTCACAATTCTTTTGCATTAATGAAAAGCACACATGACTAGAGAATATACCCTATAAAAAACTACCCTATTGATGTAACAGGAAACACTGCCTGTAATAGTGACTTAACAGCTTGAGCTGCCTGAGAAGAAACCAAATTGGTAAGTAAAGCTTACGAAGGGCCCAAATGAACATGGCTATAATGACTGGTATGCAACGAAAGATTTTTAGAAATACGTATTATATAATTACTTTCGAAAATGAGTCTAGGAACATTAGTTTCTCGGAAGGGGCAGCTTGTTCATCTCCAGTGGTTTGAAGCCGCTACCTTAGATTAATGAAGGCCAATTATCCAGTCATATGTATAAACACTTGCAGGAGAGGTTTTCTAATGTGTGTTAGTGTTAACCCTCAACCCGTTCTTGTACAGAGCACACCAGCAGGCTACAGTGAGTCATAAGTCATTACACCCACTATTAACTCATGTTGAGGCTCATTTAACATGGAAATTGAGGAGGGACGATGAAAGAATTGCATGAAAATGCTCTTGTGTTTAGACACAAATGTGCAGACTGTTACCAGCCAGTATCCAATTCATTGACATTTCTTGTTGTACAGGATCATGGGTAAGGTGATTTTCCTTGTTTTTTTTTATACCCCTCATTTTTGTCTTTTCTCAATACATGTTTAGCCTGTTTTCCTTACCTTTCTTTTGAAGGAAACAACTATGACATTAGATCCTAAAATTATAAAGACTCAGTTTTAATAAATACTATCAAAGTCTGGTGGTAGAGCAGTGACTTTTGTGAACTATTACACTCAAGGGACACATTTCTATTTAAAATGTCTGCATTTTAGACTAAATCTTTTATTAAGTGCTTTGAAAAATATCATATCAAAACACTCCAGGAGATAGGCATATTGGTTTGGATTTTTTTGGTTTTTTTTATTTGGAGGCTTGATTCAGGGGTTCAACAGAATATTCCAACTTAAAATAGAAATATATTTAAATAGTAAGATCTACAACTCTAAACAACATGTAATGTTCTGGATGAATCTGAATAGTCAGAGTATATCTTTGAAAAGAATGTATGCAAAATGATTTAAGCTGGAATGGAGCTACAGGAACTGAAAGAATATCTTGAGATCAAGATACTAACAAATTCCACATTCATGAAGGAATGCACCCTATATCTGCAGGGAAACAGCCACACGTACTGTTCAGTATCATCACATCACCAAACAACTCTACAGGACCAGGCAACAGCCAAGTTAAACATGGAAACTCAAAGCTGCACTTTCCAGGACACCACCATCACACATCAAAAAGTTCAGACACTTAAGAATATCTCAACAACTTCAGACAGCTATATTGCCACCAAGAAATGCAAAAACAGAAGTGTTTGCTGGAGGCTACTGTATATTCTCCAGAACACTTCAAGTGAGATGTGCATCAAGGAACCTGAGAGAATAACAATATTACTGTCCCCTGGAGCCAAGGCCCCTAGCAAAGGCAGTTTGGAATCCAAAATGTTGTCGCCATTGTTGAAACAAACTTTGGCATACATACTGTAGTACACTTCCCACGCAAAACAAATTCAAGAATCTCAGTTTGATGGAAATCTTGGATGGAAATAAAGAAAAGAGCAAGACCAAATTAGGTGTTTGTGAGATGTATTCAAGTGAGAGGTATTAAAAGTAAATGAACTGATAATTCAATTGTCCAATGGGGAATTGATCTTTTCAAACAATGCTACTCTTTGTGCTGATACTAGTGCACTTTTTAATAGTGTCTCAAATCTCTACCTAACAGTAGTACCTTTACTATTGTACCTTTATTAGAGAATAATACAGAAATCATACTCTTTGTCCATTTAAAGGTATCTTCAGAAGAATGAAAACTTCAACTTTAAAATGTAAGAAGAAAACCAGACAAGAGAAAGTCAAAATGCTATGTAATATTGCAACTGCAGTAAAACAGGAATCTAGTAAAATGATAGTTAGGAGTTGTTTTCTGATGCCCTAAAAAGAGATGTAACAGACATACTGTAAGATAAGCAGGGACACTGTTGTAGTGGGTTGCTGTCCTTCATCCTTAAACTGAGCTCTTCACTACTTGGTCATTAGAGATCTCATGACATTGTTTGTAAAAGTACAACAACATTAACCCTAGTGTCCTGCGAAAATTCCACTGTGGGTTTACCCTTTCTGGTATAGTTAAAATCCCCCTTTAATTCAACTGGGGAAGCCATTTCTCTCTTCACTGCCTTAACGGCAGCATAGTTGTGATGCTGGGATATAATGCAGATGGGATATAAAGCATACTGGGTTTCTGTGAACATTGTCATAAGTTTGTTTAATTCTTCAAAGTGGTGCAATAATCATTAACACCTTCCACCAAACAATGCAAATTGTACATATAGTAACAGACCCCTCTTAACTAAACTAAGGTCTTTCATAGCTACTGTATACAGTATTTCTCTCCATCTCACTTGTGGTTCTTCTGACATCTTTTTTTGACATGTGATTACAGCTCAGTGTACTTTGTGTTATGATTTTGACTTCAAGGTGTTCAGTCATAATCCCACAGATGGTAGCTGCGCACCATTGGCTCCTCAGCCAAGCACACGCACCAAATGTCTAAACCTGCGGTTCCTCTCGTACTGAGCAGGATTACTATTGCAACAACCCAGGTCACGTTCCCTGTTAGTGGGGAAACAACTCAATGCTTTGGTTAGCTCTGCTTCACAATGATAGGAAGAGCCGACATCAAAGGATCAAAAAGCAAAGTTGCTATAATTGCTTGGTTCCTTTTAGACTCTCTATAAAGCATTATCTTTGTCTTTATGTCTTTTTGGTGATCTATTGCACTATTTAGTTCAGTGTTCAGTGTTATGATTATGTCATTCACCTTCGGTATAATTTTCGGTATAAAAGTGCCTGTGGTACCACATTTCTGATGTGCAGTCATGTATTTTCTACGAATTGCTTATCCGATTTACCCCCATTTGTCATTTGCAGATAACATCCTTTTGTAAAAACTAAAACAATACTTTAGACTATGGCCAGTCTAGTATTGAAATGTACCTTAAAAGTGATCATATTTCCAAATGTTTCTAATATTTGTACCTTTTGTAGTCAAAAAAGGTTTATGTGTAAAGATTGGATTCATGCATAAATATTCCCTTGTTGGAGCTCTGACAGCCTAGGTAAGAAAGCAATTATTCACCATATTAGCCATTTCAATTTCAGCACTTGTGTTACCAATTTCCTTATCTCAAATTTTGGGACAAAACAGATGAAAATACGTTCTTTTCTGCAGACCCTTTTCCATGTATAATAAAGCATACTCCTAGCATTAAATCTCTTGGAGTTTTGTTCTCAAAAAAGATTCAAGCATTTTCTTCTGTCTTTTAAAATCTTCTGCCTCTCTGGCATTTTTATATACAGTAAAACTCTTCTTATTGGAAAACACGTAAGAAACATCAGGTTTTAATATTGTTTTAAATAAAATGAAAAGACAGAATCATAAAATAAAAAAGGTGTATTCTTTTCTTGATTTTGTGCATTCTATAGGAGATATTGCCATCAGCTGGTGTGTGAAGGAATTGCATGATATACAAATATTTGTTCCCACAAGCATACTAGACATACTGTACAATGCATCTCCCAAGGCTAAGTCAGTTTTAAACCAATTAACACCATTAAACACTTTCACACAAAACCAAAAATTAACTACTGACAAGATGAATTCATATCAGTTCCCTGAATGTGTATTGCTGCGAAAAAATATGATGAGAGAATGGGATTACAATGAGAAATTTCTGATATTCACCCATGATTTCATGTTTTACATGACACGAGTCAGATCACACAAAAACTAAAAAGCATTTTCTTGGACCTTAAACAGATTTGGCAAAAATCAAGGATGGCTAATTTCAAAACGTATTTTCAAAGTCACCTGAATATAAGTGTGACATGATGGTTAGATGGCAATAAACCTGCCCTTGGGGTCTGTAATCCACAAAATCCAAGCATTGTGTTTCTGTATTTTTGTTTGTGCTCTGGGGTGTGACAGCTAATCGGGATGATAAGAAACTGTAGCTGGGAATAGCTTTGCCCTGTTGCCCACTTAGAGAACAATTTAAAGGTATTGACGGTTTTCCCTCAATTAGAGTCCTATTGTAAATCAATACTTACCCATGGCCATTATTAGTACATATAAAGCAATATTACTATATCAAAGACGCTGAGGTATCGACCTATTTTTTTCTCCCTTTACTTTATTATAACAAAAACTGAAGGATAGACTCAGTTCCATAAAGAGTTCAAAGTAGCACAGAGTTTTAGCTGACTAATTAAAAAGATGTACAGAGTGTACCATTTCCATTCAAACTTACCTTCTGACAAAAATAAATTCAAAGTTCATTAGTTTGTCAAAGCTGATTCATTGCGTAACAAAACCGCTAACTTACCATTGCTCAAGGCAGACATCATTCTGTATAACAGTAATATAATAATATAAACTTTATTGGCACAAAGAAAGTAATATGCTTACTGATACTGACTTATTTCAGTCAATTAAAAAGTGTCTTATTTGAACCTTATTGTCTTATATACTTGTGAAACCTTAATTGTCTGATCACTACTTATTCTGCCTTTGCATTGGGAGTTATATCACTATCATTGGCAAAAAAACAAAACAAAACAATTCATTTTATTCATCACAGTGGTGATTATTTTAAGTTCAACTAAAGAGAAAAAAATTCAATATAATGTATTGATAAAAAGTAAAACTAAATTATATAGTATATTAAAAGCTATTGTGAAAATGTCAACAGTCACATGGTCTCTAATGGATTGGATCAGTTTGCTGCAAAGAAGCAGGCTTGACCCCCCATTGCGTGGACCCTGGACTGTTGTGAATTGTGTGGAGTCAGAAGGCCTGAATCAGCAGTTCTCTGATTTCGAGTTGTACTATACAATGTACTATACAATGAGATCTTAACATAATCTGGTGCTTCTATTCAGCACTTAAAGCATGAGAATGAAAACCATGAAATTCATTCTCGTTTTCATGGGGACCCAGTGCAATTTACAGAGACTGGGTATTATGTCCTGATGCACAGTCGTTCACATGAGTGTTCACAGACTACTGGACATTACTAAGGCCAGTTAGCATGTTAGTATAACTGTGTTGCACAGTGTGTTCTCTCTAAGATGTGTGCTTGCATGAACACATTGAACTGCAGCAACTTCGGGGGTTACACATACAATACTTTCTATGCCACACAACAATTTAAGACTAATGGCTTCACTTAACCAAAGATCATATTGGAAAACCCAGCTGTGCAGTTCATGAACTATTCACTGTTTGTGAGCAAATCATTACAGTGATTCAATCAAATGAATTCATGATACCCCAGATTATTTGTTCTTATGATTCACTAAGTCTTTCAGCCCTCTAAGATCAGTCGAGCATTGAGCTAACTCAGGAAATATCCATTGCCAGTCTCACAGCTCGGTCAGGGAATGTAGGGAGAAACTGGGAAACCTGAACTGAAACATGTACAGTAAATAAGAAGCAATCGTAAATTGTCAAACATAAATTGCATATAGCCCTAGTATTAATGAACAATTAATGATGTATCAAGAATGTATTGTTACAAATGGGGCTGGAGAGATTTAAAAACAATGACAAAACACAAATTGTTACAAATAGGGGTTTACGAAACTGGTGAAAATCAAGATTTGACCCAGGGGTTAAGTTAATCAGTGAAATTATTATTCATAACATAACTTTACTATTGTTTCTGCTCACGAACCCCCCCAGACCTTAGCACACATCCTCTCTGCTTTGAAGTTAGAAGTGTAAACTCTTCCCAGTGTCACAAACTTTATCTAAAATCTAAGAGGCCTAAAATCTAAAGGTCACCCAAAGCTTTAACAGTACTGTATTTTGTTTAATGACTTATTAATTATTCAAATTTTCAAATAATGCTGAAATACAGCAGACTGATAAACACTGGTTATTAGCTGAAGTATAGGTCAGCCAGTCTCACCCATAAAATTTAAATTAGTCATAATCATTACCGAAATTAGCTATAAATTGGAATGCTGCGCAAGTTTGGGTCTTAAGAGGTGTGGTTTCTGTCTTTTTTGTTGAAGCTTCCCCCTTCCCAAGATGACAGCACAAAGAACACTGGCTTATTGACAGGATACAAGCAATCACTGGAGTAGGATCAACTGTGAGTCCTGTTCCAGACAGCATAAATGGAGCTGAACAGGTAGTCAGATTGTGATGACCAGGAGCAGAGTCAAGAGACTAATTCTGCCAGATCACCCCAGCCTCTGAAGTCTGTTTGGTTTCCAGTGTGATAGATCAAAAACTTCTTCTTCCTGCTACAGCAACAGCAACTTATTTTCCCTGTTGGACAGTCAGAAGAGCTGTACGCTTCTTTAGTGAAAGACTGCTACTACTCCTCAACCCGGGCTGCTATTCTTATTCAGTGACAGTAACTATTATTTTCCCTAGCATGGGGTGTTTGTTTCCAAGTGTAGGAGTTGGGGGGCTTTAATTTGCTGTAGCGATCAGAAATTGTAACGTTTAATTGAGAACATACAGTATTTGATTATCTTTAGGAACCAAACAAACAACATTTCTCACACACATATGTCTAAAAATACAAAAAAACAATATATAAATATACTGTACATTGCATCATTCAGAAATTGCATAGTTTTGTCATTTAATGTGCAACTAGAATTATAAGTGCCACCTATTATAACAATTTCCAAATTATAAAAATTTGAAATAGTTTATGTAAAATAACAGTAGATTACCTTTCATTATATTTGTTAATATGCAGATTACAACACATTCCAACTAGCTTCACTATCAGGAACAAGCAAAGAAAAATAACTCAGAGGAGCTACTGTAGATATCTTGGCTTGATGACAGCAGTGAGGCACTATCTTTATACAGTAGATGTAAAGAGAAGTCCATACCTTAGTCCTTGAAAGCTGCAATCCAGCAAGGTCTCCTGAATTCACCAAGATCAAGAACAAAGAACTGAGAGAAAGGGTTAAACATTTCCCTCTTTGTCTTAACTTGGTGCTTGTCAAGAAAGCACAAGCCATCCATTATATTAGACACCTTAATGAGTCATTTCCAAATGCAAGACATCATATGGAGGAAAAAGCATGGAAAGACATTGAAAAATATGGCTAAGATGACTTGAGCAAGGTTCTTCACTCAAGTAGCTTCATTGAAATGCTTTCCTACAGCGTATATAAATGGTAATAGATATAAATTGCTTTAGATAAAAGCATAGCTAAATGAAATAATAATAGAATATTGAATGTAATGTTGTACTAAATACTGTACTTCTCTCTTCAGTAGCCCAAACGATATACATTGATTACAGTTTTAGTTTCCGAGTTGGCTTACTTCATATTGAAAGCATTCCCTAATTGCTCTCTACTGTAACAATGAAACAGCTATTTGCAGTACCCTTTAAGGTTAAAGTTAAGAGAGTTAGTTAACATTATTTCTTGGAGTTGAAATTATTATTTTTCTCTATTGCATCTGACAGTTTCTGCTATATAATTAATTATAATTTGGCTTTTTACTTTGTACGTCATGACTGGTACTGAACTTGGAGCAAGAAGAAATATCTAATATCTAAAATTGTATTCAGCCATTCAGTATACAGTATGCTTATTTACTTGTTAATATCTTAAGGATCCACAAATTTCATCAATCGTTTTGTTAAAAGATCCCATGTAACCAGTTTTAATCACTGATTGCCACTATTCTCTGTGTAAAACTTGTGCCCTTACATTGTTGTTCTCCTTGAAGCATGAAGGGTCACCTGAGCTGCATTGGCCAATATCTCACAGGAATATAAACCCCTGAATGAGGTCCCCACAATTTTTCCAGTAGTTTGTCCAGCTACTGTATAACATTCTCTTTAAACCAAAAATCTATCCCATGTAACACACAAACACGGGATTTAGATTTGACAAGATCTATGGGGTTGCATGTCCACATCAGGAAGGTTTCCATGGGCCCAGCCAACAAATACGCTCTCTAGACAGTACAGTTAGCAACAGTGAAAACCCTACATCTCTTCTTATAATTGGCATTCTGTTTGTATAAAGGAAAAAAATGTACGCATTTAGTAGTATAGGAAATGTAATTGCATTTATCAATCCTGAAAACATCCTTCAGAATTCAAAACCAATAATATTACTTTCAAAGGTCTGAGGCCTTTGCGTTTTATGGTAACGGAAGAACCGACTGGACCTTAGGCACTTGCAACAATGAACTTGAAAGTGCAATAAGGTTCTCTGTATTCCCCTGACAGTTCAATTTCATGATGGGCGATGTGCAGTGGAAGATCTAAAAAAAAAAGTGGTAGATGGGAAAAGTGGAAAAATGCCTGAAAGGTGTAGTTTAGAAAAACTAAAGATACAACTAAAAATCACAATGTGCATATTGTTTAGATTCTGTAACACTGAGTAGGTTAAACAGGGAACTGTTACAATTGATTAAGTATCAATATATGTAACTCAATATGCGTAACTAGAGCTTGTATTTATCACAGAGATTACTCCAGCACATATGTTCAATATGTGTTTTGTTTTGTCTAACTGAGTTTATCTGCCTTGGTAGAAGATGTCACTACAGCCTGGCTCATTTATGTCATTTATCGAAAGTATCTTAACATACAGCTCGTTTGTTGGTTTGGCCACATCAGTACCGTTACTTGTAGTAGCTTGGAAAAATTAGTCAAAATAAATTAAAAGATTATTTCTAATGTAATTTGAAATTACACTACTCCCATCTGGGAGACGCCTTTGGGTCCCCAGGTGTAAAAGTAATTGACTAAGAAAAGCTTTTGTCCCCAGTGCAATATCTCTCTCAAGTGATGTAAAGTAACTCTTACTGTATCTCCTAAGAAACTATTGCACCATCCTTTGACCTGGTAATGTTTGTCTTCCGTGTTTTATTGTTGTACAGGACTGATACTGAAAACACTGTTCTCTGACTAACAAGACATAATTGTTGAATATGAATTTATTACTAAGGAATATCTAGGCACTCTACAGTATGTTTAATAGATACTTGGCAGAATCAAAATAACACATTTTTATTAAATTGGGTTTCCTCCCCTGGATAACATTGTTCAAAGAAGCACAGTGCAGCTGGCAGAGGGGACTCCTAATTATATATTCCACTTCAGGAATCGCTCTAAGATCATTTTGAATTGAAATTATCCGAATGCATGGCACTGACATTCGTTTCAAATTTGCCTCTAGCAATGGTGTTTGTATACAGCCCACCAAAGCAGAATTCTGTTTTGTTTATGAAGAGGTTTGTAGTTCTTTTGTCACCCCTGGTGTATGTTTTTTTCAAGGATTTTAATTTTAGGATATTTTAATATTCATGTTTGCTTGCCACACTGTTCCTCCTCAACAGAATAATGTATATTCGTGAATTATTTTGCCTTTACTCACCACATGAAATTGTCCACTGAACCTTGTTATCACGTGTGGTCTGCCAGTTTGTGATCTGCATGTCCTTGAATTGGGAATTTTAAAGCTGGAGGCTGTCATGGTAAAGCATATCATTACACTGAAAAGTGTTAAGGAAATATTTCTAATAACCTTTATGTGGCTGTGAATAAACTAACTCTGGAGCACCCTGATTCTGATCATTTCAGCCCTTAGGAATGTGTCTAAGGTAGGCCTCCCTGATTGCCTGCAACTAACGCAAACCTGAACATTGCAAATTGTGTCTACTTTTGACACCTCCAATAATTAAGCACTCAACATGGGTCCTCTCGGTCTGCAAGGTCACCTGTCAATCATCCAAGGGTGACCCACCAATGAGGAACATGCTGGGTTGGAGAAGGACACCTGATGACATCACAACACATCACCAACCATGAGCATTAAAAGGTATTGTAAAAACATGTACTGTATTTTGCTCACTTCCTCTGCTCTGTACTGTCAATCGAAACCTGGCAAAAGAATAGACTCCATGACTGCAACCAAGTCAGGAAATTGAACTTAAGATCAATATGCCAGATAAAGACAAAAACTTTATATACTGTAGGCAGCTAGAATTACCCAGGACTTACTCAGCCACAGGAGAAATATTTCAACTCGTAAACCAATTGCAATATCACCTGATCATCATAATTAATGCCATTGGACCTTTTTGTCAACAAATCTGAATATCAGAGTATATCTAAGACCAAGTTTGTCCCAATCTGTCTAACTCAACAGAAAAGCCAAGCTCAAGAAGAGAGTGCAAAAAGAGTTCTAAGAGCCATCTTCATCAAGAAGCTAAGCAGCAAACTTTATCTTTCCTTCCTCTTTCCACTTGACATCCTTGACATAAAACCAGCTGCAAAAGATTAGACAAAGCTGCAATAGCTTAGTTTCATCTCTCTATGGGATTTTCAGATAGAACTGCTTGGCCAGCATTTTCAAATGTGTAGAACTTTGACATTCATATTATAAATCTCAAAAACTAAACTATTATTTCAAAAACGTTTGATAAAGTTTAGTTGACAACAGTAACTCAAGACAGTTTCTTGACTTTGAGATAACAAATTATTGTTAATGTATTTTTAACCCTTATGTTATTCATTTCTTTCTTTGTGATGCCTGAGTGAATGATCAGGTATACACTATTACTTTTGTTGGTTTGCTATGCATGTTCTGTTGTACATTGTATATTTTGAATCTGTGTGCTGATATTGCTTTTAACTTGCCCAATTGATTCCTAGTAGCCTTACAAACGCTCTCACAATTTAATTATCCCATTTCTAATTGTTCCAGTAAATTAAGCCATCACATCACTGGTATCTACTCACTAACTTAACTATGCTTTTATATTTTGCAATGTCAGGTATATTAATTCAGATTTTAAGTTAATCAATGAATGTCCCTCTAATATTGATGATTCCATTACACCTTTCAGCTCAATCCTGGGTGGTATTTCACATTGTTTAGCTCTGGAAAAAACTATTGAAGACCCGTTTTACGTGTAATTCCTCTTTACAATAATTACCTTCTCTCTGTGAAATCTCATGGGTGTAAACATCATTATAGATGGAGAAGCACTGAACTATATGTTCATTTTCTTTTCATTTTCAAGCTACAACAATCCTAAAGTAATGTTTTGTCACATCAGCAGTTTTAGTGAAGCTAAATGATAACCTGAAAAGTGAACCCTGAACCCGTTTTTCCACGTCGTCATTGAATTAGCTAGTTTCAGTTTACAATCAGCATCACTTTAAAATTTGATAACATAACACAAATCTGATTGTATCTTGTAATTCATCTTCCAAGAACACCCTATTTACTGTATTTTCAAGATGAGTTACTTCTCACATTACTAAACCAATATCCACCATATAATGTATTCCAAGTTCTTATTTCAGCTACAAGTCTTGTCTGTACTGTAACGAACAGTTCTTTCCGGGCCCTATGCGGACGACACGATCCGGAATTGTGAGGATACAATAGGGAAAATAGTCATGCAGGAGAAGGGTCTGGAGACGGGGGGCGTGTCCGAGGAGTGCAGGTGTCCAGTGGGAGTGAATCCAAGGCGAACAATCCAAGCGTATATCTAAAGGGGGAATCCAATACGGGAGGCAGAGTCCAACACCAGGGAATCCATCCAAAGGAACTAAAAACAAGAACCGGGTCGGAACCGGCGGGGCAGGGAATCAGGAACAGGAAACTAAAACCATGACGGAGCCAGACGCGGCAGGACCCCGGGCTCTCACGAAACGGGATTCAATGAGAAGCCTCGGGCAAACGCCTGCGTCTGGCTTTAAAGGTGGAACTAAAGAGGGCCTGGGCAAAGGAACAGGTGTAAGCAATGGGGGAAAACAAGGAAGGGCTGGAGCGCCCTTAAGAGGGAGAGTAGCGATAGTGACATGTATAAGCTGTATAGGCTCAGATCGATGCATAGTACACATATTACTAGGGTTACTAATGGTTTGCTCATAACTGCAGACTGTGAGAGGATGAAATAAGCTATCCATGCTGATGAAGTTGATACCCTGGAATCTTTCATGAAACAGCTGGATGAAATCCTCAGATCAATTAAATGCTGACTCTCAAAAAGGATGCAGTAGCTTGACGAAATGGCTTCCTTTTACTTGTAAACTTTCGAATAACTCTAATGCCCATCTTTTTCTACTTGACCTCAGAACTGCCATAGCATCAAGTGAATTGTTAACATAATGGGAACTGCTTAGATGTGAGTTGAATTTGACCTAACTGTAAAAACATTCTTTTCAAATTAAGCCTTTTCAATATACTGTAGATGCCACATCTGACATCCAGTCCCGTGTTTTTGGTCCAAATCATTTTTTAGTATCTATGCGTTATTATTGGCTTAGATTCATCATAAGAATGGAATTGAGTATGACATCATATTGATGTCAACCAAATTTCTTTTGTCACAAAACCTGAGATTAATCCAGCACTGTCATTTTAAAAAATGGATAGACGCAACAAAATGTTTTGCATGTCATGTAAATGCACTGTGAACTGCCAGTTAGCACACCTTATCGCCCCTGGAACTTCTCAGCTTACATAGAACTATTGAGAGTGTTGAAATCAGTCCAAGCGCTCAGGATAGAAATTTTGTTGTCTTCCTTAATCTGTGACTAGCATTTGAAACATGTATTCACAATGTTTTGTGTTTTTTTTTCCTTGAGGAACATTGTTCATACTTATTGCTCCTACAATAAATGTTCCTCCCACCCCAATGCATAAAAGATAATGAATACATATGACTTTTAAAGGGCTGATTAATGCAGTGCCTGCAGATATATTCAAATACTGGTGCTCATCTTAATATTCAAATACACACCCTCCAAGGGTTTTGATTGTTTGGATACTAGCTTCATCAGCAAACTGATATCCCCTTATACACCTACCCGTTATTTGCGATCTTTGAACTGTGACCTTCTTTTAGCTTGCAAGACAAAGCTCTAAACCCTGGGAGACTTTGTTTGCTGTTCTATTGCTCTAAGGCAGTGGAATGTTCCCCAAACCCAAATTAGGCCTCTCACTTTCAATTCCTGTCTTAAAGCTCAGTAATACAGGCAATCTTTGTATTTAAATTAGTTTTTGCTTTAAGTCATAAATGCATGTAACTTTTTTTTTATTGTCCTGTTTTATACTGAAGTGCTTTGAGCTGATATACTATGAAAGGCAGTTTATTATTATTTATATGTTCAATATGTATTTTGTTTTGTCTAACTGAGTTTATCTGACATAACCGTTCGCATTCAGGATTCTATAACAGGATATTTAAAAGATATTAAAGGAATTTTAAAAATATCTCTTTAGCTTCTCTTTTGCTTTATGATTATACAGTACATACAGTACATGCCGAAAGATGCACTTGGTATCAGCCGGAAAGTTGTTAGACATTCAAGGGGAAGAGAAGCTGAATGTGAGGAGCACACCATACTGTATTTGAGCTGTAAACAAGAGGAATGAAACTTTACTACTGTGGAAGAGGAATGCTTTGCAATGAAATGGCCCATTGTGTAATTATGGTACTCTTTTTTACAGAGGTGGCCACAGATCTTACACCCCACAGGCAGATGCAGCAGAATGGGAAGAAAAATGAGAGACTGACCAGTCCTCCTCGATATGCAAGCCTTTAACTCTGGGCTGGTGCTTATTATTGCCTGTCCTGCTCATTGCACACTGTTTCCTGTCTCTCCCTGGCTCTGAACCCAAAGGAAAGAATCAGGGTCAGCATCACAAATGGAAGACGCTATGGGTCGAATATGGTGCACACCTTTTAGCCCATTTTATTTAATATATTATAATGTTAAAATATGATTAATAATATTAATAAGCCGAGAACTGCAGAAGAACAATTATATGAAAGACAAGATCACACTCCTCAGAAAGCCCTAGAGTTTTCATGGGGTCAACAATAGTGTTTGATGGGTTTTAACGGGATAGAAATGCAGGGGAAATAGGGCTACAGCTATATGGAAAAGAGTTCTGAAAAAGAGATACCATAGATGAGTTAGGAGAGATGCAGAACGGGGTGTAATTACCTTCCCATAAGATACAGTACACTCATTCAAGAGCAAAAGCACTGTGATTGTTGATTTCCAGAAAAATTTGACGACAAACAGAAAATGTCAGGTCAGAAGAACCACCTGGGGTAGACTTCGACCATGAACAAGTAACTGTAAAAGAGATGTAAGTCACTCCACACCAGAGACTCGTGGTGGCTGTAGGAATACTTTGGATCCCCTTCAGCTAGGAGATCTGCAACAAAAAGAAGAGCTTTTTGTCCCTATCCCTTCATATACTCTATCTATAGAAAGTAAGAAATTCTAGTGATTAAATGGGTTTCCCATACCTCTCAGCCCAGTGCTCAAACTACAAATTAAAAAAGTAAAAAAAAACCTTAATTGCTTGCCAATCGATATGTCTATAATTACTTTGTGACAAATGGCTAGCTCCCAGGCGCATTGGGAAAGCTCTAATTTCAAAAGGAAATATTTGCTTTTTGCCTACTAGCACTGTTGCCTAAGGCTTTCTGACAGTGAATCTGTGTCAGCTTTAAACAAGGGTTAGATCTCAAGGGAGCCTTTGTCTATGGTTGGGTGCAGTAGAACATGTGACTTTTTTTCTGCTTCTGTCCTTAAGTGCAATTGGAGTAAGTTTTTGAGAAAGTTGTGATAACCTCTCTAGTTCGCCATATGTGACATTCTTCCTGCTTGCCTTTCAATCGATGAACCTTATTCTGATACACTGATAAGATGTAAAAAGAAAATGAAACAATAGACACTCGTATACAGGTATACCTGTATGCAATATTTGATCAAAGTGAACACAAATTGAAAGAAATTTGTCTAAAGACAAAGATACATCAAATTTAGTGTAGCTTTGGATGAATTGTTGTGCTTTGTGATATGCTTAATTTTTCTTTTACAGACTTCTTCAAACATACTGCAGCCTTCTCTGTTAAAATCTAAAAAACCTTTAATTGAGCACCACAATGAAACCAGCAGCTACAGTAAACCATATATTGTAGGCCAATATTTATTGTTTTCCCTGATAAGGTTGCAACTTATGACTTAATAATAAGTCTTCATAATAACTGGCCATATGGTTATTCCAGAAATTCCATATATTACTTTGATATTTATATCACGTATACCTTTTTAATTTTATTACTAAATTTCTGTGCTTTCTAACAACCTTTTGTCTTATTCTTTACAAAGTACTGAGCTTGTTTATAGAAGCATCTGGACTTCACTCAACCATAGGGATCTTCTATCACTATTGCAGATAATTATTTATGTCACTGATTACCTACCTATATTTAACCATTTAACTACAGTATTATAACTTGAAGAAGGCTGCACAACTGAAATGTTGTGTTTTATTTTCTCTACCGTTCAGCATAGAATAAACCTTTATCTGTTCCTTTGCAGCTGATGCATGTACTGTACCTACCCCAACTTTTATATTTTATTATTATTTGAAATAAAAGCAATGGCTGATTTTTGAAGTAACTATTTCTGTATTTATATTATCTTATATTTTCTTTCAATTCCAGACCTGGGCTGCTACAGTATCTGCATGGAGATGTACAGTATGTATATTCTATGTACAGTAGGTTAATTGGCTTCTAGGAAAATTGGCCCATTGGAGTAAGAGTGTGTGTGTGCGTCCCATCCAGGTTGTACCCTGCTCCGGCTTCCCTGTGACCCTGAATTAGTTGAAGCAGTTAGAGGATGGATGGATATTTAATTTTGTCATTTATAAAATAAATTAAATGTGTCGATTGCTTGAATTTACAAGTAGTTGAACCATAATAATTTTGCTGAAAATCTACTGCTATACTGTAATATATTGTACAGTGTTATACTGTACTATACAGTGACTTGTTGTCAAGCATCAGATGTACAGCATGAGAGGTATTTATATAAGATAAAAAATTATAGATTCACTCATTGAGCTTATTCACCTCTGTTGGCCTAATTCAATTAAAATCTTATTCTGTAGAAACAGAAAAATGTTCTGTAGAAAAAAAAAATGTTTCCAGCTATACTCAAGTGAACTTTGAGCCTGTTTTTGTATGGGGAAACCACTACAGCTTTGGAGGAACTCTTGAAAGGAAAGACCAGGTCATGATGCCTAAGGCATCTGACATCATTTCTCATTTCTTTTAAAAGACGAAACCTCTAGGAAAGGGATAAGACACATAGGTGGAGTAAAGGTTTCCATGTTAATGAGGTGGGTGCGGCTCTGCTCTGCCTCTGTAGAGATCCAATCATGGGCTCAGAACTGACACAACACCACTCCCAAGACAGCCACAAACTCCAGTATGCCAAACGACCAGGTCCTCTGCCGTGAGAGAATTTGACACTGTCCAGGTTTCAAGGGGGTGGCATCACCGTAACAGAGCCAAGTTCTATTTAGATTTCAGACTCAAAGTGATGCAGTACCTGTCCAAGTGCAACAAGTCTCAGTGGAGATGAGCCCATTCCAGAAGTGGTCGAACCCAGTGAACATGTTGCTTCCCAGGGGTAAACACAGAGTGACAAATAAAGAATGCAAATAAAACTAATTATGTTCTGGAAATATTATATATATATAAGGAACAGTGATTATTATTTAATTTTTATTGTCTGGATAAGTGAAGAATGCATATGCATTCATACGGAATTTGAATGCAGCTTTCCCTGCCCCTGTTGAGACTTGATCCTGGTCGATCGTGGGCTCCAACCATGCACAGAGCCATTTCCCTAGACAGCAGGTAACTCTGTCACACCTAAAGAGCGGGTCCTCTGCATTGGCAGAGCCTAACAACTGTCTAGCTTTCAGAGAGGGCATGACATCAATCCTGCAGCCTGCTCAGTGCACTGAGCCCTGTAACACCTATCATGTAATGGGTTTTCCAGCAATTCTCTTTTATTCCTCATTACATGCTAGATTTCCCTGTCTTTATGTACTGTGCTCTGTGTCTCAGTGAGCAGAGTCACCCTCTGAGCATTTTCTATTTATGGCTTCTTGTTGTGCAGTCAGTCCCCTATCCCACGATCCTCTATTTCCTTCTCTCTTCCTCCAGGGTACCACTTCACTTCAGGCTACTCATGGCCTGTCCATCATAACTGATGGTTTTAAAGTAGGGTGATCTGGATAGACCGCCACAGAAGACTTAAGAAGGCTGTTGGAGCTCTTGTTTCATTTCCCGTTGTGGAAATGAACTCTGTTTCATTGCATTCCAACTCTTTCAAAAGAAAGGATCTGGGAATCTTAATTTAACTCACGGGAAGATAGAATAACTAAATAATGCACAGCCACAAGCATTGTGCCCAGAGGCTAATTAAGTCAACGTCTCTGTGTCATTGTCATGGACCATACCAGTGGTCTAAGTTACACAAGGCCTGAGAGGAGATTGATTACACAGCAGGTCCAAGTCAAATCACCCGTCAGGCTGGCTTTGACATGGAATTTGTTTTGTTTCATGCATGCATTAACCTTGAATCTCCTGTATTTATTTTCCTTCCGTTATCCACCTTATCCTTTGTTGATGCTTCTTCAGGCAATCTATGTTTTTATTTACTGTAAAAGTTTTTTTTTTTACAAAAAAGAAGTTTGAATTCCCAGCAGGTGTTTATTGATCTCTGTCTTCTGGAAAATGTTCAGTCAGCTTTTTAAAAACAAATATGAAAGAAAACTAATAAATTGCAGAGGGAGACTGCCTTACTCCGAGAGATAATGAAACAACAAATAAACTATTGAATTTGGTATGCATTAAGAACTGCATGAGTGATTTTGCAGTCAACATTCAATAAATTGGTATATTTTTAGAAAGTATAATTAGTAACAGTTCCTGTTAAGCTTGTTAATGCTACTGAATGCTACTGAATAAATATTTTTGACTTGTCAAACATGATAATTTTTCTTGTACATTACATATAGTATCTAGTTCAAGTTTAGTATCATTAAATCTATTGAGATTATTGTTAAAAAACTGCTGTCACAGATTAAAAACCCAATTTCTTTGTTTCTTTAAATTATGAAAAAAAGTTTGCTAAAATTGTACTAATTAATGAAGTTTATTTGATCATAGGATGAGATTTTTGGCCCAATACCATTAAACGCCTGATAATTACTTTGTCCTCATCTTTCAACGTTCTTTGCCCAGTACTCAATATGTAAAGAAATCTCTGCTATGCTCACCTCCATTCTTCATTTTTGAAGGAGGTCTATTAAAAAGGAGTAACTTTTTGGTACATTTCTGAGCCCCTAACAGTAATTATACTACTCAACACACTGTCTAAATATAGTAAGCTGCTTATTTTTTTTATTTTCATAATATTTATTTTTTTCCTACATATATTGACAGTATATGCAGCCTCCCCCTAATTCTAGGTAGCTATACAGTATTTAATCAAAGATTGTGAGCGCAGAATATTTCCATATTGCTAAATCTATAGATTTATTAGGTAGTCTTTGATCTGTTGTTCTCATAACAACATGCTTAGTGTTTCCAATGACAGTCTGATAACTGTGATGCTTTAGAATGCATAAGTACATACTTTCTTTACATTATTATCTGTTTTAGGATTTCCATTTTGGGATTGGTTGGGGACTATGGGCGCCAGTGGGAGGGGTGATTTATAAATTGGGAAGGTACTGTAGCGTCAGATTCTTCATTGCAGTTTGGTGTAATTGAGTTTTGTTTTGCACAGAGTTTCCCCATTAAGAACTCTATTGTTGTTGTTAAAAACTAAACTTCCCCCTCCAACAACAGTTACTATAGTAGCACTTCAGTAGCTGACTGCAAATATGTTTCATTCATACCTCATTCAAGTGCTCCTCCAAGCAATCACTGATCATCACGGTAACTTACTGTACATGGAATGATTGTGGCAGGTTAACAGTTCCAATGAGGCACAAATGTAAACCAAAAACATAATCTTCCTTAAAATGTAAAATCCCCAGTGTAATGACATGTGAAATAATCCCTCATACCACAGCCTAATCCAAAATTGTCTAAAACACCAGTGCTTTAAGAAAGAACCAATTAATTTTTAACATTTGTGACAAGGAGTGCTGATGTTCAAAATCGTTTCTTAGTAGTGACTATATTGTCATATAATTTCAATCTGTTAAATTCAGCAAATAAATAGTAATTGTGCATTAGAATTTGCAGAAATATGTCAAGTTTAAGTTTGTACGCTGCAGAGGTTGTGTCTTTTCACAGGGGTGCCAAAATTCAGCATGATAGTTCCATTGTGAATTGCACACATTAACTTTTTAAATTGTGTTTGGGTTAAAAGGGTTGCTGCCAATGGAATAGGGGGGAAAATAGTTGATTGAGTGTAGAGCAGAAAAGCAACAGGGACATGTAGTGAATGAAAGGGGTGAGGGTCCAAAAATGTGACTGAAAATGAAAAGCACACAGTTTTTTTGCTGAATGGGTATCTTCTGGACCTCATTAAGAGTGTTTCTTTTTTGCTTAGCGATTGATTAGGACATTTACATTTTTAAAATGCTGAATATGGATTTGGAATTGCTAAGCTAAAGTAAGGAAAGCTAAAGTAATATAGATCTGGAGAAAACATTCATTACACTGAAGTCTGAAGTCTGGGATTAACAATGTTTACATGAGTTAAACAAATAATTGTAGTTTTTTTATATTAATGAAAAAGCCTTAATTGATACAACACATAACCAAGGGAAACGGAATTTCTGACTACTGCACATAGTACACAATTTGCTCATTTCACCACTATACATAATAATGTTTTAAGTGTAAGCAGCAAATACTCAATAACTCTTGTAAAACATATTTTCATCATTGTGAACATACTAGGAGCTTAAGGTAATATTATTCTGACCAATATACTGTATGTGTCATGATTTATTAACCAAGTATTGTTAGCTTATAGATTTGTTGCAATTAGCAGAAATTTAACATTTGGGGCTTTTTACTCTGCAGCTTTAACTGGCATTCACATGATATACAGTAGTAGTGACTGATATCTTGATCTGGTGTTGGACAAGTTCACAGAGAATTTGATGGATGCACCAATGTCTTCATGCTATAGTACAAAGTTCCCCTTGCTACTGCTCTCTTAGTTTTTAAGATTGTCATTGGTAGTGTGCCAATAGTGTAGTGAAAGAGATGGGCTTGGAGCTCAACCTTCTATCAGGCAAAACAGGATTGAGATGGTCTGTATTGTCATAGCAATTAGATTGACTATCACTGTAGGAGTGTTGACTACAGTACATCTATCTAATTTACACAGCAGTTTCCGACATACAGTAGAGAAGGATTTTTAAGGTTTTGATAGAAGAATCACATTATTTTTATATTATCTCAACAACTAGGATATGTTAGTTTTGTGCTGCCTGTTGGTTGTAATTTTCAGCTGGACCTTACACTGTTTTGTAGTTGACAGGCTGGTTGAACATCATTGTTTAGGAAAAAATGTTGTTTTACCTTAGTTAAGAAGCACACTCACAATGAAATCTGCATCGGCCCCCTTCTTCATCTGTGTTCAAATCCACAGAAAGTCATTAAAAGTTAATATTGTATGACCTGATCCCAAGCATCTCATTAATACTGGAGGGAGGAATATCAGTGTCAGCAGTGCTGTCATGTTCATTGTCTAAGGTATTGTCTGCGGTAAATGGTGAAATGAAGTAAAGTGAAAGATTAGTTCCATAACAGTTGAGAAGGATATTAGAGAGGAGACAGAATGGATACCAGCTGTTCTAGATGCTGTGAAGCTCTTGAACAACCAGGTCACTCAGTATCCTTCTTGTATGCCGACTTTATTTTTATCAGAATGCCAATAACACCATTGAATTGTGAGCCTTATATTTGAGAACATCTGTGGTCTCTAAGATAATTTCTCTAGGACATTTTGCATCAAGCAGGTTACACAAGAGACTAATTTTGTATTATTATTGCTGCAATTGCTGGTAAAGCTGATGTTATGATTCCCTCCCTTATTTTTTCAAAGTAATGCTTTTCATTTAAATACAGTGCATACTACATTGTACATTTTATATCTGAGTTTAGTGGTATCAATATCAAAACCTTCTGGAATTATAACCCCAACTGTGGTACTTTGGTCACCCTAAGGAATAAGAAAAATCCAAACCACTTTCTTTCCACAAGCTAAAACCGAAGCCTGGCTGACTTTGCATCCTGTTAAAGGAGGAGAATGCAAAGAAAACACAGTGAGTTAACTTCATTCAATGCACAGCTCCACCTGAGTGATAAGTTGGTTCTTTGGGGTCCCAGGAACAGATGGCAGATGGCTCACAGAAATGCCATGTGTCTGCTGGCATTCAGAAAGGCTGGCACTATCTCACGCTAGCACAGTGATTCTAAGGGTCTGAACAGCTGCCAGCTTATAGGTCTTACTGCTGCAATATGGCATCTTATTAAGCACCATCAGGAGACGGCAGTCAAATTGATATGCTTTAAGATTTGTTAATATAAGCTGTTTTCCGCTTATTTCCTTTCTTACTTTCTGGTACCCTTCTTTGGATAGTTTCTGATTTTCTTTTCTAGACTGCTAAAATTATGAACACCCTAATTTTGTTCCATGGCTCTACTTTGGGATCACTGGGGATGCAAAACGCAATATGATTTCTGCGAGCTGCGAGCACACACTGTACAGCGCCACTACGTACACAGCGGACGACTCTGCCAAGCCAGAAGTTTGGGTCCTCTGCTGTGGCAGAGGTCAAAACTGTCTAGATTTCAGGAGACATCGCTTCTGCAACTGGCTCAGTGCATAAGCCCTCTTACTTGTAAACCTTAGAAAACCTTTTAGAAGGTTTTTTAGAAGACGTGGGGAGAATAAACACTTTAATAACCACTGTTTATTCTACCGATTAACTTCTGTTTGGTAGTTAGTAGCTAATTGATCCAAGGATCTCATCATTTGTCATTTGTCAGGGTATTGGCTTTAATCACATGGCTGGATAGTGTGTCCTGTACTCTTACAAACTTTTGGGTACTTAGTTGTTACTGGTTTGTGTTTCACTGTTCACTGTTCATTCTGATGATGACCACTGGGTTGACAATGTCAATGGCTTTAAAGATTTTGTCATAAAATGCAAATACATTCAAATCTATTTTCCCCTATTTTGCCCTTTACAGCTATTAATTGCATGAGTTGACTATTTCTTAGAAAACATTTCCATCACCACAAATAAAGTGCCTCAGAAAACAATGCCTTTTTGAATATTTACGTAATTCTAACCCATACAGGAGTGGGAGGTGAAATACTCAGGCTTCATTTCAAATTCAGCTGTTCAATATTCAGCATGCATTTGAAATGCAATGTGTCAAGTCTTAGGTCATTTATTGATTTCATGCAGCTGAAGGCATTGTCTTAGCAGACAAATCACATATTGTAAATCAGCAACTCCTTCCTGTTATAGATAGAGGTGACATGGCTTATAGGCCACAAGAGGTTACTGCATTATCAAATAAGTGTAACTTATACAGTCCAATTGCAGTTTTTATAATGGGATGATCATTTACAAACTATTATGGTCTCACACTGAATATACTTTCCAAGCAAGTATTTTGTTGAGTAGATTAGAGCACTTCTTTAGGTATAGCAATTCTACACAACAATGTATGGTTAACACAGTAAATACTGTTTCAAAAAATAAACACGTTTTGATATTTCAGTTAAATACTGTATAATGTAGACCTGCAAAAAACAGCTAATACGTAATTCTAACCAGAAATATATAAACTGTTATGTATATGAAAGATCTGTTCAGTTGAATAGTAAATATAGCATTGGGCATGTTCCATGGACAGATTGCTTCAAGTCCCTCTTGTCCCTCATAAAAGAGTGTACACCCTCCCAGCAAGACCCTTTCAGAAGAATAACAGCATCCAAGAATCAGATGCTTTGTGAATGTTTATTGACTATTTTAAATAAGACAGTTATTAAAGGGGAGCTTTCTGGCCATAGGACAGGAGACCCGAGGAGAGGAATGTTATCCAAGGAGCAGTTGGAGATAAGATGGAGGAGGGAAGAATGAGAAAAAGAGGGTTTTGCGTTATAAATCCTTATATACTGTAAAGGAAAAGATAACTAAAAAGCAATAGTATTCTTAGTCAGGTTCGTAAACTTGATTGCTGCCAATTTTAAAAATGGTATAAGAGACATGTAGCTCTAAAAATCATTTTCAGGATAGGAACCACATTCAATTGAATGCTTACCTACTGTATAAAGACTCCCCATATGAGCAAACAATACAACAGGTGTGTTTGACAGATTAGTATTCACACTATTAATAGAAAGCAATTTTTACACAGGTAATTATAAACCCACTGAATAGATTATCCAGTAGGCAAAGGCAACAGGTGACTGTCAAAATAAACAAGGTTTTTATTTCCACAGGTTATTCAATTGAAAGCAAATGCTCGTCAACAGTGACCCAGTGACTCGGACATACAGCTGGGCTTATAGTGGAGCATTCGGGGTGAGGTACTCAAGGTTTGAAACCACATTCCTCCTGTCCAGAGCTTTAATCACTACACAACATGGTTGCCTGTTGATGTCTTCATTTCTAGGCGTGTGTTTTTAACAAAACAATGGCCAAAACTGTGAAGTTATAAGTGAGAAACTGGGAGCACAAAGCAGTGATTATACTGTAGTATAATGCATGAAAATGCCAACAAGAGGTCTGGGATTTCATTGCTGAAACATAGTGTATGATTAGGTAGTAGCAAAGCATGACCTCCGAAAGGGAAGTTGTGGTGAAAGATTTGTTATGCAGCGTGATCGTGTTTTAAAATGCATGTTCTGGTCACCTAAGCGTGAGTCACTTACATTAGATCAATCTTAGAGGCTAATTTTATTCTGCATGAAAATACTGTGGGAGATATTTTGGATTGGATTCCTGGAACAGCTACAGCTATGATTGCTAGGACACTTTTTTAGTTAATAGTAAAATGCAGTAGATACTGTACATGTACTGTACACTTTTGAATTAATGTTTTCAGAAGGCCAATTTTTCAAACAATTAATTGCGTTTTTGGTGTTTTTTCTAGACAGTACACTACTGTAAGTTTGTCCAAGTGACTGCACAATTAGATCATCTAAACAACATAATATGATTAAAGTCTCTCATCTGTTGTTTTCTAATGTGATTTCATTTTTAGCCTTACTGATAACTTGATTTTATTTTTCTATATCCCATCCATCATATTTTTAACTACCTTGGTATGTAATTCATCATAAATCACTTGGAATGGTCCAGGTCACAAAGACCCTCTCTTTTAAGTAATAAAAATAATTTGATGGTCTTGCTCTTCTTGTTCGTGCCTTTTTTCATACTGTATGTATCTTTATGTTTGCTTGCATGTCTTTCTTTTTATGTGTATAGTCTCATGTTTCTGTGCAACAGGAAAAATAAAGCAACAGCCCAAAGACAGCAGTGTTGTCTCTAGAGTTGAATTCAACAAAATTTGATGTACCAGCATTCTTTTAGAAGTACTCTCTAAAAAGTATCTATTTTATACCATATTTCTGTAGAAGATAAGAAGATAAGATAAACACATGCCTAGAAATGAAGACATCAACAGGCAACCATGTGGTGTAGTGATTAAAGCTCTGGACAGGAGGAATGTGGTTTCAAACCTTGAGTACCTCACCCCGAATGCTCCACTATAAGCCCAGCTGTATGTCGGGGTCACTGGGTCACTGTTGACGAGCATTTGCTTCCAATTGAATTAGCTGTGGAAATAAAAACCTTGTTTATTTTGACAGTCCCCTGTTGCCTTTGCCTACTGGATAATCTATTCAGTGGGTTTATAATTACCTGTGTAAAAATTGCTTTCTATTAATAGTGTGAATACTAATCTGTCAAACACACCTGTTGTATTGTTTGCTCATATGGGGAGTCTTTATAGGTAAGCATTCAATTGAATGTGGTTCCTATCCTGAAAAGAACCATTAAATACACAAAAAAACAAAAAATATGTCTGGCTTAGAAAATCTAAAAATGTTATACAGTAATCTTAACAGTATAGCCAGAGCAGTCATACTTAATAAATAACTCTTTAAGCAATTATTACATATACTATGAAATGCTGGCCGTTACTAGACCCATTGAAGTCATGAAGGCATATAAGATTTATGATGGCTCCAACGCAAATAGGGACAGGCCTCTTATCTTCATTTTTCAACTTGTGTGCTACACTGATTGACAGCTCATCCTTCAATGTGCCAGAAAACTAGAAGCACCACCTCAGCTTGATGGAGTGTCACTGTTGTTCTTCCCTGATTAGTCCACTTTTAAGACATAACAAAAAACTGTTTCAGCCTGGCCCCAAATCCAAGTATGGAGCTTCCTGAATGAGAAGTCTCCAGATCGCTCAAAAACAATGCCTTAGCTTAAAGACAACTTCTATTGCATTACTGTTCAACACTGGAATTTTTCAAACTACACTTTTTGTGGATAATCCTTTTGTCACAACATACAGTATGCATGGGTTTCTTTACAAAGAGGATGGTCTAATTCAGTGAAATTGTGAGTTGTTTTGCTATTATGGAGGAGACTGTTATATTCTTCTTTTCTGGAATTCTTGGAATTCTGATTAATTTTATACATTATGGCACTGTTGTTATAGGACTGCTTGGCTAAAGCACATTTATTTTGAGCATGGGGGTGCATATTTTACATATTTTAAACTTAATTTGAAATCACAGACTTTTTATTCCTTTTGGACTTTTCACCCTAATTTCAATATTTACCACTTGTAGTTTCTGTTATCTATCATTAACTGGTTCTCTGTCTATTGACCTGCATTACCTTCAACGCCTATTGCCTGCAATTTGATACGCAAACCTTTATGATAAACAAGGCTTTTATCAAAAGCCTTGGTACAGTTTTGTGGCTCTTTTTATGGTCACTACATTAGCAATTTTCCAATCAATGTAAAAATCCTTTTCTGAGTGACAGTTGGAAGAGTTTTATTAACAACTTAAGATGAACATTTCTTGTTTTTTATAAGTATAACTGGCAGAGTAACATTGAGCCCTGGAGGTTTCCTTATGTTAAAAGTTACTAATACCTTCAATGCCTCTTCTGTGTTAATAGTATTAACCAGCAACATAGATCTTTGCTTTTGCTCTTTCTTCCTCCTCCTCGGAATTCCTTCTTTTGCGAACAGCTCACTGAGATATTCATACAACAGCCCTCATCGTCTAAACATTTCCCATTTTATCTCTGAGACACTTTACTTAATCTTTAAGTGTTCTTTTACTGTTGTTTTTTATCATTAATTTAATCTTCCATTGGAAATTTCTGGGCTATCCCACTGGCCTTTCTAATATCTTTTTTCTACATGTGCTAATTCATTATACATTTGTTCTTGATGAATTTTGTACTTCATTGTTTTATATTGAAATCTAAGTCTAAAGTCTAAATCTTCCTGAAATTATTTTCTATCTTCTTCAACAGTGTTTGCTAAGGAACAGGTGAAGGTTTATTCCATTCTGAAAAGAGGAGAAAGGCGTGTGAAGAAGGCTCCACAGCCAAAACGTTTCTGTTTATTTTTGTCTCTTTTCAACAGGGAACAAACCTTTACAAATTCCTTTGCAGCCTGCGCATGCTGACGCAGCTCCCCACTTGAACTACTTCAGTATTTGCTAATCTATTTATTCTAGTATAACCACCCAATTACTCCACCAATTACCTCACCTGAATTTGTACACCATATCTGTACTCCCTGTTGTCTGCCTGCTAACAAGTTCTCAATTCAAACATGCTTTAAATTTAATCCGGACTACCTGCTAGTTCAGACTTACTGTTCTTTTCCAGTATAGATCTAATAGATAATCTGGTTTAGCTCTAATTATGATTTCCACACCATTACACATAATGGAGGTCAGACTCATTGTTCTTACTTGGTACAGTAAGAGCTGTTTTAATGGCGTATGAATAACAGATCTTAATTGTAATTGGTAGAATACCATCTATCTTAACTACAATACTTCTAGTACCTGAAGCACTCCTGCTTCTTCAATGCCAGTGCTACAGTATTGGGTGCAACTGGGTGTTTCTTTTGTCTGAGGCTTGTTGTTTTTTCCTTGGAAAGTACCCTTTCATCATCTAGAAGTTTCCCATTATTTCTTGGAGACTTTTTCTTTATGCTTTACTTTTATTTAGTTGTTATAATAACGAACACAAATTTAGTTTAGTCTCCATTGCAATATTCCTTTCTAACTCCCTATTGGCTTTTATAACAATTTATTATATTCTGCACACTTTACAGAGTGAAGGAACAAAGGAGGAACTGTCAAGCAGGTTGTATTAGGATTGATATTAAACAAGTCCTGGAATTAGCTAGATCTTACCCAATATAATTAGAATATCTGCAAAAATGTGAGTATTCCTATCACACTAAAGTGAAACAGAGGAAGGGAAAATAACTGTAAGCCATTTACTATTGTGGGATATAGGAGTGTTTTTGGGGGATTTAGGTGGTTTTCCACCAAATGCCAAGTCATAATTAATTGAGTAGTTATGGAGCCAAAACAAATTATACATTATCTAAGGGGAGCACTAGAATAAATTAAATCCTGAAGTCTATACGGAGAGAACAGAATTTATTTGAGTGGCCGCCAAGATGAAGGAATGCCAGTATTAAACCAGACAGACATTGATGATAACACAACAGATAAGAAATACAATTTTAAATTAGGCAGAGCTACACCCCTTGTAGATATTTCACACTTCAAAATGGAGTCTTCCATGCATGTTCACTTTAAATTGTACAGGAAATTTGACATTCTCTCATCTCAAAACCCTAAAAGGAGGAGATAGATGAATCATGGAACTGAAAAAATTCTAGCAATGGAGAAAATTTGTTTTAATGTGAAGATGAAACAGTGAGAAATTGAGTTAATCCATTCAGGTCAGCGCATTCTGGTATCCCAGAATCCCATTCTGGGTATCCCATTCTGGTATCGCCAGCAGCCATATCACCCTGCAACTCACAACTGGCAACCCACTGAAGCTAAGCAGGTGTGAGCCTGGTCAGTACCTGGATGGGAGACCTCCTGGGAAAAACTAAGGTTGCTGCTGGAAGAGGTGTTAGTGGGGCCAGCGGGGGGCGCTCACCCTGCGCTCTATGTGGGTCCTAATGCCCCAGTATAGTGACGGGGACACTATACTGTAAACAGGCGCCGTCCTTCGGATGAGACGTAAAACCGAGGTCCTGACTCTCTGTGGTCATTAAAAATCCCAGGGCGCTTCTCGAAAAAAGAGTAGGGGTGTAACCCCGGTGTCCTGGCCAAATTTCCAATTGGCCCTTACTAATCATGGCCTCCTAATAATCCCCCTCTATGAATTGGCTACATTACTCTGCTCTCCTCCCCACTGATAGCTAATGTGTGGTGAGCGTTCTGGCGCACTATGGCTGCCGTCGCATCATCCAGGTGGATGCTGCACATTGGTGGTGGTGGAGGGGAGTCCCCATTACCTGTAAAGCGCTTTGAGTGGAGTGTCCAGAAAAGCGCTATATAAGTGTAAGCAATTATTATAATTATTATTATTATCCAAATTTTGATGTAGGGTGGAGGACTAACTCTGTTGTGCCACTAGGTGTCACTGTGAATTAGTAATGGTAAACACAGGCCGGCATAACTGATAGTTCTGCCTTAATGTGACCAGAACTCCATTCTGTCTCGTGAAGCTGTGTGAATACCATCAGAAATACACAGCTACTGGCACACCAAAATTAGTCCTCCACCCCACACACATATGTTTATGGTGGTAATGTACAGTATGATGATGAGTAAGGCTGGATATCATGTTACCTTAACTATTTGAACAGCAGTGGTACTGTACACCTGTAGTACAAAATTTTCATCCTCCCATTTTCTAACCACTTCATCCAATTCAGGGTCACAGGGGACCTGGAGCCCATGCCAAGAAGGCAGGGTGCACCCTGGACAGGGTGTCTGTTCATAGTAGGGCAGACATGGACACAAACACAAACACGCACACTCTCACACCTAGGGCCAATTTTCCCAGAGGCCAATTAACCTTTCTTAGCAACTTTCCCTCTCTCCCTCACATACTGTATGAAGAAGGCTTCATGCCCAAAACATGTTTCTTTTCTTTACCTTTCAGCTGGGAACCTTAATCTGCCCCTTTGCAGCCAGCACATGCTGATGCAGCTCCCTACTCAATCCTTATTGAGTGCCTATGTTGCTGAAGACGTGATGTATAACATTGTAATTTTTCTAAAAATATAGACTCTAGACAGCTCCTTCTCAATGACTGAAGATACTATCAATCTTCAACGGCAACATTTCTTTTGTAGGTCTAACTTTAGCTAAAAATCCATTTTACAAATTTGGGATACATTAAACAGCATTTTGTTGCATTAATTTGCAGAAAGTCTTCCAAGAGAATAAAAAATACAACTAGATTTTATGTTGCTAATGCAAAAGCTGTGACGGTATATTCAGATGATTTTTCTTGTTTCCAAAATTTGAGTTTTTGGATGTTTTTAAATGTAATGTGTGTTGTTTAATCTGTTTTGTTTTAGACATTCAGTAAAAACACATTTATGGAAAAAATGTTCTTCAGTAGATATCTATACAGTAGATGGCAAGTTGTTAGGCTAGAGTTTTTCTTAGTTTCGTTAGTTTTTGTAGAGGCAAAATGTATAATTAGACTAAGAATTCTGGTTTTATGGTTGATAACCTTTCTGTTGTCTTAACCAGACAATAACCCTAGTACAGCTTAGGCCTTTGCACAGGACTGTGAGAATGCAGTTAAAATACATTTCTGTGAGAAACTGAATGTCCTGCTTTAAAACAAACCAGGAGATTGTAATTTAGGTCAGTTTTGACTTTTCCCATGATGAAATACTAACTTCACCATTTAGACTGCGACCCTAGGTTGGAGGTCACTGTTCAATCATCCAAAAGATGGCCAGCCAATGAAACACCTGCTAGTTGAATAAGAACACTACCTGTACATCTGATGTCACATCTAATCGACAACTGTGTTTACTGGGCCCTAAACTTTGCTCACTTTCTCTGCTCTGCTCTCTGAATCAAAATCTGTCAGAAGAATCAACCATGTGACTCAAACCACCATTGGCCAAGTCAGAAAAAAATAACTTTACTTTAGTTAGAGTGAGACCACACATAACCAAAATTCAGTCCAAGACTGTCTCTGCCACAAGAAAAATCATAAAAAATAATAATTGCCTAATCAAAATTATTACAGTTGATTATTTTTGTCCACAAACCTCAATATCAGACTACATTCCTATAGGCCTGGATACCAACACTTTGCCCATTTTACCACCTTATGAGAGTAAGGTGCTTTTCATTGTTTGCTTTTTGAAGGTCTTCTTCTACAGGTGCTGTTAAGTTGTATCAAAGATGGGGAATACTGTATACTAAAATAAATCAAACATACACCAATGTATCGTAGCATCCCAACTACACAACCCTGGGATAACCACCATCATCTGACACATGTACGTCAAACCTTTCTTCATAAAGAAATAGTGAGTGCCCTTAACAATGTGCCACACTCAATGCATTTCTGCGTTTCACGTCTTTCACACTTCAAATAAATATACACCGCAGACTACTTTAATACTTGGTGCTAAGCTTTAAATGAAGCACATTGTCAGAGCACAACAGTCTCAAGTTTATAGTCAGATCTGTGGTATGGGCACAATAAAAGGTAGGAGAATAAAAAAGTACAAAATCATAGGTAGTGCAGTGTCAGAATTGATATTACAATATGAGATGCTTTTGGAACATGTCAAGATTATATCGTATATTCTTAATAAAAGAAGTGCAATATATCGGGTATGTGGTGGTCTTATCTGATGTACTGTATGAATGCCTGACTGCATTCACATTCCTACTTAAAAGCAAATGCTGCAAAGAGCAAAATTTTTGCTCTTCAAAAACAATTGTTCACCTCCCCATGCAAATCCAACCCACATTTCCTGGGGCTGATTATTTTAAACCTTTGGAAATACTGTGAAATTACAAGCTAGTGGGTGTGATAATTGTACACACAGTAGATCACTTTTTTTGCACTACTCAGGGTCTAAACAGAGCATCAGAAATAATGAATAACATTAAAGATTTTATACTAACTACAGATGAGGTAGGTAATCACAGGTGTTCAAAGGTGGTTTTCTGATGTATTACTGAAGTTAATTATAATAAAGGATAAATTCTACAGATCAAAGCATATAGATAGATACTTTATTGATCCCGTGAGGGAAACTGCAGAATAAAATGGCAGATCAGAGGGAAAGGGAGAGAAGAAGAAGGCAGAAGTAAGCCAGGGAAACAGAGAATGAGACACAGAAAGAAGAAGGAATGCTATCATCCTCCTCTTTCTCAAAGCTTGTGGTATGTATGAGAACCTTGTTCAGATCAGTCTTGCAGACTACATTCTGGAGAGTTTACTGCCTTTTTTGTAAGGTGGCAACTATTGTCCAAAGACTCAAGCTTCTAGCCAAGACAAATGATGATTCATATATTCTTGATCATGTTGGAAAAAACAGAATTGGCTTTAACAGTTTGCTTTCCATATGAAAAAAAGGAGGTCGAGATCACTGATTTTCGCAGGGGTCTTGCCTGCACCACGAAAATGTGAACAACTGGAAATGTTCATCCATAAATACAAGATGTGGTTAAGGACATGATGTATAGAAAACAAGTAATAGGTTTATTCCATGCTGAAAAGAGAAGAAAGAAAACACAATGTTTCGGCCGTGGAGGCTTCTTCAGGTGTGAGAAAGACAGGGCAGGAAGCAAAGGTAATGTAGCGGGAGAACAAAAACTGGGAGAGAGGAGGAGCGAGAGGCGGGAGCAGGGGACAGAAAGAGAGGCCAGTCAAGAGGTGTGAAGTCAGCATAGGTGTAGAGAAGTGTGAAGTGAAACAATGAATAGAGGGAATTTAGAAGAAAAGCAGTCTGTCGTTAAGAGAAGGGGGAAGGTGTGATCCTAGCTGCAGGATAATTTTGGTTTCTGTACTCTTTCTGATGTATGAGTTCGGAAAACTGTCTTTGAAAACAGAGTCGTTGAGAATTAATTCTGATGTTGATTATGCTAATTAAAAATACTAAAACATTAAAATATTCTAAATTCCAAATTAATGAGCTAAATGCAATAAATAATAACTACTGGACTAGCATGCAATTATGATGTAATTGGAACCACTGAAACCTACTAGCGACAGTAACAGACAGTAATGGTGAAGGTGGAGATGTAGCAATACAAACAAGTACCTCATTAGTGAGAGAGTTGATTGTGATACAGGAAGTGATTTAATCTGCCACATGTCATGCCTCGTGACAATCAAGACAGAAAAACAGAGAAGGAGATAAGCATGCACTGCTTAACAAGAGAACAATGTTTCGGACTTTGCCAAACATGACATCTTGCCAAGATCAATGGGAAGGTCAAACTTGATGGTTTTAGTGGGAGTTGACCCAGGATCAAGTCCTGGGACCTCTCTCGTTGCCCTTCTTACATGCTGCATGGCTCAGAGGACCTTTTCTATTTTGTAATTGAATTATGTCACTTAAGTCATTATTATAATGATTGTTATTATTAAAAAGGATATGCTAATGAATAAAGTAATAAAGTAGTCTTTACAATTTTGTTTTAGGAGCTCCTGGTGGCAAAGTGCAATCCTCCATACCACCAAAAGGACCTAGTTGTGCTGACTGTCCTCCTCTCATTTGTTTTATGCCTACCATGGCCACAGATGGGTTTTTTAAAGCAAGATTTCAAGATCCCCCATAGCGGTTTCCATCACTTGAAATGATGTAATAGACAAAGCGTGTGATAGCTGCTTCTCTCTATTTAGTTAACGACATCTGAAATCCCAGCTGGCATCAATCTTAATTTAAATGAATTCAATGACCATCAGATTGCCAGTAAAGAGAGTTCTACTAACGAGTCACCAACCATCTGATCAGTGCCAAATGTACACTGCAGTATATTGAATTGCACATCTAAATGATCCCCTATTAGTAATCTCATCAATTAGCTGCTATTAATATTTTTCATTTAGCGGTTGTTGACAATGAATTAAAATTCTTTGAGATAAAATCAATGAAACAATTCACACACCACACATGCCATGGGGCAGATGTTTTATGAATATTTTTTTTTGCTTTTGCTCTAGGTCAGCATTGTAGAATCTATAAAAAAATATTTTGAAAGTTCAAAGTTTTAAAAAGTCTCAATTTGTTGTTGTATACAGTATATACTGTACAGTACAGTTTCAGTGATTGCAGACAAACCTTCATACAATTAAGGTAAATACAAGGAGCATCCAAGGAGCATTAAATAATGTTTGGTTTTAACACATTTGGTCCCAAGGACTCCAGCCTGGTTGCATGACTGAGGTACAGTAGTAAGCACCCCTCTACAGTAAATTAAAGGATTGACTCATTGGCAGTACGAAGGGCTATAATCGTGATGAAAGCTGGGAGAGGATGCTCTACTAGTCTCCCATATTTATATCCCAGTGAACCGGTGATTGACAGGAATTTGGGAATATCTTCCTCTTGCATTTCCTTGACTGGAAATCCAAAATTCACCGGAAAGTACAATGTGATGATACTAATAAATAGATCGCTGTTTATTGGGATATGTATTCGTACATATCTTCTCGCACAAAAATCTCTCAACAGAAGTGGAATGATCAGTTTTGTCATGAAAATAATCCAGACCTCTGCACAAGTCAAAAGTAACTTACAGTACCTTAGGAAGAAGGTACAGGGAGCCTATAGTACTACTGTGAGCCAACAGAGTTATTCATTGAATACTGTATGTCGTATCTCTACTAAAGACGTTACAAAAGAACGGCCCCACTGGCCAGTGTGATAGTTCACAACATTCATTCTTGTATTTATTAACTTGCTCTTACCCTTCCCCCCTAATAAATGCGTATCGGAAACAAGCGTTCAAAATGCACTTTTTCAACTATTGCGTTGTGGAACTGTAGAACAAGCTGCCCAGCCATGTTGCTGAAACCGATACCCTGTCCTCCTTAAAGAAACAACATTAATTTGTTAGAATTTATCATAGCCCATACAAAATTGGCTAAGTAGGCCAAATGGCCTCATCTTGTTTGAAAATCTGTGACCTGTGTACCAGTCTAATGCGATTATGTATACAGATACTCCTTGAGTTAACAAAAGAGTTATGTTCCACACAATATTTTGTAAGCTGACATTTATGTTCTCAAATGGTACATTCACACCTAAAATGTATTATTATCTTTATTATTAAGAATAAAAATACCAGAAACATACAGCAGAAATTATTCCAGACAATGTAAATGTAGGAGATAATACACATTCAAGGCAATCTGGCACAAGACTGAGGCCACACACAACATTTTACATGGGGTGGGTTTAACATAAATCAGATGGATGTAAGTTGGGGAGTGCCTTTAATGTTTTCTTGTGTATCATATTCTTGCGAGGTCTTTAATCAAGGTATTGATGTTACAAAAGTCTACACTGGTAGCATGAACTTCTGAATTAAGGACCTTAGTAGACCTTAGTATAAACATTTAGACTCCCCGATTGTCTAACCATTAATTCAGTAATTTATGGCAAAGGCTTAGCCCTATCTTCTACATAAAGATGGTCATAATGGTTACCTACTTGCATGTGTGGATGGATGTTTGTTTATATCATGAATGCTGACAGAAGAACGCAGTTAAATCATGCATATGTGATATATTGTCATTTCAGAAGCAGAAATCCAACCTCGAAAGGCTGCTCATTCAAACTCTGCTGAATGCAAACAGGCAATAATGAAGATCCTTTAAAAGAGTATTCAGGGAGGCTCTCCTCACCGGCATGACAGGAAATCTATTTGACAAAACGACATACAAGAATAGCGAACAGCATTTCCAGACACAAACAGGGCCCCCATAATGTAGAAACATGCAGATGAACTGCCAGAAGCAGCAGGCACAGAAACGTTAGCTGCAAAAGAACAGATATCCACTGCTGGATGTGTGTCACGGGAGTGGGAATCAGTTACAGAGCAGCCCAGCGTACACTGACAGCAGAAAGTGTTGTGAAGCGAGACAGGGCTTTCCGCCCAGGGGCGTTCTAAGTAAGTCCTATGCACTTAAGAGAAAACTCCAGCAAACGTGAACAGAAAAGGTAACACTTTGAAATTAATTTTCATGAAGTCATAAAAAATGCATCTTGAAAAGTAACAAAAGTCAAGCATCATTGCTCTCTTTCCAGTATTGAATCTTGTAATAAAGCTTGTGGTTCATTAGCACATACACATTAGAGTTACATTAAATATTGATTTTATAAAATTATTTTATGGTGTTTTGAACTGAAAATCTATCTTTGTTGGGTTTTTTTGCCTACAGAATGTCTTGTATTTCACAGACATACCATGAAAAGTGTTCTTTATTGTAATTATGAAACAGAGCATTTTGGAAAACACTTCCCCTCCAAAATAACACACCTATTTGCAAACAAATAGGCAGAAGGCAACATTTAATTGCGTTTCTCCCTTCCTGGCACTATGGGGATCTATACTGTATTTCAACTCAATGAACCTACAGGTTCATTATTATTTGTATATTCATTGTCTTTCTAGAAACCTTATAACTTTCTACTGTACAGTATATTTGTATATTGGTTTGGCAGCTTTTGCAAAGAATACCAAAAACTTGAAAATCACGATCAAACCAAACAAATTAAAAATGGTAATTTGGTAACATTGTTCTCCTTCACAGGAAGGCTTTTCCACAGAAATAAAAGACAAAAACCTACTGTACTTCCAGAACAAGCTGAAGACCAGATTATGGTTCCTAAAGGCTCCTCAAAAGCACTTAAACATTCTAGTGATGCCTAGATAGAGTATACTGTACTGTACAGATGTAGTTTTAACAGTGACTACCTGCTGCATTACATTTTCTTCTTAAGTTCAGACTCCACACATAACATATTATATTGCCTACACAGTATCTGCTAATGGCTCTGAGTTGTCCTGGGTTACAAACTTGCATTCCACCCGGTTTTATTGTCGAACACTAGTCATTATCAGCTTGATCACGAGTATGCTGAAACATTCTCATAATGCAATGATGCAATGTTCTACTGAGAAAGTGTAATGAACTCACAGGACATTGTGTATTGCATAATAATAGGATGATTATTCAACAATGTCTGTTGCTTGGCTCAAGGTGCCTTGACTCTTTTAGCTGAGCTAACGGCACCAAGACAAGGGAGCAGGCGATGTAACTTTTGTTTTGTTTGGTTAGACAGACGGATGGACTGAGTGGAAGTGAGGTAGGAGAGGGAGTCCGCACAAAACAGCTGGCAGAGCCCTTTTGCAGATGGCCACGCAGGTGGCTAAGGGGCTGCCAGGTTTGTCTTCTTGCTGCTCAGCTCAGATCTCCGTTTTGACACGGCCTCTGCATCTGTACACTGCAGCGCTGAACATGCATCGCTCACCAGCATGACCTAACACTGCCATCTAGTGTACAGTCTGAATTTAGCGCCTGCATTTTCCATATCACATAGGATGCCTGTTTATGGAATGACAATGAAGAAAGTGCTTAAGTACCCTTTTCTAGACTTCTCACAGACTGTCCTCAGCTAGTACAGTGGCTGGACTATATATAAAAATGAATATTTTATGGTATTTTTGTAATATCATGGTTTGCCTGACTAGAGACAATCAATTCAAATGTTTTCTTTTTTAAACAACGTCATCTTCATGGATTTTTACTAAATTGAATTTTATTTAATGATTGTAGCCCTGTAATTGGAACAACACATTTCCCTTTAAATCCATAACTTATACTAATTATCCTTATAGAGTGTTTCTAGCTCTTAATTACTGAAGAGTAGTAATAACAATAGTAATAATATTTTTTTTACATCCTGTAGCTTTTCATCGCAAAGGATCTCAAAGTGCTTAAAATAGAAGAAGACACCCGCTTCATCCACCACTGAAGTGCACCACATTGACAGAAGCCATTACACACCTGCCATTGAAGGAAGGCCAGGGTGTATTTTAACAGTGTATTTAACCTTATTTGTACAAACAGTGCCAAGGAATGAACAAGTAGCCAGAACCTTGATTTAATGTCTCATTGGAAGACTGGACTGGTGAAGAGTGACAGTTCTCTCCTCCATCAAAGGTATTCTGGTACATTTTGGCCATGATGGTAAAACCATAGAGATGCTTGATTGTGAATAGGAGTGTAATGAGCTGGAGTTATATATATATATTATATATATATACTTTCAAGCCCCAGGCTTTCTAGCCATATCGACTCTAAATGTTGAGCAAAGTGTTCCTCTGTTGTGTGCAATCCAAAAAATATTATTGAAATCCAGCAAACCTAGAAAACATATTGATTTCTGTAAAAACAGACAGCTAATCAATATCTCTGTTGTCTATTATATGGGAGCTGAAATTCCAGATCAATGCTTCAAATAAGAGTCATTGACCAGCAAAAGTGTTAGAAAGCAAGTCTGTTGATTGCAATAGAAATTAATTACATATTGGAAGGGATAATTACAGTTGTAATTGACAATAGCACCAATGCCTAAGGTAAGAGATTTAGCCTGGCCATGTCTATCTAACTTTTTTGGTTCCAGTCCTCCGCAGTGCTGTTTGGATATCTCTTGTTTTCCCATTTCACTCTTTCTTTGTTAAGATTTAGTGTCACCTTTATGTCTTCAAAGTAATAAAAATGTTTATTTTTTCTTTCATGACAGTTCCTCTGTCTTCCCATTTAGTGATGCCATTTGTGAGTCATGCCACAATACTCCCTTGCTCTACACTGGAGAAGCAAAAATACCATGATGGTATGAGTGGGCCTTCCCTAAACAAGAAATTCAGGCTGTCGGCTGTGATTTTCACAAGGCTGGCCCACAGCACCAAGAGCTGAGATAACTCCTCAGACAGAGGACTGATGCAGTCGTCTGTCATAACATGACAAGCTCATGGGCAAGCAGCATACCATGAAGGTAAACGTTGTATGGCAAGCTGAGGAAACTCTGGGAGCTTCTGTGATTCATGGAAAAGAGCTGGACCTCTCCGGTTCAGTGTTTACTGTCAGAACCATCTTTTCTGCAAATGTTTAATGTACGTGTTTTTGCCACCGTTCATGAAAAAATTAAAACTCTGCAATGTAGGATGCAGATTACAGTATGTCCATAATAGTATATTGTACACTTGAAGGAAAACACTTGAAAAAACACAAACAATATTTAATTGTGATTTTAAGATGAACTGAAATTTAATTTAATTTGACTAGAATTGACTAGGAAATGTAGGATATTGCAGGTATTGTCTGCTGCTGTGATCCTGTCAGATTCAAAACCCCATGAAAACACTGTCCAAACATTGACAAGATACTTCGCTTCCTGGTCAAACTGCTACTGTACAACAACTTTATCAGCCATGCTCAAGCAAGTCTTTTCAGTGTTTTTTTGGTTTCTCACTGGAATAGTAATTATTTTTTATAAAAAGACCAACAACTTAAACCTGAAAAATATAGTGCTTTTCTTTGATGTCTTCAGGTGCATAGTATTTATTTGGCCAATCTAACTCTTGCAATCCATCCTGTAATATTATACACATTTCAAAGGAAAATTCTCAGATCAGTTGTAAGCTACTAAATATCAAAATGGTCTTGATACGCTGAATACCCCACTGTCATTTGTAAGCATTTTAATGGGAAGCCAAAGTCATTAAGACACTCACGAGGTATAACAAATCTGGCTTATAACATTTTTGCTAATGATTAAATGAAAAAAAAGAGAAAAAAATCAGTTATAAAAGCAACACTTAAGATACCTAAAACGTTTGCTATGTGGAACACAGAAAATGACTGTGTTATTGTTCAGCATTAAGCAGCTGGAGCTCACTTCATTCCAGCCAGAGCTGGGGCTGCAGTGTCTCAGTTCACATTCTTATTTATACAAATCCGTCTGCTTCTGTTTATCCACGTTTTGGCAACAGATGGTGCACTGTAGCAAAATGTGTTCAATTCAAAGAAAGGGAAAACCTGACATCCAGGGAATTGAAATAATTAAAAAATAAAATTAAACATCCAGTACTGCTGCATCCTTTTATTATGGCAAGTGTTTTGCTGCTGCAAATCAAGCATTTTGCAGTCAGGTTTAAAAAACCGAGAATTACAAGCTCTAAAGTGTAAAGATGTGCTTTTCAAGGACACCTGCATAGCTTCTAGTCCACTCTGATGAACTATACAATAACTTCCTTGAACAGAAAAATCAAAGACAATCATATTTTCAGCTTGCCTTTCTCAAGATGTTTCACACACAAAGCAGCATTTGTAGGATAAACTTCTCAAAGCTGAAAAGTACAGAACTGTCTCTTAAAAGTGCCAATAATTATTTGTGTTTTTTCTGGTCTCTCTTGTAAAAGAAAAGCACACACAACTATAAATAGATTAGATTTTCATAAACCATGGGGACACAGTTTGTCTGTCTGGTATCACACAATGAAGAGCATACACTATATACTGTATATTGGCAAATATAAATTCCAACTGCATTCAGAAATTACAGAATGTCTATGTCTAGTTAACATACATGCCTAAATACTGTATAATCTCATTTAAATATGTTCTTCTTTTTCAATGTACCGTATCAAGTATTTGATACACAAAAACTGACACATTTACATTTTCTTCAGAAGACAGTTCCATCACCAGTTCAGTTAATTCATTTCCATTTGCTAACATGCTTCTTTGCCCCACTAGAACATTTTGTCTGCAGACTCTGGCCATTAAAAGTGCACTTAATTTGCAGCCACTTGAACATGTAATTGCAGTTACAACAAACAACAAAAGAAACACCAATTACTCTTAGAGGAAATTCACAAAATCATTAATAAGACTATGATAAAATCTTTTTTTGAGCAGGTGCACTAATTTTTTAGTAAAAGCCAACAGCATTATCTCCCTGCAACTCACAAAGGCTTTGATTATGTTAGCTATCCAGTGGAGAAATTGTGGTATTTGCATCATTTCATAAGCCTGAAAAAAATTGCAAGGGTGTCCTTTCACCTGTGCAATATTTCTGTTTTACAGTGTAGTCTGTCCCAATTGTAAGGATATGCGTTAACACCAATTACCCTCTTGGGTTACGGTAGGGAGTATAGTAAGTGAAGGCTGTAACAGAATAAAGTCAGTTACTGAATAGATGCAACATTGTGTATAGTGTAGATACATTACACCAATCAGATACTGAAAAACTAAATCAGAAGTCTTCATTTTCTCTAGTTTGGAGACCTGGTATTTCTAAGAGCACTATTAAAAGTCTTTACATGAATATCACACTTTTTCAAGCCAGATTCCAGATTGCCACGTGCCTCATTGGCAAAGCACTGTAGAGTGAGAGATAGGATTTCTACAGTAATGTGCCTAAACTGTGTAACACACTGCCAGAGACTATACAAGTCTCGCCTTCTCCATTTGTCTTTAACAATCATTTAAAAAGACATTTAACAGGCTATCAATTTTCATACAGAGAACCAGATTTTTCTGTTTTAACATGATCTTACTACTCATGTAGTGTTCATTTGTTATCTCAACTATAAAACACTAAAATGTGTTGACTTGAAAGGTGGTAAATAGAATAGAATCATCCTACTGGCCTGAATGTGATGAGTTTGTCTTAAGAAAATAAGGTTTTAAAACTGCCTATTAGCCTATATTTCAAATTATGCATTGAGTCAAATCAAAGCTTTTGTGAAATCATAGAACTGCATATTTACTTTACTGAATGGGGGAACCATCAATATTCAGAAAATAAATCATCACACTTGCAGCAATTATTTTGAAAATAGTGTATCTGGAAATGGTCAGCTATATAAGGAGATATAAGATTTTTAAGAATTAGAATGCCAGTTAAAAAATAGCCTGGGATTGCATAAAAGAATGACAAAGAACAAGCCTAGCCCAGAGTCTTCCGTATGATTTTGGCCAAAAACTTTCCAGGACTGCATGATTTCTTTTTTACATTTACAAAACAAAACTAAGCAATGCCAACCTTTATTCATAATGCTAAATTAAACAGCAAAAGTGAGAAAGCTATGATTGTGAAGTCTGCTGGAAATGAAAACTCCAGTGTGGTCCATCTTGGGCAGCAAAATTAAACTCCCTCCTTATGTTATCTTAAAAAACAAGATGGTACATTCCCTTATGATAAGAAGTATTAATGTGATACAAGTACTTTGAAAAGATAAGGTCACCAATAGAGATTTGAAATTTAAGAACCATAAAAGGGTTGTCTCAATGTTTCTACATTTTTAAACACAACGTCATCATACACTATGAAGGGTAAGATTGCAGGATCACTGCTGATTTGAAGCAACATCCTTCCTTTTACAAGTCAAACATAACCTGCTCCCCTTTTGCAACAGTTGAAAGAAGTATTTTTAAGAGCTTAATCAGAATAAACTCTAAATTCCACTGTCTCAAGGAGGTTGTTTGTGATGGTAGTGTTCTCACAGTGCAGTTCTCTAGCACAGGCTTAAACATCTTGTTGCAGCACTGTACTAAAAACCTCAAAAGAGAAGTAGAATTTCTAGGTATTTTTACCTTATATCAATATCATAAACAGGAAGAATAATTAATGAGCAGTCGATCAGTTTCAGCATAGACGCAAATGACAATACTAGAGCGACCGTTGCAGCTGACCACAAGAGGGAGCAGCAGGACAACTAAATTAATCAGGTACAGTTGTATGCAAAAGTTTGGGCACCCCTGGCCGAATTACCTGGTTTGTTGATTTTCTAAGTGAAAAGAAGTTAACAACCTGCAGCGAACAAACTTAAACTTGACATATTTCTGCAAATTGACCAGTCTACAAGCAGTTCTATCGGAGATTTTTCTTGGTTTTCCAGATCTTGTCTTGACTTCAACAGTTCCCCTCAACCTCCATTTCTTGATGACATTTCAGACAGTGGAAATTCAAAGCAGGAATCGTTGAGATATTTTTTTAGCCTTCCCCTGCTTTGTAAGAGTCAATTATCTTTATTTTCTGATCCTCAGTCAGCTGCTTAGAGGAGCCCATGCTTGTTGAGTGTAAGCACAACACCCTGAGAGGTTCCAAGCGTCAGAGAATTTATTGAGCTCTGGAATTGTCATCACCTGATTTAGACTAAGGTCCAACGAGTCAATTAAGCTCTGGGACCTTACAAAAAAATAACACTAGCGGATCAACTGGAAAGGTGCCCAAACTTTTGTACATGCCACATCTAATATTTTATTTTTTTCAATCTGTTAAATTCAGCAAATAAATAGTAACTGTGCATTAAAAATTGCAGAAATACGTCAAGTTTAAGTGTGTTCGCTGCAGAGGTTGTTAACTTCTTTTCGCTTAGAAAATCAACAAAACATGCAATTGAGCCCAAACTATTGCATAAAACTGTGTTATATTTGAATAAGGTATTTTTACCTAATGCTGCTGGCTATAGGCGTCCACAACAGGTTTCTCAACCTGTTTAGCAACACAGTTGCAGGGAAAACATGACAATGGGATTGCAAATTAATTGCAAATAGCTGCAGTCGTTTTTTTTTAAAAGGGAATAATCTTGTGTGACACCACTCATTGTCACCCACTTTAACAATCAGTGTCAGGTTGTGCTGGATTACATTCAGGGACACATTGTACTGCACATACTTAATTTGATCTGGCCTACTACTGTACAATGAGAGTCAACATACTGAGGATTAAATTCAATTTTCTGCCACACTAGGAGTAAAAAAAATCTGGTAAAATACACCTCTTGATAAAAAGCATCAATGATACAGATGCTTAGTAGATGTATTAACTTACATATGGGTTAACAATACAGGTTTTAAATCCACAATGCAATGTCAGTGATATTAGCATCGTTCTACAGCTATACACATTATACTGTATGAAGGATATTTACTCACCTTTCTGGCTGATATTCTCCTACATTGTATAGATTAATATTGAAATGTAATTGGTAGGGTTTTGATATCCCATGCTATTTAGAAAATAAACAAAGACACAGAACATCAATGTCATTTTAATTTAATCAGCATCAAGTGTCAACAGACCAAAACATTTTAAATACTCTAATACAGACCAGTTTTTCTAAATTGGTTGACTAGAACAAAGACAGAATAGTGCAAGAATTAAGTCCCTTTGTTGTTACCTGGATCGATAAAGCAAAGCCTGAGATAGAACACATTTTTAAGACACAGACTGAAACCTACCTAAATTAACATACAGCAGATTTTGCACAAGCTTTATTTAGGTGTTAGCTTCATCATTTCATTATTTTTTTAAAAACTGAAAGATACATTTCAGTAAGGAACATTAATATATTAACAAAAAGCAAAAGAAATGAGCTCTGTAAAACAAAAACTACATATATTTGCAGAATGCACAAAAAGTTAATTGCAATAGTTTACCATTTGCAGCTCACACAGATGCTTTGTTACATATTTTCTTCTCAATAAAAAGTTCTCCAATTAACAAAGTGCACAAATTGTTAACAAAGGTAAATGTTCACATTAGTTAAATACTTGGTACCTGATAAATACAAAGGCAAAGGCTTTGACACTATTGATAAGAGCTTTTTATAACATTTTGGCAGAGAACAAAACTCTAGAAAAAACATGAAACCTTGTGGCCTAACCTAGTCTAGCTTATTCACATGCCCCTGCCTCATTATGTATTCCAGTAAGATTGAGTTTTAACTACATCTTAACTATGCCCTGATAAATCAACTCATTTAGCAAAAGTATCTTTAAAAAACAAATTGCATAAGTTAATATTATTAACATTTCATCACAAGTTATGGTATTTCTGTAAAATCATCTTTTTAGCATACAGTAACATCTCAAAACACTGAAGACTAGGGGTTCCCAGTACTGATTCTGCAGGTCCTGGCTTCATTTGAGCTGAGCTTAATTACTTAATTTAAGTCTTAATTGAACTAACAAGTTGCTTGATTGGAACATTTTCAAGTTTTGCAATTAAAAAAAAAGTTTGGAATTTTAAGTTACTTGCAAAATAGTATGCAATAATATGCAATAGTAAAAAGGTAACCAACATATTTAAGAGCTGGAAACAGCCAAAACGTTTGAACTAATCCTATTAAGTAAATAACGGGCTCACGTGTTTCAACAGGAAACGTGGATGGAAGAAACACCAGCAGGCGTGTGGGATCTTCAGGGCCAGAATTAGGAACCCTTGCTGGAAACTAAAACCCATTTCCACTCAGATTGAACTCAAAACATTAAGGAGACAATTTAGAGCAGCCAGCACACCTAACCTGCAGGTCTCTGAACTGCGTGGCAGTGCAAAGAGAAAATCCATATGGCCCTGGGAAGAACGTGCAGACTCCACAAAAACAGACCCCCCCGCCCCCCCACCAAGGACATAATTGAAACATGGACCTAGTAGGCAGCAGTGATATTCGTCACACCATTTTTGCTTCTGTAAAGTAATAAAATATATTTTATTTTTCCATTCTGCACAGTAATGGGCTGACAACCCATCTAGGGTGGAGTCATGCCTTGTGCGGTGAGTTTCTGGGACAGGTTTGTACAGATTTGTTCTTTCTGCTTTGCTTACCAGAAATAAGAGACATTCTGATAAATGATGGATGGATTCCCATAGTAAATAATTTTTCATAGTTTCATGAGTGCCTTGGATATTTCATTTACAATGTAGCACTCACAAACGGCACAACCCACCTAGGTACTGTAGCTTTAAGTGGCATATAAAAGTTCCAGTTATTATATTGTAAATTCCTGCAACACATCTTACATCTCTTAATTACATGTCTTAATTTCTCTTAGCTTTTTAGAAACTACTTCTAGTTTTAAAGGAACTGCTTTCATTGGCCTTGGTTTACTGCAATTTAATCACCTTGGAAAATGTAATTCTGTTCTTGCATTTACACAAAGCACGCAGACCAGATGCTTCGCAGCCATTTCAAAAGTTGAGAACCAGCTACTTTTAAAATCAATATATCACAGACCTGTTCCATAGTATGAGCTAAAAAATAAACTCCATCCATTTTCTAACTGCTTTATCCAGTAAGCTGAAAATAAAATGAGAATTGGAAATCACTGATTTTGAAACAAAAACTATAACTTTAATATTCTTATCTTTTATCGTTTAATAAACATTTTATTCAAAAAAGTGGTTTGTTTAGTTTTAAACCTCTATATTATTCTCAAGTTCTGTAAATAAGCAGAAGTCAAATTCTTCTTGTTTTTTTTTTTTTCCAAAACCCTTACTGGTGTTTTGAAAGCGCTTTGATCCATTTTAAAGGAGTGTATACCACACCCAACACACTGAGGCCCAGGTACTTCCTCAATGCTGTGAGATCTCAATCTGAACTTCAGATATAAAATATTTCCTATCTTCGCCAACTGCATAAACATGACACTTTCCACTCCGACAGCACCCACATTTTTTTTCACTAGTATATCCAATTATTCCTTTTGCCATCTGTTGCCAATACAAATGTTCAAAGACACCTGAACTGATATTAATTCTAAAAAAATATTAATATTATGGGATTATATGAGATTACTTTGTTGTAAAACATTCAATTCAATTTGGATTAATTATATTTAGTAATGAAGAGCTGGCTCAGTTTTTGGATTTTTTTTTCTTCCATTTACTACAGCTGCTGGTAAGAGGTTATATTTATTGTAGACAGTGATTAACTGCATACCTTTCATTAGCAGAGAAGAGTCCAAAGACATTTCCTGTTTCCGAGATGGTTGTAAGAACATCAGCCCCTTCACCTGCGTCTAAGATTATGCTGCATATGCATTACGCTCAATAAAGAGACTGAGGGCTAAACATAAGCGAGACACTGCTATTACAATAAAGTCTTAACTCGTCACATTTGACGCATATTATTTTATTCATCTCAGACTGAGAAAGCAACGCAGACAGGAGGGGCTAGGAAAAGACCTGAGTCTTTAAACTGAAGCCCAGGTGAAGAAAGCAATGAATACAGAGCCTGACACACTGAGCCATTACAAAGAGGACCACACTCTATTCACTAAAATGTGAACTGATCCTAAAGAATAGACATTTACTTGTTTTATTTCTGTCTTAATCTCCAATCTGTACAAACTGATGCAGAGGTATTAGGTATTATGCTATAATTCTAATATTGATGTTCATATTCTTAATTTTCTACTTAGAGTGAAATTACTATGTCCCAACACTGACGCACCACCATACACTTTTAAAGGGTGTTATCTTAAGATGGTATCCACTATAATTACTATACACTGGAAAGTGCTGTCTCAGTGCCTATTATATGACCAATAGCGACAAAACAATATACTGTATAACCTCTTTTGCAGTAATACTACAGAGTTTCAGTAACAGCAAGTGCTGAAGTGAAATGAATCAACATCTGTCCAAAGCAATTCGAATGACGCAGCGTGTGGTATGTCCTATAATACCTGAGAACTGCACAGTGGCACAAGTGAGAGCAGAATTGACACAGCTATGACTCAGTTAAAAACAAAATCCATGACTGGCAGTAAAGCCAGCTATGCGTCAAAAATTAAACCCGGCGAACATTCTGCACTTGCAATGTGCAGGGACTCAAAAGCACTGCAAGTACCTGTATATTACAGAAAGAGTTTGTCATAAAGGTAAGTCCAGTATTCTACCATGTGGTGCTCCTCTAAAAGAGTAAGGCTCGGATGGAACTGGGGACACATTTCATATTCTGCTGTCAGTGCGGATTCATGTAAATTCAAAACAGGCTGCTGTGGCGAAAAGATGAATTTATCCTACAGATAGAGCAAGTGTAAACCGCCCAAAGTTAAGGCAGTGCCAGGGAAAAATCTCACTGCATGGCTCTTCCGCAGCAAAGGCACTAATGGTTAGTATTCAATGTAACAGAGCTCCACTTTGCAGCTGCAACTAACTAATAGGCTCTGATTCCTATTCTCCTGATGTTTCAGAGATCCCTGTTACTTCATGTCAACATGATCAAATAAATCTGGTGTGAATTTACAGGGCTAAAGAAACAACCTACGTCTATTGCATTGAGAACGCTGACCTCCACCACCTGTTTTCCTCCTGGCCCACTGTAACAACAAACGTTAACAAAAACACTTCTCTTTGGTGTAGAATATATTTACATGGCATTGCCACCATGTGATAAAAACCTTCCAAACATTTTTTGCCCACACTTAAAAACATTATATATTTATATTACAAAGTTTGTGCTTGTTAAAGTAATGAAGGAAAAAATGAAGGTTTCTAAAAACATTTATGATACATTAAAGTTCTATTTGTCCCTTTTAGTATGTGCTTATATTATACCCAACTGTACTCAAAGAATGGAAACATGTCACCATTCCACTTCATCAGAGGATGAAGAAGGTTCTTCAAATATCTTACATCATTTGGTGAGAAAAGGTTTAAATGCATTCCAAACTGACACCTCTCCTTACTGTAAGAAACTGCACAAGCAAAATGGCTAAGTTTTTGCATAAGGCATTTTGTGCATTACATTTTTGCAACAACAAAGTTTAGTTTCTGAAGCTCCTTAAAGGGAAGGAAATTCAGATACCTCACTCATACACAAACAAAAAAATCTTAATGAATACAATATTTCTTAAACCTGTACTTCAAAAGAGTCTGAGGATCCCTCAGGAGTCCTATAATATTGTTCAAGGGGTCCTCACTAAAGCTTTTAATTATTTCACGCAAAATCAAGACTCCTTTTCAATAAACTAGTTTTCTGCACAAGAGAAAATACCTAGACTAATTATAAGCTTAGCTGATAAACACACTGGACTTATCTCAAAGGCACCATGTGATCAGCCTGCATGATACCTTTAATATTTAATATTGAATGACAATTATAGCACAATGTTAAAGACACAGAATATGATGACTTGATACATTAATGAGAAACAGTGAGTTCAATCTTATAAACAGTTAGGTTGCATCCGTGAAGAACGTCCCATATCAATAACAGAAAAAGATCAGAGAACAAACATTTAATCTTGAACTGGAAATAAGACTTAAACTTCTGACATTTGTATTATTTGTCTCGCTGAACAGCTTGTTAATCTTAGCTTCATACAGAGATCCTAAAATCTCTGTCTGGAAACCAAAGCTTTTAATTGTTGCATTATAGTAATCCTTCCTCACAATTGTTACCGAATCCTATGGAACCCAGACAAAGTAAGCGATCTCATCCAGGTCGACAGGGTAGTCTGTGAGGTGCATTGGCCCTTTATCAAAATACTCGCCCTTGTAGCTGCGCCACCTGCCAGCCGGGAGGTAGATGTCCCGCTCCTGCTTGCCAGGCTCCAGCACTGGCGCCACCATGAGGTCATCCCCAATGAGGAACTGGGAATCGATTTTGTAAGCGGCCTCGTCGTTGGTGGCAATCCACCAGAGGGGCCGGATGATGGGGTCACCCGTGTCAAGCACCTCCCCAGCCAGCTCCAGCACCCGGGGAGCCACCAAGGTCTCGTGGAGGGCGGTGAAGCGCTGTGCGATGCTTATAACCTCGCTATCGTACTCCCAGGGCGGCACGGAAAACTGCATGGAGGGCATGAAGGCCGAGAGCTCCAGCCACCGGATGTAGAGCTCCCGGTCGGGCAGCTTCTGGGACCCATCTGTGCGGTTGGGATAGGCATTTCCCCCAATCATATCTGGCAGGATAAACTGGTATCCCAGGATGCTGATGGTGAGCACGGTGGGAATGAGGGACTTGAGGCCCAGCTCGTATCCCCATACTGAATCCCGGTCAATGATGCGGAAGAAGCAGGAGATGTTCTGAGACTGGTAGCCCACGCGCAGCTCGGCCCGCTCGTTGAAAGGGATAGCCATCTCCGTGTAGCGACGTGTGAAGGTGCTGGGGTCGGGCAGGGGGACCAGGGTGCTGAACTGGTGGGGCAGGTAACTAGTCTCCCCAGCGTCAAACTTGAACGAGGCGACTCCGTATTTTGCCTTAAGGGCCCGAAGTTGGGAAGCATACCATTCCCGGGCCTCAGGGTTGGTGAAGTCCAGGATGGAGCCGATGCCATTCCACCAGCGCACCATGGCAGGGAGCTGCCCCGTTGGTTCCCGAACAAACAGCCCCCTTTCGATGCCGACACCAAAGTTCGAGGAGTTGTAATTGATGAAAGGGTGGGTCCACAGAGAGACCAAGAAGCCATCCTCCTTCAGCTTCTGGAACATGGCCGTCGCATTTGGGAACTTCACAGGGTCAAACTCGAACTCCCCGTATCGGCTGGTATACATATCATCAAGCTCCAGATGGCTGCAGTTGAACTTATACTTCTTGATATCTGCAGCGTACTTCAAAAGCTTCTCCTGGTTTATATCTGTCTTGTGTAGAGCCCAGGTGGACCAGATTGGGTACATGAATGTGTCTTTAGAGGGAACCTTGTTGGGCTTGTTGAAGTAGCGTCTCACCATGTACTTGTGAATGGATGTGACATCAGACCCCACACAGACTCGGTAGCTCAGCTCTGGGAAGGGCTGCTGGCCGAGAGCGGGCTTATAAGGCGTGTCCCGATAACGGGCTTGGAAGTACAAAGTCTTCTCTGTGTCATTCCAGCCAAGGTGGAAAGGAACCGAATCGTTGATCTTGATGGCAGTAGCACTGGAGGACAGCCAGTACCTTTCAAGGATCCCCCCAAAATAGCCTCGATTGGAGTAGACATCACTGGTCACAAAGGGTTTGGGAGCCTGGTGTCCCAAGATAGAGATGGGCCAGTGCTGGGTGCTACTTTCTGCACCTCCATACCAGTGTGACCCATTGTAGGACATGGCATGCTCCACCACACGGTCAAACACAAACTCCTCCCAGCGGACCCGGTAGCACATCACCGTATCCTTGGGCTTCACTGTCTGGATGAAAAAGTTCAATTTTCCAGTATCTGACTGTGTGCAGCTCAGAATTTCCCCTTCCTTTGAGCACGAGTCCAGGTTCAGGGATCCCGACCTGAGGGAACAGATAACATGAGGAAGGTTCCAAACACTAAAGGTCCATTCAGCCCATCCAGCCCTATTAGTTGGTAGCCTATTAGGCCAAAGATGTCATGCAGTCATTCCTTGAAAGAAACCAGGGTATCAGAATTAACACCATAGCTGGGCAGTTTGCTCAATACTAAGACAGTTACTACATTTTGCACAAAAACAACCTTAAGAAATGTGTGCGTTTCATTCAGTTTCTCACTCTTGTGGTTGTTAACAGTTGAAAGATCCAGAAAATCTCATTACGATGCTATGTTTTCAAACAAAACAGGGGTAAGAAATTGAATTTTCATATTTTCAAGAACATCTGTCAAATTTAATTCACTCCAAATTAAATGAAGGCCTATTGCACCTCACAGGCTAACTGGAGGATTGTTTTATGTTTTCAGATTAATGAATTTTTATGCTGTACATGACATGATGTTTATTACTGGAGTCATGAAAGGGTTGCACATTTACTAAGCATGGTTATAACCTGAACCATTTTTACTGGTCAGAATAAATATGTCAGGTACTGTGCCTTAAAAATTAATCGAGTTTCTGTAAAGAACATTTTTTAAAAATTATTTAAGGTTCTAGTTATAAAGAAAAGCCAAACAAATTCAGTCAAACTTCATTATAACAAACTTTGCAAAATGTGCAGTTCTGCCAGAAAGGTTGCTACAGTATACAAGAGTGTTCTTGAAAAAGAGTACAAGCAATATTGCTTTACAGATAGGAGCATGCAAAATCTAAACCTCCACCGTGATTCTTATCCATCACAATTGCATGCTGCATGCAATATTAAATTCACAGGTGGAAAACAATTGCACAGTGCTGACTGCTTTAGAACACGCAAACACGTCTTAAGTCTGTGAACAATACACAACAGATTGTATGCATCTATCTAGCTTTGTATCTGATTACAAATAGTGGGTTCTATACCCAAAATGCGTCACACGAGATCAGGATTCAACTGCAAAAAAACATTTTGGGTATAGAGCCCAGAGCCTTCAGCAGTCCAAACATCCTGCAACATAAGTGGGTTCTCCAAGGGGAGGTTGGGCTCTCCAGGTGGTGAGGGTTCCAGCCTGGGTCATCAGTAGCCATCTGTGACCAGGACTCCCCAGGCAGCAGAATGTACAGTAAATGGCTGAGCACTGCCGAGTGAATGGTCTGGGTTAGTCATCCAGGGCTCTCTCAGCTCACAGCAATCCCTACAACTATCCAGGTTCTTGTAACCTTTGAGTGCTGTTGATAGGAGCCAGTCCTTTCCTCCTCTCCTGCAATCGTACTGAACCTCCTGCACAAGTCTGCTTACACTTCCTTATTCTCCCCCATGCATGGATGCAGAATTTGTAGCTCCCAAGTCAAAACATGACAAACACACTTGGCGATTTGGTGTTTATCCACACCACTTGGTGTAGGTACTGTATATAAAATAATAATTGGAAAACAAATCCTGCAGGGTGAGAATGACGGCTTAAGAGCCCTCCTATTTGCTGACTGAACAGTTAGTGTCCACTTCCCCACTCCTCTCTGCCACTATGATAACGTCTATAGGGTACAATGCACATCTCTTGGTAGGAAAATTGTTATAAGCAGGGTTGCTAACAGATGGTGACCACTTTTTGGTGGTCAAAATCGACAGAGTAGAATGCATCTCTGTTACAAACAGGCTATTGTTACAAGCATTGGTTCATTATCCAATTCACCTATAATTCATAATAAGTTCCTTTTTCACTTATCAGAGCAGGAGGTAGGGGGTGAATTCACTGCAACCTAAAATTCATCCCATTATTTATTATTTCCATACCAGGTTTGAACAAAAAATGACATGTTAAGAAAGAAAACGGAGAACAGAAAAGCACATGCCAGAAGACAGTATTGAGACACTGCCTCCACTGTCTGGCTGAAAAAGAGAAAGAAAGGAAGGAAAAAAAAGAGATGCTAGAGGATGGAAAGGTGTCCAGCCAACACACCTGAAAGCCATGCGGAAGACAATGACTCCAGCGTGGTTGCGGATGAGGAACCCGTCGCGATTCAGGTCCAACAGCTCGGTCTTCAGCAGATCGGCCTTGCGCAGCGAGGCAGTGTAATAGCACCAGGCAACCACCGCTGCCACCACCAGCGCCACGCCCAGCACGCTTGCTCCCACAAGGGGGCGCCCATCTTTGACCTGCTTCTGCTTGGCTGGGGTGTGACTGCTTGGGCTAGTGCCCCCCCGCACCATCTGGTACATGGCTACGATCCTCAACTAGTCCAGCAGCAGAACACTATGGTTTAGATGGTGCAAGACAGTTTTTAAACACACGGCAGCAGCAGGTTTTTCGTCTCAGCTCTTCTTGGGAGTCTTCATAGGGTTGGAAGACCCGATCGGCACCTGCCGGAACAGTCCATCTTCAATGAACCTGAAAGAAAAAAAAAGTCATCAGAAGTCACAGATGTAATGCTGCTCACGGATAAAAAAAAATATATTCAACTGTTCAAATTTCATTTACACCTAAAGCAGAACTAACGACATTAATAGCATTGTTACCCCTGCACAAATACTGTGCATACAGCAGAGTAGGTCTGCTTTAAATTATAAAGTAATGTATAAGGACATGAACAGAAGACTAGACTAGGACAGCAAGACAGATAGATCATGAGAGAGAGTAACAACAGAAGTCAATAACCACATTAGCAGTTGCAATACATCATTGCACCACTGACTGGTCAGGAACTCTGTAAATCATTAGGCAATATTCCCCAATATTATCCCAGGAAATCTATTCACGTGTGACTTTTAAACCCCTAACAATAAAGGCTTGTTACATCTTTGATGCATTTGTTGAATTTTCCGAGCTTATGTACAATGAGTCACATTTGTATAACTGTGAGTGAGATTTATTATACTTACTGTAATGGGTTACAGGACAGTATAATGATATCAGCACTGTGCAAATATTTATAAAGTTTTTTATAGCTTTTTGATGGTAGGGACCCTAAGAATTAAATGCAGAAATTATCCACGTACTATGACACTTTCCCCAGGGGATTTACAAAAACATGATCTTGTTTAAACTAGTATTCTATGTTTATGAAGCTTAACAACTTAGACTACCAACTCTAGATGACAAAATTGCATCTTCCACTCAGCTGAACTGGTTCAGTCTGACCCAGTCTGGTTCAGGGAAACAGCGGTGCTCTGCCATTCACCTGAATGCATCTTGTGTTGCCATTTTCAATAATTCAGCGATGCTGTCTCAGGCAAGTAAAGAGATGAATAAATTAATACATATGAGAAATCACTTCACCAAAGACAACTAAATTGTGTGAAATCATTAATAAAATTGACATTCAAACTGTACATTTATTGTGAAGGGAGCAAGCAATGAAACTGCAGGGAGTCCATTCCAGAAATGTACTGGCCCTTATTACTCAATCACACATGACTTGCAAGCCAGGGCTCAAATTATCAGAAGTGACTCCTTGAGGACCACAACAAGCTTAGATTTCCTAAAAACATAACTGACTTTATATTCTTAAAACAGATATATTCACACCCCTGCTTCTTTACAATATAATAAGGCTGCTTCATCTCACTAGAAGCTGGTTGCCTCATTCTGAATCTCAAAATATGGCGCTGCACATACCTGGTATTTTTGTCTCTTTTGTGATGTATTTTTTTATACATTACTATGTGCATTTTACTTTCATTGTGGTTTGTAATTAACTCATCAATGCTGATTCTTTCTAAGCCCAAAATATAAAAATAGCATTGCAGTTTCACTTTAAGCAAGAGAGAAGTTTATTGGGGATTTGCTAAAAGACTTGCAGTGATATATACTGTACAAGAAAAGCCCTTTAACTGCTTTTCAAGCATATTCAATATCACAGGACACAAAACAGGAAATACTGTGAATGAAACTTCAGTGAGTTGATCCTTTATTGTGAAAAATGTTCAGACACTTGCGATTTCTTAATTGCTCATTAAAAGACAATGACATCACATTCAACTGCAGGTGTGAGAAATGGTTATTAATGATAAAATCACCTGAATTTAAAGAGGTACAGTGAAACAGCAGTCCTAGATAATCTTACTATAAAGACATAATGTAGTCTATGGGCATTAAGAATAAAACATCTACAGTATATTATTTGTCAGAATTTTGGATTTTATCTGCTTGATTAAATCCACTGCAATCCATAAATTTCAATGAAACTCTAAAAATGAAAAATTTCAACATTCAGTCTTCTTCATACAGATCTTTACAGAATTATTATTATAATCTAGAACTGATTTGGTTATGCTTTTAGATATTCTAGGGATTGCTACGAAACAGCCCCATGGATACAAATGTGCTACTGTATATGGACACAACACTGTCAATAGCTCGGTTAGTACCGGCGCAGGAACTTTTTTGTTCCTAACTGACCACAATGTAAAACACCTGAAGAAGGTTCCATGGCCGAAACGTTGTGTTTTCTTTCTTCTCTTTTCAGCATGGAATAAACCTTTTACTTGTTCCTTCACAATATAATAAGATGAGCAGTGGTACTGTATAAAATGAACCTGAAATAAAAAATCTCATCTGTTTCTGTATCACGTCCTTGATAGGCACAGCTAAAAAACTTAGTCAGCAATCCTCAAAAACTGCTTTTACATCTCCCTGTTTAGACAAGTGCCATCTGATAGGCTTGAAACACCTCTGCATATCCTGAGTCTGTGAATTACAAATGCAAGGGGCACTGGTGCACATTGTATGGACAGCAATTCAGAACAGTGTTGTCTAAAACACAATGAGCATGTTTTGCTCCTTATAATTTAACAAATGCAGACAAAATGTAATTGTGCACACTTAATTAAAACATGGACTAACCTCTCTGAGCTGTTGCTACTTTTCCCAATACAAACAACCTTTATACAAAAAGATGCACTTTTAGCAATTTTAAATTACAGTACATAAGTCACTTTATTAAGACAAATTAAGAAGACGGGGGAGACAAACACTCAGTGTAGAAATGAAAGGTTTCTTTGGCACACTGCAACAGACATCCAGCAAAGTGAAAAAGACATTTTCAAATCCAGTTAAAGCCATTGCATAAAAACATGTGAAATTTCATTTACAAAGCTCAATTCAACCGTAAAGTGGTTGAAGGTTGTAAAGCCTTGAACTGCACAATTATAAAAAGTAATTTCCTTGTCAAATATGTCTATTTTTGCAGTTGTAAAATAGGCAATGTTAAGATAATTGTAGATAATAGATAATTGTTGATATGTCAGAGGAGATCATCCTTTCTTTTCATTGTATCGTATAGAGGTACCGTACATACTGTAGATTCTGAAGTGTAAAAATTAATTATGGATTACTCAACCCACCTCTTCACAAGAAAAAGCCATCAATTTTTTTTTGCACTTTAAGGACGTTAAGGAAATTGAAGTCATGGCTGTATGTCAGCAGTAAAATGTTTGCAATAACCCCCATTCTTAGGTTATTAACGTGTTACTCTCAAAAGTCTTATCTTGTGACCAGACAGCAGGGGCCTGGTCACAGGTTGTGCACAGCCCATTATGTAGAATACAAGACATAAGAGATATAAGAGCAGTGTCTCAAGGCATGAACCTTCTTCATTTTCTCCTAATCAGCTCTAAATGTTCCCACATATTCATAGCCAATGTTCCCTTTTTGCTAGATGGTAAACAATTAATCAGTAACCGGTTTTTCACAGCTACTGTATATTGAGACATTTGTTCCAAAACATGGACAAACAACATACAGTACATCAAAAATTGTTTGCCTGTACTTAGTAACGTTCAACCCCATTAGCAAATTAGCATTGCCGATTTCAGCAAACCAACGTACCCCTTCTCTAATAAATGCAGCACTGCATTTGTCAAACTTTGCTTTTGCTCCTCTGGTGGTTACAGGGCCTCCCTTATTTTGAGATTTCGGTCTCATACCTCTGCCCATACTCAGAAGCTCCTTAATTACAGTATAATATATGAGGTCAGCTATGGCCGAAGATACATATTACAAACTGATGAGCTGCTGCCAAGCATGACATAAGAGGTTACCCTAGTATCCATTACAAAAATACATAAAACACTCAACTTCATATTTTTATACCTCAGATTTTAAATGTTAGAAAAACAAATGTGTGCCTTAGTAAGACTTACGGTTGTTTACATAGATGAAGGAGATAATATATAAAGGTACAGAGAGGGGGTTTTGACATGGAGGTATTCAGTTGAAATACCACAGCTGGTAGCATCGCAGCACTGGCTCCTCAGCCACGCACAGACACCGAATACCCGACTCTGTGGCTCCTGCAGTATGGTTTCCTTTTGTAGTTTGGCCTTTACCTTGGAAAACATCACTACATCACTCTGCCCATTACGATGTCTCACCCTGCTGGCAGGCATATAGCAGGCACACAGTTTCAAGAAGTAAGGACTGACAACAGAAGGACACTAGAAAACAGATAGAATGACATGTCTTTTTTGGGGGGGTGGGTGGGGTAGCTTGGACATGACAAGAACTCTTTCTTTATTCAACATCAGCTGGTGGAATGTGCTTTCGGTCCAGCAGTAGAATAGTGAAGCACACATACAACATATACAATATTTTTTAAATGAATACATTACATTTGGCAAACAGAATTGTAAAAGAGATGCTCTCGAGAGGCTAAAAAGCTGAAGGATATAAAGGTTATACTGGTTACTTTAAGGTGGATCATCTTCAGCACTGAACTTGAATTTTGTAGTCTTGAGTTTTTCCAAATTTTCCTTTACACTAAGCTTAACATGTTAATGTCTTCATTACTTGATTTTTTTTTTTTACCACTGACTGAACATCACATAGCAATTGTAACCTTAACCAGTATATTGAGTATTGGTTAGCTTATTCTACTACAAACATCCTAAACGTCGGATGACTTTTTGTGTTTTTATTCACATATTTTTTAAGGCAATGGAATTATAAGACTCCCAAGGACAAAAGCAAAATCTGAAGATCACAATCACTTCTAATGTCCAACCAATGCGAGACACCTCGCTATCAGGCTGTGTTGTTGCTCAACACGCTTACAGTAGCTGTGGGAAGAGAAGAAACTCTCAGCACCTTTTCTCAGAAAAGCTGTGTACTGTATATACTGTTCCGGATCGAGCGAGTTTAATATCTCTTTTCGGCGCCTGCTCACGTCAAGTTAGAACTGAACTGTAGCTATCCATGCTTCACACTCGTATGAGAAATGGCCGTACATCCCTTTAGTTGACTTCAAATTTCAAACGGTTTCAGCAACAGTAGCCTGAAAATGTCATTTCTCTAGAACTAGCTAGCTACAAAATCTCACTCGTTTGAAGTGTTTTACCGTATGTGCAAGAACACACATCTGCAAAGACTTCTATATTTCGAAAGAAGAATTGAAATCGAAACCATACACAATGTAAAGTACAGTACATGTACAAGAATATAGACACAAATCGGCTTTTCCAAAACTCCTTAGATCAAACCGTGTCCTGAGTTTAAGTGAAATTCTTAAACCCCAAACCTTCACGTTAGTTTTCATTACTTCATGCTTTAGGTTCGGTATACCAGAACCCTGTTTTGCTATATTACAACTGTATCACTCCCATAATGCTGGAGCAATACTGTGCAACGAAAAGCATGAATTGTGACCAGGTTCTTATAATGGCAACTCAGCAATTTGCAACTTGCAAAACAAACTTGAACAAACCACCACCCCTATCAAAGGTCCGCACTTTCAGGACGCTAAAAACACAACGGATATTTAAGCGCAAGGGTCTCGAGAAGAAGAAAAAAACATACAGCATTTAAACAGCGCCGGTTTTATCGTTTTGTTCTTAACAAAATGCAACACTTACCCTTTGAACACAGCAATTGACACAGACTTTCAAATTCCAACTCCTCCGGCAAACAAAACGTGATGCACGTGGCCTTCGAGGTCTGTGATGATTGCATGCCTCACCTGTCAATCAGGAGGCGCACGGCCACCAGACGCATTCTGGGATCTGAGGTTCTTTCCTCGCATCTTGTCGAACGGGTAGTCGCACTTCCCTTATTGTTAAGTTTTAGATATGCCGAACGTTATTGTAGTCATATACTGTAAAGATTCAGGCAAAAAGTCAAAACTGAGAAGATGATTTTTAAATATAGCCAAGTGTAGAGTTGCTACAATGCAGAAGCCACCTACAGTACGAACACATTGGTCAGATGACCTCCTGTAATTTGTATCTTTCCTTACGTTCGCATGTTGTTAATCTATACACGAACACGGACCTTTGGGTTTTTGAAACCAGACTTTCTGGTCCATTTAACTCTTTAACTTTTTCCGAAGTGCTACCTCCCCTCCACTAATGAGTCTGAAAGAGTCAAAACATTCAGCGCAGGATTATAAAGGGGAGAGATGAAAATAAATTCTTTTTTGGTGAGGAAGAGAAGACCATTTAAGTCGTTCAAAAAGCGTTATCAGTACCCAAACCTCACTGCAGACCTGTCATTTCAGGGCTCGTTAGGGATCAGTGGTATTCATTGTATCATTCTTCACCTTCTGGCACTGCAAGGTCTTACTTACATCAGCCTGCAAGAAAACCGCTGGTGTTGAACTGCATTTTAAGTTGTCTCTGTTACTGTATGTGTGAGTGTGGTGTCTGAGAAGACACACACAACCCCATCATTTCAGAAAAATACAAACGCTTGATTACATACAATTATTTCTTTGCTGAACAATCTCATAATAATGTTTTGCGCAGTGCTTACGCTGCAGAGATAAAGCGTTTCACCACAGAAAGTAGCTTCAATTTTCCAGTCATCGCGGTTTGTACGCTCCAGAAAGAGGCGAGCTGGTTTCTGTTTTGTTGCGTTTCATTATTTTAAACACACTGCTGATTGACATATCCTTTAATTCACGGCGAAACGTATTGTTTTTCTCTTCACAAAGTTCATATTGCAAAACAGGCATAGTTTTAAAGGATATTCACTTCCAGCTGCAAAGGGTGATATGCAAACTGCAAGGTTGAAAAAAGCACAATGTACAGTACTTCAGGTCTGTGAAGTACAGTAGAACATGGAAAAAATCCTGAAATGTTATAGCTAGATCGATTCAGTTTTAAAGTTTCTTTTTTAAAAAAAGGATATGCCTCATTGCAATATGTCAATAAATAATTTATAAATTTAATAAATGTGTCACACAAACTGAAAAGAGTTCTGAGGGAGGGGATAAATACAGTACCTGCTTAAAGTATTTTTGCTAGTGAACAACAAACCTCTAGAACAGTCCCAACAGTTCCAAAGGGATCCTCAAACCAATGAATAACTGGGTTGTGATTGTCTCAGAGATTTATGAGATGGAAAATGTAACCAATTGTATCAGTTGTGATTCCAGAATGAGGTCTTTGAAAAAACAGTGGGAGAGGCGGATTATCTTTACTGTCCAATCATAATATTTCATTTGTGTTTTCAAATGTCACATTATTTTTCCTCTTCCACCCTTTCATCCTTGCATTATATTCAATTCAATTATTTTTTTTTATGTAGCGCCTTTCGCAACAAAGCCCCAAGGCACTTAACAAAGCTGTGTGACAATACCTGACATTACAATACAGAAAGAGAAAAAGAAAAAGCCACTATGCCTACAGTACCTGCCTGTCAAACTGCAAAAGTATGTTAATTCATAGACTTTATACTTATTCATATTTAAAATCTTGATGTTTTGTCATGAGTGAAAACTTTATTTTTGATCAATTTTGTATGTTAAAACTAATAAAATGAAATTTTAAGAAAGTAAGAAAAGTAAGAAAAGGGTTCTAAGTGCAGAGAAGTCCGAACGGCTGGGGATCTGGGTTTCTGAAGCTTGACTTGGAGTTCTAAGAACAGGGATGGGATCTATGTTGTAGGAATTTATTGGACAAACAGAATGAAACTTGATAAGTGACTAAGTGGTTAGCACTACATTTCTGATTTTACTTTAAATATCTTTTTATGCCTTTTTTTAAATTAAAGAAAAAGCCCCCAGACTTAAGATTAGATAACTTAAGATCAGTCTTATCTATCTATATAAATACAGTATAAGTGGGACAAGATGTCTAGTAGTGACATGCTAACTGGTGTCCAGTGTCGAGTAGTGACGTGCTACACTAATTCCAATGGAACCAGTACCAAAACATATGGTTTTATATGAATATGATAAGCATTTATATCGATCAGCCAATGATACGCTGAGGCATGTGGCCATGCAGTTTCACTTTATTTATTTTCTCCTTCAATGGTTATATAATGGATTTACTCTTCACAACAGAATGGGAAAGGTTGGGAAAGGAATGCCCAGATTCCCTTGGCATTCAGTTCAAGAAAGGTTTTCAGACTCAGAAACAAACTCAGGATGAATGACGTAGTGTCCAGGCTGGGACTGCTTGACAACTCGAAAGCAGCTGTAATCACATCTGGAAAACAGAAGAACTATATGTCACCTTTCCACAGAGTGCTGCCTCTGGTTCTAGTACTCAAGATTTGTGAATTAGAGCGATTCAACAGGCTATTTCTGACACAGTGATATGTGATGATTCTGTGAGCTCACAACATTTTACCTTACTGTTTCACATTTAAAAAGCATGTCTTGTAGTTCACATTCCTTATGCTGTAGTTTAAGAAAACATTCCGTTGTTCCTACTGGTCTCATATGTCCACATAAGCATTTGTCATTTACTGTATAAAAGAAATATCAAACATGGAGTCACTTCTGAAGGTACTAAACATAGCAAAGCCTCTATTTTCTTTGTAAGTCTGAATGGATGAAATGTAAATGGTTTTTGATAATGCAGCAGGTTTGAATTCACTCTGTTTGGGAATGTTAACCTAGAAGAGATATGGAAAACACACAAGGCTATAGTGTGGAGCAGGCTTCAAGACTATTGAAAGGTAGAGTCGCTGAAGAGATTGCATCTGATGGATTGAGGAAGGGGGTATGCCCCCCATTCATCGCATGGTTTCTTTTAACCAAACGAAATACTAAATATCAGTCATCGTTGTTGAAGAACGTACCCAGTTTAATTTAAGATACAGTTACCTGAAGTCTTGGGCTGTCTCTCGAAGAAATTTGTTGGGATAGACGTGTGTTTGTGGTAGCCTGTTAGAAGAGCTGTTGTGTGTGTTTTCACAATAATTGTGTGTTATTTTCATGGGCTCAGCAACAGGTATTTTTCTGAAAAAGACAATGCATGTATTATTATTATTATTATTATTATTATTATTATTATTATTATTATTATTATTATTATAGGGATCACAACAATTCCATTAGCCACAGTTGTCTATAATACATACAAGTACATACATCTTCATTTTTGCATCCCACCTCCACCCCATCTCCAGCTCTGCAGCTGCCCCTTGGTCACTCCTCACTCTGCAGGGAGCTCCCAGCTTCCTTGTCCACTGGCTAGCAGGTTAGCCCCGGAGCCAGCCAAGGATTTAAAGCAAAAGACTCCATAAATCTTTCAATGCACTTAATTCTTGGGTGTTGGTATTCCTTCTAGTTATTATTATTACTACTACTGGGATAAAGAGCTCATTAAAGGGAAATTAAAAGAACAAAAAATAAAGTAAAAACATTCACCCAAGGCCAATTGTAAGAGTACTTACCCAAACATGCAAAGGTATAAAAACCAGCAAAACAAAGGACAGAATTTTACAAGGAAAAGAAATGCTTAAGACAAATGTATTCTAGCCAAACTCAAAGAAATTAAGGAATTAGATTTTAAACGAAAGCAGAGTCTTCAAGAATGGAGGCTGAACTCAGTAATTGCATATCAATTTTATAAAATGATATGAAATGAAAGCTGTGGAAAAAAATAGTTAAGCTAAAATACCACCCATGATAATCACTTTCTAATCTAATCACTTTCATCATCCGTATGAATGTAGGAAAGAGATATCATATCCCATCAACTTGTTAATATCCTTGTACATGTAACACTGATAGTAGATATCAGTGTATGAAATGATTAGGGTACTGAAAAAAGTTTAATGATAACATAATAAAAAATTGATTGTTTAATTTAAAGTCATGAGTGCAAACTGTAACATAAGTAATAAATATATCACAGAAGGTTAAGAGAGACATAGAAAATAATATTTCCAGGGAGGAGAAACAAAAATTGAGCCCCTTGAAAAAAAAAACTGTTCTCTCTCTTCCCATCTATGATCAATGCATGATGGTCTTTCTCTGAGAGAGAGCTGAAGTCACATGCAGCTGAAAACGCTGCTGGAAGACGCACCTCTCCAAGTTGTGCAGGCTGGCTTTGGGCTGCTTCTTCTTGACCAGGGTTTGCAGCTCTTGCAATTTGCAAAGCCAGACATTAGAAGAGTTTCCACACCCTCTTTCAGAGCTTAAAAGTGGCTTTTGTGGAAAGAGTTCTTTCACACATCCAGGGGTATGGGACTTCATGATGCTAGCAGACTTGCTCTCTAGTGCAAGAAAAAGAAACTGTACTTAAATTTTGCATTATCTTCTCAGCTGCTTTATTTACTGTTAGCATATGCAGTACATCAGAGCTAGATAATCCTGATCCTGCAGCCACAGTCAAGAGTCACAGGAGTCACACCCTTAATCCATTTCCAAACACTTGGAACAACTTCATTTTGACAACTTAAGCAGGTAATTTGTTTAAATTTATAGGGTGTTTGGAGACAAATATGACAACACCCTATAAATCTCTAGGATCACAACTGCTCATTCCAGACTTAATTTAACTCATTAAATTAATTACTGTAAACCCTAAAACATCTGTTCCAATTATTTGCAAATTGATGATTCAAGGGTAATTTATAGGATCTGCTGGATTGGGATCACTCCTGAAATGTATGAACATTCAAAAAAAAAAAGGATCTCATTTAGAAATAAAGCAGATCACAGCAGAGCAGAAGTACATTTCATATTCAAAAGATACAGCAAGACCATTTCAGGAACTGTTACGCTGATGTCAAGTTAATACAAAGCTGTAAGATGTTGATAATCCCTACACTTTTTACATTTCTGTATTCTAACCCTCTTCAACAGTATTTATGAAGACAGTCTAGTTTCGTACTGCTGGAGCACATTGTCACATACTGCAGCTGCTGAAAGTATTTTGTTATATTATAGTTAATAAATCTATACCAGCTCTGTCCAGACCAGAGTCATACAACACCATACTGAAAATAGCTCAGTAAAAGCAAACAACACAACTACAGTTTTTCATCAATTCTAGTTCTTATTAGAGAAGCATTCCCTGTTTATGTCTTTCTTGTAGCATTACTTTCATATCGCTAAGTACTATGAAATCTGAACAATGACATCATCATTATTTGGAGTTCCAGGCATAGTAACAGCAGGGTATTAGGAACTGTAATAGCAGATGCAGTAGTAACAATTGTAGGATAGTATTTGCAATGGGGATGTTAGCAGTAATAGCAGAAGTAGTAAGGGTAATAGCAGTTATAGCAGAAACAGCAGTACCTTTCTGTGTGAGAGAGTTGTATTTTACAGGGGGCAAGAGGCTGGTATTGTGGTTTATAGGGAGCAGGCTGAGGTCAGTAGGGCGTACAACCTGCAGATAGTTCTGAACCAGCTGTCTGACTCTGTTCAGAGCGATGGTTTGGCTACTCTGCAATCTCCTAGGCAACAGAAAGTCCTGTAGAAATATAGAAAATATTAGAAGTATAAACATTAAAAATCACATCAATTTATTCTACTGCTGTTTTTCAAGTAGTTTTAAATCCTTACTTTAAGCACCTTTTTATTTTTGCAAGGTTTATGTTACTTCAACATATTGTCACATTCAGAAGCTGGGTTTTAAACTTTTCTCAATCTGTGTCTGCTGGGAGCCATATTAGGATCTGCATTACATTCAAATTAAACATTCTGTTATATTTAAAAACAGAGGGGACATAGAAAGGGGTAAGTAATTATGTGTTTGAAAGTGATGTTTGCATTACAATAACACTCTGCTTCAGTATATACGGTTTTTAGGGTCTGCAATAACCTAAAATATTTCTTCTTGAACAGTAAACTACAAATGTCGGATAATTTAACTTCAGACAAAAGTGGTTCTATTGCAGCATAGTTTCCCAAAGAAACTGGAAGTCTATACCATTAACAAGTAAGGCTAATACAGGAAAACTGAATTATAAATCGTTCCATCTTCAATAATCACATTATCTTTAGGTATCTGAGGTGAACATTTTCAAAAATAGAAAAAAAAATGCTAGCTTGCACAAGTTAATATCTGTACTAGAGATTCTTTTTGATTCTTCATCTTCAAGAGTGGGAGAACCTATGATGTTTCTAAGTACCATAAGCTATTGTACAACCCTTTTCATTCAGTTGCCTGATATCAAGATAAATCACTCAGCTGTAGTATCAGTGCAAGTCTATTGAGAAGTACATTAATAGTGGACAGTGCCAACTGCTCATTTTCCTTGATGAGCTCCACTATGACTGGATACAGCATTGACAAACCATAGAGGAGAGAGTTGTGAGGTAAAAACATCATAAAAACATCCTGAGAGCATATTTCTCAAGCTTTCCTATTTAAGATCACAATATTAACACAAAATATACAGGTAGGTGCATATAACTAGAAATGATCATTTTTAACTTTATGAAGACCTTGATGGTGAATGTACTTCAGTGTAGGGCCAATTAATAGGACTGACATGCAGTCATGCACAGCAGTTAAAGTTCTTGGTGTTAGATGAAAACATTCTACTCATACAGGATCTTTAAATATGCACCTGTTTTCACAGAACAGGTTCAGATTTTTTACCCCATCAATGATGATGAACTAACTAGAGCAAGAAGAAGAAAAGGAGAACGTTTTTCTTGAGTTCCGATGACTCTGGGTAACTGTTCTCGTAGGGGTTTGTTCTACGTCCTTACCGGTCTGGGATGGGGGTTGTTCCTCCTAGTGGCTGACGAAGGTCTGGCCTTGACCGGCTTTCTGTGTCCCACGGGCTTGAATTCCTCCATATAGGTGCTGATGTTGGTGCGGGAGCTGTACAGAGCCGTGGAATGCATCTTGGTGCACTGCTTCAGCGCAGGCAGTACTGTGCGCTTTCCCCCAGAACGCAGCTCTCTCTCTCTTCACAGTGGGTGGCAGAACTGGGAGGGACGTGTTTTTCCACAGACGACTGTGAAGGCCACTAGCCTGATTCACCCTTAACTAAGCATCCAACTCATGTGTACAAGTAGATGTAACCCCCACACTGAAAAGCAGAGAGTAAAACACACAATACGTCAGCTGTGGAGCATCCTTCACATGTGTAAAGAGAGAGAGAGGGCAGGTGTAAGACCCTTTTCCTAGTCTTCCTTACACACACACACACGAGTGTTTTTTTTATTCTAGTAAACTTCTAGTTTACATTTCAGCCAGGATTGAACCCCTATTTGCTCCTGCACAATGATGCAGCTCTTCTAATGTAATTGGACAGCTCTTAGCAAGGCAGTAAATTAGAAAATGGCAAAGGGAAAATGCATATTAAATAATTAGAAATTTAATTTGTGCTCTATACGGAGAAAAGTTCTCAATTGTTTTCTCCTGGGAATGTCATTTGCCTTTCAGACAAATAAATCAATAAGAATTGGACCTGAAAAGACTTTCCAATAGCTGAATGTCAGTAAACGGGATAAGGAAAGAACTGGTTCCTGCACTATGTTCAAATAAGTACCTCTCTCTTTATAAAACTAGACCTATTCAACTTGAATGTGTTCTCCCTTTTAACAGTAAACTATTAACCTTGGTAATTGACTTTGTATTAAACAGAGTAAAAATTTCTGAAAAAAAACAATCATTTGATTTAAAGAGCTACTGTATCTGTGGAAAATAAAGAATATTTAAAGCTCATTGTGATTTTCTAGGGGGGGTTTGTGGTTGATAACCTCCCTGGCATAACTCCAGTAAAGGGGTTTTTATGCTAGTTAAATCTAAAATAAATTGGACTGAAGCAAAAGCAAGAAATCTGGAAACTTGTCCTTCATTCACCCCCTTTATCTACTTTCTCATCACTCTTGTCATTCAGCTACTGTTCCAGTAAAGTCTAATTGTTCTGTCCATCCCTTTATCTCCACCTCCCTCTTTTCTGAGGAGATGCAAGCGGATTTCGGGGAATCAATAATGCAGGTGTTTTCAGAGATCAGACACCCACTGTGGCTCCTCCGGAGTCTGGCAGGTCCCGTTCTCTTTATTGACAAGCTGAATGAAGCCGGATATGGCACCGACAGACACACAATAGGAAGGAGCTGCAGTAAAAGTGTCCCTTTTCACTGCACGGCACAGCTCTTTTCTCAGGTTCTCCTCACAATTGTGCTTGTTGGTTTTGCTCTGAGATTATTTTACAGGTTGTCTGTTCTCATAACCTGCACTGTGTTTATCTTAGGTTTCTTTTGAAACTTTAGGTATTCACCTGTACAGTATGCACTTCTCATAATTTGTGTCATGGGGGCTCTACTAGTTTATTATTAATACTAAATATCATTATTCAGAGTGACTTGAAGTGTTTAAACAAATGTCCATTGTGTTTTGCATCACGCCTTATTTAAAAATATTACTGAAGTTTCATCTGACTACTGTATGTTCTCTTCCTTGATATCCAGTGCAGATCTGAAAGGTCATGTGTCAGAGTTGAGAAATTTGGGTCAAAGACTGCACAGCTCCACTAATAAATCTAATATTTTTGCACACACAAAAAAGTTTCTTCCTGTAAAGTATTAATGTATTAATTACCAAAAACCATGTCCAACAATATTGAACAATACCCAGCATATGTAAATAATTATTTAAATGATGAGTTGTAAGGGAGTGTTAAATGTTTGGTTAAAAGGTTTATTGAGTATCAAGTTTACAGTATATGGCAACTTCCCATTATTAAAAACAATACAATAGGGCTTAAATACATTAATGCTTCATAAATTAATGCACCACCTAAAGACAAGTATTGCCATCATTTGAACTGAACCATGAAGACTACAATAATGAACAGAATTTTTCAATTTATCCAAAAAGCTCTTAAATTAATCCAAGATTCTCTTTAATTAAGTTGCAGTTTTTCATTTTCTCTATCAACATTCGCATCATTATGTTTCATGTCACATTTAATAAACAGCTCTAAATAGTTTCCTCCGATAGTTCATACCCTCCAATACAAGAGTAAAGACACATCTCTCCCTAAACATTCCTCAGATACCTCATATAGTATATCGACATACGGTATCATGGACAGTAACTACTGTATAGCGATTTTCTATCAAATCCCAGACAAAGAAACCTTAGAGTTTGACACTTAAAAAAAAAGTGGTTATAAAAACAATAATTTTGACAAAAACTGGAAAATCTTAGATTGAAAAGGAAATCCCTCGATGTGCTTGTCCCTCCTGTATCAGAACAGTGAACTCTAAAGTTAATGGCAGCTGTCAGTGGCTCTAAGGTATCTCTGGTCCACAGCAGGGCTTCCTCTCTGGTTAGCGGTGCCTTTTCTGCTTCTTCCAAGCTCCAGCTGAATCAGGGCTTCACTGTTGTTTTGGGTTCATAGCCATCTTCGTGATCTTCATATATATGTGTCCTAAATTCTGAGATCAATTTGGAAAAAATACTGTTATTCTTTGATTCCCTATATTTGTTTTATTTGGGAGCTAACCACATGAGTCATTACAACATCAGACTAATTCTCTGTAATTTCCAGATCCACCAGAATTGCCTTTGAGGGGAAGTTCCATCTGGTGTTGTCCATCCGAATGCTTCTGTAATAACTGCATTTTATAAATAAGCAAAACTAGTGACTAAGAGTGATCCACTGTATGCAGTCAGTTTATAAGAATCAATCTTGAAGTTTGTAATGTAACTTCTTCTCAATATCTTTTATGTGACAAAAATGACAATAAATGTATAAGAGAGTCCGTGAAACTATCTGCTTTATGTATGAAGGAAAATGTTACTGGTCTCCAAAATTGTGAATTATTTGTTGTATGTTTGCACCTATTAATCCTTCTAATACATACAGTAACTCAGACTTTGTTTGTCATTCCAAGCAAATATTGTATATTCAAATTCTAGAGTCTAGAATTTGCAAGACTATTTACACTTTCTACACTACAAAAGCTTATGCCTTTCAGCAATTCAACTTAGCTAAAATGTTATCCGTAGCCACTCAATGTTACAACGCTAGTTAATAAAACATTAGATTTGAGTGGAATGGCAAGAGCTCTTGTTCACAGAATAAAGAGAATAAGAGGCCTATTATGTTGTTTCAAAGTAACTCTGAAAGTTTTGTTAGTTTAGTTTTGGTTTGAGTATATATCAAAATACATTGTAATGTTGCTCCTTTAAATTCTGTTTCTTCCTGGACTTCTGTCAGAACAATATGTTGAACCATCATTAACCCAATGATTTAAAAATCTACACATCTACTCATCTTTTAAGCATAAAATAAATGTCTTGTCCTAGAACAATATAGCTATTTGATTCACTAATAGCAAAAACCTGACCTTTTTCCTTTTACTTATTAAGATTAAAAGGGAACTTCTAAAGATGAAGTGAACTTTCACCTGTATGGCATAATACACTACTCCAAGATATGCAGCAATACAGGCACCCAGGAACAGGTCGAACACTGCAGGCTTCACTCTTAGAGAAGAAAAAAAGAAACACAAACAAGGCTAACTTTCATAAGAAGAAAACGTATACAAATTGCAGATAACAGCACAGCACGTACTTTCATAATTACCAATGGTAATAATAATCACCATTGCTCCTAGGTGAGGCCACCAACTAGGTGCAATCGGTCAGCTGCACACAAAGAGTGCTACTAGTAGCTACTAGTAGTTGGTCATGGATAGTATACTGTAGGTCATGTAACACCTAACATCATATACACATTACGTACTGTAAGTAGTAGCAGGTCCCTTCTTCAGAAGTTCATATAATGTTTTAGAAATGCAAATATCGTAGGGAAATGAGGATGTGGGCTCACGTTGGACATAAAGAATCCCTCAGTTAATAATTGCTGTCTCTACCTCCTTGATTAATAATTCTCTTTGAAAGTCCAACAAACTCTTTCTCAACTCATAGTTTTTTGCCCAGTGGGAGTCCTTACTTCTTTAGCATCATAACTCAAAGAAAAAGTGCAGTTTAAGAGAATTTATAGAAGGGTCAGTGTAGTCTGCAGGTTTGTATACAAGACAATGAAGTTCAAGAATTTAAATGTGGAGGCCAAGGGTGAGAATATGGAACAAACTGCATAGTCACACTATATTTTTCAAAGAAACTTACTACAATGTCACTAGATCACACTGGACCAGCACATCTGACCTTATGGTCTCTGTTTCAATCCATGATACCAAATTACTTCTATTTCTCTGTGACCTTTCTTATATCATAAGGAGGGCTCAGCATTCCATGTTTCTGAACTTTAAATAAAATCAGAAGACAGCACATAGGCTTAAAGGAAGATCCATCTGAAATCACAGACCTGTGCATCATCATGGTTTGTTTCATTTGATCAAAGAACACAACTTCTGGATCCCTAGAATAATAAAAATAAATAATTAAAACAGGAAGTATAACCTTTTAATTGTGTCACTGAGGTTTCTGCCTTAGTATATATAGTACTGTATATAAAACATATTCCTAAGCCAGTGAAAACACTCACAGTGTTTATGACAGCCTGAAGTGATGTGGGTTTCACTTACTCCATGGGAAGTGCTGGAATATTTAAATGTCTCTATGTTCTATGATTTACATCTTCTCACAGCTTCCAGGAAATGAATTTTCAAATAGCCTGACTTTCAGAGCTATACTGTATTTGCCCTCAAACAGTGAAGTAGCATAACCATGAAAACAAAGTAAAAGTAGCCAACAGAGGCAGACACATGACTCACCCTGTTGGGTTGTGCTGAGATTGTGCACAATTATTTTTAAGACCGAGACAAAGCTGAACACTTGTTATGCCATAGGCCAGCAGGGGTTCGTAGCCCATGATTGCCCTGGGAGACTGAGAGCATTCCCACAAGAAATCATGGTTGTCCTGTGGCTAAAGGATGCGGTCCCATCATCTTTTGGTCCATCCTTTTTCCCGACTAATCGGGCACCCAATTATTCTATTAAGCACACCTCTTATTTAAACCTGGAATGTCTCTATCATTGTAATTCCAGCAGCAGTACTGCTCTGACCACACTACAGCTTCACCAGACCACTTTCAGTTGGAAGCCTATCTCTGCTGTGACTTCTACGGCTACTCCAGTCTGCTGCAAGCCAGCAACAAGTCTTCACATCAGCCTGCAATTAAGCTACAGGGTCTACAAGTCAGCAGCCAACCTTTGCTGGGACTCCTACTGTATATTTACTTCGATCTGCTACAAGCTTGCAGCCAGTTACTGCACTGCTCAGCCTCAGTCCTTGGCCCCCGGTACCTGCCTCCTGTAGTCCGTCCTGACAGCTCGCTTGGCCTGGTCTCTGGAGCATGATCCCCTAGGAGTGCGCACCCTGATCAGCTCGGCTCCTGTCACGCACCCGGGCGACTGCCTCAACCATGTGCATTCTGCTTGCCTGGCTCCAGCTGCAGACCCTTCACCTACGCCAGTCTGCATCGAGTCAGCAGCCTTCCCCTGCAGCTCCAGCCCCTTTCAGTTGGCCGCCTACCTCTGCTGCAACTGCAATGGACGCTACCAGTGTGTCTCCAGCCTATGCTGTGACTTCTATGGTAGTGCCGGTATATTGTTAGCCAGCAGCCCGATTCACTTGTGACTGTTACCGTCACTAGCAGATCTCTGCTAGGCTCTGCTGCAGCTTCTACAACCACTTAATACTGCACCCTAGGGTGTCTCTGGAGAGCTTCAACAACTAGGCCTTAAGGTGTCATCAGAACCCTCCACAACTCTCTGATCACTAGCACTTGGATTCCAACCTGATCATCACTACAGCCTTGTCTTGTGCACAGGCACGTCGTAACACTTCATTATTTTAAGAGGTGAGTTAGTTCTGTCATGGTATACGATCAAAAGCATGAATTCAGCCAGAGAGTTTTGGAAGCCTGATTTAATTATGTAAACAGCCAAAGAAAAGACAGTCCTCCTTTTATCCCCATGTGTGTTCTATTGAGCTTTTCTGCTGTACATTGTCAGTGATGGAATAGAAGAATAGAAAGCTATAATAAAACATTCTTCTTTCATACAGGTACTGTATCTGCACATCCATCCATTCATCTTATAACTGTTTCTTCAAATAAGCGGTCTCAGGGGAGCCAGAGACTGTCCCAGCAAGGCAGGATACACACTGAGCAGAACAACAATCCATCGCAGGGCACACACAGACACAAGCACACACACGCTTGCATCAGGGACAATTTTCCTGGGGCTGCCAGGTCCAGAATCGAACCCAAGGTCCCAGCACTGTGAGTCAGCAATGCTCAGCAGTGCACCACCGTCTGCAAATGTATAACATTATTTGGACTAGTCCAGTGGCTGGAGCTGGAAGAGTATACCTTCGGTCGGTGCGGAAGACATGGCGCTGGACATGCTGGAGATATTGGCTGAACTCATGCTCTAGTGTGGAAATAAGGAGCTGCAGGCTGGGCTCCCGGTCCAAGAGCTGAGAGGCACGTGGCACAGAGGACAGATAGGACATCAGGGAGGACAAGCGGCTCTCTTGGACTTCCTGCAAGGGACACAGACACAACCCTTCCTGAAGGGCACAACCATGACTTCACATGAACAACCGAAGATCATGCAGAATGAAAAACACATTAAAATAACATGAATGTTGCCTGTTATCTTTAAAAATGAATCCTGTGTTCGTGGTCCTGACTGTACAGTACGAGCAGTCCAGATTATAAAAGTTAGACTGTTAAATCATTAAACACCAACTCTATAATTAAAATTCAATTAAACTCACGTCAGCTAAAGCTTCACTTCATCATGTTGCCCAAAGAACTCAATCCAAAATTCCTACCTATTGGGAAAGGATTGCAATTCTGCAAACTTAGCTTTTAAAACATTTACTTGTATGAGTATTCTTAATGCCAATCAATGACCTGCCAGCATAGTTAACCAAGACACAGTACCTGTGCTATGAAGGAGCACCCTACCACAACGAATGTTTGCTTTGCACTTGGGGGACTGTGAAAATACAGATGTTGTACTATTTTTACAGTTATTATTATTCCCTTGAATCACATCAGTGTTTTATACTTTATCTATAGTCAATTCAATTTAAGCTTTATTGTCCTATGTGGGAAATTTGTTTTATAGCACAGTCAGATGCCGTCAGGTGATAGCAGAGACATTCATTTTTCTATTTCATGTTGGGAAGCCAGAATATTTCTATTACTGGCTTCGCTTGCCTTGTTAGCACAAGCTCATCCAGTGGGGACACACAATCTGAAAGACCTTGTCTTTTCTGGTGTTATGTCCTTCTGAACTCTATTTAATTTAGCTGTTAATTAACTGCATAATCAGGTGATTTGACCTGTTCAGTTTTTTTCAGCTCTTGAAAAAAGGCAAGGTGTTAAGCAATTGACAATTTAGTAGGAATGAAAACAAAGTTTAGTTTAGTGATCTTATCACTATGTAAATATGTTAATGTATCAGAACAATGAAAGGAAAAGAATACTAAATACACACACAAAGCTTACAAATAATGACAAAAAATGCAGAGATGAAAGTATTTTTCTTACTTCCAAAAACAGGAGATGGGATAAGATCCTGTAGATGGATTGCATTCATTTGCTATAACTGGTTTAATGGCATGTTACAAACACTGGAGGGCAGCAGCATAGAATTCCTAAACTCTTGATAGTATTCCTGTATTCCCTGTTCTGTTATTTAGAACTGCATGATTTTCTTACCATGTGGCCTCTGAAAACAGGAAGCTCTTTTGGGGAACCCTGAAATAAATATGAAATTGAACACCAGTGGGAGGTTAGTAGAGATGCTTTTTTATTCATTAAAGCTTACTTCAAGTCCTGCATTCTAAATGCATGGAAAGCTGAAAAAATGTGTATCACTGCAGTGTGATTATAATTATAAGTCTGGCATAACCCCAAAACATTTTCTCTAACTTTGCGTTTGTGTGAGCAACAGATTTAAATTAAACAATGTTTCATTGTACGGTACCACATGCACCATGAGATGGAAGAATTGACATGTGGATATGAATATAATGGAAACTCCTACTGATCCATTTAGACAGATATTTAAATAGAGCTAGTTTCCATATGAAGTATGCAATAGCTGTCAATGGGGTTATTGAGGACCTACTGTAGAGAAGCAAACAGGGCAAAAGGTACAGCTGATCAAATGAGTGTATTCATTTATTTGGGTTTAAAAACTTCACTGTTCGGCCATTCCTAATGAGGTCTGTAACCTGGTCTCCATAGTAATGGACCACAGATAAGTACAGGAACATACAGAGGAAGAACAGGAACGAACATCATCATCACCATTCATCATCATCACTGACATTTGTGTTGTGATGGAGTACCTCTTTCAAATCAGGCATGAAAACAGATTTTGCCCAGGTAATCTAAATGGGTTTCGACCCATTTGAGTTTTGTTAAAGATTACTGTCTTATTTGTTCCAGGAAATTCTGATTCCCTTTGTTGTCCAATCCGCAATCGACAAATGTCTCTCCTATTTTAGTGATGCCTTTCTCTAGAATAGATAAATTTGTCACCATTCATTTGTGAGCATCTATTTAGAGAGGGAGATTTAGTCCTGGTTAAGTATTTTATTTATTAGGAAGCATTTTATTTCTCTTTGGCCAACACCTGTTAAGGTGTTGTGTTGTATTTAGATTAAAAGGATAGTACAGTGTTCTATGTTTCCTATGTCTGTAAAAGAAATGGGCACTAGAGCTCACAGACCTGTTAATTTCTGTAACCATTGTATGCTGTGTAATGTTGCGTGTTTGTAAAGTTGTGTTATTTATTGTTGATAAATGTTAGTGCTTTCTAAAGTTTGGATCTTGACATTACTTGATTATGAAGCTGTGCTGGAAAGCAGAAGGCACACATACTGCACTGTGTAATGCTCAGTAAATCCCTGGCTTTAGGGGGTGAAATTATTAATCTTCATTATTTGCTTACAGTACCTAGTAAGTTGGTAGTTGGACCTGATTCTTATTTGATTTTGTTATTGAATAACCGCCTTACTTTTTAATTACCGCACCCCTATTCATTACAGTATTTAAATATATTTATCTTAGATAATTAGCTCGTCTTGTTCATACTGTATTTTAAAATTAATTCTACACAAAAAGGAAAGATACTGTACCTTTTTAGTTAAGTTGTACATGAATCGTGCCATTGATTCTGCTATTATAACAGCATTACGCCTTAGTTTCTTCATGTCAGTCTGGGTCCTTAGGAACAAGACACAAGATTCACTCATACACACATAACGTAAAACTTTCTACTGTAAATCGCAAAGTTTAATTCCTTCTCTAATTTTGTACTTCGACCCTCCACCTAAGTACAAATACATACCAAGCAAACACAGATTTTAGGGATTGGGATAATTTACAAAGCCAAAGTAAACAAACTTTTTTTCTGGTAAAAATCAGATAGGAAATTCAGCTGGACAACAGAAAAGTGTCCAGAGAAGTGACTTAAATTCTTTGGCTACTGTTCCAACAAAATTAGATTTTAAAAACGCATTTTTAGTTGAAAGACAATTAGAAGGGTAAAGAAATTATCTTCATATGTTACCTACGGTACTTTATATAGACTAAACTATAAGAACTATATATTTATGAAATTATATAAATGTACACAATGTATTTCTGATGTCACTTTTCTCTCACCTTTGGTTTTATGTACTTTAGTTTTTTTTAACCTTTTTAATAATCAAATATTGTTAGAAGAACTTTACCTTTGAAGTGAAACCACAGCAAAAACACTTAATAATACTTCTGAACCAAACTTAAAAAATTGATCTGACAGGTGCCACAGTATTTAAAGAATTACTCTTTCCATTGTGAAGGAGGAGGAAGGAGAAGCCACTGCTGAGACTCACACCGTGTCCAGGATGGAGCCCCTCAGCCCACTGCGGGGATCCTCCAGGTGGGACAAGGTGAAGGCAGGAATGCGACGCATCCCATAGCGCTCATGTTCCCAGGAGAGCACCCGCTCCCCCAGGTTAATCTTCTTGTGGACTATTCCGAACTTCACTGAAGGGAAGCGGGAAGATATCACCTTCCAGAGAGGAAAAAAAAAAGGAGAAATACTCACTGGACTCTACCTGAAAGGGTAGACCTAGCCAGGAATCCGTAATTTTATGACTCAATGGCTGCTGTCAATGGCAGGTGTTATCAGTCTTTAAATAGTTGCTGTTGCTGGACAGAGAAGAATGATTATGGCACACTGGTTCGGATAGGTTCACGTAAAACAGAAACTCCTGAACCATGTGGATCAAAGCTGTAGAGGCCAAAGGCCTATTGTTTCTACAGTTTTTTTTTTAATATGCACAAATCCCTGTATACTGTAAATCCCATAAAGAACAATATCAATGACAGAGTAGGTACACCTAATGTAAGTATCATATTACTTTCTTATTCCACGTGCTTGAGAGTTAACTTTCTATCAAAACTCAAATAAAATCCATTTTAGAATTCTCACTTATCAGATATTAACCCTGTAATAATCTATTGGTGTTTCCTAGATCATATTCAACTCAATACAGTATTTGGCAACATTGTGTAGCAGCGGCAGGGTACCCACACTTATAACTAGAAGATTGTGGGTTTGAATCCCATGTAAAACACTGTTGTTGGTGTTTTTGTACTTTGCCTGAATAGTTCCAGTAAAATACCAGGATCATTTCTATAGTTTGGGACTTGAGAAATGCATTTCGAAAATGATTGGTCTCGCCATAAAAGGTTAAAAATATTAGTTGCTTTGGATATACTGTAAGTGTCAGCCAAATAAAAAAGAGGAATTCTGTCACATCTGGATATGTGGTAGCCACAGAATCCAAGGGAGACAGTATTGCTCATATATCTTTCTCCTGTGAAAGTGACAGCACATCCAGAATGGGACTTTCAAAACTGGTGTCAGTCTGGGACACAAAGAAAACTCAGTCTAGCACAAGACTTACCTGATCCAGCTCTTGAATGAAAGCATGCTGTATTGTTCCAGGCTTCGGAGGTCTGGATACATGAAGATAGAGCCCTTCACCATTGGCTAATGTGTCCAGGCACAGTACAAAGGCCACATTTTCATGAAGCAAGCTAGACTCTGTAGACACAGTACAGAGGGCATTCATGCATCAGTTTGGTCTTTTTTCATATTTGGTAAAGGTACATTTGTCTCAGAGAATACCAGTTAGCATCTCCCTCTATATAGTAATGTTTTCTAACTACTGTTCTAGAACTCACAGATATAGACTGGGTCACTTTTAGAATAACATGAAAGTGGTTCAAAGACAATAGCTAAAAAAACTGTAAAAATCCCAAACTGTGTTTTTTTTTATTATGTGGACAGAGTTTTTTGCAAATGAAAAATTACCAGTTTCACTGGAGACAGAGGGTAATGGAACAAACTAATCAAAAAACCTCCTTAAATAATAATAAATTCAATTGATTTTTTTCCCCCAATTCCAGTCCTCTGTCCCCATTAAACAATTCACACACCGCCTCCTGACCCACCTGTGTGGTCCAGATTTTCTTCAATCCACCTCTTTGTTCCTTGGTAATTGTACTTCCCTCCTCCCGTTAGAGAGAAAAGAATATTGTACCTGAGACAAAAAATAAACATATTGTTGTAGGTTTGTCTTCACTGTTCTTTTTTGTTTGAAAGTGATTTCTAATGTTAGTCACTCTGTCCTAAAATGTTCTCTCGCTCCCTGTTCTTTCACTGTTATCCCTCACCTACACTTCTCTGATATCTGTATCTCCACTTCCCTCCCTTTCGCAATGCCTGACACCTACAGGACTGCTTCATTGCTTTTATTATATTTCCCTCTCACTCTCAACCTGGAGCTCCTTTCCCTCTGGCCTCAGTGTAATTTACCTGGCCTGACTGTGGGCGTCACTGTAGAGTCTGTGGAAGAGTCTGACCAGCTCCAGGAGAACAGCCACGCCACTAGCATTGGAATCCGCTCCATACGAGAGCCACTGTCAAGCACACAGAGTTACACAGCAAGCAAAACAGGTATTTCTACTTCCCAGCATTTCAGAAATTGGCCCGGCATACTATATTTTAAATTAGCATTATAAAATACAGAATTCTGATAATAAAATTGGGATTGTTCATAAGCAACCATGAATCTATTTTTGCAGTGGGTGTAATAGTCATCCTGTACCAATCAAAAAAGCACAAAAAGCCAAAAAAGATGATCATCTCACTTACTGTGATATCTTTTGCTTTGTACTATAACTTTGCTTTGCCTTTTTTGTCTTAAACATTTAGCTTCTTACAATAAACTGTATGCACATTTTATTACTTAAGTTCTTTTTTACCTTTTTATTATTCTGTTTTGGTAAAACCATACTGTATCTCTTTCTGAAGTAAATTCCAGTTAACAGAGGGTGACAAAATTAGCTCAAAATAGTACTCAAGCCATACACTGTAGGACAAAGAAAAAGAGCTGGAATGTTGGTGTACAGTATAGGTATAGTATACAGTACAGTACAGAACAATGGTAGTGGCCTGAGGACTAGAAAATAATTATAATTTAAACCAAAGTATTCCTAACAAGTATTGTGAAAATGCCACACTTTATGAAAATGTTTAGGTTCTTAAAAAAATGTAGAAATTAATGTAATGGCATCTTAACAATATATTCCTAATCGTACAGTACAATATGGTTTTGAGATAATTGACAATGCCCTTTTCAGCTTCCCAGCAGTGAAAGGCTAATTGGGGTAATTAACAGTCATCCTTGTGCCAGAAGGATTTGATGTATCTGCTTGAGGCACCAAATCCCATTGTTACAGATATTTTCTCATAAATCTCATAAAAGCAGCACAACTTCCATTCTGAGAAAAGCTGTTCTTTTTTTTCTCTTAACTTGTTTTCCGTTCCTTAGAATACCCCAGGATGTTTAATGTTGCTTTCAGTTCCCCAAAAAGTAGAAATATCTGCAATATGTCAGCTGTTCCTTTATTTCATAGCAGTATTCTGAGTCTTTGCAAAAACCCTTTTATACTGCCTTTTGTAGTCAGTACCTATACAATGGCTTGAGAAGCCATATTTTATTTAGCTTAGACACAGGACCTAAAGGTGACTTACAGGCGCTATCCCAAAGGAGTCATAATGAGCTGTAATGACAACTGTGGGCAGGTCCTCTCCTGTTCCAAACAGAACTCCCTGTAACACAGTTAAAAACCAAGATCTACTGTATCTATCTGGTCAGGTAGCAGAAACTTTTTATCACTCTGTAACTTGACCACAACGTCTGATTTTTGTTTCAATTTCATGTTGACTTGTGGCATAGTATGCTCTCAGAAGCTAAAAGAGTGTTTTTTTTAATTTTATTTTGCAAACTCTGTTCTGTGCATTCACAATACTCTCCAGAACAGTAATCCAGTTCTTCTGTGGTTTTATAGAAGTGGGTAAAGGGCACAAGAAAGCCACTTTTCGTATGTTTTGCAAGCTGCAGCTACTGTATATGGTTGTATTTTAGTAGATCGGATAACTTTAGCTCTTCACAATGTTTCCATACAGTAAAATAAGTGCATTTGATGGAACCAGCGTGGGTCCTGAAACGTACTGTATAGAATGTTCTGTTCTGGGACCTTCATGTGTAACTTATATCTGTCTAATTGCTCAGCTGTTGGTTAGTCTCCGGCTGAACGCTGAGAATCAGTTGCAGTTACTTTGGCACACATTAACAATCCTTGCTGTTAGTCTCTAGAAGTAATTGTTACAGGCTGTTCCTGTACAGTGATGGATGGAGATCAGAAATTAAAATGTTAATTACAGTTAACATTTTTTAATTTACAACATTCTGTGAAAATTCAACTTTTTAATTAATAAAAATGAGATTTTATTGATCTAAAATGAGAATGTAGGCACAGGCAGGTATCATGTTTTAATTATGTGCTCACTTTTTATTAAAAAAAATTAGTGCTACTTACAGTAATTCAACTTTTGTAGTACTTATTGCCTTGTGAAAGGACTTAGGATGGTTTGACCATAAAATGAGACAAAAGTGACTGGAAGCTAAGGTCTGGGTTATTATTGATCTTATTAACTTTTTTCCCCAAAATAAGGTACTTACTATGCTTGAGAATAATTAACAAACATGATGCGTGAATGTGGTCCACAAACAACAATTTTCAGCCAATCTCACCTCCAGAGTGATGAAGGCTGTGTCACTGATGGGCTTGATGGGAATATCACTGCCAACAAATATCTGGAACCCATTTGCTGTGACCATGCTGGAAAGGACTGAAGGAGAGAACACAGTTATATCCACTGCTGTGGAACTCGTAGATACCTTAGACACCATCATAAGGCATAACATATGTATTTTATGAGCTTCAACAATTTACTGAAAGCCTACCTACTACTATAGCAACCTTGATTATTAATTAAGCTCTGAGTGAGAAAAAATGTAATTTAGTAATATTACATTCACAGTGTTCAGAAACATCACAAACATTCAAAACCACAGAAATGTGAAAAAGGCGATCACAACAACCCAAAGTAAACTACACTTGAGCAGTGAATATGACGTTATATTGCAGTGGTGACATTATATATAACATGGTGACAGTTATAGTAGCTAATATGTAAACTTTGTCATCTGCAAAGCCAGTGACTCTAGGTCTACATTTTCTCAGTACAAAATGCAGGTCAGGAATAACTTGTAGTTTAAAACAATATGGCTTGAATTCTGAAGAAGACCGTCACAGAATTGCGCATCTGTACAAAAAAAGGAAAAATATTGAAAAGGAGGACAATGGAAAATGTTCTGTTTTGACAGTGATACAGCAGGAAGCCTGTGGAAATTACGTGCAGTGATATTGACATTTCCTACAATGTCTGTTTGACACCACTATGAATACTCCTTTAGAAAAAGATTAATGTTATCAAAACAACTATGATTTTGGAAATTCCTCTTCTCTTTTTTGGATTCTCGGGGTAACTAGAGGAAGTTTCTCCATGAAAGGAATACAGTTTTCGGAGAGGATCTCCTCAAGGGGTCCCTAATGTGCCTCACCCTGCAGAGGTGAGGAGGACTGCAGTGCCAGAGAGGCAGCCTTCATCTCTTCATACATCGAGAGCAGCTCCTCTTCCTCCATAGCAGCATAGACTGGCATCAGAGTGTCATTCATCACCACCTCTGCCTCACTCACCATGAACCTCTGCCAGGACACAGAAGGTGACTGAATTCATATGTTAGAAGCTGGGTGTATTTCAGGTTTTTTGGGTGATATAGAGTAGAGTTTGTGTGGTAAAGGGAGGAATACTGTGGACTAACCTGTAAATTATTTTTTTTTTTATCTAAGATGAGTTGAATTTTTCAATTTGATTATTTGGTTTTAATGAAAACAAAAAGTTTATGGAAAACTACATTAATCTGTGATATTTTTTTCATGTTTAGTAATCCTGCAGAGAGAGAGAGGTACAGAACATATACAGTACAATTGTTGATTTCTGTACAATTTACATTGATGACTGCAGATGTATAGGATGTTTTAAAAATGTCAGCTTTCTTGTCAAATGTTTTTGACCTAATGCTCATGGACATGATATGCTGTATTTCATAGAGCATTTTCATTTGAAATAATTGGTTTATAAAGTTTATGTAAAGCCTCACTTACAGTATCTATCAGTTCTTGCAGCATCTCAGTTTGCCTACTGGGTGTGCTTGCCCATGCAAAAATGGACGTTATTAAGTTTAAGTGCATGTTAGGGATTTTCATCTGGTAATTTTAATAAAATAATTCTCAATCATGTTTTCCAATGAAAAGGTGTTAATTTGGGGTAGAATGCAAAGTTCAAGATGCTTGAATCTTCATTTTGATCCCCAAATATTTCAGCATGTTTTAATGGTAATGAGAATTAAGTACAGTAATGAGTCTGAGCCTTGGATCTGTTTTGATCCTTTGTATTTATACAGTAAAAAAGTCAATGCTGTTGTACATTTCACCTAAAGAGACATTTTAAGAAGAGCACATACATAGACCATGTCTATTTGAACACAGAAGGAAAAGCAATTTTCTCAGCTCCAGGTTTTAAATGAAATTAAATGATTTGTAAATGGTTATAAATCTTTTTGTCGAGAACTGTCTGGGTGCGTGGCAGAGCTGCAATAATTATTCATTTTAAAATTACATTTTTCATTCATGGGCAAGTTTTGGTTTATGATTAATTAGTCTAAATCAGCTCCTTTTTTTGGTTTGCAGATTTGTTAGGTTGAAAACTTTTTTAAAACAAAAAAGATCTCATTGATACTCTTAGTGTGATTCTCTTTTTATGTCTTAAAACAATATGGACAAGTATGTTTATCAATACTGAGGGAAATATTCTTAATTTAGGTTTAAGTCTTATATTTTTTACACTTGTATCTTGTAACTTTCCACTCCAATGGTTGTGAAAGTACAGTATGTAGTTCTGCTTTTGCCTATATATACTGAATTGTCAACGTTATGTTGCAAGGCATAACTGCATATGTTCCTGGCAAAGTTACAAAAACAATTAGGAACTTGCTTGACTGCTCTGATTTGACATGTGCACAGCCAATGTCAAATCCCTTTTATGGACAGGTTTTAGAGACTTTGCTGTATATAAAGACCATTCTTTGTAATAATTCTTTGAGCCTGGCTTGCAAGAGCTAGGCTCCCATATGCATATGTAATAAAAAAGACTTTGTCTACACGGACACCCGAATTGCTGTCATTCGTTTGACACAACAATATATTACCAGTTCCTCGTATCTGTAATATCTAGGTGTATAATAGCCTGATATGGACAGTGCAGTACTGTTTTTCATGGTCCATAAACGGAGTGCTTTTGTATTATAATTTTGTGATGTGGGGGGTATCTATAATACTGTACCTGGATAACATCCTGAGGGACAGATGAGATGTTTTGTGGCACCAGAATGAGAACAGAGGCTGCGTTGTGTCTCAGGGCATCCTGGTACCGGTCCAGAGTGAAGTCCGCAAGCCTCATCACCACACACCGCCGAGTCAGAACCCTCTCCTCCATGGTGCGGGCTTCAGCTACCACTAGCGCTCCACGACAACCTTAGGAACCAGAACCAAATTCAGATAGGCCACAACACCACCAAACAGGTCATATAGGCATCTATCGGTCACATCTATTTTATCATTACTAATGGAGTAAATAACAAAGCAAAAACGTCGATAAGTCCAAATAAATTTAAAACTAGAATTTTTTTCTGGATTTATTTCTGTATTTTATTTTACTTTCTCAAGATATAGACACTTAAAGGACTCTACAACAGTATATCATTCATTACAGCTTGAGTATGAGGGGATGAAATCATTTTAGGCACTATTTGTGCATTGGATAATCCATTAGTCCATTTTCGATATGTTTATCTAATTTAGAGTTGTGGGGGAACCCTAGGCTATACCTGGAAGGGATGCCAGTCCATCAAAGGGACCACACAGACAAACACGCCTCAGATTAGAGCTAATTTTATCAGAAGCAAGTTAACCTAGCAGTACTATATGCCTTTGAACTGTAGGAGGATACTGAAGAACCCAGAGGTAACTTTCATGAACATGGGGAAAAACTCCAAACTCCAAACAGATAGCACCCCAGGGCCCCAGCGCTGTGAGGAACCAACGTTGACTACCGTGCTACAGTGTCACCCCGCATTGGATAATCATTATTCATAAATGCATTTTAGTAAACCTCATGGTTTGTTGATGTCAATGCGTCATTTCTGGGGCAATAGTTGTTAACACATCACAGGTGTGTAATAAAAAGTATATAAAATATAAATATAAAATGTATAATATAACTATATATACAGTATATTCATATAGCTGAGGTATCGGCTCATTGTCTCTGTAAGTACTCCACCACAAGATCACAGTGTAAACCAGGCCTTCCCACATGCACAGTAAGCAAATTCAAGGGGCCCCTTTAAAATCTAAGCATTACCTCCGATTTATGATAACCTTCTACTAGATCTCTAATCTCAATTTAAACCCTTCCCAATCCAAACAACAGCTGCCTATTCAACCTGGTCCCTAAGTGTCAGACAGCATACATAGCATTGAACAACAGAATCCACAGTGTGACCATCAGTGAAACCCAACCCATCACCAATCAGCAAGTCTGTAATGCAGCTTGTCCTCTACAGCATGGATACAGTCATGGGAAGCTGTTTTTTGTCAGGAACATTGAGTCAATTGGCCTTGTAAACCATTAGCATTTTGATGGGGCTCTCCTTCTGGGGTTCTTTAGTGCTGCAGCACTTTTATGAAGTTTTATAAAGCACACTGAAAACACGGTAAAAATAGTGATACTGTACAAACTGTTAGAAACCATGCCAATGCAAAATCAAGACATGTTATACAAATGTTAAATGCCAGCGAAAGTTCAACAATACCACCTAAATTTACTGTGCCAAATTCACATACTGTAAATGGCACACTCAATTCCAACTTCACATGGAAATCTCCTCTTAAATATTGTAACGCTTACGGCCGACAGGTACTGTGTAAGAACCGGCGTACCAGAGCAGGTGACGTCACCGCCCTTCCCAGTAATAGCAAGACCACAGCCCCTGGGCTGTGGAGAGATCTCTCTTTTGCTCACCGGGCTGGGTCCCTGCTGAGTGACGCGGGAGTCCCGGGTTCGAGCCCCCGACGGTGGGGGGCCGACCTAATGCGGCAAGGGCGCCCGCCTGAGCCCCTGTTGCATTACAATATATAATAATCTTACAGAATAATAACATTGTTGAGTAGTTACTGGACTACTATAGTAAGAATATAGGAGATCTACCTTTATAGACTGGGTGACAATTCAGCACAATGTATGAAGTTACAGGCCATGTGTACTCTACGCTTGGTTTCACTTAACAGCCAAACTCCTCTGTAATAACTTGGAGTGGAGTTCTCATTTCTTCCTCTTGACCCAAAAGGCCCCCTGTGACAGGAGACAGCGGGGAGAATGATGCCAGACATGGGTTGTGTATAAAGAGGGAGTTTCCTACCATGTTTCTGCTGCTGCAGGTTGTACTGCTGCATCCTGTACAAGGTGAACTCGTGACCCTGGACGGCACTCAGAGCTGGAAGAAGCAGAGCCGGCGCACACAGCAGGAGCAGCACAGCCATCCCAGGAGTCTGTGAGTCAGGCCTTGGCCCCACTCCAATCAACGCTGGTCTGGGTTTACCCTCGTCTCACCCTTCACCTTCCTGTACTGCAGCACCAGGTTCAAGCATTCCACAGGACCATTCACGAAATAATTTGATGGGTCTAAAACCTACATGCAACAAGCAAGATTTGTCTTTCATTCTTCACTGTCCCCCCACCCTTAAATCTCCATGTTTTTCCTTCCTTTTTCTGTAAGATGTAGGCCATTATATTTTTGTAGTATACATGACTACAGGGCATGTTAATATGGTTTCCCCTCTTTTGCCATAGTAAATGGCAATGGTAACTGTAATCTCTTCTTTAGTAGTTCAGGTGGGGAGCTGCATCAGCATGCGTAGGCTGCAAAGGAACAAGTAATAGGTTTATTCCATGCTGAAAAAAAGAAGAAAGAAAACACAATGTTTTGGCCGTGGAGCCTTCTTCAGGTGTGTTTACGTTGTGTTTTCTTTCTTCTTTTTTTCAGCATGGAATAAACCTATTACTTATCTCTTCTTTAGGTTTAGTCTTTTCTGTCGCATAAGTGTGAATGAATTAGCATTCTCATTTATTGAAAGCAGCAATAGACTAAGAATTTAAAATGTATTGTCAGATTTTTCTATTTCAACACATGCTTATTCTTCTTAATTTGTGGTCTGCGATCAGAATCAGAATCGCTTTTATTCGCCAGTATGTGTTAGGTACAGGAATTTGCCTTGGTACATTTGGCACCTGCTCAACACAAAACCCACACAGGTGCAAAAGGAGCATTAACATTAATGACATAGTTACATTGGACAATATACAAAAGATGGGGGAGTCACAACACAGTCACAATATGTGCTCACGGTATGGAACATGTAGACATTACAGTATATATAAGACACAGGCACATTCACATTTTACAATACAGTACAGTAGTGCTCTAAGAGCTGTAATAGCAGTTGCAGGAGCTGTAGTTTTTCTCTTTCTACAAGCCTTGTACTGTACCTCAGCATTTACAACCATAGTTTGTGGAGAACTACTGTATGGAACTACACCAATGCTTTTACTTCTTTTAGAGTTTTTATCATTGGGAAACTGCTTCCATAATAGCCTTGAGATTCTAATCACATGGCTGAAACAAAAGATCCCTACAAGATCCCTACAAGATAGACTAGTTTAGTCCTTACCTGGCCACTGGCTACTTCACATCCAGGAGAGCTGCACAGATTCTCTGTCTCTGTCCACTTGTGTCTAGTTTCAGCACTGTTGTAATTCTCCAGCAAACAAGACCGCTGCCCTGAGACTGGGAATGGGGCACAGTGTGATAAATCCACTCAGCCATCTGGACAGTGCAGATTCACAGCTAATCGCCATCTCTCCTGGCCTCCAGCCTGACCATCCTGTCTTAAGAATATAGGGCTTATCTTATCATAGGTAATTATGCTGGAGTATTGGTGCAAAGCATTTGAATGCTGGTACAGCAGTTGAATGAAGCATTATTGTCTGAACAATTGTATCTTCACAGTGTTAATGTATACAAAAAAAGGGAAAAAAAATATACTTTGATACCATCAATGGTTTATGATGAAATGACTCCCATTTTTATTTACATTCTTTCTTTTTGGCTTATGCACACAGAACGTTAATAGTTTATATTGTACACTAATAAAAGATACATTACAAAGGAAAAAATGACCTGAAAAAAATGAAGAAATGTCATTTAAACTTCCAAACATCTCTATCTTGCTCCTAGTCCCTAAATGAGAAAGAAGAAATTTGAATGTGCTGGGGGTGAAAGGCACCTGCGTGTCTTTTATTGTGGCGAAACGGTCGCACATTGGCTTCCTCACACACCATGACAGGATGTGACCTTGATCTAATGGCATGGAAACCAAGGCAATTGGAGGTCCTACTCATTAGCTTAGGTTAGAAAAAGTCCCTGCTGGATCTTTGAAACAGCTTTATTAAAACATAAATATTCCACAGAAAGTTCTTAGTTGACTGAATAGATATTTTTATTCTTTACTTTTTTGCTTGCCTGGCAATTGTTTGTCAGAACCCAATTTTTATACTGATTAAATAATCGTATTTTTTATTTTGTTACACTTCCGTACTACTACCGTACTACACTACTGCTACTACTTGTAGCAGTATAATTAGTATAATAATATGCCCTGAAGCTTTGTTAATCTGAAGTGCTTCTAGTACCAGCAACCTTTTGGCCTCCTGTAAGCTAAAATTAGTGTACCAGTTTAGTAGCTTTCCCATTTCACCCAGTGCTGTTATGTGAACCTCTTAGCATCTGAAGCGTGCATCTGAAAATGTGATAAAAAATTAAACTGTCAGTCCAAAAGTGATGTAAATTCTCTATGTGGTATGCTACATAATCAGCAGCATCCTTCTCAATAGAGTGTTAACATTTTACATATAAGAAACATAAATCTTATAGTGAATGCTTCAAAGGATCTGCAGTGAAATGTGATAAAGCCCAGACATAAATAAAATGTGCTGTTCCCAACTGTTTGTAAGTTCCAAAGATGAAGGAAAGCATTGAAGTGAAGTCAGAATATACTGTTTGGGTTTGCAAGCATCCTAGTTCTGAAGATTTGAAATCAGATCTAAAATCACTGAAATTATTTCCAGAGAGCATGTTAGACCATAAGATACTGTACAGTACACTCCGGTCACTTTACCAGCTGATATGCAATTATATTTGTGTTTCCCTTGTAACTGCAGTCATACAGTAGATTTTGCCATTTAAGGTTTTGACGATAAGAGGTATCAATATGGTACATATGCTGTACAGCACATCTTTAAAATCTCAACTCAACATTTTGGCACGAAGCACACAATTGCCCTCTTTGTGGTCTTTGTGGTTAGCTGTCTGATTCTGATGCAACCTGCAGCTCTCCGGTAAGAACCTAAAAAGACTGCAAATGAGAAGACGCCATTCAGATTGCTCAATTGTGAGTAGCTAATTCATTCAAGGATCTCAGCCAGCCATTTCTTGAAGAACTCTTCAGACCTCTGGCATGCAGCAAAAAGCCCTGCTTGTCCTCTCCTCACTAGGTATCACCAACTCCATTCAGTATGATGGATGGTGAATGGTTGTATAAAGGTCACTCCTAATGAACTTACAGATTGTAAGCCATTAAGGAACGTCGTCTAGAATGAGGCAGTCAACCTTGTTGTCAAATATGACTATAGCAAAGACTAGCCACCCTTTAAAAAGTCACAAAGATTCACATGCATGAATATTATTCATTAATACTTTAATAAGCTTTATGCATTATATAATTACCACCTTTTATATAAGATCAAATGATGAGACTATGTGCATAAACAATCTAATATAAGCAATAAAGCATGCAGGAGCATAAATGTCAAGATGCTTAACACTTACCGTATTGGAAATAATCATGGACTCAAAAGATAAAGTTGTACATAATACGAATGAGGTATTAGAAACCGATTTTTGTAAAAATGAAATACTACAGTGTCAATCTCACATGACCAGTACAGAAGTCAGTTTTGGCTAATGAAGGCTACTCCTATCAACAGATTATAGTCCAATTTCAAGTTTCACCTACAGCTGCATGCAAGACTGAGGGGAGGCATAAGACTGGTACTGCTGACAATGTAAGTTGTAAAGGAAGAACAAAATCTATCCAATAGTGATGTAAAGGTCTTCAAAGTAAATTAGCTTTACTGTGTATGAAAAATTATGTGAATGTCATTGATTTGGATTTTACCCCTTTTGACTAACATGGATTAATTTTTGTTTTACTTCCCAATGTCTAAATGATGAAAATTGTGTGAACATGTCCACTTTCTTAAGTAGCTACTTTAAACTGTTCAAGTAGGGAGCTGTGTCAGCATGCGAAGGCTGCAAAGGAACAAGTAAAGGTTTATTCCCTGCTGAAAAGAGAAGAAAAGAAAATATTTTGGCTGTGGAGCCCTCTTCAGGTGTGAGACACCTTCTTCTTGACACCTGAAGAAGGCTCCACAGCTGAAACACTGCATTTCCTTTTTTCTTTTTTCAGCATGGAATAAACCTTTTACTTGTTACTTTAAATTGTTTCCTATGTAAGATTTATTACAATGTATGTTTTTAATACCTGTGTCTTACACTTTAAGCTTGTTTACATTGGTTGTTTTCCAAGTCCTGAAGTTTTTGTAACTTTTTGCTTCAAAAAAGTTATTTACATTTTGATATCATATGCAAACTTAAGTAGTTTACTTACTACTCTAGAATCTAAATCATCAATACTGTGGCAGTTGTCTCAATACAGAAATGTGTGGTACTCCACTAGTTACATTAACCCAAATGGCACACTCACCTCTTATCTGTACTCTTTCTTATCCATTGACCTGTTCTTAACCAAAAAAGTGGTATTAACTTTAATAATTCTATACACTTTCATACCATCTTTAGAACATAACTGCAAATTAATGCAAAAAAAAGAGAGAAACACAAGCTGATATTTCCACTTGTCTTGTATTTATTGATATGTTACACTACACAGAACAATAACAATGTTAAATACTGGCATGGAAATGTTCACATAATAATAAAAAAAATCTGTGTTTTCCTATGTTAAAAAATGCATTCTTTTCATATCCCTTTCAATAAATTAAACATAACACTGGCAATAAATATAAGTTCTATAAAACTTATCACTTAAGGCATACTCTAATTGCAAACTTATTCAGAGCCATTAGCAGGTGATATATCGAGATTACACTTCAAAATAAGAAAAAAAATGGACTTTTCTCCTTTTTTGTCCTTCTGAGTTGGGTATTCTTTTCAAACAATATGAAAACTGGGGAAAAGAAGGAGTTAATCTTTGAGAAGTCTGTGCTCTTATACATTTATTCAAGTTTTATTTAACAAATCCAGCAACATAAATATATAAGCATTTCTATTTTTATTCCCAGATATGCAATTGTGTGGCAGTTTAAAAAGCTGGGGTTGGAATTCAGTGAAGCTTGGAAAATCCAGGTGTCATGATTAGTTTACTAGATTTATAACACTGTCACTGACAAAAAAAAAAACATTTCCAAAATCTAAACCATCTAAACCATTAAAGGATAATACAGCATGACCAAATGAAAAAACAAAAATCGACAATGCTCTAAAAAAGGAATGGAAAAAATATTTCTGCAAAATGAAAATGCATTACATTCTGGTTTGTTGACTGGACATAAAAGTGTATGTTTCAAAGAATGGTCATAATTAGACTAATATATCTGGAAAAAAGGCCTTGAAAAGCATGTGTTTAAGCTCCATGCACAGTACTGTGAATAGTTACACATTTTCCTGGCTGTGGAACTGTAACCTCTCAATTGCCACATCAATTGATCATACTGCATAAGGTGGTGAGCTAATGATGGGAACAGGACTGCACCAAGGGGGCACAGTGGAGCATTACACCATCAGTGGGACAGTTTTGTCTAAGAAATGGAAAGGTATTAGACATTTTTCAGTGCCTTGCTCAAACAAGGCAAAGCCCTGCTGACTACAAATGAGTCCTTGCATTAACGCATGTACAGTACACACAGGTATGTCCTATGCATATTGGGCTCATCTGTTAGAGCATCATCCTCTGCAATCAAAGACTGGATTAAAAATGACAGCAATAATTAAAAAAACACACAACCAGATCAAATGAATCACAGCTGCTCCTTTGTGTTTCTCTAACACTCACTACCTGCACCTTCAGACGTTTTTTTTTACATTGTAAACATTCTAGTGCTTTATGGTTTATTGTAAAAACACAAAGAGACTGAAGCCAGGCACACAGAGACAAGACCTACAGTAAGTGTTTATTGGAGACAAAAGCTTGAAACAGCCACACAATGACCAGAAGAGTGCATCATACTGTACATTCTGCATTAGAGACCAGCTTCTTATATTTGTTTGTCAAGTGTTGAAAGTGAGGGGAAAACTCACAAAATTAAGCGATGTATCAGAAAAATCAATATTATTAGATGTTTGTTTTCTAAATTTACCATCTTAAGCCATGATGATTTCTGCAGTGGTTAAAAGCCAAAGACTTTGCTGTATACTGGACATATTTCACAGCATATGAAAGGACTCTGCACTGATGTTCCTTAGTTTGGGGTTGAAGATCTGTCAGATCCACAATGAAGTACAACAAACACAGGGAGATGCAATGAGCATCTTTTCAAACACAAAACACTTATTTTAGACCTAAAATAAAATCCTCATAATCACGTGTAGTGACAAACAATGCATCTCAGCACACAGGTAAGATTTGCTTCTGATTTAAACAGATTTGGAATATAAAGCATTTTCTTGCACCTCAAGTTCAATTAAAGGGGTGGCTATGTAAACAGAAGGCATGCAGCTTCAAAGATGGTGTTTGTTTGGTAAAACTTTCACCTAAACTTTACAGATATGTGATTTTGGAAGTTCCAGTGTCCTATGTTTCCTTCGTGTGTGCTTCATGACTGCAGGGCCACCTGCAATCTGACCTTTTAGAAGAAGCATTCTTACAGTATGATCTCAAAAGCTCTTTGTCCCTGAACTACTGTTGCGTAACACTTAATGTGCTCTAAGCCCTGATCCCGTCAAGAGCAAGATTAAGATTTTATTGCTGACAGTCCCTGTAGCGGATTCCAATAATATATAATCAGCTATCACTGACCAGCAGGCAGGCTCTTAAAGTGAGTCACTTTCTATCAGCTATGCTCTCCTCCCATGAGCATATCCGGTTGTAGTCTCGAGAGGCCTTCAAATCTTCTCCTAGCAGTTTATTTGTGAAGCGGACAAAAAACAGCTTTTCACTTAATTTGTAGAATATATTTTTTTGCTTGCACTCCATTGAAAAACAAAGAAAACAAAATCCGCACTGTAATTTACAGACATGACACTTGAAGTTTTGTACTCTTTCGGTACAGAGAGGAAGATTAACTGTTTGTCCTGAAACAACCTGCATCTTTTCCCCTTCAGCCCCAGGGCTGCTCAGCTCATAATTCTGAACAGAACTGGTCACTAGTTACAATATTCCACTCAGCCGCCACTCGGCCCCAGCCACGTACATATTCATGTCGTCCAATAACCAAAACGAATTATGATTAATTGATTAATTTATGCTAGATTGATTCATGTTGCGACTGCCAAGTTCAATGTCCTTACTGAGCACAAGTCATATTTTGGGAAGAGTATATTTGAGCTCTGGTTTCCTTCCACATCCAAAAACACGCTGGCTGGCTGTAGAAGACTGGCATCCTGTGCAGGTGTAGCCCTGCCTTGTGCCCTGTGTCTCCAGGACAGGCTGCAGGCTGCCATGAGCCTTAACAGGAACAATGTGGCTTTCTGATAATGCATGGCAAGGATACATTATTATGTAGCTGTTTGGTCTGCACAAATATCATAGCCCCCTGGGTTCTTTTTACTGCATATACAAAAGAACATGAGGCAGGCAACGAGAGGAGAAGGAGAGGTTAAAGACTCTCTTATTGGTGCATGGTGACATGTTCAACTATACACTGATCTGTTCCTCAGCAGGAAAACCCTGTGCTCTGTCATGACACAGGTATTACACCATTTAACAAAGGCTTTGGTTTAGAGAGGGTAAGAAAAATAAAAGAAGAGAAGTGCTCAAACCTACTTTCCTGCTACCGTTTTCTTCCAGATTTTTATTCAGAGCTCAATGTAAGGACGGGCCATTTTGGGTTAAAGGCAAGCACAAATGATCGTAAATGTCTGCTTTCTGCGCATCAGCTGCTGCAGATTCCAGATGAGTCACAGAAAAGCCTTGTGATACATCTCACTGTTTGATTAATAGGACAGGCACAGACAGACCAGTGTTGTGGTGTGTTTTAAACACAGCAGAAAAAGCCTTTAGTCTAATAACAAAGCTGAACATTTATTTCCTTCATCTTAATGTATTTCCCACTAGTCTACGTCAGTATGATAATTGAGTAAAAATATTTAAAAAGCCAGGTTAGCAGGCTTTCTCTTATTCTTTTTAACTTCACAAACATTACCACAGTCTTTATAGGAAACACTGTAATAGCTGGTGGGTAATAATACAGAATGTTGTACAAATGGCAAGATATATAATAAACCTGTGAGCTGCGGTAGGATTTGAAATTGGAAATGCACCTGTGGAGACTGCAGAATTCTTGAAAACCATTTAGATCAAAAACAAGATGCCAAACAAAACACTCATGATTTTAGGACTGTCCTATAATGCAAAACATGCTTTTCAACATGTTGGATGATGATCTGATAGACACTCTGTTAGTAGCTTTCAAAGGAAGAAAATCCCTTTCAGAGCATCTGGGTTAGCAAGGCAGCACAAAGATCTAATCTAGCATTATTTCAGGCTGGAAATGAATGTGAGAAGGAGATGATATGTAAAAAGACCTGGAAGTGCCATGGAGTTCCAACCCCTTGTGGGTGAAGGAATGGGAAGAAGAAAGAAACTTATGTCAGTACAGTGGGCACTCATCTAAATGGTATCTTACAGAACTAACAGAAAAACAGTTCTGCCGGTAGTTTCCATATTCAAGCAACATCTCTTTGGGCCAGAGCTTATTCTGGTTGTGATTTTGGGGTGTCAAGCAGATGAGAGAGCGCAAGTTCCCCAACTATTTACAGCTGGGTAAACTGGAGTGATTGGGGCACAGTACCTCACTCAAAGTACAATAGCAAGACTGCAGTGGAGACCTGATCCACAACACACCATTTAGGAGGTAAGACTTACCTACTGTACTATATTGCCTCCAATGAGCATATTAAGCACTCCGAAATTCCATCTGTTGAGCATAACTAGGAATTATCTCTAAAAACGTCACCTATTCGTCAACAGCAAACTACAGATCTAGCGTTCAATAGGTGCTTATTATTTGTTTATTTGCCAAAAGGCTTCATGCTTAAACCTAAGTGCAAACCTTCTTCCAGATTGTTATTAGCCAGGTTTGCAATGTAGAAGAGGGATCTCATGTTTAATTGAAATAAAGGCCTAGACAGCAAGGTTGTCATCAGCACAAACCTTTAGAAAACATGGGACTGATGAACCCTAGTCTAACTATGGATTTAACTCAGATATTACTGCAGCTCATTTCGCATCTCGCAAGCTCATGAAACTTTGTTGATCTGCACCCAGCCTGCCATTTGAATTATAGATAGGTGGATGGGGCTAGTGACTGAACCCGTGTCAGCACCAGGGCCCCAGGTGTGAGAGATTACATATGAGGGCTGTATTAATGAGGGTAGTCAATGGCAGTTCCTCCAGGTGACCCCAGTCAGGAATGTCACTGTGTTAAAGACTGCGAAAAGACACTGCTGCATCTGTGTTTTAGCAAAAAAAAAGGCTTTAAAAAAGAAGCTGGAGAAATGTTAGTGTTCTATATATTTGCTCCTTCTTTAGCAATGTTTTCATTCTCATGTACTTTATATTTTAAAATTGGGTGATTTAAAAAACCCAGATTCGCACACCTAGTTATGGGATTATTCTTTTAGAAACAGGTAAAGCACAGATTATCATTTAAGATTTCAATATGTAAATCAAAGCATTTATTTCAGAATACTCAAACCATAGGTCAATAGGAAGAAAGAGAGATTACTATAAGTCTTCTATTCTTCATTGTTTTGCCATAACAGTTGTTTTGTACAGAAAGCTAAAGTGTACACAAAACTACACAATAACATAAAGTGCTGTCAAAACAGGAAATACAAGGAAAACTCAAATCTTATGAATGTCATTTCTGTGCAATGGACAGTGAAATTTCATACGTTATAATGTCTCTTTACAATGGAGACTGAACAACAAGGGAGTAATTCTCACCTATGCTGAAACCCCACTGTCCTTGGGCAGCACTAATTCAAATACCTCCAGTATTAGCAGCCTCTGCAACAGGGATGAGGAGCCTGTTTTACTCTCTTTCCAAAAGGCAGCTCATGTGTTCTGACATCCTAGTAAGCGATGGACCAACGGCTCTTGCCTTGTACTAACTAGTCTACTGGAAGCAGACAGTGGCACCCTGTCTCCATCGGAGTGATTCACACACAAGTTATTAGCTACCTCTAGGGTTCAAGTGATCACATCAAAATGTATTTTTTCATGTACGTCAACTCTCAAGTTAGAAATTATACATGTAAACTGTTTAATCAGATCAATCAACGTCTGACAACTACAGCTGCCACACAGATTTAGAGTTAGACAATAAGGGGACAGTAGATACCAATAAATGTGCTAATATTATCTTCACTGATGTTAACACCACAGAACTTTAAGGCTATTAACACCAGAAAACATGCTAGCTCTTTGATACAGTAGAAGCATTTAATCTTGTAACGGACTGAATGTCAGTTTTAGGGACGTATCTGGCAGGATATATTGTAGCAATCAAAAGTTTAAAAAGTGACAATTAACAAGCAACACCTTCGTGCAAAATCTTGTGTGGGATGGCATACAGGATTCACAAAATACAGAAAAGCTGCTCACACATGATTCAAAATTCCAAAACGTAAGCACAATTATTTACTGTGTTTGTGGACTAGGAGCCTGGGGGGTTTTAGCGTCAAAAAAGGTGAGATGTTATATTACAGGGCCTGGAATTTATCTGGGTCCTGAAAATAAAAAACAATGAAAATTTGACCATAATTAGAAAACAACTGTCTGATCTTTCTGTGAAAGGTATTATCAGGTTTCCAATGAAAGTGAGTAATACAGAGTTTCTGTGAGACATCTGCCATGGACAGCTCCACTCTTTTATTCTGAAATTCTGCCAGATTTATAAAATGTAGAGAGAAAGTCAGAAGGGGAATAAGGAATGCCTCAGATAAAAGCTGCATACTCTAGTTCTGTGCCTCATGAGTATATTTCAGAAGCTCTCTCCATCAGTCTATATCTTAGTTTTGTGACATGAAAAAACGATTTCTTTCTTACATAGTTTGTTTTATATTTTCAAATGTTACAATCTGCTTCTGTTGATTACAATCACAGTGCAATGAGAGCTAACACTGCTCCTAGCTGGGCCAAAGAACAAGCAAAAAGGCTGCGAGAAACAGGACTTGTGTCTGCTAATTAGCGAGAAACTAATGGATCTTAAGAAACAATTAGAAACTTTAAGTAAAATACTTTTTTGTAATGTGTTTCCATCAAGTTTTGTTACTTCAAATGTATCAATGCTTCTCAGAGACACTATATGCAAAACAGTACGTAATTATGTAATTTGAACTTAACAGAATAATTCTTACAGTATTTCTCTTATTTTCTGGAATTGTTTTGAAATATCACAGTAAATTTTATCCTTTTCTTGCTATGCTCTCTACAGTATCCAATGTCTCTCAGCACATGTGGTGTACCCACACCTTAGTTATGACCACTGTATTTTGAAAAACCAACATCCCAGAGGAGGGCTGTATTAAATTTTTATTTGCCTGTTCTTTCTATATGTTAAATCAAAGACATCACGCTGCTCGGTTGCAAAGAGGAACCAGAGGGTTTTTTTAAAGAAGACGGGCTCAGAGAAATAAGGCGCGGTATAGACTGTGCTCTCGTCAGCGGGGAAAAAACGAGACTGCGGAGCACTGCAAATTTCTTTCCTCTACCCAGCCAAAAAAGACAGAAAACAAAAAGCAATTAAATTAGAAAAATAAATTAAAAATGTCTATCAAACTGCTGACAAGTGCAATTCCCTAGTGTTGCTACAGTACTACTTTCAGTGCTGAAAGAAGAGATGAATATACAATGTCATCTAGAAATTTATGCCAGGAAGGAGAGGAAGCCTCAGACACTCAAATCCGTCTCACTCCCCACACTTTGATTTTTTTTAAATCATAACATTTAAACACATGATCATTGGATTGTATTCTTCAGTAACAGGAAACAAAATGAGTGAATCTGGCAATGAGCAGCTGGGTTCATCAGCGTGACTCCCCAAAATTTAGTTTTACTGAGGTTTACTTATCTATTTATGTAAGTGGATGGCGTTTCCTTTGTTAAATGTTTTCGGATCACAACTCTGGCGGGGAGGTGGCTCTCAAATTGATTCCTCCTGGCTCTAAAACACAGAAGAAGTACATGTCCTACCATAGGAGGAAGCAATGGCTGTTAGTTTTTAAAGATTTTTGTTTCTGGTTTGACGTTTGTTTAGGAGTGTGCAGCGGCGTTTGGGAGCTGCCTTCCCTTTGTCGCCGCCTAGTGGCGGAGCGCACTCACTGCAGGCCTCACGCACCACAGACTACTGGATTTGGCAGGCGGCAGAGGAAGTGGCCTGGCAGCACATGCAAGTGGGGTTGACCGATTTCGGAGGGATGAGGTCAAGGTCCTCGTCATCAGGGATCTCGTCCAACCTGTAACCATCTTTCAGCAGCTGGATGTTCAAGTCTTGGTTGATCTGCTGCAGAGGAAGAGAGACCGGTTAGAGTATAAGCAATCAACAACACAAAACAAATAAATATTTTCTGCATTTAAATAACGTCCAAACTAGGTGCTGCATTCACATTAAAAATCCAACTCAGATGCAGTTTGGAGACAGATGCATAGAAATACACTGTTGTATTAATTAGACATGCAGGGATCATACTGTGTAAAAAGACTCTTTAGTTAAGGTTTTATGGGTGGCAGACATGTCCACTTGAAAGGCAGAACCATAACCTGGAGAATACATGGCACAACAATTTTACGGTGTGGTGGCTCTGTGGCTCAGGATCTGTGGCTGGAAAGTTGCCGGTTCGTATCCCAAGACTGGAAGAGGAATCCTACTCCGTTGGGCCCCTGAGCAAGGCCCTTAACCCCAGCTGCTCCAGGGGTGCCGTATAAATGGCGTGACCCTGTGCTCTGACCCCCAGCTTCTCTCCCTGTCTGTGTGTCTCATGGGGAGCAAGCTGGGGTATTCAAGAAATTGTATATGACCAATAATGTGATTACTTTTGTCACATATTTTTGTCACATTTGATCTTTTCATGGATGCCGGTGCAGACTTGGCAGAGAACATCTATTAATTCTCCTGCATGTCACCTTTCCTGTCCATAAACTGAGCAGCACTTATGATGTGCTTTTTTCTGGATTTGCTTCACTTGTGCTGCCACTGTTGCAATCCAATTTTGCCTGCCAAAGCAGAGAACTTGTATTTATGTTTGACAGTGATGACTGCATGAAGTTAGTGACCTCTTTGGCCAAAATCACTGTCAATGCTGAGCAACATCAAAGCTTGCCAACAGCTGTGCTACAACATCTCTCCCTGTTATAAGTTTTCTACAGTGTTTTGATTGTGTTAGAAAAACTCTGGAATATCTTTAGGGATATTAACTGTACACAGCTGAAGCGCACTGACAAACATCTAGGACACAGATACTGTAGCATTATGCCTTACGTTAACAACACGTATCTCTAACAATAATGACCAGCACTTGTTTTTCGCAAGAAACTGAAAATGCATGAAAGGGTTAATGCTGTAATTGCAGAATACTAATGTGTTGTATAGTATTAGGGTGCTCTATATATTCTGTTATTTTTGCATTTTGCAGACTGCTCCTATACTACCTTATGTAAAATACTGAACATTAGATTTTTAATTTATAACATATTTAATGAAACGATACGTAATATAATGGCTCTCACCTCAGCAGAGGAGTATCCTGATGAAGAGTATCTGGACATGTCAAAGTCATCGTCACTGCAGGGGAACAGAAGGTCAATTAAGGAAGCTCGGAACAACACGTCCAGCCTCACAGAACCAGCAGAAATAGCAACAAGAAATTGTTGTCCAAAACAGAAAAGCAAAAAAAAAACAGTTCTACATCACTTCCTATGAGAAATAAAAGGAATGATGAGGGGAGATAAAAAGAACAGAAAGAACTAAAACTCATTCAATACACACATCAAAATCAATATGCAGCAGTCCATTTGGGAAAGCAAAGTCAGACAATTTATATGTGTGATCTGGAGCAGATGTTTTGGGTTACTGTCATTGGCATTTTCTTCTATAGAACCAGATGAGGGGTTTATTTAAACGTGTACCACAATGTAAAACCACAATTTAAAGTACCACAATTTAAAACCACATTTTATATTATCTCATATCTAAAGTATATCCCCTGGGACCGCTTTTTCAAAATGTGGAATCTGGATCAAAATCTATCCAAATTTTGTAATCCTACATTTTCTGATCTAGATTGCTTTGACATGGACCATTTGGATCTCTGCTGTTTATATGAAATCATAAGCTATTTCAAGGTGATCCTTTGGATTTTTTATGTATTGAAACCATTTACTAATTGTCATTTTCATCTGATTTTGGAAAATAAACACTACTCTTTCTTTTTCCCGATAATATACATAGCTGTCAAGTACAGTGTACCGAATGAAGAAACAGAACATTCTGATAAGGATGTGCAGGTCTTCCTTTTGAGGAGAATTAGAATGACCTTTACATTTTGGAGCAAAGTAATCTCAAAGCCCTCTTTTCAATTCATAACAAACCCGATTATAACATTTAATACCCAATATACTGCATGTTGAATCAGATTAAACACATTTTAAAGTTGACAAAAACCCAATTTAACAATATAACCATTCATCAAATGGAGAAATTTGAGTTTTGAGAACTGACTCTTGCACATCAAGATGAAATGCATGTCTCTAACATGCATGGAAACACTTAACTATATGCTGTTGATTTCATACAGCAGCAGTGCTTAATTAAGAAATGAAACAATACAGAGATTAAAGCTTCAAAGACAGGTATATGAATCCACAATTTAAAAAAAGAAAAAAGGTAGAGTCTTCCGCAGAGAGGCAGGAAACCTGGAGGGAGGATAATCTGGCATAACGTAAAGTCAGTGATGAAGTGCCTAATCCTTTAATATTCTCTCTATGTTATGAAAGGGATGTGGGACCACAATATGCTTTAAAATATGACTAGCAGATTTGATCATTTTGACTGACATTTATCTACGTGCCTCCTACCAGAACTGCGATCGCAGTAGGAATTTTGTTTGGTTAAAATCCATTTTGTGAAGCACTGTCTTGCATGATTCCCATTTTTTATGTTTGTCAAATCATTTTTTAGAATGCTTTCTCTTCCAGAAATGGATCATTTCACTTCTGTTATTTGTTAGGTGGTCAGAGAGCAATAGACAGTTCCAGACAGAATGGCATCTATACTGAGTATACTGTTCTGACTGGACCACCTATAAGGCAATAGAGGATTTAAGGACAACTAAAGAGGAAAGGGTCTAGAATCTCTGGAGTCAGGTCGACATCAAGGAAACATACAATCCTAAATAAAACCTGTTGAACACTAATATCCAATGCATTCTACCAGTCTTGATTCCAGCTCAACGCATTTGATCCTGTATATATAAAACTGAATCTCTGTTATACAGTACGTGCGCTATCTCATTCGGCACATCCAGCTTTTTTAGTAAGTAACAGCTCAATGATTCAAGAATCTCATCCAGCTGTTTCTTGAAAGAAGCCAGGGTCTCGGCTTCAACAAAACAGCGGAGTACTCTGTTCCAGACATCCCAAAAAACCTTTGTGTAAAAAATGCCTCCTGTTCTCAATTTTAAAAGCACTTATCCATATTGAGCTACTCCGTTCAATGTGGGGAAGTGATTGATTCACTGAACTGATGGATAGATACTGCCTTACAGATAAATGGGTTTCATATTTATATTCCTAAAGAAATGCTTAACTTCTTGAGAAAAAATGATTTTTTTCCTTTTATATCAACCTTTCTTAAAATTATTTTTTATAAAGCTCAACAATAAATCATAGCATAAAAGAACCAAAATGAAAACAGGAAAACTAAAATGACACACAACTTGTATAAATAGAACATCTGTCAAACTGGTGGGTACTGCACATTGGTGGTGGTGGAGTGGAGTCCCTATTACTTGTAAAGCGCTTTGAGTGGAATGTCCTGAAAAGCATTATATAATTGTAAGGAATTATTATTACTATTAAAAAATATTTACTGTACATATAATTTAAAGGCAGACCAAAGAATCCGAAAATCTTTCCCTGCTGTAACGAATCAAGATGTGGTGAAGCTAGAAAACGTTAACAGTCGAGCAAAATTCATAAAAGACAATGTTGCCATTTTGGATCCTACATTGTGCAGACAGCTTAAAGACAATCTTAGACATTCTTACGATAAGATTGAAATGTCTTTCAATCCAAATTTTAATCCAAAGCAGACTGCTTAAGGGACTCAAGGGAAAAAAGCATGACACTAAAGTCTGTTTCTAAAGGCAGTAAAGGAATTACACTCTTTTATTGGCTGTTTTCTGTAGGAAGGTTACAAGGAAATTCTAGTCTGGTACAATACTACGAGCAAAGGCTTCTAGGCAAGCAAAGGCAGATTGTGAAGCTTCAATTTAAATTCAAAACTAGGAATCAAACGCTGAGTTGGATTTTATTCCAAAACAAACAAAAAAAAAACTGTCAGTGTCTGAAAACAAGGTCGAAACATTATAATTCATGTCCTTGTTTTGAGTTATTTATAGTTTATTATCTTATTAACAGTAGTGTCTATTCTCATCTGATTTGACACATAATCCAAGAATTTTGTTTCTGATCATTGTAAATCATTTCAGAAACAAAAATGCCAACACTCACTAAAACAGAAATAATGTGTCTTCCCACTTCATGCCCAAAACTCAGCAAAAAAAAAAATAGGGTAGCACTGTAAAATGCATGAAGGCTTCCATCCTATTTTCCCATCAAAAACACTACATTGACATTTCGGATTTACTTCTCTAAAACACAGACATTTACTTTGTCTGACATACAGTACAGTATGCCTAAAAAGCTGAACCTTGGTAGAACACAGAACACAGACTAGGGGCCCAAGAGACAAAAGCAGACCTCTAGTAAAGCTGGAAGTTTAAATTAATAAGCTTGCAAAATCACACCGGATCAGCATGTGGAGCGTAGCGGAAGAATAATGGGAATGCCCTGATTAGCAGTGGGCAGACAAAGGGTGACGTGGAATCAATGAGGATGATTGAAGATGACACATTAGTAGTTCAAGTAGGGAGCTGCGTCAGCATGTGTAGGCTACAAAGGAACAGGTTACGGTCTTATTCCAGGCTGAAAAGAAAAGAAAGGAAACCCAACGTCTCGGCTGTGGAGCCTTCTTCACGTGTGAGAAAGACAGGGTAGACGGCAAAGATGAAATAGCACGGAAGACCAAAAGCTGGAAAAGTGGAGGAGGGAGAGGAGAGAGGCAGAGAGGAAACCTGCATGAGAATAGAGAAGATCACACGAAAATAAGCCGGTCCTTGAGAGAAAGGGGGAGGTGTGAACCTAGTTTCAGGATGAGTTTAGTTTCTGTTGTCTTTCTGCTGTGGAGTTGAGAAACCCTTCTTTGAGAACAGAGACAGAGAGATCAGTGTGATCATGGCCGTCTGAGGTGAAATGAGAAACTATGGGCTTTGAGAAATCTTTAATCTTCACAGCCTTAACATGATCGGCCCTTCAGAGCCCTAACATATATATTAGGATTAGCAGTCAAGTCTGAGAGTATCTCAGCAACTGTGCTTCCAATACTTGAAAAATCATGGAAACACATGTGAAGATCCTAACCATGTGAAGAGCAACAGAAGATAAATTTGCTTTATCAGCTGCTGCTACAGTATATTAATGTTTTTCTTCAATATGCACCCCATCCATGATTAAGAACTGATGCAAGAAAAGAGTAGATTCTGATCCCATGTGTATCCAGGACATAGATTCTTCTCAGAGATTAAAGCACACATGTGCAACTGCCCTGTACAGCATAAGGTGTAAACACACCTGATCACTTTGTTTTGTATGACAAACCTCTTATAATAATGGGTTAGGTAACTCACCAAATCTAAGATTTGGTATAACTTTGAAGAGACCCCATAATGTGTCAGGAGGTGTTCTAAAAGGTAGTTATGGATTCAACTACTGATAATCTAAACAGGTGGTCTTTAAATAAGGCAATAATTAAAACTTGGATTACCTCAAATTACACTGAAAGTTTAGACTGACATCATATATGAAGTCTCTCTGTGGCATATAAAACCATGCATGAACATATTCATAATATGTGGGTTAGATGATAACACAGTCACATCCATTTGAGCGCAAGATCGTTCTGCCTGAATGTTATCTTTAACACTGATAAGGTTTAATGGGCTAGTCAGCTGTTTTAATGTCCTAGTCAGCTAACACTGCATAAAAAGCTGAAAAACTCCTTCATCACAAGTGTACAGAAAATGTAAAATCTCGGGTTTTATCAGTATCTAATAAAGAGACTGAGCTCCGTAATAATATTGATTTAATTTAAAACAATTGAACAGTAAGAGCAAACAGTAAAAAAAAACTGGATTGGTAGATGATAATAGAAAAAACATTTGAAAACCCACATTAATGATTAATGAGTTATTTTTCAATAACTGTGCAAGAAATAATAGAAGATATTATGAGTTTAGAATAGAGTTCCACTCTTACCTATCTGTATCTGTGTCTAGAAGCCCCGCTGCTCTTACCTGCCTGTGTCTGTGTCTAGAAGCCCCGCTGCTCTTACCTGCCTGTATCTGTGTCTAGAAGCCACGCTGCTCTTACCCGTCTGTATCTGTGTCTAGAAGCCCTGCTGCTCTTACCCGTCTGTATCTGTGTCTAGAAGCCCCACTGCTCTTACCTGCCTGTATCTGTCTAGAAGCCACGCTGCTCTTACCTGCTGTATCTCTGTCTAGAAGCCCCGCTGCTCTTACCCGTCTGTATCTGTGTCTAGAAGCCACGCTGCTCTTACCTGTCTGTATCTGTGTCTAGAAGCCCCACTGCTCTTACCTGTCTGTATCTGTGTCTAGAAGCCCCGCTGCTCTTACCTGCTGTATCTGTGTCTAGAAGCCCCGCTGCTCTTACCCGTCTGTATCTGTGTCTAGAAGCCACGCTGCTCTTACCTGTCTGTATCTGTGTCTAGAAGCCCCACTGCTCTTACCTGTCTGTATCTGTGTCTAGAAGCCCCGCTGCTCTTACCTGCTGTATCTGTGTCTAGAAGCCCCGCTGCTCTTACCCGTCTGTATCTGTGTCTAGAAGCCACGCTGCTCTTACCTGTCTGTATCCAGTGCCACCAAGGGCTTCTCATCAGGGCTCTGGTCTAGAGAAGAGTATCCTTTGTTTGGGACAACCAGCCTAAAAAGAATCAAGGAAAGTACAGAAGGGAAAAAGAATTCCAACAGTATTATTGCCCAAACTACTGATGACATCTGTAGTTTGAGCAACAGTTTCTCTAACTAACAGGTTTAAACCAGTTCCCTACTATAGCATATGGTGTAACTGTAAACGTCCTGGCATACTTCAGCTTACATACCTTTGAAATTTGTTTTGAACCATTATTTAATTGTCATAGATTCCTTTTACAAAAGCAGAGTACACACTACAGTTTTAGTTACATATTCTGTTTATTTAAGGATACCTGATATATGTAGGGCTCCCCCTTATTTTCACTTTTTTGAGAATGACTTCAGCAGGCTTTCAAATCTGCATAAACTGACCATACAGATCCCTCACCTTTCACCAACCTAGACTAAAGTCACAGATACAAAGGAATAGTTATAGTTACAGCTTTATATTTACATTAGGATTTTTAAACTGCACTGCAAAAACTATGGATTACTAAATTGTGGTCTCCTTTTCTGCTTTTAGAAAGTTTTGTGACTTCATCTTCCAGTGTGGGAATTCTTAGATACTGTGTGGGGAACCCTTAGGTAATCCCCCCAAAACCCTCGAAAAAGCAATGACAATTGGCACTCAGCCTTGTAGACAGCCCTCTCCAGAGAGAGACCTAGGCATCAGCATCGTTCCAAATGTTTTTAAAATATATGCCGCTGTTTTTGAACTGTTTCTTTACTCCTGCTAGGCCCTGCTTTCCTTTTTGAAACTGGGTCTGTCAGTAGGTACTCGGGCCATTAAAAAACATGAGGCGGTAAAAACGCTAAAGGGGTAGAATATTGATTTCCTTGATACAAACTCGCTATATTTATTTTGATATTTTATTATAAAAACCATTTCTCTTCACCTATGTGAAAACATCACATATTGTCCACATGTTTATTGAAGAGATAGAACACCCATTATGGAAAACTGGGAAGAAAGTATCAATGTAAAGATATAATAATAATAATAATAATAATAATAATAATAATAATTGCTTACACTTATATAGCGCTTTTTCTGGACACTCCACTCAATGCGCTTTACAGGTAATGGGGACTCCCCTCCACCACCACCAATGTGCAGCATCCACCTGGATGATGCGACGGCAGCCATAGTGCGCCAGAACGCTCACCACACATCAGATATCAGTGGGGAGGAGAGCAGAGTAATGAAGCCAATTCACAGAGGGGGATTGTTAGGAGGCCATGATTGATAACAGCCGATGGGGAAATTTGGCCAGGATGCCGGGGTTACACCCCTACTCTTTTCAAGAAACACCCTGGGATTTTTAATGACCACAGAGACCTCGGTTTTACGTCTCATCCGAAGGATGGTGCCTGTTTACAGTATAGTGTCCCCGTCACTACACTGGGGCATTAGGACCCACATGAGCAGCAGGGTGACCGCCCCCTGCTGGCCCCACTAACGCCTCTTCCAGCAGCAACCTTAGTTTTTCCCAGGAGGTCTCCCATCCAGGTACTGACCAGGCTCACACCTGCTTAGCTTCAGTGGGTTGCCAGTTGTGAGTTGCAGGGTGATATGACATCTATCTATCAAGATATGATATAAAGATATAACAGGAACAGTATCAAGCAATCCCTTGCATTCAGGGATCAAATTCAATCATGTTTGGTCACTTTCTGTTAAGTTTTATGGCCTTAAAACCAGACTGTAAAAACCTGATACAAAAAAGTGAACAGCTAGTAACTTAACCTATGATTTTAAACTACATGTATAAAAAAAAACACTAGACTTATTATGTACCCACTGTGTACAACTCAAAACACCCACACAAAACAGAAATATAAAGATGGGCTACTATTAGGCTCTTGAAGAGTACATATTATGTGTTCTCTTTCATACTTAAGCAAACACGCATATTCTGCACTCTGCACATCACTAAACCTGTGCTCAGCTGCATGTGATCTGAAGTAAAAACCTATTGACTAATCTCTTGATTTTGAACCCATTGCTCGTAGGTGCAAGGCCGGTGAATTAAACCTCCTGTGCCAGCTGACCTTTTAGTGGTCAGATGCTCTCCCCCGCCCCCTTTTCTTACCTTGTTCTGGCCATGACGTTATTTTTCTTGGGCTGCTGATTCACAGGGCTGCCCATGTTGCCATTCTTCAGGGAGCCCTTCCTGGCCAGCTCCCTCTGTTTCTCTGAAATCAGAGGACAGGCCACCATCAGCCCCTATTCTCCAGCAGAAGCACCGCCTTAACAGCCTAGAACTCCAGCAGAGTTGTTCTTAGACTGCCTTCAGTCTCTTTATTTGTGGTCTCCAAGAAATTAAGTGAAAATCGATTAAACAAAACTGGACTCCTGAACGTCTCCTACAGTATGTCTCCTAGTTTAATGAAAGCTTAGAGAATTCTGGTGGAACAGGGGATACTTTGATTCAGCACTTAAAACGCACGTCTCTAATTAGGTTAGAAGAAGCCCTCTGAGGACAAACACTGACTAAGGTTTTTGAAGCCATGTGCATTTTAATTCCTTTCTAATTCAACATAATGCAGTCTCCATACTAGAGTGAGGAGTACTGTAGATCAGCCAGTGCTCACTGTCAGCAGAAGTGAATGAGGGGTTTAATGGACACTGACAGAAGACTATACAACACCATGCGTGGTGTAAGATGGTGGACTTCATACACTGCTCAGTGATATTTTATAGCTGTCACCTGGTATGCAGGAATTCTGCAAACATTTTACAGAACACCTACTTTCCATATGCATTAATGGTTCTATGTTCTTCTTTACAAACTTCCAGCAATCAACATTATTTATTAATGTTCATGGATAATTCTAATTAAAGAATGCATCATTTATTACAGCAGACTTATAAACAACAAGTATCCTAGTCATAATTGGAAGCACAGTTAATGTCTTCTTCTGCAAAAATTAAAAAGGGGCCAGACATTTACTTATTGCATTTTTGTTAGGTTTTAGATCCCAAATTGTAAATGCAACAGTCGAAATTATACATTTAAATCAGTGTACAGTAAAATGCTAATTTTGTAAAAAAAACTAAAGAAGAAACAAAGTGCATTGACACAGTACTGTTTATTTACATCTGTCAAGCTTAGTTATCTTTACCTTCAGTCATCGTAAGAGTCTGCTCCCCATATCTCCCCAGTTTCTTTTAAACCTTTCCTTCATTATACATTAGTCAAGTGAACACCAACCAAGGGATTAATTAAGTGCAGAGCCCTTTGGCAATTTTTTGAATTGATAAGTACAGAAGCTTTTCCTCTTGCTGGTTGGCCATATACAGCCACCATTAAAAGTACGGTCTACAGCAGAGCTGTATTCACATTCAAAGCATTTATTTTGTACAGATGGAAAAGTCTCAGAAGACAGGTATCTCATTGTTTCTGCATAGTTACGACCAGGTTTATTGCCCTGCCTATTACAGTTACCTAACCAGCAGCCCAGGAGAAACTCGATTCTAATTTCTCAGAGGGAAAACGCCTGGACCCTAGACTAGCTGTTTTGCACAGGAAATGGCTTGAACGCCTGCCAGCGAGCACTGAAAACCAGCCCGCAGTGTGGTGTACTGGGCCGCGTGCTCTGCATTTAGAGCAGCTTCTCTTGCAGTCAGAAAGCACAGCAGCCGATAGAGCCGCTCAAAGTCCATGCAATGGTTATAACATAGCTTTTATACTCAGCAGTTACAGTGGGCTCAACAATTACTGGAAACCTTAATAAACTTGAGCAAAAAAAGCTGTTTAATAAACTGCACAAATAATGAGCTGATAACTTTGACTGTAAAGTTTAAAAAACTGTATTATTTATTTTATTACTTATTACATATTTGACAACTGAATTACAATAAAAGTTTTCCCACTTTAGAAGGCATAGAATATTGATCACTATGCAGCTTTTGAATATAATAATTCTTACTATTATATAGTAAGTTTCTGGACACTCCACTCAAAGTGCTTTACAGGTAGTGGAGACTCCCCTGCACCACTGATGTAAAGCACCCACCTTAATGATGCGACGGCAGCCAAAGTGCACCAGTCTGCTCACCACACATCAGCTATCAGTAGGGAAGAAGAATACAGCGATGAAGCCAGTTCAAAGATAGGGAATATTAGGAGGCAATGATCGATAAAGGCCAGGGGGAAATTTGGCCAGGACACCAGGGTTACCACCCTACTCTTTCTGAGAAACGCCCTGAGATTTTTAATTACCTTGGAGAGTCAGGACCTCAGTTCTACATCTCATTGAAGGACGTATAGTCCCCCATGTTCCCATTACAATTATATCACCCTGAACCTCACGACTGGCAGCCCACTGAAGCTCAGCAGGTGTGAGCCTGGTCAGTAACTGGATTGGAGACCTCCTGGGAAAAACTAAGGTTGCTGCTAGAAGAGGTGTTATTGAGGCCTCACCCTATGGTCTCTATGGGTCCTAATGCCCCAGTATAGTGACGGGAACACTATACTGTAAACAGGCGTCGTCCTTCGGATGAGACGTAAAACCAAGGTCCTGACACTCCGTGGTCATTAAAAATCCCAGGGTGTTTCTCGAAAAGAGTAGGGGTGTAACCCTGGCATCCTGGCCAAATTTCACATTAGCCTTTACCAATCTTGGCCTCCTAATAATCCCCATCTATGAATTGACGTCATTACTCGTTCTCCTCCCCACTGACAGCTGATGTGTGGTGAGTGTTCTGGCGCACTATGGCTGCTGTCACATCATCTAGGGGGGGCTGCACATTGGTGGTGGTGGAGGGGAGTCTCTATTACTTGTAAAGCGCTTTGAGTGGAGTATCCAGAAAAGTGCTATATAAGTGTAAGCTATTATTATTATTGTTTGGGAATGAGTATCCCCACTGTGAATGCTGTATACTCAGTGACTCTGTGCATACTGAAGATTAAATATGTAAATATTTAAGATTAAAATGACTGTGTAAACACCCAGAAGAAGGTAAAAAAGATTGAGTTTTTGAGTTGTCGAGTCCATCCATTTTCTAATTGCTTCACCCAATTCAAGATTACAGGGGACCAGTGCCTATCCCAACAAGCAACAGGCACAAGGCAGGATACACCCCAGATGGGATGCCAGTCCATCGCAGGGCACACACATGCACACTCTCACATCAGGGCCAGTTTTCCTACAATTAAATTAATCTAACCTTTAAATTCAGTTAGATTAATATACTGTATCACACAATGTAAAGGTTCAAAATGGAAATTGCATAGGGTATAAATGAATAAACATGCATTAAAAAAATTATAGCGTAATAAAAAAGCAGAGAGACAACCATATGGACAGAGAGGGCACTATAATATTAAGCCATCAACATATCATACTTGTCCACGAACATAAAAACAATTTTTTTTTTAATAAACATATTATGTTTTAAAGGATTCAAGTGTACAGTATGGCCATCGTCACTGAGCAATATAGGGAGTTTATCTGGTAACATTCTTTAGCAGTGTTGATGCAATTATCTTCAGAACAGTTATCATAGACAAATTAGCATTTTTAAACATTGTTTTTTCCAGTCAAACCTATAAAAAAGCATATTTTTTGAATAAACGGTTCAAATAGCTCTGTCCATGGTGCTGAAGTAGAAAACTTAAAAAACAGTAGAAAAGTCATTATATCCATTTACTATTATTAAGTGAACTATGAAGAAAAAAAAGCTAAATGTTAATTGTATACTGTATACTACAGTGTCATGACTTCCTAAAGAAACTTTAATCCCTTTTCAGTTCCAATACAAAATGTAAACTTTTGTAAAAGAGTGTTTGGCCACAGAACCTTAATATGCCAAAAATACAAATATTTATCATTTATCATTCAAAGAAAATTAGTTTTTATAGCTCAATGGTTCATAGACGTAGTTTAGTCAAGCACCTCAGACCAAGCACAGGAATTTTCACCCTCATTAAATTAGTCACTTACAGTAATAATACAGTTTCACATGTGGTGGGGCAACTACATTTTATAGTATAAGGTATCTAGAACTACAGATACTGTAGCTACACAGTGTGACTTTTACCAACACCTGTTGAAAAAGTCAGCAGCTGCTCGTGAATGACAACTATTTAGATTTCAGTCTTGTTTAGTATCTGTAATTCATTCTGACAAATAATTTCACAAAAATATTCTTGGTGGAAACCTACGTCTTTGTCCTGAATACAGAATGCTTTGCATTGTCTTTCTGTTTCTTACATCTAAACAAATAGCCCAGTGGTACTGTATGCATACACACATCTGTCCTGAAATGCGTTATCATTTTATTGGCTGTCTAAAAAATGACTTTCCTCTGTGCAAAACACAAAAGCATCTTGGGAATGTTCCAAAGATGAACTGTTTGCAGAAGCGCACTGAGAGTATTACCTGTGACACAGCTGTAAAACCAGATTAAGCAAACTGCATGCACTTCCACAGATTAAGCTCAAGGGGTTTATTTTGCCTCACAACAAAATGCTGAAACTCCTTCTGTCTGGAGTCTCATGCAATTCCGCAGAGGCAGCCAGCTCCGACAAACAGCAGGAGAATGGAAAAAAAAACTATCTGAAAACTGGAATTAACAGCACTATTAGAGGCCTGCTGAGCAGCTCAACAGTTAAAAGACACCAGCTAAAGTACAGTTGTGAGAAAACATTTGTGAACCCTTTGGAATTATCAATGACCTTGATTGTTTAAACCATCTGTTCAATAAAGATATGGCAATTTAAAATGCTGTGTGTGTTGCTTGTTAAACAAGACTGTCTTTATTTATTATTATGACTTACATGAAGATCAGATCACATTTTAGGAGCCATTCTTGCAGAAATCCATATAATTCCACAAACTTTACTCACAACTGTATATCACCCTGCAACTCACTGGCAACCGTAAGCTAAGTAAATGTGAGCCTGGCCTGTACCCAGATGGGAGACCTCCCGGGAAAGCTAAGGTTGCTGCTGGAAGAGGTATTAATGGGATCAGTAGGGAGCGCTCTCCCTGTGGCCTGTATGGGTCCTTTGGTGAAATGTAAAACCGAGGTCCTGACTCTCCGTGGTCATTACAAATCCCTGGGTGTTTCTTGAAAAGACTAGGAGTGTTACCCTGGTGTCTGGCCAAATTTCCTACTGGCCTTTACCAATCATGGCCTCCTAATTATCCCCATCTATGAACCTGCTTCAGCATTCTGTGGAGGGGTGGATGAGAAGGTTGATTTCATGGTCACAGATTTAAACTTGGGTTATTTTACTTGCTTGCCAGGACTGTGACCAGGAGCAATGGAACACAATTGGTTTACCACACAGGGAAGGGTCAGGTCACCAGGACACCCTCAGCTCTCACTAACACTGTGGCCTCCCGGGAGCTTGCAGGCATGCTTTTGGGGAAGGATGCACCCCTCCTCCAGATAGGGCTGAACCAACTTGTAGAGAGCTATGGTGCCTGTCACACACCAAAACATGGAAGGTGGAAATAACGTCTACACTGTGCCATTCTCTAATTCCATCATGATTATGATCCAAAGCACACTTCCAATTCAACAGGGGAATAGCTAACTGCACACAACATAAATGTTCTTAACTGGTCATTTTAATCTCCTGTCCTCAATTCCACTGTTTTCTGAAAGTAAATTATTTATGACAAATGTGACTTTGCTCTGTACAATGCTATTAAGAATACTGAGCACTGAAATTAGTACAATGTTCAGGAAGGTTAGTATCGTGTAACGGAACACACTGTATTTCAGTGTGATCTTGGTTTCTACAAGTTATTTAATGGTAAGTTAAGTCTCCTTGCCAGGTAATTACTGCAAGTATAGTAAGTGCTTGAATTAAGGTTGTGATTGTTTAAGTTATGGAATCAGACAGACTGAAGCAAACCAGACACCTAAATGTTCTGTCTTGATCAGTGTGATTCATGTACCTTCAGGTGAGATTGTATAAATTGTTCAGAAATTGCACAGACACTGGTGTTTCTGAAGACATACAGTAAAACCCGTCTGAATGGCATTTTTCTGCAACTGATGAATGACAGACTTACATCACAGAATTGCAGGAGAAGCAAGAAACTCTCGTTCTCCCTTGATAGGATGCAGGCTGAACCTAATGGGTGATGCGGGAAATTTAGCATTTCAACTTAGAGGAACGCATGAAGGAAAAGGACCTCCTTTTAAAAATGTTTGCAGTTTTTTTTTTACATGCACTTTGTCTTTTTATCTTCATTTACCTAAAATGCACATGTCCAGCTTCTACAGGAGAAATAATGCATCATTTCAGTTGATGGGATATCTTAGAATGGTTAAACCCTAAGCGACAGCAGGTTAACATCTCCTGTCCTCTCTCCCTCCTCAAAACCTGTCCCTAGTCTCTGCTGGAATCGAGGGCCCAGAAAGTGATCACTAATGAGCAGACGCCATGAGCAGAGCCTGCTGCAGCTTACCCACAGCTCACAGTCACACGCGCGTCTCCTTTCCACAGCCACAAGAGCAGCAGCTCCTGAGGGATTCCTGGGAAAGCTGTGCCATTAACCTCTGAATTTAAGGGCTCAGCTGCCTTCAAAGAGGGACTAAACATACAGTTCATGTTTAATCAACACATGCTTATATGCTTCATGACTCATTTGGTCACCCATGATACAAGCTGTGCCCACTTCTGCAGAGAGATGCTGTCTAGTCTGCATAGGAACCACAGGCTCAAAACCTAAAAAGCTGACAAGATATTACTGACAGCTGCCTGAGCAGCCACGAGGAGTTTTAGTTTGAACTGGACTTTAAAAGGCCCTTTTCCTTAAACATAAACAGATCTGACCCTAGACACGCCAATGTAGAAAAGAAAAGCAGCTAATCAGCAATGAAAACTAGACACTGAAATCATATGAGGAATTTAATTTGCTTGAATGGGTCTCATTACATTCTCAACAAATACTGTAATGTCAGCAGAGACCTTCTTGATGATTAATGTCATCGCTGCAGTACGGTATAGTGACAAGGGTTTTGAAATTGTGACTGGAAGGTTGTGGGTTCAGTTCCTGGGTGGAACACTGCATTTGTACTCTAGAGTAAGGTACTTTTTTTTTTGCAGTAAAAAAAAAAACAGCCAAGAAAATGTAAGTTTGGATAACAGTCAAATAAATTACTAATATTCTAAAACCAGCAGCATGTAGAAATACTGTACTGCTTCTCTATGCTTCTTTGTACTCACCTTTCATATGCTCTCTGAGTTAATGAAATATGACAAATACCACTGAGAAATACTGTACAAAATAGTGCAAAAGCAGAGGTGCTCTTATCAATAACAGGACCTTGACTATAAGCTAAGCATACATTACTTTTGTCATATGCTACACAATTTATAGAAGTAGGCTCCACAATAAAATATCCCTTTTTAATCTTTCTCCTTCTCAGTTTGGAATTAGCGTCTGCTTGCTCCTCTATAGTTTGAACAGTTTGCTCACATTGTTCCCAGATGAAACCTACTACAACCTTCTTTAGGCATCATGACAAAGTGAAGAATTACAAAAGCTTATGGAAAAGCAATGGAATTGTGATTTTGCCAAGTTTCTCTTTTATAATCACTCTACAAGCTGTCCATTTCAATAGCAAAAAAACATAGACATGCACAAATCTAGTCTTCTGATCTTCAACCCACGTTGTAAGTGGACAGGCATGGTGCAAAATGTTTGGGTACACAAATATAAGTGGGGAGAAAACTACACATCTACACATCAGTCCTTTTCTCCTCTCTTAGAGCAGAGAGGTGTTTCATCCTGTCTCTTTAATTTTATTTTTTTTAAATATAGAAACAGATGAGATTAGACACAGGTTCTATGTGAAACAGACAAGAGTAAATGGACACGGGTAGCAATACTAAACAATCTGTAAACTGTAAACAACAGGTTTGAGTTACACTGTCATAGACTAGATATAGGCTGGTCCATTTACCCACACTACACAGTTCAACTCACTGCTCAAAGGTCTTTGAGCTGGAAAATGTGAAGCCTTTTCTGCCAATCCAAATTCTGCACATTATCTTTTTATAAAAAAACCCAGTGTGATATTCTTCCATCACTGTTTTTATCTCCTCTATGATTGGCCAAGTCTGACGGACAAAAAATAGCACCATTCCATACACAAAGCAGGGTTTGATGAGATACCTCCTTCAGATAAAAAAACAAAGACTTGATGGGATTTTCACATTTCTGAAGGGCCGCTCTTCTGTGTGTTGATTGCACCTTCTCTTTGTCTTGTGCATGCCAGTGATTCCAGGAGTCCTGGACTTAAATGGAGGCAGCTCAAACCTGATCTCAGCTCTCAGTGGTCAGTAACTGATGATGACCAAGACACCTCCTTCACAACAACAGGCTTTTAATTGAACCCTTAATCCCAAGAGTTTGGCACAGGGCAGGACCTGGATACAGACAGTATACCGAAGCAAAAGATTTTATATTCCGAATATTGTGCACTTTGGTGGTTATTTTCAGTATTTTTGAGAAAACATACATTTATTACAAAAGCTAAAAAGATTAACAGGATGTGCAAACTTGCTTTGATAACACTCTTCGAATCATTATAAGGGTTGCAGAAAACAAACGGTAGTTAATGGAAGACCCAGGAAAGCTTGACTAATTCAATTCACTCAGATAACCTTGACAACAAGCCACAAGACGGCTCAGAGGAAACAGGCAGGAGGCCATTAATGTTCCCCAGATGATATTTTTGACCCTGAGCTCGAGTGTGGTTTTTGCCTATAGTGTAGGTGAGTGACATTTGTGCTGCAGCCTTAAAATCCCAACCAAGCAAACTTTTATTTACAACTTTAAAAATTCCATTTCCTTCTTCTTCTCCTTCTCTTCTGAGGCAGTGTCACTGACTTAAATTGGGCTGATCTTAGATCTGCTGGTGACGGGTAGGAGCATATTATAACAAATCTTGTTCGTTCTTTTTGCTCTGGTCAAAGTTTCACGATGACCAATGAGGGTCCCCATTACATCACGGTGAGCTACTGAGAATACAGTCACACTCTAAACGGCATTACGGTATATAACCACATACCAAATCAGTGTTCTTCATATGTAACATAATTCGTTTTTTTATTTCTTCTCTTTAGGAATTGTAAAGGAAAAAATATATAAATATATAAAAAAGCCCAAAAGGAAAAAATAAATAAATTAAACACTGCTCTCCCATATGTTTCAACTCGTAAAAGTGCCTGGAATTTGGCCCTTGTCGTGCCTTACATCACGATTTCAGATCTGGGCTATGGTATTGGTCATCTGTAACCAGAATTTCTCTAGGTAGTGCCCAACTGGGCACAGCTCAGCAGCCAAGATTCACTTGGTCTGAGCTGGCCAACGAACACAAGAGCTTGAAAATACTTATTGGTTAGAACTGTGTACTGTATGTCCTCCTCCATCAGCACGGGATTAAGTGAGCATCTCGGTAGATGTGTGCACATGTGCCTTCCTCACTCCATAGTAGAGGGCATAGTAGACTCTTACAACGCAAAGAGACAAAATGATCGATCTGTGCCTGAGAAGAAAGCTCACTTATGCGCTTGCCATGGGCGCGGGAGGAGGAGAGACTCCAGGCCGGAGGGGGGAACGCACAAACTCGAAGCATTGAGGCGACTCACCGATTTTCATCTGCAAGGGGGAAGGCTTGTAATTGATGGTCACAGGCTCCCCTTCCCGCGTGTCCGAGTCCCCCTCAGAGATGGATGAGGCAGCTGGGTCCTGTGTGAAGACACACCAACAGGAGAGAAGGATTGATACCGAAGGCTGTCTAGGGCTGTGACAGGTAAAGAGCAGAGGAGTGATTGAGAAAGGAAAAGACTGAATTATTCACTTTAATTTCTCTACAAGTTCTGATGTCAGTGGCCTTCTATGAGTAATCGCTCACACCCCCGCCTTTTGCATTTCCTATTCAAGTCCACATTCTAAAAGCACAAAATAACACCCAAGGCAACATAATCCAGCTCTATGAAGATGGCACTTATACCATGATGCATACAGTACCTTCATGTTTCAGTTCACACTAGCCTAGGTTACTGTTAGGACTGAGGAAATCTCATTGCCATGCTTGTTGTGGGCAATGGCGGAGACAGTATTCGTGGTTAAAAACGGAAGAAATCATGGTTAAAAACATGCATGCGCAGTTGGCAGTCACGATTACTTAGGTGAGCTCTTACTGTTTATACCTAACTGATTGAACAGTGATTGATGGGGCTGCTGTTTTTCATCTGTTTTTTGTTTAAAATAATATGCACAAAAAATAACCCCATAGGGAAATTACAACGGAGACAACCGCAATGGAGACGTGTAGGTTAACAATGATTGACAGTAGAGTAGCCACAGTTCAATTTAGCATATTCCTTCTGCTGAAGAAGAGCCATTTACAGTTTTCTTTTTTTTCTTTAAAGAAAGCTAAGGGAAATAGTCACATCTGCGTAAACCAAGCTGAACTGTATTTCACTTTTTTGTATGTTGATAATTAATAAATCCCCACCTATGAAATACTGTGATTAGTTAAATTTTGTTATTCCTTTAATTATGGATATGATTTATAAAGTCTGAAATTTGAATGCTGGGGGAATTCAAAAAGGTCAAAAAGGTAGATCAGGGACAAGATACAGATAATGACCATTGCTGTCAATGGACCAAGAACAAGGGAAGCCAGCTCTGATGAACTCAGAGCCTGTCCTTCACATTGGCATCCTGGCTCAGCCGCTATTAATAGTGCCAAGCAAAATTATACTTAAGAGACCCAAGCGATTATAACACAGAAATGTAAGAGGGGACTCCAAAATAGAAAACCACTAGTACACAATATATAGAAAACAGAGATCATTATTTTGAAAGCTTATTTTCTTACTGTACATTTAGGAGCTTAGCTGATCAAACTATAGCACAAAGCAATAGACTGTGCTACTGTATTTCTTATTTCTGAACTTTATACCACTGAAGAGCTGTCCTGAAAACCATTTTAGACACGTCTGTGATTCTAAAATAAGTAGGTACAATACATTCAAAGATGAATTTAGTTCAAAACGCTTTTCACGTCAAGTAGGTTATAATACATGATGATCAAATACTTTAGAATTCCTTCTTAATTTATACTTTGTTACAGAAATGTTGGTTATGCAAAAAAGGATTTCTCCTTTTAAATCAGGAACTTTTATGCTTATGATGAAACACCGTTATCATGTTTCTCAATATCTTTTTCTCACGGCTTTTCATATCTGGTGAAGCTCAGGTGATCTACTATACTATACTATACACTATACTATAGCATGTAGGTTTTATAAGACATTGAACAACTTGTAAACTAAAAATGACCAAAAAGATACTCCTATGCAATCAGTCCAGGAACGAGTGGTGATATACTATATGTCCATGGGTCTAAAAAAGTCTAACTTTAACACAAAGACAATACATCTTTTTGACACTTGAACAGCTAGAACTACTAGGGGACATGATTCAAGTATTAAAAATCTTCAAAGCCCAGATGAAATCAACCCACTGGACATCTTCAGAAACAATGAAACAAGATCCAGAGGGCACCAGTGGAAATGACAAGGATGTGCATTTAAGTTTGAGAGCTGGAGGCACTTTTTGATATAAAGGGTTGTGGGAGTCTGGAATAAGCCACCCAGCCATGATGTTAACCAAGCAATCAAGATGGGCCAAGTGGCCTCCTCTCATCAATAAACCTTTCTTTTTTATATCAACAATATTCCATCTGATTCCCCAACCAAAACACTCAGAAATAGCTGTCTTATGCTGGCACTATTTACAGGTCTAAACATCAAGAATGTTGTACTTTGCTGAGAAGTGACTGAGGAATTGCAGGTCTTCTCCAAACAAGATTATAATTTTATATGTTCATGGTAAGACCGCCTCAGATTTCTAGTGTTCCTTCTCTTAACAATCTCTTATTCTCTTATTATTAATAACAAAAATTGCTTACACTTATATAGCGCTTTTCTGGACACTCCACTCAAAGCGCTTTACAGGTAATGGGGACTCCCCTACAGCACCACCAATGTGCAGCCCCACCTGGATGATGGGACGGCAGCCATAGTGCACCAGAACGCTCTCCACACATCAGGTATCAGTGGGGAGGAGAGCAGGGTACTGAAGCCAATTCATAAATGGGGAATTTGGCCAGGGGTTACACCACTACTCTGTTCGAGAAACGCCCTGGGATTTTTAATGACCACAGAGAGTCAGGACCTCGGTTTTACATCTCATCCGAAGGACGGCACCTGTGTACGGTATAGTGTCCCCGTCACTATACTGGGGCACTAGGACCCACATGGACCGCAGGGTGAGCGCCCCCTGCTGGCCCCACTAACACCTCTTCCAGCAGCAACCTTAGTTTTTCCCAGGAGGTCTCCCATCCAGGTACTGAGCAGGCTCACACCTGCTGAGCTTCAGAGTGCTGCCAGTTCTGAGTTGCAGAGTGATAGGGCTGCTCAGTGCCGATACACTGCTGTGACAATGTTTAAATCCCTGCCACCAAATGAGCCTGTTTGAGCTGTTTCTCCAGGGACTCTTCCCCTCAATACTAGTGTGCAATCTGAAACCAAGTCAATGAGCAAACAGACAGGGGAAGTAGATTACACATCCTGATCTCAGTCAGCCCTATTTGTTTAATGAGCTTAAGATCTGTGATGACAGAGCACCACAGCTATTGGCCCGAAACTGAAGATGGGTCCAGCTGCCGTACCCCACTGACAGGAAATAGTCCCTATCCCCGTCCACAGCTCTGGGAACACATTTTGTTACAAATTTCTACAGTACTTAACAATTGAGATGCAATGGAGCGCAATGCTTTTGTTCGATGCCTTCTTACTGTTGGTGATTTAAAATTAGTATTGACTTGATATATTATCAACATACTTCTGTGAACAGGTATTGTCACGCAAGAAGTCAGTTCTTCGTCCATGCTGTAGCTGCTCAACAACTCAACACCCAGAGGCTTGCGTACTGCTGAAAATGACAAGCTACCAGCCTGAAACTACAGAACCCCTCAAGGGAAAGCAAAGGCAAGATGTGCATATTAAAAGTATTCATTTTAAAAATGGTTAAATAATTAAATATGTATTAGGCAAAATGTGAGTAGAGCTATTCATGACATTAAAAAAAGTCTCAATACAAATCTGTAAAAACAAGTGCATGAGCGAACTGTTGGCCGGCCCCTTCTGAAAGGTTGCCAACCCCTGCTCTATATCATCTGTCTGCTGTCCTTGTCATTTTAAGCTGTGTTCCAGGACTGATGAAGGCTCTGATGAATTACTATGTTGTTAATTAGCTAGAGTCAATCACCAGAAAATAACCTTTGATCATTTGTGTTTGCCTACTCTTAGCTCACCTGCAGCTAGTCAAACACCTCAAATGATACCCATTGTCTGGATAAGGCCTGAAGTGAGTAATAAAATGTTATACATCCTACAGTAGTTCATAACAAACAGCAAAGTTGGATAACCTTCTGTCCCTCCCATAACCATAACTTACACTTTCTACATTTAGAGTTAGAACATTCACTTTATTTTTCCATAATCCTTTGCATGACGAAGAGGTGCTTGCTCTTCTGCTTTCATCAGAAGGAAAACGTATTGATTCTCCCACAAGAAGGTTATTCACAGTACCTCCAGGCATCATCTCACCTTAATTCAGTAGGCAAAAGCCACAACATCAAGGAAGGCAATCAATCAGAAGTGCTACCCTGAAGCAGCTCTTTGACATTCCCTTCACTACAAGTGCAGAATGAAAAACAAGGTTCTCAAAGATCACACCGAGGCCCAATCACCTAGATTATTTTATTTTTCTTATAGAATGCATACGATGGCACTGATGGCCATATCAACAAAGGCTGCATCAAAAGACTTTCTTAAAAGAAGAGTATCATCTGATCCATTCAGTGTACAGAGGGGTCTCCTCTTTGATCTGAAGTTTTATCATTATAGAGCAATAAACCCAGATGCTGCTCTGTCCTTCTGCCCCACACTGAGATCAGTGAAAAAAAGTGGAGATGACACTGTCCCTCTGCAGCAGCACTAAAAGTACTGTACACAGGTTACTGGCAATTCTTATGAAAGCTATTCTTACAACCCTATACCCTCAATACACTTAAACACTTACTCAACTGGCAGCTGTAGGAGTGAGGAGTCAATCTACCATGTTTCAGGTTCATCAGAAATGCCACCATTGGTGCAACACTTTCCATAAAAAAGTGAGTGGTCTAACACTGGTCTATTTTAGGACGGGTCCAGAGAAGCAAATTTCATCCAGTGTAGAGTAAAATCTTTTTAAGACTATTAAGAGATGCAACATTATGTTTCTGGGAATTTATTGCATTTATTACCAATCCTGCAGCACATTAATAAAAATGCATTATAAATACTGCAGGTAGGTAGCTGAGTCTGTATGTGTAGGCTGCAAAGAAACAAGTAATAGGTTTATTCCATTTTGAAAAGAGAAGAGAGAAAACACAACGTTTCAGCTGTGACAAAGACAAATAGTAAGCCCTCCGAGAGACGAAAAAAAAGTATAAGACCCTACTATTGATTAACGTTAAATAGAACTGTGCTCCATTAATGCGTCTCATTTTCTACTTTTTTATGAAACAGTTAAAGAATAAATCCTGCTGGTTTATTTAAACCCTTTAATGGATAACTACAATTTCTTTATAACCCACAAGCTATGATTCCTAAGTCATTTACTTCTAGAGAGTGAGCTCAACAAGAACCTAAGAACAATGTAAACTTTCTAGAAGAGTATTAGAAGACATCTGTGAAATCTTACTCATCTGATTGATCAGTTTTAAAAGCTCCTAATTTTTGATGAAATTTGTTTCTTAATCTTAGCAAGATCCATTTAACCTATAATCATATATATGACTTGGTAAAATCTTCTATACATCTACTGCACAAAGAACTGCTGGTCTGTAATGACATATTTGTGTAAAAAATTGTAAAGGCATGTAGCTCAAACAATTGCATTTAGTGAGAATCACACTAATTAAGTCATACAAGAGTATGCCAAAACAACAGCAGATATTTCATAAGAATTCGAGATTTCGAGCTTATTGAGAGTAGAGGCTCAGCTCTCACCGTCATGAGAGAGGAAAAATTATTTTCAACACATTTAACACATAAAGCACGTACACAAGCACCAATAGCCCCTAGAATGACCAAATAGATAAGTCCTATAAATATAAATTGCATTGCTCAGTGGCCCATTTCCTGGACGGCTGGGTGAAATTTGTTTTTTTCCTTTACATATTGTATGTGTATGTTCCTATACAGTGATATAGTATTATACGCCTTGCTCTTGGAGTGATTTTTGTTGGACGACCACTCCTGGGGAGAGTAACGGTAGTGTTGAATTTTCTCCATTTGTTCACTATCTGCCTGACAGTGGATTGGTGAAGCCCAAAGTTTTAAGAAAGTGTTTTGTAACCTTTTCCAGCCTGATGAGCATCGACAACTCTTTCTCTGAGGTCCTCGGAAATCTCCTTTAATCGAGCCTTGGCATGTGTTCAGAAACCTGTGAGGTGAAGACCAGACTTTGGTAGTGAACACTCAGGTTAATGTTTTTTTAAATGGGGCAGGGCCACCCAAACTCACACCTGATTGTCATCCCACTGATTGACACTCCTGACTCTAATTATCCCCCTAACTGAACTGATAATCCTAGAGGTTCACATACTTTTTCCGACAAAGACATTTAATGTTGGATCATTTTGATCAATACATGAATGAAAAAGTATATCCTTTTGTGTGTTATTTTTTTTCTGGGTTCTCTTTATCTGTTTTTATGACTTAGATGAAGATCTGATCACATTATAGGTCATATTTATGCAGAAATTCAGAAAATTCTAAAGGGTTCACAAACTTTCTAGCACCACTGTACATTTGGCAGTGGGATGTATACCTGAGATGCCACCTCCTAAATTTACTGATACAACTTCCTTGAAAATGGCATCCCTTCCTTGAAAGACACCTAGGTCTTTCAAGAAGACATGCAAGACTGCAGTACTCTGTCAAACTGCCGTGTTTGACAGAGTAAGGGAGTGAATCCTTGAAGTACAAGCATATCATAACTTAAAATTGATGAAAGTCAAAACAGTAAACATATTATTTATTCTATTTATTTTATTATTGGAAAAGGAGTATTATTACCAAGGCGCAATTTTCCAAAGGCAAGAATTCTACCACTGAAATGACAATGCATAGCCCTGACTGGAAGACTGAATGTATGGGACACTGGGAAATTCTTACTTACATGTTTAGGTCCAAAAGCCATATTAACTAAATTAAAGTGATGCTTTGTAATGGGTTTATTTGATAAGAAGTTTAATTTTCCATTACACTGCAAAGAAACATTACATCATTTATATAACCAACAAATAATTAAAATTACTGATGTTATACTGTATTACTGATGCCTGGTCAGTACCTGGATGGGAGACCTCCTGGGAAAAACTAAGGTTGCTGCTGGAAGAGGTGTTAGTGGGGCCAGCAATGTGAATAAAAAACAAAAACATGCACAAAATTACTGCAAAATACACTTAAAAAAGCATATTATAAATCAAAAACATTTTATCGTAAAAGGTGGTTGATGCACCTTAAAGAGAATCTCTGGTGCTCACTGAATCTACAGAATGGGGTAAAACCCGGAACAGCAGAAGGCAGACTAACACAATACAAATTAAAATTAAAAGAACTGAATTCTAAAATATGCAAAAAAGAAGTTCTGAGGAAAAACAAAGTGTCATATTTGAGGAGACCATATGTAAATAAGAAGTTAATCAATCAGAGAAGGAACAGATAATTTCAAAATAACATGAGTGAAAGTCAAGTAGAAAAAGGATGATTGAAAACTACACCTCCCATAATTCCATGTTTCTGCTTCCTAGGGTCCTGGAGGTCCCTCCAAGCCTTAAGTTAAGATCACTTTATTGGCCACATACAATTTCTTGTATTAGGAATTCATCTTTTCGCATAGCCCAGCTTGCTCTCCACGAGACACACAGACAGGGAGAGAAGCTGGGGGTCAGAGCGCGGGGTCAGCCAGTTGTATGGCGCCCCCGGGGCAGCTGGGTCTAAGGGCCTTGCTCAGGATTCCTCTGCCGGCCGCGGGATACGAACAGCCACCCTTCCAGCCACAGGCGCAGATCCTTAGCCACAGACTTACGTTCAAGTTTATGCCGTTGATTGTTTTAGCTTTGAAACCTGCAACTGTTCATGGAAAAACGTAGTTGAAATTTTCCCAAAATGGCAACAGCAAGTGACTGAGTTGTGATGCAGAAAATGTTTACGAAGACGGTGGAATACTGTTTGGTACCCCTTTTTTTTTTAATTCCCAGCTACCAAAATGTCCCTGTAGTTACTCAATTCTGTATGACTATTCCATATTCAGTGGGTTTAAAGAAGTAATAAAACAAATAAGATGAAGCTACTGTTTCACTGACATCTCATGCACCACACGTGCCACCGACTGATCTTCTCTGGGCAGTGACGTGCTGATTCTGGGCATCCAGAGCTTTGACATCCGTTCTAGCTGGCTGTACACATCTAGAATTTTCTAGAAATTTTCTAGAAAGATTCATAAAAGGATCCTAAATGGAGACCTGCACATAAGTAAATTGACCATTTTTCCCTCATGGGAGATTTTTTTACTTAAAGTGATCCAATACTTAGATCTCTACAGAGCTTCCGACTACTCGGACATTCAGACTATCTCTGCTTTCACTTCTCTGCCCTTTTCAGTTAAATTCCGAGTTTTCGAGTGGATGGTATCAATGCATTTTTAGAACACTTACCACATCCTTGAAAAAATGATTTCCTTTATTCATTCCAATATTATGTAAAATATAAAGATATATTTACCTCTACTGCAACAATAGTGCACTGATTCAAAATAAACTTTCTGTATATGACATCTTTCACTGTGTAAGGAGTTCAGTTTTATTTTTTTCCTTACTAAATTGTTCTTCAAGGATGGATGATTGCTGACCTTTTGTGAAGAAACAAAATTGGCCACATAAATTACTGTAATAATCTCCTGAGACTGTTTGCTAGCACTCATACCCTTCACTTGAATGAATCACAAGGAGAAGGCACAAACATCACACTCTCCACGCTACATGAGGCTCTCTCTAGGCTTTCTGTTATGAATATAATTTCAGTACATCACACAAGATTTAAAATAGGCAATAATATTTCCTTGGTATTTTCAAAATGACAAATCATCTTCCAGCATACAACATTAATGGAATATAGAGATACCTCTAAATTTATTCAAACCCCTTGATAAAGTGCAACCGAAGGCTGATTTAGCAAATGAAAAGCAGACATACTTTTCATATCTGACCGGTCCAACCAAAATTGATAAACAATCACTTCTATCAGTAACTATCTACATACTTCAAAATGCACAAAATAATTCACCTGCCAACTATCAGTGCTTGGTGGGATCTTCTTTTTGCCTTGAATTAAATAATTGTAGAGTAATAAGTCTGACGTCAACTACATACAATTGAATGGCAACAATTACAAGAACTAAACTATAAGATCGTATGGGTGGAGATCATATCCTAGGAAATGTACATGGATTTAGAAAAGGTTAGATTTGCATTACCTGCTTGTTTGAGTTCTTTGAACAAGCAACAACATAATGGTTCCAACATAAAGGGCATGAAAGCATAAACAATTAATGCTTTAATAGCAGGCAGTAGGCATTCAGGGAAACGTGAGTGTTTGGATTGAATATTGATTATTAAATAGACATCAGGGTACATATAAGGGAAGAATACCCAAATTACTATGATGTAAATAGTGGACTACTGCTGGGATCAGCACAAATACCAGTGCTCGTCTTAATTGATCCTAATAACCTAAATTCTAGAATTGTAAATAGTCAGGTCTACAAATTATGTCTACCAAATTAGGAGGATTAGAAAACACTGTAGAAGCAGCAAAATAAATATATATATATCTCCTAATCTAGACAATATGGGAATATGGGGGAGAAATGCTAGGATGTACTGTATACAGTACAATAGTTAAAAACTACCAAATAAGATACAAAAACCAAATGGTGTCCTTTTTTTAGTTTTAAGTATTTTAAGAAGGCAAAAAAAAACAAGAAACATACATAACATACATACATAACACCTAGACAGACAATGAACAAAAAACTCAGACCTTATGCCTTTTTACAGTTTTCTGAGCTTTTGAAAAGTACCTTCATATACAGTGGGGATGCAGTGGGTTAAAGGAAACAATACAGAACCATAATGCTTATTGATATTTCTGTTTAGATTATGTAACAAGTGATCAATTTCAGAAAAAAAGTGTTTATTCAGGAATTCAGGAAAATTAAAATCTGAAAAAAGCCTATTAAGCTTATTGTTCCATCAAAACTACATGCTATTTCTGAGAGTAGGAAGGATTGTGCCCTTATGATTTTTCTTCTAGTATACCTCCTGAAAGCATCCATTTTCTTTTTGTAATTAATCAGCGCAGTACATGTCAATATACTACGCAGTACAAAGCCAGAACATATTTTTATATCTGCCACTTCAAATACATTACATACAGGAAATTACAAATAATCTGCAATGAATAAATAAATGATACAAATCCATCAACTCCTTCCCAGCAATATTTTCTGTACTCACTAATTTAAATTAAAACAACACTACTGAACTGCAAGCATTCACCTGTTCTGCAAGAAAAAAAATGAAATACTCCATAACAAGCTCAATCTATGGTTATGTGCTTCATGACTCTTTAAGCCCCTACAAACACTGCTCAAATTCCTGTCCAAGACTGGAACAGACTAAGTACAGTGCATCTATCAATAGACTGTTTTTCCCAGATGAAACTTGATATGTTTCAGTTTCCTCACAGAGCACGTCTGATGAGCAATAAAACTGAAGCTAGAAATAAAGATCCTTTTGCCTTCCAGAGCAAACCCAGACTGCTCACTATATTAAAGATGCATGACCTTCTATTACTTTATAAATTCATTCATTAGTAATGTTTATAGCCCCCATTATGTCCTTAAACAATTAGTTCCATAGAATCCCATTAGTCAGAGTTACCAACCACACAGCCAACCATCCACTCAGAGATGAGATTATATAATATCTACCATTCAGTACGTTTCTGAGTTTACCCACAATGACTGAGTCCGTTTTCGGGACTCCAATTACAGTAAACCCTCAGTTTAACAAACTGATGGGGGGCTACATCGCAAATGGTTTTTATTCAGCTCAGAACCACAATATTACAGTATACAAGACTAATATATTGTGACAAATGGGGGTCACGAAAATGGTGAAAATCAGGATTTGACCCAGCGGTTTATTATATTATTCAACAACATTATCAATGGTGACAAGACACAAACTACACTACTGTACACATAACAAAACCATACAACACACAAGTTACTCTATGTCTACAATATTTACAAACAAGGCGTTTCAGAGGCCTAACATTCTAATCACCCAGAAAACCCCAGACTGCTACTAGGCATTAAACTCTTAATGCCTACAGAGACCACATAAGATATAAGCTGCCTTCTAAACTAAATGCAACGCAAGCTGCAGTTAAATCTCTCTCTCTGCACCCCGGATGCCACTAAATAAATGAATCCCTATTCAAGAAGCGCACCCACAAGCAGGAACGACATTTCTGACCAAGTTGTCTTTTACCATGGAAACCAAAGTTCCCTAAAACACAGAAAAGCAAGCTCTCTCTAACAAGGTTCAATTACGTAGCTCCAGTCAGGTTTTGTTTGGATGATCATGAAGTCGGGGCTCTCGCCTGGCGCAAGCTTCAAGTCCCAGGTTCCAACTCCTCTCTCCTCTTTATTCTTGTCCTCTTCTCTTCTGCATTCTTGTTGTCCTTCCTTCCTCGCTGTCTCTCTGTGCCCTTAATGTGATCTTATATTGTGCGTTTCTGTACTGCTCATTGACCCACAACTTACCTAGGTATACCAAGGTAAGCTTCACAATCGTTTCTGATCAATGGACCCCCATATCTCAACAAACATCCTCTCTGCATCAGCATGCACAGGCTACAGAGGACTAAAAAGGTTTATTCCATGCTGAAAAGAGAAGAAAGGAAACGCAACGTTTCGGCTGTGGAGCTATCTTCTGGTGTGTCAACACGCAACGTTTTGGCTGTGGAGCCTTCTTCGGGTGTGTTGCGTTTCCTTTCTTCTCTTTTCAGCATGGAATAAACCATTTTGACATTTTTAGCAATTGCCATCAGCACCACCAATGAAAATTGTTCCTGTGTCTTTTTATTATTAATATACCTGCTCTTTATTTAATGTGTTGTAAATTTACTTGGATGAAAATCACTAAAGCATATAAAACACAATTAACACCCATTGTTAGCAATTATGAGGCCCCAGTGATATTCCTGAATTTTAAACCAATTTAGTATTTATTTTTTGTAGCTGTATTGTAGTATTTATTTTTGTTTTATTATTTGTGTATTTTATAGAGCTTTTTTTACACATTTTCAGAAATGTAGTGTATTCGGAATATTTTTAAAATAGCTGTATTTTAAAAGTTCGCTAAAGCATACGAAACACAAACACCCATCGTAAGCAATTTGCCTACCCCTATACCAATTACCCTCTAAATTTTTCCATCCTTGTTGTTCCATCAAAGTTTGGTATCTCTGATTTTACACACAAAATGTCCAAATCTGTTAAAGTAAAGTCTGTTTAATCAAGGAATTTTAAATCCTGTTTGAAACAAACAGGGTTTCCTCAGCATATTAAGGTTATCAGAACCAATTTATTAGACTGACGCCTTCATCGAAAATATCTTTCATCTGCACCCATTAACACAGCAGGCTACATGATGAATAAATCAATCTGAGCAAAGGACTGTGCTCGAAGGTGCAACAGCACTGTTCCACCCAGAATTTGAACCCATAACCTTCCAGTTATACTGTATGTTCAGAGCTCTAGGCAGGTGTTAGCAGTAGCAAAGCTGTGGATGAAATGCCCCAGCTTGGGCCTCACCCTGCATGGAGAGCTCCTCAGCTCCTGCTTTGCTCCTGTGGGAGACAATATCATTTCATTTATAAGATACAACTCTCAAATGTCACTAGAAAAAGGCACGCTCAAGCTGAGATCTTATTCTGCTTAGAATTAATTATTGGAGAAATGATCTTGTAGAAGACCTAAAATCTGTGTATAGTATTCTTAATAAATTTAAAGAGAAAACATGCTAAACCAACCTCTTCTCACGAACAACAGAAGTTGCTTGTACATTCTTTTATAAAGTTTCAGAATTAATTCAAATCATAATAAATAATTTCAATTTAATTAAAATGAAAAAAATTATAATATAATAGTAATTTGAACGTTCTCAAAATAAACAATGATCTTATCAAATAACTATTACGGATTTGTTAAAGCAGATGTTTAAAATATGCAGTAAAAAGCAACACCGCATTCTAATTTATCAGCAACATAAATGACAGAATATATACAGTATATATAAAAACTTGTGCAATGATTCCTAAGATTTTGGAGTTTAGTCACATTAAGCACTACTCAGTGATGGACACCATCTCCAGTCCATTGTCATTGTCAGATCAAAGATGCAAGCTTCTTCATCCATCTACAACAGAAGTAACATGTATACTGTACACGTAAGAGCTGGGGAACTAAAGAAGACTTTCTTAATTCATGTCATCCTTTTGGAGTATGAAATATCTTGGCTGCTCTTTGAATTCATACTAAATATTTAACATTATTGTAATACAATCTACAAATGGAGTTCTGTCCTCTTCTGGATACCATACTTTATTCATTCAATTATTTTTCTGGCACAAATTTACATTTCTAAAAATATATAACATGAATAAACCTGTAACCTTACACTTACATAAGACACAGACGGTATCAAAAACCACCAGGATGCCAAAATATCCACATTCAAATTGAACTTGATCAGAGCCTAAACGCCCCTTAACCTGCATCTGTAACAGTAAAAAGTAATGCTCGTGCAAATCTTCTAGGATAACACCTCTCTATATGCACCTTAGGACTGTTAATATGAATCTACCATACGACCTGCATGATCATCTGTCAGGAACCTGTGGGAGTGTTTGGGTTAACAGGCAGAGTTTTCACAGTGATCACAAGACTGTAATTACCAGTCTCTCAGCAAGGGATCTTAGCGCTAGCGACTGTGGAAAACGAAAGCAGAGAGAGAGGGCTCAGTATAATGTTAAATGAGACCTGGATTTTTCTTCTCACAGCTATAGCCTGGAGAAATTCATGCTCTCAACTTCAAGCCATTGCTTCCTTTGTTTCAACATACACTGGCACATGAAGCCGAGTAACAGGAACTATTTTCAGGAAATCCTTTCAGTGCAGGTCTTTGGGAACCTGGGATATGTTCAATTCTTCTTTTCAAATACCAACATTTTTCACAATAATGATCTTCCCTAGGGTGGATTTATGGCTCTGAACTGCTGTGTGAGACATTGCCAAACTCTGTTTCATCATACATCTTCCCCAGAACTTTATCAGGGAATTAAAGAGATTTAATAGGGACAAAAAAATACATTTTTCTAAAATACATTCCTAGCAAAATGTCTACTACCTGATTTATTCAGTTAAACAGCAGTATTCAAGCAGAGAGAAAGTACCAGTACCTGGTCAAAGTGCTGTAACTGAAATTCACTATTCACTTTATATCTCTCTAAGGTTTGAATTCAAACATCTTTCTAATCATTTTAGAGACTTTGAGAATACCTGATCTGGTAATGTTAATTCCATATAGGCAATCCTTTAATTTATTTCTTATGTTTTGTATTCTTACAAGTAACAAAAGTCCAATTTATAGTCTTCATTATATTTGGGTCGGTTTTATCACCCTTCTTTTAAATGGGCACTACTTTAGCTATTTTCCTTATTCAGTCTTGTTCCTTGAATAGAAAACCATCTGGGGGCCAGCAAAGAGAGAGAGAATTCTGATTCGATCGCTTAATATCAACATAAAAAAATAGAGGCAATGCAAAGGTCCCGGGGTGATGTGAGCACTTCAGCTGTGAAATGCAGGGTGACTATTTTACCTACAGTATCATACTTGTGTTTTGACATATCCCTCACTTCTATGATAACACTAAGAGTGATTACGTATACTGTATATTTTGCTAATGTTTTTTGTGTAAAGTGACTTACATTTATACTGATTTTTTTCAGAAATACCCAGCTGTAACAATCTAAGTGAAGTATTTTGTTCAACGATATAGTAGCACTAAATGGGACTGGAACCCACTATATGCCAGTTATGAGCTCAGAGCCATAATCATCACTCTGTACTGCTGCTGATGTATCATAGTGCATCTGTCATGCTAAAAAACATCTTTATCATCAGGAAAGAAAGCTGAAATAATAATAATTAATAATTGCTTACACTTACAGTATATAGCGTTTTTCTGGACACTCCACTCAAAGCACTTTACAGACAATGGGGACTCCCCTCCACCACCACCAAGGCGTAGAATCCACCTGGATGATGCAACGGCAGCCATAGTGCGCCAGAACGCTCACCACACATCAGCTATTAGTGGGGAGGAGAGCAGAGTGATGAAGCCAATTCATAGATGGGGATTATTAGGAGGCCATGATTGGTAAGGGCTAATGGGAAAATTGCTCAGGACGCCGGACCCCTACTCATTTCAAGAAACACCCTGGGATTTTTAATGACCACAGAGAGTCAGGACCTCGGTTTTACGTTTCATCTGAAGGACGGCGCCTTTTTACAGTATAGTATCCCCGTCACTATACTGGAGCATTAGGACCCACATACACCACAGGGTGAGCGCCCCCTGCTGGCCCCACTAATACCTCTTCCAGCAGCAACCTCAGTTTTTCCCAGGTCTCCCATCCAGGTACTGACCAGGCTCACACCTGCTTAGCTTTAGAGGGTTGCCAGTTGTGAGATGCAAGATGATATGGCTGCTGACACTGCAACAGTGGCCAAAGGCAGGTATTCTCAGAGTGGGGATTAGAAGGCAATGTTAAAAGCCAGTGTTGAAATTTCAAAAACAATACAGACAATACAGCCCCTCCTTAAAAAACTGGGCCCTCTCTCAGAAATTCTGTTTAATGACCTCAATGAAAATGCTTCCAATACCTAGAACCTCTGAGCAATTTAGTCAAATATTGCCTGTTGTCTGTTTGTTCCTTGACATTTTCAGATCATTCAATAAGCTTTAAAGGTTAAAAGACAGAAGGGGGGCACTTAGAAAGAGGGACATCTAACACGAAGCCTTTTTAACACATATTTAAATTCAAAACCACCTTGCATCAACAAGTCATCTTTTGGCTTCATTTTTTCCCCGTCAGACGCCCAGTTGTATTTTCTGAGGCTTTGTTAAAAGCTTTGACTTTGTGTCAGACTGAATCAAAGCAATCACTTCCTTTTCCTTCTCCAACTGATCAAGGGACTCACTTCAGTCTAAGAAGCTTATGCTGCAGTGCGCCACCCTAAAAAAACAACAAGGAAAGGCTTGCGAGGCAACAATGAAAACGGGATAAGAAAAACACAAGAGTGGTTGCAAAGGAGGCTTTTCTTCAGGCCGTCAGGCCCATATCTGTTTTCAGTAGCCAGTTGCTCCAGGGATCTCATCCTGCTGCTTCCTGATGGAACTCACAGCGTCATCTTCAATAACAAGGTGGGGCAGATCATTTCATTTACCCTTTGCACAGAGATGTGCCCCCTCTTCTCAGTTTTAAATGCACTTCCCACTGGCTTTCACTTGCGCCCTTGGGTTTTGAATTTCAATGTTGGTTCTGAAGATGACCGTCACATTGACTTTATCAGTGCCTTTGGCAACTTGGATTACCCGAATCTGACCCCCTCTGATTAGGCATTTTTGTATCCCCAAGTCCCCCACTGGTCTTCTAGGTTTAAAGCTCATAAGGGAAGATTACGAGGTGACTTCTAGATACACAATACCTGTAGATGCAGTATTATTCAGAGTTTTTCCATTTTACAGAGATCAAACAAAACCCTTCACTAAACAGTTCAGACAGCACTAGGTCTCGTCTCTCTGCTTGCATTACACTGCAGGCTAATCCTTTGTTGAGTCAAACTATGGTAGTTTCTATCACCAAGAGTAAAGGACTTCAGTATGAGAATATTAAGAAGGTAAGAATGAAAATGGACTGTTTTGAGTAGCAGTACCATTACTGAACAGAAGCATGCGCTGTACTGTAGCAGCCTCTGTGAAAGGCAGTGAACACATTCGAAAATGGTCAGAGTCATGGTCAAGGCCAAGTGAATGGGCCTTTGTCTCATCAGGCCATGTGAACTGGCCAACGCAGGGGCCGTCAGACACAGTCCAAGCAGACATATGGAAAATGTCAGAACCCACACAAAAGCGTTGCATTGAGCAGGCAGGCATAGCCATATGAAGAAAAAAAAGAAACACTAAACAGAAAAGACAATCCACCTAAATACTGTATTGTTACCGAGTGTAGAGGTACTGAGTAACAATTAGAAGCTTTAAAGACACACTTTATTAGAAAGCTTAGCTTTCATTCACTGTACAGACATAACCTAATTAAGAAACTCAGAGATCCAACAGACGCACAGCCTGGAGAAGACCACTCAGAGCATGACAAACTTTAGCACTCATTTTCCATTTGGGCACAGGCAAACTGCTAGTAAGTTACAGAACTATGCAAATGCTCATTTGCTAAAGAGATATTCAAAGTAGGGAACACTATACAGTTGGCACTGTGCTGGCTAAAGTACTCTTCTCTGGATTTTTATCTTTATTATTTTTGTTGTAAATCTAAATATAACTAAAAAAAATGTTTTTGCTATAAGGTGACAAAAACATTTAAAATATTTAACATTTGCAGGCTCTGCAAAAAACAAATTAATTATATTCTCAATTTCATATGTTAGTATTAAAACAAATCTTAAAAAAACACACTTTTTAAAAAGAAGTAAGAATTAACAATGGGACAATGTAATAGATTGGAACCTCACATTTACCATGTAAATCTTTCCCCAGATGTGACTAGTTTTCCTTGGACCAATCAGATACTGATTATATACTCTTTTAAACAAGGCAGAAGAATCTGCAGTATCAAAATAGGAACAAGATACACTCCAATCAGACAGCCGAGCCCTGTTCTTATTCCAGCTCTGTGGAAGACTATTGCTTGTGGATAATTATTGTAGTAGCCCGGCTCAGTGCATCCTGTTGTATACTCACAGAGGTCTGGCACCGGCCTTACAGTAGCCAAAAACAAAAGATCATTCAAATATTCAGTCACTCATTACTATCTGCAGAAAATGAAAAGAAAGCACCTTAAGCTTAACATTGCGAACTCACAAATAATACTATGGAAGTTAGAAAAAGAACGTGTTATTAATATTCCTATTAGTAGTATTCTTGAACCCTTAACCACATTAAATTACCACATGCAACAATGACCAGTATGGTAAGACAGTAAAGAGTGTCTTTACGTTTGAGGGCCAGCTTATATCTTTCAGCTACAGTACGTACACTTTGTTAATTTGGGATGTCCTTGAGAAGATGATTATCCTTAGTGCCAGATATACTTCTCATCAGCCTACCTTTGAAGAATACAACACTTATGTCCAGGACAGTCAAGAACTAACCATGTCAATTTAATTTGTTCCACATATTGGCTCCTTCCCTAAACAGCTGTCAGTGATGCTGTCAATCACCATGCATAAACAGAGTTGCACTGGTATTTTCTAACATTTTCCCGTAACCAGAGTAATACAAGAGACTCATATTTACACCATAATTTAAATGAAACCAGTGCAACTCTAAAATAATTACAGCAACTTTAATTTGACAGTCCAGTGCCAGTGGTAACAATTTATTATGGATAGTTTTTTAATGAATAACTCTGTGGATTTGTTAGAACACAAGAACAAAAAAAGTTTAACTAGAATGACTTTCTCAATGCCACTGAGGACTACTACTTGAAATATTTTACTATTTACTACATGTATTAGTGTAGAAAATGTGAATGTATACACAGATATAAAATGAAACAAAACTGGTACCAGACTAAAAAGCTGAGAAACAGGTATTAAAATAAAACAGTGAGTACTTCCTACTCAGTGAGTTCTTCCCTTGCTTGTTATTTTCTTATGGTGCTGTGATAAGAACCTCCCTGTTATTAACCAAACCTTTATTTTATCACACAACTAGCATATCCTTTTGGAAAGTAATAGTTGAAGAAAGCATTAATATAGGGATTAAATGACAACATAAAATTTTAGAGATCAAATGGGGCAATCAGTCATTTTTTCTGACTGTCACCTTGAGATTCTGCAGTCCTGAATTTCTCATATTCAAGATCTGGATGTGTCACTGTTGCCTTCTGTAGCACGTATCAAGCTTGGTTAGTATTACACAGACCCCTTGGTCTTTATCTGCTGTTGATCGTGTTCTATTCAAGATCCACAATGATGATCCCCGCATGACTACTGTCACTAAAACAAAATGAATTATTGGTTCGTGGATCTCACTGTAATGTAATGAAGGTTTAAATCACTGAAGAGAACAGGTGACTCACTACTGATGGTGCTGGGGACATGTTTTTGGGTGTGTCAGGCCTCAGGGATAAATCCCTTCCTGGAGGTCACAGGTCAGAGAAGACTCACAGAGATGTTTCCGTCACTAACACTACCTGGCTTGAACAGAGAGATCTTTCTGGAGGACTGGGTTTGTTCGGTGATCCTTACCATGTTATCAATTGGAACTGAATTTTGTCGGCAAAAACACAGTTTTCCAAACCGGAAATGCAGAGTCACACAATTGACTTACACTACCTACTGTAACTCACCTGTAGAGTTTAGGATAATGTGTATAGCATGTAGATAACTGTAAAGATGAAATAAGCAGTCATATCATCCACAGACCGGAAATTAATTGAGCAATGAGTGGTTTTTTTAATTGCATCTACTCTATGGGTTCATGCCTTGGGAAACTGGAGTTATCCATTTGAGTTACACTTCATACAGTATGGCTGCACAGTGTCCTGATAAATTACAGTGTGGGGTCACACAGAGCTAAATCTGATTCAGTGATAACCCCATTTGAGTTATTTTCCATAATTTTGTTCTTTTAATTTTGACTGCATTTTTGTCATTTATATTTTAAGAGCAATCACAAAAATGTCACAATCTATAATTTTACACAATTGTATAAATTAAGCATGTGATTAACGAATCACATTACCAAGCATTAAAAAAATACATCATAAAGTGCATCCAGCAATCTCTAATCTATTGACAGCAAATAACAGCTACTTTGTGGGAAAATTATGAAAATGCTTCCCTATGTAACCCTACTTTGTGGGAAAATTATGAAAATGCTTCCCTATGTAACCCTTGTTAAGCATTAGGGTTTCTCGTCCCAAGTGTGTTTCGGGGTTCATGCTGTACAATATCTTTTTGGCAAGAATGAACAGTGAAATGGTTTACGTTCTAGTAAACAAGAGGGGATCAGAGGCATCACCAAGTTTGACTAACACAGAAGAAATACTTACACCTGCCTAAAAATATATTATTTACATTAACAGATACATCTGTGCTAAACATTGAAAATTAAATACATTATGTCATTATCTTTGCCACATTTCCTAGATGAAGAGATTACTGAGTGTTTACTGAGGTAGCTTATTATTAGTAGTAGTTATTACTAGTAGTTATATTATTATTATTATTATTATTATTATTATTAATAATAATAACAACCATTACAGTGTCCAATGCATTTGTTGTTTTAAAAACAAAGCAGTATCTCCTTTAATGTGAAATATTTGTACATAAAAGATACACACATAAGCTAACAAGTTGTTGAATTTCCTTTCCCAAACCTATAAAGGCTCTAATTAAGTCGCTGACTGAATTAAAAATATAAAAACATGCTAATTATAGCTGCCACCTAAATCAACAACAGTGCTAGCATGAGCAACGGCAATAACGATGCTAGGATTAATGGAAAATGCAGTATTAATCCTCTTCTCATTGTTCCTATTAATTATTGAAGTACTGTATATAGTAAGCTATACAGTAATATCACGATTTACAGAATTACGGGCAACAGTGCAATTAGAATTTGATTGAGCTAGAACATTTAATTATTATTCATGTTATCACTACGAGTGAGACACAGGAAAGGCCACAGGGGACACTTAGCTGGTCATCTTTAACGTAGTGTTACCAAGTCAGGGCCTAAGCATCCGTGTGCACTACAGACTGCACCAGTCCTGCAAAGCTGCTTGGTGAAGTGAAGGGATTTGCTGAACACACATTAAAAAAAAAAACAAAGAAAAAAACCCGCAGCGAACCACTGTCATGTTTAAGCTCGACAGGGCTTAAACTGAACGCCACCGGCCCAAAAGACCAGATGTAGCGGGGTAGCTGGGGTTTTTTTTTTTTAGAAAACGTGGGTGACGTTCAGCGTTGAGACAGGTAGCCACCAGTACAGTACCATGGACGGCACCTCCGCATGATGAAGTAATCCACACACACACATACACTACGCCGCTCACTCGCTGTGGTTTGTTGTAAAATAAAAAAAACAGAGAGAGAGAGAGAGACAGTCTTATCTGAGACCGACACCGACTCGACAACAACGCACTGTGTTTTGGATCCGTTTTGAACTAAATCGAGATTAAAAGAAGACCCCCCCCCCCCCCACCCAAATCACGCCGGTGGGGTCGGGTCTCCTCCCAGAGACTGAGCCGAAAGCACGGCGGTGGCTCAGTGGCGCAGGAGGCTCCCCTTCACACGCCGAAACACAGACAGGCAGAGCCCGCAGCCGGCTCGGTGCCCCCCCCCCAAAAAAAATAAACAAATACAACATAAAATGGTTCGTCACTGCTTCTGGCACTGTTGTCAAGTCTTTTCGAAATCATTTTCTAACTGCCGACCACAACTGGGGGGGGGGGGGTGGGGGGGCTGGTACTGTATATCACGGATTTTCTGTTAAAAAAACTGCCGATGTCGCCTGATTTATTATTTTTTTTCGCTGTGACAACAAACCGCATTTTCAAAACAATCATCTGCCGTAGTACAGTTTTCGTTCCCCTTGACATTTCGGCCACAGCACCCCCGATACATAAATATATTTTGCTCATTAATGTCTATCATCGGAGCTTTAATCGTGCTCAAATTTCTTACCAGGGGCTGCATCTCCGAATGGACTGTCGGCACTTGAAATCTGTCTATTTCTTCCATCATTTTGGCGGCGAAATGTTTTTTTTTTTCCTTCCCCTTCGCGGTTATTGCGATATGACAATTATATATAAGACTGTGTGTCTTTCAGATTTTAATTCGGTTTGAGGATGCTCCTGCTTTCTGCTTCATCCCAGCTACGAGGTTGATCAGCGGTGACTCAACAACTCACTTCCGGGTCCGGGAGCTCCACTTCATTACTCATTCAGTAAGGAGGCGGTTTCACTTATGCATGACCCAGCCCAGTGGACCCCGAGAGGCATAGGGACAATAACGTGTGTGTGCATGCTGTACACTGCATATAGTCAAACATATTCAAAATACGGGATAGTTATATCCATAGAATGAATAGGTTTGGAGGTGAATAACCCCATCGGCAAATTTGTTGGTAATTTGCTTTGTATTTACATAGAGACCCAATTCCCCCTTTTAACCCCGCTCCCTTTATCAAAAAAAAAAGTTTGTTTAATATATACGCATAAAGGATCGACTGCAAGCAATAAGCGTTCAGATTGCGTCTTCATTTCGAGAGCTAACGCGAGGGCAGTCGGCGCGGCAAAGGTCCTGAGGGATACCCAGCTTTAGGTTGAACTTTTGGGGCTCATCTGATCCGCAGCTGCGCACTGGTTTAGGACACTGTCTCCTGATTGTCTGTGGCACAGAGGGCGCTAAACAAACCTACTCCTAGTAATTGCATAGGAATAGCAGAGAAGAAAGTATTCCATACAGTAACTTAATGAATGAAGGAATAAAGGATTATATTTAAAGAAATATTTGAAGTAAAAATAGGTTCCCAATTCTCACATTTTTTTGATACTCCCTATATTACTGCGTTTCTGTTATATCAGAAAATGATTTGTCTGCATTCTGGAATTTACAGTATTCTTATACCTCAGTTGACAGCTGACCTCAGCCTTTTGTTCACGTGTTACTAACCTCTGAAATCTAATGTTGATGTGCCTGTAGGCCTAAGGTCTGCTGCTATCACAACTGTGCTACAAAAACCACTGCAGGACCTCCAAATGCTTATCAAGTGCCCCCTTCTTTTAAATCTGCCTTTTCCAGAAAACATGGTAGAACAGGGCGTTGCAGCTCTTTTAAAATCTCATCTTCCACCCTGTGTTTTCACTTTATTGGTTTGAGTTCTGTTTGACTATCAGGAACCAGTTCGTAAATCCTGGATGTTCAAAATCCGATGCTGGTCCACTTAACTAGGTGTGTTTTTCTGCTTACCACAGGGTTCTGTTCTGAAATCTTTTTTAGTGTTTCCCTGGATCCTTTTTCTTGGTCAGTTTATGTGCCATCTTGTGGAGAGTGACTGCACTTCACAGGCAGACACAGTGCTTTTAAATCAGGTGTATTTGGATTAATTAAAGTATTTTTTTTTATTTTCCCTTGCATGAACCACCTCTTCTAACACCTTGTGATGAAACAGTTTGTTTCAGCTGGTTCTTGGGATGCTCAGAGCACAAAAAGGCAAGCAAGTGCTTCCAGGCTCTTGACACAGTGTGGAATTTGAGAGAAATCTTCACCGTAAAAGACTGGGCATCGTGATAAAACATCTCAACCAAAAACCTGTGCAAGGGCACCCCCTGCTTGTAGACTCTCCTGATTATGGGAAAGTATGAGTGGTATCTTATAGGTGTCAGATGTCAAGATACCCAGCAGCAGAAATCAGTCATTTACATCTTCAAAGAACCACCCCTGGTGCCATCGTCAACGAATCACGTCCAATATTATCCCATAATCTGGATAATATCCCGTCTATATTAATGCATACACATTGTATAAATGACATCACAGGAATTAACACCTTGAGTTTTGGACTAACAGGCTAACACTCTCCTCAGGGGAGTTGCAACTGAAGGGGTTTCAGCAAATCTATCAGAATCTATTGCTGTCTTGGATAAACGTTATCGATTTTAAACGTTCAACGTATATAACAAAGGAGCGATTAAAGCAGCGATAACATCCAAGATATTCTACCATAGCGCATGTTTTGCACATGCAAAACTGTAAGGACCTGATCTACAAATGCTATGCAACTAACAATACCAAATAAACAAACGCCTCTATAGGAGAGTTAATTAATCAACACTCGCCGAATTGAAAACATTCTTATTTGAATTTTAAAATGTATTTCTTTAGAAGGAAAAATAAAACGAAGACACGGATCAAATGTATGTTTTTCAGAACTGATTTTGTGACATTTCAAATTAAATTTCAAACTTTAAAATGTTAAAATAAACTCAATTAGGTGTGTTATTTCTGACTGTATCACTGCAGTAGTAACACGACTTTGTCTAGTCCTCAAATACCAACAATGACGAGCTCAAACTAATCTAATTCATCTGTTTGTGTAACTGAATCTGACTTTTAAAATTTTTATATTTATTATTGCGTTTATTGAAGGAGACGTGTTCTACACAAAAATGATTTGTAAAAACGCATAAAGAGCCAGCGTAATATGGTGTATTTCAATATAAGATAAAGTGTTGAATTCAAAATAATGCAATGCTGTAAGTTATACACAGTAGATCAATGCAAAAAAAAAACGGAAATGGTACAGGTACATTTGGTAGCTACAGTTACAAATTTAAAAATAATGTCATTTTAAATTAAAGATAGTTTAGCTTCGCTTCCGGAATATTACACGTGATCTCTGTACGAAGTTTTTTTTCTGTTTTCAAGCCGCAGTTGATCAGGTCTTGGTTGCCAGGGGTAACCGGTGTACACTTCTGCAGTCCGTGTTGTGTCTCTGAACAGCCGCCTGTTCAGCTTCAGTAACTGAACCCGCCTGGTTACGTTTTTTTATTTAGTAGCGCCATATAAGACAACATAAGGAGAAACTTTGAAGATCATTCTTTCCTTTATTTGTTTTTTTTTTGTCAATGGCTTTTAAGTAATAGGGGGACTTTTACAACGGTTACTCTGAAAACAATGCCTGTGCCACATAAAACAGGAACCGTGAAATCCAAGCAGGTAACATACGATACCTTTTCTTTTCTAATTTTCACTTATATTATTGAAATATAAAGATACAGCAGCAAAAATGCAAACATATACTGTGTTAACCCAAAACAAATCAGAGATAAGATACTTGAATCTTCCCGCGTTCTTAAATACAATTATTTTGGTGCTCATTAGATACCTGTGCAAACTTTTACGATTTAAAATTTGATACTCAGAAACGGTTTATCGCCATAAACAAATTCCTTGTTGGCATAAGATGGTCGTCATTCGCAGTTTATTTCCCCATATGTTTTTCTTTATTTAAAAACGCCTGATGAATTACTTTCTTAAAAAAGATATACATACTGTACTTTATTTCTGTGCATGCCAATGGTGACTGAAATAGCCCGTGAAATAATGAAATAAACAGCAGAAGCTCACAGCTTAGCTGAGCCGTATCCAGCCTTTGGAATACCAATATTGATGTAATCGAAGTAGGATGATCATTTCCAGACTAATATTAGTGATTTATGGAAACAATAAAACTAAAACAGCGTATAGTCTATATTCATACAGCACACGTTGTAAGCTTGTGCACATGTCTAAATCTAGAGGTCTATTGATATTTATGTTGCTTATGCATTTCAGGGCTCAAGTCAAATCCCACCCAATGCGGTCAAGCCACTCCCTGCAAAGCTTGCAAAACCTGCAGGGAAGAAGAAGGTAAGAGAGGTTACACTACAGCAGTGTAGGGACTGGAGGGCCTGTGGAGTTGGCCTCCTCACTGGAAGATTGTGGGTTCAAATTGTCGGTGGCAATTGTGGGGGCATCGATGTTGTTCCTTTGAGCAAAGTACTTCAATGACATTTCTAGAGTAAGATTTTCTGCTTTCGAAATGGATGTACAGGTAAATGTTGCTTGGGATAAAAAGCGTCTGGCAAATAAATTGGTACGAACTTTTGTCTTGAAATAGAGTATAACAAGCTTTCACTGCTGTTTTATTTGCAGTGAAGTGTCAGTGATGCACCATACAAACATAGTCTAGCGCCATTTATATAACATTTCTATTGTTTTACAGTACAGAGATGGATTTACTGAACTAGTTAATGAAATAGTCAGAGAATATTATATCCTGGGTGATGAACATACTATAGTTTTATTATGCCTAATGGCTGAAGTATTGAATAGCGAAATTATATGGTACTATCACAAATACCTAAAACCTCATCTCTTTTTGTAGAGCTGTCTTGCATAACAGGAGTGTGCCAAGTGCATTAACATAATTTCTGTATTTTTGTAGCGTTTTAAAGTATCTATAGAAATTAGACCCAGTGTAGATATAGGTTAGCAGTGATAATAAAACAATATATTCAACATTGTTGATAAAATCAAGTCCACTTAATTTGGATGTGCAGCTAACAGTTAAACCTAAAAACCTAACATATGAAACCTCACGATTACAGATTTTGCAAAACAGTTAATCTTTACGTTTTTTTTTTAAAGCAAGACACATAAATGTAATAGTTAAAGTACAGTAGTAACTGACAACTGGGAACGATGTGGCTTGGTTTGCTTCTTTGTAAAACTCATGTAATTTGACATCTGAAGGTGAAATATCTCTGGTAAAAAAGACAACTGCACTGTAATGATCTGTCCCCTTACTTCAATACCTGGAAAGCTCAGCTAATGTGCACTCATGTCTAAAGGGAAAGAAAAATGTTCAGACTCAACCTGTATTACTCTTGGCTGTTGTGTAGGCCTTGTCTTTTTGAAGAAGCACCATGTCTGACTCTTGTATTTTTCAGGATGACGATGATGGGACTGAGATGGGTGATGGGACGGAAGAGTGGATGCAGGGGAAGACTCTTATCAAACCACCTGACCAGCTGGAGCTCACTGAAGCTGTATGTTCTGTGATATTATTAATATTTCACCCACCAAACATTTATGTATACATACTGTAGGTGCAGCTCATACTCAATCACAGGATACAGAAAATAGTGAAACTGGTGATGCCATTGTCCTGTCCCACTACAAATAAGCAGTGGAGTAGTTGTCAGGGCTCTTGTCTCCATAGCAGAGTGTTGTACAGCAAATTCAGACTAAGATGCTGCTGCTGTACCTTGCAAGGTATTTCAATCAGATTACTAGAGTACATACTCTGGTGTAGGCCTAAATGTGGTTCACAGTCACCACCATACATAAGAATTTCTTCTCATTTGCTTTATCTAGTTAAATTGTGAAATAAAGGATTATTCATTTAACAGTAACTTTAGCTTCAACCTAAGGCTACATTAAGTACTTTATATCTGAGATTTGTAGGACAAGCAGTACCCAATGATTGATACAGAAATCAGCTATATTTTGTTCTTTAAATTGAAAAGATATAATGATTGGGTACTAAGGTTTTTTCTTAATAGATCTAATTAAAAAAATGTTTTACTTAGTTTTAGCATTAATTAGTCTACAGCTGGAGACATTTACAGCCTTTCTTGTTGTAACTAATGTAGTCTTTTTTCAATACAGTGGTTTAGAGCACTTAAAAACAATAGTACTGATGTGCCTGGGTTTTTCAATATTTTATATAATAATGCTTGTTACAAAAGTAATTTAAAAAGACCCATAATAAATTAAAGTTTATTAATAAAACCATTCAGGGTATCAGGTTACTGTTTGTTCCTTCATGTGATGTCTTGTCTTGTTTTATGAGTTAATGAACTCCTGAGCATCCATTATTTTTATTATTTACAAACAGTCACAGAATGAGAGTTAACAGTAATAATATACAGGATGGAGATTAATGAGATTTGTTTTAGCTTTACTAATTTATAAGTAATATAAGTAATATATGGGATATATTATAATAGATGTATTTGTCCTTCCCTTAATTAGATGCATAAATGACATAAGCTGGTTTTTACATTTTGTTATTCAGAGATACATTTTCAGTTATAATTAATATGAAACTTTTTAAACAGATGTAATCAGGAAGCCTTGTAGAGGTATTTTTATTTCTTAGAAATACTGCATAGCTGATTAGGATGAAATACCGTGCCCTCCAAAGTATTGGGATACTTCAGCCAACAGCAAAGTGCAAACTGTAATTTTTGTTTTACAATTTCTGTTTACTTTGTTTGAATTAATCAACTATTGTTACATCAATAATACAGATAAATAACCTCAATACAGACAAATAAGCAATAACTGCATGTCCAGGCCATAAAAGTGCCTTGGATGAGAGTTTTGTGGACAGAAGAGACCAAGATAAACCTTTTTAAAAATGATGGAAATGTCAAAAGTGTGGGGAAGGAAAGAGGGTGCAGTTGTTCCAAAGAAGACCACCTCATCTTTGAAGCATGGCCTAAGCATGCATAATTGCCTAGAACTGGCTCACTCATCTTTATTGATGTTGTGATTAACGATGGCTACAACCAAATGAATTCTGAAATTTACAGAAACACCCTTTCTTCCCATGTAGCAGAAAATACTTCCATACTTATTGGGTGTCTCTTCACTATGCAGCATGACAGTCACCCAAAACATGTGGTCAGTACAACCAAGGAGTTCATTGGGAGGAAAAAAAAGGGAAATCTTAGACTGGCTAGGCCGACCTCCGGATTTGATTCAAATTATATTTTTACATGCCAAAGAGAAAACTGCTGTTTTAACTACCTAATAATTGATAAGAACTCAAAGTGGCTTTAGCAAAGGATCTCAAATGATAACATAGAGTTTGCTAAGTCCAAATGGTTGTGAACTTCATGCAGTTATTACTTTATAGGGATAAACCAGCAAAATGGTGACTTTTACATTCTGAAATTTTCTTAGATTAAATGGTCCCAATATTTATGGACATTCAAAATCACCGTTTGATCACAGTTGTTTTTTTGTAATATGATCAAATGTATGCATGACATTTCCCAAAAATAAAACTTATAATTCAATTATCATTCATGTGGGAAACTAAAATTAAATTACAGTATAACTGTGGGAAAATTAACTGTGTTTATTTCTAAGCTACGTGTAAATTTGTTATAAATTACAGTCATATGGGTCTTTAATAGTATTATATTTGAATTTTAAAAAATGAACACTTAAACTATACCAGTTTGTAGTTAATTTTGTATAGCTTCTTTAAAAAGCCTTAGTAATTTTTTATTGTGGAACCTGAAGTCCCTTGAATTGTTCAGTATTCTGCATAAGAATTCCGAAACTGCTACTCAGTTAACTTAATACTTTAAATCAGCCCCAATAAGCTGTCTTATCCATCATAAACCAGAGGTATGAAAGCACAAAGCTTTTTGATTTAATTTTTTCCCTCTGGTGACTGTTTAAAACTTTCTGCTCTAGGCTGTAAATATGAAATAACTAGGGCTACCATTACTGTGTTCTATTGAAGGTGAAATTTGGTAGAATTAGCCTGATTGAGTCACATGAAATCAGAACTTTCCTGCCAACTCTTGTACTGAATATTTTTGTGTTTTGTGAAAGCTTTGCCTTACATACCACTGATACATAATACCCTTGATACTGAGTATGACAGAAGCCGGAAATGCTTGGTAGATCCAATGCTGAAATCACATTCTCACAACAGGTGTCACCATTGTCTCAACAAATGGTACACAGCATTCCCACTTTAACAATGTGCTGTATGCTCACTGGACAGTTTGATATTGCTTTGCATTTATGGTGTGTCATGACAATTCTGGATTTTGAAAATTGTACATTTCCAGGAGAATAATAATAATTATTTGTATTTTTTAGGAGCTGAAAGAGGAGTTCACCAGGATTTTGACAGCAAACAATCCACATGCTCCCCAGAATATTGTTCGCTACAGCTTCAAAGTCAGTACCAGTTCAGGACTTTGCTCCCTCAAATACACTTGTTTATAAGCAATGCAAATTCATACACATCACATATTGATATTTTATAGAAATGTTACAGTCTGTGACATTTAAAAAAAAAATGATATAAGACAGGTAAATTATTAAACAATATTCACTTTCATCACATTTTGAAAAAAGTACTGTAACTAAAAGATCATATATTGTAGAAGTACTATGTGTGCTTGTGTTTTTATATGAACTATCCTGAATTAATTCTTGATTGTTCTGGGTTTGATAAGGAATTAATTTAAGAAATGTGAAAGTCCTATAAGCTATCATGACAGGCTGTTTAAAACGAGTTGAAGTTTGGGTGATCTTACTGAAACCATACAGTAAATCAGAGACCATAACCATAAACAATGAAAAACAGCAATATCAGTTTGTAAGTAACATCACATTCCTTTTTTTCAAGTTCATGATCAATAATTAAACACTTGGGTGTCAAATATATTTGCTATTAAACACTTTTTATATAAAAATCAAAATAGGTTAAATGTGAAGACACAGTTTAGTTCTAAAGTTAGGAATACTGCCCATCTTTAAAGTTGTAATCTTACAGTATTTCTTATCTCACTTTAGCAAAATGCTTTCATTGCTCAGGCGTGAAGTTGCCTTATCTGTGATAGAGATTGCCTGTCATTTACAATAGTTTCAGTACGGTTGGTTTCTTAAACAGAATAAATCCTTATCAGGTTTTCCTAGGACACCAGACTCTCTGATGTAGTCATAGCACAACCGTTGTCCTTTTGCTAGTAGCACATGATAATTTAAACTCTTCCTGTACCACCTACCAACTTCAGTATCCAATTTGCATTAGATTTTCACATTTTGAATGATCAGAATTGTATCAAATCTGCAGATGCAGGGAAGCTGATATAAATATTGTGTAATTTTGTCAAAATGATGTACACTATTCCGTCATTAAGAAAGTAGTTACTGTATGAGTAGTCGCTAAAATTAGACAAACATATTCCGTACTTACCTATTTTTGTCACCTTCCCCTACTAATACAGTATGAGCTCCAAGCACGTACAGTAGCTCATTCTTCAGTTTTTCTTTTTCACTCCTCTCAGCTGTTGTTATCTTAAATATCTTAACAGTCTTAACAGAGGTTGTAAGGGTATTGTACTAGTTACAGTACAGTGTAGAAAACATTTTGAATGCATAGTAAACATTAAAATTTTAACATTTTATGTAAAACACAATTAAATGTTTTTTGATTAGGCACACTACAAATACACAATATTGATATCACCAGACATTGTGATGCTACATCTTAATTTTACAGTTATAGGTTTTATAGTCTTTGACGGCATACATTTACATGTATGTTAATGGGAATGTAGTATCTGTTGTTTTTGCCTATGTACAGGCATTTTGGAACCATTTGTGTTTGTACTGTATAGTAAAGGATAATTTTAGGAATTTGTGTTCTAGGATTAGTTATGAACAAACTTATAAGGTCTTATAAAAACTTTAAAAAGTGCTTCTTTTCAAGGAACGTGCATATAAACCCATCAGCAGTGTTGACCAGCTGGCTGTTCATTTCTTACTGGATGGTAATATGCTGCACAAGGACTCTGATGAAGCCAGGCGACAAAGAGCCAAACAGGGTGTCCAGGAAGGTATTGTATCCAAATGATCAACCAGGAATAAATAGCTAACAACACAAATTTAATGTTTTTGCTTCTGTATACTTGATGTCTGAATGCTGAGCTGCTTGAATCTGCTTCTGTATTGTGCTAAGTACCACTAAAAGAAGTGCTTTATAGATGTGCTTTTGGAAACTGTAAACTAAAAAACTGTATATTCTTCATGTTATCTGTTGCTTTATTTAATCAGTTAACAAATAAAGACATTTTTGTTGTTTTCAGAAATAACTACCATTGAGTCTGCAACAGCAGAGGCTGAAGAAGAAAAGGCAGAAACTCCGGTAACAGGAATTGTTATGCTAATTCCATCATATATTTTAAAGCAACCAATTCATCATGTTCATTAACCCTGTTGTTTTACACAGATATCTGCAGCTAATTTCATGTTGGTTCCTGACCTTTGTATTTCAGTGTCCCATGTTCATGATAAGTTCATATTTACATATTTACAGAACAGTAAAAAGTAGAGTATCTTTTCTGTCTTGTGGTTTTTGAAGCAAAACAAACCCAAATTGACTCATTTGACTAAAAAGCAGCATTCAGGGACTTTCAAGTTTTGTCAACAGGTTATTGAGACTTTACCAGAAGGCACTCATTGATCCTCAGTTCGTCATTGTCAATGCATGTATAGCTGCTGTAACTTACAAAAGGAATTACAGAGAGTTCGAGTGCTACAGTATGAATAACGCATATGATAAACAAAGGTACAAACCTCAAATTTAAAACCTTAAAAGAGCCCGAGACTAGCATGCCTATTTGTTATACAGTACTGTACTGGCACAGTCCTCAACCTGTCTGTGTTTTATTGCAGGCTGGTGGGGAAGAGATTGGAGAATCAGAGGAAGGAGGCAGTGGGGAGCGTGCTGACAGTGCTGAAATCACAAACAAGAAGGAACAGAAACTCACCAATCAGTTTAACTTCAGTGATAGAGCCTCCCAGACATTGAACAACCCCCTAAGGGTAAGAACATTTTTTCCAATGGAAAACAGACAGTGCTGTACCAGTGGGCTTGGTGTGGGGGGGTGTATTTCAATTGATTTGGTTATTTAAATTACCTTGCGCAAAACTCCTACTTAGCCGTATCAGGTCATTGAAGAAGGCATCCAGAAAAATGTAACAATATCTCCTCTTGGATTTGGCTTTCATTTTTTTATTATTCTGTGTTATGTGGATAGGAAAAAAACAAAATTTAACATTTTGTTAGTTTAACAATTTATAAAAGTTGGTAAAATTAATTAGATTTGTGGGAATGTAATTTGTTATTAGTGTCTCTGGTGAAAAGAAAAATGTTTATAAGAGGATTTTTGACTTTGTCAAAGTTTGTTAAATCAGGAAGAGAAAATATGTCTTAATTATTCAGTTGTCAAAATTTGGTTTGATTAAATAAGAAATTAAGATATGATGGTGCAATAAGTGCAGTTGTATTTACATGCAACTAATGCCATATTTTAAAACAATGAAGAATTACTTGAATTCGTTTTCTTTTTATAATATTTCATTTTTATTCAACATAGGTAATTTACAGAATAATATCTGAAAGGGTAATATAGAACCCAAATTTGTAGAAGACAATATTGTCACTCACTTACTGTATTTATTTTTTCATAGTATTAGAAGTGTCTGTTTCATTATTTCATAATATCTGAAATTATTTGTGTGGCACAACAGGGGGGTGTGTTCAGTTTTTGAGGCGAAGCCCTGGATTTAGGGGCGATGCGTTGCCTTAACAACTATAGCTGACCTGGCTAATTTAGGATGACACGCAGCTGTGGATGCCTTAAGAACACGCTGAGCACTTCCCTGGAGGGGCGAGCAAGCAGGACTAGAGTCCTGATACCCCAGCAATGCGACAACATTCCAGCGACAGTCCTGGGGGGGATTGTGAAGAGAGCATTGAGGCTGTGTTTTTCCTTCTTTTTTTCTTTCCCCCTGTGATGATTCACTGGGGCAGGTTGAGCTTTCTTTTGTTTTTTTGCCTCGTTCCTTTTCAATACAGAAGATGCAGGTGTAGTGTATCACCCAGGTGCTGTCTAGATTAAGCTATTCCTTCAAAGAGTGTAGCTGTGCAAGGAGAGAGCGCATTAGTGATGCCACTGTGAGGCCAATGATGGCTTTGAAAGAACTACAGAGCCCAGTTGCTGAGCTGGAAGAAAATGTCCATAAGCCAACAATAGTTGAGTTGTCGAAATGCAAATCCACAATACAGACATTTTCATTATTTTCCTTTTAAATTTTTTTAACTTAAAAGCGAAAAGTCTGTAGAAACCTAAAGAACAGTAAGTAGACTATCTTAAAGTGCTAAATATAACCGTTCAGAAATTTTTATGATTGCTTTTCTACAAAAGACTAATATGGGCTGTATAGTGCAGTTTCTCTTCTTGGTTTACATATTTGAAAATTGGGTAACAAGAACATCATCTCGTACAGAACATGTATTTTTTTAAAAGAAATAAAAGAGAATGCTTGCTGCTTGCTTCTCTTTGTGTAGGCGCCTAAGCCCCTAGCCATCTCTTTTAACTTAATATTGTCCATGAGATTTATGAGCATGCATGGCTAAGGTCATTTTCCAGTTATATTCTGGTTGCTTTAACAGGTTTGCAGTGCTTCCCAGACCTTAATGTCTGCTGTAAATTCATAGTAGTAGAACAATATTTTTCATCCTTTCACTGATTTGTGGTATTAAACCCTCACCTATTGTGTGTTTTCTGAAAGATCTTTCAAACTTGACTACTGATCAGATATTTTTGTATGTGAATTTTATTTAGAAAAAATATGTTCTTTCTGTATAGAGCAAATACTATAATGACATTTCTTTCTGTTTAATTGTTAGGAAAGAGGATCGCAGACTGAACCCCCTCCTCGAGCCAATTTCTTAGCAACAGCCAGTCAGGTAAAGTATTTGATATATTTTTTGATGATTATTATTTTAACACAGTAGTTTAAATTATGCTTTTTTATTTTCTTTAATAAATCTTCCAAGTATCCCAGCTGCAGTCTTACAAGGATAGCTTGCTTCAAAGTACTGCAGTTCAGGCTGTCTGGAACAATGTTCTGATTTTTTTTTACTTCCTTATGAAGAAACATTGTGTTGTACTGTTACAAATATTGTTAACCAAGCTCTAACACAGATGTCTGGGTACATTACCAACACAAATTTTAACTGAACACATAACGCCACAAAAATACAATACAAAGACCAAATTTGTAAGAAACCATGATCATAAAAACCAGTTTCAGCTGCCTGCGTTTTCCTACCTCAATGTAATATTCATTCTTATGCTATGGTCAGAGTGCTAAATAAAACCACTACGGGCACTACACGGTTTAATTCCTTATTTCTTTCCACTAGTGCTCTCACAAAGATACTCAAAACATAACTACAGATATTAATGCCAGCCTTTGATTCTTTATTTATTGTAATCTTCTCTGAATTATGGTGCACTACCAAGTGCAGAAAATGCATGTGGCTCACTCCAATCCATTTACATCCACACACCCAGACAAATCCCAAAGGAACTCTCATTGTTCTTCAGTGCCTCTTTTTCCTTATTGTTCCTGGTTTGTAATTGCTCCTGCTGCCTGTCTACACAGTGGGACATTTATGATGCCTATGTGGAGGAGCTGCAGAAGCAAGAGAAGAACAAGGAAAAGCAGAAGGCAGCCCCAACTAAAAAGGAGGAGGAAAAAGCCAAAAAGAAGCTGATGGTGACTGAGACACAGGTACAGATTTGTGGGGATCTTAATATACGTAAAGATACAGTATAAGCATTGACAAAGCTGTAATAAAAAAGTACTTAAAGTTTTGAAGTGAACAAGTATTGACAGTTACTTTTTGTAACTGTATGTAAAATAGAAAAGGTGTTCAATATTGTGACAGGAGTATAAAACACTTACTTTCCATTGATATAAGGGTGTTATTAGGATGGTAATGTCTGACATAACAAAGCATTCCAAGGTTTTAAGCAGAGTTTAAGGAGTAGTTGCTCTGCTTTCTAATAATTTAATTGAAAAACCCAAAAACCTAACTTTTGTATTAGTTGCATTCTGCCCATTCTTCTCCCCCTATTCTTTAGTAAATGCCTGGTAGAGTCTCAAAATGGATGTCATAAACATATGTGGAAATAGTGTCTTATAGTATCAATTGTCTTTGTCATAAGAGGGGACTAATAAAAAACATTTTTTTCTTCAGAGTGATGACATCTCAAGGGTGGGAAAGGTGGCCAAAATTGTTGAACGAATGGTGAACCAGAATACATTTGATGACATTGCACAGGGTATATTACTGTTTGTATTATTTATTTTAGTTAAATTACCCTTAGGTCAATTTATTTCATTTAATATCTCAAACTTTAGTACTAGTAGTGCTTCTTAGAATAAAAAAAATTGGGTTTGGTGACCATTTTTTATAATGAAAATCATAAAGCTATCACTGTATTTCTTTATGAAGTTTTATGTCAATGATAAAGTACTGTACATAGCAGAGTATGCATTTACAGGGTATTGTGACTGAATAAATCTCTAGTATACTATATATATATAATACCTTTATGCAAGCTGAGCATGTGGATAACCTGTTTCATTTACTATCCATTTTGACAATGAACTTTTGGTTTCTGTGGGGTCTCTTTTCCTGTGATTCTCATTATCAGGGCTACGTGAGTCTTTCATTTTTCACAAACAAAATGGCCATTCATTTTTCAAATCCTCAGTAAGGCAGACCTGTATGTGTGAAATATGTTCCTTTCCTCAGATTTCAAATATTTTGAAGATGCATCCGATGAGTTCAGGGAACAGGAGGGCACTCTGCTCCCACTGTGGAAATTTCAGTATGACAAGGCAAAAAGATTAGCTGTGACTGCCCTCTGCTGGTAAGTAAACTGTAACATTCAAAATGTTGGGTTTTTTTTCCCCAGACATAATAATAAATAATTTTCTACACTTATCTAGCACTTTTCTGGACACTCCACTCAAAGTGCTTTACAGGTAATGGGGACTCTCCACCACCACCAATGTGTAGCCCCACCTGGGTGATGCAATGGCAGCCAAAGTGCACTAGTCTGCTTACCACACAGTACTGTTCACAGGAATGAAAACAATTCAAAGATCGGGATTATTATGAGCCCATGATTAATAAATGCCAGGGAGAAATATGGCCATGACACCGGTGTAAGACCCCTGTTCTTTTCGAGAATTGCCCTGTGATTTTTAATGACCATCGAGGGTCAGGACCTCGGTTTTACATCTACAGTATGGTTTACCCATCGATATGCTGGGACATTAGGAGAAACATAGACAGCAGGGTTAACACTTCAGTGGGTTGCCAATTGTGAGTTGCAGGGTTATCAGGGTTATATTGCCACTGGCCATGGCTTGGTTACTAAATATCTGGTCATAATCAAAAACTCAATTGCTTCCTCTGTGAGATTTCTGAAATATTTCATGAGCAAGCTGTAACACGTGTTTGAACAGCCCAAATAGATGTACTGTATATAAGAAACACTAAATGTTCAGTTTTAGTTTCCAGTTCCAGTGAGCTATTCTCAAGCTTCTCAAAATGTATGAAAGTACTTGAGAGATTTCACAACATGCTTTTGCTGACATGGTGAGTGAGCATGACTGTTAATAATCTAAATAGAACAAGAAATAATACAATAGTAGTAAATAGTAATTTTCCAGCTTATCATTTATAAAAGAACATTCAAACAGCATAATGTACTTTAATATCTAAAACAACCAGACAATCTCAGCAGGCTTAAGGATGGATACAGTCATGGATACAGTATATTTCATTACTGATGAAGTCATATGATGAAGAGTTGGTTAATCTAATCTACATCCTATATGTGACATTTACCTGAAAATGGACATTTTAGGTGGGAAGGGAAAGAAGGTAGTGTTTGCGTGTAGAAATTACACATATTAAAGTAGTAGGAAGTAGACGTTTTCCTTTTCACTGACCACTAGGTTGCACTAGTGCTCTTGCTGAAAAGCCAATTTTATGGATTTCTGAAATACTACTTGCAAAATAAAAAAAAGATAATATGCTTATCTTGTTTTTTAATTAGTGTAGTCCAATGTTTGATTGGAAAGCCTGTATCCAGTCTTTTATGTAAAATATCACTTTGCTTTCAGAATTATGATGAGAAAAGCTATTTGCAGACCTTCATATTGGGAGATTACATACATTCTACAATTTATATTTAAATGTTTATCTTCTGACTCAGAAAGAATAAAAAATATTCAGGTATATTTGAGTTTCACCTTAAATGAGTGATCAACTAATACTTTGAAGATTCTATGACTATTATCAAGGATGCTGGCTGAGAAGGCAAATGTCCACAACATCTGGGGCATGCCTTCAGGTCTTGTGGAATTTTAAAGGGCAGAGTGAGTTTAAGTAAATAAGTACTTATGGAAAGTTATTAAATTAAATGCAGGTATGGATCATAACTTGGAAATGTAAGGGGAAAGTAAAGATGGGTGTTCAAATGTTTATCAGCATTTAGCATATACATTCAGCAATCTTACTGTATATTGTCGGAATTGTCAGTTTAAAATATTTGAATCACAGAGCACTTAAGCATTGGATACAGAACAATCAAAGGTGGTTAAGGTAACAAGATACTCATTGGTTATTTGTTTTGTACATAGCTAATGTAATATTGTAATAATAGTAATAATTATTATCTGCAATTTCCCTCACGGGATCAATCAAGTATCTATCTAGCTATAACTAATATTAAGGCCATGGTAGACATCACTTTTCCACATAACTTTCAAACAGTTTCAAACCTGATTACGCATGTGTCCCAGTGTGACACTTGCGTCAGATTGGGTGTAATAAAAATCTACCAAGCTTCTGATGTCAAGATCTAACTCTCTGCATGCTGCACATCACTGCACTTCACAAATATTGGCTAGACAGATTTTTTCTTTTGATGATGAACAGATAAATTTCCTTAGTATCAGAACTCCCAATAGAATTCATGGATGCAGATACAGTATGAACAAAAATGTCCTGGCATATTTCTGGTACTTCTTCATATTAGATATGATTCCAAAGGATAGACTACTGGTCATAAGCATCAGATAACATAACCTCAGCTCGAATCAACAGTGTCTGACCTCTGTGACTCATCCTGTGTGCTGTTGGAATGCCTTCTGTAGTTGAGTTAAATAACAACTTTGGAAGTTGCAGTATAAGCCTGAATACATTTAAAAAATTGTTGGCAAATCGAAAAAAGTAAACTTATGCTTTTGCTTTCATTGCTATATTTTCATAAAGGAATCAAGTTGTTTGTAATGTATTTAATGTTAGTTTTTAAAAGCCACACCTATACTGTTTGCCAGCCCTTAGCTATACTTGACTCATTGTGCTTCCTTTGTTGGACTAAGACCAGTTCTTCTTTGTACTTAGGCTTCAATCCAATTTATGTTGGAGGAAATTATTTTTTCTTGTATCTTTTCTTAAATAGTCAGGGTCAAGGGCGGATAATATTTAATAAATAACAACACTATTAAAACATATATATAATGTTCCAATATATGATTGTGACCTCAAAAATTATTGGCACCATTGATATAGATGAGGAAGCACAGGTAATAAGCTATATTTTATGCTCAGAAATATGTGAAATTATAAGAAAGTACAGTAAACATAAAATTAAAGTACAAAAAGTAAAGTAAAATTATTGTATTAGGGCAACAATTAAGAAGCTTAGAACCACTGGAACAGTGGTAAACATGCCTGGGAGAGGATGTACATAGGTGCACATTTCCCCCATGAGAGAGTTCAAGAGGCAAAGTAAAATCCAAGGGCCATAGCTTAAGAATTATATAACTTGATTTTCTAATCTGCAATTAGTCACCACCTCTGCTGTCCCAATAGGCTATTAATTTACTGAGAGCAACCAACAAATGTAAAACACCTGTTTGCCAATTGACATTGGTACTTGGATTGGAGCCTGGTCCTATGGTCAGATGAGAGCTCTTTGACATCAAAAGAAAGATATGTGTTCAGAAAAAATCATACCTACTGTAAAATACGGTGGTGGGTCTTGATGTTATGGGGCTGTTTTACTTTCACTGCTTTATGAGCCCTTGTTGCTGTCTCATGGTTCCACCAAGTACTACTGTAGGACATTTTAGCCAAAAACCTGGCTTAAAAGTAGCCACATGTTGATCTTCCAGCAAGACAGCAACCCTATGCAAGCATCAAAATCCACAAATAAATGGTTAATTGACCACAAAATTAAGATTTTTTAATGGCCATCTCTGGATTTAAACCCCATTGAAAACCTTTGGTTTGAATAGAGGGCAGTCCATATGCACAAACCGAAGAATATCAAGGATCTGGAAAGAATCAGAATGGTTTTATAACGTGTACACCAATCTCATAAAACCTTATAGAAAAAGGCTGATTGCAGTTCTCCTTCCAAGCAGAGTGTGCATCACGACTGAAAATAGGGGTGCTGGAAATTGTGACACTTATTTTTTTCTGAATAAATTTATAATTTGAGAAATTAGTAGTAGGAGATATTCCCCATGTCTAAAATTTAAAATATAGCTCATTATATGTGTTTTTATTGTATACAGACTTGTATACAGTTTTTTGTTCATCTTTATTGAAGGTGACGATAATTGTGGAGGTAACTGCATGTTCTTTTTGCTCTTTTGTAGGAATCAGACTTACAAAGACTTTTTTGCAGTGGGACATGGATCCTGTAAGTATATATTTTATTTTAAATGTCTACTGATTAAGAGTAGCACTGAATCTCAAGGAACTTAAACATCTTTTTAGGTTTAAGACCAGGGTTATTACTGAATTAAATGTAAAAATCAAATACATCTAAATATATTTAAAAATTAAACAGAAATATAAGCTGAATCTTCTGTAATTACTTTTCTTTTTTACATTGTTAATTTATAATTTCCATTCCATACATGATATTGCGGCTGAAACACATTGTGAGTTTGCCATGTGTGTTACATTAGTTCAGACAGATGCGTTTTAAGTTGTTATTGAATATGTAATCCTGGAAGCACACTGATTGTGTCACATAATTCCTAACAAAAGAGATACAGTATGTATAGTCAAAAGACATCAAATTTTATTCCTGATCTAGTTCCATGTATAAAATTATTCCAGTATTGGAATAATAACAGTATTGTAAGGAAAGGTTAATGATTGTACTCAAACACATTAAAATTACATTCAGATTAAAAGATCTAACTTAAAAATACAGTAACTTGCAAAAGTATTCAAGCCCTTCTTATACTGTCCCTTTTAATGAAATTGCCAAATGATACATGTTTTTTTAACTTTAATATTTTATTTAAAACCTGAATGCTCACACTTGTGTCTTCTAAGAGTACGATAAGTCATAGTAAATATAATCAAAAACTAAAGACAAAAAAAATGGAGTACTGTATGTTGATTGCATCAGTATTCAGATCTGTGAATTTGGCAGAAGCACCTTTGGCCGCAGTTGTGGCCTCAAGTCTTTGTGGGTAAGTTTCTAGCAGCACCGCACACTGGCTTGATGTTGTAGGGCTGACAGAAGTCACAGAGCAGTTCCAGGCCCATAGCTGAGTGCTCCCTCCACCATGATTGACAGATTGTTGTTTGCACTAAACATAACAAAGTTTGACCAAAATGTTCCAATTCTGTCTTTTATGACCACAGAGGAAATTACATCCATTTTTCTTTAAAATTATATGTTACTTCTTTGTTCTTTGCTTTGAATGTCTGGAGTAGGTTGTGTATACAGCAAAACAAATATTAATTGCAACTTCAAAGTGTGCAAGGATCTGAGTATTTTTGTAAGGCACTGTACAGTATACGTGATAAATGCAACTGCAGAACTCAAAATTAAATCTGAGTAATCTGGAAAAAAACTATTTTCTAAAGGGTTACATGGTAGAATTGTGTAGAGTCCTTAATTTTATTAAGTTGCTTTAGAAATGCGATAAATGACAATAGGTATATCTGTCCAGTATATTTTGTCATTATGGTTTTCTTGTTTTGCCATTGCAAATCAGATGATATGGAAGAATCTTGTGTTGTTCACTCTTGATACTGTATGTCTATATGAGTTCCCTGTAAGCAGAAATATTTTACTCAGAAGTTAAAACTACATTCTCCTTCTCTAGTTTTGTATTCTCGTGTCTTCTTTTAAGCCTTTTTCAATGTATGTGAAAGCTCACAATTCTCATTTCTGATCAATGTTCCCTTAGAAAAGATATAGATATTAAAGTAAAATATGATTTCTCCCCTGCAGCAGTGGCAGAAAGTTATCAAATCTTCAGTTGATCTCTCACTGGATTATTTGTGGCGGTGTCCCTCTGTGGGAGTTGCAATGGGGCGTCCGAAGGAAGTTGAGTTGGCTGGATTGGTATTTATTAAAATGTCAGCCTGACTTCTCTGGAGAGAGGTCTAATGAGCGCTTTTATCTGAGCTGACAGTTTCATATTGGGCTTGAGCAGATTCTCTGCTGCTGAGTCCATCCTCCTGCTGGGAGTCTCATTCCTTTGGGAAAACTTCCTCTTCAGAGCCAATAGCTAGTTTAACAGATGTCAGTGCATTGCCATAACATCTTCTGTCCACGCTGCATGTAGCTTGCCATTGCTGTACAATATCTCAATCTGATTGAGGGCCATCCATAAATTACATTAAAGCATTTCCTGGAGAACTCTTTCCAAAGCACCTTATGCATGATAATAATCTGTAAACAGTTTTATTTTATCTCTGAAGTTTTTTTTTCAGTAAAACTTCATCCTGCTGTAGCCTGATGTGAAACTTCAAATTGTTTTATTCTTAAAACGTTATCTGTGTCATAGATTTGTCATTTGTTTTTCAGCGTCCAATAAAATGTTCTATTTTTTGGGTTATACAATCCTTTAAAGCCTTTAAACCAATTTGGAACAAGTTCTGCTATGTTAGGCATGTTTTGGTCACGGATTATAATCAATTAGTTTCCTTCACTTTGTATATGTTTCTGATAAAGTTTGTGTATTTGAATGTGTTCTCTTCACAGATGACTTCACCAAGCAGGGACGTGGGATGCTACTGTTCTACACCCTCAAGAACTCAACTTTTCCCGAATACATTTTCCCCACTCACAGTGGCGTGATGTGCCTGGACATCCATCAAGGATCCCCCTACCTGGTAGCAGTAGGCTTCTACGACGGTTGTGTAGCTGTGTACAACCTGAAGGAAGAGGGCGAGCAGCCAATATATAGAAGCACAGCAAAGACTGGGAAACACACTGACCCTGTCTGGCAGGTCTGTCACTCTGTCTTCTGCGTTTTCAGTTTCACAAAAATATTATATTATATCAAAGTGCAACTCAACTTGAATCATTGGCCAGATGTAAAAAAGTAGTTTTTTTTTTTATTACAGGGTTCGCATTACTCAAAAGAATAATACAACATTAGCCCTTAGCTAAGATATATATAGGAAAAATGTAAATATTTGTAACTGCTGGGTCCACATGATAGGTACACAACTGTCATCACCATCTTACCAGCGGGATACTTGTGGAAGTCTGAGTGCTGAGTTTCAGAGTGTCATTTCACATTATATGTTTTGCAAACTGACAGGGAATACTAGCAGAGCAGACAAGTCATATCCAGTGACGTAAATCAGGTTTTCAATAGTTCTGAATATCTCAGTTCTCAGTGATATTTCTTTTTTTGCTATTTTCTACCGCAGTATTGCATTTGTGTAGTTTTCTCTTCCGTGAAACTAAACTTTGTTCACAAAAACTAATTTCCATTTTTAGTTTTTAAACAGTAAAAAGCAGTGCAGAATTAGAGACATCACTCCCTATCAAAGCGAGCAGTCATAGTTTTTCAGATAAAAAATAGGAGTTCCTTAGTTCACACTCAAAGTAACAAAGTTAGCAAACAAAGTAAAAAAAATCCAGTCTTTCTCTCTTCAATAAAATGGTAGTAATGCTTAAATGGGCAACAGATTTTGATTGCCTGTTCTATACTTTGTCAGTGCAGTGATTGGACATTTTTATAACATCTTTACATTAATTCACATTTTGACTTATATTTTCTATCACACGATTTCAGCAAAGATAATCACTTCTGGTGATACTCTGGTGTTCTTTCTCACGAGTTTTTTATACTTGCGTACCTACAATCCCCAGTAAAATGTCAGTTAATAAAGCATATCCCCTTCAGGCTGAAAGACTGAAAAATATCTTTGTCCTTTTAACAAATTATTATTAGATATTGTAGGAAATGTTTTATATTTAACTCTCTGTCCTGGTGCTTGCCTCTCTGCCTTTGAGGTGTATGTCTGCGTGGGCATTTTTGTTTCCAGAACAAGCCCGTGTCATCTGTGTTGTTCTGGCCTATATGCCTTCTCATAGATGAGCTTCTTCAGCTTCTCAGGAAATGCTTCTGCCGCCATGTGATCAGATGATGCTGCCTCCACTGTCAATTTGATGTTATAGAGATAATAGCACTTCTTCAAATGATTGATCCAGCCTTTGCTCACAGGCACACTTCTTACATTTTCACTACAATGTTATCTCACACTTGATTTTGTAGTGTCTGCAGCTTCATGAATTGCTTTCTCCTTCTTCATGTAGCGTACTGTTGACTTGTAGCGTATGTGGTACCTGCATGTTACTTCTCTCTCAACAATCCATCCCCTTATGGATCAAGGATTTCAGTTTTCACATCCAGAGTACTCACTTTCTTATTTCTCTTTAACACCAGTAGGTATCTTTCTGTTGGGCTTCATTTTCACAAACAAATAGAGATTTTATCACTTCACAAAAGAGACAATGTACTGTATACTGAACTGCGAGTAAATAAAGTCAAGGCTGTGTGGACTATCACTGTGACCTCTTCTGAATAAATGTACATCAAAATTAATAGCTACCCTTGTTCGTGAATGTTAAATCCACAGATTCTGAAACCTTACTTATACAGTTTAATTTATTTTAATAAAACAAGGCGAATAAGACAGGCCTATTGGAAATATGATCTATTTCATTGGGAAAATGTGTATTGAAATTTCTTATTATACAACTAAATTAATCTTTTAAGAAATAGAAATACTGTACGAATAGAAAACCTCTCCAGTAAACCTTGCCGATATTTTGTCGATCAGCAGGCAACCCTTGTGGCAGTGTTTGCCGTGACAGGCGCTCGGTCACTTTCCATTGCTGCTTCACCTACCCTGCTGTCCTTTTGCCCATGGGTCCTGCTGTGTAGGAGCCAGTGCAGATCTTTTACTAGGAGCGTACTGCCAAGCCACACTGCTTGTCTGTATATGTCTCTAGCTGTTTGTGTGAGTGGAAAATTCTGTCAACAGACTGATTGCCCCCAGGTGAGATGTAAGTGTCAGACCAAAAGGGGAATTTGTAGAGAGTAAATAAGCCCACATTTTAGCAGCTCTTAAAAGAGATTTTATGTGTGAGAACAGACGTATATCTTATTAAACCTTTTGTCCTCATTATATAGCTTATAGTTGCTGCATATGTAATTATAACGTGTAATTTATTTTTCTCCCTCATTGCTTGTTCATTTTGTGCTATACTGTATACAGTATTCCACTTTTCCGCTTTAACTCGTGGGACACTGCATAACATTACTTATCTGCTCACCTATCTTATCTGCCTATTTTCTGTATGTGCTATATGAATACAAATCTATATTACACATAATTTATTGTCTTATCATTTTGTTTTTACTGCAAAACAATGAATGACTGGTCAAGTCAGATCTAACATGTCACAATATAACTTAATTTGTCTGCAAACTACAGGTAGCTGTTAACCAAACATTTCCTCTTCTGACTTATTTAAAAGCAGCAAGGCAGCCACAGAGTATGCCTACATTTACAGTTTTATGCACATTTTAATTGAGTCATTAAAATATTAGTTACTATAAACACTGATACTAGTCAGTGTTTTGTTAAATTTTGTTGCCAAGCAAATACACCAGAGGGGGTTTCTCAGTAGGGATCAATGTGGCCTGCGTATGTGAGTCAGTATAGTTTTTTGAAGTCATTTTGTCTCATAAATCATAGATCAACATCAGCAAATTCACAAAACATACCATTAATTATTAATATTCATTTAAATAATAATTACGCATGCTTATGTTAATTTTATGTTTATTTAATTAATACAAAGTAAAATATACGTTTCAGGTAAAGTGGCAGAAAGATGATATGGACAACAATCATAACTTCTTTTCAGTGTCCTCTGATGGTCGAGTTGTGTCTTGGACTCTTGTGAAGGTAACTGGCACATAACAACTTAGAAATCCTGAGCATTGAAATACAACAGATAATTTAGACACTTTTTAAGGTTTATCTTTAGAAAATTGAACTCAACATTTTAAGTTCTAACATACAAATTAATGATTTTCAAAATAAAACTCCTCTATCTTTTTTTAGGTACTGAAATTAGTAATTTGTTGTAATGGTTTCTGTATCTTAGTTACAGTGTATTAGCAGTATATACTCTTTGTTTACACAGAATCCATCTGAATATGAGCATTCCTACATTTTCCATAAAATGCAGTGTACCAAAGAAAATAGCTTTCTCTTTTGTCATACTTGTGCTCTTTGAAAAACTGATGAAATGTGCAGTGAATTGGTAAACCCTACTAAAAACATCAAACAAACATCAAAAGACTAGATCTCTAAGGACATCACTTGGTGTGTTTAAATGACAGGATTTCATTGCCTGGCACTTGGGATTTATTGCAACTTAGCAGTTGGCTAGCTCCACTGTGTTCAAAATCAGTATTTTGCTTGTTTCTCTGGAGGGCAGCTATTAATTCTGATATACATTTGCTGGTCTGCTTGCAGAATGAACTGGTTTACACAGATATCATCAAACTGTCTGGGGAAGGCGCAGTGATGGACGGGCCTGAGGGACTGCAGCTGCAAACCATGGGTATGAGCCGGACCTCCAATCAGGAGACCAGCTAATTATTGCGTGACACACTAATTGCTCACTCTTGTTATTCTATAAAACAATCAGATTAAGGCAGAAAAGCTTATTATTTCTACATCTGCCTCAGACATTTGCATTAATCAATTTGTCTTATTTTTTGGACACTGTGTATCAAGTTCTTATTGTAACTTCTTGTTGTGCACAAACGATATGAGCTTCACATGCAAGTATCCGTAGGTTTTACTAAAGGTAATTAGTGATTTTTTTAGTCACTACATATGTTATCTTCACATCAAATGATGTTATTTATGTTATCTTCAATGTCAAGTGAAACAGAATCTCTGTGGATATGGGACATCAAAATGCATTTTGTCTTAGTCTATCATTGCAGACACATTTTGTATGTCGTTATTTTGGTAGAAACTTTGAGGTGACAATCGGATTGTTCATGCTTTCAAAACCTATGTCACATGATAAAATCTGTCAGCTTTAAATTAAACAGTGTTTTATTTACAAATTGTTTTAAGTAGATTGTTTTAAGTAGATAAGGTGCAGACAAAGACAGTAAACATTATAGATTATAGATTGAGACGAATGGTGTCTGGAAGAGCACTGTGGTGAAGATTGCCCAGCTGTCCGTGTCACACACTCTATTCATCCTGGTGCTCAAAAGGGTCAAGTTGCCAGTTGCTGACTGCTCCCAAGTGCTTTAGTGTGAGAACTAATTAATCCTCCAAACTCCTGATAATGATAATGTTTCTTTATTAGCCCAATACAATTTCTTGCATTAGGAATTTGTCTTTTCACATACCCCAGCTTTTCTCCATGGAGACACAGACAGGGAGAGAAGCTTGGGGTCAGAGCACAGGGTCAGCCATTGTACAGCGCCCCTGGAGCAGTTAGGGTTAAGGGCCTTGCTCAGGGGCCCAACAGAGTAGGATTCCTCTGCCGGCCACGGGATTTGAACCAGCAACCTTCCAGTCCCAGGCGCAGATCCTTAGCCACAGAGCCACCGCTCCGCCCTTAAATCGCTCCGCCCTTAGAACCTTTTCGACGGTGTTCATCTCATCAACCTTTCTCTTCGCTCTCCCGCTCAAGTTCTTGATTTGTTTTGTTTTTTTATCTCAAAGTACCCCTCATTGTGGCAAAAGCTCACTTCTATTGAGCTTCTGAGAATTGTCCTATATTCTAACACTCTCTGTGCCACACTGCCACACGCCATTTTAATATATCTCATTACCATCTTTCGCTTTGGCATCTGTTCAGAACACAAGTTTTTCTCCCTCCTCAGTTTCTTTAACTACATTAAGCACATCATCTGTCAGGAATGCAACTTCATTTTTCATCTCCTCAGTTTTTCCATGGCATCTCTGCACCACCACATCACTCAAGACACCCGATACAGGGAGGAACATAGGCTGTGGTACCTGTTCCTGGAGCAATGGAGCAAGTTTACATTTCTTTATAGTGACTGTCTTTTGTCTGCTGAGACCTACAATTCCTTAATGACACCTCTGAATGTCTCTGATGAACATGTTGATCATAGCCAAGATTTAAAACATTTACTACTCTCATATATATTGTGTCTTAAGCTGCTTCATTCCATTTACACTGATCTTGTTTCGTGGTAATAGAATAAAACAAGTAATGATAATGTTATAGGAATCTGAATGGCATAGTTGTCTGAATGACAAAACAATGAGGTTAAAGAAGCCCTATTCCGAGGATTTTTTTTTTGCATTACAATTTTCAAGTGAACCAGCCCCCAGTGAAAACTCAACACATTCAGATACTGTAGGTTGTGAAGGCCTGTGGAACTTGTGTCAAAGGGAATTCTGTACTGACAAGTTTTTTGCAAAGTTCTCCAAAACTGATTCTTGTTGTATTTTGGTGGCTAATAAGCCATGGGTTACAATAATATTTTTTCATGTCATGTTGATTGGTCACATTATTTAGCCATGGTCTTTGTTTGATAAAAAAAACACTTTAGGATCTTGTCTTTGGACAAATTAAATACGGCTTGGTACACATGAAATAGGATATTATTTTCTGCCAGGTTTGTTCATTGCCAAATATTATGCATACAGAATAATATGTCATATGATGTAGAACTTGAAGTTAAAGCTTTTTTATATAAAATAACTTTTTAATATATACACATTTAAATAATAATAATACTTTTAAGAAATTATAAGCTAACAAATTTGAGGTTTTTGGCAAAATTTTGAACAGTTTATTAATAACTCCATAATGTTCAGATAGGATTATGGTTACTATAAAACTGTAACCTACACTATACTGTATACCTGCCCTAAAGGTTCAAATGCAAAAACTATATAATGAGTCATTATAGACTGTATTTAAGACTTGTGAAAGATAACCAAGAGATACCGTATATCTCATTTTCTTTTTGGCTAAATTAACTCTCAACTACATTTAGTATTCACATGCTGTCATATAAACTGTAGATGTATAATTTGTCAGTTGTGTATTCACTGTTTCTATACTTCTTCCTACAGCATGTGGAACATCCTTTGACTTCCACCAACAAATTGACTACCTCTTCTTGGTAGGAACAGAGGAAGGAAAAATACACAAGGTAAGACTGCTGTTACATAAGAATATTTGAACAGTCTTCATATTCAGTACTTTATATACAGCATGGCAAAGCATATCAGTATTGTTAGTCCTAGTAAGCATAAGTATGGAGTTTCTGCTTGCCTGAACTAAGCAATATCCCTGGCCAGCATGATCAGTCATATGCATGGTTTATTCACATTAATATACCTCACACTCTGGTCAGGTACATGAAGTGCATACAGTATATTTCTGTGCATATGCTATATACAGTATGCACTCAGATGGAGGATGATTACACATATCGTCTGGCATATTCATCTGGCAATTACTCCATTTGCATTGCTAGGTTTAGAATGTCCTTGTGAAACTATTATAGTGCAGTAAACACATTTTTATTTTCTGGTGTGCAGGCAATCCCTCATGATTTGTGGGTCACAGTTATTTCTGCTGTGATGCCTTTTACTGTGCCATGCAATAATTGTCCCATTGCGTAATCCCAATTACAATGGATTAGAGAGGTAAATCCAATTAGTTTGATTTATTGGCTTTACTCATCTGGCTGAGAACTCGACAACCTGGCTGTAAGGACTAGGCGGTCAGAACCCCCCTGACTGTTTTTAAGAGTGGAGGTGGAGGGATGTGAAAAGATAAAGCATTTTAAAATTAAAAGCATTTAGTGCAAGATTTTTACTGTCTCCTGTATTTTTACATATTATTAACATGAAACAACATATGATAAATTAGGTTATTGTTGTTCTGAAAACCACCTCTGCACCCCACAGTTTGACTTTCTAAAACACATATTTATTGTTCTGTTTATTGTCTGTACAACCTGTCATTATTTATTATTTAGTGTTTTGTAATGTACTATCTACATTGGATGGTGTGGTCATTGTATGGTGTTGTCTGCTGTACTATACATGTCCTGAGAGAACAGCACAAAAATCCTATTGTACATGTTTATATCGCAAATAAACTCCTTTATCTTTATAAAAATCACCAAAAAGTGTTTGATGTGTTTGACATTACAGTGGCATGTTGTTTGCTATTGTAAATTAAAATTAAAAGTACATTTTATTGCCAAACTAAAGACTGTTTTACAAGAAACAGTTTTTAAGGTATTTTTTCATTTTCTAAAAGGAAATGTTCTGTAAGACTTATCCGTTGAGAGAAACAAAATCAGGTCTTATCATTTCCCTAGTTAATTAAAGTGACTTTTCGCTTCACGACTGTCACTGTAAATAAACAGCATCAAGAAATGTCTTTCATACAACTGGCAAAATGTAGTCTATAAGAGCACTGGCTGATTGAGGTAGTTCTGCTGAGGCATTTCCTATAGATCGGTCTAGTTAATATTGCTTTGTGAAGACTATAATCTGAATTTTGAATCCTCTTCACACTCTTATTTTTTATTTAAATATCTCTCCACTGAATGGGTGTTGTACATACATTTTGGAATCCAGTTCTGAAACGTTTTTTTAAGTATCCACAATGTTTTTCTTCTTTGGCTTTATTGTTTCACAGTTTGATTGAACATTAATTATAATAATAATAACTCCTTACATTTATATAGCTCCATCTAAAACACTTTACATGGGTAATGGGGACTCCCCTCCACCCCACCAATGTATCTCTAAGCATATCAGTCACCTGCCCTGAATGCATTTTACTTTACAATTCCTTTGCTATAACAGCTGTTAACCTTTTAACATAATTTGATTAATTTGATATAATCAATGTAGTAATGCTTTGAAAATGTAATTGAAGCCATTAGTGAACAAATAGAAAAAAAAAGAAACAAGCTTGATCATTTGTTGGTCACTTATATAAAAAAAAATCCCCTGAGTTTCCTCAAACTGAATTTCTTTTTTCTCTTCCACTGAGCTCAGCTGGGACACCATGAAAAAATAAAGTCAGCATTACTTGATGTACTGTACACTTCTTACCAAATATTTTTTTGAACATTTGATATGTATTGAAACCAGCAGGGAATGAGTATACTAAGAAAGATGTCCTTTGCCTGACAGTCCCTTGCCCTGGCTTTGGGATTAGGCTGGAGTCAGAATGAGTTGATTCTTCTTCACCTACTGTACCTCACTACCACTTAAAATTCCCACTGCAGTCCTGTAGCTATACAGTAGCTATGTTGTTCAGAATACCATGTGTTTAATATTAAATTTACAGTATTTATTTTAAACATAACTTTAAACTCTGTATTAGTTAAAGCCATTAGAACATGGATGGATGGATTTTTAACATATTTAAAGGATAAAGGGTAGACAAAACATTGTGTATCTACAGTTTATGTATTTAGTATTATTTTACAGTTATATTCAGTATCGTTTCATGCATTTTTATTTAATTTAAATTCAGAAATGTTGAAAAATGTTATTTTAACTTGCATTTTCTAGGCTAAATTAACTTAAAAAATGATTAAGTGTATGAATATTTTGGAGGATACCTCTGCTATCTAGGAATGTTCGACAGTTTTGTTTACAGTAATTACATGGGTTCCCTGATATAGTATGTACTGTATCATATATTTATATAGGTATCATCATGAGCAAATGTACAAATGAGCAAATAAAAAACAAGTTCTTGTTATTAAAAATTAAGAGAATGAAATGTAAATCAGAGAAAGTTTATACGTTTCTGTATTTGTTACAAATGAATGCAGAACATCTTCACGAACCTTGAATGAGGACTTTTTATCTGATTGTAATATATTAACATTTTTGCCATGTTGTTTCAGTGTTCCAAAGCCTATTCCAGCCAGTTCTTGGAGACCTATGATGCCCATAACATGGCTGTGGACGCAGTACGTTGGAACCATTTCCACCCTAAAGTCTTCATTTCTTGCAGCTCTGACTGGACTGTAAAGATCTGGGACCACACCATTAAGTATGCTACTTTTTTCTTTTCAAATTACCACAAGCTCATGTGTAAACAAGCTCTCTTTGCCACAGACACAGTACATCACAAGAATAGAAAAAAATGCACCGCAGTAAGTTATAGTGGTAACTGCAACGAGGACCATTTTTTTCAATTTCAAGTCTGCTTATTAATATTGATAGAATGCAAGAAGCCTTGTATTGAAATCTTATTTTATGATCTTACCAATTCACCAAAAAACTACACAAATGGTTAGGTAGCGTTGAATTTCTCTGATTACCATGGGCACCAAGACTGCATGCTACTGTTAGTTTAATTTAAATAATAACAAATATTTTGTAGTGTTTTTAGTCTTTTATGAGTTTTTTTGTTGGTTGATATTGAATGCAGCACCATAGAGACCATTTCGATAAAAAAAACATAATCTATGGATGTCTTTCTTTAAAATTCATTTTTAATGTTCTTATAATATATCAACCTCAGCCAGGAATATACAATCACTATCACAAAACTAAATAAATCACACTTAAATTTAAAAATCAAATCAGTTTACCTTTTTAGAGAGAAAACTTGAAATATTGAAGCATCTGGAAGCATTTTGAGTGGCAGTCCTACCCCAAAAATCGTTCAGAGTAAAAAGTTTTCACTAGCAGGGTGTATGGATGAGAGGCTCAGAGACATGTAGAGTGCACACAGTTTATTTTGGTCATAGTTTTTGTTGTACTTGACATGCCTTTTTTTAACTGACTGCACTTCCTTCAGTGACCAGTTGGTCCTAACAGCAGGAAGTGCATGCCAGATGCCCAGTAACTTTTCCAGTTCAGTGAATCAGGGCCATAAACTGCTAATAAGTGCTGTGAGACACTGTTTTTGTGGTGAAATATCATTGCATCCTTCACTTTGGTACACTTCAGTGGCTTTCTGATTCGGGTTTTCCAGGCATTGCTGCAGAAATCATGAGCGCCGTCAAACATTCTTCATTATCTGAATATTTTGTGATTTAACTAAAATGTCAGGTTGCTTTGTTTTCTTCCCACAATTACATACAAGTTTTATTTATGTCACATCTTGAAATTGTTTTAAAGTCAGATGTCTTTTGTTTTAAGTGAAACATTAGTGTGATATTTCATGTTAATTAAATTACATGATATTGAAACTCATTGTTTACCACTAAACATCCAGAAAGCATAGGAATATAGGACATGTTACAGTATATATGAGAGGAGGCAATTCTTGCTTATCTAGCCTATTTGGTAGTTAGTAGTTAATTGATCCAAGGATCTTATCCAGCTGTGCTTTGAAGGTAGCCAGGGTATCGACTTCAACAACATGGCTGAGAAGCTTGTTCCTGACTTCCATAACCTTTTGGGAAACAAAGTACGTCCCATTCTCACTTTTAAATGTACTTCAGTGTAATTTCTATAGTGCTTTCTGGTTTGTGTTTTGCTGTACATTCTGAAGAAATCCATTCTGGTACCTTTGTCAATGCCCTTGAGGATTGCGAACGCATGCATCAGACTCCCTCTTTTCTTTTATAAACTAAAAAGTCTTCAACCTGACAATGTTTGACATTCTCTTAAGCCCCGAAATGTTTCTGGTTGCTCTTCTCTGGAATAATGTCGCAGGAACAATATCTTTCATGCAATGTGGTGAAAAGAATTGTACACAATATTCTAAATGAGGCCTTAATAGTTTGATACACAAATTTAACAGAACATCCATTTAAATTCTGTTAAATTAAAACTCCCAAGGAGCAAAAAACACATACAACACTGAAAACTATATAACCTAGCATTTTATTTACCATTTTAATTGCTTCCCCAAGAAAATATAAATGTTATGTACTGTAAACATAAACACCCAAGTGCTTTTATTTATGTTTCCAATTTGTATTTATAGTTTACATTTTTATCTCTATATCCAAGACACTACACCTGTCTACATTAAACATCATCTGTCGTGTGTTTGCTCACTCTTAATTTTTACCTATTTTTTTTAATCATACAATACAGGAATGTAGATCATCAATATAACTTTATAGTGACATCTAAAGCACAGACCAGTGAGCAAGGTATATACAATACTTGTCCAGGGCTCAATGAGGAATAGGTAACAGACATACGGTTTGTATTGTTTACAAATGTGGACACTTTAATGCTCGTTGTGGCTAAGGATCTGCGCCTGTGGCTGGAAGGTTGCCAGTTCGTATCCCACGGCCGGCAGAGGAATCCTACTCTGTTGGGCCCCTGAGCAAGGCCCTTAACCCCAGCTGCTCCAGGGGTGCCGTATAAATGGCTGACCCCGTGCTCTGACCCCCAGCTTCTCTCCCTGTCTGTGTGTCTCATGGAGAGCAATATGAGGTATGCGAAAAGACAAATTCCTAATACAAGAAATTGTATATGGCCAATAAAGTGATCCTAATACAAATGTTCTAAAGCGGGCTTCTGATTAATTACATTAGTACCATGTTAATTTCACAATAGAGTCCTTGTGGATTAATCCTGTTTATGAACAATGAGAATTTGGAAAATGAATTTACCATTGTCATGTCTGTACAATAAAATGTAAGTGACCCTACTGTACTACAAAAAAGTTGATAACTTTATGATGGTAGTTTCTTTTGATGCTCAATTTATCTGTACTAATGATTAAGCTTTATTGCACAAAATAGTTAATAATAATAATAATAATAATAATAATAATAATAATAATAATAATAACAATAATAATAATAATAACAACAACAACAACAACAACAACAACAACAGGACACTGTACACCATGAATAAAGAAAAAGACAAACAAAAGTACAATAAAAGTAAATGAAAAAACAAAGGCATACAAGTTTTTACAGATTGTAGGCAATCAGACATAGACTTGGTAAAAAGGTAAGTTTTAAATGTATATTTGAAGAGAGTTAAAGACATCTCTTGTAGAGTCTGAGGAAGGTCATTCCACAACACTGGAGCAGTGACAGAAAAGGCACGTTCACCAAAAGTCAGTGAGTTGCTGAAAAATACCTAATTCAAACTCAGTATGTACAGTATACAGTATATGTATAGCTTTGTACAGTATGATGTAAATTCTATTTATTTATGTACATGTATATACAGTACATGTACCTACCATTCATGCCTAGATCTATGGCAGTACCGCTTAGAATATTTTGTTCCTTTTTTGCCAATGTCCTCCTACACTGTTTGGTTTATCATAGTCATAGTTGTTCAGCTGCCAATAAGAGGAATTTAATTTGCATTGTGTACTGCAGAAATACACATCTACTTATTCAGTGATCAATGACCAATGTGTCATTAGTGACCCATATAAAGTTGAATGAAATCGTACTGATTCCAAAATTGATTGACCATCACCTTACAACAATTACAGGCTCAGTATTCCAAGTGCAATAGAGAAAGTATATACTGACCTCTGGTAAAACAGATAGAAACAATAAACATTAGATAATGGATCAGATTAAACATGCAAGGGCCCTTGCACTTCCTGGCCTTAAAGAAATGCTTTTACTACCTGTAGTGTTTCTGAGGCTTCCCATAGACCATATCTGCTGCCCTAATCACAATTCCAGAAAGACACTGGAAACAGGTTCTAACGGATTGGCAGTTCATAATTATTGTGGCTGTTATTCATTAGCAGAGATCTGCCATATTGAATCACACTTGAAAAGATGCAGTCAAGCTTATTTAGTCGCTGTACTACCCAGAACCACCAACAGAGAGCACTCTTGCTCTAACATTTTTTTTCTGCTGTACTGTTGAGTCAGTCAGGAAATGTTTATTCAACAAGACATTTTTAAAATTTAATATTTGCTATTTAGTGACTTGTGTGGCATTTATGTCTCAGTAGGAAAGGCTGTCAGATTTGATCCTTTTCTTTAATGCTTGTCTAATACAAATGTTCTAAAGAGGGCTTTTGATTAATTACTCTTGTTCTCTTCTGTTCAGATGGGTAATACAAATCTTGCCCTTCATTGTCATGTACTGACAAGAAAGACTGAGCTGCATTCTTGGATGTAGATTCCATTAAATATATTCATTTACCACAAGTCAATAGGAATCAACCTGCACTCAACCCACAAGTTGGCAATTCGTTCATATTCTGACCTGCTTTAACCACAAGTACCCAGTTTGATACAGGCCTTCCACATTTTCAATTGGTGAAGCAGTTTGTGACTTCTCTACTGTATAAGCTGTGTAGTGGGGTAGCTGGTGCATATTGGCTGTTTGGTGTGACCAGCGTAGGTACAATAGTTCTCAATTATTATGTTGTGTAGATTAAGTGCATAAATTAAATACTAATTCCCCATAAGAATGCAAGTAAAGGTATCCCAGGCCCACTCTTAGCCAGAGGGCTGAACTCCCAAATAAAAACAATTGCACATATATATTTATGTAAGATTCTTAAATGGTTGTACTAAAAGTCATTTTTAACCTAAACATTTGTTAATGCTTATGCAAAATGCTAAGGAAAGACTGTTATTAGTGGTGGGTGGTAAATGGTGTGGAAAATGTGCCTAAACTACACAGTTGTCTTTGGACCTTTTACTCTGTGAGCCTTTTAAGTACCATTTCTAATATATTCTTGTATGTCACAGTACAACGATACAAATATTTGTTATGCTTATTTAGGTTTTCAGTTGATCAGTTGATGATTTATTTTAGACTGTTTCATTTAATAATTCTATTTTTTTAATATTAAGGTTGACAGTTTTGTTTTTAGTTTCTTAATTACTTTAACAAGGTTTTATTTATGATGTTATACATACAATATTTTTGCTTTTTTACACAGAAACTTTCTTTTAGGGTTTTATTGACTTTCTACAATATAATCAGAATAAAATAATGAAGACAATGGGAGATGAAGAACACTGAGTGAAATATTACCCAGATGCCTGTGTGTCAACAAAACACTATTCACTACTTTCCAGCATGTAGCATATACAAAACCAAACCAAAAACATGCAGATTAAGAGACCTAACATGCAGATTTCGAGACCTAACTGTAATTCATTAGTAGAACATCCCCTCCTGGTCAAAGTAAGGAGTGGTATATATGCAATAATTTATTACTGAGATTTATTATTAATAGAAACATTAATATATATATATAGAGTGTATAATATTATACAGCTATATACAGCTGTACAGAAGCCTGTATAGCGTATTTTAGGAGTCTTGAGTGCCAGTTGGAGCCTTGAGACCAATAGCCCACGAAACAGTGCTAAAATATTTTGATACCTACAGTATAGTCACATCTTTTGTCTTGAATATAATTCAGTCTTTTTCTCTCTTCCTTTGAGCACATTTTCTCTAGAGTTCTTCATTGCCAGCTCTTGCCAGCCCCTAAGGAAGTATATTCTCAGAAACTGAATCCCTTTGTCACGAGAACATTAATTTGTAACTGTTCTTAAGGTCTCATAAGAATGAGAAGAGGCCTCTTAGTATGTATAACATGTTTGTTTTATTTCAGTAGCTAATTTGTAGCTAATAAAGCACTTTTAGAAGCCACCTTTAAAGGTGCTATAAAAATAAAGTTTCTTCTTCTTCTTCTTCTTCTTCTTTTTATTATTAATTGATCCAGAGGTCTCATCCAGGTGTTTCTTAAATGAAGCTAGATTATCAGCATTAACAACATGGTCAGACAACCATCCTTTCATCTTTAACACTGTCTCGTTTTTCTTCAGCACCCCAATGTTCACTTTTGACCTGAATTCAGCAGTTGGAGATGTGGCCTGGTCACCATATTCATCCACTGTGTTTGCTGCTGTAACTACAGATGGCAAGGTAGGGGAATTAGCAGGGATCTCTTTTCTCTGTGTTTTAATGCATTTCTACTGTATAATACTCAGAAAAGGACATTTGGATCATTTGCTCCATATTGAGTCTTCATGAATGTTCTTAACATAATTAAATTATTGTAAGTTTCACAGTCTCTCCTGATATTCTATACACTTTCTTAGCACTACAAGTAAAAATTTCACTGCTGTTTAAGACAGATGAAGACTCCTTATGAGTCTTGAGTTGATGCAAAGAGGCAATGGCAAAAATGTCCTTATTGCACAGTTACTATTTTTTATTTATTTAGCAAGTTGGTAGGCATAAGGTACATTTCAAATAACTTTTTGGTTTATACTAAGGTTTTGTGTAAGGAGCAAATTCCTTACATGAGAAAATATTTTAACATATTTTAATATTTTAACATTTCATTCAATAATATTTTGTATTTAATTAGTAAGCATCATCGTCAAAGCTGGTTTAATATCTAGCGATGTAGCTGTAAATTTCCATTGAAAAGTAAGAGATTTGTGCTTTAGTTATTTTACAGAATTTGTTTTGCATAAAAATGTACTAATTATTTTAGATTTTCAGTGTTTTCATTGTTTTTTTTGTTGTTGTTTTGTGTTTGATTTCAAGCTCATTCTTTGAAAGAGGATACAAATTCAGAACAAGTCTTACTTGTTTTCATAGTTTGGTTTAATAATCTGCATGTAATGCAGAAGATTAAACAAATTAACCTCAAGGAAATACACATAAAATACAAATTGAAACAGGGAATCATCAATTAAATTTGATTCTGCATGTAATCTGATTGTTTTTGTTGCAATAGATTCAAACTGTCATATAATTGTACATCAAAAAAGCACTTTAATAAACCAATAAAGTCTGTTTTAAATGCACTGTGTCATTAATTTTGCATACTAACAATCAAAACTATAATTTGGTACATACTCTTTCTAAATACATTTTAATTATGGAGAAACTGAATTGTTCCACTATAATACAACTAAGATATGATACCATATTTAAATTGTAAATACTTTATTACCTCTTTCAGATCTTTCAGATCACATTAGAGGATGTTTCGGAAACATTTTGAATCAAACTATTTGCATTAAGCAATGTTAGCGTCACATGTTTTGGGCATTTTGTCATAAAGTTTGATTTGTACAGGTGCTTTTTTTTCACTCAGCTCTTTCTCTCAGAATTTGTTTATTCAGGTACCATTCTTCTTTTTCATTGCTGTCTGAAACTTGTCAGAAAGAATTTTGTTAGTTCTGATATGTTGGCTAGAAAGTCCAGTGGATCTTTTTTTTTTGTGCTGCATATACAGTATACTTGCATGTGCACACATAAAAACCAATAAGACTTTTGTTCTAAACATTTTATAAAACATAGCTTTAAAGAAACTGTGGTTTTATCTTCAAATTCTGCTATAATTATCAACAGCAGAAGAGTTAGACAATTCTGTACTGTTGCAGAGATAAAGAAAACAATTTATTTACCATATACAGTTGAGTTGCAGTCTGTGTGGTTTTTTAAATGTATGGAAACTTGAGTGGCACAAAAACATTACAAGAAATAAAAAGCATAATAATAATGCAAGCCTGAGTGAAGGATTCTCATGATATTTAAATATCATGTATCACCTTTTAAAAAACTTTCTAAGAAAATTAAGACTTCAAAATCAAGATTTCATAAAAAAAGATTTTACTGTGCGTTCATCAGAACATTCTTGTGAGATATAGAGCTTAACAGAAACTTTGTTAGCAGCACATCCATCATTTTTCTGTGCCAAACCGATTGTTGATAATAATACCCAAAAAGCTCAATTTGTATAGCATTCAACAAAAGTAACACCTTTCATTGTGCATCATCTCAAGGATTACAATAAAACAATATAGTCAAGTAAATCATACAGGAAATCAAAGAGAACCTACAATTAGAGTAATAAAAATGATAATAAAAATGATTTAAGACTCTCACTGAAGATTTCAAGGATTTGAAAGTGCTGACTAATATAAACTGGGAGATCATTCCTCATCCTTGAAGCAGGTTATCAAAAAGTATGGTTTCCTAGTGTTCTAAAGACTCTTTTTGGAAACTAAAGAAGGCCAAAGTTCAAAGAGTGCAAAAAACATGTACTGTAGGTAGTTAACAGCTGGCTGACTAAGGAGCCAAACTGTTCAAGCCCTTAAATGTAAGTTGCTTATGTTGAATTTTATTCTAAAATCTGTGGGGAGTCATTACATGAAATCTAGAACAGGTGGAATATACTCATGGATTTTAGTTTTACTTAAGATCTGAGCAGTTGTTGTCAGAATATGATACAACCTTTTAAATGTGTTTTGATACTCCAACAAGCAGTGCATTACAATAACCAGCTCTCTCTCTCTATATAAATTATATATAAATATAGAAGTATGCAAAAACCTTTATACAATGCTATTTGATTAAAAAAAACACCACCATGAGGACCATGAGGTTCAAATACACGGCTCAAATCAAAGAACATACCTGAATTTCCCAGCCTGAGTAGCTAATTCCAAAACCTTCTACAGTCAAACAAAGGTAGGGTTTGTCTTTTTAGAGTTCGCTGGGAGAAGACTGTTCTTAATCAACATTAAATTTCATGCAAACATAAATTTGAGGGTCATCAGCATACAGTATAAATAAAAACTTATGCCGTACCTGCCAAGGATCATGTTTGTACAGTATGCATATACAGTATGTATATTGTATCTTTGTTATTCATTGCATAAGCTTTACTTTGCTTCATTGCATAAGCTTTGCTTTACTTCATTTAAAAGCTCAGTATTCATGGCATAAGCATTGCATGGCTTCATTTAAAAGCTCAGTAAGCGTGTGTTAAGCAACAGTAAATTTATTTTCCTATCCATGACAGCATATATAATCAACCAAGTAATAAAAACTTGTTTAGAAACCATCTACTGACTCCTCTTGGATAATCATTATTCTAAGCTCTTCCCAGTCTGTCAAAAACAATCTTATAGTAGTTCACATTTTAGCAATTGCAAAATAAAAATAAAGAAGATGAAAGTCAATGTGTGTATTAAGGAGAAAAGAATATGGTTTGATTTAGAATAACTATTTTTTTCTCTTGTTGGATAACCGATCATAGCTGCTTGACATTGATTTTGATTAAATAGTTATTCACAGCTATATATCCCAATACACTTACAGTACCTGACACAAACGTCACAAAGAAACATTGCTGATATCTACATTTTCATAGGATATATTAGGTAATTAGTACCAAGAATGTTACTTATACTTACCAATAGTATACTGTATGTGTTTCAGACTTGCAGTACAGAAAATATGTAATCTGCACATTATAGAAAATACATTTTTAGCTTCAGGAACATGAGACAAAGAACTGCTGTACCGTATGTGGAATTCCATCAAACATGCCAGGTGTGTTTCATTCTCTGATGTACAAAAGCTGGTAAGAGTCAGTCTGGAAAGAGACTCTCAAACACGTCCAGTGGTTTCTTCTTTCAAGGCTGATGGCATAGTGAAAACCTTGTACAGGCCCTGGCTAACTCAGGAAGAACAGTTATTCTCATGAACTGATCATGTATACAGTAGGTGCAGGATAACGCAGTAGTGAGCAATCACAGAGCTATAGAGCCAGGGCTAGCCATCATGTGTGTTCATGCAAATGGAAGGGAATATTCTAAACCCTGCATGAATCTTTGAGGACCATATTCACGTTTTTGAGGAGTCATCTAGGAAGACAAAGAATAAATAATACAAAAACTGTTTAAAACTACCATGAATTTGACCTACCTGTATGTTTAATCAGTGAAAAGAACATGAAGATAAAGAACAGATACATTAGGGTGATATTGTGACATGGAGGATAATGCTGCTCACAGCTCTTGGGCCCTTGCTTTGATTCCAAACTGAGGTGCTTTCTGTGGGGAGTTTGTATATTCTACTTGTGTCTGCATGGGTTTTCTCCAGGTGCTCTAGTTTACGTCCACCTTCCAAATGCTTGTTAAATTCGTGTCTATAAATTTTCTGTGGATGCTTGTCACATTCCCGGTAACATACCGGCATCCCAGGATGTCCTCACAGTGTGCTTCTGTGATAGGCTTCAGATAGCTGTCACGCCAGCTGGGAGTTTATCGTTTTCTGATAATACATAGATCAGCTACCACAAATAGACTGGAAATACTATGAAGTGATCATATTTGCCGAAAGTAAATATTGAACATTTTTAATATGCTTTGAAACAACATCTTCAGGTCAGAGAATAACACGACTGGGTTAGGGAGCAGTGGCTGGGGTTCTGAACTCATAACTGGAAGCTTGTGGGCTCACATCTCAGGTACACTGATGTCATACCCTTGTACCCTTGTACTGAAGTATTCCAGATAAAACTACTCAGCTGTATAAAAGAGTGCAAATGTAAGTTGCTTTGGACAAAAGTGTCAGCCAAATAAATGAGTAATAACACTGAATATGTTTCTGATGCCAGTCAAAGATGCAGTGTTGTCATGACCACCTTAATAAAGATAAATCTGAATGTGTATTTCATAGTTATGTACTGTACCACAAAATGGTTTAAATTATTTTCTTGTCTTTATCCTTGTCTTTGATATGGATAAATATAACTAGTATTACTGTAGTTGCATAAATGCATTGGTTTACATTGGCAACACTATATCTGTCAGATTATCATTAAACTTCTTCCCAAAATTTAGTGCAATAAAAAAGATTAAATGCACTTTAGTAAGAATTTTTAAACTCATATAAATAACATATTTTTTTGCTGATTTATGCTTTTTTGTCTCTTTGAGTATACCTCCTGTATACACCTTTCAAAGCATCCTATTGTACAGGAATCTTCTTCTCCCACAGTGAGAATAATTTAAAAATGAAATTCACCATCTGTCTTGCTGTTAATTTGTGAACCAGTCAGGTTTAATTGTGTATATGTGCATTGTTTCTGGTACCCCCAGCTGGAATCCAAAATTTCCACTGTGTTTATTTACAGTATACTCTTCTTTTGGAGCTTTGCCCTGGTTATGACCTGCTTTTCATCTTCCTTGTCTCCTGGATAACCTAATTATTGGAAATTATTAGAATGTTGGAGTGATGAACATATTATCTAATTATTTCAAATTGATTCCCACATATCTCAGCTGAACTCTTGCTGAACAGAAGACAGATCCTGAAACATTTTTAATTACCGTTATCTCCTTGGAGTGTACATTTTAAACCTGTGAATCCAGCACCCCCGTAAAAACAAAAGAATAGGTAAAGCTGGTGCTTTTTCTGTCAATGAGTACAGTTTTTTTAAGAATGGGGAGAGATTTCTTTAATCAAAAGTGATTTGAAAAAATTGTATTTACAATGTCTGCAATATGTACTGTATACTAAAATATATCATATGTAATCACATTAATGTTCTCCAGTGATGAGCACATTACTTACAGTTACAGTAACATTACTTACCTGAATTATTCTGTTATTCAGAGTTGACAGCTGCTGAATTATTCAAAATGCACCAGCTTAAAAGCATTACACTAATTTTTGGAATTGTCATCTTAAAAATAGAGCTCACTAGGTCCTATTTAATAATTTCATAACATACAGTGTTGCATTGCTTCAGTAAATCTAAGTAAAGGAGATTGAAGTAAGCCATAAGATATGTGTAGATTAGTTCAATGTGGCTGTGAATTTCATACTAGTATCCCATGAGATCATGGACAGTTTGTACATTACTGTGAAATCTCTGTAGACCTGATTAAGTTTTGTGTCCATAAATTGTATAAATCTTGTCTGTATAGCCTTATTTCAGAATATTTAAGGTTTAAAAAGAAATACACCATCATAAGAAATGGAGAGGTGGCATTTGGTCTATCCAGCTAGTTTGGTGTTGGAAACAGCTGGAGTGTCATTTTTAACAACATGACCTTTGATCTTCCTGTGCTCTGTCCTTTTAATGTGACATTTAACAAAAGCCCTAAGTACAGTACAAGAGTGTTTGTTCATTCCCAATTCTCAGAAAATTGCTCTCGGCAACTATCATCATTAAGTGTTCATTTTTCTGTTATTAAGTGTTGACTTTGTTCTATCTACTTGAATATATACCACTTTGTAGTCTTGGTCACCATGTTGTGGTTATTGTGGTACAAATCGTTTTGTGGGAGAAATAAGCAGTGATTAAAACAACATACAGTAAAGGCAACTTTTGTGGAATTTTGATTGACCCTCTTACATGAGACAGATGTTTTCCATTATTTTAATTTCCAGACCCTGGGAGTCAGTTGCATCACTGCTTTTTAAAATGTTGAAAATGAATGGAGGAAATCAAACAACTTAATTAATGGTTACGGTATGAGCTTACTGCAACATACTGAACTTACTGAACATACTGCTGTGATAAATAGAGGCTTTCAAAGGGAATATGACTGTGTAAGTGATAGAAATTACCAGAGGCACTAACCACTGATACAGTGTGTACAGTGTTCCCTAGCCTTAATTTCACATGGCTGTTTTAACCCTCCACAACCCGAGCATCCATGGTTGATGCTATTCACTTGATTATCAAGTACTTACGGCTTTTTAGCATTGGCTAGATTATAGTAGATCACTGCAGGATGTGGTCCTGAGCCAAACCTACATGGATGAGGGTTGGTTGATGATTTTCTTATCACTGTACAATCCTTTTGAGCTACAGAAACTATGAACATAAATCAATTGCAGGTGCAATTATGATGGTAAAAAGTGAAAGACGTCTGGAAGTCACCCACTCGGTATTCGCAGTTCAAATGGCCAAAAAATACTTTGATTGCCACTTGGAATATATGTACTATAAGCAGTGTAAGAAAGATAGTAGTGAGAGAGGTAGACATACATAAAACTAACATCCTAGGAGTGTGTGTAATAAGACTGAAAGAAAGTTGTGGTAACATCTAGAGGAACAACAATAATATGCTTAGTGGGCTCTGTACATGCTGTACACAGGAGAGGTACAGGAATCGTCATGAGCATGGAGGCAAGGAATTTGCTTTCAAACAGGATACTGACATCAAAATTTAATTCCTGAGACATGGAGTGTGCTGTATTCTAAGTACAGTATATGAACCAATAAATGACACCAACGAAGATGACTAAGATTTTAATTTTCTTTCTCAGTGATAAATTCTGTTATTAGAAAGCTTGAGCTTGTTTTGTTCATGGGAGATTTTGACATTTGAAAGGGAAATGAGACAAGAGGGTGGGAAATAGTCATTGGACTTCATATACTGTAGCTGATATAACACTTGCAATGGCATAAAGCTCCTTAGGTTTCCACCAGAGGTGGGAAAGTTCGGTAACAGATGCAAGAGCATAGTAGGAAGTAAATATAGCACATGTCCGCTATTTACTAGTGGTGAACATTAGTTGAAATTTAAGGCAAGTCAACAAAAGAAGACATTTTCAATAAATTGAAAATGTAGGACTTCAGAATACAAGAGTATCACATCAAACTAAAGAATTGAATGTTGTTTAAATATTCACAGTCTACAAAGGCATTAACAAAAATCAAACTTATGGATTTTTTCAGAACCAACAGGGAAAAATGAGCCATTAGAAATAAATGGAAACTAATCTGATGTGCATTTCAAACAAGAGAATGGGAAAATGAAAACAGGAGACAAAAAAGAGCAAACTATCCAGCCGAACTTTGTTGATAGAGACAAAAATAAAAAAAAATATATGGTTGCTTCTTTCAGGAAGCAGAGGAAGAGATCATGAAATCTATCTGTTGGAAATAAAAATCCAGATCAGCTTGATGGTCTTAATGACCACCTCTTGTTTGCAAACCTTTCTTATCTTCTAGTCCACTAAGAATTTTAATATTTCTGATGCAGACTTAAACACATACTGATAAATTAAAAGGCCTACAATGCACTAGCCACTCAATAGACCCATAGAGGAAAGGAATTTAAATTCACAAAATATTGTAGACTGGTATGCTTCTTTATCTGCTTAGAGCAAATTTAACCAGTGGGAAAGTACATTGCAAGATAGCCAGCATATCTGTTTAACAGCAAATTATTTTAACTGAGTCTATGAAAATATTGTAAAATGGGTTAGACAGTGTGCGTGTTCTGAGCCCCTTGTGTCGATTTGCCTGTTGTGTGCCTTTTTTTTGTCGCTTTCAGTATGTTATTTTACCTTCTTGTTTTTACCACAGGAGAATTGTGGTGAACAGGCTGTGTTTTTTGTTCCAGGTGCATGTGTTCGACCTGAGCATTAATAAATATGAGGCCATCTGTGAGCAACCTGTTGTGGCCAAGAAGAAGACCAAGCTGACACATATTGAGTTTAACCCGGTCCATCCCATCATCATTGTGGGGGATGACCGGGGGTACGTCACCAGTCTCAAGCTTTCACCCAACCTGCGGAAAAAACCCAAGGTAGGAGGCTGAAATCTGTTCTTTCCTTAGTATTAACAGAGGTTAGGCAGGCTTCAGTTTCACAATTACTCTGAAGTAAACAAAATACCAGAAAGTGCCATAAGAAATAGCTGTTTTTAATAGCGCTTTCAAACATTAAAATCCATTATTAAATCCATGAATTATTGATGAACTGTGGGAACAAAGTTGAAAAACAACAGATTTTACTTGTTTGATTTTATATTTACTTTTATTTGCAGTCCTATAATTTCATTGTAATCCTATTATTTAAATTAAACAGATTGTTCATATTTCTAAGTATTTTGTCATAGAGTTGCTACTTCAGTGTTTAACAAATACATTTTATATGACTGATATGACTCTGTCAAATATTGAAAATGTTGAATAGCGTCAATATACCTTAGGTACACTAGCTACGTTTCCTACATTTGAGCGGTAATGTAAACATATATTTTTCTTTTAGTAAATTGCAAAGTATCAAACTAAAGACACATTTTGATTATTCATTGTCTTTTAAATCTTTTTCTATATTTTGTAGTCTATTACAAAATATATTGTGCATTTATATTGTGAGACTGTGCTTTAATATTTCTTAGTACCATGGATACCTTGGCTGCCTACAGTAGGAACTATAGATCAAAGGTGATGAAATTGTTTGGAGAAATGAAAACTGCTTGTGGAGCTTCACCCAAGCACTCAATCTTACAAGGTGTAGCAGGTTTAGGAAAGTAACACCTACAGTACTAGTGGTTGGTCGAAGACTGTATTTTGGTAACTCTTTATGTGACTGTTGCTGCATAATAGCTTCATAGTCCTTTCATAAATGCTAGAAATTATAATCACATATTAATATTTTATAGGGACATGCACAAATGACACAATAAAGTGTGCGCATAACAGGTCATGACATTTGTTTCAACATCTTTTACAGTGCTTGGTACAATGCATGCGACATTCACTTTACATTGTGTGATATGCATGTTATATGTCATTTGCACATGTCTCTATAAAGCAATAAATGTGATTATAAAATCATGTGTAACTGGTATGAAGAAATTATGAAGACAATATACTGCAAGATTCAAATAATGCATTACCAATATATTTGTAAATGTATTGTTTATACAACTATCAGGAAGAATATGTTTTAAACTAATCTTCAATCTTGCTTTATAATTATAATGTGAGTAGAATACAAAAAAACAAGTAAAAATTTATTCTATGCTGAAAAGAGAAGAAAAGAAATACAACATTTCTGCTGTGGAGCCTTCTTCGGGTGTCAGAATGTGTGTTGAATTATTGATCTCTCCTTTTCGTTTTGATGGGTCAAACTGAAATTGAATGGAAACTTTTCTATGTGATGCTCATTATTCATCTTATATTTTTTAATTAAAAGTCTTATTATATTTAATGCTTGGTTTGAAAAATGTAGCTGTAGGGAAATTCCATCCTATTCAAAAACAAATTTCTGTAACAAGAGAAGAGAGCGTTGTTTATCTATACACAACACATTTGACTAATTTACTGCAGCTGTAACTGAATAACTGAAGGGTGGTAAAATGGTGCAGTGCTTAGAGGGCAGTACAGTGGCTCTGTGGCTAAGGGTCTGCGCCTGTGGCTGGAAGGTTGCTGGTTCGTATCCCGCGGCCGGCAGAGGAATCCTGAGCAAGGCCCTTAACCCCAACTGCTCCAGGGGCACCATATAAATGGCTGACCCTGCGCTCTGACCCCAGGCTTCTCTCCCTGTCTGTGTGTCTCGTGGAGAGCAAGTTGGGGTGTGCAAAAAGACAAATTCCTAATACAAGAAATTGTAAATGGCCAATAAAGTGATCTTATCTTATCTTAGCATTTCTGCCTCACGGCGCTGGGGCTCTGGGTTCAATTCCAGACCCAGGGTGCTATCTGCATAGAGCTGGTAGATTCTCCCACTGTTCGTGTGGGTTTCCTCCAGGGGGTTAATTGGTTTCTATATCTTGTGTGCACCCTGCAATGTGCATCCAGGGTACTGTATATCCTACTTTGCACCTGCTGCTTGCCAGATTACTTAAAGTGCACGCCATAAAGTGGTTAGAAAAATGTATGGATAAATAATTGAATTCTGAACCTGAAAAATCCACTAGAAATATTAATACATTAAATATTCTGTCATTGAGATCTGCATTATGACTTTCAGTTTAAGTAATGACAATGAAGAACAAAAGTGCCTTTTTGCCAAGTTAGATATATTGCTTGTGCAGTTTCACCTCATTTTATCAAGATTATCCCAATATCCATACATGTACTGGTCAGTCTCAGCAGCTGGCCAGTGCTTGCTACATTATACAGTACCTTGAACAACAGGTTAGAGGCCTGTTAGTAAACAACTCCATTTTAAAATGTTTAGAAGGAGCTCTACAAATATTTCCTCGTTAACTTTTATTGAATTTTATAAATATTAAGAAGACAATTAAGACAATATTTCTAATCCCCTGTGTAGCTTTTAATTGAGAAATTCACTCTTATTGTAGACTGTAACTGAACAGACTGTAATGCAGTATGTGCACTCTTTTTTATTGAAAAGTCCAATGGGCATACAAAAACTGATGCATGAATCATTTAAATTATCCTTACTGTACGTCTAGGTTATTATTACTTCATCTGCAGTGTAAATAATCCTTGGGCAAAGTTAAACTGTTCTTCATGGTTGGAAAAAATGCTGAATATGTTGCCCACAAAACAAAACTGTATGTGCTTGATATGAAGTGACACCTGAGTGCCCTGCAAGCTCAGACATGGTTTAAAAATGACAGAGCTGATACAGTATTGCTAAGTGTCTTTCCTTCTGGTGGCAAACTCAAGAAGTATATTTGGGAAGGCCCCAGTTTGGACATTTAATATTGCTAATAGGTGTAGTTCAGTTTTTGATGTACTGTATGAGCAATAGAAAACAGGAGGTAACTTTATACTAACCATATATTTATGGTTATTAACCTCTATTTGTAACAATACAGTATATACATATCACAATGTGAAATAAAGTATAATTCACTTTCAGAGAGAGCATCTTGTTTATTTTTCAGACTTTGTCTGGCTTGCTCCAAGGAAAAATACAGTGCCCCTGATCATACATGATATCTAATTTGAAGTGTATTCTATGAAAATTAAATTTCTGAAAAATCAAATCCAGCTCATCCTGATGGATGGGCCAGATAAGGCAAGGTTTTATTGTAGAGTATTTTCAACACAGTGAGGATACAACTAGAGCTTGGAGGCAATTCCACATGAGACTATTTTTAACTCTTGAGTTGCTTACTTTTTTCCCAGCTTTGCAGGAGGTTACACATACAGTAGGATGTCACAAATGATTATTGTATATCAAATCTGAAATATTGGACAATTATTTTAAAGTGCCTTCAGATTATTTAAACGTTTTTTGCAGCTATATCCCACTCCATATTAATAAAAATCCACATAATTACTTTTTATTTTTAATAACTTCAAATAAGTTTGGTTTAACATCAAACCACAACTAGCAGATTGAATAATGGCTATACACTCCTCAATACATCCTAGAGCTTTCTTTTTCATTTTTGAAAACTGAGGATTATAACTGTAGTTGTTACTGTCTGACCTTGAATGTCAATGTAAAATGTCCTTAAAATGTACTATTGAAGCCCGGACTGATATTATCATTCTGTTTTTCATACATGTTTTATTATATTTAAGGGTTAAACTATTCTAATTCTAAGAAATAATTTTCACACCATCACTTATTTTGCCTTCTTAAAATCTTAGGGAATCTTATTATACAGTATATTTTCCAGAAAGGGAACAAAGTTTTTATTAGGTTTCTACTAACATTAGTAGTTTTATTGACCATAATTGTCAATATGATATATGCAGTATATAAAGCTACTGTATATACAGTACAGTATATAGGTACTATAATGATATAAACATACAGAGAGGTATTACAGTTGCAACAAATGCTGTTGGTTCCTGTATTCATCAGTTGTGTTTTTAGTGCCTCCCTGTATATTGAAAGTTGCTCCTTTAATATTCTAATATTAATATTCTATATATATATTAGTTATAAAAGTCAGCAGCTGTCATCCTGCTTCAGTATTATCAGATTCAGGAGCACAATAGCTGCTAAGGAATGTTACCTTGATCTTGAAGTACAGTTGTATTTCAGAATAAAATTTCAAGTACAGTGAATTCCTGGGAATAAGACATTGCTGCCGAAGCTTCTAGAACTGTACCCTGCAGACAGCCTTGTTTTGTTTTGTTTTTTTATTTTTGTTGAAGAAAATCAATTTAAATGCAGTTTTTTATTTTGAGAAATCATACCTTTCATTTTTATAGAGGTTAAAGACTATACCTCTAATATTTAACTGCTTCTGTTACACTCTTTGATGATACATATTTCTTGAACTTGGATTTCTAAGGTTGAAGAGCAGCTTTTGTTTTTTCATGTTTGGCTTTGATACTTCTAACTTGGGTAGAGTGGGCTCCAAGTAGCCCAATGTCTCAGAGCACAAGGAAGAACCAAGCAAAAAAAAAGGAATTTCTATTAAAATGTCAATTTTTCCATCTGAGGTGTATTACAAAAAAACTTACCTGCATTAACCTAACACCCGCTCCTCACTCAAAGAGTTATCCCAGCAAGGATCTGATAAACTCCTTGCCATAAAAAGTCACCCTTTTATGTCTTACATACTGTAACATATAAATTACAAACTCTAGCCTTTATCATTATATTATGTTTATTATCTAAACCATAAATACAATCAGGACATCACAAAAATTAAACATGAAATATCATTTTTTTTCTCTGCAGCAAATTTTACAATATATTAAATTCTAACCTAATCAATCACATATGCCCTTTCTTTCTCCATTATGGTGTGCTTCCGTTATTTAAAATCCCTGGCCTGATTGTGCACGTAATTTAATATTTTTGCTGCCCCTTCTTTCCAGTCATATTTTCAGATTTCCAAATTGTAAAAATCCCGTTTTTAAATATTGTTTAGAAAGTTGGAGTACACCTGGGTAAAAAAGAAATCACACAATTTCTTATTACACATATGCTTTCTAAATAATATGGAAGATTTTGTTCCATATTGTTTTTTTTGTTTCTCGTACTCTATCCTGCAACCCTGTCGCTTGGCTGCCTTGGTGCATAGTCCTTGCTTGACTAGACTGCTCAAATTCTTTCAAAATAGACCAGGGACAGATACTTTTGTCCACTCTTCGTTTCTTGAGGCATAGCCATAACATGCTTCTTACTGTATGAAGTAATTTAATTTGTTCACATTTACATGTGCTACAGTCAAAGTAAATAACATTGACTAAAAACAGTGTGCTTTTTTATGAACACCTGTACATCAACTAGTCACAAAGCAAACCAGCTGACCAGTAATTCAATATACAGTATTTTATTGGTGTAGTCCTCAGAAATAGAGTGGGTCTTCAGAATCTGGACAGGTGAAGAGTGTAATTTCATTTAAGTGTTCTTTCTTATCAAAGTGCTGAAAGCCAGAGTCATCACCATATACTGCAATGACTGTGTATAATTATAAAGGAAGATTCTAAATGTGTACTTTTTCTCTATTCTTATCTGAAAACAAGATCATTTTTCTAACATCTCTGGTATTAGATTATTTGTTTTGGTAAAATGAAAATAATCTACTTTTATGAGTTAAGGTGTGAGCATACAGTAAATGATCTTAATCAATACACTTACTCCCCATGGACATACAGAAACACAGTAATCAATGTGTTAATACAATCTTATTCCATTGTCAATTTTCATGATGTGAGCATAATCTGACTTTTAATTTGTTTTTGCTGTGAAATTATGCTGCTGTTGAAGATACATGGTGGATTACTGCAGTGATGTCACAACTATTAAATAATGTCCAGTGGTATTTGTTGTTGTTTTTTTTGCTTTCACCAGTCCATGTTGATAATGATCTTTTTCAGTTAGTTTTCACTATGCAGGCTAATTATACCAGATAAAAGTCCCTTTTATATAGTTTTTTCTAAGCATGGAATGTGAAAAATGGGTCTTTATTGGACAAACTTAAATGCACAGTGCAACTCTAGTGGGTTCAGCACAGTACATGGTTAACCACCATATCTGTTTGCTATGAGTAGCTGTATATTTTTCCATATGAAACCAAACAGCATGGCAATAAAAAATAATGACAAACACAATATAAGAGGGTCACATTTAAGAAACGACACTGGAAACATTCAGATGATTCTACAGAATATTTCTTAAAAGGATTATATAATAAACTATGATCTTCTAATGTATATGTAATTTATAAATATGAATTTATTCATTTAAAGTGTCTTGAAACACCTTAAGTGAAGGTTGCCACAAGTTTTAATTTTCCGGTTGTAACCTCCCGTGCCGGTCGTTTCAGGAGAAGAAAGGACAGGAAGCGCCGAAGGGCCCAGAGGTGGAAATTGCCAAGATGGAAAAACTCCTGAGTTTGCTGAGGGAGCCTGACAACTCTGGCAAAAACTGAAGATCAGAGGAAGGCAAAGAGAACACATGAATCCCCCAGACACTCCAAAACCCAAGCTGCATTTTATAAGGAAAAATAGTAGATGCTAAGTAAAGGATGCACAAAAGAAGCTATCAGCACAACTTGTTTTTTTAATATTATTTTAAAAAAAGAAAGCAAAAAAATACATGTATTTGATGGGGTTAAACAATTAAATATACATTAAACACTTTCACACTGTTATATAATTTGTTTTAAAACTATACATTATAGTCAATGGGTTATTCTAATAAATGAGCAAAAAAGGTGCAAACTAAAATGAAAACATTTTGGAAAACATTATTGAATAGACTTGTAATAGGTTTAATTTTAGATTGTTAGTATTTTCTAATGGTAGAAGTAATGTCATAACATTGAGTCTTAAATCAATCTAAAAAAGTATTTCAACAGCATTACATCAGAAGTTACTTATTGATCAGTAATAGGTTTGCACAATATTCTTGATAGCATAATAGCAGTTTGTGTTTTGAGTACTTAATTTTATAATATAGTAGTAGCTTCTTAAAACAGCAAAAATGATTATGAACCTCTGAGGAAATTATCTTCATTCCTTCTTCTTAAAAAAATACCTACAGTATATAGCAAAAAAATTAAAGACAGAGAGTGAAAGTAGTTACCTAGTTATGTATTATGGCATTTGTGCCAAAGTTTAGTTTGTATTATGCTTTGTGCACAAAAGAAATCACAGTATCTATGAAAATGTAAGGCAAAACACATTTAAAAATAATCATATTAACACTTAAAAGGATCATGTGTCAAAAGACTCTTATTGGTAGCATTAAAAAAGCTTAATCTTCTTTTTTTTTCTGCTCAAATATATTTTGGGATATAGCAAGATTTGGAAGCATTTGGGAAAGTGCTTAGCAGTCTCGTGGAAGAGCATGTGCCCATATGTCTTACCCAAGACAGTACCAGCTGTTAACGTAGCAGCCTCTGGAATATTTTAATACAAACGGGCATTACTCAGGAGCTAAATAAGTATCCATTCTGTCAACGGTGAAACATTGACTGGCATTGACGGTAACAGCTTCCAAAAGTGAGCTAGAGCATCTGTTTGTTGCTTTCCTCACCACATTTAAAGATAAGGTACTGTACTGAAAAATAAAAATTACTACCAACAGAATCATTCACAAATAATACATTTAGATTTTTGGTCATGGAAAACAAACTACAGACATGCTCTAGAACTGTAACCTAAAATTTAACACTATACATTTTGTGTTCCAAGACATTTTCTTCCATTTGTGGTGTTTGCTGCAGTTTAACACTCATGGGGCCTAACCAAGCCTCTGGATACACTTCTTGACCAGTTACAAGCAAGAAAGTACAGTATGGGTGCATCAGTTTTGCATTTAAAATGCACTAGAATATACCTAAACACCATTTCTCCCACCACAGTTATATTCTAATTCCCCTCATGACTGGTAAAGAACTTTGGGTTCAAGTAAATAGATGATCTATTTGAGATCAGCATTTCTTGATGAAAGCATAAATGGATAATAAATCCAACAGATATAAGGCAATTGGGAATAAAGGCTTTATTGCCTGGTATATTAAATGCCACTTTAGCAGAAAACTTTGTTTTAACGTTATGCCTACAGAATATCAAAGATGCTTTGTTAAGCTGCCAATAGGTATTTCTGTTCATTCTTTTGCCGTTCTTGCCCAGTGGCCAAGACAGGAACTCTCTCCTGATTAGAGGGTACCTTACAAGCTTTGTACAGGATCACAAAAAGGATAAGGATCAAGACGGCCACCAGAGAGTTGCATACAATGGCCACAATGGCGCCTGTGGAGAGCCCTGTGCTCAGACCAGATTCCATGAGGAAAGATGGCCCTGACTGAAGACTCCAGTCCTAAAGAATGTGTGCTCACAAGTCCTTTAAAAATGCATATGTAACGATGAGGCACTCTAAATTCCAAGCCAGCATACAGAGAGGTTGGAACAAGCAGATATCAAAAAGTCTCGGCTTCAAAGCTTTTCAGTCCATGTGTATTCATAACGAATGCTGTCTACTGGAGATAAAGTATTCTGTTATATTAACTTCAGCTAATTTTCCCTTACTTTGAATTCCCATATATTTTGTGTTATGAGATACCAAGGGTAATAAGATTTGCTTTAAAGATTTTTATTCCATCATCGTTATTGTGTGGCATCAAGAGTTACAACAGTTGGGCCAGCACATATCCAGTGTGGGCTTCTGCACTTTAGTTCAAAGCATTATTTGTTAATCCCTCTGCTGTGCGGGGAGAGAACAATAAAGTACCAGTTTTGGCTTCTGTCCCAGATGAGTGACCAAATATAATGACTCACTGGATGGAGCTTCAGAGAGAAGGCTGTACCAGATGTGGTTCCCCTTAGTTTTAATAACAGTTCTTCTTTGTCACTGGATGAAGTTTCAGAGAAAGACAAGACCAGATGTTTTTCCCCTTTGTTTAAAAGACAGTTCTTCTTTGTTTCCTGAAAAAAGCAAAACATATTGGATTATAGCTTTAAGAGTAGAAATTTACACAATGTTAACTTAGTTTATATTGTTTAAGGCATCTATACATAACTATATGCTACTGTAGAAAGATCTTAAGGATCATAAATACAAGCAAGAGTTCAATATATGAATGATTTTATATTTACGATTTCCATTAGATTTTAACTATTCTTGTTATTGATAGGAAGCAATAAGAAAAAGGATTGAGTGATAAAGACTAATATTTATGACATTTAACCATGTAAGCTTGTTTTGTATTCTCCACAGACTATATCTTGGAAAAAAATCATTTTGATACCAAGACTGTCTTACACCATTAGGTTGTTAAAGCTACAGCAATTATAGAATCAAAGACCCATTGGTACATGGTAGCACAGCAAGCCTATTAAATAATGATGTACCAATAAAAAAAACCCAACACTGAAGTTGCTTAAAATGAAATGAAAGTGGTTTAAAAACAAAGCAGGCATTATCCACTGTGATATGGACTGCACAGTCATTTTTTGTAAAAAAAGGATATAGACAGGGAGAATCAATCCACTGTAATTCTACTGTACATTTTTATGATCACTGTATTGTTTTATTTTATTGTAAAATTAGTTTTTAAAGAGAGAAATAATTAAGCATGACAGCATACAAATATAGACAACGATAGGGTGGTACTAAGCATTTGGCCATAGCAGTAGTTTTCAAGTCACCATCTGCTCAGTAAGCACTTCAGACTTTTTTGAACTGCATTTGATGTTCGAATTTTGACCCACTCCTACTGTGTCAAAGAGACACATTTACCAGCATAGATCGGCAGATGCTGAGTTTCTTAATTATGAGTTGTAATACAGATAATAAAGCACAAATCTGTTTATTTTGTTTTTTCAAATATAAGAAAAAAAACATTTAGAGCCTTTTACACGGTAAGGCATTTTAGGGGAGCATTTTGAATTCATTGCCTTGCTCAAGTGTATAAACAGCCAAGTTCCACCTAGGATGAGAACTCAGAACCTTCTAACCTCAATTTCCTTTCAGTGCGATAAAAAGTAATGTTCTGACCCTATAATGATCAGAGCTGCAAAACCGGAAAATGGAAACCAAGTTTTCTGGATATTAATAAAAAAAATATGGATTTCATTTTTTACCAGACTGGGATAATGTAAAGTGCACAGGAACATTTCCAGCACAGGTACCTGTAACTCTGCATTAAGCTCAGAATGATCTCTTCCTCATTGACCTTTCCAAGGACAAAACTTGTTTACCACAGAGGTATGATTTAAATGCAGCTTAGAAAAGTAATGTTCTGCTTCTCTGTTGGATGCGAATGGAAATGAAGCTCTTTGAATCTACATAAAAATGGCGTTTCATGTTTTACAATGAGCAATGCAAGCCCTTCATCATGCAAAGCCAACAGAAACATTTGCAGCACCCTTATCTGTGAATCTGTTATAAACCCAGAATTATCTTTCAAGGACAAAGATTGTTGGCCACAGATGTATGATTTCCATGCCTCCTCATGCCATAATTCTTGAATTTAACAAGGTAGAAGGTAATTAACATACAGTATGTGGGTACAACAGGTTTTCTTTTTTAAACTTTGAAAAGCGATTCTTTAAATACAGTATTGGCAGAGAAAGTAATATTAACAATAATACTCACAAGTGTGCTAAATTATAATTCAGTTCATTTTTAACACATCATAATATGCAATAGGGGAAAGATTTAGAATGCGATACTGACAACCCCACCCTGTCTGCCTCTTTGTGAATAGTAAAGCAAAAAACGCCCAAAATGATTAGCTTGAATTTTCTGTATGTATTTTTACTATACATTTGGAAAAATATGCTGCAAAGACGATAGCTCAAACTTTCCTTTTATTAAGCAGCAAGTATTTTTAATGTAGATAGTGCAGAAGGGCCGCATGACTACACAACATTTCAACTCCTACAGGACACTGTCCACGTGGAATCTGGATATTGTAGTGCTTAAAGTCAACGACAGGCAGTCACCAGGGATTTGCCCTAGATTTTAATCCTAATTTTAAACATTTTACACCACTCATGTGAGGAGGAAAAGCAATGAATTATTTACACATTACTACTCTGCGATGCACTTGAGCATTGTGCGTTCCACTGGAAACAGAAAAAATAGAAAGGTAATATCGAAGTGCTCAGGAGAAACCTGAAGTATGTAGAAAGCAACAACAAAAAAATCACTGTGGAATAACAGTAATTTATTGCGCAGTAAGCTATTTTGACCTCAGGGTTGAAGGTATAACGTAGGTGACTATAGCACCATATAAACATCCTCCTTTTAGGCCTGCTCTGTATGTGTCAGATGTGGTGACTAAGAAATTCCACTGTTTTATCATTTTTTTCCTTCTAACCCAAAGCATGTTTACAGGTCTCTTAGAGATGCTGCAGTTAGAGCTATCACCAAAACAAAGAAAAGAAAACCCCTTAGCCCTGTGCAGTTGGCTGGTTTACAAACTCTTCCTGTGGTTTTAATATTGTCTTTCACCTTTAAAAATGCTTTGAATAGCATGTCAAAGTAATCATTTAACGAAGGTATTGATTCCATACACACCTGATTGCATCATTACATAGCAGGATGCAGTGTACAATATGTGCCTTGATATTTTCACATCTATTATGTTCCCTGCCATTCCAACCTTATTTTTATTTGTCCAAAAGAATGGCAGAAATTAGTTGCATGCACTGACACACACAGTATTTTATTTAAAAAGGTAGCTCATTAGAGTGTGAAACTGTTGAAATGCACTGTACATTTCATTCCCTGAATATAAGGTAAAGAAACTCTTGGTCTACAGATGCATAGCCAAAGGCGACTCAAAAAAACATTTACAAGTAAAGTAAAGTCCATTGGTGCTTCTTTGTCAATTCCATTAAGGATTCTGAATACTTGAATTAGGTCCCCTCTTACTCTTCTATGTCTTCAGGTTCAGTGCTTGTACTGTATACTGTGAATACAAGACATTCCTTAAAGCAACAGAATGTAATCTAATTGCTCTCCCCTGAACTGATTTTAGAGCTGCAATTACATTTTTGTATTATGGTGACCACAACAGTACACAATATTCCAAATGGGGTCTCACTAATACATAATGCATTTTAACATAACATTTAACTTTAGTTTAAATTATATGCTTTTAACAACATATCCTAACATTTTGTTTGCCATTGTTTTTGCTTCCTCACATTGTCTAGCTAAAGAAAATGACACGTCAACATATATAGTTACTCCCTGACTGTAAATCAGACTTCACATACAGTAAGTCTCAGTCTTATTCCACATTGTGTTGTGTGCATCTTTTCTCATATGTACACATTGGAATAACCTCTGCTGTGTGCCTGCAGTGTTACTCTTTTGGCTGAAAAGCGTTCTAGTTAGAAAATCGAGCCAACCCTGAAGATTAAGATTTGTTAAGTTTTTTGCAAGGCTCCTTTTTTGGAGTTTTGTTATCTATCTAGCAATTGTCTCCTTTTTTCAACCGAAAGTGAAGCGGCGTGTGGGGAAGCAGAAGTGGGACAGCAGGATTGCGAGATCACGGAGGGGGGGGGTTATTACCTTTAGAGAGTGCCTGCAAGTCACAGAGGGGGGTCCAGAGAGAGAAAGAGCCTAGCATTTGCTTATCCGCCATGTGGTAAAAGACAAGAAGAGGTTTAACCTTCTACCATTGTAGAGGGGGGATGGGGAAGGCAAAAGAACATTTCCAAAAGTTCATCACCAGGGGGCAGAACGCTGCAGTACTGTAAGTCAAAAATAATAATAATAATAATGTGGTATTATTACAGTACTGTTAATTATAATGATAGCAGTTGTGAGTGTTAACGTACTGTATAATTGTGCATCCCAACAAATTCTAATCGGGCACTTCTGCTCTCTTAAGGTATGAATACTCATTGGCTGCCAACAAATTAGTAAAAATCTTTTCTAGTACCCAGGCTTTCAGTCTGGTCAGAGACAGATGTCTGTCACACACATTGCACTGCTAAGACATTACCTGTTTCACATTTATCAGGACCATCTTTCTGGTGAGACATTAAGCCGAGGTCCTGACTCACAGATCTTCAGGCATTTCTCCATAAGAGTAGGGAGTTGAAGTTCAAGTTTATTTGTCAATCCAGCCATATACAAGCATACAGAGGAGCGAGATATCGTTCTCCAGGTCTACGGTACGAATACAGACAAGACACTGACAAGACAATGCTATAGACAATGTAGACATAGACATTTCTGACTGGGTACAGGGTACATAAAGTGCAATGTGCATAGTGCAATTGGTTGCCATCCTATGTCATAGTTCTAGCTGCTATGGTAAAGGGTTTCCCCCTCTTCCCCCACTCTGTTGGTGTCAAACTGTTGCAGTGTCTTCCCTCAACTCCTTCACCTCCCCAATCTCCAAACTACTGTATAAACATGGTAGATATTCTGTGAACACTCCTCTTTTGGAGGCTCCAACATTAACGCAAGTGATAATTCACTATGGTTCCTATCCTGCGTCCGTCAGCACAGTTTACCTCAGGCCACTATTCTGGTTTGCTGTAGTGTCTTGTGCTGCCCCAAATTAACATCACGCAACAGCATAAATTCCCCCATAATTAATTCCCCGGGGAACACACCCCTTTACAGCCTTCATCAAACCCCACTCTATCGCAAATGACCAGCCCTAGGAATCCCATGAAACCAGTTCAGCAACTAGAGGATGGAAGAGGGACTAATTATGCTTTTATGTCTTTTACACAAGACAGCTCCATTTGTGCAATGCCAATAAAGGCAAGGGCCCACTGGCACCAGGCGGCTGCCAGCAAATCCAACAAGACACTTTACTGTAGTGGTGTTAAGCCAATAGAGGAATTGTCATTCAACAGTAATACCAAAGGGGGGCAGGGAACACTCTGCTTCAACAGCATGTACAGTGGTGCAACACAGTACCGTTTTCTGAAACGAAAACATCTGAGCCTTCCCAGACCATATGAAGAACGTAGCTCCCTGGGAACACTGAGTACACCTCGGAGAGTCAGTGATATGTCCTATGAATAAAATTAAAATGTATCAAGCTGATTTTTCCAAATAGTGTCCCATGAGATGGCATACAAGTCTTAAATACCCAGAGGTCATGGGATCTTCCTCCTGTACCTGTACTGTAATATCAGAGTAACTGGTAGCTTTAGGGATATAGAAATTATTGTCTGAAAAAAAATTATTCTGTTAATCATCTAATTTAACAGAGCGTCTTATCAAAACATTTTTCTTATTACTATTCTACACAATTACTAATAATTCTGTATACTGTATGTGCTGTAATAAAAAAAAGATAATTCTAATAAACCGGGGAGTGTGACAATATTAGCGTTATACACTATTGTTACATACAGTATCTGATTTAGAGCTGTGTTGGCAACATGATGACAACATCCTGTCTCAACAATGTAATCATTCTATTTGACAAAATTGATTGTAGCTACTACAGTACCCATACAGTATGATTAGGACAGTAAAGCACTAATACTGTAGGTTAATAATAATACAGTAACACTGTATTACTAATAATACAGTAGCTAATAATACAGCAGTTAATAATAATGCAGTAATACTGTAAAGATTTGTCTGAAAACCACACGCTGGTGCGGTACTTCAAGGAAATTGCAATATTAACAATGCTGTTGACAATATTTCAGTTGTTTCAATTAGTTTATTGCCAGACCATGAAATTCAGATCAAAAACTTACATGTTACATTTTAAAATGGTAGCTAAGCCATGAATTTTATATGTTTATACAGTATAATATATAAACTATGTTAGATTTTCAAGAAATTTGGTTATTATACTAAAAAAAAAAACAGATCTAATGAAGCAACAATTTTATTATTACTCTTTCTTTATCTCACGCAACACAAGTGTGCCCAATCTTCTTTGGGCAGTGAAGCGCCAAATTCAGTATGCCAAAACAGAGAGCAATATACCACAGTTTGCTGACCGCAGAAGTTTCTATGCATGTTCTAGATGGCTGGATCAGTATACAGTATGGCTGTATATGGCTGTTGACATAAAATAATGTAGACTGACAGAATGGCACTGGCTAAACCCACTCAGAGATTAAGCCATTTGCTAAGATAGATTTTTTCAACTACAGAACATAACAGCTGCACTAATAAAAATAGTTTAATATTACAAATGTCTGGATTGTGTGCTGCTATCTCAAATAGCTACTGTATATGGGACTCACCTGTGCAGACTTTCACAAGAGGTTCCATATTCTTCCAACTTCCATTTACTGCAGCATGTTAACAACCGACACTAAAGAAACAGCAGAGTCCACTTTCACTCTCACTTAATGTGCTGTACGTTATTGACAACTGCATGCTTGATTTTACTATGACTCTGTCTCCACCTAATGTTTCTGTACCTATTTAAAGACACTCTCCTATTAAATAACCAGGAGACACATCTATGGAACCTGACACACAGCCCAGACCAGCCCTACTGTTAGTGAAAATGTAGTACCTGCTGTGATATGAAGGACACTGACATAACAGAAGTAGCCTGTGGTGTGTATTTGCATATGTAATATGTCAGCAGGGGGTATGCAAATGAATTAAACAGCATTACATTCATAATTTTTAGACAAGGCTTAGCTGAAAATACCTTCAAGCATTACTTGAAAACGAAAGGTATCATAATCTACATTAGCTTCTGAACAATTTACAGAACATGTAGATTTAATTTAGTAGTGTAAATAATGCGTGTTAGAGTTCAGCAATTTTTGCAGAAAAAGAATGACAAAACTTTTTTTTTTAGCTGACAAAGCGTCTTTATCACTGAAGTAGATCTTTATACCTTCATCCATTTTTAGGTCCCTTCTCCTGATGAGGGTCACAAATATCTCTCTACAGTTTTTTCATAATAAATGGTCAATGGTACTGTAAGAATAATACTAAAAAATAGAAGATACTGTACTAGTGGAAAGATGTATAGCTGTTTCTGTCTGTCTCTGGTTGCTATACAATGATTACTTAACATACAGTAATTAAAATTATTTTTTATACTATTAAAACTGACAAAACTAAAAATATTATTTTAACAAATAATATTGTTAGTTAAAATGGCAAATCAATATTGAATGAATAACACCTAAAAAGAACAAATAAAATAACGCATGGGATTCCTTAATCTGTTAAAGCAAATGTACTGTAATGCCACATAATCTTATGCTTCCTAGGGGACAGTGATAAAATGTGTATCCTTTCATTTTCATGGAGAAGAAAATTCACAGAGGGTTACACATTTACAAGAATGCTTTTGATAACACTGCTTCCCAGGGTTTCTCTTCCACAGTCAGCCTTGATACACATGGCAGAGACTTTCCAATATCTGGCTTTCATTATTGTATTACAATTCCATTTGATTTTTTAGCTACTTAATTATTTAATTTGTAAGCTTGTCACTTTGTTTTTCTTCCCCTGTCCAATTACCCACAAATCTAAATCAAATGTTTTCTATCGATAGAAGCCAAACTGATGGAGGTCCAGTCATGTGGGTACACAAACCGTTCTCATTATATGACTGCTACTAAGTTGCCACACTCAGGTCAAGCATACCAGCCCTCTTTTCCTTTCTTGAGCACCAGCTCAACCATGTACAGTACGTTGAACCTTTTTTTTTGTTTTACTGAGCTATTGCCCCTCTCTCTTCCATAGTCTGCAAACTGGGGGAAGTACAGTATGTATCAGCACAGAAATCTAACAAGTGCACAATATACCTGGGTAAAACCTCTGTATCCTGCTTTAACCTGAAGAGGCAAATAGGACTTTGACTGTTGTTTGGCACAAATTCACACAGACTGTGTTCTGTTTATGAACAGTGTTCCATTTCGGATCCTTTTCTGGTAATTATAAACCAGATGCGTCATGTCAGAAGAGATGTCATCTGAAGAAGTGAGAGCAGAAACTGTTCTTTCATTCCGATCATGCCTTCCTCTCTTCCCCTCTTAACTCCCTGCTATGTGCGCAGTCACCCTAACCAGCCTGCTTGCACTTCTGTACAATCTCCCCTACAACAAGCAGAGATTTATTTTGACTAAACTCTTAGCCATCTGCTTCATCATTGAACATGAGAACTCATTAAAGCCAGCATAAGTCTAGTATTTCCAAAGATAGCTCTGTGAGGCTCAGCTCTCATCACCCCCTTGGTAAGAAATGTTTCGTATTCCAAGTACTTCCGTTCCTGGAATTATTCCGCATTTTCAGAAATGTTACCCATGGGAATCTATTTGTTTTTCAGAAGTGCTGCTTTTGAATTTTTAATGTCACTGGTGGATTGTCCACCGGGTTTAATTTTAAAACAAAAAACTTTTTGAACACCGTTCTCCTTATTTCAATGCTTTGAAAGTGTACCACAATGTATCAGCTGAAATAAATTACACCGCCCTTCAAAAAGTGTTATTTTATTGTCATCATCCTTTCGGAATTCACATGTCATTTTGCCACATTTTTAGTACCCTTCTTAGATATAAACATTTTTGGTCATCTACTCTATATACTGTATGGGTTACAAATAACACTGGACATGAGAGGCACCAGAAGCAGACAGCCAGAAAGAAATAGCTCTAAGATTTGCAGAGTATGAGACACGATACTGTTATCGACGTCTCGATTTATACAGCAGAGTACAAGGCTACCCATGAATAAAAGCAGAAAGGTAAATATCGTCTTGCCACTTTCACTTTTACTGCCTATGCAGGGATGCACAGGGATGATAACAGAGGGTCTGACCGGATGTCTTTTTAATTACAGAAAGTCTCTTCTCATCAGTGCCAATGTGAGATAATGTTCAGTTGAAATGCTCTGTGAGGATCTGTAATGCTCTGTTTCTCTATGCTCCTGCAGGAGGTTAATTAATAATTTGTATAAGGTCCATGTTGAAAGAAATGTTAAAGTTATTCCATTGCCTCAGTAACTTTGAATAATTGGTCTTGTGACAGTCTGGCAGGCTAGCAAGGTGAACCTACTGAGAGAAAATATACAGTAACTAAACTTTAAGTACAATCAGCAATCAGAAGGAACAAGAGCAAGTAGATGTCTTAAAATATTGTTCATCTTTCATGACACAGTACCATTTCCTCATTCACAAGATTGTTATTGAAAATTAATTGTGCTCTGACACCTCTTTCCTTAAACTGTTAAGGAACAGATTCATAATATTTTAATGCAAGGAGCTATATGGCTTTTTCCAGTGAAACCTTAATACTCACTATCATTTGGGAAAAACACAAGGAAATCATAATTAAATCAAAATGTATGATCATAATTAAGTTCATAATCATAATTAAGTTAACATTTGATTCATATACAGATTCATATAAATTCCTGATATCCATATACTGAAAATAAAATGTCTAAACCACAGTCAAGTATTGTACATTACTATCTAAATCTTGATTCAGATGAAAGGACAAGGTCTGATTCCTCATATAAGTACTGTATGTTTACTCAGCAAAATATTGGTTGTTTTCAATTTTATCATAAACAAGATAAAGATTTGTAGAAAATGAACCTTTTATTCTGAATATGCAATTTTGATCAACTAAACCTGCCATGAAATCAAAAAGCATACATTAGATATCCAGTGAGAACTGCTGTACTTTACAATGGTAAAACTGATGTTAAGAAAAACAGGAACCTCTTTCTCTTCAAATAACATATTATCAATATGACACTATTACACTATTACTATTACAATTGTGATACTATCACAATTTCCCTTCTTTCCAATTGGTAACAATGCCTTTGTCACTATTTAATCATACAATTCATTAATATTTATTTCATAACTCTGCCCTGAAATAAAGTATTTCAAAGTTCTGCACTTCAGCGGGATTTAATTTCTGCTGCACAACATCAATTATTAAATTATACTGAAAGCATTATTCTGTTTTGTATTTTAACAATTACCATGTAATAGGGGACTACTGCCTACAGTAATTCAATTTTGGTTTTACAAAATATGTGTTTTTTCAGCTTATTATGGCCTTCCAAAGCATTCAGTTCAGAAGAAATATTCTTATAAAGTGAAACAAAGTTCTAAAAATCCAGTCATAAGCAAAACTGGCTAAAGTGGTCTTTGTGGGCTCTATTAGCATTGTCGTTTGCAGGGTGTTGTTGGCACAGCAGATATGATACCAAGCCTTTGTTGTCACACAGACACATGGCAGGACAGCAGCAGAAAAGCATGGAGATCATGTGACTGACAAATACAAAAACAGGATGAAAGGTCATCCCATTGGCAACAGGGGGACAGTTTCTATTAAATAAGACAGGACATATTTCTGAACAGGCCCAGCCTAAGCACTAAATACATCATTATTAAAGACCTTTTGGCCCTAATACCCAATCCATTTACCCTCATTTGTCACAGTGGAAGAATAATACATGATATAGAACAACTATTCCTATTGCTTATGTTTAAAGATTAAGTACAGTACTACTGCCTTTGTCATAAGTTGATCTGCAAAGAACTTGAGTGGAATTCAGGAGAAATCGGACCCCTCTGTTCCTTGTCAGATTGCTTATTGTGGGCTTTCACAACAGATTACAACAAAAACAGCTTTTTGGAAAAGCCAAAGAGTTTTTCCAGTCACTCTAATTTCTTGCACAGGCTTAATTAAAAACTTTATGTTTTTCTGTAACAGACATCTCTCCTTAAAATAAAATTTCTGCATACTGCCAGTTTATCCTGGGAAAGTTATACATTCAAGATTCACTTTTTCTTTAATTGAAAATTAAAGTTCAAATGCTGAATACAAGCTTGAGTTATTCACAACTTACATTCCTCTAGTGTAAGGAGACAGTATTGGTTCATTTGGTTGTGAACTATATATTTTACAACTAATATGAAAACAGACTATTATTAAATATGATAATTACTAAAATAACCAATAAGCCACCAGATGAATGGACTAGTCACCTTAAAAAAAGGAAAACGATCTACAGCACTACACATGCAATTTTATAAAATGCCTCAGGTACCATGAAGCATCTGCAACATGCTCATTTTAATAGAACATCCTGATTTAATTAAATGAGAGTTTCTACTTCCACAAAGTAAAAACAGCATACATTTTTTCCAGCTATTTCTTTTACTGAAAGAGGAATTTAAATCATAACAGTTTACAGGTTTTTACAGTATGATACCATTGAATTGGTTTATATTTTATTTCAGACTTTAACTGTGTAGCTTTATAATAACAGACTCCACTGTGGAATGCATGGCTCTAGCCATGCATTCTTATTGGTGGTTACCCAGCTTGCAGACCCAGTATCATAATGAAATGAAATTGATGGACACTGCAGACAATTAATTCCAAACAGCTTTATAGAAATTATCCCCTTTTAATACTACTGTTAGCAGGGTAATTGAGGAGGAGCTATTGTGCCATGTTGAGCTTAAAGGGAAATTATGCAGTTCAGCTTCTCAGCTAAATCACCTTTGGGTCTGAAATGTGCAGAGATACTGCTGCTAATTGCAGTCCTGGTTGTTTCAAGTCTTCACATTCTTGCAAGCCAAACTAGGTGTATTACCTAGCAATACGGGTAAGGACCACAATTTTACTGAATTCAAAAGAACAAGCAATGCCAAGTTCCTACCATATCTGTTTAATTTAATGCATGTAATGCTTTTTTTTTCTTTCACTCTGGATATATGATGATGGACAATAGATAATGCCTTAATTGTTTTTTTTCTGGAGGTCTATCATCACAGGCAGGACATTTTTAATACACTGGAGCAAATCTGATGGACCCAAATTGCTTAGAAGGTTGGATCTCTGACATCTACAGTATATGAGCACTTTTTCAGAGAACTGAGCAATGGAAAGGGTACAATGGCAGGAGCTCTCTTATTGATGTCAAACTAGAGAGAGAGCTCCTTGATACAGTTTCAGTATTCAATTTGTCCTAAGAGTATGGAGTGTCTGATAGTTCTGTCAGTCTAGGCTTCTGTGATCTCTCAGTCTGAGAGGACCTAATCCTGTCTGCCTGCAATCTCTCTCCTCTGGCCTGTGTTAAACAACACTGGGGTATAAGCTCTCCCTTTGAATGTGGTCTCTGATGCCCAGTTTTTCATGGAGGTTTTAGCTTTGGTGAGGAAGGAGAAATCAGAAGCAGCACATAATTGTTAGTTGCCACTAAAAGGTAGACTTACACTAGCTATAATAAACTCTGCCATCAGATTTCAAGTTGGGGTCCACTAGGACACTAGACCTTTAAAGAGTTAAATGGAACTTAAAACACTTAAGACATTTCATATCTTAAAGGCACATGGAAACAAGGAGGGTTGCATATCATATATGGAATGCTACAAAAACAAACACAAAGAATCTTTGATAACTAATTTGTTTTTAAATTTAAAAAAAACACTGAACCCTGTGTCTGCCTCTATTTTCCAACTAGTAAAATCTTGCCTTCAAACAGACTTGCTCACCTGGTAAGATTGAAACCACCTCCCAAACATCAAGATTCCCTTGATGTGAAGGCAGAAAACAGAAATCATTTTAGAAAAAAATACCAAATATGAAGAGTTCTATAATATAATATATAAATATCATTTCTCTAACAGTTCCCATCTTTTCTCAATTTGATGACTTGTATGCTTACTCAAAGGTTTTTTTATAGTCCTTGAGATGTGTGCTCTTACTGGCAATAATAACACGTTCACAAGAATGGAACAAACAGAAATATGTTGTGTAGCTTCACCCCCTAAAGAAGAGCAAGTGCAAGAACTGAAGCCAGCTCAGAACATGATCATCAATTAGTCAGCCATACTATGTGGAGCCATAGTATGTGGAGATGGCTGTCAAAAACGTTGTACCATTAAATTCAAAATGCTATTTTGGGTTCCTGAAAACAATTTCCAAATAGAGAAAAGGAATCACTTCAAGCTTGCCAGAAGCCCTCACTCGCCCTACTGTACCTTCTGTCTGTCTTTCCCATGCCTGTCTCAGCTCGGTCTAGATCAGTCTCAGGGCTCAGAGATTGCAGCATTAATGAGTGAGGACAAACATGTTAAAACACAATTGCTTTATCGGCTCCTGAAGTCAACCCACCATTGTCTCGCCTGAGCTGGGAGCAGTTCACAGCCTCTGGTTGCCACGGGAAACCCCTGCATATCTCCTGAGCCTGTGAGGACCAGGTGAGGCTCTTCACCACTGTCTATTCACCATTTTCCCTTCGAATCAGGCACCCAATCATCCAATCAGCCCTCCAATTAGGCACCACTTTCAAGCTTCGAAATCTCACTGGCTCAGTGCTCTGACATTGAGCTGCCTAGGGCAGTGCAGTCTCTAGCCTGCTTTGAGAAAACTGTTTTCGCGAAACCATGGATCTTAGAGGCTTCTGCTTCCTGATTACCACCCGCTGTCAGCACTGATCCAGTGATGTGTGTCCCCCGTCAGCATCGACTCTCCAGGCCCTGCCTGTCAGCCTCGGCTTGCCATACCTTTCCTGACAGCCTCAACTGGCCAGGCTCTTGCTGTCCCCCCCGACTCGTCGGGTTTTCCCTTTGAGCCTCGGCTTGCCACCAGGCTCTCCCCGTCAGTCCTTTTTGTCCGTCAGCCTGATTCCCAGCCCATCTGCGTCTGCCAGCCAGCTTTCCTTCTCTCACACTTCGGCTCTTCCGAAGCTTCATGGAGAAACCCAGGTCCTGCAGTTAGATCTCAGTCTGTCTTTTCTCCCGTGGCAGTGCGCAGCAACCGGTTGCGGAGTAACAACGCACTGACCCAGTAAAGTCAAAGTAACAGGATGATGTGGGAATAATTTACATGGATTTTGATCTGTATGAAATTCTAGAAGGTAAGCTGGTAGGTTTATAGAAGAAGACAGAAAGCATATTTTCATAGGTTACAGCATTATCAGAGTCTGACTCTGAAACCAGCTAGACCATTATGTTTGTTAATTCACAGTTATTAACAAAAATAAAAAAAGAAAAGTAGCCATAGTCTTACTGTCTAAATTTAATCTTTGTACATTTATTTCATTAGTCTCATTGATGATGAACATATTCACATTTCTTGCCTAATGACATTGCACAGATAATAGTGACATACGACCATTTCAATCAGCTCTGCCTGTCATAATACTATCTACCAACATTTCCAGCACATGAGGGGGTGAAATATGGACATGCTGACCTGAGTCAGGTTTATGAGGAATTGGAGACAGCAGGCCTGTTATCTCTCGAGACTGACCTAAAATGTGCAGATTTATCTCATTTCAAAAAAGATCTGTGAGTAGTACAGTACAAATGGATAGTGATACAGCAGATTATTTTTTCAATTTTATCATAACTGTAATTCATGGCAAAGATGTCTATGTTTGATTTAAAAAAAAACTTTCAGCATAACACATTCAATACCTTCACTTCAGTACAACAGCTCAGTCAATTTGTACCACACATCATGTATAAAAAATAATCCATAATTAATGTTTGCTAAATTTCTTTCAAGCAGGAGATCAATACTTAGACACGGCATCACCACTATCACATGGTGTTATAGATTTATTTTTTTATTCCTGATAATTAAGAAAGTTCTCTTTGGACTATTTCTCTCTTCAAGCATACAGGTACTGTAGGTAGTTATTCAAAAATGGTAAGCATCACATAACTTCAAATAAGGTAGCCAGGATTGGTACAGTATACAGTATACAGAATATTTCTACAGAGAACTGCAAAGTTAAAGTGAGGAACAAACTTGATTTAACTTTAATCAACTCTAAGTAACTCTATGCTCATGTTACTTATTTGTCATATCTGTCATCAAATGCAATGAAAAAACTTCATTTTGAAAAATTTTGAAAAGCATTCTAGTTTCAAACACGGTACAAAATGGCACATTTTTTCTGTTGAAGCATGACCTTATACGGATCTACAGAAATTCTGTATAGACAACTAAAAGGTTTCTTTACAGGACTTTTCTGTAAGACCTGCACATTATTTGTATAAGGTTTTACACTGATGAACCCATTCAGCAAATATTTCTATCTTCCCAAAATGCCTCTTGCAAACAAGAAGGGGATCTGACCTCTTGTGTGCCTCTTGCAGCTTCTAAAAGCTGTCGTATTGTGGTAAATTATTTTTGTTCTAATGAGGGGATTATTTTTTTAAATAGTCTGTCATAACAGCAAATAGTCAGATATAATGACATGAACTCCTCACTGAGATAAGGAACATTTCTGTCCACTATTGCTTTGGTTCAGTATGAACACTAGACAAATCTGACCATTGCCCCACTCTTCAGTCTCCTGTCATGTATTTTTAGAGACAAATGAGTGCTGTTCAATACATAGAGGAACCTCAGTTAGAAACTGAATTGATTGTTTCATGCATTTTTCATCAGCATCAACTGCTACCAACTTTGATAGGCTTCTGTTTTTTGTTACTCTGGAATAGCAAACTCCACACAGATAATACCCGAGGTCCAGAACTGAACCCAGGGCCTTGAAGGCAAAACCTCTGGAGATACAGCACAGTGGTATAGTGGTCAGCACTGCTTCCTCGCAGAACTGGGTCCCGAGTTCAATTCCAGACCCCTGGGTGTTATCTGTGTGAAGTTTAAAGTTTGCAAGGGCGTCCTCTTCCTCTAGGTGCTCCAGTTTCCTCCCACAGTTCAAAGGCATACTGGAGGGTTAACTGACTTCTGGGAAAAGTGACCCCGTATTGGATAAAGCTGTTTAAAATAGATGGATGGAGGTATGGAAAGAACTACAAAGATCATGTCTCAGAACTGCAAACTGCTAAGTTTGCAAGAGATCTCCCTACATTAGATGGAGGCTTTTCACCCTGTTCTGAGATTGACATTCAGTTAATGAGTGAAACAGAAACGAAAGTTGTTATCATATTCTTTTACAAAGTGCATTCATTACAATAGGCAGCAGTGTGGCACTGTCATTACAGCTCTGTACTCATAACAGGAGGGTTGATGTTCTAGGTGGGTCACTATTGCTGTACACTTAAGCAAGATATCTCACTTAAACTGCCTCAGAGAAATGCACAGCAGCATACAGTATATGGGTACAAATGTTAGTTGTTTTGGAAGAAAGCCAAATGGGATAATATCTTACTAAATTTGTTTAGTATACGGTAATTTGGGTTTAAAATGATCTGTTATTTATTATGTTTAACTGTCTACAGAAGGAAAAATCTATATTCAGACTTCTTTGTTTTTGGACAACTGGTAAAAGCCAGTTCAATCAGAGTTTAGGATGAGAGCTTTCTTTTTCCGCCAGTGTACAAGTACGTAGCTCTAGGGATTTTAGAATGTAAGGAACATTGAAGTGTAACAGTGGAGTGCTGTATGACTGGCATGCACTGAAGAGGTTTAACTGGGGAACAACATTAGCTGCACAGGAAGAAGTAGAGGTTAATTTCATGCTGGAGAGCAGAGCGTATAAAGAAAAAACAAGTTTGGTATCCATGAAGAAGCCTCAACAGCGGAAGACTTGCGTTTTCTTCTCTTTCTCCTTTCCAGCCCACTTGTATACTGTATTTGCAGGTGCATTCATTAACTTGGTACATGAGGATTCTTCTGTTTTTTCTTGAGGATGGTGCTCATGGGGAACTGTGGAAAACTGTGCATTAAATTCAGAACTTTCTATTCAAACGTCGTAATGGGTCAGATAGCCTCCTCTTCTGATTTTCTTCTTGATTGTAACCTTTCTTGTTCTTAAGTACAGTATTATAATAGGTAAACAATAACAAAGTTAATTAGTAAGTACATAGTGTAAAAGTGATGATCCCAAAGAAATTTACTATAGGCAAAGTGCCACTTCCTCCACTTTGAGTGCAGTACACACCTACAGTAAGTGGCCTGCAGCCCCAGTACACTGCACATTAAGGAGATAAAATTAGAAACTGCTTCAGCAAATGAACAGAGCAGGAACCTTAGACAGCACAAAGTGGAATTTGGCGTTATCCCCCCTTCTCTTTCTAAAAGTGAAATGGGATCTTTAACAACCAAGTAAACCTGACCTTGGATTCATGTCTCACCTGAAGAACAGATTCAATATCAGGGCATTGGAATAGAAATTCTGGTACAGAGGGAAATAATGTCAACTACTGGTCCAACAACACACTTTCACATAAAGAGGGAAAGCACTTTGGGATTCTTTAGGATACAAAACAATATTTAAATTCTCTATTCGAAGTTATACATTACATTAATTTCTGCAAACTCTTGTTTTAAACAAATCTAAAATTAAAGTGCAAACCTACAGAAGAGTAAACAGTACACAGATAAACAATTTACATTTGCACATGTTGACATTATACATAGAATTTCATATAGTATTATCTTTCAAATGGACAATAATATGCATATTTTGAAAACAAATCAAACACAGAAACTTTTTGTGAAATACATTTCTCATGTATTGTTGCTTTATAGGAAGGCAGAAAACATAACTTAACACAACCTAATGAACACATCCAAGTTATACCATGTATCACCTTATAACTGCTGATACAAGTGATTGCTAAGTCCCTACAGCAAAACAATTAAATTTAATGGCAACAGAACTAGGTAAGTTCTCTAATCCCCCCAAAAAGTAAAAAGAACGCAAACAATTATATACAGTATAGATATTTATATTTAAATATATTATAGATATTTATATACATATATTTAAACTCAGTGCAACCAGAAGGATAATAACTAAAAAGTAATACCGTCACAAGGTTTCGCTTGCATAGAGTTATCGTACACATTGCTTTAACGATAGCTATATACTGGTACAAATACTTAATGACTGGTTTGAACTTAAGGTTATTGAATGTCTGGAAATTTAGCTTCTTACCTTTTCCTGGTCGACATGTTTAAAGTCAATCTCCTGTAGAGTACTGTAGTTTTCCTTAATGTTCACTGCTACTGTCCCTGTAACATTCTGGCTATCACAAAAAGTGTATTTGTCTAACCAGAATTGTGCCACAGTGCCATTTCATATGCTGTCAGCACCACCCATAATTTGACAAACTGCTCCTCAGCCAGTCCTCGTGGATACACTCCAAACAGGAATAAGTCCACAGATATCTCTGTCTCTTCCAGACCATCTTAGCTATTCTAGGAAAAGGCAAAGAACAGTTTCTGTTACCTCATAGCCATCGTCCATTCGCCTTGTGTACATCACTGCTTAGCCCTGAAGGACGTCATGCGCCACCAACCAACCAACATCCCAATGTTAACACTCATCCATACCTCACTACTGTCCCTTATTGCAAACCCTTTTGAATGAACATACTCTACTAACTCTTTTATCTAAAAAAACCATACTGTAATACCTTAATCTATTAAAATCTCTGTCCATGCCTTTTAAACCATTCTGCACAGAAATAAAAACTTTAACAATGTAAAATAAAACAGAAACTCAAAAGCTACTGTATAGGCAGTTTTTACATCGTTCATCATTCTGTGAAAAGAACCCTAGAAACCCCATTTGACATGCCCTCATCTCATTTTTACATAAAACAATAAAACAGGGTAATCTCTCCCACTCTTCCATTTTTGTCTACATGTTTCAATTCTCTTTCAAAAATCTTTCCAATTCTGCCAGATCACCACTTCTGTGAGAATGACCCTGCATATACAGTACAGATGATGCCACGTTGTCCATACAGTGCAATGCACTTGCCCACTTCCATTTCTGATCTGAAACTTTTCAGTAGAGGTTCTGTACAGCACACAAACAGTGAATTCAAACAATGTATTCTCACTGACTCCGCCAGCACCCCATTCACCAGAAACGTGCTCAGAATTCCCATTGTACAGCAAGCCTACCCATGCTAACCCCCACTTCCCCAGGACATGACAAATCTACTGGTGAAGGAATAGATCATACGCTTTTTTAAACTCTAAATTTACTAATGCCTACTGACTATTTCCGTCTCTTGCAAAACAGATAGCTTCTCTTACTCTGTCCTGGCAGTCTGATCAAGGAGGTTTATTCCCCCAAAACCCTTTTTTTTTATTATTATTAAAGATAAACCTTACTTAAAATTTGTGTTCAACAAGCAAACCAGACTACAAGTTTTTCAAATCTTGTCTTGTTTTTTTAGGGATACTGTCCCTAGCCGTTAAATATATTATAAAACACTTTCCTTTTCGCTCTCCTTAAAACATTCTCACCACATCCGGCTCCAGCAAATCCCAGTCCAAACTGAGGGTCCCTCTCTCCACAAATTTTCTCAATCCTTATAAAGTAGGGTCTCAACAGATAAAATAAGATTGCTTTATTGGCCATATACAATGTCTTGTATCAGGAATTTGTCTTTTCACATACCCCAGCTTGATCACTTTGTTTGACTAAAATTGCACTGCTGACACATATTGAATATGCTGCCCATTATTCTACAATAATTACAATAAATGCATCAATTTGTCTCAGATAAAAAATCTTGCATTTCTTGTGTGCAATTAAAATTATCTAGAGGTGTTTATCTCTTTTTCCAAATGACCTCCAACTTTTCTACTCTGGAGAAATGTACAGCTACATTTAAATTCAGAAAATTAGTTGTCAGTAAAGAAAACAAAATTGCATGTACTGTAAAGGTGCAAGATGGAAATCTGCAAAAACATTTTTCCTGCAGACTAATGTTCAATAGTCAGACTGGAACTCATTCATTTATGCACAACTAATTTAACTCATCAAGCATCCCTGCCACTTCTATGAAAACATTTTGCCTTAAATAAAGCAATCTGAATGGTTAAAGGTCAGTACAATGATCTAATCTCTCTCCTGTGATAGTCTTCCATGAAGCCGATGTTGCCCCTGTTGGCAGGCTGGCCTTAGAACTAATTTCTAATCATTAAATACAACCTTTCCACATGATGTTCCACAATAAAGCAAAGTGCTTCGATTCAGAAGAGAATTAAGAGAGGAAACAGATTACCGACTCAGCTTTCTGTGAGAATACAACACTGGCTATTAGACATGTAGTTCAATGTTCCATTAAAACTGAATTAAGGATCCATGTGGGAATAATGTAAGCGCTCTGCAGTGACATGAGCAGAGTCGTCAGCACTAAAGTTAAGGCTGTTTTTTATGGCCTCCTGAGTACCCTATCACCACTGCGCAGTAAAGGCTGGCCCCTGCAGTCCAACTCTGCAGATCTGAGCTTGGGTTAAGCCATGAGTCAACTGTGATGAGGACCCAAATGGTAGCGCACAATTGTCTTCAGGAATGAAACAGAGAGGGGTACAGGACATGCAGTAAGGCAGAGTAACTCTTGCCAAACAAAGTACAGCTAATTAAATAAGAGTGCTACATGTTCTAAATGCAAAATGCAAAAAAAAAATATTTCCAGTGTAAAATATGAATGCAGTACCTGTAAAATATTGGAAATTGAGGGTAAAGAAGAAAGAAGGTTGAACAAGGTTAAGATATGTCCCCAGATCCTCACTAACTTTTCCAGATGCACTACAGAAAGCACACTGACAGGTTGCATCACAGTGTGGTGTGGCAACTGCAGTATTGCTGACCGCAAAGCCCTACAGTGGGTGGTGACGCTGCCCAGTCCATCACTGGGGTTGCCCTCCCATCTATACAGGACATTTATGACAGACGGTGCTTGGGGAAAGCTCTAAGCATCATCAAAGACCCCACACATCCCAGCTACAGACTGTATGACCCTCTACCATCTGAAAAACGGTACCGGAGCATTCTGACCCGGACTACCAGACTCAGAGACAGTTTTTCTCTATCCGCACTCTTTCCGCACTATCAAACTATTAAACTCCCAGCCTCTCTCACTCTCACCTCACCTCTCACCTATGATCTGAACCTCACAGTGCCTTCTTTCTTACCAAAAACTCACACATTGAAATCTACCTCTACCTTACATGTCAAGAAGCTCACTCCCCATCATTTCTATCCTTTTATTTCATTCTGTTGATGCATGTTTTTACACATCTGATGTTGTTTTGCACATTGCCTGTTGTTGTTTTTTGCACACTGCCTGTTGTCTCTGTCTTTCTTTTATTATACAATTGCATTGTTGTTTTTTTTGTACTACGTATCATCTGAGAGCTAGCTAAATAGCATTTCATTATACCATATACCTGTATATGAGTATAATGACAATAAACTTGAACTTGAAAGAGGAAAATTAAGATAACTGTGCTTATTTCAGAATAAGTTCAAATTTACTTAAACTGATATATCTTATAAATGACTTGCAAAATCCTATTGAAGATATCGCCACACTAACAGTGTAAAGTGAAATGTGTAACAATACACACAGTGGTCTGAGAAAACTCTAATTGAATAACTAGATAATCCACCCATACAGCACTGAACTGGAAGAAAATTAGTCTGCTCACAGCTAACTGGCTTTCTAGTGTATTTTCTTCATGGGTATGTCTGAATGTCACTGATTTTAATGTTTTTATTTTTTTAGATTTGGCAGCTTTGGGAGAACAGAGAAATCCTAAGGTTTTTGATGCCCCAGCTCTGTTTTGATTGTCTAAAACATGGGGAGTTTAACCGTTCATTTCCCAAACTTTTCTGGACCTGAAAAAAAATGAATCAGAATTAAACAGCTGATTTCAGCACTGAAATAAAACAGCTTGTTCCACATTTTTCTTTACCCTTCCATGGTTTGCTCTAGTGAGGATCCTGCAAAGGAAAACAAAAGTGGTTTCTACACTAACTGCCTGTGAGTAATAAGATATACTGTAAGACAGCTTTCTATGAATAACTGAAGTTAAAAAGCGCATACATTCTGATCATCCTCTAATTTCTTTTCTACAATTCCCACTGCAATATTAAATTATATTATATGTTATATAATATTAAATTATATGTTATTTTCCGCATTCCAATTAACCAGACTGGTTAGTTTATTTTGCTGTTTCTCTTCCTGTCACATTCTCAGGAGTCTTTCAAGACACTGTTAGTTGGGACTGGCCAAACGGCCTCTTCTTGTTTGTAACTTTATACTCTTAAAGACAGCATTGATAAGCACTGTCCTTGTATCGATAGAGCTCACTTTATTGAAGCTACTATTTGACAATATCCTCTTTTTAGCACTGCATAATAAAACCTTTTTACAACAACTATTTCTGTTTGTCCAAAAGGCCCTCAGGAAGATTTGTGATTTATAATACTGTATTTAGAAAAAAAACAACAAACAAATGTGTGAAAACTGAAATGTTTGAGATGAATGTGATTCAGTAGGATAACAGCGTACTATGTTTAAAATATAGCAACATGACTTTTGTTTTATGCATAGATTATATCTGGAATGCCTCCTTTGTGGTCACCGTTCATTAAATTAAGGTATGTTTTGAGGTTTTTTAGAGGATTACAAATACTGAATACAATTGTCTAGAAAATTCCACTAAATCTCTTATTGGATAGCAACACAGACACAGTAGTGTCTAGCAGCACAATCACTGGACAAAGAGTCCAAGTTTTGCTTTTACCATACAATTGCACACACAGCACCCTTTCACTCATTCTGGTGTTTAAAGATGCTTAAAGTAAAATTAAATGGAAAGGAACTACCATACTCTTAACCATTAATTACAACATCAATTGTACTGCTAATGCTGCTGTTCTGTGTTCTGCAGAGACCTGTGTGCAGCATTGAAACTTGAGTAAATATTTGTGAATTCATGCCCAGTATAGTCAACACAAAAAGCTAAAGCTGCAATCAAACCATGTGGATTGCACAAATCCCCTTTAATGTTACAATTTGGCCTATTATCTTTTACTATATAAAAAGAGACACGTTCCGAGACACCCAGGGAAACAAGTTTTGAAAAATAAAGTCAGAACTTTCATTGCCGACAGGTGCGATGGAAATGGTGGCCTTGATACGTGTTCCACGCAATTTCTAGTGAACACCGTGTAAACGGTAGTCAGCTCGTTTTGGAAATTTTTGCCGGCTGGAAGCGATTCCAGTGAACAATTGTGTGTCAGTAGTGCACAGGGAAATAGCTGCACAGAAATCTCACAATAACAGGGATTGAGGGGGCTGATCCTCTAGTCAATCTGCTATTACACAACAGTCTTATGAACGCACAGACACGCACGCACTAAAGTGGTTTATCCAGATGATCTGTCTTGGCTAAGCTAAACAGAGACATCCCCATTTTTTTTTTAAACAGATTTGCTTGTATGACGTTCCTCCGGGGTTTTCTAAGAATGCATCATACATTGTAAGGCAAAACATACAGCTAGTCATTCTCTCTCAAAACCCTAGCTAAATATACGATTCGTTATTAACTTAATATTGGTTTGTTCAGACGAATTCATAACCCGGTGAGGTTAAATGCATCGCTTCATTAATTCTCATAACATTGGTAATAATAATACAAACACAGGGGATTCGAAAAAAACAAGTGAACTCAACTAGCAGGGTCGCATTCATGTCAATCAGACGGAGGGGGTTAAAATAAATACGGGAAGGAAGAGCATCCTCGTTTCCAGACGATCGCTGCTCTTTAGCCCTGACTGAACTTTCAGTTTACGGTGCAACAATGTAATTTACCAAGTTGAGACTTTTCCACAGCGTTAGCTCGGCATTACTCGAGCAGAGCAAGGTGCGCTGGTAAACACGGTACTGAACATGTACTCATTCTTTTAAGAGTTCATGACTGTGCACACACAGGTTATAGGTGTTCCCCAGATAAGGTTATAGACTATATGCGTGAAAATAACTGCCTTATGTGTTTAAGGTGCAGCAGTCCATCATCCTCCTCTAACAGAGATAAGTCATCTATAGAACTTCTTTCTAAATCGATTATAAAGCGACATTTGAAAGCAATTTGCCTACCTGTTCAATTCCACCGACGAGACGACATACTATTTAAAATCCTCTTCAATAACTACATTTCCAGGTTTTCATCCGAAGTAGCACGATCCATGACACGGGAGAAGAAAAAAACTGTAAGCGTCAAAAAAGGTTATTTTAAAACCATGAGCTCTTCCGTCAATTTATCACAACAAATCTGATCTTCGTCTTTTCGGGCGTGTTAACGGATGAGTCGGAGACTGTAAACAGCAGGACTGGCGTTCTAATTCACAATTTCGGCTGTGAAGAAACAAGGAGAAAATGGGAAGGAGAATAAGGGAGAGCCACAACTCTAAATTGTAAAGAGACTAATTAGTTATTTTATAAAGCTAGAAGCAATGTAATACGGAATTCACCGGTTGTTGTTTTTTTTTTCCTATGCGGCTGTCACACTGCTTCAGCTGAACAGGCACAGTGAACAGTATCTATTTTTAAGTTTCGATCCGTACGGCTCATTAAGTCTTATTTCTTCTCTGTCTTAACAGCTCGTAACCCCGGTATTCCACACAGCCTGCCCTTTTGACCGATAAATTATTTAAACCATAGAGGCTGTATACTGCTTGTGTACATTTATGGACGCACTGCGTCCAAAGACAGTCACTTACGCTGCAGTTTTGCATATGGTCTTTCAACTTTCTTGAAGACATTCACATTGTATTGAAGAAAATGCCATCATGCGTTACAAATACACAAAAAATGTAATTGCATTCGATACTGGAGATATTTCGATTATTCACTCTCTAGTACACAAGTTATCGAACAAGCAGGAGGAAGGCAACGCTGCGTACTGAATCTTAGGAAGAGCTCTGAATTCCCAAACATCAGTTCACAACTTCTTCAATGTAGTCATCGGTTTTTATAAAGAATTAAAGAGGTCCTCAAAGATATACTGTACAGTATCCGCTTACCAAAAGTTGCGCAGCACGACAGGGCGCAAAACAGCAAGGACCAAGGCATTGTATCACAACTGCCCCTCTCATTCTCGCAGGGACAGTATTGTCTGCAAAATAACTCCATCTGACCTCCCGAGGGGCCTCCTTCCTTTCCCATTGGACAATCCACCGTGAATTTCCAGAGATGGATGATCCTGGTGACGTCCGATTGGCGAGTATCGAGTATATGGATGTCTTAGCCCCCCCTAAAAAAAACTTCTGTATAACAGGTGAAGTTCAGGGGAAATCGTGTAGCTACTGTATGGACTGTAATGTTCATTCATATCACAGAATGTACTTTTTTTACAGCTCAATCCGACCAGGAGGAGTTTTTGTTTTCCTCTCTTGCAACTCACTAGAATTATAACATCAGAGACATTAAAAACTGTAAGCCTGTGACAATGAAGATAATACGATTAAACATTTTGCCTAGTTGAGCAACGGGAAACTTAGGGCTGGTGACGTACGTTTGATAAAAGATGACTTAGTTAATCGGTGCCTTGAGCATAGATTAACTTGGGTTCCAAATTGTTTTGCGAATTAAACTTTTATGAGACAGCCAGCTTGTGTGATTTATTCTAACAAGCCATCTGAACAAGATGTTTGCTGTCAAAATAGATGTTTTTTTTTTTATTTTATGAGCATTTATGCATTTATGAGCTCAAGCTACCATTAATATAACTTGACCAGTAATATAAGTAAGACAGATAAGTTTATGGTTCTGGTTTAGGTTTGTTCCCCTTTTTATGCAGTGGTGTTAACATTTGCAATTGCCCAATCTGTGTGAACATTTCATATTCTAATTGAGACTTTGAAATATCCTGTCTATGAATACTTATTTCTTTATCTATGGCTGGGAAAATGCCACCAGGCCCTGGTTATTAATTAGGTTTTAGTAATTGTAGCCCATGTACATGTACAGTGTCAAAAGAGTAACATACTGAAGATGAAATCTCACAAAAGCTTACAAACAGGAGCTGTGATAAAAACAAAAAGGCTGTGAGATCCTCTGATATAGATTCAGAAACTTTAATCTTTTATTAAAAGTTAAATAATAAACTAAACTTGATTAAACATTGATTTCTTAAATTAGAAAGACAAAACTGTAATCCAGCATGGAGCATATGTTGTAGAGGAGAAGAGTACAACTAGCAGATACAATGTTGTGGAAATGATTTGGGCTGTGTTAACAACAGACAGTGATATACTGTACTTCTAAACGTGAGACAGAATGCCTTTACTATGAACAAGAATGATGGAAAATTGTAGGTTAAAATGGCAGCAGAAATTAAAGTAACCCTTTTAAGAACCTTTCTAAGTAGATAAGGGGCTTATTCCAATCTTCATTATATTTCAAGTGACCCAATCATTTTGACTACTAGTGTATATGTACTGTTTATACACAGACACGTGTTATAATTATTTATTTTTTAATAACGTAAATATGTAATCATTTAAACAAATGTAAAATGTGTCTGAAATACACCCGATTGAGGTGGAATAGAATAGGCTTAATTATGAATGATCATAATATTGACTTTCTCAGGAAATGTAGAAATTGCTATCATTCAGTTAAAAAAGAAAAACATGGAGTGCAGATTTATATTTGGCAGAAAAATGAGAAAAGATTTATAAAGACAATAGATTTGTGGGCTGAACAATTTTAAGAAAATGATGCAAATAATACAAAGTGGGAATTTCTGTTACGGAAGCATAATACTCACAGTCATACAGTATTCAGATATTAATTACTGTGGCCTCAGGCTAAACATTTTAAAGTAGCTTATCTGTAAGAAAAATAATTGTAACTAAAGAAGTACAAGTATCTACAGTAATTTCCTAAGGACTGGAAGTGCAATTGGTTTAAATAATAAAGTCAAGAAAAGGGCATTTTAAATCCATTAAATCTCTCCCTTTCTGAAGACTCTTAAACAGGTGATACATCTCTTACAGTTATCTTTTATCTTTTTATTTTTTTATCTTATCTTTTTTCTATTGGTCTTAAAACTTTTCACATTTGGTAATTACATGAGCAACCTCACCCAGATTTCTTTTACATCTTTAAGTCTGAGGTGAATAACTGAAAAGAGCTCAAGAAACTGCCCACAATATGCAGAAATGAAGAACATAAACAATCAAAGTAGATGTCTTTGTTTTCTTCCAGAAACATATTTATTGGAGATATCCACCATGTTTTATTAATGAAAATATAGTGTGAGTCACATACTGTAGTATATGTGTAGGATAATAAACTAGACTGAAGAATGATGCAGCTCTAGTTGACAACTCTGTAAGGAGTACAGACACCTGACAAGTCCAGTGTTTTATTGCGTCAGGAATTTTCTTGGGATGGGCTTATGATACAGTAACTCACAAAACGGGCCACATGAGCATGTACTGTGCTTTAAAAAGAGCATCCAAGTGTCTCTGCGTTGTCTATTATGAAATGAGCACAGGGGTGACAATCTGGAGTACTTGATAGGTGTCTGGACTCCTGACGTAAAACCCATGGATTTTAATCTCAACTAGGAACACTTGAACTAAATTTCTCCATCAAGCAAATTCAGCTGCAAAAATGGAGTCCCAGATTGCTACACTATGTAGAAAAAAAAGTAATGCAAAGCTCTGAGATAATTCTCCAGATAGTGAAATAAATGAATCGTATACATCTTGCATAAAGAATGGCACTAACACCTCACTTGAGTAACAGTGATTAATGTCTTGTTGGCATGATGGAATTCAAGATCACTCACTCTACTCACTCACGAAACAAATACTGATACTGAAATACATCTGTTAGACCTTATACACAGCTCAGTGACCTGGAAACTGCATTGGTGGTCTGCTGGTATTTGCTAATATCAATGACAAGTATCAGAAAAGAGAGACACATTCATCTCCAAAGGTTTCCTCCTCAGTGGCTAACACATTTAAGGCAAAATGCAATTTCTGTTGCAGCAGAGTTATAGATCGAAGGTCTTCAGCACTAAAAGGCAGAGGCAGGATCAAGGCGAACTGTTCTCCCCTGGGGAAGAAGCAGTGGGTGAGAAGGTTTTTATCAAAGACAGTTTTTCAAAGAACTAAATCCAAAATATCAAGCTGGAAATTACATCCTGTGTTTACAGCATGGCGAGCCAAAGTCCAGATACACAAAAAAGGAAAGAACACATTAAATATCTTACTAAAGTAACATTATCTTCTGCAAAAATAAAAAAATAGAGCTTGAAGCAAATCATATTCAATACATTCTTTACTTTGATATGCATGATTACAGCAGTCTTTAAAATTAATATTTTTAATTGATCGGTTTAGTATTGCTCAATTTCAGTAAACCACAGAGAAAACCTTGCTCTTCCTTGGTCTAGCTGTTAATGTGAGCTGAATGTAAATTGTTAGCACATTACTCTTCAGTTTTATCTGTCTGCAGTCTATCCAATTTATTATTTTGATCCATTATTCTGTCTTGCAGCATAAAAGTTCAGATCGAGAGGGCAGTCACAATGCACTGTGATATTTTTATTTAGAAGCATAATCTCCTCAGAATGTACAGTAGCAAAGGCTTAATGGTGAACACTCAGTCTATATAGTATATGAAAGATAGATTTGGGTTCTTTGCATGAGCATACAGTATGCATCTTTTCTCCTAGAACAAACACATCTCTATGAATTACAGTACCTATCCTTCCATTTAATCACAGAGCTCACTATTTAAAAGTATTTTGTGAGAGTTGTGGGATTTGAGAAAAAAACTATTCAATCATGCTGTGCAGGCTGAAGCCCTGGCTTCTATCAGAAAGTGAGTGTGATTCTTGGATCAATTAGCTATTAGTAGTCTAATCAGTAGCCTCCTCTTGTTAGTATTTTCTTATATTCTTATGTTCCTGAATGGTAAGTTCAAAACAAAAGCACAAAAATAGGTACAGTATATGACTGAGTATGTGACCTCAACTTCAGTTTGCATATATACTGTACAGTTGTTTGGAAGTTTTGCAAAACTGTTAGAATCCATGAAAAAACTAAATGTAACCTAAACTAAAAAAGGCTGACCTAGAAGTGGTCTATGTCTACTGTAGTTCACAAGTGACAGATGAGTGTCTCTTGAAAGAAATGACAGCTAAATTGTTTCAACCTTATTTGTATGCTCATTTTCATCACCCAAATATCCATGCTAAACAAAAAACAAAACAATCTTTAATCCATGTGGTCACAGATGACTCTTTTGGGTCCCAAACAATGTGTTTCAACTGGTCTGTGGTTTAGGTTAATTGCAAAGACATAATTATCATTCGTTGGAAGTGATGCTAAAGTTATAAGGATTTTTTCACACTTTGAGGCTCAAGACAGCTTTAGGACAAGTGATTTTTGCTCCTTTCTGAAATTTTTTTTCAGAAACTCTTCTGACAGATTGCTCTTGGCTGCCTGGATGGCGTGCTGCACCGTTTGATAATCCCACCGCAAATCTGAATCAGTGGGATAGAAGTTGAAAGAAAACATTAGGAAATATAAAGAGCTTTCCTCAATGGTTTAAATTGTTTCTCAGTCATATAATTTTATTCAGGGAACATGTCAAAATCCAATGACTGGAGGGCTTCATAGATGATTGCGCAACTGCTCAGTTGAAGCCCCAGCTAGGGTTAGGGTTAGCATTCACACACTGCTTTGTCAATTTTTATGCTCAGCGGCGGATTTTTGGGCCCAAGCCTGCTTGAGAACGAGTGTTTTTTTGCTCCTTTCTGAAAATGTGTTTTTCAGAATCTCTTGGGTGCCTGGATGGCACCCTTCAATGTTCAGTGATTCCATCACAAAACTGAATCAGTGGGATAGAAGTTGAAAGAGGATGTTAGGGAATCTAATGCATTTGAAAGAGCTTTGATCAATGGTTTAAATTGTTTCTCAATCATACAATTTTATTGGAGGAACATGTCAAAATCCGATTAATGGAAGGCTTCATAGATTGCGCAACTGCTCAGTTGAAGCCCCAGCTAGGGTTAGGGTTAGCATTCACACACTATTTCTTGCTCAGTGCCGGCACAGGCTTAATAAACAAGTAACTACAGTATATGCGATGGATAGTTTACTGTATCATAAATAATTAAAATAATTTTAATCAAGGTGTTGTTTAAAGTTATTTTGTATTTTTTATTACTGTATACTGCATTCCCTTTTTACAAATCTTATAGTCACTTTCAAATTATTGTTATTAAATATTTTTATTAAGTGGGTTCTATATAAAATGTTTTCTATTAAATGAATACGTGTTCACTCTTTCCATTCAAGTTTTCCAACTATTCAACTGAGAGCTAAATAAGGAAGTCTATTCAAAAGTCTAAGCATTTCATCATAACCCTCTAAGGCTTCTCTTACAATTTTCTTACAAATCATAACTTCTTGTTACATACAGTACACACATCTTCCTTAAATATTATACATACTTTTCTTCAAAAACAACATTTCAACAGTGAGGAGATCTTTTAATCACATCACTCCAAAAAGGTTTGAGCCACTTATCTCTTTTGGTTGATAAGGTACCACTTGAAGAATTAGTGGTTCAATTGTGTTTTCCTGATCTGTATTCTCTAGCTTGAGGATATTTTGTTTTCTTCTTTTGCTATTACATTACTTGTTATGACCCAGTACAGTTGTATGCAAACGTTTGGGCACCCCTGGCCAACCTACATGTTTTGTTGATTATCTAAGTGAAAAGAAGTTAACACAACCTCTGCAGCAAACAAACTTAAACTTGACATATTTCTTCAAATTTTAATGCATGGTTACCATTTATTTGCTGAATTTAACAGATTGAAAAAAAGAGTAAATGTGTCATGTGCAAGCATATGGGCACCCTATCAGTCAGTACTTAGTAACACCCTCTTCGGCAGAAAACACAGCCTCCAAACGTGTCTTCTTTTACCCACTCTTCCTTGCAGAACACTTCGAGTTCAGAAATATTCTTAGGTCATTTTGCATGCACTGCATGTTTGAGATCTACCCACAGATTTTCAATAATATTCAAGTCTGGGGACTGTGAAGGGCATTCCAAAACCTTAATCTTTCGTTTCTTGAAGTAGTTCATGGTTGATTTTGAGGTACAGTATGTTTTGGATCATTGTCTTGTTTTAATATCCAACCTCTTTTCATCTTCAGTTTCCTCACTTACTGTGGGACATTAGCTTCCAGGATTTGTTGATACTAAGTAGAATCCATTCTTCCCTCTACCCGCACAATACTTCCTGTGCCACTGGCTGCCACACAACCCCAAAGCATAACAGATCCACCCCCATGCTTAACAGTTGGCAAGGTGTTCTTTTCTTCAAATGCTTCTCCTTTCTTTCTCCAAATGTACCTTTGGTGATTGTAGCCAAAGAGTTCAATTTTTACTTTATCAGACCACAGCACTCTGGCTTATCTAGGTGTTGTGTTTCATACTTCAGATGTTGACTTTTGTAATGAGATCGCAGGTAAGGTTTCCTTCTGATCACTCTTCCATGCAGATCATGTTTGTGCAAGCAACGCTGCACAGTGGACCCTTGCACCACTACTCCTGTGCCAGCTAAACCTTCCTGCAGGTCCTTTGCAGTGATATAAGGGATTTTACTATGCGTTCCTGACCAGTCTATGAGCAGTTCTATTGGAGATTTTTCTTGGTCTTTCACATCTTATCTTGACTTCAACAGTTCCCCTTAACTGGCATTTCTTAATGACATTTCTGATGGTGGAAATTGCAAGCAGGAAGCATTAAGATATCTTTTTATAGCTTTTCCCTGCTTTGTAAGAGTCAATTATATTTTTCTTCTGATCCTCAGTCAGCTGCTTAGGGGAGGCCATGGTTGTTGAGTGTAAGCACAACGCCCTGAGAGTTTCAATTAGTCAGAGAATTTATTAAGTTCTGGAATTGTCATCACCTGACTTAGACTAAGGCCCAACGAGTCAATTAAGTTCTGAGACCTTACAAAAAAATAACACTAGCGGATCAACTGGAAGGGTACCCAAACTTTTACACATGCCACATTTACTATTTTTTTTTCAATCTGTTAAATTCAGCAAATAAATAGTAACTCTGCATTAAAATAGCAGAAATATGTCAAGTTTAAGTTTGTTTGCTGCAGAGGTGTTAACTTCTTTTCACTTAGAAAATCAACAAAACATGTAATTTGGCCAAACGTTTGCATACAGCTGTACAGTATATTGCTTTTTGGGCTCGTTGCTTATACTTTTCTTTTCCCAAATGGGCTTTATGAATCATCCCTAACATTTCTTTTCTGAAGCAACCAGGCATTGCAATTTTCCTTCCTTTGTATGTAATCTCTTCTATCATGGGAAATTTTGTTAATCAATTCCAATATTCTTGTACATCTCACACATAGTCCAGTTTTATTTCTGGCCAACTCTGTTGTATTGTGGTCTGCAGGCTCCTCAATGTGGTTGACTTCCAACTTCTTCATAAAAGTAATATTCACTAATATCAAACTAAAGTACACTTTGTCATTGCATTGTCATTGGGGACCTCCTTCTTTTCTGTTTTTGCTTTTTAATGTAACAGCTCTTGACAATGTGTAGGCAGTGCACATTAATTTACTTGAGTGTACCAAGTGTCCAGTGTATATTTATGTAGCTTAATCATCCTCTGGACAGAGTGAAAGTCATTCAGCAATTTCTGCATCAATTAATTTATGGTCCATTTTTACAACTGCTTGCCCTGACATAAATTAATGGAATCTCTCACATGCAAATGTAAAGTTTAGAAGCTCTTTTAAAATTTGAGAAGATCTCACTCAGCAAAACATGTATAATGCTAATTGTCAGTAATCATCACACTATAGTATATTACCTCCAAGGCCATACTGCAGATCATTTGCCAAGATCTTGGTGAGCTTGTTTGGAACTCAAAATGCCTATTTGGCATTCTGCTCATACATCCAAATCCATTTAGTTATCTTTGGTGTCAGTTTGCATAAATTTGACTATTAATTCTGAAAAATTGGCTACTGTATGAACCTTTGCATGTTATTGATCATCCTCTTAAATGTCTGTGTTTCTTGCTTTGTCAACATGGCATGTTAGGGATTGATGAAACTTATTTACCTTTGCTGTTGATCACATCTGCTATAAAATTTAATCTGCACTGCTCATACACTTTATTCAATTTCAAACTTGTAGCTCTGGTTGGATCAGGACTTTAAGTCTGGTATTGTGCTCTTCCTAAATGACATTGCCCATCAAAGTATCGCTCTTTCTAGAAGTCCAAGACATGTTGGCTTGTGATACACAGTACATCAGGAACATTCCCTGAATGGAAAGTATAGATTCCTAAGGGTATCAGACATGCACAACTTTGATTACATCTGATTTGATCTGCCATCTTCCTGAAGTATGATGGACTTTCTTTTAGCTTAACTACACAATTTAGTTGTTTTAAACTTATGTTTTTCCCCTTTCAAGACATCTGCTCAGTCCCAAGAAACAGTTAATCTCATAGAGGTGCTTGTTGTCTCACCATGTTCTGTGGATCAACTTTTTGGTCTTTAAAAAAAATCCACAATAAGAGCCAGAACAGATGAATTTCTGTTGAAGTCTGTAGTAAAGTGATATATACATAAATAAATGTATAAGTTTTATTTGGAAGTAATAGTCCACCCCATTTTCCTAAGTTGTAGGAGTAACCCAGCTGTTATAGTTTTGGCGCCAGAAAGCAAAGGAGAAAACCTGGAAGAACTGGGGAGCTTGAGTTCAGTTGAAGAGAGCTAGCGTGAGAGTAAGAAGTCGGATCAGTAGTGTAATGTTCTGTACAACCAAACTTAACTTTAATATATAGTTCATTGTTCCACACCTGCCTCCGTGTCATTCTTTGCTTCATGTGAAGATACAACAAAGTTTATTTTGTAAGAAAGAGAAATTGAGACCATTTCCCTAGTCTCAAACCTTTGGAGCATGTCCTTTGTCTTGTCTCCTCAGACACCTACTGGTGCAACATGGATTAGCCTTTTAAACACATCTTTGGTACTATAATGAACACTAGACAACCCCACAGAAATGCTGGAGTTTTAGAACTACAAATGTAGCTTTTATTACTGGAAATTGACACTGGATCCATTCCCCATTAATTAAATCAAATCCAAAAGAAAATACTTGAAAGTTTTTCCACAATGACTCTTAAACCTATCAATCCTACACTTGTATTAAGACCACAGACCTATCTGCTGATGTAAAAGGGCAGGAGTCCTTTTACTGTATTGCAGCTAATCCTGTACTATCCAACTTAAACATCTCTCTCTCACACACACAAAGAGTCAATACCTCAGTTTTACATCTCATCTGAAGGACGGCGCCTTTTTTTGGCACACCCTGCTGGCCCCACTACAACTTCTTCTGGCCCCACTAAAACCTCTTCCAGCAGCAACCTTAGATTTTCCCAGGAGGTCTCCCATCCAGGTACTGACCAGGCTCACACCTGCTTAGCTTCAGTGGGTTACCAGCTGTAAGTAGCCAGTTGCAGGGTGATATGGCTCCTAGCTAATCTGTAACATTGGTCCAGTTAAGCCAGTAAGCAGTTCATAAAGAGCTGAGATGGAAAGAAAACAGATTTGTCAGCCTTCCAGACCAAGACTGGAATACTCGTTATAAAATATTTGTGTTTATTTCCTTTGCTTTAACTCTGTTTCCTTAAATATAATTGTGTGCATCTTACCAAACTCTATTAATAACTTTTCCTATTATGCTTTCAAAGAGCGTTAACAGTTTGCAGTGTATGGCATAATTATTCTTCCTTTAAATTGGATACCATCCATGCTTTCAGTATCCTTCATTATCATTGTCATATGACCACAGGATTATCTGAAAAAAGGCTAGATGATTTAAAATATAATTATCTGTTTCAGAAAGGTGATTCCACAGAATCAAAATAGAACTTATTCCATCCTTTATCATATTAAAGTATAGAAAAAACCTTTGTTAAACAGACTTTCCTAGGCCTACAGGAAATGAATATCTTAAAATGAATTGAATTACAGAGCTGCAATGTCTGCGTCCAATGACGCATGTTAATGTCCTTAAATAATTCTGCAACCTCAATAAGAAATATCATACACTCTGAGCTCTTTACAAAACAAAAGACTCTGCAGAGCAGGTGCTGTCATTGGTGGATGAATAAAATATTTGTAGGCGAGTTTAAGAGAGCAAGAACTGATTGTGTATGTTGGTTGTGAAAAGGAGTTTTCTCAGGAGTTTCACATCTTCACATCATGGGATTAAAAAAAAAACATTGTTTCTACAGGCCTTTTCTTTCTGCTTCCCCTGAAGGTGCAATACTGCAAATGATATCTTTTTCACCCATAAAAGTGTTCAGTCTGAGCATTCAGCTTTTGATTCAAAATATTTACTTTGATAATGTGTATACAGCAATCCCTCACTATACTGTACGAGCAATCACTATATTGTTCTTGTTTTCTTTTATAACAGATGTATAAATTCCTACTGTTTTTACATTTAATGAGCAGATCTCACTCTTATGAGCCGGGCTCTCATAAAGCATTGCTAAGATTGTATTTTTCTAGCATCTTTATGAATGTGGATTTTTATTTTTATTTTTTACGCTTGTATTGTAAGCCATACCATACCCTATCTTCTCCACAAGGTATGAAATTCTGCATTCGCAAATTCACCATTCACTGAAACCTCAATGTACTGTATCTAATCTTCACAAATGCAGAGGTTTTGCTGTATATACTGTAGCTTTAATTTTAATGCTAGTAAAAATATACTGATACAAATACCCCTGTACTTTCCTCTTGACAGAATGTCCTCTATTGGAATGAAATAAATAAATAGTACTATAAATCAGCACAAGTATTACCATTTTCCTACAGGCTGTTTATGCATTGGCTAATGACTTTAAGCATGTCACTCAAATAATAAACCAGGAATATTATTGTCTTCATTAAACTTAGGAACTTAGGTGCAGTTCTGTGCTGTATTAAGGTGATGTTTGGGTGTTTGAGGGAACATTTTGTAACCAATCTGAGATTTTAACATGGGAAATAATGGGAATTTAATTTTTGTAATACAAGTTTTCACTTTCTGAGCAGTTCTTGAGGAATGACTTATGCTTGTATAATGAGGGTTATTTTTACATCATTTGTAATTCAACAAAATTGAAGGGGGTGAATACTGTATTTGTTTCACTGATTATACAGTATGCAGCACTGAATACAGTATATCACTTCGGCTAAGTAATTAATATTAACATATTGGAACATCTAAGGTCAATTCTGTCAAATGCACCACTTTGTTAGAATAACATATCAATAAGTTATTATTGTATTAAATCACAGATTGTTCAAAGACAATCAGTAACAGTAAGCTTCAGCAGATTGTGTCTAAAAAAGCCTTTGTCAGCAGTCTTATTTTTCCAAGACCATCAAAACCTTTGAAAAAAGCTCTTGAAAATGTATCTTCTTCTATATTGTTTCTTGTGTAGGCAATTTTTCAATCAGCAGAATAATGCTAGAAAAATGGTATTGAAATGAGCATGCATTTCAGTCCAGTGTAGGGTTTGGGTTACAAGATCCCTTACATGTGTGACAGGACATTAGATGAAACTGAAAGAAAAAGTTACAATTTTCTTACTCTGTTGTTTCTTAACTAGCTGTTAATGAATAAAAAATATTTATTTTGGGTGGTCACCTTGCAGCATTCTCAGTGTACCAATAAGAAAGGACAGGATCGCTGTTTCTGAAACTACTGATGTTAATTCATAAGGGGTTGCTTGGATACAAAGAGGCAGATGGGCTCTTTAAGAGCTTGCTGAATGAACACCAATGACTCATTAGTAGGCAACAGGATTTCTCTGAGGACTCAACAGCAGAAGTGGGCCTTATTCTGGCAGAGATGGGACACTGAGCTCCACAGGTTGCCTGTCTTTACTGTATTTACTTAGCCAGGCTGGCGTACAGCAAACCTTCTTATAAAGCACTTTGAAAATAATAATTTATTGTAATTACAACATGTATTGAGTCACAGCATTATGGCTAATTTTTTAACCGCTTCTCATATTTTGTAAGAATTCAGGCTGACTGAAGTACACACCATCCTTTTCTTATTATCCATTTGTCTCTTAGAGTCCTTTCCACAACCCATTTGGTTATGAATGAATCCAAATTTACAGCCATCTTTTTAAAGTGAGGATTAATTATCCTCGATTATAAGGTGTCAGATATTATTCCCGTTGAGTTAAATTAATTATCCTTTGCAGATAAGGCTTCACTTTATGTTTTTTATAGCTCAAAGTACAGAAATTGAGGGTAAAAGTGTGAACAAGGAGGTTTTCCTCATCAGAACAACATAAGTATTTTTTAGAATTTCCCAATATAAGATGTTTTAATTTATGAATGCACATTCACATTGTAGGAAACTATTTTAAAAAAATGGGATAATACTGGTGAAAAGATACAGGCGGCCTACAAAAGAATATCTGGAACAGATTTCTTGAAAGTCTTACAGCTATAATTTGCAGACAAATTAAAGGTACTGTTTTATTGTCTAACGTTCCTTTTTTGCATGACTTATTTATTCAATTGTTATATTTTGGAATTCCATCATCAATGTGTGAACTCTTACCTCTTTTCAGGTGAAGGAATTCATTTTGCTGCAGTTGTCTCTTTCTTAATATACAAGTTGCACTTTCGTGTTTTGTTTTTCCTAAAAAAAGTGATTCTTTTGGAAAATGTCAAGGAAATGCAGAGACATCTGATACATTCTCTGTATGAGCTGTTCCATTCTACTTTGATGCATTAGTGAAAATTAAATGAACGTTTTATTTTAATGTTGTGGTGTGCCAGTACACCACAGTGATTTGGCAGATTATCTTTATTTTGGACTGAAATAATAAAGTGTAAATGTGAATATTCTTAAACAAACTACGTGCCTACTCCTGTTTTCCATATACTGTAGGGTCAGTCACCTTAAAACTACCATGCAGTACAACGTATTATTACAGCATGATCTTATGAGCTGTCTTTTACTCATTTCTCTACATCTGGACAGGTTCATGTTTGGAGAAAACTAAAAGAAGCCATCAAACCTGTCCCCAGCTGTTAAACTGTTAAGGTGGTGGATCTGTTACAGTATGTGCAGCCGTCTCATGAGAGTCATTGAGTCTGATTATTATTCTGCAAGATAACATTATGGCCAAGGAATACAAGGCCATTTTATACGACTAGATGCACCCTTTGGTGCAAACATTGTTTCCTCAAGATGTTCCCATTTTTCAAGAGGATAACACCCCCATATACTGTACACAGCTAAATGGATTCAAGAGTGGTTTCAAGAACTTCTCTTCATGGTGTTTGTGACAGGGAATAAAAAAATGCTTCTTTACAGAAAGAGCCATGGGTGCTTCGCTGTCAGGTGGTTGACACCCACATTCTGGTCTCTTTCAAGAGAACGGAGTCAAACACCTTCCATGGTCTCCCCAATCACCACATCTGAACATCGTCAAACCTTTATGGGAAGTTCAGGAATGCAAAGTGTGGAATAGATTTCCATCTCCTTGAAAGAACTGCAGGCTTGCCTTCTTAAAGAATGGCCCAATATCCCACTAGGAGCAATTCAAAAGTTGTCTTCCAGTGTTCTAAGAAGGACAGAAGCTGTTCTGGAAGCAAAGGGAATTCCATCTGTTTATTAGTGAGTATAAAACGGATACTTCCGGTCCTGAAATCTGATTGGCTGACACGAAGCCGTGCTATATTCTCTGATATACACACACCCCGGAAGGAATTTTGACTTTTTACTGTGTGATAAAGAAATATCAACGCACTCACCAAAAGGGTTTTAAAGATTACTTCTTAGCATAGATAAGAAAGCTTGGATTCTCAGGGATGATACATGTACTGTATCTTCTTGTGCTGTCTTTGGTTGCGCTGTTGAGGATCCTTGTGATTTTTTGTGATCTCGTTGAATGATAGTGTCGTGTAGTTTAAATAATTTTCATTCTTGGAAGTGATCAAACGCTCGGTTAAAAGCAAGGGAGATTATGTCGATTATAGTTTTAGCGAGAGTTCGCTACGGCGTTATAGGAAATCCACTTTTAATGACAAAGCGCTGGAGTGATATCCTGACTGGCATCGAGACCAGTACCAGTGGATGTGCTCCCTCAGCGAAAAAGAAAATGCCTGACGAACTAGGGACTGGACAGTTTTTCAGTGCTTGTACGATCAATGGAAACGTTCAAATAAATGTACTAAAGAAATAAACAAAAACCAAGTCATTTATTTCTTTATCATATTGGCTAGCTAATGTCCTCTATGCTTTGCTAGTTAATGCAAAGGCTTCACATCGGGCCTAACAACGCCTTTTAACTGTGACTATATTCACGATATAGCAAGGCCTCTCGTGCCTTATTGCTTAAATAAAGATTCATATTGTATATTGCTTGGCGTTTCGATTATTTTGTGTAACCCCTGTATCTTAAATGAAGGAAGGCAGGAACGTATGTATAAACAATAGCATTAGGAAACTGAATTAGGTTCCTGATTTTAAACATGTTAAAGAAGGTTGTTTTTTATATGAGCCTGAGAAGCTTACTAAACTATCTTAGTCACTAAAGTGATCATTCATGTGACAGTGCACTAACTGCTGCAATGCTGTGAGTGGGCTTCAATGTCAGTGAGGTATTTTGTGTCTTCTGTTAAGAAAGGAGAGCTTCAGCAAAGCAAAACTTTTATTTCCTGTGTTGTGTAACTCAGTCAAATAAAAGGATCTAAAAACAGACCGGGTAATGGTTACTGCTTCATGAATAATTCAGTAGGAGAGAAAACAGATTTGGAACACTTGGGCTTTTCAGTTCAGAAATATGTGAACAAACTCACGTACTCTACCACAGATGTATGTACACACACAGTATCTCAGGAGAAGTTATTTTTATACTGCATTTAAATTGGACAGTGTAAAAGCATTCAATTTCTCAGACATTTATGTGCATTCCAAAAGAGACAGAGAGGCATTTTCTTCATTTTTTTCCACTGGTAAACTCAGCATTCCAACCTTGATGCAGAACATACTGTACATACCTGTACACGTTTCTGCTAATGACAGCAGCAGTGTCCTAGACTGAACCTTAGACATATGGAAGTGAAACTATGCTTCATTTTTTTTTCATTCTGAACAAAATTATCAGAATAATCATTAGCCCTTATTTTAAACATTACTACTTTGTGATTTTTAGTCATGTCTCCAAGGCCACCTAAGAAATTAACCGCTAATTAATCACCTTTACAGTCAGCAAGACAATATTTTCTGTGAGCCACATGGGGCTTTTCAAATGACAAACAGAAAAGACCTAAAAACTGTTAAAGGACCTATCTCAGCAAATGCAAAGCTGTCTTAATGGTATCTCTCTATACACTAACACTAGTGTACAAAACATGTCATGCTCTTGTTTTTTAAAAGCTGTAGTTATACTACAGCAAAAGAGTTAACTTTGTTAACCTTACCTATGGGCAGTTTAACAACATGGACTAACTTTACAATCATACCTGATTACCTGAGTTATGACATTGCAAAGAGATGGATTCAATATAATATGCCTTTATTATTCTTCATCCTGGAGTACTTTTATGAACATAAAAAATATGCAAATCTAAAACTAATTCTAGTACAGTATATCTATCTAAAAAGATTTTGATTTGGTTTTAAAACTATCTGGTGTCTCAGACTTTCTGATGTAACAGGTGATAATACACAGTACTGCAAAAACCAGCACATTCCAGTAGCTTGCTTGTCTTGAACAAATGCTGTGATGCTATAAAAAACATTTGGTATAGATTTCTAACTGTAATCTTTCAGGGGAAACACGGTTAACCAGTTATCACTGTTATTTTCCCATGTACTCAATACATCTGTCAGTGTTGGGTTTAGCCAGCAGATCTAACACTGGAGAATTCCCTGTGGCTCCAGGGTGCCAGGGCACTTAACAGGAATAAATGGGGTTCTGATAATGGATGGATGAATTTGTTGTTTACTGCTACTAGACATCTTGATAATTGAAAAATCAAAAGACACTTGGTTAAATTGGGAATATTATCTGACTGACTGTGAGTGTCAAATTGAGCGGAGCCATTCTTGCAAGTAAAGAATTAGCTGAGCTTTTTAAATCCTCCCAGGAAATAACTAATTTCTAAAGTGAAGGGCTACATTTAGTAAGCCTAATTGAAAACCAAGAATGGTGTAAAATGTTTTTTTTTATTTGAGTATGTTGGAACTAGAACTGAAATTATATATATATTTTAAAAAGGGTTTAGTATCTGCCATCTAAGATTTAATACCTTCATCATACAGTACAGTATATTGCTGGTAATGTGGTTTATCTGTCCTTGGATAAGAACAGATGACATAATGCTGAATTATTGCCTCTCAAGTACCACCTGTAAATTCAAAACTTATATTTTTCTTAAAGCCTCTTAAAAATTGGCATGCTGCAACACTTTTTACATTTATTTAGGTTTCTTCAGTTTGTACCTTTAAAAAAGACAGAGGATAGGAGCTTGGATCTAGACTGCATTATTTGTTGTAATAAAGCTGGAGTTACTGTACAGCTTTTGAAAAGTACTGTTTACAGCGTTTGCCTAGAGTAAGACCTTCTCTTTAAAAAGTAGTACATAAGATTGACTCGACCACTGGAAGTCACTCTGCAGTCATTTAGACAGTGTTGGTTTTTGAATTAAATTTTCTTCATCCATGTGACAGATATGAGCTTCACATTCATGTGTCATTCTGCAAGTGTTCAGTATTCTCACAGGGCATAAGATGAATGAGTGGTCAAATTGACTTCCAGACAAAAACCAATTGGATTTTGATTCTACAGAAAGGTATTCTACTGGATGATTTTTATATTATCAGTCTGCAAAGTGTTTAGCTGTAATCAAATTAGTCTGCACTCTCTGTGATTCATGTGAGTCAGTCTACTGGAGAAGACATACAGTACAGTAATTTGAGAGGAGAGTTCATCCAGGTATACAGTATGCAATTCTTAGAGGAACAGACAGGGTCAAACTAGGGAACTGTTTCAGAATGAGTTCTACTGTATATGTACGGTATACTATAGAAATCTGACTCCAGAATGGGGTCATTACTTCTTCACTATGTGACATAACTGTTGTATTTAATAACTATAAGGCAAGGATAACATTATCAGCAATAGTTATTGTGCCACTATATTGGTAATGGTCACTCATTGACACCCTTTTTTGGTAAAACATAGGGTGACCATGGCTGTAATTACTGTAATTCAGAACATTTGGACTGACTTTATATCTTCTTCAGTGTTCTCCAGTGATTGCCGTTTTCATCTCAAATTAAAACTCATCTCAAACCTTCACTGAACTGCACTGCGACTCCTCACATCCCTACAGTGCACAGCATAGTTTTCTAAAAGTTATGCTCAAGCACCAAACTTGTGGGAATGTGCAAGAAGCTTTTGCTCTTCAGTTTAAGAATGACCAGAAGTCGTTCACACCTTGAAAGTGATACATTTTCCCTTGGAAAATGGATTGCTGACAACAGCCTTGCTCTTACATGAATCATTTAAAAGTACTCACATTTACTGTACTTCTAAACTTACAGTACTTTACAGTACCACATTTGAAACTTTCTATTTAACTTTTGATTGCTAAAAATAAAATACAAAAACAATTCTAAATGTATTAAAATATTAATATTTAAGGTGTTTTTGTTCTTCTAAGATTTATATTATTCTATTCCTGTTTCTTTTTTTTCTTTTAGGGACAGATAGAATCGTATTAGATAAAAAACAAAACTGATTTACACAGACTACATCTGCACAGTACAATACTGCACATAAATATCACACATAAACATATTCCATATTTTTTCATCTGTTTTCTCTTTATGTTTTACATTTTATTTGTAGGTTTCTTAATTAAGAACACTCAAAACAAGGAAGATGTATAATATTTTATGATAATAAAGAGGGAGAAAAGCATGTTACTTTGTAAGATAGACCAAAACAAAAACAAAAAAACAAACAAACAAATGTGCTTCCTTAATTCAAGTTTAGGTTATTCCTAATAATATCTAACAACTGTATTATGTAACTGAAGTCAAAATTTTATTTTTTCCATTAGATATACAGAATTACATTTATTAAATTAATCCAGTCATTCTTTGTTGGTGAATCAGGGAGAAGGTCCCTTCTAACAGACCTAACAGAATTCCAAACAGATACCCATCAATCCCTTTTCCTTCTTCTATAAAATCAATGGGTTTCTACACAAGGATTGGATTACAGTTCCTGCACATAATGGATCATGAAAATTAAACATGTGAGCAATATAAAGAAAGGATATTCTCTTTGTAACAGAGAGTGCTCTAAGGTCAGATAGAGAAATACTGTCTCATTATTAATCAATACTTTCAGAACTTACTTTACAGATTCTTATTCCACCAAGGCAAGTGAAGGAGAATGAAGGAGAAATACCAGGAGTAATTCTTCTTGTTTCAAAAAGTCAATACATTTCACCTTGGAAGCTTCAAAGAAAATAAGAAATTCATATAAATGCATACTAGAGCTGCATCAACATGCATTGGCTGCAAAGGAACGAGTAAAGGTTTATTCCTCACTGAAAAGTCTGAAGAAACATAGTGTTTTACTGCTGAGCTTTCTTCAGGTGTGAAGCAGAGATATAATGAACAGGAGAACAAAAAAAACATTTCCTCTTGTTTCAGAGTTAAAATATATTTCAAAAGAAAATACCTGGTTCATATAGTTGGTTCATATACAGTTGTTGATGAACCACTGTTCCCACAGTTCGTTTCAAAGATTATTTTAATAATATCTAAATATAATATTTCAAACAAAACTGATGAAAAATATTCATTCCCTTTACATACTGAAAATATTCTCTTTGTGCAGGCACAGTGCTGCTACAGACTGCCCAGTGAGTGACTGTAATATGGTTCTGTACTTTGAATCTCATTAAGGATTATAGGATTATACTGTATTACACAAAATAGCTTTGACATAGTGATTAGAGCATCAGGTATATATAACCTTGTCTCACATTAATGAAATACTGTAGCTATGAAACACACCTCACGGTGAGAGAAAAAAGAGATATACATCTTTCTGTTCACTAAGCTTTCAAATTCTCACGGTACTTAAAACTTGTTTTTGGCATTGTGACATGTTCATAATAAATAATGTGTTGAACGTTTTGGGTAGCTAATGATTGAGATCTGCAGATGTGTGTGCTTTTCATTTATAAAAGATACCAAGAAACATTAAACATGCAACAAATGTTATTAGCTCAAATACGCATTTGCATATCACTCATTATTTATCCTTCACTGGTGGATTACTGAGACATTTCAGTATCACAACATTAGAAAGTGTTGCAGAACAATACAATGTTATACAAATGCATGTCTTACTGTCTTGTACTATTTTTGTAATAATACAAGGCAGTAGGAAATTGACCAAGACTTTAGTCCAGACGACTTGCCACATTTATAAAGAATTTAATCAGATCATACCATAAATGTAAAATGTATTTCCTTAAGTGACAGAAAGTTAGCTCATATTGAATTTGTAGTTCAGACAGTGAAATGAAGTTTGTCACTTTTGCTTTGTAATCCTGAAAGTTGTATTTTGGATTAATATGAAGCAAAAGTATAGACTTTCAGTTTTTGTTTCTGAATATAATTTCGCATAAATTTAGTTTTGTTAGAAAAATATTTATTATTTTTGTACAACTTTTTAATTTGTGCTTTTGATAGAAGGATATAGAGTGCCTAAAAAAATCAGGAAGTTTGAAACTATAAAATGGTGCATCATTTTCAGTGCAAAAATATTTTAATATTATGACAAGGTTTTCTTTTTGTTGGCAGAATGCCCTGCAATCATTATTACATATCTTTTTACTGTTTTAAAAAGTATTAAATCGATTTTTATTGCTATGTGAATGCAGATCTAAAATCATCTTCAAAACAGTATAAGGCAGTATTAACAATATAAGTTTGAATCATAAGATTTAAGTAAAAAAAGTAAGAATAAGAAAAGAAAATGCTGGATGAAGTCATTGCCACCTTGTGATTTGATCTTGTCAGATCTCTGAAGCAAAGGTTGGGTTGGGTTGGGTCTGATTTGTAAAACCAGGTTCCTGCTGTGAATGGTGTTGATAGAGGTGTAGGTGGTACTCCTCTCTCTGGAGTAGAATTTCCAAACAATGCCGAGCATGGTGACTGGGCATGGTTTGAAGGTATTGTGCTATAAGAGGTGTTTTTTTTGGGGGATGAAACTTTAAACATCTGCTGGTTATGTGGTCAATAAAGATACCATAATATTGTTCAAAAGAGTAAGAGTCAACTTCTGTATCCTGGGTTAACTGGACTTCAGTGTCTAAATTCCCTTTAGAAATGTTTTCACTTTCAGCATTTGTGGTCTACACCATGCCATTTGTTCTATGATTCCCTTTCTCCATAGTTTATTCCCATGCTTGGCTAACCATGGATCTGCTACACAGGCCAGCTTTGAGAACAACATTTGAGCTGGTTTCTGCTCTAGATGGCCAACATCAGCCAAACACCGTGACAAATCAAAGGATCATTCTGTTTGCTTAATATCATCATAAATATTGCATTACAACACACGAGCTGGGAATGTTCTTTTCAGGTTATCCTTTGACATTTATCTAATTGCATGTACAGTAATGAAAACTATCCAGTAAAGTTTCCAGCACAGTGCTCACAGCAGGTAAGTGATCAAAGCAGAATGTCAATGCAGTAAAAAAATGCTTTTTAAATTAAAAATAAAACACTTGAGGCCAGCTCAATAGACAGTCATACAATGATTCAGCAATAGAAAGTTACCCACAGAAGGTTATTGCACTGTCTTTACACACACTGTACACAGACATGTCATTTGACCCACTAATTTTCAGGCCATATACATCTCCCACATTCAAAGAAAAGAGAGACACCCTACAGCGCTTACCTATACCTTAGGATTTAAATTAAGCACTAGTCAATTGCAAGTACAGTTACCCATCAGAAACCTTGAAATTGTGAAAAAAAAGTGTTCCTAAAGAATATTTTTGTTCTAAATACTTCTTAGATACAGTATTTCTTTCAGTTATAATAAGAGATAGTGAATAGTTAGTATTAAATGTTTATGGAACAAGGTAATTAAGCAACCAGTAATTGTCATCTAAGCAAAGGGGCAATGCTTGATTTTACCCACTAATTTATTTAAGATCAAGGGCTATTTTAAAATCAAGCTCTCTCACAAAGTGTCCTGATGAGCATGGTGTCATGTGGTCACTGCAACACAATACAAAGGTTTTCGGCAGGATATGGAACACACTATTTACCTAGAAATATGCTTTTTCCTCTTGTGTCTATCCAGAGGTCATTGCACAGTAATTTTACATCAGGGCCTTGATTTCCAGTCTCCTGAGAGGTCTAGAGCTCTAATGTAAATTCTCTCAATCATCCCAGCTAATAACCCTAGATGAAAAAAAAAATGTTTTCAGACTCATTATAACCAGAATTAATGAGACACACACAAAAGGCAAACACATGCAAATGAGCTGTGGAGATCACCTCAGTGAGCTAATATTTAATTAAAACTTTTCAAGTAAAAAGTTGCCGGATCCTGAAGTGGATAAACAAACCAAAGTGCAGTGAAGAGCAAAACTTCAAAGGCCCAAACAGGCCTTATACTCCAGAAGCACTTTGTGTACATCAAAAAGGTTTGAAAGCTTGAAGGAGATAATAGCTCATTTACCGCATGAGTCATAAAGGAAACAGCCTTTAAAAACCATTGGATTAAAAATAAACATAATGCAGAACAAAACAAGTGATATTTTGGGGATGGGCGGACATTTAGAATCCTGTAGAGAATAATTCTGTTTTCCCTCAGTCCTTCCATAAAGCATGAAAACATTTGTACAGTAGGTAATGTTTTCACTTTGATAGCAATAGGAATTTGAGGAAATCCCACAGCTATCAATGATAAATAGAGGGAAATAAATACACAATCACCATTTTTCATTTATATATACACTTGATTAGGTGTTTTACAAGCAATCGTAGTCTGTTTTCGAGCTACTGTACAGTAGCTTTATTTATCAGTTCTAATTTTCAGTTCAGTTCTTTTGGGTGGTCAGTTCCAGACTCCATGGGTTCCAGCTCTCCTAGCAGTCATGATTAAAAAAGTAGTGGTTTCTGCAAATTATGAACATTCAACATTTTCCCACCCCTTCTTCAGTGTTTCATAAGGTAATGCCAGGTGCAGTGTATTAAAATGTATCCGGGGAAACTTATTATCTGGAAACTATTGAAGAACTAGTGTGAAAGTGATATACTGTAGGGGTGTTAAATAAAACGATTTGTGAAGCACATCAATTTCAGTCTACAACAGCAACTCAACCAGCAACCTTCCAGCCATACAGTAGATACAGATCCTTAGCCACAGAGCCACCGCTCCGCCCCAAGTGGAGGCTCTTGACTCACTTACAGTATGAGATGACTGGACATGCACAGCATAGTTGGGCACATGCCATCATGCTGTGGAACTGTATTCTGCCGTTACAGCAGCAAGCTATTTTGATACCTAAGCAAAACAAATCTCATCTGTATATGCTGAAGAACACAAATAGAATAATGGGGGAATTTAAGAGGAAAATATAAGTGGCATTAAATTATTCTTAAAGAGTCTTATTAAAATGATCAAGTATTTATGCTTGAAAGCTTATTTTCTTTTAATTACATCTTTAAGCTGAAGGAAAACAAAAGAGATGGCATGGAAGTGAAGAAAAAGCAGATTCAGAACCCAGACAAGGAAGGACTTCTTTAGAGTGTAGCTAAATTCAGAGCACATGCAATATAGGATATAGGGAGCATTCTGCACTTTTTTAACCTACACATTTTAGTTCTCGATTTTTCTTGGTAGGTTTAGCTGACTTTTAATTTTTTCATCCATAAAAGCATTAAGTTGGCACATTCATGTTTAAATTAAAAATAACCTAATGAAACAATGTGTGTACATCACATCATTAGGCAATAGAAGGGCGTGAATGCTTTTGCACTGTATCTTACATATGAGGTCATAGGAGGTCATTTGAGTATCACAGCTGCAGAGCTGTAGATCTAAATTTAATCCTTCACCAAGCCCAAATATCAGCCTTAACCATAAGAATAACATATCTATTCTCAAACATACTTGAGTAATTAATCATATTTCCTGTCATATTTCCTGTCTAGCACTAATAATAATTAAACATATAAGAAACTAGACGAGCTATAACTTTGCATTTAAAATGATCACCAAGCTTAATAAATAACTGGTGTGAGGATGAATTAAAGTGAAATGCCAAAGCACTGATATCAGTCTTATTATGAGTACTGTACATTTATTGACAGGGAAAGATATGAATACAGGATTTCTAATACATTAACTTGGACTGATAACCCAGGTTGCTGCTGGAAGAGGTGTTAGCAGGGCCAGCAGGGGATGCTCACCCTGCGGTCTGTGTGGCTCCTAATACCCCAGTATAGGGACGGGGACAATATACTCTAAATAGGCACTGTCTTTTGGGTGAGGCGTAAAACCTAGGTCCTGACTCTCTGTGGTCATTAAAAATCCCAGGGTGTTACACTGGCATCCTGGCCAAATTTCCCATTGGCCTTTACCAATCATGGTCTCCTAATAATCGCCATCTATGAACTGGCTTCATCACTCTGTTCTCCTCCCAACTGAGAGCTGGTGTTTGGGGAGCATACTGCTACACTATGGCTGCCGTCGCATCATCCAGGTGGGGCTGCACATTGGTGGTGGTGGAGGGGATCCCCATTACATGTAAAGAGCTCTGAGTGGAGTGTCCAGAAAAGCACTATATAAGTGTAAGGAATTATTATTAATTTGATTATTATTATTAACCCTTCTATACCAATTTTGTATTGACTGTGTAAGATACTGTAAGGCTCTTATGTTTCCTTTGTTATGATATACAGAACAACACTTGGAAGTTTCTATGAATTATGGAACTAAATATTAATCAACTCTTACTGTGTCACAACTTAAGGAAGTAGAATTGTGCGAAGAGACTTCTAGTTTGATATTTTGTAAATATAAAGAAAAAGTCAGAAGCCACTGACAGTAGTTTGCCCCTTATTAGGGATTATCAGCATTGTATAGCTAACTTTCTTCAGTGATATAGGAGCATATTTGCATCTTCATAAGATAAAAGCTAGATAAGCATATCTATCTAAACAATTATTTGTTGTGAGCATTAATTAGATCTTTGTCTAATCACAATATTACAGGAGACAAAACTGATTTACTACATTGCATTTGGGCTTTTTACTTATTTCAAGTCAAATCTAACAGGGAAACAATTGTGACTATTAAATTTTGACTCTATATAAAAGCAAAAGGCAAAATGAAAAACCATAATAAAATGCATAAAAAAAGCTTCATTTCCTATAGAAGTGTGACTGGATTTATAGTTAATATGCATACCCATAAAACACTGTAACTGCTGGTTTTAACTCCTACTCTAATGGTAACGTGTGTTCCAGCTGTTAGACTTTTCAATTTTAAAGGCTAGAAACAGGCAATCCAGTCTTTTAATGTTCAGGGATGGCACAGTTTTGGCGTCTCTTGGATATATTCACATATGCTGTGGATTATGCAGAAACAGTGGGAGTGATAAATGCTGAATAATACCAGTGGAACAAAGTGCTGCCTGTGGCCCTGATAAATATATATCGTATATATACATACATGCAGTCCTTGCTTCATGTAAAAAAAAAACCCCAATGCTGATTTACAACTTTTGTAAAATTTTCAGTAATTGAAACAATTAAATGTATATCTCTGATCTAATTGAGATGACATAAAAATGTTCTTATTTTGGAAACTTACTATAAAAACAACAAGTTTTATAAAGAAAAGCAAAGCTGCTACATAAATAACTCATACTAATCTAATTGTTGCTTAGTCTTTAAAACGCTAATTTTTCTTGCAAAAATGTGCTCAATTTAAATTAAATACTTCTTGGCATATGATTTTTTCTACATTCTGCTTGCTTGTTTTTTATTTATATTTACACTTGTATTCTTTCTTATATGATTTCATTTGCTCTGCATTTGATTCTTAAAATTAATATTAAATTAATTAATTAAATTAATTGAAATACATTCCTTAATAGACATAAGATAACTGTTTTGATTTAAATAACTCATCACAGATACACAACTCGTTAAATCATTACAAAACTGGGTTGAAGTATCCCGAGTACTGCAATGTTGTTATGGTAGCCCTACTGTAATTCTAAATTCAAATTCATTACAACTGCCTCAAACCAGTAGCCTGGCTCCTGATGAAAACGTCAATTAATTTCAAGGATTACCCTCAATAATTACCAATTCCCCAATAATTTGGTAAATTTATGCAGGTCTCCAGATTGCTTCCACAGCTAGTTTAAGGTATATTAGAGGCACACTATTTAATCACTTTGTTGGAATCTGATTTTTGGAAAGACACCAGAACACAATCTTTTAAAATTGTATTTGGAATGGTAAATTGTAATTATTGAGATATCGTTTATTATGCTTCAGCAGATGCCCTGGCATGCTTGTGTGAGGAATGCTACCTAATAATAAATTGTTTTGCTTCGGAATGTATTAACATATAAATCGTGGTGAATTTTAGCTATGAAAAGAGAGTAGTGAATCATTCTCCAGTGGTCACATCACACACTACACGCCCTTCAGATTTTTGTTCAGAATTCTGTCTGAAAAATGTACTGTAGTTTCTGTGCGATAACAGTATTTACAGAGAAAATTTCAGAATAATGCAGGCAACCAAACAAAGTCATCTGTGAGGCAACCAAACAAACGCACCTCTGAAGGTGTGCTCTTATTAACAGAACAAAACAGAGCTGGCAGGTCCTGCTGTCTATTTGAAAGTTTCAACAAATATTTAAAAAAACACTTTTTATCCCAATGTCAAAGTGTGTGTGTAGTCTTCCAGCAGATGTCACCAAAGCTTATAAATAAATGAAAATGCGTAATACAAATCCTCCTCCGCATTGTGTATGTGTTATGTTCCTTTCTGATTCAGAATTTGTCATTTTAAATATCTTTCCATGGCAGCTCTTCCTAGCATTTCAGCAGAATACTCAGGAGCATGATGTTGTAGTAAGCACCTTGAAACTGCTTCCCACTGTACACCTGTGATGACGCATGCAGCTTACTTAAATTGCTAAAGCTATTTGGATTATTTTTATCATTCTTTGAAAATGGAATCTGATTTAGCATTTAATAGAATGAATTTATTTTTGAAGTGCCTTAGTTATTGTATGGGGGTGATGTAGCTTGGTGGGTGATCTTATGGACTCATAAGGGACAGGTTGTGGGTGTACGTTCCTTCTACAGGCACTGCTGTTGCACCTTGAGTGACATCCTCTAGCCTAGTTGCTCCAGTCCTCCCAGCTGTATAAATCGGAATCACATGCTCTGTAGACTGCTGAAACCAAAATAAGCTGTTGCTCTGGTCTGGACTTTGTGGTATTGTGCCACAATGCATAAAATCCCTCACATACTTTACCCTGAAAAGACCTGCTTAAGAATCATTTCTACTTTCTAATAAGCAGTTTCATCATTTCCAATGTCCTCACATAATTTTGTTTTATTTTTCTTAATTTCATAATTCTGTGTTTTTCTGCAGTGTGAATGTGAATTATAATACAGCACCTACTGTAGGTAGATTTGAAGTTAGTTCAATTTAATTTAATTTTAGGAAGAGTTCATTAAGTTCAGTTACAAATGAAAAGTGGCCATTTGATCCATTTAGCCCATTTGGTACTTAGGAGCTAATTAATTAAAAGATCCCGTCTTGCTGTTTTTAATGGAAGCCAGGATATTAAGAAAAGGCTCATCATAAGAATTTCACTTCACACTAGAAGATAATCTTCACGACAAGCAGTCACTAATTATAAAAAAAAAACAGTAGTAATTTTTTGGAACTGGTAGTAATCCTTCCCTTCCGCTTCCCCATATAAACAAGAGAATGTGTCTCTCTCTTTATATTGGTCTGTCTTTAAGGGAAACATCTGTTGATTACACTGTTCCCGTTTTTAAATTTCACATTGATTGTGTTCAGAATCTATGTACCATCATGTTTATCAGTTACTAATACATGATATCAAAAATAGAATTCCTATCATTTTCAAAGCCCCAGACTACATTTCCCTGTTACTACTTGACACATTCGTTATTAATTCAATATCCGTGGCATCAAACATCCAAACCATTTGATATTTTATAATATTTCACATTCGATTGGTGAAATACTATTGACATTAACTATTCAGCAAATATTTAACAGAAATTCTAAATCCCACTGGTCAGAAACAACTTTTATTTGAATAATGAAAAATAAAGGGCATATTGTATGTAACAAAAGTAAAATTAAAATGACAAAGCTTAGAATGAAAAGAGCACAACAAAGAAGATACAGCAATCACATAAATGCCTTTTGAAAAAGTAGGTTTTTAGATCAGATTTAAAAGCACCTAAGGCAGCAGAGTTCCTGATCTCTGTTGGAATGGTGTTCCACAGTTGTGGAGCACAGCAAGAAAAGGAAACAACAAGCGAGAATCAGCTGAGCCAACAGCTGATGCCATTTTATTGTACAGCTTTCAAAGCAAGCAGCATGGTTTTAAAACCAACTTGGAGCCTGACAGGATGCAGAGACTCCATTGGAGGAGTGCTGTGATACTGTATGTAATCGCCTGTGCTTGGACATAGGCAAATCAGGATTCTAGCTGCCAAATTCTGAGCATACTCTACATGGTCAGGTGCAGAGAACACATTGCAATACACAATCCTGGTAAATATAAAACAAACACTTACTGCTATAGACACTGTAAAGCCACATTATGAAATGTCTTGGAAGTGTTTCTAATGTGAAAACAAATGAAAGATTTTGCATCTGAAGTTCAAAAGTCAATCCATAATCAAAACTCACCCCTTTACTCTTCATTGTGGGATGAAGAATGTTTGGACAGTGCTTTCCAAGGTACAAGATTACAGCATTGATTCAAAGTAACTCTTTGGTGGGACTGAGTTACAGTATGTGAACTCATGCCTTATCTCACTTTGATATTTTGTATCATCTAAAGTTTTATATTACAAATACAGAGTAGTGAGCCAGCTAACCTGGTAAAAGTTATAGTGTAGATAAATTTTTTTTATTATAAGCCACATTAAAATGATCATTCAGACCATGTACTGTAATTGTAGCATTTGTACTACATGTAATTGTAGAGGTGATGTACAGTATAAATACTAAGTAGCAGAAAGTTCCAATATTGAACCATAGGGAACACCAAGCAACCAAAATATCTGAAATACATCACCAAGAGAAATAAAAAACTGAATTAGCAAGGTAATATTAAGACCTTAGTATCTTTCTGTTAATTCTTCTTTATTTAACAATATAGAGTACTTGGTGCAATAAACCAATTTGTTTTAGGATATCTTCAACTGAAACTCTCATTTTCCATTTACAATATGTAGTAAACCTGTAGTCTCTTTCCCCTAAACATTATGATTCTGTAGTAAGTATGTATTCCATATATAAACAGAATAAAAAGAGTGCAAAGGTATATTATTTCACTGATGCATCAGGTGTTACACTGTAGCTGTGCGTTGGCAGGGCTGAGGATTAAGAGTCTATGTAATCCGCTGCTATTTGGTAGCAGAAAATGAGCTGATTCTGTGTAGGGAAAAAAAAACATATGAGGAGGTATGAAAATTCATGGATTCTTGCAAAATGTAAAAAATGTCAGCTGATGATTCTACACAAATGTTTTGTAATGCTGACATATTCACAAAGCATGGTTGATACATTTTTTATATCCAAAAAAACTGCATAGGTCCTTTAACATTATGGTATAGTATGTACTGTATGTGTTTATTGTCATTGCGATTTTTTCACTACATTACAGCATTTTGAAAGTTCACACATACTAAAAAAATATGTAGAACTTTATAATAAGTGGTAATCTACCAACATTCTTCAGAATTCAAGTTACAGATTAAATACTATAAAGAACTGCTCTGGACCAAATTCCAGAAAATTAATTAACTACGCATTGTGTTTTAGTTTTAGTTTCTACAGTTTCACCACAAATATTCTGGGATTTCAAAATAACTTTTCCTTGAATCACAATGCATTCAATATTTTTTTCAGATAAATATCTAACAGGCATGTGAATCATCAGTCGGAGTAGACTGTACATTTCTTTTGGATTTCAAATCAAGGATTCTGTCTGTTTTCTCCCTTATTTTGCTTAATATTTTTTTAGAGTCATGGCAGGGTTATGATAAAAAAATTAATAGTTGCATTCCACTGGGAAACCAACTTCTCGTGCAATATGAGTTACACTTACAGTATTTATTTATCTAAGACACATTTTTCAGTAAATCAAACCAATACAGTATCATTTGCTTGGTTAAACCGAGCTTCAGTGTGAAAGAGATGACAGGATGAGATTTTACAAGGCTCACCATATCTTTGATGATTTGAGGCCGCACTCTTCGCAACATCTTTACAGCCTGAAACACATCAACCTGTCCATCGGACTGCAGCTGTTCATGCAGCAGGCTGGCCACACAGAAGAGACCACTCCAGCAAGCCCCATCCCTGTGCACAAATAAACCAGGTGATGACTATACTGTATCAAACATGACTTACCATCCTTTATGCTGCTAAAGCAGGTTAAATCCCATATTATACTACCATGTACAACTTGTTCTCTTCTTTCATTAATTAACTTTTCCTTATTTATTCTTTGTCTCTTTTGCCCCTTCTTAGAAATTTAGGATTGGATTGCACAATTGGATACAAACAGAGGTGAATGTAAGTTGATCAAGCCAAACGCTGCACAAAAGTTAGAAAACAGTGCCAGTATGCAGTACAGTACCTGTAGAACATTTTACCTAAACTGTGTGTAGAAGGGTGGTAGGTAGAGACAAGATTTTTGCTCTTGTGGGAACTGCATTCCTCAGAAAGCCTTCGGGAACGACCTGTTGCTCTAATTTACTTGATCAAATGAAGAAGGACAATTGTTTGGGTAACAGTTAAACACCAGGAAACTGTGGGATTTCAGTGGTTTGTCAATCTCTGCTTTCTGGAAAGAGCCTCTGTAATGGACTGGAGGTAGAAGGAAGGAAGGATTTCCATGCCAGTAAACAATGTAGCCAGTTATATCTCAAGAGGACATTTGAAGAAGTTCAAAAAGAGCTAGACTTTTGTTTGTTTTTAGAGTTTAATTACACTATAAATAAAGAGAAATGTTTTTTTATATCATGGCTGTGTATGTGTGTGTCTTCCTGAGACTTTTAATACTTGTTTAGCTTCCTCCATTATTTATGACTTTGGATCTCTCAGCCTTTGTTTTTCATTTGATTACAGATGGTGAACTGAATTTTCAGCAAACCCATCTTCGTGTAATTTCAGGTGAATTATTGCAACAGCTTCGGGATAGAACAACTGCTGTAGGCAAGTTTCAAAATTAAAGATGAGCAGTGACAGGGACTGGCAGAGCAGTGCTGTCCACTCATCCTGTATAACTGATTTGTTGTTCATTCTCAGTTTGTCTATGCTGTGGAGGTATGGCAACACAATGGTGATGCAGTCTACATGACTTAAACATGCATCAGTTTGGTACTATTAAGTAGACAGGAGAAAAATTTCATCCTAGAAATTTCTTCTTTACAAAATGATACTTTCAATCCTGGATTTAAAAAAAAATCATTACGATCACTGTCTCTTCATATTGTTTTATCCTTGGGCGTAGCTTAACCTTTTCATGGTTAAGAAACATGGAAAGCAATTCATAAATGCAGCCCTGCCTTGTGCAACAACGTTTAACAAGCATGGTAAAAGACAGATGACCCTTTAGGAAAGTTTAGCAGGAGAATAGTTTTTGCTGGTGATCGGAGAGAGAACATGAATCATAAACTCCCTATTGCTGTCTGCTGCTTCCCAAATGTCAAGCGTGGCCCTTCATTTTAATAGACTAGCATGGAAATGTCAGAGAATCATCCAGCATGCGAAACAAAGCTGTCAATCACTAGTAAGATCTACAAAAACAAACAAGCCTGGGATTGTTCCATTAACCACCACATCAGGGCAGGAGATGTGATAGAGTTTGTTGGGAATAGAAATTTCAGAACAGTGCCAGTGAGTTCACTTCTATTTGTGTAGCCCCCTGGACAAGCGTAAGACTGAAAGTTGATTGGTTTCCATCACCATTTCTGTGCGCATGTTTACATTAGGATCCACTTGAGAAAAAGAGCTGTGGTCTCATTTAGCTCTAGAATGTCAATGAAAGTCACACATTAATAATTTTATAGGTTATAAAATTACATTTTGTGGCTGCACGTGGCAATAGATTAATGCATTATAATAACTGTGCCAGGAAAGAACACATTATATCAAGAAAATTAAAAAATACAGAGCAGCAGTACATCTACTTACATGGATTGCAATGCTTCATTTCCAGTTTTGATGCACACCATATGTCTTTAAGTTATATTACAGAAACCATTTATTTTCTCCATCATTCTGAATTGTTAAATCTGTACATTGACAGTTTGGAATCATTTTGGTAAGACAAAAAAACGTGCAAGTTTTGGAGATCTCTTAAGGTGATTTGAGGTGGTGGGAGCTGACCTGCACATGACAAGTGTAGGAGTTTCTTCATTGCCCTCCCTCTGACACTCTTCTCCATAGCAGCACATACTGATGATCGTGGCACGTGTCTTGGGAAGGATGTCTTTTTCTGGCCAGTTGTTCAGCTGAAGCATTTTTATTTGCAGAGCTTCTGCAAATGATTTCTGCCGCAAAAGCAAAAATATGAATATGTGAGCAATTCAGTGTTGAGTGATCTCATAAGAGGAACTTGATTAAAATGATGATGTTCTAGTTTTACTGAGATGTGCGTGTATCTCAAAAGCATTAAACACTCATTTAATGACATGCACATGGCGTTTTGTTGAGGAAGAAAATTGATAATTGTCTGGGATTTACCTTTTGCATGTGTATGGATTTTCACTAAATTGTTTTATTGACTGAAAATCAGTCATCAGGAAAAGGTAAAAACTTGGCAGCAAAAAGACATTCACATAGGAAATATCGTATGTTTTGTGAGTAAAAAATAAACGTTGGATATACAGTATGTGCTGCATATATTTCACTACATTATAACATGCAAAGCCCAGCTCAGAAAGATAATCTATGATTGGTTTCCAAGGGGATAAAGAACATGATATTGTTTTGTGTTATTTTTTTCTAAAATAGAAGAATATAAAATATCTCCTTTAAATTGTAGTATAAATAGAGTGCAAAATTGATAAACACTAATCGGTGAAGTAAATCATGTAAAGCTAACCACCTTTCTATGCTGATAAAACCTTGAAATTATTTTTTTATTAATTTTTTACAGTGTGGTGCAAGAACAGTAGATGTAAATACTGTTGTTCTCTTTTCCCTTCAGCAGCATCCTGTGCTCTGTCAGCACACAGGTAAAAACAGTTTTGCAGATTTTTAACAGACCATACTGTATGTCACGCCCTCTGGCTGCAGCTCCTACTCTGTCCTGTCCCTAGTTTTCTGTGCTTTGCTGTCCTTCCGGTCCTTCTCTCTCTGGGGCTATATATTTCCGGGTCACTGATTCCCCTTCGCTCAGCATTGACGTTCGGATGTCCTGAGACCCGCCTAGCATCTAGGTCGCCCCACGTCCGCTGCCTGAGGGCTTTGGTTTCTATTCGACTCCTGAACTGCTGAGCCCAGGCTAATCCCCATTCCACCACTGCGCATACAGTATGGGTCTTTTTCCGCTCTCCTGCCTCTCCACGGTTCGTCCCTTCTGACATCCGTGACACCATCATTGGGAAGTACAGTACTTGACAAAAGTGTACTTTTCTGTCCTGCAGGAATGTTCTCCAGAAACATTTCTTGCTTCTCGGCAAAGAATTAAACTGTTCACTCTTTTGTGCGTCTGCAAGCATACAAAATAAACAACTCTTCTTTCACGGACAGCGGGACTCTGTCATTTATATGACACAACAGGCACAATGGGCACAGTGTCACCTGTTTGGTATGGCTGAGCTTTAGTGTTCTGGAGGTGAAGCCATCCTTTATTTCCTCACTGCAAAGGCTGACAGTGAAAGGACCGTGAGTGCAAAATCCAGACTCTGGCCAGAACACAGGGAAAGCCTATGTGGACAATGCATAGGAAAGTTATTGTAGACACTTGGACATGGTTTTATTTTTCATTATTAACCACATGAAATAGTTAAAATATTGAATGTTCTAAATTAACTCTCATATATATTTAATATTACTGTATATTCTGGAGAATTAAATTGTGTTTGGCTCTGGGTTTTACGACCACTACCAGGTTTTCTTATTATGTGCTGTGTGGAAGGACTGATAAAATGTATCTGCTACTTGGATGACTACCAGAGATAATAGACAGGCTGTTCAGGAGAATTCTTCAGCACACCTCCTGTTTTTGTATTCACTAAACCTCACAAAAAACAAATCCTGATCTGATAATATTCCAAACACCAGGGTAGTCTCATAAACTGCTATACAGGTGTTATTCTATGTAACTTTCAGACAATACACGAATAAACATTTACCAGAATGCAGTTACAATACACATTCAAATTAATATTTTTACACATCATTATTTAATATCCCATGTACAATGACGTGCAAAAGTATTCAGATCTATCCTGTATTGTTCCATTTTGTGAAATTACAAAATTATACTGTAGATACACATTTTATCAATTTAAACTTTCAAAAGTCAGATTTGTTTTTGCTGATATTAACTTAATATAAAAAATAAATATGTTTAATGCACATGTGTTCGGACATGTGGACTCAAGTATCTTTGGCAGCAGTTATAGCTACAAATCTTGTTGGTAAGGCTACAGTATACTACATTTGCCTACTGGCTTGGTGCAGTTTTTACCCATTCTGCTTGGCAGATTTGTTTAGGCTCTTTCAGGTTAGTTGAAAATTGTTTATGGACAGCAATTTTCAATGTTTTCACAGATACTAAATAGGATTCAAATCAGGACTTTGACCGGGCCTCAAAGTTATGTATACTTTCTTATTCCTAAGCCACTCCAGTGCAGCTTTGGCCTTGTGTTTTGGATCTTATGTCCTGTTGAAAGGTGAATTTTTTGCCATGGATTTAGATTTGAAGCTCTTTTTTCTGTGAAATTTCCCAGTATTTTTCTCCACCTATGTTCCCATTAGTCCTGACAAACTTCTCAGTCCCTGTTGATGAGAAGCAGAACTATAACATAATGCTACCACCACCATGCCTGAAAGCACTTTGGTCTTCATGGTCCAATCTTTGAAATTCATTACGTGACTGTGGTAGACATTTGACAATTGTGAAATTATGTGGACCACTGTAATTGCACACAGATAGAGGCCACTCAATTAAATGTGTGTCTTAAATGTGTGAAGGTACTTCTGTGTACCACAATTAAATTATTCTTTCATGGTATCTATTTACTTCTTCATATATTTGTTTTTGCTTTGAATGTGTGGAGTAGGTTGTGTAGTGTGTGTAACAAATAGTAATTGCACCTTTAAAGTGTCCTGATTGCAAGCTTTAAAGCAACAAAATGTGGAAACTGTGCAAGATTCTGAATACTTTGGCACTGTATACTGTAACTTCACATTTTTATTTTATTTGCACATACTGTATTTTTGCAAGTCAAAATACTTATGTTGGAGAAATTCAAGCAGAGAGCTACGTTAGCATGTACTGGCTGGAAAAGTGCGAGTTAAGGTTGATTCCACAATGCGAAATAGAAAGCAGAAACACAACATGTTGGCTGTTGAGCCTTCTAATCTACATGTAAATACTGAATTATTCAAATCTAAATCTAATCTAATCTGTAATTTAAATACATTCGGTGCCTCAAACAAACCTCATCTCTGTTTTTGGGTATGCCCATTATGACCACAGTTGTGCATTTGTAGTCATAAACCAGCGACCAGAAATCAATGATGGTCTCCTTTAGGGGAAGCTGGGTGATAATGAATCTGTTGTTCCTTGTTAGGCTCTGCAAAGTAAATAACATTATGTTAAAATGTGAAAAAAAAAATGTTTACATTTAGTTATAGGGGGAGCATGTCTAGCCAGATGGAAATTACGCAAAATAAGAAAGAATTAGAAGAAGAAGGTAGTTCTCACAATCACTTGGTGAAACTTCTGGAATTTGCCTGTGTTTGTGTTTACCAGCATTCTAGGCTGGGACTATACAGAATATTTAGATTTTGGTAACACTTTACTACTTGAAAGAGGCTAAGAACAGGCTTCATAAACACAGCACAAAATGGTAAAAAGATCACATAGCAAAAAAACTTTTGTCTATCTATACTGGGACCAGTGTCAATGAGCTCCTTGTCAACTCTCAAATTATTCATGGCATCTATGATCATTTTCACCTGACTTCTTTGCTCTTACTCTTTTTTCTTTCTCATTACGAACTGTTACAAAAATTATGTCCCTGCATTGTCATTTGCACAAATGTCTATAAAGGATTATATTGTGTTGGGAGATGTCTGTGAAGGAGTTATGAAAGTATTTTTTAGCCCTTGTCAAGGAAAGCATTACTGATAATTGTTTCTCATACTGTGTTTCTGAGTATAAATTTTATATTTTTATTTTTCCTAGGTTCCTAGGCCTATATAAGAGGCGCACTGTCTTAAAGGTGGAAATAATTTTATTTTTATTGTTTTATGTTCTTAAAACACAAATCAAATAATTGAAACGATTGAGATGCTCGGTGACTATTTGTTTGAGACATTTTCTATTGGTTCTCATTAATCAAGTCTACCTTGGTCAGTTTCCTGATCACTTGAATAACCAGAACAGTAAAAAGAGAAATATACTGTGCCAGTTCAAAATAAAAGTGGCCACATGAAAATATGAAGAGTGTAGTATTGCTAACGGAAGAAGAAAATATTGCAGGATTTAAAAATAAATCCACTGAATGAATTGAAAACGTACTGTAGCTACAGTAAAAAGCACACTACTACTTGGAAGACATGAGCGCTAATTTTTGTAATAAATAATGAATTTATTATTTTTGTAATAAATACAAAACAAAAGCAGCAAGAGAAAACTCACATCTGCAAAAACAGCATTAACATAACCTGGAGACCCATCAGGGCCCATAACTGACATCAGGGGGCAATGATGACCATCCACTGAGAAAGAGGGAGAGTTAGTGCTTCACATTTATTCCATCATTGTTAATAAGTCACGTGAGTGATAAGTAATAAGTCACCAGCTCTATCATCTTTTGTGGTGGTGTCTATGTAGGTTGTTGTTCAAGTTCAAGTAGGTTGTTGTGTCAGCATGCATAGGTTGCAAAGGAACAGGTAAAGGTTTATTCCACGTTGAAGAGAAAAGAAAACAGACACATCGTTTCGGCTGTGGAGCCTTCTTCAGGTGTCACCTTCAGGTGTCACACTTGAAAAAGACTGCACAGCCAAAATGTTGTCTCTTTTCTTTTCTGCATGGAATAAGCCTTTACCTGTTCCTATGAATTAAACTACAATGTACAAGACCCTCAAATATTTTGAAAAACAAAAATTCGTACCTTTTTTAGTCCAAAGACTAAGCTTTTAATTGTATTTTTACAATTATTACCTGCTTTGTGATCACAATAATAGTTAGACTTCATTATACTGGTATAAAATGTAGTAGATAGGTACTGTAGACACAGTACACTTTGCTACACCGTTGTACAAAGTATTTTATTATTGCCCTGCTGTGTGGCATTAGTGTGCTGGAAAACCATGAACTGTAATGTATGAAAGAGCTGACTACATTTAGAACTTTGATCTCACTCAGTCAAAAAGTGTATAAAGCAAACATTCTATCCTTGTTTTATGTTGTGTAGTTAATGTAGTTCATAAGGATCACAAAATCACACTATTAGACAATTAGAGGACAACAATGTCTATTTCGGCAATCATTTTACCAAATCTTTTCACCTTTTATGTAACCATGTTAAACATGAAATCAGTTCATACACTATAAACTTTAGTAAAACTGTAACATCATTTATTTAAACAATTTATTTTTTAAGGGCAGTGAAAACCATGAATGAGCCAGTAAAATAGAGAGGCTCCTATGATGATTCAAAATTGATAGTCAGCCAAGAAACACACTGAACTGCTTTCAGCTCTGCCAGTACAAACAAATATAGGCTGTCATAATTACAAATCTGCAGGAAGATGAGATTATTAAAAGATACACACATTCATGCAAATTACTAATTAGCAACACTTCCTTGCCTCAGTCAGTCAAAATATGTTTGAAGCAAACATTCTATCCTTGTTTTAGGTTGTATAGTTAATCTAGTTAATAAGGGTCACACAAATATGACTATTAAAACACTGGTAATTGATTTAATGCAATTTAAAGACAATATTACATGCAACATAAAATATTCTGGTAAAAAGTACGGTTTAAGCAAAGTGTGTATTAACACAAAATACATACTGTACTACATTAAATCTATTCATTCATTACAGAAAATACAGCTTTAGCATTTATAAAGTTATATGAGAGCCATTGTAAAGAACAAAAAAATTTCAAACAGCTACAGTATGACATTCAATCCTAAAATTTCTCTAAAAAGAGGAAACATACTTTACTTTATGTTTCATTTTTGTGTGTAGCAGACTATATCCTGCATAATATGGTTAAGTTGTGTATATGGTTTTGCACACAAAAAATATATGTGAACAGTTTAGGACTCTTATATAATGGAGGTGGCCACTTCTGTAGTACAGTACTGTATATCAAATATACTGTGTCCAAACATACTTGATATCACAGAAAGCTCTGACTTTCACTTTCACATATCTTTTGTTTTTGTTTTTGCTTTGGAAGCACATTTTTACATTTACATTTAAGGTTAGCGTCTCATGGGTGAGGAATTGAAAAAGAGGAAGCATTTATCTAAAAGTGCTGATACAATTGGGAACTGTACCAATTGGTTTTCACCATGTTCTGCCATAGTTCCACTAATTCTCACCTGGTAAAATGCTGAGGTCTCTGTTCTTTGACTTATTATTAGGCTTTAGGGCTTCACAATGTGGACTGGCCATGAAGACCTCTGATAACCTATCCAGTGCCTGGAAGAGAAATAACATTCTATAGAGGGAAAGATCATAAATGACACTGTAGGGTCTATGTCATTTTTTTCAGATGAGCACAGGAAATAAAATAAATAATACTTGAAACATGCAAAATGTGTTTCAGTCATTTTTTAATTAAAAAATCAAAACTGTTTACATTTTTTGACATCTGATACAGTTATTCAAGAAAAGTATAACGACACCTTTGGGTGAAAATAAAGAAATCCTTGATGGCTTAGGTAATGGAAAAGGTTCCTTTTGAGGAGCAGAAATAACAAATCAACCATTTAAGGTCAAAAGTTAAAAACAAAGTTTATTTTGACATCTAAAGAAAGCTTTTTGTTTTTCAGAACAAAGACAAAGCCTCTCTGAAAAACAGGCAGTTTTTGAAATGTTTTCAAACAGGTACTGAAGATGGCATCATACAACTTCACAGAAAAACAAAAATCCTTTGTATGGCATAAATCTATACCCAATTTTAAATCTTCTTGTCAGTTGCTAAGATACCACCACAAGGTGACCTAGAGGGGACTTTTGATAGATGTAAGTTTCCTTGTGGTAAAAAAAACAGCAGCTTATTTCTGTCAACAGCAGTGTCATCAGCAAATATAGATCCCCATCTGGAAACTGTTTCTACCATGGTAGGGGACTTCAACCACCGCAGCCGTTAAAAAGTGCTACCATCATACTTTCAACATGTCTCCATTCCCACTAGAGGCAATAACACACTGTAACACCACCATTAAAGGAACATACTGCTTCATTTTACATCTACATTTATGGAAGTCTGACCACGCCTCCGTGCTCCTTCTTCCTGTTTACAAGCAGAAATTAAAGAGAGCACCACCTGAGCTGGTCACAGCCTTAAGACTGTGCTGTGCTGGTCAGACGCTGAGCTGGTCACATCTTACATCAACTACTGTGTGGACAGATGTGTTCCTACCAGGAAGATCTGAACACAGTATATCCCAATTAGAAGACCTGGATGAACAAAGACATTCGCTGCAAAATTATAACCTTGCAGGCTATCAGAAACTATAAAGGCAACACCAGTGGTATTTCCTCCACTAATACATCTCTACCAGATGAGCTATCAAGGCTCCCAGTGAACCAAGGCACTTTGTGTTGCAACTCTCTAAACATGAGGTGTACAGTATAGAGAGTGAAAACCCGTAAAGCAGCCTGCCCAGAGGGTGTCTCCCCTCATGTCCTTACACATCCTTACTGCAACAGCTGACTGCAATGCCTCAGACTCAATACACATCTGCACTATGCACTTTTTATATGGTCTAACATTTTGTTCTCTCACTACTACATATTTATTGTTCCTGTTATTATTTATTATTATTTATTACATTTATAATGTACTGTCCACATTGTGTGGTGTTCCATGTTGTACTGTGTATGTCCTGAGAGATCCAGCTTAGGCTTACAGGCAACTAACACAACAAACTGCCTGATACCTCATTTTCATTTAGCATGTGTGCAAAGAAAGCACCAAAAACTTCTACAAAAACAACCTGTACTTACTTCTGCAACTGGGTATATGATTGTATAAAAGCAATCTTGTATTACTTTGACAATGCAATAAATTTCCATTCCTTTACCATTTGGATTGAGTCAACTACAAAAGTCAGCAAATGGCCTGAGGAAGGCCAAAGTAGGTCCGTTTTATAACGGAATGGCTCCATCGCAAAACCACTCAAGCAAAATAATTGCAGTTTATTTACAGTGCTCCCAGTCCCCCGCATCAGAAAACAAAACCCCCCAGAAGAAACAAAACTAATTCTTTACATGAAGATAAATCCTCCTTATTGCATCCTCTCTGTTTTCAGTCACACTAACTGACATACTGACCACCTCTTAGGCTGAGGAGCCAGCTTAAATAGCTTGTAAGCCCCTCCTCCTCTGGAACAAACCATTTCTCCAATTCAATGCATGGTTTTCCCATCTCCTTAAATAAGCCTTGAGAAGTGGGGTTAGATTTGGCCTTCTGAGGCCACCATAGGCTGACCCACTCTGGAAGTACTGACACCAAACAAACAGTGAGTATCATCCATTTTGAGAGTACTCTCCATTAATTCATACCTGTGCTTAAATATGTGAATGTATATGAAATTAAGTAATAGCAGTTACTAGTCAAGCTCTGAGTGTGTGCCCTCAGGAACTTATCTAGCAACTGCTCAATGGAAGGTGTAAGAATATATATTTCCTGTGCTATCTGTACCTTGTGACAGGCTCCTCTGTCACATGTTCACTGGTGTTTTCTTTCAGCATTTGACCTACATTAAACTGAATAAAATTCATTTGCATGTTCTCTGTATTTTTGCTTGGATTTCCCTACAGCTTTCCACCACCTTCTAAAACATATTGTCAAGGCTGGTCTGTCTAAATTGTCTGTGTGTCATCATTAGACTCGTGGCCTACCAAGGACAGATGGGAAGTCTCATCTAGCATGCAAACCTTACCAGGAATCAATGGCTTTCTGACAGTAGATATTCCTTGCAGGACAAAAAGATGCATATCAAAATTTCATCTGTGGATTGCTTGACTTTACCTGCAACTCCATCTGGTAGCCAGTGAGGTGGGAGTGAGGGTTCTCCTCCTGAAGCTCACGGAGCCGCTGCTGAATTTGGGAGGCAGGAAAACGGGTATCTCTACAGAGGAGAGCCTCCAGCAGAATGTTGTAGATCAACATGTACTGCTTCTGGGGGAAGAAGAGAGATGGGTTATACAGAATGTAAAGACAGCAAGGGGAAAGAAGAAAAAAAGGTTCAGAAATTGTGTGAGAGAGGCAAGGGGCTATGGGGAGATGTGCAGGGAGATGAACCAGGAGTTTTAATGGAGAAAAGCAGGGAACCTGTGTTAAAGAGATCTACAGGAGATGAAGAGGTTGGCTGAGTTGTAGAAACTGGTTTAAAGTTCAAGCTCCTATAGATCTTGAACTTCCATCTCCAGTTCTTCAGATCAGGGCGGCCTACCCCTGCTATAAACAGAACAGAGCTGTGTAGAAACAAGAGAAAAGGAGACAGAAGCAGGTAACACAGTAATGAAAAGGAGGGAAAGAGTGACACCAGGGAACAGTGTGAGAAGGAGCTAATGTTGTTTGTGGAGATGACTGGAGAGTGTGACTGCAGGAGAGGGAAAACAGGAAGGGTAGTTCAAGGATATGGATAGTCACCTCATTTTGCACCATGCCCTCCTTGTTTTTCCTCAGGTTGGAGACACACTGGAGCACGTCCACCCTGTGTCCCATCTCAGCCGCAGCTAGGAGCTGGTGCACTGCCAGGAAGGTGCCCGTACGCCCAATCCCTGCACTACAGAAGCAGCCATTGCAGGATCACATACAGAATTTTATTTTTCGGAAAAACTTTGAGTTAAATCATATATTGATAAATCTTAGAATGCACATGAACTGATATCCCCTGGTATTCCCCTGATAGGGGAAATGATATTCACTATCTTCGCACTAATTAAGAACAGGCTTTTAACCTGACTGAAATTTATACCCCAAGCTAGAGGAAACTGAATATTGTATTGACACAGAAACACTTAATTTGGATTCCAATGTCCAATGAGTGAGTTAAATCACTCTCCTATTATGAAGAAAAATTTCTTGATCTTGAAAAGAAAGCCTCACCTGTCTCTTAACACACTCTTCATTTATGAGAGACTGATTTTTTCCCAGGCCCTGACCTGGCTCTTAAGCTGTCGTGCTAATATACAGTATAACTACTGTATACTGCATATGTAACAACCACCGGTCCTTGGAGTATTTCTCGCAAATTAGCTGATCGGTTTCAGCGTATACCTATTAACTACAAGCACCGCCGCACGTGTTGACCATCACCCATGGCCGTTCCTCATCAACTCCTATCCAGTACATGCCATATTTAAACCCTCTGTACGCACTGCTCTAGGCTCGGTCTAGAGCTTCTACCTCGCGTTTTCAACCGCCTTCTCTGATCGTCTCTTTTGGATTTAGACCTCTCTGCCTGTTCTTTGACCATGGCTTTGCCTAACGGATTGGATTGGTTTTCTTTGAGGACTCCGCTGGATTCTGTCCCCTGTTTCTCGTTCCTTGACCTCGACCCTGGCTTACGGTTCGGCTTTGGATACCCCGACCTTGCTTGTGCCTATTGTCTCGACCCTCTCTCGTACACTCTCTCTTCTCTGCATAGGATCCTAAGATATTTCATCTTGGCTGCCCTAACATTATAATACAATACTTATATAATATATATTGTAAGTGATACTTTATGTCTAAGAAAAGCAAAGTTGTTGTAAAATGTAGAAGAATGTATTGTAAATATATTTAATTGAAAAATAATAGGACCAAATGTCAAAAACGAATCTGCAAACAGTCAAAATGTGTAACAGGACAAGCTGAATGTTAATTAATAGTCTTCTCATCTTCATAAAAAAAATCAGTTCAATTCAAATTCGTATAGTAAATGTACAGACGATGGTTGAAGCTCCACTACTGAGCCTTTGCAAATTCATACAAAGAGTTAAAATAACTGGCAGGCTCCAGGATTAGACTTTTTCATGTCTGCTTAAAAACTGTCAGTGTATATTGTACACATGGAATCTTAATTTGTGCTACACTTAAATTTCAAAATAAACAGTTTTCAACTTTCTCTTTTCGAATGGTTTCCCAGTACAAGTTTTATTTTTTTATTGAAATCCACTGTATATTTTATTTTTTTGCTGAAGGGAGCTTGAGAGTTTTAGGTATCTTGTTATTTTTATTTTGCTTAATTACAAGTTTTGGGTGAAGGAAGGAAAAAAAATACCAGGCAATTTTCCAATGTCTTGTCAGAATGTTTTTTTATTTTAATTACAGCCATTGTATATACATTCTAAGCATATTTATTTCCTGTTTTAGGACTAAGATTTTCACTAAGATTTCATTCAGCATATATTATGCATTTAGCTAATAGACTTTATTTATAGAGGTTGAAAAATGTAAATACTGTTTCTAGGGTTCCTTGACTAAAATGTAAAAATGTTGCTTGTATCTTTTTTATCTAATATTCAGCATTATGATGTGTTGCCTTTTCATCAGATTATCCTATCCTGACTGAGGCCATTAATAAGCTAAGGAAGACTTTTGATACAACCTTTGACTTTAATATCTAAATACTGGTGTATACAAAACCATGCAGATTCTTGTTTTGTGATATGTTCAAACCCTCAACACTACCTCCCTGTATTTCTGATCAGGTGAAATTGTTTGGGTTTTTGAATCCAAATAAAATTTTGGATTTCACATCAATGTTCATGTCGATTTTAACCAGTGCCATTCTATAATAGCTGCACTTCCCTGTTCTACAAAAAAATCATTTGTACCACATTATGGTAATGTGACACATAAGGCAATTCAATGCTATAAATACAGCACCAGCTAAGCTAGCAGGGAACTCATAACCACAGATAAAAAAAGATGTGCATGACTTTCTGAAAACGAGTCAGATAATGAGTCATCAGCATTTGTTATCCACCATTTATCATGGTAGTGCCGTTTAAGATAAACCCATGCATTTATGGAGTAAGCCTTTAATAATTAACAAAGACCTTTGAAAACAGAATCATTTTAAAAGGAAAATAACTACATTTTTGCCTTTTTTTTTCTATTATGATTGAGTGCGTGTTGGGTTTGGTCTGCGATAGGGTTCCTTCTAAATTGGGTTGAGCTTTGCACATGCTGTGGAAGGAAGACACCTGTTGTGTTAAAAGTTTGTAACTGAGAGACATTTCAGAGCGTCTGGAAGGTGGAGAATAAGATGCGTCAAAAATATTCTTTCATTATGACTATATTTATGTTGGTCCCACATACTGTATGCTTAAGCATCTCTTCCTCCTAAACAAGACGTTTATGGTAACTTAGGAGGATGTTTGAAGGTATAAAAAACTATCTGGAAATGCTTGGGATCAGAGCAAAGCAGGAGAAAATCACTTTTACTGTCCCTTTTATTCTTTCAGAAGGGGCCACTTCATTAGAATAGACCCGCTGCCAACCCTGAGCTTGCAGGATCCTTACAGCTCAAGGTTATGTACAGTATGTGCTGATGACAAATTGAAAATATTGACTGTTTCAGATTCTGCAGGGTGAGCACATCAGGTGTGTTATCTCAATATACAGTAGTCTCACCTGCAGTGGACCACGATTGGCCCTCTGTTGTCTGCCCACCAGTTGTTTGTCAGTCTGACAAGGTGTAGGAGGCTTAAAGGCCTCCGAGGAGTGCCATGATCAGGCCAGGCTGTATAATGCAACTGTCTCACAATTCTATGTTTACAGCCCCCAACCTTGAAAAAAGAAATGATAATCTGTCTATATAGTGAAACACTTGGGCATATAAATTGCATGTATCTCTTTCTCCTTTTGTTAGTTTGTTTTCTAAAACCAAAATATTTTTCATCAATAGTGCCAGATTATGAAATGTAAAATAATGGTGTAAACACTAATCTTTTAAATAGGTGTTTAGCCATAATAAAGAATACACAGAAATTATATGTCAGCACACTAGATGCTAGGCTAATTATAGCCTTCATTTCCTTTTTTTAAAAAACTGCATGGATTACATTTTAAATTTACATGATAAGTTATGATTTATTCAACATGAACTTTTGACATTGCTTATTCATATTCGTCACTACATTTGTATGTGTGGGTCAGGAATTAATATAAATGAAGAGCATAAACCAAGTAATGAATACTTTACACATACGTTTTAACACAGGTATATTGATAACTGATTTTTTTGCATATGAATAAATGACTTCAATAACTAAGTAAAACAAACAGGAGGTGATAGATTCCAGAACATAGCAATGACACAGGGAGATATTAAAATTAAATTCTGATATGAAAAACATGACTTTGGAAATTGACAGGAGTCCAGGAGATGAATATGATTAAAGAAATCAATTATATTTTTGTCATAGTATATATCATTTTTGCATTTCATTTTTGTAACTTCATGTTAAACTAGTGTCACTGAAGAGTCAAGACAAAGGCAAAAGCATATTTAGTATTTTAGGAAGAGGGTTGTTTGGTATTTACTATTTGCAGAATTTCAGTCATTTTACCTTTTGTAGTCCAAAGACTCGCATGGTGACCTCAGGATCTTTTGTCTGGGCATGCAGTGAAACTCTGAGGTCATTATAGATCTGGGACCCCTGTTCAGGCCAGTACTGCTCACATTTAGTCTGCAAATATATACTGACAAATCAATTCTGAACAAAAAATAGGAATTCATTTTGACTTTTACTTATTCTATAAAAATAATAAAAAACTTCAACACTACAAATAATATGCAAACAGTATGCTGCTTTGCTAACACCCTCATACATGTGCATAGCTTTCCTGGCTGGATTAAGAGATATCTCTAACGTGAGTCTGCCATCTGAGACACGGCTTACTGTAGATAATCTTTTCATGCACAGCATGAACAGGACTCTGCTGTCAGTCTGGAAACTTAAAAGGCGAAGAAAACTAATAACTCCATAGTTTCTGGTTGACAGACTTGTCATTCTGAAGTGATCTGGAGAAATAAATGTGTGGTGTGCAAATCTCCACTCAGTGTCTGGCAGCTGTGTTAAAAAAGAAATATGGACATGTTCTGTTCCCTAGCGATATTCATGTTTCCCCAAACATAAAAGTAAGTTACTGTACATTAATATTTTAAACCTAGGTACAGAACTGTGCAATTTTAAGAAATAAAGACAATGCTTTATAGCATATTCATTCCTTAAACACCTGACCTAAATCAGGCCACCAATCAGGCAACTAAATAAAATGTCATAAGTTGGGTCAGATTGTAATTATGATGAGACAAGATAAAATATTCAAAGGAAACAGAAATGAAAGCCATGCCCATAAAGTAAAAGCTTCCAAAGCCATCACAAAGAATAACAATGAATTACAAAACACCAATGCAGATTACTTCAATAATAATTGAAGTTAGTCGAGTTGGTTTAGATATGCAAGGCTTCAGAGAAACAACAATACAGCACGTGAGTAAAGGAAAGAAAAGTGCTAATGAGGATAGCCTGACATCTGCACTGATGTAAACAGGAACCAGTTGTGAATTATGACTTGCTAATGTTTGCTACAGCTTAATGGATGAGGATGGATTATATGAGATTTCACTAAAAGGAGAAAAACCATCTGCTAAAGCAATGTCACAATTCTGAAGTCAAATGTCAGCTTAAGTAATTTCCTTGAGAAGAAAAACAGTGCGCTTGAGAGGCCATTGGTGAAGCTTGTGGAGGTGAGAGAATAGAGTTGAGGGCTGGCACCACACCTGTTGGACGCCAGCAAAGTAGGCATCAGAGATGACTGTGAACAAGAAGACCTGACCCAGCACAGACTTTTACCACTGATGGCACAGTGCCCACTCCTTTTCTCTACTCCTCATCAAATTTTTCTCTTTATTCGCAGTCCTCACTTTCCCTAATATCCAGGCCCCAGTTGCGGTCCTGGCTGCTACAGCAGCTACTTACACTCCCTTTTATCTCTCCTCCATGGACATCTGAGTGGTGTGGTGTGGGCCTTAGACTCTTTACCCTGCCAAAGCTTCCGCCTGCAAACGAATGTATTTGATACTTCTTTTTTTGGGAGTTCTAATAGGATAGGAGATCTTCTGTAGACTACATGATTATATATATTTTCCCTCACTTCATTCTCCATCAGAGTCCCTTCAAAACACTGCACGTATAATCATATAATTGATCTAACAAAGCTGAATGCTGCATCATTTACACACCTAGTTTACTCCTCACTGCAGCAAACGCTCTCCAATCAATTCCTACAAAACTATGCAATATAAGGTACTTGGTGTTTTTCTGATCCAGCAGTGATCTTTGGTCAGCACTGTCATTTCCTCAGTTAATGTCAAGGTACTGTAATAAGTACGCTACCATTTATATTTGTTGTCTTGTTTCATCATCATTAGAATTTGAGTAAATTCATTTTGGAAATCTCTTTTGTGTCAGTACAGGACAGATATGTGTTTTCAAGAAAGTAATACATTAATCATCATGCCCCGTAGGGCAGCAGCTTGCAACCTGCAGTAGCCGCGAAGACAACGCAGCTCCTCTCTGATTGAACGTATTCCTCACAGGTTCCAATTTCGGGTCACGTGCCAATTCACCCCTCCTTCTACCAAGCCAACTTAATTTCTAATCAGACCTAACTTCCTATAAAACACTTATGCTTGCCATGGGGAAGATGCTTTGTCATTTGAGCTATCAGTTATTGCTACACTCTGCTCTGTCTTTGTGTCTCTCTGGTCTTGCAAACTAACTCTAGTAAAACCCCTGTTCTTGGTTCCCTATCTTGAACTCCAGTTACCAGAATTTGCCTGGAACCTGCCCTGCTAGTCCTTTCTGTGGCTCATCATTCCTGCCTGCGAAACGTAATGAATTAATGGAGTTACAAAAACACAGTACAGTACAGTATGTGTTACCCCAAATATCATTAGGAAATGAGGCAAGAAACATTTCTGTTGGACACATGATTAACTCAATCACTACTATCGGTACAAGATCAGTCATTGCCTTATTGCCTTCAACCAGGTTGGTGAGCATCACAATCACTGAGGTCCTCTCCTGCCACACCATTTTCCAGAAATCGGTTATGGTGTTGGGAAGGGGTCCTGGAAAAAAAAGAGGGTTAGCTTCACTTTTGTGAAATTAAAGTTTCTATTTCTTGACAGAATATAAATGTACTGTATTTGCGTATATAGACAATCAAAACTCTGAGTTTCTTTTTTAAGAATTTAAAAAATAAATGCTTCAGATGACACAGCAGAGCTTATAAAAAGAAAACAATGGACAGATGGAGACTGGTATGGGGATCAGTGAAAAGAAAACACATGTAAGACTAAGACTGAAAAATAAAACAAAAAATAAAAAATATAGAAATACCTTGGGTGGCAATGTAGTGTTTCGGTTTCTCAAATCCCTGTAAAACAATTTAAATATTTTACTTAAAGCCCACTCAGACATGCAACATCTTATTTTCAATAAAAACAGCTGCAGTATAGCACCACATTCTTAGGGGTTTACACTGTGTCATTAAGGTTTCTCCATAATGGCCATTTCAAACTGGCAGTATTACTGTACGGGCCGTGGAAATATTTCTGCTTCTTTCCTGTGGAAAATATTTTATGCCCTATAAGAAATAATTAACATGTTGTATCACAAATATTTTTCAATCAGAAAATAGGGATGAAGGATAACCAAAAATTGCCTCAGCCAGTAAACGCACTTGCCCGAGCACACACTGAGCTCTTAAATGTGTCTTTCAGATTTCAGGAGACTTTCATTTTGTTAAGCTTGAAACTACTTATTTCTAACTTTCTTGGACTCTCGTGGCAGACTAAGACTTGAGGCATTGATTTACAAAACTATTCTTTCACATTTTTTAAGCTCTAAGTCAAACCAGGTTGTTGCTGTGTTATTGGTGACACTCTTGCATTGTTTTATCACAATTTCCAATATCAATGTTTTAGTACCATTTGGCAAAAGATGACACCATCCAAGTCTGAGGAGATGTTCTTCAGATGTTAATTTAGACCAAGGACCAGACTACATGGTTATTAAACACCCCATGTCACTCTTCATAAAACTAGAGTTGGGAACCATAGTGTGCAAACTAAAATCAACTCTGGGCTTGTTCAGTTTGGCCTGCCTAAAATGCATACTTCATGTATCTGGTAAAATTGTTAGCGTATAATGAATGTGGACACATCACATCACAAACTGCGAGGGTGAGGAAAGATTTTGTCTTCAAGTGGAACCACAAAGAGGTGCAGTGATGACATTAGTTTGCAAAATGCTACAAAGGAGTCTGAGATGATGTGTGAGGCCATGTGGCTGTGAACTGTTTTCCTCTGTAAAGTTTACTATGCCTATAAACAGTGCAGCATGGGTACAATGAGAGGGGAATTCATTATATAAAAGTACTAAAATTCCATTGCTCCAGGAGCAGGAGACACAGCCTTAATTTGCCATGCATGTTGGCATCCAGGTTGATGCACAGATGTTAGGGTCAAAGCAAGGTCAAGAAGATAAAAAACACTGGAATCTGAGGGATGATAGTACAGTAGAATAGTTTAAGTGCAGATGTCTGTGTGTATGGGTGGGGGGGCTGTTTAGACAAAAGAATGCAGGTGTTAGGGAAGGAGAAGCTTGGAATATCCCCTATACAGAATGATCACATACTGTAATGTCAGAGTGCGTGGAGGCAGCCAAAAGGGCACCTACAGTACAGTGACAGCAGAAAGAGAATTGAGGATCAGGGAAGGGAAAGAGGTGGCCAGCAAGGATATTGCTGATGCTGTTGATGTGGTGGATTGGACAACTTTTTATACAGTCAATAAAAAAAACAAAGCTCAGCAATGTTGGGAAGTGTTGAAACAGGGTGTGGAGATGAAAAGGGACAGAAATAGATGCAGGCTAGACATTCCCCTGAAATATTAAGGGAGCCCCTTAATGCTGGATTGAGAAAAAACAAGTTCATGCTTCCTCAGGATCCTTAGCAGCCGACAGTGGAGGAGATGACTCAGAGATGGTAAGTTGAGGAAAGACCCTGCACCATTTTGGACCTCAGAGGGGAATGTAGAGAAGAGGCCCCCTTGCTGTGAGACAGTGAGGGCTGTGAAAGAGGAGCCCAGACCTGGCACAGATTGATGCAGCCCACTTCGAGGCGTGGTATGCTCCAGTGCCTAAGAGGAATCCTGTGGATAGAGTAAACATGTACAGTATAGTGCTTGTTTTTTTCTTTTAATCATGCTGGAGTTGAGAGACTTGCTGAGTAGGCAGTAGCACTTTAGTTTAGTTTCCTTCAAGCATGTACAATAGATGAAGAAGCTGCCATATTGCACAGAAAAGTTTGTATGTAGTGAGAACCAATACACAATTGAATCATAAGTGACAAAAAATGTTCTCCAACGGTATAGAGCAGTGGTAGACTCATGAGAAAACAGAGGTTTTGGGTTTGGTGTCGCTTTCAAATCAGCTGGGGTTCAGTGATTTACTGAGCTAGAAGCTCAGGAGTTTGGATTCCCTTGAGCAGCTGGAAGAACAAGAGGAGCCATAGAGATAAGCATGGTAACAGCTGTCTCTGGTGAGAGGAAATGCCAAATGTGAAATGAAAACACGGGAGTAAGGAAAGAGTGTGATTTTTGTATGTACACACAGTAGGTTGTTGACCTCATCCCAAACTACTTATTAAAGATCTGTACAAAATATTTAGAGATTCTTTGAGTTCTGTACAAATGCTATCTATTATTCTTAATGTTTAAACAGCCTAATATAGTTTTTCTAACACCTTATACCTTAACTGGTATGTTTATTTAGAGGGTAAAGAGAGCATTTCATGCTGTTACATACATCTATGTAGCTTGCATTGATGTAATCACTTTCAGGATGATACTCAGAAGGGGTCAGCATGACACGAGAAGCATCATCTATGGAAAAGAAAACAGATGAGACTTTTTTTGCTTTATTTTTGTTTTCTCAGACTAGTTTTTTTATTTAATACATCACTCTTTCATAACTGTACAGTCATTTTCAACATGATGTTTTAATCACGGTACATTATGTTATTTCTTTGATCTTTTTTAATAGATCCATATCAAAAGTAATGTACAACCTGTTATTAAAATAAAGGTTCAATTTGTAAAAGTGCAATGCACATCTGAGTTTGAGTTTGTTTATGAAATAAGTTAATTTACATGTCTTCTTAGAGTAGACATGTCTTAGTGTAAAAACTAGTGGTCTTGCATTTCAGTGCTAGTCATCTCTGATTTATGTTAACTCCTTGATTGATTGATAATTTTGAATCTCAGTGATTTTCCCAGGGATGGCTTAATGATGTTATAGTATCTATAGTGCTGAAAGAAAACAAATGCAGTTGGTTTCAATGTTCTTTTGTAGAATTGTAGAGTTCTTATCTACAAAATGTTACAGAAGTATTAATATTCACATACCCTTCTTTCACAATAGTCAGTACATTGTACTGTTAGGGTTAGGGTTGCAAGAATCGTGCAATTTGCACTCCATTTAAACTTATGATTCCACTGGAAATGAAAAAAATTGAGAGTGTACCCAGTGAAATGTGTTTTCTTAAAGCTTTAAATTCAACTCATTGTAGGAATACAATTCCTGAACAGTGCAATACAATGTAAGCAGCTAAATGTATTCGAAAAAGAAATTGAAGATGGGAGAAAACTTTCTGTCTTCCTAAAGTTCACTTGGTCTCCAAAATGCAGCCATGAAGTCACAATTGTACTGTGGGTTGGGGTTGTAACTGAGCAGTTCTGCAATCGGTCTCTCCAGTCATCAGATTTGTAAATTTTCCTTAACCCAAGAAATATGCTTAAAACAAACAAATTCACTCATAATAAGTATTGTAATTGTATCTGCTTCAATGATGTATCTTTTTAACACAAATGTTAAATCACCTGAAAAATGCTGTTAAAATGATATATACTGTACAGTAGCTTATTTGTTAAATATCCACTTACAGGGAACAGAATTTTTGTAGCGGTTTTTTCCTTTATTAGACTGATTCTTTGCAGCCTCACAGGTACCAAAGCAGCTCTTTGGTAAACTCTATAAAGGAAAATTATTAACATCAGAATACAGCTACTTATTTTTTTCTATCTTGTAATTCAAACAAGGGATATAAATAGAACCCATAGAAGAAATAAAGGTCTAACCAAGGACATCTTAGAAAATGAGACTGTAATCACAGGTTAAATGTTCTGCAATAACAATAGAACCCACATATTAAAATAAATGAAAGCACAGTACTTGATTTAACAGAAGATTTTAGCAAAGTGAAATCAGTTAAAGTCTGCAATTATTTGGTCACCTACATTTTCAACACAAACACTTAAAGGGTATTATTTTTGTAAACTAGTTTTTTATGTTTTGAACTTTTTTTAAAAAAAGGGGAAAACAAAATTAGAATAAAATATGCATAGAACTTAACTATACTGTACACAGTGTAGACCTTCATCATAAATGAAGCTCTTTCAAAATAACCAAACTGAGCCCTAGGCAGGAAATAGACAGTGATGACAGGGGCAAGATGCAATCTGGACTTGACTGCATCACAAGCAGCACTTCAAGCCTTGGTACTCCTTGAAGCCCCTCCACTTCAGTCAACATATACAATTTGGATTTTTGGAGACCAAATGACCCTAGATGTTGTCACAGGATATTTCTTAATCTGCAAATATGTCCCTTTGTTTTTCCCCTGAAGATCATACATGCCATACATGAAGGCATATATTTTAATAAGATACCAAATTTGTGGAATCAGTGAAAATAATCCATATTAAAGAATATTTGCCACAATATTATGAATCCTTTTATCACTCCAAAGTACAGGTTGAAGGTAAAAAGCAGGTTTTCTCTGTTGCAAACTTTAAATGCATGAAAACATAGTTAATAGATGAGGTACAGATAGGCAAATTTGTATATAACAGTATACAGTATCATCAGCCTACAGTGTTTGTGTTTTCCAATAAAACGACCAACATGATACAGTATGTATCCCTAGAGATAGCACTATGAAGGACATTTTTTGCCTGATAATGCCTTGGCTAATGGGTGGGGCATAAACACTTTTAACCAAATTAACTAACCCTGACCCCAAACCCACATGATCTACAAAAGCATAAATATTAAGACAGTAAAACCAAGAACATTTACAAAAGAAAAAAAGTCATTTCCCCACCATGCATGTTCCTACCGGTTTCAATACAGTAGATGTGGATCTCATTCATCCACTTCTTGGAAGATACTATATTGTTGGCTTCAGCAATTGTTCCAGATTCCCATAAATCTTCTTAGGTTTAAGTAAAACTAAACTGTTAAATTGAGTTTGTTGATTCCTTTGAGGATTTTAAATTGATGACTTAGGCCTCCTTCGTAATCTTCATTTTTAAAAATTAAATAAAGCTTTTAGCTTTTGAGGGTAGGACATTCTATTGAGCCCTGTAGTACAGTTTGTCTAGTTGCTGTCATCTGGACTAATTCCAGAGGAGTGAGGTACTGTATTGTGCAGGTATTTATTAAGGTTACCAAATTGCACACAATATTTTATGTGCGCGTTTTAATAAACCTAATCTAAAACATTTAGAATGATCAATAATTTATTGTTAATCTACCTGATTTGGAAAAACCTTGGGGGTTCTTACCTTGAATTCCTTAGTCAGGCCCCCTTCCTCCTCACTTTCTGCTTCTCTATTGCAGTCTTGCTTCATGTGGATCATGTGCTGTATCAGCTGCTCCACAGGCATAGTGTCTGATAGGCCAAGGGCACCAGGCAGCAAAAACAGAAGACATTGCTTCTTTAAAATGACCTATACTGTACATGTATGAAGAATTTTTGTATACTGTACATTAATTATTGATTTTGCGTTTTTGGTCTATTATTTCTCAAAGATTCCTTTTGAAAGTTGTCTGAATTAGGTTCCTGGATGTCTTAGTTTCATGGGGCCTTTCAGAGTGCAGTGCTATGATCCAGGCATCAGGGGTTCAAGCCTGGGTTGTGCTACTAGGCAACTATGGGTGTTGTTGGGTTTGGCATTAGCCAAGCATGGCTTATGGTGTGTGTTCTGTGATGTGGTAGAAGATTAGTGACTCAAAACCTGAAGGAGTCAGTCTACACTTCCATGTGTGTGGGTTCAAGGTCTTTACTTAGGTGTGAACCAAGATTCGAAAATACACAATCTGAACTCTGAAAGTGGGTGTGAAAATAACAAAGCTGAAAAAAAAAGTTTCATTTAAGACTTTAACATTTAGATTTAGATTTGGTTAATAGTTTCTGAAGATGTCTTCCTATTTTCATTTTATAATGTATTACTTTGGAGTCCTTCTGTGCATTAGCCCATCTTGGCTTTTATCATTTTTACACTCTTATAAATGTTTGTTTTACTTTTGTTATCAGGAAGAAGCACTTTAACATATACTATAGATAATTAAAGTCATTATTATAAAATAAAACTGTATGCTGGACGTTCTAATTAATTACCTGATTGTATTGTAACTGATAGAGCCAAGGCATTATTGTCTATATACTTTCCATGGTGAGGGGTGCATCTCCTGTAAAAAAAGAACAAGTTTTTTCTAACATGTGCAAAAACCTGTGTGAACTGCATACTATACAGTAAAGTATGTATTTCACTTTCTCTCTGCCATTCAATTGTACAGTACATATGCTCATTTAAAGGCTATTTAAGAACTATTTAAGAACAACAATTGTCTGAATCCACTTTTTTCAGAACATGAGCTCTACCTTCACCAAATTATAAAAAAAACTCTGTATACGATAACAAAATGAATCTAATAATTTTAATACTAACCAAATGAAGATGAGAAAGACAAGAAGAAGAGTGCAGGTCATGGGTAGAAATACATAAAGACAGATCTTTAGAAGCTGGTGAGAAGCATCATGCTGGACTTCTGCAGGAACTAGATATTAAGAGTAGGAGAAATATTAATCTTTCATGCCATGTCACTCACAGATTATGGAGAAATGTAATTTTTTCAATCCTAATTATACCTGGTGATTGTTATTTGAGACAATTGGGTGTTTGATTGAACATCTCAAATGATGTAATTGCTCAGTAAACACATGCAGGTTTTGGATGAGTGAATATCTCTCTGTAATAGAACTAATGATCATTGAACCTCCTGTGATGTTCCCCAGGAAACCTGAGGATACTGTCCACATGAATTATTCCAGACATCAAGAAATGAATACAATCTTTGACAACAATTTTTAATGAGAAATAAAACAGACCAACATTGAAATACAGAGAGTACTTGCACTGACTCTCTGTCTCTGTAACAGTACTTCTAAGAAAACACATGAAAAAATATAGGTAAACTCTAAATAGAAATGCAGCAGATTGGTATGATGTTATCTGAGCCATATCCTTGGACACCTGAGGGTTATAGCAGTGACAGTATCCAAGGTAAACCTTCCCAAGTTTCAAAACATTTTACAGTTAAAATGGAACAGCACTAGTCCATTTATTTAAAATGTTTTCTCTTTGATTGCCTTTGATACAATCTAAAAATTGCACTGTACCAGAGAGCAGTAACACTGTCAGTAACAACAATTTTACTTACCATAGAATGGTTCATATTCTGAGCAAGAGAATCTCACTTCCTTTTTTGAAAAAAAAAAAGCGAGAAAGACAGATATATCAATTCCTTCTGCACCTCCTGCATTTATTTCCAGATCATTTTAAAATGGGATGAATTGATTAGGTAAAATAATCTAACAATCATGCTAATAACATCATTTTATCAACCACTACTGTAATCAAATATATCATCTTAAAATCTCCAATTGGAAGATTGTAGATATTAATATAAACAGCATATGTACAGTACATCTTATATCAGGAACTAAAATAATTATATATAATTTGTTTTAGTACTTCTATTTTCTGAGTGGTTTCGCTTTCTGAGTATTCAGTGAAGGCAGCTGTGTTGAGGTGTACCTGCTTCCATTTACTAATCACCCTGAATATGATGGAATAGTTTTTCTCAGGTTGTAACTGTGCATTGTAGTACTGCCCATACAGCTTCCCATCTCCCACAGTGAACTCTGGCAGACTGCTCAGGTTCTCTGCTGGGATTTCTCCTGCAATATAGATGATGCTCCCAGCACTACTGCTGTTGAAGCCTGCCAGGTCCATCCTGACACAGATGTTGGCCAAACTTCTGTTCCTGCCTGAGACAGATTCCAGTTCCAGTACAATAACCTGGTAACTGCTACAAGATAAAAAGGAGAAATCAAGGGTACACCAAGGTGTATTGTAATCATATAAATATACAAAGAAAGACAGACTATGCAACGAGGGCACAGCTAGGACATGGCTACACTACACTGACAAGCACAAATTAGGGTAATACTAGTCTGTAGTAGTAGATGTTTTTTTACTGCTTGTCTAAATGTGAATCTCTAAAAACATGTAGGAATGCACCCTGTAAGGTCATTTGTCATTAAAGATTTCATTAATCAGTACTGAGAGATTTCCATTATCCTTTGAAAATACTTAAACCCGGGTTGAATCATCCTTTTCTGCCCTGTTTTGGACCCAGTAAAAAAAAAAACCTCAAATGACTTTTTGTTAAATTAATACAAAAAATAAACTGAAGAAACAGCATCAAAGTTATTTGAATGAAATGACTTGTACAGTATATTTTTAAGTTAGTCTCGTTATTTCATGACAAAGAAATGAGTCAAAGAGTTTGAGAAATTTCTTTTCTTCTCCTTTGTATGAAACCATGCACCACAGTTCTGTTACCTAGTCAGACTATTAAAAAGGTCTGCAATTACCTTCAATAAGAACTAGCTGAAAAATATAAACAAATATCTTACATTAAAGACGGGCTTGATCATAAGCAATAATATGCAAACATTTGAATCTACCTTGGAAAATGCCAAAAATCATATTTAGAAATTAACTGAAGCTTTTGTGGCCAAAGTACAGTATGTTCACTTTATACTTATTTTGTCTTATCTGAATGCATTGCCAGGAATCTTAAGCTTTGACTGCCTGTCTAAAGGCATGACAAAGAGCTCTGATTTAATCTACTCTGCTCTAATTTCCTGTAGCATGTACTTCCAGGCTGAGAACATGATCACCAAGGATATTGGAGCAGAGTTTACATTCTGTTCAGCTTGCTGTTTTGGATTACAAGCACATGTTCAACAGCTACACTATGTTTCCTCATACAGTATATCATCCATAGGAAAATTAAAATAACTAGCTGGTAAGACATTTTAGTACATGATATTGTACCTAATTGGTCCATTGGTGTCAAGAACAGGATGCAGAGGAATGACAGCAGTGCCACTAGAGATATTAAATGCTGTAAGGTTTTCAGTTTCTGGAATAACTGGTTCTGTAAAGACAAATATCTGAATTACAAGGAAGTCACCACTATCCTAAAACCAAAAGGGTTTACATGAGAGTAAGAAAAGATTGCAGTCAATGACATGGGAAGGATGCTATATGAGTCTAAAAGCCTATATCAGTATTAACTGCTGTTTTCTAGCTCGCTCTTATCTGCTTAATACTGTAGATCTGAACTAAAATGTGACTACAGGACTGCTTAGACACTGAATAAAACAAGAAGCAAATGTTTATTTTGATTAAACAAATTAAGACTTTTATATTTATTATTTTGTATTATTATAATGTTTTTCTGCTAACTCATTTTATATTATGGATACAAGAAAACTAGGGTGAGAGTAATAGAAGACAATATGTCATTTAGATGTAGCTGTAATTGAGATTAATGAAACTGGCAGTAAAAGGCATTATTACATACCACTAGAACCTGCCAAAAACTGTGAATCTGTGTTAATGTCTGTCCTGTTCATTATTAAGCTATTCATAAATTAATCACACAGAAACAAAACTGATACCTTTTAGTTCTGTTTGAAAATTCCCAAGGGACACTTCTCCAGCGCCTGCCTCAGTGAAGCCACGGATTCCCAAAGAGTAGTAAGTTGCACTTTTTAAATTTGGAAGATTATAGCTTGTCACAGAGGAATTCACAAGGACAGAATATGTTTCTATGAATGAATCATTATAGTCTCGTTTCCCTGTGTAGTTCAGCTGCAGGACAGAAAACGAAAATGTTAAGATACATCCTTTAAAATGGAGCATCACTCACAGAGTAAGCATCAATTACACTTGTCAGATTGATGCAGCAAATTCTACAACACAATTGCCTCAGATTACTAAAACAGTATATTTAATTGCTGTCACCTGAGTTCAGCAAGAGCTTCCATTTGGTGGCCTTGGGATTTAAACACACAGAAAAAAATAAAGATGTTTATAAAAACTTTCAAAGTCCTCAATTTGTACAACGACAATAATATTTAGGTTTTTATCTAATTATATTTGGGTATTTGTCATGTTAGCCATATTCTAGGCTGGCCAACAGTATGACAGTACTGTACAGTATATACAGTACTTATTCACAAAAGTTAATTTTGGATTACATACTGTACATACAGTGTAGAGACTATTTTATGGCAAAATTTACATTCCTAGATAACTGGAGTTTCACTATTTTTATTTGAATAAATTATTCAACAAAGTGATTCTGATCACAGAGGTGTCCAGTAAGGTTTGTCTTTTTTGGCTGAAATGCTGAAATCATTGTGTAAATTTTCTGTAGCTAGATTGACCTGTTCAATAATCATGAACTAATGATCATGGCTAATTTGGAGGAACCTACAGCTGACCTCAGTTGTAAACCCAGGGAACAGTGGGAAGCACATTTCTTTGCCTTTGTTGAAAATTAGGTCCTAGCAATTGTACTTCCGTTGTATGCAGGTTCTCATATGCCTACTGTATGTTTGTACCTGGAAATGTTGTTCTTTGCCATAAAAAATAATTATTTTAACTTGTTGTGGAGTTACTGTACTGTTATGGTTGTAAAAGTCCAATGAGTATTTTACCTCATATGCTATTATGGTTCCTGTGCAGTCTGACAGTGGTCTCCATTGAATCCATCCACTACTGAAGAAAGACGTATTGTGAAATTCTGGCTTGTCAGGAACTAAGAAAATAATAACAATACTATTAATCTTAATATAGTGCAGACATAAAGCTAGACCATTTTGTTTGCCTTGAATTTTGGAGACAGTAAAGTCTTGCCATAATATTTCTATTGTCTCTGTTACATACTGTATCTCTATATGTAATATCTCTATATCTCATATGTCTCTATTACATTATATCATGCATCCTAAACATTTTCTTATTTGGAGAACTACAACATTTAGGAATATGTTTGAAACTCTTTGGAGCTTTTACGTGTAGAGCAGGCTACCTGTCTGAGATGTGTTGAAGAAGATTACTTCATTTTGCAGCGGGCCTTCAAACTCCAGTCTCTGGGTTTTGTTTTTCAGCCTTGTATTGAAGACCTTCACCGTGAAATTTAGAAAGTAGCGTGAGAATGGCCGTAGTGCTGCACAAGTTATTTCGCCCGGCCCTTCTGGATGGACAGTTGCACTTTCATGCCTGGAACAGGTCCTTCCAAATAATCTCTCCAGCTGACAACTCACGGTGATATTAACATAATAGACCTTGCTTGGAATTTGAGTGTAGTTCCATGTCAAGCTGACATTCACAGATGATATTTCATTAAATTTCACCCACACATTTGGTATTTCTGTAAAAAAAGAACAACAAAAAGCTATAATAGATTATGAAAAGTTTATGAATCCAAATGGAGTTTATCAGACTACCTAATTTCAAAATATCTCATTTCTTGGAATACTTATACCATGTAGTAGAATTATTATGATTATGATCAGTGTTGGATTGTATTTCTGACTGCATTTTTCATTATTATTAATCACAAGGCCATAACAACAAAAAATGTATTAATATCATACGGATCATAAATGTGGTGTATTTCAAATGACACCCATTGCAAAAAAATGACTTCATAATGATATGCCATAATATTTTACATTTATATTTATTTTGTTTATATTTAATAGAGAGGAATTTGCAGCAAAACATCCTCCTTTGACTCTTTATGTAGTGTTATAGTGTTATAATTGGCTGAAAAGTTAACTCATAGTCATACCCATAATTCATTACAACATACAGTATGTCCTGAATTTCCACCAAAAACTGGAAGGATGCTCTTTCAAATCCATATCTATATACTCTATTTAGATCTATTTATCCTGTCCTGCAAATTGTAACTGAAACAAGCTCAATTCTGAAAACAAAATTTAAAAATATTATTGGAACTTGGTCTCCTTTGCAGGCAAATCAGTGACAAACTAATGATCTAACACCAGTGAATAATTCAGGCATTATTCTCTTGATAAGCAGGGCATATTGGTTTCTTTCTGTGTTTTTCTTTTTGGGTTTTCAACAGGCTTGACATTCAACGAATTGCAACACTCCATTAACCAATGAATGAGGTGATTTCACATAGTCAAAGTCACTTGAGTGTATCACAGTCAGTCACAAGTGACCGATTAATCAAAATATCACATAAAACATTTAATAAATATAAAAAGCCTGTGTACCCTCTTTTTTTAAAAACACATGCATAAATCGTGTTATATTTATTTTCAAGTTCAGTGTATTGAGTTGATTTCATAGAAAAGATAAACAATTTTTGTGGGAATTCTCACAATTTCTGTGCAATTTCAGTGTTTTCTTATTTGCCTAATAATAGCACAGTACTGACATACTGTACCTACACAGATGTACACCTGATGCTATGCTATGCTAATGCGTCTGAAATCAGTAATTTCCATTTTTATATACATTTTCTTTTTAATGTGATTGGATTGTGCTGCCTTCCCACAGTCTATTATACATGTGGTACAGTATACTGTATGTTATATTATGACCAAAGAAAGCAATAGCCTTACCCACACAGGGATGCTTGGTGCTCCAGACAGGCGAGCTTCTGTTAGCTGTATACTCACAGGTCACCTCTGGTGTTATTTCAAAAAAACCCTTGGAGCAGGATACAGGAAATGGAGAGGAAACTGGCACAGATGACAAAAGATCTTCAGCCTTTATATTGTGCAGATCCTTGAGACAACATTTGTCTGCCACACAAAAAAAACAACCATTTTATTATTTAAGTTAAAATCATCACAAGAAGCTGTATTACATGAGGATGATGTTTGCTGCTTTATATTTTTTATTTCCTTTTAACAGCTGTTAATTCCACCCATCAATTATCCAAAAATACTGTTATTCTTGGTAAGGGTTGTAGAAAATATGAGTTCTTTTGTATTTTCATTTGTTATATCAGTGCCATATTGATTTGATTCATTACTGATTTGTAAATTTAGATATTCTCACCCATAGTAGGACAGTTATTGTTTCTGTACCTTTTCATTTTGTAATTTGATGTTTGTTACAGTAACTGTTAGCATTTACTGTTGTTTTAGACAATTTACTGTTGTTTTAGTAAGTAAAGCAATTTAACAAACTCTTACCCCGACTGGTGGGATTAGCGAAACCCTTTTTGTTTTTCTTAGTTGCATTGTTTATTGTCTTCACAATACTTAAAATACGCTTGCAGTATGGTCTGGAAGTGTAACATTTCGTAAGAAAACAATTTTCTGCAAAAAATAAATAAATTCATTTTTTAAACTCAATTACCTCTGTTAAACGAGATGAGTTCTGCTCTCGCAGTGTTTACTGGAATTGCAGCCTTACAAGCAGTTATAGAACAGGGAAAAGTAAAAAAATGAGCAAGTCTATCTATAATGGGAGTGTGAATTGTAATTTTCTCTAGCTGTTTTACAATGCTAGAAAGAAGAACCATCTAACTACTGTAGGCTTCTAGTTCTGCTTTATGTGTATAACATCAAAGCTAGCAGTCATGGCTAGCATTTTCTTTGACCTTTAATCAGTGAAGTGGGTACATATATTGTAGCATATCATGCAGATATTCTTATTTTAAATTTACTATCAAACATGCCCTGTTCTGTAAGTATAAAACAATGGGCAAACTTTTAACATTTACAGTACATAATTGTCTGTTATCTGATCAACTCACTTGAGGTAGTCACAATAGCCAAATAATTATTCAAATGGTTAACTAATCTTTAATTTAGACTGATCTGATTTGCAGTTTTGTCTGCTTAGTTCATACATTTTTAACAGTGATTGGATAATTCCTGTTGAGATCATAAAGCCAGTCTGCACAGGAATACTGTGTCTCAAGAGAGGATTAAAAGCCACACACACATAGAAAAAAAAACACTGCAAAGAGAAGCATCTGGGACATGCAAGAGTTACCAACATCCTTCAAAAGAGAACAGAGAACCTTTACCTGTCCAGGTAACATGAGCGCTAAAGAGAATACTAACTAGGCCTTAAGAGACCTGTTGTCTAATATTGCTGAAAATACTGAATTTCTGTTTGTGGAATCCAAGAGTGTTCAACATCTCTCACTGTTTCATGGCACTAAGTTTGAATAGGTACAGGTAAATTGTCTTAAATGGTGATTATTTAGTCTTTGGCAGGATTCATGTTTGATTGGACACAGGTTCCCTTATCGCCCTTTATGACTTTCATATCTGTATTATAAGGAGAACCGCAAATTAGTTATAAGAATATTATCAACAGAATATGTATGTTCTGTGTAGTGGGAGACTACTAGGTAGTCATACAGTCATTCCCAATCTAAGATCCGTAAATGTCTGTGAAATACTGTCTGTTATGTATTTCCGTAATTCATTGTAATAATTGTTTTTGTCCTGTATTTAAGATTGCTTCCTGGTTATTAGCGTACTTGGTCACAGAACTGCAAAGCAAGAACACACATGTTGTGTAAAGTTTGGTATTCCCTGACTACAGACAATATCATTCTGAATCATTTTTAGAATTTGCTTGCATACCAAGCTTGTATCAGAACATGATATTTTATATTCAATTGATAGTTCTTATTTTTATTTTATATTTTTTATCATTTAATTTGAAACACTCCCAGTTTGATATAAAATGTATCTTACAAGGAATCCCTTTGAGGGTTACAGAATCTTTAAAGATTGTGAATTATGGGAATATAAATATTAGTGAGCTCTCAATCCTAGAAAGTACTAATTAAACAAACTTTCGACTCTCAAGCTTCTTCATTTAGAAGCTGACTTGACCTAAAATGGTGTGATGGTATGTTTTATACTACTTTTTTATATCACTGAAACCAGAAACCAGTAACTCTTATTGTAACTGTGGCACTAATATCCCACAGCTGCACAAAAAGAACAATTAAACATGATTGAAAAAATAATATATATATATATATTTTAATTCACTTTCTGACATTGCCTCATAAGACATTGACCCTGCCTATTTAGAGTGGTCAAGATTGGCACTATTATATATTACTACAGTGCCTTGCGAAAGTATTCGGCCACCTTGAACTTTTCAACCTTTTGCCACATTTCAGGCTTCAAACATAAAGATATAAATTTTTTATTTTATGTGAAGAATCACCAACAAGTGGGACACAATTGTGAAGTGGAACGAAATCTATTGGATTTTTGAAACTTTTTTAAGTAATAAAAAAATGAAAAGTGGGGCGTGCAAAATTATTCGGCCCCCTTGCGTTAATACTTTGTAGAGCCACCTTTTGCTGCGATTACAGCTGCAAGTCGCTTGGGGTATGTCTCTATCAGTTTTGCACATCGAGAGACTGAAATTCTTGCCCATTCTTCCTTGCAAAACAGCTCGAGCTCAGTGAGGTTGGATGGAGAGCGTTTGTGAACAGCAGTTTTCAGCTCTTTCCACAGATTCTCGATTGGATTCAGGTCTGGACTTTGACTTGGCCATTCAAACACCTGGATACGTTTATTTGTGAACCATTCCTTTGTAGATTTTGCTGTATGTTTGGGATCATTGTCTTGTTGGAAGATAAATCTCCGTCCCAGTTTCAGGTCTTTTGCAGACTCCAACAGGTTTTCATCCAGAATGGTCCTGTATTTGGCTGCATCCATCTTCCCCTCAATTTTAACCATCTTCCCTGTCCCTGCTGAAGAAAAGCAGGCCCAAACCATGATGCTGCCACCACCATGTTTGACAGTGGGGATGGTGTGTTGAGGGTGATGAGCTGTGTTGCTTTTACGCCAAACATATCGTTTTGCATTGTGGCCAAAAAGTTCGATTTTGGTTTCATCTGACCAGAGCACCTTCTTCCACATGTTTGGGGTGTCTCCCAGGTGGCTTGTGGCAAACTTTAGACGAGACTTTTTATGGATATCTTTGAGAAATGGCTTTCTTCTTGCCACTCTTCCATAAAGGCCAGATTTGTGCAGTGTAAGACTGATTGTTGTCCTATGGACAGACTCTCCCACCTCAGCTGTAGTTCTCTGCAGTTCATCCAGAGTGATCATGGGCCTCTTGGCTGCATCTCTGATCAGTCTTCTCCTTGTCTGAGCTGAAAGTTTAGAGGGACGGCCAGGTCTTGGTAGATTTGCAGTGGTCTGATACTCCTTCCATTTCAAGATGATCGCTTGCACAGTGCTCCTTGGGATGTTTGAAGCTTGGGAAATCTTTTTGTATCCAAATCCGGCTTTAAACTTCTCCACAACAGTATTACGGACCTGCCTGGTGTGTTCCTTGGTCTTCATGATGCTCTCTGGGCTTTCAACAGAACCTTGAGACTATCACAGAGCAGGTGCATTTATACAGAGACTTGATTACACACAGGTGGATTCTATTTATCACCATCAGTCATTTAGGACAACATTGGATCATTCAGAGATCCTCGCTGAACTTCTGGAGTGAGTTTGCTGCACTGAAAGTAAAGGGGCCGAATAATTTTGCACGCCCCACTTTTCATTTTTTTATTAGTTAAAAAAGTTTCAAAAATCCAATAGATTTCGTTCCACTTCACAATTGTGTCCCACTTGTTGGTGATTCTTCACATAAAATAAAAAATGTATATCTTTATGTTTGAAGCCTGAAATGTGTCAAAAGGTTGAAAAGTTCAAGGGGGCCGAATACTTTCGCAAGGCACTGTAAATGTCAGTTCATAAATTCCGAATTGTTTGTTCTTTCACTTTTCCTCTTAAGATGGACTAGATACAAAATTGTGGTGACCCAGCAGGCAAATCTAATTACTGATTTAATTTGAGAGGCCAAAGGAAATATTATGGCCTAAAATTATTTGCTAGATTTTAGTTTCACTTGAATATGGATCAATGAAAATGATCATTTTATTTTTTCACTGTGTTTTGCTATTTTATATAGCATTTGTATATTTGCTACAATATACCACTGCAACGTCGATACCTATTCTATCAGAGTATATCCTAATTTGTATTTTTAATTAGAAATGATCTTTTTCTGTTGTATAGAAAAACGTTCCATTGTTTTATCTCTAATGCAACCAAATATCCTTATAAGTCTATTAAGACACCAGGACTGATTTATGCATTACAATTTCATACTACTTAAAGAAAAAAGACAATTAATTTGCAGTATGTTTCAAAGTGTAGTTTTTTTTCAGGAGGGAATTTTCTGTTTAAGTTTTCTGCTTAAGTGCTTTCTTTTACTTTTTTGCTATGCACACATTTCATGAAGAACAGTTAATTGAACACAGAAAAGAGATTTACACACTTACCCACACATTTAATATATCTCTGTGTAAGCTCTGTTTTATTTTCACTCTTTCCAAAAATACATCCCACCATCTCCTTTGAATCTGATAAAATATTGGACCCATTTCCCAAAAATGTCATTACTGTGCAATCGCCTGCAAAATAAAATAAAAAAGATGTTTATTTTACTAGGAATCAATCTTGAGTAGTACGTAAATTAAATGAGTTATGCTCTCAGGTTCTCTGCATTTCTGCACTAGAATAAATCACAAAAAAATAATTCTGAGGCACTGTAGCTATTTTACTGCTTTAATTTAGTGTTTCCCTTTGCATGGAACAACTGAGAATCAAGCTTCTTTGTCACAGCTAATGATAAAAGATATTAAGATAGCTGGTTTAAGATTTAATATGACAAAACATATTCTACAAATTTTAAATGCAGGTTACAGACTTCCTTTTGTATTTAAACATTAGGTATTGAATATACAGGTATTTATTTCTGCATGATTTCACATCTTTACAAAAACAACATTTTTGTCCGTCCAGTATCAGAAAGCCCATATTCATGGAAAGGCTAGCAGCATCCCAGACTCCCTCCTGATAAAACAGAATGCAAAATGGGACTGCGTCCTGGCTGGGGCAGCGTTCCATCACAAGGCACACACACAATTAAAAGACATTAGATTTCAGACTAATTTGGCACCTGAAGAAGGCTCCACAGCTGAAACATCATGTCTCCTTTAATTTCCTTTCAATACGGAATAAACCTTTACCTGTTCCTTTGCAGCCTACGCATGCTGAAGTGGCTACCTACTTGGACTGCGGCAACCGAATCAAAGACACCTAACAGTGTGTCTTTGGAAGGTGGGAGGACATTGTAAGAATATCATAATACTCCATGCTGATTTAAAACCTGGTAAGTAGCAGCAGTATAAATCACCAAAGTACCATGTTACCTTGGTACTGTTTCCAATTTTTTAACTTATGTACAAAGGGCCTATGTTACTGAATGAATGCCCCTGGTTTTCTCACGACCTGCTACAAATATCAGCCTTTTCTACAGCTTTCAGACACTTCTTGATTCACCAAGCCAGACTGCCAGATTTGTGCTTTGTGTTTGATCCTTGGTATTTGCTCCATGTAAAGGCTATTCACCTTAATCTGGCAGGAACCTTTACAGTATCATTTGCAGGAAATGCTGCAGGAGAACATTATTATTATTATTATTGTTAACACAGTTAATTCAAGTCTCCAATAGAGCATATCAATTCAATCTTCAGTAGAATAAGAAAGTAGCACAAGTAACATAAAAAACTTTTAAAGAGATTCTGATCCTGATTACTTCACCGCTGGTTCTGATTTTGAAAATGTCAGGTTCCCTTGTAGTCTCCTCTGACAGGACTAATCTAGACGAGTATATTTAACAGTATCTGTTTCCCATTTTGACTTAGTAAGTTTTGAAAATAAACAGTGTGGTCCTTGCTTTTCTGCTGGGTCTGCATATTAATTTTTAAAATACATATTCTGTTATGGAGAAAATGTTTTCAGATGTTCATATTAATCATGGAAATGTCTATACACCAATAGACCATCAGAAATCGATTTAACATCCAAGCAAATATACTGTATTTAGGAGAAAATAACATCTATAAATAAAAAATAAACCAGCCATTACAAACTACCAATGAGTTTCATGAAAATGTAAAAAAGCATTAAGTACATGTAAAACAGTTTAACCTGCTAAGAGAAGAGATGATGAAGAGGTCTTAGTGTTTAAAAGGAAAGGAAATAAATAAATGGAATGTGAGTTTAAAAAAAATAATTAGACTATGGTCTTAGGTTTCTGTTACACTACAAAAGCAGCACTACAAACATTTTTCTTGTGTAAAATATTTGTATGAGATAAATTTGCACTTATACAGTATCTGCTGTTGTTTGGTTTGGTTATTGTCCTGCTTCACTTTCTTAGTATACTTAATTATAAGTATTTGCTTCAAATGTAATATATCCTTAAAATCACAAGTCACTCAAATGCTTCCACAAGTTTTGGGGGCCACACACAAGTACAGTATATATTGTATGTACAGTGCAAAAGAATATTTGTGTGTGTAGTCCAAAAAGATAAATTATAAAATGGAGCCTTAAACATTTTTAATATATATCAGTTTAAATACAGTACAACATAATAATAAGTTAATTTACAGTATTAAAGCTGTCTGAATTATCTAATATGTATATAAATCCGATGCAAATTTGTATAAATACCTACTTTTTGATGTTCTTGTTTCAGTGAAGGTCAGGATTAAAATCTGGAAACAAATGATCCATTTCATAGCCAAAAATGACCTTTTTGGTGCCATATTGCTGTTTTCTGCAGGAGGCTCTACAGTAGAGTGACTACCTCCCAATGCTCAGATGCAAACAGGGAACTAACTCATATTGCTATATTTAAAATGATTGATGTAGCTCTTTTTCTTCTTAATTTTGTTGTGAAAGTGGTTCTGTTGTGCAGATACTGTACAATATGTGTTTCCAGCCATGCATCTTGAAATCTAATTGTATTTGGCTGATAGTTCAAGCTTCTCATTGAAACAACTGGTCACATGTTTGATTGTTTTAAAACACAAAAGAGCAATGAAGCAGAAGAAATTAACTTGACCATTGTTGTGAAACCTATAGTACTTAAACACGAAAGCTAACAGAACCAAAATAACTTAAGAGTTCTTTAAAAGGGACAAGTACATTTATTACTATTGGTGAAAGGTAAATACACTTGATGGGAAGCATTTTTGCTCATTTTCTTTTGACCTTTGAAAATCAAATTTATTGCATCATCGAAGAATGGCCATGTGTGTCTGTTCAGGGCAAATATTTTATTTTAAAGTTTTTTTAAAAATGGTGAACAGGTTCAAGTTAAATGGTTTCATGACTTTTCAATGTGGAAGCAAACATACAGTACATTCTGTAAATACAGTTTTGGAGTAACAGTGCTCTGTGACTCATCAGGAAAAATTAGGCTACTAAGCCAAGCAAGGTTTCCTTAGAGAGAATAGAGAACAGAGCACTTAACAGTAACATGAGACACCCTAGAAGACACCTATGCCTACAAGAAATCCTTTGCAGAATTGATTCGTCTTATAGGCTTTCCACTGCAAATAAGTAGAGAGATGTTTTATGCCATTATCCAGACCCCAAGGCAGAGTCTATATTTCCATAAAGAAACAGTCCTTTTAGCCTTCTTTATTGATCACAATCCATACTTGACATCAAGTCCCATAGGGTGTGATGAAACAAGTTGAGGTTTGGTTAAAATCTCCTTCTTCTAGAGAGTAAATTGGACATACCTGCCTTAACTGACTGATTTGCCTCCTGTGGAAGGGAAATCCATAGTCAGGAAAGGGGTCAGCTAGTTGGCCCAGTGCACAATTGGACATTCCTCAGGAGAAGCAACAGTCCGTACATCAGTAGTCAGGGGCAGACGAGAAGGGGACAGTGTCTAAGCTCCTGCAGTGCAGAAAGGGAGAGTGTATTAGTGGCATCCTGGATTGTAGAGAATTTAGATAGCGTATCTATTAAACTCCTGTGCTTTAACATCAGTAGCAAGCTGGCAGTCCTGACATCAGTTTAGATGTGAAAAGTTAGAACAATATAATGATGTTCAAGTAGGTACTGTAGCGTGTCAGTATGCGTAGGCTGCAAAGGAACAAGTAAAGGTTTATTCCATGCTGAAAAGAAAAGAGACACAACGTTTTAAATGTGGAGCCTTCTTCAGGTGTGAGGGAGAGAGGAAAACAGGATGATGTCGAATATAATGATGACTTGCAAGAATGTTGTTATGGATCGCAATTAGAAAGGAAAGATGGATCACTCTTTTAGCGTTTATTTTAAAATACAGTATCTCTTCATGGATTCATTAAAAAAATTCAGAGTCGTTATGGAGTAGTAGACTAGCATTAGAATTTGACAAAACTATTATTTAATAGAAATTTGGGAGGTGGTCAAATTTTAATGATGCGCTTCTGTTGGCCTCCGTCTAAATACTCCCTGGCTCATTTCTTGCATATTAGGGGGATTGTGACAGCTTTACTCTTCAACCAGCACTGTAATTTCCCAAGTCATATGAGTTAACTCCAAAATATGAAGTGCATCAAGAACACTGTCCCTTTATACAGCATGAGCTGACTCATTTAATAATTTTTAAGAATATTCACAAACTGCAGAATTAAATGTTTAATTCCATGCTGAAAAATGCAACATTTTGGCTGTTGAGCCTTTTTCAAGCGTCTGTTACAGTTCCCCTCTCGATTGTTTTGTATATTTTTGTAAACAGGTTTTGAGAATTCTCCGACTTGTCAGGAGACTTGTCAGAGTAGGAAGTATGTGCTATACACTAGTAGAATAACCTACACTATTTTATGCTGTATGCTGAATGCCTTTGTGAGCAACTGCAGGAACAAAAGATTAATATGTGTTAAATTCATGTACGTTAAATATTTATTTTACCAAATAAAATAAGTAGCCAATTGCCGAAATAAATGTACTGGTAGTTATTACCCAAAATGTATGCAAAATTGGTATTTCACTCATTTGGTTAGCTTTTTTTAATCTTAGTGACTTGCTATTAAATGCTAAGCAAAACTGTCTGTTTTCGTTTGAGCTTTGAATACACATCAAACTCGATGGAGTGTTAAGAAACAGAAATACAGCAGATAAAACAAGTAGGCAGCTGCGTCAGCATGCTTAGGCTGCAAAGGAAGAAGTATTCCATGCTGAAAAGAGAAGAAAAGAAACACAATGTTTCAGCTGTAGAGCCTTTTTCTGGTCTCAACACCCTTCTTTGTGTCTGCCACCTACAGAAGGCTCCATACATTGTTTTTTCCTTCTCTTTTCAGCATGGAATAAATCTTTACTTGTTCCTTCCCCAGCAGATAAAGCAGTTTCTTGTAAGACATACAGTTTATGCTTCCTTTCCCCATTTGCAAGGTTTTACAGTGCATCCATCCTTCACTAACTTGGCAGCAGATGTTTGGCTCTCCCCTCATCTATCAGGCATGATCCATGAAGCTGCGGGATGTTTTCTATTTGGCCTCAGCCATCTGTAATTGCGGTGAAGTGTAAATTGTGTTTTCCTTGTGACAAACAGAACACTGACATTTTTGTAACTGTGCCCATTGCAAAAGTGAGAGTTTGTGTTTTTTGTGTAATGCAGCCACAACTGAACTTACAAAAATAAAGGAAAAGGAAAGAACATACTACAAATCAACCTGTGAGAGAAGTGAAGGAAGGTACTGGGATGATTATACCACACCAGTATGGCCCAATAAAATGACTCTTATTTGTACTGTTTCTAGAAATACTGTAAATACTTGTTATAAATTCTCCTCTGATTTTTATTCATTCTTCTCTATTTGTAGATTATGATAAGATTTATTTTTACAATGAATAAAATGTAAAACTGTAAATGAAAATAAAAAATCCATTACACTTTCTGAGAATGCCAGGTTCTTGATTATTTGCAGGAAGGTGTGAATTATATCTGAGAGCCTCACACTTTCTCAATTCTCCTTTTTTAAATTACCAGTATGATTAAAGTGAAGTAATGGATCAATGCGTAATCCTAAATATCAATAATAATCTTTACCTATTGAAAAATAAGTGCCTTTCCTGCGATTAACTCTAGGATGGTTAATGGAAGAAATGGCAAGTTAATCCACAGTCAAGTACAATGCCAAAAAATGTTTGACGACCCCTTAGGATTCTCATGTGCAGTATTTGACACCTGGTATTAAGTCCTAATAATAGATAAAGTTAACCCGATGCAGTAAGTGACACAAGCGTGTGTGAACCTTTAGATTCAATGAGTATGGCTCCCCATTGAGCAGCAATAACTGCAAGTACACATTTCCTGTAACCATTGTTCAGTCTCTCACATCAGTTTGGAGGAATTCTGGCACACTTCTCCTTACAGAACTTCTTCAGCTCTGTAACGTTTGAGTGCCGACTTTGCTTGGACAGCGCGCTTCAGGTCCCGCCACAACATTTCGATGAGGTTTTCGGGACGTCCACATTTTTACCAGGCCTTTTTAAAACATGGGATTTCTTCTTCTGCAGCCAAATTGTTTAGAAAGTATAGTATCAGATGGACACAGGCTCCTTTGCCTTCTCTGTCATTGCTCTCCCCTTTTCTAACTTCATCATTTCCAGTAAACTGCTGATGTTTGGCCCAGCTGCACTCTGCTTCCAGGGCTGCACACTGAGTAAAAGGTGTGAGACTGAAGAGGAAGGAGGTAAAGACATCTTTTGCATGGTCACTGCTCTCCAATGGAGTGCCCTCTTCCTCAATATAGCATACAGTACTTGCCAGGTACAGATACTCCCTGAGCTTCTCTGTCCAGGGTCGTGAAAGCCATTTTATATTGGCTTTTTTACTCCATAGCATTTAAATGTCAATGAAAAGCTATTTGAACAGGATAACACATATTTCTGGTATATCCATAATGTGATGATCAATAGTTTGTGAGATATGTATTTTTATTATTGATCTGTCCAGGATAATCATCACACTGAAAATTCAGTGTCTTTCAAGGTTTAACAAAATACAACATGTTTGATTTGCTCTGAACACCTAAAACGCATGTAATATCGATGGCTACAGATCAATCCAATGCACAGCTGAACTAATTGCACAGAAATAGAGTGCTTTGATGTAATATGGTTATATATAATTTATCAATGATATAAAGGAAGCTGGACTTTAGTGTGACTGGGACTGTGCTCAGGATTGATTTTGCCTGCATAGTGCTGTCTGCCTTGTGTGACAGTTAATTATTCAGAAATAAGATCTTATTGACTTTAACCTTAAAAGTTTCTTTTTACTTTTTCTATAAGGCTTTATATAAGGCTTTTTGTGCTGTATAAGGCTTTATTTATTCTCTCACCAATAGCGGCACTTACTCTGCACATTCATCATCCTACTAGTATTCATAATAGGATTACATGTTTAGTCTTCTTAAAGGTGGAACTATTTTGCTGTTGGTTTGATGCTGCAGTGGAAGGGGACACTGGCGGGTTTAGATCATGACAATGTCACAGATTCAGCAAAGGGAGATGCTGGGGGGAATGGCTCATTAGGGGCCTCCCATCTCCTCCTAAGGGGGTTGTTCTTTGGGGGTTGATTATTGGTTTGTTTGTTGTTTCAGAGGGGGACATACTGTATGAGGGTCTCTGCTAAATATGATTAAGGTTTCATCTATGTTATGACACCTCTTCACTTTTGTTTTACAACTGCTAATCCTAATTTTTTTTTTTTACATCAGATTAAAGTAAGAAATACAACCAGATCACTATTATGTGTTTTCGGCCATAGGAGCTGTAGCTGTGATTGTTGGTCTCTTCTCTCCTTCTTTGGAGATGGTGGCTGAGGTGTGTGCTGCACCTGGGGCTGGGCAGAAGGGTCAGAGGCCACTCTCTGGCCACTTTGCAGAGCTTGAGAATCAGAAAAGCATAAAAGCTGAAATATGTTACAGGCTGTGATGGGAGCACAGTGAGAGTATAATGCCTTCGTCCCATGAGGTCTTGCACAACAGAAAACCTGATGCTGCATCTTGCATTCATTTGCCTCTTATGGGAGATTTGTCCTGTCTACTCAAGACTGAGCTGATAGTTATACCATGCAAATAGTTATACTGAATGTAAATCAAAAATTTACTCCGCCTTTGTATGACAGATGTTCGATCATATAATTTGATTTAACTTTAGCTGCATTTTTCAGTATTAAATAATGACAGTTTTCAAAATATATTACTGCAATATGTCATATAAACCTTATTGTAAGCATATGGAATGCTATGAAATGCATGTGATCTGTCCAAACGGAAAATGAAAATGTGAGATAATGTCTTTAGGGAAAAGATAAATATTCATTTCACTCTCTATTACACCTTAAAAAAGTGCATATATTTTTCCCATAGAACAATGATAACACAAACTGGTGAAGGGGGTATTGTAAGTACTACATTTATAAAAGGTTTACATTAACATCATAATTATACTTTAATATCTTAGTTACTATTTTCACCTACTGTGTTATTCTGTTTTTCAAATAAGTATCTTAAAGATGTTAAACTATGCCCTTGTGGTTATGCAGCATATCTTTATTTCACTCCTGTAAAATGTTGTTTAGACAATGTACTGTATAGCAGCCATATTCATCTCTTGAGTCTCTAAAGGGCTTTCAAACACTATGTCACAGAGACCAGCTCACTTGATGTAAGAATTACTACTCTCCATTAGGGGACTTCATATCTGTCCTTTTGTTCATGTACAGTTGCTGATGAATAGCGGAAGTATGGTCAAAACAGAACAGCTGAGGTCAGGTAAAACATGCTGACTGCACGGCACAGTTCCTCTTCCGGTTCACCAGAAAAGCTTTTTCAGACCATTTCACTGAGTATGCCGTGCTATGTAATTATACAATTGAAGTTATTTCTGCAATAATGTGCTTTGACACTCTTGTTCAAGACCCCCCCCCAGAAGCTGAATCTTACATCCTGAATCATTATTTATTTCTAGGAGGTCTTTGGTAGGCCAGTTGCGTATGCTTTTAGTGTAATCAGTCATGTTCAGTCTAAATGTTATAAACTGTTCCCAATTTTTTAATTAGCTAATCTACTCTACACTTTTAAAAGACTAGTGCGAGTGGGTAGCATTACTCATTAGACTGATCCATCTTTGGATAGTAGCTAGATTTTATTGATAAGCACAAAAAACAAAACTTTGAAGTTGCTCCCGTGCAATTTGGTGTGCTGGGGCAAAATTGTTCCTTTTTTCAGCTTCTATATTTTGAACGTACAGTAGATAGAATTACTCAACCAGGGAATAACCAAATGACTTGTTCACATGCTGAGGGAGTCTGGAGCTGAAACTATTTTTAATATCTAAGGTATTTCTGCTTTTCATTTTGATTACTTCTGAATTAAAAGCAGCAGTCTTCTACTTTAAGCCATGCATGACCAGTAAAGGACATACAATATCATGCTGTGCTCAGTAAAATAATTCTGACCCAGGAATAAATCTAAAAGGACAATCTAAAGAATAGTCAATCAAACCTAACCTGCATGTCTTTAATCAAATACTTCATTTAATCTATGTGTTTTTTTTTCATTCTGAAGGATGCCAAAGTTCTTTAAACAGTTTGTTTCCAAAGTATTCAGACACTTCCAATGAAGTTCCATCTGTCAGATTAATAAATAATGTATAGTTTTTAAGAGAATCTTGAAAAATGTCATTTAATAATAATAATAATAATAATGATGATGATGATGATGAGAATAATAACTTGTATTTATAAAGCACCTTTCCAAACCCAAAAAAGAACATAGTGCCAAATATACTGTAATTAAAAGTAAAAACAAACAAACATACAGGACAAACTGTAAGGAACTGTAATCAGACATTGAATTTCATAAAAAGTTTTTTTTTTAATTTAGATTTAAAAAAACGTCAAAGACTTTGTCGTCAAAGGTTTAGAAAAAGGGCATTTCACAACAATGTTGCAGCAGAAAAGGAATTTATCCCAGGTACAGTATAGTGACCAAATGACCAATCTCAACTGCATGGAACTTACAGGTGGGACTGTGAACATGAAGGAGTTCAGAGATGTATGATGGAGCCGGATTATTTAAAGCCATGAAAGTCAGTAACTAGATCTTACGTGTGCCTTTATAGACAATAAAAAGTTGAATGTGTAAAATATTAAATGTTAGACAAACACTACAAAGGATGGAGCTTGCTGCAATGGTTTCTCCAGTCAACATACTGAGGTCTTGGTTTGGAAATTCAGTATCAAGACCCCTTGCAGAAGTAACCTGGTTTTAATTAGAGATCTCCCATCCTTCATCCACAAAAGGACTGACCAGGCCTAGTCTTGCTTAGCTTTTAAGACCTGACCAGACTGGACTAGAAGGTGTTAATGCTGATTACTTGGAGAGGAGAAAGAAACCAGGATGGCTGTCATAAATATATGCAAACACAGGGAAAAGATCCAAACTCCCTACAGACAGGGACCAGAGGCATCAACTGAATCCAGGACTCCATAGATATGAGGCAATAGTGTACACCACAGAAAACTTGGTGTCAGCAGGAAAACAAAGACACGAGTGTGCCCGAGTCTTGAACTATCATTGATGAAACGAAATCTTCTGAACTGAGTTTGCATAATGGTTTTCACTTACTGTTGCTACTGAGCACTAAAAACCATTATGTAATGGTGCAAGGGGTCTCATATGAATGTATAAACACAATAAGGGAAAAATACATTATTCCGTTTGCTTGAAACAAACAACAAACAACACAGTGGATCCAAGATAAACTCTAGTTTTATTTAATTCCAGGAGTTTTTTTCTATGGCAATGTCAAGATCAAACCATTAGTACTACAAATGGCTAAAAACGTAAATACTAACTCAGTGCCTATTTCAACACTTAACAAGCAACACAGTTAATTGTGTTGGAAAAGGGCTTGTTTTGCTCCATTAGGTTGTCTGGGAATTGCTGTAATTAGTGCATGAAGAAACACTTCCCTTTTCACTCATGAGACACAGATATTCTAAAAATAGTGTTTATTTATCAAAGGTAATTAGACAAGGATAATACATTGTTCAACAGTCATGCTCGAATATTGCAGTTAATTGGCACAGCACAAAACAATATCAAGGCTCATTGAATCTGAGATTTATCTGCTTGTTCTACAGGTAACTTTTCCACTTGCAAACAGTGTATGTGTCTTAGGAACACCTACAGTACATGTATACTGATGTTTAAAAACTCAACTAATATATGTAACTAAAATGTAAAGTTCACATTTGGATGAGTTTTGCAGACTGTTTCCCATTTCAAAATGGATTATCACTTGCCTTAGTTTCAAACCCAAGCCATTTAAATTGATCTCCAGATGATTGAACACATAGCATTTTACTTAGCTCAGACTTTCCTTTGTCAATCCATCTTAATGACCCGCCGCAATAAATTAACATTTACACTCCAAAGTCAGTTCTACAGTATACAACAATGCCCATATTTCTCTTGTCTGTCAAATTCTAGTTCTGTTTTGCCAGAGCACCTACTGTACATCAGTCTAGCAGGGGGGCTTTACCACTCTCGGCATTATGTAGGGCAGCTTGGGGTCTGTTTGGCTTTTGAAATGAAACATCCTAAACTTCCATTTAGATTTTTTTACAGAAGAATTATGCAACTTATAGCAAATGAAACTTGTGGGGTGAGCTTTATTTTGCAGTTTGTTCCCTGTATTTAAATAGTACAATGAAACAAAAGCAGAACAAACTCATTTTTATACAGTACATTCCTATACACAAACCTTCTGTGTAAATTTGGTCTTTTCCTTATCTATAACCATGATGTTTAGAACCATGTTTCGACGTGTTTTCTCTCAATTCAAGTAGGCAGGAGTGTAACAGACAGAAATGTGCTTTGCTGGCAGGTAAAAGACATAATACAACACACAAATACATGTAACACAAGATGAACCCATTCACAAATAATAAACATACATGTATTAAAAAAATAAGATATATACTGTATATACATAAACAAAAATATACGTTCAATTTCCAAAATGAGCAGGTTAGTGGCTGTTGGAATAAAGGATAACTTAGGTCTATTGCACTTGAATCTTGGTAGTCTTAATCGACACCCAGACAGAAGGAGCTCAAATTCACTGCAAGGGGTGGTCGTGACAGTCAATGATTATATTGGCCTTCCAGACCATTAGTTTGACATAGATGTCTGACAGCTGTAGATGTTGTGCAGCAATAATTTTGCTGGTTACCTCCACTATGCGTCTCAGTCTATTTTTATTGCTTGTATTAAGGTTACAAACAGTATATTATATATAATAATAGAAAACATACTAATTGAATAGTATATATCAATTTTATATTTGGGGGGAAACAGAGCAATCCTTAAGTTCTCTGCAACTAATGTGTTTGCAAATTGCTCTCTAAATGATTGTCTGCAACAAGTACAGTATAGTATTCCCAAATGTTCATCACCCTGAACAGAACCTAGATGGAGTGCACCAACCTGACCACTGATGGGTGCTATTCTGTAGATATTACTGGGTACCCACCTACAGGTAAGACAGAAATGTCAGTGACATCCCTAAAGAGCTAAGCTAAGAACAACCTATGTTCTCCGATCTGCACAGAGAGTTTTCTGACACAACCAGCCAAGTACTGTAGAACCTACAGTAGGAGAAAACACTGGATGGGCAGGATGCACCAGATGTTGTGTGTATTACTGTCTCTAATACAGTGGATTGACTGCTCCCAAACTTTACACGCCACACAGGGGAGTCTCTGACTCTTCCTGTGTCTGCTGATAAATAAGTACAGTACATTTCAATCATCTCAGAGTATTTCGGTACTACTGGCATAAAATATTTGTTAAATTAGAAGGTTTTTTTATGTGAAGTAGATATTCTGTAAAAATTAAGAAACTGTAAATTCTAAAATGCTTTAGTGTACTTTTAAAGCTGAGAAGAAATGGTACACAATTGTGCAAAACTAACACTTACTGTTCCCTGTTGGGAAATTTCCCTTAGCTTTTACTATGAGTGTTTAGGGGCATCTAGTGGTTTATTCTGGAATGATAAATTCATGAAATTCTTTTTGAGTCGAATAAAACTTACATTTGACCAATGTCAGTAAAAACTATAGTTTACAAGTATTTAGCCTTTTAGGGCTTATTTAGTCCTAAGGTAATTCGTCTCTAATATCGCTTTCACCACATACCTGAGAGTTGTGGGAGTGCAGAACAAAGCACCCAGCTATGCTGTTAATGGTTTCTTTCAGGAAAAGGCTGGAAGAGATCCTCATATCTATTAACTACTAACTATAAAAATGAGCAGTTCTTAGTAATAATGTTTATGTTCGTACCTTCTTAATATTAATATTTAAACACTCAAAAGAAGGGATAAGAGCCTGTACTCTCCCTCCAAATAATTTCTCAAGGGAGACATGATGCATTACAGTATCTAAAAATAGATTAGCAATTGAATGTGAAACGTCCTTTTCTTCATTTTTACTTAACTGAATCAAGCAATTTGGGATTAACGCTATTGATGCTAAGTCTGCATGCTTAGGTCATTCCCTTCAGACTGTGTTCTGATCTTTGAGCACTGCTTTGGCTGTGATACTAAATCAATACCCCTGTCACTAAGCATACCCATACAGCATAGTTTGGCAAACAAACCAGAGAATGTCTGTGTCAAGGCAAAAGAAAAAGAAACAGCTACAGAATCAGAATTTTAACATGCAGTTTAGCTTCCCAGTGGCATTACAGGTGTTTGACCTCTCCACCAGTTGCATATGCAGTTTTGTTAATAACTTGGAAACTCCATAGTTTATGAGCTTAAGAAAGATCTAATTAAGCAGAGCACTAATTCAACTAAAGGTTCAATTAGATAAGTAATAATGACCAGGGCTGGGAAGCCATAGTTTATTGCCTCAGATAGATCAGGAAATTTACTGCTTACACAAAATCACCTTAGGTCCATGCTCCTTTGAGTCTTCACAGTAATATTCCTAATGATTTGCCTTCAGGCCTCAGACCCATTTTTTTTTTGTATAATACTGTACATACCAATAAATTTATACAATACAATTCCATTGACTATAGAACTAAAAGCAACTGTAACAGCAAGCTATATTATTACACTTAGAATTAAATGTTACTAAAGATTTCCAACTAAGCAAAGCCCATCTGATAAAAAATCTTGCAGGTCTGGAACATAGACCAGGACATCTTAAAGCTGTGCTGAACCTCCATGATATACAGCATGGTGCAGCTTAGCTCCAAACAATCTGCTATCCTTGATAGGTCCCTGTTCATCTCTCTAAAGGATTATCACACAATGAGGGATCTGCAGGGTGGGTACCAGGATTATACCTGATAAAATCCTAACCAATCATCAACTGTAATTTCGTACCTTAAAAGATAGCACCCAACTAATTTCTGTGGGTTGATCCATTGACTTCTCTGCTGTCTCCAACTGAACATGGCAAATGTGACTCTAACAACCACAGGGATGCCAGCAGTTTGGTTCAGGGCTTAAACTTTTCTCCAAGATGCCAGGCCAGTCAATGAAGAACAGAACATCACCCAAGGTATTATTCCTGCAACAGCAGAAATCTTGTGTTTCACAGACCCACTGTTATATACACCTGATCAACAAAATGTATTTCCAAATATATCCAAGTACATTCAGTAAAAAGCTATAGCAGGAATGGGCTGGGTTTTTCCCCACTCCTCTCACTTGAGGCTGCACCCAAGCAGATGACTGTGCACAGATACAGTGTTTTTAAGACCAACCTTCAGTGCAACACTAACTTCCTTGCAGAGCTGTCCTCAGCAATGCTCTCTCTCAGCACTGGGACTCTTCCAGCACACAGCAAGCCACTGCCAAATCAGACGATTTTAAGCCAGCACAACTCCATGTTTCCAGTGGGACATTTAAACTTGTCAAGGAACATTCTGCCAACAGATCTTTGAGTATGAAGCTTTTTTACTCAGACTATAATTATTGAGGGTTGAACTATTTTTTTCCAAACAGGTTTTTATAGTTTAGTTCACAATAGTAAATGCATTTTTACTTGCATCTGAAAATATGATGTGATTTACAGTATCTACATGAGATGGATAAAACCTATAGCATAGACCATATCCCATTATTTTGTTACATTATTTTGTTTATATTTTAACCCTGAGAGAAAGAGCCTTTCATATCACAACAGACTGTATTACTCTTTTTGGTGTGTTATGCATCTTTTGATGTATATTGTATATTTAGAATCCATGTGTGATTGATTGATTCCTACAGTAACAGTCATCAAATCATTCTCTCACTTTTTTGTTCCAATTTCTAATTCTTACAGTAAAATAATAAACCCTCACATTACCATACAGCTATCATGTACACATAATCGTTCATATACTGTAGCTTTACCCAGTCTCAGACTGCACAACCTGTTATCTTTTCTTTTTCAAGTGAGATGCAATGACGAATTTTGACACCTAGCTATTAAAAAAGATTGAGTCAATTTTATAATTTGCACGAGACACATCAATATTCTTGGAGCTAATGGACTTTTGTAAGAATTGACATGTATCTGGAAACACATTTTATAAAAAAATAAATGTCTAGTGTCTAATATTTTAGTTTTCCAAAGTGACAGAGTTAATCTCTGTGACAGACTGCAATATAAGCTTTGAACGGTGTTGTTTGATTTTGCCTGTTTGTGCTTGAACATTAATAGTGGGTGAGACACAAGCTGCAGAAAAGAGACAGTAGACTCCATTTGTAAGACAGTATGTTAAAGTGAAGCATACAGTAGCTTGCTATAATTAATTGAAATCAATATAAAGACTTAAACCCTTGAATAAAAGCAGAGTCTTATTTGCCTTGTCTAAAGGTGCCCTGAAGAATTATTATATTTGTGTACAAATATATTAAGCTAGGTTCCTGTTAGATGTTCATGTTGTTAAAATGATAGAGTGGCTATCAAAATATTCACACCGCCCTGACTTTGTCACATTTTATTGTTTTACAATATGAAATCATAATATATTTAATTGTTTTATTTACCATTGATTGACCCAAAAGACTATAATGTCAAAGTTCACCAAAATTCATTATAAAACTGAAAATTAATATGTTTATTCGTTATGCATTGCATAATAATGTATTTGAAAATTTGAACTTCAGATGTATGATTATTTTTAAGACTAAATTTCTTTGAGATTGAACAATTTTTATTGACAAGATCCCCTCAGAGGATCTTAATTGGTCATTTTATTGCATTACTTTTTTTCAGTTAAAAGTACTACATTTTAAATTGTACAATTAAGCACAGATGTGTCAGCCACCTCTCAAACATCTTTAATTGTTATATTAAAGTGCACAGAAATAACCATATTTTGTTTGTTCTTCACTATCATTGAAAGTTCATGTGAACACCAGGAGTTCAATAATAAAACAGTATATTTTTTCTGGCAGCAACAATTAATAGTAATGGTAAGGTTTTAATCATGCCATTAACTCTGGGAATAAAAATGTCAAGGGTGAAAGCAGACACTAATTTTACCAAAGAAATTACATTACTCTGCTCTAACTGTATAAGATGTTTCAGAAATTAGTATGGAGTTTTATTTTTTTCCCTTCCTAATCATTGCACACTGTTTTTTCCACAGCTGGTAAAAAAAAAACACTCAGAGGTAAATGTTGATTTGCAGGTGTTTATTGCACAGACAGAGACAGTTATCTCAGTTGTTCCTCATGATCTGAAAAAAAAACAACAAAACAAATATTTAAAAACTGGTTCCTGTAACATAAGACAAAAACTAGGAAGCTTAAAGTAGAGGGAGTGCACAATTTATAGCTAAAAAAACAAATTGTATTTTGGGTATTTTGAAACCTCCTATTTTAAGTTAGCAAAATAAATTATTGCAGATAATTCTCATATTTAAAGTGTCTTTGCAGACTTTGCATTTTTTTTAGTAATTTACTTGTCACGGCAAGAGATATCACACTTGAAGTATTTTAAGTTTCCATTAAAGTGTACAGATTCTCTAGTTTCATTTAGCTAATTGGACATTTCCTTTGGTCAGGATTGCAGTATATATTACCTGGTCGACCCAGTCATCAAAAGCTGAAACACGAGTGAAGACAGTTGGCTTCTTCTCGTAGTTACAGCCCAAACCAGAGACAAAACTGGCAATTCCGTGGACTTCCCAGATACCTTCAGCGTTCCTGCAGTTCAGGGGGCCACCAGAGTCACCCTGTGACACATGGAGAAGAGAATTATATTATTCAAGGGATTAATATAAGCAGAGTGTTATATAAAACTCACACACGGGTCTTTCAAAATGATATTATGTTGTTTTGGAATTCTGTGGAAAACCCTCAGTGCCAGATAACCTTTCAAATGAGTCTGACTGTTCTGAAAACAATGATAATCAATAATATAACTAAACTTTTTACATCTGAGTATCTCGGGTATTTTCATCCTTGACCTTGTATTTCATTCCATGTCTTTATCTAGCTAATCCTTATTATTAAAGAGATCTTCAGCATATGGATTGTTAATGAGTATACTAATAATCATAATACTACTAATAATATTACATTTGCAGTATTCATAACACAAAAAGCATAATAAAGGAAAATTGCACAATCACTCTTCTCTAGTGTTCCCTATTTTTATCTCGAGAGCTGGGATTCTCACAGTAAATGTCACTGCCAGTAGTTCAGACCACAGTCACAAGCTGTTGAAATGCCGGTACAGCTGCAGATGCAGCACTGTTTCTCAAATGGTAAAGGAGCCAACTAACTGTCTGCCTTCCCCCAGCACACACCAGCACAGAACTGCTCTGGGCTGTTTGTCTGATAAAATGGGTGCTCTGTTATGATTAAGCATCTGGTAAGAAGTTTTCTTTAAATGACTATTATTTCTACATTGTCTTTTTCGTGCATTAAGGCCAAGTGTTATCCCTACAGTAATATTGTATCACTGTTTCTGAAAGGTTGTGATAGATATTTTTAGAGCTTTTCTGGAACCACTTCAGTTTGAGTACAACAGAGCAAACAATTGGGAAGTCCAAGTGTTATGGTCTCAGAAGGAGTGTCTTGTCACTACAGAATTCCACTTGTAGTCACTAAACTTAATCTGCCTGCAAATTTTAATGCATGCCATGCAACACCAACTTTTATTGAGATGAGAATGTGACACTTAGACTGTAGATGACCTAATAACTGACGATATCTTATTAAGTTTTTGGGAGATGACCTGTGGTGAATTGTGGCACCTTGTTATAAATAATTAGATAATTGAACTGGCACATTGTTGTCTAGGTTCTACAAGTAGTTCAGGTGGGTAGCTGCGTCAGCATGCGTAGGCTGCAAAGGAACAAGTAATAGGTTTATTCCATGCTGAAAAAAAGAAGAAAGAAAACACAACGTTTTTGCCGTGGGGCCTTCTTCAGGTTTCAGACTCTGCACAGACTTACATTGCAACCAGCTACAATGCCATCTCCACCAGCACAGACCATGGTGGTTCTCAGGGCAATGCCCCACCAGTCGGGCTGAGAGCAGGTGGCGTGGTCCACCACGGGCATCAGGGCCTGCTGCAGATTGTCAGCAATGGGGCCGTTAGCTGAAACAGAGCATGACCACAGTTGTGCAAAATGTTGAGCTTTACGTTCTCTTCTTTGAATCTCTGCAAGTGAGCTGAAATGCTGAAATGTGAGCTGTTTTTCACACTCCACCTCTTTTTAATATGAAGCAAAGTGGCTTCACAGCTCTAGGGGTACTCACTGTGATCTGTCCAGTGTTCCCCAGTGTTCACATGTGATTTCAACTACTCTATAGATTCCTCCCCCCCAGTCCCAAAACATGCTGTCTACTTTAACTGTCATTTCTCAATTGCCCCTTGTATGGATATTTGTATGTGTCCTGTAATGGACTGGTGTTTTGTCTAAGATGTAGTCCTGCTGGTGCTCTGCATCTGACAGTTTATGCTCCAGTTCAATGCATCTCTCTAAGGATAAAGCACTTAAAGAAAATGGATGAATAGAAGGATATGTACAGTAGTGAATTATTCATTTTTTCTTCTCTTTTTATTTTAATGTCTTATATTTTGTTCTTGGGATCTAAGAAGAAATCTAATCAATTTCCACCGATGCTGTTAACCTTTAATACCATCGTATTAGCATAGAAAGCTAATTCTACTATAATTGCAATACAGTGATCTTTTTAATTATTTTATTGTCTTCCGCTCACTGAGATCAAGGTATAATTAAAATGTGCTCTCATTAATAAGCTGTAATGAGAATGAGGGATATTCACATTACAGCTGTGAGGCCATACAGTACTGAAGACAAAGATAAAGAGATAATGATGATGAAATTGGTCTTACTGTAGAGCCTGCCCCAGCCAGTGATGTAGCAGGGGTAGTTGTTGGGTAAGATGTCCCCAGACGGGGGGATGCAGGCCAGCTGGATATGGTCACTAAGCGTAACGTGCTCAGCAAGTTTGATCAGAGCAATGTCATTCCTTTTAAAGAGAGATTTTTAAATGTTACATGTCACTCGTAGGTGTAACATGGATGCATTTGTGGATGTGTTTCAGCATGCTGTCTCTTTGATTTCACTCTAACTCTAATATACATTCTTGATTGGGTTTACTGTGCATCCAAGTATGCTGTTAACGAATATGTTCTTTCATTAGAAAAAAAAAACAGTTTGGCAGACACTATAATGTCAACTTCAAGTGAGAGGGCAGTAGCTTAATTTAAGATGGAGGCCTTGTTTGAACACATTCTCCAGAAAGCTGCGGGGAATGAGCTTAGCTGCCCTCGGGCATCCAATCAGTTGAGATAAAACAGTTATTCATGTGATCATTTCTGATCTATATTAATTAATCTATCAATATTAATACTGTACATATCAATATTTATTTATATTTGAGTTAGCTCTGGGAGAGACCATTTTGGAAGCTTGTCAGCAGCTTAGCCACCCAGTGATGACAGTCAGAGACCTGAATAAATAAGTCAGTAGCTCACATGGAGCTCAGGCATTTGTTTTACTGTATAATTTAGGCACCTGACAGCTCTTACCCCAAAGCCACCAGAATGGGATTCCACTTCTCATGCACAAACATCTGATCTGCCATGATAGCCTTGGATCCAGGTTCATCCATCAAAAGATTGTACTTCCCAACTACCACTCTGTAGGTTAAGGCCTTGCTGCAAAACAACAACATAATACAATTATTATTGTTGTTATTATTATTTCTTTCAATTCTGTATTATTATTTAGTTTAATTATTATTATCGTTACTATTATTATTATCATTATTATTAGCATCACCATGATGATAATAAAGAATGTAATGTGTAATGTTCACTATACAAATGTATTACCAGAAATATGGTATCTTAAGATATGGGTATACAGTATATGGGTATGTTTTATTCTGTCAATGGCTACTTACAAAACTAGCAATATTTTTCTAAATTGTCAGTGATGTCCTCTGTAAGAAATTACATAGCTGCAGAAATAATAATAGCATGGATGAAATGAATAATTAGATTTTTGCATTGGTTTTGCTGAAATGTCGTGTATACACAGTACACTCTGTGTAAATATTCTGTACCTGTCCAGATTCTAAAAACATATCAGTAGTAAAATTCAATATAAGCTCTGATCTAGGCCTCTACTGTACATACTATATTTACAAGTTATTTCAAAATAGTGAAGGAGACATAATTTCAGGCAAAACTGTTCTCTGGAGGTCTATAACACTAAGGAGCACTGAAAGGCTAAACAAGTGTGTGAATATGTAAAATATATGCATGTGCGTGATTTGCCAGATACATAAAATATCGCTAAATCGTTTAGATTTTGCGTGATCATTTTAATTCTTTTGATATTTGTCCTCCCTATTATATTTTTCCTGCAGTATAAGAAGCTGTATATTAATTTCAACATACAGAAGCAAACTAAACTTTCACAGTTAACATTTGTTTAAATTGATTGGCCAATAGACTGTAGGAACCTGCTCTTTTCGCAGGTTCAGACTGTTGGTACAGACATCACTACTTCGCTACTAGCCAGATGTGAAGTTGCCTGAAAAGTTACAGTTTTTGTAGTGAGAGCTGTATCTCTCCTCCAGTAATTGCCCATTCACTGTGGGCCTGTAAGAAAATAAATATTGATTAATATGTTGTATTTTGTTAATCATTTTAGCATGCCACCATTAGAAACAACATTCAGCTTTACTCTGTTTTGTTTCTGTTTAATTTGTATTCACACTGTCCTGCTGTTGTTTTTGCATCTCACAGTGCATGTGCTATACCAAAGGAAAAAGCCCAGCAGTCTGTTTGTATGCAAGATGTTTGCACAGCTGTCCACTGGAATGTGTGAAGGGGAACATGCTGTCAAGATCTCATTAGAAATAACCACCTGATGGCAGCTTCTATTTAACTGTTCCAGATTGAAGCAGTTCATCATTCTAAAAAGGATTAATTGAAGGGAGGTATTGCTTATTGCAAAGTAATTATGCATGCATATCCAACAGACATGATGATATATATCCTATGAAATGAAGTATTTGGATCACTTAGGCTTAATGTAATAAATTGAATATGAAATAGTAAAAAGCTCTTTATTTGTAAACTTTTTAATTTAAATATATGGAATGCTTTGTAAAGCCAAGGTTCTAATGCATCCAGAAAACAAATCAATTGTAATTTACAGAAAAGTATAATACATGTTTACTAATTAATAGACTTTTATTGTTGCGACTAGCTATGAATATTTTGTGTTAACATTCTGGTTTTCCTGAAACGTGCCAGGATTGAAACTACAGAAATGAGAAAGTGATTTAGCAGTGTTACACACTTGCTGTTAAGGAGGGCCAGAGTCATGCAGTTTTTAAAGGTATCTATTTCCTTGAGGGTTTAACGCTTGGAAACAGTGCTAGTACAGTATGTTGCAGACTAATAAAGGCAATGAAATCATTTAAATCATTCAAACCATAGGACCCCAGAACTCTGAATTCAAATATAAATACTACTGTCCTTTAGAAATGCTAAATGTTTGCAAAGTTGGCACTATTATATAAAGGTTTACCATAACTTTTACAAGATGGTATTAAATTGGCTGCTCTAGACTTGGACTCTAGGAATTGGACTGTGTCAGGTTATGGGTGTTAGATTATGGGTCTCTACATTATATCGTCACCAAAACCCTCTTTATGTCTTTAGAGGATAAGATAATTTAACCTATTTCATTGATGCTCTGAATAACATTGCACAACCGTCATTCGGCTCTGCACGCTTTTCACAAAACTCCCAACACAACGTACTTAATTTGGTGTCTGAATATACTGACCTTTGAATGTTGCTGGGCAGAACTTAGAAACTGACTCTAATGCCAAGTCATCAACCTCTGAAGGCTTCACTTGTGAAGAGTTATGACAGGATACCCCATGCAAATATACCACCGTGTTTATGTTAATTTAAGTGCGTAGTGTGTTGCATTACTAGATATTGTCAATACCTTTTCTAATGCCATGCATTGTGTTTGAAGAATCATCATCGGATTGATTATGTGCTTCTACTTACTTGATACAGTGAGCGGCAGTCATGACCCAATTGGTGGCAATCAAGGAGCCTCCACAGGTGTGCCTCCATTCATCATTTTTCAGGTATTGTAGGGAAATCTGGAGAGCAGGGTAAAAACAAGTTGTGTGCAAGAGTATTCTGACTCAGTGTGCTCTTCTTGAATTACCCAGCTATACCTCAAATCATATCTAAATACAGTACATTAGAATTTAGATATGACTAAACAAATTTTTTTGCAGTGTTAAAAGAATCATAGGGAAATACATTTCTATTTTTATTATTAAAGCTTGTTTTAAAGGGACATTCTAAATCTATAAATTTATACTGTATTATCAGAGCAATTTATGTAAACTAAATTACACTTAAAATGTTCCCTCTCTCAATTCAAAGGCTTATAGGAAAAACCCAGTTTTACAAACTCTCTTTATCTTATACCTATTGTGTGTTTGACAACTTAAACTGTGGGGTGTGTTGAAAGATATATCCTGTATTTGAAATGACAAAATCTCTGTGGACACAGTCAAAACACAATATCACTTTCTCCTTTCAAAGTATAACCACCTGGTGCTCAGAAGTCTGGAAAATCAATGCCTCAAAATAGTATGGGTATTAAATAAGCGATTCAGTTCACTAAAATAACACAAGACAAAACAAATATGTCACAGAGAACAATAAAGCAATGTAATGCACTAAAAAAACAAGCATTTTGACTTAAAACGTCTCAACTCTGTAGGTGACAACTCCCCTTCATTATAGGGTTAATTAAATGGGCCATTAACCCACAAAGAAAATGTGTCTGGCAAAAAGAATTAATATTTGCAGAACTTTCCAAGAGCCAAACAAGAGACAAAATAAAAAAAACACGAGATGGCAGACAGTGCTCTACCTGCCAAGGCCAGCTGTATGGTCGGGCATCCTGTCCGTTCACCACTCTCGACACCATAGGCTCAATGGAAGGCACGCCGCACCCATAGGCTGCAGAGGAGCCACAGAGACATCACTTGTCAAACCCCACTGATGGTCTTCCTGGAGTCCCTGGACTGTCTAACAATCTTCCTCACTGAATGTGCCAGATACAGTAGCTCTATTGATTTGATGTCAGTGTGCTGCCTCCATTTTGGTAATATAGAAAATTAGCGACAATTATGACCCCAAAAGTTTGCGTTTACAGTAAAAGCAAAATATTTACAATTGGAAGACAATTCAACACTATTGGACCCTACCGCTGAAGTGCTTGAACTGTACAATTTTCCGTAATGAAACACACACTGATCTAATATAGAGCATACTGGATTATTCTGTTTTTAGGTAGCTTTATCATTTGCCTTTGTACAGTATCAAGCAATTCATGAATTATAATGCAACTGAAGGCCCTGTGTAAGTTTCAGAAATTAAGTCACATTTATAAGCTACAGTACGTGGTTTTGTAGTTCAGGGCTTGAATCTTCTTTTCAATAATCGAAAAACAGAAATCAATACTTATTTAAACATGTGAACAGTATACCACATACTGTATATACTGTGTACTTGAATCATACACAGAATTTGGGTTTTGTAATCCATTGCATTCTATTAGGAAGCTTTATTGTATAGTTTTCTACGCAGCTGAAAAAGACCTGTTTCTGACAAGGTCCAGAAATATGTTTTTTAAATATAAGCTTCTTTAAAACATAAAAAAACTTCCTTTTCTTTTTCAGACATTAAGTTGAACACTGCTGTTCGACCTCCTCTAAAAACTATAAACACACCACAAAGGATCAATTAAATGAGCTTGTTAGTTTAATGGCACTTATCTTTCGCTGCTTACTTACATATGAATATCTCTGCCGCAGTAATTATTTATTGCAGAGGAAAAAATGCTATATTTAACAAAGTACAGAAAAGAAATCTTTAAAGCCATGAGCAATTCTTTGGACATTTTGAATCAAACAGGAAAAAAATAAATAAAAAGTAGTCTATACACAATGCTTCCTATTATATCTTCACCCTTACCGCTTGCAAAGAGAACCGAAGCCAGCACAATTGGGATCATTCTGATTGCTTTCCTGCTGTGAAGTTGCACATACAGTAGCACAGCACTTATATAAATAGTTGCTCTTATCTGTAGGGTGCTGGCTGATAAGATTCGGGGTTTAATTGGTAAAACAGAAAATTGCCAAGGCTATTTTCGTTTTAAAAAAAATCAACACATACAGTATGTGTTTTCACAAACTAATGCATACATGAAATATATTTATATAAAAGATTTATATTTTTTATTTTTTGGAAGAAAATAATCAGTGAAGATCATTAAAGGGTGATAAAATTTTACTACAGTGGTTTTTTAAAGATATGAAGAAAATAATTCATAACTTTGTGACATTAAAGTTTTGTTTGAATAATTAAAAAAACATTTGCAACATAATTGCTGCATTGAGTTTGCATAGATGTATATGTTATTATATACAGTATATATGTTTCATTAACTACTGTATGTAATACACATTAATTTTTATTTAACACATCCCTATCTAACGTCTCACAGAGAGGTCAGACCAAAAAATATCGAAAACACTCACTTGAGACATTGTAGCAATCTTTAAAGCAATGACTTCTTCAACGTTCTGTGTTGAGTGTACTTTTAATAAATTGTTTCACATGCTGGATACTTTTAAAAGTATTTGGTGGGTGGGTAGTGTTTTGTGTGTGATTGCAGATAGGAATTTCAAAATGCATGTATACGTTTTGTTTGTATTTTTTTCTCTTATTATAAATACAGTATGTGTCTGATTGGGTAATTTAATGTAAAACTGAATGTAATTATTGTTTATGCATTATCTTTCAACATAAGGCTATTTTAAAACCTAAACCTACATACGGTAGGTTCTTTATACTGCATGTTCTGTAGCTGCGTCTGGGTGCAAGCTGAAAAGGGTTAAGTAGAGTTTAATTTCACTCTGTAAAAGTAAAATAAAGAAAAAAATGTATAGCTTTGCAACTTCTTCACACATACTGTAATTTTGTGTTTCTGTATTTCTTTCTGCTTTTCAGCATAGATACCTAAATGTTCTCACAACATAACTTACAGTTACGTACTGAAAGTTCATATAAAACTGAAAACGTCAATGGAAAATCTGAAAACACCTGCAGCAGTTCTCATTGAACCGAGAACTCTTTCATTATCTTAGCCAGGTAAATTCTGGTTAAAACACATTCACCGCTTTTCAGGTGCATTTTCTCTTATCTTTTCTCATGGCCTTCATGCTAAAAACGTCCTTCTACCTCACATTTTATAATAAGGAACCACTGAAGGAATGTACAATAAGTGCAAATGTCTTACAGTACATTTCCTTTGCCCCGCCCCTCATCCTATCTGCCAGAGGGTATGTGGCAAAACAGAGTTGAAAATGGGACAGTGTGAAAGAGCTCATCTTTGGAAATCTCAGAACCAATAATGATCATGTGACAACTTCTATCTGTATGAGGAAATGCAGATGACAAATTACCAGCCTGAAATTATAGCTGATTTTTTTCTTTATGATTATGCATATGTAATACTGCAAATGTAATAAAGATCATAGTTAATCAAACCTTAATAATTTACTCCTAGAGAGAAGTACATACAGTAGCTACTGTATATTGGAATAGTGCTCAGACCCAATCAAGAAGAAATACTGTAGATGTATATAACTAGCTTGGTAAGCATGTTGGTAACAGTGTCATAGATCAGTTTTTTTATTGGTTGTATGTACTTAATTGGATTTTGCAGAACTGAATACACCTACAACCTAATCTTGCAGTTTTGAGAAATAGGCAGCTGCTGGGAATGACTCAATAGTCCCGAAACCTTTTCACCTTCTGTAAAAGCTGTAGTATCTGCATTTATCTTTTACCTGAATAACCCTTTTTAATGAAGTTCATTAATGTCCAGTGTCAGATTTCAATAGAGACTCACAATCACTACTAACCACAGATGTGTGAGGGAGAATCCATCCTTCCACAATCCTTCTGGTCAAGAAGTACTTCCTGTTCTCAGTTTTAAATCTCTAACTACTGTATACTGTATGATCGCTTAATATACCAGAATCTAAATCACTCATAATGATAAATAAATATAAATTAAAAAGAGCAGTGATCTCAGTACAGATCCCTTTGGTACTCCACAAATTACATCACCCAATGTCAATATTCACACCTTATCTGTACCCCAGTTTTTCTGTGTCATAGCTAATTCTCAGTCCTAACACTTGTGTGTCAGTCCTGTCAGTCTGCAATTACTTACTGTAGTTCAGTTTTGTGACCTTTACTCTGGTGCACTACATTATCAATCCTCCAGTCCCTGGGTATTACCCCTGCCATGAGCAACTTATGGAAGAGTTGAATCAATGACTAAGAACATAAGTATGGTAATAAAAGAGAGAAGGCCAAGACTCTAGTCTTTTTGGTCATTTTTAACTCTGGATAGCATTTCTTGTTTCCTTCACTACAACTAGTAAGATATCCAGAGGACCTTGGGGTTTACTAATCTTGATTGCTTCTGCTACCCATTGCACTTCTGTCTCCTCTGAGCTAACAGTATTTAGTACAAAATTTTTTGTTTCTGCTCCCTGAAGCATGTTGTTGACTTCTTCCTCAGTAAATACCTGACATTCAAGGTTCATCCTTGTCCCCTTTGTTTATAAACTTCTGATTTCTTCCCATTTCCAAAACGTCTTATTTTAGCTTCCTTTCATTATTTAACCCCCATAAATAAGTAAACAAGTCAAACAAATAAATGAATCGAAAGATAATATTTGGTGTCATTCTTACATGATAATACCAAAATAGCTTTCATCTCTCGTGTATCTTTTATTGAAACAGGCACTTTTCTTGTAAAAAAATAAAAAAGCTCTTAGATGTTGGCAGGAATGAAATCAGAGGAAGCTCTTTTAAAAGAAAGCATACGTCTTTTGCAAAATTGGGAATGCAGTAGAATACTGATTATTTTCCGTTTTAATCTAATTTTAATGGAACACCATCTGCCTTGCAATGGCCTTGATAAACTGTTAAGGACTTTAGGAAGTGATGAACACACATAGTGCAAGCAGAAATGTAAACAAACAGGCCAGCTATTTGTTCATTTACACGAAAAACAAAATGAGAATCATTGCTCATGCAGCCCTATATGTCTGGTCAATTTAATTAGCTCTTAATAGCCTAACAGCACTAACTCTTGAGAAAGGTTTATTTCTGTAAACAAAGTCCAGATTGCCTGTCAGGTACAGTACCTGAGTTTATAAACTAGCATTGCCATGACAACGAGACTGCCAGAGCTGCCAGTAAAATAGTCTTCAACACTGCAAACCTACATGTTTAGTCTCTTTAAAAAGGTTAATTTGTCAGGTTTTTTAAATGGAAAATAAACACATTTACAGTTAAATATGTGTATTGTGGCAAGCCATCGCATAGAGCAGAATAGGCTGCATCACATTAGAAGTATGAATGGCATCTGAATTGTCAGAATTTGAATTATGAAAAGTTACAAACAAGAGGATGTCATTTGTCCAATCTAAATTGTTTAGATGTAACTACATGATATGTGGATCTCATCCAGCTGCATGAAGGAAGCCAGGGTATCTGGTTAGTAAACATGGTTAGGTACAGTAGATTGTTTTTGACAATTATATGAGTAGAGGTGTTCCAACACGGTTCCACCAGGAGATCACGGGAAGTATTATCATATCCCTTTTCACAGATAGGTGGATTATGTTTTCAGTTTTTCTGAAGACAAATCAGCATCTAAACATTTCACTCTCTGTATTTCACTGCTCAGTACTGGAATTCTTTCATCAGATCAAGACCATGCATCCAAAAAAGCATGATGATACCAAATAGCTACTCTAGTTTGTACTTGTGTTGTCTGTTAAAGCAATTTCTACTAAATCATCTTGCTAAAATCTGAAAGGTAATAAAGCAGCTATTCAAAGGTTGTGGGCCCAAAAGATACGCTCAACAACAGTTTTTGTCACCACCAATGATTTAAATGAGTAGTTATCAAATAGGGAGCGAGTAAAGTATAATATTTTTCATTTGGATCTGTGGGTTTATTAATCTTGATTACTTCTGCTAACTGTTACACTTCTGTCTCTTCTGAGCTAACAGTATTTAATACAGAATGTTTTGTCTCTGCTCCCTGAAGCATGTTGTTGACTTTCCTCAGTAAATACCTGAAATTCTGGGTTCATCCATGTACCCTTTGTTTAGAAATTTCCCATTTTTTCTTGGATATATTTTACTTCACCATTTGTAGTGCTTTTGCTGTTGTGGCACTGGAGGAATGTTTTTTATTTTGTTTTTTTTTAACTTCCATTTATTATTTAATTATTCAAATTATTATTAATTGAATTCATTCATATTTAAGTAAACAAGTAAATAAATGGACAAACAGAAAGTTCGTATTTGGTGTTATTCTGGCATGATAATGCCAAAATAGCTTTAATCTTTTGTGTTTTATTACATTTTGTTTATCATTTTCATAATTGTTTGTTTTAGATTGCTGATATAATAAAAATATTGTAGAGAATTTATTTTTTATTTTGTACTAATGTAGGAAAATAGTGTGACAACATGTTTGATTCTGCTATTATTACTAAATTAAAGATATTTACTTTCTGTAAAGAAACACAAATAAAAAAGAAATGCACACAAAGCATGCTTATCCCCTTGCCTCGAAGAAGAATGAGAAAAAATGCAAAACACCTGGGGCTCATGTGAATATGTTTCTCATTCTTCAGGAACCTGCAGAGCTGCTTCTAAGCTTACATGCCTTCTTTAAATAAATAGCTATATGAGATATTTGGATCACTTCCTGTACCTACTATCAACCAACCAAGCTACTGTAGTTCTCCTTTGTAATTTGTCTTAAGGTCTTAAACAAATATTGGCTCATGAGGCTTGTTGGTCGTTAGTTGAAATTTGCTATCAAAACAAATTAAAAGATTGATAAACCTCAACAGGCAAGATCTGCTTTTCGTATTCTTAAAGTAATGCAGTGCATTTATCAGTGGCCTAGTGAATCTGTTGATTACGTCGGTGACGTAACAAAATGTTAGATGAATAAAGAGCAGAGAGATATTTTGCTTAACAGAAAGATAGGGCAGTCTTGCACTGCACAACAACACATTTATGTACAAAACATGCCACATCAGGCATGAGTGTGTTTCTTTTCACTGTGCATTTGCTTTGTTAGAAATTGGGTTGAAATTGTGCTTCGTAAATCTTAGAAATGGCACTGTGACTGCTTTGCTCCATTATCTCTGGCACTACTTTGCTTATCAGCCCAGAAAATACCACCTCCTGGGTTACAGACCTGACAGTCTGAAACTGTCTTTGTGCTGGTGCATTGTTTTCTCCTGATAAAAGAAGCAATTCTAATTTGTTTTCTTGACTGATGAAATATTTATGTATAACACATTTAAGCAGTTTCTTCTGAAATATCTCATATAAAGTGGAAAAAATATTGCTGAATCAGTTAAGAGCATCATTGTAATATCCAGATTTATCCAAAGCTGCTGTGATGAAATCAGAGTGAAGCAAATTGTGATACCAACACTAGATGGCAGTGTCCTAACAATAAAGCTTGAGAGACTATTTCTAAAAAAAAAACAATTATATATGGAATTATTCCTTTTTATAAACCATTGTCAATACCTTGTATGTGAGTTGAATGCATCAATTGAATGTGCTTAAAAAAAAACTTGATACCAAAAAACAACATATGTTGCAGTTCAAGTCACTCTACCTCATTTACTGAAAAGAAAAAAGCCTGTTTTGAACGTTTTTTTTGACAAATTAAACATAAAAATCCTTGTAAATTAGGTAAATAGGAATAAATAAAAAAAAATTACTGGGTATTAGTAGATGTTCTCGTAAAACCCTCTCGAGTAAATGAATTCACTTTGTAGAAATCACACTTAAGGATACCTTTAGGCTGAAGTGATACAAGAATATTAATTTATCAATTTTTGTGGCCAATTTAAATATCAACATCTACCCTTCCTATTACATGCCTGGTAGTGGGAGAATAGTGGGTGTTCCCAGGTTAACATTCAGGGAATCTCTGGGGTTCCTGAGTTGAAAAACTTCTGAAATACAGAAACATGTCCAGAATGGTTCCTATTTGGCTTGAAAATGCATTCTAATTCTTTGAACGAGTGCTATATTTAAGAGGAAGTCAGTTATAGCACAGTTTTGTAAAGTTCTTATCAGACATGCTCACCATAATAAAAGCATTAGTTAGTGAAAACGTCTCATTATAGTAGCTGATAGTTAACAACAAACATTTTCCTCACATCTGGGTTTGCTACAAATATTCATTGTTTGTATTTACTGGCCCTTCATAATTTCCTCTTTTTGTGCATACAATACAAAAGATTTTGATGCATATACTACAGTTTACTCTCCCGTGAATGTTCATCAGACTAAAATTGATCATTCTAATTCAATATGAAGCCTAGTCAATAGCTAAGGTGATCAGCTAATATTGCTGTAAATGAAAGTCTAGTTATTTTTACAGTTACTGTATGTTTATGCTTCTTTGTGTGAGTCATATGGCATTGCAAATCACTTTTATTGACATACAGCAGCATCCAAACAAATTGTTCTCTTAACACAGGGGTTAATTGAAAAGACTGACCTTGCAGGTGCAGCTGTATTCACCCACAGAGAGGAATATTCTTCCAAAGGTGTCCTCATATAGTGCAATAGTGTAATAGCAGTGTAGGCACAGCTATGAAAACAAAGGTGTAAAAGCCCAAAATGGCTTCCTCATAACCTTTAACCTCAGTCAAGAATAACAGATGTAGTCACACAGCAGACTTGCACCATTTCTGCTTGAGTCTTTTGTGAAATTACAGCCTCTTAGAATCAATACCTATAGAAGCTGTGTACTCATAATAACTGTCTGTTAGTCAATGGGGTTCTATCTACTGTACAGATTAATTTTAATAACAAGATAAAGCCAATTTTCTTTTTAACTTTTTTGAAGTTCTAAGAAGTTCTAAGAAAGATGATCAAGGATGAAAACAAAATATTTCTCAAAGGTTTACAGGTTACTACAGCATATACAGGAAATTTAGTAAAAATGTAGGATTCTGCTGCTCTTTTCAGTACATTGTTGATTTGAATGGACACAGCTCTTCACTTTATAAATTCAGTATTTGCACTGGTGGTAACTTTTTAAATTACAAGTGAGAGCATTGTGGGCCATAGAATGCTAACTAAAGCAAAAAACTTTTAAAGATAGAAAAAAATAATAGTTAATTACCAATAATGCCATTAATAATTTGTGCAAAATTCAGATTTTATATATCAATGAATAGAAGGTTTTAGGGTGCTGTTCATTATACTGTGATGAAATGTCTTGTGCTGGGGGTTCTCGGAACATTTTAGGTAACAAAGGATAATTGTTCCTCCCTTACTCTAAACATAGAATAGAATTAGACATAAAATCCTGTAAAGCAACGTACAGAGGTGCAACAATGAAACAGGTTACCCTACAAAACTATTTCTACTACAAGAATCCTATGCAAGGGCACCCTCTATTAACAAACCTTCCCAGAAGCAGTGTGAGAAGACAATGTGAATGGTGCCTTCTGACAGGAACCTGATGCCAACATTTGTGGAAAAAGAGATACAGTACATACCTTCATTTCACTTCACAGATCATAAACCATAAAATTGTAAGACATTCATCAAATCCCGGCTTTGACACCTGTTGCTAGATGGTCCGAGCATGCACTGTCCCACTCCCTAGACAGTGGATAACTCCAGCATTCCAAAAGACCATGACAGAGCTTCACAGAGGCAGGTGATGTCACTTCTGTAAATTGTTCAGTGCATGTGCTCTGTCCCCTTCTCTCCTTCGAAATTCTTCCTCCACATGAAGCTCAGCAATGGACAGGTGTCAGCCTGAGAAGTCTGAGACCGTTGTGGTGGATGCAGCCCTGCCTCCTGCTGCTGTTCATTGTAGTCACATTCAGGCTCCATGCACGCACAGACCACCTCTTCAGCAGCAGTCCTCCAAGTCCTCATTGCCAAAATCTTCTGCCATGGCACTTATACCTGTACAGATTTCAGGGGAGGGTGACATCATTTTTGTAACTACAGTAGCCCAGTGCATGAGCCCTACTACATAAACACAGCAGTACATGGTAGGCACAGGCACAGGCAGATGCAGGGGAATCTTCAGGGCCAGGCACAAAATCTAATTATTAATAGTATGCACTGCTGTACTGTACTGTATATCCTACATCCTTTGCCTGAAATGCCTCTCATGATAGTTTTCAATAAACCTGTAAGGTTCGTGTCCACTGAAGGAGGAAGTTGAGGCAATAATGATTAGTGCAGGAAATGTAAATTACTGCATAAATAATGCATTACATAAACAGTTGCCTACAGTAGTGGGAGTAAGTAAAGAAGAAAATTATACCTTCCTTTCTGTCTTGCTCAGATCAAACGTTCAACATAGGATGGCAGGACTACAAAGAGAAAAAAAGTAGGCCTTCACCTTTAACATCAGGCTGCAGGTAATCCATTGTAATGATCAACTGTAAAAATAATCACTCTAGATGTATTTATTTATTCTTTTACTTACTGGTGCAATTTGTCTGCCTGTTTCAGATATCCTACTGGTTTTATATTTGCAATCTCAGCAGAGACAGGCATTCAGTTTCTCATGTGTCTGCAGATTTCTTTTAATCATCACTAAACATATATCACAGGGTCAACTCTGCACAAATCTGGCAAGTAATCACTTTCCAATTACCCTGCTATTAAGTGCATAACAGTTAGAAAACTGCAGACAGTGGGCATTACACATCTTTTCAGGTAATTTTTAATAAGCAAAGCTGTTTTAAATGTTCTCATTTTCAGAAAGAATTATACATTGTGTGAGGTACTTCACAGAACATAATACCTTTTCAGGAACATACACTGTTCAAATATAGATTTTTATTTTTATTATTAAAAGAGTAGAACATTCTGCCACGTTAAGGCACAGGGTTGAAGAATTGTTTCTAAACTGAAGGGTGAAGATGAAAGATTTACTGTAGAACTGTAAATACTGTGCTTACTAATTACTGTATTATACACAATATACAGTAGGAAAAGAAAGGAATGGTTTCTATACAGGTTTCCTTCCATTATGCTTTTTTTCCTGCAAGAGATGGTTTGAGTTTCCATTTCCTACTGTATTCCATTAAAACATATTTAGTCTAAAAACATGAAAATAAAGCTAGAAACAAAATCTATACTGAAAAAGATGATTTGATGAATAGTAAAATATTGTAGCGTGCAGGAGAAAAACAGGACGGCGCTCCTATTTGGATGCCCAGGCACCACTTTATTTCGGACCTTTTTGAAGTCCTGGGGCTTTGAAAATAAATCTCTTTAATGCATTAACTGCGTATTTAAGTATATTATGTACATTATTTTAGTGTTTCTGAAATGCAAAAAAAATAATAAACTGTGTTTTAAAAATAAAAAGATATTCTAAATTCACTGTCTTCATCAAAGTGAAAGATTCTAAGGGATATTGAGGATGGAGTTACAGTAAATAATGTAGTGTAAGAAGGTAGTGCAGTAGGTTCAGGCAAGACAGAAATCCTTATTTAAACCACATTCCCCAGCATGTTATGGGGAATAGGTCGCCTGACCTGTGGGAGGAAGACAATTAAAACCAGGAAGCTGAGGTACCCAGGTTGACAGTTGACTGAGCTTTTGGTGTGTGATTGCATCAGAGGAGAAAGAAGAAGGGATGCAACCTTATTTTATTTTTTTTGGAAGTGATTTATTTTTTAGAACATTTTTGCATTTTTGCAAGGTGTATCCTGCCTTGCATCTGTTGCTTGCCGGGATAGGCAGGCCCCCTCCGTGACCCTGTATTGAATAAGTAGATTGGAAAACGGAAGGACGGATATAACCTGCTTTGGAATACTGTAATTTCAATAAAAAGCAACCACATAGATTCTTTGGCTCAAAGTAATGTCCTAATCTCACAGACTAAGAGGATCTCTAACAGAGAATTGTATGAAGAAATCTTGTCCCAGAAGTCAAAATTCTCAAAAGCATTGAAAATTGAGAAAGATGCAATGGATTCTTTCATACTCAACACTTAAATACAACCCAGAAGATACAAGTGAACCATCAGGAAGTGTTTTTAAAACTGAGTCCAGGAGGAACTTCATTACACAATGGAACTGTGGGACTATGGAACAAGCTGCCCAGTCGTGTTGTTGAAGCCTGGCTTCTTTCAAGAAAAGGCTAAATCACATCTTCTAGTCCCTAAATTAGTTACTGTAAGACCAAAGCAGCTAAATGGGACTAATGGCCTCCTCTCATTTACAGTATAACCTCTGTAATGTTCTGAAATTGTCATAGATTATCGTGCCTTGTCAATAGAGCATGTCATAAAACTGTATTGATTTTATCATTGTATGCAAGAGACCATGTAATTTACTGTGGTGTGCATCTATAGCAGGATTTCCAGAAGTATGTAATGAATTGCCTTGTCTTCATAAAAGGCAAATTGCTGTCAGAAGAAATGTAATTGTATAATAACTCAGCAGTGGGAGTAATTGTATATTCACAGTGAAAAACTAAACTTTCACCTTTAATAATACCAAATTGTTTCACGGAATTAGATATGCTCCTGTTTCTAATGACTACAAGTCTACATTACCTCTCACATTAGCTGTTTCCCTGTTTCTTACTTTCTGTGCCTTAAGGTTATATACTGTACTGTACATTTCATTTGGTTCTGAAATGCTGCAGTGATTGTTCAAACTTACATTGTTGAAATTCAAAATTATTTATTTCTATTATTTATTTTTTGTCCTTGCTGACCTTAAATGACATCTTCAGTAATTCACTTAACATACAGTACTTGATTTTGATTTCTTTCAATGTTATTGAAAAAGAAATGTACATGAAGGTGAAATGTACAGCATACTGTATGCAGTAGAAGAGTGGAAATAAGCAAAATTAGGCTTTAAAATTCCTCCCATACTTCTGTTTTAAACACAGTTTTCCATATGGTAGTTTCTTGTACTATTTGTACAAGACAAAGACAAATATTCTGTACCTGAGAATACTGTACCTTAATTTTCTTATAACTAACTTACAAGGTCCATCCAAACAGTAATACATCACCGTAACACATCCTGTCAAAAAACAACAGCATTTATTTTTTATCTCTATTCAAAGTAGCATGCATTGATAAAAATAGCGTTTAAATGCCATTTGTACACTCAGCTTGCAAATTGATAGTGAAGGTCACTTTAGTGAGGTTCTGAGAGAGTGTTTGTGCCTCCTTTAGGTGACAATAATTGCTAACAGTAACTAGATTTAACAACAGACTTTAAAGAACAGTCACTTGTGTGAGAATGTATAATTAAGTTGAATATACATTCAAAAGTCGCAGCCTTATGCGCTGCTCTACATGTACTTAGCAGTTAATGTCATTTTCAATGATTCATAAAAGAGCTTTAGGATTTTACTGGACGATAATGGGAAGGAAATTTAATTTTCCTCACACTTTTCTTCAGGGGTGATTTTCAGCCGTGGATTTTTCAAAGACGGAGATTCTCAGAATTCATAGTTAATGGGTAACCGGAGTAAGACGTGTTTCAATCTGAAACCTTAAGTCAATAAAAGCACTCAGCAAAACCTGATCTTAAAAAATTAAGTGATATAACTTGTATTGTCTAATTATCCTTAAAAGGTCATTATCATACTGGGTAACTCTGCAACATACCAAGGCAGATTGGATTCGAGTCAGAACTAGCTCTGGTGCCTTCTGTGTACTGTTTCACCCTTTAAACTCAGTCGTATTGCTTAGCAATTTATTAATGTATATTTGCCATGTACTGTACATATCACTTATTTATGTAAATGTTGTATTGATTTAAATACTGTATGTGTATATAAAAGAATGGGATTCTGAGTGGTTTAAAGATTGAAGATACTTGTTCAGACCACAAGATGAGGCCTGTAAGTCAAGACAGTGCTAGATGGGGTCTGGGTTACCACCTATCATTAACACCAGCACTCAGGTAAGAACTGCAAACAAGATCTGAATCTGTCTGCTCTGGTAACATTAGGGCCTGTATTGTAAAAACTGGCAGATGGCTGAACAAAGCTCTTGAACAAAGCAAGAGGACTATTTCATTTTTATTGAGAAAATTCAAATAGTTTTACTTGAAAACTCAGGCAATTTTCATATACAGTAAGTTTATAATTCTCCTGATTTTTATCACACTTCATATGCTTAATGTACAAATCTATATCAATGTGCAGTATTGGAATGGAGTATAGATGACATTTTGTTGATTTAGATTGAAGCATTCAAAGATGTCATAGATCATTCATACAGTAGCTCCACTTTTTTCCCTCAAACAGAAGGCTTGAATGCTATAAGTTTATTTCCTTTCATAGTTTTTCAAAGATGTTTATCATGGGATAAAAATGGAAGACTGTCAAGATGTTGTATTAAATTGATTTAAAAGGATGCCATAAAAAAGTAAAACACCATCTTACCCTGGAGGCCAAAAGCCTTTTACATCTTTATGGACACATCTTCTGCAACACTCCTTTTGCTTTATACATGCACTGTTTTTAGAACTGGGGCAGGGCATGGAGGAAAGCTCTCAGGCTATTTCAATATTTGATGAAATGGCTTTAATAATAAAGGATACACAGCTATTTTTTTTTTTCAGTTTTGCCATATGTAGAGGAGGAGAATGACGAGAGAAGACAATAGTTTCACTCTGTGCTTGGGGGCTTCTTATTTTTTAAACAGGGCAACCACCAGGTGAACAGTAGCTTGTCAGTTTGTATTAGGCTAAGATTGTTCTTTTTCTTTGTCTCAGCAGGGGACTGAGCCCTGTGTCCACATCGACTAGCTTCAACAGGCGAAGAGTTTGACTGCCAGAAGCTTTCTTTGTACATAGCTCATCTTGCCACTGTAATAAAAAATAAATATCAGAGAGTCATTGTAGACTGCACAGGATTACCGGCTGAAATTCACGTCTCCTAAGTATTTCATTTTCTTGACTATTCAAGGTTCCAGAGTAATGACTGCCAAATGTCCCATTCAGTAGGTTGTACTGTACTTTCGACCCAAACCAAAGCTGTGTGGCATGGGTGTGATATAATTCTCACATTATTGGATTATGCCAATATAATAAGAAATGTTATACCCTGTTTAGAAACAGGGGAGGAATTCCTATGAACCCTATAGAACCCATTGGGAAAAAATGGCAGAATTGTTCTTACAGTACCTTCTCTTCTGTCTGTTGTAGTTTTACATTCAAGGCTTTAGTTTTTAAGTAGTTGCAAAGCTGAATTCTTCTGCTTTTGCCCAATTGTCTGCTGAAAACAACTAATGCCACCAATGTCACCTTGCACCAACTGCATGCTGATCACCAGGTGTCTCCTTTCCTCACTGTTCCTCTGTTCTAGTTCTGGTCTCAGCCTGCTCAGCATCCCCACACATCTAATGTATCATCTCCGACTTCAGGCTGTGTGGTAATTGATGGGCGTCTGGACAAGCAGAATGTCTTCACTCAATCTGTAATAATTGTCCTCTGTTGTATTGTAGTGTAGGAGTCTAATCTTAAAAGGAGAGGAAAGCAGACACAAAAGAAAACAAAAACACTCCAAGGCTGACAAAACACTGAGCATTATATGCATAACCCAAGAAGTTATTTAATATTGCCTAAATTTAATCTGCATACAGTATGTTGTAAAACCACTGTTGCATTTAATGACACTATGAAAAGAAATGCACAGACAGGAACATTGTGGTGCACACAGTTACACCAGGGAGAATTTTACAGAAGCCATTTAACCTACCAGCATGTCTCTGCATGGTGGAAGGAAACCGAAGCACCTGGAAAAGAAAAACACACAAACATGAGGAGAACAAACTTACAAACTCTATGCAAATAGCACAGCAGGACCTGACCCCTGGGCTGCAGCACATTGAGACAGCAGTGCTAGCCACTGTGCCACCAAGTATACTTAGTGTACAGTACATATTCTCATTTTAAATGGAAGGTATTAACTGACGTTCAGCAGGAATAATGATAGAAAAAGGCAATTCACCCAACTGTTTTAAAATGCAATCATTACCGTTTCACTGTATATACTGTATCTCTTGCAAACATTCTTAAAAATTTCCATGCCTCCTGCCTCCACCCCATCTCCACCTTTGCACCTACACCTTGGTTAACTCCCCTCTCTGAGTGAGGTTCAAGCCTCTTTGTCCTATCGCCTACTGTCCCTTGACCAAACTGGTTAAGCCAAAACTATTTTACTTAAATACTCAAACATTCCCCCATTCTTCATTCATCTGACTCTGGTCGTTTATATGTCATCCAACCTCATTTACTTTTTATGAACGACAGGGCCTTCTATAGCTCTGCTATTGCTAATGCTCTGGAAGTGTACTATATCTCTAAGCATACAGTATCAGAGATGCACCTGCCCTGTCCAGAGTGCATTTTATTCTTAACTTGAAACCTTTCTTTTCAGACAGGCTTTTAATTATTGTCTGTGTCTGCTCCACTTTCTAATGACCATGTATTTTCTGCTGCACCTCTAACTGCTTGTGTTCCTTATATGTGCTTATTTTATAATTTATTATCCTTAGAACTGTATTCTTGTGTTTTAACTTATACTTCACCTACTATAAAGAGCTATAAAGTGCGTAGTTAGGACCCTATGCAGATGATATAATCCAGAAGTAACTTGAAAGGACAACAGGGAAAAGACGTTGAGGATCAGGATGGGAGGACAGACAGGGGGGCGTGACGATGGTGATCCGGCGTGGCGCAGGCAAACAAGTCCAAACTCTCCAAGGGGGAAATCTGGGCACAGTCCAGACTCCAGGTGCCGGGAGAAAAATCCAAGACAGACAAAGTTAAAATCCAGAACAGGAATAGGGAGTTAAAAACATGATGACGAGGCCAGGTGCTCTGAGCCCCGGACTCAGATGGTCAGGATGCCGTTCTGAAGCCGATGCCGTCGGGTCTCTCCTGGACCAGCTGATAGGCGGGCTTCCAGGCCTTCGTCTCCCAATGCTGAGCCAGGAATAGCGAGAGTGCCAGGCTTAAATAATAGCCGGACAAACAGGGGGCAGGTGCATGTAATCAACTAAAATACTAAAGGGTTGGAGCACCCTTAAGGGAGGGATGACAATTGTGACAAACTGTGCTATATGAAATCTAAAATGTTTATTATCGATATATCATTATTTTATTACTATAACACAGAGGTAAGCGGATGTACTGACCTGTACTGCAGGTAAAACACTGTGTTGCGGAATGAACAGAAGATCTTTTAATTGGCAATATAAACATATTGCGACAGTAGTTCTTATGTCTTTTTGAATTACAGACTGAGACTTTTAAGACGTTTGTCAACAAATCATGAACTTTTACAAATTGTGTTTTTACGTGAATTATAGGTGCCCAAAGTTCACTATTAAGAAAAATAATTGACATTAAATATGCTTGCCAAGAAAAGCTTACATTAAATATGCTTTCTGACACTATTTTTTTCAGCAATCCATAATGATACAATGTTGCTTACTGTATAGCTTGCTGTTTCAGTACTCCCCGCAACCACAATATTACAGTAGGTGAATTCACATTTTTTGTAGTTTTGCGGTATGTCCACCCCTTAAACCAATGAATGTATTGCATTAAGACTTCAGTGTCCTAATCTGGAATTAAAAATTAACTTTAGGAATGGAATTGCATGTTCTGACAATATCAGACCCAAGGTCTGCTATGGTTCAAGTTTGTCCTTGAAAACCACATACAGTACACGAAAATGAGTAAAGTCCTTGTTATTTTAGATGAGATTTAAATATCACATAATCAGAAAAGAGCCTTTTGAACCAAGAGATGTATTTTCGACTCTTGATTTAGGGTTTGGGTGTATCTAGGAAGAAGATTAATGAACATGTTGATGAGCATCAATATGTTTAAATTACCTTGCAATTCCAAGCAGAGCAACAGTGCTGAGCACGTGTTGTAAATTCTTTCACCTTTCACCTTAAGCTTCATGTGATCCCTGCTGCTTTTCAGCACCATTTTAGATCAGGAACAGACAAAAGGTCTTACAGTACATCACATAAAACTGAAAATCTAGCCTTTAGAAGTCCTTGGACTTCACCACCTCTAAAGCAGTGACATTACGATGAAGTAACGAAGCATTAGACTGTTCTTACACCTTAATTATCTCAAAACAAAGAGCACAATTAACCTCAAAAGTGTAAGCAACCTCATCTGACTGAAAAGCTTATAATTGTATGTGCTGACAGTGATTAATGGTTTCTGAAAATGTTCAATGCTGTTATTACCTTGCTTTCATGCCCATTAATCGACGTGTGATCTAAATTTCAACAGCATTGTGCTAAAAACGTACAGTGTCTGTATGATTTTGCTGCTGCGGAATATATATTCAATATTTCACAGTGAACTAGGTAGCGTTCTAGGGGTGAAAGAATAAGGCGGTGAAGTTCATTCCTTGCTGCAATGATCTACTGTAAGTATTATACTGAGCCAGGGCTGGATTTTGGTGTTAGTAGGCCCTGGGCACTTTCACTCCGAAATGTGCAAAAAGAGGGGTAAACACCAATTAAATTATGTTGATTGACATGATGCACTTTAAACTATTCTGATGCTAAACCACGTGATTGATGGAGTGATTCGAGCGACCATCGCTTCGATACTTCTAATCCCTAGAACAGTCGCTAGATGATGTATGATTATTGTATGATGATTGATTTGGAGCACCTAGAGTCGATTGCAAGCATGTTGTTTCTATTCGTTTTTCGTTAGTCACTAGTGTTTCCCTCCTTTGTTAGGTCCTAAAAACTTTGTAGCCCCTAGTGCCTAATGGGAAATCCTGAAACAGTTCACCAGGCACATAGGGTGCTTAAATTGCCATGCAACTGAGAAGATACTGTATACTGTAATTGCAGAGAGGTATTTTATGGGGATGATGTCATAAGAAAGACAAGATTGGGATGAAGAAAGTTCAGATTATGGGCAAACATTGTGCTTGGATTTCAAAGCAGGATGGCTATAGGCCAATGCTTACAGTACTGTATGTTAAGAAGTATTCACTTTAATATTTCATTCTTATGAGACATTCATGATGGCGTTGGCTAGACACTGAAGATAAATGTTTCACTACTGAGTCCTTGTTCTGAATGTTTATGTCTGGCATACAGAAATACATGTCCTCTGCAGTAGTGTGTGGTTGTTTTTCAGTTGTGTGCTTTCCTTCACTCCACAACGTATTTGGAAAATAAATGTTGCTACAATATTAGGTTTGTTAAGTTGAAAAAATAAAATGGACTTTTAAGGTCTATCATTTTTTTCTGATTTGAAAACTGATTGCCTTCTGAATAATATTGAATACAAGTGGCAATTAATGCATAATCCATATGTATCATAATGCAAACTGCAGTAACATTTTAAACCCAGTGTAACGACAACATACTGTACAGTAAGTATGCCTTACAATTTCCTTTTCTTGTACTTCCACTTTCTTTCAGTTATCTGTGAAGCATTATATCTGTATGTCAAAACATGACAAGAAATAGTGAACATATTTAAAGCTCACCAACCATCCCCTTCCACAGCTACATTAGCTTTATAGCAAGATGGCTTGGAAACTGAGTTTTTCTTAACATTAATTGGTACACATTTTCTAAAAATCTTCATCCTTGTTGCAAACACGTTTAATCTCAAAAGCTGAGAATAAGGAGTTGAGTCATTGCAATCCTTTAGCGTGAGGAGTTGTACAGCATTGCAGGCAAGAATGGCTTTTTTTAGAAAAATGTGATTAACAATTTTTGCAGCAAAATCCACAGTATTACAGACAGAGATAATGCTTTATCCCATACTAAGACTAAGCATTCCTCTAGTCCTCAGTTACCACCCCACTAACATAAACATACAGAAGATTTAGCAGAGGCACATAAAAAGGCTACAGCAAGACCCATCTATCCATTTTCTAACTGTTTAATCCAATTCAGGGTCATAAGGAAGCTGGAACCTATCATGGCAAGCAATGGATATCAGACCAGATACCAGTCCATTGTAGAGCACCTACAAACACAGACATGCACACACACTCACACCAGGGTCAGTTTTCCATAAGCCAATTAACTTACCTATATGTCTTTGGACTGTGGGAGAAAACCAACATAAACAAAGGGAGAACATGCAAACACCATGCAGAGAGCAGCCCAAGGCATTGAACCAAAGGCCCCAGCACTGCGAGGCAGCCAATGATAACCACTGTGCCACGTGAATGATTTGCTTGAATCATTCAACAATAAAAACCCTCAGGGTCCAACATTTATTCCCATCTGGAGCAATTTCACCAAATAGTAGAGTATGGCCTCCATAAATGGCATTACTATTTTAAGTAAAAACTCACATAAACATAGAAAATCTACACACTCTGAAGCACTGACTTCTGCTTACGATGATCAGAAGCCATTCTGGACCAGCAATCAGTTGTACTAAAATACAATTTATGGTAATATAAAAATAATGCAATTCCGTTTTTTTTTCAAAGAACATGATCAATGCTTAGGTTAATAGCTTTTGGCATTTTTATGTATATGTTTAAATAAATTTGTTCCTGCTTTCCTCTGGAGGTACATTTAGGTGCAAGGAAATTCTGTTATGCTCTGCTCCAGTTGCTTCCAGGACATGCTACAGTAATGTATGTCAATCAAGCTTATGATAATATAACCTCATGTCTCTGAAGGGCTAGATTACAATTAAGCCATTTCAACAGTTCACTTACAACCAGACAAGCATAAATTGACAAGTAACTTCCATGACCTTTCCGAACAATTAAGAGTTATCATTTATTATTAAAAAATATTAATTATTATTTCAATTTATTAGTTATTATTAGTTATTAACTACTTATTATTTCTTGAGAGGCATTAAAAATGTAGCAATTGAGGTTTGGACCCAATAGCATCTGGAACCAAGAGGAATTTCTTCTTTGATCACAGATCATTCTGTCATGCTCTGTCAAGTACAGTAACTACAACATACAGTACAATGTACAGGACATGTTGGTGAAATAAATACAGTACTGTATGACTTGTGTACTTTTAATCCCCCTAAAAGTTTAAGAAAAAAGACCAGTGAAAGAAATCTTCCATGCAAATAAGTCCTAGATGTTTGATCCACTTTGGTCTGATGTGATGTGACTTATGTTCAGTAGGTTTTGCTGAGGAGGTGATCTAAACCCTCCTGTTTTTGCTTCCTGACTCATAGGATCGGTACTGCTTGTTTAATTATTTGTATATACTGTATATAACTATTGTATTATTGTAATGTCCTCTTATCAATCTGAGTGATCACTGATCACAACAGATTCTGCACTATCTACAAAATTCCTTTGTCTCTCTTAGGATGTAGCATCTGTAGCACCTCTTGATTATGAATTGAACAATTGAATGTTATGATTGAAGTAACAGTGGCAAGATTTTTTAAGATTTTCTCTTGTCTCTTTTTTATTTGCTTTCCTTTTTCTTTGTCCTCTGTTCAAGAAGATCCACTTATTTCCCCTCTCTCCTCCCACTACTGTAAGACTTAAAATAATCTGGATTTGATTATTTTATGATAAAAAACAGCACTCAAATTAATTAATTGTGTTTCATGTGCATTTTGTGCAATCTTTTCAAAACTCAAGAGAGACACACATAATTCTTATATGAATACATATGTAGACAGATATTGTATCAATTAGTGCATAATTAATGGATAATACGTGTTTTTAATTTATTGTTTCTAAAACACTTTGTGTCCATGGGTTGTTAAAATATGGCTGTGAACAATACTAGTGTAGTGCAGTTTAAATATCCTATCTTACCAACTGGCAACAGTTTGTCTCGTTTGGGAAACAAAATCAGATGTTGCCAGTGATTTCCAGTGTCCTCCATGGGTCTTGAATTGGGGCCCATCCTGTTCCTCATTTACATGCTCCCCTCTGAGTCAGATCATGCAGCATTCAGTCATTGACTTCACAGCTATGCAGATGACATGCAGCTGTACTGTTTATTAACACCAAACCTGACGTGTCCACCACCTTGGAAAATGTAGACAGCTGTCTGGAGGAGATCAGGATTGGGATCAGCCAAAAATTTCCCATGCTTAATAGTGCCAAAACAGAGGCCATGCTGTTTGTAACACTTGATCAGATCACCACCACAATTAGCTGCAGTCCCATCATTGCTGGAAATATTATTCCACTATCTTCAGTGGTCAGCAATTTGGGTGTGAAGTTTGATGCTTCTCTCCAATTCTCAGATTATGTTACAAGCATCAATAAGTCTTCATATTAACATGTGAAAAATATCTCCCGGTTGTCTCTCAATTTTGCAGACATGAAAAGTTAATTTATGTCTTCTTTTCATCTTGCCTGGACTATTGTAACTCTCTTCTTTGTGGTCTGCCATCAAGCACATTAATTAAATTACTTCTCCAGAACACCACTGCCAGGGTATTCATCAGAGCAAGGAAGTCAGACCATAACCCCCTTGTTCTAGCAAAACTTAATTGGCTCCCACTCCATAAGAGAGTGGATTTTAAACTATTGGTCCTGATTTTTCAGGCTTCAGTCTATCTCGCCGACTTTTTTCGTTTTCATACTTCACCCCAGACATTAAGATCTGGTCAATTTAATCTGCTGCAGATCCCCAGAACCAAACTATATACGGAGGTTTTCCATCACTGCTCCTTACCTCCTTTGAATAGTCTCCTTGATCATCCCAGACAAACAGTTTCATGTGAAAAAAGAGATCTTAAAACCCTTCTCCACCAGCAAGTCTGTCAATTTCCAGTATCATGAACTGTCTGATTTCCTATCTTTTTCTTCTTAGTAATTTTAAGTTAATTGACTTCCCTTTTAGCCTTTTTATGTAAAACACATGAAAATCACTGTAATGAACTACAAATACAAATGTAATTTAAATACAAAACTGTTATTATTATTATTATTATTATTATTATTATTATTGTTGTTATTATTGTTATTGTTATTGTTATTGTTATTGGTTGATGGTGGCGGTAGTGATGATGGTGATACTGGATTTTCAATTTCAGAGATTGGGAAAATAAAGTACAGTTCAGGTCAATTAGCAATTAGCAGATAGATCTTTGGCTAGATGGGCTGAAGGGAATTAATTTGTACATACAGTAAATTAACTTTACATAATATTGTATATACTGTGTAACATTGTATTTTATCGTATGTTTTACCACACATGGTTGCTGTAATGCAAAATCTTAGTATTTTCGATTTTTTTTATTTTAAATACTTGGAATATTTGGCCATTTACTCTGACTATGAACACCTTCTGGACTGGTCCATTTTGAATGGCAAGTTTAAAACTCATTCATTAAAACATTGAACCCCCTTAAAATCTGTAGTCAACTTGAATTGGCCAGGCGAAAAGCATGGTAATATGGAAAAAGTATGCAGGTACAATAGTGAGCACAACATTTGCTGTTAATTGCTAAGGAGATCACCAATATTCAAAATGGAAGATCAACTAGTCCCGGTTATGTGCTAGGATTTTTAGGATTCTGTTTAGTATAAAGGGTAGAGATGAATACCTCTTCTCTTAGTAAGAATTATCATAGAGTGCAGAGTTAGTCATGAGACAGAATGCATCTCAATAAATATACTCCCATGATAATCTGGCAGTGGTTTGTGCTGATCTCAATCTAATTAGGTCAGTTCTGTTTTTGTGTGATTCTGATATACAGTATGATGATGATTTAGCTTTTAGTTTTTTCTGAAGTTTTTATAAGCTGTCTGGCTATAACCTTCACTCGGGGAAGCAGACTGAAAGTGAATAGTTGTTTGTAAAATGCCTGGATTACTTTATATACAAAATACATGTAGTTGACATTAAGGAACAAGTAATAGGTTTATTCCATGCTAAAAAAAAAGAAGAAAGAAAACAGCCACGACCACTCTAATCTCTCCATCTGTGTTCTCAAAGATGGTTTTCTGAACTCATACATCAGAAAGACTACCGAAACCAAACTTATCCTGCAGCTAGGATCACACATTCCCCCTTCTCTTAACGACAGACTACTCTTCTTCTAAATTTTCTCCATTCATAGGAGGTTTCATTTCACACCTCTCTACACCTATTCTGACTTCACACCTCCTGACTGGCCTCTCTTTCGGTCCCCTGCTCCCGCCTCTCGCTCCTCCTCTCTCCCAGCCTTTGTTCTCCCGCTACATTACCTTTGCCTACTGCCTTGTCTCTCTCACACCTGAAGAAGGCTCCACGGCCGAAACATTGTGTTTTCTTTCTTCTTTTTTTCAGCATGGAATAAACCTATTACTTGCTCCCTTGCAGCCTACGCATGCTGACGCAGCTACCCTCCTGAACTACTTGACATTATGCTGCATTTTTATGTGTGATCACTTACCCCTTCAGTCATTGCTCACTTTTCATTCAGGGCTTCCCCATTAAAAAGTAGTAGAAAAATCTTCCATTTTTAAACTGTGTACAGTATGTTGATGGTACCTTAGTTTAAGACTAGGTTTAAAGGTTTTCTTTTACCCCCAAATGCTTGCGATACATAAATTGTTGGAATAATAGGGACTTATTTTGTTTAATGCATACTTAATGCATAATGATTTAATATTATTTATAGAACAAATACCACAATTAATCACATTATCTAATAAAGCAAGAAAGAAATTTGGTTGAAAATGTGACCACGCAAAGTCTGAGTCAGCTTAAACTTAATAAAACACTAAAACCACCTCTTTATCTTATTACTGCAGTCTGCCCAGAAGTGCAGCATAATCAGCGCAGCAAATTTCTAACATTCATAATTAAAGCTACCCTCATGTCCTAACAATGCTGCAGATTTCTAAAACATTTCTCCCACAAGCAAGAGACATTAATTGAGTTCATTTTGGGGTAGGAGGAAAAACAGCTTGCATAGATGAGAAACGAAAACATAAAAGTAAAATCCGCATTCAGATCTTAATAACAGATTTTTTAAAAATATGCACAGAACGTCTGTGAATTCATGCAGAATAACAGTATCTGCTTTAGTTTTTCCAAAAAGCCATATTTTTAGTCCAAATTGTGAAATGCTTACTTGTAAACAGTGCCAGGAGTTCATGTCAGTCAGTTATAAGGTAGAGAGGGCAATTATGGCTTATCTGTTGAAACATAATGCTAAGTAAAAGGCTTGAGAGATTTAGACAAGCCCTCGATAGAAAAATGTTTTAGGTTTTACCCTGAAGGCAAAAATTGCTTCACAGGGGGGACTCGTCCTTGAATGTTTGTTGTAAATGAAAATGAAAATCATAAAAAGTGTGTTTCCATTATGTTGGTTTTGTATACAACACACGAGTAAACAAGAAAGTACTCCGTTATTATACAGTATATATATATCAAGCAAGCAGTCATATCACCCTGAATCTCACAACTGATAGCCCACTGAAGTACAGTACAGTAGGTCGAAAGCCTGGTCAGTACCTCGATGGGAGACCTCCTGGGAAAGCCAATGTTGCTACTGGAAGAGGTGTTAGTGGGGCCAGCAGGGGGCGCTCACCCTGCTGTCTGTGTGGGTCCTAATGCCACAGTATAGTGACGGGGACACTATACTGTAAAAAGGTGCCGTCCTTCGGATGAGACATAAAACCGAGGTCCTGACTCTGTATGGTCATTACAAATCTATAGAGTATTCGTGGCAAAATATGGAAGTAGAATGCCAGGCCTTTCTTCCACGCAGATAGTGCTAGTGATGTTGCTGTTGTCATGGAAACGTGATCCTCCGCCACCAACACCGCCCCATACTGCTGCTGCCCAGTATGGGTTTTATGGAAAGGCAGCCAGAGCTTATTTGGAGTTGAAAAAAGAAACACTATGTTTTTCATTGGAATGAAAAGCCGTGAAACTCAGTCGTCAAATTTACCTGTATGTTCACAAACATATAATGATTAAAATTTAAATTAGTTATTGTTGAACAGTTATTAGAATTTGTCACTTAATCTACTTAGAGATACTTTCTTTCCAGACTGCACACAGAATATTTTGCTTTTAATACTTAAAATAAACCTTACTTCTTGCTGAATCTTCTGCTTTCTCATGCTCCTCTTTAAGATATACTTCTGTTCCTAATGTACTGTATGCCCTAATGTGGAAAGGACACTTTGTTGTTTGTCATGTCATATGTTATGAGCTATGAGTATCTGCTATAGTATGTCTGAATTATTTATTTCATTACCTCTCAACCTGTAACCTCTGGGGGATTGTTTTAATAGCACAGACTGGCTTTCAAAAAACTCAAGTCTATTTCGGAGTGTATTAGGTTTTTCAATGTCTCAAATCTAGTGTCGGATGTTGGATGTAACATCCCACAGTAGATTTGGATGCAGGAGGAAGGACATACTGAGCTCCAGTACTCCCTACAATTGTAAAGATTTGTTTTACAGTACATGTTGTTTATAGTTTTATGGAATTGAACACATGAAATTAAAGAAAGCACACAACCTCAATCAACATTTCCTTACTTGTCAAACTGTTTTATTTCACTTTTATAAATTGCTTTTTCCCATGTTGCTGTCAAGACAAATCACTAAAAGCCCTTATTAACTCTCAACAACTTCATTTGAAAAAATATCATTGGAAGAACATTTTTTTTTCCTAGCTGTCCAATATCATGTCTTGTTACAAACCATAAGGTGAACGTAAGTTCTGAAACATCAGGCGTGTGGGAGAAATGTACTTGATGTCAGTGCATGACCCTATGTTCAGAGCTCTGATGTTGCAGGCTGGGGGAAAATATATGCGTAGAAATTAAGCCTCCCATATCAAGAAAGTAAATTCACAAATAAAAGGCTAAAGATCAAATTGTAATTAGTTTTGATATTTTCAAGAATAATTAATATCTTTCTGTAATGAATTGTCGATAAGTCACTGATCACTAGTTTAAGTTGTTGTTTTCAGTAGCACAGAATCAAAGCTTCATCTGAAGTGCCTATAATATAAACGTTTTATTGGCAAGGCCTTGGAGGCAATTAATTTGTATGCATTCACATCTACCAGCATTCTACTCATAATGACCTTCACCACTTACAGTACCTGTCATAGTAATTCTTCCATTCATAGTAATCCTCATCCCCATTGTTATTTATTATGATTTGGGTCACTTGTGTGTAAAGATTACCATGAGTCAAAGAGCTCCGCCCAGAAAAAGATATATTTAACTTCCTAGGAAAATAATATGAGCAGTACAAAAATGACAAACAGGAAATGTGATAGTTGCATTAAATGTGCAGGCAGCATGACCGGGCATTCTTCATTTGATAGTGCACTAGCATTCATGTCAGAGGAACATGTAACAGGGCTCATTGGAACTGAGATTGTTACATACAGTAAGATCCACTCAGTATTTCATCTGTCTCCCGAGCCATTATCCAATCTCCCACATTTATCTTGAAGGATATACTGTTCATCCATCACTGGAGAAACAATTCATGTCAACTGTAACAACATAGATACAGCCTTTACTTTAGGAGATAAATCACAGCAGTCAAGCAAAGACTAAAGTCCACCCCATTGTAGCTGATGATAATTAATGTCCATCTAGACTAAGTGGCTGGAATAACTAATCGAATGGCAGATAATAGTATTTGTTTTACTCTCATCGGGATACCAATTAACAACCTTCATAATGAAATCCTGACACAAGATCCACAGTGTGAAACAGTGATGTTGTCTAAAACACATGTAGACTTAAAGCCTCATAACACAGGAAGTCTGGACCGAATTTTCACAATTCATAAGTGCCTGTGGCAATCAGCATCACATGGGACTGTCAGTGTCTGAGCCTCTATGATGCCCCAAAACCAGACTACCAGGTGATGCAGTCTTTGCATTTTGTGCAACATACATTGGTATAAATGCAACTTATTTTGTTATGGAAGATCATTTCACAGTGAGATAAAAAAAAATAAAGAAAATATTTCACTGTGTGCTTTGATGCCCCCTAAAGTGACAAAGATCTTCTGATTACTGCATGATCTGATATTAAATTAGAACACAAGAAAGGGTACAAGGTTATGAGAGGAAGATTATTTGATAATCAGATTACCTGATACCAGGATCTCTTTCAGCAATTTCTTGAAAGAGCACAAAATTCTAGCATTAAAAACAAGGCTGGTTTGCCTGTTCTCCCAAATTCTCCCAAAACCCAACTGTAATAATAGAGTGTGTAGATATATTACCAAATTACTAATTAAGTACATTCATTACCACTCTGTTATTCATTTATTATCATTCTGTTCTCTTTAGGGTTTATGTGTTATTGATTATTCAAACAGATGAACTTAATTAGTTAAGTCTTAAAGTAAAGTCTTTAGTAGACACATACAGTATACATGGCAAGAAATCCTCTGGGACCCCATGGTATCTTACCAATTGTACTTAAGAAACACGAGATGTTATACAGAAGCCACTGACAACAACTCTTCAAGATCCTTGGTTGTATCCACAGATTGGATAATTGCTAATGTAGTGTCCATCCATCAGGTGGATCTCCTCTTATTTCTAACCATATTTATGTCCATGTTGATAATTTTTCTGAACAACCAACAACAGTAATGGATACAAACAGAATCTATGACATACAGTACAGTACTTGTCCATAAAAAGATTGTCAAATTATAGGCAGTATGTGTTCATGGAACATGAACATTTGGATTGAAAAGTGTTGTAATATAAGGATCTGTACTAGGGCCACTGGTCTTCTTAATTTGTAATCATCTAGGTTTTCGTAATATTAGTAACTAGTTTTAGTGGGGAGCTGCATCTATGTATTTCAGCTGCAAAGGAAATCCTGCAAAGGAATGAGTAAAGTTTAATTCCATGCTGAAAATTAGAAAGAATAAACACAAAGAAAGCACAATGAAGGTGGCAGGGGTGTAAACTATAGTAGAACAAAGGACAAAGCTGGCACAGAACAGGCAGAGAGCAGGTGGGAGAAAGCATCCAAATGAAAGGAACTCAGTACCAGAGTTAGTAAACTAGTCAAAGTTACAGATTGTACCACATTACAAGAATCAGCAAACACAGCAGAAGAAGCAAATGAAATGCAAAGTGATTTAGATAAAATTCACGACTTGGCAAACAAGTTTTAATTTAAGCAAGCATGTGTTTTACATACAGGTAGCAAAAACATAAACTACTGTATAAATACAAAGTGGGAAACTGAGACAGAAGAGGCTAATAATGAAAATGACTTATTTGTTCATGAGGACACACCATTTACAGTACATCTGGACAATGTGGGGAGGAATTTAAATGTTAGGGTGTGTAGTCAAAAGCATATTTAATTTAAATCATGATTTGTTATGTTAAAATGATAAAATACACTATTAAGGCCTTTAGAATGTTTGGTCAACATGTTATAGAAATTGGCTCTGAAATCAGTCTAGAGAAGAGAAACCAGACACATTCTGGGGCTTATAAGACTGCCCTACACTGAAAGGCTTATGGGGCTGAATCTTTTTTGTCTTTATAGAAAAGATTATGAGAAGACCTAATGAAAGTATTCATTGCCATTGTTGAGGCTGACCCCGTGGACTTTGTCAGAATGAATAGTGAAACACAAACCAGAGGATATAAGCGAAAAAAAGTGCATTTAAAACCAAGAACAGGAGACTATTCTTTAGCCCAAGGGTTGTGGGAGTAAGGAACAAGCTACCCAGCCATGTTGATGAACTTTATTCAAGAGACAGCTAGATAAGATCCTTGGTTCAATTTGCTTCAACCAAATTGGTTAGATGCTGAATGCCCTCCTCTTATTTCTAACCATATTTATGTCCATTGTAATGTGCTGTAGTATTCTGGCGTATTTGCTCTATTTGACAGTGTTTGCTATCCTCTTACTGCCTTTGAACAGTTCTGAAATCTCAAACCTGTTTTCATCTGTAACTGCATCCAACATAAATAAAAGACTTTCTCTTGGATATGTGGTATTCAGTATTCTGTTACTGTTTCCATCAGCTTACAGTCTGCTGTTATAAGATGATTACAAGGATGTCTGTACGTGTAACTGATCTTTTTTTGTATCTAGAAATGGTGCCGAATGCACTGTGATTGGTATAATGATATCTGCAAAAACTCAGTTTTAAAATTATCATATGAAGTCCATAATTCACACTATAACTGTTTCAATGACAAAACTTTTCTCAACATACTGTACATCAAGCTCATGGGAATGGTTTTGATTGAATTTATATTATTTTCCACAGCAGATGGAAACAAAGCAATAGACTTCAGCTCATTTCCAATACAATGCTTGAAGCAGATGTGCACAATACAGAGGTTAGAGCTTACAGTATATCTTACTAACACAGCTCCATAACAAAAAAAAATCCAGTTAAATGTCATATATTATGTTCTTAATATAGTGTTTAGGAATATGGGAATAATTTAAAGTTGGAAAACTATCTAACACTTAATGTATTTGTTTCAAGAATAATCCTTAAATGTACAGTAAATGTAGTAGGTATGGTCAATTATATGAACTGGGCTTTTTCACAGCATGAAAAACGTGATAATTTTCCTTTGTTAAAAGAAAAGCTGGTTTATACATAAAAGCGAAGCAAAAAGGGCAAAGACACATCCTAGTCTTAGGACAGGTCAGCACATTTGCCACTCAGTTTCCTAAACATGTTTGCAGCTTACTAGTGGCCTGATATCAGAAAACATGTTTAGAACATGTCCCTGTTAGTTATTTTTGCTTCACTTATAAGATGTTTTAATAAATTAATAATAATAATTACTGTTAATGTGCTCATAACTACAGTAATGGAGAATGTTCCACAGATTGAGATATCTAGTTCTTTTTAACCAAGAGCGCTTGCTACTGACAAATAAAAACTTTGCTGCCTGTATATGAGGATAAATATACTTTATATATTGTAAATAGCTTTTCATTCCTTTATTTGTGCCTGCGCTGCTCCCAGTTGGCAGCACTTGATTTTTAAAATGGTCGATAAGTCTCAAAATTAATTTCGAGTCAACAGTGTCCAAGTCATCCCCTTTATGCTCTGAAAAGAAATCCCTGTGTGCTGACAGCTTTCCTTCAGTGATTTCATCTATTGGGCATGTTCCCTCTTCCCAAGGACTCTGTCATGGTTATAGCGGAGGACGAAGGTGAATTGCAGCACTGTTTGGGCGAGCTGCCAGGATGTAGACGACACTCTCCTTCAGAAACTCCTGCCAGTTCACTTGCCTGACAGAGATAACGACAAAAACAGCAGAATAATTACTCTGGAGTTTGCTGGCAAAACTGTATTATTTCCTCAATTTCTAGGACGTTCTGTGGTACTGTGAAAAAGCATCTCCTAAGATAAACAACTTTTTGATAGGGATTCAAAGAATATGCGAGAAAATGTAAGTCTTGGATTGTATGACACTTAAAACTGTTTGTGGCTCAGGTGGTGTCAGGCTTTTCCAGTTGTAATCTTTATCTTGCACACTAACGGCTGAAAAAACAAATCCAGTTCACAGGAAAAAAGCTTTCAGAGTGGTGAGGTACACCTTGCATGGAAATGTGTCTGTAAAAAGGCAGAGATTTTTTTTTAAAGAATAGCATCTCAGCACAACAACCATATGTTTTACTACACTACAACTGTATTGAAATTTTGAAAGAAACGTGTAAGGAGTAAGGGAAGATGTAGTGAATCAAAGTGTTTTGGAACTGCACAGTTGAAAGAAGATCCCTCAATTTAATAGACACTTGGTACTGTTAGTCAGAGTAGGAATGAACAAGGTGGTGGAATTGCCACTAAAGATGGGTATTTTTCAATTTGAAATGTATCTGTCTGGACAAGCATATACTGTACTGCAGTAAAATTACTGTCTTTGAATTTGCTCAGTAAGACTGTAAAATGAATAATTAGGCATACCCACAAATTATCTGTTTTCAGTATTTATCAATTTGTGTTCTGTGCAGCTATATGCATCTCAAATATTTTAACTGACTAGTTGAAAGTTTGTAACAGTATCAGATTCATTATACACACAAGTGAAAAAATCTATGTATCATATAAGATCATGTATGGAAAAAAGCTGTAAACATTTTCCAAAAAGTTACCTGCTATCATCCTGCTCAGTAGACAGCAATGCTTTATCCCGGCTCTTTCCACTGCCTGAGCTTGCTGGGCTGCTTTCTGATATTGGACCAACATGACTAATGCTGCAAACCAGAGAGAAATAGTTTGTCATAGCCATTTATAGACATTTCCTGTCTGTTGAGTTCAAGGTGTGGTGAAAACCATGTCTTTGACAGGTTAAGGTGTGTTAATCACCTCAATGCTACTGTACTGTACTATATATACTGTATGTTAGAAAAGCATGTGATTAAGACCTTTAAGGCATTGTTAAAGACAAAAAAGTTTGTGAAGTCACTAAATCATTTCTAATTTAGAAATAATGTACTGCAAATTTTCCACTATTTGACAGTTGCTATAAGTAACAGCAAGTTGTACTGGTTTAGATTAATACATTTCCATCTGACAGAGCTCTTCAGAAGTATTTTTTCAGGACCTAAAATAAAATTCTGGAGCAAAAATGACTCATGCTTCATATAATGTAAGGGTAAATCAGTGTATCAGCCAGCTGAACAGAGCATCTCCAAAGACTAATTTTGTCTAAAATACTGTATGACTTCTGAGAGAAAGTAGTTTCATTTCTCTCCCCTTATCCTAATTGGCATTAGAGCACACGTGCAGAACATCTACAGTACTTTGGTTTGGTTGACAATGTATACGATGATATGAACATAGTGTGCTGTTACCATTGGCAAGACATTGAGGTGATTGCAACATGTACAGTATTCTCTTTTTTTAAACCAACAGATAACATTAAAAAAGAAATAAGGATTGTCAATAAGTCTTTAATTGCAAAGCAAGATTCACTGCATTTCCCATCATTTCAGCCAATGCATTGATTTTAGTAATAGGCTGTATATTAATATTGAGCAATCCATTTTCTAAAACAGAAATATGCAGTAGACCGTCTTCATGAATCTTAAGTAGGTTTATCTGCCTGGTATGTGATATAATATGGAACAAGAATTTTTTTATCATAAATGGAATTTAAATCCACTGCATTTTTCTAACTACCGGAAAGACCATCATCATTCTGTTATTTGAGCCGACATTTGATACATATTTGCATCAAATCTAAATTAGATACAATATTGTGACCGTTCTATGGCACTGGAACACTACAGAAAAACAAACAACGATGGAAAATAAATATAAAGCACATCTATTTCATTCAGCAATCAGCACATAACTGGCAAGTATCACTTTCTTTAAGTCAGGAACTGTCCAGTCCTGGTCCCAGAGGCCTGGTCTGTCTGCTAGTTTTCTAGGTCTGTTTAAAGCAGCAGCATAATAAGAGCTGGGTGATCCAGTTAAGCTCTTAATTGAGACAATTTGAGACAATTTATATTATCAAGGTCTGAGCCAGAAGGGAAAATCCAGGCTTACAGACCCTCGGTTGGACAGTCTTTTATGATCTTTATATTTAAAAAGTGTTAAAGTGTTAACACATGACAATCTCCCAAATTCTGCCTTGTCAATGGTCATTACATGCAACTGAATATGAATATGAGTTTTCACTTTGTTAATATACGGTACACAGTCTAGAAAACATTGATCTAAACCATGTGAGGAGGTGGGAGGATATAATGTTTAAATGATTTAAATGAATGGGCAAAACTAAATGAGATGATACCATCAAATAAATATTCCATATCAATGGGGCTAACCCACAGTAGGCTTCTATTTAGGTATGTTGCATTAACACATTTTGAAAATTTGGAAATCATTCTGGCATTTAATAAAAGCATTTAAAAATGGCAATTTAAAAGCGCTTTTTAAATTGAATGTGCTATTCAGCTAACATTCAGCTATTCATGCAAACCTGGCAACCACTACAGTTAAATGTAGAGTTTAAAAGTGTCCAATTCAATTCTCTTTAAAAGATAAGACCAGAATGCTGCCTCTTGGTTGTGTCCGATCGTGTCCAATGCACCTTTTGGAACACATGCATTAAGAAGAATTTCTGCCAAAGCATACAACCTATATCTACATCCTATTGGTTTCTGTGCCATTTCCATTCACAGGAGTATTCTCAGCCTTTCTCTCATTCTAAAGTAAGACAAATGCTATGATTAAAGCACAATACATCCCTCAAGAAAACATTTTGAAAATAGACTGTAGGTTGTAATTTTAGATACAAATTTACAACAAATGTCTTTCCTCATGTTACCTTAACCCTATTAAATGCAAGGCAGTTTAAAGAGTTGAGGGAGATTTGTATTATTTCCAGTCACTTAAGACTGTATGTACTCATGCTGTATTTGTCCTTGAAATAAATACCAAACAAATTTCTTAATGATACTTCACAATAGTTAGATCGTTCAAGTAATGAGAGAACAAAAAAGGCACCATATCTGAAATTCCCAGAAGATGGGTATCTCAACATACAGTAAGTGCGTCTCAAACAAAAGCCTAATGCATGTACTGTACACTGCTGCTTACCTTAAATTCAACACAGGAGAACACAATCCGACAAGTCTGTTGAGAAATGGCACACGTGGAACACAAGTGAGGCAAAAGTAAAGATGAAAAGGGAGATGACTGTACATTATGGCATGGTTTTATGACTATTTTTTCATGCTCTCTGGAGTGCATATGACAATGGGAAAGCATGCAGCTGTGCTTGAAATCCTTAACCCAGGATTTCAAATGTATTGCAGTTTTGGGAAAATGGGAATACTGGTAATACCTGCTATATATCATTTTCATGATGAATTAAAATGACCAAAGTGTATAAAAATATGTTTGCTTTGCTTTTTCAAGTGCAGTTGTATTGTACGATATTGCTTTGTTGTGACTTCTAAGAGTAGAAATTTTAGATACAGTAGGTTTAAAAGGCATACCTGTAGATGGAGAGACATTTTCATGTTCCACACAGATATTTTTAGTTTTATTATTACTTTATATAATACTGTAAATAATCTCTTTATTAATAATAATAGATAAAAGAAGGCTATGTGAATAAAACAAAGTATAGAAAATAAAAATGCACATTTTATTGGTTATTTAGTTTTTACTCAACATTAACCTTTTTCTTTATTTCCTCATAGTTTGCAAATTACAAACAGGAAGACAGGAAGGGCAAAGCAAAGGCTTAAAGATTAAGATGCCTTGCCTTTTTTCCCAGACAAAATTTCCTTCACTTCAACTGAGCACTTCAAATGAAATTCAAAGTCGAGCAAAAAAAATTAAACACATGGATAATGGACGAAAAAGACAAAAAAGTACCATCAGTCTTTTTCTTAAAACAAGTAACAAAATATACAAAATGTACAAATTTATTAAATAACAAAATCACGACTCAGCTGAAGACCAAATAGAAACTTTCTTTTAAAGAAATATCTACAGTATATTTTGTCTTCAAATTATTGAGAGATTGGGCATTAAACAGCTTCTTCTTCTTCCTCTTCTTCTTACTATTATTATGATTCCAAAAACCACTTTTTGTATGAAAATAATAAAAAAATTGTGTAGTGTAGTCACAAAAATTCAGAGTGTAGTCACAAATCAGGGTGATGAATTTAGTACAGTTCAGATGTGAAATGGTCCAAACACAATTTTTCCTTTGGGAGATGTGTTTGCTTTCTACATAAAGTTTTCAGAACGTGTAAAAAAAGCTGGCATTTCTTTTGTAAGTACTAAAATCATTACCAACGGATATTTTTATACCGCTATTCACAAGTACAGGTTTAGTAAGATGACTTATGAACCCTATAGCTCAGACATAAGTGACTGACTGTCATTTGCACTGACATTTACGGTTTGTACAGAATGATGCACACTTCCAAGGTAATGATTCTTTGTGGTCTGATGCTGAAGTGCACTGAAAGGAGCAAATGGAAAAGTTGTATTATCAGGGGATTTCTAGTCTGATGGACAAATATAAGGCTGAATGTATTGTATTAAAAGGACAACTAGGTCGAGAGTGCACAAGTTGTAAAACATTCTTAATACCCCCAAAAAATCACATGTCTGGTATTAGGTCATTATGTTTTTTTTTTTTTTTTTAGGGTAGCTTTTATAGAAACTAGCATTTTGTGATGCCTTTTGTCCTTTTGTTTCCCTTGTTTTATGGTCACCATTAAAATAAATATTTTGTAATGACAAACAAGCTTACAAACAAGAGGAGACCATTGGTTTCTGGTAGTTTGTGGACCGGAGCCACTTTTAAAGGATCTGATGTAATCTGCTTCAATAATTAGGTTATGTAGCAGTTTCCAGACATTCTTAAATATCTTTTCACTTTCCTTTATCTCTGGGTCATGAACACACTCAATGGGCTAGCTGGGCAGAATTGCTGCCTCTTGTTTGTAAACATTTTTATAGATAACATTCAGAAACCTCCTCCATCACAGTACCTTCAGATTTTTTTCTGCTCAGGCTTAGGCAACTAGAAGATCAGTCATTTGAGATATCTGCTATATGGTTAATAATAGCTTTTTGGGGCTGTGTTCTTTTATTACAACTCAGGAACTTAGTTGTAAAGTCCTTAACAACTCAGGGTATACAATTCTGGCAATAAAGAAAACAAAAATGATGAAAATTGCAATGATTAAGTAGTGCATGGCATCCTCTGGGACACCAATATTTAAAAATTAAATAAAAATCTCTGTTCCAGGCATGATAACAGTTATTAACAAGGCACCAGAGCTGGTTTTACTTGATTGAGACTATAGATACTGTATGTACAGTGTCTGCCAGAAATTAAGCTTTTTTAAAGTTTGCACAAGTTACAAGAAAAATAAAGGTTTCCAATTATTTCCTTTTCTCTCTTGATTGTTAGCATAGCACCATGTTTTAACTGCTCATTAATGTGCACAGCAACAGCAGCAACAGAGGGAGATGGAGGAGTACAGTACAGCCAAGGTCAGGCAGGCAGTAAAACTGTGGAAAATTATTCCCTACAATCTGTAACTTAAATGCAATAACAAAAAAACAACACCAATTTGTAGGTTATAAGAAGAATATTTACAATTTCCTACTAAAGAATTTTTCAGAATGTCATTGTAAGATAAACCAACAACTCTTTTGGGATTGTGACAAGCAAAAAGTGATAATTTTCTTTCATGCATTTTACATGAGTATGTAGCTACAGTAAATGTATAGATATGTTTCCCTTGGGGTACTGTATATTCTTTCTGCTCTCCTAAATAATCTATAGGAATATTGATTACTACATCAATACTGCATAATAATAATAATAATGCATATTTATATTTCACATTGAAATTGTCAGTGATGTTTTTGTCAAAGCTCAAAATCATCAATAGAAGAAAATAAAAGGAAATAAGAATATAAACTATTGAAGCAAGAAATCATAGCATTGCATCTTAAAAAGTTTAGGTTAAATAATGGACCTTAAAACCTATTCACAATATTGATTTATTTGCATATTTTTTTAAATCTTTATGTACTTCCATTTTTAAGTTCATTTTTACTGAAATGTACAGTACATAAAAAAAACAACAAATATAAGTATAGTTCTCAATTAAATGTATAGCTCAGTACATGTAGAAATAAGGATAAAATTTTTTGGACTGTAGGATCATGACGATTCAGCCTATTTGCCATATTTTAAAATGTTAATGAAAACAGAGAATTTAAACACTTCTAGACGGACTTTCCAGAAATGGTACATTCATTAAGAACATCAGAGTAATGGATTAGATTCAAAAGGACTGTAGTATTGCCTTCAGGGTATCACTGGCTTAAAAGCACCACAAAATCTAATCATTCTAACGATGACAAGCATGCAGTAGCACGTCAGTACAAAAGTGTTTATTTTAGCAGTTGTCTTCCTAAAGTGTACTGTATATATAATATATATATAAGCACTAACATAAAGGTGGTATATCCAACTACTATGCTGTAGCTTTCCAGCTACTTTCCCACACGAACAACTTCCCTCTCCCTCTTCTTCAAACAACATCTCCTTATATGTTTCTAGCTACAGTATGTCCATAGGAACAATTAGTTGAGGTAAGTTTATCTTACAGCTAATAAGTATTTATAAAATGGCCAAATTGTAATGCAATGTAATATATTGCACTGTATACAATATTTTAAAAATCTGCACAATAGCATTTTATTGCTAGGGGTCTTTGAAACGGGAAGCAAATATTACTTTAACATATTATTTTGCATAAGTGCTTGTGATAATTTTAAAGGCATTTAGACCTCTTTTTTATCTTTTGTTTTATGTTAGTTTTTAGTGTGCATCCACAAACCAATACTGGAACAAAGCAAGTTACAACTTCGTCTGGGTTGTATAGGAAGGATTTTTATCTTATCACTTGTAGGTTTGAGCCTGCTCTGTCACAATGGGGCATTTTGGATTCATTATTGATTTGGATGTGGATTTGGATTGATCAATGCTTTTGCTGTGTAATATTATCGAACACCGGCAGACTGTCAGAATTGTTAATACCACAGAGTGACAAGCATTACCTGACATTGCAGGACTGAGACTCCTTGGTATGCTTGCGGAACCAGGTGTGCTGCGCTTTCCGCACCTCTGTTCCTGTGATCAGCCCATCCTTATCCCGATCCAGACCCAGGAAAGTGGCTCGTGTTCGATCCTTCTCTTTCGCTGTCAGTAGTCTGATCAACGAATTCTGCGAGGGACACAAAAGGTTATGAACAAATTCCACTAAAAAAAAACTCAAATTTTTGGTTCCGACAAAAGCAGCAAGTATTGTTTTATAGTGTTATATATTTTTTCGTGATTAATAGTGCTATGAAGCACATTTCCTGGCATATAAGTGTGTCAATGTGTTACCAGGCACATTTCCCAACACTTTTTCTTTTCCACGAAGCAGTGTCAGCGAAGATTCAGAATATTACTTTCTTTACAGTTTTATGTTACAGCAGAATTGTCTCTTTTACAGAGATTAACAGAGAAAGTAATTGTATGTAACAAAAAAAACCCTGTAAGCATATCCTCAAGCTTTTTAAAAAAATGTAGGGTTTCCTCATTGTACTTGTTTCAAAAGCTTCCTAAAAGCATGTCAAAATAAGTGAGATTTTTATTGATGAATTTATTGATAAATACAACATTCACAGCTTTCTAGAAAACTTTGTTAAGCTCCTACCTTTTTTAAAGTTTAAAGCAAAAAACAATCTCTTCACATCATTAATAGGTCATTTAGTGGACTCTGTGTGAAATAATAGTAGTTCTCATGTGTCTGAACAAAACCACCTGTGAAGTGTGAAGTGTGTTGTGAAGTTCTTTGGTCAGGGAATGAAATTCAAGCAAAGATTTAAAGAGGTTAGACGTTTACAGATTGGGTTTTCAGGTTTTGAATATATTAAGTTAAAAATGTGTATTAATTGTTTTGCAATTTCACAAAATGAGACACCATACTGTAGGAAGTGTCTACAGAATACTCTTGCAATTTAATGTAATTCCTGTTAAGTTTTCATATTGGCAGCAGACATCCTGCATCGGCACTTTTTAAATCAAATGTCAGTTGCTTATTATTTATTGCTAATATACTAAACAATAAATTATCTGAATCATAACTCACAGTGGATACAGTTAGTTGAGTATGGGGTAAACATAATTGTTATTAAGCATTCTTCTGTGCAATTCTGTTGTAATCCTCCAAACGTGCAATGTAAAAATCCATTAATCCCAGTTTTAACAATATGATGACAAATATCAGGATTACATAAGAACATACTGTACAGTATCCACTTACTGTATGCCTGTAAGATAGGTTTGTAAACCCAAATTGGTGATAAAAATAAAGACCACAGTAACACATTTTCTGACGATACAGTACATAACTCTTCGTTTTTAAATCAAGGCGGCATTATTCAACAGAAGTTCAGGAGGTGGTCAATGGTTCTAATGATATACTTCTGCTCCCATATGTATAAAAACGTCTTGGCTGCATAAAGCTGTGCATGCATCGTTTCTAGCATCCCTTCTTTCACCACATTTCCAATTGTTTATTCCTCAAAAGTGAGACAGGCTGTGATCTTCAGCCAGTGCTGTTATTTCCTCAGCTACAGATACTGTAGGTGAGGTAACGCCAAAGTATTAGGCACTGTACAGTATATATCCCTTTATGTTCGCTGGCTTCTTCTGTCATTATTAGAATTTGACCGAACTACCGAATTGAGGTTCGTGAAACCTAATAAACATTAGAATAAAATGGGATTTGACAACTGTTGTTTTTAAATGGGCTGGCAGTAAACCCCCAGTGTTCCATACCTCAGACCGGAACTTCTGTAGGACCAAAAGGGACTCGTGGTAAAGGAAATCAGCCCATTCGATCGAGCCCTTCTTCTCATGGTCGAGGGCAGAGAACTGTCCCAGTACTTCCTCTTCCTGCTCATCTGACAGCTGTTTCTCAAACAGCTGCCGGGACACAAAATGCTTGTAGTGCAGGAACTCATCCGAAACGAGGCAGGACTCTGGGAAAGCCCAAAACAAAGACCGGAGGGCAAATTCAGTTTTATATAAGATTATCTGAATATAGCTAGAAATTTAAAAAAAAATGATATTTAAAAAAATGCCAGAATTTCATTTTGCTAAGTTAGTGATAATAATGTATCATTATTCGTATACATTCTACAGTAATTCTTAGTTGTTGTTTTTTCATCGAGGTAACATTGGAAAGTGCATAATAATTAAAAATAATTTGACATGTTACAATGCATACCTGGGATGATCTTGCACTGCTTGAAGGTTTCCATCAAACTGTACATCTCTTCTTCAGTCAGAAGCAGGTTGACATTATCCTGTAGCAAAAGCCAAATGTTTTTACACAGTTATTTGTTTTTACTCACAAGTCCCTCTAAAGGGCCTTGCTCAGGGGCCCAACGGAGTAGGATTCCTCTGCCGGCCACGGGATTCACACCAGTAACCTTCCAGCCACAGGTGCAGATCGTTAGCCACAGAGCCACTGCACCGCCCAAAGCAACTATTCTGGCCCATGGAGCTCTTACCAACTGAGCTCCACAGCATTAGCATTAGCACAACATTGCTTGCATTAATAATAAATGCACATGCTGTATCTAGCTGTACTGTATACTGGATATTTACCCATCAACTTTGGTTATCGTTATGAAGAGATATAAATTTGTTCCGTGGCACACAACAAGAACAAGGGCTCTGCGTGACTATGGATGAGATTAAATTTACAGGAAAAAAGACACAAAAAGTGTTTTAATAGAAGATGTTGTATTAATTCTTAATGGACTGTTGGAATATATTAGTGTCTGTGAATTGATTTTGGAGGGTGGTGGTCAAATCAAAGGTTTAGCAATGAAAGTCAAAGTTAGAAATGGAGTTCAGAGGTTAAGAAGGAAGGTTACTGTACATGCTAATCTAGCACACTTCTGCTCACTGGCGTATGTAAATCTCACACCCAGGTCTTCTCTTTTTATACATGTATCTCTCTCGCATCCCCCCAATTCTCATACAGACTCTAGCAGCAGCTCCCTAGCTCAATCCTTGCAATAGTGGGGGGAGTGATGGCAATCTATCCTCACAGACAGGGGATAATTCACTTAGTTAGGGAAGTCATGCCAAATATTTTATTTAAATTGTGTCTTTCTGTTGCATTCATTAGGATGTAACCAAACTACTGTACCAAATTATTTGCTGCGCTTTGGTTGTTTACAGCATTAACACAATAGTCCTATGACTATCATCACATTTTGATACATTATAAAGGCTTTAAGATAACAAATTTAATTACTTTTGAAAGTATTCTAGTGTTGATTTTACTTCTGCATGTTATCAGAAAATGTGTACATGGCAAAGAGGCATACTGTATATAAAAAAGTAGCATGCATTAAAAAAACAGAAGAGGTTAAACTTCCTTAATGCACGGTGAAGTGATAATCTAATGTTTCACTGTTTCTTGTACTGTGTATAGGATTTTCAAATCTTTGTCATACCCAAAAGCGATAATTCTACCAGAGGATGTTCAAAAAGCTGTTCAGAAATCACACAAAATAATTAGTAGTAAATATCTCAATGAAACAAAGACCTCCTGCTACAGTGAATGGATATTAACTTAAAGTGAGCAGATTTCAAAATAAATTTAATCTAGATCTTCCACCAACTGATTGTTACTGAAAACAATCATTATGGCCCCAGTAGGCTTCTATCCTCACAACAGATGCTGGTTGGTCTTTTGCAGGGAACTTGTCTAGTACTTGCTTATTTAACTTGAAGGTTAACCCTGCTTGTGAAATGGTGTATCAGGAGACAGTGTTTCATAATCTGAAGCAGAGACAAGTGAGTGTCCCTGGAGCTAACAGAAAACTGTACAGGGTCTTAAGATGAAAGGTTATTGACTTGGGGCAGCTTGATACATTGTGTAGCCTTGTTCCTTGACTTTTTCTGCTGTTTAGCCATATTTCACTTAATGCATTGTTAAAGGTCATTAAAACCCATGCCTCAGAGAGAATCATATCCATTTATTCAATACTTTTCATCCCCCGTGAATCTCATCACCCCACACCAGCTATTCCAGGCTCCAAAAATAAACATTTTACCCACGTGCTTTCAAGTATGGAGGGTCAAAGGAGAATTCTCTCTAAACAGACATTGTTCTGTGGAATGAAATTAAATCAAGAGAATTTAAAAAAATGTTGCAGATGTTTTGTGGAGAACCACACCTTGAAATATCATAAATAAGCCTTCCTCAGGATGGAGGGTGTTAACGAGCTTAGAAATTTGTGAAAAACACAATTTCTGTACTTTTTGTTCAGCAATACCAATATAAATCACTATTGATTTAATATGCACTCTTATTTGGGATACAATCTTACAAGACCTTTCATAGGGCAATTCAGAAAATATATAGTCTCACATACAGATTTTAAATACAATATATAATTTATTGATATAATCAAAACATGCATAACAAACAACAAATACGATAGAATATATATCTGTCAAGCTACCTGTGGTTAACACGGAATGCTGATCATTCTCTCTGGGATTACAAAGATTGGAGTTCAGAGTTAAAATACACATTGACTACAATGTGTTGAAGTCTAGCTTGTGGGTTTTATCAGTCTCATATCACTAAATCACATTTCTATTCTCAGACAAAAGTAAATGTACATTTACTATCATGAACGAAACATCAAACATATGGTTCGAATAATTGTTGAGAATAATGTGAGTAATTAAGTTATACTCAACAATCTGTTGGCCAAATGTCCCTGATGTTTTTAAACTACCCGCTGATAAAAAGGAGCTGAGTTTGTTCTTGGCAGCTTCTCTTTCAGATGTAGGCAGAGGAGAGCAAGAAAGAGTGTTTGCCTTGCGTTGGCTAGGCGTTTCCATTGACCTTACACAGCTCTACCAAAATAGTCTTTAAAAACAGTCTGTGCACAGTTTATCTTCTGTAGCTTTTGTTCAGAATACAATCAGATATTCTGGTTCCGAAAAAAAAAACAGTCCAGTTGTCTAATTTTGTTGATCAAGCAAATATACCAATGGATTCGTGAACACAAGATTTTTTTGGCTTCAGGAAGAATACCTTGGGGTGAATTTTGTACTTCATTGACTCACTCTCTTGGTTTGGCTTCTTGGCGAAAAGTTCAAGTCCTGACTTGCACTACTGGCAGTCACGGAGTTGTAAAAGTCAGATAGTCGGTTTAGATGAAGAGATTTTCATGTCAGTGAGTTAACAGGCGAGAATGAACTGGGTTCCTGTTCATATGGGGTGACATCACAAGTTGGTGATTGGCTGAGATACCTTCAGGTTTGGTTCTGGCACCCACTCTACAGATCATTGGTGGATCTTCCTTTGGCTTACTGGTCATACTTTAAGATCAGGTCCAGATGTGCATTCAGCTCTGTGGTAGACATCCAGACATATCCATCATGGGAGTTAAGATCATCCTGTCCTGGGGATGACTATTATCCAAAAGACAAACTTACCTTCCTAAATGCAAAGACCACTAGGTCATTTTGTGGCCAAGATCACAAAGAAAGAGACTCTTTAGCTACATGCCTGTGTTGTCACACATACAGCAGCAGGCTGCTTGGTCAAGGCACACAAAGATTATTAAAAAATCTTCGATAACACTTAATTCAAAATGAAATAATAGGCCTTGCCGCTACATTTGTAATCTACCATATATGTCCAGAAAATGCATTAGCTTTGTTAGAACTGCCTTTGAAAACAGGCTAGGTGTTTATAATGTCTTATTGAAGTGCAACCTCTTAAAACACTTAATACATTAATGATGGTAATTAGTTTTGCTCTCTAAGATAAGAACTGTTGTCGCTCTGGAGATAATAGGAGTAAATGCATTAGGCTGCGTAGGCTATTTCATAGGTTAATTGAGTAATGCCTCTGCTACAAAAGTGAATTTTAAATTAAGGGATACTGTATTTTAAATTTCATAGAAAAACAAATTGCCTTTAGATGTTGTAACAACAAGACTGAATTTTCTTGTCAGAAAATAATCACAGCCAAAAAAAAATGTTTATTAATAGATGTCGCACAACACCATTATATATAAAAAAGAATTCAACCAATAAGGCTTCCAATATGAAAATGATGTTACCATTCCTGTAAAAGGCCCCTGGCTCAAGGTTTATGTTAACTTGCGTCATCTAGGTGTTTCCCTACATACTGTAGCATGGTCAACTTTTGACTTTTTGGAGATGCTGTAAAAGAATAATGGGGTGTGAATCCAAAGCAACAAAAGTAAGCAGGGTGCTGTATCTGACATGTACTCGATACAATTATACTGTATACTATAAATAGTAAAGCATTTAGTCGTTTTTTTTATTTTCTATATATTGCGTAGTAATCACAAATAATAAAAGGCTGATGTTACTCTAGAGGGCATGCTAAAGATCAGTGAAGCCTCTGGACTTGCAACTGACAGGTTCTAGGTTTCAGTACCTGTTGAAGACACAGCTGTTGTACCCTTGAGTGAGCTTTTTTGTATCCTAGTTGCTCCAGCCCACCCAGCTGTGATTGACATCATGACCCACACTGGGGGAGAGGGGGAGCCATGTGTTTCTTAGACCCAGGATGGGTCTTGGCCTGATGAGCCATTGTGTGCCAGTATAGACTATGCCTTTGCCTTAGATGTTAGTATATAATTCACATTTCTCAAAAACAAACACTACAATGGAAAGGAGAGCAAAATCCAACTCTGTTCCTTCAATGGAGTTAACAATTATTATTAAAAATTGCATTTATATGGCACTCATCAACCCAAAGCAATTTACAAATATGAAGGGACCCACTTCATCAACCACTGAAGTACAACACCCACCTAGATAATTTATTCCAGTCATTATGTGCCAGCAGCCCTACTTCACAGCATTTCAGGCAGAGAAGTGAGAAATTGTTTTACCACTTGAATAAAGGGGGAACTTGTGCGAGTCCAAAACTGAATTTTGCCAGGAGAGGAGGGATAACATCCCTTCTCTTATAGACCTTTTTAATGACCAATTAGTCAGGATCTTGGTTTAACATCTTATCTGTAGGATTTAAAAGAAATGTGGAAAGATTCATCCAGGATCTTACAGCACCTGCCTATCTCATCATATAATAGATATCTACATGAAAAAGGTCATCCAGCACTGAGAAAGAAACTTAACATTAAGCAGAACGTGTTCCATTTCAATTGCACTCATGTTAAGTACTGTAGCTGTTTTCAGTTCAATCAGGAAGATATAAGGGCAAAACATGACAGAGGCCAAGAACAGCTTTAATGTGTTGCTTTTGTGTGGTGTTTGTTTCATAATTTAAATACTTTGAAGAGAGGTACTCACATTAAAAAATCTTAAACATTTCTTTTACCAGGTGTTCAGAAATATTAATGGGCTCATCAACTCTAAGAGTTAGTGTCAACAAAAATAAAGGAATGAGTGAAAATATTCTGATAAATTATCACTGTTGTGTGATGCTTGTTTTACTTTTTTAAGGAACATTCCTGAAATAGCTTAAACACTTTTCTGGCCTTAATGCACTTTGTAACCATGTTGTCCCTTCCAAAGTCTAAATATATGTTTTATGATTTTTTTAAAATATGTTCTCCAATTCCTATCATGCACTTTCTGTAGAACTCACAGCTTCTCCTTAAGAGTTTTAAATTGAGTATATATTTGTGCAGGGATTATGTGTTTAATTTCTGGATACTGACTGAACTCTGGCAGGAACACATTTGTTGTTAATTTTCTCCAGAGGGGAAATGATGTATTCCTAGAATTTCACATTCAGTTTCTTAAAATAAATACAGGAAAATATGCTGAAAGTCAGTATTCAATGGATTTCTTATTTATATTTTCCTGACAAGTGACTATCAGTATAAACCCACGCCTATGAAAGTGTAGATTAACCAAATGCAATAACATTTTGATTTTTACTGCTTAATCAAAAAAGCTTCATTATGTAAGAACTGGAAAACAAGAACAATGTTTGCAAATATTTTTATCAGGATCTGGTAATTAGAAAGATTTTACCAGGGCATGTTTTTATTTTATAAAACCTACTTTATCCCACACAGAATTTAAACCAAATAATAAAGGGATTACATTTCAATGTTTACAAAATCTAGTGTTTGAAAATAAATTGGCAAGACATAATAGTCGAACACAGTCTGGAAATCACTGACCACAATTTGGGAGACCATGAGTCCAAGTCTAAGTGTAATTGTCAGGGCAAGTCTAGTCACCACAGAAATCCACTTGCAGTGAGTGATGGCAATCTGAGAACAGAATACTAAACTGATCTCACACTGGGACCTCACCTGCAGCCCTCTCAGTGAGCTATGATGTGGCTGCATTTCTCCAGGAATCCACATGTAACAATGACTTCCTTTAGCAATTAGAATGTGATATCTAGTGCTCAGAGAACAGTGCACTTACACATGCTTGTCTAGGCTGTATGAGTTGAACAGGACAGAACCAAAAAGTCAGAATGCAATCTGGTGCAAAGAATGTATCACGGATGTAATACTTACATTGTTTCCCTCACATGCTACTAGCCCTGTGATTTACACATTAGATTCCCTGTTGATCAGCCCAGTTAATAAATTCATTAATCAAAAAATAATTTACACACATCATGTCTATCCAATAACATATCTGTGAATCTTTTGATGAAACTACTGATTTTGTCATTTTTCAAAGAATTATCTGATTTTTTAATAGTATATAAACAAATGATAGAATTTAGAAATGCTTTTGAATGTGAGCCACATATAATGAGAAAATAAAATAATTATTTTAATAGTTGGAACAAAGAATGGGTTAGAACAACAATGAAGTTCAGGGCACAACAGAAGTCAGACAAACAAAGCAATGTTTACCAAAGTCTCTGATATGTGCTGTACAATCAGTAAGAACACTTGTCATCTCAAAACACAGAAATAATCCAGGCTAGATTTTCCTGAGAGAATTTCATCCCATTTTTAATCACAGAAAACAAAGGCTTCTAATTGGACACAGATATTGGCACTCCTTGTCTTTGTTGTGGATTAGTCCGCCTTATCTCTGGTAGAGACTTTGGGTACAATTAAGAAAACATTGCAACAGCATTTCACAGGCCTTCAGGCATTGCTATATTTAGATTTCTTTCACAACATTAATTTAGATATAGAGGATTAAGAGGTGTGCTTAATTCTAGGGTTTCACTGAATGGGTATGACATCTAATCCTGTTTCTAAACTTGTCCTCATCCTACAGTATCTCAGACATTTGATTTGTCCATTTGTCATACTGTAAGTAGTACATGAATTAAGGGTCATACCTGTTTATATATTATAAATATAAACTATATATATTACTATTTTAATTAGTAATCACAATGGGGAGTGCTGTCACTTCACAGCACCAGGGTCCTGGGTTTGAATGGGGTACTTCACCAGGTACTCAGGTGTTTGATAGTTCAGGAACATACAGTTAATTAGGGTCTCTGAAATGCTCTCAATATGTGTAGGGGCACCCTACAAAAGACTGGCATCCTGTCCGAGGTGTAGTCATGCCCTGTTTATGCTGGGCTAGGACCTGGCTCACCACAGCACTCCAAGGATAAAGTGGCTTCTAAAAATGTATGTACTTCATAGCTTTTAGAACTAGAACTGCCGGTGGTTTCCGCTGTATTATTTCATGCTGTGACAAGTTTGACATTAGACCCATATGTGAGGCCCTCAGGTCACACTTCATAAATAATAGCTAATAATAGCTAAATGTGTTGGTTTGTTTAAAGAAGGAAACAGGAAGGAATTCTGCAAGGAAAACCACACCTCCTCCTGATGATTAGGTGCTTTGATGTGAGGAGGACACAAGCCAAAGTTAATCCCTGCAAGGCTGCTGGACCTGATAATATACCTGGTCGTGTGCTCAAGGAATGTGCAGAACAGCTAGCTGACGTCCCCACACATATGTTTAATATCTCCTTGTGCCATGTGGTCATCCCCGTATGCTAGAAATCCACCTCTATTATACCAGTGTCGAAGAAGTCAGCTGTGTCCTGCCTCAATGATTACCACCCTATGGCACTCACACCAATGATCATGAAGTGCTTCGAGAGACTAGTCATAAGCCACATCAAGTCCAGACTCCCTATCCCTCTGGATCCCCTTCTCTTTGAACTACCGCCCCAACCGGTCTACTGATGATGCCGTATCTCCACCTAGCCCTGTCCCACCTGGATAAGAAATATTCTCATGTAAGAATGCTTTTCATTGACTTCAGTTGAGCATTTAATACAATCATCCTCCAGAGGCTGATAGAAAAATTGAGCTTGCTGAACCTCAACACCTCCCTCTGTAACTGGATTCTAGACTTTCTGATCAAGAGACCTCAGAGAGTCCGGATCGGTAATAACATCTCCAGCACCATCACAATGAGCACTGGAACCCCCCAGGGCTGTGTGCTCAGCCCACTGCTGTTCACACTGATGTACAGTTCAAATTGCATCATCAAGTTTGCCGATGACACGACAGTGGTGGGCTTCATTAGCAACAACGATGAGGTACCATGCAGAGAGGAGGTGGAGCAACTAGTGGACTGGTGCACGAACACCAACCTATCTCTTAATGTAAATAATAAAAAAGAGATAATCATTGACTTCAGAAGTATCCACACTGATAACTCCCCACTGCACATCAATGACTTCCCTGTGGAGACAGTTAGAAGCACCAAGTTTCAAGGTGTACACATTACAGATGACCTCACTTGGTCCCTCAATACCACCTCCCTAGCCAAGAAAGATAAAACAGCAGCATCTTTATTTCCTGCGGCGACTGAGGAGGGCAAACCTTCCCCCTGCCCATTCTTACCACCTTCTACAGAAGCGCCACTGAGAGCACCTTGACCAGCTGGATCACTGTTTGGTTTGGGAATTGCAGCACTTCAGACCACAAGACCCTGCAAACAATTGTGGAAACAGATGAACAGATCATTGGAGCCTCCCTCCCTTCCATTTCTGTCACCTATTACAAATGCTGCTTACACAGGGCCTCCAGTATAGTAGATCACCCCTCCCAGCCCTCCCATAAACTCTTTGCCCTCCTACCATCTGGGAAGATATCGCAGTGTACTGGCTAGCTCCACCAGACTCTGGAATAACTTTTTCCCACAGGCTGTCAGGCTCCTCAACACCCTGGAATCCACTTGCACCCACTCCAATTCCAGAAACAGGGTTTAAATTCTCCTGGTGTTTTTGTGTATATTGCATTTGCCTTAGTAATTTGCACTATTGGCACTCTGTACTATGTGTATCCTGTCTATATTATCTATGTCAGTGTCCTGTCTGTTTTTGTACCTTGGACCAGCAGGAACAATATTCTGTTCCACTGTATACTTGTATATGGCTGGAATGACAAATTGACGTAAACTTGAACATGAACTTGATTTCATTCGACAATTCTCTATCATTAATAAGCAGATCAAAATCAATGTTTATGATATAACCTGATTTAATATAAATTCTTTTGTGAGGCTTAATCAGTGTCAGTTGCTCTCCTGCTCATTGTGATGGCTTTATATTTTTAAGGGGCTTTGTATAAATTTAATAACGAGAGATATTTAAAGTTTGTGGAATACATCATAGGACCAAGTGCAGTATGGAGGAAAGAAGTTCTCTTTGTTGCTGGATAGACTACAATTGGTAGACACGATGTTGTGAGCATAGACTAATGCCAAGCAGTACTTTTTGTATGGCTAAAAATGTTTTGTTGAGAGACAGCCAAAATAAATAGAATACTAATGTAGAAAAGCATGCACATACTGAAGAGAAATCCATTAATGGGTTCAGAAAGAACATATTTCATATTGGTTTAAAATGAAACTACCTCAACAAAACAACAGTAAATACCACAAAGTTGCATCCAACCCTAATAAACCACCACAGTACAAAGGGCCAGTGCTTCATATGTTGTCTTTAATACAGAGTTCTAACAAGCGTTGTTTTTTAAAGATACATTAAACACAAAGATAAAGCAAATGTAGAACTGACAAGGACAGACTCTGATGCTGTGATTTATGGCTACAAGGTTACAAATGCTCATTATACAAGGGATTTAAAGAAATCCTGGGTAAAAACAAAATCTCACATTCTCTATACCTTTCTTCTGCTGCAAAGTGAATCTCATTCTTATTTACCATCCAATTACAAGGTATCTTTATGTGGGTTTTCACCATGTAAACAGCGGTTCCCAAAAGAACATTTTTGCAACTACAGTATGAGCTGCTTATTTCCAAAGTATCTGAAGTGTTTGAGCCATGAAGTATAATTATCATTATTAATAAAAATTAACTGATAAGTTCAAGTCATAGTTTTTTTTTTAGATTTTAACAAAGCCAATTCAGTCCCAGCCTCCTGGGTCAATAATTTTATAATGTTTCTTTAATCTGTTTTCGAAGGAGAAGAAGTACTGAGGTAATTAACTTGTTTGTCAGGTGTTTGTTGTTGGCTAATTCATGTGTACTTTGTACTTTCAGAAATATAAAAATAGCTTTGCTGATCCTCTTTAATATTGATAGATACTGTATGTGTTCTGAAATACAAAAAATAGCATTTTAGCTTTGTGGATGTCTAGAGAGAAGTTAATGACTTTAACAAAACTTACTGTAGCAACTATTAATAACAGAAAATGAGATAGTTAGATTCGATTGGTACAGTAAATGTAATGGATTAGCTAAAAGCTTACCTTGATTTATCAACATTTAATCAAAGATTTTGAACAATGTGAATTGAAAATTACCAAATGAAAGTTTTTTATATAACAAATTTAATATAATAGAAGAAAAGAGAAGTGGAGCCTTTTAGTAAGTTATTGATGCTCCTAACATACTTATTTTGTAACATCTGCTGGCATCTAAGATGTCTAAAACTAGTGTACTGTATATAATGAAGGGTATTTAGCTTCTTATCCAGTAAAATATGTTTTTTTCTGCTTAAATTCTCTCTATACCCTAACTTGCATGCATTGATTAATTTCTGCTTTACCTTTATCCTTTAAGCGTTTGCAATAAACTATCCAAGATGATATTCAACCCACGTCTTCTTGAGAATGGCAATGCTGAGCATCTGCCAGAAAGCAGATACCAGGGGTGTAAGCAATTCAACCCTCCTTACCGCAACATGAGCACACCTGCAGTTAAAAAGCTCAAAAAAGAGGTATGGAAAACAGTCAGGGCAGTGCCTAGTGCACACTCTTTTTTGTTTTGTGGAGTTCAGTTCTATTTGATTGCCTGAAGGTCTGCATTCCATTTCCAGCTTATCTCTGAGTTAATTGTGGTGAGTTATAGTGCTCTGTAAAAAGGTCATTGCTATCCTAGAAAAAATGTTTTCGAAAGCCAGTTTCGTTATTTGTTTGTTTTTTATTAAAATGGTGGTGCATTGGACAGAAGCTTTTAGTTGTTGCATAAATAATGAAAAAGGCAGACATTAATTATTTAAAAAATCCCTGTTATTTTTAAAAGTTAATGGCAGCAGTTTTTGCTTGCCATCTACATAAAGATAAGTGAGCAAGGGGAACAAAAGAGACACTGTTTGTACCACATGATTCTTTCAGGACCACATCATAAATTGTGACAAATTTCTGTACAGATTTTTTTTTTCTGTGTAGCAAAATAGACTGGCCATGCTAAACAGATTGTACAAGATATGCAAACTCACACTCAAACAACACCCTTAGTCAACAGAACTACAACACAATGACAACAACTGCAGCTTCCTAGAAATTAGTTTTATTTGATTTGCTTACATAGCATAAATCTTACGATAAAACAGCAATTAACTGAAGAGAGAGGCACCAGTTTAGAAGCTGTACAATCAAGATGTTTATGCTCCACTATTACAGCTTTATAATTATCCGTTGTCGCATTTGTGCTTACCAGACACTCTAGTTGTGTTGTTCCCATGTTCTCTGGTTTACACAGACTGTCTGCCACCCAGAAATTAAAATCTGATAAAATGATCAAGCTGTAAGTGAGAAATAAAAATCTCTAGCCCATAGGAGTGTCTACTAAAAGGCTTTCTCCACAACACAAAGAACAGAAAACCAAGGAGAATAACGAATTTAAATGATTTCATTCCATATCTTATCATATTAGAGCTCAGTGTCATTGGCTAAATATTATATGCAAGGTTAAGTTCTCTGGCTTTTCCTTTTTAATTTCTAATTTGCACGTTGCTTCAGTACAATTAGTGGCTATGGAATGAAAAAAATCATATAGTCCAAAATTTAGCTAATCTCAGAGAACACTTTGATTGCCTTAAAACCTTGTCAACATATTTTGTCCATTTTTGTATTGTTTCATTCATTTGTTTTATTATGTGTAAGATGTGTGTAATGGGGGCAATGATCTTAAACTAATTTTCAGCATCCACTCTTTTCAAGATACAGTGACCACTGAATTAGGACTCTCTGACCTATGTTACTAACACAGAGATACAGATGTACACACTCACTCCCGGGTCAGTTTTACCAGAAGCCAATTTACCTACCACTATGTCTTTGAACTGTGGGAGATAACCTGTCACGCCCAGTACACCTAGAGGGCACCCTACTTCTGTCCTGTTCCTAGTTCCCTGTGATTATTCATGTCTTTTCCGGTGTGTATTGTTGTGTAGCCTGTTTACTTCCTGTGTCCGCTCTGCTCCTCGCCCAGCATTGAGGGTACGGATGTCCTGAGACCCGCCTAGCACCAGGTCGCTCCTGTCCATGGCCTGAGGGCATTGGTTTCTTTTGGACATCGTCTGACCCCTTGAGCCTGGGCCAACCCCCATGTTGCCCCTTTTACCAGTACCCATAGGGTCTTTATTGCTCTCCTTGTCATTCTATGGCTTGCTCTTCCCACATCCGTGACATAACCGAAGCACCCAAGAGGAAACAGATGCCAACATGGGGAGAACTTGACACAGGGCGCACCCCAGGAACTGCATCCAGGGTCCCAGCGTTAACCACTGTGCCACTATGTCACCCTCCACACTAAGACATTTTCTGGAAGTACAGTACTACAATCTGGAATCACTATTATTTTTTGGCAACCCCTCATGAATTCAGTAAGCAAATGGTCTCAATACAAGAACACTCACAGGAAGATAAAAGAAAGAAAACCATAAGGACTCTGATATTAAATGTGCTTTGTTGAGCCAAACTGTTTTCGGGTTGGTTCTCATTCCACCCAAGGGAAGACTGCATGTCAGTGACTATCTGTTAATTAAAATGGAGATTAGAATTTGAGCTTTGAATAATTGTAATTTGTTTTGAGCTACAGTACAGGTGCAAAGACTGAATGGAAGTTTAATAAATTTGACTACTATACTTCAAACCTCTTTAAAAGTGGCCCAGCCCATTAGTCTGGTTTCTTTCATGAAATAGCTTGGTAAACTTCTTAGATAAAAGACAGTATAGATCTAATCACCCCTTCTTTATACTCTCAAATGCTTGGATTTCTGCTAAAATACTTAACATGTATTAAATTAATTATTCACCAAATAATGATAAATATGGGAATTCCCATCCGCAGCAACTGTAGTACTGTATGTTTATTCAACTTGTTTTGTGTGAGCGCACACATTTCTACATACAGCAGTCAGAGCCATATGTAGGACTTAAAGTATTTGCTTCTCAACTGCAAATCCTGAAAAATCAGCATTGAGTTGCTAATCGTAGTTAAAAGGTAAACCACAACAAAAAGCCCTGCCATTCTCACCTCCTGGGAAATGTTAAGTACAAGACATAAGCATTTTCCTCTAAAAGAGGCAGTGCGGACTTACACAGTAGTAGCAGCTCCAGCCCGTGGCTGTGTGTGCTGTTTCAGTGAGGTCTTCCAGGGTGTCACTGTGCAGATAGCCCATTTCACGCAGGCAGCCATCATGGAAGACCCTGGTGCAGACCCGGCAGGGGTACAGGTCTTCTGCTGTCCACACCTCACAGATCTCACATATCTCATCATTCACTGGCTGCGAAAGGACACGAGGCAGGGTCAGCAGAAAATTACATCCGAGCGTTCAGCCTGCTCTGATGTTTACATTTTTGCATCTGTTGTGTGGCTCTTACCAGTACCAGCGAAGATCTCCCTGTGCTGATATTTCTAGAATCTGCCACTTCTCAAGAGAATAAAATACAAACTGCAAATCAGTGAAGATGATGTTTTAAGGCTCACTAAATTACAAGATGCCTTCAAAAAAGACCAATGTCAGAAAAAAAAAACGTTCGTTGTAAACCACAGTTAAATATAGAGCTATCAAAAATAGAGGATAATATTGAAAATATTGCGCTATTGTATAATATTGCATCACCTCTTGATCTAAAAAATACTCATAGAAAACAGAAATTTAAAATGAAAAAAGAAAGGAAAATAAAAAAATAGTTTGAATTGTGTTTCCAAAAATTAAAATTTTATACACTTTTCAGAACTTCACACCAAACAACCTACTTGGATTTTGTGCTTTTCCTTAGATCTCCAATTTTACAGATGAAAATGCAATACTTCATACTATGACATTTTAAGCATGTAAATCCTCTTATGATCTTCTAGGAGGAAGATTCTCATGGATGCACATATGTATTAACCCTTTGAAATAAATTAAGAAACCATCCTGCTTTGATCACTGGTGTCTCTGCATACCTTTGGTGATCTTGTTTGTGATTAATCCCTCTTGCATTAAGTTCTGAAGACTGGGACCACTGCATCAAACTGGCTATATAAGACAGCTTGGCATCTGGGCCACATTAGCTCTGCCGTTTTACTGTATGGTGCTCACTGTAATGAGTATTAACTTTGACAACACAGGAGCTCTCTGCAGTTCAGCTGGAGGGCTGAAACAAGCATATTACTCTGGAGCGTAGAGAGAGATGGCTGGTGACATCAAAGATGAAACATTGAACAACCTTGCTGAGCCCAGTGCACCACAAAATTATTCCAAAGGTAAAACAAAGTACAACACAAAATATAGTCTAGGGGGTTTTTGTCTTTTGTGTTCTTCCATTATCACCTTAGAGATTCGATTAAGTAGCAACCATGGACAGTACTTTCACATTTCTTTCCATTCACCCAAGTAATTGTTACTACATAAGGAGGAGGTGATAATTAGGAAAAAAATATTTTTACACTTCAGTTTCTGTTCTTTCAAGCTAAAAAGAAACCTCAAAATAAAGAGAGGGAATCGCAGCAACATTTTCCAGTTTTTCAGTAGTTTGTTGTGATAAAAGAAGCCTGTGTTACCTACTGTATGTATGTTACTTGCCAAAACCAGAAGCTCAGTCTGAGTTGCGATTTACACTGTGCCTCAAAACCCTTTAGCCTTTATTGTCCCTAAGGGAATTTGCTTTTCACATCAAGAGCTCATGAACATATGTGGCAATAATACTATTCAACAGAAAAACAGATAATTGCCTTGTAAAGAGTCAACAATGAGAACCCTACCCTCAAGCATTTTTTTTTCTTTTTTTTCATTCGACAATTCAACAATTGAATTATTTTAGGGATAAGAGAGTAAATGCCCTCACAGTCTTTATACAGAGGCAACTATACTGAGAACATCCTGTCACCTCCAAAATTATTAGCACTTTTGATAAAAGTGAGCAAAAAATGCTTTATTAAATAAACAACATCTACAGTATATTGTAATTTTCCAATATGTGGATTATATTTTACTTTATTAATTACTGTATGTAATGGAATCAATAAAAATGACAGTTTTCTCAAATTGTAAATTTATTTCCTAAAAAATTAAGTTCCACAATTATTAGCAAACTTCTTTTCAGGACTTTGTGCACCCTACACATGTAAGGATAACAGCACTGAGCCCTTTTCTGTAATGTGTTAGTAGATTGGAGAACACAGTGGGAGGGATTTTATTCAATTTTTCCATACAGAATCATTCCATATCCTTAATATCCTTGGTCTATGCTTCTGGACTGCCCTCTTCAAATCAAATCACAGATTGCAATGGGGTCCAAGTCCAGAGATAGAGATGGCCATTGCAATCATTGTATTCTGATTTTCAGATATATGATAGCTGTACTTCTAGAAAATAAAATATGACAGAAATGCTAGTTCTTGCTGTCATATGTGAAGTTACCTCCTAACCTGACATGAATAAATTTTGGCTGCCCCTAAAACATCTGTAAGAACTTTAACATCCATAGCAGCAAATAGAAGCCTGAAGCATCCCTCAGCATTCACATGCAGGACTGACTTAATTACAAGATGTTACTCCAGACGTTACATTTGTAACATTAGTTACATTTGATTTGCCTTATCAAACTCAATCTGTTACGAATCCTCAAGCAGAACCTCTGCACTCCTTCAACACTGCACAGATTTAAATCTGTATTCAGTCTCCAACATGCAATCTCATGAATCCAATCATTGAAATCTGATTTTATAAATTATGCTTGTTTTAAATTATGTGAAATGATGGGCCTTGCACTTTGCTGTTGTTTTTGTGTACCTTTTTCCTTTTAAAAAGTACATTAGTTTATAGTCCTGTGGTCCTGCAATATTGTCTCTTAAGAAGACCAGAAACAAAGCTCTTGTTTCTTCCAGAAGCAGTGCTGTCTGCAAACTCTACAGTCTAAAAAAAAGGAAGCACTACAAAATTTTAATTAGATGTGGTTAACACCAACTGTAAATCACTGATTAATTCAATTTGTATAAATTTGAAACACTTCAGATGTTGATTTCAGTGTTTTTCTAAGTAGATGTTCCAAGACTCCACAAATGCAGTCAATGTCTAATGATCTATCAGTTCAAGTACAATTCATCCGGGCTCAGTAATCAGAATGGCTGTAGCCATTGTGTGCATTTTATTCCTGAAGATAAAACATTTTGAGATGCAAACTGTAAGTAAACCTTTGTAAAAAGGGACAGAAAAAACATTCTGTTAATCTCAGCAATATACAGTAAAGCCTCTTATAGTCCTTGGCTGTGCAATTGTGTACCTTATCTCATTGTGGCGTATAATTCACCACCTAAAGCATTGGTACAGTAGCTTCATCCATCCATCAGATTAAAGTTTTGATTGTTTTATGCCTAAAAGTACTTAACGATTGCCTACATAGAACATATTTTGACCAATGTACAGTAACTGCAGTTTACATAACCCACCTGTTCTTGTTTTTCCAGAGGAATTTCAATAGGTTGGTCATCATCGGAGTCTCTCTTTGGCCGGACAAATGCTGGAGGAGTGAGCTGATTGGCTCTTTCCAGCTCCTCAGGCTCCACCCCCTTGCCATCCCGGAGTCTAGACCACGCCTCCTGATTGACTTTACACTCATCCCTGGGAGGAGGCTGGGAGCTGGAGGCCCCGGGCTTGTTGTCTTCCTCCTGAGGGGCCACAGGTTCCGGCGGCTTGTCCTCTGCCTCTACAGGGGCCTCGGCAGCCTCAGGCCGGCGGGCTGGGGGCGGCCTGTCCTTCAGCCCATCCTTGAAGGCTGACACCACCACACTGACTTTCTGCACCTTCTCCACACTCTGTTTCTTAGACATCAGCACCCCCATGGCTCTGGAGAAGCACAGACATAGGGTGGAAACTAATGAGTGACAAAAGAATTGTATACCACCCTAAGGTATATCTATAGATCCAGTTTCTTATTATAACTTTACCTAGGCTATAATGGTATAACATCCTATTGATTTACTGGTCAAAATGTACTGTATGGAAAGATGCACTTTTGCACTTTTTTTGAGGGAAAAAAAGCTTTTAAACTACTTTGAAATATTTTGGACCAGTTTAAAGAAAAACAGGTAGCTAGGAGTCAAGAAGTACTTAACCTCTAAAAATGACATCTGGAGAAATTAATAGCTGTTTACCTTTAAAATCACCCTTGCTTTTAAAGAGGTGTTAATCATATACAGTATTCTGTCTATTCGCCTGAAGCTGAGAGTACAGATTAAACCCTTTCAGGGTATGTCATTGAAAACTATTCATTATAACTCTACAGTGGTTTCTACAAACAGAATGGAAAAGTAGTTACATTTATTATTGAAGATTATAATAAAAATGTAAAATATTTAACCATTGGTTTGGTTGGTTGAACGTGCTCCAACCAATGGTCCTCTATTATGTAAAAAAATAGACAGTACAATCAAGGAATGAGCCATCCATCTGCAGTATGACTGTGATCAAAGTACTGTGCAGTATATTACCATCACAATGTAAGATAATGAAATAAAAATGTGAATACAAAGCAAAATAAAAGTAAGTCGTACAATCAATTGTTTATTTTGATTATGGTTTGTGTTGCATATCTTTGTGTGTGTATTTCAGCTACCCCTTTGGGAAATATTATTATTATTTTACTGTTAATGGATCACTATACCACAAAGGCTAGTATTAGATGGACTCTACCTTCAATCAACGGGCAAAGAACGGCAAAGAGAGGGCCTTCAGCACCTCTTGTTTGGTATACAGCCGGCAGATTTAATAGATATAGAAATGTGTCCCCTGGCTTTTCCTGCTAGAAAGTCACCTCTGAAGTTCCTTTGGTTTTAAATGCCACATGGGAAAGTTTCCAACAAACAATGTGTCTTAAACAAGGGCAGAACTTTCCATTAATCTATAACTTGTCTGATGCTCAGTGAGGCATTTACGCTCTTGGGAATAGTATGTGAGCGTGCTTCACATCTTCAGGCTTAGTGCTTTAGAGACTTCAACCTCTGGCCTTTTCAATTTAAATCGAACCATTGGTGCCAGTCCTGAAACGTGTCTATTGCAACTTGCTATCAACGGATGCTATTGAAAATGTTAAAGATCCATCTGAGAGACTTCCTTCTAGGCCAATGACACTCTTTCTGCTGCTTTAACTCCAGGACCCCCTTGGCTAAGGTGAAGCATTTCTGATATGGCTTAGAGGCTGCTGAAGGCTGTCTTATCTGCCGTGTAAATACAGCGCAGCTGGGGCTGATTACATAGTTTCACTATGGCAGAAGACAAATAAAAAGAATGAGTAAATACATAAAAACTACAAACCTGACCATGAATATGTAAAATTATAATAATTTCAAAAATAAAACCTCATATAAGTCCTTTCATGTCAAATCTTCTCAAGGTGCTTTACAATGAAGGTGACAGTTCAACAAAAGATTCCTCCGATGGTAAGAATTGTACTGCACTGTAAAACGTCAAGTGCCCTATAATACCCTTATGTGAAACATTGGAATATCCTATCAGGTAAAAGGATCTGAAACTATATTACACTCTTCCCAATGTTTCACTCCATTATTTCCAAACTTGAATAATAATAACTCCTTTATTTAGCCCTTATACAGTATTTGTAAATTAATACAAGTTAAATAATCAAAGTTTAATACATTTACAGGATGGATACACTATTTACAAAAGCAAAGTTGAGTGCAATTGCTGAGAAGACTTGAAATTGCTACCAGGATAATAACATACCAGCTGTATGTTTTTTAAACTGTAACACTCTTTGATTCCACAGCCATGTAGAAATTGTTTTAAGAGTATAAAACTGAGGTGATATTACAACAACAACAACAACAACAATAATAATAATAATAATAATAATAATAATAATAATAATAATAATAATAATAATAATAATAATAATAATTATTATTATTATTATTATTATTATTATTATTAAAAATGTATTTATTCTGGTGCTTTACAGGACCCCCTTTTTTCACATACCACAGTTTGCCAGTGTCTAAATACTGTGGCACTGTTTTTGCTCTGTGCTTGAATCCTGGCAAAGGTGGAGCACAGCTTCACCAGTCACCAAAACACAATTTAGTTTACGTATGGAGCTGCACAGAATGTGTGGCAAAATTCATTGCCGCATTAATCAGCATTTGCCGCGCTGTGGTGTGAATCGGCTGTGTGATTCACTGGCCAAAGATGATCAATAGGTGGCACTTGTTGGAAGATAAAGAAACAATTGCTTCATTGTATCTGCTTTACTAATGTACCTCTTTAAATCAGTTTGTGGACTTCCGGGTTCAGGTATCGAAGCATGATCTTAAAAGAAATATCAAGAGAGCTGTGATTGATAAATTGGTGGAATTAGAGGTCTTTGCACTAGGGAGCAAAGACGCTGGTTCTTCCGGGGCTGGTGCTAAACCTGCTATGGCAAAGGAAGAACAGGATGAGGTGCAGGTGGTGGCTGAAGACTTAATGGAGGCTGAGGTCAAGGCCACATTACCTCCTTTTGAACCGTTCTCTCCGGTCTCCACCGGGTCAAAAAGCGAGATTCGCCTGGAAGTTTGTCTGGCCTGCTTGCAAAAGGAGGCACAGGAAAAAGCCCAGGCACGACAGGTAGAATTTGAGTTGCGCCTTGAAATTCGTAAAATAAAGATTGAGGCGGAGAAAGAGGTTAAGCTTGAACTAGAAGCAAGAAGGAATGCTCCTGCTGCGCAGCTGACCCACTCCGAGGCCTCTAACATGTCTCCTTTGCAGGATCCACTTTCGACCGCCTTCGATGTAAGTAAGCACATTGCTTTAGTTCCTCTGTTCACGGGGTCAGAAGTTGATTCGTACTTTAATGCATTTGAGCGAATTGCCACATCACTTCGCTGGCCTAAGGAGGTCTGGTCACTGCTTTTGCAGTGTAGATTAGTTGGCAAAGCTGAGAAAGTTTGCTCTACACTTTCTCTGGAAGAAAGTTTGTACTACCATACTGTGAATGCTGCAATCCCACATGCATATAAACTGGTTCCAGAAGCTTATAGACAATGATTCCAAAATCATCAAAAAGTGTCAGGCCAAATGTGTTGAATTCGTTAGAGCAGTAGTTCTCAAAGGTTTTTGACCAAGTACCACCCCTGATCAAACCAAAGTATCCAAGTACCACCTACAAGTCATCTTTTCATAGGAATCCCAGAAAATTTAAATGACCAACATGAGTGCGCGTGCGCACGCACATATATAATAAATATTATAATAAACTTTATTTGATATAGGGCCTTTAAAGGTGGCTTCTCAAAATGATTTACAGAATGACAAAAGGAACAACAGCAATTAAAAATAAAGCACCATTTCAGTGAAAGGGGTGAGCCTGTTTAGTCGAGCAAAGCAGATGTGAATTCTTTGGTCGAGCCATGATACAATACACAACAGAGTCTTACAGATTTTGTCTAACAGGCATTTTCTTGATGGCCAAGGGCTCGCGGTGGATGCTGCAGTTCATATCTGGAGCAACCTCTCTGATTCAACTACACCGCTTTTTTCGGCTTGTCATCGCTCTAGCACCGTCTGTACAAACTCCGACGCATTTCATCCAGTCGATGCCATTCTCTTCGATAAATTCATTCAGAAGCTGAAATACGTGCTCTCCTGTAGTTCCTGTTGGTAGCGGTTTACAGAACAGAAAGTCGTCATGGGACATGCCCTCAAACTCGTATCGAACGTAAACGTGCAAATTGGCCAAATCAATGACATTTATAGACTCATCTAATTGCAGTGAAAAGCATCTGCTTATCTTAACGCGCTCTATCAGCGTACTTTTAACATCATCCGCCATATCAATAATTCTATGAGTGACTGTTCAGCAGCTTTTTCTCCACACATAATACGTGTCAGCTCTTTTGCCAACGGTAAACAAACAACTTTAGCGGTCCGCTAGCTTGCATTTTTCCCTGTTTCCATTTCAGGAGTCTGTCTCAGAAGTTCAAAGAAGTTTTTATTTCATGTGCATGGGAGCGAAACACAGAGACGCTTGGTGTATTTTTCTCAAATTAACCTAGAACAGTTCTTAAATATTTTTCTGTTATCTATCATGCTTTCCTGTTCTCACAAGATTCCCAGCGTTCGTAGTACGCATTTCTATGCTTTCCTGTGCTTACAACATTGGCATTGTTCCAAAATCACGCACATTCTCCTACCTCCCTATTTGCTGGAGATTATTTTTTTTAAACAAAATTGGTCACTTGTGTTTGTAGCATGCATTCCTATACAATGGTATAGAATTACATTGTAGCTCTTGTGTCCACTCAAGTATTAGCGTGCGCTGTATCGTAGTACGTAGGCTGCGTAGTCGCCCAAAAACATTTTAATGTCTGCGCATGCAGAGAAGACTTTGTCTACTCCCAGTTTACAACCTTAGTCTCCCCCAGTAAAAACTAGTCCCCCACATCCTAAAGAGGAGCATGAATGTTTTTATTGTCACAGAAAAGGTCATGTCGTTGCCGATTGTATGACGCTTAAGCGTAAACAAAGTACCCAGAAAACCAGAGTGTAGGGCTTAGCAATGTTGTTTCCCACGCTGCCATTCCTTTGACTTTTGAAAATACTCCTGATCCTAGTTATGAACCATTTATCATGAAAGAGTCAGTTTAGTTAATGGGTGAACCAGGGGATCAGAAGCCCCTTCAAATACTAAGAGATACCGGTGCAGCCCAGTTGTTTATTGTTGCGGACGCACTGCCCTTGTCTGATCAGTCTTTCTGTGGTTCCAGTGTAATAGTTCAAGGCATCGAAATGAGTTTTATGAAAGTGCCTTTACACCGTGTACATTTACAATGCGATTTAGTTACTGTATTTGTTAGAGTTGGGGTACGTCCTTCACTACCCGTTAAAGGGGTAACTTTTATTTTAGGAAATGACCTGGCAGAGGGTAGAGTATAGCCTATTGTTTGTTTGTTTTTCTCGCTTTAACAAACATTAGATGTTTGTTTCTATGGGTGGGGGTGTTACATCCCAGTGTGTGGTCCATGTGTGTTTTGTTGCTGTTCCACACTTCCTGACCTTGATTGTTCTCCCTCCCCCATCGGTCCATCATTACATAATTGTTTCCCTGTGACGTCATTATCAATCAGCTTCTCAGCCAATCAGAGCGCAGCCAATCAGAAGGCTTCGGCTTCGCCCGTGTGTTTTCGGATAGCTTCCGCTTTTGTTGGTTTGTGTTCGTCTCTTTGTACTTTCGTTTGTTCGTGTTTATCCTTGTTTAGCCATTACCTTGCCAAGACGTATTGTATCAACCTCTGTGTTCTTTTGTACGCTGTTACTTGTCTACTCTTGATTTCCTTATTTGTATTCATAGCTCACTTGTGTATTTATGTGAACATTTGTGTATAAGGTTAGTTTAGGTTGTTGGGTGCATTCTGCACACGTAGTTGATTTTTATATTAGTCACACTAGTTTCGTATGGGTGAGTGCCATTTGTCTTGTATGGTTTTGGGTAGTCAGTGAAGGTTAGCTAGGGCATTTGAAGATGCCGAAGACCATGTGTTTCAGGTTTCCTTTTGTAGTCAGGTTAGCTTTCCCTCACTTTCTTAGCCAGCTCCATTTTCTTTATTTTCTTTTCTTTGGCACCACTCTAGTTCCCTCTCCCAGTGTGTTCTTGTGTCCTATTACATACCAGTCACTTATTGACCTTAAAATAATCACTTTTGCACCAACCCTTGTTAACACGCTTCCTAGGGGTTCCCTCACCAGAACCCACCTGCATCCAAAAATTATCCTAAATGTTACACCCCTTTACCCCTAGACACTTGGGGTCGTAACAGGTGAATTACAACTCGAGCATTCTGTGTGGCTGCATCTTTATGCTCCATCTTAATTCCTATCAGGTTGCTCTTATCTCTATTAGATACACTCCAGAATGCAGTACGAATTCAAATGTTTCATGCATTTTACTTTGCTTACTGTACCAATGGAATTGTATTAGAACATCTGTTTCTTCTATATACGGTAGCAAATTCATGGAAGTCTCCCTGGAGAGAAGAATATGCAAACTAATCAGCCTTTGTTTAATTACATTTTATATGAGGAATAAGTGTGTGTGCATTGTGACAGGGACTAAAAATACTGCATTATTTGCATGATAATTTGATTCCCCATGTGTTTTTATTCATTCATATTTAATTTCTAAGTTTACAATAGGTGTCAAACAGTTTACCAATGTTTAAGAAATGTTCAGTGTGAACATGATTGGCACTCTGTTAAATGCTCTAATGCATTGAGACTAAATACAAAAAGCTGCATAAACTGTTAAAAGGCATATAAATCATTTTCATTTCTTGCCTCAGATTGTTGCTTTTGTGTAGGTTGAAGGCATGGTGTATCAGAATTAAGTGCCAAGTGAGAGGAGCTATTCATTGTTACTAAAGAAATTCTGGGTTTGCGTTTTTGCAGAACTGTTAAGGTACTGTACCATAATCTGTATAATTTGTAATTCCCTCCAATAACTCCACAGTGAAATTTTTGTTGCTCAAAAAATTGACACTCACACAAAGAATAAGGACATGCTCTGTAGTGATTTTGCATTCCTCAGATGTAATCTCTGAACTATAAATATACCATATAAAAGCACGATCTAAATACAAAAACATGCAAGAAACAGATGCATAGAAGTTCTTCTTGAGAGACACACTTGCTCATTGAGTGAACAATATTCGATCCCAGGAAGTAGTTATACTGTATGCATTAGTACAGTATTTAACTAATGGACTGTTGGGACATGGACTGGGCACGTCCAAACAGTCCATAGGGTTTGGGCGCACTTATCATCAGTTCTAAGACCAGTCCTAAGGTACTGGCTTTGTGTTCATCGTTGCATGGCATCTAAAAAGTATTAATCTTTCGGCAGGCTAACACTGGCAGACATGAGCGTTTTATTGTACTGGACCAAAGTTATAGTTAAATTGCAGCCAAATAGCTGTGATAAACAGCTTCATTAGTGTGTTATAGAATTTTACAGTAACTCCCCTCAATTTAAATTCTGCACTTTTATGTTCTCTGCTTAATTTTTCTTTTAAATTGTTTCCTCTCTTTGTCTAGAAGGCGTAATTGATGTCAACATAAATGCCTTTTTCATACAGTATGTAGCTTCTTCTAGTTAAGTTATTCCCATTTTGTATTTAAAAATTTTTTAAATGCCTTAATACAATTCCCTGCAATTGTCTACATTGAACACAGTGAAGAAGATGCAGTATATTTGCCCAGGTGTGAGCTTTATATTAATATTTTGAATTTTATTTGCTGCTTGAACAGTAATCCTCCTAATTTGGTATAATTTGCACATTTACTAGTTTATACACTATTTAGGAATCTAGATCATTGATGCAAATTAAGAAGAGCAGTTGTCTGGGTGCAGATCACTGTGGTATTCTACTACTGTACATACATTACATGAGTTTCAGTATTCAACCTTTATCTGTACCCTCTATTTTCTGTATACTGTAATAACTAAGTCTTTAAATCTAAACATTTTTGTTTCCCTAAATACACATCACACACAATTTGAAAAACTGATCTTTCATGGGCAACAATATCAAAAATGACCAAGATTCATTATTATTTTCATATCTATACCATGGACTGGGAATTACACAGATCTGGTGGAACAGGTGAATTGTTGGAGGTTTTTTATTAATTTGCCATAATGATTCCAAATGCCCAATGTTTCTGAAGATTTCAGACAAGGTTTGTCTCTTACTTTATACAGTATACAGGTATGTAGACAGGAGTCATCAGAAACACCTTTTTGCAAAATGTGACATAGTACTATACACACCTGAAGAAGCCAAAACGTGTTGCTTTTCTTCTCTTTTCAGTATGGAATAAAACCTTACTTGTTCCACTGTACTACCACTACATGCACCATTTGATAAGAGGTAGACTTTCCTAATAAATGGCTGTGAAGTGAAAAGTAATACAGGTTTCCTCTAGAAGTTACCCATCTCTCATGCAAGAAAATGACTGGGCAGGCATAGACAGGAATACCCGGAGTCCCTGTTTTTAATTGTGTCTTTCTATTGATTTGGGAAGCTGCATTCCCGCTGAGAACTGAAAATTGACAGTTCTAACATATTTTCTTTGTTAGTCTCCACCACTAAGGTGGTGCTATAATATTTCTGAAAATAAGAAGCAGACTGGCACAGCATACATTATACAATTAGATCTTGAGTAAACTTTAATGCTACTAAAAGAGCATTATGTCAGTTTTACTGTGTATAAAGTTGCATTACAGTAACTACTCAGACAGAACAAATAAGAATCAAGGACTATTATTCATAAAAAACTTTTTTTTTCTCACTTTCATATCTTCGTACCTGAATAAGGCATTAGATTAACCTCTACTTGTTCCATGGCACATTGCTTTCTAAATACATGTATTGCTATTTAATACAATATACTGTTCAGTAAACAAGTGAAAGCTTCCACCTAGAACTGACTAGTACTGAGACAGTTGTAGATTTCATGTTCTAGGATTTGAGGATCCTGTGAGAACACAGAACCCTCTGTACATTTTATTCCACAATTGTAACACAATTAACAATGTCTGTAAATGCACACATACCGGAAATATCTAAATTGGAACTTTTATGTTTTCACATAAAGTAGAAGCAGGCAAGATGACAATTGGAAGCTCCTAGCTAGGGGACAGAAATAGAGAAACAAACTGATATATTTAATCTTCTAAATTACAACTTCTGCACACAGATATTTTTTTTTCCTTAGCACTGTAAGATTTATCATAATCCTATGAATAAAAGCTCCAGATGAAAGCTTATTTCTTCTTCAGACAGATTGCAGTTCATCCTCTCTCAAGGGCTTCAGCTGCCTCACACAGGAATGCTCTGAAATGCCTCTGGTCAAAAGAGCTGGCCAGTTCTTGAAATGAATTTTACATCTGTCAGCATAATTCAGATTTTGATAAGGAGCATTCAGTCATAAAATTAAAAAGATAAAACCCAAAAGAACGAATTGCCCGTCATTGGTCTGCTTATGTGAAGTATTTATTTCTCAAAAATATTCAGAACTTCAGGGGCACATTTTGATGACCAGACAATTTTGTATTTATTTTTCAGTCTTAGCCCACAATACGTCAACCAACACTCCTCTATCATTTTGATTTAAAGAGTACTTAAACAATCATCATATCATTAAAGCACAATGGGAAAAGCTTACACACTGCAATATTGTCTCAAGCCTGGAATATCATTTCCCCAGGAATATTGACACCCAAGAATTGGTTTTATTGTCTATGGATGTTTCTGTGTTTTCTGGTACAGTATGGTGATTTGGATTAAACTGGTTTGCTGTGACCCCTACTCTTTTCGAGAAACACCCTGGGATTTTTAATGACCACAGAGAGTCAGGATTGACACACTGACAGAGGAGGTAAGAACAGAAGTGCCTTGGGAACTCATCTTTGCTGATGATGTGGCACTGATGGCAGATTCAGAAGCAGAACTACAGGAGAAAGTGTTCAAATGGCAGAGGAGTCTGGAAAAGGGTGGACTGAAAATGAATGCAGAAAAATCTGAAATAATGGTAATGGAGAGAAGAGGAGATACTATGACCAATGTTGAGGAGACAAATGGAGGAAAACTGAAACAAGTTGATGGCTTTAAATACCTTGGATCAAAACTGGTAAAGGGAGGAGAAACACTGGAGGCAGTAAAACAAAGAGTGAAAGCTGGATGGAAGTGGAGAGAAATAACTGGAATAATCTGTGACAGGAAAATTCCTAGAAAGTTAAAGTGCAAAATGTACAAGACTGTGATTAGACCTGTACTACTATATGGAGCTGAATGCTTGGCAGTTGGAAATAGGGAAGAGAACTTGATGAGAAGAACTGAAATGAGGATGTTGAGATGGATTCTGCAGATTTCAATGAAGGATAAGATCAGAAATGAAGAAATCCGTAGACGATGTAGGGTGGTGGATGTGGTTGAGAAGATGCGAGAGGCGAGGTTACGGTGGTATGGACATATCATGAGGAGGGACGTTGAGGAAGTAACAAAGAGGGTAATGGAATTTGAGGCGGAAGGTAACAGAAGAAGAGGCAGGCCTAGAAAGAAATGGATAGATTGTGTGAGAAAAGATATGGAGGTATGTGAAGTGAGTGAGGAAGATGTGCTCGACAGAGACAAGTGGAGAAGAGCAACCAAAGCAGCTGACCCCAGGACAGTCTGGGACTAAGGCTGTGAAAAAGAAGAAGAAGAAGACAGAGAGTCAGGACCTTACATCTCTTCTGAAGGACAGTGTCTTTTTACAGTATAGTGTCCCCGTCACTATACTGGGGCATTAGGACCCACATGGACCGAAGGGTGAGCACCCTGGTATCATGCCACAAATAAAATGATTGAATGTGTTAAAATCACAAATGATTTTCTGATGTGTTAAGGAATTTAGAACAATTGTAAATGTTGTCATAAACGTTGATCAAAGATTAGATCCTTAGATTGATTTTTTTTAGCATTATTTATTGTGTGTACAGTAAATATTCTTTAACCAGCTGGAAATGTGTATGTATTTCAAACCCATTAAATAAAATGGTCTGTGAAATATTTAGATTTCAGAAATGGTAAAATTTAAGAAAATCAAGCACTGTTGTCATCACACTGCACTGCATTAAAAGGAAAGAAGAAAGTCATTTGCACCTTGCCTTCAGATAACTTAATTGTGTTGAGAAGAGAAGAGTGCATTTCATGTCATCTTCATGAGTACTAGCTCTGCACATTTCATTCAGTAGCTATTTTCTTAAATGAAATTGAATGCACCACCTAATAACTAGTAAAGGCATCCTTTTCAAAGATTAAAGGGCATATAATGTGTTTTTTCATGCACAGCTGTTGCAATTTTTCAGTGATAAAATACAGAAATGTGCAAGAACTAAAAAGGAGAAAAGGAAAAAAATGTTTAATTAGAATTTTATGTCAACCAGAAGTTAGCCATTGTGAAAACAATTCAAATGTCAGTCAAAAGGCAAATGTCACATGAGTATCATCTAAGAATTCAGATGGAATGTGGCTGCAAGGTGCAGGAAGGGAGCAGAATTTGTTATAATGAAGAAATGAATATAATTAAAAATAAAAAAAACAAGACAGGCTATGTAAAGCAACAAATGCAATATCATTACATCTGGAAATTTTCTAGTTGGAAAAAGACTCAGTTCATCAGTAAAGAAATGTATTACATCTATAGTTAAATGTGTAGCATATAACCATTGAACTCTTCACATTAAGTAATCCTAAGTGTAACAAAATTTCAAAGGTCTTGCAACAGCTAAAGAAAAAAATGCTTTACAGCCTTGGAATGTATCTTTCTGATAATGAACTGTATATGAATTATACCATAGTATAATATTCTTTAATAACCCAGTGATTTAAAGTATCGAGATACATTAGTTTTTGGTTGCATATTTGAGGACACAACTGTATGAATCTTTTGTATAATAATTTGAGATGCTTTCTGCAACACATTTGAATTCTTGCCTGTTCTTGGGGTCACTTTCCTTGGCTTCATTTTTTTTTCTCAGCATGCAAAATGCATGCTCAGTTAGATTTACATACGAAGATCGACCTGGCTAGTCTAAGGTTTTCCACTTTTTTTTCTCTCCTGATGAATTGCTTGGTTGCAAGGGCTGTAAGATTTACGTCATGCTACAGGATGATGTATGTACTGTATGTATCCTTCTGTAGACTTCAGAATTTATTTTTCTGCTGACATCATCAGTTACATCATCAAGTGAGCTTCAGAGGTGGCCATGCAATACTTTATAGATCTATGCAGACTATACTTCATAGATCAGGTGTTTTGTTTGTTTTTTTGGATGACATGCAGTCACATTTTACACACTTTTGCCTTTCCCTCACTTTGGTACTTTGGTAACATTTTATCTTGGTCTCATCTGTCTGTAAATCTTAGTCTCTGAATTCTCCTGGCTTATCTTTAGACATCGAAGCAAACTCTGAAGCAGAGGTAATGACATGTCCTGGGTATGCATGACTGCCTCTGGAACTAATGATGGCAGTATCATTCTTTCTGTCTCCAATCCATTGTCACTCCTTATACACCTTCTCATACTCTCTATTACTAATCACCCAGGCCAGATATTAACAAATAGAGAAGAGCTAGAAATAAGGTGAAATACATCTTTACAGTATTCCTGATTAAAAATGTTAACATTTCTGGGCTATGTATACAAACATACAAGCAAATGTTAATTCCACACTGAGAAGTAGAAAGAGAGAAAAAAATAGAACATTTCACCTGCTGAGCCTTCTTCAGGTGTCCTCAACAGAGATAAGACAGCATCAAAAGCTGAAAGGTTGTGTTTTACTTTTTACTTCTCAGTGTGGAACTTGCTTATTTCTTTGCAGCCAGTGCATGTTGGCACAGCTCCCCACTCAAACTTGTTTTCTTTATGAATATTGGTACGATAATTCCTTTTCCAAGAATACTTTTAATTTCTGCCTTGTATCTATTGTAAAGGCAGCATAGTAAATGACATTTATTGAACAACACTGTGTAACTAAAACAGAGGTAAGACACAAAAAGAAATCATTGTCACATTAAATCATTATTTAATTGTGGAACATAATATAATTTTTACTTATAAATATAGATCTATAAAAAGTGCAAAAAATCCATTCATATTAATCAACAGAAGCAGCAAGATCAGATAGTAGGAGTCAAGGTAATTAGCAATACTGTTAAAACACACAGAAGCCCATCAACTCCATCTAACTAACACCATATTACAATATGATTGCCTTTGTGGTTTCTCTGAACTGTATATTCTATATTTTAAACTTCTTTCAACCACATTTCATCAAGATTTGCAAGTGAAATAATGAATGTCATCTAACAGAAGAACTTTATACATTTTAAAAACACTTGGATATAATTCCTTGCCAATGCATTTTCTCTAGAGAGGTTTTCTTGTTTGTATCAACTGAAATAAAACAAATAACTGGTTTGAATGGCAGGAGAAATATGACACTGATTATACCACTACTTGCCAGCAGCCATATCACTCTGCAACTCACAACTGGCAACCCACTGAAGCTAAGCACACGTGAACCTGGTCAGTACCTGGATGGGAGACCTCTTGGGAAAAACTAAGGTTGCTGCTGGAAGAGATGATAGTGGGCCCAGTAGGGGGTGCTCACTCTGTGGTCCATATGGGTCCTAATGCCCCGTTATAATTATGGGGACACTATACTGTTAACAGGCACCATCCTTCGGATGAGATGTAAAACCGAGGTCCTGACTCTCTGTGGTCATTAAAAATCCCAGGGTGTTTCTCAGAAAGAGTAGGAGTTTAACCCTGACATCCTCGCCACATTTCCCATTCCCCTCTATGAATTGGCTTCATCACTCTGCTCTCCTCCCTACTGAGAGCTGATATGTGGTGAGTGTTCTGGCGCACTATGGCTGCCGTCGCATTATCCGGCCGGCTGCACATTGGTGGTGGTGGAGGGGAGTCCCCATTACCTGTAAAGTGCTTTGAGTGGAGTGTCCAGAAAAGTGCTATATAAGTTTATAAATAAGTGTAAGCAATTAAATTAAATTACTTTACTTGGGCCTTTAGAAATCTTGCTATAACTTTCTCTGGAGGTCTTCAAGTTTCTTCATTCTTAAACTAAATATTCTCATATTATCTCAAATATTCTTTTTCGTAAGCTTCTAGAAATATACTGTACTAAATTCTCCTCTGTCTATGATTCAAATGCTTATCTGGCGACACCAGGTTTCAGACGTTTAATAAATATATTCCTATAAAAAGAGGGATGGAAATTCAAAGAAATGAATGCAAATATCTTTAAATTACTAAAATTATCTTTATGTGGTATACTGTATATACAAGCAGTCACAATCTAATTTGATACAGTACACTTTTGTCTCTAAAGAAAGAAGTGCATTTTGCAATTCTTGTACAGTATACTGTAGTTCATCAACATTCACTTGACAGCAAGCATTTGTAAAAGAATAGTAAATCCTACTGTTTGAGAACAATACAATATTATGGAAATGCAGTAAATGCTGAATGCAATCTGAGTCTAACACCTAACACACCTAAAACTACTGAACATTTTTCAGAATGCAGAAAAGATGAGAAGAAGGACAGAATACTGTAAGTGGCAGTAACTTTAAATTCTCCAGTTTATTCCTTGAGGTTTACAGTAGGTCGTATTCTGAGGTTTTATCCCAGCTGGTGTACTATATAGCTCTTGCTTATGAAGAAGTAAGGACTAGTGTTTACTTAAATAATACAGTAATGATGAGGACCAAACATATATTTTCATCACTTCTTCCAATAAGAATGAAGAAATCGATGTTTTATCAGAGCTTTAAGTATCCACTGTAACAGAAACAATATTCAATTTTATAACTGTCATTTACTTTCTGACTGTCTTTTGCTGGGGCCTTGGTTGTACTAAATGGAGTCTATAAGTACAGTTCAACAGGACTAACTCTGGGACTCACCAAATACAGTACGTCACCGACTGTACATAAGGATGACAAACACGTCTTTTCCACTTCATCATTCTCCATCTCTGCCTCCACCCTATCACTGTCCTTGCAGCAGAACTTTGGTGTATTTTCTGGAGTGAATGCACATGTGGATGTACAGTATATGGATGGCAAACCTGATGGTTTATTTCTTATGGCCAAATGTGACATTTAAAATATTTGAATTTAATTGACTAATTTTTATGTTTTGAATAAAATACATTTTAAAGTAATTTTCTCCAATATTTTACCTCTACACTAATGGAAGAAGTAACTCATTTGTCTTTACTTAGACATTCTGTGTATATGATTTTAAAGTGAGATTGCTTTGTTTTAAGGTAATGGAAACAAACACCATATTACAATATGATTGCCTTTGTGGTGTCTTTGAGCTACATATTCTAGATTTTAAAATTCTTTCGACCACATTTAATCAATATTTACAAGTGAAAAAGTGAATGTCATCTAACAGAAGAACTTTATACATATTTCCAGTATTTATAGAGATTTCCAAATCTTTTGTACCCAGTTAATGAAGTACAAAGTAGTGTCATGGTGCTGTGAAAATCATTTGTTAAAACTAAATCTGTGAGAAGTTGAAATGTAGACTTGGTTGCATCCCTCAGCTTTTAAATGCTGTTGAACTTCTCATTGTGAACTGTATGTTAAATATCAAGAGGCTAATTCTGGAGGGCAAAATTTAAATCTAAATAAATCTTTAAAAAGAAGCCCATCTATTTATTCATTGCCTGCCAGGGATTGTTTTCAAGCCAACCAATGAGCTGTGAGTGGGATATGCTCTTCAGTACAGACAGAAGGGCCTTATGAATAAAGCTGTGAACACCCTTGGCTCTGGATTCTATAAGACAGACTCGTAAAGAATGCAGGCCTTAAGAAAAAACAGCCTTCTCTGTGGTGCAAAGATACACTTTATGCCAGAGTTTGTAAATGCTACTCTTTAGTTCTGACCACATTGAGATGCTAACAAGTAAATGAGACCTTGCACAAATGTTTGGGAAGACTTCCTCCTCTATGGGAGCAAAAGCTTTTCAAATTCCAGATTTTAGAAAGGTGGAAAATTTTATTCAAAATCATACTGCAGGGTATTCAAAAATTCTACCCATGCTCTTAGGAGTTTTCAACTGTCCATGAAAGCCTTGAAATGTCTGCTCCAGGATTTTGCCTACAATTTTTTTTTCTGGGATGAAGTTGCCATATCGATAAGGCCTTTCTTTTTCACTTTCATTATGTCTGCTTTCATGGAATAAAAATACTGGCTTAACCTACCTAAATGCACTTTCCTCCATGCTCATGGTCTAATAATGCAATAAAGTAAGGCATTGTTCCTGATGTGCACCGTCTAAGAATGCTTATCAACACTATAACAATAGTCCAGGGTGTTCTGATAAAGAGCTATAGAGGATTAAGCATTGCTCTGGAGTGCATTCCTAGCAAACAACAAAACCTTCCCAATGATAATTAGAATTAGCTTACATTTTACAAACTACCTTAATATTTCATGAAGCCGCGTGTCACTTAATTGTTATATAGTAGTGATATAAAACATGGTAACACTCAATATTGGTCATCCATGAGCTACCTCACCTACAGGCTCCCAGTGTTTACAAATACCTTCTTACCTTTGAATGCTAACTAACTGTGAAGCCTCTATAATACTGACTGATCATACAGTGAAAGATGTGGAATATTTTCCAAAATGACCTGGGGGATTAAATACATGAATCTCTTGCTTACAAATCAGCTATTACATTGTTTTCTAAAACATTAATCATATTTACCATGTAAATAATTTAAGGACAGAAAGATTGCTGTGCATTCCATGTTTAGAACTACTACAAGTGTCTCACAACTCTAGAAAAAGAATATGATATGAATTTCTGGGGTTGAATTGTCATTTTGCAAATTTAACCATTCTGAGTATGTTGCTAATAAAATTAAGGCTGTTTTAGATTCGTTCAAAATACCTTAATATGTCTCTCTCAATCTAAAAAAAAAATCTAGCATGTTTTCCTTTGCTGTTTAGATATGATACAAAGGCGAGCAGTATACGGCGAACCTGCCTCTATCGGGGTTGGGAGGGAGGGATGGGGGATTATTAACTGTTGTCCGAGGGAAGAGTGTGAAGTCGAAATACGATACTACTCCTAGTAACACTTGCGGTCACCGCTACATTAAATGATGGTCCCTCAAGCTTCCACACTCAGTCACTAACAGCATTAAGAAGGTGACCTAAATTCTTTTTTAACAGCTATGTTCATGTCAGAGCGCCCTTCCGCAAGTAAATATCCACTGCAGTAAAAAAAAAAAATCCACTTTGAGTTCACCAAAGTCTCATTTTTGGAATGTACAATTACTTCTGTTCCGGCTATTCTAATCCGGCTCATTAACAAACACCACGAAGACGAATGCCACATTCCCGACGTGTCTTGCACCTTCCTTGCCACTTTCTCGGGAACCTATAAAAAATAAATCCTGCGCATTCTTTACGAGACAATATGACTTGTACATTTTTTGTTCAGATGCATTTGTGCTGAGATTATCTTGACAGAGACTGTTCTACTTAACATAACATATTTAAAATATTTAATCTGACATACAGTATCATATACAACAACATTAATTTAATTCCAACCCTACCTGGGATGAAAATGACTTCGTAGACCTCCTTAGTTGAGACTTCCTTTTCTCAGCAAAGTCCACTCAGCATTTCAGACCAAGGCTTGATGTGTGTATTTTGCGCGTATGCATTAACGTAATTCCCAATAAAATTCCGTCTTTCAAAAGCCTAGGTAAAACTATCAGATTTGTGCAGGTTTTATTCTTCGGAGAATACTGTATTGCAGTGTGGTTCTCTGCCTGGACAGCTCCGGTGCTGAAATCCACGGCTCGTTTTCATCAACAACCGGGCGTGTACTGTTCAGTGCAGGACATAGGACGGAGCGTGTCAGGGAGAAACGACCGGGTTAGGGAAATGCAGCTACTCCTACTGCCTTATCTTCGCCCGGGGATTCCTGCTGCTCACTATCTTGCGTCCAAACGGGAATGTGAGCTGTCTTTATTTGCTGGGACCCCTTCGGAATAAAAAAAAGGAGCTTCATGAAGAAAAAAAGCGTGACGTAGATCCCGGGAAACACCAATAACAACCCACTAGAGTTGTGAGCCAAAGACTTTGATGGTACGTTTTAAGCATAAAGCTTCTTGTGTATGAAGTTGCATACAATTACATAAGGAATGCGTACAGTACAGTACGTAAGGGAAAGCCGTGTAAACCACGAGATTTTTCGTTTTATTACTTTGCTTCTCTTTGCACTTTACAAACATTCCTGTCCAACACAAACGTACAAGTAAGCTTCCATCCTCAAAGTAAGACAATATATCAATTGGCATTAAGAAGCCAATTGTTTTTTTAAGTCGTTTTGACAGCTTATTGTCAGGTCGCCCTGCTACCTGATTTATACTAGTTGATATCTAAAATGTCCGTAAATTACATACAGTACTTGAATTTTATTGATTCCTAATGAAGAGTGGCGACAAAAATAAAACAATGTTTTGAATTAATTACCCAGTAGAAAGATAATGCTATTTTAGATTTATGGACTCCCTGTTATCTGTGATTTGAGCTTTTGTGTTGCAGTTCATTTTTATTTAATTGCATTAACACTACCCTTTTTGTGAACTAAAACATGATTTTATCGTCATAGTATGTTCAAAGGAGTTTTCAAAAATGACAAAATGACAAACACTGAAATGTTGAAAACTTGTCCTGAAATATTCTACAATGTAAGTATTCACTCTGTCTTTAAAATGCTACATTGTTTTCCTGACATTATTATAATTAAAATTAAAGCATAGCATAGGGTGGGTTACCAAGAAAACACATATGCAACATTTTAGTTCTTTTATTATTTTCTTATGAATCTTGTTATTTAGAATTGAGCCCTCAGCATGAAGTGCTTCCTCTCAGGTTAGGTCTACACAAATAGCATTTCGTTATACAGCACCATATACCTGTGTATGAGTATAATGACAATAAGCTCGAACAAAGAATGTGAAAGAGTAGTGGCTTAAATTTGGATAATGGGAGTTAATGGGGATACAGGAGTGGCTCTTAGCACTGGCTCCCAGTTCCAGAGTTTATTCTTGCTGTGTCTGCAGAACTGGCCACTTCTCCACGGTCCTCACACAGTCATTTTAATTGCTCTAATTTGCCCCATTTCACTGTGGATCTCTAATGGACTGGTGTTTTTCCTAAGGGGCAGAGCAGTTTTGTGCTTTTACTCTTACTATGACTCCTCAACCGTCAGCTACAGTATGGAAGTTGGAGACCTGTGTTTGTTTAAAGGGTTTTTGAGAGAAGCACTATATTTGTAGCGTTAAGTGTTAAAACCACATGAAGTGTTATCATTACCTGTACCCAATTGCTGTGTTTTTAATGTCCCTAAGTATATACTGTACTGTACTGTATTGTATATGCACATGTTTTATGGCATTAAGATTGAGTGCAGTATTGCTATTGTACCTGAAAACATTTAACAATTTTTACAGTCTATTTGCACATTGCCTTGTAATGAATTCAGATTCTACTTAAGGTGTCCCATTTTGTGAAATTGCTTAATTATGCATACACACTTTTTAAACTTAATATTTTATTTTTAAGCCACTCTAGTGTAGCTTTGACCTAGTGCTTTGGGTCATTATCTCACTGAAAGATGGATTTTCATTCAGTTTTCATCCTGATTTTCGGTCTGCTGCAGACTCAAGCACACATGTTCCCATCAGTCTTGACAAGCTTTCCAGTCCCAGTTGATGAGAAACAGAATTATAACACGGTGCTGCGACCACCACACTAGACAACTGAGATTTTGTTGAGTGGTAGATACACTGTTTTCATTGCAATAGATTTACTATTTCACATTTAGACCATTGTTTTGCCCCATTTATGCATTATCAGTTAAATACTTTGTTACATGCAGAATGTGAAATGTTTTAATCGGTATTGGTTCCTTCTTGACACACTGCTATCTAGGCCTCCTTTGACTAATGAACATTTTTTCCATCTCAGCCATTGAACTGTGTAACATTTTCAAAGTCACTGTTGGTCTCACAGCGGCATTCCCTAATGAGTCTCCTCCTGCCCAGCTGCTCAGTTCGGAGCCTGACCTAGGCAGTGTCTGGTAGTACAATACACTACTCGGACAAATTTAACGATCGGCTTTACAGTGCTAAAAAGAAAGCCTTTGAAATTTGTCTTCTCTAGCCTGTGCTTTTCTATAACTTTGTCCTTGAGCAATTCTGAAATCTCCTTTCTTTTCATGGTTTAATCTTTACTTGAAATTCACTACCTGACTGAGATAGATATATTTATTCTGAAATCATGTAAATCATTATTATTGCTTGCAGACAGAGCCACTCAACTAATTGTATGGCTCATTAAGGAAATTGTGTGCACCTAAATTAATTTAGACTCGGCAGAGGAAATGCTTTGAATACTTATGCAATCGTGACTTAGTTTTTTTCATATAAATTATCAATTTATATCTTTCAATTTGTTTTTCTTTGTCTGAACACTATTGCTAGGCACTGTATGACACAGCAAAGAAGATTGTAAGAAGTATCATGTGATATGAAATTATGTAATGATGTGTAACTTGAATGACACCTTCTGACCTCTGACTCCCTTTAATGTCCATGTTAATAGAAGAAACAAAGTTGTGAGCTATAAGAAAGAATGCCATTAGGCAAAAATAAAAGGGCATTTACACATGCACTCTCATTATAAGGATTTGAATTTCATAGTACACTCGGAGGGGGTGCTTGCTTTTACAACCAAAAGTGTATGAAAGTTTATTGTATTTTTGTTCCATAAAACTATTAAATATTAGATAATTTATGTGCTGCATCAACAAAGATGACTTTCTGACCCATGTATCAAAGACACTGTCTGATTCTTCTGACTAGCTACACTGTATTGGCTTCATCACCCACCAAAATTTTAGAAATGTTATTCCTGAAAAGTTGCCAGATTCATTTTGTGTCCTGCAATGGAATTATACAGTATAACTATTTTGAGAAACACGGTCATTATCTTTGTAATCAGCATACCATAAATATATCAAGTAGGATCACACCGAAAGATGGCTCCACAGCCAAAACGTTGTGTTTCTTTTCTTCTCTTTCCAGCATGGAATACATCTTTACTTGTACCTTTTCTACTATAAATAAGTGACATTCTGTCACTATGTATGTCAAAATAGCTGCAGTTTAGTTATCATGCGTCAAGCTGCCTGCCTTGGTAGCCACTATATTAACTGAGTTAAAACTTGCGAGATTTTATTAATAACTCTAGCTACATCTGATTTGCACACTATTCCTGTTCAAGGCATTTGTGATAGACCCCACCCTTAAACTACAGTATGTACAGTGGCTCCAAGGAACTGAGCACATACAGTACAAAGTGCATGCTGCCAACACTGTATGGTGTAGGAGGCTTTCTAGCAGAGATTTTATAAAGGCTATAAACAAAGACTCAGAGGAGAAGTCCCATTTTCTCGCTTAACAAACTCTAAACCACTGAACCAAATGCTTTTAAAACCCAACCACTGACTAAAACCATGAAACCTTATTTAAATTAAACACACCACTAATTAGCTCCATGTGTCTGACCAATTTACTCCAGACATAGGTAGGTATAATTCTAGTGACGCCAACATTAACATATAATGAAATGGTGTTCCTGTATGAGCAACCAGAACAGGCTGCCTGACAGCCTTTTTATTGCATAATTCAAATTACTATTGTCCCAGGAATCTTGTCCCTGAAAGACCTGAAACGTCAATGCACAATCCACTTCATCATTCATGTGAAACATATCCCATAATTCCAGCTCATCTTCCCCAAAAGCTCATACTGTATTGAAATTGGGTACCTGCTGAAATCATGAAATCAAACTTAAACTAATGCTGTCATAGAAACTTGATACTTTGCAGGTTTCATTACACTAAATCCTGCTTCAGACTTGCAGCTCAAGTACTGCAATGAGCAGGACACTTTTTACAGTCACATTGGGTCATGACCTGCTTAGCAAAATATATCCAGCACCGCTAACAGCTCTTTTGCTCCTTGATGGTAATTTCCCAGCCATACTTAAAGGAATGATGGATGTTATTCATAGACTACTAGACAGAATAGCTCAGCTCTCATTTAGAATGAGAGCAGTAACTGCTATTGGATAGTTGTAGATTTATAAAAGAACTAAACCAGGAAAAAATAGACAAATCTTATACTACAATAGACTATATACAATAAGATTACAATACACTAATCTTATTTCTGTTGCACATTACATTTGGGAAATGATAGCGTAGAGACAGCAAACATGGAAATTGTGACGTCTGGTTTAGTTTGCTAGAATTGTTTTTATCAGTGTGGATTTAGGCCTTGCTTAACAAACTTGTTTAAACAAGTAACATCAGTTTTATAATGCACACACTAAGCTTATAATATTGGATATTTCGATTTTCAGAGGCTTTGATAGGTTTGTCATAAAAGATGAATTCTCATACTGTATTACATGCAGGCAGCAATAGTAAAGTATAGATATAAAACATAAAGCAGTGAGTCAGAATATTATACTTCTAAAAACAGACTTAGGTGATTTTGTCAAAACATTTGTCTAAACATGATGAGGAAGCACTGAAAAAGACTAAAGTGTTAATATATAGATTTAAAAGTTAAAAACAGAGTATGAATCCAGGAACATTATATCCAGGAGTTCCAAATCCTCATCCTGGAGGCCCACACACCTGCTGATGTTTATTCCAGCCCATCTCTCATTTACACAGTTGAAGCCTTAATGGACCTCTAATTAAATACAGGACCAATTTGAATGGTTTGACTGTTTCAGCTCTTAAACATGTTGGGGGGGGGGCATCTTTTAACTTATTGAATTTCATAAGGAGCACAACATTCCAAGCTTTTTCATAGGAAAACAAAATGTAAAAAAGTTCCAATCAAACAGCTTGTTAGTTTAGTTAAGGCTTATTAACCTCCAGGATGAGGACTGGGATCCCCGATACTGTATATATATATATTATAATAATATATATATATAATATTATTATATTATATATAGTGTATTAGATATGATATAATATTAAATAGGTATTAATATTATATAATATTAATACCTCATTTAGAATAGATCTCAGGATACTGTATACAATTCTGGTTACCACATTATTTGGTTTCAACAGACTCCTGTTGGACCCCAGCCCGATATTGGATAAAGCAGCAAGAAAATGGATGGATTGAATAATATTAATTCCATTAAAATATAGTGATTTGCATTCAAAATAACTTTACAATCAGACGTCTGTTACCTAGTGCTTTAGCTAGATCAGGACAGACCTACCTACAGTACCTTCAACTAGGACACTGCGGTTAATACCCCTACTGAATTAAACAGTGCCATTGGGTTTTCAGTGCTCAGGTTATCAGGACCTCAGTTCCATGACTCATCCAGCACACGGCACTTAAAGCAGTACTTGTAATCATACACTGGGGCAGTGGTGTGGAAAGTGTGATCGACAGAGAATATTTGCACCACTTACAGTAGCAATGATTCCCTTGGAGGTCTCCTATCCCAGTACTGATCTCATCCGGCAATGCATAACTTCTGCAATCCGACAGTATCAGGATACACATTTGTAACAATGCTGCGCATGTGGAAAACATGTACAGTAGATGTATATATATTTCAAGAGAAAACAGGGGGCTGTTTTTTACTCAAAGGGTATCGGGACCTGAAACAAACTTCTATCAACCAGGATGACTAGATCTCGTTTGTAACCTTTCCTACAAGTATGCTAAAGTTCTTATGAAAATCAGAGAGATTAATAGCAAAACAAATACTGTACAAGTCAACAGTGGATAAAAAACAGTGCAGAAAATGAAACCTTCCTATCAATTCTAGCTTCCTTGTATAATTACAAAAGGTATCCATATTTATTATATGATGAAAAGGCAACAGCAACTATCTTTTTGACACAAGACAAATGGGTCTTTATAATGGTATTTTATTCCATAGCATAATTCCATCATAATTATAGATGGTTTTGCTGTGCTAAGAAGAGAAGGCTATATAGAACTAATGGTCAATTACAGCACTGTAGTGTTATTGGCACTCTGTCCCTTTATTAAGACATCATCTCAGCAAACGCCAACATTTTAAAGTAAGTGATTCTATAATGGTAGGTCTTGGGTAAGGACCAAATCACTACAATTTGCTGATCAGCCATCAATTAATCAACATTTTCCTGTAATTATTGTTGATGTATTGTTTTTTTCTTATTGCAACTTTTGATGTGCACTTTGAGTACTGTAACACAAAGAAGCCAAAAGGTATTGTTTTACATTTTTGACACATTTAAACTTAAGACTTACAAGACTTACTTTTAAGGTGAAGTGACATTTTCCAGTCATTATAATAATATATTAGATACAATTTCAGTTTATAACGTGCAATTTGATAGATTTACTTTTGTTTCTATTACTGTACATATTTAACTAGTGTATATGAAAAATATAGCATATAATATACATATTTATGGAAGATATACTAAGAAGTACTTTTGTGAGTATTCAAGCCAATTGCTTTTATTGCATTTTTAATTCTGCTCAGTACATTTGTTGTTGAAGATTACTTACAGTGGGACAACAAGTAGTGCAAATAATGTATTGTAGTGTTCATGAGTTCTAGTTATTATTCTAGTTGTGTATTCTTGGGGGTACGTGATACAGTACATCTGCCAAATTTCACTAAACAATATACACAAAACAACAATGGAAATAGTGCAGTTGTAGTGTGAGATAATATGCATTTCTCAATATTCTGAGTCTGAAACAGTTTGATTTTTTTGCAAACTGTATGTTTAATGAAGTGAATATTTTTTAGTCTTCAACTGTTAAGAGACTTTAAGAAACATTCTACTGTACATACTGTACAGTATGTCTACCTAAGAAAATAATTAAATTAATTGTTTAACAGATTACTCAGGTTGGACCAAAGAAGCCTTTCAGGAATTCAATTTATTTAATTTTTGTACACTTTTTTTCTTCGAAGTACTCTGTCGACATGGCCTTGTTGGAAATTTCCCACTCATGCCTGAATATACTGTTATAACTTTTTCTCAGTTCCAAACTGAAACATGCAGACAAACAACCCAAAATCACATTAAATAAAACACAGTGCTCCTCCTCCAAAAACTGTGATTTCAGACTTTGAAAACATTTTAAGAGCTGTCTGATATTTTAGTGTGTTTTTTTTTCTTTTTTTTTAGGTTCATTCGTTTGATTAACATTTGATTGCGCTTTTAAAATGTGGTCATTTTCCAAAGAGAGTTTTGTGTTTTTTTGTGACGAATGAAGCAGTATTGTTAAGACTTTCAACGTGTTTATTTGAAAGAAAAAGAGGTGTTTGTGGGGTAGTGAGACTAAGCTTTGCGAAAAACAAATGCTTGTTAATTGGAAGAACCTGCAGAATGAGACACAGCTAGCATGACTGAGTAATTAGCAGCAAGAGGGAGTGAGGCTCCACGTGCAGGAAAGAAGTAGTCATATTAGGCTGTGCGTGGAAGTAGCCACTCCTCTGGGCTAATTAAGAGAAAGAGTGAGAGTGTTTGTGCCCATTAGGAATGGGTTGGACTGGTTTGTCTTGGTGAGCAGTGTGGTAATTTGTTTGTCGGTAAGATTGTGTTAAAGATTAGTCAAAGTAATTTTGTGCACCAGAACGCATTTAGTTTTGACATAGCAAAGGAGGTGCATAATTATGTAATCAACACAATTTAGTTTTTAATTATTCCTTTGCAGTATTTTTGTTTTATCTAGTTACTGTATAACCACTAAATCACCTCATTACTGAGAGCTGATTGGACTCGTGATTCAATTTTTTCTTATTTTTATTTTTTAATTGATCTTTAACATACAGAAACGAAAATGTTGATGTAAACCATGATAAAGACAAAGTAAAGGTTTATTCCATGCTGAAAAAAGAAGAAAAGCATGGAATAAACCTTTACTTGTTCCTTTGCAGCCTAGGCTTGCAGATGCAACTACTGTACCTACGTGGAATACATAAATCATGATATACTGTTTTCAATATTCCAATAAAATATAGGGTATGCATTCACGAGTTTGATCATTCCTTGTCCTTTCAGAAAAAAATACCTTTTATTATTTGTGCTTGAACACCGTTTATGAACAGGTGATGTTCTATTCGAGAACAGTAACTCCAGTATCACAGTAATTTTATAGCATGTGTTAATTTCATTAGGACATATTTCCCATAGTATACAGTATGTTGTAACCAAAAGATAAGTTAGACACTCCGGTGTCAGGGAAGTGTAAAATATATATTCAGAGCTATCCTACCAAAGAGCATTCACTCTGTCTACACAACTGCAGTTAAAAGCCACAAATTATGTTAAATTTAATTTTAATGTATAATCCAATTTTAAGAATAACCCGAGATACCTGATCTATAATTGGCTCAGCCATTTCTTCACATTTTGTGCATTTGGAGTAGCGCATGGTTTAAGGAAATACTGTATTTGTTCAGCATTACTAACATCAGAAGTGAGTCTTTTAGGAAGAAGGAGGTGTTTTAGGTTTGTTTGGCTGCAAGGGTATGGCTATAATTTTAATCTCGAAATACTTTTACCCCATTTTCAGTTCAGCCATTTTTCAGTCTTAAGCAATTATAAAAACTATTATTGTTTGGTTAAAATATTATAATCCCTATTACTATATTTAGATTGTTTTAAGAATGCCCACTGGACTTTTGTGGTCTAGCCATTCCCTTACAGACATTCTCTAAACCAGACTAGACTTCTCTTAAGGAAGTAAAAGAAAATCACCTATACTCTAACTGCAACAAGTTCACAAAGTTGCACATTTACAAAATAAACTAGGACAGATGCACTGTGCCAAATCAAATCTATCACTATTGAGGTTATTTAGAATTTATTCAGCAAAGGCACTTATATTAGTAATAACTGTTTTCCAGTTATAAATAATACATCAATAACAATTGTGCAAAATATATACAAATAATAACATAGATGTATGTTATTTTTATAAAAACATGCAAGTGATATATTTCTAGTTCAGGTGGGTAGCTGCATCAGCATGCGTAGTCTGCAAGGGAGCAAGTAATAGGTTTATTCCATGCTGAAAAGAGAAGAGAGAAAACACAACATTTCGGCTGTGAAGCCTTCTTCAGGTGTGAGAAAGACAGGGCAGACAGCAAAGGTTAAATAGCACAGAAGACCAAAAGCTGGGAGAGGGGAGGAGGCAGGAGGGGCAGAGAGGCCACTCAGGAAGTGCAAAGTGGAGAGGGGTGGAGAAAGGTGTGAAGTCAAAACCTGCATGAGAATAGAGAAGATTACACGAAAATAAGTCTATCATTGAGAGAAAGGGGGAGGTGTGAACCTAGTTTCACAATGAGTTTAGTTTTTTGTTGTTTTTCTGCTGTGAGAGTTGAGATACCCTTCTTTGAGAACAGAGACAAAGAGATCAGTGTGATCATGGCCATCTGAGGTGAAATGAGAAAGTATGGGCTTGGAGAAATCTTTAATCTTCACAGCCCTGATATGTTCTCTGAAGCGGTCTCCTAGTCTCCTTCCAGTTTCCCCAAAGATAGCTGGGCATGTTTTGCAAGAGATACAGTAAAGGTTGCTGGAGGTACAGTATGTCGCCTGGGTGATCTGGAATTGACCTGAGGGGCCCTGAATGAGCGTGTTGTTCGATATGTATTTGCAGGTGGTGCAGTGAGTTCTGTTGCAGAGGAAGGTGCCTGGTGGGGATGATTGCCGAGTGCGGTCAATGGAGCTGTGAGCTATTTCTTTTTCTGCTTAGTATACAGTACATGTATGTTTCTACTGAAAAGGGATTTATGTGCCTTCCATTATACATACTGTAACATCTTTTCTGGTAACTGAATGGAAGTATATTTTCATGACTGTTACGATATATACTGCTCCTTAAAATAATATATTTGTACAATATTTACAGTATTTAGTTTATTAAAGCTTTAATTATAACACTCTAATACACATAATTTAACAAACATAGTACACAGAGTGTCATATTCTGGACAAGTAACATGATACTATTCTGTGTTTTGGGGTGTATAATTACACCTGTCTGAGTTGATTCAGTGTGATAATTTAAAGGGCTGAGAATGTGTAAGTCTGATCCAACAATCATGCTTTCAGAACTAAAAAGCATTCAAATTCCTCACACCTCCTACAAATCTACCTCCTTTACAACACCTCTATTCACTTTAACAGAAACACTGAGATAGCTACAGAGACTGCTTCTCATATGACTCTACTGCTAAAATATTACTTGTCAAAGTGAAATCACATTCCTTTTATGTGAATTGGCTTAATCAGATGTACAGAAAGCAGTGCTTCCTGGAAGGGGAGAAAAATTCTAATCAAATAAATACAGTAAATAGCATGTGAATTTAGAAACACATGCACTGATTGCATCCTGTCTTTTAAATTTAAATCAAGAACTTGGAGACATCAGGCATAACTCCTAAACCACAGGCTTTGAAACCTTAAGTATTAAAAAGGCTAAGATTTAAAATGAATAAAAAAGCATATGTGCATTTTATCTAAAATAAGTTTAAATCAATAGATGCTGAGACCAAAGTCTCTGTCCACATTGGTCTTTCTGGTGTTTTAGGAAACTCAGCTATCTGAAAGTACAGAGATGTTACTCACCTTTTTAAGTCCCTCAGTGTACATACTGTATATCAGATCTGTATGAAATGCTTGGAAAAATCCAAAACAATGACTTCAACAAAAGCTATAGACCAAGCTGTTATTGGCATTGCTACTGTAGGTGTCTCCTCTTTGGCCAAGCAAGTTAAAGCCGAAGATATTCTAAATGCATTTACAACTACATGTTCCAAACTCCTGAAAACTCCTGAAAATCCCAAAATACAGAGCATAGTTGGACTGGACTCTCCACTCAAAGTGCTTTACAGGTAATGGGGATCCCCTCTACCACCACCAATGTGCAGCCCCACCTGGATGATGTGACAGCAGCCATAGTGCGCAAGAACGCTCACCACACATCAGCTACAATACTGTAGTAATATTGTGTAAAATTTATAAATAAAAATATTTGTGGGTGATTTATTGTACATGCAACTGTTGTCTGAAATGAAACCCAGAATAAGTTTAATAAAATGTTGTTTTTTTCTTTTAAGACTTGTTTATTATAGACAATGTAGAGGTATGTTTCCAGTTAATATCTCAAATGTTGTCAATCGCCAATCATATATCAAATACAGTACAGTATATCAAATAATAAATACAAGATAACCTTGCTGTTTATATTTCATGAATACACATCAACTTATAGTGCATCTGTATATTTCCAATCTGTAGGAAGGGACAGAATTTAGTTACATTTTCATAACTGCAGCAAACCTCTAAAAAGATCTGCTACATTTTTCTGTAAAAAGAAGAAAAAATCTGAAATTGACATCACATTATTTTTATGAGTAATTCTCGTACTTAGAAAAACTGCAAGTGGACTTACATGTACAGCTGTCTCAATAAAAATGATTACATTTATAAATGGAATTAAATTACTTACTTTCAGAACTGTATCAGTCAAAAACTTGGCATTTGTACAGTCATTAATTGTCCTTTGAAGGACTTTCAATGGGATTTTCTGGCTTAGCAGTGGATTTATCATCCAAGTTGTGATGCTGCCAAGCTATGACACTTGGCCCTAAAGACTTTTAATGAGTTTTAACAATATTCCAAGGATACTGCGTGTTTAAAAGTGATATAAGGTGCATGATAGTGCAATTGGTTCCACCTGCCACAGTGACAAGAGTGACATAAGTTAGCCTTTCCACTGTTGAATTAAGGAAACAGGAATCTAAACAAGCTCATGGAAGCCTATATTAACAAAACACACTTTCTTTCTTCAAACTTGAGGTGGCCATTTGTCCCATCTACTGTAGTTAATTTGTTTGCTAGTAGCAAATTGAATGAATGATCTCATTCCACCATTTTTTGAATAGATAATATCTGCAAAGCTTGAAATATAGCTTGTTCCAGACACCCACAGCTCTTTAAAAATAAAGTTAAAGTATTATCCCTTGATCCTAAATTCTACACTGTCTACTATATATCTAAAAATTGTTTGTCTTTATTATTGCTTTCCCAGATTGTTTAGGGAACATTGTTTTTTTATCTTTATATATATATATTATATTTATATTTTTGGCCCTTGCATGTAACACTCTATAACTCTCTATATTAATTATCATCAATGAGGTGAATGCCCAGGTTCGTAATTCTTCCCATTTCAGGAACAGAATTTGAGACAAGACATACAGATGCATTTTACAATTCTAAACTGGCTGGTAACATAATTTAAAAAAAAAATCAATTGGTAAATCTAATTTTATCTTTTAAAAGAAACCTCCAAGTAATGACCAGGAGCAGATGAAAAGAGATACTAGATTTCAAAACATCCTGAATAGCACAAATAAAACTGAGACTGTGACTCTTCTTTTAGGTACACCCTCTTGCAGCAGGTATACATATTATATATTTGTATATATTCTGTCCATTCATCCGTTCTAACTGCCTTATGCAATACAGATCTCAGGGGAACCGGAGCTATCCCAGCAAGCAATGGGCACAAGGCAGGATACCCCCTGGATGGGAAACTAGTCCATCGTAGGGCACAGATTGACACAGACTTGCACACACTCACACCAGTGCCAATTTCCTAGAAGTTAATTCACCTGCCAGCATGTCTATGAACTGTAGGAGAAAATCAGAGCACCTGGAGGAAACCCATGTGAACCCAGACAGAACCTACTGTACAAACTGCATGCAGATAGCACCCCAGGTATTAAACCCTGGACTCCAGCGGTGTGATGTTGCAATGCTAATCACTGTGCTGCTCCGGTACTGTATATACAGTCTTCCTTCAGCAATAAAATACTTTCTGCATGACAAAGACAGCTCAGGGGCAGTAGGCAGTATAGAGTTTGCAAATTTCAGTGTTGTTTTCATGCATTATAAGAGTTAACTGCAAATCTGTGGGGGTGGAGCACTAGAAATAAGCAGTGTGCAGGCGAGGAGTAGGTAGGAAGGGATTCTCAATCTGCCACACTCTGCCCTATACAAAACATTGATTGTGTGTGTACATAAATAAGCCGCATTAAGAGGTTTGAGGTTGTAGGTTACAAGAAGGTCCCTTTTACAAAAAAACAAAACAAAACATTAATTCAAGATAAAACTTTAATAAGCAAATCTGGCAAAATTAAGAAGGCTGTGCTTCATCTACAGACACAGTAAATCACGCTTAATAGATCTAGTGACAGCTCAACAGATAATCTACATGTTATACAGATGGCATGTTCACACTGAAGCATGAGCTACATTTCTTTTTGTTTGTCACAATTAATAGCACTTTGCTGATATTTTTCAATTATTACTGTTATTGAACAAAGTAGGTATGTACTAAATAGCAAGTGATCAGCACTTTTTTTATTTTAAAATGATAAACCTATAACAAATATCACCAAGTATTGGCATCACATACAGTATGAGAAGACCAGAAAATAAATTATCATGAATACAAAACATACTGTATATACATACATATATATATAAATATACTATTTAGGCTCATGAAGAAACAATACAAATAATTAAGCTCCAAAATATACCTTCTTTCATATATAATCTGCTGTTTGGGCAATATGCAATACACACAACACCACATACTATATGTACTATAATTCCTTGATGAGATCTAATTATGTAGCTTAGGATTCAAAGTCTAGCAGTTTACAGAAAAATGTGAGTCATGTTGACAAGTGTTGAGTAATTTTCCATTAACTAAACTTTCATTGCTTTTTGTTCAACACTCTTTTTTTCTTTTTTCCCATCCCAACCTCTTTATTGACTACAGCATACGTCAGCAAAATAAGAGGAAAAAGACTAAAAAATCTTGAAACAAAAAATACAGTTCTTAGTAAATGTAAAAAGGTAAGGGAAATGAATCATACAGTACAGTACATGTCCACCAAGAGTGCTTGCAATCGCTAACTCTCCGATTAGGAGACAGACAGAAAGAGAAGAAATAGATTACAATTTCCCTTTGGGGAAGTCGTGCTGATGAGGAGCATTTTGATTTCAGCTCTGGCTCAATAAGATTACTTCCAGTCTTTCTACTCTTTGTCTCAAGGTTTGTGTTTCAGAGATCTCCTATCCAAGTTGATCACTGACAACAGTTGCTGATTTCCCCTTTATGACACAGAAATCAACTAAAATTAAATGGTATGTGTTCTTCCCAAGTCTGTCTTTCACTTTATGACCCCTATTAGCTTGTAATTAATCCCATCACAGCAGTGACATTTTCCAGCAAATTGACTTTGAAAGGAAATAGAAGATCTGACACTATTCTGTCCATCTGTACTTCATGCTTTTCAATGATATAAAAATTTCCCAGTGCACAATACTAAATTGTGTAGGAGATGCTTTTAAACAAATTGAATTTTATTTCAGTCTATGGACAAGTTATATGCAGAAAATGACACAAAATGTAATACACAAAAGATTCCAGGTCAAGATGACATCCTACTTACTTAAAAAAAAACCTGTCACATTGCAAGTGGTCTTTTTTCCAAACTCAAGCTGTTCTTTTCAGTTCTCTGAAGTTTCACATTAAGTCCTTCAACCCTACCACCTCCACTCCATTGCAGAAACCATAATCCCCACACCATTAACTGGTCTGGTCCAACTTAATACAACTATAAAAACTAGCATCCAATCTACTGACAATAAAACATAGCTTAATCGATTATACTACAATAAACATCATGGATTTAATTTAATAGGGACTTCAAAACATCAGTATCAGCTACATAGACTCACATCCATCTTGCGATATGTATTTAAGCATAAGGTATAATGAAAAGGGCAGCACACTGGAGCAGCGGTTAGCATATAATGAAAAATATATTGTTCTAGTTCTGGGTAAGTGGATTTATTTTCTTGAATTTGCCAAGTTTTGTTGTCCATGAGTGCTGTCATTTTAAAACTCACCAGAACAATGCCCTTATTTAGGTAATTTTACTGGGATTTTACAAGGTAAAAGGAAACTCAGTACCAACAAATGGTGTAATTTGTCTTCAAGAAGACACTGATTTCAAGAATTGTTAAAACAGAGAAGTATTTAAAAAGATGCTGGTGCACAGCAAGTAAATAACCAAGGTTTTTGATGTTTAGAAACACTTTCTGGTTTGAAACAAATCTTGCCAAGGATATGAGTTCATTAATTAAATTCTGCAGAAGGTATCATCTGTGACAATGACAAAACTCTCAGTGCAATTTAAGACCCATCATCTACTCTGCATTGCATTTGACTTACTGTACAAAGGGTTCTTAAGTAGGATCTCTTCAGCAATGAACAATATTGAAACATTGCCCATTCTCAAAGGGAAAATAAGGAGGAGAAGAAGTTAATCCAGCATAGTCTAATGTCTAGAAATAGTCTGACATGCCAAAATCGGATGGAGTAACGTGTCCATCAGTACAGATTGTATTGAGCAACAATGCAGGAGATATACAACAAATGTAGTATTGATACCCGGTTACTAGAATTGCACAATCATTCTGTAAAGGCTTATAGCCAATTTGTGGTTTAATGAAACTGGTGCCTTGCAGACCAGCATTAGGAGATAAATTATGTCTTAGTCAATTATCTGCATGAAATGCACAAAGTATTAGTGTTCAGACGCTTCTTTGTACAGCCATATACTGGAGAAAAACATACATGCATAACAAAGAAGCACATTTCATCATTCAGCTGTCTTCCTTCCTATAGAAGGAGGAATAAATTGTGCACACAAGGATGGCAACCTGATTGTTTTTCAACCGAGTATTTCTATCACTGCATGCTCGCATCTGCTCCTTTATTTTCAGGTGAGGGAACTGAAGTCTGACCAATCTGTAACCTGACTAATTTGCTAGTGTCTCTTCCACAGAATCCATAATAAGAGTCATTAAAGACTTGCTATAGCTAAATCAATGTGATACTCTTGGAAATAAACACAAGTAATTAGGAAGCAAAATACTTGCAGTCCAGATCTATTCTGACTTTTCTCTCTAAATATGCACCTTGATGAAGCATTTTAGAGTGCCTTCAGATAATTGAAAGGCATTTGCTGGAGTGTTTGTGGGCAGAAACTAAAGTTATAGCATCATATCTACCATCACCAACAAACAATCAGCAATGATTAGCTTTTATTTTGCGATGGGTATACATCTTTCTATCGAGTAGTTCAAGTAGGGAGCTGCGACAGCATGTGTAGGCTGCAAAGGAACAGGTAATGGGTTTATTCCATTCTGAAAAGAAAAGAAAGAAAACACAAAGTTTCGGCTGTGAAGCCTTCTTCAGATGTGATCTTACTGTCAATACAATTTAATCGCAGTGCTCTCATATTGTATACTGTAGCCACAAGGAAAACGTGCACACTATAAAGGGCCGATTGTGTACGTAAAAACGATAGGAATATATCGATAGATCAGATGAGCATGTAAAACCCATTCATATTTAAAAGAAATCGATTTTTCCAATATTTTTTAAATGCTGTTTAGAATCTTTTGAGACCAGTGGGAAGTGCATTTCTGATCCTCTGTTAGTCTTGAAATATTCTGTTACTGAAACTCAATTTGTGTGTTAAGCTAGGAGCTCAATAGTAGGAGCTGCAAGATGTCTTCTTCCTTTGTTTTATTTGATTTGAATACAGAACAGCTCTTAAGTCCTGATTATACTTAATTATAAAATGTGATGCTCCTTGAACATGGGTAATAAAATCCAGCAGAATATGTCTTTGTGGACTCTGGAAGGCAAAACAGAGCATTGTGAGCCGAAATTCTGGGTGGTACAGCTGCTCCTGTATCCTTGAGTACTTACACCCAAAGAAGGCTCCCCAGCAGAAACTTTGTGTTTTCTTTCTTCTCTTTTCAGCATGGAATAAACCTTTTACTTGTTCCCTTGACTGGGTACAGTACCTCACTCAGGCGGTTTCAGTAAGTTTCTTACCATACCAGCCTGTACTCTCCGTGAGGGTATTATACTGTACATGAATAGTTACTCCCTATTTACTAATAAAGGATGAATGTTTTAAATAAAAGAAATGTGTTTCTTAGATGAGAGGAAGCTAAAATAACACTGGTTATGTTTTTTAACAATTCCACTTGTAATTTTCCCTGACTTTTATATAATGTTTAAAAATACAAGGAAACTGATTATACAAATATAGCTATCCATAAAGATCTCTATAAATATGCATTAAGATTTGAAACGTTCTTATTTTTCTAAGATGTATTAAGAATAATCTAGTTATATCATGTTTTGAACTGCAGGAGAGGCAGAAAGATCATCAAGTCTATACATATCAGCAGCAGGTCAAAATACTTCACTCCATACTCCATAACACACACATAAAATATAAAATTAATAATTATATTTTACATGAATAGCTCACTGGACATTTAAAGATAATATTTTTTACACAAGTTTTAACTTTTATTTTTTTTAAAAAAAGGTTTTAAAATGCATTTCAAGTTTCATATGATGTCCGGTAGTCTCAGGTGTGAGGTGCATTATTTGTGTCCAGTAATTGAGTAAAGTGAAAATGACTAAAATGAGTTTGTGACAACCAGGGTGATTCCAATGGTATGCACAAGGAAACTCTCACTACCACCAGGAAATAAAGTGTAGGACTTCTATTGCTTACTTACTGTACTTAGGTCACAGCAAAGTAACAGCACTCAAACAAAGCACCAGGCATGTCCTTTGTATACCAATAACAAAACAAAACTGCAGTATACCCATGTGAGAATGTGCAGAAAGACCCTTCATAAATCACCCAATCAATTATCTAATTATCATCTGTTTTGTGGCTATTTAGAAGGATTATAGGCTGAATATTTCTTAAGAAAAGATTAACTTCCACAGGGTTGATTTATGAATCTGTAAAAAACTCCAGTAAAAAAAAACACTGTTTTAATTAATAAAAAAAACAGTGACCTCATAGTTCCTATCAGCATGATTGAAGGCAGCCTGTCTTGACATTTATGGAAAACGAGCGTATTAGCCTAGCTCTTTAATTACTATAGAAACCAGGGAACTACAGTACATATGTGGTGAAACAGACTATGTGCTAGAGAGCAGAAGTCAGCCACACCTCTCCAGTTTGGTCTGATCTATCTGTGCAGTCCTTTTCAGATAATATTGACAACATGAGACATAACCCCTATATCAGAAGGATGACTGTAGGTTACCATCTGTTTGGTTATGATCTGCATTCTCAGAAGCTATTCAGAGATAAAATGTTGACAGCTGGGACACAAAAGTGTCATCTTCTCTGGAGAGAATATCAGAGATATTCAGAGAGAAAGTGTTTGAGTATTACAATATATTTATTGATTAATGCTATTTTGCCCTTGGAAGGACTTATGGAAGTTTATTGTTGTTAAGGCCCAACATTGTAGGGGGAGAACTCAAAATACATGATACCTAAACATTTAATTACACAAAACTAAAGAAAGTGTAATGTTTTGTTCTCCTCACAATCTGGTAAGACACATAAGAGCAAGAGACAAGGGACAAAGACTAAGACGTAAATGTTATGGGTGGGAAGAAGTTTAATGTCAAAAGTGCTGAAGCACATACTGTACAGTACAACCTATGTTTTGTACACTGTCCAGTATGAAGTGACCTAGAATGATGGCAGCCACAGATGAAAACTTTTAAATTTAATGACAACAATGCAGCACTGTAGCCACCGGCACTGCTCAGGAATTCTGTTTGTGTGACAACACCAACACATCCAAAACCAACTATGAACATGTCTATGAATGTAGACACACTCATAATCCGGAACTTGAAACACCTTTTGTAATGATCCAGCTGAATGGAAAATACATGAGCCCCCTCAAAAGCACAAGATGGACAGGGATAAAGAGTCTGCAAGAGATACAGTATGTGGCTTCTCAGAGAAGTACAAATGGAGTCTGACAACACTTTCCAAGAAATATTTTTAAATGCTTCCTGCAAAAATGAGAAGTTCACAGTAAAGACTGTATGCTGTATACACCTTCAAACGGACAGGCATTTTGCTCATCATGCTAATGATTCTATTTAAAGAAAAGTCTGTTATCCAATTTCATCTTGATGATTGGAAACATCAAATAATTAGTGTTCTGGAACATGAACAGTCGCCATGGAGGGAGCCCTCCTCTACCTGGTCTGATCATCACTAATGATGAGACCTACAAGTGTGATATCACCATAAACTTAAAATTAGTTTGACGGAAGAGTCGCTGGAGATGCAGCTGCCTGTAATGGGAAAGTAATGGGAAAAGCACACATTCTACAGGTAAACCAGCATCTAAGATCTCCGGGGATTACTAAGGTGCCCAAGATCAGCTAAAAGATGTAAACCCAAACATTGTTTACTTTTTCATGAGTTGGACATTCATATTATATTTGGTTGGAAAAAAGGCACCAGAATGCTATGTCAAAGCCAGTTTTTTGGGGGAATATAACTGGAATATACATTTTGTTCCCATTTTCCTCATCCTGCTGAGTCATATTTAATCAAACTTTGGGAAGGAATGGCATTGCTGACAAGCAATTGTCAGACAAGGCATGTCACGGAGATGCTAGAGTATGTAATGGCTGGTTGGCATGTTAGCAAAATGTATGAAAAAGTAGTGTTATTGTTACCAATCACTATGTGGGGAAATGCAAATGTGATGATGTGAATAGAACCTCCTTTCACACAAGAACACCTGGATTTAGGGCAACCTTCATACTCAAGTCCTTGAGCCAACAGTTTTTCTGTTCCTGCAAGACATTCCTGAAGTGCAGGGCAAGGCCAGAATATACAGTGAATGGATAACATTGATGTGACCTTAAAAAAAAAACAATATTAAGATATTGCTGTGGCCAGGAAATAATTGAGACCAGCCAATCTACAGCCAAAGAACAGTGGTAGAACATCCCACAGAAGTCAATTCAGAGGCAGATATTGTAACAATCGCAAATCCCTCCTCTTAAGGGCACTCCAGCCCTTCCTAGTTTGTTATTAATCCTCCGCACCTGCTCCCTGTTCCAGCCCCTTTTCAGTTCCCCCTTAAAAGCCAGACGCAGACGCTATTCCGGGTTCTGCATTGGTTTCCGCACCAAGCAAGGCCGGGACCTGGATGCGCCTGGCCCCGTTATGGTTTATAGTTTCTGTTCCTGTTCCCGTTTCCCCCGCCGTTCCCGACCCGGTTCTGGTTTTAATCGTCTGTCTTGGATGGATTGCCTGGCTTTGGACTTTTGCCCTGTTTTGGATTTCCCTTGTTGACTCATCTCTGGATTGTTTGCCTCGGCCACACCTCCCCCGACCACCAGCACTCCTTGGACACGCCCTCCCATTTTCATTCCCATCTCCTGCATGCCTTTTCCCCCGTGTTTTCTTCACTTTCCTTGTCTTTTGAACACAGTACTGTGGTTAAATTTCTTTCTACGACTTATGCAGGAAAATGAGATTGGTTTACAGAACAGATGCTTTTTAAGGACTTGCTGTGATGCCATTGTCATTAGCTTAGTATTGAGAACTCTAAACCAAACCAAGGTTTTCAGATCTTGTCTTAAACATAATGGCAATACAGATTCAATTTCTCTTAGCTTGTATATACTATGTGATTTATACTGAAGAAGCAGTTTGATCATCGGCACAGTGCACTATTTTTTCATCTTTTATCTTGTTGATTAATAACTTCATTGAATTGATACCGTTAATTTGGGGTAAAAGGGCTGCCCCATCCACTTGCAATGAAGCAAAAGCAAGGTGAAAAAAATAATGAAAAATAACATTTTATGAGTACATTTGTGGTGATGAGAAACATTTAGCAACGCATATGTTTCCTTCTGTTTCAACATACTGTAATTATTTGAAAATATTGTCATCTGCTTATTTAATTGATGCTAGTTCTTTCCTAATGAGTAATAAATGAGGAACAGTGGCAATCATGAATATGCTGTTTCTATAAGCAGTCGGCAACAAGAAAGACAGTGAAAAGCGATATTTAGTCAGAATCCTTGTCAGGGATTGCCTGTTTTTAAAACTGAAAAGATAATATGATTACTTAAGTAACATATTTTGGGAATTTGTTTGTTCACAAATTACTTACAACATAAAGTTGGTTTATCTGCCCATCTCCAATTATTTCAAAACAAAGCATATTGAAGGCAGATATTTAAAAAGCTGTTCTGATCTGTCCCCAATTAAAGTGATGCCAATTAAGCTTAAGCCTTTTGATAATAATTTTTATGGGAGAATTAAATATTGAAATCTTCATTTAATACATACAGAAACTGAAATCTATTCATGTATGTTTTTGGAAAAACATACAAGTTTTGAACATCAGTCAAATATTTTTGGAGTCATATTGATTAACTGATCAACCATAACTTATTGTAATATTTTCAAGCGACTATTTGGCTTAGCAATATATCACATCTTTAGTGAGACTTACAGAGAGAGAGCTGACTGGGCACAGGTGATGAGGTGATTTAACCTGTTCAGTGTCAAGCCAATTTAAAATCTGTTGTTTTTTATTGGTCCAGCTGAGTTCTTAACCACAAGCTAATTGATTCCAGTTTATTATGTCCAGCATATTTGAAAATTTAGCTTTCAGCTAACCAACGTGGGCAGTTCTAAAACTCAGAAGTTTGTACAGGGTTTATATCAATTATAAATCCTATGTAAATCCGATACAAAGGTCAACATTAAGAGAATGTAATGTTGCTAGATTTTGATATTCTGATAAAATTGATATACAAGCTTAATTTGTTTTTACTGTAGACTGCGTTTAATGTTTTTTTTACTATGGAATTGTTGGAGCTAGCTGACTGGCAATTTCCATAGTGGAAAAACAATTTGGCACCAGAAAATATCTTTCATTTAGCTTCTGACTACAAAGTGTTAACAACCCCTTATATGTACAGCTAACATACATTGTGGTAGCCAAATTAATACTTTAAACAAGCTGAATAGTATAAAGGAAGATTCACGTTGCTGTAGGTCTGATATTCTGTTTTATAAAGATATGGATAAAAGTAATCTGAAAAGCAATGAACAATTAGTATAATATACTATTCCCTGAAATACCAACAAAATTGTAACCTACAACAAATTAGTAAATAATTCACCCTCCTAAACCTGTGTTCTCCCAAAGGCACATTGTAGAAGTGGAAACTCCTCTCTAGCCACTGTAGCCACAGAATTAAAAAGTATGAATCATAGCACTGGGTCATTGTTATAGAAACAACACATGAAAGGATTGCCTTATAAATTACACATTTAATAGCCCCTGACAATATATGAAAATACAAATTTTGTTTACAGTTATTAGTGCAACACAGCGAATAATAGACTCCGTCGGACCTGTGAATCTCTCTTCTTGGCATGTACTGTATGTTTGTTTACTCTTGAGAGGCATATAAGAATGCAGCTTTTTTGCAACTTGCCTACTCTACCTCATATCTACATGAAATAAAATAGAGGTGTGGTGGTGGTTATACTGTGCTGCATGTTGCTTAGAATTAGAACCAGATGTAAACAAAATGAATGCGATGTTTCAGTGCTGTGCCTGTACTTTTAAATAAGAAATTCACAAATATTCATGGCACTTTGTGTGTAAAGCTTTGATTACGCTTCATTGGCCATCATTTGGGAATAACTTTAAAAAATGAAAAAATCCCCTTTGCTCAGACATCTATCCAGTCCCCTGTAAGAACCATGTATTATCAGCATGCCTATCCGGGCTGTGAGCCAGGGAATTAAAATTCTTCCTACTAAGGCAGCTGACTGTCCTCTTACATTTTCATGCAGCCATAAAGAAGTGCAAGATGTCTGCACAACATATGACTCTGTCAGCGATACACAAACCAAAATATACCACCTTAGTACTGCTGCTGAACCATCACATTTGCTCTGTGACTGAAATCTTAAATTGTCAATTGCACATTTTTTAAGTAGCTTATCTTCTTTTCTTTTAAGTCATTTCACTTCCAAACATTCTCACAGCCTTTCACAATGCCTGCTCTGTACTCACATTTGTATGCACTTTGATCCTTTCTGTAGGAACAAAGGTACCATTTGCAATGAATTTAATAAGGAAGCAGCTTCTGAAACAATCATTACAATGCCGTTTCAATTCCCATGGTCACCAAAGAGAAAAAGTCTCTCGTGAAGACATGGATTAACCATCTAACGAGAATTAGTGAAATCAGTCTGCCATACCCTTCCTTACACTACATAAATACATTTTATACCATAAATAAATGTTATTTCTTTTCAGTGAATGTGGAAAATAAAACTGCAAAGTGAAAAGTTTATCTGATACTCAGTAAACATAAAGAATGTTTATTAATTCTAATAATGTATTAATCTATTTTAATTTAAAATAAAAAATAAACTTTGCAAACTCTTTATATTACAATACTTTTAGAATAGTAAAACAAATCCATGCATTAAAAAAGAAACTATAGACTTTATCTCCCTAGGCTCTAGATGTTTGTGAGTATTCTGAGAGTAATTGAGCTTTGCATCTCTTAGCTGTGTTGAAGACCTGTCAGAACTTTCCAGCGACTCCTTACACCAGTGTCCAATTAAAAGATACCCCCTCAAAGTTTAATTATTTTCATGCATGACCTTGTTTTTTTGTCAATTCTTACTGAATATCATTACTTTAACCTCCAAAACCACCAAGCTGTTCAGATGAAGGAATTTCAAAACAATGTTGCCTTTATCTGTAGTCATTCTTTGTCATTAAGTAAGATGTGGATGTATAAAGAGAAAATTAATTGAACATTAGATTTCAGACTGAATTGTTTCATTAAACTTCATCTGAACCTACAGGGAGCAGTTTCTTACAATAAATATGCATTGCTTCTGTTTTCCATATTGCTGCAGGGAAAAGCCTTATTATTTTACTTAGAATTAAGTGGTATTATAGATTTCTAATAATCTTTATGTGCCTTGACCAGAGGCCTGCTGCCTCTCTGTGTGAGCACAAATTAATGTGGTAATTGGAGAGACATCATAAAGCTGTATCAAAGCTGAACAGTGTAATGATATATAGTGCAGATGAGCTCCAGCCAGCCTATAGTCTCTTTTCTTTACAAGACCATGGGTTGAAGGCCATTGTTCATCACCCAAGGATACATCCATCAATTAGAGCTCTGCAGGATGGGTACGAGAATTATACCTGATGGCATCCTGACCAATCACCATCTGTGATGTTGCTCCTTAGAAACTGTCATCCAACTAATTTTCGTTGGTTAATTCTCTGGCTTCCCATCCTTCTCCAACTAAACTGGTAATCTGACTTTTCCATCCACATGACTGTGAGCCATCTGAGTCAGGACTCAAACTTTTCTACATGATACCAGGAAAGAGTGACTCATTAGAATTCTGCCAAGATATTCTTTCTGAAAAATAAAAAATCTTGTGTTCTCAAATTTATTTTCACATGATCATCAACACTAGACAGTTGGACTCTTTGTACCCTTTTGGACCCTCTTTGACCCCCTATGTTGACACACTGACTATTCACGTATATTCCATACCAAGCTCTCCCACAAGTTCTCCCATCTGTCTGCCCTTCAATTGGACCCCAAGAAGGCAAACGGTGCACAGACTATTTTGATTTTAATGACCGAAGTTCAGCCAAACTAATTTTGACAAAGCTGCTTGAGGCCAGTGCCAGAAAAGATGCCTAAACAAGGCAAAGCTCTTTTCCTTCTTTTCTTTTTGTACCAGGACACTCCCAGAACAGAGTAGCTGCAAGTCAGACCATAGACCAACCACAAACTCTTTCTTCTCAGTGGGATGTTTAACTCATCAAGTACATGTGGCCCACAGATGTCTGTGTATAAAATTTCTTTATTCACATTAGAATTCTCAAGACTGGAACTATTATTCCAAACATGTTTGAGATTTAGTTCTCAATAGTAAATGTATATTTACTTGTACCTGAGAATAAATGTGATATAATTATATGAGACCGATGAAATCAACAAGGTAGAAGATAACACATGTGATAGCCGATGTGAAATTTAATTCTGAAGTTATGAACTCTGTGTAAGGATATTGGCAGAGTGTGATCCTTACGGTTTGCAGTACTGCATAGATGATGCAGTACATGAAGACGTAATTAGTATGTATATATGTAGAGTGGTAGATTGAGCAGGTAGTGTTGTAAGAGTTAAAGAGCACTGTGTTAAGAAAATTGCACGTTCATCACTACAAAGATGTGTGGGTAAAGACCGCAATAAGAACACCAATTGAGAATATAACACTCTGTGCTGGTGCACCTGTCAGTTCAAGGAGGGAAATTCACAGTAAATTCAGAAATCAGAATAATAAATTTACAGTAAAATTTCTGATTGTTACAGTAAATTAAAACCCTCCATCACCATACTAGACTCCGTTATTTAAAAAATTCCTTGTCTTTAAAACTTTTTTAGAGACCTCAGATCTCTTCTCCTCCTTTCATAAATGTGAGATTTTCATAATTCAGATGAGTGGTTTCTAATGTTTTAAAGCATCCTATTTGTAATTAACTGGGGACACTGCACATACCAGATTGCCTTTTTGATTCCTGCCAAAACACCTGTACTGTAGGTACAGTACACTACAGTACAAACATGTTGACCAGTGTCACCATCAATGTAAGGAATCTAAAGGAAATGAGTAAACATGTTTATTAATCTTGAATTTCATTAGTTTTGCAATGGGTTGGATAACCAAAGAAAGAAAAACTAATAAAATACATTATAAGTTTTCAGATTTCAAACAATATTTTGGTGATGTTGCAGAATTTATTGAAATTCAGGGTCTAATGCTTTACACCTACAGTACATTAAGAAGAACTCATTGCAAAAATAGGTACTATTTTAAATGGTATTGATCTGCTTAATAAAAATGTTGGTCCAAGCATATCTAGTCAACTTGAAAAAATAAATTAAACACTATAAACATAACCTAGGAGTCTTGACAGCTTAAGAATTCACATGTTTCTTTATTACTACCTTCAGAGAAATTATTCATTTTCTGTTAAGCAAAATCATTTTACCCAATTACCGTGTCAAAGTGCCAGTCTGAGTGAAAGTCTAATTTACCTGGTACATTATGTCCAAATTTTCAGACTCAAATTATGCCTTGAGTCTCAAATATGAAGTTTAAGACTATGAGCCTTGAATATTTTTGTGCTACTTTATTTCGTTATCAAGTGTTCCTTTATAGAGGGCAACTACAGATATAAAAGAAAAAAAAACGTGTTTAAGCTTTGTGACCAATACAGTATAATAATTGTTTATAATGTAAATTATACATTTCAAACAAACAGGATATAAAACCCTTTTCAAGTATCTATAAAGACCCACTTTCAATTTGATTATAACAGAGACATGTTGCATTGGAAGCACAGCTGACATTTTTTGCAGGCAAAACATTTTCTTATGTTATGTGGAGAGGATCCCTTAATTAATGTATGCTATGTCTAAGGAAAATCTAAAGCCTATTAATTTCAATAGATGAAAGATGCTGATAATTTTATTCTGAAATGTAGACATTTAAATGTTGGCAAAAACGTTTTCCTTGGCATTAAATTAGTATGTACTGTACTAGAGTAAGCACAGATACAGTATAATGCCGTCTTCTCCAGAGAAGCCAAGTAAATGCTCAAGGAATGTTATGGCATGTGAAAAAGATTGCCGGCCTGAATTGGTGACAGGTTTGAAATGAATGCAGCAGTGCACAGGTTTCATGGAATGCCATGTCATGTGTCACTTGCATTTCCTGATACGTCCCAGGCTTAAAAGAACAGCACTTTAAGGAGTTCCACCATTCACACTTACAATGATAACTGTGGAGACGATTCAGGAGCTTGGAATGGTGAATGTGGCAACAATTGTTTGTACATGGTAATAACAAAAACGCCCAAGATGTCTGACATACTGTGTTTATATTGATGTAAATCATACCATGACCAGATCCTTACTCATCAACACTGACATTGAAAGCAAAAGTAACTGTCAAAACCTTTATAATGACATAAGAAAGGTTGTTTAGGCAACATGGCTGGATAGCTTGTTTTTGACTCCCACAACCCCTTACTGTAGGTAAAGGCATCAATCCTCTTGTTATTTTAAATGCAATTCCCCTTAGTTTCTACTTGTGTTCTACAATTTGTGTTTCTGTATTTCACGGAATTAACTTTATTAATTCCCTTGAGGATTTTCACTATTTTGAACCCTGCTGACTATTTTAAATATCCCTGCTGATTCAGGGAGACCTCCTGGGAAAAACTAAGGTTTCTGCTGGAAGAGGAAACTAAGTCATGTATCATAACAGTCATTGGTTATGTCACAACCAGTCTATCCCAGTATTAGCTATGGCTGTTTTTTCTGTTTTCCATTAATAAATGAAATTAAACAATACATATGAACCTTCATACAAACATTTCATGGAATTGCATTTTCATTGCTTCTCAATACATTGTCCAAATTCTGAATGCATTCTGACTTTAAGAAAAAAAGTAGACATTTTTCCTGTCTTCAAATACTCTGAATGTAATAAAAGCACAAACACTTTTTTGGTATAAAATGTATATGCCAATGCAAGAATGGGTACGACACACAAATTGCTCATTTTATTCTCATTTGATGGTTAATTCATGTCGTTCATGAGACTTTTTCCACTGGTGATCACGGGAATTGAAACAGCATTGTAATGATTGTTTCAGAATTCATCGCACTGGCAAATGCTCAGCTAAGAATTTGGTACCTTTGTTCCTGCAGAAAAGATCAAAGTGCATACAAATGTGAGTACAGAGCAGGCATTGTGGGAGCCTGTGAGAATGTTTGGAAGTGAATTTACTTAAAAGAAAAGAAGCAGAAGACAAGACACTTAAGAAATGTGCAATTGGCAATGTAACATTCCTATCACAGAACATATATGATAGTTCAGCAGCAGTACTAAGGTGGTACCTGTATATTTTGGTTTCTGAATCGCTGACAGTGGCACATGTTGTGCCTGCATCATGCTCTTCTTTATGGCTGCATCGAAATTTAAGCGAGTAGTGCTTAGTAAGAGCATTTCGAATTCCTTGGCTCACAGCCCAGAAAGGTGTGCTGATAATACATGAGGGACTGGATAGCCAGTGGTAATTTGTCACTTTTGTCAATTTTTTACAAATGATGGCCAACAAAGTATAATCAAGTCTCTATTCATGAGGTGCTGTTAATGTTTGGAATGTTCTTATTTTTTAAAAATGAGATTTTTTCAAGAGAGAAGAAAGTGCCAGTTGTGCCAGGGATGCCCTGTTTAACGAACCTGAGCACAAGTTAACATTTGTGGGATGTAGTAGGAAGACATGTGGCATCTAGTATTTAGAGACCAGTGAACAAGTCCAAGTTCTGTGAAAAGGTGAGAAGATTTGGATAGAATCTAGGGAAATAGCATTTGAAAAGCAATGCAAAGCATGTGTCACAAATGTAGAACTGTAATTGCTTCCAGCAGTAGCCCCACACACAAGCAACCTTTGAACATTTACAAGATGTAATCTGTAGGATCACTTGTCCAGGAGAAGCGTACTGTATATTTGCAATCTTAAAATACAACTTAACCCTTTTAATCAAAGAATATCTGAACATTGTAGTTATATTAAATGTCAGAACTTAACCAGTTTCTTATCTACTTTCACGTCTTATCCATTGAATGCAAAATTAGATTTCAAGTCTTCTCTGTACACAGAAGCTAACTACGCTGTATCAAGTTTAAGTTTGGTATTATAAAATAATTGTTTATTTCTGATATACACAGACATGTGGCATCTAGTATTTAGAGACATTTTGGATGAAAGTTGAATTATATGTACATTATATATGTACAGTATTCACAGGTCTTAAGAAGATAACTGATAATTATATTTATGGCCAGATGGATTTATTTATTCCTTGATTGTTTCCTAAAAACAGATTCCTCCCATGAGGAATGACGGCAACAAAGGAATTTCTGCAAATATAACATCTTTGCCTAGCCCAAGATGTGCTGTCAAGTGCTAATAAATAAGCTACTTTTACAAATACAGTACTGGTAGGTTTTTAATCTCTGCAGCCATTACCACCCCTCAACTTTTCATTTGATTTCATTTTGGTTGTATATCTCCAAGGAAATGACTCTGTGAAATTCGTTAACTGAATGGTGTTCCAAATATAGATCATACATTTTTCCAGAATTTGATTATCAATCTCAATTTTTATCTTTTTTAGGCTTTACTAATCTTACAGCACTTTCCTTCTTAATCAAATAATGGCCTTAATGACACAATCTAAAGTAATTGAATTTCCTTTGTTAAATGCAAGTTCGACCAAGTCAAGTACAGTAGGTAGGATTGCTTTCGTGTGGTAAGGACGGTGTTGATCTGTATTTACTATACAGTATCTGCAATCGAATTTGGACAGATTACTGTACTCCTTTCAATTTTGTTTGACTGCTGAAACCGAAGCTGATGTTACAGTGTCTTTGGTTAAAAATAGAGTATTATTTCCAAACAATTATGTATTTGTATTTTTGGGACATTGTGCACACTCTTTCTGATTGTTTAAATGCTAAATGTTCTTTGTCTTTTCTTTTGTAATAAAATATACTGCTATGCCATAATAGAAATATTAAATAAATACACACTAAGAAATTCAGATCTTTCCTTAATTTAGAATGTTGTTTTTTGCACCCACCATCTTACCCACACACTGGCAAATGCTCAGCTAAGCTGACTTTTTCAGGTCTGACACTTGTTTTCTCACTCTCTACTGTTAAATCTCATCAACCTTTGAGCTTAACCCTTCAATCTTCATACGCTTAGGATCGCACAGCCATAAAGCAGTTATTTTATACAGATATGAAATTATACATTTATTTTTCAATATATGTTGATTTGGTGGTATAATGAGTTAAGGTACTTTTCTGATCTTAACAAAGACTTCATATAGCCATCAGTTCATGAAAAAAAGAACATGGTTAGATTGTTTTTCTTTAAATGCAGCACATTATGCCAAATCAAACTTAAAGAAATAAGATGAAAATGTTGAAAATGAAATAATCTATACACATAGTTATCAAACAATATTTTTTTCAGAGAATACTGCACACAGTCAAATGAGCTTCCCACAGTATGAGTGATGCTTCTTCCATTGATGAAGAAGAGTATATACTGTAGTATACTGTACTTACATACTGACCTACATTCAGGTATGCATTTGATCATTTATCCACAATTATAGATGCATTTAGAGGCACAATCCATAAATGCAGTGAACACCAAAGACAGAGAGACTACTTAATTTTAGGTGAATAGCTGAAAATCAGCTTTTCATTAGCCCACATGAGTGTTTGAAGTCAGTGAACAACAATCCCTTTTGCAGCACTGAATAATTGATTAATTAATCACAGAATGTAACAGTTACATTTCTAAGAAAGTGAATCGTGACAAAAACAACAGTTCTTTAATGCAGAGTCTGTGGATGTAATAATGATCCTCACTTAGTGCGACCTAGTCGCTTTTGACCAGCTCTTTCTTTCCATTGATTTCAGCTGACAAAATGGCTTAACAATATTGGCAGGGTAGAATTTATCCCCAAAATATATAATGAAAACAATTCTGCAGGCAACTAAAAAAAATCACTGGTGTCAATGCCTTTTAGTATTTTGAATAATGGTATTAGATCCTCTTGTAGTTTTCTCTGTTCAAGGCAAAACATGTCTGGTTCTTTCAGTCAGTGAATGTAGGACATTCACTTAAGCCCTGGAATGAATGGTTGTTGTTTTCTAGTCAGATTCCAGAGCAGAACTCTCTTTTCTACAATGCAGTTATAGGCGGCATGGTGGTACAGTGGTTAACACTGCAACCATTCAGCACTGGAGCCCTGGGTTGAATTCCTGGGGCACTATTTATATAGAGTTTGAATGTACTCCCTCTGTTTGCTCTGGGTGCTCCAGTTGCCTCCCACAGTCTGAAGAACTGCAGTTAGACTGATTGGGTTCTGGGAAAATTGGCCTTGGTATGAGTGAGTCTGTGTGTGCCCTGCAATGGACTGGCATCCCACCCAGGGTGTATTCTGCCTTGTGCCTGTATCTTGCCAGGATAGGCTCCAACTTCCCTGCAATCTTATATTGGATTAAGTGGACAGAAAATGGATGGATGGATTATTTCCAGAAAAAAAGTGGTCATCTAGTTTACTTCTATACAATATCTCATCTCCATAACATATAAGAGAACTCACAGTTGTTAGTGTACAATTACTTGGCTTAGTGTTCTCATCCTTTCTATAAATAGGTATTATATTACTCATTCCAAAAGACTGTATTTATGCTCTAGCTTAATTATAACAGCTTAGTCATATTAAACCATGACATACAGAAGTATATGAATTAAATGCATCTGCGTTGTTAAGTCTAAACATTAAGATAAGAAACTTAGCTTGCACCATTGACATCATGCATACTGTTTTCCACAAAATCAACCAATATGTTTATATTTTTATGTACAGTATAACAAAGCCACAGGTGTTTTAATTAGTTGTTAAAAAATATACTGTAGGGACAGCAGCTAAGGAAACTCTTTAAATCAAATCAAATCTTAAAGTTCAAATGGAGGTCAAGGAATTTTCCTTTCCAGTAATGATCTTTTCTAGTGCTGGACATCACGTGTAATGCAACCCGTGCAAATCACTTGAGACCATGGACAAAACTTTCTTTGACCAAAAAACAACTCACTGTCATTAAAATTTTCACGGGATGTTCCACTTCCGAGCACATCATAAACATATGATAAACACATGCTGTCTTTTGAAACAGGATAGCATTGTCTATGTGCCCCAACCTGAACAGAGAATCAATTATTATTACAACGAATACATAGTAAGTTGATCAGACAATTAACTTCTATCCACCTAAATCCCACCTTTATCCCTGAACAAATCAGACTACACAGCTGGGCATTTCTCCAGTGCTCTTACTTCTACTGCTCCTACTTTTCTTTGCATTACTAACCTTACTGTTTCTGTACATTGCTTTACTCCAGTTGTTCCATCCTGTTTCCTTTGCCTTGTCTCACAGCCAAGTGCCAGAATTGATAAAAAAAACAAAGAACTGAAAGTTCTAGTCTCAAACAATAAAAGAATAGACAGGTCTGAGAGCTATAGCTTCAAGGTTACAGTAGGTACAGTAGCAGTACGTAATGAGTCAGATTACACAACTTACATTATGTTTATGTTTCTCACATCAGACGTATAATTACTTAAGAAAGAGATAACTTCTACATTTACCACAAGATCAATTTTAAAAAGATTGAGAAAAGGATAGGAAATCTGTAGGAAGTAATAGAACTTTATAACATGTAAACGTTATTATTGTTGTTGTTGTTGTTATTATTATTATTATTATTATTATTATTATTATTATTATTATTAATATTAACATCATCATAGAAATTGAACTCTGATGAGCTATACTGTAGATGTACTGGTGTTATCTACCGATAAAGGAGATAGCTGAACTTTCAAAGGAAGGTGAGTGAATTGTTAGTTCATGAGCAAATCGAAGACAATAACTAATTTTGTGCATTTTTCTTTTTGTTTTGTCCTGGCTGCGATTGGTCATCGGAGGAAGAAATTTTCTGTACCCTTCTAATCAAGTGAAATACTGTACTTCTTTGTTGAATAAATTAAATACATTTAAAGGGATAAATTAACAAAGGGCAGACATTCCAACTCTACTTTTCTGTGGGAATTCAGAGTGTTATCAAGAACCCCAAAGTGTTCTATATTGCTACAATGTGTTCATGAGCTATTATTTTAATAGAACAAGAAAAGAAATACAACATTTGGGCTGTGGAACCTTCTTCGGGTGTGAAGGCTTCTTCGACACACAAAGAAGGCTCCACAGCCAAAACGTTATGTTTTTCTTCTCTTTTCAGCATGGAATAAACCTTCACTTGTTCCTTTGCAGCCTACACATGCTGACAAAGCTACAGTACCTACTTGAACTACTATTTTAATAGATAAACTAGCATGAAATGAGAAATATTGTGATAAAACGAACAGGGTATTAAGAATCCTCTGCACCTTTCCTATCACACACAGGGTTTTTAAGCTTACCAATATAGTTCACCTTTAAGAAGTCTGTAACAATGTTCCCAAATGTTGATGGATGAGTAGTTTGGTATGGTCTATCTAAGTTTGATTGTTTTAACAAGTAAACAGCACAGTTTGGTTTTCTCAAATATCAGACCATATCTAATAGCTACATTAAAAAAGAGTTAGAATAGCATTTACATTATAAATAAGTTTTCAGCAGAAGTTCCCTTTGGAATGAACTTTATATGGTCTTTTTACATTTTAAGAAAGTAGAAAAATATGTTCGTCATAAAAGCTTAACTCTCAAATTTTTTGGAAGCAGACATGAAGGAAATGCAACGACAAGAACAGAGAGTACAGGGGTGATTACTCAAATTGGTTTGATGTACTGTGATTAGTTACACAGTCTACAGTCTACAGAGTCTACAGAGACCTCTATCAGGACAACACTACTCTTTTTAATTTATAGCAATGCTGTCTAGCATATTAAATAAACTAGCTCAAGGGTTCCCGTCCTGGTCCTGGGAATCCAAACACCTGTTGGATTTTGTTCCTCCTGAGCACGCAGTTAAACAAATAGACCAGTAACAGACTTAGCTTGACCCTTTTAGTAGGACCAGTATTGGGACCCCCTTCACATCTAATGCCAAAATAAGCAGAAACAAGGGCAAAACAAGGGCAAAATAAGCAGAAACAAGGGAATTTAAAACAGAGAAAAGGAAGCACACAAAGAGTTTTGGGTGTCTGGAACAAGCCACCCAACTGTGTTGCCTAAGCCAATACTATCACTGATTTCAAGAAATGGCTGACCACTTAACCAATAAAAACCAAATGAGCCAGACAAACTAGAATGCCTCCCCTCATTCTTTCAGTGTCCTTATTTTCAACATATGGATATGAAACATGTCTTTCTTTCACAAAGGTCTGCTTGAGTATAGAAGGTCTGCTGGACTATAGAAGCCAAGTTGTGTGATAGTTTCCGTCAAAGTGCGAACATTCAAGAAAAGATCTATAGTGTGAGAACATCCATCCATTTTCTAACCTCTTTATCTAATACAGGGCTGTGGAGGAGCCAAATTATATGTACTGTTATTTTACAAAGAGGATGTAGACTAACAGCTGCTTCACGTTAACTACGTTCAATAATACTACCAGCTGTAATGAGAGACTGTACATGTTTGTGTAACAGGGCGCAGTATAAAAAATCCTTTTACGGAAGATGACATCACCCTCCTGAAACTTAGACGGAAAACCCAGTTCTGTGGCATAACAGAGTTTACTGATAGTTATGGAATTGGGATACACAGTACATGTTCTGTACAGTACATGATCTGAGCCCTCAAGCAACTGATAATAATGATAATGATAATGTTGCTTTATTAACCCTACACAATTTCTTGCATTAGGAATTCATCTTTTCACATACCCCAGCTACCCCAGCTTTCACATACACAGACAGGGAGAGAAGCTTGGGGGTCAGAGTGCAGGGTCAGCCATTAAATAGCACCCCTGGAGCAGTTGGGGTTAAGGGCCTCGCTCAGGGGCCCAACAGAGTAGGATTCCTCTGCCAGCTGTGGGATTTGAACTGGCAACCTTCCAGTCACAGGCACAGAGCCTTAGTGTAACGCCCAGTACACCTAGAGGGCACTCTACTTTCCTCCTATTCCTAGTTCCCTGTGATTATTAATGTCTTTCTGGTGTGTCTTGTTGTGTAGCCTATTTATTTCCTGCTTCTGCTCTGCTACTCGCTCAGCATTGATGTTCAGTTGCCCTGAGACCCTGCCTAGCACCAGGTCACTCCTGTCCTTGGCCTGAGGGCATAGGTTTCTATATGGCTTTTCCTGAATAGCTGAGCCCGGGCAAACCCCCGTCTCGCCGCTACACATAGGGTCTTAATCGCTCTCCTGCCACTCCACGGTTCGTCCTTTCGGACATACGTGACACTTAGCCACAGAGCCACAGCTCCGCCCCTGTGATCAGACTCTAGCAGTGGTAGAGTTGCCCTTGTCACATTTATGTCTGGGAAATTATTTTAAGAGATTTCCCCCTAAATTGAAAAATCAACCTCAAACTAGACTGGAAAACTTAGAGTTTTAAGCCTTGTTCTAATGTTTTCATTAGTTTTTAGTTTTAAACTATAACATTTGACGTGCAAGTAGAAATACAGCCATTAGCAAACAAAGACATTTATCCGAGTATTTCTACATTATATAGTCTCACTTCATTAATCTGAAAGGTTTAAGAAAAATGTATTTTGATTTAAAAACACTTTTGACACAGTCATAGCAACATGTATTCTTCACTTCGAAGATGTGACATTTGGGGTGTTATCGATTTCTGAACACTTTACATGAAGAGCTGTCTTGGGGGGCTTGCCTGACACTTCCTACATCTAGTTTTGCTTTAGCTTTTATCACTCAGCACCTGCTCTACCTTACAAATTCACAGCATAGCACATCTTTAATTTATCACAAAGATACTTCAACTAGGATTATCCTCTCAAAAACTACTTAAAAGTTTTAAGCAATAATTAATGGAAAGTGCATTAGGTTTGAGAAGGAAGCAGCTCTCTTTGACATTAGCAAGTATATGATCACTCAGATGTCAGTACCAAATAGAGTTTACAGGAAAAGTTTACCTCTTAACGGGGCAAAAATTCAATAACCCATTTTTAGAGTTTAATATTTTATAGCACTTTTTGTAATGGAGGCATTCTGTGTTTTAAATTAGCTTTTATGTGCACTACATTAAAAATAGCAGTGAGAGCTTTTCCTTTGCTCTGAGAAGTATTGCTGACAGTACTTAAAAACTGCAGGTTTCAAGAGACACTACAGAGAAGGAATTAAAAAAACACTTTGAGGGATCTTAACCAATGATATTTAAAGTCTTCAACAAATATAAATAGAATTTTTTAAAAAATAAAATGAATCCTTCTTGGAATGAAAATAAAATATAGACAGAAAGCATTATGAATGTTCTCAATGTACAGTATGGATATTAGCTATAACCTTAGGTTCATTTCCATAGCAGACCTGTGTCAGCTTATCAGATGTTAATATTAATACTTGAATAGGAGAAACACATCTGCTGATATTGATGCACATCACATAAAAATGTGAAAGGTACAACATTTCTGCTTCCTCTTTGCCTGAAACATACTGTAAGTATGAATAAGTGTGAGTCTTCAGGTTTGAACATTGAAAATGGTTTGACAATAATTTGTATGTACAATATTTATGAACATCAAACATCGCACTTTTTGCTGCAATCTGTTTAAAGACATGCACTCCTTCATTAAATTCTCAGCTAATCTGTGCAGAACTTTTTCCAAGAGAACTTAAGTGTTAATTGTATTTTTACTAAGCCCTGCTGAAACTTAACACACTGAATATCTGTTTTGTAAAAGGAAAAACTGCTGTATACTATAAGCATTCATTGCTTGCTAGTTGTATGCGACTATTATTGATTTAAGTACATTTGTTCCATAATGAACTTCAATTTAAGTTTAAAGTGTTTAGAACAATGGAAGAATTAATTTCATTATCTTTTTGGTTCCTGCTGTGTGGGAGGACAGTCTGATTCTGCCTTCTTCATACTATATCAGCCACTTAAGACATATGGTAAAAAAACACTTGCATGAAATAACATGAAAAAATGTACAGCATGTGCTATCCATCATATTGCCTTGTTTTATGTGATGGTAATTTTAAGAAGTCATCCAGCAGTTTATCATAAATAGAAACTAATTATGTAAAATGGTTGACATTGATACATAGGGGATACAGTAGATGACTTTTAGCATGTAACCAAATATTTTTATGCATTTTAACAGTACTTAGCTTCAGACTAAAGACATTTTTAGCTACAGGTTTGGGTTCCTCATTACAAAGTTTACTTAAAATGCACACATAATTTCAAAAGATGATGCTGAGGAAGACATTTGCCACAGTCCACAGTTAAAATGTGTTGCCATCAGCTTGGTTGACCACTGTATTCATCCAGCCCTGCACAAAGCAGAAGGAGAATAACTCAGGAAGAAAATTACAGAAGCCATCAGCCAGATTGGAGGCTTTCCTGGGGAATATTCTAAATCATTCCAGTCTGTTTCCATAGCAATTATCACACCAGCCTTTCCATTTGAATTGGAAGGATTCTAATATTCATTTTTATTTTTACCCTGTTTTGCCTATCAAAAGACTCTTGGAAATGGGTAGCAATTATAAACAACCTGTGAATCTACTTCTGTTCTTTGTGACAAAGTCTGTGAGAGTGCTAGAGTATCTCATTGATTTAGAAATTTTTCACCCTAAAGCTGAGCTTGTTTAATTACAGTATCACTATTTACCATGGAAAATCAATAAGAGCTCTTAGGACTGTGAGATTTACACAAGACTTGATTCGCCACAATGTCTTCAGACATTGAAAAGCATTCATAGAATATTTGAATATATTGTTGTTTGTACACTAATAGTATGTAGTTTGTAAACTGTACATAAGATACAGAAACTGCCCCGGTACCAAACTTTATAGAACTCCACTACTTTAACTTTACAATTGACCTTTGTTTAAAACATGACCTGGTCAAATACAAAATACTGTAAAATATACTTCTGCAATGATTTTCTGTATTATTATTGATACCCGCATAAAGTAATACCACATCCTTCACCTCCTGTAAAGGCTTTTATGTGAAGCCACAAAGTTTAGAGGGACAGACAATCAAAAGATTTCACATAAAACAGACTGTAGAAGAATTTTGAGAATATGAATTAAATAATTGCACAATTCACATTACAAGAGCATGCAATCTATTTCCAGTTTATGCCTTTATGGCATATTGCCTGAATATAAAAAAAAAATGGAAACAGTCTTCAGAGACTAGCAGAAAACAGAGCTACTGAACTATCCGTGGGGGCTGCTGTGCACATGCATTAAACAGCTTTGCAAAATTGTCTAAACTGCTGTGCTGCCTGCAAGCATTATTCTAAATTGTTAGAATGCTTGAAACTAAATATGGCACAGCAAGCAACGCTACAAACTGAAAGACTGCGCTGGAGTGGTCTTCCTCACTCATTCTGTAGCACAGGGTTTTGTCACGAAGCGTCTTTCAGGACCCTTTGCAGACGGCAGAATCCAGAGTGGAGTGAGACAAACACGGGAAATAAAGACTGGGATCGGGGCTGGAAGAACAGGGGGGCGTGTCAAAGGCGTGCCGGTGCTCGGGGGGGCGTGGTCCATTCAAACAAGTCCGAGGGGAGTCCGTGAGAATATCCTGAGAATGCCAGAGGCAGGTGATCCATCCTGACAGACAAGACAAGAGTTAAAAGCCGGAGCGGGAACCGGCGAAGGGTTGGGGGGATAAAAAGGGTAACGGGGCCAGGCACTCCCAGCCCCGGACCCAGATGGTCAGGACGCTGTTGCGAAGCCTATGCCATCGAGCCTCTCCTGGGCTCGCTGGTAGGCAGGCTTCCGGGCGTCCATGTTCCAAAGCTGAGCCCAGATTGGTCTTGCTTTTGTAGGAAAGGGGCTGGTCCCGGGGCCAGGTGCAGGAAATCAAAGGTAAACAAGAAAGGGCTGGAGCATCCTTAAGAGGAGGGCCTTAAGATCGTGACAGGTTTGAGCCATGAAATTCTCTCTTTTAATCTCTGAAGTAGTTGCTGTATTGTCAACAATTTTAATTTTGACAGACCTCCTTATTAATGAAAAGTGCAGCTAATGTATGTGTATGCTACAACTGCCATAATGAGGTACCAGGGTTTTTAAAACGTCTTAAACAATGCACATATGCAAGAACCCCATTTTATAGTTTTTTTTTCTTGCGCCAAGGAACAGTTTAATAGATTAAATAAAATAATACATGTATAATAAGCCAATTTGTTCAAGTTTAATACATGTGTCTGCGAGTACAAATAGCTCATAGGATGGTATACTGGTTCCATTCCAGATAGGGACATTAGACTCTGTGCTACTTGCATGTTCTCACTGTGTTGCCAGAGTTTTCATCAAGTGATGTACAGGGAGATTATGATATGTGAGATTCTTCCGTGGTGGAATAATTACTGACTATGGGGCTACAGAGAAATGAACCTAATGAGCTTGTTAGGCTGAGTGCCTTTATTTCATTTGCCACCATTCTAAATAACAATAATGTGTATAAAAAAATAATAGCAACTTGTACTAATTCACAAGTCTTGTCCAGAAGAAAACTCTTTTATATATAAGAATTTAGAATAATAATCTACTGTATATAATCTCTACCTTCTACAAACCAAAAGAAGGTTCCATAGCTGGCAAGATACATTTTTTCTTCTTTCTTTTTACTGTTAAGCAGCGATTAAGCTCTACTAATACCTGTTTTCTCATTATTTCTTGACTATTCTATACCACTGCACTAGTTACTGCCAGGGCTCAGTAGTCACTATTTGATTGTGTTTTTCACATTCAAGAGGGCCCTGTCAGACCTCCTGAAAATCTTTAAAACATGGCTGATCATTGCAGTTTAAAACTCTTTTTCCATACATATATAAATATGTAAACTATAATTCAATGAAAATAGGTGTTGATGTTCTTCCCCCCCAAACGTTTTTCCCAGGTATTTCCAAAGTTTCCTCATGGATGACACTTTTTGAATATTAAGTAAAGATGTGTAAAGTGTGAAAATGCTCTCTCAATGTGCTAATTGCACTGTGTGATCTACAGTAGATGTCATAATTTCAAACCTAGTTCATGTCAGCTGACTGTAACCAGGATTCCTCAAGTGACTGTATCCAAAGCCATCCAAGTTGGGATTAGTTAAATGAAGTTCCTCTTCCTTCCAGTAAAACAGCAACAGTGAAGCAAATTCCTGGGTGACTTCATATTTTTCGTGACATCAGCAAGGAACGCCTCACTTCCAGTCTCTGCTGAGAACTTCCAAACATCATTGTGGAGCTTGCAGTTGGACAACAGATGAATGACACGAAGGGCAAATAGACCCTGTCTACAGTTCCTCATTTTCACCATTTGGGTTATCAGGGGTCATTACTGTTAGTGAGTAAAGACACAATTAGTGATTCTACAACAGTCTACTTCCAGAGTCAACATACAGAACATCTCCATTTATAGACTGTTCCTTTAACTCTAAACTTTATTCTAGATTCACCATTCATCCTAATGTGTTTAAGCACCTCAGTTCAGTTTATTTGACATATGCACAAGTGCAATGAAGTGCTTATTTGCATGTATGCTCCAATACAAAGACATTTTTGTTTTTTTTTGGTACAGGTTAGTTCAGTTTATTTAACCCACAACAGGAAACGGACAAAGACGTACAGATGAGGAACAACATGCAGCATGTCGCCACACTCCAGATTTGCTTATTTTCTGTTCCTTTAACTGTTCCCAAGCACCATCACACTGGACGTGAAATAAAAACTAGTTTATAACCTATTGTATGAATACAGCACATATCCTAGGGCATATGTACAGTACAGTATGTGACATTATATTTAGTACAGTATGGTCTATATTATATTCATATATAGTACAGTATATATTGACATTTGACATAGATATTCATGCTTGAAGCCTACGATGAATCAGAACAGAATCCTGGCAGGGCACAAAGTGCTGCTCACATGACATTTCTAACCTTTCGAGCTTCAGCACCCACTAAAAATTATTGGCATGTTTCTTTTAAAGTTTAAAAAGATAGAAGGACAAGTCAATTTCAAGTATGTTTTTATTTATTTGTTTGTTTGTTTGTTTGTTTTTTCCATTTTCATTGTATTCTATCAAATTGTTTTGTGGAAACAAGACAAAAACTGATGAATGCAATTTAGAGCATGACAGTCTGGTACATGTTTGAGCGTTTTTGTTGTTTGTTTTGTGCCACATGTAATTGAAGCATAGCATGCTTCATCACTTTCCAGAGTAGCAAAATTACTTTTGAATAACCCCATGGCCTTTGAGTCCTGGAACTATAGTTCACTTTTCAGAGCTGAGGAAGAACCCTCGTGAAAGGTTAAATGCATGCTATTTGTTACGTTTAATCCTGAAGTGTCAAATCTGTGCAATTTTAGTACTGTTGGTTTGTTCTCAAGTGGCTGGTTACAGTGTATTCAAATCTCATGTTAAAAATTTGTTTGTAATCAAACCAAAGCAAAAGATCAATTTAGGAGTATTTACTAAATCTAAGCTGTGTATTATATTGTATGTACTGTAGTAGGTCATGTTTAAATATTGCATGAAACCATTCTTTTTGTGGTGGAGGAAATAATCAAGTACTCATATATGCATTGTTTTATACAAGCAAGATAAAAATAGACTAGAATCACTCAAAAATAAAACAGTGTTGCTGACTGTCTGTTTCCAGAGTGTATTCTGACTGAATGGAGTAATTAAGAGATCTCTGAAAATGAGTGAATCTCCTTTTAATCTCTTGGGCTCTGCTTTCATCAGTATCTGTGGTTTTCATCTGTCATTGTTCTTCCTAAGATCTGCCATCTTATTTGTATATACATGTGGTGCTTAATTGTCTTTAAAAATTCTGCAATACTTATGGGCTTTGCTTAAATTTTTACTACAAGTTAACATTACATTGTTATCCGAGCTTGTTTTATATAAAGTACATACTTTAAGCACAATGTTCTTGCAAAATAAATTTAACAAGATATAGATCTTTAATATTAATGGATTAATATCCTTCAGAAATTGCAACCGCATTGTAATGGAGTGGCTGCCTAGCTCAGAGCCAGACCTCGATACCCTTTTATACCTCGGTCCTAAGTTTCACAGCCTCCTCCGAGGTTACGTGCAAGATTCTACAGTCCCTGCTGGCAAATGTTCAGCCACCTGCTGAGGAACCAAGGCTATTCTCCTCAGTATACAGTATGAATCCTGCAGTGTTTCTTTTCTCACTCTCGAACAACTAACCTTCTGCTGCCTCCCCAGCTATGGGCTCGTGGACTCGGGACGTTGAATTGCGGACTGTCACGATGCGTTTTTCAGGACAGCACAATCTGGAAGGAAGTGAACAGACACAGGGAGGAGACGAGGAATTGGGCTGGTGGACGAACAGGGGGTTGTGACGAGTGTGCACTGGTGCTCGGGGGGGGGGGGGGGGGGCGTGGTCCAGGCGAACACATCCGAGGAAGTCCATAGGGAGAAAACCGGGGTGAAGTCCAAAAGTCCAAAAGCTGGGAAATCCAGGAGGAGACGAAAACAAAACACAGTTAAAAGCCAGAACGGGATCTGGTGCAAGGATGGGAAATAAAAACGGGTAACTGGACCAGGCGCTCCAAGTCCCGGATTCGGCTGGTTCAGGACGCCGATAGGAGGCCTATTCCCTCAAGCCGTGGACGTAGGGCGACTCGGGGGTAGGAGGGCCTCCGGGCGTCCGTGTTCCAATGCAGAGCCCAGAACAGAGTGAGCGTCTGGCTTTTAAGGTGGGCTGGAACAGGGAGCAGGTGCACAAAAAACTACCTGCTCCCAAACTCAGTAAACAGACAAGCTTACCCTGTCTCCACACCCTCAGGTGTGTAGGAACACCATGATGTGCTATTGCCCCTTGTGTGACTAAGAGAGAAATCTACTGGTCTCTATTTCCTACCTGGGACCCTTTTTTGTCTTCCTACATTTATCTTGGTGTTATAAGTATTCCTTTCACCCTACCCACAGAGCTATAATGGTAACCTATTTTAGAGCTGCTTCTCATTTACCTTTGGATAGACTAGGACTCCAACATTTATCACCATGTCCAAGGAGAGCAACACTTATACTCATCCCCTGACAGAAAGAGCGAACTTAAGCTCAAACCTTTCTTTTTCCACCTTCTCTCAGAAACACTCAGCTCTCATAAACAATCCTCGATTCCCTATCCAGTCTGTCTCTTAACCTTTATAACCAAGACCCATTACTTTAGTTCATCTGTAGTGTATCCCTCAGACTGGACCTTTTTCTTCTTTCCTTATCTTTTGATTCTCTCCCCAGGAAATCTTAAACCCTCTCTAGGAGACCTGCAGACTATTAGAGCGAGAACCTTACGTACAGTAGCTGGGCTAAGGATAAACCCCCTCTTGGTTGTTCTTGTTTTGGCCCGTACTGCTCTACTGCCTTCTTTACCTTACCAGAGGTCCGACACGGCAACAACCGAGTCTGCTGCTACTTACTGCTTTGCATCTCAATCTGCTGTATTAGTGAGTGCCTAACCCAACGGTAGTGAGACTCATTCTCCACTCACGGTTAACCCACTCCTGAGCAGACACCTTGTATAACCAAATGCACAGCCTAGGCTGAGCCTCTCGTGGAGACGTGAGTGTCTTTTCTTTTACTAGCCATGTCGATGTTAGTGGCTTTCTCTTCCGCCTTCAGGTTCTCTGGTCTCTGTCTCTTATCTCTCCAATGACGTTTCTTCACCCTTCTTATATTTGTATTAGCTGCAATCGTATGCTGCACTGCAGGGAAATGTGGAATTTTTTCATCCATGACTTAGTAGTGAAAATGTATTCTCGTATCATTCAATCATGTTTTCACACTCTTACTAATTATCCTAAAGAATGGTACTTTTTCTCAATGACTACGAGGTTGGCTGTAACTTGACAAATGCATGTTTATTATCATTTACATGTAATTTTCAGTTCTTCATAAAAATGTTATTCCCTTGCTACACTCAGGATACATAACTAAATTATGGGTACAGGATGTTTGTTTAGAATAAAAATCCAGGAGTACATAGAACATTTTTTGATAGAAAAAGTCAAGAACTAGAGACTTACACTGTATTAATTTTAATATTATATGTAGAAAAAGAACATCTGTCAAGAACATTTAAATAGATTTGTTTATACATAATGTTGAAATTGATCAATACCCTGGCAAACAGCATTTCATAAAGCTTACTCTGGGTATCATATCTCTAAGGAAATACTTTTTGTACCTTTTTAATAGGTTTCTAAACCTCTCATGAGTGATGTTTGAACACTGCTCCATGGAGAAACTGCCCAGCTCCTCCAGATTGCACCACATGTGATTTTAACATGAGAATCAGCGAGTTGTATTTGGAAAAGGTTTACTGGAGACAATCAATTGTTAAAACAATCGATGGCACTGATTGTTGTTCTAAACCTGATGTGAAGAGCTGGCAAAACCAACTTCGGCATGAATAGTTGGATGGTTATCTCTGTGGTAACTTTTCAATACAAACTTATTTATTGATTTAGCTTCATGTAGAGCAGTTGTTAGTATTTTGGCTTCACATCTGAAAGGCTGTGGGTTCAAATTCCAGGCTGCTGTCGTATCCTTCACGCTTCACCTTAATTGGTCCAGACAAATATCTAGCTGTATAAATTTGCAAATGCCAGTTGCTTTCAATCAGCCAAATAAATTAGCGATCCTTAAATTACATTTAGGTCATGCTAGGGTTATTGAGGTTTCAACGAAACAGGTAAAAGTGTATTTCATGCTGAAAAGAAAAGAGACACAATGTTTCGGCTGTGGAGCCTTCTTTGGGTGCCAGGTGTCTTTATTTCTTTTCCTTTCAGCATGGAATAAATCTTCAACTGTTCCTTTGCAACCTACATATGCTGACGCAGCTACCTACAGTACTTGAGCTTATTGAGGTTTCTGTTGATTATGAATTAGCCTACTAAACCACTTTTCTGCCTGCATATTTGAGTATACATTTCTTCCTGGCGGGAAAGCTATTGTTGCTTTATCCTTGGACTTCTAAGTGATGGACACTATAGTCAAAAACTGTATTTCTTACAGATTTATTATGGTCCTCACATCATTGGGTTGTTGAGGGTGATAATATTTTAAATTAGAGCTTTGGACAATTATTGACAAAACACTGACATACTGTATAAGTATTATCCAAATATCTTATTGTTTATCAAGTGGGGTTTGTAAATCCCACTTTAATTTCAGGAGTTTTATTTCTGTATTACAGGAAATGTAAATGTCATTAATTTAATTGACTGTTTCCATTATAAAAAATCAGAAATAATAAAGGCATCATTATCTACCGAAGAAAGGGTTTGGTAGAATCCAAGTAAATTGATAATTATGAATTTCCTTCTTTCTTTTTAATAGTGTGGAATGAAGGCTGGGAGATGGAATTCAATATACGCATATTTAATACAACGCTTCTTTTCTGGATGAAAGGGTTATAGGACCGGAGGCAGCACACTATTTTATGTAGGTCTGCATGTCAATAAAGCAGTGATCCTCTGGCAATTTGGAAGCATATCCTTCCAAAGGGGTCTAAATTTAAATTTGCTTTGAATTTCGAATTACTTTTCAAGAAAGATAAAGAATTGGCCTGCAGCATTTTTAAAAGTAAAGGCTGCTTTGAAATTGAACAGATCCAAGTATTTTTATACGTAAAGCAGTATAAAGCTTTTCACTTCACAGTATATGCAGGGCTATTCATATGTTACTAATTCTTGGGTGCAGCTTTTCCTTTGCTGTTACATAACTTATTCTTTGTTCCAGCCTGCAGACTAAATCCAATAGCTTTATCTTACGCTTGCTGAAGCAGAAGTCTGTGCATGTTCCTGTCTCTTACAGTATGTGCTATTTTACAGCCGCATTAATTATTTTTGTAAGGAAAAAGAAAAAGAAAAACTTTGTTTCTTTATCACCCTCTGAGTAATTAATTTAAAAAATTAAGAAGGATTCATTTATTAAGTTTTGTCAAAAGATACTCATTAGTCTGTGGGATAAATACAGTTTTGTACCAGAACTTTGTATCATGTTTTTAGAACTGTGTATGGAGACTGATGTTTCAATATATACTGTATATTCTCTGTAAAGTTAAGATGAGTAAAGATAATAAAATTATTGTCTGATCTATCTATTAAAAGCACGTGATGAGCCTGGTCTAACTCCACTACATCTTTCACTCATCATAACAGCCGTTCATAATTATATACTGTAAGGTACTGTATAACATTTTTATTTACTTTAAATCTGATTTAAAGAAATTGATTCAAATTTGTAAATATTGCATTTTATTCTAACTTGTTTTTAAATTACCATTCAACATAAGCAAATGGCAGAGTATGTGAACAATTAACGCTGACATCTTTTGTAAGAAGTTTTGTAAGAATTTATATAACATGTACTGAATGTCAAAAAGTCAGGGATAAAATTACATTCAACAACAAGCTGGTATGTTGAGGCACAAAATAAAACCAAAGTGCATATAAATGCATAACATTTGTGTATACTATATCAATGTTGGATTGGACAATAATAACTGCATGGCATTTTGGACCAGGCAATGTAATCATAAAGTATGATTAAACATTCATTTAGAAAAAGTCCCTGTTAAATACTGTACATCAGTAAATCAGTTCACCACAAAACAAAAATGATTTTAATAGCATTTCAACAAATAATCATAATGTTTATGCAAATATAATGTTATTTTATACAGTGTGTATAAAATAAATAGGTTGATTTTGACTTGCTACTGTACATGGTTACAAATCAACTGACCCTTACTCATTAAGAGAAATATCTATTTTTCAATTCTTTCTTTTTTCAAAACATGTGAACACATCTGTAGAAATTTTAGCCTTTCAATTTATAATTTATTTATTCCTTCTAGTTTTCACACTTACTGCACACAGCTGACACTAGCTGACTACTGCACTCTGGGTGCTGCCTTTAGATCCGTTCTGTGCTCTGCTCCTCGGTGTGTGGGTGTATGCGAGTTTCCACGCATTTCTGGATAGCTCTGTGTATGATTGTGATGGAGAATGTAGGTTTGTGCTTGCACTGAATATTATGGTGTATGTATTTTAGTGCATGTGTGGGCGACAGAGAGACTGTATAATGTTTGTGTTTGCTTGCCTACTGTAGTTGACAAAATATATTAATACATTATGAGCTTACTTGTTGTTTAGTGTACAGATCCTTGGCTCTTTCTCCTATAGATACAATACCAGGCAGTTCAATTCTCAGACCCATGAGCCCTTCTAATATTTCTTGGTTGTTTACACTAAGCTTGCTCATTAAATATTGTGATAATATTGTGGCTCTCTGATATAAATAGTTAATAATGAGGCAAAAGAGGCATTTTCTGAGTATGCTCTTTGCATTTAATAACTTCTCTAATTAAATAGATAAACATAAAATAGACAGCAAATAAAAAAAAAACATCTTCAGCGCTATAATGCATAAGCTTTTGCTTACCATCACATTTAATTTTTCACACTTTAACGGAGAGCAGCATTGCATGCCACTTAGTCTCTTAAGCAGATACGCATCTGTTCTGTAGAAGAACTGTTTCTCTTGTAGGGAAAGGTATAATGTTATATAATGTCTAGACTTCCATTATGATCAACTAAATTAGATTTTTACTGTACCTCCATCTTCAAGGGCTGTCAGATTAAAAAAAAAAACATTTTAGAAATTAGTTGTCTGCCGAACATTTTTGTGTTTTATTATCACTACGCCTAAGTCGGATGCTTTCATTTCAATTAGCTTAGCTTGATTTCTTTCCCTGTCAGTTACTAATACAGTAAGTATAGTTTTTCAACTGATTTTTGAAGAAGTATTAGCTATTGCTCTAACAGCTTTTAATCTTTTAATTTGAGACATGAGCATAAATTGACACTGAACATTTTAAAAAATGAAATTTCTCCATCACAAATTGGCATTTCCAATAATAAATAATGAATAATGTGTTTGCCGCCTAATTTCGTACTCCATTTATTTACCAGTCCATTTATTTACAAGTAGCACATGTAAACTTTCCTTAACACTGACTCCTAGAAAGAAAATGACAACTGGAAAATCCCATTTACGTTTTACATTTTGGCTCCAGAGGATATAGCCCATGCTTGTCCAGTGTATACTTATCGGGGGAAAAAACAACAACTTAATTTTAGGGTTCCCTATTAGTCAGAGATTTGCCATTTTAAAGTCTAATACATTAGTGAAACATGTAGGGTACACGTTAATTATTTGTTAATGACAAAGCAGTGGCTCTGTGGCTGGAAGGTTGCGGGTTCAAATTCCATGTCCGGCAGAGGAATCCTGCTCCGCTGGGCCCCTGAGAAAGGCCCTTAACCCCAACTGTTCCAGGGGTGCCGTATAAATAGCTGACCCTGCGCTCTGACTCCCAGCTTCTCTACCTGTCTGAGTGTCTCATGGAGGTATGTAAAAGACAAATTCCAAATACAAGAAATTGTACTGTATATGGCCAATAAAGCGATCTTATTTTATCTAGTTAGTCTTTATAGAGGGGCAGTACAAGTATGTTAGTCATAACTACAGTAGCTAACACATGCCTTGTAGGTGATTCTGCTATCTGCCTTAATTCTTATGTATCCATGATATTGGACCTGCTTATGCTCACTAAAACAATATTTAGGGTTTCGGGAAGTAAGTGTCATGAATAGTGACCCATACATGCAGGTTAATTTTAACTTTTGTAGCTGAGTACACCAACTAGCAATTCTAAGGGTGCTAATACCCCCCCCCCACAGGGTTCTTTTTCTCTCCCAGAATCACCAGTGCACCCACAGATCAGGCAAGACAGCCATCATACTGTAAATAAATTCCCTTTTTATTACCTAAAAATCACACATATTGTATATTATGACCTAACCAACCAGAACACATGACACAAAAGGTATCTCCAAGAGACACACATCCCAGACCAGCATAAGAACCACAAGGACCCCTGTTACTGAAACCTGGTCCCACAGGAGCAGTCCAGAAGCATTATTCTCCTCAACCCGTTCTGGCCAGTCATCCGGCATGCCTTGTTGTACCACACTGAAGGAAGGGATGAAACTCTGTATAGTCCTTCGGTGCTTCTTAGGCATTGTCTAGTGCCGGCCGTCCTGAACATTGTGGGCCCTCATGCCCCCCCACCCACTCCCCTCACCCTGTTTGACTCCAAGTCCATTTTCGGGTAGAGAGGGGAGGAGAATGGTGCTGTGGTGCACAATGTGTTCCTCCAGTTTCTTCTGTCTCTCTCTGTGCGCTCCTTGAGCTCTCGTGACTGGGGTTTCTGAAACCTCCTTAACCATGACTCAGGACTTCTTCTTGGTGGGGGGTGGGGGTGGAAGTGACCCTTTGATATCTTCTGTGTCAGAAGGGGTAACAGCTCAGGGTTCATTGCACAACTGGCAGTACTCAGGCGTCCAGGTGTGACAATGTATGGTGTATTGCCTGTTTATTACCTGCCTCACAATTACACATGAACTGTGTGGTAGTTATGGAGTGTCTGTGCAAGGCCCCTTGATCAATGGGAATTCCCACAGCAAGGAAAGACGAATGCACCACCATTCGTCACTAGCCATGGAGACACTAGCCATTTTACGCTAACTTAAAGTCAATATAGCCCCTGGCACCTGTTGACTCACACTTATTTTTCATTGTGTGACATCCTGTTCACTTCATATCTGTAGGCTTCATTAATGCAGACTTGCCCTAAAACTGTCCACAAAAACAAATAGCTAGAAGGAAGAGACCTGTTGAGCATTAATTTGGTCTGGTTTGTGAAAACGTGTATTATTTATTATAGTGAGTGTTTGACTTACTGTATTGACACGAAACAAACTCTACCAACTTTTATTTTCCAAAATACACTTTGTTAATTTCTGTAATGCATGGAAACAAAAAACTGTCTTTTAACATTTCCATCCACCATACAGCACATTATGAGGTAAGTAGTTTTAATAATTACAAGAGGTTGATAAACACACTCATATGCAGGATGAGTCTCTAATGACCTCAGCTTTACTGCCTGCTTTCCGTTTTCATGAATGATTGACTCCTCTCTGCAGTCTTTTTTCCTACTGTTTCAAAGCTAAGCTTAGGTCCATCAGGCACAGCTGCTAGTTAAAAGCCCTTTAGGAGTTTGGATACATATTAAGTGGAAGATGTAAAAAAACTACTACCTGCTCTACTCCAACCAAACAGCCGAATTATGTGACATACTGTTTGGAGCACTTCAAAGAACAAAGACTGTTTAGTAGCTTATTTTACCATCTAATGTTTTGCATTTTCAAGTATCACCTATTGTTTGCTATTTTATTTTAAATGTCATTATTTTGAATATGATGAATTCAAACATAATAGCAGCTTGTTAATTAGAGAAACTAAGCACTTTATTTTTTTTCAAAAGCATGTAAAACAAAAGAGAACTGTTTTATTTCACACAATCAAATCCCTCCTCCAATCATTACAATCTGTTTATTTTCAAACATTTTCTCTGTTGACTCTGTAATATTGCCATTACTTTCATATCTTTTGACACTTTAAAACCAAGGCATGTCCAAAGATCACCAGTCCCAGATTTTGTGTTTTAGCTTCAGCATGGACTTATTTTATCAAAACTCGAAATTACCCGTTTTTGCTAGGGTTTATATTTATTGATATCAATCTCCCTGAAGAGTTTGTAGTTAATTCAATGCAATTAAACAATGTTAAAGAGCTACGCACAAAAAAACATTAACCTCATTTATCTCAAGTCCATCTCTAAAAAAAAACAGAGAAAGTACCAAAAGAAACACTAATCAAACAGATGTATTTCATTTTCCTGACAATATGATAACTTTTTTTGCTTTTTCTTCAATATTTGCGTTTTTGTTTCTATCCAGAACCTCAGCCATGCACAGACACTCATACTATTCAATCACAAGAGAGGTTGATACAAAAGCAGTCATTTGAGTTGGTTAATTGAGAGGAGATATCTATGCTCATGAAAGGAAAGCTCTCCAATTAAAAGCTCAGCTAAGCTACTTAACTTGCTTCTAAGATCTCAGAATGTCTTTTTACTGTGGTAAGTTTACAATTAAAATTGATCTTATCAAGCTATACTAATGCTGGAACCTAGGGAAAATTATTTTTATTATACTAAAAATTTAGCTTTACTTTTATTAGTAGAAGACTGTAGTGTTAGTACAGGATTTCCTTTTTGATTCCCTCTTTAGAAACTGATGGTGTTTGCAGATCGAGCAGGCGAGTCACTTAAAACTAGTAATGCACATATACTAGAACAGTTAAGCCATTGAATTTGCCATTGAGTAAATACTGGCATTTTGCTTCACCTTACTTTCTACTGAACTGTTTTAAACTGTATTTAAAACTTTTTTGAAATGTTCTTCTTATGAAGAATTGTATTGAAATTGAATTGAAATTTCTTGCATTTCAACAACGACCAAAACCTTATTCAGGTTTTCACCTGAAAAATAGTTGTAGAAAAGAAAGGGTTACAGTTACAGCTGACCACTAGAGATCATTACAGTATATAGCCACTTATCTTTCTCAGCAGCTTCAGTAGATATTGCACAATTACTGTATAACCGGTGAGGAGTGTTGAAAACAAAGTCACATTCTCACAGGGGTGTAATGGGACTTTGTGATTGATGTGTAAAGGGAGTGCACAGTGTTATTGGTGGTTGTGTTTTGTGGGGGAGGATGCTGTTGTAAGAATTAGAAAAGTGCTACAATAAAGCTGCCTGGATGACACTTCCTGTGGCTATCATGAGGTTTCCTGAGAGAAAATACTTGGGTCACATGGTTATTGTCCATACCGACCTCCTGACTGGGCTCATCACCATAGTTACCACATTGTCCCATTGTAGTCATCAATACACAAACCAGACTGGTGTCAGACTGGCACCTCACTGGTTGAATGGCTTCCTACACTAGGTCATGTGGTCGGTGAAGCATGGCCCCTGATGTAAATTGCTCCAATATGGAATATTTTTGGCCAGTTAACTTCAAACATAATAGTCTTTGAATTCTTTAGAATTCTTCTTTAAGAACTTGCACTTATTTACATCACAATGTTGTAATGTTGAAGAATAATATACTGTGCAATACATGTACAGCATATTTCATAACCTTAGTTTATTGAGACTTTGCTGCCTCACAAGCATCCTCTGTGAAGTGTTGTCATGATCTCCTTTATAATTTCTGTCAACTCTGAAGTCCAATCAGAAGTAATATTAGATATGCTGGAGCCATCAACTATAAAGGAATGATGAAAGGGGAAAATAAATCATACATTTCTGGAAGTAACACCACATGCCTCTCTCAAGGAAATGTCTAGGCCTGCAATGCAAAGTAGGTCATATCAGTCTTGCTTATAACCATATTAAAAAGAGAATCTATATTGCAAAGATGAAAATGCCATTCATATTTCATTCCAAAGGATTAGTGGCTGCTAATCTTCTAAAATTTTGGATAGCTTTTGCCTAAATAGACTAAAATATCTATAAGGGCTGCTAGGGATTAAAACCAATGTAAATTTAGAATTAATAGATGTATCTGGGGGTTGCCATGATGGCACAGCGGTGCCTTGTAACACTAGGGCTCTGGATTCAATTCCAGACCTGGGATGCTATACAGTATGTGTGGAGGTTGTATCATACAGTATGTTTTTCCTTGTGTTCACATGGGTTTTCTCCAGGTGTTGTGATTGTGGTTTTTTCTCCATTATTCCAGAAATGGACTGGTAGATGAATTGGTTTCTGAGGCTTCCGAATATGTGTGTGTCCTAGGGTGGACTGGTGTCCTATCCAGGGCGTACCCTGCTTTGCTCCCTTTGCTTGCCAGGAGAGGCTCCGTCTCCCCTGCTATCCTGAAATGGATGAAGCGGTGGGAAAAAGGAAGAATGGATGGATGTGTTGGGTGCTCTAACAGATCTAACTGGTTTTGTAGACTCATCCAACAGTAAATCGGCATCAAGGCAATTTTTAAATTGTACTATAATCTTTGTTTACATACCACCTTTCCAAACCCAAAGACGTCGTGCACAACAAAAATACAATAAAAACAAAACGAGAACAAGTAAAGGTTTATTCCCTGCTGAACAGAGAAGAAAAAACAACGTTTCAGCTGTGGAGCCTTCTTCAAGGGCTTCTTTTCTTCTCTTTTCAGCAGGGAATAAACCTTTACTTGTTCCTTTACTTTACTACACATGTGGACACAGCTCCCTACGTGAACTACTTCAAACTGTAAGATAGCCAAGCATACGTTTTAATGAAAAGGTTCGTTTTAAGTTAAGAGATTTAAAAATAGAGTCTTCCTCTCAAAGGTTGTAGGAAGAGCATTCCATGAAAATGGACCAGCTACAGAACCAACAGTCACCAATACTCAGACATTTAGTCCTAACTATGTACAGAGAAAAAGACTAGCCTCAACTGAATAGCGCCTAGGAAGTGTAAACATGAAGGAGTTCCGAAACATATGATAGGACCAGACTATTTAGAGCTTTATAAATCAGTAACAAGATCTTGTATTCTCAAATATAATACTCAATGCATGATAGAAAATAAGTGTCATGATAAATGTGTATTCTCTTTCACATTAAGGAGGACTTGCAGTATAAGCAAAAAAAAAAGCAAGACCGGCATGTTGTGTAATGTGCATGAATGGCCCACTAGTTTTCACTCAAGCAAGCAGAAGGAGATGTGCAATAATGCTTCCCCTCCCCCAGTAATGAATGTCAACTGATCAGGAGTAATTTTCATGGTTGGAAGTAGTTGGGCTGTGTGATAATTTCACTGTAAGATAAAGTGGGCCCCATTCGACAATGAGCAGATCTATCCAAAGAAGCAGGCTCTGGTCAAGCTCAACCACAATCCCAGAGTCACAGAACTCAGCTAGCTGGGTTGATTTTTGGCAGTGCCCTGGAGGATTCTGAATACTGGTATCGGGTCCCCTTTTAATTTCCTCTGTTAAGTACTTAAAAGTCTCACTTACTTTAGACTGGCAGCATAGTTCATCTATGTTCTGGAATATATCTAATTTTTCCTTCCAGAACATATACAGTATATTTCATAATTTGATTACCAAAATTGTACAGTATATCCTAATGACCCTAGTTTTTTTGCATTATGAAACACCAGGAGGACAAATTAATTCCAAATACTGCTGTACACTGCCTACAGAAAGGTCAGAGTTTAGCAGTCTTCTGGTCAGAAGTCTTGATGGTTGAATTGATGGGTTCGAGCCTCCAGTCGGGATGGGGCCGACCAGATGCGGCAAGGGCGCCTGCCTGAGCCCCCGTTGCGTTACAATACCAAAAACAGGTTCTAGCCTAGTTTAGTAGTTCTGTTTTTTAAATGTCTTTTTCTCTGTTCAATGAATTGTATGTCATTAATGAATTTATTCAAGTTGAAATAGTAAAATAAAAGGCAGCTTTCTGCCTACAAAAAAGAAAAATGAACAAATGTGTCAACGTTTCTGAGTGAGCACAGCGAGGATAACACAGGCAGCACAGCTACTGAATCCTAGGGTTAAACATGTGGGTTTTAAAGCTCACAGCTATTTTTTTTAAATGTCCTCCATTCCTCAGGTCACACAGCACTTTGCCTTACTTTTGTAAAGCTGTAACTAGGATACACTTCAATCATGGGGCCCAGTGGTTCAACACACAAACTGAACATTATGAATTCAATAGACCCTTGTGACAGTTTTGTAGAGAGGTTTTCTTTCAGATGTGGTTTCAGCGGTTGTTATACCACCCACTGTTTCTGAATTCAGCATTTTGGGGGGAAAAAAAGTATCCCGGTTAGCCTCAGAAAAATCCAGACAATATTATTCATAGCTAAGATGTCTTGACCTGTCTGACTTAGGGCACTACAACAGAAACTGAACATGATTGCCAGTACAACACTACTGTAGCTCTCACTCTATATATAGTTACAAAAAGTACATTAATACACCATCCTTTAAAAAATGTATTATCTTTCAGAAGACATGTTCACTGATTAATATGTATTATAGCTATAAAGCTACACATCTATCCATCTATTTTCTATCCGCTTCTCACAATTCAGGGTTACGGGTGTCAAAGAAAACTCTTCACTCGGGTTAGGTGTGGTCAAGCAGAGTCCTTAATTCATGCACATGGAGAGGATACAGTCATACAGATCTGAGAGCAGCCTCTCACTTGAGATGGTACAATAAAAATGAGATGGGTTTTAAACAGCAAACTCACTCAGGAAAGCTCATTCTAAATTTCCATACTAGGAGCTGTTTTTCTCTCTACAAACACTCCTTTGTCATTGACCACTTTAATCTAAGAAGCTGTTTGACCTTGTATACAGACAAAAGGAAGTAAATAAACAAAAGGTGTGAAATTTAGTTAGACATTCTGCAGTTTCTAGCAGTAGCATCAAAACATCGAATAATACGCTTGCAATTGTTCTCTCATACTGTTGCCAGGTAAAAGGCATGTTAACAAAGCCAAATGGTCACTATCTTATACAAGGTTCACGAGGAATGACAACGCCCAAAATCGAAGCGTAACGAACTATTGGGGTTCATCAGCACTGAATATGCAAATGATATTAATGAGGTGAATGATACACACATGGTATTCACAGACACATCTTACACATAAGGCACGTTCACATTGACTGTGTTAGTAGCACTGGTAGAAAGCAGATGTAAATGAGCTCTGTCCCGTAAAATATACTGTATTTCACCATGAATAAGGATAGCTGTCAGTAACTAAACAAATTTTAAAAAGAGAACATATTTCTGGAGTCTAAAGTGTTTATTTTAAATAAATGTAAATCCAAATACTAATTAAACTAGAACATTTTTGCATAAGTACAGGTTTTCCACTGAATGACCTTGATTGCCTTTAAAGGGAGAGAAACATCAGTCCAACACCAAAGCTCAGTCTGTCAAAGAAAGCATTATTAATAAGTTATGTTCTCTCCAGATTTGTCTGATCTTAGAGATTATGAAGTCATAACAGATATGATGAAGACCTTTAAATTTCCTTTCTCTTTGGTCTTTCCAACTCTGTATGAGAGTCTGTTCTAGCCCGGGTAGTAGGTCACCCAGCTACAGTGAATGCTAAATGTACTTAAGCTCCAGTCAATAAATTATAGTTTTCATTTGCTAAGCTGTCAGGAGATGTGAAGCAAAGAAATGACATCTCTCATTATGTCACCAATCCAAACCATTGACTAGTTCCAGAAAACAAGGTCCTGTTATGCACTGCAATTGGAAGTGATGCTGAAATTCCAGTAGCAGTATCTAGCAGTATCCAGTCTATTTCACTGAAGACATGACAATGTTGGACATATACTTAGTATTCTTTTTGGTAAAATGTTTAATTGATTATGCCAGTGAGTTCATACATAATTAAATTAATAAAATAATGTATTAAGGATGATAAAATTTGTGAAGTGATGCTGCAAATGTTTTTTTGATGGTTTAAAGAGATTTCTGTTTTTATATTTTAAATAAATGTGCTGGATTTTAGTCACATCATTTCTGTCAAAACAACCATATCTGATGCATGACTTTAACTGTCAGAAATAGTGTCCTGTTTTCTATACTGATTGTTTAATCCACCAGTGGATCATTTTCCATGCATAGCATTCTGCTGTTCTTAGAAGCTTACCATGAATAAATAATGAGCAATTTTAGCAGCTTAAACTACAAAAATAACAATTCTAGGCCAGTTATATTAACAGCATTCTAAAACACCACTGAACCCCCTATAAAAGAGTAGAAGAAAAACACAAAATGGACCGAAAGGAATCTCAAACAAGGACAAAGTATTCAAGCTGGAGCTTAAACTGCCATTTTTCATGTTCTCTATACAAACTAATGCCTTCCATTTTACCTTCCAAGTTAACCTTCAACATAACTTGTTACAACTTGTATAAAGCAAAACCGTTTGTTTATACACATACTGTAGTTAAATATCACCCTGTGAGGTTTTCAAAATAATTGATATATAATTATATTTAAACATTAATTTTATTCTTAATTGATGCTCCTTTTTAATTCCTGGGCAAAACAATAAAAGTAAGCACAAGTTGATTCCTGTGAATTTCTATTTTGTAGCATTTGAAAGACTTATTTATGCTTTGCACACACGTTACACTATCAATGACTTTTGTCACGATTCTTTGTTCTTTAATGTAATTTACAAGCTTAATGGATTGCTTGATTTAGGAATATTATAAGTATATTGTTTTGTTTAAATTTTCTACCAATTAAAAGTAGTTAAGCTTTAATAATAATAATTTCTTACACTTACAGTATAAAGCACTTTTCTGGACACTCCACTCAAAGCAATTTACAGGTAATGGGGATCCCCTCCACCACCACCAAAGTGTAGCCTCCACCTGGATGATGTGACGGCAGCCATTTTTACAGTATAGTGCCCCCACCACACAGGCCACAGGGTGAGTGCCCGCCACTGGCAACTCTAATACCTTTTTCAGCAGCAACCTTAATTTTTCCAGGAGGTCACCTATCCAGGTACTGACCAGTCTCACACCTGCATAGCTGCAGTGGGTTTCCTGTTGTGAGCTGCAGGGTGATATGGCTGCAGGTCACTTAAAGTTTCCATTAACAGATACAGTATTATAGAATCTCCCCACTGTGACTATTATAGACTACATTTTATATCATGATTGGATGTCTTATATATGATACAGTATATTAGAGTCATATATGACAGGCCAGTGTATATTAGAATTAGCTACACGGATTAACTAAATTTGCGAACACCATTTGAGTTGAGCCAGCAGCTGTATCACCCTGCAGCTCTCAACTGGCTAGCCACTGAAGCTCAGCAGGGTTCAGCCTGGTCAGTACCTGAATAAGAGACCTCCTGGGAAGCTAGGGTTGCTGCTGGAAGTGGTGTTAGTGAGACCAGAAGGGGGCGCCCATCCTGTGGTCTGTGTGGGTCCTAATGCCCTGGTATAGTGGTGGGGACACTATACTGTAGAGGGTGCCGTCTTTCAGATGAGACGTTAAACCGAGGTCCTGACTCTCAGTGGTCATTTAAGATCCCTGGGCATCACCTGATAAGAGTAAGGAATTATCCCAGTGTCTGGGCCAAATTTCCCCCTTGCCCTTTATGGTGGCTTCCAGATTATCCCCATGTATGATTGGCTTGCACTTGTCCTGCGATGGACTGGCGCCCCATCCAGGGTGTCCCCTGCCTTGTGCTCGTTGCTTGCTGGGTAGGCTCCAGCTTCCTGAGACACAATGACATGACATTAGAGTTTAAAAATAAGTTACAACAGAAAAGGGAACACACAGAATATTGCTGTTGTTTAATGTGACCCAAAGCTGTAGAGGAAAAATGGATGGCAAAAATCTGTATAGGAAGGCAACTTAATCTTTCATCTCTTTGAACCAATTTTTTCACCTCCCACTTACTCTCACAATCTCAGGCATCTGTCTTCCCTGTCCTCATACTCTATGCGGCCAAAACTCAAGTTTAAAATAAAAGCAGATTACCAATCAAAGCTTAAGTGGGACTCAACCATTGTGTAACCATTCTGTGTAAACATTGTCTAAATAGTCTTGGAATGCTGAACCCAACCCTAGCTGGGGTTTCAACAGAGTAATTCTGCAGTGCGTCTCTGAAGCTCTCCACTCATTTAGATTTCAAAATGTTTTTCAAACCAACAAATATGAGTCTAAAACAGTCAAAAACTTTGAAAACAGCTCTCAAAACTGTATCTTCTTCAATACTGTATCTTCTTTTGCAAATTTTTAATTCAGATGAAAAATGCTGTAAAAATGGCATTGAAACAAGAGTGCATTTCAGGCCAGTATAGGGTTTAGGTTTCAAGAACCACTGAATCTTGACTCCAGTTAAACATCTAATTGCATGTTATATGACAAAATTAAGTGAATTTACACAGTAGAACACGTTTCTTACCACTTTTTATCTGACTCATTGTTGGAGCACAGCTACTGAATGGTGCAATTTACAATATAAGCTGCCAAAAGTCTTCAAAAAAAAGTTTAAAAAAGGAGCAAATTACCACTCATCCTAAAGTTCACTTGGGACCCCAAATCCAGCAGTGAGTATAACAATTGTCCACCTAAGTTAACCCTAATCCTACCTGGGGTTTCAACACAGCAATTCTGCAAGGTGTCTCTGAAGGCCTCCACTCATCACATTTGACAATGTTCCTCAAAGCAACAAATACAGTATGAGTCTAAAACAATCAAAACAGATGAAAAACTCTTGGAAAGTTACAGAATTCCTACTCTCCGTCATTCTTCCCTGCACCTGTAGAGAAAACCTGAATTATTGCAAAGTAGTGTTTTTTTTTCTTTCTACTTCCATCTCAGTCCAGCTGTCTCATTATTGCCTAAGTGTGACAAACTCAGAATTCACAACGCTGGAGGTTGGCTTCTGTTGTCCTCATTGTCCAGACGCATGTACAGTATAAACCACCAGACTGCACAACAATATTAATTATTCTTGTCATGAATGGCCAGGTGTAAACATTCCAACCCCCCCCCCTATTTCACCACACTACTTTCATCATTACTTTCCTCTTACCTCAGGTGAGACTACTAAAACACCCTGAAGTAACAGCAGCTCACATTCATTGTTCATCGCAACGTTCACCTCTCCTATTCAGTGATGCAAGAAGAGAAATGACTGTACATTATATTCTAATTATGGGATATTTTTCTTTCTGATGGCTCAAGAGAAGATGTAGTGAGAACACAACATTGGGAATGTTTTCTGAAAGGAAAAAATAATGTCTGCCTCAGAAAAGCCTGTTATGCAGAAAACTGATCTGTGTATAAATGATCTTTTGGTCTTTCAAATCCCCAGACCCTTTGCTGCTGTCTAGCTCTTAGCTTACATTTTTTATCATTTTTAAACCCACCCTCATTCATCAAACCATTTACCTTGAAGAGTGAGTTTCTTCACAGCTTTCTGCACTCTTTTTGCTTTACACATGAGCATTTTGAAATAGAGAAGCAGGAAGGTTTCAACATCCACTTTGCCAAGCATTGTCACTTCCAATGGAGATGAGCGATGAAGCAGCAGTTGCTGGACTCACTCTGCAGGATGCCTTAGATGTTGTGATTGAGAACACAGCGCAAAACTGAACACAGTTCAGTGTGTGATTAAAGATCAAATCTGAGCTCAGCTATATTTTTGTATAACCTACAAGGGTAAAGTATACTGTGTGTCCTGGATGAAAAGAAATATAAAAATACCCCCCCCCCCCCCCCATTTATAATATGGAGATCATATATGTATATTACTGTATATGTAAAAATCTGATTACATACTGTATAAAATGTTTTCAGTTTCTTGCAGATTTGAAACAAGTTGTCTTCCATATCTGAACATCCTCTCAGTGTATATGTTGAGATTGACTCTGTTAATCAATGTAATACAATGCTACAATGCTAAAAGAAGTGCCACAGTTATCAAAGTTAATAAGACATGTTGTTATGCTTTGTTATGCTGGAATGGTATTAGAGGTAGCTAAAGATTATTGATTTTGTACAGTATGGCCTCTTGAAAACAGTGCAGCTAGCTATTTAGACAGTTACATTTTTTATAGTTTTTAATACCCTTTTTCTTTGAATTTTTGTTTTATTCACCGAAGCACATAAACAAAAAATATTTTGTTTTTTCACCCTGAAGACAGCAGCTCAAGCCTTTATGCCTCTTGTTTTGATCAAATAATGTATAGAGAAATCTGACAGCAAGTATCAAATGTCATTGCACATCTGTGTTGCTGGAAAATATTGTGTCACTTAGATGGGATGTACAACGGAAAAGTCTATACTAGAACAAGTGGACAAGAGAGCACATGACTCACCACCCCCACAATTCTCATGATCCATCCTCATCAGTCACTTAACTTTCTTAAACACCAGCGCGTTCCCACGACTTCAGTTAATCAGACACCAGCCCGATCTAATTCTCGGAAACGACAACGCGCTAAATAATCATCCAATCACACCTCTTGTCCTTCACTGCACCTGTTATTTATACCATCCTCAAACCACACTTCATCACTTGGAATTAAACAGCCTGCTGTCTCCTTGCTCATCCACCATTTCAAAACTCTTCTAAAGATTTCGTCTTGCTCAGCCTTCCTGCTTACCGACTCCCAGCCTGCTTCACCGACACTTCTTGCCTTGCCCTTTGGATTCTCGAAAGTGCTCTCTGCCTTCCTGGAAACCGATCCTCAGCCTGCCTCTCCAACACCGACCTTGCCTAGCCCAGTTGTTTTCATTTGTGACCTGCATAGGGTTCTCTAGTTCGTTTCGTGACAACGATAGAATGCCAGTTCGTTGCAGGGATCACCCGTTTATACAGCTGGGTGGACTGGTATCACCTGGGGTACAGGGGTGAAGTACAAGTACTTTACTCAAGGGTACAGTGTCTACTGTAGTGTCTACTGCAGAGACTTTGGAATACAACCTGTCAATTATGAGGCCAAAGGCTCAACCGATAAGCTCTACCACCCCCCAGCTGAGAGAATGTGACCCGAAAACTCACAGAAGCCCCTGGCCCATTAGTCTGGGATAAAACATCCTACTTAAAACAGGAAAAACCATTAAACCACAAGGGACCGTCTGGAAAATAGATGGCTGGTAGAGACTGGACTTAACAGCCCCTTAGTCTAATGAGCAAGAAAGCTGAAGCATCATCTCCACCAACACCCATCTTTCATCTCCCTGGTGCTTTTTGACCAGTCATTATCTCTCAAAGCGTCATTGCACTCTCCCTAGACTCTTACAGAAAGGCAAAAGCCAGTGCTTCCATTTCATACCCCCCTTCTCAAAAGGATGTATCGTGATTTTTTAATGTGTTCAGCAAATATACGACCAGCGGGAGTCAAGAACCTTTTAGCAGAGGGGAACAGGACTGCCAGGACACTGATTACACCCTGGATGAATGGACAGACAAGCGAAGCAAGTCTCTGCGGAGCGCATGATGTCTGAAGCTGTCATTCAGCTAAGCGTGTGCTTAGCTAACTGAGACGTGTGTGAGAGTAAAAAAAGTTCTAGGAAACTCCGTCATCACAGCTATTCATTTGGGTCTGAGTGCTGGAGGCTCAGACTGCAGTTTTTTAAGTACACAGTGTAGCAGGTTTTTTTCTACATGTGAGAAATGAAAAGAATGAGATTTGTTGAAACTCCATATATACATCAATGAGACCTTTACAGTATGTATCAGAGTGTACATTAATATAGAGCTTTTATTTAAAACTTAATTCTACATCAATGAATTTCTTTTACAGTATAGTGCTTTCGAATTTGAAATAATGTGTGCATATGTTATGCACTACCCTCTGGGTTTATTCATAACTCCAATGAAATAAGAACAAAATAATCAAAGAGCAGGCTGTTTTATGGACTGGATAATGTGTCTTACTTAAAGCCATTCTCAAAATGTTATGCTATGACCAGAGAGTATTGCAGAGCAAAGTCATATTGGTCGTACAGTAAATAACTTTTCCAGAAAACACGTTTATATTTATTTACACCTTTAAGGATTCTTGTGTATCAAATCCAACAAAAACAAACATTCTGTTCTTTGGAAAGTCAGTGAAATCCTCTGGAAATATATATACTGTATATATTTCTGAAGCTTTCCTGTTTCCCTGGGGTATAAGGCACCACAGCATCATCGTGGTTGTTAGATTCAGAAAGCTCAACAAAAATCTGAATGAACCACTTAGTACCCTTTTTTAGTTCGTTTTTAAGAAAATTTAACACTACATTGAATAGTGGCCATCCCAAAAGCAGGCCAATGCAAGTGAATCTTGCCACCACAGGCTGTGAGACAAGCGATTCAGGAGCTAATGGAATTCCCATTGCACACCTCTTGGACTCCTCCTGCCACCCCAACTACAACCTTACAGGAACTTCCTGGCTTATTCCTAATGAATGCTGTTTGCTCAACTAGAGCACATTTATTAGGATCTGTTTGAACTAACAACATAATCTCCACTGACCACGCCAAACTCCAGACATCAATCTAATGCAATATTTGCGGTTGGAAGGCTGTTCACAAACAGAAACTAAAGGGTATAAAGGGTATGAGAACTATTTTCTGCACAGCTGAATGTTGTTTTCACCTTCTTGATGTTGATATTTCTGCTTGGAATTAACCGTTACTTCTTCATGTACTGTATACTATGTCTCTATTATATATGCAGCACAAAAGTAATCCAAGTTACAGTATATTGTTAAATGATTTAAGCCAAACATCTGTAAATAGTTGTTTTCTTTATATTTTACAATTTACAAGGCACAAATTTTCTACTAAGCCTTATTACTTATTACTTATCAATGTACTGAAGATGTTTGTAGATAGAGAAAACTTCACATTCTTTGTCATATGGATGAAGAAAAAATACCTCTGCCAATGTAATTAATATGTTGAACCATTTCTCATCACTGTAAACATCATAATAAAACAGAAAATAATGTTGCCTTGTGAATTGACATTCTACACAGAATTTTATTCTACTTTGCACTCATTGACTGAAGGGTTAGGCTCTAGCTCCCTGCAGCTCTATATCAGACTCAGCAGTTATTGAAAATGGCTGAGTAGATGTGTAATGTAATATGGAAAAATAACAGGACAAATTATTTTAAGAGTAGCTGTTTCTTTTTCAAAAGTGTATGTAAAAATGTGATACAGGTCTTTTTCAAAGACAGGTCTTTTACTGAATTTACCGTACTAGATTTTTCCTTTAATTGATCTATAGAAATGCTATTTGTGTCCAAAACATTACAAATATCGTCTGCCTTACACATCCTTACAAACGTACAGGTAAAAGTTTATTTCATGCTGAAAGGAAAAGAAGCAACATTTCAGCTGTGGAGCCTTCTTCTGGTGTCACCTGAAGTGAAACATGAAACACTGTGTTTCTTTTCTTTTACTTTTAGCATGGGATAAACCTTTATCTGTTCCTTTGCAGCCTACGCATGCCAATGCAGCTACCTACTCGAACATCTCAATGTATATCTCCAGTCACACTCTTTATTAGGTTACAAAGCGTCTTTCGGGACCCTATGCAGACAGCACAATCCGGAAGGGAGTGAACAGACGAGGAACTGGGCTGGTAGACAAACAGGGGGGATGTGATGAAGGTGCTCGGGGGGGTGGGCGTGGTCCAGACAAACAGTCCAAAGGGAGTCCGAAGGGAAATCCAGTACAGGCAAAAGTCCACAGCTGGGTGATCCAATCCGGAGCGGGATTGGAAAGAAAAAGGGGGAGCGGGAACGGGACCAGGTGCTCCAAGTCCTGGACTCAGCTGGTTCGGGACGCCGATAGGACGCCAATGCCCTCGAGCCGCGGACATAGGGTAACTCGGTGGTAGCCGGGCCTCCGGGCGTCCGTGTTCCATGGCAGAGTCCAGAACAGTGTGAGCGTCTGGCTTTTTTAGGGAGGCTGATACATTTCGTGACACCCATCAGCCTAAATATACTGTATCTTGCAAGTGTGGTTGGAAGGAGGGTCTCACAAAAATTCGCAACCCATTTATAAACAGCAGAAAAATTATTTATTGGGCAGCATCCAAAATTTGTTCAGTATGTGCTGGAGAACTGCGACATTAACACAGCTCATAAGAGAATTACCAAGGCGGTCACTTTGCTTGCTTTAATGTCATTATGTGCCTTGTACCCTGTGGCATGCCAATAAGATGTAGATTGATTATAACCAGCATATGTCTTGTTTTTTATCAGAAAACATAAAAAACAAGAAATGAAGAAAGGAGAGGAACAGAGAAGAAGGTGGCCATTCAGTGTTTGGCTGCTACAGTAGGAGTTAATTGAAAGGTTTCTTTCAGCCATTTTCTGACAGCAGTCAAGGTTTTGGGTTCAGGAATATGGCTGGGTAGCCTGTTCCTTACCCCCATTACCCTACATATCAAGAGGCACCACTTGGTCTGACATTTGAAGGTACCTCTGTAGTTTCCTCGTGTGATCTCTAGTTCATTTTTCACTATTGATGTGATGCACAACAGGTGCCATTTTGAAATATATGAAAGCTCTGTTTCTATGCAACTCTTGATCACTTGGTTCTGTAGAGAGAATATGTGGAGGATTTGCACCTACCCAATCTCAAGGCATCCTCCTGACAACTGATTTTCAGAAATCTGCCCTTTTCTTTCTTCCAGATCCCAGACCATTTCTGCTGGTTGTTTCCCATTTACACAGATCTTGATGGAATTGGCATAGTTTAACAAGGACAGAGTGCTAATTTGACGGCAGTCATGGAAAGCCAAGAAAACACCATTCTTGACATTCACTGTATTATGTATGGCTGCTAAGGTTGCCCATTTCTTAGATTTGTAACCATTTTAGCCGCAATGGAGCAGTGTCACGGCTGCAATTCACTTTGCTTCTATTTTTCTGGTATCATCTCCTTATCAGGCCGGCTTGCACATTTTGTATACCATCACTCCTGTAATGCCTTTATGTTTCATTGTACACTAGATATTCTGCTATGTAAGACAAGAAAACCAAAATTTCAAAACATATTTCATACTACAAGTCTGCATCGCTAAGGGTTCCCATGTGGCTTCATGGTTCAGTTTCAGTTCACAGAACTTTAAAACTCTGGTGAACTCAAAATTTGAATACTTCACAATGTTTTTAAGCCTCTGTTATCTTCATAAAAGATACCTCCAATCAATTATGAAAATGTTACAAAATTGAAAAAAAAGTTTCTTGCTTCTTTGAATTAAGATATTTTTGATATGGTGTGCATATCTCCCCAAAACACCATTTCCAGGTTCTTTTGGATGGAAAATTGTATTAATTTAAAAAAAGCCAATGTGGTTCTGTTTAAGAGATACTCTGAGATGTTTCTGTGGTTCTGCAAGATTCTTCCATTAGCTAGAAAGAGACTTCCTAAAGTGATGTTTCCAAGTAGTAAAAGCTCTATTTGTAGTTATCATATTATCTATAATTGGATTTGAGCCTCTATAAACCACTCTGCAATTGTACATATTCCAACCTTTTGATATATTTCCTTTCATTAAATTGATTATGTAATAGCCAGCCACAGAGACAGATGTATAAAACCTGTACAGTAGTAAGGTGTAAAAGCCTTCAAAACCAAACTCTAGTTTCATACAGTATACTCTATACTAGAATAATGGAATAGGAAATTAACAAATTATGAGAATCCTGACAGACAATTTGATTAACGCATACTGTTCATGAAGGCTAAAACAGCCTCATCAGAATAGAGGAACTGTATTTAAAAGTAAAATAAAAAAAGTTTGAGTATGTCACTGGTTCACTTGGGAGTTGTTTGTTGCTTTCCCATTTAAAATGAACACGTCCTGCCCTGGCCTAGCTCATATGAAATGACAGCTGCATTTTTTCAAATGGAAAAATAAGAGTAAATGAAAGCAGATCCGTGTTGTTTCAGACCTCAGATGAATCAAGCATCAAGCCCCAGGCTAATGTACATCAAAGTGGCACAAGGTAATCATTCCGCCTTTTTGCTGCCTAAAGCACTGAAGGAAATAACAAACTGGACTCAAGTTAGCCATGGAAATGAATTTTTGTCATGTCATACTTTTGTATCACTCCTGCACAACTGCACCTTGTATTTAATCTTAAAACCATGTATATAAAGTTAGTGAATCAGTCATACAGTAAATGGCCACAGCATTGCCATTAAACATCTCCAGCATGCGGATTCATTGATTTCAAGTAACTCCTTAATATTTAACTCAAATGCAATACGCAAATAAATTGCACATTCTTTTCTTAGGAATGTTGGCGTCTGCACAAAATACACAGTACATACAGTACCTTCACAATATATTACAGTAAAAGATTAAATGCAATGAGCAGCAATCAAATATGTAAGGGGTCACTATTCTGCTTATCAGTCAAAGATTTAGTAAGATGTAGATCTATTTTTGGCTACAATTACAGTTTAGTTACAGCTCTCAATGGGTTAGCCATCCATCTATTTAAAGGCTGTTGGTGAGTATTCAAAAATGCAAGGATGTTCGTGTCATCTGTATTTCAGAGTTCGGCTTACAGTATGTTCAGTGTCATATTACTGTTACTGTAGTATTAAAGTGAGTCATTGACAATTGGCTGTGTTTATTCTTGTACTGTATTTCCCTTAAAAGTGAGGTCTTATTATGTATTACAAATCTGATCACAGTACGGTGTAGAAAAATGCACTATAATTAGACCAAACTGGTATTTGCATTCACCTACAGTATTTCCCTCATTCCCTCAATTTCCCTTATGGTCAGATATGGCAATTCACTCTGTGAAAGATGAAAGACAGCAAGCTTTGTAGATTACGGGATCATAAATCTCACTATAATTTTGATGATTGCTAGATTTTGGACTAGTTGATCATTAAATGATTCAGTTGCACTTTCTGTCTCTTAAAATTCACTAAGCAGCATTAACAATTGCAAAGTGCTTCAACAGGGTAGCCACCCAAAGAAGGGGATCTTTAAATAAAAATTGAACTAAAATTTAAAAAAATGAAGAAGGATTTTCAAGATTTCAGGTTTTCAGGGATCCTACCTCTCCCTGGTGTCTCTCCTCAGTTAACAACAAAAAATGAACCTAGAAAAAAATAAGAGAAAAGAGTGATTTGTGACAGCTGTGAAGTTATTAACAAAAGTCCAAGCTCCAGTGTGACAACATAGAATAGATTTTGAATAATTAACTTGGCCAGTGTGGAGCAGATTCCCCATTAACATATAACAATGAATGTATTGGTGTAATTGGTGTAGGTGTGTGGATTCCTGAAGTGAAATGATTATGTACAGTAGGCGTTAATGTATGTTATGTAATGGTATATTTATTTTTAATGTGATGTATATTTGTAGTGATCTTATGTTTTTGTACAATACTCTCTCTTTGTGTAAAACATCTGAATGGATGCAAAACAACTTTCTAGGAATTCACACAGTAAAGTATTATTGTATTTTGTAACATATTCTTGCCTGTAGATTTTCAGTTCTCTTGTATACAGTATACTGTAAGTGAGATATACTACCTGATATAAGATATTAATTCAATACACATCAACAAACATGTCAAAACAAATGCAATGATGGGCTGGAGTTCACTGTTTGTCTATAATCCTGTTTGTGCCCTCTGCTTGGAGACCTTATCCCTTTAAGGAATAAGAAGTTTCTGAAAATAGATCAACTATCTGCAAATAATGAATATTTTGGGAAGCTGCCATAATATAGAAAAAGATTAACAGCACAGTAACAAATCAAAGGTACTGTAATACATTGAATTTATTGATCAATGAGAATCAATATTTATTCATGCATCCTGAGGAGCTTGATTTAACAATTGATTTCATTTAGAATCACTAATTTTCTTTTTATATATATACTGAATTAGGATTTGCCATATATTCATCATTAATTATTAATGGATTTGGCTGACTCTCAGAACTCTCAAACCTACAGGGGACATTAACCAAAATAGACTCTATCAAAGTCAGTCACTTGCAGATGTAGCCATTCAAACTTTGCAGTACAAACCCGTACCATACACAACTACCCACAAGCCACCGCGGTACTTGATTGGCTGGCCAAAATGACCGACAGGAGCGCTCGTGGTGCATTGGTCGGTAGTGAAAAGATTTAATCATTTAATCTCTTTACTGTGCACATTTCAATCCACTTAGTATTGAATATTTATATGGAATTTTACAACCAAAGGGAAATTTTAGTAGCTGAGCATAAAAAGAGGAGCATAATGCGTCTGATGATCATAAACGATATCAATTTAGGAACTGTATATTGTAATATGTGAACTGTATATTGCTGGTATTGGTAGTTTAAAGAAAAAATACACAACAGTATTCCATTTCTCCCTAAACATTTTAAGCATCAAAGTCTTACATGTGGTTATTTCGGAAACATTTTTACGTGCTCCTTCTGACCATATTACTGAACGTTTATATACTTTGTGAAAAGTGATCATTTTAACCTTTTCTGCGAATATGCTCGTTATCGGAGTAAACAGAAGCATACTTTTAGAATTTAATTAATAGGAAATATAATATGTAATCGCGTATCTAAAGAAATTAATAACGATATAATTATATTCATGAACTGTTGCACAAACAGTAATATAAGACTTTCCATTGATATGTGTACTTCTGTTTCACTGGTTAGTGTGTGTCTGTGGCGTGATGGCTTAAGTGACTGATTTATAAGGCTGAGGTCAGGTATTCAAATCCAGTTATTGCCATGAGTTTTCTTTTAACAAATAAACATTTCTTTGAAAAACTAAAATAGCAAATATTATGGGCACTATATTGACCTTTTTTATATTTCTAAATATCACAACATGTTCGTACTGTATGTACACAGCGGTACCGCAGGGCATTTGTAATTGTCCACAGCAAAGTCATCATTAAACAAAGTTCTTAATGACACTCAGGGAAAAGTACTTAAGTAGGAGTCTTCCTTCTTCAGCGTTGAGATAGCAAGCCAACACAAAAATAATAAAAACATTCTCATTTATCACCAGTGATAAAATATCCCAAGTAAACCTCTCTTCAGATTCAGTGTGCAGCTGACCCTTGGTGTCACGCCCTCTATAGCTAGAGGGCGCTCCTGCTCTGTCCTGTTCCCAGTTTCCCTGTGCTTTGCTTGTCCTTCTGGTGTGTCTTTGTGTGGGACTATATTTTTCCAGGTCACCCTTTCCTCCTCGCTCAGCATTGAGGGGTCGGATGTCTTGAGACCCGCCTAGCACCAGGTCGTCTCCTCCACAGCCCAAGGGCATAGGTTTCTACCCAACCTCGTCTGACCTCTTGAGACTGGGCTAACCCCCATTGCTCTCTTTGTCATTCCACGGCATGCCTTTCCAACATCCTTGACACTTGGTTAATTCCTCCCTCTGAAAGGGGTGGGTTGTTGGACCCCTGTGCGAAGCTGTGAGGAAGGTAGTACGAGCAAAAGTAAATCCAAGATTCCAAAGACAGGTCGAGAATAGTAGCGCGCACGAGAGAAGGCTGTGGAAGACTTCTCACTAGTGAGCGTAGGTAAGCCGGTAAAGCACCCCAGTGCCAGCCCAGGGAAAGACCAGCACTGGTGTGATGTTTAAAATTAATATCTATAATATATATAGATATATATAATTCTATTTGTAGCAATTCTCTCAGTTTACTGAATTACAAATCCTACATTGAGATTTCTTTCTATGTTATTTTTATATATATAAAATAAAATTAATATATTTTGCCTATTTGCATTTGTGGCCTTATAGAATTTTGTGACACGGATAATTGTTTCACACAGATGATCAAACAAATTGGATTTGTAAGATGTGCGAGACATTTTCCGGCTAGCATAAACTACTTCTGCCCAAGCACTACCAGCTGCGTACTGTATATTAAATGAATACTGATTAGAACTGATTAGAGCTTCCAACAATGCTACACTATTGCTACACTATTGCACTACACCAAATACAGATACATTATATTATTTTGTAATACAGTATGTCAATAAAACAGTAAATAATCATCAGTTTCAGTAAATAATCATCAGATATCAGTAGGATATGGGACCCCAGGATATACTGTACAGTACATGTAAAAATAAAAGTGCTTTTTTCTCGGTAACCACATGATGGCAGCATTAGATGAAGTTTATTTTTCATCTGAGCTTGAAAGTCATGCTATGTTATTATTATTGATGTTTACTGTGATTTAACATAATTTTCATCATGCCTTTTAATAGTTTTATGCTTAATTATCCTCACTACTACTGTCTATATTTAAAACTGCTATTATTAATAATTGAACTTATGAATCTCATTTCAGTGAAAAATTGTTCATTAATGTTAATTACAATTGCAATTAGCATTATATAGGACTGCAGACACTGAGTAGCTTCTAGCATGATTTGGCATTTACAAAAACTAAGACATATTCAGCGCAATAGGTGTCATTAGCTCCAATAGCTTTATCTAATGACATTCATTTACATATTCCAGTACAAGGAATATGAGTCACACTTTTCATGAAGTCAGCATTGATTGATAATATAAATACCTGCAAAGGACTAGGCATATGCAAATACCTTAGCAGTTTTAAAATGACCATAAAGCCAGTATTTGCAAGAATACATATTAATATGAATGCATAATATGAATAAACATTTTTAAACGTTTTTGCAAAGGAACATGTAAAGGTACTGAAAAACATAAAGAAGAAATGCAGCATTTCAGCTGTTGATCCTTTTTCAGGTGTTCCCACTTGATTTTCTTTTCATAAATAAGATAATGTACTGTAGCACTTACAGTATAAGTCAGCACTTCTGCTGTCAAGCAGGCAGGACACTATATTGATATGTTCAGGATATAGGACTCATCGGATCTTCCTTTCATTGCAAAGCTGCTTTTCCACTTCATAACTCCACTCGGTGGCACCAAGAGATAATTACTCCCTGAGCAAGAGGGACATCTGCAGCCTGAGGCCACCCCTCACCACCAAGATCACAAGATGGTCAGCTTCACTGGGAAGACAGCAACATGTCAGCATGGGAGTTCAGAAGACACACGCATTTCTTTCTCTGAAACATACTGTACACTGCTGAGTCATTCGCCTTTTTTGCCACAGAGGCCCCGCGATGCTCATAATGGATTTAGTTTTGACTGGGGGAGTGAAGCTCAGTTACTGCTGACAGCACTGCACCTTCAGTGGTGCCTGACATGCTTAAGGGCTTGTTGCAGGATTATCATGTATACCCTGACTGGCTCAAGTCCACACAATTCGGACAGCAATCCAATAGTTATTGGTCACAGGTCACAAGTATCAAAAGTGACATGGCCCCGAATCGAACTGGACCCGATTTGATTAAAGATCTCGACTTGCACTTCAGTCTGGTTGATCTGGTCGGGGGTCTTAAAAACATTATTTTCATTTTTATGTTACATAACTTAAGATTGCTTTAGCTGATTTCCATTTTGCCCAATTTGCTAGCATTACGTTACTTTTTAACCCTTCCTCACATTGTCTAGAAGAGAGCCAAATAAAATTAACATAAAAGCAAAATTACAACATTATAACATATACAGTACTACTACAGTACCTGCATTTAATGTTTTCCAAGCTGTAAATAAAGTGCTTGCAATACCCCTTGTTTGTTTCACTTTTAACCAGCTGACCAACTGGAGTGGTTTATACAGTATATTATACTCTCTACTAGCATATGGACACCATACCTATACTAGACTCACTGATAAAAGTCAGAAAGGGCAAAGGGGTCTATTACAGATTGTTCAATTTCATTACAGATTGCCAAATTGTAAACTTGGGCAGGACTCCATGTGGTCTAGTTGTTTTCTGCTGAGTACAGCACTGTAGAAATACCCTCAGTTTTCTGTCTCACGCATGATCCTTTGATTCTTTGACACTTTCTTTTTCCTGGGATGTACTTCATTTTCACTGAGCCTGAACCTGAGCCTGAACCAGCCCATTCATTAAATAGAAGCTGTTGTTACAGTAAATGCTTTAAAAAAAAACGCACCTGCTGGTTGCTGATTGTGAAATGCCTGAAGCTTTTAGAATTAACTCCTTTCTTGTCAGTTTGCCTGCTTTCATTAGTGAGACTAGCTAAATGACAGTGTTTGGAGGACTGGTATTTGGAAATAAGGGCCAAAATAAATAAATGAAATCAATTCCAAATTTGAAAGTTAATACAAAGCTAATATCCCACCACTGCTGTTAACTAGTTTTCCAACAGCTGTATCACCCTGAAACTCACAACTGGCAGCCCACTGAAGCTAAGCAGGTGTGAGCCTGGTCAGTACCTGGATGGGAGACCTCCTGGGAAAAACTAAGGTTGCTGCTAGAAGGTGCAGCTAATTGATTAATAAAAAGCAGAAAAGCATAAATGAATGGTTGCTCACTGCAATTAAATACATTTCATTGGAATAGCCTGTCAGTTACATACTGCAGATGAGTGAAATTTATTCATTAAGGACCCAAGACCTCTTATTTATATTTATATATTCTTATATATATATCTTTAATAATTGTTTTAGATTTGTTTCGTGAAGATCAAATTTATTTTTATTGTGCAGAACGTCATACATACCATTTACCAAAAGACTTGTTTGTCTGAACAGAAAGATGATACTTTGAGAAATAAATGACAAAATCCTCATTAACAAATGGGATGGTTAAAATGTCCACAGAACCACATTCTTAACTATCTCACATAACATTTGCTTCATATCTTTAGGACCCCTATGTGTCCTCTGTGCCCCCTTTCTACAATGCTAAGAGAAATACTGAATCATTTATTAGCCCTGTCTATTGTTTTACAGAGTGTTTCAGATGAACCTGTCAGGAAGCTCTGGGAACCAGACCAGTGAGTTCAATGTAACAGACCAAAATATTGTTTTAAGATTTGTTGTATTCCTTCATCCAATTATTTCTTTGCATCTCAAAACCCAGCAACAAATCCTGTGTCACATGGAAAATGAGGATAGGCATGGTCATCTGTTCTCATTCATTATGAACTCATTACAGGTCCTTAGAGGAAGGTCAACACTAACTGTAAGCTTCCAAGCACCTGAAGGTGTTTTCTAGAAGGATGAGAAGCCAGCCCAACACTACCAAAGTGACAAACACTTGGCTAAGCCTGGTCACACACCAGGCTCTAGTTCACAAAGTCTGCTGTACATCTCAACCTGTGCTTCCAGTGAACACTGCCAATGGTTGAATAAATTAGTTTTGGCCTTTCGTTAAAAAGGCCAAACACATTGTGTTCCACAAGGTTTTTCCCTCTGGGGCACCTTTCTCAGGGTAGTGAAAGGGGTATTTATTGATTAGGAAAATGAATTATCCTCCCACTCTTAAAAGCATCTCCTCCAAGGCAGTACTGAAATATTATGAACAAAGAGACATTTCTATGTTCTGCAGGAGAACTCACTTTCACAATAGTTCCATTTAAAAGTTTCTCCAAAGACTTTTTTTCTCCTGGATTCCATCTTTAACTTTAACATTATTACAACAGTTTGTTATGTTAAAACTAATAGTGCATTGCTGGGTTCTTTTCATTTGGTGACCTTTTGTCTTTGGGGATTTCACCAATACCGTACTTAAGTTGCCTTGGATGAGTGCATAGGTGACCATGCTGTCTATGCAGAACAATTCATGAGTACAATTAAAGAATTATGACCAAATATACAGTATGTATTAAATGTAATATCCAATATTAAAATAAGAACATAAACATAACATCGGATCAGCTGCAAACAAGGGAGGCCACTGAACAAATATTAGTATTGTACAGTATGTCCATTACTTTGGACAAATTGAGAGACTAATCTAACTATGATATACTGTAAGCTTCAAAGTCAACAGGCGAGCAAGTAACCTTTTTCCAGTGCCAACTCTCACCTCCCAGACAACTAGCTCTAAGAGAGGATCTAACCAATAGAGAGTTCTGACCAGAGACTGATTGACCTGGAAGACTGTCTCTTGACATTTCAAGAGAAACCATCTGCAGCAGAACGCTGTGTTGCACCCTTGTGAAAATGCCATCACATATTTCCCTTTAGAATTGTTCTTACACCAGCACATACTGTAAGATGCTTACAGTAAGTGGCCAATGACTGCTTGGTGCAACTGCTCCATTACACCTACAGTACATGTCTGAATTCATTTTGACCCTGCTTTTATCTTTAGCCACTTCCAGAAGAACAACTCATTATTCACTAGACATCTAAAACCCAAGATGTGGGATATAGTCTACAAAACAACTTTTTGAAAACCCTAAGGTTTATTTATTTGGGGATTAAATGAACAATATGAGAAGTGAACTATAAAGAATGATTTAAGTGTAAGCTTGGCATGCATTCAAAATTGCGAAAGACAATTCTGAAAGGGCCCTGTAGCCATTTTTTCACTGGCATCCTTCATCTGCCAAACACTATGTTATTGTTAAGCTATTGAGGCTGACTTCAAAGGCAAGATTAAACAAATCCAATAATTAGCAAACCTCTTTTTCCTTTTTTGAAAATCAGTATTGTTTAAAAAAAAATATATATTATCCCTATACCTGGAAATGAACTCAATTCAGGACAAACAAATCAATTAACTAGATTTTTTTTTAATTTTTCTGCATATATTTTTATCAAATATGAAAATAGTAATGCATTCTCCAGAAATATTGTTTTGTGATGCCAAGGGTCCTGAGCTTGCTTTCTTACTACAGCAAAAGTCATAATCATAGTCAGATTTTTTAATATTTGCCATAACCATAACTATAACCATTCGCTCATACCCATAACCATACTGCCATAACTATCAGTCCATTCACTGTAAAAGACATGTTTTAAAACTCAAACATACTGTATTAAAAGATTACTACACTACTAGCATATCATTACTATAAAGTTACCTTTTATTGTTCTGTCAATTTTATTGACTATTATCAGAAAGTCTCTCCAACCGGAGCCTGTCTTGGTGGTACTGGCAGTACATTCTAGGGGACACACACCCTTAGACAATCTTAAGAGACATCAAATAACCTCACCAGAATGCATTTGAAAGGTAGAAGAAAACTGAAACATCCAGAGAATACCCACATACTGTATGCATGGGGGAAAAAAAACTGTGCACACTCCACACAGAGAAACTCCAGCTGTCCAGAATCAAACCCAGGACCCATTCCAATTTCCATTTATGTTAATGCAACAATACAAATGCAGTAAGTGAATACCTCTTTCATTTTATAATTTGGTATTATATATTGTATAGAATGCATTTCCTAACAGTCTGATAAGAAGCCACCTTCATCACCTTCCTCACCCCTCAATGTTCCTATGGGTATTGACATGTTTCATTTGCAAAGCATACTGTAGCATGACACCCTTCCAAACAAGTCTCAAGCCAACATGTTTCAGGAAAAGACACCCTCTGGGAATCTGTAGGGTCATGTTTATTCAAGAAAAAGAAATACCTGAAATTGTCTAGATTAGATGACATTGTTATGGCATCTTACAGTATGTCAAACTTTACTTTAACTACAGGAATTCTTTTGTTTATTTGATCATTGTCTTTTTGTTCTTATGACTTAGATTTCTTTATGTGATGAAGATTTGCATGTTTAGATAAACAGAAATAATACTCCTGTAAAAAGAGTATCAGTTTGCTGAAACATTCTTCTGTGAAAACAAATATTGCACAAATTTAAGAACTGCAAGAACAAAACTTTCAATCTGACACCTTGCATTTGCTATCCATGTTAATTGTTGCAGAAGGTTACCATGACACCTATAAAATGGCCACATTATTTGACATTTGACATGGATTAATGCAGTAATAATTAACTGTTATTTTTCAGAGTAATTATTTTTCTCAGTAATTTGTTTCTCTCATGACTTCTCAATGATTGGAATTTTAGAAAGTCAGGGAATTTTTACTAACTAGTGAACAAGATGTTGCACACCTACAGTATTTCTAAATGATGTTGACAAAATATTACTATGGGAAAATATTATTTTGTAGAAGTGCAATAACACACTTTGGAAATGTTTGAAACTTCTCAAGCTGACTAAGAATACGAAAGTCTCGTGAGTCAGCTCCACAAACTAATTTTGATTCAGTATCATGGTAAAATTGTATAAAGGCCATGGGAATTTAACAAAATAGACCATTCTGTATCAGTAATCTGTGTCTGACCTTTTTAAGAGCTTGTCAATTTTGGGGAAACATTAAATTAAAGTGAAAAAATATATTCCATCCTCTCTCCATTGTTTGACAATTCCTGTATACTCCTTTTAGGATGGGGGATCCGTTTTGATTTGGACTTCCCTGACGATAGGGTGACAGCACTTCAGTCTTTTCAGGTGTGCCCTGAGAAGAAAAAAAAACAACAGAATCTGAGATAAGGTTTTATTATAATGACAGATTCTGTTAAATTAATTGCTGAAATCACCTGCAAAATAGAAACTATATTTCAGTTGTAAGAAAAGTTATGTTCCTCACATATACATTGGGAAGAAGGATGTAAAGCAACTGGAAACAGAGCATGATGACCGTGCACTGTTCATCAGTGTGCTGAAAGAGACCAGTTCTAGGAGGCTTTATCATACTGTAAGTAAGATATCTGCAGATATCTTTTAAATATGTGGTAAGGTCTGAGGTCAGCACAGTGGTGAGTGACCTCTCTTGATGAGGTATTGTAAGGTTAATTAACCAAGTATACCTACAGCAGCGCAGGAAAACACTGGACATGCGTTTCTGCAGTATACATTCAAAACATTACAATAAAGTATGAGTTACACAAATATTCTTTCATATAGCTACAAAGGTAAATGAGATCAATTTGTTGCATGTACTGTACACATGTGTAAACCATTTTTGCTATTGAGGATGAGACCTTTATTCTACATTCCAGAAAGGATGTTTAGCAATACCACTTTATCAACAAGAACATACTTATGAAATACAGGAAAGTAATATCATCTTTGGGATGTTAAACAATGGCTAGTCCTACTGTACATGAAACAGGATGTATAAGTAAAAGTGGCCTCAGTAGATTTCTCTTTACAGAAGAATCAGTACTGAAACATAGTGGTTTTGGCGGCGAGCCAGAGGACTGATGTGTTTTATTCTTGCTAAGCATAATTGAATAGAAAATGAATTTCCTGAAAATCATGGTGCATGCATATTTGAATGGGCTTGTTTTTGCATGTTGGGAGCAGTAGTGTGAAACGTGGAAAGTCCCCATCAGACATGTTGATGGACCTGAATGATAAGATCCTTAATACATTTGTGGGAGACTGAGAACAAATGAAATATGTCCATTCATTAAGAATAACTATGATCAGTTTTTGTACAAGTGTATGTTGCATCAAGCCATTTATATTTATTATTGCCATACTAGTGTAGTGATGTGTGGGTTTTAATTTACTGTAACCATCTGAAATTGTAATGGTAAATTGCGAGAGTGCTTGATGACTTCTAGGTATCAATCAAATGTAATAAGTTACAGTCTCACACCTGGATTCTAAATATTCAATATACAATTTATTGATATAACACCAACACATGCGTAACAAAAAACAAATGCAATATAATATCAATGGAATCTTCTGATGAGATATAAAAGGCTGATGGCTTTATTCAGAGATTACAACGATCGCGGTTAAAAACTTTAGAGTTAAAATACATGGATCATAACATGTGTTATGGTCTAACGCATAGGTTTTATCAGTCTCATATGATTACCTCATATTCATATTTTCAGATACAAATCAATATGCGGTTACTGTCAGGAACTACACATGAAGCGTGTTTGGAATAATAATAATTAATAATAATTGCTTACACTTATATAGCGCTTTTCTGGACACTCCACTCAAAGCGCTTTACAGGTAATGGGGACTCCCTTCCACCACCACCAATGTGCAGCCCCACCTGGATGATGCGACGGCAGCCATAGTGCGCCAGAACGCTCACCACACACCAGCTATCAGTGGGGGGGTGAGCAGAGTAATGTAGCCAGTTCATTGAGGGGGATTATTAGGAGGCCATGATTGGTAAAGGCCAATAGTTAACCTCAGGGATACACACAAACTCACAACAGGGTCAGTTTTCCCAGAAGCCAGTTATCCAATCAGTTTACTCTTGGAAGGAAACCGGAGCACCCAGAGGAAATACAGGTGAACACAGGGAAACATACTGTACCCTATGCAGACAGCACCACAGAAACTAAATCCAGGTCCCCAGCAATACTAACCTCTGCACCACAATGCTGCCTTCTCAAACAAGGATTTGTTGTTTTTTATGTCATTTGAATCCTTTATTTAACCATATGAGTTAAATGTTAATACACTGTAAATTTTAATCTGAGATCTGTTTATTTATTACAGTATAAAGTCTTCACGTGGGTTTTTCTGTGGTCAAGAAGAATGAGGATCAGAAAAAAAGTGTTGTTGTTATTTCACTCTCCAGTTCCATTTTTTTCTTGAAGCGTATTTGTGAGTTGCAAAAAACACATTCCTAACACAATGTTGAATGCTATTTCATTTCTTGTTGCTGTGTAAAGACAGTCAAGAAGTCTTAAGTGAAAGCATCATACTTATACTGACATGCACTGAGCAATCATTCAGTGAAACTGTGGTGTGTATTCCTATACTGTGATCTCTTAGTCATCTTTCAAAGGCCTATGTCAAAGCTATCTCTCTCTTATGATTATGTAAATAACTAAATCTAGCAATACAACTGATGATGCCTTTCAGTACCTTGTACAATCAATGCTGTTTTCATTATTGGAGTTCCTGACAAAGACAGATTTTAAAAAATCCATTGACTAAGCTGTTATAAGAAAATATTGTTAACTTCTGGTACCTTTGTCATTTTCTAAATAGTATTTTGTAAATAAAAACATGTCAGAAGTACTGAAACGTTTACCTTAATATAACAACCAAGCTGTTTTTGTGATGCACTAATATAATAACTACAGAGGACAATACTGTAATCTGTATGGCTAATGCCATGACCTACAGTCCATTGTAATAATGCCTTTTTTGGTGCAATGCCTTTTCATATTATGCACCCAGACTTTCACGATTCAGACAGTGAACATGTGTGAGTACAACACTGACCAGCACAGATGCTCTTATTGCAAGATCTGCAGATCTGAGTAAAATACAGCATTGTTTTTTACAGGGTGTGGGGTGGAATATGAGTCATGTTAGGATTTATAGTCGCTGGTAACTGAGAAAGAAGAGATGTGCTCTGCATCAAACAGGAAGAGCTTCTGTCTCTGTTTGTCAGTTGGGACATGGTCAAACACCATACATTAACATCACTGAGCATGGTGAGCCATCTTCAATGCACTCTGTCATTCCCAATACTGTTGTTACCGTACATAAGGACAACACAGCAGTCCTGCAGTACAAGTTGACAGATTTTCTGTACTGCATGTAGAAACACATTACTGTTTGTTTCATCTAGCACAACAATGTATTAAACCCACACATTTTTGCTGGTGCCAAGCATGACCCATAATATAAACTAATTATTTCAAAGTTGGGTCTCTATTTACATTTATTATTAAAAAAAACGTCATTACCACAAACTGCTACTGCCAACTGACCGTGTATATTTTGACTTTTACAATATTTCATGTGACCACATGACAAGACCAGTAAATCAATGATTACAACCAATATTATATCAAATAAATAGCCTTTAACAACCAGAGTATCTCTGGAAAACACTGAATACATCTCATATTACTCGTACTAACATGAATAAGGCGACGGCTTCTTTTCAATACACCCACCCTCATTTCCTCTTTGTACAGCTCACACAAGGTATCTCTTACAACTCCTGCGTGATATTCTTGGAATCATCATTGTGACTTTTCCTTCAACAGGACGCCACAAGCAAGGCTTTCCTGATATTGATACCTCATGTTTCATGATGACCGAGAAGGCAGGGATCTAAGATGCACAAAAACCTAACCTGGACAGTCTAATACAGCTGTATTGTAATATGAATCACCTGCTGACCACATCTTTTCCATGGTGTGGCTACACACAGATGCAGAAGCGACTTATATTCTTCAAAACACATTGATCATATTTCTTCACATTTTCTTTTCTTAAAAGATACAGGTGTAATTCATGATAGGTATTTTTAAAATGTGTGGTTCAGCCATTCACTTATATTTCATCCTACAGTGAATGTTCACAACCTTCTCACCCTTCTTTGTGAGATTTTTAATTTCCTCCAAGCTGCAAAACACTTTACTGCATGTGCAAGGCAGCCGTGACTGGAAGACCAGTGCCCTCAAAAGTGTGATTACACCTGCATTTCCCAGCATGTGTCTGGTTTAATAGATGTGGACTTTTTGTAAAGCACACCGTGTCTGCCAGTACAAATTTTGACAGTATGAACAACACTACATTACCAATGATGAAGGAGCTGACCCCTCTCACTGCATAAGGGTCAGGCTCAACTGGGCTGCTGCTATGCAAGGAGAGCTAGCATTGGCCTGGCAGCTGGCCTCTGATCCACCCAGCTGTCACTCAGCGCTGGTTGCCATGGACACAAACTGACAGGAGACCCAAATCACCTGGAGGCTATTACCATCTCTGCTCAGACTCCATTATGGAACTCTGAGTCTCTAGTTCAGCGTCCATATTAGAACATCATCTTCTCTCCTACAAAATTCTCTAGTTTTGCCTCTTGTGCTTTGCCTTGGATTCCTGACTTTGCTTTGTTCTTTCAACCATGAATCATGGATGCCCCCGTTTTTTTTTTTTACAATATCCTGTATACAACCCAGATTGCCCAGCTCCTGAACCTTTCTCTAGCTCTATGACTTCATGCCTGCCTGACCATCCCGATTGGTTTGAACCCCGTCTCAGCGGTGTGCAGGCAGCTCCACGACTACTGCGTGGCTGCCTGGCTCCGCAACTCACAAACCGTGCCTGCTACACCCCCACCCCGCCTGCTGTGTGCAGAACTGACCTGCAGCCTCTGTCAGGGCGCTGTCTGGGGCTCCTCCGGTGCACCATGCGGGTTCATCCATAAAACTCCCGATCCGCTGCTTGTGCCAATGGGCAGTGGGATCATTAAAACAAGAAATTGCCGACAACAACTCAAGAACAGTTTTGGAGGAAAATTCACTAGAATGACCAACTAGAAGGAAACAAAAATTACACCACCTTACTGGCTGACAACCCCAGTCTCCTAGATAAACTCAAACAGTTTTATACTCGCTTTGAAAAACCCGATGTGAAGGCCTCCTCATTGCCTTCACTGTCGTTTGCCTCCTCCATTCTCCATCCATTCCAATGAAGTAAGAGCAATCTTCAAAAAACAAAATAAAAGAAAAGCCACAGACCCAGACAATTCATCAGCTATAGCCCTCAGCTATTGTGCTAATGAACTCGCTCCTGTGTTTACCAACATTTATAATACTTCACGTCTTCAGTAGAAATCCCTCACAGTTTTAAAATATTCACTATAATACCTAGTCCTAAATCTCCAAAAATATCTTGCCTCAGTGACTACAGACCACCATTCAATACCATTAATCTACATAAATTATTCAGTAAACTGACGGATCTGGACATCAACCCTACTATGTGTCGTTGGATTCTTGAGTTTTTAACATATCGTCAACAGACTGTCAGGGTAAGTAACGGGACATCTTGCCCTCTGACTCTCAGCACAGGTGCTCCCCAAGGCTGTGTCATATCTCCATGTCTCTTTTCCCATTTCACAAATAACCTCACATCTCGAGATGACTCAGTGAAGATTTTCAAATATGCAAATGACACTACAATTGTCGGCCTCATCTCGAATAAAGATGAGACTTGTTACCGGAAGCAGATTGACTTGGGAACAGCCTGGTGTCTGGACAACGACCTCTTACTTAACGCTTCTAAAACCAGGGAAATCATCACTGACTCCCAATGCATCCAGAACACAAAACTTCCGATCTTCATTAATGATCTTCCAAAAAAGACCTTGTCTCTGGGCCCATCGGGTGTAAGTGAATAAAACTTTTTGTTTTTAAAACCACTTGCTGTTATAAATCCTCAGTTTTTCAGGTTTAGGTTGACTCTCTTTATTTTAGTGTCCTGGTAAAAGAAACACATAGATGCAGGATACAAAAATAATGAGTTGAAAGGATAAAAATGTAACAAGTGGTCAAGATAGTCTGTTCATAAAAATCAGGGGATTGATTGTTCTCATAGAACTGTAACTGACTTGAGTTTTCAAACAATTATGTTAATGGTATTATGATGCTCATGCATGTCCTGGGGCTGTGCGGTGGCTCTGTGGTTAAGGATCTGCCTGTGGCTGGAAGGTTGCCAGTTCGTATCCTGTGGCCAGCAGAGAAATCCTACTCTATTGTGCCCCTGAGCAAGGCCCTTAACCCCAGCTGCTCCAGGGGTGCCATATAAATGACTGACCCTAGACTCTGACCCCAGGCTTCTCTCTCTGTCTGTGTGTCTCATGGAGAGCAAGTTGGGGCATGTGAAAAAACGAATTCCTAATACAAGAAATTGTATATGGCCAATAAAGTGATCTTATCTCTTCTAGTTCAGAATAATTTAACATAATAGATTATTTGTATAGTCACAGCAGAATTCCATCTCCTTGATAATTTTTTACAATAAATGGCTTAACAGGTGTTGAGCTGAGTTCAGGGAAACTGTTTTTTTAGCCCATAATCTTGTAATCGTCCATTCCTTTTTTAGCTTGACAAAAAATAAATGTGATCTCTTAATGTCACACATAACAAATTACTGAATGCTAATTATAGCCATATGTACAAAAATATCACTCCATGTTTTGTTCACATGGATTCGAAGAAACAAGGAATCCTCTGTTTTTTATTACCTACTGTAAATTTGTAATCCTAACCTATTATCTCTGGCACTAAACAGGATATTTGATAATTTTCATGTTATGCAGTGGTATTCAATATACTCTAAATTACATTTTTAAAAAGGTTCTGTGAAATGGTGATATTGCAGTTTTTTTATATAAGGCTTCCATTAATGGTCCTTCAAAATATAAAACAATAAGGTACATATATATCATATTGCCTACCTTTGAGTGATTAAAAAAATCAATAAGTTATATTTCACATGGGAATGGTGAAATATCAGAAACCAAAACTCATTATGTAGTAATGTAATATAGGCAGGAATGATAACTGACCCATGAAGCAAAGTTAAATATATTATATCAGCTTAAAAAGTCAGATATTAGATGAATTACATTTGTAAAATATATACAGTATGTGCTGTTACAGTATATTTCGATAAGTCTGGTTAATAATAAACAATACAATACAATTACAATAAATAATTAGAAAAAATATCATATAAGTATACAGTACAGTATATCACTTATTATAAAGATGGCAGATCTTGTCTGAACTATATTTCTTAGAAAGCTGTCGTGCCATCCTTGGCCAATTGACCAGCTGGACATATACAAAAAACAAAAAAGGGGGAGGCTTCTTTCTCCCTGATTCCGCACATCTCTCAGGCTGAATGAAAATTAATTGATGTTATTTTTGGTGGAAGATGTTTTCTTGGAGCGTCACAGGTAGACTTAATGTTTGCTTAGGGTCTCAGAGAGAGACATTATTGTGAAAACTGGCAAGTGATATTGCTTTGAATGATAGAGACAGTATGTAGCTCAAATTAGAACTGAAGCATTTGTTTAGTTTGGGATTTTGTTTGTTTTTAAGTAAAAAACGCATAGCTTTTGTACCTTACTTATATCTGTGTGTTTAACTTGGGACCCTACTAAAAAATGCAGCTACAGTACAACCCCCCTCCACTAGATGTGTCACTGAAAGGTAGAGGATACCTTGAAATAAAAAAAAACACCTTTAGTATTGAAGAAAGATGTGAAGACGGGGGTTTGAATTTAATCCTTTCTGTAGGGGGTTTAGACTCATAAGTCACAAGCTGGGGTTTATGGCAGGAAAGGGGGTTAACTGATAAGGATTGCAGATGCAAGCTAGGAACCCCCCTGGGTGTAATGTTAAACTGACCATTTGCCCAGAACATCGTAAACTGGCCAAATACCATGAACCCCCCTCTTTACCATCAGACCGAGTGACGTCAGAAACGGAGAAGAAAACACTATATAACCCAAAAGTTTGTAACAGTACGTGGAACAATACTTCGGTTTTGTTGTTTCTTGCGGGAAACAAGACTTCGGCTTTATTGTTCCTTGCATGCAATAAACTCATCTGTTTTACTTCATCTCGGGATCAAGAACCTTATTTCTTCTGTTACAACAAATTTGGCGTAGTCGGCAGGATGCTCCAGAAGGTGCAGAACTTCCCATCGGCAGGAGAGACGGTCAGCGCGCACATAACTAAGAGGTAAGGACTCCTCTTTTATTTAAAAGTCCCGACTCTCTCTGACCGATTGGGAAATCTCTGCTCCCTGCGAGAATCGCCCGAGATGACGGAGTAAACGTGAGTTTCTGAATTCCTCTGGCCCGGGGAAGGCACCGGTGTATGTAATGGGTTGTTTCGGCTTTATTGTTCCTTGCATGCAATAAACTCATCTGTTTTACTTCATCTCAGGATCAAGAACCTTATTTCTTCTGTTACAACAGTATTATTGCTCTCTGGCCTGTGCTGTCAGTGAGTTAGTGCTATTATAGAACCTCTGTCCTCGCATGAGAAGAGTACTGTACCTTCTGAGGCCAGAGCAGACTGTTTACTTTGTTTAGCAATATACTATACTTTAGTTCCCAGGATAATACTTCAGAATTACAATTAATTTCATTTTTAACCTTAAAACAAACATTAGTTTCTATACGAAGGAACTCACTGATGCATGTGAATTTTCATTGTGCTAAATACAAAAATAAGAAAAGCAGAAGGGGCATTCTGAGCAGCATAGGCAGTTTTGTTGTACAAGCCTTTTTTTGGTGGGGGGAATATAGTTCTGCTGACAAAGCTGAGTCTTTTGCAGAAATATTATGATTATCTAAGATGTTCATATCCCGTATAGTTACAATGAACCATAAATCACTCTTAATTTGATTCTTTATTGCTGATAAATTCAGCACTGGATCTATACGCAAATAAAAAAGACCCTTATTAATTATGCATTTGCCTATTCTTCCATTCTTTTTCAATAACTGCTTAGTCCAATACAGGATCAGGATAAATCCAAGGGAATATTTTACATATTTTTCCAATTTAATACATATATTTAAATAGTTACTGAGCAAGTTGGTGTGTGTGTGTGTTTATCAATGCTTAGGTCACAGTTTGTAACCAGCTATCCGAGGTAGGAACAGTAGGAATCTGCTTTGTAACGTGTGGGCATCTGCAGTTTATACAGTACAGCTGTTATGAAAGATAAAACATATTTGGACAAATATATTATGTCGAACGAATATAGACAATAGCATAATTCCAAACAAATTTGATACTTTTTATTTCTTTCTTTACAGTATCCTGTACATTTGTCCGTACATAATCAGACTCCAGTCACCCCCCTTTCATGGGGTGGCAAGATGTGTTTCTCCGACAGCCTGATTTTACAATTGGCTTGGATAGTCATCTACAGTAAATCTTACAGAACCATAGATGTTGTGCTATGCTTGTTCATGTAAGTACAGTGAAATTATATGTAGAGTAACTTATCTGGTGTGTAAACTGCATTTCATTCACAATTTCTTGTTACTTAACCTCAAAAGACTTTGAATTCCTTAAGCTTCCTTCACGTTAAACTCATTATTTCTGTTTTCATTGATTATCTTTTGCGTAAAAAGGGAACCTCTCAATCAACCTTCCGCCTTTTGATGTCTTGATTTCCTTAACACGATAGTTATTTTCTAAATTTTACCAATATTGGTAAAAAATATATTTCTGGTGCAGTTGTGTTCGGTAAGTTTACTCACGTTGATTTGTTTAGTGCACGCTGTGCGGTGTATTGTGTTGTATGGTTCACACAAAAACATATAAAAATATTAAAGCAGGTTTAAAATTTGAACTTCTTTATTCCTGACAAAATGCAAAATTACATGATGTTAAATGATTTTTAATTATTATAATGGAGCTGAAATAGAGAGCACCACAATGACTTTGGTAATGTATTTTTTATTTTTTGTGAATTATTAACATCACTAGCTAGTTATCTTTTTCTTGGCTAAATAATGGCATCTTGGTTGTGAGAAACTATACCAACATCCCAACCCAATAAAAGAGTATCTACCTTTTAATTTAATTAAGTGAAACTACAGTATGGTGATTTAATTTTAATTTTAATTTCATTTCATTTTTATTAGTTTACTGTAGTATATCTTATTAATGTATTCCACAGAATCCATTCTGAGGACTTATTCCAGGATGTTTAACCATCTCAATTATGTATATTACACATTGCCTTGGGCTAAAGAACTGGTTTTGTCATTCTAATAGTGGATATTAACCTGTAATCAATGTGTCTACCTAAAAAAAACCCATTATCAGGTCACGTCAGACTTTGAATAGGCATTACGCATTCAATGCAAATTAAATTAATTTAATAAGCTGCTACATAGAGTGTTTTGGTGCTTGAAAAATGTTACAATTTATAATTTAGTGAGAATATGAGTTTGTTAATAGTTCTAGAGCCATAGACCATCATGAAAAACTAGTTATTCTATCACACCCACTATTTGTTCACTTTTTCAAGGAACATAATAGAACATCCTTAAATGTTTTCTTGTCACTTATTTATGGATCTGTTTCCATTTATTGCTCTGGTTGTTTGGCTGTACATACTGTCACTATTATTTCGTGTTTTGTAGTGTGCTGTCTCCTTAGTGTGGCATTAGCTGTTGTGCTCTGTTGTCTGCAGTTCTGTGCATGTCCTGAGAGAACGGCACATGTAAGAAATCCCATTGTACCTGTGCATATGACAAACTCCTCTATCACTAATCATTAAATATGGTCATTATATAGCTTTGAAGATAATTCTTCATAAAGGAAATGGGACTTCCCATCTGTGTTTAAGACCTGACCTTTGTACTTTTACACAGGTTGACCATGTGACCTGGATGTGCTGTGAAGAAATGGGCTTTAGCTGTACAAAGCGAGCCACTGGGAAATTCCAGGCTGTTGTTAATGTTTTCCTTTGTTCATATTTATTTTCTTTCAATTATACAAAGCAACTGACTCCACGTTACTGTAAGCCTTGAAGGGCATTATGAAACAGAAAAGGTGAGGACAACAATGTGAATGTTGTGGGTAATTCCACATATGTCCTGGCTTCACCCATACATGACGATTTCAGGTACCTCATTTAAATGATGCCCATTTCCAGGATTATGCACAGAAACACCATGTCCTTCATTCTACAGCATCTTTAGAGTTTTTTTTTTAAGTGGAAAATGTAACTTATTTGTTACAGTTAACTTAGTTTACGTTTTCGTTTGATTCTTACAGTAGGTCAACTGGCATCAGTATTTTAATTTTATTTATTTTTTTGTTGTGCTTCTTTTTCTGCTTAAAATCATTTTAGTTACAAAACACTGAAAAATAAATATTTTGAAATTTTAAAAATTGGGTCTATTTTGTTTGGTTGTACTAGGAAAAAGTTGTGAGAGACACTTGCTGTACCTTGTGTGCAAACAATCTTGCTACCTCTCTATATTTTTAGATCTTTTTGTCAAAGTGTGCAACTATCATCTAAAAAACAAATCAGTATACAATTAAAATGAGAAGGCTTAGTTGATGATCTTAAAAACTCAATACAATCTGCTCATTCTCCATTGTCCACATTGCCTCAGTTTGTATTCTAGGATCTGAGGATGTGATTTTAATTTTTCACCCTAAAACAGTCAAATTCACTTATACTACACTTTTTAAAATACAAACCATATTGCCTTACTCGTTTTAGGTGACTTTTTTAATGTATACCTTTATTTGATTTTAAAGCAATCTACAGTGGGTTGTTCTTGTAATTTAAGATCGGTCCCTTTTCAGGCCATAAAGGCCCATGGGGAATGGGGGGCAAGGGCCACCATTTTTCTCCACCATCCGACACTGGAATTGTAATTTAAGGTGCTACATAAAATAATACTGATAAAAAATAGTACTGTATTTTAGAAAAATAAAGCAGTCATCTCTCTATAAACTAAGTACAGTAACACTTTTAGGATTTGCGTGGTTAAGTGTAGTAAATCATGACAAAATCTCAGCAAAAGTATCATAAATTTGCCAAGGTAACTTTTCGTAGGAGTTTCCCTTTTATACGCAAGACACAATTATCAAATACATATCAATCAGACATGGTTTTACAACCAAATATACAGTGGATGTTATACAGCCATAAACTTATTAGAGGCAATTGTCTGGAAAGACTGAAAAATGTAGATAGCCTAGCCTAAGATATAAAATACATGTTTTACAATGTCTTTGATAACGGTCAAGTATCATTATTTTCAAATCAAATTTTATGATTTACACATTACATAAGTTATATAATTTTTTAGCAAAGCATTTACATCCAATTTAGAGACATATTTTCCCACCATTGCAACATGACTGTGCCATCCAAATTCTGGACATTGCCATTGCACTCGATGACATCTGTTGTATACAGAACCTCCAGCCTCAGAGAGAGTTAGTTGTATTGTTTGGCATTGCTGTAGTACAGTATGTGTGTGTTCTAGTCTCACATGTTTGATGTTGTTTAGATTATTTCCCCCACACATACAGTACTTATAACAGAAATCATCATGTAAACACAAGTGTGATTATAATGTAGTTTTGACTTATTACTTTCACACACACACACCCTGTTTTTTATTATTAATGGAGTCATTTGCATTTATAGGGAACATTTCTCAGTCTACTAGACACTGACATGTTTCAAGTGCTAGCTATTGTGTGGTGCTGATTTAGCACTGTAACAAGTGAGACAAATGTGTAGTATTGCTAAAACAATGAAAATGATTTTGACTTCTGCATGTAAACCACTCCAACGTTAATGTAACAAGTTTGGTTTTAGCCTCAAGGAACTTAGTGCTTCAGACAAGTGTTGATGTTCTGTTAATACACATCTCATTGTGAAAACAAAAATGAATAAATACAGGTCTGTGACCAAACTACTGTATAATCAGTGTGACTTTTTGTAGATCATCAGTTTACTTCAATGAAATAGCCTGTTCCCAAGACGTATGATGAGGTAAATTTATGATTGAACGATTTACAAAAGGTGTAACAAAAAAATTAAAACAGCCCATTACTATTGAACAGTTATTTACCATTCCAAAGCTGATTCCAATGGTGCACTGAGGTCAGACACATCTTACACAAGGGAAATTCCTGCTCTTTATTTGCGGTTGCTTTGTAGATAACCTGTCTTGTTCGCTTGCCAGCACTTTTTACACTTAGATAATGTTAATATGTTTTCATAGTAGATCTGAAATTATAATAAATTACATATAAATTACAAAGAAAGTACTGGTCTAAATGTTAAATCCATCATTCAGTAGGTATATACAGTATATGGTGTTATTTACATTTAGGAAAATAGTAAGAAAATAGGTTTGTTCATCTCTGAGTAGTAATCTTCCTTGTCGAGTGCTCAGTGTATAGCATTTGAGTTGAGTTAAAAGTGCCCAAAAAAGTCAATTAAATAAATAAGCCATTCTAAAAGATGATTGCAAGATTTTAAAGCCTGCCCTGATAGACAGAGGGTCACCACACCTGACCACACATCTGACACATCTGTGTGATCCATCTGCATAATACTTTTCAGACTACAGGTTAATGCTAGAAGAATTCCAGGGGAAATAAATAACCCATAAATTGGCAGACTACAGCTCAGTTTCTTCAAGAAAATGGTCTGTAAGCTTACACACAATTCAAGGAGTAACGCTGAGAGTTGGGTGACACTTGCTGTCACCTGTGCATCAGGGAATGGTGGCAGAGAGGTTGGTGGAGTCTTTCATTTATGACTGAATCCTGGTTTGTCCTTGACAGACCTGACAAAAGGCAGTGGGAATGGAGACATGGTGACGAACCCTTGGAACAAGTGGGGCAGGGGAGCTGTGACGAATCTTCTAGGGAGGAACAGAAGTACGGACCAATTTTAAACAAAGTCTGTGTATTGCGATTTTTTATTTTATACATTTTATTTTTGGTTATTTATTTTGGGTTATTTCTGATTAATATCTGTATGATAAATAAGATTGTTTTGGATAAATCTTGGACATAGAATACTTTTTTGCGCTAATTCTGTTATATCTAATGCTGTTCTATCTGGTTTGAGGATAGTATCAGGTATGATATAAAGTAAATTATTCCCAGTTACTGTACGATGTCCAACCATTTATTAATAACCACTTTGTCTAATGAAAGGTTGGAGTCATAAGCTAACCAGGCAGATGATGGGCTCAAGGAAGTAGATAACCCTAAATGGGATACAAGTCCATCACAAGACACATACAGTACACACACTTGGGACAACCTAGAGATACCAATTAACCTAGACAGCATGAGACAGCAGTGGTCACCACTTTGCAACCATGCAATGCAAAATGACTGTGGAATATTTACTCACGTGTTCCAAACACCAAGATGTTTTTATATTTACTCTTGTTTTATGACATATCTTACATTCCCCTGAGAAACAGGCTTCTTTTTTTTTTTAAAGAAGTAGACTTCCTGTGTCTTTTTTTCTTAACCTCAAACTTCCATTCATTACCTAAGAGTCACTAGTGACCTAAAAACTGAAAAGAGTTTCTTATCTACAGGAAAGAGGAAACAGCAGGACCAGATCATATTTAGTGCTGGCAAGCAGCCAAAGAAAGAGGGTATGTAGACATTTGATTTATTTTTCTCCATCTAAAAAGAAAAGCAGGGGATTTAATAGTAACAAACTCATAATAGGATTGTTCCATAAGGATTATGCAAGGCCAAGTTCATGTTTTCCCATTTCTCAAGTGGAGAGGTACTTGTTCTTCACTCAATTATAAATCTCCTTGCAGACTTAGGCCAAGGCAGTGAGCATTGTCTAAAGCATTGGATTTCGAAATCAGAAGTACTTTCACAGATGTATTCCTGCCACTGATGAATTATAATCTTAAAAAATATTTTGGTATAAACGGTCCTAATGAAGTCTAGAACTGACAAGATTGAATAAGAAAAGATTCATATTATTATAATTATTACTATAATTATTTGAAGAGCACTTGCAATTTGCTTTGCGAAATATCTGACCCAGAAAACTTGGCAGGACGTCTATAAATGTTGACATGTGAAAAGAAGCTGAGGTTGATTCCACTCCTTAAAGTAGAAAATAGAAAAATACTTTCAGCTGTGTAGCCGTATTCGTGTGACAGGGCTCCACAGCTGAAATGTTGTTGTTTTTTTCTAATTTGTCATGTGGAATTATCCTCTGTTTATTGCTTTGCAGCCTGCAGGTGGATGCAATGAAGATGGCAGACATCAGCAAACAAAATAGTTTCATGGAGTATTATTTGTGACTTCAGAAGGACTTGGATTTTGTACTCAACAACAGTCAATCAATATACAGTATCTTCTTTTTTTAAAATGATGATTGTAGTGCATATGGAGGGAAGCCAGTTGTGTTTTTGTTTTGTGGAGTCACATGGCCATGATCGCACAATCATCAAGCAAGAAAGATTCATCCTGTTAGCTACAGTAGGTCAATGTTTCACTTTTTCGTTATTTGTATGGCCCGTGCCTTCACCACTTTCCAACCAGCCAATAATGAGCTATCCGTCATGCACTCCAGGGGCAATATAAGATCTTCGTCTTTTATGTGCATTTTGACATGCGCTTAGTCTTACTCAACTGTCTTGCCATGTCGTCCAGTATGCGGTGTAACTGACTGCGTGGAGCTGATTATGGACTTCGAAGTGTTAGGGAGGACTGCATAATATTGAATTCTGCATTGTTCTGCATTAATCAGGACACATATCTAGGACACTATGACATTTTGCTTTAATTAAGAATTAACCTTTTATGTTGGAGCTAGAAAGTCTTTTCCAGCATATAAAGGCCAGTTTACATTTCTGATGTACTGTAAAAGGCACTCCCTGTTATTTCTTAAGCTTTTTTCTCTGGAAAGGGTTCTCTCCATGCTAACAAACAGATGGCTTAAGAGCTGACCCTGCACATACAAACAGTGTCTTCTCTCTTTGAGGCATATTAATTACCACATAGTGCCACATAGTGAGTGCATTTGCACTCTCCACTTCCTCTGGCCCCAAATCAATCCCTTGCTGCTACATTGTCTTCCCTAAGTCAGAGTTCTTCTGCCAGCTATTCATTAGGTCCTGTTAATTGTTAAAATAATGTGGCATGGAAAATATTTCATTTTTGTAGGTTTCCTTGCATGTTGATTCTATTCTATTCTATTCTATTCTATTCTATTCTATTCTATTGGAGGTCACGGTTGTCTAGCTCCAGTCCTGAAGGGTTGATCTCTCTGAAGGTTTTTTATTCACCTGCAGATTTGATACTATTTAGCACATTGTTGGATTCTCTTGTCCAAATAAGCTACATTATTCAATCTCCTCTGATGCTGGTATATTAAAGAAATCAGGAAAACATTGAGCTGTTTTCCAGAATCAGGATCAGCTATCAGAAAATTAGCAATTTAAAAGGTTCTCATGAAGCCCCCTCTGCAACTTTTCCACTTAACAGCAGTTTGCTAACATCCAAGAGGCAGTAGTGGAATCCCTCCCTGGATTTCATGTTGTGATTCAGGAATAATAATTATAATAATAATTGCTTACACTTATATAGCGCTTTTTTGGACAATCCACTCAAAGCGCTTTACAGGTAATGGGGACTCCCTTCCACCACCACCAATGTGCAGCATCCACCTGGATGATGCGACGGCAGCCATAGTGCGCCAGAGCGCTCACCACACATCAGCTCTCAGTGGGGAGGAGAGCAGAGTAATGAAGCCAAATTCATAGATGGGGATTATTAGGAGGCCATGATTGGTGAGGGCCAATGGGAAATTTGGCCAGGACGCCAGGGTTACACCCCTACTCTTTGAGAAAAGAAACTTTTAATGAGATTTTTAATGACCACAGAGAGTCAGGACCTCAGTTTTACATCTCATCCGAAGGACGGCGCCTGTTTACAGTATAGTGTCCCCGTCACTATACTGGGGCATTAGGACTGCAGGACTGCAGGGTGAGAACCCCCTGCTGGTCCCACTAACAGCTCTTCCAGCAGCAACCTTAGTTTTTCCCAGGAGGTCTCCCCTCCAGGTACTGACGCTTCAGCGGGATGCCAGTTGTGAGTCGCAGAGTGATATGGCTGCTGGCCATGTTCAGTCCTGGTAATGGGGAATCATAATGTTCATCCCTGAATGCCTAAATCACTTGGTAAATTTGAAGTGAATGTTTATTTCGTGTCTGGGCAGCATTTTGATGTGGTGGTTAGTCCCGTTACCTCACACCTGCAGATTTCTGACTGCTAGGCTAGGGTACCTACAGTAGATCCTGTGTCTGTGTTTGTCTGTGAGTTATCTGGGTACTCTCGTTTTCTCCTGAAAAGTACACAGAAAAGCCCTGCAAAGCAGGACTATAAAGTGAAATGAAACTTAGTACAATTTGTAGAAAGTGAGAGCAGGAAAAAAAGGAAGGTGACAGGATTCAAAAGGCACAAAAAGCTGAACTACCAAAAAAAATATCTGCAGAATGTAACCACTTCCAGAAACAATTTTAACTTTGAACGAATACGCATTTTAGCTAAAGAAGCTAAAGAAACGGCACCATTGATTTTGATTTCAGACAGTATCATAGTCACAGTAAAACTCCAAACTATATACTGTAAATCTGAAGTACTGTCTCTTGTATCCCTTGACACCCAGTGCAAAGGCAGAGGCCGAGAGCAAGAGAAGTAGAGTCTGATGTTTTTGTTTTACTGGGCGATCTGGATTTCTTTAATTTAAAGCAGACCCCTGACCTTTCCATGCAAGACTATCAGCTTCTATCTGATGCTACTAAAGGAGAACATTTATATTCTCAACTGGAAATGTGCTAAAGACAATTAGTGAAAGCAAGGAAACAAACAGTATAAAATAATGTGAGGTAATGGATAGCAAAAGATGAATCCTGTACATGCAACATATTCCAATATGGCAGTTAATTTTTATTAATATTTAGGACAGCATAAAACACACAAAGGTCTATGGGACTGTTACCTATGTCACTAGATATGACATTAATATGTGAGAACTACTGAGAGTTTAGGAAGTGTTTGAACAAAAAATACCACCTATGATCAAATGATTGTATAGACCAGAACATGAAGGCTTTTTCAGCTTGATACAAGCTTGGTTGGTCAATACATTAGCCATGGCATATGACAGTCGGTGATGGATGATTAATGTTTTAATGTCTGCTTTTCATGCTGCAATGCAGTTATCTAAAACATCATATACAGTAGTAAAGATGGCATCACAGCAGTAGAAATGTTTTTTTTTCTTTTCACTCTCTGCATAAATAGTAAATATATGCACTATTATAATATTCTGTACGTAAATATATGTCCAAGGAGACATATGCACAAGTAGAAGTACATAAGTAGAAGCTTGTGCAGAACCTGTTGTCCAAAAATGCAGAATCAGTGCAAATGGACTTTAAAAATGTGTATGCCAACATGTTGACTAGACACAAAATCTCAGACAGGCTTTGCAAAGAATATGTTTCTATAAATGTTTTCAAACCCAGACATATACAGTACAGTATGTGGCAGAAAGTAAATTTCTCTTTGGCCTTCCAGCTTCATTTGCTGTGCTAACATATTTTCATGAACATAGTGTGCCTTTGAAAATTGTTACTCTGAGATAGGAGGGACTAACAACAAATATTACCTGCCTCCTACTGTAGGTGAAATCCTTATTTCTTGTAAGTGCCACTCCCTTTTCCTGTAATTACCAGAGGGTATTATGAGGTCTCTAAGCCAAGAAGCACTGTAAGTACCTGCCAAAAGATATCTTTACCTGAGACTAAATAGATTAATATTTAATCCAGGTAACTGCACCCGTTTTGTATGTGTCTAAAGCATCAGAACTCTTATTTACTCACACACAGTATGATGAAAACTGTAAGCTACAAAAGAAAAACAAGTATTTACGTATGTACACATGTAAGAAATTGCTTAATCAACAACACTATGAAACAAGAGTATTTTTGTTTTTCTTGTCACAATGTTTTGTCATTTCTGTAAATTTTATTGTTAGTGTATTATTTTATCCTGTATAGCTTATTGATTTCTCCATAGAGAATACCTCACATCCATCTACCCATTTTCTAACTGCTTCATCCTGTTTAGGGTCTTGGCAGGGCAAGCCACAGGCACAAAGCAGGATACACCCTGAACAGGACCCCAGCCCATTGCAGGGCACACACAGAGACACACACCAGGGCCAATTCCAGAGACAATTAACCTCCCTATATGTCTTTGTACTGTGGGAGGACACCAGAGCCCAAGGAAACCCATGTGAATGCAGGAAGAACATGCACCCTCCAGTCAGATAACACCCCAGGTACGGAATTGAACCCAGGACCCCATCGCTGTGCCACCGTCCCACCTACTGTATGAATCCCTTAGAGCTGCATATGCTGAGAGAAGTTTTAACTGGTGATGAAATCATAATCATATTACCTTGAGCAGACTGAACACATCTTATCAGATTTTTAAAAATTACCATAGGGAACGCCTTATCATGTCATCAATTTCTGCTGTCCTGTTTCATTCACTGCTGGTTTAGCTTTGCCAATATCTGCTGCAGTGCAGCTTGTAGTAGCTCTTTAAATTGTAATTAGAAAAATAAGGCATTTCCCCTAAGCTCAACCATTTTTTAAAATTCATTGTTTTTTTTTAATAGGACTATTTGCTGAACAATAATAAAAATTATAGCCAGAGCTAGTATCTCATTTCAAGAAGAGACTGTGCTGCATTGGCAGTTTATGCATTAGCCTTTAAAACAAGTGTCTTGAGGTATAATATTTACATATGCAACAGATGCAGAACCTTATAACAGGACTGTACCTATTACAAGAAATTTCACTTACAATGTGAAATACAAAAGGTCAATAGTACAGCTGTAAAAAGTATTTTTACAGAATCTGTACAATTTGCCTTATGGCCATAATACATCATGTACTGCTAGAGGTATACAGTAGCTTATGACCCTAACATTTGTCACCCCAAATATTAACAAGAACTTTCTAAAAAAAAGACTCCAGTAGTGCTTGCATGAAAAATAATGGAAAGGTATTACTGGAACAGTGTGAGCTGATCAGATATTTCTTCTCACCTGATTGAACTTGAACTTGAACTTTATTGCCCTATGTAACCGGTACTGGTACAATGGAATTCTTACTTACAGAAAGTCTCTCAATTGTAAAACAAGTGTAAAAAACAAAACAAAGTGCAAATAGTGCATTAAGACAATGTACAAACAAACAATAGACAATGTGCAAGTAAACATGTAGACAGTTTGAATGTAAACAATACAGACATGTAAACAATGACTGGAGATGTGCAATAGATAAGAATCATAAAGAGGTAGATGGTGATGGTGTAGGTGTGGTCCGAGGGGGATGGCTAAATGTGTTCGCCAGTCTCACTGCTTGTGGAAAGAAGCTATTGAAGAATCTAGTGGTAAGTGTCCGTATGCTCTTATATCTCTTGCCTGAGGGCAGTGGGGTGAAGAGCTCATGCCCGGGGTGGTGACTGTCCCCTGTGATGGCCAGAATTCTACCACGGCAGCGGTCCTCATAGAGCTGTTTAATCTCGGTGAGACCGCAGCCGATGATCTTCTGGGCCGTATTGACCATTCTCTGCAGTGCCTTTCTTTCTCGCAAAGAGGTGTTGCCATACCACACGGTGATCCCGTTGGTGAGGACGCTCTCGATGGTGCAGCAGTAGAAGTTCACCAACACATGTATTGGCATGCGTTATTAATTTATTAAATTTCATTTTTATTTTTATTCACTTAATTATATAATATGAATTATCTTCCTTAACACAACATGGTACTCATTCTCCCATTTAAGATTCCATTTCCACTATGATACTTATATTTATTAAAACATTTTGACTTGTTATCAAAAAACGTAAAGCTGTAAAAGTTAAATTAGACACTTTTCAGGTGCACTCTTGAAAAACTTTAATGATAAATTTCACCACGTTTAATTTCAATCAGTGTACTACTTTATAAATGATTAAATGATTTTGAAAGTATCTTTTTCAATCTATGGTTCAGGTCACCATTTTGATTGATGCAGGATCCCAGTTTAGGTCACATGTTTTCTGGCTGATCTGTCCCAGCACACTTGCTTAGTATGAACTTGCTTAGCTGCCTGCATTTTGAACATGAGGCAAAAAAAAATCTTTCAATCACTATGGTTTTTCACACCCAAAAAAAAACATTGACTAGAAAAGCATAGCACGTACGTGTACTGTATTTGAAAGAAAAGCCAAGTATCTCTCAAAGTGAAGGCTTACATTCCCGTCATAAATTATCACACTTCTTGTACTTGTTTTCTTTGTCAAGTCCTGACAGAACACTCAGTTCAGGAAGAGAAACTTAGCAACCATAAGCAACGTAATCAAGCATGAATAGCGTCAGTGGCTGGGGTTCTAGCTGCTTGTGTCCTTCTTAGATGCTAAACTCACATTGAGCAAATCCCGAACTGACATACTATACAGTACTGTTAGAGAGAAGAATATACTGCACAGTGCCACCATCTTTCAATGTTGCATCTCATAAAGACCCAGCAAAAGAGACCATTTAAGTAAATTATTTGTACATTTAAGGAACGGAAAGGTGAATTGAAATGAACAGCAGCGAACCTTCCTGAGGTTGGAGTTTTCCATCTCCCTCTTAATCCATATAGCCAATACATCTAGCAGAATGTACAGTAACTCATATGAAGTTCATATGAACATTGACTCAATAGCTTAACATATGAGAGTGTTATTGAAAACAAAACCACAAAATGGCAATACACCTTTTACAGATCAAGTTACTGCCATACCTATTATGAAAGACTGGTTTTACAGTATAACTATTATTCCATGTAAGTATACCCTCATGATGCCTTTTCTGAAAATAAGAGCCATTACTTACCTTACAAGTGCTGTCACTGGTGATCTTATTCCAGCCAGGGTGTTGTTTCACAAGCCTTATATCTTGTTTTTTTTTTTCCTTTTACGTAACTTAAAATAAGACGAAATTCAATACAGAAATTGCTGGTTGGAAGATAGTGATGCTGTCTTACTTTGAAATATCAATGCACATGGCCATGACCGCTGTTGAATGTTTTCATGCCAAGGGTCATAAATCAGCAGCCAGCTGAAGATTTTGTTTCCCCCAAGACCTTGGTTCAGATGTCAATTCGAAGCTGTAGTTCCTTGTTGATAAACTATACCTGGAAGGTGGAGAGACTTCAAGAAAACAAAATATTCACCATGCACATTCATTTTGATTAAAACCATGGACACAGCAGTCTATCTTACAATAGGAGATTTAGGGATTTATTTTCAGCTAAGACTGGAAACTAAGACATCAGAATGTAACTCCTGAGCTACAACATTTGCCGAATTGGGGTATCAGGACTCACTTCACTATTCTTGGATTCCAACAACAGAAAGGTTGAATAGTTCAATCACTAACCCCCAGTTGCAAAGGTAAATTTATGAAGTAAAGTAGATGTCTGTCTTTAAAGAATCACCCTTCCCAACATTTTAGCAAACAAGGCAGTGCCACTGATAAAAATAAAATTCTCTAGGCTCCATTTTAAGGCCGAAAAGAATAATAAAATAAAAACTTAAAAACAGAAGTTATAATGATCAATTATTAATATCTTGTAAGCTTAAGCCCCCACGGCAAAATAATAATAAAAGTCTAATCATACATTTCTGCACAAATGAACTTTGTTTTATAACTTCAGCTTTTTACAGAAATTACATATTCCTCGCCCAAAGTCTTCCTATTATTCCACCTTAGTCTTTACAGTACTTCTAATAAGAATGCTTCCTACTCCCCAGCCTTACCCCTGCCTCGACTTTGCCTTTTTGCTGCCAGTCTTGTATAAGTGTAACGTGCCCTTCAATCCACCCACAATGAAGAAAAATCATTACAAGGAATGAGTCATTTATTTCCATGCCTTTTGCTGGGCTAACTGCTTCAACGATATGCCTATGCACCTCAAACCATTCAACTCAATCATTCATGAAATTAAATACTGTACACCTTTGAAGATGGCAAACATCTTAAACAAAAGTGAAAATGTATAAAAGTTTTGAAATGTATGAAAGTTTTCAGGACTGCTGCACAAACAGGTATCTATAGGTACAGTATATACAGTAGGAATAACTGAAGTGTGGCTTGGGAAGGAAGATGATGGAGAAGTATTTCATTTTTACTTTATAGGCAGCAAACATTCAGGGAAAGTGTACAGTGTGTTTGAAATTCTTTAAAAAGAATTGGTTAATATAAAACACAGAATACAGATAAGGAATGGGTGCTCACACTGAGGTGATATAATGGAGTACCACAAATATCTGTACTAAGACTTAATGTTGACTAATTTTTATTATCTAGGTTGTGGCATATTTAGTGAAGTAGTCAAATTTGCAAACAATACGCAAACACTAGGAGTAGCAAAATAAATAAAAAACCTAAGGATAATATTTACCACTGGACAAATACCTGGCAGATAATATTTAATGGGGAACAGGTGTGGGGCATACAAGTAGGCAAACAAAAGCTACAGATACAAAATGGAAAATGGTGAACTTGAAGAGGTTATTCACCAAACAGTGAAGTGCTCATGTTAACATATCATTTCTATTCTCCAGGTAATGTGAAAAATATTTTTTTTCTTGCCATAATTTGTTATCCTTAGTTTGACCTAGTCATTTGTTGACCTAATCTTTTCAAAATAGAATATACTGTAATTAAGGGAATAAGTGTGATGGTACATGGGAAATACCACCTGACAAGCACATACAAATCAGAATCTTAGCTAGTAAGAGCTTCTCCATGTGACAGTTTACAGCTTGGAGCTGAATGAACAAAAATTGAAGTGTTTGAAGGAGACATCTTAATATACTGCACAGTATCTATGCGCTAACCTTTTCACATGGGTTACAGATTTGTGACAGAATCAGACATTCTAACAGCTGCATCTTTCACGCTCAAGCATATGAACAACAGAAGGTGAATTAAGATTGATACAGGCGGAACTGTAAAATAATGGAATGGCAGCTGTTCCTGAGCTGGAGAATTGTGAAGCTGCCCTTAAGACATAAACGGAAGAGACATTTGACCCATCAGGAACAACTCTGGCAACAGTACACCACAAAGATGGAGCTAGGAAAAACACATATGAGTGTAGTGTCAAGACCACACTTGAACTTTTCCACAGATGCCACCGCATTCTCACGACCACAGAAAATCAGACACCTTCTCGCAAATATCGCCACATTAACTAATCATCCAATTACACTTCTCACCCTTCACCGAACCTTCTGCCTCCCAGCATACTTAAGGGCTCACCTCTGTCATCTCAGTGCTCAGTATTGGTTTTACCAGTGGAGCTCCTGTCCCTCACTTTTCAAGCAACACCTGACCATCGCTGTTATAATGATCCTCCGGCTTTCTGACCTGTGTCTGAAACTTGACAACTTACTGATCCCCGATTTGGTTAAGTACACCTGGCTTTTCTCCGTGTCCTTTTCCCTTCTCCCTCTACTTCTACGTGAGAGGGCACTAGTAATTACAGTATTCGCATGGGGTCCATGCTATCTATTGGTTACAGAGCTTAACATGTAGTGAGTCTATTTAGCAGAGGCTGGAACAGCATTTAAACCAGAGGCCGGTGAGTCATATTGGAAATTCTAACTCAAAGACTCTTATCTTAATATCTTAATAAGGTATTGTTCAAGTAGTTGTTACCAAACAAACATGCAATGTCATGTTTCTTCTATGTATAGTATGTGTCACGATCGCTACCTCTCCTCTTAAGGGCGCTCCAGCCCTTCCTCGTTCTGCCTCATTCCCCGCACCTGTTCCTTATTCCAGCCCCTTTTCAGTTCCCCCTTAAAAGCCAGACGCAGACGATAATCGGGGCTCTACATTGACTTCCGATTCATGTGAGCCCAGGATACTTCTGGCTCCATTATGTTTTTAACTTTCTGTTCCTGTTCCCCCCACCGGTCCCGACCCGGTTCCCGTTTTTAATCTCCTGGATGGATCGCCTGGTCATGGACTTATGCTTGTGTTTTGGATTCCCCATTTGGACTTCTTCCTGGATTGTTTGCCCTGGACTCACTCCCCCTGGACACCTGAGCACCAAGGACACACCCCCTGTCTCCATTCCCGTCTCCTGCATGACTTTTCCCCCAGTGTTTCCTCACTTCTCTGCATAGTGTCGTCTGCATAGGGCCCAGAAAGAACTGTTCCTGACAGTATGACCTCAACATGGAACTTTAGCTTGACTGTAAGCTGAAGGACACAATAATTGAAACACTTTCTGAAAACTGAATGCTGAATGAGAATCTGTGGAATCTACAAACTAACTCCAAACAAGGGTGTCATGTCATATACAGTCTCAAGACTGAAGTTCAGTTTGCACGCCCAGCAAGCATCTCACTTCACTATTGGTTGTTCATCTGCTGTATCCTGCTTTCAAAGGAAAAGAGAAACAGAATACAGATATAAAATCATGTACTGTACCAATTTTCACATACAATAAGAGGATGGAGGAATGGTAAATCAGCCACATTTGGTGGAGCTAACTGTGGCCTTCATATTTCTCATTTTACACTGGAGTTGCTGGTTCACAATCATGCACTTCAGTGATGAATGAAGTGGGTCCCTATGTGTATGCAAAGCACTTTGGTATAAATAGAACTGAACAAATTTTAGCCATTAATAATTATTACATAGGATTTAATTAACTCTTAAGATTGTATATATTTGGTTCACATCTATAAACTGAATCTCTTACGTCTTTATAAGATAGTGCTCTGAGACCAGGGATCATTCCTGTCACTTTTCTTTTAACCTTTTCTAAGGCTACAATATCATTTTTGTGGTGTGATGACCAAAACTAAGCACAATATTCTGAATGAGGTCTTATTGATAGCATACGCGTAACATCACTTGAATTAAATTTTGGAAGATGTTTTGGTGCATACTAAAGCATTTGGATTAACTATTTTCACCACATTGCTTTGAAGAGGAAGCTTATGCTGCCTAGCTCTGTATATAGATTTACCTGGAGAAATTAAACTCAATAGTTCTGTAAGCCTATTTCTCCAAATATTTTCTATATGAAGGACAAATATACAGTAGCCTATACTAGTGGAAGCAAAAATATATTGGTAAGATGTGACTTGAATGTGACTGCATAATAGCTTCATACAGTAATGTATTTGTACTGTGACTGCTGCACAAGATCTTACAAGTGTTACAGTATGGTTTAATGTTGCATTTGTGCTCTGGTGCCTGCAGGGCACGCATAAGGAGACAGGACACTACAGTACATGCCAGCTCACAAAATTTCATGTGTGTGTGTTGGTAGAAAAAAAATGGCCAAGTTAGTGTCAGCAACTTCTTTGTGTCGTACCTTTGTTAACACAATAACACAATTTGTTAATCACATTCTTTACAGAGACATGCAAAAATGACATAACGTATACATAAGAGGTAGTGGCATTTGTTTTAGCATCATAGATTCACTTGGCATGATGCCATATTAAAATATGTTTTGGAAATATACAGTATTATACTGTATCTTCTCTAGAGGAAAGGTGATCCTGAGACATACAGTATGCATTGTTTACAACACTACAATTCAAGTAGATTAGCAAACATTTTAACAAAAAAAGTTTAAATATCACTTGTGCTTGGAATCAGTAAATCCAGTTTAGATTTCTGAAGAAAAATCCAGTCTATTAACATATTACTTAACTACATAAAACAAAAAAGGGTTGCTTCCTACTCAGCCTAACGTTGGCTTACATCTTTCATTTTCATCTGCCTGGACATGCAAAGCATCGTTAAATGAACGCTAGAGTATGCAAAAGATAATTAAAACACTCTGTATTGAATCGGACTTTATCGGAAACATGAATATACTTTATTTCTGACGTGTATATACAGAGCGCAACACTGCCAGGAAATCTGGGAGTTGTATTCCATTGGCTGTACTCCAATGTACCTAGGGGTTTTGTAGTAAATTGTTTATGACAGCTGGCAAATCCTATTGCTGCAAAAAAGAATTTGCCACATGTCATTGTGAGGAAATAGTTTCCTCATCTTTTCCTACATTTCAAAATTCTGAAATTAGGAGATACTGTTATTGCATAAATTGGTCGATTAAACAATTTTAAATTAACTACTACCAAGCCGCAGAATGTCCTCTTCTCATGTGTAACATTATTTTATGTTCTCATAACATAACAGAATCTACCCCCCCTTTGATCTGCGCCTTCCCACAGTTCAGAATTGCCCTTGTGATATTTTCAGTGCAGGTTTCTGCTTCCTGCCTAGAACTCTTTGCACTTATCAACTTTAAATGTAATTAACGAAACCATTACCTGTAGTGAACAGTCAGATCCAAAGCCTAAGCTTGTGAAGTAGTGAGAAGTGGCATTGAGGCAAGGCCACCTGTTAAGGGAAAAAAAACTGTGAAATGAAGCACACCTGATCAACATGAGTGATTCACTTTCAGATGGAGTGAGATTTCACATGAGGCTCTTCACTGACTTAATCAGTCCCCTGAGCTAATTAAGAAGCATGAACAGCTACATGTAGGAGGTTTTGAGACTCAGTGAGTTTATGATACTTTATGATACTTCTGGCTGATCTGTCCCAGCACACTTGCTTAGTAGGAACCTGCTTAGCTGCCTGCATTTTGAACATGAGGCAGAAAGAAAAAAGAATGTATAGCTTCAGTATCTGTCTGTCCCATGAAGTGTGAGAGGTGCTGGACAAAGAGTCTGATTATTTGCCAGTCTCAATGAAGATGAAATCTGCTGTAGAGGACCAGGTTGGGCCAGATGAAACGGGGATGATCGGAGGCTTTGGGACCTGATGGAGCTGGACATGGGCTGTTAAGAGTAGCAGTATACGTTCCTCCCATAGGAGGAGGAGAGATGATACAGATTCAATCCTGACTATTATTCCCTGTGGCATACGATTAGCATCATTAAAGAGAAAACAATCCAGCTGCGTCAAGGGCCCAAGCTGATGAATGAGTGCTGTCCTTGGCCACACAGGATCAGCTGGATGATTTGATTATACTAGTGTTTATTGAAGTGAAGATTGAGAACTGGGTACTGGAGGTTAAGATGAATTCAGTGCTCAGTGTCTCTTTGAGTTAAAAGTCACTGTAGTGGAGGTAATTGAGTTGAATTCTCCAGTGTTAACTGATTAAGAGACATAAGAGTATAAGAAATGGAATGCAACTGAGTGAATCGGAAATCACTAGTGTTGACTGTATTAGTGGAATGTAGTAAAAAAAGGCAACTGAGAAAGAAGATAAGTATGCAATCTTCTCTCAGAGGGGATTTAGGATTTGGTCATTGATGGATACGAAACACTCTATTGTGTTAAAGTCAAAACAAAGTTCTGCAGAGACATGTAAATTAATTGTCAAAATAAAAGTGTAGCTCAATGACATAAATCCCAGTTCCATACATTATGGTCCATATTGTAACAAAACAAAGTGTGAACAAATCCAAGGGGGTGAATAGTTTTACTAGTTTTAGTTTGACTGTATTTTGTGTCATGGTCTCTCTTTGGTAAAATCATTCTGATAAGCAAGTTAAGACTTTCTGTTTCATAATCCATGCTTGGCATCTCCTAAAATTGCTAAAGTATTCTTGGTTTAGCTATAAGTATTTCCATAACATTACCCGTAAAAGAAGATTGACTGACTATAGTTTACTACTTCAGCTGTGTCCTCCTTATTATGTACTGTACCCTTGTCATTCTCTGACCTGTGGGTCCAATTCTCATCCTTACAAAGAGCAGGAATGTCCCAGTTAGAGGTAATTGAATAATACTCTATACATGTCTATTATAAAAATCCATGTTCAAATTAATCATGTTTATTATTTATTTTTAATCTTCTGTTATAATTCCTTATCTCCTAACTTTTTGTTCTGCTTTTACAGTTCAGAACAGAAGAACAAATGTTACAAATGAGAGAACTCCTCTCTAGTAAAGCTTCTCAGAGAATAATTATTCCAATGACCTCAAGCCTTCATTTATTCAATGAAGCTAGGGTATCATCTTCAACAACATGATTGGGGATCCTGAGATCCAGACTCTCATAGTCATATGTGCAAAAAAAAAAACAGATTTTTTCAGAGTAAAATATAGTGCATTCCTGAATAGTTACCACTTTTCCTACCTCATGTTTCACTGTTGATTTTTATGTGTCTTTCAGGATTTTAAAAGCTTGAACAGGTCACCTCATAGTTTTGTCTGTTCAAGAATAAAAAAGTATTTTAAGTTTTTGAATTTATCAGTGCAGGATATGCCTTTGAGCAGCAGGACTTTTTTTGCATGTTGGCAACCAAAATTAGACACAGGGTTCTAAATGAGTTATTGCTAGTGCATTGTACAAGTGTACCATCTATTGTTTTTATTTTCTGGTTTAGTCCTATAAAACACTTTGTATAATTTCACATCACTATTGCAACTTTCTTATCTTTCTCTCTCTTGATGATTCCAATTGCTTTTTTCACTTGTGCATGTTGAAATATACTTTTTCTGTCTTGGAATCATAGCTTTTTTACACAAACTGTAAAACTCTCTGTGATTCATCTGGGAAAATTGTGAATTTGTTTTGTCCTCTTAATGAGATAGTGACTTTAAATAATCAGATACAAATGTTGGTGGTTATACTGAAATTGCATCTGAACATTATAAGGTTAATAAAGCTCATATAATGTATTCATATATTTATCTATTGAAAACACTAAATATATATACAGTATGTACTAGATGTTATTAAGATATTAGAAATATTTTGTATTTGTCCTTATAAAACTGCAGTCTCACAACAATGCTTTGTTTACATCATGTTAGTTGGATGTGTAGTGTCAAAAGCAAACCTGAATCCCTTCATTGAAGACTTTTGCTTTGACTGTAATTATACATTAGATCTCTGCGTTAGACATTGTTACATGTAGATTTAGTTCTAGTCTTATTTTGTGTTTGGTTTTATGGATTGTCATAACTTTGTGTGTTGGGGGCAAAGGTCATGTTAAGCTGTTACATGCAGTTCTTCTGTTAAAATATAACAACTTTGGAGCCCTTTGTGCTAACAAAATAAACAAACCATTAAATGTAGAGAACTAAAACTGGCATCTGATGCCAAAATGTAGGGAAAAATAAGTTATGTCTTAAGTTAACCAAAACATCAAATGTGAAACATTAAAGATTAAATCATCCATCATATTATGGTATATCATGGTGTTTGGTTGACATTCTATTAAATATAGTTTGGCTACACTGAACTTCAGCTGTGCTGCCCTAAAATGTGAATAAATATCATACACTTTATGGACTAAGACATGAGTGACAGTTTACAAACAGAGGGGTTTACCAGGACAGGTCTCTTCTGGTTTTATCTTGGTGATCTGGTGATCTTGCATCTAACCCTTTTGTATTTTAGTTTTATTACGTACCTTTTCCCCCTTAAGCTCTGAGGTCAGCATTTGGAAGTGGACGCCCGGAAGCCCGCCTACCCACGGGTCCAGAACAGACCTGACGGCATAGTCTTCAGAACGGCGTCCTGACCGTCTGAGTCCGGGGCTTGGAGCGCTTGATCCCTGTGTTTGTCTTTGGCTTTGGGTCTCCCGGTATTGGATTTTGGACTGCACCCTGTTTTATTCCATAATCCTTTCATGACACTTTATTCTTGGGTGTTGTTATTCCTAATGAATAAGCCTTGTGCATCAACGAGAAGTCTTATCTTGAGTTTGCATTGTTTTTTTACTCACCACCAAGAGAAATGAAACACTGTACTGTATGTTGTTAGAAAATAAGGGAATAAAGAGTCAATGTACTAGCTGGATTAAGCAGACCAGCAGACCAAGCAGACCAGGTGCATGTATTGCAGTAATGTTTTAATTATTAGAGGAAATTCAAATTGTGCATTTGCTGATAAGCTCCTTCTCTCACAGTTATAGATGATCAGCAAGATGATTGTTGTTGAGGACCACCATATGGAAGATCTGAGATTGTATAATTAAGAAACTAATTTCAGATTTGCTACTTTCATTACTATTTCTTCAATGTAGTTTTGGTACTCTAATACTAAGCATTACAGGAAACTATTATACAATAATTATTTTACTATAATTACAAAATAAAAAAAAATAGATTTATTGATGCTTTTGAGCATGACCCCATTCCCTGGCATGGGATTATAATTTAACATCTCTTCCTTTTGACAGCATTTAAGAAGTACATATGCAGTCTGCCAGGGAATTAAATGAACTGGTGTCTAGTGATGAAAACATATTGTAGCGGCTAATGGTTTCGTGCAGGAAATAAACAAGACAAGCTCTTGAGTAGCACACACACTCTTTATTACGAACCTCTATCTAGCAGCAATCAGCCAACAGAGACCATAAAAACTGTCTCAACAGGGGGTTAAGCACACAAGGGCAGCAAGGAGAACATGTACCGTACATAAACTCAGGGTGGATACGGGTCTTGGGAAGAAACAGGGGTAAACAACAACCAGCTACAGTATGTACAGATTCTTTATTAACCACTATTTAGATCATCAGGATCAGCTAGCGGTCAGCCTGCGGACCCTCAGTCCGTCCCCCGGCTCCCAGCCAGCACTGCGGCGCATATATTAGCTGTGTGTGCATCTGCGAGGACACCCAGCGAGGGCGCTACAATACTCTCATTTTCATCAAGCACGTAGTGTATTCACTGCAAAAGTGGTTTCTTTTTTCCTTAATCTAATATGTTTTCTTTGAAAAATAATTCTGTTTTTCAATTCCTAAAAACATCTGATATACTTGTAGGACATACTGTACACAGGCCCTAGATTTTGAACATAGGAATGGTTACAATTGAACAGAGGCTAATTATCCCACCCAGCCTATGTGGTACTTAGTAACAACCATCTTTTCCAGCAGTTTTTTAAGGAAACCTAGGAAGTACCTCCACCAGTATGTTTGGGTAGCATATCCAATCTACCAAGTCCATATCCAATAAGAAAACATCACTGTAAAAAAAATCAAAAATGTTCAAATGGGGGTACATAATGAGCATTCTGTTCAGGCCGAGATAGGGTTGAAAAAAGCTTTAAAGTTTGACTTTATTTTTCACTGTGCTTTACATTAAAACATTGGACCCCTGTCATGAGAAGTGTGGACAGTGCTGGGAAATACACAAGGAAGATTTCACTGCAATGGGCTCTTTATTACCAGCACTGTTCTACCTGCACTGTCACTATGATTTCACCTTTCAACGTGTCTCTTGGAATGTACAGTATCATCTGTACTCTGAAGGCTTGAGAAACACAGTCCAGATGTTGTTGTTTTTACGTCCTACTGCAGTTACCATAAGAAATCGGGATGATGATTACTTCTGGTCATCGAAGTGAATTGCCATATCAACCTATTGTCTCGCAGGGACTGACCGCGGAGGATGGAGATCCAATGCGGTGCCCTTGGTAGGGTTGGCGCTAGGCGTAGGCATAGTCGGAGTAAACAGGCTGGAGTCCAAGTCTGGGAAGGCATTGTAAAGGCGTAGGCACTGAATCAACAGGCGAAGGCGTAGTCGAAGTAAACAGGCTGGGGTCGGGGTCCGGTAAGGCGTGGAAGAGGCGTCGGTGTGGAATCGGCAGGCGGAGGCGTAAACGAAGAGACTGGCTGGGGTCAGGAACCGAGAGAGCGTAAAACAGGCGTAGGTACTAAATCGAGCGGCGAAAGCGGTAGTCGGAAAAGCGGGGTCGAGGTCCAGGAGAGAAGTCGTCGACAGATGGGGGGACAGATGAGGGTTTAAGTAGAGGATTGACTGATTGACATGTGCACGTTTGGTATGGGGAGAGCTCGTGGGAATGCGGGAGCGCTTGCCTGCGTGAGGGAGATTCGTGACACCTATGATAGCTGAAAATGATCATGGACATACAGTATCTAGGTGGTATCTAGGTAGAAGTAGCAATCCGCTGTTGTTTATGCACTGCCTTATGGTATTGGCTCAGTTTGACCTTTACGCAAAGAGATTTGTGCTGCTTCATCCCAGTGAAATCTGTAAAAATGCAGTAAAAATACCATATCTATACAATATCTTAGTAATAATGTATTTATCAGTAGCTTTTAACATATCTGAGCTCGTTACAACTAATACGATAACACCCATCTCAAATGATTCAGTGAAAAGTGGGTGTTCAAAAGTGTGAGATCCTTCAAAAAAATAAGATACTTCAAATACAAATGTTCATATTTCAAGCTACAACTCATACGACATTCCATTCCATAACAAACAATATACAGTACATCTTTTAATGTGGCAGTTCAAAAAGTTCTGTTTGGCAGGAACACCATTAACATCACTTCCCATTTTGGCTCCAGTAGATGTTTATTGCAATCTTGATGGCAACAGTTCTATAATTTTTTCAAGCAGAAAAATGACAGAGGAACTCTTAATAATCAAATCTGGATGTAATAGCCTCAATGAGGCTGGTATTTTTTATTGCTGAACTTTACCTGGCCAACAAGTATTCAGTACAAATCCATTCCCCTAAGGATAACCAAAATGCTTACCAAAGGAAACCAAATGCAATTAATATGTGATATACAGTAGGTAGTACTACAGTATATCTTTCAGTTAGATTTTTAAAATAATGCTGCCAACTGAAGCCAAGGGATAAAAGTTCTTCGAAATGAGACTTTGTGCCCTGCATGTCCTTGGCTAATGTTCTGCTACCTGTGCAGGTTAATTATTTTTTTTAACTGTAGTTGCTTTAACCAAAGTTTGAGAGAATGATAAAAGCACTGAGAAACAGGGTATGAATATATCGCCAAATTAGAAAATAGCATGGAATGAACTTAATGAAAATACAGTTCGCTTCTCCCCATTTTCCTCTGTGTTGCATTCCCAGTGACGTTCCCCATCTGGAGGAAGACAGACGTCATTGTTCACCACAGGAGGATCAGCCAAGAGTGCAAGTGTGTAGCCCAAGGCATGAGGGAAGCTGGGATTCTGCACACAAAATACAGACATTTGATTAACTTAGCAAGTTTCCAGTTATCTCAAAATGATCCACAGAGAAAGTGAGATTCAGAAAGAGTTAATTTCCAGCAGTACTGGGACTTTTTTTGCTTTTTGAAGGGACATAGGTCCCCTCTGTGCCTCTTTCACATTCCAGTTGAGGGGAGTTTAAGGAAATTTCTGGGAGGCAGACATGCTGTATATATTCCTTTTAGTGTCGCCATTGACCTTTCCTTATTATATAACACTAATCCCATCTATTTGTTGCTGCAATTAAAATAAAACTATTGAAAAATAATTTCCACTCCGGACATCCACTGACAAGTTAGCCATATTATATAATATTGAGACTGCACAGAACATCTACTCAACTAAAATATGGAACACACCATTGCTGTAATTCTTTTATATTACCGGTTTAAAATAAATAAGAATAATTGAATCAGCTGCATAAATACTACATGCATTTTTTATATAGTAGGATATAGAGTGAAGTAAGGTTTGTAACAGCATGGTTGAGCTTTGACATAAATATTCCTTCAGCTGTGCAACTTTTTACTTCCGTTCCTTGGACTTTTACATTATTCAATAGCAGACATGCTGTAGGGCAATTCTTTAAGTAAAAAGACACTAAAAGGGCCTTTCAGGTTGACTGGATTACCAGGAATAGGCATGGAGTATTGGCTGGAAGCCAAGGAGGCAGGTATGTTGAGTAAAAACGAAACTCTGTGTCAGGTATTTATACAGGCAATCCACACAGTACACCTGCACGACTTCGTCACACTCAGCCAGACAAGCAGAAGCATGAGCACAATGTCTCTGAAAGTTATAACCCTCCTTCTGCTGGCGTCCATCCTCTGGAGCTCTTCAGAAGGTAAGAACCCATTGCTTACTTGCAGCGTGGCAGCCCGCTTGTTTTCAAAGGTAACTGCCCATGAGAATGTCAAAAAAAAAGCTTTTTAGATATTTTAGTATCAAAAAAGACTGGACTGTCTGATAACCTTACAGAAAGAAGTTTTTATCACTAAGTGCATATCACATCAGAACGTCTGTTGTTGTTAAAGAGATTTTGGCTTACCACATAAAAACCTGATTTTAAAAGAAATGCATAAGCTACAGCATTGCAGGCCAATGCTTAATGCTTCATTCTTTTACTACCTGGCTACCATTTAGTTAACACTGCTGAGATTCTTTGGAATAACCAGTGAGTAAATGATGAATAATTCCCGTCTTTATATTTCAACAAGAGATTATAAGACACTATAAAACTAACAAGAATCACAATTCAATTCTTTAGTACGACACATTTTACTATTCTGCACTGGAAGCAGATTGGAGCCCATTGTAAAATGCTGTGTTACAGTCTTTTTACAGTATGTTGGTTTTATGCTTCCACTGCTTGCTCAGACCTCTGCCATCTAAACACCATGAATCAAAACATCTGGCTTCTAAATAATGTTTTGCAGGATCTATGCGATGTAGCATTAATGTTTGAAGCAGCAGCCCCCTGCATTATCTTGCATAAAGTATTATGTGTCAAAGGTGAAATGTTTAAACTTCCCAAGCTTGTCATCTTGTAAAATGTTTCAAACATGTCTGAAAAAACCCTAAACTAATTTGCAGCTGCTTTCCTGTAAAGATACAGGACATGAACCATTATTTCCAGTTCTTCCTAAATAATCTGCTCCAATGATTCAACATAATATTGCTTAACATCATAATTGCCTGCCATCTAGAAAATAGCACACTGAACCCTTAATTGATACTGCCTCGTACCATTTTGCTGCTCAGAGACCAGTCGTTGTTATGCTTTCTGGCATATAAAAAGAGTAAATAAGAACATTTTTGTTAATTACATTTATTGCATATTATATTAAAATAAATTGCTGGTGGATCCACACTTCCAGCTGATTAATCATTTGTATTTGATTCCTTACAGCAAACACTGAAGGTGCAGTTGACTGCTGTTTAGCAACTAGTGAGAAGGTAATCCCGAGAAAAGCTGTCGTTTCCTATAGCAGGCAAGAAGCTGATGGGGACTGCATAATCTCAGCAGTTTTGTAAGTTTCTTTCTTCACTAATTGAATATGCGTTGAATTAATTTCCATTATACTAATAGAAGATAGACACTAGCAGCTAAGAACTTTGATCTGGAAAATAGCTACTTTTGAGTGTGATTTGGTGTACTCACTAAAAATTGACGATTAAACCTCACACAGTTACATTTTAATCAGTATTTAATCACTTATTACTATTTTAGACCTGTAAAGAACAATTTTTTTCCAGTTATTATGTAATTTATTCAACATTATTTATTCAACAGCCTTGGCTGTTGACCTTACTCATCCCTAGGAATGTTTTCAAAAAATGCGCAAAACTTAGGGAATACTGTACAGTATATTACCTTACTTGGTTACTTCCTTCTTTTCTTATTAATGACTTCTTTATGGGTTAAAGTCAAACACACTGGCTCATAGGTAGCGGCATGCTGGACACTACTTTTGCACAGTGTTTAATCACAGAAATAAAAGATTGCTGAATAAAATAACACTTTAGCAAAATAGGGTCCCATTAGTTTTGTTAATATCATACAGGTAAGATGAAGAGAAACTATAGTTTTAAAGTTTTATATGAGAGAAATAAAAGCAGTAGTACCAAGTCACAAATGCCTCTGTTCTGAATGTAGTACCTTAATGAATGAAATAGTGATTTTATCTTAATGTTCTCAAGCCTGTAGCTACAGTACCGCTACACAGTACTTTACACTTTAAGAGAAAAGTCTTTGTTGCAGCTGTACTACTGCCAAACAATGAATAGGATAATCTTTAAAGGAAACAAAGCTAGTTGAAAGAACGTCTGTTTTTTTCATATAAAAAGTTAAATACACTGTACAATGTGTACAAATTCCATGTACCTCTCATCCTACAGCTGTAAATAATGAGTAATAAAGCTCACCTGCCCTGCAGTACTTATCAAATTGATTTTGACCACTGCAATCTTAGTTTTCTTGCTATCTTGTTTTCGACTCTAGAATCTGCTGATACCCTATTTTTTGAGCGTACTCTGAGTCTAACTTTCCAATCTTCGCACACAGGTTCATCACTAAGAACGGCTATAGACTGTGCGCGCCCCCCAACGCCAAATGGGTGAAAGCGTTGATAAGGAAACTAAACAAAAAGGCACAGGCCAAAAAACTCAAGAATGAGAAAAAAAGAGGGTGAGGCATCTTTGCATCAATATCAACCTCTTTGGTAGAGTTTGTTTTTATGCTGCCCTTTATTTGATGCCATTTTCAAAAGTATGTAGACCAGTTGCATTAATAAAACAAAAAAAGAAAAAAATATTGTTTTTAGTGTGCAGACTAAAGTCAGTTAATTCCCATTATAAATCGCACGAAGTCTCACCTTTTTTTTAACTTACTTAAAACTATTGCTTCCATATAAAGTCTTCATGTGCTGATGTGAGACGTTTTGCCATCCTGTTTTTGATTTCTGCGTTGAACGATATTTTAATATGTCTGTCCTTCCCTAACTTCCCATCACAACTTCCCCTTATTTTCTGGCCTATGTCAAAGCATGTTGCAGCACGTCTGCCTTCTTAACATTCATGGCTCAGTCTGCTAACAAATTTCCTCTTTTTTTTTTTCACAGGAAGAGGCCATGAAGCCATTGCTGATTTTGCATGTTTCGGTTGTATGGCCTTGGTACCTGAAGTAAAGCTCATTGTATTCAAGTGGCAGCAAGAACTGTGGGACTTCAGGTCAAGCTCACATTTGTCTACATTGTGAAAATGAGGACCAAGGAAACCATTCGAGAATAAATAAGCTTTTCTCTACTTTGCCACAGACTGCTATAGAAAATAAATACACATGTGGTCACAAAGTTGTTAAAGCAGATTATTGTAAAGAATAATAATCAATACTTGTACTGAAAGGAATGACTCATGATAACCATGGTGAAGGATTTCTGTAATAAACTGTGAATACAATAGACTACAGTCATTTCCCAATATACCGTACGAAGCAATGATACAGTACTTTATCAGATGTGAAATATAAATTAGTTGAATATATTTTTATACTTTTGTACGTTTTGTATTATTTCAATATGCTTCATCTTGGATATATCGTTTGTGAACCTTTTTGTAAATATGTTTAATCTTAGAGTATTAAATGAATTAAGAATCCAAAAATCTTTCTTTGCTTTTTTTTCTTACCAGAAACATATGGTATACGACAAGAATATCAAAAGATCATGGATTTATTGTTTTCAAAATGTGGGTGCAATGTGGCTTTTATCCTTTTCAGCTTAAGTGCTACTCTTTAGTAGGCAAGCATACAGTAGCACTTGAATAATTTCTTCCTTCCAGGTGGTCTACTCCACTTGAATAAGTACATATTTTCTGGATCCAGTGGTTTCACCCATCTACTTAAAATTTCTAAAAGACTATTATCTGCTTTGCATGATCATAAACAACATTAAAATGCATGAATGTGACATTACTGTCAATATGAGGGAAACAATGATGGGAAACTGTGTATAATAGAGGCAAGCCTTTGCTGAAGTTTAAAAGAAAAGAGAGCAGGTTCTCAGTGGCAAAAAGGATTCCTTGTCTCTGAAGAAAACTATTGCATTGTAAAAACTGTAACTATAGAAGAGAAGCTGAACAGAAAAATAAAAAAGTGAAAGAAACGTTACCAACATACTGTACCTGCATTACATTTGCAAATAGAGATTGCATTTCAGACAAATACACCTGAAAGAGGCAAAAACGTATTGCTTGGGTATATTCTTTTAATATGCAATTGATATTCCCTCGGTCATTGTGGTCTTTGCTTTAAAGAGTAAGCACCACTTTTTGAAAGAAGACACAAAGTGTGACACGCTATTCAGCTACTGTGACTCAAAAGAAAGAGTCATTCACAAAACAATCAAAATATGCCAGCAAGTTGAAAAGTTTATGAAAAGGTAGAAAGTAGTCTTTTGTAGGTGTCATTATTTAATATAACTATCACATTTTGCTTTGGAATACTATCCTAGTTCTTTTTACGGCTGCTATGTAGTACTCTGTTCAACACAGAAGCACAGTACAGAGGACACTTTATTCATCCTGTGAAGCATCCTCAGATTACCAGTAATATACAGCGACATTGCTAAAAGGCACTTTTCCAGGCTCGAATTGGTTCTATAGATTGCTAAGAATCCATAAAACTATCCCTCACTGCAGAGAAAAAAAATAGGAGTATGAGAAGTTTTGTTGAGGATACTTATTTGTTGATCTAACCCAGACTCTAACATGTCTTCCTAGGACTCTGATGCTTAAAGAAACAACTTGTGTTATTTCATTGAACGTCATTAAAGTTTTGAGCTTAGACATTTGAAAGCTCGGGAGTGAAAGCAATCCCCACTGCTCAGCAGTCAGAGGCTCTCAGCAATCGAACTAAGTAGTAAACCCCTGCTGTCCTAGCAATTCCTGATTTTTTTTACTGCTCTGTGTCATTCTGCTGCTGTGTCTGCACTGCCTTACCTGCTTTCTGTCTGTCCTGATGGACACTGTCTCCTGGTCCCGCAGTCATGAACATCCTCAATGATCAAATGATCCTGGATCCTCTGCTGCATCTGTATACTGCTCTCCATAGTGCCCCCTGTTGACTGCTTGTTGCCACGTTCCCTATGGATTCATGATGAGTTGTCTGAAGACATGCTGTAAAATCGTCTTCATGTCTTGTCATCTCTCTCAAATACTCTTTCCCATTACATTTCCATTACTATCATCTGCAGTTGTAAACCCTCCAATGTTTGCTGTGAGGTACAGTATGTGCAAAACACAAACCAGTTCTTTCCCTGCATCTTTACTGACCAGTTTTCAGTCGGTTACTCCACTTGACAAAAAAAAGAGAAGCAGTCCCCAGACTTTCCCACCGTAACTGTCCAAAATAGCAAAGTTATAATTACTAATTCTCTGCATTTTATAATGTTATTAAGATGCTTTAATTTTAGGAGGAAACCCACTGGAGTCTTTGATGTTGTGTCGATATGGGTGCTGTATCATTACTGTATCTTATTATGCATCATAAGGCACTGGATTTTAATGAGCAAGTGGACAAAACCTTGATTTAGCGCCCCATGCTGCACATTGGTGGAGGGGAGTCCCCATTACCTGTAAAGTGCTTTGAGTGGAGTGTCCAGAAAAGCGCTATGTAAGTGTAAGGAATTATTATTATTATTATTATTATTATTATTATTATTATTATTATTATTATTATTATTATTATTATTATTATTATTATTCATTTTGCGAATTCAGGCATCCAGCCCACCGTTCGCAGTGCCGTTTCATTCCTCATCCTGGTAGCACCCATTATTTCTTTACTCCCTGTTCAGTTTCTTTTGGTTTGGCCCAATGCTTCCTATGCAGTAAGGTCCCTGTATCTTTAAGCATCCTACCTGTAGCCCAGAGCAGTGATCCCACTTTCCATTTCATGTCGTTCTACATATCCTTGCCAAAGGTTATTTGAAACACATGTTCAACAATTTATGGTCTCAATTGCTCTGTTCTGTCTGACGCTGATCCTGGCACCTGCTTGTCCTGTTCCTGTTGTTTCATTTGCTCAGATCCTGGTCCTTGTACCCGCAGACGTCCACCAATAACTACCGCAGGGTTTCTAGTCTTCTATGCACATTCTGTACAGGGGGCAAACTAGTCACCTTTGTCCTCATGTTGTGGAAATGTCTAGATGTCGTTACATTTTGGAAGTACTGTACTCTATCAATCCTAACAGTGATCTGCCCTGTTCCCACCTGCTGCTCTCACAGATGAGGACTAGATGGGCCTGTCGAGGCAGAATGGTCCAACCACAGGGAAAAACACGCTGGCGCTGTGCTGCCTTCCTGATATCACTGGGTTCTGCTGCTCAGGCCCATGAAGCCGAGAGAGGAGTAGTACCAGGAGCTGGAAGTGCCTGTTCACATGGAGCTTCTATTTCACACTCACAGCTGTAGAGCCGATGGCGAGGGCGGGGGGGTCGCCTCTGTCTCTGTTCTCTCTTTCGAAGGGGTTCTGTGCTTAAATGAATAAAAACCTGTTTGCACAAACGTTTCAGTCAGCAAATGGAATTAAGTGACACAGATTTGAACTTGGAAGTTTTATTTCTCATGGTGCCACCTTTCAAAACCATTTTATCCATATTAATCATTTTGTACATTTTTATATATATTAATCAAATCTTGAGTGCAGTAACTAGAGCATCCGTGTACTAATGACTAATTAGACTAATGTGACTGTGCAAAAAGCGCAATTTTGTATTATGTGTTACTGTAATAAAAAACTCAATTTTAAGAGAGAGTTATTAATACAGTTCAACAAGACAGATATTAGGCTTCTGGGGGGCCCCAGCACTGACTCCCACACACACATTAGATAAGTTTTACTGCCAATTCAATTTACTGTCTTGATTTGTTTGCACTGTATAAACAGCAGACATAAATGTGCTTCTTTGCAATACTTTCTAGTATATTTTATTTAGATATACATTATAATGTTTTATAATTTTAATGTATTAGAAACAGTGCATAAAGTGTGTCAATAAATAAAAAATGGTATTTAATTACATATATACAGTATATATATTTTTGAAAACGTGATTGTGAAATACAAGACTTGGCACTGAGCTGAGGGAAAGTACATCTGATTGTTGTAAGTACATGTTCAGACAGCCAAAGTCTAATGGATCTCATTTCCCCTATTACCCAATAAAAACTGGTAGTGGCGTAAAGTCAAAATATAAAAAAAGAAAACAAAACTTTAAAACTCTGTCATTGTGGGGGGTTTGGTGAGAAAAGAGATATATTGTATTTTGTGTTACAATTATCTTCAAACACGTTTTAATCAAAAAAAATTGAGCATACACTAAATGTTGTAGCCTTCTTTTTACAGTATATGGACAATATTTCTGAAGTAAAAAATGTTATATAATTATGACAAAAAGGAAGTACAATAAGTCTTTAAAAATGTTCACAGTACCACAAAAAGCACACTGTGCCACATTGTATTAAGGGCATTTTCTGAAGACAAAAACTGAAGACCACCAGTTTTTAAAATTAAGTTAATTATTTTTTCTTTTCAAACAAAGTACAGATACATAATGAAAAGAGAAAAGTATATTTTAATCCAAACCTTAAGGCAATTTAACAGCATTCTGAGTAATGACTAAATCCTCATACTGTGAATAGGAACACAAATACAGTAGGAACAGGGAATGTGACAAAAACCCTACCTAAGTAATAAGATGGCTCATTTGGCCTGAGATAATTAAAACTCAACAAAGAAGTTCAGAGAAGGAATCTTTATCGTAACGAAACCTTTATGGTTTCAAATAAGACCTGCTATTCCGAAACCCAACCACCAGCTAAAACCATGAAACTCTTTACATACCAAACAACTGTTCACACCATACAAGGAAGTGTCTACTAACCATTCACCAATTCTTCAATAACTGGTAATTACAAATTTACTTCTAGTGTGTAATCTTTACAAATATTAAAAGCATTTATTGAAGACTTGTAGCAGGTCTGCTGAAATATCAGTCCTCTCCTGACCACTGCCGACCACAGAAATGTGGACTTTATTCAATGTAGTGAAAGGCGATGAAAAGTTGAACCCACATGACATTTACAAGATCCAGAATGACACAAGGATTTGAGCACTCAAGCGTATCAGAGCATTCAAAAGATAAAAAAGAGAAACATTGAGATGTTGAGACAACGTTACTGAACCTGCAAACAAACTATTTTTGCATGCCTATGCAGAGGAAATGTAGCAGACAAAATAAAATAATAATATAAATTTAATTCTTCCCGTTTCAGGCTGATCTGTGTTCACAGCAAGACTTGTCCAGGAACCATATTACAGAAACTATGCAGCTGCTGGCTTTCAAAGACAGAACATCAGGTTTAAGAAAACTGATATTACTACAGATTGTTCAGACTGATTTTCCTTTCTTTAGACAGGCGAGTGTCTATTACAAAACTTTCCTATCTCACACTTTTTCTAATGTGTTTCCCCTTTAAAATGTTGGATATCCTGGATGGTTTCCATGCTAACAGTTTGCCAACATAATTTTGTTTGAGTTACAGGACATGAAAATCTTTTTAATTTGAGAATGCCTATTTACGGATCCAAACAAAATCCAATCTCAGCATTTTCACATGGAAATATGCTATATACTGTATTTCAAATATGCACGTAATAGAAGTAAATACAGTATCTATTACTTCTCTATAGATGATGATTTTGCTTATATCCTACAGCATTTTTAAAGGGTGTTTACTAATAATAATTAAAGAATTGCTCTAGTGGAATGGGGAGATAGAATTCTTGGCCTACATTGACACTACTGACACTACAATGGTGGGTATTTTGTTTTTCTTGATAAGAATGGACTTGTCAGTTTGCTTTCAGCAGTGTCCCAGAATAGTATAAACCAATCACCTCTTCAAATGCAATGTCCCAGCACGCAACATTATGACATCCAATGTTGGGGTTTTGTTTCTTATCATTTTCTGCAAAGCCTCCTCTTTTTATTACCCATTATAGATGACTACTTCTTTTTTAAATCTATATAACCACTGCAGTGTGAAACAGCCGAAACTGCTTTAACGTATCCTTTAACATATGCATAATACACTATGCAACAATTATGAACAGGTAGTATTTTGTTTCAAGTGGTGTTAGTAGGTGATACTGTTAACACAAATGAGATTGTCTACCAAAATCTAGGTTATATCCTAACCAAAATCAGGATAGGACAAGCAACTTAATAAATCCTGTCATAATACTGTAATGATAAAAAATACATTTGGAATAATTCTGTTCTAGCCACTATAGATAGGTACGGTAGGCATGCTATGAGTTATTTTTCTTCCAAAAAATCAGTCTACAAAAATGTTATTGCATAACTACCGAGAAAAGTCAGTGAAAATATTAAAATAGCGAATTCCTTGCAGCTGTTGTATATCTGTATTATTAAAGGTACAGGTGATTGTGTGATTGTTTTTGCCAGAGTTACATAAAACTTTCTTGTCTAAGCCAATTAGTTTAGAGTTAGGGGCTGTCTGACCTGTCTCATGTTTCCAGTAAAACAATAGTTTCACATGTGAAAAAAAAAAATATCCTAAAAGCATTAACAAATGTGACAGACCGGCCCCACCTACTACTGTACAAGGTGAACTCATCATGAGCCGTCTGCAAATATCTTTTTTACACCACACACTCATTAACATTATTCTCACTTTTCTAACAGTTTGTTTGCATTTCTCTCATTATCACACTTTTACAAACTGTTCCAATTCATTTCACCCTCAAACTACACTTTCTCTCAGCGACACGTTACTCACAGTATGTTTTCACCTCCTGCCAAGACTCTTCTCTGTCCCTGAAGTGGAGACACACCAGATGTCTCTCAGCACTAGAGAGCCAGGAGCAACCCCCCACACACATACTGTACACACTATTCTTTCAGAGCCAGGAGCCTTTCCACCTCTGTGTCCCGCTCTCTGGAGTGTTCACTCTACGCTTCCCAGCACAGCCAGAACCTACAGTAGATGGGCAGTCCTTCCCAGTCTTCTTCCAAAGAGCTGGAAAAATACAGGCTGCGTCTCCTGCTCTCACAATGATACCAAAACATTCACGTGATACAGACGTTAACATGGCTTCCTTTACCCGTTTCCTCCACACTAACTCTCATATTAACTCCCTTACCTCGTTTCACAATACACACCCACCCTAACGTCACGCTACACTGTCACCAAGCTCCCTTACATTAATAAACTCACTTTTCTTTCACTCTTGGGCACGACCAGACGGGAGAGAACTGCTGGCTGATGGACCACAATGGGACAAACACTCTGCGTCATACCGTGGACACGCTAGACTATCCCCTTACTGCAGAAGTGTTTTTTCACCATAACCCCACTTGGACAGTAGCTCCCACACATCCTTCTCCTTTTGGGGAAGACTCCTCTCCAGCTGTTGTCTTCCCACTGTCCATTTTCCTTCACCAATACAAACAGACTTGCGTCCACTTACGACACCTCTGCTGCACAGCCATGCCACATCTCTGGCGATCGCAAGCATCCGCCTCTGTTGGTTGCCTCTACGGCTTGCTTTTCACCGGGCTCTCTTCCAGAGCCCCAATGGCAGCACGGACTGCATTCCCTCCGCTTTCCTACACCTCCACGGCACTGACAGCTGACAGCGTCTGTGCCCCTTAGCCACACCTCACTCGTACTTCAGACACAGTTCAACCATAGCTGCATCTCTGGCAACCACAACAGACAACCTCCGCTGCCCTCCCTGGCTGTTTTACAGCAGCTTCACGGCACCTGCGGCCAGCAGCTCACAGCTGCACCGCCATACTGCCTCCCCAGAGAACAAAAGCCCACCTGCACACCACCTATCAGGTTGCTTTCTTCCAACGTGAAATAATGCTTTCTGAGAGGGTTTTGCTGCATTTCAAGAGTGTTTAGACAGGATATTTAAATAAGACAGCTCACAGCTGCAGCTCATCAAGACACCAGTTCCCTGCAGCTGTACTGTACCTTCCCAGACAAAAATCAGCTAATGGCCTGTCACACCAAACATCTTCCATATTTAACAAATCTTCATCTTATGTTTTAGCGTTTCAGGTTAAAAAAAAAGCCCCTGTGTTTGTCGATATTTCTGAGATCAATTTTAACCTAAGATCTGTGACTTTATACTTCATGTCACAGCTACAACTCATGTATCGTACCCTCCCAAGCCAATATGGAGTTTACAACAAATGTGGAAAATTCCTCAGTTGTCCTAAATCATAATCAATCTTGACATCATTTTTTAAAATGAAAAAAACGATAAATATGGAATATTTTTTCTCTTTAACCTTCATCTTTTGTATCCCTCTTCTATCATATCTCCACTTCTGCAGCTGCCCTGTGGTGTCGAAGAAAAGTCTTCACTCAGGTTAGGTGTGGTCAAGCCGAGTCCTTTATTTACGCGCATGAGGAGGATAGATCATGCAGATCTGAAAGCAATCTCTCATACAGATCTAAAAAAAACTAAGGATACAATTGCCGACTCTCTTACATGAATATCAAATCTTATGTCGTGTGGTTTGAGCTCCTCCATTACCAACCATTTATTGCAATGGAATTGTGTGACACTCCATTTATTTTTTAATTTCATATTGCAGATGTGCAGTAGAGGCATCTGCAACAAACCCATAATATCTGTATCATGCATTTAATAGACTGGGATGGAAGAGCAGCAGATGTCAGAGAGTAAACGATTTTTCCTGCACTTTTCTCACTCTTAAGGCACAGTTATTACTGCACTTGGACAAACATCACTAGTACAGCACAGTTTCAAAACTTGAATTTATATTAGTACTGTTTATTGGTGTATTCAAAGAAGACAGCTTTGGTATTAGACACTAGTCACTTACTAGAGGTGTAGACCAGAGTAAATGAAAGATATTGTATTGCAAATTGAGGTAGAACAGCAAGGCTCAAATACTTTTGAATGGAGATGTGTATTTTCACATTTAGAAATCATCCTCTATGTCTCATCAAAATATGAAGAAGTACAGCATGAGAAGCAAATAAAAATGAAATATAAATGAAATATTCATGATATTTGAAGTTTTTCCCGCTAACTACCAGAATGAGTAAAGGTTTCGGGGTTTAAGCAGAAAAGGGAGTTATTACAGTACGTTCCTTTTAATAATCTTATTAGGCACAGTTTAAGAAAACAAGGAAACAACCTTTAGACATTTCTAAAAATGGCTAATAAGACCCTCCTCTTTGAAAGAATGGAGAAGTATACTTGGCACAGATTTTTCCCGATGGCAGCTTTTTGTAAATGTTTTACAATAAGAGTGGAAAGCCCCCAACAAAACAATACGAAGCCAAGCGTTGTGCTGCAGGAGCTTGTGCTGAAATCATAGCTTGCCTTTGCCTGGCATTTGTAGGGTCGCACTCTAAAGGGTCGTTGATCTCTGTGAGTACTACTAGCTTCTCGTAAAAAGAGCAGATTATTGGGTGACGGTAGAAATCCCCTTCTTCCTTACTGGCCTTTTTTACTGGGCTCGTGTGAAAGATGAAGATGAACTGTTAAAGTTTGTTCTTGTAAGTTATAAGAGATTTGGCCATGAAACAATACTTACCGGATCATGTAAGCTTTCTTCCTGCACATGCATATACAAACCTTAATATAACAATAACGATTACTGTATACCAAATGCAGGTTTGCTCAGAAAACAAACAGTCTAGCTTGCTTTTATAAACTATTTGTAATCAAAGCTTCTAAAAACTTAAGAAAAATAAACCCAGTTGTTTTCCCGGTACTATTACTGCAATCATCAATTTTAATGCTCTTTTTATTTATATGTATTTTAATTTAGCAAAAGTGGTTCATACTAAATAACTATCTTATGAAAACACATACTGTACTGTAAGTAATATGCAAATCTGGTGCACTTTTTATAAGTATGTTTTACACTATAAGAAATATGGCTTGCTGACAATTCTGTTACGGTATTTTTTTTTTAAATGCATTAAGAAGTCTCTATTCCTGTAACCTGTCATATCAGTACAAATCACAGGGGAATCAGAATCTGCTGTAAAAAAAGTTTCTGGTTATCCAGAAATGAAACTAAACTTGTATGTTCTCATGGAAGTCTTATGCATGCTTCTGTTGTGTCCTATCAAAGTTTTTTTTTGCTTCTTTTTATCACTTTTAACCTTTCTATTGTCCCTGGAGTTTCATGTTTGTCACCGGACAGTCCCATGCATTAATAGCATATACTGTATCTGTAAGGGAGATTATATTTATTTTTTATCTTTAAAGGGGAACTTCAAACCCAACTTCTCAGACCAGTTATTAAATCTTGGAATCAAAATAAATTAATCGACGTAATCCCAGAATTTTAAAAATTCCAAACAAAGCACAAAATCTTGACATTTTTGAAGTACTACAATATATAGTCACCATGTTGTCACAAACCCTTTGACGACCATTTCTCCTAACACTGGGCTGCAATGGCGTGATCAAAGCTGGTCAACATCTTCGCCATGTGTTTCTTCATCCTAGTCATTAGGTTATTACAGTACAGTATATTCCATAGCATACACAGTTTAAGGAGCTTGAAGCTCTTTTTGTTTCTCTTTTCTCAAAAAATGTCCCTAAATATAGTGCAAACACACCTTATCTTATTCTGATGCACTTTATAACAGTTCAAATTGTGATTTGGAGTCAATGGACAAAATTCTCTAAATCTAAAGATGAATAAACAATAGACGTTTCACGAGCATGTACTGTAATTGGCACAGATCAGTTTCTAGCACTTTCGCTGTGCTTTAGCATTATTTACATTGTCACACAGATGTTCATTAATGACAGAAAACAAGCAGAAAATGGCATTTGTGATGGTGGCATGTAGCAGCACAAGATTGTTTTCCACATTTTCCAGAATTTCCATTCATGTTGCTCCAGACTTCATACCTGGTAATCAAATAAAAAGAGCAAATGACAGAAACCTGAAGATTTTGCACTTGAGGAAATGAACATTGATTTTGGAAATTTAGAAACACAGAAAAGGGCAGGGGGACCTTGTGAAATGCCATTATTGACACTTCGCAGATAGAGCTATTGTCATCATATGGAGCAGAGCTTTGAGAAACTATGGATTTTATTTGTTAATATTTTAACAGAGTTTTTCAGGTTCACTGAGTGAAAGGAACTAAGGAACTAGTTTATGTGTACAAAATAAAATGATCACCCTGCCCAGCACTTAGAATTAATGAATTTAGGATTTCCTCTTACAAATGCATTCCCATGATCACATTTTTCTCTGTTGTTTTCTAGGTTAGTGACCATGGCTTTGGTTATGGAACTGCTATTAGGCTTGTTGAAACTGAGATATTATACTATACTGTACTTAGGGAAATACTTCATGTGCAATAACTTCCAGAACTTCTAATCACAAAATGCAAGGAACAAAGATGTGTATAAAAAGGGTAAAGTCTACACCAGAACCACAGTGGCTCACTGGACAGAGCTCAACCTGGTTTCTGTTGGGTTGTCATTACTTTTATTGACTGTGCCATTTTCTTTGCCCTTTCCCTTGCTGTAATTTTTTCTTAATCCTGTCAGTTATAAACTGTTTGGTAAGATAAATTATATTTAATTTCATTGGTTTGACGTAAGATGCCACCTTGAAAACAGGACCAAAAAGACTAACTAACTATAACACAAGACGCAGACTATTATTATCTGATTCTTTTCTAATTATCTGCGATTATTATTTGTTATCTATCATTTAAGATATCTAAAAGCCTAAGGAGCAGTTTAATTTCAGAGGGGAAAAAAGGATCCCAGATACTTTGTTTTATTATCCTAGAAAGAATTTAATAAAATTGAACTTCTGTAAACCATGAAAAGGGGCAGCATAGTGGCTCAGTGGTTAGCATTGCTGTCTTGCAGTGCTAGGGCTCGGCATTTAATTCCTGGGATTCTATCTGTGTTGGGTTTGTATTTTATCCCCATGTTCGTGTAGGTTTTCTCCAGATTCTCCAGTTTCACACACAGTCAGAAAACATACGGTACTAGTAGGTTAATTCTGGGAAACCTGGCCCTAGTGTACAGTAAGTGTGAGTGTGTCTGTGTGTGCCCTGTGACGGACTAATGTCCCATTGCTTACTGGGTTAGGCTCCGGCTCCCCTGCTACACTAAAATTGGATACAATCGATGGAAAAAGGAGGGATGGATGGATGGACCATGAAGCAAAGCAAGTTCCCATAGTGTGGCGGAATCTATAGCTCTATAGTATGATCATGACCCTTACAAACAAGACATTTCTTATCAATTCCCAGCCGATTTCAAGATCTCTAAAGATGATTGGAAGAAAGTCAAGGCATTTAATTGTCTCGGCAAGATGTTCCTCCCAACAGTGCCATGTGACCAGCTTGGTGCTTTTGGAATACTTGGGGGAAGAATCACTGAAAAGATCTCAGGGGAATTTCAGGTCGCCTCTAAATACAGGGCATTATGTTATATTTTGAATTATTATATTATGGCTTATTACGGATATATTGTGTCGTACTGTATGTTACACATCAATGGTGGGAGTCTCTAGGCCACTTAGAGAATTTACTCTCAGTTAAGAACATAAGAAAGGTTACAAATGAGAGGGCACCTTTCAGCACCTCAAGCCCATTTGTGAGATTGTAAAATAGGAATTTGATAGATTTCAGAATATCAGTAAGGAGATGACCTGTCACTTTCATTTCTTCCTAACAGCGATGTGCAATGCTCCAACCACAGCTGACTAAGAGCTCGAATTCATTTCACTATGTGTTTATTTTATCCTGACCATTAGGGGTTGTATCATACAGTATATGGCTGTAGAAGTGACAAATACTGTAGAAAAAAGGTTTAAACTGCTTTTCAACTTTTCTTAGAAAATGTCTCTGTAATACAAACATGCCTTTAGCCTCAGTTATCATGTCAACAAAAATGTTGTTTGGATGCAATGGGCAAAACTCACAATACCATTCTTTATTACTAGCCTTACTTAACGATATGGAAAAAATAAAAATGACATTTACATTGGTGATGGTGCAACACAAGATTCACTCATTCTGTTCATGCATATTGTGCAAACATCATGCCTGACAGACAAAAGAAAAGAGTAAATAAATGAAACATTCAGAAGATTTTCATTGATTGCATAAAATTTGAAAAGTAAATTGGAGCAGAAGCTTTTGAAATAGGCATATTAATGACTTCCAAATAGAGTGTGGTCCATCATAAAGAACGGAGCTTTAGGAAACTGTGGGAGTTTTCTCAGAGGGAATTCCATGCGACCTTTGCAGAAAGGAAGATCTTCATGGAAAGAAAAGAACCCAGTGAAAAAGAAGTTGTCTATACAACATCACCCTAGACTACAGAGTATTCTATATTGATTATTTCTAAAATAAGAAATGTCCGGTGCCTCTCAATTTAGGTGCTAAACAATCATTTGTTTTGCCATAATCATACATTTTTAAATAATGAATTTATTATTTTCTTCTTCCCTGCTTTGTTGGTGCACAGGGATATTTATTTAGGGAACTGCCTCTACTCAGTGTTTGCTGAAACTGAGCAAACCTCAGATAAACTGAAATATTAACATTTGGCAACCGACACACGGTTTTTCTGTAGCAGTTTTCAGGGATTTCTTGTTATGATTTTTTTTTTTATTAAACGTCAATCCATTCTTTTGTTCCTTTATTCATCATCAAAAGTTCATCTTCATCTTAGGAGTTAAAGAGCTTAGGGACACATGACTTCCCTGAGAAATAACACGCCTCTTGGTGTACTTCTCAAAGTGAAACTAAAGAGTATAAATGGACAGGGATGCAGACTCTTAGCAGCAAAGAGGCAAGTGGAGCATTTGCAAAAAGAATCTCTCTCTCCCTCTCTGCCAGAAACAACATCAGCTTCAAATATGACTCGCAGCATCTCCTCTGTCTGTGTATTGGTATTCCTGATCTACTGGTGCTCCAAAGGTAAGTAGTTTGATTTGCTCAAATATTTTGTCTTCTGCTGTCTGTCATTATATCTGTCTTCATTCACATATCCAAGACCATAGCAAACACATGGTGCAGCATAGTCTTAGTTGGAAAATGTTTGCAAGCTCTCCAAAGTCTGTGAAATATGTAAATATTAGCTTAATTTCATGGATGTTCTGTCAAACAGATGTCTTGGAAAGAAGTCCCTGGGATAATTCTAATGAGCTGTATTTAAGAAGGACTATAAGCTTCAGAAAGATTAAAGTATATTTCTTATTTCTTCTAAGATCTTGCACAGCACCTGAAAAACTATGGTACTGTGAATTCAGTTTGGTTCAAACCTATGCACAGATGATTGCACCACTGCATAATAAAGTATTTCACCTGATTTAAACCTTAACTTTTGATGGAAATATAATATATTTTTTTTTAATTTATTGATTTTAAATATTTTTTATTTATGATTTTCAATTAAAGAACAAGTAGTTTCAGAAAGCTTTGCACATTTGAAATGACCTCTACGTCATAAAATTCATAATTAATTTTGTCATTAAATTGTTTAACATGTTCCTGAGAAAATGATGAGAAACAATTAGAGTCATAATGCAATTCCAATAAAGCTGTCAGATTCAACTTTTTTTATTTGAAATAATAGGTTAAGTAGAAACAAAAAACACAGAAATTACCTGAATGGTTTATGTAACAGAACAAGCCCTCCTATTCATATCTCCTGACTCAGTCTTTTGACTCACAATGGGTGTGAGTCACTGAACTTACAACAGGTGATAAACATGCAGTGTCTTATCCATGTAAGCAGAGTTGTTTAAACTGTTGTTTCACCAAAGCAGGTGTTTTGTTAAAGATAAGAATTACTTCTTATGACTACTAGAGAGTTTCATCCAATGAAGCATAGCACCTGTACACTTCTGAGTTTCCATAGTAACAGAATGCCATGTGTTTAGCTGGACTGAATATGAATGCCTTTGGTTTTTGGCAATATTTTAGAACCAGTGTATACCACTTAAGATGTCCCATTGTATTTGATTAATTGCATTTTTAAACTACATTTGTTGACTGCTAGTAAATAGTCAGACTTTTCCTGTAACTGAATGTTAAGTGCCCTTCAAGACATTATTCTTCAAATGTAATTCCCATAGATTAATTTGTGCTCTGCATTTAGGCTTTTATGATTTTTGAATGAAAATGTAGTCCCTACCTTGCTTTTTGCCATGCACTGTACAAGTCAAGGGTATTTCTAACTTTAAAGTATTAACTTTAAGGAACTAACCATTAAATGAGTGTTGTGAAATTGATTCTGTTCCTAAATGTGTAATTCAGATTTTAAAGGTTTAAGTTTTAGCAAGTCTCAAAGACCCTTACTCACAGCACACTTGTGTCAGAGAACACATTAGGTCTGAATTTCAATTAAGCCTTTTCAAATGTTTTTTTTTTCTGGCATTCTGGAGCATTTTGGTCTTTCTGTGCTTAAAATGTAATTCTCAGTGTGGGTCATATCTCAGAACAAATTATGCCCTACACCTACTATAGGTTTACAATATGCCTGAAAAGAAATTTGTCATGCTTGTACTGTTTTTCAAAGGCAGATTCATTTTCCAATACTGTATATTTACCTTATGCAAAGTCAAAAGTCAAACGGCATCACACTTTTGTGGGTCAGTGCGTTCACAATTAAGAAAAAAGGCAAACAATTCTCAGTCTTCACTCTAAGGTGGGGGGTCAGGAATGGGATTTCTGTGTTTATGTGCAAGAAATAATTGTAAAACTGAAGTGATTACAACCTGTAAAATTTGTGCTACCAGCGGAAAACAAAGAGAGCTATTCATTGTGCAATTTTACAGACCTCTGAAGGTTCCTCTAAATGAACTTTGTAGAAAAGGTGTAAAATAAGTGCACAAGAATCATCACTGCAACTAAGATTGTGATTCAACTGTAACAAATTAATTTGGTGAGAAGTCAGAGTATCTATGAGACGTATGTTATTTTCCCCTCTGAAATATATTGAAATAAATGAGTTCTGTGTGTTGTAATGTAGACATAATGTGCAGTGTCTTGTGTACCCTGGAACAATATTGTAAGACAAAACCTTTTCAGTGGGAGGAGATGGCAAACACATCGAATAAGATCAAATAAACTGCAATCTTTTTTTTTTGTATTGTATTGAAGAGTTACAGCCAAAAGTTGTTTTCCAGATATTTTAATTCCTAACAGTTCTTTGCATTTGCTAGAACCTGGCCACCATTATCTTTGTTCAGCTACAATGTTATTCAGCTTTATTATTAAAATAAAACTAACTCTTCTAGATTTTAATTATCTTTACCCTTCAAATGATTCAAGTATGTAAATATATGAGGCACAAAACTGGAATTCAGCAGCTGTGAAGAGAAATGTGAAAAAGAGGAAAATAAATCTTTAGCTACAGTATTACAATGTCAAGATTGTATTAAAATATCAATAATAATTGCACTGTTGACATTAATACATGATGCTTTAACGGTATAATTAAGTATTGCATTAGTATAGCGCATTTTATCCCAGAGGAACCCAAAGACCTTTGATTCTTTAGAAGGGGACCCACTTCACTCACCACAGAAAGTGATGTGCAGTACGCATTACACACCAGGAATCCATCAACCATCAGACCATGTACAGAAGTGAGAAATTACTTCACCAGCTGAATCAAGGGGAAACATTGGGGAGGTCATTATACAAACCCAGAGAGAAAATTGGATACCGGCGCTATCACCCCTACTCTTACAAATGGTGTCATGGGACTTTTAGCTGGAAGTGTTACAGCATGTGGTCCAGATGAATGTGTGGCACTAGTTGGCTCCAAGCACCACTTACAAATGCAACCTGGATTTCCATAGAAATCTCATTCAAGTACTGACCAGACCCAACTTTGCTTAGCTCTGATATCTGACAAGATCAGACAAGAAGGAGGTGGAGCTGTGTTAATTCAATCGATGATATTGGCTAATTATTATATAATTACCATTCCCAAGATCATTCTATACATTTGAATTTCAATAAAGCAATGTTACAGTATCATGCTTGTACCTCAAAGCTGGCTATAATGAGCTAGTGTGTGCAGAAAGTAGTATATTGGATTTTTAGGTTTTTGCAGCCTATGCATACTGACGCAGCTACCTACCTGAACTATTAGGTTTTTAGTCAAGGTCAATGCTGAATTACTGTACTAAGATGCTTTGCTCCACAGCTGCCTATGGAGACATGAACATAGCTGTGGACTGCTGTCTGGATGTCAGCAATGCCAAAATCCCCATGAAGATAGTGAAGACCTACCAAAAACAAAGCAATAGAAATGGCTGCAAAATTGAAGCTATGGTGTAAGTACTTGTTGAACATCCATTACAATACAATCCTGCATCTTTCCGTCTCTTCCTGAGCTGACCAAAGAGAGATTCAGACAGTACCCCTTTATTTATTTATTGAAATTGAGTGAAATTCAGTTTCGAGGGATTCCAGTTTGTATTCCTCTGTTGATTCTGTAGAGATGTGAAATGCACATTCCAATTTTCACCATTTAAACCCAAACTTGAGAGAGACTGAATACTGTATAAGTGACTTTTCTGAGACACACAGATGTGCAGGTCCTTAAATGAGGCCCAGGAGGACAGATATGCTTAAGGATTACATAATTACAGTATGGTAGAACAACCCCAAAGCAAGAAGTGATACTGTACTTACAATTTACTGTAAGTGAGAAAACAGATCATGACAAAATAATCTATAAATTTTTATCTTTTCAATATTACTTTGGTATTGCTTGATTACACCAATTTGGATAATGTATTCATTAATCACAACCATTAACTATAATATCCAGATATTGCATAAGACTGAAAGTTAAAATTGGAGTTAATGAAAACACTAGCGTTTATTAAATCTACTTAGCTTTTATAATATCACTTTAACTTCATTTACAATTTGAAGGTAAATAGAATATTGAATTATAGTAATATGAGTTTAATTAGTGAATGCAAATTAAGTAACATAGGGGAAAATAACTGATGATGAAGAATTTTGTCAAATGTTGGGGTTTCTTCAGCTTTTAATTGTAATGCTTTGCAAATCCTTCCTTCAAAATTTCTCCCGTGTTCCTGTTTTATCTTTCTTTTTACTACAGTACATGGGTACACCTCATTCATCTATATATAAATTGATCAACTTCCACAGTCATGATTATTAAAAAATTGTAAATAAATTAACAATTGAAATGGAATATTTGAAAAAAGAAACGAAAAACAGCAAACACACCACTAGACGTCATCCAGGGGCCAAAATCCAAGTACAGAAATTTGATATCCTTCAGTTCCAAAACAGGTGCCCCTGAAATGCATTTTAATTTGGAATACACAGGTAGTGGTAAACCACTGACGAAAGAAGAGCTGTAACAGGACCTTATCCATTTTTTTCAGGTTCATTACCAAGAGAAATGTGAAGCTGTGTGCTCCCCATAACGAGGCCTGGGTGAAAGAGCTGACAGAGAAAGTTGACAAGAGGAATAAGGGATGTAAGGGATTTAATTTCAAGGTAACTGTCCTGCTCACTGCAACTTTACGTAACCACACAAAGCATAACACTTAGAGTCCTGTGAAAACTGTAAAGACATTAGTTCGCCTGAAAAAATCAGAACAATATTGCCTTTTTATACAGTAGAACGTTTTATTTTGAACCCGTACAGACATTTGTCGTGAAACGTTTCTATTTTTCTGATGAAGAAGGGGAATCAGGGATTTTTCTAACCTAGAACCACAACCACGAAAAGTTTCACTTCAAAAGGGCAGAGTTTCCTTTGCCAGAAAGATTCTATGGCAGACAAAACCACATTAATATTGTAACGCATACGGCCACCATTGCAGGTTGTTCAAGCCGGCTTACCAGCGCGGTGACGCCACCGCCATTCTCTGTGAATAGCAGGGACTGCAGCCGTCGGGCTGAGGGGAGATCTCCCTTTAGCTCAAGTGGCTGGGTCCCTGTTGAGTGACACCGGAGGCCTGGGTTTGAGTCCCCAATGATGGGGGGCTGACCTGAGGTGGCAGTGGTGAGGGTGCATGTGAACCTGAGAGTGCTACAATATTAATATTTTCAGCACTGGCTACAAATCAGCTAGAGTAACCCCATGATTGGTAAACAAAACAAAACTGTGTCTGTCTTTCTTTGATCTGTGGTGGCCCTTTCACAAATCATTTACTACTGTCTGGTGCTATTCCAGCATCAAAATAAGGGTCAGAAAAGTGAAGCAACTCTTTGCTTTTCTTAATAAAAATAATACATGAGCCATGAGCCATGTAGACTTTTTTTTTGTACCATTTGTTTTGTGGAAATACTCAGCTAATTTTAACAGTTTAATTTTGAGGTTTTGTTGCTCACAGTTCTGATTTAATCGCATAAGCAGAGTTTTTTGTTTGCTGAGGTTAAATGAGAAGTACAGTATGTAGAAGTAGTTCAGGTGGGTAGCTGCATCAGCATGCGCAGTCTGCGAAGGAACAAGTAATAGGTTTATCCCATGCTGAAAAGAGAAGAGAGAAAACACAATGTTTCAGCATGGAATAAACCTATTACTTGTTCCTAAATGAGAAGTGTTGCTAATATAACATATAGATACATATAGGTCTGATAAATAGATAAAGCTAATATATTTTTATACATGCATTTAAATAAGATTTTTTGTGATTTAGTGCATTGTCACTCAGTACACTGCCACTATACACTGTACAATGTCACTATATGCAATATATAGTATTAATAGCAATGTAAAGATATCTTGTCAAACATGCTACAATAAAGATTGCATTTACAATGTATTATAGCTGAAATGTTAAATCATTATAACTAAAACGATGTGTCATTATATTCTGGTTTTAATAAATAGACTGACTTGATTCATATTTGTGCTCCAGTATAACATCTGGAAATCATTTTGTCTGCAAGTACTGCTTTCTGGGAAAAATGCTTTAGCTTGGCAAAAACATTTTATGTTCACTGAGTTTCACTTGAAGTATAATCCACAAATGTTTTTTTTTATGATTACATAGATTTTTAACTGGATCACAGTGAAGGTATTAGCACATTAAAGTGGGCCTAAAGAGATCCAGTTCTTTTAGTCCGTCAGTGTGAGACATGGATCAGTAACATGTTTATTCCCAGCTACAGTTGAACATAATATTCAAAACGAATAAAAGAGCACTGCACAATTTCAACATGTTATCCCTCATTTTAAAGTTTAAATTTGTAATAATATGCCTTAACATTGTTGGCCTTTTGTATTGCTTTATGCCGAGCTTTATGCCCCATTATGCCAAGAAGATGCAAATGATGTGTGTAGTGTGATGAAGTTGTATGAGACAAATAAATCTGATGTTCTTTTTTTTTTCATTACAGAAGCCCTGGTGTCATAACCTGAGCTAAGGAAGCTTGTGGTTCCACACTTTCACGCGTGAACAGTGGCAGGAGCAGCAAGAAGCTCCACCGATAATCTGAGCTTTTGGATACAGTAGGGAAAAGAAAATGTGAAAATATGGCCATTGTTAATGCACTGTGTTGTTCATTTATTGTTTTGCAGAGTTTTGTTTTTTATATCCTTTAATACAAGGTGACTGATAAGCCTGGGATGTGTTCCCCCGGTTACTTTCTATGGTTCTTGTGAAATGTGATGTTTTTATTGATAATAAACAAGATGTGATGTCTATAGACTGTACTGTCTGAGGTTATGAGTGCAAGGATTGTCCCCCCATCTCCTTCTGTGACAGCAGTGGAAATCATGTGGGTCATGCATTTTCAGTGCAAGCACAAACTCGTAGCAGTCTAAATCTATATTTTGCGTTGATTTTAAGAGTAAGCTGAGCTACAGTGTATTGCATTCAAAGAATTGAAGATTGTTCATTTTGTACTACTTTTCAATTTAACACCCACCACATACACAGAACAATAAACAACATTAGCAATGTATTCACCTTTTGATTCATTCTCTCTAAAACATGAGCAGTAATTCAAATGTATCACTTGATAGGTACATGACCAGTATGATAAGGTGTGAAATATGTGGCATCAGGTCAATTATCGAACAAGACACTACAATTAAACATGTTAAATACTACTGTTAACCAAAAGCCTTTACTGGAAAGTATATTGGTATTTAGTAAAAATTATAATTTTCTAAGAAAAAAATGTAATTGATGCCTCATAATTTTATTTTTACATTTATTAGAAGAATGAAGAGTGTAAACCCATAACTGATTGACATTTTGTTTTTATAATGTATCTCCCTTTAATATGTTAATATATTTTGGTTATATAAAATGTTACAATTGGCAAAACCTATATACCCAGCCTTTTGAAAGCTAACACACAGAGATTTCTGGTGTCAAAGTGGAAAGTAATGGGGCGTTGTTTTTTTATATTGTATTGTACTTAACAGAAAGGATTTTTAATGTGTAAAATAACCATGTGCAGTAAACACAAAATAAAACAACTAAATTTCATCTTAAAAAATTGAAAATGCAAGAAACTTTTAAAATGTTTTAAATGTTTTAACAAAATATTCAAAAAGACTGTGTCATATTTTCTTGTTTAAATGTTTTTTTAAGAACTATGGTGTTTTGACTGTATTTTCTAACCTTATGAAACTTTGTCATTTCTAAATAAACTATTTGATTCTATATCCTCTGCACTGTTGGAGTTGTTTTTTTAATAAATTGTTCTTGTCTAGCTAGCCTACAGCCCTGTTTTAACCAAAATCTTTTTTTAAGATTTTAGGACAGAAATCAGGAGACACTTTACAGAAAGAATTGTGGGGGTATGGGACAAATTCTTTAACCACATTTCTTATGCTTTGCAATCTCTGCCATGAAGAGTGTAAGAATTAAAATAACATAAAACACTGGAAACTTGTCTATGGACATACATTTCTAGAAGTACAAGCACCCTCGTATAAGCAAATAATAATAATGATTGCTTACACTTATATAGTGCTTTTCTGGACACTCCACTCAAATCGCTTTACAGAAAATGGGGACTCCCCTCCACCACCACCAATGTGGGGCCCCAAATGGATGATGTGACGGCAGCCAAAGTGCGCCAGTGTGCTCACCACACATCAGCTGTCGGTAGGGAGGAGAACAGAGTGATGAAGCCAATTCACACATGGGGATTATTAGGAGGCCATTATTGGTAAAGACCAGGGAGAAATTTGGCCGTGACACCAGGGTTAGCACCCTACTCTTTTTGAGAAATGCCCTGGGATTTTTAATGACCACATAGGCACCTTTTTACAGTACAGTCATCACCATACTGGGTTATTAGGACACATACAGACCACAGAGTGAGCGCCCCCTACTGGCCTCACTAACACCTCTTCCAGCAGCAAGCTTAGCGCCTCCCATCCAGGTACTGGCCAGGCTCACACCTGCTTTGCTTCAGTGGCTTGTCAGTTGTGAGCTGCAGGGTGATATAGCTGCAGGCAAAATAAGCACAATCACATTGTACTTAGTGCAGGTGGAGAAATGAAAGGGCTGCTAAAAAGAATATAGTATAGTTTTCTCATCACAAAAAAGGAAAGGTGTGTATAAACCGCTGAAAGGGCTTGGCAGTACTTAAAAATGGTGGCATTGTTTTTCAGAGATTCTCAAAGCGAGAAGTCAACGTTTTATGGTAAATGCATACAAACAAGCACCCACGCGCAAAACTCTACCTCCTCTAAGAAAACGTGATTTTTTAGAGGTACTCAGAAATGTCAGTATGGGAGTGGATTTCAGCATCTAATTTCATGGGAAATGTGTTTATGAAAGGTCCAAGAAGACAAAAGATCCATTCATTTAAAGTACTATTTTTTTCCTTAATACAAGTCTATAATTTTTTTATGAACTTTCAAGGCTTAAGTGTAACATCTGTGGAATTTTCTCATTTGTTACTTTAGCACCTTGACCAAATTCATCATTAAACACACAAATGTTTTATCCAAACATGAAGAAATCTTGAGTACAGTATACAGTATGTGTGAGTGCAGTGGGATACAGAAAGTTGATCTACAGTATGATAGCTCTAATTGTAGTATTCCGAGATTTTTTGTTGAAGATGGCAGTACATTTTTCACACGCATATGTTTAGCCAAAAAAATAGAGATTGTACATTCATGGGTTATAGGATATGTTATGATAAATCCTTGCCAACAATTCATCAGTGGGAGATTTGGCAGAACTCTACTGCAAGGTTAAGGCAAGGCAATAGGTGCACACAAGACTAATATTGTGACTAGGAATTCACTTTAGTACTTTTATTATCTTCTGTGTTATAAAGATCCCTATTTTCCCTCTACAGGTATTCTAACCTCACATTCAAAAGGGAGCTGAATTGTCATCCTATTTTAGTCTGTTCATACAATCTGTCAATAAAAGATCCATGCCAACTCAGTCCATGTTTCTAAAGCCAGTAGTTAAATAAAATATTATAATATGTTAAAAGAAAAGTTGTAAACTATGTCACCAAAAGTTACACTTAGTCTAAGATGTCCTTTTCAGCTGATCCTGTACTACAATTTTTAGATTTAGAGTTAAAATATAAATGACCTTTACAGTATATGCATTCAAACTGGACACAATATAGCCCTTTAATAGTATGCTTTATGTTGTGTTTAAAATAACAATATTCCTTTAACACCTACCGTATACAGATTTTAGCAATACTTTAGCTATACTTTAGGGATATACTTTACTTTCAGTGCTGAAGGATGGGAATATACAGTATGATTGATGTCAGCCAGTCTCAAATAAAAATCAGAGCCAAACAGACCTCAGATTCTCTGATTAACAATGAACAATGAATTAATTGTATATAGCATATCTACCACAGATTCTTCAATCACCTTGTGCCTGAATATTGACAATCAGAGATCCACACTTGTTTTTTTACAGTAGGATTCGTTTTTCACTACAGTAGGTGGGATCACCTTTGCTAGACCTTTGGAATTTGGGGAATTTTCAATTGTTTTAAATGAATCCACCAAGCTGTGACAATGTCATTGGATGACCAGTGTGTAGACCCATTCACTCTGTCCTTGTCCTTGTGAGAGGGCCATTGGCCATCATACTGTACAATCGGCTGCACTCTAAAGAGGGCCTGATACTTCTCTTTCACCCAGTAACCCTGTAAAAACTAACTATAGAGGGAGATTCCTGCAGAATAGGAAGGAATATTTCCCCTTTTTATCAGCATGCTTAGTTTGTTGTCATTTTTGTTTAAAGTATCCTGACTATCCGTGCACAGCGCTGGCTGAATACCACCAGGTGTAGCGTGTGATTCGTCGGCCAAGACTGCCTCAGCACCCAGAAGCACAGCCACCCCTGCGGCTCCACAGATGCTTGCAGACATGCAGTGCTGTCCGAGAGGAACGCAGCTCTCCTCGAGTCAGCAGTGTGGAGCCTCTGTCCTGTTAAGAGCTGAGTGGCTCAGTGTGGGGAGGAATCGACACTTCCTCACTTTCCTCTTGTGGCGGTGAGGTTTGCACTCAATTGGCAACTCCAGATCAATTGGTATGACTACAGTCCATTTGAAAAACAAGCGTGATCATCCAAACACTTCCTCTATAAGTTTGATGGGTTTGTGCTTGTTGGAGTCCCATCTATGATCTCTATGATCCTCTTAATCACACTTTGTTGATCTGTACTGTAAATGATCAAGCATTAGAGCAGAGAATGCCAGGTATACAGTATATTTGTTTTCCAAAAGAAAGAACTGCAATGCTACTCACATAACCTAACAATGCACCTGAGCAACTTCATGGTTCATCTTACTTCAACTTCATCTTACAATTCATGTTTTATGCAAGTGATCCTCAACATATTTAAGCCAGAACAGACATAAAACAAAGCAAACTACTGATATCATAATGACAACATTGCTCACTTGTACAGGTCATAAGACAGGTTAATGTGAATATTTATACAACATTTAAAACTGCTCCCCAGAATGTTTTCATTTTTCTGCTTACACTACTGAAGCTGTAATAATAAGGTTTCTATGATTTAATTTTTCTTTGTATTTATACTGCATTTGTCATTTGTTTCTATCTATCTGATGCTAGCACAATCAACTATGAACTTTCTTTCTCAGTGATGAAAAACTGCAAATGAATAAATATCAATAAATTGGCAAAACAGAGATTTGATGAATCACACAACAAGTAACAAAGGTAAACTACATTAAAAGTTAAAAAATATTTACCTTCAGGAGAAAAATACAAAATCTGGAAACCACCAATAACTTTACAGCTTGGCAAGGGAAAATACTACTGTCAAATAGGAACGAAACTTCACAAAACAGGAACACAAATAACACAAACACAAACAAAAACAAAACATGGGCAGAAATAGAGAATCCCTTCAACAAAAGCTAGAAAGCCCCTTTGCTCAAAAGCTGAAAGGAAGTACTGACAGTCAAGTCATTGTGGACTTAATAAGACCAAAGTACTCCATACTGTTATCTGTTTGAGTGATAATTAAGAACGTAAGAAATGTTGCAGATGACAAGAGGATATTTGGCCCATCTACTGTAGGCTTTTAGGTTGTAAGTAGTTAACTAGTTCAAAGATCTTTTCATGCTGAATATTGGAGGAAACCAGGGTACTGGTTTCAACAAACATGGCTACAGTAGGTAACTTGTTCCATATTCCAGACTTTTCTGATACAATAAAGCTGTAACTTGAAAACACCTTTTGCAGGTTCTTAATAGTTTCCTATTAGTCCCTTTTCCAACAATATTTTTAAAATCTTCATTCACTGGCAGTGTATGCTATTAGCAGAAAATATTATGTCAGATGCAAAAAAAAAAGTCAGAGACAGATAATGAAAGCGTCCAACAGATTATTATGGGGTGTTTTGGGGTCAGTTGAATGTCTGGGTTATTCAACATTTTGCAAGACTAGAACAAAGGAACAAGAGAGCCACACAAATGAAAATGAACCAGACTTCAGATTAGGAGATCTAATTGTCTTGCTCATTTGTACCTACTGTAATAGGTAACGCTTGTCATCACCTCAGGTGAAAATTATAACATTTGAATATCAAAGCTTCAGAAGAGAGTGAGCAGTGACTAAACAGCAATATAACTGACGTCCGGGAATTTTGACTTTCCAAGGCCAGGGGCAGGACAGGAACACAGGTTTCAGTATGCAATTATGAAACAAGAAAGGTTGGAGGGGACAGAGCCTCCGGGAAAGGAGCCCTGTCTCAGAGAGACTGACACACCTTTTCCCACTGCCTGTGGAAATGTATGGGGGAGGTTCTGGACTCCTTCCAATGTGCTTGAAAGTTGCACTTCATGCTGAATGAAGGGGGGAATGATTAATGTAAAAGAGTCACTTTGATAAATAAGACTAGATAAGAGCAAAAAACACAAGTTCAAAAGTTTTTGGTTCTGTGCAATTTATAAATCATACACTTCAATCTGTTAATGAACATCTTGCTTGAAACTCTTCACATACCAGTATGTATGAAACCTATTTCTCAATATTTCAGGTGGGTAGCTGCGTCAGCATACATAGGCTGCAAAGGAACAAGTAATAGGTTTATGCCATGCTGAAAAAAGGGAGAAAGAAAACACAACGTTTCGGCCTTGAAGCCTTCTTCGGGTGTCAATAGGTTTTTCCTATTCCAAGGCATATGGAAAACACAAGAAAAAGTATGATCTAAAGCTAAATAAGTATCTTATCATCATTTTGATTTGAGCATTCAATGAAATATACTGTATATTTTTAAAAAAAATTGCATTCTTATGCAGGCAGGCATAATGCCCCACATGTGCGTCTTCACAAAAACTCGTGTTCATTTTCAAAGCCCAACACTTCCTGTGTGTATCCAATGACAAAACGCTAAGCCTCAGAACTCATTGTTTGGTGGGAAAGTGTTGTAAGAGACAAATTGCTTGAAAGTCTCTCACAAATATAATCATCACCAGAAAAGGTGTGTAGGTTTCCTTATTTTTCATGTCTTTCATTTTCTGTTCTTTTAGGGGGGGTTGATTGATGGCTTTCAGGTGGAATTTCGTACACTCACATTTTTCACACACACTCAGAAATATCGACTGAATGGAGATAGTGGCTAGCATTGTTTTCTCGCAGACCAAGGCACCTGCTTCAGTTCTGGACCTGGGGTGCAGTCTGCTTGACCTTTCTCTATATTCTCCCTATGTTTCCGTGGCTCTTTGCTGGGTGTTCCGGTTCACTTCCACAATCCACAGAAATACTGGTAGGTTAATTGGATTCTGAAAAATACTGGCCCCTGTGTAAGTACAGTATGTGTGTAGCTCTATTTGTTTCTGTGTGTGCCCTACGATGGACTGGTGTCCGTTCCAGGGTGTATCCACCCTGCTCCGTTGCTTGCTGGGATAGGATCCAGCTCTCCTGTGACCCTGAGTTGCATGAAGTGGTTAGGAAATGGGCGGCAGAATATCTGTGGAAAGTAGATACCTTTCAAGGGATTAAATATATCAATCTTTCTACTACGGTAATAATAAGTGCTTTTGAAACAGAGTTGCCCCAAAGTGGTTAACAATGTCTAAGATGAATAACAACCTTACATAAAAGGTACAGTGAAAGAAATGGAATAATACATAATGCACTAAATAGCAGTGCTGAATTCTAATCTAAATTCTAAATTTAGAATCTAAAAGGCTTAGGGTGCTGCTCAGCAGCAAAACCATAAAGTAAGTCTTCAGTATCTGGTTAATGATTTCACCTTCAGTTGCATAGAAATGCATATAGTATCCCTGAAGCTCAGAAACCTTAGGAACAAACTGTAAAAGAGAGTTTGTCTTTTGTATTTGTGCTCTAGATCTATTTGACTTTTTAAAAACAATTTTTAAAAGAGTCACCAATGCTCTTTTAGAATATTAAAAGCGGTGGTGTCCTTGCTTGGTGCAGAACTGCCCCAGAGAATGCAATATGTCAGAAAGACCAGGTTAGCCTGCTTAGTTTATACTTTAGGGTAGCTGGCCTGTACGGGATACTGACTATTACCGTATACAGTAAGTTTCATCACTGTCTGGTTCTGTGTGCATGCTAGTCTCTGGTATGAGTTTGCTTGTAAAAGCATAAAAAGGATGCAGTATGTTGCAATTGGATTTTGTAATACATAACATATAGTACTTATTTTTGCAATTCACATAGTCTGGTATTTACAGTATGTAACACTCAGAATCTGTGATTCACTCCTTGGCACTGAAGAGTAAATGAAAAGGGCTGGGATTTGCTTAGAGGGCAGTGTTTACAACTCACACATAATCTACTTGCCACCAACACCCATGGCACTGACCTGTTTCCCACGGACAGTAGAGAAAGCCACAAATTATGCAGGATAGAGGACCTTTATACAGTATCTTGGCAGAACATGTGCGCTGGGTAATAGCTTTGCAAATTATGTATGCAATGCACGCAGCCTGATACAGTACTTATAAAGGACTGTTTACTGGCTGCAGAGAGGGACTTTCCATGTTCCTATCTTTATGGGAAGACAGGGAATAGAGAGGTTTGAAAAAACTGCAAAAAAAGAAGCATGAAGCCCAGAAAACCCTCTTAGCTGAGGACAGCCAAAAGACCTTGATCCACGTTGCACCTCAGAACATTAGTTACACACGTTTACAGGGAACTGCAATATTGTAGGATTTTTTTGTTTGTTTGTTTTTGAAAAAAATAAAAATGTATAAAGAAATAGTTTTAAAAGGAACAGCAAACACAGATGAGGGCTGACTAGAACCCTGGAAGAACTGGCAGAAGCACTATAAACACCAAGAGAGCAGCTGCGCATTAGAGTTTGTGGGAGGTGTTATAATTGGTTATGGCTCAGTAAAGTAAAGTGGCTTATAGTTCACTACAGGTATTTCAATAGTAAACATGACTAGGATACACTGCAGATGACAGACTGGGTGGGGGGTTAATAAAACCCCACTGATAGCTGATATGTGGCGAGTGTACTGGTGCACTATGGCCACCGTCAGATCATCCAGGTGGGGGCTACACATTAGTGGTGGTAGTGGGATTCTCCATTACCTGTAAAATGCTTAGAGTGGAATGCCCAGAAGTGCACTACATAGGTGTAAGATATTACGTTATTATTAATTACAAATTCATTAGGAAGCATAGTTCAGGTCACAAAGTAAAGAACAGGTACCTACAGTTGTTCATAGTTCCATCCACTGTTTTAGATGAGTGGTACAGTATGCATCGGTGTGCACATTTGGGGTCCATATTGGAAGAGAACCATATCAGCTACTACCGAGGTGCAGCAACCATCTGTGACACACATGGTAGCCATTATGTGCCATTATGTGCTTGTTTCACCAGTTGTATTAGGCTTCACCAGTTGTATTTAGACCCTGTTAACTGTACGCCATATTATGTAATCCCAAAGCAGAATTTAGCCAGACGTCCAGGGTTAATAAGCCAAGAGATCTTTAATAACCGAGTAGTGATGAAATCAGTTTAACACCTCAAGTAAAGGACAGTATTAGCTACAATACAGTATCACAGTGCAGTTTTCCTGTCCTCTTACACTCTCAAAACTCATTGTTTTTTAAATATCTGTTGCTTTCAATGCTCATTCGCATCAATAAAACCCACAGTCCACGAAGTACGTGTCTTTATAATGCACAGTAGCTTGGCCTCAAAAGTCTACAGGACAAAATCATCGTAGACAAATAGCTCCATCTGGTGTTGGTTCAGAGTGACACAGAAAACAAAGGTACATACGGTACACATCCAGCTCCACACAAAACACATGCATTTAAACTACCATAAAAATACAAATAACACCTTATCTGGTCAAAACAATCTAGGAACAGTTCAGGAACAGTCTAGGAACTGTCAAGACATAACAGGGGACAGTATAAAAGTACAATAAATAATAAACAGTTTCTAAATAACTTACACAAGGTGAACAAACCATAAATGCTAATTACAAAGTGCTTTAAATTTGATCAACTCATAATTTTGCAAGTAAAAAGAACACCAAAGGGTTTATGAAATCAAGAAAACTCTATCCTCATAAAGAACAGGCTGCAGTGAGGAGCACTGGTTAGGGCTCTGGCTTTGAACCTGGAAGACTGTGCATTCTATTACTGGATAACTGCAATACTACAGCAACACCGACTTTCTCTAGCAAAATCCCCACCATTATAAGCGAGTATAAATAAATGGTACTTTGTATAAAAGCACAAGCCAAATAAATATAAATAACTCCACTAAAGTACTCAAACAATTAAAGCCTTAATAGACCTAATGTCAGGAACAGTTCTTTCCAGGCCCTATGCGGACAACACAATCCGGAAGGTGAAGAAACAATAGGGAAAAATATCATGCAGGAGTGGGTCAGGAGACAGGGGGGCGTGTCCGAGGTGAGCAGGTGTCCAGGGGAAGTGAGTCCGGGGCAAACAATCCAAGCATAAATCCAAAAGGGAAATCCAAAATGGGAGGCAGAGTCCAAGACCAGGGGATCCATCCAAAATAATTAAAAACCAGGACTGGGTCGGGACCAGCGGGACAGGGAATCAGGAACAGGAAACTAAAACCATAACAGAGCCAGACACAGCAGGACCCCAGGCTCTCACGAGACAGGATTCAATGAGAAGCACCAGGCAAACGCCTGCGTCTGGCTTTAAAGGTGGAACTAAAGAGGGGCTGGAATAAGGAACAGGTGTGGGGAATGGGACAGAACGAGGAAGGGCTGGAGCGCCCTTAAGAGGAGGAGTAACGATCGTGACACCTAATAATTGAAGTTCTTTAATTGATTCCAGGTTTTTAAACATGTAGGAGGTTGTCATTTAACTAGTGCATTTCTTGAGTAACTTAATTTTAAGCAACTTAAAATCTCCATCCTTCGAGTAGAAAAATAAACGTGAAAAGGTTCTAACCAAGCAAACTGTTCATTCAATGAAGGTATATGAAGGTATAATGAAAACCAGCAGGTAAACAGTATGGGTTCCAGGATAAGGATAGATTAAGACATCACTCTCAAGTACAGTTATATGTACAGTATTTTGATGTACTGGAGTTGAAAGCAGACCACAATCACAAAGTTCAAAACAAGGACTTGTAAATATTTAAAGATTTTAACATGAGATTTAAAGGTATCGTTGGCATAAGGGTTAAGAGGCTGAGCTCAAGATTGGTGGGTTGTGGGTTTGAGTCTGTGATGCAACACTGCTCTTGAACCCTGAGAGAGGTACTGTACCCAATATGCTCCAGTCCACCCAGTGTTTAACTGGAACCAGCTTTTTCCGAGGGTAGACACCGTCATGTAAACCAGGTAAGCCCTGGCCTGAAGAGTAATTTAGGCTGAAATATGGAAATTACCTCATTCCTACCCACATGAAATACAGAAAGGGGCAGACACAAGTGTAATTATGTACAGTACATGACATGTACAGTAAACAGAAATTGCTAAATGCGAGAGATAAAAAACTTCCATGATCACAAAATATGTGGGACAAAACCCGACACTAGCGATGTGCAAAGGCCTGAAAGTTATATATTTAAAAGAAATTAAAAATATTTTTGACTCTTTGGGTCACACAACCCCCCCAAAAAAACAATTAAGAAAAAAATATTTTTAACATCAAAGTTTTGTAAAAGAAGACCCCGTCACATGATATGGTGTTTTCTCTCTAACTGGTCCATGGAACTGTGGATGGTCCCCAGCAATCAACTGCTGAGCAGTTTCATAATGTCACAGCTGGATTCCACTTCACATGTAGCTCACACATTAGTGCTGATTGTGGCTGCAGGGAAGACCATACTGACACATACGATTCATAAGATCTCTCTCATTAGTTTTCCTTCAGCTCATTACAACAGATGTGACTGCCTGGCTCACTTGCATTCCTAATTGATACAAAAGAACCCAATTATAGAACACAGCAGTGCCATCTTCATCTAGCAAGGAAATGAACCACTGCTCATTACTGTAGCCGCATTAATCTGTGTGGGTAAACATAACAATTACCTCTATTTGGAAAATTAAAATGCAGTATACAGTAGCTGATATTTCTGGAATATAACATGCTTTCCATTTTCTGTACTGCATTATAGAAGAACACAGATATTTCATTTAATAATACCTCCTACACTACAGAAGCTCAGCAAATGGCACATACCTGTATCTTTTGCTAGTGTCAGAACAACAAGACGATATACAGTACAGTACAAAATACTATAATGATTGCCTGTTTAAACAAGTTGATTGTGAACAGTTGCAGTTGCTTGAATATGTCAATAAGAACCTTTGATACCCTGTGTTTCTATGCATACTGTAAATCCTAAGTGCTGGAGGGGACTCCAGAGTTGTATTCCTTGTTCTCTACCCAGGTCCTTGGCTTTGTGTTGGCTTGTGTAGCCAGCAGCCATATCACCCTGCAACTCACAACTGGCAACCCACTGAAGCAAAACAGGTGTGAGCCTGGACAGTACCTGGATGGGAGACCTCCTGGGAAAAACTAAGGTTGCTGCTGGAGGGGTGTTAGTGGGGCCAGCAGGGGGCGCTCACCCTGCGGTCCATGTGGGTCCTAATGCCCCAGTATAGTGATGGGGACACTATACTGTAAACAGGTGCCGTCCTTCAGATGAGACGTAAAACCGAGGTCCTGACTCTCTGTGGTCATTAAAAATCCCAAGGTGTTTCTCGAAAAGAGTAGGGGTGTACCCCGGCATCCTGGCGAAATTTCCCCATTGGCCTTTATCAATCATGGCCTCCTAACAATCCCCCTCAATAAATTGGCTTCATTACTCTACTCTCCTCCCCACTAGTAGCTGATGAGTGGTGAGCGTTCTGGCGCACTATAGCTGCCGTCGCATCATCCAGGTGGATGCTGCACACTGGTGGTGGTGGAGGGGAGTCCCCATTACCTGTAAAGTGCTTTGAGTGGAGTGTCCAGAAAAGCGCTATATAAGTGTAAGCAATTATTAATTATTATTATTGTGTAGACTGAGGGTTGGGCCTCCTTGGAAGGGAACAGATCCCTGGTAGAGGTCCAGCTGGGCATTGGCCCTGTGTAGGAAATTCAACCCCAAAATGCAGGTCTTCTATGGGAGCAACAAAGATTAGTCTTTTAAAATAGTGGTGACCCACTTATTTTGACTGCAGATGTTGAACGGTACATGAAAGCCTCCTCTCCTGTAGCTTTGCTGTAGCTTCTAGTCGGTTGGCAGCATCTGGACACCCAGTGAGTAGAAATCAGCATGAATGATAATGAATAAGAATAAGAAGTGCAGAATAAGAAGCTGGAGAAGAGTGTTTGGGCTCACTAAGAGGTTTATTGCCCTTTACTTTGCAGCCAGTGTGTTAGTCAGTGGAGCTAAAGGCCTGAGAGAGAGAGAGGAAAGGGCATTCCTCAGGATGGATACAAAAGGGTAGCAGACAAAGTGTGTGATCTCTTCCCATTTTTATACAGGAGAAAGAGGGAAAATAATAAGTCTTAAGGTGAAAGGGAATACTGTACACATACTTGAAGTATACAGGCAGCAATACTGTATACAGTATTTCAGGTGGGTAGCCACGTCAGCATGCATAGGCTGCAAAGGAACAAGTAATAGGTTTATTCCGTGGAGCCTTCTTCAGATGTTATGCATTCACACCTGAAGAAGGCTCCACGGCCGAAACGTTGTGTTTTCTTCTTTTTTTCATCATGGAATAAACCTTTTACTTGTTCCTGTATACAGAATGTAGTATAGTGAGTAGACATAACGAGAACGAGAGAGTAGGAGGCGGGAATATATGGTGTAAGGGCGTGATTTGTGTAGTTAATAAAATAGTTAAAATAATATAAGATCGGCTCTTTATTAAGATACACAACACAGTATGTTCTGTTACCGAGAAATAATACCGAATTAGAGTACAATGCTTAAATTACACCATTCAAAGAAAATGTATTTTAAAACTCAGTAAAACCTCCTAAATGGCAATTAATACTATGTATGAACAACATTTTTGGGCACTTTGATTTGTCTGATGGATTCAATCCTTATTTCTATAAATCAGACTCCAAATCGATCTCATCACATTGATTTTTACGGCAAAGAAAGAAAAGTTATTATATTAGCTCTTAATCCAAATAAATGTGTCGTTTAAAAAATGTCATCTAAATGATTTTATTACATTTAGCGATTGTATATAATTATCAGAGCTTTGCCGTAAGTTTGGTCAATGCGATGTAGCTCCTCCCCTCGGCACTCACTGAAACTCTATGGAGCAGCTAGCAACCACTTGCAAACATACAGTACATCACTCAAAGAAACTGGTGGATCCCGGAGTAACTCCGACAACTGGGAATTTAGAGAGAGTGACCGCCACTGTAAAGTTTATGCATCCAAAATTTTACTAAGTCGGGCACCGACGAAACACAATGAATAACGAATTTCCTCCCAAACTTAGCACTGTGCTAATGACACCTGACCCGCACTACATACCAGGGTAAGTGCACTGGCGCACATACTGTAATTTATAATTGAATAACATAATAACATAGTTGAGTTTACGAATTTCTCTATTTTTAATTAATTTTGTTCAATGATTCACCATTTTTATTATCCTCATTTGCTGCTGTTGTTTTTGGTAGCTGACGGTTTTACAGTGTGTGGTTTCAGCCACAATGAGAAACTGCTAACCATCTAGTTTTTATCGTTTTAAAGCAAGTTGGTTAAAAATGTTTAAAAATTAGCTGGTAGCGCGATAGAAATGTTTAATTTCACTCAGAAAATCTAAAGGTATTAAAATGTTTGCAAACTGCTGCTAAATTGACATTTATTTAGCCATTACAAAAATCTATGCGTAAGTTCTGTGAATTTAAGCATTACTTGAACTGTACATTAAATATAGTATATACTGTACATATCGCTCTCCATTGTGCTCAGTTTGACCCGTGTGAAAGTGTGACACGGTGTCCTGTGTTAACTGTCGCCCATGGCAACAGGTCACCAAGAATAGTTGGTGGATGCAGGGGGCATTGATATTGTTTTGGTCTTATTTCGCAAAGACGTCTAGTAACAATAAACAAAGATAATTGCATCTTATAGAGTTTGTCAAGGTTAGCAAAGTGCAATAGCAGTCAATATTATGTTACATTTTTTATCACTTCCAATACTTGTCTGTGGTGTAGTGTTAACATTTTCAGCTTTTATGCATTCTAAAACAAAAGTCACCCCGAGTTAATATTATAATATGCAGCAGTTTATTGTTTGGTGAATTATTTATTCAACTGTACAATGTTTTTAATACTAAACCTTTTAAATTTTCATTTTGACTTGACATCAGTGTTGTGCAAACACAATTCAGGGTAGAAATACCCCCTTCTTTGCCATGTATATTTTTGTTTTCCTCCACTGTCTGGAATTACAGACCTGATCTGTGTTGTAAAGAGAAGGAGATTAAAGTAATGTGAAAACAAATGAACTTCTGACCTTGTGCTTTTATCCACATTCTGCTTTACACCACATGAACTTTGCATGTGGAGGACTGTTGAATCCTGGAAAAAGGAAATCAGATTTGAACACCTTTCAGGCCTAATATTACCTCACCAGTAGAGATTTGTGACCTTTTGAGAAGAAAATCCATTTCCCCTGCCCCCCTGACAGTAATTTTCTTGCTCCTAAAAATGGAGGTTCAGCACCTGTCACACCCGACATCCCTCCCTAGAGGGCGCTCCACTGCTCCCGTTATTGTCCTTGTGATTAAGCTCCCCAGGTGTACCCTCTTAGGTGTCTTATTTAAAGACCAGCTCCTCCAGTCCTCGGGGCTCATCATTAGGGTAAAGATATCGTGAGGCCCGCCTAGCACCAGGATACCCTACGTCCGACTCCTGAGGGCACAGGCCTCATCCTCGACACCTCCCGCTTCCTGAGCCCGGGGTCTGGAGGATCTCGCCCCATCACCCTAGGACCTCCATGTTTTGTCTGTTCGTGTTTTCCCCCTTCCCGGGGATTTTAACTTTGTCGCGTCCCAGGATGGATTACTTGCTGCTGGACTCCTGAACTGGGCCCTGACCTGCCTTCAGAACTGTTTGGATTTGGATGCCGTTCTCTGTCTCCCCTGTTCACTGTCTCACAGACTGTCACTATTATTTTGTGCACTATTAAACAGCTGTGTGTTTCCTTTTACCACGCCTTCTGTTTTCTCCGGCTCTTACCGCATTGCATAGGGTCGACTACAAGACCCGGCACGGATCTCAGTCCGTGTCCGTAACAGCACTGTAATCGGACACCGTCCTTTCTGGGCAGGTATGCGGGGTACTGCCCTCAGCTGAAGTACAACGTGGGGAACACGTACGGGAAACTGACGGCCCGACTCCTGACCAGCCCAGATGTTCCTCGCTCGCAGAGACTCGTCCTGCACAGCGGGAGGTTCCCGTCGACAGAGACGGACACGGGCCCCCGAGACGAGATCTGGAGGAGTCGCCAAGGAGACCAGAGACTGCTGGAGAGGATGATCCCTGGATACACAGGTCGCCTTTCTCCTCCAGCCTCTTGTCTCTGACCTTCATTCTAGATTGGAGCAGTAGGCCTCCATGTGCTCTTTCATTGCCTGGGAGTGCTTGCCTGTCCATTTTCCCTCTTTCTCGAACCCTTCATGCACCTTATTCCCACTAGATCTTCTGTGATCCTCGATTTCCTCTTTTCCACCTTAAAACGTCTCCCTTTTCCTTCCTATCTTTTCCCTCTTTCATCTGCACATGTTGATTTTTCACTGGGGCTTTTGGTCCCATTTCATCTTTGGTACCAGTTTGTTTTGGATTTGGCATTGACAACTAAAATGAGAGACTGTGCTCCTTTTTATGCTTTTTAGAAAATCCTTTGAATCACAAACCAAGCAGTTTGAATATTTGTAGACCACACATTTAAACCTGTCAGGGGACTTCAAACAAATACATGCTGACCATGTGAGAATCTGAATCTGGGTTACTGCAGTAAATTGGAAACAACTGGACCTTCCATTTAGTGAGTAATCCCATTTAAAGTGTTGGTTCTGAGGTTAGTGGGTTATGTCATAAATGGAAATAAATCATGTAAAGGTAGAATTAGAGCCATGTGTGTTCTTTGTTATCTGGCACAGCTTTGTTGAAAAGAGTAATAATCCAGGGACACTTGGTTAAACAAATATTTACAGTATTACAATGACAAGAGATATACTATACTACACACCACAAACCATACAACACACACGTTACTCTATGTACAGTATTTATAAACAAGGCGTTTCAGAGGCCTAACATTCTGGTCAACCAGAAAACCCCAGACTGCTACTAAGCATTAAACTCTTATTAGCTACAGAGGCAACATAAGAGATAAGCAGCCTTCTAACTAAATATGATACAAGCTGCATCTAAATCTCTCTCTCTGCACCCCATATGCCATACAACAAATGGGAACCTGTATCCCTATCCATAAAAATGCACCCTAAGCTGGAAATATGTTTCTAACTGAAGTATGTTTTACCCAGGAAACCCAAGTTCCTGAAAAACACAGAATAGCAAGCTCTCTCTAACAAGGTTCAAATACAGTACTTCGCTCCAGTCAGGTTTGGTTTTGATGACCACTCGCCTGGCGCAAGCTTCAAGTCCCCACTCCTCCGGACTCCTCTCTCTTCTCTCTCCTTCTTCCCTGCTTCTTGTTTCTTCCTCTCTCTTCTCTGTGCTCTTTATGTCATCTTATACTGTGTGTTTCTGTGCTGTGCCTTGACAGTCATTAACCCACAACTTACCTAGGTATACAGTACTAAGGTAAGCTTAAGAAAGCTTATTTCTTAAGAAATGTTTATTAACTTGACTAAACTAGCAGGAAACCTACAGTTACACAAGATACAAAAGTTAATTTCCAATTGACACAATTAATTTGACTGTTTCACATATAATAGTGATTTACTAAAGCTTTACAGTTATTGTTTTTTTCTTGCTCACAATGATATTTGATGTTCAAGTCATGCCACTGTAGCATGTGGTCAAATAAAATGAAATGATATGAAAAAGGGCACTGTACAGGTTAACTTTATTCTCTTGCGAAGGAGTGGTTTAATTGTTATTCAGTCTGATCAGAAACAACACAGAAGGCACAAGAATTTTAAAATGCCCTTCTCTTTGTGTTTCTGTGCCTACAGGCTTTGTCCCCAAAAGCCAGAACTACTTCTCCAGGACTTATGCAGAGACGTGTCGAGAAGCGCTTTCCGAGTTTGACAGGGAACAGCGGCTCAGATTCGAGAAGGCAGCGGCGCCTGACTTTACACCAAAACACAGCAGCAGCCTGCCTGAGCGCAAAGTAACTCCTCCCCAGATCGCCAGCCTCATACCAGTCCTACCTTCAGCTGTTAGTTTTAGATGTTGTGGATAAAATGCAGCATGACTTAGCTTAGATTTCCAATGACGTTTCAGTTCGTTTGACTGAGATCTGTACTGGGGCAGGATCAGGTTAATAACCCCTTCAACGTATGACCTGTTTTAAAATGTGGTGGAAAGCACCTTTGGCCTCAATTACTGCAGACAAAATTTATAATCTTTGCAAAGTGTAATTTTGTACATTCTTCCTGGCACATCTGCTCCAGTTAGGCCTCACCATAGATTTTCTATCAGATGCAAAACTTGCCAGAGCAGTTCAGTGTGGTGTGGACCTTGGGCTTCTGGTCCTCGTCCTGCTGAACTGGGAGTTTGTGGTGCCTGGATAACTCTTGAAGATTTCCCTCTAGGATTTGCCTGTACTTTGCATCATCCCTCTCTGTCCTTCTGCCAAGCCTCCCAGTCCCTGCTGATTAGAGAATCCCCGTCGCCCCCTTCTGGCACATCTGCAGGGTATTTCATATGAGATTTGACATGAGTCCTTTTCAGTCAAGGCTTCTTTTGTGGGGGATATGGTCAATGTAAAAACAGAGACCCCCCCCCCCTGTCTTTAAATAAGTACTGCACTGTTGTCTTCATCCCTAACCATTCTTGCTTGGCCAGCCGCTGAGGTGGACAAGAGAGGTGGGCCGATCTGTACTGTACTGTAGGTGGTGTCTGGGTGGATTGAACATGGGAATGCAAATTAGGTGGATTCTTCTGCAATGGAGAATTGTGATTTTCTTGAAAAATATAATTTATATACTAAGCTTTTTTATATTCAATGGTTTGTATAAAGAATGTATTCCAAACTCATATTTTTAAGTGTCCTAATTGTAAACTCAGCAACCAAAATGTGGAAACTACAGTATGCATAGTGGCTGAATATTTTTGCACGGCACTGTGCAAACACACCCACACATATACTGTACATGAGTGTGTCCGTGATGTGCACCAGGTATATCAATCTTTGAAGTTATAGAGTCCCTTATGCCTGTACACAGACGGATCAGTGTAGGTGATGATGATAGCCTTATACCCCACCTTCAGTAAAGTGTAAAATGTAATCTGCCAAAGTCATTTCATGTTGTGCTCAGGAACAGTATTTTATGTTCAACTGCAAATCAGCTTTACACCTTTAACTCCAAAACTCAGCAGGAATGAAATGATCAAAAATAAAAATAAGACCTTATTAGAACTCTGAAAACAGAATTCTGTGTCTAGTGGAATACAATGCAGTAATGTCAGCAAAACCTGCAGTGTTCATTTTGATAATTACTGGTCTGCATAAAAAAAAGGTTATTTTGAGAGTTTATTTCTGTGTAGTACTTCTGCAAAACATGAAGGTCAGGGATGTATACTGTGAATATTGAATATTGTGCAAGGCATTGTACATATTTATCACTATGAGTTTTATCCCTTTATTGTTCTTCAGTTTAACAAGATCTCTTCTCAAATTAATGATTGTGTTTATTGAAAACCATCCACAAAAAAATAAAGAATTTAAGAAATTAACCAACAGTGAATTATGTCTGGATGTCTATCCACAGCTCCCTCGCTATAACACCGCTCTGGCACCCATTTCCAAAGAGGCATCTCCGTATCTCTCCCCAGAAGCCTGGCATCCACATGGCTCCCCGTATTTCATGGACAATGAAAACCCCCACAAGTATTTCATCTCAGGTAAAAGACCTTCTCTAATAAAACCAGTTAGTGTGTGATGCAAATCATCACATATCCTACAGTACATACTGTACTTCCCTTTCTTAGGAGTTTAGAAGTGGAATGTCACATGCCACAGGCAATTTGTATAGATGTTAAAAAAGAAGACCCAAGATACAGAGTCCCTTGATGCACCACATGTAACTTGTTTCTGACCGCTATCAAGGTGGTACTGTTATCGCTTAGCAACAGATCGGCTGGATGCTGTAATGCAGACTGAAGCCAGACATGCAGCATTATGCTGTATAATATGATGGATGGCAGCCTTTCATGGAATGCAGTTTTTATATGGAGCAAAAAAAGACTTCCTCAGAAATAATATATTATTTAGTAATTAAGTCTTAAGATTTCTTTGAACTCGAGGGACTCTGCTGCAAACTGCACTCTCAGTGTTGGACTGTGTTTTTCCACACAGGCTTCACTGGATACGTCCCGAAAGCTCGTTTCCTCATGGGCACCGGCTATCCGATAACCACCAACAAGGCCCTTATCCAGTTCAATCAGGAGATAAACAAGAGTGACCCTGGTACATTCCCACTTCCAGGGGAACCCAGAGTGGGATACAGTCTTCCTCCGATCTCCACGATCTACCCATCAAACCTGGGTCTCTTGCCCTCCTACACTGGTCACGTGCCCGGTGAGTGAATCACATCATCGGCATGTAGGATCCCCAGGCATCAGGGACTGCCCAAGGGCGATTGTGAACAGCCACATCCCTGTAGATTGTGATCTGCGGAGTCAAAAAAGGCTACAGAATATCTCAACAGCGTTTACCTTAGATGCTGTAGGGAGAAAGTTGCAATGTTCCACAACTTGCAGGGTTTTAAAAACAATCTGCTTTTTAGGTAAACAAAAATGCAAATACACACAGGAAGGGTGAGCTTTCAAAACCAGTTTAAAAGTATGAGGAGCAAATGTCAGTTTTTCACATCATGTAAAGATAGTTGGAGGGATATATCCTTTTATAACTGAGACTTTTACAAGCATGGATACGTAACAGTAAGTTGTAGTGTATTAGTAAAAAATAGTAACAGTACTGTATATAAACAGATCAAATTTGACTTAATAGTATAGCATGTAAAATACATATTGGGAACTATTAGGTATTTTGGTCAAGCATTTACAATTCAAACTAAACTGAATGTTTGGGGATGTTATGCTTTCAGGTACAGTTTGGAAAGCACTGTACAGTATGTCTACAAGTTATAGAAACTGGAGGTGGTGTTCCAATCAAGTAGCTGCTGTATAGAAGGCAAATCTTGAATCTATCTAGACATCATAACATAGAGTTAATATAGAATAGCCCATTGTGTTTATTTACTGAACACAATTAGTTGTGTTTAATAAAAGTATGAATCAGGTACACCAGCTTCATAATTTTTTTTTGTATTTCTGAAGACTCATGGTTTTCTGCATCTTCTTTCACTACAGGGTACAGGTTCCAGTATGGCCATACCTTTGGACATCTCACCCACAATTCCCTGGGTCTCAGCACTGTTCAGAAACAGATGGCAGCTTAGTGAAGACCAGCCCTGAAGTGGTAACCTCTTCACATTGTCAGTGAAATACAGGGATAAAACAATCAACTCCTGATTCCTGCAGTGATTCAGTGAAAAAGAGGAATGATTTATTTTACACTCAGGTCTTTTTCAATTGTTTTAAAGTCTCTGAGTTCTCTTTAGAAATAGAGTAGAGATTTGAAATGGATGAAGTTTCCAGCATGTGAACAGCATTTAATCAGGTCTGAAAATTAGGCTGCTACAGTCTGTTTTAAGCTGTTTACTCTTTAGATGAGCCAGATCACAGCACAAATGATTTCCATGGGCGGGGGTCAGCTTTATTAACTTCATTTGAAATGTCAATTTCTTCTACTTATCTGATCAGTAAAAAATCAAAGGTGCAATATTTAAAAAAAACCTACTGTTATTTCAGATTGATATATATTGATCTTCATGTGGTGGATTTGATTGAATTTGATGTTTTATACCATTACAGTGTTCCATTCTAATGCACTGAACAGTGAATAAATTATATTGATAAAGCCCCAAACACTCAATGAAACACTCACAAAAGTATCTGGTATTCTGTTAAAATTCTTTTATGCCCCTTCTGTACAAATATGGCTGTTTCCTTCCTGCTGTGAAATGTTATGGACATTTGTTTAGCCACTTTGCACTTTAAAGCAATATTAATAACACTCGATTATCTGTTTGACCTTACTCATGATAAATATTGTGTCCTTAATGAAATGTATTGAAAATATTTAAAGGCCTTTTTAAATATGATCTTTACAGCTCTCTGTATAAAAAGTGCCATTTTATTTCACTTTCTTTTTAGTCTGGTTTCCAGTTTATTCTGCACAAGTACGTATGTATAAAATAATTCTATAATGCATAATGTAACTCTTATTCTGTAAAAATATAAGATCTTAACTCTGTGGTTCTTTGTTAGGATCATCTGTGAAATATGAAAACCCACAGTACCTTGGGAACGTCTCATTTCACTTTATTTGAATAGGAAAAAATATCCATTTCCTATTTTTTCATTATATGAATTTTTTTTCATTATATGCTTTCCAATGCTGTTCTAAGATGAAGATCAATTAAAAAATATACATTTTTGTCCATTTTAACTCCAAAGAAGCAACAGGGCTTGACGGACAGTATTACATGACAATATTTGATGCCTTTTATTCTTTTGCAGAAATGTGTGGCTGTACAGCCAGCACCCACTAGAGGCCGGTAATCATGCAGACAAATAGAATAAACACTTAACTATGTGCTGCTGTATTTTTGCAGTTCGGATATTCAAAAATCCTGTTTCATTTCAGTCACAATCATATAATTTTTTGCTGAATGTTACTTTCACATTTCAGCTGAATTTTTTGCTGACATTTAGTTTTGTTCTCTCCATGTCCCTGTGCAGTTAAGTCATAGGCTTTTGAATCAAGCACTCAGAATGATTACCTCTAACTTAAATATGATCTAAAAGAATCTCAATTAGATCTGAAGATCTGAATTACATTGGCCAAAGATTTAACGTAACTTGCATTAACATGAAATATCTAAATAAAATGGTTCCCTGTATTTATATAGTGGTTTTCATCATATCATATCCCAAAGTACTTTACATAAAGGAGAGGATTAACCTCATTCAGCAAGTAGAGCACCCACCAGCATGGTGCAATACAGTATGTGTCAACTGTTCAGTCAGGAGGAGGGATTGATGAAGGGGAGATTAAGAGGGAATTTAAGGTTGCGTGAAACCAGAGTAGAATTTAACCAGGACCCTAGGGTAAAAGTCCCACTCTTTAAAAAGAAAAATATCCATGGATCTTTACTGGCCAAGTAAGCTTTGGTTCAAACATTTTATCCAAAGCATGGGATCTCTTACAGAGCAGTCTTTCTTATAATGGGGCTTTGGTTTCAAAATTTCACAGAGAACATTTTGATGAAAGATACAGAAGAAGCACCAGGAGATTAACATTTTTCTTTTGAAAATGAAAAAAACCACGACACTGGTATTAGGTTGTGTTCACATGAGCACCTTGTTATTAATAGCCACCTTAAATTAATAATGCCATACACATTATATAGCATTGATAAAAGAAAACATTGGTGCCACCTGGAATATGTACAAGCAGGAGTTATTATACTAACAGACAGAAAATAATAAATACATGTACATATATACCTGCTGCTCCCTTTACAGAACTATTTTCCTGAAGCTCAAACATCAAGCAGTTAAGAAGGATTCAACTTGTGTGTGCAGGTCTAGGCAGTGCTGACAACTCCACAGAACTGTCCTCCCAAAAGGCACCAATACTGTCTCTCCTCTCCCAGTAATACTGCCTGTCATTTCTGCCAAGGATGTAAATAGGAAGCAAAGCAAGTCCAGAAAGCTTTCAGGAACCTCAGTCCCTGGATTTGTTTCAGATAACAGTAGCAATACCTAGTGGATTCAGTTTTAAATTGTACAGTAGCCCATTTTGTTCTCTTAACTCTGAATCAGTCCCATGAAGACAAATAGCTGATTCAAAAGGACTTTCATTGCTTGATCATAAGATCATGACACCTCTTGATCTAACACATGTCCACTAACCTCATTGTGCCACATGGCAAATAAAAATTCATATCACATATCTTCTCTTATTTACAAAATTGCAAATAAAGAATCTTAATCCCTCCTCAGGACCTCATTTCAGCTACATTATGTTGTCAGCAAAATAGCTGTGGTAATTATATTATTTACAGTATTCAACTCTAAAAGTAATATTTTTAAAGAAGAAAAAAGGTGACATTACAAAGCATTAATTAAAAATGCATGTGAGCATTTGGACATTGCCTGTTAAAAACACAAGCAGTTTATCTCTGGCTACAGTGTATACTGTATGATGTAGTCCTTTAAAGCTCAATTAGTTTGTTTAGTTTAAATGTTTAAAACTCCTTTAACAGCCCTGATAGAGATGATTGCTAAAAGACAAGGAAAAAAATATATCTAATGCCCCACTAACCAAGTGACAATATTCATCACACCCTAGAATAGAAACACACTGAATATTCCCTTTCCAATTCCCAAAATTATTTGATCAGCATTATTCGTTTCTTTCAAAATTCGATGTTTACTTTTAGAAGGGTCGGTGTGTTATATCACAAGTTAATGTCATGTTACAATTTTAAATATCTGTGAAATGCACACACTTATATACCAATTTTAAAAGCAGTGCAGTCAATGTGATGCGTGTTTTGGTAAGTAAAGTTTTAGCACCTTGTCTATTTTTTTTAAGATGGGTCATGAGTACAGTGGTGCACTGCATAATGGAACAATGCAAAAATCTGAGAACAAAAGAAATACATACAATGAAATAGAAATTAAATGAGAATGTAATCACTACTGTTTTGTCTGTATCCAGATCTCTTAAATTTAAGTTTGACGGTCATATTTTGGACCAGAGGTGTTCAATTCTGGTCCTGAAAGGATTGTATGTCCACAGGTCTTCATTCCAACTCAGCTCTTAGGCTAAACCAGCTGATTAGAGACTTAATTGGACCAATTTAACATCTGCCCCCAGGTCTTCAGGTGCTGCTGCTTTAAAGAAACCTTGAAAACCTGCAGACATACTGGCCCTTCAGGCTCCTGATGCCCCTGCCTAGACTATTTTATAGTATAGGTTTCTTAGTAGTGGATTACTATCTCACTATTGTGTTTTTCATACCACAGAAATTGCCAGACCTATGGGGATTTTTTTTTTACTGCAGAGCGAGGGCTGTGCCCAAGAGCCTTGGCTTCTCCTCTGTCTGCTGAATCCTGAATCCTTGCTGGCCTGCTCGCTTCCTTTTACATCCTTAACTATTGTACTGCACATCACTATGCAGCTATACACTACCTGGAATAAGTTACATATTTAATAAATAAATTAAATGCAACACATATATTATTTGTACTGTATATAGGTTTTTGTGTTTCCCTACACCTTTGTGGAGCTCAGAGTTCATTGAATGAATGCAGAGAGGGGATGCAGTATGTTTATTGTGGGGACACATGCTCCTTCTCCCCTTTTCCCTGCCTGTAGCTCTAACAGTTCTCTGCTGATGAACTGAAGCACAGACAGCGCCTGGTCCTGGAGCCAGAAAGGGGGTCTCAATACACAATGTACTGTAACTGTCCATTGCAGCCGCGGATCTTCTTCAGTAGTTTGGATCTACTGTAGGTGGTGGGTCCTGAGAGTGCTCTCCCGAGCGGGCCCAGGTTTCAAGACCTCACCGGATCTCTGCAACATGAAGTTCAAACAGGGTCAAGTCTGGGAATGGCTGCTGGTCACCCAGTTTAATTGCCATGGAAAAGTCCGAGAGAATATCTGTACAGTAAGGCGGCTGTCCTCTCTCTTGACTGAAATCCACTGGTGGGAATGCTCTCATCAGCATTAGTCAGAAAAAAAGAATCATGGCAAAATTTCAAGGACTCCATATGGATTAATACAAAGGGGGCCTGAACGGGCTTAGATGTGTTTGTGTCATGTTTTTTTTAAGCAGAAAAATTCTCCACCTTACATTTTAGTGTAAAGATGCCCAGGTATTTCATATCTTTCTTTGGATTTAAGAGATCAACCAAATGTAATGCATCTTTCAACTAGAGGGTTGATTATTCCATCCCGCATTAGTTACACATACTGGAATGAAGTCCACTTTTATTTTCCTGGCATTAATGTGAAATCTAAATCAGGGTGTGGAGTCTAGAGTACTATAGACCCAGTATTATTAGACACCTATTTTACATAGTGATTAATCTTTATTAACAATCCATATTAAAACACCCTTGATAAATATGTATTATTAGTGGATTTATAACTCTGCGCAGTACTGCATTATTTTTCCTCAACCAGCGTGACTGGTAAAATACAGAGAAGACAGAATGCACACGCATGGTTTAACTACAATTTGGACATTCTATTGAAAAAAGGACTTAGAAAAGATGGTGAAGAGCAGTAAAATCCTCTGAAATGTCTAGATACATCACATTTGCTCCAAGTATAATACACTGCCAATGAGTTGTGGTACCATCCACTCATCCCTTATTAGAAAGCTGCTTATTAAAGAAGCACAGGGTGCACAGCAGCACACCAGTCTGGGTGGGACACCAGTTCATTGCAGGAATTGTGGCACCACCTTGCAAAATGCTTTAAAAAGCATTTTTTTATTATCAAAAGCAAATCCAGCTTGTGGGATTTTTGTAAGTTTTTTAGTTGATGCTAATTATTTCTCTAAAATAACCTTATGAGATTTTATGCAACAAACACTGTCTTATCAAAAACTGTAAACACACCTATGGCTGAAGTCGAGCATTATTCTGTACTGTAGTGTACAACAGACATTTTGATCTTAATGTACAGCAAATGTAATCAATTACACTTCTATCGCAGCAAGCGCTCCAACTGTAATAAATCTAGCCCTTTCCCCTTTCTTGTTCCTTAGAGTTCCAAACTTTTTGTTAAATATTAACTATTCCATTAGGATCTGTGCACAGAAAAGTAGTGTACATTCCCGTATATCAACATATCAGAGGATTTTACAGCTGTTTTCAAAGATAGTAAACAAATCTCATTTCACTTGACTGTGACAATTTATGCATCTATTGCCTTGAGATACCCATAACTTGGATATAGTCAGAGATAAAGACAGATCTAGAGTAAGATATCGTTGACGGTTTAATGAAAGCTGGAGTCAGTCTGTCAAGGCGACCAGGATGGCGTGACACAGCACGCAATGGAGTGCCTGCCTTCCTGCACTGAGTTTGAGTGTGCATCGATCGGTACTTGTATGTGCACGTGTATGAGAGTACTTTCCGGTGGTCTGTCCGGAAGGAGGTGGGTCTGTGTTTTTTGGCTATCCCCGGTCCCTCCTCAGCCCAGCCCCTCCTCCTGGGTGGGGCAGCTCAATTGCCCTGCAGCCCTTCCAACAGGGTGACATAGATGATAGGCACTAGGCCATAGCTGTCTCCCAGGGCACAGTACAGCCAGTCTGGCTCGGCCCTGCTCAGCACCCTCAGGATGTCCCCCTTGTTGAAGCTGAGCTGGCCAGGCTCTGTGGCTATGTGGTGACACAGCGCCCTCACCTCCCTGCAGGGGGACAGAAGCAAAAATTAGCCTCAGGCAGGGGGCGGCGGACAGTGACTCCTGCAAAGACAAAGCTGCAAAAAGAGGTGGTGTTTTTTGAAGGATACACATACTGTATAGTACAACTGAATACAATACATTTTATTGTGTTCTCAAAAGTGCTGAAAGGTAGAATGTTGGGTAACCAAAATATATGAAAAATACAGGTCTGTTTTGACTGGGAAGTGAAGTCCATACTGAGATTGAGATTTAAAATGAGCGATACCACTATACAATAAAAGATTGTCAATACTACAAAATACGTCAGGCCCCTAGCATATTACAAACCACCTCCTTTTATTTTTTCATTAGATACGGTCCTACTAGTTGGAGAGCTAAACGGGGGAATAGCTTTTTTTGCGTTTGTCACAAAAGGTTAGCCATACTTACAGAGTGAAGGACATGGATAAGAATAGATGTGACTAGACTGTTAAAGGAGAAACACATGATGCTACTTTAAAACAAGGAGCACACACATACAGTACAAACTCATGCGAGCACAATATTCAAACACTACTTGTACAGTATGAGGTTATGAACAGACTGTTTTGTTACCACAGTGCCTGCTGCTTGGGTGCCTGTGCTTCTGGTTGCTGTGCGGGACCCTGCTCTTTGGTGGAGGGCAGGGCCTGCTGTTGTGGGGGAAGGTCTGTGCGTTTCCCTGCTCCCATAGTCTGTGCCACCAGGTCCAGCATCGACCTGTCCAAGCTCAGCCATCCCGAGGGCAGCCTGAGATGGAGGAGGAGGTAAAGGAAGATGAAAACTGAAATGTTCAAAGCTACTTGAAAAGCTAGAAAATAAAATGCGTGCTTCTTCAAACATTTGCTTGTTTCACTCTTTCACATGGAAAGGTTTTATATTTATCATAAGAGTCATGTCACTCTCTAAAATGTCACCATTTGAAAGGATTAACAAAACTCTTGCTCTTCAACAAGAAGTTACTGTACATTGATTTTTTTTACCATACTGAGGTTCTGCATTATTTCAATGTATTCTTCACACATAACATTCACTTAGAAAATTACAGTTTTTTTTATGGAATAGTTAAAATATTTGTATTTCCACTTCCACAAAACCTTCTTCCATGTACTCAATTCAGAATTCTGAATTAGCATTTTGTAAAAAACACATGTTTCCTGACATTATTTGGAGGCACATGGATGTATTGCTGTTAAAGACTTGGAAGAGGTTTCTAACCTGCTCTTCTGAGCTCTCTCTGCTTTCTGCAGCCGGGAAGGGGACCTAACACCAGCCCCAAACAGCCTCCCCCAGCGCAGTCCTTGGGTGGCCCCTTCCGAGGTCACCTCCTCCTGGGATCCACATGTCACGCCAGCCCCCGGCATCTCTGGCTCCTTCTCCTTTCTCTGCTTGAGCTCGTTGAGCACAGAGTCGGGAGGGCTGCCCATCCAAGATGGCTTCCCTTTGCCACTCCAGCTCAAATCACTACTGCTTTCCTTTCTGGCATCTGTCTCCTGGCTGGCTTCTGCTCCCTCCACCACTCCCTCCCTAGGGGGTGGCTGGGCCTGCCTGCGCCCACTATCCTGGCCTTTGGATACCTGTGCTGGACACCCAGACAGCTCTCCCGCTGGTTTCTTCCTTTTCTCCCACTTGACAAACTTTGCTCCCTCAGCCGAGTTATCAATGTAGACCTGGGAGCTCTGCATGAGCTGATACCACCACCCTGCCTGCCTGTCTCTCTGTCTGGCCTCCTCTGGCATCTGCTGCTCCTTCCTCTTCTCCCTCTCGCCCTCCTCTCTGTCCCACCAAGATTCCCCTCCGACTCCCTTTGCCCTCTGTACGATACCGCCTTTCCCACTTCCTCCACACTCTCGTAGCCCCTCTGTTGCCCTCCCCGTCCGCCTCCTTTCCCCGCTCCGTTCTCTCCCTTGCTCCGCTTCCGTCGCGTTCGGATCCACCCTCGGTCCCGGCTGCCTGACTTCGGTCTCCGCCCCCTCCTTCCGTAGCTCCGCCCCCTCGCGGGGTGGCGGCGCTGGGCCCCGGCCCCTCATGAGCTGGAAGGTGGAGCGCACGGACTGCTCCAGGCCCTGGCCCGCCGAGCACAGCTGCTCTTTGCGTCGCCGCTGCTCTTGGCCCTTCTGCAGCAGCCGGGGCTCGAAGAGCAGGTCAAGGTCAAAGGGCAGCAGGGACAGCGGCTGCAGCAGCAGGAGCAGCTCCTCGAACAGCGGCTGGCACACTCCCTGAGAGAGGGGCAGGAAGCCCCACGGGTGATAGTGCGCTCCCACGATGTCTGGGAAAGGAAGGGAAGAAGTGGCAAGGGCAGGATGAGGAGGGGCATACGTGTAATGCATCCGGGGGAAAGCCAGCATGCTCTTTGGCCAATCTGACGTAACTCCAGTGCCGTAACTGAAGTGATCGGAACACAACAGAGCTGAGACCAAAATCTAGGGGTAGATACAAAGGCACAATGATAGAGCGCATATTTTCATTTTCATTTCAAAACCTTACTGCAATTACCAACAAATGAAGCAAAGCCCTGAGCTCCAGAAGGTAACAATGGTTAGACTATTCCGCTGTGAGATAGGGCTCTTCTTACAAGACACTTTGAAAGGTACCCACCTTCGTGCATGTATAGGTGGTTGAACCAGAACTCCAAAGAGTGCAAGCTGAAATGTAAACAAATGCAGTTTATTATTTACTTCATAACACAGAGACAGTAAACGCAAGACATGAAGTAGCTGGGTATCTTCACCCCAAAGCATTAGGTAACAATTTTTTCTGCTTTGAAAAAAACAATACAGAAACACTGCTTAGTTTCCTATAAAACCGAACTCAATTAAGTATGATACATTATGTTCAAACACACATCACGTATAAGCCTGACAGGAGATGTTCAACAAAGACAGACCCAGTAATTAGATTAAACACTTAAACCCCATCCAATCGAGCTTTACTTTAACAATTCATAAGGAGCATCAGAAGTTAGGCATACATCTCCATTAAGAACTGTATGTCAAATTAATTTTAAATTATAAATCATACAAAACTGTGTAACTCAGATCCAGCTATGCTTGCCCTGTTAAAGGAAGCCAGGAACAGAGTGGATTTACAGGCGCAGGTGAACTCACTTGAGCAGGCCGAAGATGAAGGCATTGAACCTCATGCTGTGGCTGGTCAGCTCAGAGTACTGGCTGACCTTCGAATACAGGCTGTGCAGAACGCGGGTTGAAGGGCCTGCAGAGAGACGGGAGACAGTTACCCCCACAGAACTAACGCTCAGAGATTACTCTGCTCTCCAGGTCCCACAAGTCACCCAGGAATAAAACAAGTCCAGCTCGAACTCTCAAATCCCGTTTAAGAAATAACCAATGCTCAGATTTCTACAACAGCTTCTTCATCCATTTTTTTTTATTTTTAGTTTGGTAAATTAAGTATAATATTTACAGCTTGGAAACAGGGCACAAAGAAATGGAGAGGCAGAGATACAGAGAAAGAGTAGGAGGATCTACAAAGGGAGAAAAAAGAGGAGTCACACTGACAGATACAGTAAAAAAAAGAGAGAACCTGCCAGATGAACAACAAAAGCCGACAAGGCTGGTACTCACCCAGCTGTGTGGACGCCTCTACCACACTCCAGGGCACACTCTTGCGCTGCCCAATGATCATGTCCAGCACATAGGGCTTGAGCCCATCCTGCAATATCTCCCTCATGGCTGGGCACAGGTACTTCAGGATAAGATGGCCTATGTTGGGACTCACAGAGCTATTTCCCAGTTTGGCCTGGCACACAGACACACAGAGAGGGCTTCAGCAGGGACTGGGACACAGGCTAACACACAGCACAGAGGAACCACCCAAAAGAATTGCCTAGAAATGGCATGAAAACTAATGAAAGGTGAAAAAGAACATTTAACACTTTGATAAAAGGCAATTAAAACGCAATCTGTAATCTATAATTTCAATATGGAATTAAGAACAATAATCATTTTATTCATCTTTTTAGAAATAAAATTAGAATAATAAATACTGTATCAAATATTTCTTTTCACGTATGATACTTAATCTGTTTAGTTTTTTTCCTAAAGCTTTAGAAGTACACCAACACAGACATTTATTCATCAAGAAATCCAGCAATATTACCAGGACACTGGGATTAACACTTCTAAACTCCAATAAAGGAAAGAAGGAACCATAGATGCAAAATGAACTTGACTCTACCTTCACTCCAGGGTCTCGACTAGTCCCAAAATGAGCCACTATCAAGTCCACTGCTGTATTTACAGTCTTCACTAAACCTGAGAGAATAAAACAAAATAAAATGGCACAATAGATTTCACTGCACTGCTCCAAGACAAATTAGGAGTGCAACAGAGAAAAGTCACAACACCAATGCAAGCAATCTGATGGAAAGTAAATACACAGCATGACTGATGCCTCCCAACTCTATCTCGGTGATCTTAAAAGTGATACTTTTCTCTTGCAAACAAAGCATAAAGCACTGCCAGCTCTTTATGATGATGAGTATGACAGAAAACATACTGTACCTGTATTCTTCTTGAAAGTATTTACCAAGATTGAATCTTGGTTGAGACATATCACAAAAGACTTACATGGTCTATAACTACTAGACTTCTCAGCTTTTGGTGGTAAAAACTAGCCAACATTCCTGTGAACAACTGGTAGTGCTTCAATAGTTCAGACGACATGCCTATTCAAGGTCGGGAAAACAAAAATGAAGCCTTCAATTTTACTTCTTATGTTTACGTACTAAGCACAACTAATATCAATGCCAGAGACTTGTGTAATGCACAAATGACAGAATAATACTAACTGTTAAAACGGTAATAATATAGTAACAACCCCAATATTGCACACAATGTCTTCAAGAAAGATGTAACCAAGCATCCTCATCCTCCCACGTCTATCTACTGTATAAGACGGTGGTGAGGACTCTCCTCAGGTTGCGTTCCACATGTAACACATACTCAGATAAAGAGGAACTGGTAACAGAAACAGATCATTTCGAAGAGTCGAGAAGACGCATCAATGCCTCTCTCACCTTTCTTCTGCAGCAGGTCGATGGAGATGGACTCGGCTGTGGCATCGGGGGACAGACAGAACTCCTCAGGTGGCCTCTCAGTCAGCGAGAAGTAGTCTGGGAAGAAGTCGCTGTAGTAATTCTGTAGCTGTTTCATGGACTGGCCTGTTGAGGAGACCAGCACACACCAATTAGCTGCTGCTTCCAACAACAGGACTAAGAAGTAAACAAGAGAACAAGTGAACAGCTGCAAATCAACCAGGGGAAAGGCTAAAGTTTGATGCGCACTGAAAAACAGAATTCTAGGCAATGCTGTCAACACATGTCAGCATGTTTTTCTCAGCATGAGGTTTGTGCTCCTTCTGAGGTACTGTATGTGCGTCAAGTCCACCACTGGAATGCAGCAGCACCTGAGTGATGCCCAGTGGCCTTTGTGCACCAGGAGCCCCACTACGCAGCAGATGGGATGGAAAAGTGAAAAAAAAAAAGAACGGGGAATGTTAGGTAGGCTGTACTGGCAAACTCAAAGGACAACGGGGTTCACAACCCAACGTTTACGAATTGTTATTTAATAAACAAGCCTCGTTCTTTAATAACCACGGGCTTCAGTTTAGAACCTCGTCTGAAAAGACAGCATCTACTATTCACCATTTACCACTCTTGGGCATCGGTTTGGAAATTCTGCTCCAGAGTAAAGAGCTTCACTCACTGGTCTGTCAGGGCCGGTTGCCAGCAGCAATCTGATTTGCCTCGGAGGGCTCATGTCCCAAAGTGCCACATCCTAGGCCTTAGCCACCTTCAGTTCCTCAGAACCAGACAGACCCTGTTTATGTGCCTGCCTGTGGTCTGTCCATATGGACACACGTTCACACACTCACAAATACGCCGACTACACATTGTTACTGTAAAATAACCTAAACATCTGCCATCATATAAAAGACTCATGTCTGTGCCTTTTATGAAGTGAAGCTGACTGAAACCGCACAAGAAATCCATACATGCTTAGACCCCTCAACACACACTGCCCTCCCCCACCGCCTGAATCTACGACTGGCTGAGGAGCAGCACCGTTCAGCCTGGAATGGGCATGGATGGCAGAGGCTGGAAAGTCAAACACGTTGCGGCGGGTCAGCCTGCCCTCCGGTCTCCGGGTGTCCAAGCTGCCCGACAGAGGGGCTCCCACTGCCCGGTCCACGCCCAGGGGGTTCTTACGACGATATTCCCGCCACTTTAGGGCCTGAGGGGAGAGGTGGTTTGCTGGGGGGGGGGCAAGGAGACGCACAAAGAGGTGTGCAGGCAGAGGCAGAGACAAACAGGGGGACAGAGAGGAAAAGAAAGCATTTGTTAGAGAAAGGAAAGACCTAAGAGAGTTTCTCTTCCTTCAGCTACTCGATCAGAGGACAAAATAAAAGCAGATCTTTCTTCAGAACATCATGAAGTGATCAAAGGCAATAAGAGAATATACTGTGACTACAAAATTAAAGGACAATATAATGGCTTCTGGTAATTCTACTTTTTATTCTTCCAAATGTAGAAGAATTTGAGGACATAATTATTAGCTTTTTTTGCCATTCAATCAATTTATTTTCTTTTGGTTCCATATTAAAGTTCTCAGTATAACTCGCTCTAAATTAAGTTCTATTTAAGGACAAGCTGACAGCTTTTCAGAGTTTGCACTTTTTGTCCTATGTTCTGCAAAGTGGTTTACTGATGCAGAATGACTAGTGTTACATCAGCCTGTGTGCGTCAGGATTTTGGAAACCTTACAAAGCATGCCGGGAAGGAATCTATCTAAGGAATTACTAGTATTAAAGTGCTAGATCTTGATAATAGAGCATCACTCTTGTGAAGACCCTCAGGCTGCTGCAGGACTAGTAAAATGACAACTGTATAGTTTACTACTCAAAGTAGTCAACTTGTTGCAGGAACGGACAAGATAATTTCTGCAGATCACCTCTTTATCTTACGCTGTCTTCTAGAGCTTATTTTACCAAGTAGGCAGGCACTGAAGAAGCAATAGTCTTGCATTCAGAAAATGAAAAGCAATGAAAGAAGGAACAATGTGAAAGACACAAAGCCAGAGTGCAGAGGCGCCTGTAAACTCAAACCTGAAACAGTGCTGAAAACATAACCAGCACCCTCACAGAGGGATGTCTGGAAGCCAATAAAACAACAGAGTGTACTGCGTTATCAGGAGGCTGGATATGTACCATTGGGTGGGCGGGCACCCATACAGTTGGCTGCACTGGCTCGGACTCCCTCGCTGCTTCCACAGCGCTGTGCCGGCTCTAGGTGTCCCAGCGGGCTGAACCCAGAAGTGGGCAGCGTGGGGAGAGAACTGCGGTGGACGTTGCACCCCGAGACAGATGGGAGGAAGGACGGTGGTTCCTTCCTCGGGGCCTGCAGAGGCGTGGCCTGCTGAGGCTCCTTCGGGACGACATCCCTGAACTCTCTGGTCTGGTTGGCGTTGCCAGGCGGCAGAACAATCCCACAGGGCACCGGGGATGGCCGGACGGGCAGAAGGCTGGCAGACAAGGGGCATGAGAGGCTCCGCGTGGGCTGACTGGTGCTGTTGCCTTTGTCTGGACTCGGGGTGCAGGTGGAGCACGTTTCGGAGCTGGGTGCCCCATGGCGGACAGGCGAATAGCTACCCAGAGGGGAGGGGCGCACGGAATCAGGGGCCACTTTCTTGGCCCCGTTTCTTTCCTTTTCTTCCCCGTCCTCCCCTTCTCTCTGCAAGCCCCGGTCACGTGCCGGCTGCCCGCTGGGCCGGCTGTACATCTGGCTGACGTAGTCGCTCAGCAGCGGGCGCAGCTTGGGCTGCTTGCTCAGCTGGTGCTGGAAGATGAAGGGCTGGATGGGCAGGGTGGTGGGGCGCTGGTCCTTGCTGTAGCGCACCACAGGCCGCCCTTCCGAGGAGCCCCCTGCACAGGGCAGGCAGGCAGGAGGAGGAGCGGGGGCGGTCGAGGTCGAGAGAGATGCGGAGAGGAAAAGAAAGAGGGGGAGAGACGGAAACACAAAACCGTGAGCAATGCGACCAGACAGTCGACAAACTGTCCAACCACATTCTTCTGCTACTATCATGCACTCAGAAGAGCTTTACAAAACATACATACGCAATCTAGCTTAACAAAAACATAATCACTAAACATACAAAAAGAAAAACCTCTTGTGATGTTGTTGAGGGAAAAACAGACACTCCGAGGCTCAAAAAACACTGAGAATGCAATTAAGTGCAGTTTATTGATATAGGAGGTCCCACATGTACAACCCACTACTCCATCTACTCCCCCCAGGTACTCCCAAAAATTACTCCCCAACAATTATCATAAGATATGGAGTCACAATCTGACATAACGCTCCTCCCACTTAATCAGGTGAATTAAACTCTTAGTTGCTCCTATTAAAACCTGAAGCAAAAGGAGGTTGGAACACCAACAACTATAAACACTGGCATTCAAAAACACTCCTGATCAGTAGATTTCAGGTAAGAAGCAGTTCAAGTAGGGAGCTCCGTCAGCACGCGCAGGCTGCAAAGGAACAAGTAAAAGGTTTATTCCATGCTGAAAAGAGAAGAAAGAAAACATGACGTTTTGGCTGTGGAGCCTTCTTCAGGTGTGATCTTAGGTAAGAAGACAACACAGGGTTAATTCAAATATTTACAGTCGGTAGGATTTTGTGTTTGTGTAAAATGTAGTTGGAGCGGGGAGTTGCATCAGTGCACATGGGCTGCAAAGGAAGAGAAAGAACAATCTAATTTCGGCTGTGGAGCCTGTAAATGTGTAAAATGTGTGCGTGTCAGTTCTGATTGTGTCCCTTCTTCTTATCCACATGCCTAGTCTGATGGCAATGAGTCACTGGGGATTCAGGTGACTGACTATGTCAGCGACCGTGTTGTTTGGAATGTCTCCATTACTCGGTCATCACACTTCACCAAAATGTAGAACTTAGACTTCAGATTTGAATTCACACAAAAGTGGATTTCTTAAATTACTGCACCACATTATGAGTAAATGCACTATAAAAATAATAAATAAGCATAACATTCAAACATATAATAATGTGATGAGTTCTCCACTGTTCCCTAGTGTCAGTGGGTGTGGAAAGACAGGCTGCAGCAGGCCAGTCAGGCTCACTCAGGTATATTGCCCTGTCGCCTACAGAGGGGCGTGCTGATCAGAGAGGGCAAGTGGTGGAAAAGAGTGGGACACAGAGAGAGAGTTGTAGAGCACCAGCTGTACGGACATGAGGACAGAAACTAAAGAGCAAAGACTTCCCTTCCGTTTCATAGGAGGAGGAGGAAGACGTGAGCCCGGTAAGGGAGAAAGGGAGTCATTAGACTGTCCAACTCCAGGGGTGCAAAACTCTACAACAACACAGACGTAAACATAAACACACTACAACAAACATCTCATTCCTGATCTGCAGTTTGGCCTGGTAAAGGCCTTTTTGAATCTGCAAGAAGCTGAGCCCTGACAAAGACTGTGTTACTGTAGGCTGCTACTTTGTCAGGGTAAATTGGTTCAGCGCTCTGGTTCCTGTCCTGCAAAATCCAGAGAAATAAAGGATACTCTGAGACTAACGTTGTGCTCTTCATCAAACAAAGGCACATGGACAGCTTAAAAGCTATTCAATGAATTTCCTTCTAAGACATTTACCTAAGAAAAAAAAAGAAACTGCAGTTACGTTTATGTCAACGTACAGTACCATGAGCTTACGCTTACAGTTCCAAAGTCTGTCTTATAAACCTGCGACCTACAGGATTCAGTGACGAAAGGCCTATTGCACTCTATTGGGAAAATGTCCTTCATGTAAACAGGTGAGCCCAACTGCCAGATAACAGGAACTGACATTAACCTCCTGAAACTGATTTGTACTTTCATAAGCTAGAAAAAATTCACAAAAAGAAATCACCGCTAGCAGTAATAACTCCTAACCAAGAGAGACTGTGTGCCATTTCCCAGCTCTTGCACAAATCACAAAAGTGAAAGGAGAACTGTGTTCTGTTCTCACAGTTGTTTATACTGCACACTGAAAAGCAAAAAATAAGAAAACACACCTTGCACTACTGCAGCTTATACTGGCGTGTGGAAAACCCCCACCGTGTAGCAGCAAATTACATCAAAACTAGCCTGTTTTGAACCTTACTCACCGCGTCAATCCATGCCTGCAACAGAACCCCCTCTCAGAGGTCTCAAGTCATGATTACACAATCTGTTTGCGTTTTTTATTTAGGAGCCCTGTCGTTTCCAAGCTTCTGTCTCCACTTGCAGTACCACTGACGGCCACAGGTTGGAGCACTGAACCACTGCTGCACAAACAGCACAAGGCACAAAGGCTGGATCACTAAGCTTTAAAAAGAACGAATTGTTTAACAATGAGGGGCCATTCTAAAATTATCAAAATAGGTCATTTTGTAAAAGGACGTGCAGACACTATATGATCCACTATTACCATACTAGCCAAGTTTAACCCATGTATTTTTTATCTACACTGTTAAAAGTTCCCAATAGGTGTCTAATCAATTACAAACAATGCCCTACAGAAAGAGAAAAGATCCAGAAGACTTCCACTTGATGTCTGATTCCACTGATTTAAAAAATGTTAGTAAAACAACACCTGAACAATTTCAGGTATAGCAAACTACTGCATACTGTACTTATTCTATTCAGTATAAGAAGAGTATAAGTTATGTTGCAAACCCATTCTGTATGAACTGACTGTACTGTATGTGGATGACCCAAAAATGAAAATCTAGAGTCAAGAAGATTAATTGTATTGTATGACAAACTGTGGTGAAATCTGGCTTTATTACACCTCTTGCCTTTCATTTATGTAATCTGCTCTCATACTGGTGAAAAGAAGTTGGAATATGAAGTCAGATGTAGAAAATATGTGTTTGTCAAAAGAAATAATGGAACCATTTATGATTTATGAAAATTATACCTAGATAAACATCCCATTTTTCATTCACCTTTAAACTAAAGTTGCTGCCTTACAAACAAGGGGCTGTAAGGGAGCCAGATCATCAGCGCTCCACGGCACACATTTAACACTGTTTGCCAAATAGCCACCAAGTAGCTTCATCTCCCTTCATCCATTACAGTAAATGTTCCCATGTTACAGTATATTAGTTGTTGAAGGCCAGCAGTGACCCATAACTACGAATTGTTTAACAATGAGGGGCCATTCTGAAATAAGTAATCAAAATAGGTCATACACTTGCTGCAGTACACAATCATCCAAAACTAGTTCAGTGGATTTAGCTGGGCCCATTTTCTTTGTTACTTTTTTATGTTATGTTGATATACTTAATATTTCACCTCTGTGCAGGACTGACATTAAAAAGTCCGATTCCGAATTCAAAAGCTTGTTAACGTAACAGAAAGCAAGTTAAACCATGAAACTTAAATTGCTGAATCATGGTACTGTAGCTGAGAAACTGAGAAGATTATATGAGCTCATCTTCGATTTAGTATTTAAACAATGTCTTTTTTTCTTTATTTTTGTACAAAATTACCACTGCACGTTTGTTGCCAAACTACAGGAAGATGGGCTATTTAATGTTCTATGAACGCTAACAAAAGGACCAAAGGAAAAGAAAGACACATTTAGAAATCCCACTCTGTTTCATTCTGAGCAACAGTCGGCTCAGACACTGTACTTCACATGAGGTATAGTGAGAATTCATGGCCACTACATTCACGCCTCTTAATATGTACAGCACAATGTAAAAAGAGTAAGGCAAAGCAGAACTCGATGCGGCTGAGTAACACAAAATTAACTTAAACAGAGAACCTACACAATTACTTCACTATATATTTTAAGTACAGTACTGTATGTCTTACTGTATTTTGTGTGTTTTACAACAGTGCTTCATGAGGTCATGTAGTGTTGTAAAGTCTAATCATTTTTTAAAAAATCATAAAAGCTATAGGACACATTGAACACCTCCCTCCCCAAACAATGGCCTATATTGTTCTGTTTCCTCATAATAAAAACACATTACCTCATGGATAACAAACCCAGAACTCCTTTGCTTTTTTGTACAGCACAGTACTGGACAGATCTCTTCAAGCTTTAGAATCAGGAGGGTCTTACGCTCAGGCTTTGCCCTGTGATCTTCTTACACAGGAAGTCATTTTTTGCAAAAATGCTTTTGCACAACAATTAGACCACCCCTTTCACTGCCTCTGATTCACAGTGACCAATGGGAGACAAGACTTGACCCTCATGTTTCTTCAGAAGGGAAGATCATTTCTTACACCATTTATTTGATATCTGACATTACAAATAAAAGTTGCACTTTTATGTAATGTACTGTGTGAAATTTTGTATTGCTTTTATTCTCAAAAAGCACATTTGTTCCCAAACTGTCCTCTGACACAAAATGTGACAGACCCACTAATGTCTCCAAAATCCCTTTAGTTGGTAGCCGCTCTGTTACAGAGGAGCTTTGAGTTTGATTTTGAATGATTTTTGGAAATGTAATGATGACATTAAGAAGGCAAAGACAGAATAAGAAAAAGAGCACACATGCAGCCCTCACACACAAAAAAAAGTGTTAAATGAGTGTCTAACAGGTACAGTACATACTATACAGTAGGTACATGAGATTTGTGGTAAATGATGCTGAAAAGGAAAAATCTGGATGGCCCCTGTGTCCAGATCTTTACTGAGTTGACTATACAAAGAAGTGATCAAATGATAAACCCATTTTTATTTCCTTTTTTTAAATTATATAATGTTAGCATGCCCAAAGAGGTTGGGCCACCAGTTGACCTTGGACCCCCAGAGGTTTTTTGTTCTCCTTACTAAGGAGTTTTTGGTTCCTCTCCTCCATTGTCTTCTGGTCTTCTGTTCTGTATTGACAAAATGTATGGTTACTTGCATTATTAAGCGCCTTGGCGCAACCTTGTTGTGAAAGGCGCTATATAAAAATAAACTGAAGTGAATAAATCGGTCCATACCAAGGTGAAACCGACAGAGCCACAGCCACTGGAGGAGGGATACCTTCAAGGAACAGAAACGCGTCGTGGCCTGTGCTTATCTCCTTACCTTCTGCTTTGGTGCGGGCCCCGGGGGAGACCCCGAGAGGCTGAGGCTCCTGGGGGCCGGCGTGTGGCGTCAGGTCAACGCTGCTCTGGCTGTAGCAGCGTCCGAAGGGCATGGGCGGCAGGCTGCGGCTCTCCCCGGCGTGGCGTGGCTCGGGGATGGGGGAGAAGTCCTGGGACGACGACGACGTGCTGCTCTTCGGGGGCGGGGACCCCCCTCCCAGGCTGGCGCTCTTCCTCTTGCTGCGGGCGATCTCGGCGAAGGAGGTGACGCGGGGGGGCGGCGAGGCGCGGGCCGCGCTGTCGCTCAGCCGCACCGGGCAGCTCAGCATGCGCTCCAGGGAGCCAAGCCGCGGCGGGGGGGACCTGTCCAGGTTGCGGTCGTAGCTCCGGGAGCGCGGCCGCCCCGTGGCCCCGCCACCGGTCAACATGGGTGGAGAGATGTTGACGTACAACTGCCCCTCGATGACATTCTGAGGGGGCTCCAAAACCTCTTCGCCACTCTTCCCCCCCTCCTGTTACAGAAAAGAATGTTTCTCAGTTTGAACAACGATAAAATAAAAGCTCAAAACAAGCCACCGTTACGTTATTTCCTTTTCTTTTGAACTTAATAAAAAGCAGCTGGTGTCAACGAGGAAGTTAAGGAATTATTTGTATTGCTGTTGTGTTTCATGGCAACAGAGATTTTGTAGAATGAAAGCCAAGATCAGCCCAGCAAACTATGACAGGTTATACAAGTTCGTCGCGACCAGCAGGGTACAGCTAACCGCCTTCACTAACAGTTAGAATTACTGAAACAAGGAGAGGTGATAAAACATAGTATGAAATTCAAAACCCTGAGGCAGCTTTATCAATGGGCATCGTTAACTGTAAGAAATGACAAAAAATACCAACAGGAAATGGACAGTTTCAATGCGAAATGCCACTTCAAGGTTTGAAATTTAATGTCTACACTATAACAGTCGTGTGTAAAACGAGAACATTGCACACATGACATGGCAAATGATTTTATTTTGCAAATTCCCCCAAAAAATTTCAGTGTCTTTTTTAAGGCAAAAATACTGTGGCTTCTAAAATTGTGAACCTACTGAAAGTCTTCTCATTTTTTTGTCATAACTGGGTAAAGGTTAAGTAATTAGTAATCTAACTGGATTACACATTCAAAAGTACTAAAAAAGGTGTGCGGCGTAGTGGTAAATGGCTCAGTACTTCACTTTGAAAGATCTTGGGGGACATAGCTGAAAAAAACATATTCAAACAGAAAGGATACGTTGCATGTAAAAGCACATCTTCAGTTTCCCTTTTAATAAACCCATATTATTTAAAACCCGCCACTGAAAACAATTTCTAAGAATAAAAGGGATAGGGAACACTCCTTCCACTCCCTACCCCAGGCTGTCTCAGAAGAGTTTAGTAAATTTATGGTTTTGTGAACCCTTCCTATCAACAGGGTTCCCTCAGAGATCCTTGCTCCCCGCCTACCTGCTCCTGTTCATTATCCTTTGATTCCATCACAGCCTCCTGGTCCTCTGGCTTTCTGAAGAGGTAATACTCAGTGGGCTGGCTTGGGCTGCTCTTGGGCTGCTCTTCCGAGCAGCTGGTGATAGAGGAGCCAGCGGGGCTGGGGGAGGACTGAGAAGAGAGGTCACAAGTCACCAGCTTGTAGTAGTTCTGTGTGGCCACCACAAGTCGTGCCTGGCTCTGGAAACAGGAAGTGAGGTCGGAGGTCTCAGTGTGGCAAGATCCACCATCACAGTGCAGGTGGTAGGAGTTGCAGTTGGCATCCACAGCCTGGGGTGAGTGGCAGCTACAAGTGTTGGCATCCTGGGAAGAATTAGTGCCACCCCGGGGTTCAGTAGGAGAGGTGTGCAGATCCAAGTAGAAGGCTCCCCCGGCCTCTGAGTGGCTACAGACTGAGGAAGTGCATGATTGGTCCTCGGAGTTGAGGTTGAGGGGCTTGGCAGGGCCACCATTATTCATCTTATTGTAGATGGCGCTGAAGTTGACCAGCACTCCATCGGAGCTGTTGCAGGAGGAATCGCTGACGTAGCCCATCTGGTGGTCGGCATTCTCCGAAGGTTCCGAGAAGCTGAAGCAGCAACAGCGGTGTCCTTGGCCGTGCAGAGCAAAATCTGAGCTGGAGCAGCAGCTGCAAGGCCGGCTGCAGTGTCCATTCCTCAGGGGATCCTCCTCCTCCTCGGTGGGGCTCCCAATCCACTCCTGCTCTCCGCAGTCCATGGACAGGGTGGAGCCACTACTGCCATGCCGCCCCTGGCAGTCAAGCTCCAGGAGGTCCAGGCAATCTGATAACCGTTTTGCAGTCTTCAGAGCCCCCACATTATGGCCTGACCTGTCAGCCTCATGGCCCTCGGCTACTCCTGGTCTTCCTGACAGAGTGCACCATGTCTTGTGCACGCCTCTTAGGCTGTCATGCAGTAAGAAGGGTTCAGCAGCCAAGGCAAGGTCATGCAGATGGAAAGATGACGTCTTGTTGCTGGCAGCATTGGTATTCCCATGTAGATGGAAGGAGCTGTCCTCCAGATAGCCATTCAGGTTGTCTCCTTCATCCCCACCCAGCTCCTCACCCTCATCGTCCTCAGCGTCCAGCAGGAATGGGTTGTGTCTCAGCACATTGGCTTTGCCTGTGGGGTCCCTGCTCTTGGGCCGGGGAGGTGGGGGTGGCTCTTCCGAATTGTTGGAGGAGGTGAAGGAAGAGGAGTCACTGACCAGGCTGCTGCCGCCCCCACCCCCTCCACTGCTGCTGGAGGTCTGGATCAGGCTGCTGTACACCAGAGCCTCCCTGTGCAGGACGTCTCGCTCAGGGAGGGACGTGGTACGTGTCAGGCCTAAGTCTGGTTGGCAGAAGGGGTTGGTCCGCTTGAGAGAGCCACAGCACTGCCTGCCTGGGACCTGGCAGTGTACCAGTGGGATGTGGTGAACGATAAGGGTCTCCCCTGACAGTTTTGGGGGGCTGTCCATTCTCTTTGTGCAAGAAATGGGAGGGGAGGTGGGGAGGGAGTAGGGCCTAGATTACAAACCCAACACCAGGATCCCGACCACAAGGTCCTTGGAATGACACGATGGAGCAGAACGTGGAACGGAGTTCATCGTGGTCCACAGGAAACATCTGAGGGAACAAATGCAGAAAATTAGAGGTCTGTTTCAACAAACAGGTTGTGTGTCAGAAACAGGAGAATCGTAATTTCTTCTTTAAAGGATTAAGTGGGTATGTCCAAACTGGTGACTGGTTTTAACCTTTGATTTTAACCAAATGTGCCCGAAAGAAAAACATAACTCTTAAGGATGAGCATCTAGAAAACAACAATTAACCTCTGCCAAGATAAATACCAACAGGCTGCTCATCTTTTAGACATCTTACCAGTAATGTGGAGAACCTAACTCTTGCAGAACTTACAATCAGAATGTACACTGTTTTGCCAAACTTCAATTTACACATTGGATAAACCTATCTGTGCAACAAAGCTGAATATCAGATGCTTCAGTGATGAATTAGCTTTGTTAAAGCTGCTACACTTGTCTTTGTCCCAGTGACCCGTATGGTCATACAAAAGTACAGGATGCCGACAAACCTCAGGAGCAAAACCACAGCTTGTGATGCAGTCCTTGTAATACCATCTGTAAAAGCACTCATTCCAGTAGATACTGTACTTCCTATTTGGAAAAGGCCACCCACATCTCAAGATCTTTACGCTCTTGGTCACTAGAAAGGTTTCACAGTATTTCCACCAAGTTCAAATTTCTGTAAACATACCCATCCAGTATTTCCATCTTGCTTTGCCTCTTAAAACTTGAGACTGAACAAGAAAATCTGAACCGGATGCAAAGTGGGTGTAAAACAAAACTAGATAAATGGCAAAAGTAAAAATTTGCTAAAAATATTGGCATAGAAAATCCAGACAAGGAATTAGAAATGACTCCTAAAAATGACTGCTGTGTTCCTGACATTGTGTAAAGCATCAAGAAGACAGCAATATGACAGTGTTCGATCAATTTCTTGATTTTGTATCACCATTATTCAATCTGCAATGGAATATCTAGTTGAGCATGCTCTCCTCTTTCTCCTTTTTTTTCTTTTAAACCTATTCGAATCGATGGTATAGCACAAAAGGCTAGTGTTCGCTGTCACATTATCACATTACAAGCAGTGGAGTGAAACAACAGAAGCAGGTTAGAATGCTTACAGGGAGGACTGCAGAGGAATCATTACAATAATTCAGCAGTTAACTGACAGTAGCACAAATAAAACCAGCCTTGAGCAAGGGCAACTGTGTTCTTCACAGAGACAAGCACATTGCCTTTGAAAGGTGGCCTTTCAGAAAACAGAAGCACCAGTGTCAAGATAAAATTCAAGGACAGCTCAATTTAGAAACTCCTGGATATAAATTAACAGTTTATTTAATAGCACATTTAAAATAAGAATCCCACCCGCCACACACATTGTTTGAAAGTATAGAAACCTTCAAATTTCTTTGTATAAGAAGCTTCAAAATTCTCTGAAGCTTGACATCACATGGGACCATTATCTTCTGACTTTAACTTGGTCACTGAATGCCACTGCTCTCAACACAGGCCTGGACGGTGGTATCTATGCTCCTGTGTAACGGGACTGACCAGTAAAGCTTCTTAGGGACGGCAGAGGCTTCTGAGACACTTGCCAACCCCATCAGGTGAAAAACGAAATATGAAACACATCCTTCTGCTCAGTGCGCCTTTCCAACGCTTGCAAGCACACCCACACAAAACCTCTTGAATCGACTGCACAGCTGTGTTTGCTCTTACCTTCACACAGGCAGTATGAAGTAACTCACAGCCAGACCTCAGAGAGCACCAGGCCACGGGACATGGAGTACAAGCTGTTTCGCTTCCACCCTGCCTGACCAACTTGCTTGATGACTCACAGGAAGGGTGTTCTGGACAGGATCATCTTCTTACATAACCATCTAATGGGATTGAGCTTGGAAGGTTTCCCTAAACGTCCCACTATCCAGCCCTGAGGAGCCCTGACCAGACAGCCAGTACAAAACCTCCAATTCCCCTGTCCCAGGGGTTACCACCCGGTGGTGCGTGGCGGTACTGCAGGGGGTTCATGAGATTGTGTTGGAATGTCAATGTCAAATTAAATTCAATTTTTAAAAAAAATATTTTTTTAAAGTCAAATATATTACATTAAAACAAACAAATGTAACACCGTGACTTTATATGCAAAAACCAACAACAGAATTAGCTGATAGGATTAGCCTAACTGTTGAATGTCATGTGAGCATACGTTGTTAGCACGTCTTGAGTGTTTGAGCTGCGCACTGAGACTTTTTTTTATCAATTAATCAAATTTTATCTGATCAGAATTCCAACTTGGCCATGCACTTCAAGGATCCAACATGGAACGCTAAACTTGCATATCTCAACCTGATATGTTTGATGAACTGAATACGTTTAACACCAGTATGCAGGGCCTGCACACAAACATACTGGACTTGTGTGACAAATTCAAAGGATTTATAGAAAAGATTTGATGCTGGCATGAACGAGTAAGGAATGGAGTGACCGCAATGTTCTCCTGCTTAACAGAATTGAATGATGGGGAGGCTGAAACAGTGGACATCTCTCAGACAATCTGTGCCCATCTCACTATGCTTGCTGGGAGTGACTTAAAAACTGACAAAGACTGGATCAGGGATCCCTTTTTGAAGGCATCCAACACAAACATGTCCCACAGCTTAACTGTGACGGAGGAGGACAAGCTGATTGATCTCAGTAATGGCAGTTTTTTGCATCAGACCTACCAGAGCTCTGGACGTGACTTAACATCTTTTTGGCTGGACCCTGCTGTTTCATCCATGTACCCTGAGCTCACACAAAAAGCCTCGAAAATCCTTTTACCATCTGCAACCACATACTAATGTGAGTGTGGAGTTTCAGTACTGAAGGGATCAATAAAAACAAAGCAGAGATCCATGCTTGACGTGAAAGATGAGATCAGAGTACGTCTGTCAAAGACTTTCCCCAGGATTGATGATCTGTATAAGACTCACCAGGCACAGGTATCCAGTTAAAAAGGTCGGTCTATGCCAGAGCAAGTGAGCTTTTAATGCTTGTTTTGAATTCTTTAATAGTCCTATTAATAAATACCAACGTAATAATAAGAATAAAAACAGTAGTAATATTAATATTTTATTATATTACAAAATATTTCATTATTATCAATATTATATTAATATTTTGAAATAGTGAAAAGAAGCATGTTAAGAGGATATGCTGTAGCATTTATCTATATTTATTGAAAGGCTTGATTTAGTTAAAATCAAGTGGGTGGGTACCTGAGGCATATAATTTAGGTTGAAGGGTTCGGCTGACAAAAAAGGTTGGGAACCCCTGCCCTAGCCCATTCGACATACTATATTTCCAATCTGCATGTTGCGGGCAAGGGGGTCCTTACAGTATATTGCCAACAATGATTCTCGATTTCCAGAACTGATGAAAAATAGAGTACTGAAAAGTAATACAGGCAGTCAATCATCTTGTTTTTGTTTTTTTATCAGACCATTTGACAAGCAGTGCAAAGCTAGGTAAACGACACTTCAAGCTCTTTCTTGCTCTATGGCAAGGCAATGATATCAATAACTAACCCACAACCCAACACCCTAAACTTTATGATGGTTTTAACCAGACGTTTATGTCCCTTAAAACTGAAACATGCTGTACTACCCTCATACAGGATAAAAGATCTGCCTATATTTATGTAAACTGGAAATAAAAAAAAAATATAGCATTAATGTTGGGCTGTTTTAACTTTTCCCCTTTTAACTTAAAGTCTAAAAGTCAGTCAGGGCAACTGCTTTATTAGAACTGCCAGATTCGGATTTATTATTGAGCATTAGCTGGGTGAACTGAAAATCTATTAACTGCTTATACCACTCAAAATAAAGTATGGCAGTTTTCTAATGGTATTTCACTGACCGCCAGGTGAAAGAGACTTTCTCCATTATGACACCGTGAGGTAGTGAGAGGTGGCTATGTGCAGAATACACCATCTTGTCCCACAATCCAGGCCCAATGTTATAGCCTTGGGCCAAGACGGCTGCCTGTTAATTAGGAAAAGCTGAAACATGAGGCCCAGCTGTTCTGAATGAGTGTTTGTCACTCAGAGGGAGTGAGATCCCACGTGAGGAAAAGGAGTTATAAGGGTGTGCCTGGAATCAGCCACTCCACTGGGCTCATTAAGAGGCTTATAAGGCCATCTTAAGGCCAGAGGAAAAAGGTTTCAGTCCATGTCTAGAGCTTAGAAGGAGTGGGTGAGAACTCCTGAGGGGATGTCTTACTAGTGGTGGATTGGGCTGGCTTACAGGGCTCTGGGACTGGGCAAATTGGGAAGGCTTGAAGAAGAGACAGCTTGGAATAATACTGAGGGGGGACATTCTGGATAGGCAGGCTGTGTGGTAGTTTGCAATGCACCATGGGGATGAAGTGCATGACCCTGGAACAGAACTGGTCTGCTGGATGAGGGCTACTGTATCTGAAGGCATTATGACCCAGAGGAATAGGCACCACCTGTCAAGGTAGCAGCATAATGTACCTTTTTCCCCACAGCTGAGGGAGAGTCTACATGGCACAGGTTGAGTTCCAAGTACTCCCTGTGCCTTACTATTGGCAGACGGGCAGACAAGACATATTAGGGAATGAGAATTGAGAGATTGGAAAAAAAAGAGAAAGGAAACAACAATTCCACCTGCTGTTGTGTGAGAGACACAAGTGGGATCCCTGGCCAAACAGGATCAGATGGGAAAGTTGGCAAAGAAGGAATCTGATCAGTGAAGAGCAAGAGTGAAGGTATTGTGTAATAAGTGATTTGTGAATACACAGAATTGGGCAACAGAGGGAGTTTGAAATACTATTGTATATAAGAAGGGAGATAGACTACTAAAAATGTGAAAAATAAAAGTGGTGCACTGAGCAAAACTGTTCTTAACTTATAGAAAAGACTTTTAAAATATAATACACTAAGCAGAACTAAACTGCTACTGATGTCTTTGTAGTAGGGAAGCAAACCAGCATTCACTACCAGTGTTGGAACGTTTTAAGCACTCCAACAGAGCAAAGTGTGGTAGCCTTTAAAAAAATACATTATTTATTTTACCAGCAGGCCAGTTAAATAATGTATACATTTTGCTGTGCATAGTAATTATAAATAAAACACAGAAGCCTACTGAACAGAAAACAAGCATGAATGAGTCTCAGTTGAAGCACAGAACTGATTATGTTTATATATACATACGGCACAGAACACTTTCTATTACTTGGAAAACATATTGTAGAATACCACTAAATTACTCTAATTATTATCATTTGTATATTCTAAAAATGCACTGCTGCTTAATCTCTACCATGTTCTTAATATCTTGTATTTGTAGCGCTTTCCAATACAAAAAATGCCAAAGTGCTTCCAATACTGAAATGCAGCTCACACCTGTGTGTGTTAAACTGGCAGAGGAGTAAAAATGTTTCTTCTTTACTTATGGGGGAAATTCAAAACTGTAAAGTCCAAAATGGAATTTAACCTGGTGAAAAAAGGGAACGCCCTACTCTTGCAAACAGTGGTATGGGAGCTTTAATGCTGAAGCAGTCAGGACCTCAAATAACAGCACCTCCAACAGCACAGTATCTCCAGTTGCCATAGTAGGGAATTCTGGTCCAGACACACAAGTGTAAACAACACCTCTTACAGCAGCAACCTGGTTTTTCTTACAGGTCTCCTGCACAGCCCACGACAAGCGCTGCTTAGGATTTGACCTGATGAGATTAGTCTACAAGACTTTTAACTGTCACATCTTATCTCCATGTGAAGACACAGCTCGTAGCAGAATAAGCCCCAAAATCAGCGAGCCTGATAATCACAACAGTAAAAGAGCACAAAGTACTGCACCACAGAAGACATGGGATAAACTACAGAACAGTTTTTTTTTATAACTGTAAGTACACACAGTGACACAGAGAAACATAGATAAGCATTTTCACCACTTTTAAATGTAGTAACCACTTAGAAGTTCAAGTTGAAGGTAAAGTTTCAGCTTCTTTAAGATTTTAAACACTTCAGATAAACAAAAACTGCAGGTTCTCTTTTCATTCAAAATGCTTGGAACGAAAGTCCCGCTTTATTTAAAAGAGATAGAGATTTAAACCCTTCATATCCAGTCATATACTACATAGTAGTAGCGTGGCTACCTTAGTGTATAGTACACTGGCTACATTTAACAGTATAAAATGCTGGCTATATTTAATAAAAGTTGTGGAAAATAAAATGGTACAGCAGAGCTTAATTCAACAACCACAGTTAAAAAAGTGCTTAAAGAGTCACTTAATGAAAAGCAGCACTTGTACTCTGTGTTGGGGACCATTTTCCATTTTGTCTGGTTTCCTAGGCAAAAACAAACACAACTAATCCCACTCAGACTCACTGCACATACTGTAAATCAACAAGGAAAAGACTAGATGTTCTCTTCTACGTTGCTGCCAGCTGCTGAAAACTGGGAATGTTTTGTGAAGTACCCTTGATTCCTTGCTCTACTATTCATTTAATATGATACAGCTCTCGAATAACAGTTTGGAGACATCCATTAAATACACAATGCACCGCAGGAGGCTTCACCTACAGAATATTCTGTATTTCCTATGCTATTCCGTTTTGTGATTACATCAAAAGATGTAAATGTTACAAAAAAGGAGAGCGGAGAGTGGGCTAAACTGTGACTTGTCCTACCTGGTAATGGCTATGTGTAGTACTCATAAACAACAACTATCGCTAACCTCTCGAACCTGCAGTTTCCATAATTCAAAACACAACTTCAAATGAGCAAGCAAAGGCAGGAAGAAGAAAGACCAGGGGGCTGGGGGCTGCCTCTCCCTTTTGAAAGAAATATAACGGAAAACTAATGCAATTCTGCTTCCTCATATTATTCTTCTTATTCTAATTCAAACTAGAAGTACTATTGAAATGTGATTTTCACCATTATACTTGTATATAATATGTACATTTAATATATTATTGTACTATACCATATTGTATTTAATATTGTATCAGACTTCATTGGCTTGGCAAATGCACGGCAAAGTACTTTTCAAGCATGTCCTGCATCCAGTCATTTCCTGCTTCCAATATCCAAGCGAATTTGATCCCCAGTTGCCCTGCATGTAAACCACAGAGCATTCTGAAGCAGCTGTGCACATGTGGCCTTTGGAGGATTTGCAGGAGTGGTCTTTCTGCTTAAATCCTAAGGGCTGGGTACCCCTGCTGTGCATCCCCTCATCCTCTCCTGCCAGCCTCAGCACGCCCCCAGGCTTCACAAATCCCGTCCTTTTCACTACGGTGGGGCAAAAAACAAACAAACCGTGCAAAAGCGATGGTGTTCGTATGACAGACACTTAGGTTCTTATCTGGCACTTCTTCTCTGACTGTAGAATTGTCTGCATCCAATCTTTTTTTCCCCCTGAGGATAACCTCAAGTGGATCAAATAATATCTAGTTTTCCCTCTATCAACTTAAATTGGAAGGGCAAATATTTAAATTTCATGAAAGTAAATTTTTAAATTATTACATTCCGCATACTTTACTAATAATAGATCCTGCTGTCACCATCGCTAGGAATATAGCGAAGCTGGGTGCCACCTGTGCCACCGCAGCTCTAGGAATGTATCAGCAGTGTTTGCATTTCCTGGTACAGTCTACAGTTGGCACTGGTCTGAAAGATGTGTACTTCAAACAAAGGACAGTGTAGCTCCTATGTGCTTTGCTCTTATATGATGTACTTGTCATAAAGAAAGGTCCCCACTTTTCACAACACAAAAAATAAATTTGGGCAGAAGGAGACAGCAGAAATTTGCACCTCCGCCCTGAGCTGTAGGCTTGTAGTCTTCAGCCATTTTGTGACTGTGTCTATTTCCAAGTGCCTAGCACAAGGATGTGAGAGACAGTTATGTAAGACTGTCAACAAAGCAGTGCTGACAGTCTGACGGCTATTCATAGCACTCTATGTAATGAGGTATTACACACTGTAGTTCTGTGCTGCTGGGCGAGAGACAGCACAATTATTAAGATAAGGAAAAAGGACAGCAGAGAATCATTAAGCAGGACTACTCCACATTTACTGCCAGACATTTAAAGAGATATAGGCCAGACTCTTCAAATCAGGTCACAATTCTGCTTTGTCTTGCTGTTATTACAGCAGGGTTGATAAGATCTGATAACACTGCTGACGTACTGTACTGAGGCAGGCTGGGTCAAATAGGGGACTACCCCTTAAAGACTCCTTGGTCTTGAGTCTGGGATACACAACATGTACTGTATCTGTAACACTGTACAAAAACACTGACCCTCACAGCAGGGCAGTTCCACGATCTATTTAACTTTTCATTTTGAATAGTTCTCTTTATTTAAACTGTTTCCCCACAGCTCGTACATGCCGAGGCAAAGAACATTTTTTATTTTAATTAAATTTCAGTCATTTAGATTCATGACCCAATAATAGTTTTGGAAATCACTGAAATAATATTAAATAAATCTATTTAAAAAGGAATGCAATATTAGTCGTGGATGTGCCTTTCTAGTTAACTTCTTTCTAAGGCAGAAAACATGCATACAAATACAGTGTCTGAACAGAGCATATACTGTACACAAACATATAAAGAAGGCATACAGAAAAATAAAAAGCAAGCTGATAAGCACAGAAGATCATCTGTCTCTCACCTCTGTAATGTAAAATGGTTCTTTAGAAAGGCTACACATAACACCAACAATAGTTCAGTTTTGTAAGCCCCAAAAGACACATTTGGTTTTTAAAAAGCATTTTGTGTGCATTGGTGTAGAAAACAGCAGTTTCAATGGGGCTCATTTGTCTCGAAGTGCAGGCGCTGGCATTTGTGCTACAACAAAGCAAACTTCTATCTCTGTGTCTGTTTTGAAGGGAGATTTATCGCCAGCAGTCGGAGAGCAAACTGGGCGAGTCTCCATGTTAAAACGCAGTGAAGCGCATCTTGGTACAATCTGGGAAGAAGCCCAGAAACATCTGCTGCAAGGTGGAGAGGCAGACCCCAGACATCGCACCCAGAGGCTCTCTTGGTTCTGTGGTAAGCAGTGGTTTTCATTACACCAGTAAACTACAGTTTGGGGTTTCCGGCTTCAGCCCCAAATGTAAATGCAGAAGAGTACTGGGAGGATTCCTGTTTGCCAGTTCAGTTTGTTTATTGACGATGATAATGTGTTTATCTTCGGGGTCAAGTACTGCAAGAACAAAAAAGAAATGCAGAATTGCATATTGGTCACTTTAAAGAGCAGAGAGAATTCATAGAAAAGGATTTTTACCAGAGACATTATAATAGTCTTTATAAAACTATTATATTATAAAAGTATATTAATCTCCATAGGTCCATTTTGAATTTACGCATTATAAACTGGTTCATCAGTTGTCCGTCTTTTTGGGGAGGGAAATGTGTTGTGTGTGGCAGAGGATGCAAAATTGTAAATGAATCTGTAAGTTTTTTTTATTAAATATGTGATCTGATAAATGTGTATTGCACAATTTAGATGTATAATTGGTCAACTTAATTGATTATTAAAGGCTATTTTAAGACCCAGTTGCCAGTCCTGCTGTCTTGCCAGCCTCCACCCCCAGTGAGTGGTGGCACAATAATCCACACAACCAGGAGAGGACAATATTTACCACAATTCCAAACATCCAGAAATAAAAATAAAAAAAAGCAAAAACAACATGCATAATTTCTTAGCGTTTCCTTAAATCAACACTTGGACAAATCCAATGATTAAGAATGAAAGCAACAGTTAAAATACTGTACCAACAGAAATGTATGTATCACATGTTCAGGGGCTCCACGAACAGTGTACACCTACAGTACTGTAGTATAAATATAATATTCATATATGTTTGTACAAACAGAAGCTCATCTCCAACTTACAATACACACAGAGTTTAAATGATGTTATTTAATGATCCACTGTAGAAATAAAAGCACATAAAACTATGAATTTCCATATAAGAGTTAAGAAAAAAAAAGTATTTGTTATTTGTTCAACAGAAGGTACAACAGAACCAATACATCACCAAGACAATGGTGTGCAAGCATTCTGTGCATTCATTCTGAAGTCTATTAATATCCAGCAAACAAGAGCATTAATCTGCAGGGCTCCTGTTATTTATGTGTTTGTTTCTCCGTTTTACTGTCTTTTAAAATATTTTCAGAATGTTTAGGTTATTAAAAAATTGAAGGTGCTTTCAAAGACTGCAGAAAAAACTACATCCAATGCAAAGCAATAAATGTCTATGTTTTATTTCTGACAATAATTCTGAACAACAAGACTTACAGTAAACACCTTCTAATTGCTGCAATACAGGTTTATTGTTAAGTAAGTGTCAGACATTGAACGTATTTGAGGATTGACAGATAAATGTAACTTAAATGCAAATGAATATTCTATGGTAATCTATAGACAAGGCCTTAACAATTTTCACATTCGAAAAGCTGGAGTGAACTTGTTAGAAAGGCAGGTAAACTTAAAGAAATGAGCAAACCCATGTGGATATTAGAACATACAAGCTTAGTCGGTAACTGTAAGTTGGCAAGGATGTATTTAGCATACTACATGCACATAAATTCTCTTTCACCTTCACAGGTTGATGTGCCACTTCCCTATACTGCATAAAGAGCTGTTTGGATACATACTGAATCACAGAAGGAGATAGGAGGTAGTTGGTCACAGCTTTTAAATGGAATACAAATCCTGCTGCACTTTGTAATGTAACTGTAAAAATCAAGAATAAAAAAATGAAATCAGATGGCACTTCTATCTCCCCACATCAAGACGTACATCACCAAGACCTTCCTCTGAAATGACTGCTGAATTCCATCTAGTTGAGTCATGCGGCTGCATATGGGTCTCATTCTCTACTTAAAGTAGGACAACATGTAAGGGAAATTCTGTCCCGAAATTCTGCTTTTTCTTCATCGTCCAGTTGAGATGCTTCTACGCATGTAGTGCTCCCGCCCGCAGCTGTAGTAAAGCCTCCACAGTGAACAGAGAAAACTGGAAAAGGTCCAATAACTCTAAAAGGGCCTCTTCCTTTGAATATAACTCGTGCTGACGCGATCACTTTATGGGCTGGGGCTCTGAGTCCAAGCAGCAAGGGAACAGAAACAGTCACTGCGGGACAGCCGAGGCCATCTCATTTGCCATAGTTCAGGTGGGTAGCTGAACTATGGCAGCTAGATCCTGCAGCTAGGATCACACCTTCCCCCGTCTCTTAACGACAGACTACGCTTCTTCTAAATTCTCTCCATTCATTGGAGGTTTCATTTCACACCTCTCTACACATATGCTGACTTCACACCTCTTGATTGGCCTCTCTTTCTGTCCCCTGCTCCCGCCTCTTGCTCCTCCTCTCTCTCGGATTTGGTTCTCCTGCTACATTACCTTTGCCTACTGCCTTGTCTCTCTCACACCTGAAGAAGGCTCCACAGCCAAAACGTTGTGTTTTCTTTCTTCTCTTTTCAGCATGGAATAAACCTACAGTATTACTTGGCCATTTGCCATGTCTGATTTCCACATCCAGTCCCACAAAAGATGCAATAATATGGGCAAACTTATTTCAGCAGTTATCCAAGCAGCAATGGCCATTGTGTACTTATGAATAGGAAAAATAACAAAGAAAAAAGCTTTATAGATCGCAAATGAATACAAATGAAAAACAATACTGTACTGTAAATCCATTATTTTCCTCTGTTTTAATACAGTACAATTTCTTAAAATGTACTGTTTTTTGGCTGAAAACTATTTTGCTTTATCTCTCTGTTGCATAAACAATGAGTGTCCCTGTCCTGTCCTGTTCTGTATCATGAAGCACAGACTCTCCACTTCAGAATAAACTTGGACCGCACAGGTGTGCTCTTCATGTCCACTTTTAGTCACTTAAACACCAAGAGTTTGCTCATAGCACACAGCCTGAGGTGTGTGGGATTGTCCAGCTCTCTCTCCTAACAGACTAACCACAGTCCTGACACTGAAACTCAGCAGCTGCTAGTCAAATTTGCTTGGAAATTTATGCCCCATCAGACCCTGCCTCAAGCTATTTTTCTACACTTTGTGCGACACTCATGACTCTTGTTACTGATGCTCTTAAAGAGTCGTCTCAGAGCAGAGACGAGCAGTGCTGATGTTTTTCAGCAGACATCCCATTACTTTGAGCAGTAAATTTATTGCAATTTCCCCTGCCCTTTCTCACATAACCAAACACATTTTATTTGTTATGCTTTCACCTTGCTTTACTGGGCTTTCTGTCTGGCTAGCAGGCCCATTCAAAGCCCTCAGACGAAGGGTGTGAAAGTACATTACCCGCTAGCTGTGTATAGCTCACTCTGTAAAAATGTTCCCGGAACAGACAGGGCTGGCCCTGTCTCTCCCTCAGACAGACATGAAGCTCTTCCCTTCCGTTCCCCAGTTCTGGGAAAGAGGAAAACTGGAGGAAGCCTGTGTGACAGGAAAGGGATGGGTCACAATGGTCTCTTTTCAGAGCCGGTCCTGGAGACAGTTTCCACAGAGCTATTGAATACATTCACTGGCAGGCTGCACTGAGAGAAGGGGGCGGTACCAGCTTATTGGCAAACACAGCAACAAATACACTGAAAAACGTGTGACGCAGTGCTGAGCAGCAACATTGCAGGGCGCAAGAATGCGAATAGATTACTGGCCTGAGCTGTGCACATGCCAAGCTTGGAATCACCTCTTACACAAAACAAGAGAATGCACAACCTTGACCAGCGTAATTTGGCATTTGAAAGCTGCGCATTTTAAATAAACGTGTGTAAGAGTATGATCACTTCAGGATAGCGACAGAATGCTCTTGGCATGAAGCACAATTGTGAGAGAGACTTAGAAAAAGTGGATGTGAAGTTCTGTTTTAAAAATGTCTGTCTGCGGCATTTTGCCTGCCATCTTGAGCAATGATTCCTTAGCAATCTAGTACCCACTACCCCATGACTGGGAAAAAAGGAATTATAACATGAATGCAATTCTGCCAGGCACATTTTTGAAAACCCATAAGAGAAGTTAGTGTCACGGACAAAATACAGAGAAATATCCCTTGAGAGGTCTGTAGAAATCTCAGTTAGGCATTCTATATTTGTATGATTTATTGTGCATTACTGCAGCTGCTGGTGTCTGTTATGATATTGGCAAACCAGAAACACTAGTTGAAGACATTTGCCATATTCAGAGCTCATAAAACCCAGGACAGGACATTGTAACAACTTTGTGCTTTCTGAATTTCCAGGAGAGACGAAGGTTTAAGCTCGGAAAAAACAGTAAACACAATAATTTATAATAATTCTAAGACATACCGACAAAAGGAATGTTTTACTGTTACACAAAGCACCAAATGTGAGACTGTAATTCTGATGCTACTAATCCAACATTGATCAGAGCTCACAAAAAGGTGCAGTGAACTGAGTTTCTTCAGACATAAGGGTTTCAGATGTCAGGACTGAGGAAAGAAAAATGTAAAAAGGTTCATATCTGAATCTGAAGATATCCACACTGATGAGAAAAGGCAGCCTTTGCAAAAACCTTCAGCTTACTACTCCCACTTTGATAATCCTGGAATCCTGCTGAACGGCTTTAATAGGAGAAAAATATGAGAAACGCTGAGCTCTGCTTTGTAACTGCTCACAGTGCAGTCGAAATCCAGCTGCTGAGAGCTTCCAGATCCAGGTTTGCTGTAGGACACTATAATTACCCTTTTAGCTGTCATTATTTCTCTGCTAGATTTCACAAAGTGCCATGTGTCTAAAATAAGAACTGTCACATGGTGCCATGATGCTTGTTCAGGATGGGTAATACTTTGGCCAAACAGACAGAGTATGAGAAGAGATGATACAGAAAGGAATGTAATGTACTGGCGAACCTCATTCAGGATTCTTCAAGGAGCTGTCCAAGGTGCTATCTAGGCAATGGGAGAGTAAAGCCCATGACTTTCCGCATGAACCTGACAAACACATTGTGTTAATAAATACAGTTGATCATGGGGAGAAGTTCTGTCAACAAACATACACCAGGGTCAATGTCCTGTCCTGGTATTATCCTTGTTCACTCTTTCTTGGCTCACCATTTTAGAGCAAAGCAGAAAATGTAGATTTTAAAATAATTCATTCCAAACGAGCTCCAAAGAAGACTTGGCTGTGGCACGGACAGCACTGTAGTGAGACAACACCTTAACTTGAAGCTTAAGGCTTTCTCAAGCACTGGGACCTGTTCTTTGAATCTGTTCTGCAACTTCATAGAAGTTACTTAACTGCAGTCAGATACTGGGTGAAATCATCTACATCAATGTAAGGGAACAACACTCCTTAGTGTGATCTAGCATACTGTATATATGCTTTAGTTAGACCACCCAATGGATGTTGAAGAGAGATAATATACGAAGGGGCACTGCAGTTAAGCTGTGAATTTTAACGTTGTTCAAGACGCTGATGTCTTTCATTGAGAATATTTGCCATGTATCCACATGGGGGGCCTACCTCAGTACTTACGAAAATTAAAATAGGAAAACAAAGTTATGCAATACAAATATCAGAGATGAATTATATGAATACAACATTTCTCTCATCACAGAACAGTTTCAGTGGTACAATCAAATTTCAGGTATTAAATCGATTCACAATTAACTGAAAAGTGCTTTCATCTCTGAAGGTAATTATCAAGGTTAAACTCAGGAACTGATTCATTCTGTGTGATAAACCTTAAAGGTCCCCGATTCACAATTGGTCCTGGGACACACCAACACTATTCTCTGACAGCTCCTCGTAGCACTTTCTGTATTTAATGGAGGGGTTCTGTGCTACATGGGCAAAACAGCAGAATCCTGAAAGATCTGCATCTCGTGATTTGAACATGAAAAAGAGGGTGGGGGGGGGTTTAATTAAATATTACAGTGTGATGTGGCAAATGTATTAATCTGTCAGCATGGTTCCCTATGCTTAAACTAGAGATCATTAAGAAGAGTCCTCTACTGTCCATGTCTTGAATATATCTTTAGGAATACCCAGATATTAATTCAGATCTACCTGTATCTTAGTACACAATTTCAAAAGTACTGTATTTTTCAGATAAGAGTGAGAAGGAGATTAACTAGACAAAGGCATGCCACAGGACTTGATGGACTTGATACTGAAGGACTTGATGGACTTGATACTGAAGTGCTGTAGTGAGTCAGTGCTCCAGAAGGACCCCCTACAATATCATCCTGACAGAGACCATCATTGCAAGAGTATAATACACCTCACTCATTAAGCTTTAATTTCACAGTTCTTAATTCATGAGTTCATTTTTTATACAGCTGTATTAGAAACTATTAGAAATAACTAGATAAATTACCCAAAGCTAGGAAACAAAAGAAAAAAAAGGTGAAAACAAATCTCTTTTAAAAATGTCAGGTTGTGCAGAGTCACTCTACAGTATGTACTGAGAAGGTACATGAGTAGAACCTCAGGACAGAGAGCTGCAGCAGGGACTGTTCATCTGACTGGGCTACAGCCTCTGATGTCAACTGTCAAAGTCTTGCCAAGCAGCTTCCTGATGCCCCTGGGTTTGGTGCCAAAACAGCTCTGGTTGATTTATCACGCTCATGGAAACTAATGAGGTGACAATTTATTGATTCTGTATGAGTAACTATAGTACAGTTTTCACAATTACATAAAACCAGCAGAAAAGTCTAGATGCTTCTAAAAAAATGGCTTTTTTTCAGATATAAGTTTAATTTAATTCATTTAATTAATCGTAGTTTAATTTGTTTGGCTAATATGATGTAAAAGGGTGGTATGGTTGTACTGGAGCATTCTGGGTAAAGTACTCCATCCATAACCCTCAAACCCGTGGCCCTCCAGTCAAGAGTCCAGTACCCAAACCCCTGCTGCTCTCTGCCACCGTTCACATATGTAAAATCCACTAACAAAGTATTTGAACAGTTTGTCAGCAGCACTTGAACAAAATTACAGTTTTCTATTCCCTTAATAAAAGGAAACCTCAATTAAAATAAGCTCTTGTAAGGGCTGAAGAAAAGCTTTACAGTACAAAGTTCCCTGTAAAACTTGCCGTCTAAGGCACATTTAACCATAATTCACTTACATGTTTATTATACAAGTGTTTGCTTTCATAGACTGTATACAGTATATACTGTACTGTATTATGCTGCAAAGAAAGAAGCAGAGGTTAATTTCACCTTGAAAAGTGAAAATAAAGAACAAAAACAATGTTTCGAGAACCTTCTTCAAGTATATCAAGTATATATATTAAGCTGTATTCATAATCATAATCTGTCTGATGGCAACTACATCATTCTAAAGACCAGTCACGGAAGCTTTTCTAATATTAATTATAATTTCTTTGAGAAAAAAGATGCTGGGGAAAACTATTCTATAATAGACAGTGACATAACATCATTTTTCAGGACGAGAGTAATAAACCCCTTACACATAAACTATTACTATCTCAGTAAGTAAAATTATTTAACATAGACACAGCATCAAACCACACCCATCCAGCCTCTAGAACAATATGACTTTACTGACTCCCACATGATGATTACAGAAGGAAATAACATTATGCAAGGCCACACCAAGTTACTCTGGATAAACAGAACACATTTAAAGCCACACAAACATAAACAAAGGAACTTGTAGACCCTGCACTCTGAAGTCCAAAACCTCAGGGAGGGACTGACATTAATCCATCTTTGCTTGGGATTTTTTCTCCATAGAACTGTATAAGCATCAGCATTGAGCTCCATCATCAGACCCCTGTCCTGAGAACAAAGAGGTTGGGACGACTGGATTTAACTGTACTGTACAGTACATCTCCTCAGTCACAGCTGCCACCGGAGATATGTGTGGCTGGCTATCACACAACCTTCTGACCAACCGAGATACCAAAGAGCACAAAAAATGAAAGCAGGAACAGCAAGAAACAGAAGCAGAAGGAAGCTTCCAGGTAATGGCAGTAAGTAAGACGTTCACAACAAAAAGGAGGCAATTCTAGTTTACACAAAGGCCTGTGGGAGTATTGAAAAAGCTACGCGTCATGTAGTTGACATCAAAACCCTGGCTTTTTTCCAGAAAGAGTTGGATGAGATCCTTCGATTAGCTGCAAACTACCAAAAAGGCAATACAGGCCAAATAGCCTCCTCATGTTTTAACATTCTTATGTTATTAAGGTCCGCGATAATGTCAGGCAATAGAGCTGGGCTGGAGATTTGGCAGCTTTCCATTAAGTGATAATGTACATCTATGCTTCTACTGTGAATCACAAGGGTTATCAGCACTGATACAGAGATGAAACTGGATCTCTAACAGCAGTATTATTATGGAGACCCCACTGTAGGTGGCAGTAAGTTTATTATCCTACAATTATTTTTTTAATAGGATGTTAAAAATGTGAGAATATAGGAGGGTGTAAAAATATAGGAATTAAAATTCAGTTCCAGGACCCTCCAAAGGGAAGGTTTTTTGCATCTTACCTCATTAAAATGGGTTTGCTTTTTAAAATCATTCATAAAAGTTCTACAGTAATCATTAACATTTAATCTACAAAGCCATTCATATCAATAAATTTAACTAAAATAGGATTTAAAGAAGAGAACCTGGATTTAATAGTTGGACTTCTCCATAAAGTCTAGAAAGCCAATGGCTCTGGAAAAGTCCTTGTTCTAAATAGTTTTTTTTATTGCAAATCAAGATCCTTGTGAAATCTGCTGTAACTTAATTAGCTGCACTCCTGGGAGCTGACTGCTTAGATCCTAAAAGCTAGATAATGCATTCTTGTTGATCAGCACAGCTGGCTGTTCAAACACCTCTGTTAGCAATATAGTATAACAAAAGGACAATTCACTGCACATTTTCCCATGTTTCCTATTGTTTTAATAATGCCCACATTGAGAGGTTCTTAAAAAGCCCTAATTACTCCTACTTTAATTGGGATGTTTTCAACTGCTTTCAATACAGAAACTATTTAGAAACTTTTCAGATCTTTGAATATTTAATTAACCTTTGGCAGTTAGCAAAACCATTAGACCTTTGTCTAATGGAAAATGGTGTTTGCTGAGAATGTCCCCATTGAAGACATACTGTATATGATGAAGAATTTAGTCAGAACCAGACAATTCTCACACCAAGCTGGGTGAGAGTGCAAATCAGAGGTAATGAACAACTGTATAGTCCTCAGATCACATAGTCTGGCATAATTTCTAGGTTTTTCACTAGTCAAGGCTTCATCACAAGACTGTGGTACACTTCCACAATGTTTGCCAGCCTGTACAAATTGTATAACCTTTAACTCAGAATACTCCACCTTCATGAATTTGAGAAAACAATCCTGAATATGGTATACCACATTTTCTTTTCAGCATGTTATAAACCTTTACTTGTTCCTTTTTCCTTAGGGAGGCCAAATGAGAGAATTACCACCCGTAATAATCCCATATCTGCTTTAATTTTCTGATTTTACGGCATTCTGGTATTTTTCTAAATAAGATAATTTTATACTTCTCTGGTCAAAGGTTGGGAAAAAAGTCCTTCAATTTAAAATTCAAAATCTTGTGCACAGTGACAAACAGGGGTTAGCCTATGCTGCATGTCTATCAGAGGTAAAAGGAAATCCCAGAACTTGGTAAATCCCCACGTGAACACCAGAGAGCTCAGATGGATTTCCCAGTCCATAATCTTGTCCATAAACCTACAGTAGGATCCTGGAAACATTGCTAATCACTAAACTAATGTGTCATCCAGCAAATCTAATCTCTAAGAACGCCTAGTGATGTGTGTGATACATCCAAAGCACGTCAAAAAGAATTTGAAATTAAAGGGATCTGTTTATCCATGAATCACTTCAGTCTGGAAAATGTTGTTCTACAAAAATAAATGCATGAATAAACCAACTACTTCCTACAAATTGCACATTCTTCAAAATTGAAATTTATTACTTTTTAGAAAATGAATCTCAAAATCTGAAAAAATTTAAAGTATATTTATTCACATTGTATCTACTACGTTGTATTGCACCTTTTGCTAAATACTAAAATGATTTAATCTCAATCCCTGACACTGCCCCTAACATTTCAGACATACAAAGTCATTCCTGACAATCTGCAAGATAATCTTCCTTTCTTTGGGTTAAACCAAAAATAAAAATACTCACTATTAGGTGAGCACGGAACAGTAAATCATAAATTAAGTTTGCACCCATGGTTCACATCCACAGATCTGTCCAATGACTAATCAACACATTAAGGAACCTGCAGACACAGCATACAGAATATCGAACAGAGGCAGAGACATCTTGTGTCAGCAAAACTCTGCCTCCACTACTTACAGTACAGATCTGCTATTAAGAGACATTTAACTGAATTCAAGTTGAACTTAAAGAAAAATAGTACAGCTAATTGATGCTTCCTTACAAGAGCAGGCCTCTACCATACAGGCATGTAAAATTTCACATTAAACATAAATATTATGAAGCTAAAACGAGAAGCAGTAACAAGTCTCCCACTGAATGGTTGCCCTAGATATGCCTACTATGAGCTGTGGGGACTTGTTAAAGCAAGCATCTGGGACTGCATATTTCATAGTAGTTACTTTATTGTGAGCAAGTTTTCCTTCAGATTTGTAAAGTTAAAAAGGTGTTGTACACACTTTTTACTCTTATTTACATCTTTAGACCTACTGCTGTGTAGCTCTGCTGTTGTACACTGTGTAGCGGAGCTAGTTCGGATACGGTGATGTCATCGCCCTCCCTGCGCGTAGCAGGGACCTCAGCCGCCTGGGCTGGGGCAGGTCTCCTTTAGCTCAAGCGGCTGGTTCCCTGTTGCGTTACCCTGGAGACCCGGGTTCGTGCCCCAAGTGTTGTGGGACGAAACGGGCGGCGAAGGGCACGAGCCCGCGTGGGACCGCGACAGTCACAACAGCACAGTCAGGATGTAGAATGACTATCCTAATGATGGCAGCCCTTATATACTGTAAATGAGTGTTAAACACAAAATGCCATAAATACTCACCGTGTACTGTACCACTAGCAAATTTACCTACAGTAGTTCGCTATGACATTTTAAATGTTGTGATATTACTATTATTTTAGTGCTCATGTTCCTATCTGCATCCCTTATCTCCCCTCTATTGTCAGAATAAAAAGTTCTACAGTCCCTGCTTGCTCCTTTGGTCATTTAGTAGCTAAGTGAATCAATAATTTTGCCCTCCCTTTTCTTGTAGAACCAAACGGTGGTCATTGCTTTTTAAATATTCCAATTTAGCAATACTGACCAACATTCACCTACCGTACTACACACATGATGTCCCTCTCATTCAAGTGTAATCTATCCTCCTTGTACAGGCACTATTTTTCCTGAAGGATCTCCAATGCCCCATAAACTTAAAACCATCTTCTCTATAGCAATCTTTTAGCCACACCTTATACAGTATCTTCAGATTTCCTCTTGCTTCCTGAAATGATTCCTAGTCTCGCAAACCACAAAGAGTAATGGCCTTATACTGCTATTCGTTTTGCCATTTTATCCCAGCCTGAGGTTAGAAAAGACAGAGACAAAGTAGGTAATTTACAGTACTTGAATTAATGCTTCCAATGTTTTCATGCTGTTCTAAATATGGAGGCTATAAGAAAAGTGATGGTTAAAAAACAGAATGTGATGAATACAGAGAATTACAATAAAGATGTACAAAAACAAAAGACGATGTCATGATTTGTAATTTAATTATGCTCACTGATATAACTATATGTTGTACCCTGCGGTTGTTACAGTATATGTGAGAGGTTACATATGTACTGTACTTTAAAAACTATCAAGGTCAACTAAAACTACTCAAGGTACAACATCTGCTACAGAGTGCAAAGTTGTATAAGACAACATACAACTTTATTGTCCATTCAAAAGGGTGGAAATCTGTGTTTGGCATTACCATACAAAACTACAACTAACAATACTGAACATAAAATTACATACTGTACAAATTAAAAACAAATAATAGTCATAGACACTACACTACATATACAATCACCTCTCTCTGCCCATAGTACACTACTATTACACATAACCCGATAGCTCCATACAGGGAACAGTCACTTAGAACTATTTCATATACAGTATGTATTACACAGGGAAAAAAATATTTCTTGTTTATATTTTCATAGCCACAGCCATTCTAAAACTTGAGAGTTTGAAATGCAAAGAAGTCAACATGTAAAAGAAAAACACGTCCATAATATTTATATCTCTACAACAAAGCTACATCTCAGTGCGACTCCCAGAGCAATGTGCTCTGGTAATGATGCTGGCAGGAATATGACCAGTTCTATCTCCAGGGTGCTGGGAATATTGATCAATCTAAACAGCCCTGTGGTTGAAGACAATAACCTGCATTATTTCAAGAAACAACTGGATGAGCTGCTTGGATTAATTTGCTATTGATCACCTAATGGCCTTTGTGACCCATGAGCTTGCATATGTTCTGTTGTAAAGTGAAGTCCATTGGCATCCAGGACAATGAATTAACCAACGCTAGGCACCTGTCAGCACTACTAACAAATACGAAGTATCGAAGGCAACTGAGACTTGCTCAGCAGCATGTAATGATCCAGCACCTGGGTCTTCCTGTCTTTGGATCTTTCAGAAGAATCACTACTGACTGCTGGATCAACTGTTCATCATTACTGTCATCACATGACTCCCACTTTCAGGAGCTCTAACAGTGGTAATGTCATGGCTCAATGTCTTTGGCTACATGACGTGTGTCAGCAATCAGGCCAGAAAGCAGCTTGAGTGTCAGCAGGCATCTGTTTAGCACCCAAAATGATCCCCCTCAACACCACCACCGTCATCATCCTCACTGCTGAAATCACTGCTGTTCGGGACACACCGCAGGGAGAATGTCTTCCCAGCCTCCTCTTCAAATAGCCTTGGTTATATAAGGGGGTTATGACCTGCACCGGGCTCAGGAAAGCATGCTATCCAGCCAACAGCTGTGACAACTCGTAGAAATGTAGTGTGGAAGACAAACTCCCAGACACTATGGGTGATATTTATCAAAGAAGTCCATTTTAATTCTTATTTGGTGAAGTATATGTATACAGCAGAATCCTCCAAATGTTTGCTGAGATTAGCATTAAGATCAGCGTTAAGCTACAACAGTTTTCTGGTAACATTAGTCATCCAATTATTGTTGAGGATCACATTATGAGACTCTTGTACCACCTGCTGTTTCATCAACATTGACCCCAACATAATCTCTTAATGTCATGTTAAAAAATAAATTCACTCTGCAGTTGAGGATGACAGATGCGTGGTCATCTCATGGTTTTCACTCGCCAATGCCTAACAGAACTGTTCGTTCAGCCACCTAGTCTAAGTATAGTATCAGTATCCTAAGTACTGTATATTCATGACAAAGTCTGAATGTTAAATTTTCTTTTTTAGCACAAGGCAGGGATGATGTGTACAGTATCAGCAATCGGGCCAGAAAGCAGCTAGTGTCAGCATGCATCTGTTTAGCTCCCAAAATGATCCCCCTCAACACCACCACCATCATCATCATCTCCACTGCTGAAATCACTGCTGTTCCAGACATACTGCAGGGAGAATGTCTTCCCAGCCTCCTCTTCAAACAGCCTTGGTTATATAAGCAGGTCACGACCCGCATTGGGCTCAGGAAAGCATGCTACCCAGCCAACAGCTGTGACAACTCATAGAAATTTTCCTCACAATGACACACGCACACATGCATGCATGCAGCACAGTGCCGCATCACACAGGAGGTATCCCAGCACTCTCCACATGCAGCAACCCAAGATATCTGCCTTCTGCTCACCACACGTATTTGTAAGCTAAGGAGAACAGGAAGGCACAACATCTTCTGCAACTCATCGCTGCCTCTGATGCAGGCCATTCTTCTCTCTAAAACACATTACTTTTGCAACCCAGGGCAAAATAGGTTAGAACCTCTTATCAATGTAGAGCAATAACACAGGTTTGCAAAAAAGGCAAGCTATTGATTGTGGATTTCTAATTAAAATGCAACAATTCAGTTGCAAGTTGTTTTTTGCATCAAATCATTTTGTGTGAGACGATAATGAATCAAAACATGTTACATGAACCAGAAATACACATTAAATAAACTCAATTTTTATCAGATTCCTCTGGCGTCAAACACAATCGTCGGCCTTAAAACAATACAACGGTGCTGTAAAAAAATTACTGACCCATAGCAAGCATTATTTTTGGCAGTGGCCAAGACGCAGTCATCCAGTGCAATGTTACTCTCTTTCACCACAACAGCTGCCTTTCTATACTAGTCACAAACAACCCTATCTCAAACACCACTCAAAATACACTGCCTAAACGTGGATAATTAACTGACTTACTTCAACCCTAGCAACTTGATTGAAAATACTGGCCATCTTTTTGACACCTGAGTATTCATATTAATGCTTGCATTCATATAATATATTCTGCTAAGACTCAGACTGAATCTCCCAAGAGCAGCTACTGACTCTGGATTTAAGTCACTTCAACCCCAATGACTGGAACAATCTGCAGAGGAAGTCCAAAGTACCGCACAACACCTTATTCATTTCTTTTTTTGCTGCCACAATTTTGCGGTGTAACAATACCATAAGAATATAAGATCCAGAATAAGCGTCTCACCCAGGTCCTCATTGTAAATGTGAATTTAGGCACAACAGACCTATCTGATTTAATAACTGATGATGTTGATATTACCAGTCGATCCCACTACTGTTTTTCAAATAATCCGCTGCTTGTCACTTTGACCTGTTGTCATTATATTTTCTTTTCTCCTAAGTAATATAATAAAGAAAATGGACCTTTGAAGTATTATAAGTAGTAAAATAAAATGAATCTGTCTTACCATTCCTACAGAGTAAATATAGTGTTATGAAACAAATTTTATATTGCCATGACTATACCACTAAAAATTGTTTTTAGCTGACTGCAGAGTGAAATTTTTGGTAAGAGTACCAAAGAAATTTCTAATTCTAAGATTCATGAACATTTGAAAACACAGGATAACTTCTTTTTTTGCTTTGCTGTGTGTTAGACATCTGCCTTCACTTGGCCAGCAATTATCCTTCTCAGTTCCTATGCTGGAATTTTCGGAGGAAGATTGCCATCTGTTTTCCACACAGTATCTGGGAGGCGTTTTCTGGCAGAGAGCTCTATCCTGAAAGTGTAGAACAAACTACAGTATTTCATCCTGACCACAAAAAGTGCAATTAACTCAACTCCATGTTCTACAGGAAACGGTGTAAGACTGCACATGGGTTCACATAAGACTGCCAGAGGGTTGCTGGGCTTGGGTGTTAATTGTACTTAAACATTCAGGAACCGCCCCCTCTAAAGGAGGGTGGTGATATGGCCAGCAGCCATATCACCCTGCAACTCACAACTGGCAACCCATTGAAGCTAAGCAGGTGTGAGCCTGGTCAATACTTGGATGGGAGACCTCCTGGGAAAAACTAAGGTTGCTGCTGGATGAGGTGTTAGTGGGACCAGCAGGGGGTGCTCACCCTGCGCTCCATGTGGGTCCTAAAGCCCCAGTATCGTGACGGGGACACTGCACTATAAAAAGGCGACGTCCTTCGGATGAGATGTAAAACCGAGGTCCTGACTCTCTGTGGTCATTAAAAATCCCAGGGTGTATCTTGAAAAAGAGTAGGGGTGTAACCCTTGCGTCCTGGCCAAATTTCCAATTGGCCCTTACCAATCCTAATAAACCCATCTATGAATTGGCTTCATTACTCTGCTCTCCTCCCCACTAGTAGCTGAGCGTCCTGGCGCACTATGGCTGCCGTTGCATCACCCAGGTGGATGCTGCACATTGGTGGTGGTGGATGGGAGTCCCCATTGCCTGTAAAGCACTTTGAGTGGAGTGTTAAGAAGAGCTATATAAGTGTAAGCAATTATTATTATTATTATTATTAAAGGTCTTTCAGGTGTTTTCATCTGCCACATTGGCTCTCCAGGAATTGTACTGATTCAGATACTGTAGTTCTGGGGATTGAGAGCCCAAATACAAATGCTTCACCTACTACAGTATATCTACAACGGCTGCAGTGAGCTACAATTCTGTCTAATTTCATAATAAATTCTGTTACCACCCAAATATGGCCACAGCCTCACATCAGCCACATCGCTTATATGGAGCAATTTTTCTACTTTTCCTAACAGCAATTCAGCCGAGGCGTAAATAATAATAACGTCAGTAATAATTAACTGCAGACTCACAGGTACAGTATATCCACTGATGATAGCAAATAAATCAAAAATGATTTGGACTTTTTACATGTTTACTTACATCTATATATACCCTCTTGCAGCAAGTTTCTTTATTGAGACAATGGCAAAAACCTAAAATCTTCTATTTTCTTGACTGGGCATGTAAAATGCTAGCCTACTCTATAAAAGAGCTATAGTTTGACGAAGAAATCGGGCGCCCACTGTAAATTTAACACTAAAGAAGCTTGAAAACAAATGTAAATATTCCCACTATTAACTAACAAATAATGTTTTAAAATCATTTGAGAACTAAAGTAGCACATTCCATTCAAATCAATGGTGATTATGGTGAGGAGACTATGCAGCCAATTAACTCTTTAGTGTCGTCCGTGAGAGATGCTGTGAGAGATTCTGTGGGACTGGGCTGGAACACAGCCTGTTTCTGACACACTCCATTTGTCTATCTTTCTTTCCATATCATTCACAGACACAAGCCTGTCTGGGGTCTGGGAGATGTAATCTGTAATCTTACTCACTTTTAAGATCACTCTCAAGTGACTCACACATAGCAGTATAAAGCAACACTTTCACTCTACTTACAGTGGTCATGCCACTTAGTGTACAGTACTTCTAGCAAAACACCACAGGTCAAACTATTGCTTTAAAATTACTCTCAAAACAGGCTACATCTGGGCAAAAGGCAAAACAAAACTAAAAAGACTTAGTTTACTAGAGTCATTAATGCTTTCCTGGGCACAGTATATGAACTGGTTTAACTACTGTATGTATGGGTTACTCCATTACCTCCAGTTAAGCATGTGTGTACAAATAACTGTTTTAATGAAATACACCTTTGCATATGATGAGAAGCCATGAACAAAACTCTAAAGCAATGCTTATGACCAAGAAATCATCCCCAATCAGTGCCACTCTGGCCTAGACCCATAAAACCCTATCTCAAATAACCGAGCAATCATTTTGCGCCACTCATACAGCAGACACAAGGTAAATTAGGGTACTATGTAGTACAAACCTGTAACACCAGTCTTCTTGAATGGATAAATAAAAAGCGTTACAATCCATTCTTCAAATAGCGCTTAACATTATTTGACTCTTATACAGTGCATATTTCACCCCTCGACATACGACAAGCATTTCAGTGGAAAACTGCAATTGCTATTCATCACAAATCCTAAAATGAATGCTGCAGTGCCTAGAGGCAAAGGAGATATACAATGTCTCGGAACAGAGGGAGTGCCTGGGTAGCAGAGAGACGGGCAAGTAAGACAACACTTTCTATATGTTTAGTAGCTTGCTTTTATCAGCTTGATTTTGAAACAACAGAGCCCAAAAAGTTATTTAAAAGATCTGAGCTTGTACGGCACAGCACACTGCCAGGATTATTAAATACAAATAATGTCTTAAAAGCACTTAGAAACTAAAGTACTACATTCCAGTAAAATCAACAGTACATCTTGTAAGGTAGACTTCTGCTTGTAGTCTTATAATGTCAGTTAAGAAACCTACACCTGCAGTGCACATGTCAAGGTTATGAAACATCCCATCGCAGCTAAGTAGCCACTTATTATAAAGAGGTACTGTGTATTGCTCATAATAAAAGCAGAAAAACACTTTTCTGAGACCAGAAATGATGAGGTACTGTAATGTAAGAGCGAAAAAAGAGCTATCTGTGGGGAATTCAAGTTGGAAAAGGACAGCATGTCAAAACCTGCTTTTGTATTTTAAAGTCTCATGCTTCGCATCATGGTGATGCACTGCCAGTCCTCTGTCTGAATTCTGCTAAGATTCCATCTGATTTCTTCAAAGACTATATCTGCAATAAACCCTAAAAGGCACCTGCCCAAATTAGGTAGTATTTATGCCTATACAAATACAATGACTGGTCGGAATTGCAGTGATCTATCATGAATACTGCTCTACTGGGCATTATACAGCATCTGCTTAGTGACCAGAAAGAGCCCCGAAATGATTGATGAAGTCATCCCAGTGCTTACTGCAAGGCTGACTGTAAAAGCCAGTCTGCTCCTGTTTCAATGTACAATGTCTACATCACAGACTCCATGTCTGAAAAAGAGGGTTGGGTGTGCAGAGTGTGTTACTGTAGGTTAAAAAAAAACACACACAAACCAGGAACACAGTGTTTGGGCTGGGTTGTATCATAAGAGCGCATATCAAGCATACAATATATACTGTAGAATTCCCTAATGGAATGGGGAACGGAAAACAGTTACATAAGGGCAGAATGACTAACACAAGGGCTTTCTCACAGACTTTTTCTTTATCTCCATCATGCTCAGGCGCTTGCCCGCCCGTGGCTCTGGCACAGCGGCTGCGGTCTCACCAGGGACCAAGTCACAAAAGGCCAAAACGCACAACACACGTCGGCTGTCTATTAACCACTAGTGTGCCGGACGAACTCCTGTAAAATGTGTGACTGTATTTCTGGTCTGCCTGTTCTCAAAATGCAGCACCCACAAACGCGTTACCCCTTGGAAGGGCTGACGGCTGAAGGTGTTTTCACTTTAATCTTATATTTTTAAGAGATTTTGCTCAGAGAATCGATCCCCACACCACGTTGTACGTCGTTTCCAGGGCCCGTCATATTATTCATTACCGTTACGTAGGCTATTGTAATATACTGTATGGTACAGTTCGTCGCCTAAAAAAGTGTTCTTTCCTTCATTTCTTTCACAGAACGCAATGTCAATTAATGAGGTGTTGTATCCTTCAAAAATCTCATAGTTATTTGTTTACGTATTACGTATTAACTTAAAGTGGCAAAGGTACTGTACACTAGCTTATCGCCTTCGTTAATGGGACTGAAAATGCCGAATACTGAGCATAAAACTGCGTATGTACCCTTCCTATCTTGGCACCGATACTAATACTGTACTGCAAAAGCAAAGCCTGCTGGTGATCTTGTGCGGCAGGCTAGAATTCTCCCCAGCAACATTTTATTTCATTCGCTATAACCATCATCATCTCCTCGCTGAGCCGACCATACTGGTAATACAGACTACTGCATTAATTGATGGAACAAGGTTACAACATAACAGCGAGACCCGTTAGGAATGATGTCCGCAAAGACGCAATATGAAGAAATGAATATGTCTTAAGGAATATCTATATGACCTTATGCATGGCACCATATGAACAACGAATAGCTAAGCTGAATTGGTTAATTTGGAAAGGGTGCGCTCCTATTATTCCTCAAATGATGGAAGAAATTAACAACGCAACCCGGAGGTTTCCGAGCGAAAGAGCCTCCTTTGTGCTTGACCTTAGTCCACAGAGCTATCTGGGAAACAAACGCATCTACCGCATCGCCAGAAAAAAAATAAAGACTTTTATTGATTTTCAGAGAGGCTATTGTTTAGGACAGCGATCAGCACGTACAATACGAAGAGCAAGTTATTCTTATTTATTTGCAATACGTTAAATGCCACGTAAGGACCTTACAAGAAGGTCAGAAAAAATGGTTCACAGGCTTAATTACATAAATCGGGTAATGTTTTTTTTAACACTGCCCTTCGATTTTCTTAAAATAAAATACACTACACCGATGCCACCCACTGACACGGCACTTGTCTGTAACACCACAGAAAATGACAGAAGCAACTACCACGCATCGGCAACCCTTGTCCATCAGCATTCGTGCAAGAATAAATAACGCGTAAATATTCCAAGCAAGAGACTTACATTAAATGCTTTCAGGTGTATTCAGTCTCCCATTTTGTAACTGTGTCCTGGCTGCGCCCCTGTAGCGGTGATGACAGTAACGATATACAATCCTCAGCGCTTGGCCGGAGAAGGCTTGTTTTCTGATCCCTGCCGAGTATCCTCAAAGCAGCGTCTAGTGATCTGGGCGGGCCCGGCAGCGGCTGCGTCACCAGCGAGCTCAGCGACTCCACCCCAGAGCTCAGGCCTACATTACTGCCGCAGCAGGCAGAGCTCGGGGCAGCGGCCTTCTTCTGTGGAGAAGGAGGAATTTACAGACCCAGACAGCCCAGATCTGAAACCCGTTAACTTGGTGTGTGTGTGTGTGGTGTTTTGGGGGAAAGAAAATCTGCGTTTTCACAACCAAATTTGGATAGTTTTTTTTTTCGTGTGTCGAAAAAAGGTGCTTTGAAACCTTATAACGTATTTTCGGCAAAGCCTACTGCAGTGCTCGCATTTGCCGGTTTATTTTTATTTTTGAGTGTCAGCGCTGGGTAACTATAATTCACAATATGTCAATAGCGAATGAATCCACTTACGTTTATTTCAATGGCTACATGCAACTACGTTTCTGCTCATTAAAGTGACCTGTACACACTTTTCCATTTTTAGTTCACTGCAGGGAGTACTGTATGTAAAGTCCTGTAAATCTGGTCTATCTCTGCTAAGAGATTAAACGAGGGTAGTGAGTAAGTACTAAATCTGTAATAAAGATTTGAGAGCCATACTGTAAGCTGTAACGGATGTATTTAGCCACTATATTTAAATGGATTGGGCAGCAATACAATGCCCTCCAAAAGTATTATTAATAGTAATTGCTTACACTTATATAGCGCTTTTCTGGACACTTCACTCAAAGTGCTTTACAGGTAATGGGGACTCCCCTCCACCACCACCAATGTGCAGCATCCACCTGGATGATGCGACAGCAGCCATAGTACGCCAGAGCGCTCACCGCACATCAGTGGGGAGGAGAGCAGAGTGCTGAAGCCCATTCATAGATGGGGATTATTAGGAGGCCATGATTGGTAAGGGCCAATGGGAAATTTGGCCAGGACGTCAGGGTTACACCCCTACTCTTTTCGAGAAACACCCTGGAATTTTTAATGACCCCAGAGAGTCAGGACTTTGGTTTTACTTCTCATCCAATGGACAGCGCCTGTTTACAGTATAGTGTCCCCGTCACTATACTGGGGCTTTTGGACCCACACAGACTGCAGGATGAGCACCCCCTGATGGCCCCTCTAACACCTCATCCAGCAGCAACCTTAGTTCTTCCCAGGAGGTCTCCCATCCAGGTACTGAGCAGGCTCACACCAGCCGAGCTTCAGTGGGCTGCCAGTTGTGAGTTGCAGAGTGAAATGGCTGCTGGGTATTGGGACACTAAATTCAAAATGCTTGTTTCAAAGCTAAGCGATTTGTTTTTCTGATCATTGGATGAACCTAAGTGATGAACGTACATTTTACTTTTGGAAAATTCCATGCATACCTTCGATCACATAGGAAAAAAAAAACTGCTTTGGGGTTTAACTTAGTGATCTCAAGCGACCATAATTATTGGGAATTCAATTTCAGTATTTAAAACACATTCATATTTCAAATTCAGTTTAATTACATTTCACAGTTTAAAGATCAGTATTTGGCTTCTTCTCTCTTAAGGCAATAACGTCCCTGACCCATTGATCTCCCCCCCTGTATGCAGTGATCTCAGATGCTCTGCCAGGCCTGTGCTGAAGCCACTTTTGAGTCCTTTCCCATTTTGGGGATTTTCAGACTTCAGTGTTTGCATGCTCACCTGGGTTAATGGCAGAGTAAAGTACACTTTGACACAGGATGTTTGTTGAGATACAAGGGGGAATGATTTTTATCTTTTAATTTGAGTCTTGTCATTAAAAAAAAATCCTAAGAGCTGCCCTTAAAATCTGCCATTTCAGTTTTTTTAATTTTCCATTTCCCCAAGATTGAAATTAAAGAAAAAAAACCACAAAAAGCATATTGTTTATAAAAATATCAAACTTTTATTTTTGGTAGCTTGTTTGGTGAAAAACGAAGGCAAGAGAGACTACATTTAACATTTTCATTCTGATTTAAATCTGATAACCTTTAGGAGATCAAAGATGGAACAGAGATAATTAATTGCATGAAAAATAGAAAAATAAAACCAGGATGAAAATCATTTATAAGACACGCTAACAAGCATTTCCAAGTATTTGTAAAAACAAGTTTGCATCTTACAATTGTAGACGTAAGGACAAACTGCGAAGATGTGGTAGTAGAATATATACAATCTGTACTCAAAATACTAAATTAATATATGTTGGAACCAAAGGAAAGTGAAGTGTTTTCAACTTATGTTTCTTGTCTGAGAATAAAGGCAGCGTTGTGATGTTCTTTAAAAAAATACACATTATTTTAACTGCATACAATAATGGTAGTTCTGAGGGCAGAATCAGTTTAGAAGACACTGCCCAGTCTGTTTTTAAGTACAATAATTAACAACGTTTTCAGTGTGGATGACAATGTCAGTTAACAAGCTATTATGTTAACCCAATTAAACTGCAAATCAGCTGAACTACATAATCACATCACAGCTACAGGCCCTAAGAAAGTTTAAAGGGTGGCAGCCCATCTTAAGTTCATAGAATTGTCTGCATTAACTATAAAATTAGTCATTCATGTGCATGTATATGTATGTGCCTGTGTACAGTATGTTTATGCATGTGCATGTATATGCTATGTGCAGGTGTACTGTATTTGTACAGTGTGTCTATGTACTGTACATGTTCATGTGTATGGTTCCAGCTATTGTCCTGCAGCAACACTGTGGAATGAAAACCAGAAGAGACAGCGTTCTTCGGGAACCACTGCACTACTGAAGTCTTAAATGAATTTAAAGCTTTCATTGAAATAACTTGGGAATAACTTTCCCAATTCTAAAGTTTGGGATATTGTGCTACTTATGAAATGCAGTATTTAAAAGGTGGCCTCCAACATACAGTGTTCAATTGCTGAAAACAATCACAGAGGTTGAATTAATCCCAACATTCATTAGGAATCACTGCTCTTTTTGACTAAAAGGTTCATGAAAATGGATGTTTCTTTATATATCCAATTTTGCTCAATTAATGTTCAACTGTTTTAAAGCACAATTCTGAATTTTTCACAATTTTTGTAAAAGCAGAAAAGCATTTTAAGAGAAAGATAGTGCTCCAATTAGTGCAAAAGGAACCACAAAGCTTACTGCCAAGCAGTAAATAACAGAAAATAAGACAGAAGAATCCTACTCATATTCTTAGTTATCATTTGCTCCAATATCCATAGCTTAGTGCTAAGAAATTGAATTGTTAGGTGTGCACTTCATATTAGCTGATCCCAGTGAGTCTGCACCAACATACGATACTGCCCACATTAAATTTACATCACAGTCAAATTCTATTCTTGTTTTTCTGAACACAAAGAAATATTGAGAGTGGAAAAATGTTCAGTGTTTTTATGTCACGGTACCTACTTTGTTTACTTCCTTACAGTAAGTACTGAAAACACATTATACTGTAGCTACAGTACATTAGGAAAGCCATAACAAATTCATGCATTGTGGGCTCATACAGTAACTAGGCCAGATCTGATTACTTCAACTAGGAATTGTGATCAGCTGATTGAGCAGTGATCAGCTAATTGAACTGGATAGAGATCAATAGTGTGAATTCAAGAAAAAACAGTGTGTGGATTGAGGATATTTGTTTTATTTGTACTTAGTGCTGAAGTATATAATTTCTTTTTTAAAACTGCTTTAAAAGTTGAGACATAAAACTTGTGAACACAACTGTTTCGTTTTAGTGTATAACTCTGTACAGTACTTTACATGTGAATTTTAACCATGCCAACTGTAAAGGCAACCCATCAACCTACCATTAAAATTACTAAATTAGTAAAAACCTAACCTGATGCCCTTCCCATGTACAGGTTGTTGACTCATTAGAATCCACTAAATGTCATGTAGAAATCTGTACATAACAACAAACTTGCGACGTATTGCAGCTCACTAGTCTGAGTGGAAACTTGAGAGCTTATAACTGAGCAGTGGATCAGATTACAGACACAGGCCTCCCTTTCTGTCGCAATATTTACAGCTGCAAACAGCTATGAAACTGCAACCCAGCCTTTAATGGTGCTCACTGCAACCACATTTGTAAACACTCCTTTTAAAGTTTATTATTGTCTGGTTTAATTTGAGTTTTTGTTTTTAAAAAAAGCTAAATGACTGAAGAAAGCAAAAATCCGAACAATCCAGAAACCACCCACCTTAGCAAGGAAAATGGAAGGAGGTCTCTAGCACAATGTGATTTGTAAAAATGATATAATTAGTGTTGTTTCGACGTCAAACTGCTTTCGTCCCAAAAAGACAAAGTTAGTGACGCATACAGTAAGTGATAACGACAACTGTTACTGTCATTTCTAATGAAACGACCTCTTTCCTTTCCAAGTGACAGTTCCCAGACTGTGCCATATTCTAGCTTGCTGTTTATCTCCTTTCAGAACCAACTCAGGACACATCAAGGCAGGATGAAAAGGCTTTTAAAAAGCAACTCAGTGAGGGGACATAATGTACTGTATGAACCTTGCATACAAAACAGTTAGAAATAACAGGCATAGGAATTCAATGCATCTGGTGTTTGGAGTTTATACTGTCCTTGGGAAGCTTTGTAGTATTTTTGAACAGTGTGGTTCACTCCGTGTAGTCTTGTTCTCATAATAGTTTGCAAGCCCACCAAATCCATGAGCACACCATTGATGGTACACTGGATTGCTGCACAGCAGGTATCGAAGGGCCTTAGATGGTTTAACACTCAACGGGCAAGGTCCCCAGTGTAAATGCAGATGCTCAGGTGTACCAGCCTGAGTTTGCCCTTGCCCAGTGTCAACTGGTGTGGCCTCAGAGCTGCAGGCTGCGCCCTCAGGCCACGTGCTGACTGTCCTCCGGACTGACGGACCGGTATGTCTGGGGGGTTATGTCGGACTGCCGGGTCACGTCCCGGGCCCTGGGGCTGAAGCCTCCAGATCGGCCTATAGGGGTTCGACGCAGGTATCTTCCAGAGGTGACCAGGTCCCCATAGCCCTGGGTGTGAGAGAAGGCGTAGCCCGAACGCCGCGAGCTGGTCCTGCGGATTCGGGCCCGTCTGGGAGGCGGGGCGGGAGTCGCCTTGGCCTGGCGCACCTTGTACCTCACCTGGAGGAGAGGAGAGAGAGACTGAAGCACAAGAGGAGTGCGCGTACATGTGTGTGTGGCGCTCTTAACCTGAAGGAGCCCTGATGAAGGTACAGCAGCCTTCATGTACACCATTCTTCTATTATTATTAGAACAACAAACAACAACTGCCGCACAGCAATAACAGGCAGGCGACTGGGAAGAAAGACCGAAAACAACCGATAAATGTAATTGCAATGATTAAACAGCAGTGGAATAAAGGCTGAAATGGAAAATGACACATTTTTCACTTCAGATTCTTTTTTGACATTTTTCAGATATTTCAAGACCACATTTTAGTTTGATCAATTTTTCATGACAGCAGTTAGTTTGCAACTCCCCATGCAGAAAAGACATGGACAAAGAAAAGATTTGAGACACATTTTGCACAGGGCAGAGTTTCCCATCGTGACCACTGTCAAGCAAACCAAATATTTTGCATTCCATATCTGAATGCTTGTTTGTCTTCTTTCCTTAGTGTGGGAGTGCTTTATTCTCACCTCACCATGCTGCAGTTTGGAGGAACCACATTTGATACTGAATAAATCAATCCTAGAAATCAGAATATATATTCAGCTATGTCTTTTTTGTTCGTGTTATTTCCATTTGCAACCAAGCTCATATTTTAGCAATATCTTTCATCATTCCTTTAGTCATTTTAGTTTTCCCAAAATGGAAGGTACTGTATGGCAATTACACTATTAAAACATTGTACCACAGTTCAAGATTACTGTAGGTACAATTACAGTACATCTCAGTTATTTCCATGTTTTCTTTCCATGCTGCAAAAGTAAATACGACTGCTGTAAGTATTTAGTCAATTATTCTTGGGTCTATTATTTTTCACTGTATGTACTGTACACATGATGCAATCTTGCTGGAAGTGAATGAATGACAAGTCAGATATACTGTAGAAACATGCAGTACTTTTCCAAGACTTGGCAGTGGGTCAGTTTGCTTTTGCCTCAGAGAGGATCTTTCAAATCCCCAATTATCTCCTGAGCTAACTCTGTGGGTGTGCAGTACAACACTGATCTACTAATAATATCTTAGTCTCATTTAATTCCATCCACTCTAAGCCCAGCTTGTCTACAGTCCAGTGAGTGACCATTAGTACATGTAACAAAAATAGTGCCGGCAGTGTGACTAACCATGTACCCATCCAGACAGTGACACTTTGACACAGTGATACTTTTTAAAAGGAAAAAAAGGGCAGTGCACTGGCTCTGTGGCTAAGGATCTGCGCCTGTGGATGGAAGGTTGCCAGTTTGTATCCCACAGCCGGCAGAGGAATCCTACTCCATTGGGCCCCTGAGCAAGGCCCTTAACCCCAGCTGCTCCAGGGGTGCTGTATAAATGGCTGACCCTGTGCTCTGACCCCATGTTTCTCTCCCTGTCTGTGTGTCTCCTGGAGACCAAGCTGGGGTATGCAAAAAGACAAATTCTTAATATAAGAAATTGTATATGGTCAATAAAGTGATCTTAAAAGTAATTTCGTAAGGTGTTGTTGTTAGACATAGTGTAATCTACCTCAATATCCAAGCACAAACCCTCACTTTTTCCTGCCACAGCTGATTAAGATTCAGCAGTGCTTTTATCTGAGCACTCCACTGAAGGGTTTGATGACTTTAAAATGGCTATTCAGTGCAGAGACTTTTGTTGAGATTAAACACAGGTTTTGCAACAGAAGAGGCAATTAATATACTGTGATGGCTAATGTATGACAAAAAAGAAAGCACATCCTTAATTAAGGATGGTCATTATTTTGTTAATGTGCTATAAGATCAAACAGAATGCACTGTCACTTTCCTCACCTTGTCATTGATGGTTGGGTGGAGCAGCACCAGAACAAATCTGTAAGCTACAACAGGCAGCACACACAGGATGGAGGTGAGGATAATGGTCAGCCAGACATTGGGCTGGTTCAGGGAATTCCTTGCCGTTCCTGACAAGTACAAATCCTCAGACTTACAACGATGAAGGCAAAGTACAGGAAATCAACATTCAAAAGCCCTTTTAGAAATAGCAAACAAAAACAACTTTGCTATTACAGGTTTTATTAAGCTTCACTAGGACTACAGTGTTATCCTTTTAAAAAGATCTCCAAAAAGATATATTTCATAGCATTAGCATACATTAGACAAAGTGCATTAATTTCTTTTAATTTCTTAATTTATATTAGTGCTCTTATATGTAAAACATGTTATAATGTGAATACAAAACTGTCACACTGATTTCTTTTTAAATTCCTTGCTTCTGAATTGTACTGAAAGTAATTACATCAAACAGAACTCATTGCAAAATAAGTTAAAATATTAACAACCAGGTAACTTCAAGAACACTGCTGAGCTTTAAATATAATAAATAAAACAAACAATTAAGGACCAGAATTCTATAAAAGCAAACTCAAACCCTTGATCCAGCATTAAACCTAACCCTAAGGCTAAGAACAATTCACACCCAGCTGATGATATTACACATAGGTGTTGGCTTTACTAACATTGCTCTATGATAATTTCTCATTATAAGGTCTGCTCCACAAAGACAAGGCAGTTTTATACTCATTTGAAAGCAAGGCTTTGGGTCACTGGTTAGAAATATTAGGCATTATCACTGTACCTCTCAGCTGTGAGGTTTCACAGTACTCACCAATGAATGGGAAGGAAGCAGTGAAGATAAGGTACATCCCATTGCTGTACATAGTGAATGTGATGGCAAAGTACACAGCCAGGCTGCCCCAGATGAAAAACTGGTTCACAGCTGTCCAATAAGCTGTGTCCAGGCCAATCTACCATGTGAGAGGAGAAAAGAAAGCTTCCTGCATTATGCTGATTTTGCACAGTTCGTGAACTGCTTTGAAAGCAAATCTTAGATTAAACCGTCAGCTCAAGAAATTATTCATTTTATGCTTAATATTTTGAAGCCTTCGCAAAAGATTGGGACTTTGATTACTGTGTTCGGTTTTGACTGCTTTAACTCGACTGCCTTTTAACCTGCAATTGTCAAAATGCCCTAATTTCTTCTAAAACACAGATTTTACCATGAGAAAACACCAGCTTAAAATAAGGGTACAGTAGTTTAGTAAAACACACAAGATCAAGTAAGAAAAAAAATTGTACAGAGGCAGCTGAGATAACAAATATAGATCTGGTGCAGTCAGGAACGTGGATCTTGATGACACAGCACAAGCAGAGGTGGTGGAAAGAGACAGGGTGTCTAACCTGGATGCTGACAGCAATCAGCAGGCAGGTCTGTGCCAACAACGCGAACGACTGGTAGTCGGCTATGTCCTTGCCGTCATCGCGCACGGTGTCATACATCGCACCATAGGGGATGAAGAAGAGCACCAAGGAGCTGTAGATGCTGTGGAGGACACACTTCACAAAGGCCCCCTTGCTGAAGTACATGTTGAGCTGCCCTGGCTCGTAGAGCTGAGGATACTGCAAGCTCCAGCGATCATTCACGTCCTTCAAAACACAGTTGCAAGCACTACTTATTCACAAGCTCGCGTTCTGGTTTTCTGCCACGGATTTTCATTGCTCGGCAAGTTTAAGACCAAAACTGAAAAACATCTAAAGAATCAGTAACAGGAGCCTAAAAAAAAAAATAATAATAATTGCTTACACTTATATAGCGCTTTTCTGGACACTCCACTCAAAGCGCTTTACAGGTAATGGGGACTCCCCTCCACCACCACCAATGTGCAGCCCCACCTGGATGATGTGATGGCAGGGATAGTGCGCCAGAACGCTCACCACACACCAGCTATCAGTGGGGAGGAGAGCAGAGTAATGAAGCCAATTCATAGGTGGGGATTATTAGGAGGCCATGATTGGTAAGGGCCAATGGGAAATTTGGCCAGGACACCGGGGTTACACCCCTACTGTTTTCGAGAAACGCCCTGGGATTTTTAATGACCACAGAGAGTCAGGATCTTGGTTTTATGTCTCATCCGAAGGACAGTGACTGTTTACAGTATAGTGTCCCCCGTCACTATAATGGGGCACTAGGACCCACATGGACTGCAGGGTGAGCGCCCCCTGCTGGCCCCACTAACACCTCTTCCAGCAGCAACTTTTAGTTTTTCCCAGGAGGTCTCCCATCCAGGTACTGACCAGGCTCAGTGGGCTTCCAGCTGTGAGTTGCATAGTGATATGGCTGCTGGCCATAAAATAAGATAGTTACAACAGATAATAAGCAGGGGATATACTCTGTAGCAGTTGGTTTTCCAACTGTCTTCTTCAAAAAGGCTTCATGGTTTCTGTTTCTGTTCATTGCATCTTCAACGGCATTAATAATTCCTTGTGATTATTTGTCCTAATTTTATTATCTCCTATATTTGCTGTTTTATTTCAAGTGTTTCTTCTATCTTTCCTGAAAAGCACTTAATTATTAATTAAAGTTATATTTTTTTTCATGGCCCCTGAATGGACCAGGCAATGCAGAACTACAATCTGACCAATGACTGAAATGTGTTCACTAACATGCCCCATAGTAGTTAGTGGTTTGGAAAAACTGTTCTGTTTTTCAACTGCAAACTTCACCATGCTTCAGAATTCCTTGCTGAACATACCAAATGGTTAGAGATTACAGCATCCAACCCGGCACCATAAAGAAATAGAATCATACCTGATCAAACAGACTCATCCCCAGCACAGGGAGCGATGTGTAAACCAAGTTGTAGAGTGTGATAAACCATTCGTCGTATACCGTCTGCCAGAAACAGAGAATAAAACCACAGCTTCACTAAACAGGCTAGGAACCGGCTTCGCCACAATAGGTAGCCCAGCTGATATCTGGAAAACAGTTGCTTATTGATTCGGCATTATTTAGCACATGACTGATGAACCTGCTGGGCTCTTGCACCTTACATACAGAGACAAGTAATCCAAAATACAAGACCAGGTTTTCGCTTTCTAATTCCAAGGTGTCAGTAACTAATGTGCAGGACAGACAGACTAAATCCAGACTTTCTAAGGCCTTTTCCAGGGTTAAAATAAGCACGAAAGGCTACTGCTCTGACCTGTGCAGAGAATCCGCAGAAGAAGCCATACCAGAAGTGGACAAGTGTGAAAGTGAAGTTCTTGTAGAAGAAATATTTTAGGAACTTGCACATGCGAAGGTAGGACCAACGGCCATGCACCAGCAGGAGGCGCTGCAGATAGCGGAACTGGGCGAAGGAGAAATCGCTGGAGAGCACTGCCTGCATGCCCTCCTGTCCGCTGATTCCAACCCCAATGTGAGCCGCTAAGGACAGGGAGAGATGCTGTAACAGTCTGCTTTCAAATTCCAGGCTTGATAGCTTCAAGTCAGAACGGCGATACAGGGTAAAACCACTCCTGCTAACGTACCATCACTTACATATTTAAAGCCTGCTAGGAAATTAAGATGCTCAAATTCGATATTTAATGTGAGTATGGCTGAAACAGCTGCTGCACTTTTACACATATAAGTAGTCAGTGCATTATAGTACTTTAAAGGCATTTGTGTAGATTTAATTATTTACTGATCTTGATGAGGGATTGTTTCCATTAGTCATGCATTTTAATTCCTCTCAATATATTAAAATGAGCTAGTTTATTCAATGAACGTTCAGGATTATAGATACAATTTTTAAGACTATGAAAGACATCTACTTGCTTTTAGGAAACTGCCAAATGTCCCCTGTACCTTTGATCATGCTGACATCATTGGCCCCATCTCCAATGGCCAAAGTCACAGCCTGCTTGAATTTCTTGACCAGCTGCACCACCTGTGCTTTCTGCAGTGGAGTCACCCGGCAACAGATCACCGTCTTGCACATGCAGGCCGTGCGCAGCAGCTCCATCTCCATGTTCTTCTCCAGGGCGTAGGCCTTCCAGTGAGACACAACAGAGACAGGATGCAAAGTGAGAACTGCAAATCGTGAAAAGGAACCGCATTACCATTTTGCTTCTGACTTTTTGCTCGTTTTCATCTTTTTCTGTTGGTTAAAGTTGCCCACCGCTCAGAAACATCGGAATTTAGAAGTGACTGGATTATGGTTTTCCGTACCAGGCTATGTCCATTGATGACAAGACCGTACTCCCCCTCCACAGTTTCGTCAGGCACCAGTTGCGTTTCCTTCTTGGGCTTTTTCTTCTGATTGTCCACTTCTTCAATTTCAGGTTCTGTATCTGACTCTGGCTTCATTTTCCTCCGTGCGCTCCTAATGAAATGAGCAAAAACGTTCTGCTGTTCGAGCTTATGACCAACAATCGCTTTATCCTAGGAATATTTCTTCCCTGTCAAACACACATCACAGTCGAGCACAAGGCAGTCTCAGGCACACCTGATAGCTGAAATAGTTCTACTCACTTCTGCTTGGGTTTTCAACAACTTGGACACTGATATCCCAATGCCCACAATGCATTTGATATCAAAATGATATTAAACTGCAATTGCATTTTATTTTTACAACAAGAGTTGTGGGTGTCTGGAATAAACTATCGGCCTTATTGCTGAAGACAGTTCCCTGGTTTCAGAAGCAGCTGGATTGTGTCCTCAATAAGCTACTAGCAACCAAAAATGAGATAAATGGGCCAATTATCCTCTATTATTTGCAACCTTTCTTATGTTTTTATTTCTCCTGCTACAGGCAAACATTTTGACTTTGATTGCTGGAGCACCCACTCCACGCCAATGGTTAGATTGTTTAATCTGAGGTTTTGTGAAATTGGGATGAGGAGGCCCTGGTGTAATCTGAATTAGCAGTCTACATCAATGTCTTATCTAAAAAACAAACAGACATTATTATTGTCAAATCCAGGCAGATCTGCTGCTGTTGACCAGCCTGTTTGCCAAAGTGTCATTTAAACTGTTTATACCAAACGTCTTTCTCCTTTTGATATGCCTGCTTTTAAAGAAAGAAAAACAAACCTTAGATGATGTAAAGTGGATGATGTGGTTGAAAGATTACGGTTATTTAAGTTCCTATTTACCACAAACTAACATCAGTATCTTTATTCTAACAATGTTTAGTGTGTATTTCAAAAAACAGTGTTTCATCTAAAGACCGATAATCAGAATTTTAAAATGACCTTGGATTTTGCCTTAAAACTCCACTGTCTTCTGCTTACCTCAGTTCCTCCCGTACTTCATCTGCTGTGTTTGCCGAGATGACAAAGACATCTTTCATCTCCTCCCGAAGCATATTACACGAGTAGCCAATGTTCTCTGCTGTTTCTATCATGCAAAGCATATAAATATTCATCAGTTACATCATTTTTCAATCAGCTTGAATTAAGATTGCAACTGCAGTTTATTATCCTTCAGTTCCTTACAAATTGCACCACAAGAGGCCTTTTGCGTAATATTATTTAGTGCTGTTTAGGCAATTCCATGGGTAATTGCTAATGCTGTAAATAAAGATTGTTCTGAAGTCAACTTAACTTGAAAGATATCACAGAAAGTTTGTCTTCCTCATTATACCATAGATAGAGTTCAAAATCTGTTCGAGATTGGACCCAGTTCAATGGAATTGAAGTCACAGTTTAATGAGTACTTTTAACCCATAGAGACAAAATCAGATACATTACAGTATACCCAGTCTGGGATGGCAATATATTAGAGGAAAAAACTACCATCTTAACATTTTCAGAATTTGTCAATGAAGTACTACTGTGTACTACTAAAGCAAATATCCTACTGTATGTTGCACAGCTACAACTACAAAAGAATACGTAGATGCTGCTGGAAAGCATAAAATAAGATGACAAATATTTTCCCTGTGGAGCCTTCTTTGAGGGTTTAAAAAGGAACAAGCAGCAGGAGCGAAGCAGAGTGGACACTCCGGTGGTGTGAAGTTGAGAGAGATGATGAGTGGTGTGAATGCAACTGAATAGAGAATTGCACACCCAAAGCTGGCTCCACAGTCTAAACCTCGTGTTTCTTTTCTTCTGTTTTCGGCATGGAATAAACCTGTACTTTGCAGCCCACGCATGCTGACTTAGTGTTTCAACTGTGGAACCTTCTTCAGGTCTGTGAAGTAGGCAGCTGTTTTTATTGAGTTCTTTCAAAGCAGAACACCTCCTTGTTCCTTCAAAGTACACACACTGATTCAGCCTCACTGTAACTGTTATGGATGAATGTGTACTGACCTTGCTTATCTCCAGTCAGCACCCATATCTTGATTTCAGCCTTGGACAGTTGTTCAATGGTTTGGGGAACTCCATCCTGCAGCTTGTCCTCAATGGCTGTGGCTCCTAGTAACTAGAGAGCATTATTAATATCACTCAATTAATATATATATATGAATTAATATTAATTAAATAATATTACTTAATAATTAATATTAAATTATTATACTAACCCTATTTTCCATTTCTTTGAAATGTTCATCATTGTTACTATGCCCTACTTCTTTAAACACATACAAACAATGAATACATGGTGGAACACTCTTTAGACATTACAGCCACATTTTATAAATGTTTTTACAGTGTGATATGTATTATATATACCTACACTCCAGGTAAAGGAAGCAATTCTCATATTTTCATTATCTCTCTGAATGTTTTGTTTTTACCAGTTTATGCAGTAAAATGTTTCAATTTTTACTCAGCTTTGCAGTACAGAATTTTTTGGGACTGAGAAGTATTTGACTGTATTTGTGTAGAGCACATAACATATGAAGAACAAATAGACAAAAATCTACAGTAAAAACAGAAAAGGGAATTTCACCCCTTAACATTTAATATGCCATTAATGCACAAAACAATGCCCTGATAGTCTATGCTTGATGTTTGCACATGGAAATTGTCCCTTTTAAGCATTCCACCTGTTGTCTCCTAGTCCAGCTAGAAAGGGTTTTTTCATCTACCATCATGTCTGTCTCTATCTCCTCATAGAGCTCGTCCAGTTTTTCTTCTCTGCCATCCAGTGCGACACTGGCCTCATGGTGCCTCTGTTTCCAATCCTCAAAGTAGCTCTCCTCCAGATCCTTGCCGGCCAGCACTAGAGTGCGCAGACCTTCTCCCGCAAATTCCTGCAGGGGGCGCCAAAACACACAAGTGTCACACTCAAACGGGCCAAGTGCCACGTGCAAATCACTTTGCTTTGAATCACCAGACACAGGTGCCCAAGTATGTTAACTCTTGCATGTGGCCCTATTATTTAGAAATAACGTGAGAGATGTAGCAGCGAAGCTCATCCATTTCAATAATTTGCTATTTTGGCAAATGCATCTGACAGCTTTTAAAAAAAAAAACAGGGAGAAGTATCTACGTCTCTTCATAGAAATGAAAGTCTGTCTTTTTCAAAAGAAAAAGTAAATTGTTAAATTTCTCAATTTAACCAAAAAATATAAACCTATAGCAAATTATGCTTTTATTAAATGCCTGAGAATTTAAAAATATGGATAGCATTTGGTCAAAGGGATATAATTAACCTCACAGGACAGTTAAGATACAGTATTGTCCTTGTATTAAGAGGACAACCACATACACTAAATATAAACTAGTCAACAGCAAAGCTCATATAATTATTAGAGTGAGCGCTCAGACTCCATAGTTTGTAAGTGAGCTTCTCACATAACTGGATTTTGAAAATTCACTTCTGGTACATCTTCATTTTTATTAGAAGCATGCAGCCGCAGTGTCTCAAATACAGTCCTCACCTGCCTGTTCATTTATCTATGTGGTCTTTGGAATGTTTTGAATTCCCCACCTTTAATAAGAATTTAAAGCTTAGTATGTAGAGATGGCTTCAGTTAGCCTTTGCCAAGAGAAGAAAACCAGCGACATGACACCTACATTCAGGTGCTCTGTAGTGACATCCATTAGCTTGCTGCAGGAAGGATGAAGCCTCTCATAGATGATGGTGTCAGCCCCCTTGCAGTACAGAGACAGCTTGCCTTCAGGACAGCGCACTTAGGGTTAAAGACAACAAAAATAGCAGAAACAACCAAGAACAAGAAGAGGTTAATCCCACACTGAAATGGACACTGCACTTACGAACATCTGAAAGAATTTGCTTGAACTTCACTTCGCTGTATATCAAGCCTGGACTATAGCTACAGTGCCAAAAAAGGAGCGGGCAGAAATGAGACGAGCTTGACCTAATTTCTGGCAGCCCCCTGGACTTACCAATCACAGACATTCTCTTGCGTACATTGTTGAAGTCTAGAATGGCCAGCAGCTCATAGGTCTTTTGGACTCCCATCTCCACCACTGTGACAGTCTCAGGTGTCCTGGAGCGAAAGACAAAGCCAAAGTTCCTTGCTGCTGTGACAAGGGCGCCCTCATCTGGAGACTGGGCTTGGTACAGTAGGTGACCTGCAGACAGAGGAAATACAGAAGCTGCATATTGGTCCCTTTTCATTTATACCGTATACAGTACGTATTGTTTCCTACTTACACTAGGGTAAGGATGACAGATGTAATCTATATTTTAATGAAGGAAAGAAGAAATGATTGGATTGTCAAGACTGATTCGGCGCAGCCTCTTAAAATATTGCGATGTTGACAACTGAGTTTGAGAAAGTTTCACCAGGATCTCACAGGGTATCTATTTCAGTGCTTGTTATTCCAATTCAGCAATGGGCCATGCTAGAACTGATTTACCTTTACATGCAGGCAGGCCATGTCATGACATATTTGTGCAGTTTTTGCAGCCATGTCAAATGTTCTAAGACAGTTGTTTAATTTTACAAATCAGGTTCCTCTCACAATCTTGCGTGAGATAAAGGCTTGATCAAAAATACACATTGGGTTTAAATACACTTTGTATCCCTAACTACCCCTTTCTCACACTGTAGATATCATCTACAGAACAGAGCAAGAGGGATCTGGTTTTAGCTATCCCCGTGCAACAGCAAATAAAAGTAACATGATTTGCAAAACTAAATGCAATGAATTTGACTGGCATGCTCCCTGTGAAAGGAACCTCTAATAAGCTTGTGGAAACAAAATGCTGCCAGCCAACAGCCACAGTCTGACTGAGCTAACTGAAACAGAAGGGTTTGACATGTGAGCAGATGAAGTTGCTTCACGTGAAAGGCCATTTATTACTAACATGGCTCTGCGATTATCAGAGTAACACTAACCAAACCAGACAGAGTGAAAAATACTTTTTTCAGTGTCATTGAAATTAAGCTTTGAAATATTCTGCTGAAAAACAACCTGCTGTACCTACTTACAGATACTTCAACTAATATTACCTTTGCTGATACTTGATCAAGATATTACAAGACATTTGAAATAATTACAATTTCTGTATTTACTAGCTCATAGTAGGCTAACTGACATCATTTGGTTGTTGCATGTTCAACAACATGGCTGGATAACTTGTTCCATACTCCCAGAACCCTTCAGACAGTCATTATAAATTAGCGTTCTAATTTACTTTAGGTTTTCATCACCCAGCAATAGTATTAAAGAGCTCATTTACTGTATTTAAGGATAAAGTAGCATGATTATGGGGCATTTTTACTAGATTCTAACTTATTGGTTAGAATGACAAGTGACAAGACTATTGTTTTAAACTTATTTTTTTACATACAGTAAATAAATATGATCATAACCATAATTTAAACTTTCTAACTACTGAATCTTCTTCACAAATGAATAAGCTGAATGAGCCAAGGGAAATACCACAGATTTGTATGAATCCTGGTGATGTGCTCACATAAGATGCCTCAGGCTCAGGTGCCAGGGAGAGTTTCCCTGCCGAGTATTATGGTACCTTTCTAACATAAAAGAAATCCCACCTTCTTTCTTCTCCTCAGCCATGACAGTGTGGCAGAGCGAGAGCAATCTGAAGAAAGTGTGCACTTCCAGGTTTTCCAGCTTCACAGCCTCCACCAGGCTGTGGTCATGAAAGACAAACTTGGGATCTGCCAGAGGATTGTAGGAGAAATCCACTCTATCCATTTTCTACAGGAACAAATAAATAGAGGTAAATGTTTCGTTTTGTTTTTTCGTTTATTGCTGCTCTCTTTTGCTGCACCAAAACAGATATTATCATGAATTGGGAGGGCATCATTGGTGACTGAAATGATAAAGGGACATTGTTTTGTCTCTCAATAGAGAGATTCTTAGATTTTTTAGCTGAGAGATCACTTTATGATTAATTCATCTTAATAAAGACTCCCAAACTAAAACAAAAGACAAACAGAAATACGTACAGTATATACAGTATTTTATACTTCTGGAAATAGTTACAAACCATTACAAGCAACACGGTAGATCAACAGATCATTCTAGTCTCACAGCATGTTCACAGTGTGAGACTAGAATAGCTGCACTTTGTCTCTGGCCCCTGGACTTCCAGCCTTCATAATTGAGAATGACTGCATCAGCAAACTGTTGCTTCATAGAATTTCAGTGGCTGTTTTGGCATAGCACATGTAACTCTGCAGTTCTCACCTCAGTGATTTCCATTCTCTGCCCAGCAAAATCAAACACGTCCCCTGCAGCAATAAGACACGAAATGTGTTAAATTTACACCTGGTACAGTAGGCTTGTCAAGATAGGCTCCAGCTACTCCACAGCTGGATGGAAGGAGGTTTAAAACTGAATGATCAACACATATAAAATAACTTAACCCAGCTCATAACCCAGCTAGATACATCCACAAACCTAATCAGAAATATGAATAATTAATCCTTCATGTCCTTATGCACACTGATGTTTGAGATGGTGCTCACCATGAAACCCTATGAAACAGAGAACAACAGACTGGCAGGTGCCCACGAGTCCCAGTAAGCAGGCCATACCGTATGATTTGCCATTGATGGAGCACTTGTTGAAGGCCATGATGTTCTGTGTGAGGGTGCCGGTCTTGTCGGAGAAGATGTACTTGATCTGCCCCAACTCCTCATTGAGGGTGGTGGTGCGTGCTTCCGAGGGCGTGTCGCTGCGAGGGTAGTACATCTTCCGGTCCCAGTCAATGTAGAAACTGTTCCCCAGCCGGATGATCTCCACGCTGCCAGACATGCACAGTGTCACTGAATGTAACCGAGTTTGCTAAATTAGTCAAATTAATCATGCTGAGTCAAGGGGTTAATTAATTTAACCCAATCCAGGTTAATTAGATAAAAGAGCACAATTAAACCTGTCTTTACACTTTATTTAATTGTATTTATCCTTATTTATATATACTAAAACTGTCTTTATTCGATGAACAATGTTTATTCAATATTGTACAATGTAATCAACTCTATAAAAATCCATTCAACTAGCTTTTCTTCATCTGTTCTGATCAATGTGATATTTATATATGCACCTACTTCCCAGGTTATGCAAGGGTTAGGTTCTGCAAGCCTTCACGTGAGTGTTATGTGACTTTACATTATAAGCCAGAAATGATTCTTTCTAAGCCACCATGTAAATACTATTCACGATACAATATGGCAGTGATCCTCCAGCTGTGTCAGTGTTTATAAAGAAGGAAGGACCTGAGAGCAGAATTGCAGGCCCAACAGTATTTACTGTTCTTTAATGGTAAACAGGTGTGTGTTAATCACAGAGAGGGACGAGAGCAAGAGAGAGAATGTACATTTGCAGCAGCTAGCGGTCCATGAGGTAGAAAGAAAACTACACTCTGTTTATACAAGGAGGATAGAAATTAAATAATGACGAATGGGGGAAAAAACGTTTTAAAAACTCTATAATTAGAAATACACCAAATATAGCATACACATAAATACAGTACAGCAAATTGATTTTACCAATTTAAAAAATTCAGTACTCTTCATTCCCATGCACCGTGCTGTTAAGTAATTAAACACAATATATAATAAAAATAATAAATCATCCAGGTGCGTCCCTTACATGGTTGCAATACAGGTTGCTCACAATTTTCAGAAGTGCGAGACAGTATGCAATTTTTTTTTTCACGCCTGCATTTTTTTTTTATTATGACATAATCTTGTACATTGTTACTGTATAATTTATTGTATTCTTCTTGTAATGTTCTATCACATTCTGTCTTCTCTCCTTGGCGAGCTTGCGGAAAATGCAATTCACTGCCGACAACCACCGCTGTATGCTGTTTTGTTGTGCATTGGTAAATAAACCTTGATTGATTGATTGGGAATGTGCCACATGAGTGTGAAAAGAGAGAGTCAGTGTAAAATGGAGCCCCCTGCTGGACGCTGGAGATTACTTTAACTCCGCTGTTTACCAGGGGAAGAAAATTCATGGACAACTTGCTCTTTACACCAGTCAGGTAAAGTCAACCGACCTAGGGAAGTTTATCCTGGGCCCCATGGGAGGGCTTTACATGAAGTTAATTTTACATAAGTCGAATCACACGTAGCCTGAGGAAAGGCTGCAATATGATGGGCATCACTTTGCTGCTGGATAAATCTTCTTCTGCCATCTTGAAGGAAAACAGGGCATACCTTACATACAGGGAGATAGGCACCACAGTATTGAGGATGATGACGTAGGACCAGAAGGTGAGGAAAGCTGAGAAGGGGGCATTGACTCCCTCTTGCCAGGGTAGGAAGACTGTGAATTTAGATCCTTCCTGCTGTTCCCAGATCCCATTGCCAATTGCCAGGACCGTGCACATGAAACCCAGAAATCCAAAAATCTACAGAACAACAACAACAATGGCACAACTTTATTTCAGTCTTTTCGAGAAACTTCAGAACCACATCATCAGCACAAAGCATTAGTTTAGCTACTTCAAATTACTGTAGCCCACATAAGAAAACATATTTCATGAAAAGGAGCAAGTAAAGGTTTATTCCATGCTGAACAGAGAAGAAAAGAGAAGCAACATTTTGGCTGTGTAGCCTTCTTCAGATGTGTCACATCTGAAGAAGGCTCCACAACCAAAACTTTGATTATTTTCTTTCCCTTTCAGCACAGAATAAACCTTTACTTGCTCCTTTGCAGCCTGCGCATGCTGAAGCAGCTATCTACTTCAACATATTTCATGAAATTCTGTTTTTCAGATCATTCAAAGATCTCTCCCTCACTCACCCAGAGCACTAGTACATTCATTAATCGATCAATGCTGGTCCGTTTAAACGTTGTCTTCCCACAGTTCTGCATTAGCTTGGTGTCTGGACCTGCAAGATATAATAATTTATTAAAAAACAGTGTTGTAAAACTCTGCACAAACGGTCCTCTTGAAAACACCCAGAACTGGATTAGAATAATCATTTCTCCAATGTTACACTTCAAAGGAGTGATCCCTAGGTTTGTCTCCAGATGGGTTTTTTTTTAAGGGGGTGCGGTATTTTGGTTACCTTCCATGTACTAAAGACATGCTGATTAGTTTTGATTGCCTATTCTATACCGTCCTTTCCTCTGTTGCCATGTGATGGACTGGTATCATATCCATGGTGATGGCAGTACTGTGATCCCAGTCTTTCCTTGAGCTCTGTGTTTCTGAGAAAGACTCCAGGCTGCTGTTCCTCCTCACCACCAGGATGAGTAATTTTCTCTTAATGGATGGATATACTGTACTTAGATATGTACAAACGTGCTGGTACATATTCCTGTCATTTGTTCCCATTTCATTTCCTCTGTTTCATGTGTTTCAGAATGTAGTCTGACAACCTTAGGATTCCTGACTCATGTCAACAGCCAAGAATTCACCTAATGAAAGTGATCAGACCACGCAGCCGGGTACAGTACCTCAGGGCAGCCAGCACAGCTCTCGTGGCGAGGCTCACCTCCGAAGATGACAAGGCCGAAGCACCACTCCGTGTTTCTCAGCGTGCAGCCCCTCAACAAGATTTTCTCGTTGTCCAGGGCATACTTCTGACCCTGGTACGTCAGCGTGCCCATGAACTTATCCAGGCGATTATTGGGCGGCTCACATTTCACCTCACCTGAAAGCAACCAAAGATGGATTTCCGACGCGCTTTAAAAAATCAGGAGGTCGAAAAAATCAATATGGTATTATTGCAAAAAAAAACAACAACAGGGTATTAATTTAAGTCAAATGTTCTGTTTTACACATTTTTTCTCTTGTTCTGCTCTTTTGTGCGATTTACTTTTTTTTAAATTTATGCTCTGGTTAACACGAATGATGAATACTGCATGATAATGAATACTTGCTTTTTACAAAAGGTTGGAAGGCCGTACATTTGGGGGTGTTAGAACTACTCTCTGGCAACGCCTTAATTCATTATCTGTTCCAGCTTTCCGAACTGTTCCCTGAAACTCACCATCAAAAGCCGCTAGTGTTTGGATGTCATCTCCCATCTCCCCGGTAACTGTCAGGGCCTGCTTCACCTTTAGGTTAGTTTCTCTGAAAATGGTATTTAAAATGTGTTTCAACCATGAACTTTGCTAATGAGAATGATTTTTTTTAAAAGAAAAATATTTTAAAGTGATTCATACATTTTATACAGATTGTGTTTCACACCCAGTGACACACAGTACAGTATGTAAGAAGAAGCCCAGACATACTGTATTATTAACATTCATATTAGCTAAACATTTAAAGACAGCAAAAATACTCATATACTGTATTTTGTTAGGTATTTTCAGCTCAAAAAGAATAAATCCATTTTGCCACTAGGGCTGGGCGATATGGCCTAAAATGTATATCACGGTATAATTTTAAGTTTGAATGGTAACGATATATATAACGATATCGAATTTTATCTCAGAATTTCAATAGACCATGCTTTAAAAGCAGTACAAGACTTGGATAGTAAGTTTGTATTGCCTGGAGTTACCTATTAGTTTATTATTAACTGTTGGTAAGCTACCATGTTGTTCCTTTAGTATTTTTGAAATTTCAACATTGAACGGAAGCAGAACTTGGAACATTTTTATTTTGCAGAACTGAAACAAATATGTAATACAATATACTGTAGGTGATAGAAGAGGTTGCTCGTATTACCGCCTCTGGCTAAAATCGTCGCCCGACATCGTTGGCAGATGACCGTTTTCTGCTCGTGGTCCGACTTTTTAAATCCGAACCATTTCCAAACAACCGATGAAGCCCCCTTCTTTTCAAAACTTGCGTCGCTTGTTCCCGTCTGGCTAACGCGGCCTCTCTCCATTTCTCCTTGTACGTGTGTTTGCAGACGGGCACACGTGCGTTTGTTTTCACGGAAAAGGGAAGAGGACCCCCGCGTGTTTTTATTGGCCGCAATGACCTCACATGCGGCATAAACCGGACGTCTGAACCGGCGGAGATCAACAATTCTGAACCTATCAGATTTCCAAATATCAGCAAGATGAACATTTTCAGAATTATGTAATTGGAGCTAAAATACGGCAGAATTTTAAACCAGGACGGATCAATAGTAAACGAACGAGAGTTCGTATGCCAGGGGCGGCTAACGCGGTGTATTATCCAATAGCAATATTAGTCTGTCGTATTTTAAAATAAAACACAATGATCTATTGGAAAACACGGCTGTGCGGATGATTTGCAATTGGTCATTTGCGCGTTCATTTCAAAATATGTAGAATTGGATAACGCGACCTGTTCCCCAACAAGACTGAGCAACAGACAAGCTTACATCTACTGTAGCTACGTTATGTTCGTTAGTGTGCAACATGAAAGCAATCCAGAAGTGTGAAGTCGGGTAGCGAGAAACACAACAGAAAAGACCATTGGGAAACGTTTCCAAACACAGTGATAGTAGCAGTTCAAGTGCTTTTAACAGTTTTCCAGTTGCTGTCGCCAGTGCTGAACGCTCGTTCAGCAAACTGGTGTGGATCAAAACTTATCTGAGGTCCAGCATGACACAGGAAAGACAGCTCTGGCTTTGCTGTCTATAGAGAACAGCACCGCAAGGCAGGTGGACCTCGGTGATGTCATCGCCAAGTTTGCTGCGACGGAAGCGCCAACGAGTCAAGTGGTAAGGTAGGCCCATGTTTTTCACTTTTGTATAACTAGTTACTGAGTATCAAGTTCAATATGTTAGCCCGTTTGAATTATGTTATCTTGCTCTGTGTGCACTGGCGGAGGGAGGAGGAAGCCGGGGGGGTTTTGTATTTACTTGCATATTGATCAATTGAAAGCAGCGGTCTCCAACCCTGATCCCGGAGAGCTCCATTCCAGTTAGACTTATTGGTAGGTAATGGCAAGTAATCTGTTCAATATAGAGAACTCTGCTCTTTGAGTGCTGAAGAACGATTAGATTTTAGTTCTAAACGATCTCTAAATCTGCGGCACAGTGGTAAGCAATGCTGCCTAACACCACTGAGTCCCTAGGTTCAGTTCTGGGCTTACTGTATCAGGGGTCTGGACCTATGGGGTTTAATTTATATCTCTGTGTTCGTATTAATTTTTACCAGGTGCTCCAGTTTCTTCCCAAAGTTCAAAGACCTTCTGTACTGCTAGGTTAATTTGCTTCTGGGAAAATTAGCTCCTGTGTGAGAATATGCATGTTTGTGTCTCTGTGTACCCTCCAATGAATTGTGGGAGAAAACCAGAGCACCCAAAGGAAACCCACACAAACATGGAGATAACTTGCAAACTCCATGAAGATAGCAGCCCAGGAATTGAACTCAGGGTCCCACTGCGTGACACCAATGCTAATCACTGTAAAATCATGCTGCCCCATAGTAATATCACCACAGTACTAATTAAAAACATCAAAAATACGCAAGCAAGAGCAATAATGTCCCAGTTTAAAAGCACATAAAATAACACTGAAATACAAAACTCAATCAAATATGCTTCAAGGCCTTGAATAAGTCAATTTTGTAAAAACTACAATGAAATTCGTATTCATATTTTTAAATATGCGGCAATACAATACGTCGTTAATCATCGCAATAAAAAATTAGACTCACCCATCCAGTTCGGCAGTCTCAATATATACGAGATTAAGAGGTTCACTACTGGACAGCAATAGCAGATCTGCCTGAATTTGAAAAAACAAAAAACAAATATCAGGGTTATTGTCTAGATACGAACTGTAGCTGCTTAATATAGAGAAAGGTCTGCCACTGCTGTTTAATATAGAGAAACGCGAAGCAAGAAAAAACAGGACCAGTTGCTTTCGCAACTGTCTCTTATCGGCAATCTGCTGCCTCATATTGAATTTTACACATTGTATCTAATCTGTTGAAAATCTGATAAATCTGGTTAATTTACTCCGTATAATTTAAAGTTTTTTTTTTCCCAAATGAAACTTACCGTAACAAACTGGTTGTTTTCTAGTTTGATTATATCTCCAACTTGAACGTTCATCCATTTTTCGCTAATAAGTCTGAAAAGGGAAAAAAAAGTGTACAGAGAGCACTGTAATCCAAATCACTAAAAGAAAAACAAAATAAAGGAACGGAGGAAAAATTAGAAACGTGGTAAGCAGATTGCTTATTGTTGGGAAGCCTGCTACCACAGTTTATATGCACTTGGTTCCCAAGTTTAGCACCGCAGATAATCAGGGACAGTCCAGGAGAAAAGAAAACTGTTACAGAATAAGGTGAAGGGCTAACACTGTCATCTGATATACCGTCTTTGAAGGCAGCCAAACACTGCGAGACAGCTCATTGTTATTTAATATACATGTTTACATGCGTGTGGGTAAATATTATAATCAATACGAAACTCACGTACAGTAATTCAGATGTACTGTACATATTACAAATGTTTGCTGAGCGCTAATTATTTCGTTGTTATTACGTTAGATCCCCATAAATAACGAATATTTATAAATGTACATTTTAAAAATCTACTAGTATGTACAGTAGTGGTCTGTGAAATGTTTAGAAATTGAAAGACGTGCCACGCACTGCTGCTAACGGGAGTCGTATTGCATTACTATGTGCAAATATCATTTGTGCAGAATGTTATTAAAAACATGTCCACAAGATGTCAGCCTAACCATGATCAACTAATGAATTTCTGAAGTTGACTTTCACAGTTCAAACACAGGCGACTGATTATCGTGTAACAGCACTTAAACAACCCTGCTGCAGGTTGTAAAATTTAGTACTAAAATAAGGCACAAACGGACTTTTCTCTTTCCTTCTTTCATATTCGAAATGGTAAAAGCTCCTGCTTTCTACCGATAAGAAAACAAGCATCATCAACTTTAAGGTTAATAGATTATATATCAAGGATCCATTAGAGCATGTGCCCCTAAATTAATTAAGCGTGAAAAAACTCTTAGATACAAGGCTATTGTGTTGAAGTTGTATGAATAGCCTCTTTGTTTTGTGTTACCCTGCCTAAACTTATTTCAATGCCTCTAAATGGCAAAAGTGAAACTCAAGTTTCCTGGTAAGTATACAGTAGCTGTTTCAAAGAGTTACAGGAACAGTTATAGGCAGTGCTTGAACCAACAAAACTAAACATCAGCACTATAACATCTGCTGCTTGGAACATTTACAAAACAGACATGAGGCCTTACTCTAATAACAAATCTGGTTATCTACAGTACTGTATATACGGTATATTAAAATTTTGCTCACTAAAATGTATGTACTTGATGGAAGAATCACAGGTTACAGTAAGTACAGTAACCAGATATATTGTAGGTAAGGACTGTGTGGATCACAGTTTAATCTACAATTATTGTGCTGTAAAACAACTTTTCTCATACAGCCTTATGCAGAGAATTCGTATTCCCATCAGTCACCTGTCCATGTGATTGGACTGAGGATATAAAACTGAATAGGGAACTGGATTTCAACAGATCTAGATTTGTGTCTATTTCTTTAACTTCTTTCAAAATCAAAAACTGCTCTGCCCTTTGAAACATTCAGCAAACCCAAATAACAGACTGCATTGCTTTTGTCTTCATTCCTACACCACCAGTCACTTCCTCTGTTGTAATGACTAAAGCCTGTGGAAATCATTGATGAATTCAAATGAACAGCCTGCTAGGTATTAAGATGAAAAACCGTAAGCTCCGCTTTTAAAATGTTCCATCTATTATCAGAAATCTGCTTTTTTTCTGCCTTTTTTTAAGCCTGTCCTGGAAACATAGATCATTGAAGCATACCCTGGACAGGACACTAGCCCGTTGCAGTAATTACAATGACGTACAGAGAAATAAAGTAATCGGCATCATTTTAAAACATGCAATTATAAGGGAATATACAGTTAATTGGTCTGCAGTATTTCAACACAAATAAGCATATAATGAATTTAAACAGTGCTAAACCCTTTTGCGGTTAATAAGGGCTGTACTGTAACTACAGGGTGCTGAAGAAAAGAGAAACCAGTCAAATGACATTTTGATCTGTCAGTGGCATTGACTTTCTCTCAGTACATTCCTAGAAAATATAGCAGGTTAACTTGAGGTCAATTCTTCGGAAATAAAGTTACTCATCCTTTATAATATGATATGGTGACCTCTTTAATAATAATTCTTCAGATGGGATTGATTGGTCTTCATGATTGGCATCTTGAGGTACTGTATCTGACTGTCAGGTGAAAAGTGTTTGAAATCACTGATTTCAAAGCATTATTACAACTTATGCTCTACCATGCATACACATGAACTTTTATAGTTTTTTATCCTGTGATTGTTTTATATCTTATTTATCCCCTGACACAGATATGACCAAAGTAATCCAGAACTCCGCACAGTGATCACAACCTTTGTTTTCATTGCAAACACACTGGAAAACAAAATTAGTAAGGACTAAGCACTTTAGCTAAGATGCCAAGACATATCCATTCTATACACCCACACCTATTCGTATTATGACATCCATAGAAAAATACAATGCTGTAGTTTCACATTACTTCATAAACCTTGGGTGTTTTTATTAAAATATATCCTATATATTCCTTCTTGCAGTTAAGCAATTCACACAAGACCTGACACTTGGAAGATTTACAAAAAAAAGGTTTGCAAAGATTAAATTTGGCCATACCCAGAACATTGTACTCTAATACTGATACTGTATGTAATGCAAATGAACTTACTCTCCATTGATAAGGACTTTAACCTGGCGGTTGTTGACCTGTTTATCACTTTTGTGGCGATTCTGCAGAGAGAGAAGTGTGATAAGAGATCGGATTACTCAAAGAGTGAGACAGTTCAGAAGCAAAATACACATCTTAGATACAAGCACAAAACAAACAAGAGTTCAATCTACTGTATGGCACACCAGAACAACAGTACATCTACAAAGCATTTTGTAAAGCAGATGTTTCAGCAACAAGGATATCTAAAACTGTATATTTTTAGGACAGGACTGACTATAAGGTGTGTTATCCTTAATGACTGGTCTATATTTATTTCAGCTTGCTCTCTTTAAGCAATATAAATAGTGCAGCTGAGCATATGATGGTGTGCATACATTTATTGTCATTATTTGTTTACTTTTATGTTGATTTCTTTTAGGTTCACAAAAGCAATTAAGACTACTTAAATAAAAGAAGTGCAAGCACTGTTGAAAGCTCTGTGAAATGAGCTTACAACTGCTAACTACAAGCCATTTTAATGATCTATTATGCTTGAAGCAGGAGGTCTCTTCCTGACAAACAGGATGTTGAAAGGGTGTTTTTATGATGTGCAAATGCTACCCTGAATGTAGTGTACAGTAGGCTTTGTTCTGTCACTGTTATTTCAATCATTATGTAAAAAAGAGAATGAAATTCCTGATTTTTACTGTAAAGGGAGCGTGCTTGTATAGGTGTGCCATTGCAGGTGTAATTTAATTGTATCAGACAGGTCAACTATCAGTACACTAGACAATGGTAAACAGATCTTCAAAATGTTTTACTGAACAGCAAATTCACTGATACTGTATGTACTGTATTCATATTGATTGATCTAGTGTTTAAGGTAATGGATACTTGTCTTAGTTATATACTTTTTTTTCCATTTACAATAAGCTCCTTTAATTTGGCAGCAAACTAATACTGATTTTTAAAAATAATTAATATTCTGCTCTTATAAATATGGTGTTTTGCTTGATTCAGGAAACAAGCTGGAAAGCGGTTCTAATGCAGTGCTGTCTATTTCCTTTTTAAAAGCAGCCTAAGGACATTTGTTTAGATCACGATGTAATGTAACCTGCAATTCTATAAAAAGGACTGAAAGACTCTACCAATGCAGGAAGCAGATTGTCTTAAGTGTAAATAAACAGACAGGAGAAAGGAAAAGAATATTAACTTTGGATAACAAGAAACAAAAGAAACTACACAATCGAGATTTGACAGTAGGGAGAGAGATGCTACAAAATATGAAAGGCAGCTTTGTAAATATAAATAGATTAGGATATTTTATTAGGTAATAAACAACAAAATGAAGTTGAATCATGTGAGAGTGAAGACTAATGCTTCACTAAGAAAAACTGCAGCGAGGAAGCAATCAGGCGCCCTTATGTCCAATTAGTTACTTCAGTAACTGATGTTACTATTTTTTGGTCTGTCCTCTACAGTAACTGTTGTTACTGAAGAGGACAGACCAAAAAACAGGTTCAGCCGGCGTCGCACTACATGACTCGACTCGACCCGACTTCTAGTCGGAGAGCATGTCAAATTGAACGACTGCAGTTGCTGAATCTCGCTGCCTTTTCTGTCCTAGAGGGTGTCCAATTAGACGACTAGGAATTGCAGGGGATGACTAATGACACGATTCCCTGGCGACTTTTCATCACGGTTCCAAATCTGGTATTGCGCGGCGAAAGAACCGTGAGGTCACGTCATTTTGGCAGCCGATCAACGTGGAGCACACCGGAAACAAGAGGAGGAGTACCGCACGACAGTAAACAAACAACAAACGCGAAACATCGAACAGACATCTGTGCTGGCTCCAAAGTTCGATGTGCCTCTCCTCCATTTGCACTGTCCAAAACACTCGTTTTCCTTCTTTCTTTGCAGCCGCATTGTACTTCCGGTTGGGCGCTCATTGGCTGTGACTGTCACAGACACAAGAGCCCACCCCTGCGACTTGCGACTCACTACGAGAAATCAAACCAGTTTGATTTTGTCGTAGCGAGTCGCAGAGAGCCGTAGGGGCCGTTAAGAGCGCTGTGACGGAGTCACTGGCGGTGAAACACTACTCAACTGTCGGTAACGGGCGCGCGCGGCAACTCTCGCCACGACCGAAAATCCTAGGAAAAGTCGTGTAGTGTGATGCCGGCATTAGCTGTCTGTCCCACACTGTGATAATTTGTAAGGTCTATTGTGTATCCCTACAAAGATCTTGGTTCAGTCCAATTTCATTTACAGTATTTGCTTAGCAGCAATTCAAGAGTGTGTCTGTGCTGCTCCCATGAGATTCACTCAAACCACCAACTGTCAAACCCAAACTGGGACAGTATTGAAAGTAAAATAAAATCGTAGTTTTTTTTAAAGGAATATTTCTGCACATATATTAAAACATACAGTAGATCAATGATCAAATGCTCAATAAAAGGCAGCTGGATTGCATTTGCTTTTGAATACGTAAAAATAGTAGAAAAAGAGTGAACATGTCCAAAAGCTCCAAAAATGTAACAAAAAAACTAAGAGTATCGTTGAAGTATTATTTAGAAGATTATTTCATACACCCTTTACTCTTTTAATAATGACAGCAGTGATGCCTTCATTGATTAAACTACAGACTTGGACTTGATTTGCACTTGCGTTTGGCAGGTACTGAATTTGCTGTCATCACTGTCATTCAGGATTTTGAATTCTGTTTCACATCTAAGAAATCCTGCTGTTTCTCACCTGTAAACTAATTCTGTAGTTTCCCGTAGAAAGGTGGTGAATATTTATGCAACTGACACATTTTACATTTTGTTCCTTCTTTGTGGTTTTTGCTGAAATTTTACTTCTTTCACCCCACAAATAAGCCGCTCGAGAGTTCAAATTTTGCTTAAAAATTCTCACTTTGTAAAAATGTATTTATAGCATTTGTAATTAACAAAATTTGATATCATTGAAAGGTGATAAATACCTTTGCAAGGCACTGTACTGCTCATTCCTGGTATTATTCTACCTATAGTATTAATTACAAGATTCTGACTAAGCAATGTCTGTGAAGTTCTTGGAAGGCAGCTTCTGTTTTGAGGTTTTCTCATAGTTTAAGAACTCAAAGTGATACAAAAACAGGTGAGAAAACATTAACAAATTAAGGAACTCCTGGACTGATAAAAGCCCAGTAAGTGCATTATTGATAAACTCCCCTTGAAACAAGTTACGTAAAACTCTGCTTACGATGTCATCGGTGGCATCTTTTGCTGCAGTCACAGCTAGCACCAACACCAGAGGCACCACCGTAGTAAACCAGGACAAGGAGGATATTTGTGGAATTAGCTAAAAATGAAAAAAAAAAACAAGAACGACAAATAGTTTGGATGCTTATCAAAACCAGGGTATTCACTCATAGGAAGAGTACTTCAAGCAGTGACAAACAAGTGACTGAACATCATTGACATCGAGGAGTTTGGAGTCAGGCAGAGCATGATGTATGAACTCCTGTGGCCTCCTATGGGTCTTCCAGCATGTAGTGAAGTGCAGCACATTTCAGATTAAAGGGTTCTTGTCCCGCCAGTGTAGCTGTAAGGGCGTTATTGGAGTGCTGGGCTGCTGAACAATAACAGATTGCAAAGTGTTGGGTATTAAAACAAATAGTCCAATAACTATTGAATCAACAGCAAGGACAGATACTGTAATATAATTACTAAATACAAACGCAAATTGCTTTGGACAAACCTGTCAGCCATATAAAATAATAATAATAATAATAATACACAATTGTCCTGGGCCACATCATTGTCAATGAACTATCTGTTTAAATACACACTATCCAGAGTGAACTATACCAATGTCGGCTCTGTGCCCAACATCCAGCTGTGATCCATGTGTCTATGGAGAGGAACTGTTCTCAGTCTTGCTAGGGAGCGTAATGAAAGTTATGGGTGAGATCATTGTGTATAGCTTGACAGATGATGGAATCGATGGACGTGTCCTCTCATGTGAGTGTAGTATCCTTCGTCCTGTCATTCCACAACTTGTAGTAGTGTTTGTTCCTATTTTAACATTTTAGTGGTTGGCAAAACATACTGTTTAAAACTCTTATTGATATAACTCCATTTTGAAATTTAACATTTTAATTCTTTATTTAATGCCCTGCTGTGCTTGTCCTGCTGATCACTGTGGAGTATTCCCAAGTGTATGATGGAGCAGAAAGCAATGACCTTCCTTTGGTTTGAAATGCAACAAGTTTAGTAAAGTTTGCAAAGCAATGTCCTTCTACTATCTGAAGGACATACAGTACTGTAAATGACCCAGTCAAATTAATCTACTTCACTGGGGGAAGATTACTTGCATTTAGGAGGCAGAATGTGATAAAATGTCAGAGAACTCACCTGTAAAATGAGCAGAAAGAGGAAGTAGGCATTGGCTATTCTCTGGAATTGCTCGAAGAGGTTAAGAGGCAGGAATGTAATCACATTATATTTGGAGGTTTTAATGGCATTTGTCTGTAAGGAGGAAAACAGAAGAATAACACTAAAAACATGACTTACTTTTTTTTTCAAAGCACAAAGGGGAATTTTAAGATGATCCTCATCAGTTTATCACAATACCTAAATGTTTAAATCGGGAAATATTTAGTAAGGAGCAAGAACTTTCTTTACCATCATGCAATACTGGTTTATTAATGATAATAATAATACTAAGCACTCTGCTAGATTAAATCTCAATTACTTCTGAATAAAATAAACAAAAGTGATGCAAAGTTCATACCAAATCCCACAACGGCGCCAAACTGCTGTAGGATCACTGAATAAGAAGACTCTAAACAGCATAAATGTTATCTGGGAGATAGGGTAATTACAAGTGAATGGACAGCGACAGGCAGCAACGTGGCACCGAATTTGCATGCGACTGCTAGCAAAGAATATATTTTCATGAGCAATGCATTGAGCTACATTTTATTTTAAGAAGACCATTATATGATTTATGCTGTTTTTTCCAAGTCTTAATTAAGGATGGTTAGTTTTGTTGTCAAACTGAAAGCTAGTGTGTAAAAACAATCCGTATTCTCCAAGCACCCTGAGATTCAAACACGAACGAAATCCTCTGTGATCTTGAATCGTTTAAAGAAAAGATTCAACAACTTTTTGACTCTCACCTAAAAAGCCTCAACCGCAACAGTGGGTGTTTTCTTTCAAGAAGATCATTTGGAAGAGTAGTTCTATAACACTTGGATATGACTACCTCGGAAAACAGGATTATGACGTTAGCGAGCTGTGAAATCTAAAATCCTTGAAACTTGGGTTCATTGTCCTTTCTGATACACAGAATTTGTTCCTACTTCCTGTTTACACTAAATGATGTCTTACTTTATAAATAGCATGTTTACCGAGTAGGATGGTATACCAAGTGATTGGGAAAAGCAAGGCATTCTAAAAAAAATCAAAATCATTCCTCACATGAGGTAGATTATGTCTGCTATAAGACCGATGGTGCAGTGATTGTAATTTACAGAGTCTATATTGCAGCACCCACGTGGGGCGCTTAAGGGCTGCTCTGTCCCCTTCGGCCGTGCGTACGCAAGGCGGGCTGGGAACAGCGCCTGAGGAGCGGGGCTTGGGGGGATACGGACTGTATATAAGGCGACGGGACTGTGAAGCAGCCTCTTCCCTCCCGTGTCTGTGTTAGTATTGGTGCAGCGCTGTAACCCCCTGTCCCTGTGTGTGTAGTACCTTTCCCCGGTTCTGGTTAATAAATGTGTTGTTCAACCCCTTTCTGGGTCCGACGCCTGCTCCCGCGGTCGTTACAATATGTTACATACTGTAGAAACAAAGCGATGCTTGAGTTCAGAAGTCGGAGATTCAGACACTGAGCAGCTGTGCAACCATTTCGCTTGTTTGTTCAAATATTTGTTTTTTCATGAGCTCATAGCCAGGTACACATGAAGCACTACATTGACATAAAGAACTGCTATCGGTTCACTCATGCAGGTTTGTCAGCCGGCTTTAGCATGGTCTAGATTTTATTGTATCTTATCAGCACTCTCTTAAAATGTGTATAGTATGGAGAAAATCAATAAAAACGCCATACGATGTGGACGTTTTTTATTTGAGGTAGACCTAATTAAAGTGATGGTGCGCTGCCAGTCACTTTCACTTCTTAGCCTACAGCTTCTTAGCCTTTAACAACACGGTCTTAAAGCATGTGTACAATTAAGAAACACCCAAACTAAACAGGATACAAATCCTCTGTTCTTTAGAACACTGTAGTACATCAGAGAAAGCTTAAAACTAAACATACTTGCCCAACTGGATAAAAAAATGAAAATATTAAAATTCAGCATGCCTGTAGTACAGTATGTACAAATACACTGTAACGCAACGGGGGCTCAGGCGGGCGCCCTTGCCGCATCGGGTTCGAGCCCCGGACGGTGCACAACACAAACAAAATTACTCTATATACAGATTTAATATGTAAATTGTTTTTCTTTCAGGAGAAAGTGGAACTGCTGTAGGTATTAGGAGAGCTTTTCCATACTTGTCTACAAACACTGTTCAAAGAACTATCACCAGAAAATGTAATTTGCAATAGAAATTCTAGTGTACTTCAGCTACAAAAAGTTGACTAAAGGGAATAACACTTCTCACCTAATTACATCTAGAGCAACAACTCATTATTAGCATTGAGCAGAGACAGAGATGATATCACAGACAAGATAAAAGGGAAGTTAGATGTTACAAAGTTCTGAAAGTAATTCTCTCTTTTGTCTACTGTGATGGACTTGGTTTACGGTGATTCATTGGGGTACTGCGAACACATGCTTTGGTAAACTGCAATCTTTGTTATCTTGAGTTTATACTGTATATTGTAAAGGCCTGCTGGTTAAAAAAAGAGAAAGCTAATCTATCTAAAACTTTGAAGTATTTTCAAGCAAGCATTCAAAATAAGCATTCTCCTGTGGTGAGATCAGGGGTTTGTGACAATATGGCAGCTATGCAGTACTTCTACTGACTTCTAAACAAAGTTTACAATATTGTGCTTAATTCAGAATTAATTCAGAATTTGTGAAATTTTGCGATTCAGTCATTTTAATTTATTTTGTTACTGAGATTTAATAGCCACTCTAAGAAATTGGGACTACAGTTCCAATTAAAAATATTCTCTTATTGAATGAATCATTTACTAAATATATAGTATGAACTGGCAGATTATTTACCTGTGAAAGTTTAATTTATGTATGCCTAGTGACAAACAATAAAATTCTTTAGTGTGTCTGATCTTCCACTAAATTGAAGCCTGTGCTTTTAAAATAATTGTTCATTTATCTAAGATTTAATAGGAAAAACTGTGTGGTGAGATTTAAAATTCCAATCCTACCTTACTGTATATAACACTGGGAAACAGGGTGTGTGTTGCCTTTTACAAACGCTTAGTAAGCTGAACTACAGTACTGTGCTGCATATCAAATATCTCCAATCACAAGTTACAACCACTAAAAGATGGATTAAAAGAAAAGTTCTAGAATTATTCCGTTAGTGTCACTACCCTAGAGTTTGCGTTTCATTTTGGGAGAAAAATGGGAGAGTTGGCCTTTAAAACTATTGTTTTTTCAGTTCTGAGATTAACCATGCACAGAAATAATATAAAAACACACAAACACCTGATGGTTTCTTAGATACAAGAATAAAATGAGAAAAAATTCACAGCCTCAAGAATGTTTCCCTGACATGAAAGTCATTGTTTTAATTTATACCTCAACGGTACCTCTCCTCTTGCTGGTAAAACAGATTTATCTGTTTAGAGAGATCAGGCAGCTTCAATGAATGAACCCCTTTGCTTCTCGCAGTTCCAGAAACATCTTCAAACCTTGATTTGTTTAAATTGTCTAAGACACATAAGAAGTGTGCTTCGGCATGAGAAAATTGCTTATACCATATTCATATGTCTAGCACCTTACTTTTTATAAAGGCCTTTAAACAAGGTTACTCTATGATATGTTTACAGTATGTTCAATACAAGTGAAGGAAGAATCAAATATTTAACACCTTCAATACAATATGTGATATTTGTCACATTTTGATCAAAAATAATGTAGATGTATAGATAGGAAGGAGTGGTCTACAGTGTGTTTCGGATGAAACATGCATAGATGTGTGAATTAAGGTGTTCTCAAAGATTTAGTAAACATCTACAAATGCCATGTGGAATCAGTAACCATACTACAAATAAGCTTATACAAATGTGAATGCGTGCAAAAGAAATCATTAGGATTTCCTTAGCATAACTTTCAGCATCTCAGTAATGCGCAGGTCAAGTGAAAAGACTCCCAGTATCAGAAGCTGCACCTATGTTAGCACCACTGAATTTAAAGGGAGCAGGGGCACTTATTGAGAATGTGTATAAACAAGTAGGAGAGACTGCTAATGTTGAAGAAACTGCTTTCTGGTTAACTTGTAAAACATGCAGGAACATGGAGCAGACCTCTGGCTGTACTCCAGCTCTCTGATCATCTCCAGAGCCGGAAAAATACAGTACAGTAAATGAATATACACATTTAGGAATGCATTTCCAACTCCTCGGCAAACAGTGTTTTAGCAACACACAAGGTAATGTCTCGTACAGTATACAGCAGGTATTAACTTACAATGCTATAACAAACACAAAAACATTTTTAAAAGGTTAGAATTTTGTGTGAGCTAACCTTGGAGATCCCCAGCTCCTATACTAAGTGAACGCTGCAGAGAAACTGCAATTTTGATCATTTTCTTAAGAATCTAAACATTTAATTTGATCATGTTCTTTAATATGCTCTGCAAGCTCCTTATTTTCAGTTCTGTGGTAAGAGAACCTTATAAAAGAGAAGTGTGTATTAGCTTTAGATGTAATTTCCTAATGTTTCATAGCTTGAATATGGGACGTATAAATGTGCTTCTACTTCTGCTTTTTATATTTGTTTGTTTTATTTTGTCCAGAGACTACATGTACTTTTATTAATATTGTACAATATTATTTTGGGGAGAAAATTCTTCTAACAATTAAAAATTCAAGTTCAGTCTTCAACAAGTTAAACCTGAAAGCCAGTTAAAGAAATGGTTTATTATATAGATACAAAGGCTCATGATTCTTACAGTATTGTAAATGTACTTCTCACCTTTGTGCATTTTTTGCATCTTTTAGAAGTTTCTGTTTTTTCAGATGCTATCTCTGTTGAAAGGCTTTGGCATGTATAACAGGCTCATGCACTGAGCCAGTGTTGTCACCCCCTCTGAAATGTAGACAGTTTTGAACCCTGTCATGGCAGAGAACCCATTCTGTTACAATGGCAGAATTGCCTGCTTTCTAGGGAGAGGTGCTGTGAGCGCTTGGGTCCCTTGAGTGATCAGGATCAAATCTCAGCAGCGATATCCTGCACAGGATGCCGGGCTGTAGCAGCACACATGTACACACTCAAGCACACAGTGGTCACTAGGAAAAACCTGCTTACTTTATCGACATGTCTTTAAGTAGTGGGAGAAAAAAAGCAACCGGGATAGGGAGAATATAAAAGCTCAGAAAGACACGAAATGAACCCCAGTCAGGAACTGAACCCAGGAAGCAAAAGCTGGGAAGCATTAGTATTTATCACCACTCCACCATGACACACGGGGCACCCACATTCCCCTGTGCCTGGAGCATCACTGAACTGGGGCTCACACTTCCTGCCCTGTCAGCAATGAAACTACGCTAAAACAATCACCCCCCATAAGCTCTACTCATTTACTAAAACCTTGATGAAGTGAAAGATTTCAGAAATAAAAATGAGTGTGATGCTTTTATGCTGTAGGTGATTTTGCTGTACATAGGCAATAAAACATGAAATACCAGGGTAAAGATTAAATAAAATAGCCATTATCTCTATTATTTCAAATACAGGGGTATTTAGTCAATTTCTCTTTTTAAAAAGTAAATGTTCACTACTATAAACCAGAATTAACCATTAGTTTCCTAATGTTAAAAAGGGGATAAAAGTTGCAAGACATACCGCATACTTGAAGGAAAGATTGAATTCTCTATTATTTGCTCGAATGTGCCTCTCTTCCTCTGTAAAACAAATACAAAATAAATAAGTTCAAAAGTTAAATTGCAATAAAATTAGTAATTAATCAGAACTCTCACATTGTGTTGCATTGTAGCATTTGATTTTGAGAAAATCGGAAATCTTCAGCTTATACTGTAAAGGCACTTGAATACTAATAAGACCAAGGCAAGAGACCAGATTTGCTGTGATGTTTTCTCTTCAAAATACAATTGCAGTTGCAGTGCTTAATAATGTGAGTAAAGAACAGTGTGTTTTTGACCTCTTGACCTCACTGTAACTCTAGTCACTGAAAATGACAGAAATGCAGAAGCCTGGATGCCTGCACTCAGCCTGAGTGACTTGAGCCCAGTTTCATTTGTTCAGTAAGGTGACTATAGTATGAAAAGGCCCACACCATCTCTATGCAGTATGGATGTCATCATTAGGATCCATCTGCCTCCAGTAACAAATTTGAAATGTTGGCTAAAGGTAACATCCCACACACATGATTCATCGCAATACCATGTGTAGCACACCAATAGTTTTCTGCAACTTAAAATGTTTATGACATCCATTATGTTTCTGCACATCCATTATGAATATAACCCTGACTTCTTGTAGAATCCCAGAATAACAAAATAAACCTGTGGTTTTCAACCAGTGATACCTTCTGGTTTTGAATTCTTTGGAATTCTTAATCACAACTGATTTCTTTTTTTTTTTTCAGTCGGCACACATAAAAAAAAGTGCTTTCAGCTCTTAAAATGATTCAGTTTCAGTATTTTCAAACTGCCGTCAGTCAGGTGTGCTGTCAGGAAATGTAACCAGTTGGACCTCTGCAGGTCCAGTTGGACATCATCATTCCCATCGCCATCGGCACATCCCACTTCATCTTGTGTCCGTTCATGATAAATTAATTACCGATTAAGAGTGGTTAGTAAGAAATAAGGGTATATATAATAAGGCTGTGGAGAAGCTGTGTAAAGTAATGAATGCTGAAGCTATTGGGAGCAGTAGTAATTAAAAATAAAATAGTTTTAAAACACAGGACAGGAGTGTAGAAACAAATTATCCCAAGTTTTTTTGCAAACTGGCAGATTCATTCAAGTCTTCAATTAGCACTGGAGATTTACCACTGACATCCAGCACACCAGAGATTTCCCTGGACCGGCACTAGGGGAGACTGTTCTTAATTTTGTTTTGCCCTTGTGATCATCGCTGGCATGGTCAGCGATTAAGGGGGAGTTGGGATACTTTTACAAAGGTGATCGTTTAGGCTGACTTCCCCTCCTGCGAGGATAGAATCAGTCTCCTTCTGATAGCCATTATGGACTTTATAAACTGCTATGGGACAGACTGTAGAATTATCTACATAAAGCTCATAATGGCTATAAGAGGGAGTCTGCTTTATTTCTTGTGGTCTGGTTGGCGATACTGTACAGTAGATTGTTTGTCCCCAAAAGGACAAACAAACGAAGAATAAAGGTTTTGTCTTTCAGTGAAAGCTTTTTCCTTGTCTTCCCTTGTTTCCACTGAGAAGGTTGTTTCTTATTTTGAACTTGCCTGAGAGAGGAGTGAATCGCTGGCTTTTCTTTCTGAAAGGGACTCCTGAGTTTTATTTTGTATTTTACTTTTGTATCAGATTCTAATACCAAGCCTTCTTTTATATGTGGTTCACCCCATTCCGTATCCTTGACTAGAGGGAAGAAATGAACGTTTGAGGTTTTCCATGAACATTTCGGGGTGCCCTGTTTTCATTTCTTACATTACTAATTCCATAATTTACATTACAAAGCTAAAACAGTTCACTTCGTAAACAGAGTTTCTGTGTTTCGTGTACATCAAACAGGAGACAAACCTAACAGGAAGCTGGAACCAAAAACTAGAAGTTAAAAAGCGAGAGAAAGCACAGAAAAAAGAGATGTTGCTGTGGGGGGGGAAAACAAACTCTTGATAAATCTCCCGGAAACAGAAATAAACACTATTTTTAAAAGAACACCATGACCTCCATGCAAGAAATGTCTATGTATGAGTCAGTGTAATGACAATATGGCCACAAGACCAAAGACAAGCAAGGGCGTGGAGAGACTAGCACCGCATGGCAAGAGGATTTTCTGACTTGTTGAGTTTTGTTTGCGGTGGCCACCATAACCATCTTTTTAACTGTGAAGCAGCTGCAGTACAGATGTGGTTTGATGCTGGGAGATCAGACGTACATCTTGTAAAGACCGTGTATCTGGACATGTTGAGAAGCAAGACACCTGTCGTGAGGCTCAGATTGAACTGACGGGGACTATGAGAGATGTGTAACAACTGGACGCTTGCGAGATTTGCATTTCTGGAGGTTGGAAATATTCTTTCTGTGCTGGCATTTAAATACATCTTCTTTCCAAAAATATCCTTTTTCCCAACACAACTTTCATGAGGTAACGTAGGAGACTGGGCTGTGTCTAATTATAAAAGCATGTGGAAATGCTTTAGCTTCAGAGCTGAAGGAAGGAAGACTGGTATGTCCTTGCTCAGCTTTCTGGTGCCTCCTTTATAATAACTTTACTTCAGAACTGCACTGAACTGTGACTTCTTGTTTCCCTACTTGTAGGAAAGGATTTACAATGCAGGTGCACACACTAAAGAAACTAGTGTGCTTGTTGATAATGTACAGTACAGTGGAATTCATTTACACATTCGAAAACGTAATCTACCATCTAAAACTGAGTCAAACTAAATATTAACTTGGATCCTGCTTTTTTCTCCCATTATGCTTTCCTGTCAAGGAACCCAATGTGACTCAGCATCACATGTTTGCTACTGTATGTACTGTAAAAGAGTAAGGGGCTGACTTTTTTACCTGATTGCAATTGACCTATTTACAAACCACTGGTGTTTACATGCTCGGTATTTGTGATTTCTGGCCTCCCATTTGATGCTCCAATACCAAACTTTGAAAATAAGAGCCAGGCACAAGATTTGTGCAAAAAACAGAGTGACAATTAGGAAGTATCTGTGAAATTAAAGACAAGCCCAGTGTGAGAGCAGAACTCTTTCCATGTACAGTACATCAAAATAATACTGTACATGGAATGAAGCTCTTAGACTCCAGCAAAAGAGGCTGCCAGGAGTTTGCCAAAGGGTGTGGTAGATTTCCTTGAATTAGTTTACTGCCTGGCTGATTATTCTCCCCAAGCAGGACATAGAATATAACAGCTTCTAGAAATTCCTATTTATCACCAGTAAAATGCCTTGTAAAATTATTCAGGCTTTGAACTGCAATGCCCATTGTGAAATCATAACACCAAATAAGAGTAACAGCTTAATTAAGCACTGCAACAAAAAATGTTTGATGAGAAAAACACAGTATTTTTGTGTTGTGTAATCTACATCCTGAGACCTTCTGACAGAGATCTTATAATTTTGTATATATATACTGTAAAAGTATTGTAGACCTGCAGCTTATAGATGTGTATAATTGTAGCTTTGGGGAAGAATCATTTGAATATGAATACATTGTTCAGAATTTCACCCCAGGAAACAATAGCTTGCAAAAGCTACTGTACGTGGTTCTAAAAAAACACATAGTACCTTTTTCTTTCTTCTTCCTGCAATCCAAACCAAAGAACGACATCACAGAGTTCCTCTTTTGTCCTATGCATCCATGGAATATCTGTAATAACAAAAAAATGTGTTATTTTACCTCTAATTCAGTATTTTTGTTTTTATTACTCTACATTTCACACCCCCAAAACAAATTCATTTCACAGCAGGTAGACTATAGTGTGCCAGTTTCTAGAGGAGTTTATTTTCTATAGGTCTGCATGTCTCAATTTTTGGCAATTAAAAAATGATCAACATGCACAGACTATGACTTCATGATCAGCAAACCCAATTAAAAGAATTCTGTGCTTTGGGCATGATTATGTGATAAACACACCAGGCATTGCAGGCATTAGCAAACCACTACCCATCTCCTATTTTATTTGAGGTGTTCTTTGTAATACAAAGAGTATTGGCTGAACTTGCTCTGATGCTCTGCCTGAGCTGCTTGTACTTGTCAGAATTTTCCCACACCAGCTTTCAGACCTGTTGCTGAGACAAATTCTTAACAATCACCAGTCAGCGCATGTCAATCAGGCAAAATAAGAAATATAATATACGGTGTGTAATTTAATTGTTGTGAATGATGTGTTGATTCTTGTCTTAACTGTAGTTTTTGTACCTTGCCTTAGGTCTCCTTAAATGAATGTCTGCCAAATACATTAATAATAGTAGAAATAAAATGTGACTTCAGGAGATGGTTATGATTTTTATTTTCATAATTGTGGCTGGGAAAATGTGTCGTTTAGTTACTGTAGCTGACTCAAACGGGATCAAAACATCTGGTGATTGTTTTGGAATTAAAAATGTGATCATATCAAATAATATTGTAGATAACAGGTATAATTGTAGCAGTGATTACAAGTTTGAATAAAAAGCTAAATTACAGAGATTAAAAAATAACACAGGCTTTCCCATTTGAGATACATATTGCCAGGGAATACCATTATAAAATGTGATCTTGAAAGATATTTCTTTTCACTGGCACTTGCCTGTGAAATTATTGAATTACATTATAAACATACTCATAGCTCTGACTAAATTTAATCTCTGTCATATCATCATGTGTGATTTCTCACAGATCCTTCTTCAGAGTTGAAGATTAAACCTTTAATAGCTGTGAAATCAGAATCTTACAGGATTGCTCAATGTGGAGGTTCAAAGTTAAACAGGTTTTTTCTTAAGCAGATAGTATGCTTTGTGCGTTTATGCTTAATGGAAACTAATTTATACTTTATTACTGAGACTTGCACAGTACATCTCCTTGGTTCTGATCCATCTTTCCAGAGAGATATTGTTCCATATCTCTACAGTACAACGAAAATCTATTCCGAGTGAACACGATAACATCACAGTGTCGATACTTGGTAACTTTCGAGATGAATCTCATTAACTTGCATTCAGAGTCCTGGAAAGTGAAAAGATTAAACCCTCACCTTTCATTATCTTAAAAGTCATATATTAATGAAATATTCTCCTCCGTTTCACAAATGGTTTATATGAACAATATGTTGTTGACTGAACTGATAATTTTGTTTTGATAATTATTCTTTCAGTATATTGTTGTGGGAATTTGCAGTGCTACTGTAGGCCTTATAAGCAAAAATAATGTTATCTCAAGAATAAATCAAAAGATCAAACAGAAGAAGTTTGTTCTGCATATTGTTAGGAGTGGGGCCCTTTAAAGCAATAAATAATCTCAATTCCGAAACCTGGACTGCAAAGATGTAAAGGAAACTTCCTTTTCCTTGCAGGCTGTTAAATAGGAAACAAGATTTCTTATTTATTATTAGTTTTTAAACCTGAGATATTGTTAGAGTGTGGCAAAATGAATTTTATTTTCCACCCTTCTAGCTGTGGTTTCATTAAGACTGCAGCTCTGATCATTTGTGGAAGATCTGTTGTAACAAATGGTTGAGTAAATAGGAGCATACGGGTATTACTTCAGAAACATTCCCTGGAAAGCAGTATTCCCAAAGAACCCAAGAAAAAATGTCAAATCTATTTTGTGTGAAAATATTTAATATTAAAATATATAGAATACAAAAATATAAAAAATCTAAAATGCAAAATATAAAAAATCTAGACTCTTCGTTTTTCAATGCTGAGAGAAAATAAGCAAAAGAAAATATCACTTTTCTTCCTATAACGAGACGTTCAAAAGAAAGAGATGATATCTAATATATCTTCTAGTTTTGGTAAAATATCTAAACGTTTTCAGTGAGGGAAAAGTTCATCATTGGGGAAGCTTAAATACCTTAATCCCAAGAACACTTCTAGAAGTTCATGTGAGGAAACTCTTTTGCAGTTGTGCATACTGTACTCTGTTTCTGTGCAATAATGGCACTTGTTTATTTTCCAATAGCAAAACAGCCAGCACCTAGGAGCCTGAGTATTACCTTTTTTCTTAAATGCTTTTAAATTCCATGACACGTCTGTTCTTTTCATTGTTTCAGCGTTTTCCAAGGGCTCCTAGAATACTTATTCAGGAACCGGTTAAATCCCTGGCTCTCAAAGCTTAATAACACAGCATTGCCACCTAAGATCTCGTGATATCTTCTCAGCTCTGGGAAGATGTCCAGGGAACACTGATCACTGGACTAAGTGGTGCTGCTGAAAAAATGCATGGTTCGGTTCTGTCTGGCCTAAATTTCTGATTCAGTGCCCTGGTATGGCAAACTTCGATACTACACAGAATTAGCTGTCCTTCAGATGAGATGTTAAATTGAATTCCACACTACAGTACTTGTTTATGATAGGATCCTATGACTGTGTTTTGATGTCCTGGTTAAATTACTCACTGGAGTAGAACAATCAGATTTTCCAAAAGTAACCTTTTATTTTTTTTATTGCAATTGACAAAACACCTTTTCACTCCTTGATCTGATCTGTGGTGTAGTGAGCCTGCTGGTGCAGAAAAGCTGATTCATCAAGGTGGGTTGGGACTGTGACTCAGTGATGGATGAATAAATCCTACAGCATACAGCATTTTGAGATCCTTTGAAATTAAGTAGTGCTACAGTACATGAAAGGAATTATTACTTATAATTATTAAAATAAAGGACTTTAGTCAGCAGAGCAAAACTGTTCAACAAACGATCTGGGACATTTTGGCTTTTGTGCTTCTGTTATCTGCAATATACTAAAGTTGCGAGTGGTTCAGTTTTTAAAACTTATTAAATTATATGATATACACATTTTTTATAAATATTTATGTAAATATACATTCTTTAAAACAAAACAATACTCCTTCTCACCAAAACAGTTTTATGGCAATTGCAAACATTCTTTTGTTCTTAAGCTGAAACTGCAAGTAAACCACACAATTGATAAATGGCACTCTCACAGCGTATTATTAATAGAATACATTGCAAAAAATGTAAATAAGCCACAGTAATTAGTGTCAGACTACCCAGAACATTTCAGTGGCCTATTCGGATGTCATTAAAACTTTTAAGATAACTGTGGGAAATATACCGTACATCTGAGACAGTTTCTGAACTGAGGGCCTACATAAAGAAGCACAATCATTACACAGAACCTGTTCTGGATCTTACCTTTGTTATAGTTTTTTGCTTCAACAGATGCTTCCTCTTACCAAATGGAGTTTAGAACAGAAGTTAGGGTGGAAGGATAGATCCTAATGTCGCACACTCCTGCTCACCTGCTGTAGATATGTAAATCTCACACCCAGGACTTCCCTTCATGTCTCTCTCTCACTCCCCCCTCCTCCCCCTCTTTACCCCCGTGGGAAACTCCCTAGCTAGCCGGATCCCGCCAGAAGTGAGGGGGGTTTTAGGCAGCCTATCCTCACCTCTAGAGTGCCATACCCTCAACCAAGGTCACACCAAAAACTTCATACGTGCATTGTCTATCTATGGAACTCATTAGGATCTAGCCAAACTACTCCAATATTCAATTAAATCATCTTGATGCTGACTTCATACATTCACAAATTAGTTTTAAGATTCCAACAACACTTTAACCTCCCAGATCCACTTTAACATAATAGTGAATTTACGTTCACGTCATTCTCTAACATGGTTTTCCCCCCAACATGAAATACTGTAAGCACAGCCTGGGTTTGGCAGAGAAAAGTGAGAGGTAGGGGAAAGCAATTCTTTATGGCTTCAACGTCTTGTCTGGCAATGATACATTTACCACAGAGTTTTCAGATTTCCGAGCTTGAGCGCTCTGTGTGTGTAAACTTAGCAACTGCGTCAATAGCAAGTACACCCGCAGAGACCACAGAGAGAGGAGAGCATGTCTGAATAAGACCATGCTGCTGAGGTCATGCAACTTCCAATCCAAGTGACAAATTTACCTAAAGCATCAATACAATTGATTCATTTGTTCAGTTTAATTTCAGTGCTCTTTGTTTAGCAGTTAGTAAAAGGAGTACTGCAAATAATAACTGCTTTTTGGATAATACTGCAGTTGCCACTAACACAGATTATACAGACCCTGCCCTGTGCATTTCTAAAAGGTTTCACTTGCAAATTCCCACAAGACTTTTTTTGATGGTTCAAAGACTAAAGCCAAAACTGTGACTTTGTTTCCATTGCAATTAGCTTCATGTTTCTTAGCCTTTTTCATACTCTTGTTGATATCTAGAGCAGGAAGGCAACCAACTACAACCACTAAGCAAATACACCAGTAGGCAGTTTCTATATGGTCCTCTTTGTATTGCTGATATTATTGTAAAATGCTCTCAAATATTGCCATTTGTTCAAAATAATAAAGTTATTAGGAGTAGAAGGCAGAAGGAGCAAAGGAAATCCAAAGTGTTTTAGACATTATTCAACTAAAAACTAATGTCAAGTGCAAAACACAACATGCAGGGAGCAAAACTGTGCCCTACTGTGCAATTACAGGATGAATAGCATGGGCCATTGAAGACTCCCCTTGTGAAAATGACTTTGGTGTTTATATTGATTATTACACTCTAGGGACATTGGGAAAAGTGACAAGATCAACAGGTCCCAAGCACAATTTGCAGAAGTTAAAAAAGGAAGTAGTGCAAACTTAATACAGTGGAGTTGTGCTTGATTTAGCATATTGCAACTCTGTTTGCTAGAGTTCAAATAAGAGTCAGTAGATTCATTCCAGGGTCGAAATGATGTCATGTAATTGCATTGTTCTTTTATTAGACAGCCTCCTCTCCTTTGTGACCTTTCTTATGTTCTCAGTGTTTCTGGACCTTGCTCGGGGAATATGTCATTATAATACTTCTTATAATGTGGGGATAAAAATTGTACATCTCTTCATCCATCCTTTTTCTAACCTCTTTATCCAATACAGGAATTTTCAACTCTGTTTGCTAGAGTAACTAGATTTATTGCAGGTCTAAAAATATGTAATGTAATTGCATTATTCTTTTACCATTATTCCATTATTCCACGTTTACCATTATTTTAATCATTCTTTTTGGTAACCTTTCTTATGTTTTTAATATCCCTGGCCCTGTCACCCAGATAATATTTTATTTCACAAGTTTGGATCTTCTTTTTTCCAGCAGCACTGACAACCCTCTGAAACAGTATGTACACAAGAACAAGCCATCCATCTGAAATATATTGTTCTAGATTTAGGTTAACTGTAAATTACACAGTTCTCTTTCCTGTTTATGAACAAATTCAAAATTCCCTCCAATTCAACACCATAGAATGCACATACCTGTATTGAGCATTAAATCTTTGATTAATATCAGCTGCTCCTTAATTATGTTGAAACAGTGTGACACTGCAGTTACTTCATAACTTTCAAAATGTAAACTGTAATTATATTTATTTTCAAGATTTTGTTCTATAGCGATTACCCATAGATTAAATGTGCTATGTACAGTATCTTCATCAGAAGATCTGAAAGGTCAGAGAGGAGGCCTTTCAGGCCATCAGGTTGGCTGTGTTTCTTTGTAGTCCCATAAGCTGTACTTTTCATACAGGGAAAACTTTAACACCAAGTTAAAATTCCATTAAATCTTCTTGTTTCCCTCTGCAAAGGGAAAATCTGAAGCAACCAGTCAAACCTAACCTGCTTGTCTTCGGAAAAGGAAAACAAATAGAAAGCCTGGGAAAAAAAAAACATATTGAAATGGGAAGAACAAACAGACTCCACATAGAGATACGGGAATCACACCAAAGAGACTGGAGCTGTGAAGGAAATGTGCTCACCGTGACACCATGGAAATGTGCTCACCTCCATGACACCATGGAAATGTGCTCACCTCCATGACACCATTTTATCTCCTTCTAATCACCACTGGGTCACATACATAGGTTAATAATTAACCGATGACTAATCCTGCTACCAGTAAAAGCCAGCAATGACTGCTATGCATTTACTTACAAACATAAGGAAAGGTTACAAATGAGTGGACACCATCTAGCCCATTTGGTAGTTACTAGCTGAATCAAAGACTTTCATCTTGAACAGAGCCAGGGTATCAGCTTCAACAAAACAGCTGGTTAGCTTGTTCCATACTTCTGTACTTGGTTTTAAATGCATTTCAACAGACTGTAGTTTTCTCTTGTGTCCTCAGATTCTTGTTTCATTGTTCCTTCTAAATTCCTTCTAAAGTGATACAACTATAACATAAAGGCCTTACACTCTTCACTCAAATTTTATGTTTTAACCATGTGTCCTAATTATATGTCAACATATTATTTGCTCATAAGAAGCTTCCTCTACCTCAGTGTTTCCCATTTTATATTCTATTTTTTGCTACCTGCATGCAAAACTCTGCACCTGTCTATATTAAATGTCATCTGCCAGGTGTTTTCCCCATCTTGAATTTTATCTAAATCTTCCTGAATTTCATTTGTTGCTTTTTCAGTATTTGTCAATCCTCTTATTTTGTTGGAAATTTGACGAATTTACTAACTATACCAGAATGTAGATCATTAATATAAATTAATAGGAGCAGTGGTCCTATTACTGGTCCCTAATTACATCTAATTGATTATTGGGTGAGGAATCTGTGTTCATATGGTCTTATATGAACTGGTAACATATGATATGATTAAAAGCAATATAGAAATGACTAAAAAAACAAAACTGAAGAGTGTTCAAACTGTATTTTTCTTTGAGAAATTCTCTAAAACTGTATTGTGAAAATGTATTTTTAAAACTTGCATAATGAATACCTTTAGTTTAAATGCAAGTTCAACACAAATCCTCAAAACAAAATCTCTTTTTTTTAATTACTTCCACTGTATAAAGAAATTAGTCTTGAGAATTCCAAAGGAAATCATGATTTGTACAAGAAATCACATTTAAGGAAAATGCAGAATGTACAGTATTAAATAATTCTGGCATGTTTAAGTAATTATCACATTCTGTCAAGTTACAACCCATATTAGAACAGTTGCTCATGGTCAGATTGTCTCTTCATTTTGTGATCATAATTATATGCACAAGATAATACCCTAGGGAAAATGTTGGAGCTATATGATGGTAGCATTTTCACAACATACTGTAATGATATTTCCTGTTGTATCACACACTAGCCTAAACTTTCTGTTCAGCATGAAAGTGAATACATTCATTGACAGACAAGCAGACTAACATCAAAGTGCAAGCTCACCATATTCTGAATGGGTTCAAGTTACTTAGATTTGAACAATTGATTGAATTTCTCTGTTTTAATAGATGTTTCTCCCTTCACAGCATGACAGATCACCTATGCACTAAAATACTACAATAATGCCTTCAATTTAACCAGCTTTCTGAGTTACTATCTACACTGTACCTTTATGGCTTTATGCCATTCACCTTGTGAACACTGACTTGTTATTACATGGCAAAAACTAAAATCAGTTATAATCAGATTTAACGGAATTTAACATAAGGTCATTCAATAGCTTATAGCAATAGGAAATATTCAATGTGCAACAGCATGATTTAATAAACTATATTTGTTGATGTTACAGTGAAAAACATTTAAAATAAAAGCCACTTCCTGAGATAATCTAGGAACACCGAACGTATATTTAAATGATGTTGGCTGAGGCCTGAGCCAGGGTCTTTGTATCTTCTGAAATGGGATGCAGACAAGGGGGCCAGACCTGATGCTCTGGAATAGCTAAACCAGTAGAAGCTGAAGGAACCGAACTTTAGTCTTGAACAGAAAAGGCTATGTAGGGAGGTGATTCAAGTAATCAAAATCTTCAAAGGCACTGATAAAGTCCACGCAGTAGGTACACAGCCATGTTGTTAAAGCCCACATTTATTTTTCTTTCAAGAAATGGCTGGAGAAGTCCTCAGATAAATCAGGTACTTCTGTCGTGTCAATATTACTGCTGTAAATACCATATGGTCTGGTGGGTTGAACAGCCTGTTCTCATTTGTAACTATTACTTTGCACTATTGAGTTGGCTAGGGAATCCTTGCATTGCTGCAACTGCTGTTTGCGTGGTGCTTGTGATCTTACAGTGTTTTCGATGAGACCAGCATCTCTCTTCCACTTAAAGCAACTATAACTTCTATGTTCAGAACTTGATATTTACAGCACAGGAAATGGATGATTTTGGAGGAAGCATGTGTGACACGGTTCATTTGCCTGTTTAATATTATTAAATCATTTTAAAGAAGCTTTTTGGGATATTTGGATGAGAACATAAGGAGTATGGAAATGACTGAATATGTAATCTAGCCATATAATATCTAGCCATTTCATTCCCTGCTGTGTACTGAATGTGCCTCCTGTCCACAATTTCAAATCCACTTCACAACAGATTTCTCTTGTGTTCAGTTTCTCTCATTGTGTTTCAGTCTAAATTCTGTCAAACTCGTTTGGTTGAATTTGTCAATGTCTTTAACAAACTGGAATGCTGAGATCAGGTCCCCATGTAGTCTTCTCTATCCGAGACTGTAAAGGTTCAGTTTTTTAGCCTGCCAGGACAGGACATTTCTTGTATCTGATGTCCTCTGGACTGACTCCAGAGCAACCACATTTCTTATCTTTATCTGTCACAGTGACCACAAATGTGCACAATATTCTAAATGAGATCTTACTTTTGCATTGTACAATTTCAACATGATTTAAACTCTACACTTAAAGTACAGTATATATCACAACTTTCTGTTGGTTGGATACTCACATTGTCTAGAAGATGAATAAAAAAGAATTAGAACATAAATGCCTCTGTTTTGTCAAGGTACTACAGGTAACTTCCTGAAATTCATTGCTTCCTGTATTATATTTCTGTGTTTTCTCTATCTTCATGTAATACTCTGCACTAATCTACATTAAATGTTATCTGCCAAGTTCTTTTGCCCAGCTTTAACTTAATCTCTTAATCTTTCTTAATTTACTTTTGCAGTGTCTGCACTATTCTAAACTTTTGATTTTCATATCAACTTTATTAGTTTACCAGTTACCAGATTGAGTATGATTGATATAAAATAAGAAACGTAGCAGTCCTGATACTGATCCCTGTGGTACTTTGAGTCACATCTTCACAATTTGGGCACTCTGTAAAGTTTTCTTTGTAAAGTGTGTATGTCTGTCCGTTTGTCAATAAAAATAACTAATTATTGTCTTGACAGACAAAAATAAAACCACCTTAAAATGTGTACATAGTCAATAGAAGCTCCTGTTCTTTAAGTATCACAAAAGCAATGGATTAAATAACAAAAGCAGTTTTGTTATTTAATGCATTGCTTTAAGCTTGGGAAATAGCCCTCACAGTCTGCATATTGAATGTTAATGCTTAACAAGTAAATGAGTCACATATGGTTGTTATTTAGCAAACCTTTTTCTTTTTCCTGTCGCTGAGCCAAGGGCAGTATTTTTAGTTGCCTGAGGCCAACTAACATCTGACTGTGTCTGTTCTCCTTTTTATACCGTCCTGCCATGTTGTCTGTTTTACAGGGAAACCAATTCCAACGAGAGAGTTTTCCACTGCTTCTGGACCTCTAGAAAGTACCTATAGCTAGTTTCTATTCTTTTTTTGTTAGTTACAGCACTGAGACATATGCATTGATGTTGGACTAGACCAAGACACCCGATAGATACTGTATAACTAGATCAAACTAACATGAGATATGGTTCAAAAGCTGATTAAGAATGGTGAGTGGACATCAGCATTTCAAAAGCATTCATAATATTATTGAAGAGACTGCTCATCAAGATCATTTTGTACTGTACACCTCAGAACAGCACAGCTGGAAAAAGCAGACAAGGGTCTCAAAGTAAAACAAAATAAAATGTGTCTGTCATGTTCAAAGTTTTGCACTCAGATTAGATGCAGTTAAAGGATTCACCTTTGTTTCCTCCCTATTTCACAGGTTTAGCCGATACTGTTTGAGATTTGCATGTTAGGTTATTAGAAATTAGAAATTGTTTATTGATGCTGATTTTTTACATCTCTAATAGAGAATTCATGCAGATGTGAAATACAAAGCTACTGTTTTTTTTTTCATCCCGACTTCTGCTTACATTTAAAGTAACTCTTAAATAAACTGCCATTGCTTGTTTTAGTTGGACTCACATCAGCTACTGTATACCCACCTCTGCCATGTCATGCAAGAGTGACAGTTAAACTGACTTTTTGTGAACAGTCCTCAGCTCAGCTGAGAAACCTACTTTCTGGTTGTACAACATCATGACACAATTCTGCAGGCTAGTTGCTTTTCCATAGACATCGGAAACCAGTAAAATTACATAATACTGTTGCTTTGACATGTTAATAGAATGATTCAAAGTTATGATAAATTATAAATTATTATAAAGGTAAATCCCAGACTAAATGACAAACAATAAAATAAAACAATGCCTAAATTCAGAATATCCAGATCATTTACATCACTTTCTGTTTTAGCACGAATACAATCTTCTATTCTTTTATTCTACAACATAACAGCCTAGACAGTCATCAAAGATAAAACAACAAACTAGAAATGAGTAGCCTTTCCTGACATTTATAAAGATAATTTTAGTAGAAGTGGGAAAATAGTGTGAGACGTTCTGAAGTACTGTAAAGCATGCAGGAGTAACCTAGTAAGGAAAAGCTTTAACAAAAGAGGGAAACTGTTGTAATTGCAATGGTATTTAAGGACTTTAGGATACATTTGTTATGATTTGTGTTGTTTCTTAGATTGAAGGGATACGTAATCCAATAGCAGTGTTAGCTCATTGCACAACTTTCAAAGATTTGCTTCTGTTACAGCAATAATGGCATTACATTAATAAACATGATAAACAGACATTGGTAACTTTGGGAACATACTTGTAAGTCTAGTAAAATGCCATACTGCTTGTATATCCGTTTTGGCAGTGTAAGAGTTTGGCAGCAGTGCAGTTTTTTGAGAGGACTCTCTGGAGGTCTGATAAGGATACCGACAACATCCACATCTAAACATTCAGCTTCCACAAATAAAATGACTGCTTTCCTTTTACAGGAGTTTTTGGAGAACAGTTTTTGCTTATCAGTTCTTCTGTGCTATCAGCTCTCTCAGGCCTATACAGTGCTGTGCTGGTAGATATGCCCAGTGAACTCTAATTTTAGTACAATTGTCAATGATACTAGTGTGTGGCAAATCTCAGTTTAGCCCTTTGACTGCAAAACACTTTTTTGATGTAAGTCAGGTGTTTAATTTCTTATAGTAGTGGGATATTTTCCCATCCTATGTATCAAGGCAAAAAGGTGACAAAGTTATAATGAACAATTATGTGTCCATTTAAGCATATACAGTATATAGATACATAAATATGCTTACTTTTTTGTGGTCCATACTGTTTATCCAAAAAGATAGGAAGGACACTCCATAAAGCTAAAAGACAGTCCTTAAATTAAAAGAAAAAAAAACTAGAAAGGTTAAATCAAAGATAATTAAGGAAATGTTCTCAAAGAATAACTAGACCAACTCATTGTAGATGCAGAACTGCAGAATGCAGAATGAAACACTGAACTGACCTTCTACTACCCTGTATTTAAAAGCAGCAGATATTGTGAAACAGTTTCTGTTTGACTGGTGTTTTTACTCCTACTAACTCTGTGCAATAGGTATATCTTATTTTCCTGTTCAAACACTGTTGTTCCTGTACCAATAATAGCAGTAAAATTTACAGTAAAATCGGCTACATTTGGCACATATTTTGATTTCATTTCACAGTCTTCACCAATAGAAGTTAAAAAGAAATTAAAGGCAGCCAACATCACAAGTTGTCCATCCAGGTATACTGTTACAAGTTGTCCATCCAGGTATACTGTAGCATGTCAAAATTCCACACCCACTTTTATGTCCTGAGCTAGAGGATATTTTTATAGTACAGAATTTAAGAAGATGAAAACATTAGAAGGGTTACAAATCGCCATCATTAACAATAGCTTTTGTTAGTTGTTCTACATACTGGTGACACTGTAAAACATTTTGTATTCACTTTTCTTTACACCTGTATTCCCAGTATTTTCCACTGGTGGTTTAGTCCCTGCATTGCATTGCTGAACCATTGCAGAATCATTTAACTTGATTCTATGAATGCTTTAACAATACATGATAACAATGTCAGTTGTTGTGTCTAAAATGTATGAATGTGTGTGTCCTGAAATGGACTGGTGTCCCATCCTGGATATAGTCCTGTCTTGAGCCCTAACCTTCCAGGAAAGTTCCTGGGTTTCAAAGACCCTTACTGGGAATAAGCAGTTTTTTTGATGATGGACGGAATATTTCAATTGTTAAAAATGGCAGACCGATGTATAACCACTTGGATAACTCACTTTCCACTTAAAAATCCTCACACGCAGTTCACTGTTAGTGTATGCAAGGAATGACAAACAGCAATAACAATACTGCTGAGCAATGTAGACCTAAACATACATTAGCAATACATAGTAATTAAGAACCTAAAAAGTGAAAAAGCAATGTTAACAGGAATTTCCATTTTCACCAAGATAATATATTTTTATTTTCATATTAATACAGACTAAGAATAGACATTGAATTCTCCAACCATCAGACTCTTCTGTTCCCTGTTCCAGTCCTGCAGGACATGTTCATGAAGAGATACAGTACATGTAGGTTGCTGGTCAGGATCCAATAAATACAATAGGAAGGACTGCCTTTTAATTGGAGAGGGCAGTTATGAAACTAGTTACAATAGTTCACTAAATTATTAACATAACTAATTAAAAACTCCCGTCTACATTTCTGTTCTGGAGAACAGCCTCTGCTCTCAGATTACAGGCATATTAGAAACAGATGAATTGAGATAAATGTGTAATAGGTAAATGAGTATCAGATGGTTCTTTTACAAGTTCTTCAATACACTTATGAATAAGTAGATGTTTTATTATTATTAAATTAACACTGAGAATGCTCTAAAGCCCAGTTAACCCAGTAAATCAGTCAGTGCAATTCACTGTACATCCATCTGTTTTCAAACCACTTTATTCAAAATAGGGTCAGAGGGAGCTGTATTCTGTCCCCTCAAGCAACAGTCGCAGAGCATGATACACCCTTGTTGGGATGCCAGTCCATCACAGGGCACACATAGACAAAAATAAAAACACGCACACCAGGGGCAATTTTTACCTGAAGCCAATTAACCTACAGTACCAGCATGTTTTTGGGCATGAGCAGGAACCCTGAGCACCTGGAGGAAACTCAAGTGAACACAAGGATAGCATATGAACAGGAGGCTTTTCTACACTAAAAGTGTTGTGGGTGGATGGAATAGAATACCTGCTCATACTGTTGAAACCAATACCCTGGTTTCTTTCAAGAGAAAGCTGGTTGAGATCCTTAAAATCAATTAGCTACTACCAAACAGACTAGATGAGCTGAAAGGCCGCCTCTCTTTGTAACCGTTCTTATTTCCATTGTAGTTTTTGATGAGATTGAACTTCCCTCAAACATGAAAGTTTTTTCAGGTTTTCAAAAGTATACAGTACATCCAGTTGTTTTGAGGTGACATCTCAGTTTTCATATTGCACAAATTAATGTCAACTCATATTCTTTAATTATAACTTAAAAACCACACACTGGCTTGTGTATATGTTGGGATTTCTACTAAATTCAGCATGCAGCCTGTCAGACAAATTCTATATTTGTAACATTTTTACTTTTCTATGACATTAATATTTTTTTCTAAAATATTTAAAACTAAATGGATTTTATTGGCACATATTTTACATACAGTATGCGGTTTAAAATGTCACTCTGAGATAGTCTAAATTCTATTATAAGCAATGTGTGGCTTTTATCAATATCAGCCATTATTGTGGACATAACTGTTACTTTGTAGCACAACTACAACAAAAAAAATCAAAAGGAATGATGACACAAAGGAATTAGATGCATTTGAAGATGTTTATGAGTATTTACAGTATGTACAGTATAGTGAGATTTGGTTCAACCTGTCATGCTTGCCCCTGCTGGTGCGCTGTGCACTGTGGGGGAAACTAGCATTGGCATGGCAGCCAGCCACGGCACCACCCACCAGTCACTCAATGCCACTTGCCATGGATACCTGTCTGACAGGAGACCTGGACCACCTGGAGGCAATTTACCACCTCCACCACTTCAGGTGATTCAGGTGACACTGCTCGGGGCTCTGTGTGTCTCAAGTTTCACTGGAATCCTGACCTCTTCTTGTGCTAAGTCTTTGCTTCCGGCTTGCCCCTTTGCTTCCCTTCATACTTGGCTTGGATCCTGTTTGTTTACCTATGACTTCAGCTTGGATTCTCCTCTTGTGCTTTGCTACTTGTTGTGTTTTCCTGGTTTTGACTCTTACATCATTCAACCCCAACTACCTTCAAGGAATCACCTCTGGTGCAATGGAATATTTTAGCAATGGTCCTAATTTTTTGAAACCTTCTAGTTTGTTTTGCAGATTTACGATCTAGATGCTGATACACAGTTTTAGATAATGCCAGGACACTCATACTGTACAGTAGATAAAATTGTGATGTTGAAATGAATGGCATTTTTTAACTAATACTGAAATAAAAATTTAATATACAGTATTATATATGGGTAGACAGTTTAGAAATATAAAAAGAAATAAAACAGTACAAAACGCTGCATATATCTTTCAAACTTAAGTCTGATTTTCTCAGTTGTGATTTTCTAGCAATTCCTAATAAGAGCCTAGACATACTGTAAATGTCACTGCCTGATTGTCGATTGAAGATCACTGTGTCCTAGGACATTGCAGCACTGTGATGTATTTGCAGGTCACTGGCTCTAACAAGGTGCAACCGATGAGACAGCATGGACAGAATGTGGTCTTTAATGGATCTTCTACAGTATATCTACTGTATATCTTCTAATTAATATTTCCATGCATATACAGAGTTACACGTGATGTAATCCACTTTTTAATTTTTTCTGCAAACTTAAAAACGTAAGTTTATATAATCGTTTATATGTAGTACCCAAATACCATAATTGCAACCCCCTATTTAAGGTATCTAAAAAATAAAAAGCAAAACGGTAAATTTAAGCATAATTTAATCAAAACATAATTTATTTTCAGATAATGAAATATGAATAAGATATTTTGCTTTCTATTAATATCCTATTGTCTGGGAGAAGGAGTGGTGGAGACACTGCACCTCCCAAGACCTGATGACCTGTGTGTAACCTGCAGGATGATGAAGAGTAAATGCAGGTTTAGTGTAGGGTGTACACTTTCTGAATACATGTAATCTTATTAATTGTATCAGAAATGTGGGTAATTGCAGTACGTCCCCCTGTCTTAAAGCTCTAAGATCCAAGGATCAATCCTGAAAAGTGTGTATGTCGAGTTTGCATTAAAGTGGGGCATAGAAATAACAGCTCTTCAATATCACCATGGAAGAACACTGTGGAAGGTATTAAAGTAGCAGTTAAAGCAACTGATTTCCTTCCCAGGAATAACAGTCACAAACACATACCATAAGGCAGGGCAAAAAAATCAACCTGTGTCTCATCAAAGGACAGGGGCAAACATCTACCAAAATATCACAAAACTGGACAAGCCCTCAAAGAGCTGCAGGCAACAAGACAAATGAATTATATTGCATATCGAAGAACAAGACAAGCACTCGGATTGTGAAACAAACTTCTTTCTGACTCCCACACACGTTGCTGTCCTTATTGAGCTCAATAAAACTGAATCTGCACAAGACTTTGTCCTGCTCCTCTGATGAAAAATTTTCCTTGCACCTTCTGAAGACACTTTACATAAGATCTTTGTCCCCCGTGTGTGTTTGCCCAGAGGTGGAAGGAAAAGACTGTCTCCTCTTCCATGGTGGAATCCCACCTTGCTCCCTATGCATCTGGGATAAGCTTTGGGAAGCTTAATTAGGTGCATATATGTATTTCCTGCTTCACAGCATTTGTTCTTAATTTGCAGTCATTTTACAAGTAGGAAGTTGTTGAACAAGCAGGAGACGAAATATGTGTGGGAAAACAAAAACAAATGTTTTTTTTTTAGTTAAACATTTTTTAAATGTCTTGAGACTTGGCTTCTCAAGATAGTCCAAACACTTTTTATGCAATGCCACCCTAACATTGGGAAGGTACGGTATAAGTTATCATGTAACTAGGCTTGATTTCCTCTCTTCTTTATTAATAAAAACCTTAAACAGCCTGATGTAGCCGTTCTTTCGTTAGATTTTCACTGTATTTTCAATGTTACGTTGCTGTGACAACAATGCATGACTACAAGATAGGGTATTATTCATTGAAAAAGTGGGGTTTAAAAGCACAAATGTGTTGTTCAATGTAATAATAACAAACTTTGTTGAAACAAAGTGCTTTATTTCTAGATACAATTACATGAACACACTCTACTGTTACACAATATATTATCACAGGTTGCTATGTTATTTAATATTTCTCAGCCCTCTTTAGTGTAAGGCAAAGGAATTTTTTTATGATGTGATTTGTTTTTCTGCTCTCAGGCATTGGTTATGACATGGTGTTGTGGCAGCAGCTCATCAAATTTTGGCTCTCACCACAGAGATAGTGTAGAGTCAGTTCGGTCACTATTCACCACAGTCACTAGAGTCACTCACAGACAATTCACTACTAAAGCTACAGTTAATTAGTAGAATCAAAATACAAAACATTCTTTTACAGTAACAATCAAAAGTAGTAAAGCTGATAAATCCGAACACATTAGAGAAAACGATGGTAGTTGTATCATGTCAGTGGTCATTTTGAATTTCTAATCAGGTTTTAGAATTGTGGACAGTAGCAATGCAGCTGAACTCCTTGAGATCTATGAATGTGCCTTTTGCCTTTTTAACATGTGATACGGTATGTTGCATTGTCAGATTAATGCAAAATCTGAATTATTTAGTACTCTGCGTTTAATTATGTCTTCGAAAAAGGGCACTTTCTTGGCATCCAACCAAGTGTTTGCTTTTCTCCAGTCCTCCCCTTGTGTACACAGAACTTTTAAGCTCCACTGCATAAATCTGGCCAAATTTGATTTTAACTTACATCCAATGTGTTTAAAATCACATTAATACCGAACAGTTTAAATTTTAAGCATACAGGAAAGAAACGTGTGTACAGAGATAGTGAATTAGGCCACAAAACCATAACATTACAATGAGTATATGAAATGAAATCCAACCTGTATCTTTTTTTTTTCTTTTTCGTAATGGCATTTAATTATTTGAATTGTAGTTAAAAGTAAAAATTAGAAATAGGTCACTCAGGCTGTCCTTATTTGTCATTTACATCCCACCAAAAATCAGCAACCTTCTGAAAAAACATTTTTAAATGAAATTGTTTAAATTGGATGCATAGTGCTTTATCTTAGTATCTTAACAAGAGTTTATTAACTCGCTTAATTTAACAGTGAGACGGAACTAGAAAAAACTGCCACTGTAAGTACTGCTAGGGGAGTTAGCAGGAATTGCTTAAAAGCTATTTGTTTCCTGGAAAAGAAAATCTTCCAGCAGCACGGTGAAAAAAGTTCTAAAAAAAGTTGAACAATTATCTATACACTCAGGTTCAGTGTAACATCGTTATGCCCAGGTTCATTTATCATTATTTCCTCAGGAATGTGTAAAAACATAGCTCTGTTACCTAACATCTGCTTCACTTCCTCAGTTTTACTCATTTTTTTTCAGCTCCCCTGTATGACCACTCGACAGCACCACAGCGAAGGCAGGAATCCCAGCACGTTAACAGGAGACAGCTAGGAATTTATCATCGCAGCCCCTACCCCCCTTCCTCCTCTGTCCCTAAACTCATTGCCATCGAACAGTGAGAAAATCAGGTTCTTACCCCTCCTGTGTACTCCCTTACTACCCAGGTCCTCCAGTGTCTGTGAAAAAGCCTTCTTTACAGGCGCTGCCGGAGAGAAAGTCCTGCCTTTCCCACTCACTCTCTCCCTCCTAGTCCACCCATAGTTTCCAACTATCCCATCTGTAGGAGGGAAGTGGAACTCACTACCACTCATTGGAACATGATAAACAATTACGGGTGGGCCTTGCAGATGCTGGGTCCCAGCCCAAACATGTCTAAGTCAAAAGAATTTACTTTTCTTCCTCTACTTGGTATTTGTGTGCTCAGTCTCTCAATGTATCCGTTTCCTACAGATGGGGGGGGGGGGTAGGGGGTTTGTCACAACTCAGCACCGTCACATATTCAAACCTCGCCAAAAGTGCTGCTGAAGATTAGATCTTGCTTACATTAGGGTAATAGTTTCTTTAATGTGATGGGGCCCTGCAGACATTAGAGGAAAAGGGTAACATTAAAAGCTGGCCGTAGTTCTCAGGCAAGATCTGATTTTTACCAAGTTTTGAGTGAGCATTCTGGTGTAGTTTACCTTATACTTTTCAAACTCTGCAATGTTTTTCACTATATAAAGCGTAGTATCTATCAATTAGTAATTTCAGGTTTTAACATTTGAGGACCAGCAAATTAAAAAAAAGAACAATATAATATGTATTTTTAATTTCAGTGAGTTTATATACTTGGATTGATTTGCTGTACTACTGTGCTGCATTACCTGAAAGTAAAAAGACTAAATGAAATTCTTGTAATCTGCAGGGTTCTAAGATAACTACTATCTATGGTATGTAATGGTTTAAAGATGACTTAATGTCTGATTACAAAAAACTTTCTTTCCTCTCATCCAGCACTTGATAGTAGCTATGTTTTTCATGTACATAGCAGGCCTCCTTTTAACAGAAATCTGCCATCAACAGATAAAAACGGAATTTGATATTAGATGATATTAGAAACATTAAAACAAAATTCCATGATCCAATCAAAAATAGAGATCCGAGTTCCTCTGCTACAACAGTCCCTACTGAATGAGAGAGGAGAGGCAGATTAAAGAAACAGATTCCCTGCCTTCTCACATTCACTGATTAGTTCAGCAGCCAAGAAAGGGGGTTCTATCTACACATACTGTAGGTGATGATACACTGTCAAAATTAGATCAGGTTAGTGTTTTCATTCTCGATTATTTGTTCCCATTATGAATGTTTCATTTCAAGGGCAATTTCAGACAAATTAGGTGCGAGCTAAAGTGCAAAATCCTAGGTATATCTATAATAAATGCAAACATAATAACCAGCAGAGACCAATACAACCAGAGTTAAATACTAAATACAGGTATGAGGTCTAAAATAGGGAAACAATTCCTCACAGAATTAGCAAGATTAAAATAATTAATCCCAGGAAAGATGATCAGGTTCTGTTCAAGTTCAGTAACCTCAGGCGTGACTTCTGTGTTTTCTTTCACATAAAGTAAGCATAGAAACTAGCTTGGACTCTTCCCATAGTTCATAAGTTCCTCAAGGGTAAGACTGATACATATTGACAGGGCTGGGGAGGGAGTCATATTGCAGGATTGGAGGCTGCATCTTCTTTTCCAGCTCAGTTTGTCAAGCATGATCAACAACGTAATGTCCTGTACTTGTAAAAAACTTAAAATTGTATTATACTATAATATAACACAGTTTCTGTTGCCGACCAGACAAGCTTTAAAGTTGTACAGTATTTAGTCATTGGTTTATCTGTGAAGATATGGCACAAGCAGGTGGCTACCGATTTGCTTAACCAGGACACATTGAGCTTTGGGGTCCAATCACAGCCCATAGTTCAAATTTTGTTGGTCACGAGTCAGCTTTTACTGGGATTCTCCAAGAGGTGTTGCCATAGGATGGTTAAAACATAAAACACCACCTCAAATGTTGTAATGCCCCATGTAACCAGGACAAACTCCACCTTTAGAAATCTTTAAGAAGTGGCTATAAAGTAGATAAACATCCCTTATATTCATGACCTTAAACATTGTAAACTGAATGATTAACTTCAGAGTTTACAAAAATTGAAGTGTTATTTACTACATTTATGGCTACAACTCCAGTCTGAACTCAACACTGTATTTAAGTGTTTGAATTTGTTTGAAATTTTTCACAGAAGTGAAAAATTATGAAAGGCATTATAGAGACCCATTTTTTTTTCAATTTTGTTTATTAAATATCACAGCAGAGACATCAGTTTGTACACTTTTTAAGAGAATAACAATGAATGTAAGAAAAAGAAATGAAGAATGGAATTAAAGAAAGTGAAAGAGGAAAGAAAAAAACAAATCAAAACAAGTACATGTAAAAGTATGTTTTTAGAAACAGCTATATCACAGTTTACCATAAAAAGGCATAAAGGTTATAGCATAATTATATACAGTATAATGGCTTAGGAGTATATACTGAACTCCTCTTTTAAACCTAGTGCTCTGAAAGGCTTATCCCACAAATCTTAAAAAAGGGTCCAGTTCACCTTTTAGGATGAATCTTAATGTTTCCAAAGAGATCAAGTCTCTTATTAGTAATTCCCAGAGAGCTCGAGAGTGAGGCTCGTCACCCATCCACCTGATCATGATTGCCTTTCTTGCCAGCATCAGAACAGGCTGGACTACTTCATAGAGACCCATTTTTTTTAAAAGTAAAAAGTTTCAAGCTTAAGATTTGTTATGGGCAAGTAAATTCCCAGTTTGTATGGTGTTGGGAAAAAAAAAGATATTTACACTTACTGTATGCCAAAACATTTTAAAAACCTGAACTGTGTTACATACAGAAATGAAAACAATGGAGATCATACTAACAAGGTGATGAGAAAGTAAATTTGTGCTATCAGAGGAGGGCTTTAATTGATTCACAACCACCATCTTTCACTACCTCGAGAAACAAAAAACTGTTTTTCAGAAACTTACTTTAACAGTGAGCTTTAAATGCGCACAGAGAACTGTGACCATGCACAATGTAGGGTCTGTGTGTGTAAACAGAATTACTGTACATACAGCAGGGTGGTGAAAAAAGGAAAGGTTGTGGATGATGTACAGTATAAGGCAACAGATAAGAGAAAAGATCTGTTGGATTGTCTTCTTTGACCACTCAGAAGAAAGTGTCAGTACAATAGCAGTGCCTCGAGCAAAGGGCAGTTCTTTGTTCTTGGCTTTAGTCAGAAGCAAGTCAGGATTGCAATCAAAACACCTTTGCCACCAACTGTTTAAAATACTGAAATGCATTTCATTGTGAAACTGTATTGAAACCTTTCACACAGCAGCTCATCTATCTCACACTACAAAATTATCAGTAACAATAAGAACTCACGTATCTTTTCGTTCACAATCATAATTTCTGCTCTAGTCTCACTAAGACCACGATCTTTGTTATGTTGCACTGAGCAAAGGGGCTCAACATAAAGTAATAACATGAATTTTCTGTGAATGGATTTAAAGTTTCAGGATATTTAGAATTTACTAAAGAACATATATAGTCAGGGGTGGTTCAGGGTATATTTATATAGGTTTTAAGTTTTCAGCACTTTCATACAGTACCTTTAATTGTTCAGTGCTCATCTCTCATTTAAATAGGACTTTCAACTGACTACTGTGCTATAATGATTATGTAATTTAGACTTATGGAAAGCTATACATTAGCAAGCTACTCTTGCTAATATTCTCACTGCAGAGGCTTAGAAATGTTCCAGAAATATAACACAAAAGAAAGTAATTTAAAGCCTAAACAAGTCTATTTTTTACCCTTAGTTTCCTTGATCTAATCAAAGTCTACAAGAGATCTATGATACAAATCTCAGAATTAGACCCCACTGTCATGACAAATACCAATAAATATTGCTTACCTTTTATCACAAAACAGAATAATTTCCCAAGACTGCCGATGTCTTTCAGAAAGAGAGCCCTCAAAGAACGTTTGCAGATAACTCCAAACCTGAATGACCAGTATCAGTTTCCCAGTTACTACAAACAAATACTTTTACACAGCGGTAAATCCAAGCAGTGGCTTCTCAGTTGTCTTCAAAAGGCTGCTAGACCGCTTCAGAGTTGCTGAGATATTGGCTGTGCTAAAACATGAAGTTGGTAATAGAACAGACAAGCAGAGTTCAATTGGGTGGATGGTCAAAGTATCACTGTGCACTTGTACAGTAGGTGAAAGGAGTGTCAGCGATATGGACAGTGGATAGTTGCAGGAGACATTTTATGAAGCTTTGTGGGTGGAAAGAAATGGCACAATACAATACAAAGTAAACACAGCAGAGAACTTTGGACCTAACCGCCGTATCAGGTGTGCAAGCCTCAGGAATAAGGCTGTAATCAAATTGAGATTGCAAAACCACTAGATTAAAAAATAAGCAAGTTATGTGTGGAAAGTAACAGTGTGTATAATAATTAAATACTTCTATATGGAAGATATTCTTTTTTATAAACATTATATGTTTTATTATAAGATAAAGTTAAATGTAAATAGTCACTTGGGATTCAGTTTGTTGAAGTAAATGAAGAACCACTGTTTTCACAAAGTCATCCATTTAATGGATTTGTTAAGTTCTTATGTGGTAATGGTATAACATTTCATTTTAAATGATATACTCATCACTTATGCATTGCATTGAATGTTATAACTCGTTTTGAGTGAATGGCAAATAACGTAGTATGTGTTCTGCTTAGCATTTGTTACTGTTATCTAGAATGAAAGAGCAGTCATTCCTTGAATCTCTGATGTCTGCAAGGAAATTCAATATCATAGCAGTGAATACAATGGTTCTTTTGTAGTGAGGTATTCCAAAGGCAGCAGCTACAGAAGTTCAGTTACAGAGAGTCTCAGAGAGTTTGCATGGTCATTCACCCTAAAAAAAAACAGGACTGAAACTATTGTGTTCTATAAACCAATTTTAACCAAACTGGTCAAATTTGTTTTAATACGTTACTACAGTTACCGTGCCTTTCAAAACATATTCAATTATTCATATTCCATTGCACATGTTGTTGTGTTAGGACCAGAATTTGTAATCCAATGCAGTGATTTTTTCCCCCTTGATTCACACAACATACACAAAGCATTGGAAGCAGCAAAAATATTTGTTTTGTGACATTTTGGTGCAATTTGTGAAAATGTCTGAATATTGAAAAACAGAAATGTCTTGTTTGCTGAAGTATTCACCCCTCTGAGCCAGTGCTTTATAGGAACACCTTCCACAGCGATTATAGTCTTCTGTATCAGCTTTGTACAGTACATCTGTATTTGGGGTTTTACTGTATGTGCCTTCTTCATTGCAGGTTTGCTTAAGCAAAACATTCCACAGATTCTCCATGGGATTCAATTCTGGGCTTTGGCTATACCAGTGAAGGACATTCACCTTCTTGTTAGGAAACCTCACCAGTGGTTGTACTGTATGCTTAGGGTCATTGTCCTGTTGTAAGGTCTTTTGCTGGCTGAAGCAGGTTCTCCTCAAGGACTTGCATATATTTGGCTCCATTCATTGTTCCCTCTAACTTGACAAGGGCCTCAGTCCTTGCTGCTGAAAAGCATCCCCAGGCTTCGTGGTAGAGATGATGTTATGCATGTGATAAGCTTTGTTTGGTTTGCTCTGGGTATAGCTCTTTGAATTTGGGTCAAAGAGCTCAATTTTTGTTTCATCAGACCAGAGAATGTTCTGCCACATGGCCTCAGGGCCTACCAGGTACCTTCTTTGGCCTTCTTTGACTCCAGTCATGCTATTCCTTCTAACCCTTCTCCCATAGGGGCTAGATCTGTAGTGCTGCAGAGATTGGTCCCTTGGTCATGTTCTCCCTTCTCGGCCATGGGACTCTGTAGTTCTGTCAAAGTGGTCATTGGGTTCTTGGTTACTTCTCTGACCAAGGTCTCGCTTGCCCTATTGCTCAGTTTGTGAGTATGGCCTGCTCTAGGATGAGTTTGGATGGTTCCATATTCTGTCCATTTCCTGACTATGCTCCTGGGAAAAGAGGAGCTCTACAGTCTCTATCGATAAAACAGGCCCTGTGCAAAAAACAGGATGCTGGAAGCAATCTAATGATAGGTAGTTTTTCTTTTTTATTGTCTCATGAAGCACTGTAAGCGCTGTAACAGTAGTAACTACCACATCCCCTCATAAGCATACCTGTGTCACATTCTTTTTTTATGGTTTATGTTCCTGTCAGAAGTTATTTAAAGTAGAAGAATAAACTCTAGTGACAAATAACAACCCTAGGCAGAAAAAAACAATCAAGAATATCTCAGGAAATAAAACCAGGAAATACTACAGACAGTTTACATCCGCAGAGAGACAGGAACACAGAAATTTATCTTTGACACCCTTGAAATGTGGTTTGTAGAGATAGACTTGGAAAATAAATATACCATAAGCATGATATACCAGTATGTGTGTGCATGTGTGCACAGTATACTGTATACAGTATAGATGCACATACATTTTGGAGTTACATAGTAGTATTTAATTGAAATTAACGTCAAGGTTAGAGAGAAAACTCTGTGGTTTAAAATGCATTATGTGTGATGTACATAAAAACATTATCCTGACAATGACTTCATCAATGGGATGTACATAATGAGTTGAAAAAGAAGGATATTAATGTGAATTCCGTCAATGTCATATTTCCATGGCCTTTGTTCATTACACATACTGTACAGTGTGGAAACATACCTTTGCCACTGGAAAGACATTATTGCAATAAGAAAAAAACATTTAAATGCACACTTTCATACTTACTGCAGTAGTTCTAATCTGAGATTAGGTTTATATTTTGTTTGTCAATTTCATATTTTGTGCTGACAGCGAACACTTTGTCTCCAGATATTGTAAATGACTTACATATATCCTGAAGAGTATATTAATATAATATGCAAACCTGTTTCTGGGCTTTCTCTTGTCATTCAGCAGGACCTTGTAGTCCCCGGATTGCCCTGACAGAATAGAAGTCTGGACTCTGGAGACCAGACCTCAATCATAGCTTTAACCTTTATTGTAATTGTAATTGTTCAATCAACAATTGTAATTGTTGACCAAATGCTTCATGTCACTTCATATCATTGTCATGCACAAATTAACAAAGCCTCAACCTTTTTGTTATAAGTATATACAATAAGTATCGTATGGTATTCGAAAATCTGATTGCACTTTTTCCATTGTGAATGCATACTAATTCTTCCCATATTTACTGTATATGCAATCCCTAACATAAATCCCTTCACTATGGTTTAAATTTTTGGACCTTAACACATTTTTGTACAGCATATTCCTTCTCTTCCCTTTTAAATGTATTATTTGCGGTTGTTTATTTAAATTAAGAATTTTCCTGGGACACATATTGTACGGTATGTTCCAGTTAAGTGCACATGATCTCTCACCAATTGAAAAAGTTATTTCTCTGAGGCAAGCTGTTCAGTCTAAAATGAACTGTAACTCCAGATACTGTGATTGCACCTAAACCTTAAACTTGTAACATTGATGCCTGTTTTAATTACATAAATTAATATCAATTAAGAATGATTAATTTGCTCATTTTTGTCATAGTTTTGTTCTGCTTCCCACAACTTGGACATATTCCTGAAAACACTGTAGTGTTCTGATAATATATTTATCTGGCATTTGATCACCCATGGTTTGCAATAATTACTTAATATTTTATGGTTTTAACATTCAAATTCATGAAAAACTATTAAAACAAAAAAATAAATTATTTTAGAGCAAAGAGTTTTATATTTCATAATGCATGTATATTTAATATACGTTTTTTATTAGTACATACAGTATGTGCAATCATTTTCTGTAATTTGAATTAATTAAAAAATAGTGTTCAGTTATTAAAAACATATCAAAGACTTTTTATTGATGGTGCTATGGTTAGTTTGTTACCTTAATTTCTTCAACAGATCTAAGCCAATGACTCTTTGTTTACAATGTACAGGAAATCATAATGCTCTAGAAGCCTGATTGGTGTTGCAGTACGCTGATTATAATCTTCGTTGAACATTATTTTTCCTGAACATGATATAAGAGGCATTGAGTTCTGTTCCTGCAGCAAGAGCTAAATGGGGGATTAGGACTTCCATTAATCTGCCTAATGTATTATTATTATTACTACTACAAATAACAATAAGAATAATTAACAGGTGATCAAGGGTGTCTTACAGTTGCATACAGTATGTACAATATAAAGGTGCTGTGTAATACACTCTAGAACTGCAGTGTACAGTACATCATTTACATTTACACTTGAGTGACTGTTGCATAATAATCTCCACGTTGGAGAGACTTGACTGAGCATAGGTGATGAGGTCATTGAACTTGTTGAATGCCGTGCCTGGAGAAAATCAAGAAAGAAAAACACAGGAAGGAACCACGATGATCTGCCTATGAAGAGAACAATGTCTATGTGCCATTGATATTTTAATAGACTGTTACTCATTGTTTGGGGTGTTCATAACCAGCAGTTACTAGTCTAACAGGAAATGACAGGTATGAAGAGGTGAAGAATGATAGGCCATGATCTGGAAGACCACCAGTCCCAGCACCTTGCGGAGATCGATGGAGAAGTCCAAGTTTAATGGTCGCTACAGAACTCCACTTGTAGTGATGATGCCAACCTGACTCCAAGGTGCTACTGTATGTTGATCAAGTCCCCTAACCACACATGCTGTCTTTTCCGTATTCAGTAATTTCATGCTATTGAAACATTCCTCCAGGGCACATTTCCTCGTTGAAGCATCTAGTATGATTGTTTAGGATCTATGATCTATGACCATAACAGGGCAAGACAATAAAGTGCACAAGACAGAAATGCAACTTGGTGCAAAACACGTGTCTGATAGTGTGTGTTGCTTCCAATGGTGGCTACTGCTGTAACATTTCCCCCAGTTGATAAACCCTATTAATGACAAATGTTAATCATCATAATATACCTACTGTACAATATGTCTGTTTAGTAAAACATCAGTGCAGCAGCTATAAAAATTTTAAACATTTTTTTGCTGTTCAGTTTATATACTAGCTCTTAGATTACATAAACTGTACCGTGTGCTTCCTGTATTTCCTGATATATTTCTTCTTCTGAACAGATGATCTGTTATAATTAGAACAGTTGTCAAATGGTTGATGCAGTCAGGAAATGTGGTTTAATGACCAAGAGTCAATCAAAATATCACACATTCTGTAATTCTGGTAGAAATGGTAAATTTGGAAATACTCATCTACACGGATGTCTTACACGACTTTCATTGTTACTTTTACTGTAGCTATGTTTGACCAGTTATGAAGCTTGTTTTCTTAATTGGACTCGATTTCTGCTGTCGAATCAAGAAGTCAAAACAGCAGTGTTTCCCTAAAGAGGACAATGTCCCTCTCATTTTCTTCACATTCATTGTTCTTCAAATACAAAACACTAATCTTGCTAATCATTTAAAACATTGATGTGAAGAATACATTTAGCAAAACATAATTTTTCAAAACTTGTTTCCCACTTTTAGAAATTATTTTTGGTTTTCACTGTTCCTGTTTTTAGATGAACTCTCAGAAATGTGGAAATGGACTTCCCAAATTTAAGCAAAATTTTAAAAGACTGTTGAGGGCTTTTTTAATGATTAACATCTCTGCCGATTCTTCCAAGTTTCTAAATAATTTAAATTTAGATGGAAGGAATTCTGTTTCAAACATTATGAAAATTAAAAGACGTCTGATAGCCTCCGTTTAACATTTGCTGAACAACTTTCAGAAAATTCAGACTTGTGAATAGTACATTTAGGCAAAAAGACTCTAATAAAAATCTCAAGCAACCTTGAAATTTCTCAGAATCCTGGAAATCTAGAATTTAGAAAGGTACTGTACATATGGAAAGCTTGCATTGCCACATCCCTGGAGTAATGAGGTCAGGGTTCAGTCAATGACTATTATTTTGAAAATGCATTTGTATAGAAAATAAAATAATACAGCATAGCTGGGAATTTAAACCGTGCGTCAAAATGGTATTTATTTTTAAGGAAATCGTTTGGTAAGCTTCACACACAAATGCAGTGCTTCTTTTGCTAAATGGGAGATGAAAAATTCCCATTTGAATTTTGTAAAAGTACTGTAGTTTTCACCTTGTAGTTCGGATATTGCCAGTTTATGAAAGGCCTACTGTACATCACTAACTGACCCATTTACAGTACAGTTTTGTCCGAGTAGCTCCAAGCATCTCCGAATGCTCAAGCTGATGTGCTCAAGAATCTCCAAATGGACTTTATTAACTTACCAGAGCCACACCAGCTAACCATACAATGACTCCTGGGATGTCCCTAGTAACTGTAAATTCAATTCAGTTTATTTTTATATAGCACCTTTCACAAAAAGGTTGCCCCAAGGCGCTTAACAATACAATTGACGATACTGTACATCTTGTCAATACAGGACAGAAGACCAGAAGACAACGGAGGAGAGGAACCAAAGACTCCTTAGTACGGAGAAAAAAAACCTCTAGGGGTCCAAGGTCAACTGGCTGCCCAACCCCTTTGGGCATGCTAACATTATAATTTAAATGAGGGTGTAAATCCATCCAGCTGAGTCAGTCCACTTAGTGATAACTACCTTGTCATGGTGGAGAACCACATTAATAATCAACTGTCAATTTGAGGTAGGGGGGATGTAAGAAGAAAAAGTATTGATAATTCTAAGTTTCAAGTAAAGTCCTGCAGCATACAGAACATGAATAGGGTTGTGCCATAGGATGCAGAAGAAGTCAGACATTCATTTACAGCCATGCAATTAAACTGCTGCTATAAAGAGTCATAAGAGGCTTTGGGTTTCTTGTGATGTGAGCTCCGAATTATGTACTGTAAAAAACAAATCTTACAAAATATTTAGTATTAAACAGTAAAATATTGTCATACTGGGTGGCATGGTGGTAGAGTGGTTAGCAGTGGGTCAATTTCCAGCCCAGGGGTCCTGTCTCCATGGAGCTTGTATTGTACAGTATGTTCTCTCCATGTTCACATGGGTTTCCTCCGGATGCTCAGGTTTCTTCCTACAGTCCAAACTGATAGGCTAATTGGCTTCTGAGAAAACTGAGCCTGGTGGGAGCATTCCCTGCAATGGACTGGTGTCCCGGCCAGGGCGTATCCCGTTTTGCCCCCCGTTGATTGCTGGGATAGGCTCCCCCCATGACCCCGAAAGAAGGAGAGGTTCGAAAATGGATGGATATTTGATGCTTTCTCTGCAAATTTCATGACCTAAACTGGAGGACAAATACAGAAGACCCTTCATCATGTAATCATCATCATGGAATATACAGTACCAGTCTTGCTTTATGCAGTTCAGGCCTTTAACATAGGAGACCTGATATGCAGTGAGAGAAATATTGCACAATTAAACAGGTACTGTAGCTATTCAAGTGTGGAATCTTTTGTAGACTTTCGATGTGGCTCAACCTACAGTTATGCATCTGCGAAGCACCTAATGTATTCCTTTAACCATTTCAAACAAAAATACAACCACATTATTTATAGGTCACAGGCATTTAATTTGTTAAAGAGTTAATGACTTTCTAATTCTATAGAAAATAGTAACAGGAACTTCTTCAGTGATTATTACATGCTGTAATTGCAGCCTGTCCAGAAAAGAACAGGAAGAGTAGATCTGTTGTATTTTTGGTCTAGATCCAGTAAGGCACCTTAATGAATGACTGTGATATTCTAACCAACATTATAAAGTCACTTGGTTTTCAAATAAACAGGTTGAGATCATATTTATCCTGTTTGTTAACTAAGTATAAAATATGATTACAGAACTGACTTCACAGAAGGCATTCGGGAGATAAACAGTAGCTCCCTTGGTCATTCTTTCTAAAGAGCTGGTGAGATAGTACTGTCTCCTCTTGGGGGCTTCAAAGAAATGACAGACTTTAAAAGTTTTTTGCTTTCTTTGTGTGAATGCACTTGTGCGATGGAGTCTACACTGCTGACTGGAAGAGGTGTTTTTACTGTCCAAGAGCAGTTTCCATAGGATGCAGTGATGTTGACTCAAAACCAGGCTAGAATTCTGCAGAGTCAAAACAGATGCTGGGAGACAGAGACCACTTGAAACCAGGTGTGGGTTAAACCAAGCACACCTGACACCTGGGCTGCCTATACAGAGGGTTACACAGAGAAACAGTGAAAGGACAAAGAAGGATCAAAAGAAAGAGTGCTGGTTGAGAGGTCTTGAGACAGAAAAAAAGAAGTTGTGTACCTATACAATTGCGTAAAAGGTTAGGATTCAGTTAGGGCACATGATGTAGTCAGCCTAATGACAGACAAACAGGGGGCTATTGTTTAGCTAGACCTCTGAAGTGGACCTCTTCAGAAACTAGACCTGTTGCATTTGTGTTATAAATATTCCCAATAAAAGTGTGGAAAAGTGGCAAATAACCTTATTTGTTTGGAAAAATATGAGATGAGCATTGAGCTAAATTTATGTGACAATAAGTACAGTAAACGTTTTTACTGCATCAGTATAGTATATAACAAGTATTACTGAAAGCCAAAAAATGTGTCTACTTAAGACTACTCCACACTCTTATTAAAAACTGAGCTGCAAAGACGTACTCCTGTAAAATACTGGAAAAAAAACAAAGAAACCAAGGCACGTTTCTTAAATAATTTATGTACAAAATTCATGAATCAGTATCAGCACTATTTCTTTGACAATATGTGTAATTATTTAGGATCGATTTAACATTTGCTTCAGTGGCTATACATAAAAATTCAAAAGCCAAGATCTATATACTTTAATTGCTATACAATACACGCTATTTCTGTTTTTATAAAGATAAATATTTGTGCAAGAGTTCACATTTAAAAAAATAACATAAGAACAAATGACAACAACAACAAAAGATAAACGCTTGCACATCTTGGCACGAGGTATGCACACAAAATACAGCATCACTCTTCAAACACAGCAAGACAGTAGATTCTAAGTATCCCCAAATCACTTCACAAAGGAACAGCTGTCCACCCTTTTCAATTACCAAGATTTCAATTATGTTTAATAATAGCTGGACAAAGCCATTAAATTCTTAACACTGCCCCTAGTAGTCAAGCACAGTTCCTGCATGCTACTGTAAATTCTCATAAAGATAAACTGTATAATGTCAAGGGTAATAATAACATTCTAAAAATCATTACTGCAAAGAAAATGATTTTTAAAAACAATGCATTTAATGTAATTAAGACATTTCTGTTTTGGTAAATGGGAATAAAAAATTGAATGTAAATCTTTATTGGTTTTTCATACTGGCTGTTATTTCATTATTATTTGTGACGGACAGACATCCTAGGGGCCAATAGGTGACTAGAGTCTTATTAGAGGAACACTGGCTTAATTCATTTTTTACTGACATTAAGAGCCTGAAAGAACAAGACACTTTTATTGGAACTGATAAGACAAAATCATTGTTGTTTATACAAAAGCTCTTCTCATTCTAGTTCACCAGGTAGTCGGTTGCAAGAAACACAAGACGTTTCGAACCAGAGGATTTACACATTTCGTTAGAGGAACTTTGAGATCAACAGGTGCAGTACAGTACGTACACACCACAGTGGAACCATTACATGTTTGTGCCATTGATTAGATTTCTTCTATGTAGCCAAAACTACTTTATCATAAAATCTTCCTTGAGTCTAAATTTTGTAAATACATGTATTCCTACTAACTCAGTAAAGTAACTACTGCACTAATACAATTTCAGTACTTAAACATTCCTACACCATTTGACTGCTCCTGGGCTGCTCTAAAGGCTGAAAAACAGCTTTTCCTCTCATACTCTTCTCTTAGTGGTGAAAATAAGAAATTGGCAAGTCCCCTTACTGGAATTCTAATCAAAGACAACTTTTAAAATATACAACAACATACAAACTGATTCAAGTTAATTTTCTCATCTCTTTTGGACACAGTTATAATATGACTTTAGCAAAACGTTTTGGCTAGAACTGGATACCAGCTGGGATGCCTCTGAAATACAGTACACTGAAAGAGAATTCTGGGAACTGGATATCTTTCCATCCATAGATTAAAGATACTTCCATAATATAATATGACAACCGGAAACGATGTATGTTACTGCACAAAGGCACAGAGAATAACTTGGAAACAAAACTAATAAGAAAATTGTGGTTTTCTACTTACTGTAGCCATAGTAAATGAGCAGTCATTATTTAGTGTGATCTTTGATTTGGACGTGTTGGACAGTGAAGATTGAACCATTGGTAGCCAGAAACCTTGGGTTAGCAGAACATGGTTTAAACTGCATACTGGAGAAAGTTGAAAAGGGATGCTGCATTTTAAAAAAACTTTAACACCAACGACGACAAAAGGAAATCATGATAAAGTTGCACACACTCTTTTCGCTCTTCATCGAACTAGTTATGTGACAAAAGAAATTTGTGGTTTTAAAAAAAGATTAAACGTGCAAAAAGGGGGAAAACTCTCTAATACAGCCTTTTTTTCCAGTTTGGTCCAATTTAGAAAGATAAAAACAATCTATCAGGTCCTTTTGAAGATTAAATACGCGTACTAAGAGAATGGAACTGTTACCCTTCAATACAGAATTATTGATTTTTTAAATTTGGCAGAGCCACAGTAAGGCCTCAGTGCAGGGAAACGCAACATAAAAAGAGATGGTTTGCACATTAGTCTGCTCATTTCTGTAAAACCAATGTTTTGCCAGGGTCTCTACTGATTGAGCATAAAAGAAAACAGACAACTGTCTTTAAAAGATGTCACTGAATACACAACTGATTACATTTCGCACCTACAGTATAGATTAGAACAATGGACAGATCAGAGCCCCACACTCAAAACCACCCATAATGATCTGGTGTTAAAATACGGAGAGTCAGTGTTTTGTTTTATTTACATGTGTAATAACTATTTCCAAAGGTCAGATTCAGCATTTGCAGAGACAGGTCTTATGCTCTGCGTCTAGATACCATTGTGACTGTGCTTTAAATGACAGCCAGGTTACTTTTATTTCAGTTTCAAAACAGTATGTCAGTCTTCAACAATCCTTGAAAATAGGTTTTCAAGCCTCTGCAACTGAACTGTGCAACAAGTTACTTTAGGCTGGGAATGAGATTGTGAAAGACAACTGACTCAAACTGAAACTTCAGATGCTGATTCACATCCCCTTTACAGATTTGCTTTTAATCCATTTTATCCATTTGTAACTCTTTCAATAAAGAGATTTTTACAAGTAGTAAAAGAGAAAGGAACCACCTCTGAAGTTGTCATGAATAAAAGAAATATAATTGAAACTAAATCCAATGCTATTCAACCAAAATGTTTGTTTTCTGTGGATATAATCCACATATGATGATGACCCTTGATTGCATGATTAGAGTGTGACAAACATGCAAACTCACATGAGTTGAAATTGCAAATCTTTAGCACTACACAGTCCTGAAAATCTATGTGACAAGCAAGCAAAATATGTAGTCCAACTTGCACTAAGGGAAGGCACTCTGTGGGTACTTATTCTATCAAACTACTGCTACAACTAGAGTGGAATTTTATACAAGGCCTTCCATAAACTGGTCGATGCACTCTCAAGAACAGGGAAGACATCAAAATAAAGTGGATAACAAAAAACTCATTAACCTTCAACCACTAAATAATTAAATTAACTTTCTTTTACTTATGTGATATCTGAAAAAGCTATACAGCACATTACACATGAAACTGTCAGATTAATCAGTAGGCTACAATAGCTAAGACCACAGAATGCTAATTTAGTGAACGTAAGGTTCATATAAAATCCCATGCTTCTGGTAATCATGTTTTAGTAAACAAATATCTCCTAATTATATCTGTTATGTTCAGTAATACGTTTTAAAAATTATTTCAGTTGCAGACCATGGAATACGCATGGATGTATTGTATACATGGTTACTGTGCAATAATCCATACAGCCATGCAACTCACACATACTGGACACAACAATCTACAGTACAAAAAATGTTTTCGGTACATGCTAAGGTCATTTTCTCAACATACTGTGAAAATAAAGTCAGTGTTTCTGCACAGTTAATGGTGTCTTAATTAATGGAATAAATGCTGGTTCTATCTTAAAGGTGCTCAAAGTTTAACAGAAAACATTACATTCTGGATTTGTAAATTTAAATGAATTAATATTTATATTTAGTGTGCTGCGATTTCTGTTTATTACACAGCAACACAACTTGGGTAAAAAGACAATTCATTGGCTACAATAAGATCCCAGTTAACCAAATTATAATCATTGCCCTCTGTGGTACAGACTGTTTAATGTTTTTTATCATTATTATTCATAATTATTTTAAAATTGTATTTGAAATTACTGTATTCTATAAACAATACCGATCTGTTGAAAAGACTGTAGCACATAGTACAATATATAACTGAGTGTAGAACCATATGTACACATATCAACTTGTAAACTGCAGGACTAAATACAAATTAATCAGATTATAAGATTAGTGATCAGAGTCCACTGTTAACTGTGCTTAAGGTATTGATGAGGCAAAACTCACAATGGCTCAGATGCTAATTAAAAAGCATCTTTTCTTGTTCTCGGATTTGCATGTTTTCTGTCTTTTTAACTGGGAAACCAAATCAGCCAAAGACTAATTTAAAGAGATGTCACCTGACAGAAAATAAACAAAGAACCTGCAGGACACTATTTGCATTTAACAGCATACAGTCCATGTCCATGCATCACATCTGTAGCTAATAAAGAAATATAAGGCAAGGGCTGTAGATGAAACACAGCTAAAACAAATGAAAAGGAGATAAATATTCCAGTCCAGAAATGTAACTGAACAGGATTTCTTTTCCAAACCAGTTTACGACGCCTCACATAAAATCAAAGCCAGACAAGCAGCCTGATCCGCTGATCAGTAGAGACCGTGGCAGAGACACAAGGCAGATGGAGAGGAGTACGCGCTATAGCACCCATTGTGCAGAGAGAGAGCCCACCGGAGAAACACTCCAGGGGCCCGGCGCAGCCCTGACGCCAGCACACCGCCCCCTCCTCATCTCCCCTCCTCGGCAGAGCGTATCTCCGACTTGAGCTTGACGAACTCGCGGGCGACCTCGTCGTTGGTGCGCTGGGACAGGATGCGCAGCACCGTCAGGCCCGTCTCGTCCATGTGCACCCGCCGCCCCAGCGGGCACCAGCAGGCACAGCTGCCCTTGTCGGCCAGGTCGCGCAGCTGCATGACGGCGATGCCGAGCACGCGGTCCTCCCGGGCGAAGCAGTAGTCCTTCACACACACCTGCAGCTCGTAGCACTCCGGCCCGTCCTCGTTCCCCAGGATACTGCACAGGAAGACAGCATGGGCCCATGAACTTAGAACATAATGGGTTTTTAAATACAGGGGTAAAACAGTCCTCCCCCACTATCTCTACACAGTAATGCCATGCTTAGAGCTCCTTCCATTAGTGTTGATTCCCTATAGCACTCTTTGTCCTGGCTGTCAATTTATTTGTTCCAAATACACCTATAGAAGAGGAGAATGGCTGTTTTAGCTGTCGAGAATGCACATACTGTACAGGCCAGGCAGATGCACCTGGAGCGCACTTAGCACAGGCTATTCGCTGAGCGTCAAGCTACTATTTGCGCTGAAGAGAAACTGTGGCAAGAAGACGGCGCTCAAGCTCTCAGCCAACGAGACCGTGGTATGATATGTATATCGTACGGCCAGAGCCATTTGGAATCGCTTGTCAAAAAGAAGTATTAAATGACCCCAGGATAAAACCAGCCTGGCCCCTACAAGCAGATGTAGCTCCTCCCATCAGTCTCCCACTGCTGCCAAGTGGGAGGAGGGAAGGCAGACAGGGGTTAGTCTACACAAGCTGTGACTGAATACTTTGGGGAGTAGCCAAATATTATGCATTTTTGCAAACAATTTAATAATAAACCTTTTTTCTGTATCAAGTGGATTTTTTTAAATCATATTTAGAGGTAATATTATCAACACTTCCAATACTGATACCCCAATGAAGCCCTGATACTTCACTGATACTGTATATGAAAGAAACAGTGTACATACTGTAGGAACACATCCCCACTGAACCCAGGCTAGAACTGTCACTATTAGCATGGATTCCCACAGAGCTCCTTTATCTGCAACACATCCTCAGCGCTTCATGCTGTATCTGTGTGTCTTTCTGGCATAGAGAGAGGCAGACCAGCACTAACACTGACCTTACAAACACCTGTCTGGAAGCGACTTTTAACCTTTGACATAAACTGCATGTTTTTTGGTTTCACATTCGTTTTCTGTTCTCTGTATCCCGCACTAAGGCACAGTAAGTAAATGAAACTTTGCTCGCAGAACGACTGGCAGAAACATTTCATTCAGGACTGAAAGCAGGGATCTGCCGAAAGAAAAGTGCTGTCATCTGTCGACTGAGACTCTCTCAGAGGTACTTACAAGTGAAAGGTCTCATTGTACTTCGGAGCCCAACTGTTGTTCTTGGACTTTGTCGTAAACTTGCGCTTCTTGTCGCTCATGTGCGGCCCAATCATCGTCACCTCCACGAAGGGACGGAACATTCCAGAGGTCTGCCATTTCAGGTCATTAGCAGCCACGACTGAAATGGCAAGAAAGCTGCAGTGTCAGGTAAGCCAGCACAAAATATCGATGTACAGTACATGGCAATGTCATTTAAAAATACCGTAGATCATCACCCCACAAGAAGAACATTGTCTTAACTGAATTGTCATGGTTTAAATGAATGGGAGTGACGGAATTTGAACATTAAGCAATTTTGTTCCTTGTGTTTTGTTTAAACAGCGATTTTCATTCCCAAGGTGCTTTACACATGGGAGGAAACCCACCTAATCCACCACAAAATTACAGCTGCTACAATGTACTGTACCAGCTGCCCCACTTACACAACAGATTTGCTCAAGAGGATTCACCAATTAAAATAAGGTGGAACTTCAGGTAAGCTAGACTGTACAAGCCCAGAGTGTAATTAAGCCAGCTCAGCTCCCCTACAGTTCCACCTTATGTCTCCATACACCCAGCAGGGGCATTAGTTTGGTCCTTCTGGTACAGAAGAAAAAGCACCACTTATGTGTCCACTAAAGCCTTTTGTGGCAGCAACTTGGATTTCCTTGAAATTGTGATTAAAACCTTTTAAGAGGGAATTCTGGAGCAGAGGCATTCAGTCTGAACCCCACAGCTGGTAACTTCACAACATTGGCTCCTCAGCCAAGCACAGACACCAGATGACGTAAGCAGTGGTTCCTCTCGTACCGAGAAAGATTACTACTGAAGCAATACAGTAAATCAACAGTAGGGTAAAAGGAACCTTTCTCATGATGGTCTAATCCTAGCTCAAATTAGCAGTTGTTGGGTGAACAATCCAACACTGGTTTTTAGCTGTGCTTCACAATTATCATAAGAGGTAACATTGATGGCTCAAAAAGCAACACTGCTCGCTAAGTCCCGTTCCAGTAACGAATAGGCCTGGCCTAGCTTAGTTTCTAAGATCAGGCTACAAGACAGTATTACCGCTGCCACAATTTACTTCTGAAAATGAATCAATATAAAAAATAATTCAGCCTAATGAGTTTAGGAAGCACAACCTACCTGGCTTTGGAACGGCTATACAGGCTATTACACGTCAGCCACATTTCACAATGGGTTATTAACAGCAGCAGATTTGCAAATGACTTATCATGGGGATACCAACTTTTGGCCACGATTTCGTCACATGTAGGAAACATAGAATGCATTGAATCAAATCTCATGATGCCAACCAACGTACTGAAAGTTGTTGTAGATTTCCCCCATTGAAAAGGCACATTATTGCACAGGAATTCCCAGTGGATCTTTACAAGGCACACACCCTAGACACTTGTTACCTGTCTGCTGGCTCACCTTTCACTGTGACCTTGTGCTCTCCTGTCCCTGGATGTGTGAACAGATCCACCTGTATGGACACCTCCCCCACTGGGTCATCGACTCCCGACCCTGTAGTTCATGGACAAAACATCGTCAGGACAGCCTTATCAGAATAGCAGCCTCCCCTGGCATCCATCTATAGCCACGGTGTAACATTACAGCAGGCAAGGTGTGCATCCAGTCCAGCATGCTTCTGCGACATTCACCTACTCTACCCCTCAGATTCACAAGGCCACTGTTTTCACTCCTCCAGGGCCACAGTGTCTTCTGAGTGTTGCCCCACCTGAGTACCAGTGCACCACCACCATAAACTGGTGATAGCTCACAGAAATCCATAAAACCTGCCGGGTTGTGGCTCTCAAGGACTGGAGCTATGCCTCACTGGTCTAACATGGTCCCACTGTTGGAGAGTCTATGTTGGAACACCCAGATGTATTGAAATATGCACACTTGCACATACTGTATACACTCAGAAAGCAAAGCTTTATACTGTATATTCACAGCCCTGCTGTAAAACAATGAAGCCAGGTCACAGTAAACTGACCTGGTCCTGATTGTTTCTTTGAGGGGAGAGTTTTAAGAGTACTGAAAGATACTAGAATGCTGCTTGAATTCTATAAACTCCAATACACTCCACGATCCTCCTTTATTCGCTATAGATGTTTTTTTTCTTGCGCTCAGCTGTCCTAGAATTAGGGTTTGTGTACTCTACCAGCCTACTGTGGAAATGAGAATCTAGTTATGTCCCGTGTCCTAAAACAATGACTTCACTCTCTGATCCCTTTTCCCAACCTGACAGAGGGATGTCGATTCTTTATTGAAACTCACTGCACCCTTGTTGCTGATGAAGACATCTTCAAGAAGAGAGAGGCCAGGACAAATCCTACCAGCCCTCAGGCCCATGCTAAAATACTATATATCTCCTGAGACTTTCTGTGAGTTACTATACAGTATGCTGCCTTCTAAAAACATTTACACAAAGACTGCCCCTACTCCACGTGACTGACCAGCCTGTTCCACACCGACTCTGTCAGCATGCTTGAAGGCTGAGCACTTGAAGGGTGTTTGTAGGTGTGACAGAACAGACAGCTTTACATTTACAGGTGAGGCAGGAAAGGTGTATGCTTGTAAGGTACAGTTTTGTTCAAGAGGTGGGGAGATTTTTAAAACTGTACAGCTTTGGTAGTTTCTAAGTCTCACAGAAAGATTACTCAAACTAATCTTTAGGGGTTATACACACCCTGGATGTTAATATACAAAACATACTGTGCATAAAGCAGTTTCTCTTCCATCGTTACCAAGGCACACAATTAACAAAACCTTTCTAGTCAAATTGTAGTCCAGGCTTTGATGTGAAACAGCACACTTATAAAAACATACAGGCATGCATCTCATTACCTTATCATTTAACAAAAGACCTCTTTTGTGCTACATGCAGTAAGCATTTGTGCTTAATTCCTGTGCAGTAACATTCTCTATCAGTAAGTCAGTGAAATACAGTTACCAACAACAGTTACAAACTCCATTATTGATTTAAGCATTTTTCTGTTTTCTTCATTCGACTCTGTTTTCACATCTATTTACTGCATAATGACCTTCCCCTTTTCTGCTTGTTTTGTTTATGTCCAATTCCATTTTCCCCTAAGCTTTACTTCCTCAGTCCTTGTCTTTTCTATTCTTTCACAAATGTTAAAACACATCTAGATTTTTTAAAATATATATACTTAAACCAAGTCTCAAATTGGTTCTTAAATGCATTTTAATTCAAATTTTCCCCACCTCAATTTTGATGAACACCAATCTCACTGAGTTAGGCAAGAGTCGACTTGTGTAAACTCGATTTGACAGTGAAGTAAAAACCTCCTGTGGGTTATATTATAAAATTCTTGTGTTATGGAAAGTTTATAGCACTGTAGTAGTTCAAGTAGGCAGCTGCGTCAGCATGCGTAGGCTGCAAAGGAACAAATAAAGGTTTATTCCATGCTGAAAAGAGAAGAAAAGAGACACGTTTCTCACGCCCGAGGTGTCACACACCTGAAGAAGGCTCCACAGCCGAAACGTTGAGTCTCTTTTCAGAATAGAATAAACCTGTACTTGTACCTTTATAGCACTGTACATTACAAACATAGAAAGCAAGCAGTATGGAAAGCTCCTTGAGTAAATTTGATGTACTCTCCAGCAGGGCTCTGCTTTATACTTCAGTTTCACACGTACGGTAACCGCCTCAGGTCATTTTAAGCTTTTTCACTGAAAAAGCTGTAATCAACCCGTATTGCAGTCAAGCCAGGGAAGCACCCAAGTGGGTTTATTATTTTTATCGTCTACTACTTTATGTTGATTTTAATTACTGAAAAGTATAACTGCAGGGTCATGAAACGAAAAATCAGTATGCTGTACATTTTTAAATGTATGTCATTTTTGGTGTTTAATGATCGTAATTAAAGAGTTTTAAAACTTGTTTCGTTTATTGTCAGTTCATTTCTGTCTCTGCTTGTTCTCTCTCTACTGTACCTCATCGACTGCTCCTCTCTCTCGCCCTCGGCCCTCCTCCCCCTGATCAGCGCACACACCTCTTAACCGTTAAAGGACAATAATGGTTATTATGAGGCTGCAGTTCTGCTCCCCTGTTCCTCTTTCCTCACTCGCAGACACAGCCAGGGCAGTAGAGGGTCGCTGCAATGTCACGGATGGTAATTCTCGAAACGTCTTCACACAATGGCTAAGAACTTCCGTAAAATCTGGCTTCCGTCTCTACCTAAAATTTGTGTCGTGTAAAGACTTGCAAAACCGAACTCTTATGTAACCCAGGGAGCTGGTAGAGTTGTTTTCTTCTGTTCCTTTTAATATTAAACCCAATGTACTTTCATATAAATAAGATATTTATATGAGCTTTGTAATATTTAACAGAATTTGATTAGTAAAGTAACTGGCATATTAAAACTTTCGTCCTTAAACACTTTAACCTTTATTGGTTATACCTGAAGGGCTGTTTCAGAAGACACTTCAATAACACTTTGTGTGACCAACATTAACATTATGCAATTGCATATTAATTGTATTTGTACTGATGCATTGCTACTTTTCAATAATGGTTAAGTAGAAGGTACAGAGTTTTCAGAAAAAGAAAACAAGGTGAAAGGGCCATCCATCTCCCTTAATCCAGTTTGCTCTTGTTAATGAACTGTTAAATGGTGAAACGTCTGACTCAGATTAGTCAAATGTAAACTGAATCAGACACAAATACGTAACATGTACTATATAAGGTAATCTCTTTTAATGCTATTATTACTGTCATCATCCTGTCAATTTTGTTGTTTGTTAAATGTTAATTGAAAGTAATAAAGCATAATTTAACAACAATGTAATATGTAATTGAGTAGCTATTTAATCTCAATTTGTGCCACTCGCAATACAGCTTTATTGAACTAATTAGGTGAGAGGGATTGTTAGTGGAGGGGTACCATGTCATTCACAATGGTAGATGGGTCCTATGGAGAGATAAGGGAGGTGAGGGAAGGGAAACTGGGGGGCTCGTGGTCTGGCTGCAATGTTGTCTCTTTCAGGACACATCATCAGCCCCAAACATACCCTTGTCTGGACGCACATCCTCGTTAGCAGTAAATCTTATACCCTTTCCATTATGAACTGGTAGGAGAAGCAAGGCAAGAATAAAAGGAGAAACAAAACAGATAAAGTAACAAAAGAATAAAAAACACATGCCAAGTTAAAGTACTGTACATACAGTAGGCTAGGAGACGCCAACTATCACTCTCAATGACTCAATCGAGTGCTTAAGTCATTGCTCTGAGTCTTGCTAACACCCATTCCAGTGTTGATTCCAGGAGTACAGGGATGATGCTCTCATGTAATCTTAGATTATTTATCACAGTAGAGACCATAATAATCTGAACGATACGAAAAATGGTGAACAGTCAGAGTTGACAGACAGATATTATAAAAACACTGTTTGGATCTCCTCTGCGACCCTATACTGAATAAAGATGTTAAGAAATTGGATGAATGTTCAGATTTTTGATGAGCTGGCAACCTAGGGTTAAAATATAGCGTGTTAAACAAACAACATCCAATACGAAAGAAGTCATGTTTTTGTATGCTGAAGTAGACAGAAACAAGCAGAATCAAAGTGCACATGTAGTATAAGCCTTTCAGTTCAGTTAGAATTTCTGGAGATGATGGCAAAATACTCAGAAGAGCTGGTTAAAAGTCCCAAATTTCACACAAGGCTTTAGAAATTCTCACATACAGCACAGCTTAGTCTGACATTGACAAGTGTTGCCTTCATCTTTGTAAAGGCAGAACTTTCTTGTCATTTCTTTTCCCTCAGCTTCTTTTATTTTTGACCTCACAGGGTTTGCTCGCGGAACTGAGCAACATGCATTGCAGTTCCTCCAAGTTACCACATCTCCTTCTCTGGAAAGGCTCTTGAACAGCAGGAGTGGGACGGAGCGCGGGTCTTACCCTGAGCAGTCTGGGTCTGGACGAAGGTCTTGATGAGTGTGTCTGTGGTCTGCGTGTAGAGGGACAGAGCGTAGCGCAGTGACTGCAGCTCTGGGCTCTTCTCCAGGAATGTCTTCTTCAGGCCATTGCCTCCTGCGTGGAAATATTGCTGCAGGACAGACAGAGCAGAGAGCAGGAAGTTGTAAAATTCAGACCTCTCCCCTGCCAAAAAAAAGTCATTTCTTGTGTTGTTTTGTTCAGAATCCTCTATTTCTTAATTTGTCAACAGACAAAAAAACAGGAATTCCATCTTCCTTTTCCATCGACACGACGATACTACCATGGTGGTACTTTTTTCTTTTAGGTGGTGCCAAACAGTAATATTGAGAAAACAAACCCTCCTTTGGGAACAAAATTTGTGATTATTCTTAAAAGATAACTAGAATCCCTTTAGTTTATGAGAAGGTCACGCACAGCTTGTCTAGTCTAATGCAGACTAGTATACTGTGTAGCGCAACAAGCATTTACCTCAGATCTTTCCTTTGCCATATTTGCAGCAAATTACAGTATGAACATACCTCAAAAGAAAATAAAAGTTACGCAGCATCACTGCATTCAAAAGTAAAAGTTAAATTTTCAAACAAATCTGTAGTGAAATTGGTATTTTCCATGTGCAAAAATGTAATGTACTGTACCCCCTTCCTACCCTGATGTACCTTAATTGTATCCAGTGCCAGATCCATGACGGCACACTGCTTCGGGGTGAGGCTTCTAGTTTCATCCCGTACCATGTGATCCTGCAAAAGCAATCACAGGAGATATGGGCTCTTGTTCTGTGTACTTGGATTATGTACCTGTCCATCTTCCCAGCAATGTCTCTTTTTCTTTAAGGACAATATCTCCTCATTACCCAGTGATGCTTAAAAAGACAGACCCAGATCCTAGTCCAAGATTCAAGCCCCCAGGTAGAAATTTGGGATCTACATGTCAGGAAAAGCTCTCATTCTTTTTCACCTAGTAGTAATTGCAACACCTTAACAATATTACTAAACAGAGGAGAAACCTGTGGATGAAGTGGGCACTTCATGTAATATGTCATTTAATGTTAATTAATGGTTCTACAGCAGGGATGCTCAGAGTTTACAGAGCCTACCGAAGGCTGCACTTCATGGCTGCTGAGAATCGGGGACCACAATCTGACAACCGCATGGATCGCAATGTAAAAGAACCTATTTTAGTCTTCCGTTGCGATTATGATCAATTTCAAATCCTGGAGTAATTAAGTGTAGGCACAAAACAGATCAGCTCATTCACTATCAATTATTTCTGTTGCCATAAATAGCAAGACTGTTACACATGAGCAACTGATTAAATCTTAATGTACAGAGACGTATTGGTTTTAAAAGTGATTTAATGAATAAAAACATGACTATAACATGACACATTTCTCAGTAAGATGCTGTGTAGGATGCAACGCAAAAGGATTACCCTCATTTAAAGTACTACAAAACAGAAACTAAGCAACCATTGCTATGCTTAGTTAGCATTGCGCAATGCATTTTAAAATTGAACTCTGGGAGAAAAAAAAGATTTATTGTAAAAGTAAATGTTTAATCTTACAGAATATTTTTAAAATTACTTGTCTGGCAAGTCTTACTTTCATACAGTGTCCTGGTAGTGCGGGCTAAACTGGAGGATACAATCAGGCACAAAATTCATTGTGCACCATTGCTCTAGAACCACATACAGTACAGTATCCTTCTCTTGTGTAAAGGCAGGACTGTATATGTGAACCAGCCTGCAGCACTGTTTAGTTCTAGTGATTACACTCCAGTTGAAGAGAGGGAAAACAAGAAGAATCTTAGTCTTCTAATATGAATCAAACTTATCCCTTGAACTGCTCCAAATATGGACCAAGTACCCCTTTACTGTTAGACATGATCTACCATTGCTGCTTTTATGGCAATTTATTATTTTTACACTATTCTATATGTTATTGAAGTCGGAAAAACGAATATGCTTTGAGCGGCTGTTTTTTTAACATGCCTCATGTCTCATTGACTCGTTCAGAAGACACAATGCCTGAATTAAAAAAAAAAGGTGAGTTGTTCTGCAGAAAGACAGCACAAAAGATAAAACTACTGTTTCGGCTAAAAATAATACTTAACTCAGAATCCACATTCTGTACTGGCAAACAAAGCTTGAATGAAATGTGTCATTCATTAAACACAAAGTCATTGAGAAGATCACACATTGATCACGCACTGTTAACTGATCAACTTTGAACAACATATTCAACATCGTGCACATGCAGGGAGATCAGAAGCATGCCAGACATGCCAGACAAGGAGACACTGTACATGCACTAGGTGGTTTAAAGCACAACCAGACACACTGTGTGCATGTACACACATCGGTACCTTCAACTTGGACAGATGTCCTAGCTCCTTGGCGGCAGAGAAAATGAGCTGTGTGCCCTGCATGGGGTGAACACAGAATGCAGGGAGAGGGAAAAAAAGCATAGGTTTAAAGATGAAACAGGGGAGAACCGAAGACTGTGCAGAATAAGACAGAAAACACATTTCAGCAACACGTTCTAGTCATGAGACCACCTTGCTAGCCCAAGTTGGCCAGTTAAGTTTGTTGGACAACTTGCATGCTTCGGTATGTTACATTGAATGCACATTAGTGATAAATAAAACGCTGGTCTACATTTGAGCGTTTGTGTCCACATTGTACTGTGTAACACCGTTTTGCATAACAGTTTCTTAATTATTCATGGATTAAATCGTCAGGCACACACACTTAGTTTATACAAAGAAACAAGTCAAGTCAAAGAAGAGACGTCGCCACACTTCCAGAATCCATGCGTCTATATAAAGTTTGTGAAACTCGATTCAAGGAAAAACATGAGTCAACAAGAAAAACACCTTATCGCACAGTAACAAATATCTCCCAAATTGACTATGGCAAAAACAAAATATCCTTTATTACAAGTATCAGTGAAATACTGTACCACCATTGTGACTGGGACAAGAATTATTAATGAAACGCTCACAGCACAAACGAAACAAACGATCTGGAAGAAAACAGATGAGGGAGGGGAGATTTCTAGTTGAAAACACAGACATGATTTTTTTAAAAAGGTTAAAAGGATTAAAGAATGATGTGATTCATTGCAGGAGGTTTATGAAATGGAACAATGGCATTCCCAAAGCTGAGAGAAAGAAGAATTCTACAGAGCTTTAGTCCACTGTGATGTTTATGATGGTTTTCAGTTCTGAATACCTGAAGAGAGTCTTCATTGGATTTAAACAGAATTCACTAGGGGAAAATTCAGCCCATTTTCTGTAAAGAAATAGACTTTCATCTCTATAGTCTCTACCCCTCATTTTTAGATTACTATGCTAAAAATTATATTCTCAAAATGATTTTCTTAACAATAATAATGACTTGCTATGATGGCTAATGAGACCTTAAAATAATGAAAATTATTCTTCAAAAAATATTCCGATATAAAATGCTTCAAATCATTTCATCATGTACTGTGAATAACCTCTATATTAAAAATGTCTAGAAGTCTAAACATATTCCTGACAAATATTTGCTTTGTCAAATATTTTACCAAATGGGTTAGATGGGCTAAATGGCGTCTTCTAATTGGAATACAATAATTTGTGATGCCCATCTTTCAGTTTCTACATCTGTCTTTGCTATAACCATACTGTAAGCTACTGTGTCACACACAAAACACTTGAAAATTCTTTAAATTTGTATTGTTTTTCATGATTAAAGCCAGATGACTCAGCAAGTATTGTTTAGTTCCATTAGCTAAAATACTAATTACTACTTAATATTAATTAAGATATCGGGATTTCTTTTCTCTTATCTTTTCAGGAAGGAACAAACATTAAGTCTGAAGAATTAAAAATAGGAAAACGAGTTTTCCTGTAAACGTTAATTATTAAAAATAATACTGGTTAATCAAAATTCTGAAGTGTAGTGAATCACTGAAGCAGTGTTAGCAAGACTGGGATTATGAGACAGAAAGAGATGATATAGTAGATGGAAGAAAAAACTTCCTCAGAAGGTGCTGTAGGTCAAGTGTTAGCCACTAAAGCTCAGGCATTTGGATTTATTTAGTCTCTCCACTAGGGGGCATTCTGAACACATTCAAACAGAACCTACTGAATTTCACAAACATTACCATTTCTATATTGATCTTATAGATGTCACCAGAAAACTGTGTGAACTATTCTCAAACCAATTCAAACTAGAAATCACTGTATGCTTTTTGGGGGGATACGATAACAACAGAAGTTTCACAAAGGTAAACTGATTTAAATTAGATTATAGGTACAGAGACTGCACCCAAATAAACTTGGAAGGTCAGCACTGCAGCCACGATCTTCATGACATTACAATGGCAAGGGAGTAATGTGCTACATCACAGTACCGGTTCCAAATGGTATGCATGCTGCAGTTTTGAAACACTTGCTTTTTGTTTGCTGGCGTGGCATGGGTAATCTAACTCAATAACAAAACTTGTTAATGTAGTCAAACCAAGTTGAATATCATATTTATCTTGTTCTTTATGAAAGTGAAAGTAGTAGCATAGCAATATACTAATTTAAATTACTACTACTACTAATTAGCAATATACTACTACATTTTGAAACATCCGTTACGGGTTACGGCCCTTTTTGATTTTCGAGAGATTTTATGATCCAATGATTCACTACATGGCTAAAACCTCACAAGCAGTGTGTCCTCGACAATCAAAAAAGCTGATGTCAAGATCTCTCTTTCCAAACAAAATATTCTAGACTAGAGTGAATGTTTTTTTTAAATGATGATGGGTTACAACCATGAACAGGTCTATGAAAAATCGGGGAGAAAAGGGGGGTAAGAGATGGTAGAACCACCGGACCACACCGGATCAGACTGAAAAAGACAGGACTGGCACATTCACTAGGCAACGGGCACCTCTGTGGACCTGGCAGCCCAGTGGCAATGCACAATGACTACACAGAGCCATCCAGTACTTACATGTGTCTGCCATTACCAGCATGCAATGGGTGAGAAAAAGCGTGTGAGCTAGAGAAAGGCAAAGCCTGAAAAGGAGCTGCAGAGAGGACAGCAGAGGGGGACTCTCCAGACAAGAGTCCAGCCAAGCTCATCCCCGCTGGGGGGGCCTTGTCTATAGAATTGACTGATCAAATCCATTAGCAGCTTTGTGACTGCTGACATCTTTAAACATCTGTTTTTTTTCTGTGCCTTATAATATTTAATTCACTATAATTTTCAGCACACTGTGCTCTTTTAATTCTTTCTTTTTCCCCAGTGTGTGCTATGGTACAGCACTTTTGAGTTCTTTGAAAAGCACGCATGCATAAAATGCATTACATTAGCAGTACATTTCCCTCATGGATCAAACTTCCTTATACAGTAACACTGAGTTCAGTGACATTTTGATCTTAGTGATGCATAACCATGAAGAACATTTGATTCAGTATTATTTTTACCTGTTTTGCATTTATTACAGTTAAACCAAGAATTAAAGATCCAGCTTTTTTCATAAATGAAAAGCACCTAAAAGTAATGGTAACTCCTTAATGAGAACTAACTTGGCAGTCTCTTTTGGTGTTATTAGTATTGACACTTTTCTTTTCTGGAACCAGGAATAACAAATTACTGATCATTTTTAATTTTAATCAGTTGATTACACAATGTTATGAAAGAGAATCTGTCATGAAACTGCAGAGTGGCAATATAATAAAAAAAACATTTCACATTTCATCCTGCAATAACACTGCTTGTGACAGGTGTACACATTTTATAACGCATTATATAACATGCTTTATAACATTTTATGACACATATAATGCTAGTGATTCTTCATTAATCCGATAATAGTGCAAAACCTGTCCAAAAACAAAAGTTATTTAACTGTGTTATTTACTGGTCATTTCTTGTGTCCCTACACAAGATTATTATTAGATTAATGAGGATAATACACTTCTGTGGTACCCTTGAGCAAAACACTCATTGTACTACAACAGAACAGACCTACTGTAGTAATGTTTTCTCCAGTAGTCATCATAAATTAGAAACGTGTTCACAATTAACTTATCTAGTTAAATAAAGGTTTTTTTACTGAAAGGATTTTCTCTGAAAATCCATGTTCTAGCATTTCCACACACACAAGCTCCATGAGGTTTAAAGGTCAGTGTAAAAATATGGCTAGAGAGGTGAAAAAGATTAAACACAGGGAAGCTCATTTTCATAACACTTATGCCTTCAACAATGCTACAACTATTCACAGATGCTTGTCATATTAAACTGGGCACCCTGCCCACACACCGGGGATTTCCAGTTTCAGCCTACACAGCCTTCTGTGTCAGGTCCTGCATGATACAGAGTCAGCTTACCCAATTCTGACTTTTTTCTCATTATCCTCTTACAGTAGTTTAGTTTCATATTTATTATCTCTATATCAAGGCTCACCATTAATTTGAATTAATATATTCCTTTGCAATTCAGTTGATATTATAAAATATTTCAGTGATCCCAGTCAAGAGCACAGATGTATTTGAGTTCTGCACGTTGTCCTGCCTTTAAAGGAGCTGTGAATGAACAGGTCTGCTGGACAAGGAAGGCTTACCGAGGTGTCAGTGAGGGGTGGCAGGACGATGGCCTTCTCCAGGGTGTTCATAACAATCCGCCAGAGGTCCTTCAGGACTCTCTTCAGCACAGTCTTCTCACACACCGTGGCAAATAGCATCAGGCTGCACACAAAGACAGAGGGATTAGAAACACAGCCAGGCCTACCTGATGTGGTACAAAGACAAGCCTGAGCGAACAAAAAGGAATATTAAACGGGCTTACTAGATGAATGCAACAATGATATTCATCCCAGGATGGCGACTCTTCTGTAGAGAGCAGAGAGCATTCTAAGCAGCGCACTTACTTTCCATCCAGGAAGTCCATGAGCGGTCGGAGCACGTTGTCGGCGTCCGCAGCCACGGTGTTGCGGGCGCTGGCTGGTACGTTTCCAGTCCCTTTCACCTGGCTCAGGAGGTCCCCCATCTGCTTCACACACTCCTCAATACGGGGCTGGAAACTGGGGAGCAGAGGGAAAAGGGTCTGTTACAGTGGGCAGTGACAACACTGAAGATGTCAACAGGCCTGGATTGAGTTCTGACTGAGCAATGTGGTTAAATGTTGTTTTGTATCGTGGTATCGTACAGTACTGTTGCCATATTGTATTATTGTTGTATATATTATATTCCTAAGTTTCCCTTAGCACCAGTATAGGTTAATTCTATTCAAGTGGACACTTAAAGGATCCATTGAAGAAAATTCCAAGATAATTCCAAGAAGGAGATTCTAACATTCCAAGAAACGTCCATGAACTGTGCAGTCACCTGAACTTCCATGAAACAATTTGTCAATCAATAGGCTTTTACAAAACCCACAAGCAAGATGGGGTAAAGAGGCTGCCTCTGGCTTGCAGATATTTTTCTTTTCAATCCCTGATATTCTGAAATTTTTAGTGCTTCCTTATGATGTCATTCCAATGATCCTTTGCAGTCATGATAATGACTTAAGTGCTATTTGCCACTCTACACAACACAAACAGCAGGACTCGAGAGACATTTTTAAGAGACAAGTGTTGGATTCTTCCATAATGCCCGCGCAGTCTACTCACCTGTTTCCAAACACCGTGCTCAGCTCATCCAGAACGTTGTTCAACTTCACCTGCAGCTCATTCAGAATGTCACTAGCTTCGGGGTCCAGCTTCAGATGACACAGGGAGCAGGAGAGAAGGGCAGTGAAGACTTAGGTTAAATCTCAGGTATTCAGGTTTTCATCCGCTGCCTTTTGACTTAACCTGACATCACAGCGAGTGACCATCAGCGACATCACAGTACATATCACCAGATAGCTGTTTTGTGGTTTGTGCCTCAGGCATTTAAAAAGAAAAGAGATATCACTTTTTGCTCACAGAGATCCTCAATGGTTCAGGTTGCCTTTTAAGATATGACCTCAGTAGCCATGAACCGTTCCAAAATGTGACTTAATTCCCTTGGGGTGAAATATTTGTCTTACCTAACCACAGATTTGCCAACAGCAAGTTGTTTTGCTCTTTTTTGTTGGTAAGTATAATATTTGTAGAAGAGAAGTATTGATTTTATCTGGAACCCATGCCTCATAAATTGGACCTCATTATCATCATACAACAAAAATAAATATAATTATAGCAGTAACTTTATTATTATGTCACTAAGCAGCAGGAGGCTAAGAACACACTGCCCCTTTGAGAAAGAAAAACAAATGAAAATAAGAGAAAGACACCTACTGTATGTGGTATTTCACAATGTGAACAATGAAAGTGAACATCTTGTTCTTAATTCAGCGCACAAAATGACGGTGTTACACAGCAGACCTCACTAATAAACAACTAATTAAAATATATTAACACAGCAGCACAACATTGATGTTTGTTTCATAATTGCATCCAATTAAAACTGAAGACTCAACAGGTGGTTTAAGTCTTTATTCTCAAGGCTGAAACATCTATCCCAGAATAAAATAATTCACTTCCTCCTCATGATTTGATAGATTAGAAAGTAATTACAAAGTATTTAGATACTTTAAATTTGTCCAGGTTTCCCATTGATACATGCTGACACCTGGTTATTATGTGACTGTACAGTACGTTTTTACAAGCGCTCAGTGCACCACCACCTCTTTCTATTGGGCAAACTAAATCAGGTGACTCATCACCAACATCAAGTAGGACATCAGGTACAAGTGAAAAATAAATACTGATTTAAATGGATGTTATATGGATGTTCATTATATTACATATTTGTTATATCACAATTCCACCTGCAAATTATAGTGAAGCAAGAGATACTGGGAAATCACAAGTCCTACACATACTGTATCATGGTCTACTAAGATACATTTGGGAAATATCAAGTTTCACACATTCATAACAAATCTTAGATGCATCAAGTGACAGTTTCTCATTTGTAAATTTTCTTATGTTCCTTCTGTCTTATGATCAATCAAATTTCAGTGTGATCCCAGTCATTTTTCCTGATGCAAGAAAGTTTGCATTTCTTAGATCTAGGCTGTGTTTTTTTGTTTGTTTCCCCACTGTTCTGTTAATCTCACAAGGAGCATTAAATATGAAAAAGTCCTAGCTCACTCTTAGCCAATTCAGCTCCCTTATACCCCCCACATGTGTGAAAATCAACACAATGTCTCTCTGATGGCAAGACTTGGCTCATACTGGCTCATAACAAAAACAAAACACATACAGTACACAGAATCATTCTTTCAAGTGCAGCAGAGGCGTTCAATCAAATGTTTTGCAATTATAGTATACAAGAAACAAAGACTTATGAAAAAAATAATTTAACTGGGAAGTATACAAACACTACTGTTCTGAATACTCATACACAAAAGAAGTCTTTTCATAGCTGCTTTAACTCACGGCGGCCTTGAGAACAATCCGATATTTAAATTACTGCAAGTGAATGTCTGGCTTTTTTTTTTCTTTTTCAGTAGAGGTAGTGAAACATATGAAACCTAGTCAACCACAATTGTATTCTGTTGAGTACCGTTTTAAGTTAAATCACTGATATTAGCAATATATATCTGTGGTAAATAGAATAATGTATTGCATATAACAATGTATGTGGGTACAGTCAATAACAGGTAGCTGGTATTGCTAATATCAGTGTTTGTTATGCTGTGTCGAGGTTTCTACTGTAAAAACACCAGACCTGTGGAATCCTCTGATTCCAAACTACATGACAACACTCATTTTCCTGGACACGACAGTGACTATAATACCCCTTACTGAGTAAACATGTGGAAACAGAGTACAGTACTTCAGTAGCTTTTACAGTACAGTACTGTAGTACTGCAGTAGTTCTACAGCAGCTTCTCTGCTGTTGAGGCTTCCATGATTATGCTATGAGAAAAAAAAATAATTATAGGAATTTTAAGCTCAGGTAAAGAGAAGTCTACCTTAGTTTTATTTATTTCCAGCTTTTGAGGAAGAAAACAATGTTTCTTTTTCCAGAGGTTTAAGCCTATATACTTGTATAGGTATTAGTTTTAGGTTTTGTTCTAGCATTACATAATACGCAAACCTAATAAATCTCACCTGAAGTGGGATTCTCACTGGAAAAGGTTCAAGTACAGTAACTAGGTCTGAAATACTCAGGCAGCAACACTGAGAGTGAGGTGACTAACCAGAGTGGGCGACTCAGAGCAATCTAATAGAGGGAAGATGTCAAAATCCAGTCCCTGAAAACTACCAAGGACTAATTATGAACGTAAAAGCTCACAGATCCTAAACGCAAAGTCAACAGTTCTACACGCTTTATTATTATCTTATAATTATGGACTGCATTAAATAAGCAATAATGAAAAACCAGAAAAAGAAAAATCAATACATTGGGTGCAACTGACTGACCTTGTGATTATCAAAGACTGGATTTTGACTCTTCTATATACAACAGGGGTTAAACCCATATACTGTACATCTACTAACAATCATTAAATTAATTGACACTGCTTCTACTTTACTAGGTAAACTAGGGATTCAAATAGGAAAACCAGTGTGCAAGACTAGGGCTCATGTTAACAACACTCTGCAAAGCATATGAGACTCACCTGGACTTCCTTACGCTTTGTCTAATGAAAAAACAATAATGCAGCTTCAAAAAACATGCATCATAAAGGTGATGGATATATTGTATGAGTTTTTCCAAAAGATATTCTTTAACAGGTTGTGAAATTCCAATGAATAAATCTGTGACATGGCTGTGTTAAGATTATGCAGTGTTTCACTGCAGGCAATCTTTTAATTATCTGGATTTGTTTGTTGTGAATAGTAACAGAAATATTTTATATTTTGAATACAGCTAAGAGCTGCAGAGGAGTAATATCAGGGGACTTTCTACAGGGTAGCTACATACAGTAACTGAGTTCTGTGAATTACAGACAGATTTAAATCATGTCACCGCACTACTGCAAAACTCCTAAAAGATTCCAGTTACCTAAAAAGTAGGAATAACATTCCTAACACTTATGGCGCCCATATGAAAATATAAAAAAATAGAACCTAATGATCTTGTTATACAGTACATGTATACAATTCAGCTAAGGATGTATTTGGCAATTATATAAAAGGATGCTGTTTCAAATCTGAAAGAGGTTTGTGACTTTCTTCTATTATTCATTATATTATATACTGTACATTATAGATTATTACATTAAGAAAATATCATATATAATTAAATGAATTCATATCATAATAAGAAAGGTGAACACATACTGTATATGAGAACATTTTACAGAATTGTCAGAGCAGCCAGACTCTTCCAAAATAAAAACTGAAAATTACCTGAGGTGAAAAACAGAACTTATGATAACACACTAATTGTGGCACATTTAATTGTACACTATAGTCCATTCTCAGGGCACCGGTACTTCTAAATACTCCTTCTCACTTGGCTCTCCTATAAAGCAGCCAGATTCCAATACTGTAGGAAACGTTCTCTTATAACCTGACTCTTTTGGGGTAGAAGCAGCACATCCTGTAATGTGTGGGAATATCAGGATGAGAAAAGGGTCAGAAAAAGTGATCTGCTCTTGTGATCCTACTGCTGTTTATGCCATCTTGCCCTCTTATAGACACTAATAAAGCAGAACAGCCATGTTTATACAGAGTAAACTGGAAAAGAGCACTTATGCGACCATGTGGACAAGCTGACAGGATCAGCTTGATATGAGATGATACTAAGATGGGGCAACTGAGTGAAGGAGCAAGGCTTCTGTCTAAACACTAATCTAAACATTGTAACTGCAACCTAATCGCCCTGCAACTCATAACTGACAACCCACTGAAGCTAAGCAGGCGTGAGCCTGGATAGGAGACCTCCTGGGAAAAACTAGGGTTGCTGCTGGAAGAGGTGTTAGTGGGGCCAGTAGGGGGCGCTCACCCTGTGATCTATGTGGGTCCTAAAGCCCCAGTATAGTGATGGGGACACTACACTGTAAAAAGCGCCGTCCTTCGGATGAGACGTAAAACCGAGGTCCTGACTCTCAGTGTCATTAAAAATCCCAGGGTTTTCTCGAAAAGAGTAGGGGTGTAACCCCGGCATCTTGGCCAAATTTCCCATTGGCCCTTACCAATCATGGCCTCCTAATAATCCCCATCTATAAATTGGCTTCATTACACTGTTCTCCCCCTCACTGATAGCTGATGTGTGTACTGGATGCACTATGGCTGCCCTTACATTATCCAGGTGGGTGGAGGGGAGTTCCCATTACCTGTAAAGCACTTGAAGTGGAGTCTTCAGAAAAGCACTATATAAATGTAAGGATTTATTTTTAATTTTTAATATTACTGTTACTAGTGCATAGCACTAATCCCACCTTTGATTCCTCAACGTCTTGCTAATAACAAGAAAAAAAAGGCAGGATTTAGAAATCTGAGGGAATTTGAGACAGCACATTACTAGTGAGCCTTTAAGAGGAATAACAACATACTGTAAAATCAATTCCATTTAGGGATCAGTTTAGCTCCAGTTTATCTATTTAAACAGCAATTTTCACTAACTCTATCCAGACAATCTCTGGAGATAATATTCAAATGCAGGTATTTAGATCTCTAAGATGATTTAGGAACATTTTGTATCCAAGGAAGGATTTGCCTGTCCTGCATTTCTGGTTACAAATAATGGGTAGATCATGAAAGGAGACAGAGTTTTGATGCTTACTTTATAATTAAAATAATTTAAATTCTAGTTTATACTGGTCTCTGTAAGGGGATGTCAATGTTAACAGTACTCTGCAAAATAGCAGCTTCACAATAAAATTTCAATTAGGAAGCAGGATTCTCTAACACTGTATTTTAATTTAACTACTTTACTGCTGAAATTTAACTAAGGAATTTACTGCTTGGATTTGTAGTGCTAAAAACAAAACACAACTTAAAATGTATGTGAGGGGCTTGATATATTACAGCAATCAGAATGTTTTCTAAACTATAATCTAACTGAGAAAAAATGGAATACATAAACATTTTAGCTTGTCATATTGTTATTATACTCACTGAAGAAATTTAGAGGGATGGATTTAATAAAGAATAAACAGGTATAAACATCTTATGGTAATGCTAATTTAAATAATAAACTGGCCATCTTTCAAAGCAATTCCAATTTTGGCTGGGAAGACAGGCATTAATTAAACACCTAGCAGAGGATACAATTGGAAACTACAGTATGTGAAAGATTGTTTAAAACACAACAGCAGGCACATTTTCACCCAAGGTGTTCTGTGAGTATAGAACAAGCCACTCAGTCATGTTGCTGAAGCCAGTATTTTAACTTCCTACATAAAACAGCTGAATGCGATTCTCAGATCAATTAACTACTAACTACTTAATGGGCTACAGTACATAGATTGAATGGTCACCTCTATCTTGTAAGTATTCTTACTACGGGTTAATACTGTCCACACGTGTTAAGAGCACAAATCCATTTAGTTTGAAAAAAGGACATCCAAGCATTATAAAGTCCTATGCAGTACAGACAGGGTGAACCTAGGGAACTTCTTCAGACTAGCAATGTGCAGAAATGGGAACACAGGTTCACAACCGGAAATTAAAAGGGAGTTATGGACATCTGGAACTGGCTTCGGGGTCAGGCAGTTGAGAATAACATTTTAAATTGGCTAAAATTACATACTAAACTACCAAGCAAGCAAGACAAGCCAAATGGTCCCCTCTCGCTTTAAACCTTTCGTATATTCTTACACTATCTGAGAAACTGAAAGGTGTTACTACTAATGGAAGCTAGAGAGGATCTCAGAGCACGACACAGACACTAGAGAACTAGAATTTATAATCTAGCTAAGAGCTCACATCATAGCTCCTATTAAACACACCTTCCTCTCCTTGACCTCAGACTAGGAGAAGATAAAAAAGCAACAGTTAAAACTCCAGTGGGAAAGCATCTGAAGCTGGTACGTAGCCAATTTGACAGACCACAGAGCTATCAACCTGTTAATAATATACAACACGTTAATTTCTCTACACAAGATTAATCATTTCACTAATTCTTATCCCAATAACAAATAAAGGGAAATGTTATTATTAAAACAAGACCAGGCCCAAGAGAAAATAGTGTAAAAACATTGTTGATGTGTTAAATAACGTTTTATGGTTGCTATATACTTGTATAGTATATAGTCAACAAACCTCTCTCAGATAAAATCAAGCTCACCTTTTCCTCTGTGATGTCCATCTTATTAAAATGAGAAAACAGGGAAACATCAAAGGTGGAAGTTTTTTAAAGACAGCCTTTCTAAGGCTACTAAGAGTTACAGTCATGCAATTCATTATTTTACAGAATAAATAGATCTTCATATTAATAAGGTGATTTTAAAAGCTTTGATTTGCAGACCATAATTTACTCTTCATTTTCTGAAAATAATTGGAGCACCAAACACTGCTTAGTCACTTCACAACTGATAAAATTCGTTCATGGCAGACTGCATTATTCAACAAGAGTTTTCTAATCAAAATGAAGGACTGTATTCATAAAAGGTTTACAGTTACATTAACTTTTCACATAGAAAATACAAAGTCCTAAATGATACACAGTAAACAATGTCTTTTAGTACAAGACTACTTACTGATATTTTTATTTCATTGTTTCATACACTAAATTAACAATTTTATGAATACATAACAATTGAGTATTTAATATATCACACAGGTGAAGCTTTTGAGAGAAAGTCTAAAATATAAATCAAGGCACAGTCTGAAGGAGAAAGTTCAATTTCCTCCACGTACCAAATCCATTAAGAAATATTCCAATATTCTTCAAAAATCAGTTTCCAATATATTATTAAGAATCATCATAAAAGACACATTAGTCTCTTGGGAAACCTTTATATATAGATCTCCCTGTGATTAGTACACTCATCGTGAAATATTCAGGCAAAGATCTGTCTTGATTCATGCGATGGACATACAGTACACAGCAGCAGACTGAAATAAAGCTCTAGAAAGTTACAGCTGGCAAGATCAGTTTGTTCAGAGGAAGATCAGTTGGTTTTTTTGTTCAAGTGTATTCTGGACCACACAGAACACAGAGTAGCATGGGGGCAGTAGGGGAGAGGAGTGCTGTACAGTATGTGCACTAGCAAACAGCTCAGGGAGCTGCTCAGCTGTAATCTCACCTTTTCTTCCTTATCGTCTAGCTAATAGCAGGGAGAAAAAGGAGAATGTTCAGTTCTCTATGACTCAGTCCGCGTTTTACAAGCCCACTTTCCTCATAATGAACACAAGCTGAAACATCACCTTCTCACCTGGGTTTCTGTGTCCCTCATCCCTTACGGATGAGTTTGAAAGAGTCATCCTATTATAAACAAAAAATGGAGGAATTCAAAACATTTGTTCCCCAAATTACTGTGCTTCCTTTTTGGCTTTATAACCTCAGCAACCAATTCGCTCATCGTCTGCCATGAATTATTAATGCCTAAGTAAAGCACCCCTGGAAAAATGTCACCCCTGATTTATTTAGATTTTTAGAAAAATTACAGAATTGAAGAAACACAATGTAAGGGTTTAAACACACATTCCAATTTGTACTAGAATATCAAGGCTCTGTTACACTAAAGAGCTTTAACTGGAGCTCCTTCATTCAAACACCTGGTACTCTGGTGAAGCCAGTGAATTTGTATCCTAACACTCATATTTCACCCCTCATTCCTCATTGGCAGACTGTCACATCTCAGTCTGCAATCCTTCACTGTTTCAGAGTGTGAGGGCATTCAGATATTTTCCATAACACAAAAAATGACATAATACACTAAATTGGTTTTGGGAGGCTGGCAGCACAAATGTTAGGTAATTGCATTAATAATAAATATATTCCACCTTTGCAATTTGCAATTGGAGCCTTAAGATTTATAAGTGTAAACCCACTGGGTGTGATTAGTGATTGTTTATAAAGCACGACAGGGCTAAATATTTTAGTCATTCACCTTCCTATCTGTACCTGCAGGCTAACATGCAGGAGGACAGAGCAAACACATACTGTGTGCAATACAGTAGTTGCAGTTTGTATTATTTCATCTTTCAATATATGAGGTATGTTTTATCCTTGGAAATTAAACATTCAACATTTCCCTGTGCCCGTATACTGTATCTAGGTAAGACTTGCAGTCTCTGCTTTCAGCATCATTAGAATTCAAATAGTTTCATGAGAAGCTGACCAAAACTAAATCTTAACAGTTGTTCCTTATATTCACAAAAAATAAGTGGGCCTTCCTCCTATTCTTATAACCTAATGTAGATCAGTTGTGTGGTTGTTAGTCTTCCACCAGCTTTAATTTGTTTACTAACGCACCCACCATATTATCTTTATACTCAACACATGAGCTACTTGCAGGTTCTACATCAGCAGCAATGCATAATACTATACAATGTCATCATGCTGTGTACCAGAATCCAAAGGCTTGAATACTTCAATAAAAAAGCATCTTTTTTTTCATGTACTGTACAATATCATCTGGTGCTTAATTCTGAAACTGCGACTATAGTAATACTACAACATATCAAGACCTAGAATAACTAGCACATAACAAAGCTAGGTTACGGTATAAACACTTCTTTATTCAGATTGTGTGTTAAAAATCCTTTGATTAAAAACTGGACTCTAAATCACTAGTAAAGCTGTGCTACAGTATATTCTGTGAGCAGAATGGTTTGAAATGTGATGTATTAATGCACCACCACTTTCTTTAAACCTAGCTCAAGAGTTCTGCTATACTGTGCATCTGTTTATGCCAGCTGAAATGGCTGTAAGGGAAGTGAGGTGTATTGAAGGGTGAAAGGTCAAGGAATGAGAGAGTTAGGAAGCAGGACTACACTCTATGCAGAAGCACACAGTCCAGATAGTCACTGAGTTATATTCTCACCTTCTCTTCTTTATCTTCTGACTAATAATGGGGTGAAAAAGAGAGATATTTAGGAAATGTTCCTTTAACAAAACATCAGTTGTTATAATGTGTATCTCTATTAAATGATTAAACTTGATTAAATGTTTTCATTAAAGTAGTAGACTGAAGTTTCTCCATAGCGACATATTGTGCTGTCAAAGCTTGTGCAACAGCAATTTCAACATTTTCTAATTAATCCTCCACAACTATCTTACACACATTTAGGAAAATGGGGGTTCCCAAAAGCCATTTGAACATTCTCCTGCAGGATCTTAAAGCCTGATTTTTCAATTTCCTTGTGTGCTTTTGCCACCCTGAAGTCGTGTTTTACTGCTCATACTCCAGCTTCTAACCTGTTCTGAGAATTACTCCCATTTTCAGCCTTCTGATAAAAACAAAACCATGAATTGGCATTATTTCTGATATCATTCTTGAACCTGTCCTGTTTTGTTCTGAGAGGCTCTCTGATCTAGGTTTAAGTTATAGAAGTTATTCATTTTTCTTTAATAATAAAATAAGACTAAAGGAAAAAAAAATGTAGGCCAGACTTTTAACAATATAGATGTTCAGAATATGATGCTGCTTATACAGTACATTCCTACACTGTACTTCAATCAACCAAGCCACATGCAAATTGCCTATCCAATGTACAGTAGTTGCTACAGCTGAAAGTAGCTGCTTTCAAAAGCAAACTTGTTAAAGTTTAGATAAGTGTATCCTGCACTTCTTCCTGGGGGATAAAACTCTTTCTGGTCATAGACCTACCCTATATTATATTTTTTGTCACTAAATTAAAGACATTTGTTGGCATTCTTCTAAATCTAACCTGCTATGGATAAGATGTACTGCCTTGAATACACAGCAATGCCTTCTTCATATTAGCATGATAGTCTCCATATAATAATTCAAAGGTTGCTGCTCTTGAACTCTTTGCTAACATGCTTATAGGGGGACTTGACCACCTTTGTAAAGGGTGTCTCATAAGTGCAGATAATTTTTTATTCAAATGTAATTCTATGATATTCTAAAGGCAATTTCTTTAAGAGAAGCTCCCACCTGCCCACACAGTTTTGTCAGATGTTTTTTCCTGGAATCCTATATCACTTCTCGTAACTTGCTTGCTCAATGGTTCTAATGTTTGTAATGTGCTCGACAAACTAGCACAGATCTCAGTATATCCCTCATGTCAAACCCACCTTCTCTTCCTCAACCTCAGGCTAATGAACAAAAGAAAGAAACAGAAGTTTTTAATCATTTTTAAAAATGAACATACTTCACTACAAACTATTACATTCAAAAGGCTCCCTCAAGATGCCCTGTGTTAATCCACAATAATGTAGTATGTTACTTATCTCTTTTGTGAACTATCAATGAGGCATTTGTATTGTGTTGGTATTATGGAACACAAAAAAGCTTAATTACATTTACCATCTACAGCAGTTTAGTTAAGGCATTGAACTGAACAGCAAACAGCCAAAGCACATTGTGAAATGAACTATAAAAATAAAAGAAAGTTGCTATGCAAAAACTACACAAGACAATTTTAAAGCAGACTCTACAAGTCTAATATCTAGAAAGACCTCCACAAGAAATGGGCATGACAGGTAAAACCTCTTTCCTCCCTGCCTCTTGATAAGTTCCCTCTAAGAACCGTGGGGCACCACAGAAACCTGCCTCACCTCAGTCTGCCTCAATATGATGGATCCCTAGATGCTCAATGGAACGGTCAAGAGACTCTGACCTTGCACTAAGCTGCCTAACAGTGTTTATTGAGCCCCCTTACCTGCCAGATCAACACAAGTACCAACCAGCAGCTGCTGTGGACTTTATCTGAGCCATAGAACTGGTTTAAAATGAAGAGCTAAATCCACGTTAATAAGACATGTCTAAATTCCATTTATTAGGACAGGACAGAGCAGGCAGAAAGCGAGCAAATTAATAACATTCTCACAAACAAAAACCCACCTTTTCATCTTTCTCTTCCAACTAGTCAAGAGCAGAGAAGAGAGTCCAGATTTATAAGTGTTAGTCACTTTTATTAGAGAGGACGATAAACTGAAAAAGAACACTGTCATGTGTTGTTGAAGGATTGATCAAAAAGACAGCTTTGTCAGTGATTCTAGGGGTTCTGCCTTTCTAGGCCTCAAGCTAAATTACCCATATGAACCTGAAGCCAGGCTCTGGCTTCTATTCATTTTCTTTGCTCTATCCTTTGGAAAAGCCAAGACAGGTGCTGTATATACAGTATGTACTGTAGGTACTGTTTTTATCTAGGAATGTGCAGGAGAGTCACAGATCATAATTACAGATGCAAAACTCCCGAGTGCTGAGTTGGCAAGAGCTATCTCTTTCTAAGGGAGAAGTGATGTGTGCAGCAGTGTAGGCCAGCAGGGATAAAGGAGAAGGGAGAGGAGGTGTAAGGATGACCACATTGGAGCAGAAAGTTATGGGACTTTAGGATAGCGGTCAGCTAAGGGGCAGTAACTCAACTCTACTCTAATGTCACCCACCTTTTCCTGCTGTTCTTTCAACTGAGAGGGAAGAGAAGAAAGAGACGACTCAAGAGATTCAGTGTGCAGGGTTCAGAGGGCTTTTCAACACACAACAGCCAGGAGACTTAAAGATCTTATTTCCAAGCTAACAGCTTGTGTTGTACAGTACGTTGCAAAATGTAAATGTCATAAGTCCTTGTATGGAGCCACAGAAATGGCTCAAGGTAATTGTTGAGGCTGTAGGAAAAGGGTCTGTCTTTTCTGTCTCATTGTGTGCTACTCCATTCACAGATACACCACAGGGTCCCCTTCTCACAGATCTCCACTACTCTGTACTCTCTTTCCATGTCTGGCTGAAGAAATACAATGGGCTTCATCTTATTTTAGGCTTATTTTGAGATCTACTCGCTGCCCGTGCTCAGTGACCTTGAGTTACCGCAGACTGACATTTCCTCCTCACACCAGTATGCATTCTTTAGCATTGGTGTGGCTCAACAATGATGGAGAAAGCATCAACATTTTTAGAGCAGTGACCTGAAAGTGATACCAGCTGTACACTCTTGCAGTATTCAAGCCCGGTAAAGAAATCATGCAATGCATTGTCCTCATTTGTCTCGTTGGTACTGTTTAGTCGTACTTACTGTGAATTGCATTGCACATGCACTGTAAAAGCAAAGGTTTAGGTCAGGTCTAGAACAGATTCTAGGACAGGCCTCTGTACTTGTGCTTTTCAAGCATGATTGAAGTGTGAGCTGACAAGACATGTTTTCAACTTCTAGCAATTAAACTGGTATAAAACACCAAGGGCAAGTGATAATACAAGCAAGGGTGTCTAACATACCCTTACTGTACCTGCTTAAGCTAAAACTACAGGTACCTTACGACCAATTACAATTGGTGAGAAACTGTAAGGTTTCTGACTGCGTTAGGACTGTAGCGGCAATGCTTGTTAATAAGACAGAATTAAGTGTTGCTGTGCTTTCCCAAATGAGGCCCCATCTCTCTCTTCATCTCTGTGGTGCAGCCACAGAGAAGCTATTCATGCAGGCTGATTTAAAGATGTTTTCTTTTGATAAGGGACAGCTCCCAAATGGGGATGCACTTAGCTAAGCCTGGCTATCATGATCAATGGTCATCCATTGGCGCCTATCTGTCTAGGGAGTGCCAGATGGACATCTGGACTGCATTCCTAAGTGTCAGGAGTAAGTGACTCATATCTCACCTTGATCAACCAATCAGGGACTGGTAGGGCCGAGTAACCCACGTGGGACTCTGATGCCCATGAAACTTTCAGCCAATGAACGAGCTGAAGTTCCTCCAGGGAAAAACATGCAACACAGAGGGCCTGAGAGACTATTCTGTGGACGTTTCTAAAGGGAATTCAAAGGAGAATTCCAGGGCAGGACGGCCCAGGAGCAGAAGGCTCCCAAGGGCAGGACATTCTTGCAGCGCGCCTCCTGACCATCCTGAGACTCAGCCCGGACAACCACGGAACGGCCAGTGTGTCCGAGTGCCAGAACTTTCCTTTGTTCTAAGAGTCAAGAGCAGAGGTTGCCAGAGAGTAACCAGAGGATCCACCCGAGGTTAGCACCAGCAGCAAGCCTCATGAACAGGTCGGAACTGTGGACAGCTGAATCACTATTCAGAACTAGCGCTTCATCGGGAACGAACCGGTCTCCTTCCTGACCTGCTGGGACTCACAGTCATCTTTTCTCCTGTGCACAAACTTTGCTAGTTAAAGCCAACACTAGCCGGTCAGTGAACATCTGCAGCACACCGTCGCAAACCGCACAGCACAGCCTGGCACAGAGCCAGAGAGCCCGCAGGAGATCTGAATCCCCAGAGATTGGATGAGTATTCAACTTCACTGCATTACTGCTAGAGAATTCAATTGTTATCCCAACCAGTTCATATCAATTTAATTCCTAAGAGTTATGTACTTGTTTTGAGTATCCAGTGTAGAAGTTATAACCAAGTGCATTTACGAAATGGTCTAAATGAATGATATACTGTACTGAACGTATGTCCTCTTGATATATGTAACTCTTTGTAACTGACTGAATATATACCTTTTGTATTCTGATAACCCTCTCGATAAGATCTGTTAGGTTTACATGCATATTCTATGTATTAATAAATGTATCCTCGTGTACTAGCACCTGTGTGTGTGCGTTGTTTGAGTTATATCGCATGGTTGGATTCTAAAGCCATCAAAAGAATCATTTTGTGATTTACTGCTACAATTAATAATTGTCCCAGTAAATGCCCAAACCCTACAGAACTGGTGCCTTCAGAGAGCACACTACAGGACATTTGTTTCTACTATTTACAGCCACTCCCTTTAGTTCATACAAAGTAGCAGTACTGAATGGGCATCCTGCTTTGTGTCATTACATCCACAGAGGCACAGGATGTAACGAGAACTGACACACGTACTGCATATCCTTGTGGGTGTGATGGGAGTGGGGGTGGGGTTTAAGTTATTATCCATAAAGTATTATGCTGTATTGATTATCTACTGCCTATTAAATGAATCGCACAGTAGACATACTATATCTCAACGTTTCTGCAGCTTTATCTTCAAGTAGACACAACAGCCAAGATCACATGCATACCAAAAGCTCAAAACAAAATGACGGTGAATATGATAAGCTGGAAACTCAAAATGAATGTTTCAAGACATTTAAATATATTATATATAAATAATAAATGCAGCAGAGCTACATATTCATACCTACAGTACTTGCATTGAGCAGTAGATATACAGCACCATTATCAAAAGAACTGTATATTTTGCAATTACGGTATATACAGTTGATAAATCATTAGCCTAGAAGTTCACATACTTTTTCCAATCTAGACTGTGAATGTTTAAACAATGTGTTCAGTACTGACAAGGAGAAGTACAATTGTTTGTGTGTTATTAGTTTAAGCAGATTGTGTTTGTCTATTATTGTGACTTAGCTGAAGATCAGACCACATTTTTATGAGTAATTAATGCAGAATTCAAGGTAATTCCAAAGGGTTCACAAACTTTTTCTTGCAACTGTAATTTTGAGACACCTTTAACACTAATCCCTGATCCCATGATGTTTGATCAAAAGTCTTTCCTATATACTGCAAATACATGTAATAAGCAGCATATTGCTGTGAGTAAACTAGGAGTTTCTGGCAGTTCTGTCTAACTTGTGATTGTTTAAAGTACGAAAGGAAATGTATATACTTGTTCAACTGATTGTCACATTATAATTGCATATTGTAAGTTAAAATTGAATGCAGGAACAGATCTAGTGTACAATACCCTTCAGATCAAGCTACTCCCTCACCTATGCTGACAATTAAGCTGAGTTAATGTCATCTATGATCATTGTGCCAAGGGTAGGAAAGTCCTGTAGGACCTGACTCTTGATTAAGAACATACAGTCCATAACTGCTACAGGTCTTTCCTCCCACAGATATGACATCAGCTTGTACCCCGGCTACAGGCTCTGACAGAATGTCATTGAGCTGCTACTGTATCTGTCAGGTTAGTCAGGCAGGACTGTCGTGAGGAAGAGCAGAGACACTTCTGTTCAGAAGGAGTATTCTTTAACAGTGGGCCGCTGCTGTAGAAACTGCACGGAAGAGTAAGAATTGGACCCATCTGCAATGTACAGTAACAGATGTTCCACTTTAAGAAGTTTCGTTGTAAGCATTCAGTTGTATGGACAGCGCATTTTGGTCATGTTTGTTTCAGCCTCAAAGGCACCACTTCCCTCTTTTCTTTCCACTCACCTGCTTGGCGCCCATGGCTTCAAACATCTTCTCCAGCTGGACACGCAGCTGCTGAATGTTGTTCATTAGAATGCAGGGCTGGAGGGAGGGAGAGAGACAGACACTGCAGTGTTACTGACCAGGCTCGGACTTAGCCCCTGGCACACTGGAGGACACACAGCTCAACAGCCCACAGTTTTCATAGAGTCCTAACTACATCACAGCAAGTTTTCATCTGTCCTCCATATTGCAGGCATTTGAGGCAGTGCAGTTTAACCCCCATAAAATATGAAAATAAAACGGATGCACAGCTTTTCTAGAAAGCAGAAACCATATAATATTATAATCTCATAGAAAACTTAAGCAGCAACCTGCAGACATTTCCCTCCGTCCAGAAATGATGGTTTGATGGATCCGAAACATCAAAGAGCGCTGACTGAAGCTTTCAAACTCAGAAGAGTGGGATTTACAAAATGATCATTTAGAATTACACACACCATGCATAACCAGTGGGTACAAAACTGTCAGATTCAGCACTGAGGACAGAAAGCACATCATTAAATGAAAAGCTGGAGGTGTTTGCTCCATTTTGTGAAGGTTGATTCTCTGGGAATGGGATAGTGGGAATGTGAATCAATAATATTAATAAGCTACTAGCAAACAGCACAAAAAAAAGCTAATTTCTCATATTATTGTTGCTTGTAATTTAGATATATCTTTAATAAGGATTATAAGCGGATCTGTTATTTCTTCTTATGTGAATCAAAGGGTTTTCAGGTTCCTACTTCAATAAAATTACACATGCTACAGTACCTGCTATATTTGTTTGTCTTTATCAGACTCTCTACCCATGAAGTCACTAGACATTTATATTGGGAAATTGGTTAAAAGGCACAGATATAATCACTTCATGCCAATGCACTTACTATTTTCTCCTTGAAACAGTAGGACTGGAAGCTTTTGGTCACAATATCAGCATACTGCATCAACACTTTAGCGATGGTCTGTTGATAAAAACAAATCATTGTCCGTAGGTAGGCACGTGCCTTAAAAACCAAACAAAAAATGTATTTTCTACTAACTACTATATCTTTAAACATAAGTGTCACCACTAGACCTAAGCAAGGAAGAGGTTATCACTTCAAACAGTTTAGTAACTAATCTCTCGGTCCACAGATGAATGGTTTCCTCTTCTGGGGAGAGAATCCCTTTGGAATACCTAAAATCTCCTGGATTTATGCTTTTTCATGTATGTTTGGGTGCTGCCTCACATATCTACAAGAAGAATAAAGGCTATGCTGAGTGAAGAGCCAGAATAATTTCATTTTAAGCACACCTAAGATCAAAAAGACAAGAAAACAATCACAGCTCTGTGATTCAAAGTTCCTCAAGGACAAATCACAAAATGCTTCTGGATATATAAACTACAAACAGCCACACAGTATTTATAGGATGTAAGAGAATATCTTCCTCTCAAATCCAACCAATTATTTGTTTATCTTGATGGAGGTCAACAGAAAGTACACCCATAATTTAAAACTCCAAACCTTTAAATGCTGAGAATTACAACAAGCAGCATTATTTAAGGCTGGGAGTTATGGATGGACTGCGATATTGACATCACCATAATTCACGATGACAAATAAATACCTGCAATACAACCTGAAACCTTTGTAAAACCTTTGTAAATCAGATGATAAAGTCCGTATTATTTCCAAAATTATTGTTTTTTGATGTCACAGTACACTGGGTACAGTACAGTACAGAAAGAGGTCTCTAAAATAAAACTAAAAGTTGCAGTAAGGTTGGACAAAAAAAATAAGTAGCTTTTTCAATCTGTTACATCCTCTTCAACTTCAGATCCTACCATTAATCGCAGTGTGAAATGATTAAATGTGAATGTGAATGATTAAATGTCACCAACAGACCACATTACCTCACAATCCTGATCTCTGCTTTATGCCTGGCTCTTAACCGCTGAAAATAAATATGATGACTATCTCTGACAAATTAATATTTCATATGGCTAAGTTTCGAAATTTGTCTTTTGATGAAAAATTCGATGTTTTTTAACACTAATTACTGCATAGAGTGGTATGACCTCAGGGATATGGAGAAGCAGAGAAGACCAGTTTTTATTATTGATTTTACTGATTTTGAACTATACTGTATAAACCTCCCTTCCAGGGCTAATTTCTCTAGTGCTGTTATTTCGACAGCTACATATTGTGACTATGGGTAGGTATACAGTAGTATGGAGTAAGAAAGTGGTTGAAATCACTAGCAGTGTTGTAATGCTGGGCCAGTTCTCTCACAGCATGAGGCCATGCTAATTTGCTCTCTCAGAATATTTCCCTTTTATCATCTCTGTGACTTTCCAAATTATTTCTCTTAAAGCTTATGTAATAGGGCAGATTAAAGAACCAAGTCAAGCTGAACCATACAAAAAGCAAGAATTTATAGTGTATACTGTGTGGTAATAACATCACAGCACAAGCCCTGTACCACTGCATAATGATCTCCTGCGATGGACTGTGAAGTGGAGAATACGTTTGGACACGCATTTGAATTTAAGTTTTGCTTGTTTGGAATTCTAATTTGTGATTTTTTTAAGGTACTGTGAAAGAGCAAAAATAAAATGTTTCTACTGTAAGTCCTTCTCAAATAACATGTCCCAGAGGATGGGGATTAAGAGGTCATGCAGAGAATTTTCATTTAGCAAACTAGCCACAGAATTCCTGAACTACGATGGAAATCTATTCATTACCCTGGGTAGGTAACTCAAGTGAGTAAAACAGGGCAGATTTTATATCATACAGGTATGTTAGGATAACGATACTGTATATTCAGATATAAAGTTACATCCACCACTTATAATGCAAAGTAAAATTAAAACAACAACAACTGATAGTGCTGTCTTCATTTAATATAAGGGTGCTTCTGGACAGGGCTGTTGCATGAAATACACCCACACACCTTGGCGAAGCGTCTGTTGTAATGGCCCACAATGGTAGGATCAGGGCACTCCAGTTTCTTGATGATCTCAAAGCTCTGGTTGAGCTGGGTGAACACATCCACCACTGAGCAGGAGAACAGAGCATGTTCGGAGGTCTGCTGGAACTGAGAGAGGCAGGGCGGGGTCAGTGCAGCACAGAGCATGAGGGATTTGTTTTACCTCAGTCATGGCCAGATACGGTAAAAGGTATTTCAGCCAAGTAAAAAATGCATGTAAAAAAGGACAACCACAAAGAAGTGATCGCGCTATTAAAATGAGATTCTTCTGTTTAATAAAATAACCAATTGTTAAACTCACGCCATCCTTCTTGTCCCTCTCCAGGGCACCATGCAGGAACTCCAGAGATACCTCCTCATTCTCATCCAGCCACTGCAATACAAACTGCTCGAACCACCTGCAGATCGGGGGGACACTCAGTCAACAAAGAAGCAGAGACTATGAACAGGTACAGACAGGCACAGACAGGCTGACAAAGTGAGACAGATGCCAACAGTTCTGTAGCTCCACTCACACCTACATGCTACCGGAGACATCCTGTTCACATTGGATTGATTAAAATGAACACACATACACACACAAGGAGAGGTTTTGTCATCCTTCCAAAGGCACATACAGTACTTTAATGTACAAATCTACCAGTAACAAATTGCCCAAATATTTTTTCACAGGCAATCCAGGGGACAGGCTACTACAAAGAAAGTTTTATAGTAACACATAAGGTCATCCAATGGAACTGCTAAACAATGCGAGGGTAAAGCAGGTATTTTCTGTCCATTACTGGTGCTACAGTGGAGAATGTTTTCTTTTAGGGACAACTACAGCAAGACACTGGAGGAGAGCTACTCACGCCGGATACTCTGGTACGCTGCCCTTAAGGGCAGGCAGCTCCTTGACGTATTCATTGTATAGCCACTTCACCTTGAAATGCAGGTTCATGTAATCAGCACTCTTACACAGGCGTTGCTTCTCGTGCTCTGGGAAAAAAAAACACCATGAAGAGACGTGAACATGAGCGGACATGCACAGCACAGCTGCTCTCTGATGAACCTGTTTCAATGGGAAAGAGAGGCCCGGGTGCTGTCTGTGCCACCTCATACAGTGCGTACACTTGTACACTTGTACCGATTATGGGAAGGCATTCCCGGGGGGAACATAAAATCTGCTTGTAGGTTACACTTTCTAAATCTCCCAATGTATAGCAAATATTCTTATACAAATATGAAAATAGAAAGATTAGAAAGCAGAAAAGCCAGGGCCTTCCAAGGAAACCACTAGCGCGGGAAACGCTAGCCTTCTGTGTTTTATTCTACCAGAGAGCGACTCCAAAAATTAAATCTTCAATGGGATTAAAATAACCCACGATTTGACCGGCTACGACTGTCTTCAAGTGCAAAACTGATGCTTTTGTGATTTTAGGAATGTAGTAAAGAAAACAAAAGTTGTAAAATTACCCTTCTGTATACTGACCCGATTAGGATGACGGTCTACTTAATAAGCAGTACAAGGACTTTTTAATGAGACCAAATAAGACAAAGAAAGGAACAGAAATGATTCACACCAAAGAATAAAGCAGGAATCGAAACATGTGGAGAGTATTTTTTCAGCACATCAAGCAGAAACCCTCTGAACAGGTCTTTTAGTCTTTGTGACGGAGGAATTCAGCCAGTCAAAATTGTTGCACGCACCTTAGTGACCCAGAGGATCTGGGTTACAATAAATATGACCTATCAGCTCAGAACACAAGGCAGTGTCTGTAGTGGAACAGCAGTTCCTTCCAAAGCTGTGCCAAGCACTGCCCACTCTTTTAACAGGAGGCAGTGGGGAGATTAGCATAGCCAACAATAGTACAAATACAGACATTTGCACATTGTGTTTTTCTAGCTGGTTTGATTACAAATACAGGGATTTATTTTAATTCCAGAAAATCCAATATGGATGTCCTCTGGCCATGAGCTGTGCTGAACATGAGAGCAGTATCATTTACTGGAAGAGCTCACAGATGTGTGTTCAGTGATAAGCTTCCACCAGCAGGTTTAGATGTACTGTCCTCATGGAAAAAATGTTGGCATTAAACCATTCTTTGCTGACCAGGTTTTTGTCTTTGGTTTTAAAATAAACTTTAAAAAATGATTTTCAATGTAAAGATACATCAATAAAAAAAGAGTTAAAACAGTTTCAACATAGTTCAGGTTAGAATTCTCCATTAAACATTTGCCCTCTTCTTGGGTGTTTAACTGGGCTGGTCTTTAGCAGATACCAGAGGGTTTCATTCACAGTGGTCTTGCTTATTACCACCCCAATTGTATGTTATTGCTTGAATTGTTTGCATATACTGTAGAATAGAAGATAACTTTCTATTTGCAAGGGAACTGATTGAACTGGTTCCAGTATCTATTTACTGAAGCTCTACAAGGGTGTTAAAACACCTCACCATGATGGCAAGCCTAAGAAATACAGTAAAAAAGAAAAATAAAGTCAAGAAAACCAGAGAGGGATTGCTAGATTACATTAATGATTTTAATAAACTATATATGCAATATATTCATAGTACAACCATTCGGATGTATATTTTATTAAGAAAGCAAAGAGTTAATGCATCAGCTCATAAAGAAGGTAATTTATTTTATCAAATGTAAATGCAATGAGAAAAAAATAAATAACTTCACAATCCCATACAGCTAAAAGTGTATTCCATGACATTTCACGTCTTCAGAAAAATCTCTGAATTACCAACCGGAAAAATACCAGTTACTCAGATCTCCCTGTTGCTGGATTTTCTGATTATTTTGTGAAAGAGTTGCCAAGGCAGCCAGCGCTGTGCTGGAAGTGGGAGAGAAGAGCCAGGAGCTGCTGCTTTTAATAACCCACATCAGTGAGCAGAGGATGAGGCGAGAAGGAGCGAGTAGCAAGTGACAGGCAGGGAAAGATAAACAGAAAGAAAGAAAGAAGACAGATGCCTGGCCAGTGCCGCAGAAAGCTGCCTGTTCCTTTCTTGTAGATGTGCTGCAAATTCTGCTCCCAACGAGAGGCCTTTCAAACTTATCCCATTCGCCTGCGTCGCAGCATCATTTGTAACGCCTTAGCCCAAGCCAAACTCTTAAAGCTGAAGACATCAAGGCTCCGAGGGGTTTCGCATGCCTGTCAGCAGCTTTTACAACAGAAATCTCCCAGTGTGGCACGATAGAAGGGCCACACTCTCCAGACGTACTGTATCTCTTATCTAACGTGACACCTTCTCATATGACATTGGCTTAAAGAGTTACAGAAGAGCCTGCCGTGACATCATTATCCTTGTTGTCCACATTCCCAAAACACCATATCCAATATACAAATGACAAAAGTGTGTTTTTCACGGACAAATCAACTGGGGAACGAGGATAAACTCAATCTCTGGAAATAGCTATTTGTATTTGTAATGCTCTCATCAGAACAACAAGCCGATTTTCTGGTCAATCTACTAGTGGGAACAGACAAATCTACAAATCTCATTGTAAGAGGACATTCTTTGTGATACACAATTCAAACATGGAAGGCATTATTAAAAGCCTACAGTGAATTGCATCCACTGCATTAACCTGTTAGAAAATAGTTATGAAGGTGGGTAAGTATATTAAAAAAAACTGACATAGCTTGGGGATTCATGTTCTTTTTTTCAAGTAGAGTACCCAAACTTTCTAAACTTTAGGGTTTTATTGTCTCCAGTTTCTAATGACAGGATACTTCAGAATGCATTGGTGTAAAGATCAATCATGAAAAAGAGTATAAGCCAAAATATGAATAGGGTATTCAAATACACCACATTCAGCAGATCTTACTGTTCTCTGTGGAGATACCTCAGACCCTGTTCACCTTTCCCCGTCAGTAAATCTTTTCACAAGAAACAAGGGTCTCGGCAAAAATAAAAAATAAAAAAGTCATTTGCCCCCGTAAACAAGAAATGGTCTCTTGTATTTTACCTGTGGCCTTCCAAAAAAGTGGTGTTTCTTGTGATTTGGCTGGAGTAAAATATCAGAATTCAGAGATCTTAAGCATAATGCTTAAGTCAAGAGTATATGAAATGTTTGTCAAGAGACAGTGCTTCACAGATAGCAAAATCTTCTGAAATAAAATTACTATTTGCTTAACCTTGCTACTGATTATTTTACTTTAGAACTTTTAAGCCACCATTTACAGATACACATGACTCGTTAGAGTGCGCTTTTTGAGATGGTGTCCATCATGAAAAGACACTCAATCTGCTCAAGCTTGGCTGATGGACTTCTAGCGGGCTACCTGGCAGATCTTGCCTTGGATGTCTGAAGTACAAGGACAAGAGTCTGCTGAGGGATCATGTGTGATGTCATGACTGAGAGCAAAGGGGAGTGGTCAGTGGGGACCTGGACCAATGGGAGTAGTGTGATTGGATGGTTAGTGCCTCTTACCGCCATAGAAGTGGACTTTGCGGACGCGGAATACTGCAGGAGCTGGAATGGAAATGTGAACAGCCAGAAGAGAGGGGTTGGCAGACAGCAGGAAAGAAACACAATGATAATTGCAAAAAGAGGCAAGAAAACTATGAAAATGCGAGGAAAATGAGTAAAGTGCAACAGCAGTATTTCGATACTACCTTCTATCATGACTAGCGAACTAACATTATCTACAGATTCTACTATTCAGTTACCACTTGTGCCTGCAGATTTCACTGCAATTATAGTTTTCTAGTAGAAGGACACTCCTGCCTCACAACATGGTACGTGGTTGAGACGCTGTAGGAGCCTGCTGTGAACAATAAATTAACTGAGCCCTTTACTCCTGCTGCAGAATAGCTCATTTGGTTTCTTCTCACATGTGTAATACAGCAGATATCTGTTATTTCATTATTTACGTATATTTAATTTCTAGTGATTGAAGACGTTTATCTGTAAGATTCAATTTCTCATAACCAACATCGCCCAACAGAAATTATAGAACTAAAAATAGCCTTATTTTTTAAGCTTTCCTCATTTATATTTCAGTTAGAGCTATTATTAAAATAATAATAATAATAATAATAATAATAATAATAATAATAATAATAATAATAATAATAATAAAACCATGTGTTTTGTTTTTTTCACAGCTGTCTCTCTGGCCTGAATTTCGTTCTCCACCATGTACCCTTAATCTAATAACCTAATACATCAATCTGAAATACTAGAGTAATACTTTTTAGGGGCTCTAGTCAAGCTATTCTATAGAAACATAGGTCTACTCCACTAAAGGTAGCTCTATTCTTCAACAAACACCCTTACCACTAAGCCAGTGACAAGAACTGATTTTATCCAGAACTGAAAAATAAAACATGAGGCGACAGACAGGAGTGAAAACAGGGCATGATGGATGACCCAGAGAGCGCTGAGCAAGCTGCCACAGACACAGCCGACAGCGGTGATGGAGTGATCAAACCAGCTCCCTGATGCACCGGAGATTTTCCAATTTTCAAACACAATCCCGACTTTACCTGGAAAGCTCTCCAGCACACCCCCAGGATTTGTGCTTTTTTCTTCGCATCTGTGATAACAGAAGCTGAGCACGAATAAAGCCTACTGTATGGAGTAACGGTTGCAAAGCAGACCACAGGCGTAGAATAGGAATCTCAAAGGTTGCTCTGATCCCGCAAATGCATTGAAGAACAGTTTAATTTAAAAATGTAATAATAAAAATACATTTTATTTAGAAACGCTTGCCAAAAAAAGCACTGCACAACAGCATGTGTAATTCTCATAGCAGTTGTAAAAACAAAGAGAAACAAGCACAGTCAGTTGACCCAGTAAAACCAAGGGTAAAAATGATTTTTGCATTAACAAATGAAAAGACACTGAAAGAAGAAAAACTAAAAAGAAAGTTTTAAAAATGTGGCAAAAGGGCACCATTACTCATAATGTGGAACATCGTTGATAAAGGAAGGCCTGAATCTACACATTTCAGATTTTAGTTAGGCCATCATGTTCATCCTGTGTTTATGGCTGATGTAAGAACATGAAGTTTGAGAGGAGAGCATTCATCCTATCTCACCCATTTGGTAGCAAACCAATCCTGTTGCTGCTTGAAAGACTAAAGGGTATCGGCTTCAATGACATGTCTGGGCAGATTGTTCCATCTGTTTTCAGTTTTAAATCTACTCTTCTGAAGAAAGGTGCAGGGTTGAGTCTGACAATTTTCAAAATCTGAGGATTTTTAACACATTGTATCAAGTACCCCCGTAGTCGTCTCTGTTCAGTTCCCTCAGCCGGTCAGTCTAGGACAGTCTCTTAAGCCTTGGAATGTATCCAGCTGCTCCTTTTGGATACTAGAGAAGTGACATCTCTTCTTTAACACAATATTCTTAATGAGACTTTACCAGTGAATATGTACTGGGAGACATAGGGTATATTACTTTAGCCCTATGAGTCATGATGAGCGACTCATCATGTAAAGACCCTTGCCTACAGTGCAGATTGAGGTCTGTGGTCATTGGTTCAAGCCTGGGTCGTGTCGCTAGCTGACTTGGATCTGCCAAGTGGAGGTGGACAGTTGACAGCACCTCGCTGTGGGTGCGGTGAGATAAGTTGGTCAGGACTCTTGACAACAAGCTAAATCCCAAACCATAGCATTCTGAGTAGAAAAGTGTCAAAACTACATCAGCATAATCTCTTTAATAATTTACACAAAGTTAGCTGTGTATTTGTTCTCATCCTTTCAGGAGCCACACTGCAGAGTGTGGTGCCAGCCTGAAGTTCTTAAATGTGCATGACTGTGGGTTTTCTTGCAGGGGGAGGAATATGACTCTGCTGGCACACCTACCTTCCATAGCATACTTCATGTCCAAGGCAAAGAGAGACCACATCACCTCTGCGCTCACCTTGCCCACACTGAGCTCCTGAGGGAACCTGCATAGACAGAAAGAGAGACGCAGAGAGTCAGAGAAAAGAGATGGTTCAAAGGAGAGAAGGAGGGGTGGGGGGAGAGCTGGTAAAACAGACAGAGATGAGTAAACTTTATCAAAGGGAGAGGGGCAGAGAAAAAAGTGAGAGAAAGAGAGAGGCAGGACAGAGAAGACCTACTCTGCTACTGGGGCACAGGCACCCTTGTCCAAGTGAGCACATACAGTACTGTACATAGCACATTCCCTGGTGGGCTATGTACTTCAGTTTAAAAAGATATTCATTTTGCACATGAAAACAAACATACTGTAAAGATTTGCAATTCATTGGGTCTTTAGGACCACAGATATCAAGGTGCGCTAAACAAGTACATAGCTTCTGTTGACATTTACTTTCTGGAGAAACTCATGCTAGCTTCTTTCTGCGAAGGTACTTATTAACTGTTCTCAGTCCTTTTAAATCAGTCACATCTTCTACAAATCACTGCCAGACAACATGTATTCTCTTTGGCCAATAGCAAGGTCTATTGTCCTTGTTCTCCTAGTGTCTGCAACTGCACTGTACGTACTAACTGGGAGACTACAAGTTGTTTTCTCTGGCAGTTCTCACTGTGTGTTTGTTAACATATACTGACTGATTGAGGACAGGTGTGTAGGAGTTCTTGTCCTCCTCAATGATGGACACGATGAGGGTAATGAGTTTGGGCCAGAAGTCCAGGTTCTTGATGCTGGGGCCCTGTTCGTCTGTGGGCACCTCCTGTTTGTTCTGTCAAAAGGACACACAAACACAAAAAGAGTGGGGTCAGACTTTGAGTGGGACTCTGAAGGTGAAACTAGAGGGCCCACTAAAGAATGTGTGTGTCCCAGTCTGTCCCCAGGCCCCGCTGACTCACAGGGTCAGTCTGATACTCGCGGCTGTAGAGGTCCTGGCAGTTGTTGAAGATGTACTCATAGGTGGAGTTAAGACAGGCCTTCACACAGTCTCTCACCACCTGGCTGGCCCTGGGTGGACTCTGCAGCTCCTGTACCTGTTCACACAGGACAACGAGAATACATCATTCGCAACTTTGAGCCAAACGTGTGCAGCTTTGTGTTGCAGTGACAGTTTGCACTCCAAGTCTTATCTTTTTGCACTTTGTGCCAAGTCCTTGGGTGGCCTGTACTCTTCTCAATTCCGGGGCAGACTAAGCCCTGCAGTGAAATTCTGATTATACTGGTGGAAACTGAATTTCCTCCAGTCTGGAGGCAGGAAGGCACAGAAGAATGGACAGGTTACTGCAGGCAGAGAAACAAGGAGAGGCTGGATCTATTGCTAACCAAACAGCAGTTTCAGAGAGCGAAGGACTTGCATAGTCAGTTGAAGGTGGCTAAACAGAATGGCTACATAGGAGACATGTTACCTTCATTCTGAAGAAGGTAATGCTGGTGAGAAGATCTACAGTGGATTTCAGGTCTTGTAATCGCTCTTTACTGCTGGCAGGGAAATTGTTCTGTGGGAGAAAAATCAAATAAAGTGGTGTCAAAACACCACAACAAAATTCCCAAGTCTGCAAATGGAACTCAATATCACATTTTTGTAATGATAAAAAAAAAGTTACAGTAAGAAATAACTTGTCTTTGAATGATGAAATGTTGTCAGATTGAATTTCTTAACACCGTGTAAAATAAATACCACAGTACAGTAACAAGTCTGCCAAACACACTGAACACTCCCACTGAAAGGGAAACAACAGACCAGCATTTAGCATATGAGCCTAGTCATTATGAGCAGTGGATAGATCTAGGGAGCCCTGTTGGGACTGCTCTCTGGCTTTTGATGAACAGCTTGCTCTTCAACCCCAGGTTTTAACATTATGCTGGTCTGCTGCCTTGTGACTTAACATTAGTCACTTACAACACTTACTGTACTATACGGTTCTTATACCCTACTCCCACACTTGTGCAGTGACAAACTCTTTTGATCAAAGTAACACATGGTAACACATGGACTTTACCTTATGTGGTTTAATGGTTTGACATAACAGTTACTGTATGGTGTAACACTCTGACTTAATATATCCTACTAATTCAAGGAAGTTTTTAGTACAATATCTGTGAGTCGGAACTCTATTTATCCTATCTGACTTACCCGGTACATTGAGAGGTCGATCCGAAGGGAATTGTGAAGTTGATCCAAGAGCTTAACAAACCGCTCTTTCTGTTTGAGGAAGACAAATAATAATCAAAGCAAAAACAGAAAAGCACCATTCTTGGAAATAAAAGGATTGCTGTGACAGAATGCCTTGCAACCATGTGTAATTAATAAGGTTGGATGGTAAGGTTTTGGAGAAGGGGCATAGGACAGAGAGAAAGGTTCATCAATAAGTTGATGAAGACTTCCTACATGCACAACACACACATGCACATTCAAGGGATCTGTTTAAAAGCAGTTTCACTGCATTATGAATGCACACAGTCAAAAGACTGACACACATGTAGCGTTGTACTATAGAATGTTAAAGGTACAAGACACACGTTCAGCCACCTACAAGTCCCTGCTTTCTATCAGTGATTAACTTTTGTTGCTGTACTCAAACTGGAATACAGATGATTTTACACACAGTGATTTGATTTGATCTCATCATAAATGTAAAAAGTATCTGGACAAAAACATGCATACAGTAGATGCAAGATATATTGGCTATCCAAAGTGTGCCAAACTGTGATACAGTATGTACTTAATGTTAAGAGCCACTTAATGCAAACTAGGAAAATAAATATTATGGATTGCAGGAGAGGAAAAAAAAGTTCAAGTGACAATTTGAAGCGATGATCAATTAAATGACACAGCAGCCCCTTCTGCTGCATCCTCTCCAGAGTGAAATTAATCACTGCAGCCCATGGTATTCTCAGTCTAGCCTTTGGTATATGGAGCTGTCACTACAAACCTTTTTAAAAAAATGGAGAGCATTTACCCTTAATGAAGAAATATTGTTGACATAAAAAGGGCCTTTAAAATGGTTTACTTTAAAAATGAGTACTTAATCACGGGCTCCATTAGTGTGAAAATCCATAACTAAAAATCTCAACTTTATTATTGTCAATAACCACTTTATCACTAGAGAGATGTGAGAATAGGCAATAAACTAAAAAAACATGGTGCTACTTATTAACTATCAAATCAGGTAAAGACTGTTATGACTTGATCTTGTATAGCGGTTGATTCATACTTAATTCCAATTAATACTTTTCTAGAAACCTGTGGCACTTCCAATAATTTAACGCATTTCCGGAACCTTTTTTTCTGACCAACAGAATGAACTAGCTCTTAACATCAGTATATGTTTTTCAGATCTGCTGGGGTATTGGTTGGCCTGCTGGTCGGGGTGTGAATAGCTGGAGCCCATCACGACAAAGTTAGCAGCAGTGTCTGAAAAGACGTCAAGCGTGGAGAGTGGAGAGAAACCCGGACTGAAGGGGCAGGCTCTCGCAAGCATGCAGGCCCGGGTGCACGCACACAGAGCCTGCTCGAACACGAGCGTACCCCAAAGTTGGAAGCAGCGAAGCGGTCGGAGGCAGACACGTTGGTGGAGGCAGTCGTGTGGGCATAGTAGGCGTTGATGTTGGCAAGAAGTGTGCTCATCACAGCTGGCACACCTGGACACATGTACTTGGAGGAGAGACAGGCAAAGTGGCTGTGGAAATCGAGGGAGAAGGTCAACCCATCAGTCAGTACGAGTCATTCTTATGATAAAAGATCCTGTCACTTGGGGTGAAATGGATATTTTACTACAGCAGCCAAGACAGGGAATCTTATTCCGTATATTTAATAGTGTTTTAGAAAATATGTACTTCTCTTTTTGACTCAGTGTTAAAAGTCTATTATGACAACATTCAACGGGGCAAAAAAGCAATGAATTTTAAAATAATATTACCTGTGCTCTTGGCAAATACAACATTTGAAAATAAACAGAGTTTAACGACTGGAAATTGATTCCAGTTGTCAGATCACGTATACACATACCTTAGCTTTGTGCAACAACCTGAAACTTTCAGGTACCATAAATAATATTATTGCTAAACATATGCCATTCTAATCTGCAAGCGATCAGAATATAGAATACGAATTTTTGTATAAAAATGCATTAAGTCCTGTTCTACACCTGCATGGGACATGATTCAAAATAAAGCTCATACTCACGTCATTGCTTGGTAGATGGACTCTATCCCATAGCGCATTGCAAACTCATCCACAATTTCCTGGGCCACCTCATCAAAGTAGACCTTCCAGGCATCATCTCCTTTGGCATCAGGAATTTTGACCACTCCCCCACCCTGTACATCCGTCATGTGATGGAAGAGGTTCTGAAGTACAGAAGACACAGTTCCGATCAAAGTTGCCCATGAACAGACTATTTTCCTTCAATAATGAGCTTGCGCTTTATCTTGTAGTTTGGCTCAGGCGTTTCCCAAGCAATGCATGCTGGGATGCCTCCCAATGCAGATAAACAACAGAAACATAAGAAAGAACCATGTGACCTGTTATCATTTTACAGTTGTAGAATACTTCTCAGAATTACCCAAGTTAACAATGTGATAAAGATGGTACAATACAAGTGCAGCCTCCTCTTGATGTTATAGGTAACCAGATTGATAAAGGATTTTGCCTAAAGAGCCATTTTTATGTTGTCTTATAAAATACAAATGAAAACAACAGTACAAAGCAGAATAGTCAGCCAAACCTGCATAAGGTGCATAAGATGATAGCATTTTCATTTATTTTTTTTAAATTAGCATTTTATAAAATGCAATGCTGAGTTTACAACGGACACTGAAGCCCTGAGTTATCTCGTCAATAAACCTAAGACGTTAGTTTAATAAAAAAACATAAAGCAAACAAAGTTCTTAAACTCTTTTCACGCACCAAAACTTCAGGAAAAATGGATCATGCTTGGGGTTTTATACTAGGAAAATTCAAACACAAAAGGGATAGATATAATTTTCCTTCTTGCATTACTGTTTCAAACAAGCTCCTCACAGCTACTGTACAGTTCCCGCAAACCCTAGCCTCCCAGGAGAGCATTAATACATTGAAAGGGCAGCAGGCAGAGAGGACGCCTGTACTGTACTGTACCTCATGGAGACAGGTATACTGGACGTGGTAAGGTGCCACCTTCTCCTCTCCTTTGATCTCCACGCTGATTTGCAGCCTGATCGCCCCAGATACTGCAGACTTGTCCGTCCTCTTCTCTGTGGAGACAATCCAACCCTTGCGGTCATTTTTCCATTCCCTCAACCTGTTTTTCCACTTTGTTTTTTTCATCAATATTAACCAGCAGTTCAACAAATACTGAGAGTATTTTAAAAAATGAATGCTAAAATGTATACTGTACAAAGCCATACCAAAAGCCATGGTACTTGATCAATCTATGCTTAAATATGATACCTTCTTCTAAACAGTTTATTTTTGTTCAACAAAGTTAAGGTTAAGAAACTTTTTTAAACTCTTTTTAGCAAAGGGTCATGTTATAAGGCCTGGAAATGCTGTTCAGCCAGGTGAAAGTTTATACTTTTTTTTGCAGTTTTTTGTTTTAGTTTTTGGATTTTACCAGAGAAACTGGAATCTGCAAAAAATCAATCCAGCTTCTGTGGCAGTTTCAGCGGCCACTGAGATAGATATATAATCCCAGTTGGCATAAAGGTCTATTAAAATAAAATAACATTGTTTTACATAATTCATGCCCCCAAGGGCTCTCCTGAGACCCTGCTGGTTCTGCTCTACCACAAATCAGTTCCTCCATGCAGTCTTATGTTCAGAAATGTTATGGAAACTTGGATGTGCTAGTAGAGGAGCTGATTTTTTATTCAGACACGGTTAACCGTTACAAAAGGCAAATCCTGAGAGGAGTGAAACTGGCACTGAAAAGAGACAGCTATTTCAAAATAAATTTTGGTCAGACGTGTTGGCAGGAGAAATAAAGCTAATTAAGCACACTTAGCAAGAGGAATTACAATACCTCCGATCATACATTTGAAATCTTTTAGATGCACATAAAATAATGTGATATATTAATAAGTCTTTTGCTCTCCATGAAGCTCTCTAGGGATATGCTGCTACATTGTTCAAAGACACCTCAAGTTTCCTACAAAACAATGAATGTTTTTAATTGCAGTTTAACAGTTAGGGGCCAGCACAGCAATGATTGACAGTCTGTGGGTTTAAAAGGGAACTGAAACACTATTTTTATATTTTGGGGTTAGAAAGAATGGGCAGTGATGAGTGCATGTAGACAGTAACGTGTAAAACTTTCAATTTACATCACAAAATCGGCTAAATTTCCATGCATGCGCAGCACCACATTCTGAGATTCAGAACATGTCAACCAAACTTCCGGTAATGTGAAGCGGCCCTATTTCATTGTAAACAAGCAGGTTTCTGAATAATCCAACAGAAATATTGCTCTCGACTTCCGAGACGGTCTTGCCGACGAACACTACTTACTTGTTAACCCTGGATGCAGATCACATCGGGACATTTCTGCGGTGAAATGCCTGCTGCACAACCTGTACTGACTTGCTCGTACATTAGCCATGACAGTGACTAGTGAGCAGGAAGGGCCACTTCACATCACAATTCTTGCAAACTCTCGCCTGTGTCAGGAGTTTGTGACAATTTGGCGACTATACAGTATTTTCACAAAATTCAGGATTTTGTGCTTAATTTGGAATCTGAACATTTTTTCTAGACCATCAATTACTTTATTTTGTTACCAAGAATTAATAACTGGTCTCAGAATTTGGGACTGCAGATCTATTTTTAATCCCTGCTGCAGACACGGCTGTTGTATTCTTGGTGAGGTACTTTGCCCCAGTTGCTCCATTCCTGTATCAGCAGGGTCCAGCATTGCTGGAGCGTAATGCCAGCAATAGACCAGTTTTCTATCCAGGGAAGAGTAACATACTCTTAGTTAGTAAGCTTAACACTACAGAAATCAGAGTTGAGATAGCTACGGTACAATCCTGGATCTGGAACCCATTCATCTTCAGCTTTTTTAATGTACATAAGAAGAAAAAAGAATCTTTCTTGGGAAAGTGTCAAAGACATTACTCCAGTTCAATATGCGTTTGTCTTCCTTCTGCCTCTTCATCCTCATACTGGGATTATTCACACAGCAGGGTTTATCTTTGTTTATAGCCTAATGTGAATGATGGCATGACTTACTGTAGGAAGACAGGTGCCATTACATGTTTATAAGAGTGAAATTTCTGTTTCCCAATCCTATAATTTGTGTTGTGAAAATGATTTTTCAAAGGTGGTGGTTAAAATGCATGTTAAATGGGCATATAATAAACAGATCGAAGAACACATGATTTCATTATGAAAAGTGACACATTGTCAATCTGATTACATTACAGAGTTAGTGCCAGGTAATACAGGTAATACAGTACCTCTCTGAATATTAAAACTGTACTAGCAGTGCTGCTGACTATGTAGTGAATGCAGCTCCTCCCCTGCCCAGGGCATTTCTTTTCGCCTGCCTCAAGTCACAAGGCAGTGAATTCCGTTACAAGAGAAGGCTGACCTCCATCTCCACCCTTCACTGGAGAACTCAAGGCCCCCAAAGCCTTCTTGAGAATTCAAGTAGTGTAATGGGCTCCAAGGGCGAACAGCCACAGCCAACTGGGAAGCCCGGTCAGTCAGGCTTCGGCCTTCGGTTCATGGCATGGACAAGCTAGTAGAACATACAGTATGTTCTGCCGGAGAACTGTACATCATAAGAAGAAAAAAAAAGTGGCCTAGACTGATTTCACAGTTACTTAAATGTGCTGGCAGCCTAAATGTTTTTAAGTTTATTTTATTTATTTTATCATTTAAGTTAACACTTAACAAATCAAACAAATCCCACTGCCATTTGGTCTGGCTAAGCATTTGATCTAGATGGTAAGCTCAAAGAAAACCATATCCTAATACCTGCCTTTATTCATTTAAAAATAAAACAAATATTCACTTTACATCCATGGCCTTATAAAGTCATTATATTTCAAACAACATCTCCAGAATTGTAAAACTAATCATTCTAAAATTGATCTTTAAAGGGTACAGATCAAGGAGGGCACATACTTTATCAAATACATTTCCCACAAGGATTTTACTGTTCAGAGAAACAATTCAAAATAAATTAATCTAAAGGCTTCTTTTCTTCTGTGAAACTAAAGGGTGAAACTAAAGAGAAAATCTCATTCCAGGAGCCCAAGGGCCAATGAACGACAGCAACCAGCAAGAAAAAAAAAACGTGGAGAGCGAGGCAAGGAGAAAGGGAAAGATAGAGAGGACGAGGAAGGACAGTGATCTCAGAACAACCAATACGCTTTCGTTTAAAAGGGACAAGACCTGAAGAGACTGCTGGGAAGATGAATAAGTTCAACAGACAACAGAAAACACTGCACAGAGGATGTACAGTAGCTATTCATTCCACGGAAAGATGTAGAGTACACTACGGACTGAGTTGCAATGCTAAGGCTATTTTTATATTTAAGGTTAGAAATACCATCCAACATTAACTGTGAAAATCTGATTCACAGATTACTAGATCATTCTAATGGTTTATGAGAGCTGTAAGCCCTCTTGGAGCATTAATGAAATAAAGCATCATGAAATAATGGCGGATTTGTTCTACAATATCTGCATAATGAGTGATACCCCCTGTCCTTCCATGTCTCTTGAGGCTGACTGTGGTTATGAAAGAAACCCCATTGACTTTGGCACCTGCATCTTAATGTGTCATAACGGGGATAGGATTTGTGGTCCACTACCCTCCTTTCATCTCAGGACAGTCAGATATCTATGGGACTTTTAAAAGCTTTCAGGAACAGAGGTATACCTACAGTAGGCTACCAGTCCCTTTCTCCCTGTCTCCTGGCAGCAATTAAACAGAATTCCACCTATCAAGGAAATGCAGCTTTAACGTCTGAATGAAAGGCGAACTCTGTCTGCAACTGATAAAAACCTCCGTTCTCCCACATGTAGGAGTGATTTATGGTGAGGCTCTTCCCCATCACTGCTGTAAAACTTTTTTCAATGTAGGACTACAAAATAGAGAGCAAACTCCAGTTGGCAAAAACATTTAAGTTGTTCATAGCCTTTTTTTTCTTCTGTTTCAGTTAACATTAGAGGTAGAGGAGTTTATGGAGATATATACTGTACATGTACATTGGAATTCTTATTCACCTCAATCTCTCAGGACATGCACAGTAAGTGTTTAAAAAACATGGTAGTCCAAGTCAAAAGTGGATAGTGCAGAGATATTACAAAGTTAGCATTAGGTCTAGTGTCATGATCATATAGAGACACCAAACACCTACAGTACAAGATACCTTTCCTAAGGTATGCTTAATTCATTTTTCTGAAAGGAATGGTGTTATTCCTTTAAAAGTATATATTTTTATTTCTCATACATCTTCAACTTGAGCACTAGTACCACCTAACCTTCAAGATTACAACAATGAAAACCTCATATTTTTTTTCTAGAACTGCTCCCTCACAGAGTAGAAAACCTCAATGGCTATTTATTGTTTCCATAACACTTACTTCCAGTTTTTTTTTAGTGACTGGGGCTTGTTCTGACCAGGCCCTTAATCAACTGTACTGTTTTCTTTTTCAAGCCATTTTAAATTTGCTTTCAGCTCTTTAGCTTTTCAAAGGATCAATGCGATTTATAATTGGTATGATCTTGTGGTAGTGAGTTTCAGGACTGCACTTTATCCTGGAGTGCAGGCTGAAATATAACCAATTGAACATAAGCAGCAGGAAAGTCTGACTCACATTGGGAGTGCATGATACAGTGTCCATGCCACCTGTGTCTGTTCATCAACAACTGATCACTCATTAAGAGCTATCTAGCCAGAAATAAGGCCAGAAAGTGTTAGTTAGCAAGCTGCATAAATATTGTTTAAACCAAGAACCAAGTGCTGAAAAAAATAAGAAGATCACTGACCGAGAAATGGCTTATTTGGGACAAAAATCAGCAGACATATTGTAGGGTTCTCTAGGACCAGGATAGACATTTAATTTTTTTAATTTAAATGATTTTTAATTTTTAGCTTTAGTGCTTATTCTAGATGTAGCCTTTATTCTTTTAAGTATTTCTTCTTTTGAGAAAAAAAACAGCTGTAAGCTGTAACTCCACAGTAGCACTGCCTTCAAGAAGTTTGTTTTCTTTGAATTTACTTTCTTATTCTTAATGCACTCCACCGTAGCCCTGAGCTGTGTCCTGCTGAAAGGTTATTTTTTCCCAGTTTTAGGCCTGAAGCAGGTTTCTCTCAAATTTGCCACTATTTTGCTCCATCTGTTCCTATCAGTCTTCACATGTTTTTTTTTTTTATTCCTGCTGAATTATAACATAATGCTGCTACTGTCCCACCACGTTTGGGATAGTGTTGACTGAGTGATAGACTATTTGGGAATTGTCATTTCCATCAAAAGGTTCCAATTTTGTCGTTTGATCACAAAATCACATTTCCACGTGTTTGCAATATCCCTTATTGTAAACACCATGCTGGAATTGAGATGTTTTTACTCAGTTATATATGATGCTCCTTTGTGAAAGCACAATGATACCGTTCTCTGATTCGAGCCACTGAACTCTGCAACTCTTTCCATTGTTTAGATGGCATTCCTTTATTCCTGAATTGTTTCAAACAGCTTGTTGATCTTCATGGCTGAATCTTGGCTTGCATTTCACTAGGTGACCGAGGGACCTCACAGATACAAGTGTATTTATTCAGAATTCGTGTGAAGCACTCTTACTGCACACAGACAGGGGACACTCAACTACTTGTGTGGCTCGTTAAAGTAATTTTAATTAATTTAGATTCAGCACAGGAACGGGTTTGAATACTTGTGCAATGACGACTTTTCCATGTTTCCTTCATATTAACGGCCTATGTACAGTACTTTGTTCTTTTTCTTTTTTGCTTTGCTGTGTGGAGGAGGTTGAGTATACAATAAATACTACTATAATTGCTACTTCAAAGTGCCATAACTGTTTTGCAAGGCACAGCCTATTGCACAAGCATTTTCAAGACAACAGGAGTCAATGCCAGGTGGAAAGGCTGCTGACCTAGATTGTACCAGACATCCATCTCCCCGCTCAGCGTGCGGACTTCGATGATGGTCTGGCCCAGGAAGTCATCTGACTCTCGTTTTAGGCGCTGCTTCACTCGGGATTTGATGTCGTCATCTTCATCCCACACCCTCACCTTGATCCGGTCTGATGAGTTGTGACACTCACTATGAAGAGAGACATCACTGCATGTCATCAAAGGCTCTAATACCCCTCCACTCCTGCTACTGCAAACCATAACACTAACACTGATAGCAAACGTTATTATACTGGCAGGAGGAAGGGTGGGAGCTGTACATGTAACTCCATGACTTAAGTTAAAAAATGTCAATCTCTTTATCATGCATACAGAAACACTGGCCTAATTATAGAGAAAAATGATAGTTGTTGTTGTTTCCTTTTTCTAAGCATTACAATTATGAGAACAAAGTAAATCCTTTCATTCCACGCCAGAGATTAAATGATTTTCCTAAACAAAGGCTGTGCATCTCCTTGCCTCACCTTGGTTTCTCCCTCAAGCTGTAAACAAACTAAAAATTTCAATTTAAGAGGAGTATAATAAGCTTTTGCTTGAAATGGGTTCTCCTTCAGCACAGCTCACGAACAGTCCTGGCAGTTAATATCATGATTATTTGATTATTTGTGCTGACACCTTTTCCCATACAGAGAGAGAGAGAAATTAATTACAGTTTCCATAAGGTGTATTTGTTTAGAAGTAGTAGCTGGAAATAAAATAATGACAGTATTTAGACATTTAGAAACTCAACAAAACCTGTTTACATTCACTAGTCCTTGCTGGTCTCCAGGCTCAGCCCTGTCAGTGCCTGGAAGGCATACAGTATGAACTCTGGGTGACAAGCTCAGCAATGTGAGCTTTGTGTCCTCTGTGACATGACGACTGTGCCTTCGTGGGGTGTATCTGAATAAACGGTGTGCACACAACTGTTTCAGAATATGCAGTACTTTTAAGGATATTTAAAGGGTGTGTGCATTTTGACAAAGCAATAGGTGCAGTCTGTGCTTCTCCCTGCATGGTACCTTGACCAGATAATAATGCTGGAGTACACTGGCAGCACAGCAAGAGCTTTTTCTCCTCAAATAATAAAATCTACATATCTAATATACACCCACAAATGAAGTGGCACCAGCTGTGACACCTTACATTGGGTACGGGGAGTGACCTTTTCTGAAAAGACATCAGGTAACCGTTCAAAGAGTCCCCAAATAAAAAGAAAAAAAAAAGGACTCACAAGTGGAACTTCTCCTCCCAGATGGGGTTGAGGTTGCCATAGATGGTTTTGGTTCTCTTCTTGGTTTTTCCCACCTGCACAGTGACGTAAGGATCACTAGAGCCCGTCTTGTCCTTGGCTTGCAAGCCCTGGGCACACACCACTGCAGACAGACAAAAGTAGGGCTAAAACAGAGTCTCCAAGTGCACTGATCGCAGCAGAAAAGGGAAGACAGTTTTCACAAACCCCATGCTGTAAAAAAGTGCAGAAGTGTTCTGTGACACTGGAGTAATTTATCTTCAGTCTGTAAGCTATGGATGAAAATATGGCATATTTATTTAATTTATTTTAGCATGCTCTGTAATTCCTGACAAAAAAATGGACCCTCTGTGAAGCTTTTATAGTCTTAGGGTTTTGTGAATATTAACACCAGTATCGGTGTACTACTGTATAAATACATAAGATGGTTCATTTTACTAACCATCTGCATTTTTCTGATAAAATATAAATAAAATCCCTTTCAAGGAAGCAAAAATGATTCAAATCACCATGATAGACTGCTTTGGAGACCAAAAATACTTTAATCCATTTCATAATTAACCAGCTTCTTTTGAATATCTGATTATATGATGATGCAGTCATCTGACAAAATAACCAATTACAATACTAAAGATAAAAGCAAAGACCTTTTAGTTCCGCCCTGTAGGCAATTCTGGGAGTGACTGAGGAAAGAAGGCTTTTCTGATAAAAACATAATGTCCTAACTTAATATAAAATCCTGAGAATTAAAACGATGTCAAGCAGCTTAAATGGTATGCTTTTTGTGAGAATTTGTTATATGACCCAGATATCTTTGTCCCGAAAGATCTAAGCACTTCATTCATTCATAAATACAGTATATAGATATATATATTCCATAGCAATGAATATCAAACTTTGAAGGCTGGCTTCCACAGAGACCAATTAGCATTTTACAAACCGTAGCAAAACGTGCTCTGAACAGATTGAATTGTCAGGTATTTTGCTTTAGTAATTCTAAAGAAAAAATGATGCCACCCCATATTTAATTGAACAGATTTCCATTATGGTGCAATTACTATAAGCACATGTCCGTGTTAGAAAGAGACATCTTTTCAGCCCTGGGGTTACTCTTGAGCAGGTAACCACTGTTTGCAATACCAGCTGTTTCTCAGCAACTCCTTCATGATGCTTTCAGTTTACAGTGACAGACGGCATAACAGGCATATGGTTAGCTTTCAAAAAATGCAGTGTTTGCTTACTCTGAAATCTCTGGAATACACACAATTTAAATGAGATGTCAACAGAAGATAAACTACATATTTAAAATATCACCACAGTGTTTCTTGAGCAATTCAACACAAAGTTTAGAGATTTTCTATTTGGTACATAACTGATCAAAGCATTCATAATGGACAGCTTAGGTCAGTTTTAAGTATTCATTAAAAATGTTCAGTTTTGAACATTCTTAAATATCACTTTTAAAGATCAGTTCCTGAAGGGTCATGGTCTCTTCTGTTTTTTCCCACCAAGATTTCATCTTCTTTCTCAGTTTCAGTAATTAAAAAGATGGACAAAATTAAACTTGGTTCTCTGGGCTTTAGAATGTACTGTATTAGTGGATAATTTGAATCAAGAACAGCTTTGAAAACATCAATGCAAATATACAGAGAAAAACTTCAATACCTCCATCTATTCAGTATCTGAAAGCCAAGGGTAGCAGCAACACAGAGCCTATCCTAAACTAAGGAAAAACAGGGAGCAAGGCAGGATTACACCATAGACGTGATTCCAGATGGGATGCCAGTCCATTGCAGGACACGTGATCAGGGACAATTTAGAGATGTCAATCATCCTACCCAGCATGCCTCTGGGAGGAGGGGAGAAAAATGAGCACCCAGAGAAAAATCTGAAGGACACATACAAGATGAATACTCCACTTGAACCCAGGACCCAAGAGCTATGAGGCAGCAGTGCTATTTGGCCTGCAAATAACTAAATATTATTGAAGCACCTGAAACCGTCCATTATAATAATAACCCTATCCTCTGTTCTCCTCCACACTGACAAGTTGATGTGTGGTGAGGGTGTTGATGCACTTTGGCTGCTGTCACATCATCCAAATGGGTGCTACACATTGGTGGTGATGGAGGTGAGTCCCCATTACCAGTAAAAAACTGTGTCCCTAAAAAGCAATGTATTATTATTATGAATGAAGTGATATCTGTGCTGTATCTCATTCCAAGAACAGGACAGAAAGAGTAATATGATTGCCAGTTATATGTGCATACGACTCAGGTCAGTTTCTCCATGAAAAGCACAAGTATACTCATTAAAGGGTGTCTTCTTGAAAACTCAGCAAGACGGGATTGTTGGCTAGCCAGAGAAATGCAAAACAGAGAAATTCTGGCTGTCCAACAGCCAGCAGAGGTACCAACGCACAGAACGGCAGGGTGCAGAAAGTGGTCCACTACTGTCGGTCCTGTCCTGCTCCACAAGGGGGCGTCTTTGACCAGTCTTACCCGTGATAGTGATCTTGGCCGACCACTTGGAGGTGCCGTCGAGCACGCTCTGCTTGATGGTTTTCATTTGCTGGGCATGCGCCACTTTGCTAATGGCGAACACATCCCGGATGACATCGAAGATCTCGGGCTTGTTGCGCTCGCGGATCTTCATGCGGTCCTTCATGGCCATGATGATATTCTGGGTGCGGTCCTCGGCGCCGTGTTTCGAGCTTTTCTCCGCCGCTCCTGCCAAGTGGGATCGGGCAGAGGGGTGGAGACAGGCTAGATTTTAGGACATGCCCTGGAGTACATATTACCCCCCTCATAAAAAAAAAAATTGGGGACCGGTTACTGTAGCTAAATAAATAAAGCTTGCAATATTAAGGTTAAACTACATTTATTTTCAGTGATGCCCTTTATGACCATTCACATGAGACAAATTGTATTTTCTTTTTTAAAAAACAGTTTTAAATGAAAACAAAATAATATAGACTTGCAATACTCTGTATTGTGAAATTCTACTGGAGTATAGATGTATATCAAACAATCTCTCTGAGCACTCTTGGGGCCAGTTCTTTAGAACTGAAAAATGGGACAAACAGTGACATTTCACAGGAACTCATTCCCTGGTCTCTATTTTCCACTAATTTATCCACAGTCTCTTTAGCACTGCCTAAACTTAATAATGTCCTTCAAAATGTGTAGGACCCTCCCAATGAAAACCCTGTGACAAGGTGGAAACTCTATAAATATACTATACTGTAGGTGAAGTGGACAGTGTGAAAAACATTGCTGGAAGTATTTGTGAACAGGACCCTGGATAACAGTATCAGAATTTTCAGCAATTACAAAATCTAATGAAAGAGATTTTATTGGATGTTACTTTGGGCAACGATATGTTGAGTAAAATATTTTACCTTTTGTAATGATTTAGTATTCAATTCTCCAACATATATTGCAAAGTGCAAATTTACTAAATAAAGGAAAATGTACTAAACATGTTTTAAAATCTGTGGAATTGGTAGTTTAACCTACATTGTTTTTAACTATTAGAAATAAATTTTTCCAGTTTATAAAGGCTATTTTTAGATGCCAAAGAACTGCTAGACTAAGCTTCAATAAACTGATTAGGGTATCATGTCTATCCTAATATGGAATAGCACCAGATTGGTAAAAATCCACTGATCCATTTGCACAAAGCAGATTAGCAGAAAAATTAGAAATGTATATAGAACATGACTGCATACATACTGTATATTGACCAAGGAATGCTCTGAATGACTGTATCAAGGTTATTCTGTTCAGGATCACTTATTTTAATACAGTATATACAGAAAGCCAATTAACAACACGTCATATTTTATTCTGATGAAGATTGACTAGACATCAAAATATTTTTAGCATAAAGAAATAAGAACCAATACAAAATCAGCTTGATTTTGCAGCTGGTATTTTAGGAAACTTAGGGAATTATTTTAAAAATACAGTCATAAAAACGATTCTAGAACCAGAGGTTTATTTATTGTAAAACAAGAGTCTTTTTTATCTCACAAAAGCCCAAAAGGAAAACAGCACATGGATGCCCAAAGTGTTTCATGGAAAAGCAGAGACATGCCTTCACTCAACACGAAGACGGGAGGACTTGAGCCTTCGGCTACAATTAGTGGAAACGACAGAGCTACCATGAGACGAACTGCCGTGACCGTCCGGGCGGCTGCGGGCAGGTCGGCTCAGGCGGTCTCGGACAGAGACCTGACAAGGCTGCGCGCCCACCGCCCCAGACAGCAGGGGCCGGACTTACGCTGCAGGCAGTCGGCGTTGAGCAGGTCCTGGCACTTCTCATGGCACTTCACCCCGCACTCCGTGCAGCGCATGCCCTGCCGCGCGATGCCCCACAGCAGCCCCTCGCACTCGTAGCAGTAGGTGGGCGTGGTGGCCGTCCACACCTCGAAGTTGTGTGGCGTGGTGCAGGAGATGGGGTAGATCAGAGCCTGCAGGGTCTTCTTGTAAACGTGGTTCTTCTGTAGGAGGGAAAAGCCAGAAAGTGGCATAAACTCAGCAAGGAGTTTCGCTCATTTTTTATTCCCGGATCATGAGCCACAATTAATCAGTACTGTGTCCAGGCCCACCTTGGGAAAAGTACCTCTCGATTTGTGAAACATTCCTGTTACAGGAAACCACCATGAATTTCTTCTATGGCCAAATAATCAGTGCTTTTGTTGCAGAATAATTTATTAACTGACCTGGAGGCCAGTATTACCCATACAAATATTCTCCTCCTCCACACCTCCTCCTGCTCACTCTGGTCCTCCTGTCTGCGTGGGACAGGCTGAAGAGTGACTCATCTGGGAAGAGGACCTGATGCCACTGCTGACGAGTCCATCGCAGCCTCTGTCTGGCCCAAGCCAGTCGGGTGTGATGTCTAGGAGGTGTGAGCAGAAGGCCTCTGACAGGTCGCCTTGCTCTAAGGTCAGCGGCATGGAGCCTCACTGTCCTGTCACTGATGCGGGCATTGTGTCTGCCTGCAGTTTCAGCAGCAGTACGGGTGGCAGATCTGAAACCATCTCTCAGATGGACCAGTCTGATGTGTCGGTCCTGCTCTGGTGTGGTCACTAAAGGGCGACTGGACTGGACAATAGTTCAGCCTGAAAACACATAATTTCTATCTACTATGGGTACTGTATATACTCACAAGCTCCTCATCCTTGAGTGAAGTGCGTGTGGCCATGGCGGAGGTAATCCCAGCCTTCCTTGACTGCACCAGGGACTGCATACCATAAAAAACAAACCGGCAAAACAGCCATTTACAACCATAGCACAAAGAAACTCATGAGCCGGTTATACCCTTCTGTCCAACATGGCTATATCCTGCCCTGTGGCCTAGTCAGACCCCAAAAGCTTAATTGAAGTCTACCCTTAAGATTAGTTTCGACCTACAGTAAATTACTAACAATTTACTTAACAGCATAAGAATGGGCATTTCAGAAGGCTGTAGAACCTTTGGAATTCTTAATTAGACTTGTGTGCTGTAAGGCTAATCTTTCAAGTAGCAGAAGAATAAAATTGACAGTAATAGGAAGAAGCATACCACAAAATGGTGTGGAACTGAGGTCATAATTAATAACTGAACTATTGCTTTTCTGCAGGGCTCGGGCTGTCACCCTCAGCCCTATCTACTGCAACAACAAGAGGGCAATAAGTCATTCCTGTGACCACTTCTGGCCCTCCCGCTCGGGGTTACAGTTCTATGTCAATAGATCATTTGTACTAATTTAACTCAGACAGCTTTTAACAGCAGATAGTGGGGGTTATGAAGAGTGGTCTGTGAGAGTTTTTAGGGCTCCAATCCCTAAAAACTGAAGCATTATATTAATTAATGTCTCAAAATGTCTAATTTTTCTCATCAGTCAAAACCCTTACAGGTGTTTTTTTGAACTGATAAATGGGATTAAAGAGCACTGTAAATTAGGTTTTACTGACAAAAATATTGGAAATGCAGAAAAAAACATTTACAGTATATAGATATTAAAAATGTACTATATATGTATTAATAACCTAGCTAATCAACTGTCAAGTAACATTTGAACTGAAATAAAACAATCCTTGATATATGTCAGACTCAATGAAACAATCAAACTGCACACTTATTGGCCTGTTTCAGTTTTAATAAAAGTATTCAAATACCATTTCATGTTCAGTTAACATCCCCTCTGCCTTTTCCATTCTGTACTGCTTCAAATACCATTTCATGGTCAGTTAATATTCTACAGTTTTTTTTCCAGACACTTACTGTAAACCATTTATAAACACTGTGATTAGTCTTCTTTATTGGCATGATAAATTAATCACACATTTAAAATACTTTAGGGATAAACAGTTTTGTAAAATTTATACAGCCATGCAGTTACTCTATGCACATTCTGTTAACATCTCTGCCTTTTAAAAGCAGATATGCACTTTACAGACAGTAATTTACATATCACAATCCATTAACTGGATAATTTATTCTGGATAACTACACTCAGATATTTTAAGTCACCATATAAGTCCTACAGGATGACAGTGTATTCAGATAATACCTCTGAATTATTAAAGCATTATTTAAACAGATGGTATCAAAAGTATTCACCCCTGCCCTGGACTATTTCATATTTCATTGTTACAATGTAGAAACAAAATATATTATTTAATTGGGATTTTTGTCACTGATTGACACGAAACACTATATAAAGTCAAAGTGAAAACACAATTTTACAGATCCTCCTATATTAATTATAAATATAAAACAGAAAATAACTACAGTAACTACAGTATGTATTCACTCCCATTGCTATGATAAGCAGTACTGAGGCTCTAGAGCTATCAGTAGTCTTTAGAACTCACATTACTAGTTGAATAGAGTCCACCAGTATGAAAATAATGTGTTTCACATGTGTTCAGGTTAAATACACGTACTGTACTGTATGTATGGGAGATCCCATAGTTGATTAGTACAGCTCCCAACAAAAACTATAACATGAAGACAAAATCCAGGATAGGGTTATTAAAAAGCACCAATCAGAGGAAGGTTATACAGTAAGTAAATTTCTGGGCCACTGAATATCCCTCAAAGCATAGTAAAGTCCATTATAAATAAAACACAGTAATCTATAGTACAGTACATGTATATCTGTACTGTATATATACAGTAATATCTGTATACTTGCATGTCATACACACAGGTGGACTCCAGTCAAGTAATTATGTGACTTGGAGAAGAGAGTTCTTACTTCAGAGGTAATTTAGGTGTGTTAAAGCAAGGGGGTGAATACGTATGCATTCAATTATTTTCAGTTTTTTTTATTTTGAATTAGTTCATCAAAATGTCTGGATTTTTTTCACTTTGACATTCTAGAGTACTTTGTGTTGACGAGTGGCAAAACTTCTCAGTTAAATACGTCATGGTTCCATGTCCATGCTGTAACTCATAAAATGTGAAAAAGTCCAAGGGGGGTGAATACTTTTGCAAGGCACTGTATATAAATTTAATAAATTCATTGTTTTCCAGATTGATTAAAAGAAATGAAATACATTGACATCAATCAGTGTTCATTAATCAGAACGAAAAATGATAAGAATCCAACTAATTCACAGCTCACCAATACCAATACCAGCTGTAATCATATGTATAGAGTGAGAAATCAGGCTGACTGATGTAATACACTATCCACAACCGGAACGAAGTTTCGAATGTAAATTTTGATCCTGCAACTTCAGCAGAAAGGTAAACTATTAAATCAATATACTGTCACCCTGTGGGGACTCCCATCACCCCAAGACACTGTAGAATCAGCCTTTGCAACTACTCCTGAAGACCTCATTTACTCTGAAACTATACAATCAGCAGAGGGCACATGTACAATACTGAGCAGTGTTCTTACACAGCATCAAATCTGACACGTTTATTACCTGGATCACATTATTTCTGTCCACTTTGTACTCAAAATCCCAGATATGACACGTCAATTTAAAATGATTTATTCATTTTTCACCTTTTCAGCAAGTGGGTATATAAAAGAACCCTTTAAGGGGAGGCAGACTGTAGCCCTCCAGGTACAGACCTGTGCGCTCTACTGTTTGATCTGCACTGTTAGTGTAGGACGCTGGCAGTTAAGTCATGAATCACGTAATAACTGTCATTGCCGAGAATATCACAGGTTAAAGAAGGTTTATTTAATTTTAAAAACTAGGATTCACGACTTTACTTCAAGAGTCTTCAAATACTTCAAATACTTAGTTTCATATTATAGAAGAGGAGACTTAGTCCATCACTGACCACTGGAGCTTGTGAAAGACACTGTGCTGTGAGGCCAATGTTAACCCCCTCCCCCATGTCTCATTTCGACCCACCACCCTGGTCTGGCCTTTCACAACCCCCGCCCCCAGTGCGTGAGTGATGGCGTGACATGCTTCTGCATGCATCGTGATGGGAAACAATAACTACCAACCAAAGAAAATGTGGAACTATGGGGAACAAAGTGAGGAGAGGAACTGGAGAGTAAAATAATAACAGTAATAATAAAAGGTTGTTGTTAATGGGGGAGGGTGAATTTTATAGTTGCACTTACCATAGCCTTAACAAGGAGAATGATTGCATACAAAAAAAATTGTACAGGGTTAATTTGAAATATTTATGCAGCAGGGGAAGGCACGGCTTTTGCGGATCGACTGAATTGACCTCTGAAGTATTTTAACCTTTCCAGAATCTACTTCAGATCACTTTAAATATAATACTACCAAAGGTCTCAGAGTCCTTTAAAACAGACACACCTGGGATGAACTGAATTATCTGCTTTAAACTCCTGTTTTTGAAAAAAAGATTTCATGATCACATATTGTAAGAAAAATACGGATAAGCCTGAAGTATAGGGGGGAAAAGCTTGGTGGGAGATGTTAATTTGTTTACAAAAACACATTTAAGTTTGAATAAAAAAAATATTAGGCATCCTCCTTTCAGTTAAATTCAGAACCACCAGTTATCTTTTTGCAATGTACATATCAATATAGAATACAGACTGCACTTCTCCACACTACCATAGGCAAATTAATAAACACCATCCTCTGAGACACAGCACTGAGTCGACAGCCTCTTTCCATTGTAGCCTAAAGCAGACAGGAGGTCTGTCTGTTGTAAGTGCCTGATCAGGCAAGGGGCTACCTGCTATAAGGCAAGCAAGCATGTCAGCTGACTTTGCCTAAGCTAGTCACCTAATCAACTATCAGGTTGGCACTACTGTAGTGGAAGCACTCCCGGACAGCTGAGTGCTTTAAAAAGATAGTAAACAGCTGTTTTCCTAGACGAAATCACACCTTTAACCTTCTCTATAGCGGTAAAAATGTATAAACAGCTGTATTTAACCCTTACATATTATTACTGTGTACAGTGCAGAATAATTTGTAATCATCAGAAAAAATAGGATACACTTTTTTTCTATCATTCAAGATCTTAGAAATGCAGCAGCTTATACCATCCTACTTGGACTTAATGCTTAACTTAGAATTAAGTTGCAATTCTCCCTGTCTCTTAAGCCAGAAATAATATACTGAACAACTGTAAAATAAGCAATGATAAGCCTTTGATAAAAAAAAATAATAACTAGTATAATTCAAGAACAGGCTCAAGAGTCTGGATTCATTAATTCAGATCCAGCTGTGGCTAAAAGCCATTTAATCGTGGATCACTGTGTGAAGTGATATGGATGGTATCATTATGTTGCGATCCAGCAGATACACGTTTTAGCTTCATCTTCCCTGGGAATAGGGCTGCATATGGCTAAATAGCTATTGTAAATATTAGAGTGTGAAACAGAATAAAAAAACAATTGTTCATTCTAAATCTATACGAGAAGATACGCACAACAACTCCGCATTCTAAACTCCAAACTAACACGGAAAAAAGATGCATCTTGTGAGTTTGAGTGACACAAATCCCACAAAGTCTTTCAGATTTTGACCCTGAAAATCTTTGTGAACTACTGGTCAATGCTAGAGAAGACACCACAGATCTGATCCCTGCCCTGCTACAGCTCAACACCCTGAACTCAGATCGGGGACTCACCAGGTCGCTGACAAGGGGGATGGGCTTCTTTTTGCGCAGGTCAGGCATGCTGTCGATACCAAAGAGGCCTCCTCCAGGTCTGTGAACAAAAGGTAGCCAGTAAGATGACACTAAGCACCTAAGCATCTAATTCTTTGCCTAGTTACACCTCTGTATCATTATAATAATAATTCCTTACACTTATATAGCGCTTTTTCTGGACATTCCACTCAAAGTGCTTTACAGGTAGTGGGGACTCCCCTCCACCACCACCAATGTGCAGCATCCACCTGGATGATGCGACGGCAGCCATAGTGCGCCACAACGCCCACCACACATCAGCTATCAGTGGGGAGGAGAACAGAGTGATGTAGCCAATTCATAGATGGGGATTATTAGGAGGCCATGATTGGTGAGGGCTAATGGGAAATTTGGCCAGGACGCCGGGATTACACCCCTACTCTTTTCGAGAAACGCCCTGGGATTTTTAATGACCACAGAGAGTCAGGACCTCGGTTTTACGTCTCATCCGAAGGATGGCGCCTGTATACAGTATAGTGTCCTCGTCACTATACTGGGGCATTAGGACCCACATGGACCGCAGGGTAAGCGCCCCCCCTGCTGGCCCCACTAACACCTCTTCCAGCAGCAACCTTAGTTCTTCCCAGGAGGTCTCCCATCCAGGTACTGACCAGGCTCACACCTGCTTAGCTTCAGTGGGTTACCAGTTGTGAGTTGCAGGGTGATACGGCTGCTGGCAAATGTTGGTATGTTTGATGTTCAAAATTTCAAGAATGTTTGAGTGTATTTAGGGATCTGTGAAATTAGGATCTCCTAATTTCCCTTTTTACTACTATAATCAAGTGCAATAATACACAAGGACAGGAGGGTAATTGACTACACTCAATAAGACTAAGACTCATGAGTAAGGAAAGGCTTGATTTGCAGCAACAGTGATCCCACACTCAAAGTCCATTTGCCACTCCAGCTGATCTGCACAGTAATCATGAATGCTAGACATGCAAAGCTGTGGCAACATTCACAGCATTTCTCTAGGAGCTGTGTCACTCTGCAAACCAGTGGTGACAAATTCACCCCAACATACAGATTCAAACTCACAAGATTTTAAATGAACTCACCCCCCCTTAATCCATGGCTGCTTTGAAGGGTCACCATCCTCTCTTCCCTATGAAGTTTGAATTGGAAAAAATGACAGCAAAGATAAAACCGGAATACACGTACAGCACAAAGAGAAGAAGGATAAATACTCAGAACCCATAAGAATGAGGTACTGCATTCCATAAATAAAAAAAAAAACTTACACTTGACTTTTTTAAAAGACAAAGCCACGTTACACACAAGAAAGACAGCCACGGTTTGGTTAAGTTTCACCTTCACTTTTTGGCGGCATGCAGATAAATTCTCCCACTTCCAAACACAAGGCTCAAGGATCCGGAAAAATAAGACGACTGCCACAGTAAACATCAAAGACTGGATATTCATGGCTTCTATCAAACTGTGAAAGAGTCTGTCCAGCTTACAGCAAAGCAGGTAGCTCTCCTCAGACTGCTTTCTACAACACAAATTACCCCATCCCCTAGAGGTCCCACTCTGATCTGCATATAATAATTACAGTATACAGAGTTTGTGATGGTAAAGAATTACCAATTAACTGCAATAAAAAAAAAGTTATAACAATTTTGAACTGAAATAATTCACCATAGTTCTTGTTTCATAACCAGCTACATAACCAATTTCTTTCAGGAGAAATGGGTTATACAGTAGATCTTAATGGTTCTATTACTATTGATGATTTCTGAAAAAACATAGAACAGAAATTCTCCTCATAAATTATGTTTCCACATAGCACTCCCTCAAAGCACCTCATAAATTGTTTCTACATAAACTGATAAACTGTATGCAGCTGTACAAATGAAAGAACCAAAGAAGCTACGGGTCCTCACTTTACTTCCATTGTTGAGCAGACAAAAAGACCAATTATAATAATTTTAAAATTATATAAATGTATAAATTATATATATATTATTTTATATTTATATATGTTATATAAATATATAATTTATAAATAAAAATAATATAAATTTAAAGGGCAATTATAATCTCTTATAGAAAAACACGATAATGTTTAGAATTGCGTTCAGATGATGTGAAACTTGTAATATTCCAGTACAACACTAGATGTAGAAAAGGGCATTCTAAACTGAGAGGCATTAGAAACGCAACAGGAAGCATCTGAAAACACCGAAAGCATTAGCCGTTATTGCATTTAAATGCCTTTCAGTAAATGTTACGCCATCACAGCAAAAGGACACGCGGCAATGACGATACGGAAAGATGCAAAGAGAGCCACAAAAAATGACCGAGTAGTGGAGGTGCTGCACAGCGGCCTGAAAAATGAAATGAAAAGAAATGAGTCGCCACCACGTAAACAAATGTCAGAAAGTGAAGAAATGTCATGGTACTGTCTTCATTCATGTGTGTACAGTATATACTGTACAGATATATAGAACACGTTAGCCAGCTAGATGTGACTCTTCGGTACCTTTAAAGTCACTGAGATGGGTGCCCTATAGTCCAAAACAAGTCCTTTTTATCCATCAACGGCTACATGAAGAGACATCTCCATATGTAATAGATTCAATTTTCATAATGGAAACATTTTGGTTTGCCTTCTCTTCACTTTGCTTTTAAACTTTAAGTAGTAAACAATAGCCTACCTCACACCATGTGACAAATAAATAATATTAAGTCAGGAAATGTGGAAATAATGTATAAGAAATGTGTAAGGGGCAGAAAAGTACTCAGCAGGAATGCAAGGTAGATCAGCCACCTGCTTCATAAAATTAAAAGATTCAACTTTTCTACCACCAGGGCTGGAGACCACATGTGCTGTATACAGTACTCTATATATTGTACATGTAATGTCAAAAACACAAAGACATTAACAATGTAAAATACAGCCATCTCAGTCTCTCATGCACATAGCAATAACAGCCAATGACAATCCTTCATTTAACTGAGCCAGAGAAACAAGTTGAGGTTGTTGTCAGTGAAACTGAGCTAAATAATGTAGAAAATGTTTTTTTCTCCTGTATTGTACATGTATTTATGTTTATGTTATCCTGTACAAGAATGTATGATATACCAGCATCATAAATCAGGGGAGTGAAATTTCAAGAAGAGCTCTGTCTTTTGGGTTTAAAAGGCTGAACACATTTTGGCAGTAGGAAATACAGTAAGTATTTATCACTCTGCACTGCAACTGGTCTATCAGTTCAGGAAACATCCCTTACAGTATACAGATACAGTATCTGATGGCATTAGAAGAACGCAGCCCCTGGAGCAATTTCAAACAGTATGTCCTGAAAGTCTCAAATGACCTTCTATTCTGATAAAAGTTGTCATGACATTAAAAGTAGATAGTGCACGTGTCAGTGACATTACATCAGGCCTTGTAAGTTTTCAGGTACAATGATTTACAACCACATATAAAGGTCTCCTTTATTATTATTTCCCAAATAATTATTATTCAGAAAAAAATGACATACTGTATCATCCTCTCTTTTAATAAGGACAGAAAAAATAATTCTAAAAATTAAAACAAAACTCAGACCATGTGCTGTTGCCTTTACTGAGGAAATAAACCTTATTTTTGCTGGTAATAAGCACAGATTTTTTTATTTATTCTCTGGAAAAATGTAAAGCAAACTTTATATCTGATTTCAACAGAGAGTGCAACAGTTTTTACCACTGAATGGGCTCTTTGCGAAGACAGAACTAAAAACAAAAGGAGTAAGCAGATTGCATAAACAGGTAGGCATGCCAAGCTCCAAGCAACAAATATATAATATACTGTACATATACTATGAGATACACACTATATGACTAAAAGTAATGGGGGAAAATGTGTAGAGTTTGGTTTTTCCACAGATGAATGTGGTAACCTAGGAATCCTAGGTTGATAGATACTGTACCATCATAACCCTGGTTCCCTGAAAAGAACTGCAGTTATTAACTTCCTGGGAAGTGCCTTTTGCCATTGATCCTGTGTTACGTAAGCATAGTAAGAATATCTAATCAGACACTGACATATTACAAAGCTCTGCCCTTTTTTCCCCCATGAAGCCGGGCTGACGTGGTAACTCATCCTTACAGAATTTTCTTGCAGAACTGGCACCCCAACCAGGCAGATTATAAGGCCATTCAGAAGACTATCAACTGAATTTTTGTTCAGGGAATTAGGATTATGATGATAACCTAATATTCCTTTTCAGACAAAATGTAGTTTTTACCCAGAACCTGAATACCCAAGCTGCTGCAAAAAAGCAGCCAGAAGTCACAATAATGGAGGGTCATAAAGAGATGAAAAGACCATGAGACCTTGGATCTCACTGAAGGCCACAAAGCCTCCATAATATTCAGCACGCAAAACCAAACAAAAATGGAGGGCTCAAGTTACTACCAGGTGGGGGGCTTCACTTTATTGCCCTGTTGCAGGGACCCCATAATAATAATTAATAATAATAATTGCTTACACTTATATAGCGGTTTTCTGGACACTCCACTCAAAGCGCTTTACAGGTAATGGGGACTCCTCTCCACCACCACCAATGTGCAGCATCCACCTGGATGCAAACACTCCATAGCTGAATGAGCTCAATGGTGCTTGGAGAGTGTCCAGTCTCTGTTCTGGTACCAGAAAACCATAGAAAGCTGACTGGACATCCTGAATGTCAATGTCTATCATACTGTACATACTGTACGTATTGTATCAACTGGACTGAGAGATGGAGAAGACTCCAAAAGGAGAGGCTGGAAGGCCTCCACAGTCACTGTTTGGTTGACATAAAAGGCTGACCGGATCTTTGGCACAAAAGGCAGATTAAATAAAAGGGTGCCTTAAGAACACATAGGGGATATTAAGACAACGGAGAAGCTGATCACCATAGCCTGGAGTTCTCTCATCTGATGGACCATTGGTTTGACCAGGAGGATAGACATCTTCAATGAGAGAAAGCAGGGTCCACAAACTCAAAATGTTCTAAGGGAGGCATTTGTGGAGACCAGACTGTTCAAACCTACAGGTTTCGTGACCATTTTGTCTTGACGGAGTCTTGAAAGAATAGACACAATCTTCCCATTCTCCAGCAATCTCTAGAGAACAACTAAAAGCATCTCCGCCCCCAGTGAAGCATTAGGGTTTTTGCACTAGGGTGCAAAGACACATCATGTACAAGAATATTGTTTGCTGGTATGTGCAGCCACTTTAGAAAGTGCAAACCTACTCCATCCAGAAAGCCAAGGCCAGTCAAACAGTGCTGTTTAGAGATCAAAGAAAATGCCACAAAGCACTACTCCTCTGTCTCGCTTCACTGCTCTGCAGGAGGATCTATGAGACGACAGTTGTCCAGGAAATAAACCATCAGAGAGAAAAAAAATTTAGCCTTCATGGCCAGCACCCAGCAAACAGGTGAATTTGGGAATCTTCACTCCAGTCATTGTACAAACCGTGCATGACAGCAAAATTCTGCAAAGCACCAGATACTGTCAGGGCAGGAGTGAAACAAAGCAACATAAATGAGGTGACATCTTCCCAGCTTCACAGAAAGAAGGGCAGGATCTGACTGGATGACTTTGTTCTCTGTATTGAGAAGGCGGATAGTGACAAAAGCTCTTCCCCATGAGGTTACAACTGCATTGTGCTTTGAGAGGAAAGCACTTTTTGCAGTAATTATAATTAAGGAGTCCTTTGATTTATACAGGTCACTTACTTCCAAAACAAGAATATCTGACAACTAACAGTTTTATGACAGCTTCAGCGAGCAATACTGTTATGATGGCCTGGGTATTCTGGCAAAATTCTTCTGCAGTCCTGGCCTGTAAAATGCTTGATATTCCCTATAGATTACTTAGAGCAGGTATGCCCATACTGTATGTCAGATACATAGTTACACTAAATCATACCCTGATAATGAACTCAATAGGCTAACCTCCACAGATGTCTTCCAGCTCACTATTTACTACAAATTTATCTGTTACTGTCTTTCCATGCTATAAATTTCAGGCACCTAAGGTCTTAGGAAAGTCAATACAAATGGCCTTCAGCATTTTGCATCTGTATGAGGTATCCCAATACATTTTGTCCTATAGTGTGTATAAAGGTACACATCCATAGATATGAGAATAACCTGATCTTCTTCTCTACTGCCTTCTGCAAGAAAAAAGGAAACAGGAAGCAAGCGAGGAAGAGGAAATTAGAAATTCTACTGGACCATATAACACAACTTGACCAACTGGTGTAAATTTGGAAAACCAAGAAACAATGCAGAAAATAAATTTAAAAAACAGCAGGATAGTGTTTAAATGATCTGATAAACATCTTATTAGAGCACCAGATTGTTTTTTACCAGATGTCATTTACAATGCAATTAGCATTATATTAAAATAGAACATTTGAGAGATTGAAACTGCTCTAAATGTCTGTGTTGATTCCTATGAAATATGAGATACTGAAGATTGGCTAAAACAATCAATTTCAAACCATGAAGATACCGCAGAGTTATATAGCACTTCTATAAAAGCTGTACAATTATTTGTTACAACAATAGGCCAGATAGACTAGCACTGGATCTTCACAGTCTAACATATGATTACAGATATCTTTGAACCTGGAGTCATATTTGCCCAAATTACCTGCATTGAACTCCTCCTCAGAGAAAGTGGACTTGGAGCCATCAGTCTTCTTGGACAGCTTTCTCTGGGTCAGTCTTTTCTCCTTCAGGACACTCTGGAAGTTGTTGAGGCACTTATTCAGATAATAAGGGTCCTGCTGCCTGTATTCGGTCTTATTAGGACTAAGCCCTGGGGTACACTCTGAGTTGGAGTGATCGTCTTCTGGGTGGAGCTCTGGCAGAAAAGGATCCTCGGCAGAAATGGACTCTGCCGTGGCGCAGTGCGAGAGCACAGTACAAGAAGAACCCTGAAAATCTGAAGGTGTGGTGCAGGACAGCAAATTGTCTTGAGTATTCATTTCTGGAATTGCGTGCTCCAGTGAAGAGTCAGTACATACCAGTTGTGGTTCACTTAGGCAGTGCTCAGTATTGAGATTCCCATTTCGTTTAATCGTTTCCACCCCAGATGTTGCTTCTGGACTGCCAAGCACTGGACTTCCAGTCTCTTCGTCGATATATATGGGACCAGTCCCTTCTAATTTTTTTAAAGCCCCTCTCAGAGCTGTTTTGAAATGTAGAACAGCCTTCCCAATTTTCTTAACATTAAACCCCACGTTGAGAAGATCGGTGCTTTCAGGTTCCAAACTGGGCAGGGAGAGATCAGAGTCTAACTGGAATCCTCCTTCGATCCTCAGCAATTCATCCACATGTTTGGGGTGGATCTGGTGCGGCCATATTTTAGCTGGCAACACGAAGCCATCTTCAAAAATATTAGTTGCGAGACAATGGTCAGAGGAATGGTGATGTTCAAAAGAACATCCTGCTTGATAACAGTCATCACAGTCAGTAAAAGCAATTGTGGAATTGTGACTAAGGCTTCTAGATGGATCGCTTCCCAGATCATCTGCATAACTCTCTGTGACATGATAATCAGTAGCCGTAAAGTAAGAACAGGTGGTTGTACATTCACACTCAGAGTTGGGATTTATTGCCTTGGCACCGCTGGATGCCTCAGTTGTATTCAGCTGAAGGCCTTGAGTCCTCCAATCAGCTAGACTAGATGAGCTCAGGGCAGGAGAAGGGTAGTGACAGCCAAACAAAAGAGATAAGTGTTCAGAACTACTCACTGACGACTGGTCAGGGGTGCTACTTGTTTCTCCTCTTCTATAGAGGTCCCAAGTTCCAGGGTTACAAAGTTGATCTTCTTGTTCTGTGCTTTTTCGGCAGAGGTAGGGTCCCTCCTCACTCCAGCCTACTTCTCCCTTGAAGTTCATACTATGCTGCAGCCCCTCTTCAGCCCAGCCATTGGTCCAGGATTTGTCCTGCATATCCCCTTTGCAGGGAAATATTTCCTGTCCTTCCACATCTGATTCATTGGACTTGGAACTCTGTCCTGAGGACAATGAGCTTGTGCTTGGACAGTCCTGACCATTCTGGCGCTCCAAACATGATAAGTTATAACCCCTGCACCCTGAATGAGGTGGCAAATCTGAGCTTTGGTCTGAAGTATCCTGGTCTCCTACATCAAATGGCTCCGAGCCTGGCAGGTCAACAGTAGTGGTGGAGGCAGCCTGGCCAATAGAGTCAGTGCTTGAAAGTTGCCTGTCCTTACTTTGCATTACCTGGTCATCATTATCCCAGATGCGGTATTCCAATAAACTGCAGGTGAAATCCTCTGGAGCCTCTCTGGCTTTCTCTCTGGTGGAGCTGCAACTGCTGCTGGGCCCCTGCGAAAGGACTGTCCCAGCTCCAGATCGCAGTTCCTCAATTTCGGTCAGCACAGCATCCACACAGCTCGAGACTTCCTCCACTGATCCACGCACAGATGTCAGGTACTGTCGCAAGTCTGAGATCTCCTCCTGGATCCGGTTAATCCCCCGCAGCTCTTTCAAGATGTGTTCGATTATGTCACTTGATGCTTCATCCTCCCCTTCTTCTTCCTCATCCTCTTCATCATCTTCCTCCAAGTTTTTTGCTTCTTCAGCTTCACTGGATGGCTGAGGGGATACTATTGGCTCTGCATCAGTAACGGGGCTCTGTTTATCTCCCAAAATGTCTTTGTTCTTCCCTTCTACTCCTTCAGATGGATCTGAACCATTCACGTTTGTAGACGTGTGACCCAATTTAGGGCCATTTTTGTGGAGGGTGCATGGGATCTTGATGTATCCCTCACGGTTCAGTTCCACCTCACCCACACAAGCAACACTAGGAGCTGTGGGATGACCCTGTCCATTGGGCAGGGAAAGTCCAGAGAACTCTGTGCTGGGGGATTCTCTCTTAATGCCACAGACAAACATGTCCTTTTCAATCTCCATGGGAGAAAGATGAGTATCTTGAGCAGAATGCTCCCCTGTGCCCTGGAGAAATCTCTGAATCTTACTTCTTAGACTCTGAGCCACTTTAGGGCGCTGAAGCCTCTTTTTCCCTAAGCTTTTCTTCTTGGACCTTTTGAGTGGTAGCATATCAGATGCATCTTGACCATTGGAGCGACTCTTGGAGAACATTGCTGATGACAATCCCACTCTGCTTTTACTTTGAGAGACCTTCCATTGCCTTTGGTCAGAAGTCGAGATTTATAAAGATTGCCATTTCACTATAGAACAGAGGGCATTTTTTCTGCCCAGCTTTTACCAGACAGCTTACTCTGTGGCTGACAAAACAAATAAAATGAGTTGAGAAAAACAAAGATTTTCTCATGGTGACATGCACAAACAATTTTCATACTTATTTGTATTAATGTGGAGGATTTAAGACATCCAACATTCAATGGTGAGTGTAAAGTGATTTTATTTAGAGAAATAAAGTCACTTTACAAAATATAACAAAGAAAAAAAAATATTACTAAGCCATGGATCTTGAAATATGTAATTACACACACTTGTTTTTCTTTCCTCCATCAAAACTGACATTCCAAGTGTATAACAACAAAAGGCAAACATGTTATGTGCTGAATAGTCATTTAATTCCACAAGACATTTGTCAGCGTGCTTTAATTAAGTTATTAGAAATCACATTAAAAAATGAATAAATCCTCAATATCAGATCAATGTGATCTAGACATACAGTATGGATTAAAAATAATTTGAATGTAAATATAACTAGACAACATTGTCTCTTGATGTCTGCATGTTGCATAATGTATAGTATTTTAACCTTTCTCTCCCTTTCTTTAAGGAGCAACTGCAATGGCATCCTGCTACTTGGAACCTTCATAAAAAAAACAGTTCAGTCTCAAGCTGTGAATTCCTCCCTGCAGCTCTCATCAAGAGTTTTCTGTCCAAAATATTTTAATGCACTGCTCATTGATAGACATGATTGTTGCACTCCTTGACACAGACAAAAACAATGAACAGCTCACCCCCTTAATCAACTCAAAATTCTAGCTTGCATTTCCAAACTGATCTCCAGTAACATGGGTTGCACACTTGCTATGAACTGTCATCAGCAGAGAGTGGGAGCTAACGTGACTAATCTTCAGCATAATGAAGCAGTAACCATTGAAACAAAGTGTAATTCAGTAATCTGACAGCAAGAGTGCAGTCCGACTCAGAATGCATTTGCCTTTAATTTTACCTTTTAGACTTGTGTATTTTATTATACATCTATGTTAATCATTCATTTGTGGACTCTTTTCAAATCATGTCCTTCATATATATTTAGAGCACTTAAATTCTGAGAGCTGGTTTTAAATTGCTCACATTTTTATAGTGGAACATTACATTTCCAAAGTGGAAAATGTTCAGTACTAACATAAAACAATGCAAAGGGAATAATACCATTGCATTTGCATTAGTGAAAAACTCTCTGGCTGTATGCAGCTAGTATGCTAAAAGCTTTAATCATTGTAACCACACAAATAAGCCCCAGACTGTTTGTTTTTCTGGACTCGATCAGTCTTCAAGTATAACCTTTTTAGAGGGTCTTATTGTAACTAAAATATAATAATAATAATAATTGCTTACACTTATACTGTATAGCGCTTTTCTGGACACTCCACTCAAAGAGCTTTAAAGGTAATGGGGACTCACCTCCACAACCACCAAAATATGCATTGTGAGAGGATGAGTGGATACTGAGATTCCTTAAAATCTTAGACATTGACTTTCACTTATACAGTAGGTACTGTTCTACACAGCAGTAAACCTAAAAGGCAAAAACTCTTAAAAAATGTTCCTGATTATTTTCTTTACAGCATGCAATACAGCATGTTTTCTCAATGTGAGCTACTTGAAAATCACCTAACCAATGCTTCTTTTAGACAAATATGTGAATTGATTTTTGTGTTCCTACTTCTGATGAATCAGAAAAGGCCTTGTGTACAGTACAAGAGGAGATAACATTTGATGTAACGTGACCAATTTACAACGAAGGCAAAGCGCTTATCTTTTAAACGTTGTATGGAAAGTTACTTGGAAACAAAACACAAAGTTTAAAAAGCAAAAATAAATACCAACTGCCTTAAGTGGTAACTATTACATTCAAGAAAAAATGGTCTGAAGACTAACAAACCCTAAGTCTCTGCAACTCATCGCTCCATATGTCATCCTCTGTCATCTACTCCCTCTCTTTGCACAACAGCAACCCATCATTCTTCTTCTCCCACAACAAATTTGTCTCTGCTCTCCTTGACGCAGGCTGTCCTCCCTGCCCACGAACCACCTGCTCTGGAACTGCAAAACGTAAATGATACCTGACAGAGCTTTCTCAGCTCAAGACTCTGGTTCCATACACTGGCAGACGAGAAACATTGAGGATTTACACAGTTATTTTCTTAGCTCCTCTTACACTTTTCCTATATGTGTAGGAAGGGAGAATCTTCTTAAGATTGTTTTTCCCCTACAGTCTTAACAATTTCTTATTTTTCATTTTCTTATTATTAGAATATTTTGTCAACATTCACACATACTGTATGATCAGTTACAGTAGGTACCACATTACAACATTGCCAGCTTGATTTGAGTCTATTTTAATTCAAGTGTCACTGTGCTAGGTTAAGTCTGCTCCCAGCACCTGAAACAGGAGCAAGAGACTTACTGTACGAACATCCTGCTATTTTTGTGATATTAAGTTGTTTAAACACAAGAACTTGAACTTTTTTAGACAATCTACAGTATGAGTTTGTTTCAGGGACTGCAGACGAATTTACTCAAGCAAATATTCTGTCTGTATCTCAAACCAAATCATAATTCCGTGTTATCCACCACCTGTACTGTAAATAGAAAATCAATTCCTATAAATCTATGGCAGGTACTGTATTTGCCAACACGAGTCTTCTGGCAGGTGGATGAAAGCTTTGATTTGGACAAAGTTACATTTCTTGTCTGACATGACCATATCAGACAAGAAATGTAACTTTTGATATGTTGATCGTTTGGTTCCCCAGAATATGTCCAGTCGAGATACAGCAGCCTTCTGGAATATGTTCTCTTGTGACCAAAAGAAATTACAAATAAGAGGGGGCCATTCAGACAAATCTTCCTCATTTGTTTTTAAGTAGCTAATTGTTCTGAGGATCCCATCCGGCCACTTCTTGTTCCATGCTCCCTCAAGCTTTTGTTCTTAAATATATTTTCCAACATGTTCAACAAAAATAAAAGCAATTTTGCGCTAATGCACTTGACATGCATTCAGATATATGTCCTGCATTCTCCCATTCAGCCCTTCATGAAACACATCTTGTACTTTGAAAACTGTACTCTTGAACAGTACATTTCCACATTTTCAGATGTTTACTGTGTGTTGCGCATATTATGTGGTGATTTAATACTGTAGCTCTTACACCTGTTCTTTGCACATTACTGGAGCACTGAATGTTAGCCTCCCCAGTAAATACTGCCCAAATTAGTTTTTAAATGTAACTTCAACTTTTAATTCAGGTGCTATAAAATGTTTTTGGTCTTCTTCCTTCCTAACACTACAAATTTTGCCTAAAAGTCTATGACCATCTTTGAGGAAGCTCTTACCCGTTCTCCAGTTTGACTCTCCAGCAGCCATGCACACACAGTACTGTAAGAAAACCTCAAGTGCAGAAACTGGTACTTCAAATTAACTGCTATGATAATTTGCTTAACAGCTGTACAGTTCTTGTAAAAAGAAAATGTCAGCTCCCTAGGCAAGTTTCCAAACCCTGATCTTGAATGAAGTTTTATTTCTGAACGTTTCCCTGAGGGAACCATCAACACACATCCAAACTCTTTCTGGCTTTACAAACAGAATGAGAAACCTCATAATGGGTTTTATAACTCCTAAATATAGTTTATCAAGGTACTTACATCAAACTGGAATGCTTATCATGTGAAGTAATGACCATGTCTTACATCAACCTAATAAGAATTAGTAAGAGGCTGTCAAGACTGGAAAAAAGTGCTGTAGAGTATTATTCACTTAAGACATCACTGGTTCACTAGTTAGAGGTTCACTAAATAAGGAAAATGTCCAAATTCAAAAATATTAGCAGAGTAGGGGTGTATCCCTACTGCTAGAACTAGACAAGACAGACACCAAGTATAATGGAGGTGAAGGTAGCCTGCACGTTGTCAAGGCAACCATGAACAGCAGAATCCTTTCTGCCCAGTTCTCTGATCTTCTCCTGTGTTGACTCTAGTCAGAACACAGGTTAAAACTAATATTTTTATCTAATCCAAGGCCTGATTTACTTACCTTTCTCCCGTCATGCTAATTTTACACTAGTAGATAAGATATTTACACTGTCTATAAATGATTGATGATTACTAAGTTGTCATAATTGTTTTTAGACTTCATTTGATTGCAACATTTTATCTAAAGCATATGTGCACAGTTTAATAGTTTTAGCTTTAGGATCATGTTTGAATAGTGAGCAGGACTTAACTGACTTCAGAAACCTGTTAATTAAATTGATACAAAATCTCTGTAATAAGAAACGTGATGCCACTGTGAAATATGAATGACAAAAAGGCCTTCAAAATTCTAATTTTTAATCAATCAGATCAAATTAGATTCTTCTGCTGAATATTTATTATTACTCAGCTTCTCTGCTTGGGATTGGAATTGACTTCAGAAGAATTCCCTTTTGGTAATCCTGTTCTCTGGTTCCTACAGAGCTACTGTATTTTTTGTTCTGCAGTATGTACTTTTGAAACAGATAAAGCCCTGTCTTCCTGAATGTACGAGCTGAGACCGAAGGCAAGGTTCCTATTGACAGAATACTTAAGTGCCTATCAGCGTCAGCTGTCCCTTTGAGAAAACATTGCACCCATTTCTCAGTGTCTCCACTTCTTACTGCTGCAGACAACTAAAATAAAAAATGAAGACAGTGCATTATTCTGCTAATGTCAAGTTAAACATTTATAAAATAACTGAAACCATTTTCCTCTTGTGATTTTTTAAAGACCAAAAACATCTACAGGAGTTATTAGACAACTACATTTCATTTACATATAAAACAAAAATACATAAAATCTGAATTTATATGAAAAAAACAACTTGAAAAAAATCCATTAATTCCTGGCTAGTTTTATTGCAGTCCTACAATTCAAGTGAAACAAATTCAACCTTTTCTGCAAATGCCCATTCCCATTCTTATACTGTGCCTATGTGAAATAATATATGGTTTATATATTATATTTATTAAAATATCCGCTTTCTGATAAATTAACTTCTAAAAATATTCTACAAATTAATTAACAAATTGTGTCATGTTCAGTATGAATTTGTAATGCTACTCAATGATTTCCAAAGATGAGTAAGATGCCTTTAAGGAGCAACTGGAGTACAATTTACAAGGGATCACATTGCTTTAAGATGAAAAATAAAGATCTAAATATCAGAAAGCTGCTCCAATTTTCCATGTTTAAAGGAAAGACATTCCAAGGAGATGTCAGTCATATGCTTTTTAAGGATAAGTGTTGGTTACAAATAGAATTCAAAATCCAAATTCCTTTCAACTACAGTATATACAGAACTTGGCAGCTATATGACGGATTGAATTAAAGCATCTAAAGTCAATCAGGTAGCACATTATAAATACCATATCGGTAGAATAAAATACAAAGAACATTGGTAAATATTTTAACTATTTGACCTTTGAAATGATCAAATCTTTTGATCTTGGAAAAGGAACCAAAGAAAACTGGTAGAAACTATGTGGAAGTGCGCTGAAAGCCAAGACCAGGAGGAACATCTTCAACAGATAAACTTATGGGACAAGCTACTCGGTCACACTGCTGAAGTGGACATCGCACCTGTCTCCATAAAAAGATGTATTGCGATCCTTTGATCGATGAGTTACCTCATCGTAGTAAAGGGCGAGATGGGCAAAAAGGCCTCCTCTCATTTGTAACCATTTTAAGATGATGTGTGGGTCTCTCTCTGGAGGGAACCAATTGCTAAGACTTCCACTATTTCTTTAGAACAGTAGCCCCCAGCATACAGGTCTGCAAGTCCTCACCTGCCAAGTGTTTGCACCCCAAAGGGCCATTCCTGGGCGCACAACTGTTAGGACATTTCACTTTTGTCACATTAGCCTTAAATTCATTTACAGACTTTGGTACGTAAAGGAAAACAATCAGTTGGTCATTGGCTCAGTTACAATCAATTTCATTATACATCTTTTTGCACATCTTTTCACTGCACATCCATTGCACTGCAATCCATTTCATTATACCTAAGAATTTCATTGCATTTGTGCATATGACAAATAAACTGAACTGAATACCATCAATTGCGGATTTTATCATTTCTAGAACCAATGCATTATTTCCATATTTTGTGTAGTTGTTCTTTAAGAAACTTCAGCCTAACCTAGCAAGTTTAAGAATAATTAGCAGGTGATTTTTTTCACAGACCGCTTCAGGAATAATTCATCATGCCCCTCAGGGAGTTTCTTGTTCAAAATGCAAACCCAGAAGATATTTTATTTGCATCCCCTCTTTCTCAGAACTTCAGTGGGAATTAATCATTATTGTGCATTCATTATTAATAATTTTCCCTGATAGGCTTAAGAGGCTCTTTAACATGTTAAGTGTTAAACTATCAGTAACATCCTGATCAAACAGACATTCAAAGTATTTCTGTCATGCCAGCCTTTGATGTTTCTGTTGATATAGTTCTCATTCACTCAGATTTATATGCAAGCCTCGAGTTACCCCTCTGAATTAACAGAAGACTGGTTTAACTTATGAAAATAAGGTAGGTTTTAGGCAATATATCTGTCATGTATTAGTTCTGAAGATAATATCTTGCATTCCTTCCCTGCATAAACTTATACAGTACATAATAAAAATGTGTGGATGATGCTACCGATGCTAAAATTAAGAAATAAAAAGCATTAAGAAACAAAAGCCATTTTGACAATGCTTCCTTCAAGTATCAGTGTTCAGATTTTAAGCAGGACAATTAATCAAAATATTAAATATCATCTGGAGTTAATGTATTTTTTAATAACACTGAGGGAATAACACTGAGTTATCCAAGACAACTGACTCTCATCTTGAATAAACCTGAAAGTTTTACATTTACATTCTACCTTAACTTCACACTAGCATTTTATTTTTTCAGCATTTATTTACATTTTCCTGAGATGAACTGGGGTGCCCCATGCAATGCATATTCAAATCTGTGCCCAATGCCAGGCTCCACTGGAAATCACAACCAGCTAAAACACATAAGAAAAAGGATGGATGGATTGCTTTTCATACTGATACTGCATCACAGAAATTACTTAAATTAAATCCATTTCAAATCTAGTCATGGTTATCTGTGTATTCAGCAATGGTTACCTTTATCTAAAAAAACTAAAAAGTATCCTATATCCATGTTACTCCAGGTATCACAGGTGAAAAGTGGAAAATCAAACATCAAAATCAACCAAATGCCTACATAATATCAGCTGCAATACAAATAGTGTTCAGTGGACATTTACTTACTAATAACACGAAGTGCATCATGCAGTACACAGTATATATTCACCTAACACTGACTTATCCAAGCCAGCAGACTCTTAGTTTTAGGGAAGAGTGGGCCTGACTGGCATACTGGAAAGGAAGACCTCTTAGGAAAATCAGATTGCAGCTCTAAGAGGCGTGTGTGTGGATGATTTCTCAATTCAGTTTCCTTGACTGGGGACACTTTGTTGTAGGAATTACCACCCTTCATAAACCTAGGTCTTAATGACAATTACTGTCATTAAGAATCCCATGACACCGTTCATAAGAGTTATTAATCCTGGTGTCCTCAATTCCACTCTGTGCCTGTACATTGTGGCCTCCCTCAAATTCCCACTTACTGTAATTCAGCTAGTGAGGATCTCTTTACCTGACTGGTGCATAATAGATGCTTCACTACGGTAGTGTACATTATGTGTCAAGAGCTACACAAAATTTTCGAAACAGCTTACAAAGTGGAAAGTGTCGAATAAGAGTACTGTACAAAAGACATTATGACAACAATGAGGAACAAATATTTCCACAGACTGGTTTTCATTATTAATGGAAGCTGATGAAGAATATTGTAGGCACTTGCATAGAACTACTGCATGTATAAAACTTTGCATATTTATTAACTCACTATATTGCTGAGACAGTAAAGTACATTATTGATGAGAGTCACTTACGGTACTAAATCACATTTACATTTATGCCTCTACATGCTCTCAAACCCAGATGACATGGTATTACTACAGAAAAAGAATAAAAAATCCTTGTTTTAAGTGAATTTTATAAAAAATCCACACTGGGAATGAATTATTAAATTTCGTTATGGATATTTTAGGTGACGAGCAGGCATAATGCACATCCAGTTTTGGGAGAAACTATTTGAATGAGGTTCTCCAGTGTTGCCCAGAAAGCAACAATCTTATCAGAGGCCTAACAAATTCTGCATTATCATTTTTACTTAAATTCCATTGTGTTATGAATAATCAAGCAAGAACTGGTTTCTTTCAGGACTACATCAACCCTGTAGCAATTGTCAAAAGAACACTAAAACTGGTCATTTAAACACAAATTTGCTAACGACAGCCAAAACAATGAACAAGGCCCATTTGTATCTTTGTGGAAACTATGGAAACTGTCGCATTTACAACAAGTTAACCTATGTCCTGTTTACCACACTCCATACAGTTAATGTCATACATTTAACAATGCTTACTAGGGTCAACTTATATTTAATTATAAGAACTGTTTGGAATATACTGTACGGTACTGGATGAAGAAAAAACGCACTTCAAAGCTTGGTACCCCTGGGGCCAAAGTGCTTGGCTTAAATGTAAAAGACTGGTTTTCTGTAGCTTAGCTATTACTGCTACTATGTACAGTATAACAGCGAAGAGAACAGCTGAGAACAGCTCTTCATCATGATATGGTGCATATCAGTTCTTGGCCAAAAAGGCTTGTCAAGAGCAAATGCACAATACCAGCCAGAACTCTTTAATGAGACAATTTTACAGAAAGGGAAAGAACCCCTGGTGTTTGCAATCTGCATCAACTTTCTTAAAAGCATTCATTTTCCTGTCATAGCTTAGCAATTAACATTTCCAATTCCTGTTCAATTACTGAATTCCACCCTTTGCCTTCCTGTGACAGTGCCAGATATGGTCTATCCAGCTGCAGAGGAAAGGACACACAGTACCATGCCCTACAGCACAGTTACATTATTAAGTCTAGGGGTACTGTCATGAAACATACACAAACACAGAAAAATCTTCTAGAAACAGAACCTTTCTAAATCCAGTGAAAAATTAGTCTAAATATCATAGACTGATATCAACCACTGCATCTAGATGAAGTCATTCAGAACACTCAGGGGATGCCACCTACTCAGGAATTAAAGAAAACTTCTGATTTAAGTATTTTCACATTTCAGATTGCTGAACAAATTCCTCACATTTTAAAATGCAGCACTAGAACTCAGAAAAACTGGGTAACCCTTCAAACTTCACCGATTGGTAAGCTCTAAAATATATCACACAATCACACACTGAACCAATGTGGATTTTTCAGCCCTCACTTGAATGCTCTTTAATGAGAATCAAGGCCTCACATCTCATAGCTGAAAGCTTGATTGCCTGTTTATGATTCACAGACAGTCCCCCAGCTCCCTAACAGCCTGCGTTGAGCTCAATATAACCCATCAGCACTAATGATTAAAGCCGAGGGGGCAGGACAGGTTACGAACAAGGTGATGGTCTTCCTCCACCACACGCTACTGTTCGCCTCACTTATTAGATCAGGCCACTAGAAGGTGGGAGTGAACTCCAAACACTGGCACCTCTGTTACTGAAGTTCCCTGCATTTTTAAATGATTGTCACAAACCACATTAAAATAATAAAATTAAAAAAATTCTAAAGGAATACATAAAATATGAGGTACATGAGAAGTGGCATGAGTTCCTTCTATTCTCCTGCACAGAGTTATAAATCAAAGTCAAATCGGTCAAAACCTGGACAGACAAGTATTAATTCACAAAACAATAACACCATCATATAATCTATACAACAATTACACAACATTAAACAAAAACACATACTGTATATACTGTACTGATCAGTACGTTTCAGAGGCCTATGTCCTACAGTTCAAGAAACCCCGTGTTATTATTAACAGGTCAAGAAAAGAACAAACACCTTGGATCCTCATAAAAGAATACAACACAGGAATAAATTTGCCCTTCCTGCTACCAAACATGCACCAAAGTAATTTGGAATCTAGCTCCCTATTCTAAAAATCACCAACTAGGAGAGAACGTGTTTAGCCTGGGGAGTCCCCTATATGGAAAATCAGACTTTCTCAAATTAAAAAGGATAACAGGTTAATGGTGTTCAGATTGATTAAGATCAGAATAAGTTCCTCTTGCATGTCACAAGCTCTGAGATAGAGGATGGTGATAGTGCTCCTTCTCTCTGCTTCTTGTCGTCAGTTTTTTCCTGTCTGTGTTTTATGTTGTGTTGGAGGTGTGCTGGAAACTCTGATGATTCACCATATAAATTACCGTAACTCACTGACCTAATGACTTCATTAAATGTTGGAACTGATACCACACTTAAGACGAGAAAGACAAAGGCAGACAATACACTTTTCTTAGGATAAACTACATTTCTTGAAAAAGCTACAAATTCCAGAAAATATAGTCTAGCGTGCATTTGCCATAGTCACTGAAACAATAAAATGTAATAAATAATATTTCAAAAGTAAATAAAATGTATTGATTCTAGCCTCATAAAACTTAACTACATGACATGGAGAGGTCATTAATTACACATAACACAACATAAGAGGCTTTCAGAATCAGTCATTAAGAACTTTTTTAGTACAGTATGTTAAGGTGACAGTCTTTGTGCACGGCTAAATAAAATAAGTACTATTTCAGGACCGAGACTGCTTAATAAACAAAAGCACCAAGCAGGGATGCAGGCAACTGGTTTTCGTAAGCAGTTTCACTTATGACTAGTCATATCTAATCATATACACAACACAACAGGGCAACAAAAAACAATATTTTGTGCACATAAAATCAAAATCAGCATTAAATATGTATGACTACAGTATGTATTAATTTTGAAATTGTCAAACTGGTTCCACAATTTCTATTAGAAAGTGTTGCAATTACTGTATATAAATCGAAGGCTCTTTAACCTGTTAAACTGGATTATATACTGTACTGTATATATACATACTCTATGCACGTCTATCATATTTATACTTCCTTGATTTTTTCTAGTGGCTGGAATGGGGGCAGAAACTGAAGATTTACATTTTCAGGAGAATATTCAGACATGATAAATATGGTATTAATCTTTTCTTCCCAGGTATTTCAATTCTAATGTATGGACTTTTTTTATAACATAAAAAATTGACTGTTTTCCCCACTTATTCCTGCTTTGCACAAGTACCAATAAAAAATTGTCCAAAATGTCATTACATCATTTTTTGGCTTATGGATCTTGCTCTTGTTTCACTCCATCAGAGCAGTCACATTGAGATTTAACATTTTCTTAAGGCAATTAGATACTGGAAGATGTAAAGGTTAATTCCACACTGAAAAGCACAAAGAATGCCAAAAGTAGATTGCTCACACCAGCACAGCTTTTCACTTGGACTTCATGTGTAATAAGTACAAGGCAATATTCTACATCACACATAAAGCAACAAACTTAAGACATTTTGCATCTCATAGGGCTTTTCCCCATTTGAACTCCTGCCCTGACAATAATGTATCCATACCAACAGCTCAGAGTGAAGGCCAAGAGTGCTCAAGCATCTTTTCAATGATTCAGCAACACAAGGTCACGCTGCAGACTCCCTCTGCTCTTAACCACAGCTGTTCACCTGGGTCTCCTCTTGCCTCTGCACTCTTTCTATCATGATTTCTGCCCCTAGTTCATGCTATGGCAACCATTGACTATGTGATCAAGTATGTCATTAAGAGGTGTGTGTGTTTGATAAAAAACATCAATGCTCAATTTCTTCTTTTATTCCAAACATCACAGAAGGAGAGAAATAAAAATGAAACTGTTCTTTTAGGATGTTTGAATATCAAGTGAATTTGAAAGGCAGTCACCAAAAACATTGAGGGCACAGTAAAAAATGATACTGCATGAAAAACACTGTACACAATCCTAAAGCAGCCTCTAAACTTTCTGCTGCTGATGGATGGATTAAAAAGAGGAAAAGAGAATTAATGAGATCTCATTTCTTTTTCAACCATCGATATAAACACTTACTTCATCATCACTTGTACTTACAGTGACAGGAACACCTGCCATTGTTTGGAGCATCAATTTCCTCCCAGTTCAAGCATCTCTACTTTTCCTACTTAAACTGTCATTAATACATTTAGATTCCTAGGAACCTAAGCAATTTCTGACAAATTAGGTGGCAATACCCTTAGGGACAGTGTAAAAATATTTTAAATCTGTTCATAAATTAAACCCAAAGCTGTCTCAAAACACACTGTCCATCTGCAGCTTTGTCAATTTAATCCACCTCTTAATCAAGTGATAATAAAACACTATCAATCCCATAATGTATTAGACCTTGTCATCAGAGACCCTTACCAACAGCAACTGTTCTCGTATGGAGACAGTCTCCTGCTGCAATGTATGTTCCACTTCCAAAAGTACTTGATGAAGATGGGGTCTCTATTTACAGAGCTCACTCTTCCTTTCTCTTAAACTTTTTTAACATATGGCTGCTGGGTTGGGGAAAGGCAGGGAAGGTTCTTCTTCAAATGGCCACCCTGCTTACAAGCAGCACGACAATGAACCAACATTTCTCATTCAGAAATAGCTAGCAAAACTGACATCTTAACCCCATCCTGTAGTTCTCTTCTAATATTAGAGTGATCTCAGCCTAGGTCCACCAAAATACACAGAATATGTTACTGTTATTCAAGCCGTCTTTACTTCCCATTATTCTTTTAATCCCACAGCTTGCTTGGTTGTTTCTCATTTACTGTATCAAGTGTAAGAAAACTGTAGCACTTCCTTTAATCAGAAAAAATAATTACATAACAGCTATGCTTGTTTAAAACTAATTAAAGACAGGTCTGCTACAAACACAGATGTTTGCTGACAATACTGTTGTTTTATTACAGTATTACAGAAAATAAATCCTCATGGTTGTCTTTTATGGCATTATTAGAATGCTAACCACAGATCTAGTAGAATGTTGTGAGCCCCATCATCTTCATTGCCACAGTAATAGGAGTTCATTTAAAACATTAAAATCAAATTATTCATCAAATTAATTAACCCTAAGAGAACCTAAAGGATCTTATCTGATCATTGTTTCAAGCACATAAACAGTGCAAGCCTTCCAGCAGTTTCTGTGAGGTACTCAAGTCTTGGCTTTCTCAGAAAAGCAACACTACAGAAGCCTACTGGGATAGTTTATACGATTACAGTTTTCCTCAGGGTAAATGCACGCTTCTTGAAAATTATAATTTAATGCAGCACCTGTTTATCGGTCATTTTGGATTTGGTGGTATAACAGTACAGTAGTATCTGAACAGAATTTGTTCAGATCTCTAAAAATAGCACTGTAAACAAGGAATATGATTCCCTGGAGTTACAGAAGTGTTTTTGTATTCAAATGGATTATTGTTAAGCTGTGTGGTTCTGAGCAATGTGAATCAAACTCCTATAATGCCGTAAATTCAGAGTTCGAGAACTGTCTTAAAATGCTCTTGAAAGCCAGGAAACCTCCATTTTCAGCATTAAGGACATGAGTGAATCTTTCACAAACTGTACATGTTAAGATTGTTTCCCTTGCATTATCCAACTTTCTCTTCTCTCATAAAAAGTCTCAGGAGAACACAGACATCTCTCTCTCTCCAACTCTACAACTGGAAGATGTTGCTTTCGTTTTTTTTCTACAGGGAACTGTAACATTTCAAAATCTGGTTTAAAATAGCTAAATGAAGAGACAGTTAGTAGCACTGCTTATGTGCACTCTGTTTGAATAGGCTGGACAGGTAACACTGATTTTAATTCTCTTAAGAAAATCTTTTCAATTCTTATTAATTTTGCTAATAGGCATTCTGGTTAAAATGGCACTTGGATTTCAGGTCATGCTTGACCAAAAAGTTCCTTTGACTGAGAGTATTTCTATGAGAGTGTTTTAATGAGTCTCTGCACTTGCAAAGCTCCAGCTTGCTATAACTGATCTGAAGCAGGTGATGAAATGAAGCAGATTTTGCACGATTCTTCGCTAACCAATATCCTATTAAAAATGGATGGCAGGTGGACTCAGCAGTTTGTCATGCTGCTTCTAGAGAAAAGAAAGACATCTGATAAGTCTACAATAATCAGGCCAGGCAGTAAACACAAAGACTTCAACAGAGCAGTAAATTACAGCACTTCCTTTAGTCTGTTGTCTAAAAACTCCAGCTTAACATTTTATTGCTCCAGTTAGCAAGAACTTCAAGTATAGATAATGGAGCGGTCAATTCACAATGCAGACATGCATTTTCATTTAGAATTTTCATGAGAGAAATGTGTACCTTTTGCATTAATCGTTAAATGCATTATATATAAATTGCACCATTAATCCACAATTTATATAACATTTAAAGCAGGTATTGCAGTATTGCAATATGTAAACAGTATGTTACATATTAAAATTAAAGACATAATCTTACCAACCAAAACGAAAAGGAGACCTTATTGCATCTGGCACGATAACCTTAAAGAGCATGTCCTTAAACATGAAGTGTTGTGCAATAGACGTGTCAAAGCAGGTGTTTTTTTAAAGGAATCTTGTATGATGTACAGTACTAATTTAATGTTTGTTCTGACAACAGAGTACAAGAAAGGAACTCCTTGTTGTTCCACAACATGACTAATGAAGAACCGTACTGGTTATAAAATTAACTGTACATTTCAAGGCAGGAGAACATTAAGTACAAAGCACACAAAAGGAAAACATATTTGAAAACACTTTCGACATAATAATACATAGAAAAATAATAACGACCGATTAGAGGGGGGTTCTAAACCTCTAGAGATTTAGGCTGGTAGTTTCATATTTAACAGTTCCCCTGAACTGTCTCACACCATTCGAATGCACTTTTTTTCTCTACAGGGGGAGCGAGAGAATATCAGTTTGAGGAGGAAAGGAAAAACAGTTTTGCTAAAAAGTTCCAGCTAATCACTGAGCATTATTCAGGTCTTATTTAAATATACAGCTAGAGGCAGTAAAAATGCAAGAAATGATTATAGAAACCAGTAGACGTTTTTGCACTTTTAATGCCTTTTGGTATATTTTACTTTGAGTGAAATGCATTGAGCTGTATTGATGCGCTTTATCTTCAGTAAAATCATTGATGAAAACAAAAAAAAACTTACCTCATGGATGACAAACCCACAACAATCACAAGAGAAGTTACTAAGTAATTGCGCCTACACAAAGCAATTTAAAAAATTATCAGCAGAAGTACATCCTCCAGTGTAAATGCCAAAACAAGAAATCAGAACGAAAAATGCTCAAATAATTTTAAAACCATTACATCTTCAATAACACGTCAGCCCATTTTCCACCGAAAATAACCTTCCAGTAAACAGTTCCAGGGTTTGTTCTCAACCAGGGCAGCTGTGTGATCAGCATCAGTGTGATGGTAAATGCCAGTTGAGACAGAGTGACCCTCTGCCCAGACAGGCACGTGCCACACAGAGGAGTCTGCCTTGGCTGAAAGAAACTGCGAATAACAGACCAACAGTGAACGTCTTTTTCTCTCTGAAGATCAACCAGGTTTGTCTTGTTCCATGAAGCAGAGCTGAACTGTCAAACAGCAGCTCATAGCCTCACATCCCTTTCCCCAGCCCACCCTGTGCAGCTCTGTGACTGAAAGCCTCTCTTATACGGTGCTCAGCTCTCCTTTCACACATACGCACACACACTCCGAATGCATGCAGGCACACAGGCATGTACAGTACTGACTCCCACACGACAGCGCAATCCCTCCAAGCTCTCACTACCACACATGCAAATCCAGACCCAAGCAGGCACGTGCATGCAGACTTGCAACATGCCAGCCCTCTACCCTGCTGGAAAGTACTGTATGCTGTGCCTTCGCATCAGGTGTGACTTTCTGAATTCCTCTTAAAAGGAAGGTTACGTGTGATTTACAGTTTTTATGCAGAAATAAAATACAAAGGCATAGAAAACAACAACCTCACAAGGGCAAAATATCAGATTCAATATCACTTTCACATAAATCAAAGAAGATATATACGGTATACGATAATTACAGAATGTAGGGCCATGATTCTGTCGCCAATCTTTAACAACTCTCACTGTACTATAGTTTCAAACCAGAAACAGAGTTTAATACTACTCACAAGAGAATGCAAAGAAAAATTAAAAGTACCTGATTCCAGATTAAGGATTTAAATCATACTGTATGTGATAACAGCCAAAGAACCAAGGATTGGTTCACTAATGAATCTTGCATTCATAGATTACTTGCTATTAAAATATAGCATGCCCTGAGGGATTTTAATATACATGATTAAAACCTCTCGGAAATAAAACCTGAAATGCCACAAGTGCACTGCATTTTGAAAAATTGAAAACACTTGTATTACATGAAGAAATCAGAGATTTTTCTAAAGCCAGAAAAAAGCACATTAGAATTTTCAAAGCCGTAATACTATATATCAAAGCATTCTGAAAACCTGAGGCCTTGAAATACTGTTAGTGTGTGCATTAAGAAAAAGAAGAGAAGAAAGCAGAGACAAGATTAATCTGCAATGCATTCCGAATATAGGAAATAAAATATGCTAGTCAAGGGAGATAGTGGCAATAATTGCACACTTTGTAAAAGAATATTTTTTTGCTGTTAAGATCACTCATATTCAACTTTGTCACATAGCTTCTGCAGTATAACAATACTAATACTTCCTCGCAATTATATTGAACATCAAGAGAAACTTATTACTTTAGTGCTCTTAAGTGTTGACACCAGAGTTACACATCTTACACAGTAAGGATCTTGGTTTGGCATCTCATCATCAAAAACAGCACCTCTGACGGCACAGTGTCTCTGGTCACCACATGTGGTGAATCTATTTGAAGTTTCTGGACCAGAGGGAAGAGCTCCACCTACTGATCCACCAACAACACTTATATCAGCAACTTCATTTTCCATAGAGACTTGCCATTCCAGTACTGACCAGAGCCAAGCTTCTGAGAACTGATACTGTAAGTGGCAAAGATGTTAGAGGAAGATATACTGTACAGAAATATATCAGAATAAAAGAATATGCCCTAATTACTGCAAAGTAAATATATTAATATGGTAATATTTATACACTGTAAATCCCTATGTGACTGATATTCATTCTAGTTTATATCCTAAAGGAATGAAAAGAACAGGTGGATATCTCCAAAAAGCTAGAATTTTGGGAGCCTTTGATCCATCAGTCAGTACAGTATATCAATCAGATTCTGTTCATAACGATTGAAATGTTTTTTATGCTAAGCAGCTTGTGGCGGAACTGTTGCAAATTACAGAACGTTAATCAAATGTATATGATAGTCTGAGAGCACTTCAGATTCAGTAAAATAGAATAACATACTGAAACGTGACGCTGAAAGATTCACTTATTTTGAGTCCAATAGATTCTGATTTAGGTTTTTTATGCGGAAATAAATGTTTGGAATGAAATCCAAAAAAGTACAGTACAATATACTATACATTAAAAAATGAGGGATATCCACAGCACAGTAAGATCATATTTCAAGGCTTGTCACATCTAGTGAAATAGTTGGTAAAGGGAAAACCAGCTATTTGTGTGCAGACTTCCAGAGCAAACACTGAAGCTAACACACAGTGAACAGATAGAACCTTTGCTATTGCTTGGTGCTTGTATATTGCATTTGACCTGGTGCCTGCCACAACAAATTCAAACCCCTGTCGAACAGGCTGAGAGCTACGAGCTAAACAAGCCTAGAGCCCTTGGACCATGCTGAAAAATAGGGAACAACAAAACACATTGAAATGATAAATTGCAACTGTGTTAAAAAGCTGAATAACAGCGTTAGATGCATTTCTATTAAAGTAGACAGCCTTATTCATTGCTTTATGGTCTTAGGCTGTGCCCTTTCACTTATTATTAGTAAAGAGCGCTTTGTTGCTTTTAGGTGGAGTGTGTGCACAAAAAGCACTACTCACATACAGTATTATTGGATTGCAGTAGTGCAAAGTGGAAAAACGCAAATATTGACTTGACCATTTAGAAAGCGTCATTCCTTCTTATCCCTTAGATTTTTTCACACTCTACTGTTGTTAGTGTGCTAAGTGCCTTCCTAAACTGCCAATGACTCCCTTTCCTGACACTCTTATCTTGGGGCCCTTCACACTCCTCTCTCCATTAGCTCCATCAGTGTGGAAAGCCCTGGTCTTGCCACAGACAAGAGAGGGAGCTTCCATGACCTGCAGTGTGAAATGGCCCTTCCTGCTCACTAGTCACTGTACTGACTAATGTAATGCGATAAGTACAGCGAATAAGCACAGGTTGTGCAGCAGGCATTTCACCGCAGAAATGTTCCATCGTGATCTGGATGCAGAGTTAACAAGTAAATTGTAATTATTAGCAAAACTGTGTCAAAGTCGAGAGTATTATTTCTATTGTACTGAAAGAGATGTATTCACAAGCCTGCCTGATTACAATGTACTGTAATAGGGTCACTTCACCCCACCGGAAGTTTGGTTGCCTCATTCTCTGCAGAAATTTGAACCTGGAAATTGTCTATTTTGTGTGTAAATTAGAGGTTTTACACATTTGTATCGTGGTTTGAAATGCACTCATCAATATCTACTCTTTCTAACCCTAAAATGTAAAGCACAGCAGTTGCCCTTTAATTGGCTTCTGAGAAAACTGGGCATGGTGTGATTGTGTGCGTGTTTAAATCTGTATCTGCTCTGTGATGGACTGGCGTCCCGTCCAGGGCGTATCCTGCCTTGCACCTATTGCTTGCCAAGACAGGCCCTGGCTTCCCTCTAACCCTGTACTGGATGGAATTTATAGACATCAAGCATGAATAACTGTAGTAGAAAAAATACTGTTGACAACAGTAGCTTAATAAAAGCTGCATTTTTTACATTTCAGAGTCTCTGTGAAACTCCCAAGAGTCCCTCTCTATAACCACCTCAGAGCTGGTCACTACCCCAGAGAAAACAAAAAAGAAATTCAAAGAAATTCAGAGAGTAAAGAATACTGATGTTATTTGGCTTTAGCAGTGAAGCTCGCTAGGATGAGTCCTTCCTCTGCCTACTCATTATATATTTGTTTTCTACAACCTTAATATAACAGTTTAACATCATGGCTTATCCATCCTGCTGTAAGAAACGAATCAGGGATGGAACTTTTTTATTTATTTCAGTTATTGCAAAGAAAACAGGGATCAGAAATCAGATTGAAGTACTGCCAAAACATTCAGCATAATACAGTTAGTGATACCTCCTTTTCCTAAACAATGTACTGCTTATGATGCTGACACAGAAATATAGCACTTAATGCACTATATGGAGGAAGTACTGAGTATATAAGGAAGGTGGCAAAAAAGGACTTTAGCCCATTTAGCTCATTTGGCTTCCACTAACTAAGCAATCCAAGGAAATTTCATGAAAAAAGACAGTGTATCAGCTTTGACAATGTGTTGGAGTAAGCAAATTTTAGGCTCCCTCAGGCTTCTTTTATAAAAGCCCCTTGTTTTCAGTTTTAAATTGCTTTCTCTTTTAATTCACTAGTGAAGGTCCCAGGAAGAGATTAACTGTACTTGACTAAGATACCATCCAAAAGGTTTTCTTGTCCACTTTCTGATAAGCATGCCCCACCTTCAACAACACTAAGCTAAGTTTTGGCACTGCAGTACTCACTCACTTCCACACTGCTACTTTTACTTGCTGTTTATTTCCACCCTAAAGTAGGATACAGAAGAAACAAAATGGTGATAATAATATTGCTCCACTTCTGTTTCCTCAGTTTAAGATGTTAACACTCATTAGCTGTAATTAGTCCTAATTAGCTTCCACTGGAGCATTTTGACACAGAAAAGTGTGCTTGACCTTTACAAAAAGGTTGTTTCAACCGAGAGTAGATGAGAGAAAACAAGAATTTACAATCAGGTGACAATAGGACCATTTTTCTCCTGCAGTGGAAAACAAGCCTCGTGATTCTTGCCTCTTTTCTTTGCTTTTCCTTTAATAACCAAATGATCAGTGGCTACGTTACACTGGTAGAAAATAAAAAGTATTTCTCTTTTCTTCACACTTAGATACATGGACATTCTAGCTAAAGAACAGTCAGCCGAACATGTAAATAACAGCTGAAAACGTCAAACCTTAACAATTTAAAAAAGAACAAACTGACCTCACAGAAGAAACAGGTTTTGCACACACAAACACAAAGTACAACGGTTACTGTTATAGGGGAGTGGGAAAAGACAAATGAAACAGAAACACTGGCAAGCAAGAACAAGGCAAGAAAGGGAACACGAAAGTGCACAATTAAGCTGTCAATTGGAACCATAATCTGCCTTCACTTTCCTGGTGGAGAGGAAGGAGCCTCAAATAGCTGTGTAATTACCATCACAGGAGCAGCCCCCTCCCAAACATACACACGATCAAAATGATGGGGTCGTACAGCTCACTGGAAAACCAATTTGCTTGTACTTTAGATCCACCTTCCAGGGTTTGGGTTCCTTGGCTAAGAGCATGGCTTGATAATCCCTTTTTGCATTCAAAATTTGAAATTCAAGGACGAGAACACAGTGACCGAGCACATGTTTCAGGACGCCATTGTTAAGAGATTTCTCAAACTTAAACCAAAGTGCAGGCAACAGCTGGATGTCACTGGCACATTGTCCAGATGGTACTGCTTGCATCTGCCAAGCAACTAACACCACAAATCTTGCCTGACAAACACTTCAACTAATTCTAAACTTAAGAAATGAAATGTGCATTTGCAGAAGTAAAGATAATGCGCCTGAAACTCTTTTTTAAGAGTTTCATATACAGTAAAGCATATACAGTATATAAAAAAGTGGCCTCCCAATTCCATTACAAGAATATGGTTGAAAAGTCTCAGCAAACATTGACATAATGTGCCTATTGGAATAGTGATAAGTTGTCATCAGTGTCATAGTATTTTCCTGGGGCCACATTCAAATTTATAAGCTCAATAAATGAATCCCACTTGTAGATCAGGTTCATGAGCAGTTCCAGTCAAATAGAACAGTCAGAGAATGCATTTTGGCATTTCAGTCTGCATACTCTCCTCTGAAAAATACTGAGAAGATGCATTGTAGATAAAGACAGTGAGAGGTATTCTCTCAATGTACATTTACACAGCAAGAATGCTCCCCCTCCTGACCGCATTAAGTTGCTTCTATAAAACTGCAGAAAACACTTGTTGAGAGGTTCTCTGTGAACTTTGTACACACTTTTCCAGCAGAAGATGCAATATTTTATGTGGACATTCAGAACTAGTTTGGTTTGAAAGAATGCTGGACACATGGGCTAATATATAATTCTATACTATACAGGAATACATGGTACAAACCTAAGTAGCCAATTGTATAAATAGAAGATATCTTTAGCAAATAGAGAAGTAGGAAGATGTTCATGATTTTGGAACACTGCCAATCTTGTAAGCACAGGGAAGCGTGACAGATATACTGTAACATAAAAATATTTAAGGACTGCTCTAATTTAATTACTTTGAGAAAAATACACCAAGCATCTCTGTGTATTTCGCTCCCATGCGAATTAAATAAAAATTTCTCTTAACTTCTGAGACAGAATCCTGACACCCACCCCACCTCCCCTTTTGGTTTAACGTAAACTGTAGACTTGGAGGAAATTGGTCAGTTTTCAAGTGGGTTTTGCTTCGTGAAAACTATTAATACAAAACAGGGAATACTGAGTTCGAGGGGGCTACTCAGGAAAACGATTTAGGTGTCTCTGTTGACACATCATATCTTCTAGATAAAATGAGAAATAAAAAAAATAAAAATACGGAGTCAAAATCATGGGAAGGATGCGATTGTTGGAAAAACGCCAGAAGTAATTTTAGTAGATTTACAATAGACTTATACTCTAATGTATACACATAACTCATGCGACAGCAAAGTAGGAAATTACACTGAAGAAAAGATCACAGCATGTTATGTTTTGTTACATTTCTCTGGGAATCGTGATTTTCAACCAGATGTTTCTTACTATACTGTATGAATGTCGGATTATTTTTAACATAAGGAAAGTAATACAGAAATTGAATCTTTAATCAGGTAAGATTTACCAACGAAGCTAATGCTTAATTAAACGCGACAGCACAGAATCCTCAATCATGAACATTTCCCTCTTTACCTCTCAAGCATATTTAAATGTTAAAAAAATGTTGAAAGTTAATGTTAACCTGTCTGCTGACACTACCAATTACAAACTCTGCCCCTTATCCTTTGAATACAGACTGTTGTTGCTTTTCAAGACCTTCTTCAAAAGTCATGTTTTGATTGCAGCCTTTATAGGATCTCAGTCTTTTAATAAAAACAAATGGGAAACACTAGGAGACAATACACTGTCAAGCAGATCAGAAATGGACTAACAAGAATTAAATATTTCCTACAACATAATCAAATGAGAGGGGCCTTGGTTCCTGCTACAGAAATAAATTGCATCTAAACTTGAAAGCTCATATCTCCCGGTTTTAAATACATATAAACAAAGGCTCATTTGGCACCAGAACAATTGCTTCAGTAATTAAAAAAAAAGAAATAACTAAAGAGGATGTTGTTCTATGATTACAATAAAATGTACTTTTGATATCCTTAAGATTAATCATTTGGTTTCAGTTTTGACACTATAGGCACAATATGTATTTTTAGTGACTACTGGTCCTACTTAGCAGGGTGCAAACCCCACTAAGATGATAATTAGCACCATTCAGGCAGAACAGTGGGTCAAGAGGGTTATTTGTGTAGATGACTCAAGTACGAGGGGGGTGCTGAAAAGCAGTTATTAAGGGAGGTAAGATGATAAGTTCTTATATTCGTCATAATGTAAAACTGAACTGGTCTAAGGCCTCCAGAGTGGCTCATCCAGGGGCAGTCTGAGCTCCCTGATCATGGGTTCGAGCCTGGGTCATGTCTCAGGCCAACTGCAACTGGGAATTCCCCAACTGGCGGAACACTGATGACTGATGGTTAGTGGGATTAGTTGGCGAGGGGCACTCTGAGCTCTCAGTCAAACAGCGCCCCCTGCAGGCATTCGGGGCTTCCAACCCCGCTGGTGAGCTCACCTCCCATTTGTCCTGGATCTCTACAGTGTGGGGGCTGCGTTGCCTGTGATGTAATCATCGTTTGTTTTTTTAAATAAACTGGTCCTGTGTCACACCAATCGTATCAACGCAACTCAGTATGACTCCTGGAGAATCCGCCTTCATTACAACATCCCAGGCATTACCAGTTTCAATACAGATCTTTATTTCCCCGTGGTTGGGATGCGTTGGATAACATTCTACTATAGTGTTAATTTTTAAAGTCCTCTTAGCTTGTACACAGGTTCACCTGAAGCCCCCCCCCTCCCCCCTCTGGGAGCCTTGATGGATTAAACAGGACTTTCTTCCCACTGAACTGACTTGTGATACATTTTCTTCTCTCACTTCAGCTGGCCCGGTGTTTCATGGTGTTTCACCCCTTATCCTGAAAATCTTCACAGATCAATCAACTCTTGTATTCACAGTCATTTTCAGCTCCTCACTGTCCCTGTTTCTCGTACCACTGTGCTTCCAGAAAACCACTATAGTACCGCTGCCCAAGAAATCCAAGCCAACATGCCTGAGGCTAGTAATGACAGAAATTAGTTGCACTATTCTAGTCTGCATAAACCCACTCCACTCACAAATCAAACTAACAGGTTAGTGGATGATGCCACCTCTCAAGCTCTACACAGTGTCTGTGAACACCTTAACAAGCAGGACACCTACTGTATGGCAGGACGCTATTTATTGATTACAGCTCTGCCTTCCACACTACTGTGCCATTCAAGCTGGTCCTGTGTTCAAGCTCCATCTACAACTGGATACTGGACTTCCAAATGAGCAGCAGTGGTGGTAAAGATAAGCAACAAAACCACGTCTACACTGACTCTCAACACTGGAGCCTTTTGTATAACTGTGCGCTTCACTCCCATGACAGTGCAGACCTGATAAGCCATTCCAGAACTTGATTAGGAAACTAACCTGCATTAGAAATTTGGCACAATCAAGGAGGGAGCATCCAGGCTCTTTAAAGAGCAGAGGAGCTACACTCTCTTTTGTAGTCTTTACCCCTGTGCCAACATTAACTTCCACTACTTTGTCCTCTGTTCCCTTTGTGATAACACAAATAAATTAGGATAACGCACTCCTGCAAAACTTTCAGGAACCTCCTCAATCATAATATGCGGGCTGCACTTCTGCATTGTAAAATCTGCCCTATTTCACAACTACCGATTGCAAATTACAATTAGCAATGTTGATATAGCTGTGTGACACTTCATAGACAGTACTGCATTCTAATGTCACACTGTTTCCTTCCATATGTAAACTCTGCTGTATCTGAATTCCTATGTTTGCATGATTTTAAAGTATGTTTATAATGGATAGTATAGTTGTTCTTCTGATAACCACTAATTACTCTTGAAAATTATTGAGATCTTTGTTTTCCATAAAGCTAAATGACCTTGAGCAACATTAAAAAAAACGTAATCTACAGATGGTCCTTCAAACATGTTGGCAGATGTGAGAATCTGGTACTGTAAGTACTCGAGGGGTCAGAACCTGGTTTTCAAAATTCTGTTTCCCAGAGCACAGCCAGTTGCAGGTGGCTTTCTCTTGCAGAATCATTGCCAAGTGTAAAAAGGTAATAAAGTATGTGAATGATTTAGACTGCAGCAAGCAAATCGTAACTTAATGAGCAGGGCTGTAGATCAAGGCCTCACCAAACTGAGCAAGTCGGGATGAGTGTGATATCTTTTCATTGCTCCTGATTAGGGCTTTTAAGGCAAAAGGCTTTTAAAATGATCCATTATGCAGGTGAGAAACATAGTGGGACAACATTGTGATCTTAATTTTACTTGCTGTATGCAAGTGCTGAAATGTTGCACCCTTCTCGGTGCCCCTGTAAGCAGTAGCACACTAAGAGATGTTTGACAATTTCCCCAATCTCGGGCAATTAAGGGGGGAATTTTATGAGGACAGACTGCACAAGCCTGGACTCTGGAATATGCACCCCAGCAGCCATATCACCCTGCAACACAACTGGCAACCCACTGAAACCAAGCAGGTGTGAGCCTGACCAGTACCTGGGCAGTTTGATGGGAGACCACCTGGGAAAGCTGGTTGCTGCCGGAAGAGGTATTAGAGGGTATTACAGGTATTAAAGGGCCCAGTAGGGGATGCTCACTCAGTTCTGTGTGGGTCCTAAAGACCCAGTATAACGATGGGGAACACCATACTGTAAAAAGGTGCTGTCCTTCGGATGAGACGTTATACTATGGTCATTAAAAATCCCAGGGCATTTCTCAAAAAAAGTAGGGGTGTGACCCTGGCGTCCTGGCCAAATTTCCCTTTGGCCTTTACCAATCATGGCCTCCTAATAATCCTCCTCTATGAATTGGCTTCATCACTCTGTTCTCCTCCCCACTGATAGCTGATGTGTGGAGAGTGTACTGGTGCATTTTGGCTGGTATCACGTCATCCAGGTGGGGCTGCACATTGGTGGTGGAGGGGAGTCCCCATTACCTGTAAAGCACTTTGAACAAAGTGTTCTGAAAGGTGCTATGTAAATGTAAGGAATTATTATAATTAAAAAACAGGAAGGAGGTTGATTGAGAGACTTGCATTTAAGTTCACATCTCGCTCCTGTGAAACAAGGAATGCAATGCACAGAATACAAGGCTTAGCAGAACAGATTGATGTTAAATGTGTTCACTTAATGTACATTTGTTCATCGAAATCCAAATGGGCTCATTTGTATTCATTTTTTTTTTAACGTAGACTAGGAAATTTACATTAATACAAAAAGGACCGCAGGATAGTAGCCTCCTTCTTTTTCATGTGGGGACTCAAAAGAGTATTTTTAGAACATTATATATTACCATTTTTTTTCAGGTCACAATTTCAAATCAGATAGCTCTCAGCTTAGATTTTTGCTCTTATTCTGTCACTTTTTTACCCCGACAAATATAACCTCACCTTGTACTGTACTGAAGATGTCAGGCCAATCTACATGGAAAAGCACCTGATTTCATTTTGGCACAAGAACAGCTTAATCTGCATCGAAAACAGTCCTGAACTGCCTAGAGAGCAAGGGAATAGTAAGTAAAGCTCTAGGATGACTAACTGCCGCTTTCAGAAACACCCCAATGACTGCAAAGCAGGAGAATGAGAATGATTTGATGATTTGTCTTCTCTTCTTCAAATACTGGATAAAAGTCAGACTGGAGAGATCCATGTTATTAATGAGAAACTTCATCTCCTTACCAATGCACAGCTTTTCAATGCTACCTTCTGAACAAAAACCATGTCTTCGTTTGCATTAACCAGCTTTTCCCTCTATGTTACGGGCTTAAGGTTATCTTACAAGGAAGAATGATGAGGTCACATTAGTACTATAACAAGTCTCAAATTTCAACTAGGCTTCTGCTCTCCCTGTTGGAAATGCATTAATGAATTTGCATTTGTTATGTAGGTTTGTCAAATTTGTATTGGACTGAATGACATACAGTAATGCCTTGTCATTATAGCTCAGCTTGCTATGAATAATCTAAGCCTAAACACAAAAGAAAAACAATTCTATTCTTCTTAAGCATGTTTCAGGATATACTGCCAATTACTTACAAACAAAAGTCTAGGGCTTTTGAATACATAAATATCTCAAAGTGCATTGTTATGTTTAATACATTAACAGAACGAGAAAAAAGAAGGTGTCTAACCACTGAGCACACATGACTCCTTCAGAACTTTGATGCTGAATTACATCCTCTCGGTTCAGGTGACCTGTAGAAACCCAGCAGCACTGTGCATCCTGGTCCCGGAGAGGGGCCAGAGAGCACTGAGAGATCACATAAGCAGCCAATTACACTCTGTTTGCCTGTCAGAAGGCACCACTTCCTTGACTGAGGGAACTGAACCACGTTCAGTCTTCAAGCAGGGAGCTGCGTCAGCATGCAAAGGAACAAGCAAAGGTTTATTCCCTGCTGAAAAGAGAAGAAACACAATGTTTTGGCTATGGAGCCACACCTGAAGAAGGCTCCATGCTGTGTTTCTTCTCTTTTATAAACTTTAACTTCTTAATTCACATTCAGTCTTTACGTCTCTGACTGCCAATCTCAAAGAACAACTAATAGGTGACTTTTAATGTTTAAAATTCCTTCTACTACTGAATTTCTGATATTGTGTTTGCATCCTTGTGTATTTCATCAGTGGGCAAATATGTTTTCCCCACAAAAACAAAAAAGTCACCTTAAAAGAGGCACGTCTGCCTGTGATCTTGTGCTCTCTGTCTGGCTACAGCATAAGATCTCCTTCATTCACCTTCGCCGTCTACCATATCCTTTCAAGAATATCCTCCAGCAGCAGACACACACACTGGGGCTTTTCCTCTCCACCCTTTCACCTGCCAGCCTGATTCTTCTTGCTAGTCATTGCTTTTCTTCTCCAGCCTTTCCTTCTAAAGGCACCATTCTTCTACTTAGAAACTCTCATGCTAATCACACACAGGGAAGACATGACTGGATTTGGCATGACAACTGATGACTACAACAATCCCTCATTTCACAAGCATATTTTAAAAACTTTCCATGTATTTTTGATCCCTTATATCAAAGGAAGACAAACCTTTTATGGTTTCTTCAGACATTCTCAAGAACATCCCCCTCTATTCAGTAAATACTCCTTTTTTACAGGACACTACCAGAATCAATGTCACTGACCCATGTATGTTGAGGTTTGGATACTTAGGTGGGTGAGAAATAAAAAATGTATCACTTTTTCAATGTGAAAAATACTTTTTTTTTGTAATGACCAAATCACCATGCATGTATCTGATATACTGTACCGTACAGCCAAAGCTCTTGCATAGAAAGGAGAGGCCTTTCAAAACTGTTCAGTAGAGGCATGGGTTGATGTGATAACTTAGATTTATTCTCGTGAAATCATCTGATCAGTCTAAACATAGATGCACAACAAGGTATACATCACCAAAAACACGATAGATTTGTAAGAGTCTTTGTGCAATCGTGCGCCGGAGTGTTTTGTCTTTATTTTCTATAGATAGGCATTATCATTATATCATGCAACCTGTGAGGAGGGTCGAAGCTAGGTGGGCTTTCATTGAGGCGAATGTGGGAAAAATAGCTGAAATGTTAAGAATTAAAGGCAGCACTTCTTAAGCAGTTCAAAGTGTTTTGTAGGATGGAGATACCCAGGCACTTAATTTCTAGAGCAAAATAGAGAAGTTCTAAAAGTAATATACCTCAGTTGCACTTTAAGCAAATATTTTAGTCCTGAAACCCTCAAAGGAAATGAAAAGATAATGCATTCAAACTAATTAAGACAATACAAACCAAAGCCTCATGAGATCATTCTTTCACTTACACAAGCCATAGATGTGAGCAAACCAAAAGAACAGTTTGAATAAACAAGGAAGTAACACTATGGTTTTGAAAAATAGTTTTTTGTGGTAGAATACAATTATTTTATGATTGTATTTTTTCATTTAAAACCCAGCAGCCACACAATGACACCAAATTAGTTTTCTACTACCTTTACCACAAAGTACACAATTACTGTTGTTGCCATAGCAATACAATTCTGTTGCCATGGCAGATAATTTGGTAAGGGGATATAAAGACTATTTTTAGTCAAAACTAAATCCTGAACAAGCTCCAATTAAAGATTAGGCTCAAAATTTAAAAACGCAAAGTATCCTGGCCAATTACCCGAGGCTACATGAGACAGAAACAACAAATCTTAAACTCACCTAAAACAAACAGCAATATGCCTTGAAAATAATCAGTCACTTAACGCTTTACCTAGTTTTGAACAGTAGAAGCGTGTTATTGAGAAATACTTACCACCTCCTCTATCAATTAATTCTACCCTTTCCAACAAATACATATTAATACATTAGGCTTATCAGCGACCAATTTTTATCCCTTACATCTAAACCCCTTGATATGTAATATTCAGTACACTGAATGCTTGGCCCTCAAAAGCCATAAGGTTACAAGGCATTGCACAAATAATACCTGTTGGCAAAAGCCTTTCCTAAGAGCAGTGGCTTAACAATTTCAATGCTTAAATTAGGCAGGATCTCACTTCCCACACAGAAAGTTCAAGTTTCGAAACAGTGGCATTGCCTGTCAGTGGGAATCCAGTCAAATATACAATATAATCTGTTTTACATTTTCAAACTATTTAGACCCTTTTTAAAAGCCAGCCCTCCACAGATGGTTAGTGCACACACCTCATTAAACAGACAATATGTTATGGCCCTTATAATCTAATTAGTTTGATGAGGAGAGTTGCAGAGGTATTTTCTTTTACATTTGCTCTCCAAAATATGTTTGAGTAATATATACGAGTTCAATTAGATAAAAAGTCGTGACAAGAAAAGGTCCAATACATTTTTTACAGAATCTTTTAAGTTTTTCTTAGGTTAACTAAACTCAAGGAAAAATCATTATAGAATCTTGTGGAGAAGCTGCTCAGGAGTGTTATTAATGCAGTCTAACTTTAATAGAGTCTAAATAATTTACAATCAAACTAAAAGCAAGTTTCTTATATATTAGCCTTGTCAGACTGATTAAATAGGGTAAGCAGGCGAAAGAAAAGGATTAGATTAATTTAAGACAGCTCATTTTTTCAACTTGGATTACAACAGGCATTAAACGCAGTTCACATTTTTATTTTATAGTGCTTCATGCCTTTAGTTGTCTTTTGCTTTTATGAAAAAGTAGGCGTTGGTTAAAAGAATGTGCGATTTGTGTTTTAAAATAGAAGACAAAACCAAAAATGTTCAGTTTCAATTTATTACTGAAGGCAGTATTTCAACTAAATAATAAATTAGAAAAAAAACTTGCTAAAAATATTTCCAGTACTTCAGACCACATTATACAGTATCTTATTACTCTTTCATGTTTCAGTTTCACAGCTTTTAACTACTTTTTTAAGGCTATGATTTAAATCTGTTCGAAATTAAACAAAATAAAAGTTTGAAACTGCTGTATACCGATAGAAAAACTACAGCCTGTTCATCCCTGGCATCACCGGCTCAACTCTTGTCTCCAACTTGCTTGTTAGCGTTCGTCAAACCTAGTTCAATCTAAAGTCATAATCATAAAGTCATTGTTGCCCAAAGGCCACCTCACTTCCGGAGCTGATACATGGCTGCAGTTTGTTCTCCAACGTGCTTGTTAGTGTTTGTCAAAACTTGTTTAACCTAAAGATGAAAATCATTACTGCCCATAGGCCAGCTCACTTCCAAACCTGGCTTGACTCGAGCTAAATTTGGCAAAGAAGTCTGTACGACACTGCCTGTACCATGAGGTCTTGGACCCTCAGAGTCCATGTGTGCCCTCTCTAAAAGGAGCACATGATTGAAAATGATTAATGTGGATCATTTACATTTACTTATAGGCTGTACCTATATTATGAATATTAATACCTCGATTTCATTTTCTAACAATATTTTATCTGTATTTTGGTATAGATGAAAATTGTTTCTAAATAATGGCAAACACTCTTACAACTGCTCGACATGAAGATTATTTATAGTAAAAACATACTTGTTCATAGAATATTTTTTCTGTACTGCATGAGAGCTTGGTATTGTTCTCTTTGTCTTTACAGTAGTTACAACAAGGTTTTTAATGGTGTGTCCGATTTAAATTTCCTTTTAATGTGTTGATTGTAATATTAACAGAATTGGTCAAAATACATCCCAGGATGTCTGGTAGAAAACAACAAGTTATTTACAATCTCATGGTTTTTAAATATTGTTATTAAGCACTGTTATATCACACTCCATGGTGATACTGTTGAAAATACAGCATGCAAAAAAAGGAATAAACTGGAAATATAGTATGAGCTAATCATTCTTTCATCTAAGAACCTTCCACAAGAGCTAGTGACGTAAATGTCACAAAACTGCAATGCATTGATTTTCACTTCAATTCATATACTGAGAAACCCCATCGTTACCACCTCCTACAAATGCAGCTGTGAAAGCAGACCAGCAGGGCCAGGACCTGAAGCCAGAGAAGTGACAGACTAAAATCTCTATTCTCAGCATGCCTCTATCAATTAACTCACACATGGGTTGGTCTTTTTTCTCTCTTTGTTATTAATACAGATCACTGCTTTCATGCAGTCCTCATCACATCCCCCTTTAAATTATTGAATGACACAACAACAAGCAAGGCTACAACAATTTGACTCACTGGGTAAACCATAACTGACATGCCACATCCTGCTAATACAGTATCTCGGACTCTATTGTAAAGGTTACGTTGTTTCAGCCTAACTTGTCAGCTGTTCAGTTCAGACTGCTTAGACCTACATCTCTCCTGGGAATTTATGTCTAACAGCAGTGATCAAATTAGTGTCTTTGAAATACAAAAGTTGTTTTTTTTCTTCTAGTGCACAAAATATAAAGCAGATGAACAAAGTATACTTTCTTTGCAAAGAATTTACAGTATGATTCTCTTCTAAAAGCCTTTACATTGAAATTCCCATATGACTGGTGATAGAGGCCTGTGGTTTTGGTGATTATCTCCAGAATTGTAACATTCAGATCAGAAACAAGATGCAGATTAATCTAAAACATTTTTATTACAATTTATGCAGCTCTAAATGTTATTATTAATGACTAATTACTCAAGTCTGCAGGCATCTGTGCTTTTCTATTTCCATGAACAGCAAAGTGCCAAAAGTTTGTTTTTTGTAATTTTGTTTTCTTTTGCTTGTAATACGAATACTGTATGTAATCCAGTCATGACCTTGGTCATGTGCAGTTTTAAACTCTGATGAACGGACGGACTCTTTTCTACTAAATGGTATAAAAAAAATCAAATCTGCAGTTTGTATTCATATCCATATTTAACCTCCAAAATAGAAGATTATAAAACTTAAATTTTAAATGATCTGTTATTCCATTTCTAGCAAAAGCCACAAGCAAACACTATAGCAACACTATAGGATCAATGCAAGAGAACAGGAGAAGCTGTCTCTCACGAGTGGCTCTTTTTTCTGTTCGTCAGCAGTATCAGCGAACCAGCTGACTGCTCACAAGACAGCCTCATTAATCTGCTCCCAACAAATATCTCGGCTGTCATCAAAAATCAGCTGTGGTGCACCGATCACATCCTGACCGCAATTCTACAGATGAAACAAGCTGCCTGCATAATCCAGATGTCCACCAGAGTCATTGAACACCCATGTGTCCGTCTCTCAGCTGGTTCACAGGCCAGTTCATTCTTTTTCACTCACACAAAAGGCAGAGCAAACAAGTGAAGCCGAACCATAAGGTGTCATGGGAAAGAAAGCCTTCTTGTGCCTTGCCTTACCATTTTAGTGTAGCGGCCATGACAGAGAATACTACCAACTGTTGGAGTAAGTCAATCTATTGTGTGCTTTTCCTGTAAATACTGTATGGACTTCCAATGTACACAATGGTCAAAGGGAGTCTTGGGAAAATACCACACCACAACTCAGGTTGTTGCCACTAGCTTAATTGTTCACCAACACTCCCTTAGGTGAACAAGTATACTGGCCACCATTTACCATCTTGGAGTGATGTATTGTAATTATTGATGTACCACAGGGTTCTCTACTAAGACCACTGCTGCTCGTAATTTATTTCAGTCACATAGATTCTGCTATAGTTAATAAACTTGACATGTTTGCAGATTATACCTATTTGGGAGGATTAGCACCCGCTGCTTCTACAATTAAATTAAAAAAGAATTGGATAAAACTTAAGACTGTGCAAACTCCTGGCAGATGGCACATACTGTAATGTTGTATAGTGAAGGGATTTGAATGCAGGCAGTACAAATAAACACTTACAGGACTTACAGGTAGGTGTCTATGCTGATACATCATTTACAGCTCCTAGACAATCTGGGGAAGCAGTTAAAAAGATAAACAAATTGTTAGGATATCTAGTAAAGGTGTAGAAAATAAATCAAGGGATGTGATGTTCTCATTGTGTAACACACTAATTAGGCCTTATTTAGAACACCGTGTACAATTTTGGTCACCACTTTCAAGAAAAATATTGTTTCTTTTGAACCAGATCAAAGAAGAGCAACCATATATATTCCAGAGAATAAGGGAACGTCCTACACTGACAGCCTGAAGGGACAGAACCTTTGTTAGCCTTGTAACATTCCAAAGAGACCTGACACAAGTATAAAAAAGTCCTCCAAGGTCTTGATAACATCATCACCGAGACCTTCTTCGAAATGAACAGTGAACCGTGAATCGACACCAGTGGAAACTGCATGGAAGTGCAGTTAAAACCAACAACGGGAGTGGCTTCCCTGTCCAAAGAGCTTTGGGATTAACCGATACCCTAGCTAATCTTAGGAAACGGCTGGAAGAGATCCTAGGAATGAATTAACTATAAACTACCAAAAGGTCAAAATTCTAAATCCCATTGCACTGTAAAATCAGCTACTGTAGGAGTTTCTTATTTTCATTGATGTGACACGTCATGACAACTAGTGACAAAGCAGGTCGAATAAAAAAAAACAACAACTTTTTGCTACCATTTTATGAAGAATGCTGTAAAAAGTAAAAATAAAACTGCTCCTCTTGCAATAATCAATGTAATGGGAAACATAAACCATGCACATTTTACGCATCTTAAAAAGCAAGGAAATCTGTTACCTGGGTTTAGTGTACAGTATGTAGAGAAAGTGGAGCACTTTTTTTCCCAATGGATCCAGCAAAAAAGCTTTTTCATCTCTGTGATGCAAAGGTTATGGATGTCATGGCATACTGTACCTTAAATGCTGTAATGCACTAAAAAACAGTATGTACTGTACATGGCATAGGTTAAAGCTGCAATGCAAATACAATTCATTGTAGGGATAAATCATTTTATATGGGTATGTGCATCTGCCTGTAGCACAAGAGGCAGTCAAATTCTAAATATTTGACTCACTGATCTGTATCATAGATCTAGGGAGCAAGTCAAACAGAAAGATCTAGACACTGGAATTAGATTGTAAAACTACTCAATCCCCTGCTGTAAGTGGCCCTGGTAATCATAAAATGAAGCTGAACAGCCTGTCTGGAAGGAGCACTGGAGCCCCACTGATGCCTTTCTAATAGGATTGACTCATTTCTTCCGCTGCCTTTCTACAATGGCGACATACTGTATAATTACGCCTTAATCTTTGATGTGAAAGGCAGTAGGAGGTCACACAGGTAGACCTCAATGTGCTGCATTTTGTGACATTCCCAGCAGCTTTGGACATTTATACTTTAACTCACAGTGATCATCATAAGCTGTGGCAAAGTGTAGTTTAATTTATGTTGCAAATTTCAGACAGGGAAGAGCACAAAGGTTAAAACTGGAGTTGAGAGCTGCGATATTTTTGAAACCCTTTTGAAAGACTGCAGTCTTTAAGGGCTATTACATATAAAGGCATTTTTGATACAGAAATATACCAACACTAATCCAGATTTACTTCACGCATTTTATTCACAGAGTCTTTTCTTATTTATTTAAGAACGCAAATACCTGTATAGTTCAATTTAGCTGCCACATGCAAAGACTTCAACTTTATAGCAAATGGAAGCATCTGCACTAGAGGAAGTGATAAGATACTGTAAAATGTGCTCTCAGATCTATCAAACATACTGTAGAGGTCAGACAGAGGTTGGGGTGAACAATGACTCTGACATCTACATTATTACTGCATTTCTATAGCCTTACACATAAGATGATGGTTGCCCCCATCCTAACTCTCTGACCCCTAAACCTTAACTATAGAAAAGATGTCCTAAGATGACAGGGTGAAAGAACTTAATCAGGTTAACCTTGAACAAAGACTATGATAGATAATACTTTATTAATCTCGTAGGGAAATTGATGAAAATGTAGGGATCTCATAAAAGTCAGCAAAAGTCAATAAGACATTCATAAAATCAATCAAACTGTTCAAGTCCATGTGGAAGTGTCTTTAAACTGGAAACAGGAAATACTTCTATACTCAAAGGATTGGGGGAATTCGGAACAAGCTGCCCATCCATGTTGTTCAAGCCAATACAATGTCTTTTGTCAAGAAATGGCTGAATGAGGTTCTTACATCAATTAACCACTAACTACCAAAAATACTAAATGGGCCAAACATGCATATGTTCCAAGTTATCAACAGAAAAACCTGTCATTTAGTCTCTTAACTTTTGTGGAACGAAGAAAAAAAGAAGGAGCCTATTTTCATCTACATCATTCCTTATTCTCTCAAAATGTGTGACCTGTGGCTGGAAACGTTCATGCTAGAGACAATTGAAAAAAAAAATGCAATTACAAACCTTTGTCTCAAAATGCAATCTTAGAATTATAAATTTGACTGAAGTTGCTTCCATTTCTCTCTTAAGTTTTGGGCATTCAAAAAAGCAGAACTTGATGAAGGCACTGTTATGTATTCTCTCCTCACGGTATAGACACGTCTATGCATTTTCCCCCATTTTATGAAGTTACAGTACTCAGCATCCAAGATTCTCCAAAATGAGAACCCTAAGATTATACAGAGCATGAATGTACTGTTTATAGCAAAGATTAGATAAGAGAAGATCACTTTATTGGCCATATATAGTAAAAGTTCTTGTATGCGGAATTTGTCTTTTCGCATACCCCAGCTTGCTCTCCATGAGACACACAGACAGGGAGAGAAGTTTGGGATCAGAGCGCAGGGTCAGCCATTTATACAGCACCCTTGGAGCAGCTGGAGTTAAGGGCCTTGCTCAGGGGCCCAATGGAGTAGGATTCCTCTGCTGGCCACTGGATTTGAACTGGCAACCTTCCAGCCACAGGCACAGATCCTCAGCCACAGAGCCAGTGCACTGCCCTTTTTTTTAAGATAAGATCACTTTATTGGCCACATACAATTTCTTGCATTAGGAGCAAGACCTTTATCCTCACTTTCTACAGGGTAATTCACCACAGACATTTCCACTGAACAATTTTCAAATCATCAGTCATGTTTCCCAGAACCACTACATTCATTTTTACAGCTGTGCTTACACACAGTTTGACATTGTGTTTTTTTTTCAATCCACTGTAGCTGAATTCTGTCTCAAAACAATGCTTTACTTGATGAACAACACTATTCAAGAACAATCATGGGCAATCATGTAGAACACACAATCTACACAGTGTCAAGATGAAAAGGTCAATCACGATATCACCAAGATCCAAAATGTACATTTTAAAGACCCCAGAGGTCTTGAGAGTATGACTCAACATAAAATTACCTGTAGAGCAATTGGAGTTATATAATTACCATTCTGGTGAAATTAAAGGCATTCTTTGTTAAAATAGTGCTTCAGGTTTTTCTAACACTAAGATGTAAGGTTACTGCTGTCGGCTTTGTATGACGAGATTTAAAAAAAAAACAGCACAAGCACAACAACACAGGAACTGACTTCTTTCACTTCCCCAGTCACAAAGTCTGCATGGGGTGTGTGAGAGTGATCACAGGTTAGCCACCACCCTTGCTAATGATGTCCTTGAGTAATGGCTTCACCCTTCCACCCTTCATACAGTACCTTGGTTTGTAACACTGCGTTCGCTTAGGCGAAAAGCTTCTGCAATTTTCTGCTGGGAAAATAGTTGCTATTTTCAGTGTATGTTCTCAGAATATGATTCCTGCCTGCCTATAAATCAGTGATAATCTTGACAAGGACGTGGCTCACCATAGACCTGTTCATAGGCCTCATTTTCGTGCAGACGCAGACATGACCTTAGTCCTTAATCAAACTTGCTACAAAATTAAGGAATATTGGGCAAGGAAAAAATGCTGTCATTTGAAACTATTTAAGTGTTAACCCATAGGTACCTTCTGACAATATAAATCTACAAAAGAACAACACTTCAAATCAACCTCCCCTGCACAAATAAACATTATGTTATGTCCAGGTCATCTGTATTTGGAAATGAGAGATAACTGGATTTCCATCTCCTGCTAAGACAAACATGTAGAGTGTGTGTCTCCTTTTAGCTCCATTTTAATCCTCTTTTACCTGCTGCTCTGAGTAATATGAAATTAAAGTCTATGAGCATAAGTGAAAACTGCATTTGAAAGTATTTTTAACTTTCAGTAAAAGGCAAGTTATGAAAAGCACTTTGGGCCCTTGATTGTAGGCATTAGGGAGCAGATGAACCCTTCCCCGATGATGAGAAATTGCTTAGAAAACCTAGATTTCAGTGGAAGACGGGAGACAGCAAATAGTGCTGATCCATCTTTCTCGGCCATTTGTTCAGCTGTATCTCTGCAAGTTTCACAAGTGTCTGTAGGGTTAAACACAAACAACAATCGACCCAAATGGAAAGCGTGTCATGAAATTGCAAACTCCGACTTTACTAATGTAATAATTGTCATGCCAGATGTTTCATTGCAGGCCCCAGTGAAACTCAACCAAACTGCAGCAGCAGAGCGAGAGACAGAGCACGGGAGACAAGGAGAGATTAGCCCCACCTCTTGGAGTTGCACCCGGACTTTATTGATGGCTCTAAGCCAGCGTGCCCTTGATGGGGAGAAGGGGGGAGGTCCCACATCCTCCACACAACTGTGGGGTAAGAAAGAAGAAAGCCAATTCAGTAAGAAATGTCCTAGAGGAAGAACCATGATCAGTGAAAATTCAAAGGATGATGATTTTATAAGGATTAAGTTGCTGAGCTGATTTGAGAAGAGCAGTAGACAAAGTACTAATTAGCAATATGGAATATCTTACTGGCACAAAGGTAGAAGACAACGGTTTTTCCCTAAATTAAATTTAGATAATATCCCTAAGGATTGTGCATGAGTTTGAGCTTTACAGTACAGCTGCAGTTATTTCCTGATTGGCCTGTGTTCTAAGGGGCTGTATAAAGTTTTCCCCTTTGAAGTAGAAATATTTCCACGTATTGTTAATTAAAATAGTACTCATACTTCAGTCCTCAGTTAAAGTTAAAAACTGCAGCCCTCAGTTTCCAACTGTGGTGTATAGCACAAAAAAAGCCTTAAAAGTGAAACATAGAGTATGTGGTGTTCCTTATTTAATCTGGTGTTTCCATTTTGTGTCCACTACCCATAGCCCCACAACAAAGAGCTTAATAACTGAAAACTATCTGGCAGTGAAAAGGTTTTGCCTTCTACCATCTTGAGTTTTAGTGTGTCTATCAACAGTACGAGAAGTCAGGTCCCTAACCTGCTCTGCTGCTTCTCAAGCATCCTCTCTGGCTGGGCCTTGGACTCCTGCGGCGTTCCAGGTGAGGGCTCCTGCCTCGGGGGGCTCACGTCCCGGCCCAGCTCCGTCTCCGCAGCCTCCTCATCCCAGGCGTGTCCGTTGGGCTGGTAGGAGTGGAAGGAGTCGAGGTCGCGCCGCTCCTCCAGCTCGGAGCCGCCGGCGCTGTCCTGGCCCGGCTCGCTCAGCTGAGAGCTGGCCTGGCTCAGGTTTCCCGAGGAGCTGTACTGGCTGCTCCCCGCCGGGCTGTGTCAGGGCAGACAGAAGAGGGACTCGCGTCACAACCCTGGGCACCCAGCACTGAAGTCCTCTAAGACTCCTGCTGCTCGGCCTTTAGAGTCAAAGACATTACAGAAACGTGAAAAAGCACAATGCTTTTGGAAAGGGCAGTTGAAGAAGAACGTCCACGTCTGTTGAGCTAAATCACTTGTAACTCTGAAGACTGGAGCATCAATGATTAAACCAAGTGCTTTTCAAATCTGAAGTACTTCCTCTTCTCTGCCCTGTTCAAAGCCATTCATTTACGAAGCCTAGTTTAAAAATCAGTGTAACAAGTGAAGTGAAACCTTACAACAATTCTGTTGAGATGGAAAAAAGGCAGCAGAAGAATGGGCACAGGGAAGTTTCATGGAGTTTTCCCTGAAGCAGTTTTATGGTTTGAATCCCTTTAATATTATTCGTTTTGCCTGTAACATACTGCATTACACTGAAAAATGAATATACACATTATATATTTTGAATAATTCATGCCTGATGTGGGACAACCACCTTTTCTCATTTCACCATTGTGACTAATGTAGCACTAGGACCAAAAACATTATCAATCCTAAAACTGCTAGCTTGAGATGATTTTTTGTGTTACTAATGTTGTTTTGAGCTTTTTTTGCTTGGCTAATTACTACACATACTTCTGAAGGAAATTTGGAAAAAGGAGAAATTGAAATACATTAACTTAAACCAAGAGTGATTTAGAAAAAGTTGAAGGGAGCACTATTTAGAAAATATGTTCTTCTTTTTGTGGTGTTTTTCATTGGCTTAAGACTTAAGATTGTCAATATAGGGTTTGATCTGTGTGCTCTGTAGATGCTGAGGAAGAGAGATAGACATCTGTTGTGTGGAATGCATTCAGGGACAATATGTGAACTTTTAGAGCAACTGGAAGGAGAGGACAAGTGATGTTAAAATACTATTGAGTCATTGTTTGCTAAACACAATATTTATGATAACACAAAAGACTGAAGGGGGCTGTAGTCAGAATGTAAAAAACCTTCAAGAATAACTGGATGCAGAACATAACTGGAGAAGATACAATGTATGTGTCCCTGTTTGTTCTCAAGAAACTGCCTTTTTCAAATCTTCACTGTGACTTTTTTTACACGTTCTGTTGATCTGCCATTGTTAAACTGTATGACAACTTTGAAAGGATGACATACTACAATAGACAAAGTTAGAATGATACTGTACATTACTATTAGCCAACTCTCTAAGGCAGAGAAACAGGGATCTAGTGCATTAAACCAAAGACCAAAATAAGATATCCAACCTTACAGGGACTAGCACAAGCACATCATTTCACAGCCTGATTCTGTGATAATGTATTGTCAACAGAAACAGGACTGGTGCATTAAAATGACATTTTTTGCCCTTTGTTGTCCTAAGCACTGTTATTGGATGATGAAACATCTAATTGCATTCTACATATCTTCTTCAATGTCAGACATTTAGTGTAAAATTAAAATTTTAGAAGAATTCGAGGCACAATGTGTCTCTTCATTAGAGTAAATGGCACAAACTTGTCACTGGGAAGAATAACTTCCACAGCTATAAATATAATATGGTCAAAGTCTGCCCCCTGAATCCCTTGAGTAATAAGCTCATGTTTGAAATGCGTCCCTCAGTGCATACCATTTTAAAACTCATTTATTTTTTTCTTATTACATTAAAGATCTGTATTCTGTTTCTACCACTTCGAAGGAATTTATATCAGTTTTAAATTCAAACACGTGAAAAGAAAAACACAACTGCAGCTGTCTTGGAATTATGATTACAAACTCAAAAACATGAGTTTATGTCACCTTAGAAAGATTCCTTAATTGGATATTCCTGACATTATCATTAATTGTAACGGGCTGAATCACTGTTATGTTAAAGAAATAAGTTGTATAATTTTCTGTCTCATACAGCATGCACCACAAAAAAATACAAATTGCTAGGGAGTCATCCATAGCAACTCCTTGTATTCAGAGTTAATAAAGAAGTTACACTTCAGTAGTTTTCTCCATGGACTAAACTTGTTTGTAAGAATTGCCACTCTGCTATTTGGCGTTTTGGGCCATTTCTCATTTTAGTTATGATTTCTGGTCTTTATCCTTGAGGGATTATTGGTTTATTCAATTGAGTTATTCAATAATGTGACATTATATTAAGAAATTATTATAATCAATTATAATATTACAATAATGTTTGCTTTTCTTGATCGGCATTAGATAAACTCCACAGTATCTTGTCTCTAGTGTCAGTGATGTTTGGAAAGCAAGCAAAGTATTGTGGAATATTTGAAAAAGAATGAAGCTCACGTGTCAGCATTGTGAGGATTGCAACAGGGCTGAGGTAAGGTCCCTTTTCTTCCTATGGTAAAGTACTTGCAAAGTTCTTGTAGCAAGAGAGAGTATGCATATATGCCTGCTATTTGTAAAACATTCATCACACACTGGACAACAAAGTGACATAACAAAAGAACACGGCACAAACAATAATATCAGGGAAACAGGGAATATAAAAGGGTATGGTTAGGTGCTGGTGGTAACTCAATTCTTAGTATTCCTAGTGTAATACCACTGCATTATAAATGGTGTGTATTAACCATTTATTATGCTGCTACTGGCCTTTTCACACTTAAAAGATCCTTCGCCGGCAGGTCATCCTGAAGTAGTCCTGGGCTCAGTTCTGTAGAAGGAAGGGGTTCAGAAAGGGCATTTTCTCCATTTTCAGAGAGGGGCTGGGACTGTTCAAGGTCAGGTGGGGAGATCTCTAACTGGGGTTTGATTATGATGTCTGGAATGGTTTCTTCCATGGTGGTACCTAAAGTTTCTACTGAGGACTCATGAATGCCCTGCTTGGAGTGAACTGTTCCAACTAAACTGTGGAGTTCACTTAGGGCTATGCCCTTTGATTCTTTATTCTCACTGCTAACTTCACCACTTTGAACAACTTCTTTCTCCAATGCTACGGTGTCTTTTATAGGCTGTATAGTGCAAGGGGGACTATGCACTTCGACTAATTTATCATCCTTGGCTGTGGGTTGTAAGGTGACTACAGGAGCCCCTGGTTTAGATGCCTCATGGCTCTCTTTCTGCCAAGGGAAGCCAAAGTCCATCTTTTTCCCAAACATCGAAGAAACAGACATTCCATCCTTTGTAGCAGCTTTGTCTTCTTGGAATAGTCCTGTAGAGAAGTTTTTGAATCCAGACAGTAGGCCTCCTTCCTTCTGTGGCATAACTGTAGGTGTGGATGGTGAAGAGAAGAAGGACCCGAATGTTTTTCCACTATCCCCAGAAGACATGAAGCCTAATTTGGATGTGGATAAACCTGTCATGTCAAAGAGGGACTTGCCTGGAAGTGATTCTGCACTTGACTGCTTATTTGGGCTAGGAGTCTTTTGGGCACTTTGAAGTGAAATGTTTGCCTGAATGCTCTCTTTACCCAGATGTGTGGCTTCTCCTTCTGGCAAACTAAATATTTCTTCTACTGTGACTTTGGGCTCCTCAGCAGCTTCATATGTGACAACTGGAACTGACATTCCTTCGATCTCTATTGCATACGGAACCACTCTTTCATCAGGTGGCTTTATGACTTCTGTTCCCATGCTTTTGTCTGCTGGGGTGGCCTCTAGCAACACCTCTGGTAATGATTCAAACTTTCGCTCTTCTTTTATAGTTTCCAAACCTATGTCATCTTGAGAGCAAGATGGAATATGGTTATGTTTGGTTTCCTCACAAACTGGAGTTATAATGCTCTCTATAGCAACGTTTCTTTCTTCTGTAAGTACTGCACATTCTGAAGGCATAGAATCTGATTCCTCAAATGATTTTGTTTCTTCAGCAAAAGATTCAAGCATTATTCTTTCCTTGTTTTTTTCTGTTGAATATGGTTTCAATTCACCAACATCTTGGACACCACCATGGGGCTTGGCTACCTCAGAGACTTTGGTCTCTGGCATTTTATCTGCTTCTGAAAGTTTGTCACCAGGCATTTTAAAGATACTAAAAAGTTCATTTTTTAGAGACTCAGTAGGAAGGCTCCCGGGAAGGTTGAAAAATGAACTTTTCTCTTGCTGCTGGGGTGAGGAACTCGGAGAAGACCTGAACATTGAAGATTGAGAAGAAGTGGAAAAACCAGAGGAACGTTTTGGAGTGTTTGGTGCTTCAGAAAATAATTTCATCCTGGACATAAAGCCAGAAAACATTTCAACTGAAGAGTCAAGCACTGATTTCTCTGGCTCAGGGGGTTTAGCAGCTCCTCGTGGACATGCGGAAGGACTGGGATGTCTTGTTTCTCTAGGAGAGGACTGAGGCTGAACATTTGGTTTAAGTTTCACATATGCAACATGTTCCTTAAGAGGCTCTTGCATTGTTTGGTCAAGCACAGAAACATTCTCTATTATGTCCAGTCCTGCCTCACAAGAAGTGGTTTGAGATGATGGGATCACTGCCTCTTTGAACATATGTCGTTCTAACTGTGTTTCAGTTAAATCTGCTTCTTTCTCTTGTGTACTAGAATCCTGATACTGTCCATTGCCATGGTCAACTTCAACAGTACTTTCAGATGGAGGCGCTAGGGTAACATCTTTTACAGGACGATCGTGGGTTTGAGTAATAAACTGTTCAGTGCTCGGCTTGTTTTCATTGGATACTGGGGTCTTTCCAGGAAAACTCGTCAGAGTATGTTCATCAGTTATTTTATTTAAAATAGCAGCTGACTGCTCTGAAGACAGGATGTGTTGTTTATTTGGAAGGTCAGCTTCAGTATTCTGCTTATCAAGGTTAACAGGGGGAGTTTCATGCTTAGATTGTGGAGGTCCAGTACCAAGCACAGAGTTCATAAAGTCAAGTTCTTCTTTAGTTGTGGTTTTACTTACACTGCTATTTGCTTTCTTGTTGAGAGGTGTACCAGAATGCATCTGAGCAGTGGACAAATCTGGCTTTTTCTCATCAATCAAAGACATGCCGAAGAGGCTGAAACTTGAGCTACTTGCCTTGGGTTTATTCTCGCCAGATGCAGCACTAAGAGACAAAAAAGAAGGAAGTCGGAAAAGTCCTTCTGATTCCACAGGTGGCTGTTTAGGTGATGCATTTGGAGGATTTGCAGAACCGGTCTGACTGGAGGCAGATTGGGGACTACTTCCACTGAAGAATGAGAATAAGCTTTTACCAGGAGCTTCTTCTGTAGAGGCAGATGTTCCAGAGAGCATATCCCCAAGAGAGAAGCCAAACAAACCACCTGTTTGCTTGGGGTGAGGCTCATGCTTGTCCTGTCCTGTTGGAGAAGGTCTTGGATCGCTATGATGCATTGTCTTTGACCTCTCTGGAGGCTTGGAAGGACTGGCAATGGAGGAAAAGTTTTGAGACATGCTTCTTCCTAGACCCAGAGATTGGTCAGATGGAGATGTGCCACCAACGTCAGGCATTGCAACCTCTCCGATTCCACCAAAAGTTTGTTGCTTCCGCAGACCCTTTGGTCTTGAGGGTCCCTGATGTTTATTATGCAAAGTTTCATTAAACCCCTCTTGGTTGTGTGACACAGGAATCATGGGGTCTTTATTCATGTCATTTTTAATCATGTTCGATTTTTGTTGCTGCTCAGATTCTTGATGTGTCTGTGGCTGCTTCACAGGCTCCGGTTGAGATGGAGGGGGATCAACTTTAAAAAAGTCACCAATTGACCCAAAAAGAGAAGAAATCCCACTGTTCTCAGTTGCATTACTACCGACAGCAGCATTTCTCTCTGGTACTCTTCCTCGGGTTTCAGAAGGTTTAGGAGATTCGGGCTTTGTTTCTTCTATCCCTACTGCTGCTTTGAAGAATCCCAGAAATCCTGACCCCTGGGGTTTCTCAGCTGGCTTGTCATGCAAAGGAGTATCAGAAACACTGAAAATTTTCAATGGGTTTCTGAAAAAGGAGCTGGGGTCAGCTGTTTGAGATGATTCCATTGGCTTGGTGGGCTGGGATGCTAAACTAGAATGTGCAGGAGTTGGTTTCTCACTAAATGAAGCTTGTGGTTCACTGCGCCCTGAGCCAAGACCCAACATAGATGCCAAACCTGTTGTAGGTGGTGTCGGCAAAGTTCGAGAAGTGGCTGATGTTGGTTTGGGCACTTGATTATTTACTTGTTGAGCCACACTGGTTGCAGCTAGAGTTTCTTCCTTAATGATCTTGGATTTCAGACTGTGAAAGCCTGTAGACAAAACATTTCTTGGCTGTTGATCCAGAACTTCATGTTCACGTGGTTTAGAATGTTCTTTCCGATTCTTATCTGATGTTAAGGACAATGCCTCATCTCTAGTGTGTCCAGGACCCTTCTTTGAACTAACTGATACAGATGTTGCAGCTACTGTAACTAACTCAGTGGTAGTTTTATTTGATTCAGAATCGGGAGCTTTTCCAACCAAATCTCCCAGAGCTGAAAGGAAGGAAGAGATCTTCTGTATAGGCTGGCTCTGTTCTTCTGTAACTGGCTTTTTATCTACATACCTGTCTTTAATTTCTGAAGGCTCAGGCTGTTTAGAATGACTGCGGAAAAGCCCAAACAGCCCTGAGGAAGTGGACTCAGAAGTTGATGTGGATGACAAAGATACAGAAACCTTTTGAGCAAACAGTTCCTTGAATCCATCTTTTTTCTTTGCCTCAGGTCCTTTCCTTACAGTTAGATCAAATGCCTCTCTCTGAGGTTCTTCATACATGTATCCTGGCTGATGCTGATGTGTGAGATCCACCCTTATTTTCTGTAGTCGGTAGGTAGAGAAGTCCAAGGGCTCCTCTCTCTGCCAGTACATGGAGTCCTCAAACATTTGGGAGAAGATCTCCAGATTCATGTTCATAATTTGATTACCTTTTTTGAAGGCTACAGAGAGATCCAGGGGAGCAATGACGAGTTCAGCCTCACCTTGCTCTTCAGCAGGAAACCAAAAGAGTTCATCTTCATTGAACAAGGGAACTTTGAATCCACAAACAGCAACCATCTCATTTTCTAGCCAGACACTGGGTAAGGTATCAGCATACTGTCCATATCCCCCCCAAGCCTGTTCCTCAGGGGTGCACACATATACATTCTGCCCAGCCCCATCTGTCAGCAAGGAGTAAATAAACTCTCCATCTGTGTATATGAAGTATCCATAATCACCATCTTCTGAGGGCCACCACATTCCCTGCTCCAGCAGAGAGAGCCACTGCTGGTACCATTCTGCCTCTTCAATGTTCATGTATTCTTCCATATCCACAGAAAACTGGTTATCATGGTAACACCACATGTTTCCATCATCAACACAGCAGCTCAGGTCTATGGGACCATCTTCAACAATTTGTCGACTGGTGCGTTCTGGAGGTTCATTGTAATTAAACTCTCCACACAGCAAACTATCATTCCATGGTCCATTTTCATCAAAATAATCTTGGTATGAGACAACAGTATATCCTAAGGAATCACATGATACAGCACTTTGCATGTCATAGATGCTTCTTTCATTGAGAGAATACCATCTATTAAGTTTTGCATTATCTTTCTTCACACTCAAGTTCAGAGCATTGTCATATTCTGTCCAGTTTTCATGGTCTCCCATCCTAGTTTGATGACATAAATCTGTCAGGTTGCCATAACTATTCCATAACTTGTGTCCATTCGGATGGAAGGTCTTTGTTCTACTGTCATATTTATACCTCATGTCATATATTTTGCCATTATTTTCCTGGGATTGGAAATTGGTTTGACCCTGGCAATCCACAAATTCTTCTCCATCATAGGAAGAAACACAATAATGTGCAGAGTCCATTTCACTGGTGCTCAAACTATGTGGTGCTTCTAGTATAGAGGCTCCATCAGGGGGCTGTCTGTATTCTAGACCTGTCATGTAAAATTTTTGCATTTGTTCCACATTTGGGCTTTCAGATTGCACTTCAGACCCAGAATATTCATCGACTTGCTGGTGCCAGGAAGCAGATTCCTGGTGGTGCTGATCGTAGCTATGAACAAGTGCAGCTCTATGCTTTAATGAATATGGTTGAACGTGACATTTCTGATGCTCAGGCACCGAATAGTTTTCATAGTGGGTCACCTGAGGATATTGCTGGGTACCCATCCAGGATTGTATCTGCCCTGTGTTCTGTGAAGATAGCATAGTAGATGATGGCTGTCTTTGTTTCCAGTATTGAAGATGATCTGTGCTGGAAGATCTCACCGTTGGGATATCTGGCTGAAAACCTTGATGGCAGTAAGATGTGTAAGCCATATGTCCAGAGCTAACAGATGATAAGGATGGTTGGCTATGCTGTGTTTTTGAATATTCAGAAGCCCTTAAATCTACACTTTCTGCACTGGTAGAAGCTGGAATAGTCTGTTCTTCCTTTTTTTGCTTTGGGATAAAACGACTGAAGATTCCAAAGCTAGGTCCCTCCTTTTTTTCTTCATCATTAACGACACCTGTGAGATTGGTCACAGGTTTGTGTTGAAACACACTGCTATCACCATCACACTTTTTCTCAGTAATTTGGTCTTCCCCTTTGCTCATAAATTTTAGGAAGCTTAGAGGTCCTTCTTTTCTGCCAGCTGAATCATCTTGTTTTGATGCTGAAGCATTGTCATTTGATCCTGTCTTAAAAATCCCAGAGAGCAGACCTGGGGTGCTGTTGTTAGTTGGCTTGTGTCCCATGCCCTCCTGATGAGAAGATGATGCTGCCAGGCTGCCAATAGACATTTCGTCAGCAGGTGTTCGTTTGAACAACCCTGAAAAGAGTCCTTGTTGTGCAACAGGTTTTTCTTCTTTGTAAATGCTACCATGCTGTTTCCAGCTTTTAGACTGAGGCTGGTCAGACATATAGCTGGGCTGCACCTGTTGCTGCTGTTGCTTTTGCACTGTAGAAGTCAGGTTGTTTACAGACACATCCTCTGAAGAAGCAAATGTGAAAAAACTTGAAATCATCCCCTGCTGACCAGCAGGCTTATTCTCATTGTCCACTTTACCATGGTGTGATGGATTCTGGATTTGCTCCATCAAAGGCTGTTTGTTTAGTTGTGTTTGAGAAGGCCCTCTACCACACTTACTGTTTGGCTGTGTCTGTTTATGGTGAACTGCAACAGGCTGGCTAGAAGCAGCCACGTCTTCAGAAGAAGCAAATCTTAAAAGATCTGAAAGCAGACCCCCTTGACCAGCTGGTCTAGGCCTTTGGTCTATATGTGCAGAACTATGTTGAGGTGGATTGCGCTCTGCAGTAGGTTTATTAATGACAGATACATCTTCTGATGAAACCAATTTAATAAGCCCAGAAAAAAAGCTTTGGTTCTGGGTAGCATGTTTTTGATCATTTTCTTGATGGCATGTTGCTGTGTTTTGCTTGTCCCCTACAGAGCCATGGCTAGTGATTTCCTGTTGTCGCCCTTTGATTCTAAGCTTACTATGTTGTTGATCCTGGAAATGTTGTTCTCTAGTAAGTGGAAAGTTGAGTTGTTGCTTAGGAGGGGGCTGGCTGTTGGACTGTGGTAAGTCATTCACATTATGGATATCGGGTTGATCTCTAGATACCTGTATATTCTGGTTTGGCAGTCTATTGTTGGTTGGAACGGACTTTTCCAATGGTGTGACCGGGTGCTGAATTTGTGTTGCAGGCATATTTTCATTTGAAGTGATTTTGAAAAGGCTGGAAAACCAACCCGTTTCTGTATTCGTTTTATGTTCTTTCTCAATAAAACTACCACGGTTTGTGGAAGGAACTTTTGGACTACCAAGATTTGTGGCTAATGATGATTTGGAAGTCCCTAGTGCTGCATCAGCTGCTTTGCAAGAGTCTTCACGCACACTCCTATGTTGTTCCTTAATATTCTGTTTGGGAATTTGATCAGTAGAACCTTTGACATCCTCACCAGAGCCAAATTTCAGCAGCCCAGCAAACAATCCTCCTTCAGCATGTGTGTCTTTTGGTTCTAGAGATGAGACATTGTCAGAGGAAAAGAATGGAAGTTTTAACTTGGCACTAATAGAGAAACGCTGATCATCAGCAGTCCTCTCTATCCGGACATCTTCAGCAGATTTGAATAATGAAAACTTGGAGGGGCCTGTTGGAATCTCACTTTGTGATTTTTCATTAGGTGATGATATTAACTGGCTTAGGGACTTCTTTAAAGGGCTGAAGAACCCAGAATCATCTGAGTCTGCTTTAACTGCCTGACTGATAGCCTTGTCATCAGTGTTTGTCTGACTTTCTTGTGGGACATTCTTTTCTTCAGGCAATTGTTTGGATTCCGGGTCAAATGTCTGACTAGAATCATTTTCATTTTTTTGATCCAGAGAAACACAGGCTTCCTTATACAGTATTTTGTCCAGCATACTTAAACCACTTGTGGGATGTGGCTGCCTTACAGATATTGGCACAGGCACAGTGGTGTCCTTCTTCAAAGTCTCACCTTTTTGTGAGTCTTCGCATATTTTTTCTGTGACCAAACCTTTTTCATTTTTCCACTGTGAAGTCACGTCTACAGCCACCACCTGGGGATCCTCCTTGGATTCATTCTTTCCTTGGGTTTTGTTATCCCCCACAGATGAAGTTTCGCTGCTGTCAGGCTGTTTATCTGTGAAAAGCTTTAAAGGATTTAGTTTTCCGAAAACAGAGCTTACAATAGATGCTTGCTGGTTCGAGTCCTGAGCTTTATCGCTAGTACTGTTATTACCACTAATATTCCCAAGAGTTTCTTTGACTTCAGAAGTTGTGACTACAGCTGGCTTGTCTTCTTCTGTACTGTCTGCTACCTTTCTATCAGAAGATTGGAAGGGCAATAAAGACTGCAAGGAGAATTTCCTATCTGGTGGGGGCTCCTGAGCAGGTGGAACCACTGCAACTGGAGTTGTGTTGTTAGATTTTGGAATGAAGGCGAAGAGCTTGGAGATACCAGATTCAGGTGGAGCATTGGGCACAGGATTCTCAGCCGTTTGGTTTATAACCAGCTTCTCTACAGATGTGGATAACTGCTTTGTGCCCGAGCCAACTTTCTCACTCAATGAACTGAAGAGGGAGCTAACAACGTTCTTCATCCCAGTCGTTCCTTGGCTAGGATCTGACCCTGTCTCTGACTTTGCATCCTTAATGTCTGTTGGTTTTTCATCTTTTGACAAGCTTGCGCTTTGGTCATCCCCACTGGAATCCTTTCTTGTACTACTCTGAGAGGAGAGTCGTGATATTTTCGACTTTGGTAAGGTCCCAAATTTGCTGATCTCCTCCTCTTTCTCCGCAAGATACTCAGACACAGTTTCTACCAGACACTGCAGCTCATCCATCGTGTCTACATACTCATCACTAGGTTCTTCCACTGGTGACAGAACAGCTTCTGGAGCCCATCCCCCCACTTTGTTCTTGCCATTCTTCCTTTCTTTATAGCCTAGACTCTTATCCAAATGGCCAGAGCCCGGGGTACTATAATCCCCATTCTCTGAACTAATGGCCTCTGCTAAGGAGGCTATCTCCTCCATCTCTTCCTCTGAGCCTATGGAGTACTGCAATTCATCTGAGCCACTGCTATCACATTCACTCCTGCCTCGCAGCCTTGCTTCCTCCTCCTGATATGCAACATAGTTCTCCAGTGTATTCTCCAGCTTGTTTTTAGCCCACATTTTTGTTTTATAAAGCAGTCCATTCTTGTAGGGGCGTAGGCAGGACATCATCTCACTCTCATCTTCCAGCTCCGCCATCTGCTGCAGTATGTGCCGACTCCGCTGGACATGAACCGAGGGGATGATGGAGATTTCTGGAGGTGAAGCCTCATCCTCAAAGCTACCATCTTCCTCGTACACCATTCTGATTTCACCACTGCTCTTGCCATAGTCCCTAAGCTTCTTTCTCCGTCTCCTGTCTATGGTGTCATACTCTTCGGGATATGTGGCAGGAGGCAAACTCTCATACTCCACACTTCGGTAGAATCTGGTGGCCCTTGGCTTTTTGCAAGCTTTGGCTATTTGGAATATCACACTCCTGCTATCATTCTCTCCCTCCCACTGCTCTGGCTCCTTGTCCAGATATTCTTCCAATATATTCTTTCCTAGCCCCTTGTATTTACTTTCCCAGTCCTCCACACCCATCCCGGAATCTACCGGGATAATCCTAACCCTTCCTCTATGGTTAGGGGGGCAATGCCTTCCCAAGGAAACAGTGACACAGAATGAAAGAAACGGGAAGATGGAAGGATGGAAAAGTGGGTGAGAGGAGAAAAAGAATAGGAAAGGAATAAAAGAAACAAAAAAGTAATTCAAATATACACAAAAATCAAACATTAAACAGTGCTCATAACAGAACATAACACCAGAAAAGACAAGAGTGACAACCTGAGGGAAATTTTATGATAAATTGTTCTTCATGTTTTACTCTTTTAGATGTATCTCAACATGCATGTTCAATAAACTCATCCTTATTTGTTGTTTTTTTTCACTGCAAACAAAAACTGGTCAATTTCAAAAAGAGACACGAGCAGCCTGAACTTGCAATGAAACAGATTCACAACATTGAAATGTTCCTTTTATAACAGCTATACTCCCCAAAAATCAGTATTTAAAAAATATCTGAAACTCTCCAAATCAAGAATCAAACAGTTTAATGCTAATCCAGAAAGTGTACAGAGCCCCAACCAACAAAAAAAGTTAATGAACCCCCTACGTTGGTCCATGTTTTTGTATATTCTAAAAATATAAACAGATCTCCATTAAATGTCTTAATAAAATATTAAGATAACCTGAGTAAACATACGACATAAAACACATATATTTGGATTATTTAAGTGATCTAACAGTAAATACCCTTGTGGGTATAAGAACGTACTGCCATGCTCACCATCACCGAAACGTGGTGGGGCGAGCTAGCAGCAGCAGGTTACATCTTTTCCAAGCTGTCTCTCAGAGCTGATTGCCAAGGATGCCAATTGACAGGAGACCTGGACCACCCAGAGACGATTTACGACAACGCCCTTTTTCAGGTGGTACAAAAACTAAAAATTTGGATCAGACCGAGTTTGGGGCTGTGTCTTAAGAGTTTTGTTTCTGAGCCCATCCAGATCTACTCCTTTGAGTCTCTCCCTTGCTTTCACTGCCGAGCTTAGTTGGAATCCTGACTTCTTGCTTACGGCTCATTCCCAGATCACCCTTTGGCTTGACATCTCTATGGTGTTCATCTCGGCCTGGACCCCGCTTGCCTTGTCTGCTGGACATTGTGCTGTGCTACTACATGTTTCCAGATATGACGCGCTCTTCGCTGACCCCGACCACCCTCAAGATACCTTCTCTGTGCTTTTGCTTTGTGATTCACTAGATTTGATCCCCACCTGAGTAGGACACAAACTTGGACTACTTACTTCTTGGTTTCGTAGCCTGCTACAGCACCATGCCAACTGAGTGCAAAGTATAGCTGTTATGCAGTTCCCTGTGTGCGCACTACCTACACAGTTCGCTGTGTGCGCGCTGCCTGCAGGTTTACCTGTCCAATGTGCCATTCGGCCAGTACATGGGTTCACTCTACACGTCATTCAGTAGATAAGCTTCTAGTCCCAGCTACGGCATCGGATTATTACATGTTAACCCTTGGATTCAATAACTGCTTCACATTTATGACATTTGAGGGTTTCCGTGCATGAACAGCTTGCTTCAGGTACTGCTATTCCATTTCATGGGTTGAGATACGGACTTTCACTTGACTAATCCAAAATGAGAAATTTCTTTTCAGCTGTTCTGTTGCAGACAGGCTTGTATATTTATGATCGTGGAACCCGGGTAAAGGTAAAAGTTTATTCCAGGCTGAAAGGAGAAGAAAAGAGACTTTCGGCTGCGGAGCCTTCTTCAGGTGTGAGAGAAAGAGGGAAACTGGCAGTTCATAAAGGATGGGAGAACACAAGACAGGGTAGTTGAGAGGAGGACGGGAGCAGGAGTTGAAGGAGTATCAACACTCTAGGAGAACTGGAAGAGAGGTGTGAAGTCAAAACCTGCAAATGAACAGAGAGGATTAGAAGGAGACAAGTCTGTCGTTAAGGGAAGGGACAAGGTCCTAGTTTCAGGATAATTTTGGTTTCAGATGTCTTTCTGTAAGAGCAGTTCTGAAACCCCTCTGAGAGGAGGTAGATGGAGAAATCAGTATGATCATAGCCATTAGAGGTGAAATGGAAAACTATGACTTTGGAGAGATCTTTAATCCTTACAGCTGATCCCCTCTTTCCCTTATACCTAAAGAAGGTTCCACAGCCAAAATGTTATGTCTCTTGTTTTTCTTACAGCATGTAATAAACCTTAACCTGTTCCTTTCCAGCCTACGCATGCTGATGCAGCTGCTCACAGTACTTGAACTTATTTATGATCACTGTCATGCTGTATGAATCACTATCGGTATAGCTTGTGCTGATGAATGGATGGCCTGACATTTGCATTCCAGAATTTGAGGATAAAACGCTAGATCCATAGTTTCTTTAATTACAGCAAACCATTTGGGTCCTGAGCAAGCAAAGCAGCCCTAAACCATTATTTTCCCACCACCATGCTAGACTGTCTGGGTGACGTTCTGGAATTTTAGGTGTTCACCACCCAACACATATTTCATTATTGACAAAAAGTTACATTCTTAACCTTTTTGTTCTGAGAACATTCTTCCATTACTCTGTGGAACACCTGCTGTAGCTGCGCTTTTGCACATTTGAGAAGGGCATCAGAGTTCGTTTTGTAGAGCAATGGTTTCTTCCTGGCTATCCACCTATGACAACCATTCCTCTTCAGTCTTTTCTTGATGGTTGAGCCATAAACCCTGACATTAGCTGCAGCAGGAGAAGCCTGCAGATCCTTAGATGCTAAGCTGGGGTTCTGGGTACAGTCTTGAATATTTTCCATTTATACAGTAGATTACCTGGTTGTGTAATTAATATTATATATATAATATTTGGGGCTTCCAAACTTTGTGTCACACTACACTCTGACTGCTGAAACAGAATTGAAAAGTGAGGCTCCTAATTACACATTTAGGAAATTACCCAATTATACCACACATACTGTATGCACTCAGATTCAAAACCTAGCATCCTTTCCCAATGAAATGCAACATTTCTTCCTTCATTAGAAACAGATCTGCACCCTATCTGTCTAAACAGATTGAGCTCTGTAACAGTTCATTAGCTTCCCTTAAGTGCTCGTATAACACACTTGCGTAATAGAGCAAATCCAGTTTATTTTCTTGGTTCTTGGCTCCCAGACAGAGAAATCCCCTGCATTAAACTGTTCAGAGCTTGGCTATACAATAAGCTGGCAGAAAGATGCTCCCTAGCAGTCTCACCAAATGGAATCTATGTTTTTGCAGCTGTAGATACAAATATCACATATGTGTTTAAAACTGATTAGAACTGATGTCTTTAAAAAAAAACATTTTTTCCAGACTAACATGAACTGATCCCCAATCCCTGAACTACAAAACAAAAGTAATTAAGATTTTTTGACAGAATACAAATATTAACAGCAGGAACTATAGAGTTCAGTGTTGATCGAAATTCCACAGTTCAACAGCTACAGTATATCACAAACTTATCAGAGAAAAAAAATGATTAAAGTGAAGACAAACTCATAAAATGACAGTAATTTCGATTACCACCCATCTTCTGTTCAAGTAGAAATGGCAGCTGATTTAATTTAATTGTTGGTAGGCCTCAATTCTTATCATTAAAGGTTAAGACATGAAGATTCAAATAGAAATTGCCCCTTTCTACATCCTCCAGAATCCCCACCTTTCACTCTTCCCTTACCTACACAGTGCTATGTACTGTATGCAGTACTGTGTACAGTGATTCAGCATCACGGAAACTGGGGCTTTTAGTCATATCTTTCTGCACTGAGAACATGCACTCACACATAATGCTGTCTTACACTAGCAGTCTTGCTCCCTCAACACATCAGCTCATGTCACAGGTTCGGTATAGCCACTCTCTATTCAGACATGCTGTGCAAAACAACCTTCATAAGCCTTCTGGTTCCGGACATCCACATTGTCGTGTGAAGAGACGAAGTATGTGGACCTAGCTCATGGTTAGATTAAGACCTTGAAAAGGCAGTGCCTTCAATTGAGTTCTGCCAACTGCATGTTCTTCTCACTGCACAGTAAAGCACCTATCCACTGTCAAATGGGATAGATGGGCCAAATAGCCTCCTCTTGTTTGTAACATTTGTTATGTTTTAAACTCGGGACACTGTCTTTTGTTACGCTTCTACGAAAAAAAAATAACGGAACTTAATCACAACGTTGCTCATCTTTAGGAAGTTATTCCCCCTTCTCATCTTTCTTTCGGATATGTTTTAACCTTCAACAATCCCAAGGAAATGGTAAGCCAAGCTCGGTGAATGGCTCAACTAAACATCAAAGAAAAAAAAACGGGAGATGAACAAGAAGGCACAGCTGCATGTAAATGGAAATCCTACATTTTACTGAAGCTGAAAAAACATCTGAAATCTGAAAAATGTATGGTAGTTTAAGTTTAGTGGGGTTGTGCTACGATGGCACATGAGGCCTTATTTCTATCCTTGTAATCTCAGATGCTTATTAGGCATAGAATACCGTCGCTGACATCCATGCCTTCAAGAAAACAAGGGCATGGGATTCTGGCTGTACCTCATTTCAGGGAGCAGACATTACTGATTACACATAAGCATTAACGCACTGGAAAATCTTCACTTAAGCTGACCAACTGAATGGAGGAAAAGGCTGCTGGATAAGGCCCTCCGGGGACTGAAGGAAAGAGGTCCGTGCGGCAGTGCTTCGGGTACCTGGCGCCCTGTCGCTCGCGGTAGTCCAAGTCGTAGCTCTGCATGGAGTCGGCGCAGGACTCGCGGGAGTCGGCCTGGTGCTGCAGCCGGGGCGGCACCGGGTACTGGTGCAGGGAGGAGTTGGGCTGGGCCGTGGTGTGGTACTGAGGGGGGATGCTGTTGCTGGTCTCGCTGCGGTAATCGCTGTCCCGGTCATCCACCGCACTGTCGTGGTCTTCGAGGGCTGCCGGTGGGGGAGGGGGAAAGAGTAGTTCCGAAACACAGCTGGGCACACGCCCTTCTCCACCTCTCGTTGTTTCACACACGCGGTGCGCGCATTCACTCCCCACATCCTCACACAACGCCGCCATCGCCCCCCTCCTCCACCCGAACTCTGAAAAGCCTCGCTAAAAAGGAAACTGCAAGATTTTGCCTGCATTTAGTCAGCCGATTAAGAATTATTCATCCGTGAGATTATTTTTCAGTAAGGATTCAGCAACAGAGCAGGCGGCCGTAAAAGATTTTTTCTAAAAAAGCAGATGAGACAGAAAAATATCTCCTGCAGAGCAATGGGTTCAACGCATAGATCGCTAAAACAACTGGAAAAAAGAAGGATAAAGGCTTTATCAATATTTTTTAAAAGTTTATAGTGTTTTCTTTTTCATGGTTCTGGAAATATAAACTGTGGCTTTGCGTCTTTTAAAAAAACTACAATTACTACATACTGTAGTAATACAGTGGATAATAAGATTTCAGGCAAAATCCATACAGCATTTTAATAATTACAAAAATGTGTCTAAGGGTGCAATTGATGAAACTTAAAATGTAATTAATTCAGAAATTATTTACCAAGGAATGTCAGAACATCACTGGGTTTCATATGGATTCACAAGTCAATTAGTCTTACACGTGCATTAGGGTTGTGAGATTCCAGTTTGGGGATGGAAGTTACGGTATTGTACTGATATGTGTGGGACTGAAGAGGCCATGCTTTAGTATGAAAATACTTACCCTGAGGAGTCTGATTCAAAACCCCTTTTAGTTATAATGTAAAAAATCCACATAATGGCCAACGTTGGTTTACAAGCTAAACCTAATGCCCCTTGTTAATACCAGGAAAGGCAACAGTAGGGGGATCGAGGTAATTTTAATTTCTCTTTTTTATTTAAGGTACAAGGAGCTTGGAACAGGCTGAAATGTTTTATTACAGTTCGTAGCAGGAAAACCAATAAGAGAAGCTTTTTAAAAGTCCAATTCTAAAGCCTTGCCTCTGACTCTTGACCAATGTTTTCTCTTAGAAACACCAGTGTTCTAACAGTGGGTATTAAACACTGGCACACTTAACAAAGATAAGGGGCTTTCTTCTACAACAGGTGGTTTTTAGCACAAAGAAATCAATTTTGCATGGAATCAGACTCATCTTTTAGTCTGTTCTTTGTCATGATTAATCACAAATTCTTTTCAAAAGTGAAATCTTTGCACTAGTGAGTTATGAATTAGCACCATTTCCGTTCCAGAAGTGCAGTCTCAACAGTAGCGCTACCAGAGACACAAAAACCAACATGACGAATAAAGGTCATGTTGTAGTTATCAGCTCAGCAAACACTAGTATGTACCTGAGTGCATTTTCAGCAAAATATGTGGTTAGTTCTATGGCTTGGGATAGAGTTAAAGGTACTGTAGCATGAGCATTATGGTTGTGGTTCAAATTTAAAAAAACATACCCAGGTAAATAATAGCATTGCCAATAAGGCCCCCAGAAAACTGTATTAAATTATCAGGATTTCATAATTTGGTTTTGTCAAAAATATCAGACCAGAAGACTAACGTCATATATTGACCACAATTCCAATCCTACACACATACTTCACACACACTCACTGCTTCTCCAAAAGAAAAGATTCTATATCATTATATAATTCAAGTAGAACACACCTATAGTCCACTTTAACTCCATCTCTTACCTCAGTCAGTTCAAAATTTAAGTTAACAAATAACCAATTGAAAAAAAATAGTTTGAGAGTTTTTTAAAACTCTTTGGTATTTTAGATAAGTCTCCTATTAAGCATTGCAGGTGCATAAAGGTGGAAACCCTTTTTCCATGCAGAAACATTCCTGAAAACCAAAAGTGAAAACAACTCCGCTGCAAGCACTGAGCTTCCAAACGTTTTACAGGTTTATGCTCTTAAAATAAAAGTTCAGAAGACTGACCAGGCCTTCCTGTGCTCTGGAACAAAAATGGCCGAAGTACTGGGTGGGCTTGAGCTGGCCAGGGATTCCCAGACCTCCCAACAACCACCAAGCCACTCGGCAAAGGGAATTCAAATTACTCTTCTCCGTCACATTCGAACACGGCTGACAATCCGTCAATCACAAGGTTCCCTGCCTCTTTCTTTTTCTCAGTCCACCCTTTGCTTCAGACCCAATGATGACTGAGGAGGGAAAGTGCCTGAAAGGTCTGAATCGGACAACGCAATGCTGCAGGTTTACAAGCTTATTTCTTTGATTGTGGTTTCCGGGCGGTATCTTACTCATTAGTAGGCGCAGGGGACACTTTTGTGGGAAAAAAGACTGAATTCCTACTGCCACTGAAATAGTACTGTACCTGCACAGATTGGAGCATTTTGTGGGAACAAGCAGAGACTCCATTCACTCCATTTAATCTATAGAAAGGGCTTAAAGGGAATTCAAAGCTCACTTTATATTATTCTGTGCTTCACTTTACAAGTCACCACTGCACACAACACAGTGACTCTGGTGACCTGCTGGACTTTTGCAGGCTTACAGTGACATCAGTGGACATTACAGCTGTCCTCCAGTCAGTGTTAAGTCTCCTGTATGGCACTGTGGAGCTTTCAGCATGTCCAGAGGACAAATGGTTTGAACAAGTGGGAGTGTTCTCCCTATGAATTACAGGACTTATAGCACTAATACAAGTTGGGGAAAAAGCAGAAATTCCAGAATCCAGAGTGCATATAAAATAGAATACTAGTGTTAAGTCAAAAGGTAAAGCAAAAACTTGCTTTTTTGCAAGAAATTGGATTTCTACACACTGTCACACACTAACAAGTTCACAAACACATCTTGACTCATTGAATTCCCACTTTAAATACCTCACAAACATTGCACTACTGTACAATATCAATACACAGTAGCAAGAAAATAATTTGCAGTAGATCTCTTCATTTTCATACATTTTTCTGCACATTTACCCAAATACTTTCTTTGCCAACAATGCCTAATTTTTCAATAATTATTATGTACATTCACCACAGTCCTGTTGTAAATACTGTACCATGCTTAATATCAATTTAATAAGCCGACATTATAATTAACTGACAAATTATGTTTCTAAATAACTCTTATTTTACAAATAACAGCATTCTGTAAATGAGGTCTCCTAGAATGAAGTGAACAGTAGTAACTGTGCTTAGATTTCACAGTGAAGGAAGCTATTAACTGAGTCACATGAAAAGCATAGTCACAGTATCTTTTCTGCTACTGTATGTTTGTAAAAGGAATGCCACTTCTGAGGGATTAAAGAAGATCTCTAAAATTCTTTCCCAATGCTTTATGATTAAGACATTTATCAGGCAATTTATCCAGAGGAATTAAAAGGGGGGGGAGAAGAAAAATGCATGAAAAAGCAAGAGCAAATTTATTTTTTGGTCATGGTGCATGCTGCACTGTACTGTATGTCACACACACCCACATTCACGCAAATGCATACAGACAATTTTGTGGTCTTCCAGCCTCTGAACTGTAACAAGGAAAGGCAGTGCCCCTTGTGATTTCCTCTCTGTGTAGATGCTCTCAGGGGCACTGGGTCACAGAGGTTAGGGCTGGCTGGGAGAAGGGGGACACGCATGCTCACCTTGGTAAATAGTTACAATATTCATGCATACAGCCCTCAGGGGCCTTCACAAACAAACAAAAGAGCATGAGGAGGAGCTCAACAAAAATGAAATGAGAAAAGACAGGACATAACATTTTGTGGCCAGTTTAACTTAATGTCCTTAACCCTCACTAAATGATGTTTAGATGTTGCAATCACTGCCTTAATTATTTCTTTGGCTTAAAAGTATGCTCGTCTGACATGCAGGCTTGTTTTTATACGTTGTTTTCACCCACAAACAGAGACCAATGGTCAACACACAAATATTAAAGCATGTACTGGACTGTATTGAGATGAATTCCAATGACAGCTGTCCAATTAAGAAAGAGCTCTTCCTGTTAGAAGCTATAGAAGCCTATCCACACGGGTAATTAGTCAGCAGCTGTGAGGCACCGGAGAGATTTTATTTGGCAGATAATACCTGAAGGAATGGTCAAAAGTGTGAATTTGGTCCAAGTTTAGGACGTTTGCATAGGAAATGAAAGCAAACACAGACTAGAGAAACAGTGAAGTATAGAGTGTGTGTGTGGGGGGGGACATTGAGAAGTGATTTATGCTGTTATTCTAAATACCACATCCCATTTTCTAAACTTTTAGAAAATAAGACTAGAATACATGTCCTAAGATTTCCTTGTTCTATTTAAGGTAAAGTGATGTTCAGACTCCAAGGCCTGTTCCTTTATGATGGTAATGTTTTGGGAGCTGGGCTAGAGCCTCAGGCATGAATTTTAAACACTAAGCCCTCACCAATTTCACTGAAGAATATGCCTGGGAGTCACCCGAAGTTAATGAATGTGGGTCTTTCACTCAAATCATTCTATTAACAGGTCACTCCTGGACAATTTAGTTTTTCATTCTTGCTCACTAAGAAATTCTTTCTTAGTGACTGTTGGTGACATCAGTTTCCATCCAAAGTAATTGGTCACCTATTTAGTTGTCTCAAGTTTGTTCATAAGATTAAACTACTTTAAATTACTGTACAAAAGGTACCTTTCTTGATATTTCTCTACTTTTATGGCAGATGGGTTCAACATGCATGCTTTTTTTAAGTGTTGCAATTTACAATATTCAATACTGCCAAATAGCTAATCCCAAAGAAAGAGGACATAAATAGATAACAGAACATCGGATGGAAAAAGAGACAAAACAAGTTAAGCTGGTATTGTGTGTCTCTTTAGATGAATGTACAATAAGCAGAGAAATATGGTTCATTAGTTTAAAAAATCACTATTAGAACTCTCTCTGAAATCAATAAAAGCAGCTGGTGTCTTCAAAGAAAACAACCTTAGCTTTAAGAATAATTATTTTTCTTACAGAAGAATGAAAATGATCTTGAACTCAGGAGAAAGATGAGGATGAAGTTAAAAGATGAGCGAGAGATAAGCAGAAAAGACCCCTCTATGCATGAATATCCTCAGTGATTGAGGTACTTTTATCAGATTGGAGCATGCAGAGGTACTTTAGGAGCTGCCAGGGCACTTGCAGAAAGAAAGAAGAAGAGTTACATACTCTGCTGCTCTCCCCATCCGAAATAACTCCAATTGCCTGGTTTGGATGCAAATGTTAACAAAAAAAAATAAAAATAGAAACAAACAAGGGGCAAAAAATACAAAGATCTTAGAATATATTCCTTTCAGATAATTGAATTAAGAAATATATTCTGGAAGTCAGAATGTCATTTTAGCACTTCGAAGATCAAAAGTCAAGTTTCAATATACAATACACAAAAGGCATTCACACATGCATAAATTTTAAACACAAGAATTAAGACACTTTTCAAAGATTGTGCTGAAATTGTATGTTAAGCAGCAATGAGAAAAAAAGCAATGCATCACTTCCCCCTCACTGTTAAAGCGAGGACCGCTAGACACAAGAACAGCTTCTATTCCACTGCAGAACACATCCTCAACAGCTGACTGCAGGGCCTTAATACACAACACATCTGCACTACACACTTCTTTTTTTTTTGGTGTCACTACTACACATTTATTTATTTTCCCACAACATGTTTATTGTTCCTGTTGTCTACACTGTGTGGTTTTGTCTATTGCACTATGTCCCGAGAGATCAGCGTGATTAAGAATTTCAATGTACGTGTACATATGGCGATAAACTACTCTACTACGTCCAGCTGCTTCACCCAAATATGAACCATGGAACAATGAATGAACATTTTTTTAAATCGATTTAAACACGACTTTAATCAAAACTGAAGGTGGAGGGGGGAGGTTCCTGTGTTTCTCTGTGACTGCCCCTCCACTCTGCCCAGCTCAGAGCATCCATGTCAAATTACTGCTAACTACAGGTCAGAAGAAAGCACTTCCTGACTGCATACAAATGGAGTTGTCCTGACACAGATGAAGATGTACTGCATATGGAACATGGGTACAGTATGTGAAGTGATTCAGATGGAGAAAGCACACCCACTTGCATATGAGCAGTGTGCAGAGGTCCTCTGTGGCACTGTGCTTAAAATACCATGTATTACAGAGCCTGGAGTGTCCTCATTACAAGGACTAGAGAAGAGCAAAGTGAAAGGAATGTCTCTTTCCAGCAAAGTACTGTCAAGTATTTAAATGTGCTCTTTAACGGCACTTTAAACCTGAGTGTTCTGCATATCATGTCTGTAACTATTTTTGTTTTGTTCTATTTGTAGTTTTATGGATGATCCATCTATTTTATAGCCACTTTATCCAATCCAGGGACACGTGGGACCTAGAGCCCATCCCAGCAAGCAACAGGTGCAAGGCAGGGTTCACCCTGGATGGGGGTCCAGTCCATCACAGGGCACACCCACACCGGGGCCAGTTTCTCCAGAAGCCAATTAACCTACAGTACCGGTGTGTTTTTGGACTGCTGGGGGGAACTAGAGCACCTGGAGGAACCCAGGGGGAGCAGATAAAACACACTGAGAGCACCCCGGGTCCGGAATTGAACCCAGCATTTTGAGGCAGCAATGCTTAACACTGCGCCACTGTGCAGTATCAGAAAACTGACAAGAGACTCAAGCTGCCATTTAGAGCAGCACACTTCCTGTGAAAAGTGGGATGTGTTTTTAGTCTGTACAAATACCACATTGTAAAACATTGATACTCACTGACTTTCAAAGTCTCAATAGATATTGTATATATTTTCTGTTTATTCTGCTATATTACTATTGCTTATTTTTAAGATCACTTTATTGGCCATATACAGTTTTTGTGCATTAGGAATTTGTCTTTACTATAGGTAAAGATGCTGACAGGTTGATGACACTGCAGCTGACTTTGAGGATTATTTTCAAATTGACTTTAATAATTTAATAATTGACAAAACTGTCAGGATGCACACAGCCTTCATTAAAAAAGTGAAATTTGAAATTACCGTAACTCACAATAGCATGTGTTCATAAAAAACTTGTCTTACTTGTTTTAAAACTGCTCTAGCAAAATGTATGAAAGAGTACTCTCTAGCTTGCTGTTGGAGGCAACAATTTGTCAATGCTTGACATATATGCCTAAAAGTATTCCAATAAATAAAATGTTGTGACTAAAGACATTCTCTGCACTTTTTTGCATTGCCAGGGTGACTTGACAACTACACCAATACTAAATTCTGTCTTGATGGAGAAAAGTGTGGAGCCTGCTACATGAGACAACATTCTTGAATGGTGAATGTACAAATTGTACTCCTTCACACACTTTTTGCAATGATTTTCAGATGCTATTAGGATGCAGCATGACACTATGGAACAGCTTATGAACAAACCTAAAATAAAGTACTATGCAATCTCTAGACAATTTGAAAAAGGAACCTTGCCCTACTCAGGTTTATTTCAGGTTTGAGACGGGTACAGTATGTCTCCACTCAGCTTCTGTTCTTAGTGCAATGTCAACATACTGTATGTACAATATAGACTGATTATACAGTACATGGGGCTAAAAAAGCAAAAAATGCAGCACAGAGCAGGGATGTTAAAAGAGAAGGTATACTGTAGGTGAAAAACATGAAAAATCTTTTTTCATCATAGCAGGACTACAAGCCAATTTTTTTCTTGCAATTGTTCTCATATACAGTAGCTTGCCTCCCTTCAACAGAGATGATAGAGAAAGGAGAGGGTGTCATCTAGTGGTGGTGAGAAACATTGCTTATCTGTGCAACATCCAGCCCTGCCAACACTAAACTGGCAAGTGAAGGAGTAGACGTACTGTACAGTACAGCCACTTTGAACAAAGGAACCTGTCTGCTCTTGTACTACAATGTTTTATAGATTTCTTTTGTACTGTTTAGCTACATTTACTCAAATTTAGCTTTAAAAATTAGCTAAAATTAGAATTAGAATTAGTTCAAGGTTTCTTTTGATGACCCAGTTTTTCCATAAGTAGTAAGACACATTTTGGGCTAAACATAATCATTTAAACATATTTATGCATTTAAAACATGTTTCAGTTCTTGGTGGATCAACTCAAGACACTCTACTCCACCTAGAGAGTCCCAGTCCTTAAGGCACAGTATAGGGCCTGCCAAATGTATTGGGACAGCAAAGTCAAAACAGTTAAGCGACTTCTATTTATGATTATGAGATTAATATGAATAAGTACAATATATTACAGTATGGATAATTCCGGACTCAAAAACAAGTTGTGACTTTAAGTATTGGGACATGTCCACCGTAAGCAAACATCTGAGAGGAAAAATCAGTATTGTTTGCATATTGATTTAAGGCAGTAATTATATTCATTCTGCAACACTTTGAGCTCACCAAACTTTGTGGAGTCATTTGAGATGTTTTTCCAGGCTTTGGCTTCAGCCAGTTTTGAGCTCTTAGGCTGTTCTGTCTATTTTTACCTCAACACGTAAAATACATGCTTCACTGTATTTCAATTTAATATGGAGATCGACTGGGCCAGTCCAAGATTTTCCCCCTTTTTTTTTCCGTCTGATGAACTCTTTGCTTCTTTGGGGTCTTGGTCATGCTGCATGGTCAAGTGCTGCCCAATATGTCTGGAAGCATGTTCTTCTACATACAGTGAGCAGGTAAAAGGTTTCCGTAAATGTAAGCATTCACTCTTACCATTATTAGTTACATCATCACTACTGTGAGTGAGCCAGATTTAGAGGCGGCTGTATAAGCCCAGGCCATGACATGACACCCACCATGTTTCACAGATGAGCTGGTTCCTTTCTTTCTTCACACTTTACCCTTTCCATACATTTGGAAAAGGTTTATTTTGGTATCTTATGTCCATAGAACTTTTTTTTCCCCAAAATTGTCTTGACTCACTTTTCTACTTCCAAGACAATTTTATGCTCTTCATCCTGAGATGTTTACCTCTTGGGATGTAGCTTGTATAGTTCTGCCATCTCAGTCCATTTTTTCTTATTCTGCATCATGTCCCGAATTGTCAGCTTTCATATGCCCAAACTGTGTGCTATGATCTGATATATTGTCTAAATATTGTCTGCTTTTCTTTAAGAGAAAGTTTGTTTGTTTTCAATTTGACTTCTTACTATAGACTCCCAGCACTGAAGTCAAAGTGAAACAGGTTGACAGGATGCTCACAGCTGTTTTATGAGCCTAATTACCCAACAACAAACACCTGGCAAACAAGAGACACCTGTCAGCCAACTGTCTCAATACTTTTGCTCCTTCAAATAAATGTTCAAAGTTCAATGTTATCAATTTGTCCAAAATACGTAAAAGAGTTGTGCTTAGCAGTCCTGTTTTTCACAATGCGAACAATTATTATATTTCACAATGAAAATGAGTTTTAGACTTCACTGTATTAATACATTTGGAAGGCACTATATGCTGGAAGTAACAAGCTAAAGAAAAATTTAAATGACTGAATTGCTTCAAGTTGAGAGTTTGTCAGAAACAATAAAAAAAAATCTGTGACTAAGGAACCAGGGTTGTGATACTCAAGGTACTGAAGTGCTACAGGTAACTACTGAAGGTTAAAGAACAAAAGAAGCTGTATTCAACTCAAAAGAAAACAAGCAAACCAAACAAAGAAAAATAAGAAAATAGGGTGTCAATTTTCTAAGTTAAATTCGCTATCTATGCTCATATTGCCTTCCCAATCTAAGCAAGAAAATATAGGCTTTCTACAAAGAGTTCCAGGTTCAGGTTTATGCTGTTTTGTTACTGCATGTATAAAACAGTCCAGACTGTGTGTGCTATTAGCCTAACCAAGCGTCTTTTTCCACAGTCTCTGCACAGGACATCCTCCATTCTATATTTTCTTAACAGAACCTAAACTGTCCTGTGCACGTCTGGGTTATGAAGTCATGTTGCACAAGCACATCAGCTGCATCAGAACACATTTGACTCCAGAGCTGTTCTGTAAGTGATGATGCACTGCATTTTCCCTCTGCGTTTAAGCAATCCTGACACTCAGAAATACAAGTGTAGGTTCATAAGGTTCACATAAGATGTAATTTAGACTTACAGCACTGGGAGGCAGCAGAAGGCAGTGGCTTCTTCTGGACCTCCTGTTGCAGTGAGTACTGTAAAAGACAGAGAGAGGCAGGGACAAGCTGATTAACCAGATGGCGGGATCACCAAGGAGGTCAAATTAATGATTGAACTGCACACCAGATCAAACTCACTTCAATCTCCACTTATGATATTCTGTGTGCAGTATATACCATAGGGACACACACACACTGAAAACAAGGCTGACTTGATTTCTCAATCTTTATTGTACACAAAAAAGGTTAAATAATTATTTTTGAAACATTAACAATGTTTTCAGGGCTGTTAATATGGTATTACTGTTTAAGATACTGTATCAGCAACTCACAAGAGCAAATAGCAATGCAAAACACTATATAGATTCTAATGAAAAGCAGATCTTTATTTTCTTTATTAATGAGTAAATGTCAGTAAAATAATTACTCTACGTTTCATATAATATATCTGCAATCCAGAAACTAAAGAGCTACAGCTGTTTCAGTTCAATGTGAAAACAGCCTCTGTCCATCACTGGACCTTTCTTCTTTAAGCATAGAAACCCACCTCACAAATCCACACCATGCTAACATACCTATATTTACCCTTAGAGGTGCCAACGCAAGTGCAACAGGGAGAGAGTTAGCAGATGACACTGTTAGTTACTGGAAAATAATTTTCCTGAGATAAGTTAGATAGCAAATTCAATCTGCTTCGTATCCAAGCAGGATATACTCATTTCATTAAAACTCTCTTCACTTTTCTCTCATTATACACATCAATATAATTGGCTATGGAAATATTGGCTTTGGAAAGAGAAAGTGGAATTTACCTTAGTAATTAGTCACTTCCTCCAACACGATAATAATGTAATATTGCAACACAATATTACAATACAGTATGTATACTCCCTCATAAAGAGGCCCAACAAGAAAACTTACAGAATATAAAGAAATATCAGCAACAAAGTCTTGATAGTCACGGGGAGTTTTACATGCTGTACATATATCATGCAGATCTCTACACAGGAACTTACAAAGCATCAAAAGATTTTACCAGCTTCACTCACTGACTACAAATCAATAAGAGGAACAGGATATATTCCCTTTCTCCTCTTACAACAACTTTGGTTACAACATTATTCAGCTAAAACAGGATTGACCTGCAGAGCTTCATTTTGTGTGTGAAATCCTGATTCATGCATTTTGAGTTTTTTGGTCACAAAAGCACACTGCTTTTCTCTTCACGTGTTGCAGTAATCAAAAGTCCACCTAGAGGGCAGACTAGAGTAAGAAATGGATGTATCTTGAGTTACACCTTGCACAGTACAGAACAAGAAGACCCATTCTGGTTCACAGTTTTACATTTTAGAAAGCAGTGTTCCCCCTAAGCATGTCACTGTAAATATGTTCTTCCAACGATTTAAATAACAATGCAGACTCCAGTGCGGACAGAACTTAATGTCCTTTGTAATTTAAGCTACAGAAATACTCCAGATATGTGGTTTGTGATCAATAAGATTAAAGGAAATGTAAATATATTACATCAGTTTTTCTAAACCCTGGTCCTGGGGGACAACTGTGTACTCTAGTTTTTGTTCCAGCTGAACTCTGAATTGCAGGCTAATTGATTTAAAAATTCTAAAATATGACTTTCAGCCAAAAAGTGAAATGGGATCTGAAATCGTACCCTCTACAAATTTCCAAGTTACAGAACACCAGAAAACCACCGGGGCTCTACAAAAGATGAAATCGCTCACTGTAGTAGTGTCTGATACAATGTCATTCCTACCTGTAGGTATTGCTCACAAATTGATTCCCTGCCAAGAGCACTTTTAGACAGGGATAAGGAAGCAAAGAAGCTGAAGAAAGACGTTAAGGAAAGACTGCACAGAATTATACATGCAGGAAAACAAACTTGAAGCAGGAAGCAAAAACATGTATACAAGCAAGAGAAGTAGATCATTTAGAGGGATCAATTATCAATGGCGATAAACACTTCCATTGAAACAAAAACCAGCAGACATAGGGTTGCCTCAGGATGAAGGCTGAGGACCACTGCATTATCGGAGATATGCCAATGATACCTTTTGGTAATTACCATTAACTACCAACAACAATAACTACAGTACCAAGCATTGTTGCAAGAAAAAATATTGATTTACAAAGGAATTTTATTTATGCTGACATGCAGTAGCGTTGTTGAACCAAAATGGGAGAAAGATGAAGCACCAAAAACAATTCAAGGCAGATCTTCTGCAATTATATGGTCGGTTTCAAGGAGTTAAAAAAACAATGATGTAGACCACAACATTATGACTCAAATATGACAGACTTTGAGTATTAGTTTCTATTCCAAAGAAAGTATACAAGAGCAAGGGCTGATCTGTAATTACAATAAAAATCTTGAGCTAAGTTTTGCACTATGCACCATGTACAGGTCGATGTAAATTTAAAACAGGGAACAAGTCGCTGAATCTTGCTTAAAACAATCTAATACTTTCACTAATGAACCACAGATTAATAAATTAGCAGTAATTTATGACACTCGGTGTCAAGTATAATTAGGTAAAACCATTAATGCTAATTCATAACCTACAATATGAATAGAGAGGCTGTCCCTTTGCTGTAATGATCTGGTCTGTCTCTTTTCTTTTAATGAAGTTCTTCGTTGAGATGTTAACTCCAGAGGAGAAAACCATTTATAACTTTTATACACGTATTTTACAAATTTGATTCTGGCATGTGGCACCAATATATTACCAGTGACATTAAGGTTCGTTTTCTCATGTACATTTAACATTATTATTTTATTTGATTGATTGAATCAAAAGTAAGTGGCAGAACAAATTAACCAGCTACAAAAGACAGAAGTAAAGAAAGTTTAATAAAGCAGTCTTCTATAAAAGTCCTTAGCATACCTTTAAAATTGTCAATTTAAAAAAAGGATCAGAGTGAAAGCACTGAGTGCTTTGTATGCAGTCAAAAAAATACATTAAACCCAAGTTTAACGGGAATTCTGTGTAGGGCAGCCATTCCAGAAGTAATTCACAAAGTGTTTTCTTTTGTTTAAATATGGACTCTAGCACCTGCTTGAGCTGTAACATTGGTGTGGCTTGCCTAGAGACAACAACAAATACAGCATTGTGGTAGTGCAGTTTGGCTGAGATAAAACCATGGAATACTTCACCAGCATTAGGAAGAGAAAAGAATGACTTCACCTTTTTTATTTGTGGAGTTATTTTAGATTTTTTTCTAATATCTGTCAAAGTATTTTTTTTTTTAGTTTAGGAGACAGATCACCCAAGTCTTAGTCTGCTAAGTACTATCAAAACATCTGTCTTTTTGGCGTTTAACTGATGAAAGTTCTGAGACATCCATCTTTTGCTGTCTGGAACATTAAGCAACAAAAGTATGATCCACTGTTCATAGGGGATTGTGTTCTTTGCAAGTTATGCAGTTGTGGTTTTCACTTTCAGCCAGATTGATGAATCCTGCATCCTGCATCCTTTACAAGCTTTCATTCACTGAAACACTTTAACCTACAATGCAGGAGGCAGGAGAAAATGAGATTATTCAAAATGTATGGTTGTGTCATCATTAGATGCGATCACGGGTACTGTATATTATGAAAAAACTTTGCCAGGATGCTAAAGTACTTTGTAGCTACAGTACCACCCTATTTCCAATCTGCCTTTTCTTATAAAAATCCTAGAATGGCTGTGACAGCTCAGATGCAATCTAACAATGAACCTACAGTAGTCAGTCAGGGTTGAGAAAAAAACACAGCACCTTAACTACCTTAATAAGGGCAGTTTATGATTTGCTGATGTGCCCCTAACTACAGGTCACAATATTCTTCTTCTGAATTTAAGTGTCGATCATGACATCCTACTGGGTTGCTTGGAAAGTTGGAGGGAGAGAAGGGGTACCTGTCCCAAGGGAATAGAAGCGGAGTAAGGAGCAGAAACTGGGAGAGTGGTCATCCCTGGAGTACAGTTGATTGACAACGGAAAAGAACTCCATGGAGAGTGGGAGCGAAAAGCAGATTGATGGGAAATAGAGGAAGAGGAAGGAGCTCTCTTCTCCGAGAAGCGTGACAGTGCGGAGTGGGAGGCACAGCGGCGAGCACTGGTAAAAAGTCAACGCCCCAGGTGAGGGGACAGAAGCACCAGTGAGAGGTTCGCAGGGACCAAAAATAACACAAAAAGAGGCGAAAAATAAACAAAAAGGCAAAAAGGGGTCCAGCCTGGGGAAAAAAAAAGAGCCGCTAGCACAGTGGTGACCAGACTGGACTGACCCTGTTTAGCGGGGTCCAGTCTGGTAGAGCAGGGCGCGGACGGCAAGAACAAAACAAGAACTGTTGTGCTGGGACAGGCAAAAAGAATAGAAAAAGAATGCCTTACGCGAGTGCAATTCCCTCTAGGACTGTCGTGCTAAACTCCCCCCTTCCGGGGGTGTCCCTGCTCGTCCCCTCGGGGGGTGTCCAGTTTCCCTTTAAGGACCTGCCCAGCTGTGGCTCATCATCTAGAAGCCGGGACAGCTGGGACTACAAAGGTAAGGTGTCGCCCTTCTACCAGGGCTCCGCCCCCACACTGGACACGCCCCCATGTGTCATGCCACAGAGGGGGCGAGATTAAAGTGGTTCCCCTAGAGATTTATTTATTGGCTTATGAGAGTGAGAGAAGTTTACTGAATGAAGGAAAGGACAGAAAACTATAAAATCCATTGAGGGGAAGAGAGACAGGTATCAAGGTGACCCGATCCAAGCATTCAAAATCCTTGGCGAAATTGAGAGTGCAACCCAATGGATTTCATCAGGAAGAACAGCAAAACACAAATCAGAGGACACAAGTGGAAGTGCATTTCAAAGCAAGAACGGGCAGCACTTCTTCACACAAAGGGCTGTGGGAGTATGAATGAGTTATGTACGTTATGAGCAAGATGGATTAAACAGAATCTTCTTAAGATAAACTGTGTGAAGACTAATGTTAAGCCAATGCTTCACATTGCCAAAACAATGATATTCTCTTAGTCTTTTCAACAACAGTTCCAGACAGTCACTGTTTAGTCAGTAAGACCAAAACCACCAGCTTTGATTAACTTCCTAAGCTGTGAAAAAATGTACTGTTGTGCTGTTTTAGCCTGTATTTTGGCTTCCTTACTAAAAAACTGTAACTATTTCTTGCTGTTAATTAAGCATTGCCTCTTTGTTTTTTCAACAAAAATGCATGTGTACAACAAAAATTAGAATTGTTTAACTAATGAGCTGTAGCAATTAAGGAATAACAGTGCTGGTTGCCATCCATTATAATCCCTTCTACTCTTTGTTAAAGAGTTTCATCAGAAAACTCTACCTTTTTGACAATATTCAAGTGCAGGGAATCCATATATCTGCAGCCCAGCGATGTTAACTCATGATGTCACTGTGCTAGGGGTGTATGAATTGTATACTTGCATCTTTTCTTTTGCATTGTTTACTACAAAAAGGTTTATGGTTTTTCTATGATGAACAAGTGTGTGAGAAGCTGTAGTAGTTGTCACTGTCTAAAAGTGATCCCTAAGTTAGTCCCTCCTACAGTAAATCATTACAAGGGAACTGAACTGCTGGAGTTCAGTGATGCTGAATAATTAGGCCCTTTATATTCTACCTCACACCACAGTGTTCCTCACAGAAGAATTACACTGAAGGATCCCTGTGATCCCTTACTATTTCTCTAAACAGAAGCATAATTGCAGTATTATTAAAAACTAGGAAACCTCTATGACTATAATGCATTTTTGCACATCCAAATTCAGAAGCACATGCATGTCACAACATGTTTTCTCATAGTCAGATGGTATTGATCATTTTTTACACACTTCACAATATCTCAGGATAATTGCCAAGTACTGATTAACATGGGAAAAAAACATTTTCTTTTTAAGTCAGATTATATATGTAGGAATGCAATCACTCAGAATTTGCATTTAGAAATGCAGTTTAAATGCTGATTGCTGCAGGGCTAGCTGCAACTGGGAAGTGTTCAATGTTTAGCAGGGATCCAGCTCAGCAGAATGAGTTTCCTGTACCTCATCATGCAGTCTCAGGGTGTTTATCTGCTCCAGTTTACTGGTCCAGTACCTGGCTTCCTCTTCAGGGATATCTGAAAAGTAGAAGTTAATAATGTACTCATTGAACAATATAATATTTACAGTACTTTGCACTTGGGAGTAATATCAATTATTAAATAACACTTAAGTTGTATAAATACATGTACTATAGGTTTTTGGCATTTCTGATCTAAAAAACCATACAGGACTATAATGGATTATAATGAAGAGCAGAAAAAAAAATAAACATGCATTTCATAAACAGTGTGAAACAGCATTTTTTTTTAAATAATATGGCATTAGAGAAAAAAACGCTTTCAGAGCTTCAAGCTCTGGTTTGTACCAATGTTTGAGGGCCTAACCCAGACTTGAAAATCGGGTGTATGGTGCATGCTAAATAAATTACATGCAGCTGTGTTGAAGAATTTGTATACAACCTATTTGGGAACTGCAGCATCATGTGAGTCACATGTGGCTTTGTTTCATCATAAGACTGTTCTACAAGAGCCCCCCTACAAACAGAGGGATGACAGTCCTGGGATGAAGGTCATACCGAGGGGGAACTTTGCCCTGATGAAGCCTTAAAACAAAGCACCATCAAAGGATGGAGATCAAAGAGGGGGCTGCTGGGAAAATTGAGATCTATGGGCACAACTTCAATAGCAAGACGCCAAAGCCATCATACAGCAAACTACCTTTCCACCGCTTAACCTTTTACATCATTCTCATAAAGAAATGGGGGTATCGGTCCTGTAGCTTCACATAAGACTGCAGCTGGGCTTTTAAAAGTCTGCCCGACATTCATTCTCCACATCTCTGACTTAGTGTTCGTTGTATAGTCTTTACTTTCAGTTATCAGTTACTACTAACATCATCCTTGTTCTTCCAGAGAGTTCTGCAAAAACTACCAGCTTAGTGTCTTGAGAAATATAGAAACAAACCAAAATGTTTTTGGGGAACTAAACAGTCAACCCATAATTAAAAAATACATAATGTTTCATAAGCATTTTCTACACAACATAAATGGAAAAATATACATACTGTCACATTTAATAGATACAAATGTGTGCTTGAATGTGGACAGTTGGCAACATGGGGCTGGTATTTAGAACGTCTGATGATTATTTATTAATAGAAGTGAGCTGCCGTAAGCTGAGTGTAGCTGTTTCAACCCAGATGACATTTCAATTAATCAATGAGCCTTGTTCGGATCACTGGGGCTGTCATGTTAAGAGACGCTCTGGGAAACAAAGACTTTTACAGGAGACAGAAATATTTCCTTTTGTGTTCTATACCTGCTGCAAAGCCAAAAATAGCATCAGTTTGTCTTCAGTTCAGAGGTAACAAAAAATAGGGTACTTTTAATGCCTTGAGCTCCAATTAAGATGACAATTCAAGCCCAATAACTTGACGTTTCTTTACATAAGAGAGCTTCTCTAATAGGACAAGGCCCATAACTGGGATGTTACATGAAAGCATCTACTGTACTCTCCTGCATGTAAGAATATAATTTACATCTATTCTACTGAGAAAAGGTTACAAAAGGAGCACACCCAGCACTACAGTTTCGTAATGCTGACATGTGAAATGTCCTTCTCCTTGTTAAAAGCACCTCTATTCTTAATGCACTACCTTTCTGAGGATCACTGAGAACTCGTTTCTCACATCACAGCTGTCCAATCGCCAGTGACATCTGTGATCAATAGGCAATCATGTGTTTACTGTTGTGTAAATTTGTTTGCAAGTGTTAGCATTCACAGGATGTCTGCAAAAGCGATTAGCTTTTAAGATTTGACTTATTGGCTCAACTGGACATAGAGAGAATGAGGATGTGTGGACATACTCCCCTGACACGCCCATCTGGCAGTGCCAGTCGTCTTTTAGACCCAATGTAAGCTCCACAGTGCCACACAGTAGAGGTGGTGCTGTTTAGAGGAGCCACGGGTCTCCCACTGATGCTTCTGAAAGCTTAAAAGCACCTGGTAAGGTGCAGAGTTACTGTGGCTCCAAGAATCAAGAGGACACTGGAAAGGTATCACCCACTTACCCTGGCAGTGCTCGGGGAATCCCAGTCTCAGTCACTTAGTGGGTCGAACCAGCGGTACCTAAGCTCACACCTTTACTACTGTACATGAGCCATTTAGGAGCCACACAGCTATGGGATATCTTACTTAATATTCTTTGCTATACAGGAACAGAGACTTAGTCCACACTGAAATGCAGAAAAATAAGAAGAGAAAACAATATTTTGTCTGTGGAATTGTCTTCAGGTCTGTGGCAGAATGACAGAAAGCAGCAATAATAAATTGAGGTTTGGGTAAGGAGGACAAGAAAGTCTGGGAGGTGAAGCGAGAAAGGCTGTCCAATTTTCAATTTCCTCCCACTCCCCCTTTCTCTTCTCACATTTATTTGTTGTCCTCCTACACACCCTCAGTCTTGTATTCCTGTTGCCACACACCTGAAGACTCCACAGCCAAAATATTTTTTCATTCTTCCTTTCAACTTTCCAGCATGACATTAAACTCTGCTTGTTCCCTTGGAGTCAGCGTGCTGATGGACCCCCATGCCCATCCTGTTCCTAGATATCCATGATAGCGCACGTTTATTCTCTGTAGCCAAAGAACTACTACCGGCCTCTTTCCAAACGTCCTACAGTCTATACAGTAATTGCCCTTGGTGGCTTAAAGGTCAGACCTTTTTCACCATGTCTGAAATCACTCTGAAACCACAGTGATGTCTTTAGCCACTGCTGCTTGAAAAAGATTCACCAGCCACCTCTCACCTGTGAGTCCATAAAAAGGCTTTCCTTTCTAAGGAAACGTTTATGCTGTTCTATTAGATTTCAAGCACCTGTGTTAAGTTGGCATGCCCACACAAATCATCTACGTTATAAGGAAATTCTTGTAGAACAATCCCCCAGTAAAGTTCTAGAAATTAGTTTTGAGGCCCTCTGGTGACATCTGGTGCGACTGTAGCTGTCTTGTGTGGCCTTTGCACAGGCCTCTTTTAGTGTGATTAAAGCTGGGGAGTTCATTGCTGGTAAGCATTAAAAGGCTAATTTGAACATCTGTATCATAAATCTAAATCAGACTATTGCAGAGAAACACATTTCCATCATTAAGAATGTTTAATAAACTGCACAGAATCGTGCCTTTCTCAGTGTAACATGAAGAGAATACAAAGGGCTGTGGTGAGCCAGTGTGTGGTTCCTGATTTTAAGCAAGAATGCTTATTATTATGTGTTTACGATATGTTTCAAAACTAAAAGATCAGTGTTACCCTCCTCTTCTCTAGCCGGTTCTGTCTGCGCTGAACAATGTTAAATGTTTTCTCAAACATGTCATGGGCTTCTCCCAGTAGTGCAGGATTTTTACCTAGTCAAAAGTTGATCAAGTATTTGAATTTTTCCTCTGTGTGATTAAATCCTTTCTGCCTGACACTTGCACTTGTGAACACTGCCCCGTTCTGCTCTTTTTTAATGACTGTTATCCCTTCATTGTGTTCTGTCCAGACCTTGACCAGGTCGTCACTGTACACGCTAACCTGCTGTCAACTGATCTGGTAAACGTTCACACTGGATTATTCATGTCTACATACAAAAGCTGCACTTTGCACAATACAGGGGTTCCCAATTTTGAGCCTCTTGGGCTGCGGTTCAACAGGCCTCATATGTGTCTTTAAAACCAGGTTTGCTTGAGAGCAAGGAAAAGGATTCAACTTGCTCATGAACGCCTTCCAGGGCTCCCAGTCTTGGGTGTCCTGGGGAGACTATACACCCGTTGCTTGCTGTACCTAATGTACCCTCAGTTACACGGTTGAACATTTATTTCACATAAGAGTAATAAGTAAGTAATTAGTAATAAGTATTAGTTTCAAGGCTTTGTTTTCAGCACCTGAACATGTTAGAGGCTGCCTTTTAAGTACTGTGTTTCAAACACAACCTCAAAGTTAAAAGATGAAAATAGAAGAAGAGTTTTTAGTTCAATTCAGGAATTCAGTTCAGTAAGGGGCTCAAATCAGCAGATGTGTGGGACTCCAGGACTAAGACAGGGAAGTGTCAAGGTGATAGATGGGGTATCCCAATCTATCAGGAGGTGGAAATATTAATACCCCCTTGTAACCATGGCAACGTTTGTAGTCCTCTGGGTTGCAGCTGTACCAGTTTAAAACTACTACTTCCTGGAAGCAAGGGAACTCTTGGTGGACACCTGAGAGTTTAGCCTAGGTTGACTACTTGCATTTGTTTTGTGTTGTTTCAGAGATCTCTTGGCTTTTTGTTTGATTTCTCCCACAGTGATGTGCTAAGAGTAATATAAGGCTATAGACGCTGCAGAATCAATAAAAAAAAATAAAACAGAATGAAATGAATTAAGGTAAACAAATACAGAGACAAAGGAACTGTGAGGGTGACACCTATGGAGAACAGTTAAAAGGATAAAATGCTATTAAGCACAAACAAATGTTTAAACATTGCCTTACGATAGTCAGCAAAGGGGTTAGTTTACTGACTGCTCAAACAGGAATCGCACAAGGACTTTATTTAGTATCCCAATGGGAGTTAGGTATTTTTTTCATTTCTTTTATTCCCTTTATGGAACTGGAAAATGACCTGTAAGGACAAGTGAAAACACTCTGCCTGTTGTGACCAGCAACTCCAATGCTCACGACAAAAGGCTCATGGATTCCATCCGCAACTGAGGATGCTGCTGTCACATCCTTGAGCAAAGTACCACAAGGAAACCCAGCTTTATACCCTGGTACCAACATATGTTAGCAAAAACAAAAGGAGCAACTGTAAAGACAGGCAGTCGCTTTGGCTAAAAGTAGCAGCCAAAACAAAGTCATAGTGATGACAACATGGCTGAGTCAGCAGTCAAAACACAGACAGGGGAAGGAAGGAAGGTGTCTCACCGAACGGCAGCTCAAAGCGTGTGTCCAGCAGGATACGGTGAGGTGTGGGATTCTTAGTACCGTAGATTTCGTCTTCCTTCATCAGGACCTCAGCGTCCAGCGCAGCCCACTCCCCTGGACCCTCCTGCAGGGAGTTAGAACACTGCAAACCCAGGTCTCCGCTCAAAGAACCTCTCAGAAACCCGCAGCGTTGAACTTCAGGCTACATGTCTTCCCAATGCCTTGATAAAATAGCAGTTCACTGGCTCCTGCACCTTCACCTGCAGACATGCTGGTTATAGTGGTTTCCTGTACCTCACTGGCAAGCCACTCTTAACAATCCTGAGCTTTTACTTTTACCACTAAAGCTCACTTCTCTCCAAGCTAACAGTTCTGTTCTCGACTGACACCTTCACGAAGTTTGTGTTCCAGATCATCACATTTACGGCTCTTTCAATTAGTCTATACCACTTCTCAATTACACAGCTTTCACCTCTGTTCTGCATTGACTCCGAGAAGCAACCCTTCCAAGCCAACTTAATAAGCTGCTGAATGGCAATTTCACATCCATTTACTAATGAGTACATGCAATGTTATACAGTATGCTTGTTGTGTTTGTTTGCATCCCATGAGTTTCATAGAACATGTACTTACAGCAGTGTGAAGTAACAGCCAAGACATTGGTTAAAAAAACTCCCTCAAGTCAGTTGTTTAGAGGTGCTTTCATTTTGACCCATTAATTGGAAAAAACATAATTAATAATGAATCTTATAAATACACGCAGGCAGAAAGAATCCATATTTTTTAGCACTTGGAGATAAGGTGGAGAAACTGCTGTAAGTTTACATGTGTTTTGTTTTTTTTGAGTAAAAAACTTCCCAACACTCAAGAATTTTAAAATGAAAGGTCCTTAATAATTGCTCCATGTGAAAACCAAAATAGTGCCTCTGTTGCTTAAATAAAAAAGTTTAGCTTAATTTGCACTGAGATACTTTTCTGCACTCAGTGAAAATTCCTTTCTACTGCACAGTATTACTGGATAATATAAAACAGTCAAAAGCCAACTTAACGCTTCTTTTTGAGATGACAGGTGCCTTCTGTGAATGTTTATTCCTCATCTGTAAATCCAGAATACACTAGACAATCTAAACACACCACTGCCTTTCTTCTGACAGCACATGCATAGAGAAAAACAAAGTGAGTGGTTAAATATACCAGATGGCAGAGAGAGCATTAAGTAAGAAGTGCATCTCAGAGCTTCCTATTTTCTATTCCTTTTTTTTTTGAAGGGAGAGCAATTTAACATCTTTTAGAAAAGGAGTTTTTTTCTCTCTCTCTCATCTAGACTTTGCAAAGAGTGACAACTGTACGGAATGTGTTATGGACTCAAATGAACTTTGTAATTCGAAATTCATCCAATTATTGCAGATGAAACTACATCAGTGATTTACATAAAAAGGTCAGCATGTGACCTGTGTGTACAGTTACAGTATGTGAACTTTAAAATGAAATCTTGGGATGTTGCATGTGCCTATGTCTTTTTATGGCTCAACTTTGAATTTTTCAGGTGAAACTGTCATGACAAATTAATAGGAGGTCTGCTTTGTGCCCTTTTGTTCGTGCGTACTGAAGCTCAGTAAGGCCGCCTCACCTCGTCAGACTGACGAATACTGTGGAGTGGGATCCACACAGTGCCCACCATGGTGTCCCAGATGAGGCCCTTATTCCACACCTCCACAATCAGCCCCAGGTCCAGGCGGTTGATCTCACTACACAGAGAGAGAAGGAGAAGACTCGCATAGCACAGTGTGAGGAAGACCCTGCCCAGAGAGCAAAACCAAGGCCCTGCTCCCCATCAGTGAAACGTACGTGTGGCGGAACGCAGGGGCGTGGCCAGTGTGGAGGCGGGGCCCTGGATTAAGGGCGACGCACTGGTTTAGCAACCACAGCTGGGCTGGCCCACTCAGGATGAGCCACAGCTGTGGGAGCCCTCTAAGACGCACAGAGCAGCTCCCCAGAGGGACGAGCGAACCCCCGCAAGGAGAGAACTTTCTAGCGCCAGTCCCGAAAGGGGACAGTGGAGAGAGCCTTAAGGCCGCTTTTTTGTTTCTTTTTTTTTTCTTTCTCTTTTCTCCTGTCCCGCTGTGAGGATTCACCGGGGCAGGCTGAGTTTTCTTCTGTTCTGACCTCACTCTCCTTATCTTCCAGTCTGGACCCCACTAAACAGGGACAGTCCAGACGAGACCTCTGTTCCAAGTGGTGCGTTTTTCTTTTTCCTTTATTTCTGCCGACCTCGCACTGGAGCCCCTGCCCCCTCAGACAGGGCAGCGATCTTTCCTGGTGTTCGCCGCGGCTCCTCCCACTCCTGCCTTGTTGCATGGGCTTTTCTGGCACTCCCCCAACTCACTTACTGCCCCTTTCAAGCGGAAAAACGGATTCTGTTGCTTCAGATGTGTATTATTGTCAAAAAATCAGATAAAAAGATACGTTGTAAAATCCAAATAGCTACAACTAGATATTAAAATAAAGCACAGTTCTTTGAAATTTCGCATCAAATAAAATATGATCATTGCTATACACATTTATTATACTAAACTACTCTGTACTACACGATGGTTATTCTAAAGAAATAGGGAATAAAAGATTTTAACCCCTGAAGCGCTTAGGGAAAGTTGTCATATAAAGCCACGGCTTTAATTTTTACCAAACCAAAAGCAATTCATCCAAAACCGATTACATACCCCTGCAAAACTGAACAAATACAGTTCTCTACAGTTCTCTAGTTATAGACAATCAGGCTTAGCCATGGTTAAATATCACTTTAGTATACTGTATGTACCAATGTCAAAAACATAAATACTTTAATTAAGGAGTACTACTAATTAATGCAGACTCTTTTACCATTGGGACTAAAATTCCCAGATGTGACAGGCATGTCAAATTTCTGAGCCCATGTGCTAGGAAACATTAACAGCTTGATGTAATGAGCAGACTTAACTCAAAGTGCCAGGCTCTCCAGAGGTTTGTTCTGAGAGAGATATCATAATTCAGGATTCCAGCTTTCCTGAAATACTGTCTAGTCAGTTTCACTAGAGAGAAACATTAGAGACCTACTTTTTCCTTTTTCTCCTTCAAGGCATGCCAGCCACTCATTATAATAACTCGTTTCTCTACACTTGTGTGGGGGTGGAAAACAGTAGACCCAGGTTGAGAAAACAAGAGCCTACAAATCAGCCACCTACCACACCCAAACACTGAATCTCACTAACAACTGACACGAGAGAAATAACACTATAACCCTGTAGCTTTCTCCAATTCACTGGAGCATTAATAGGGAACTGGCTCAGATATTGTCTTCTAGGGGAGAAACTAACTAAATTATAGCTAAGAGTACATTTAATTTAACATTTGATTTATTGCAGAAGTAGACCCTAAAATACATGCAGTACCAGAAAAAAAGCATGAGCTATCTAGATGTCCAGTTAGGGTTTGACACAATAGCACCAGGATAAAGAACAAGGTGGCAGATTTAATTTCATATTACAAATCTCTGACCAAACTGGTGCGAAAATACTGATCAAATGAAACATTTTAACTTGACATACAACATTTAGCTAATTATTTTATCCAAAGTGATTTGCATTTACACCCATTTATACCACTAGACAATTTACTGGAACAATTTTTGTTAAAAGGTACACAGCACTGCAGTATATAATCTAGGGTTTGATAACCCATCAGCTCAGAGCGGTGTCGGTTATTGCCATTTGCAGTTTCTGGCTTCTATGGTGGAAACTGTATGAGTTAAACTTTGCCAACAAATTTGATTACACATTGTAGTGTGGCAATGCTTCACTTATTGCACTTATGAGCTCTGTGGGAAGCAGTGCTAACAGTGACAATTCTATCTTGGGTTCAGTGGGAATGCGTTCCTAGGTACACTGTTTCCTTCATACTGTATATCAGTGAAGTATGAGGGCTTCATGGGGGTATTGGTATTTGCTTACTGATAATTCTACCATAGAATGTAATAATCAAAAATCCACCTGCTACAGAAAAGAGTTTGTTTGTAAATTGTGGTTACAGACATGCACACAATTTGGCTACTCACCAGTGCATTCAGTCACAGCTTGTGTAGATTAACCCCCGTCTGCCTTCACACCTCCATCTTGGCAGAGGTGGGAGACTAATTCAAGTGCAGTTGTTACAGTAAGCGTGTCAGAATGGGCTAGGCTGGGGAAGAGACTTGATTTTGATTAAGTGGGTTTTGGCACTTCATTATGATGAGAGATTACAAATGGCTGTGCGGTCAACATATCATGCCGCTCTCATTGGCTGAGGGCTTGTGCAGTGGTCCTCGTTGCAGTTTTCCTTTCACACTAATAGTGGCAAGATGACCTTAGTTGTGAATGTGCATCATGGATGGATGGCCAGCTTGTGCAGGTGTGCAGTAGCAGGCTAAGAGCACTATAGTAAATCAACTGAAACCATGCTTTTGGTGGTTTTGCATTGTGATAGTTTTAAATGTGCACTATTTATAGATTAAGCAATCTGCAGGCTGATTTGGTTATTTTTTAATTGGACATTTTAACTTTTAAAGGTGACATTACATTAAGTACAATGACAACGATACATTAAGAAGAACATGCCTTAGGCCTTTAGTTTTCTATTAAGAACACTCTGCCTTGTTGAAGAAGGAGATTAATGATACGATTGAACAGGTTAATTAGAATCCAGTAATAAACACCACTAACGATCTGTTAGACTGCAGTGTCCTCTGCTAAGCAATGTTCCTGATTGATTGCGGTATATCTGTGGGGACAGAGTGAAACAGTGATCCCAGACACTTGCTGCCCTCCCAGACACGCTGTCAGCAGCAGAATAAATCTTGAACTTCTGTGTTGTATTGTCTGAGTTTGACAGAAATTGATTGATTTACTTATGTTGAATGGCAGCTGTCCTTGTTGTGTTAAATGTGAAGTACTGTAATTCATATTTCTTAAATTCTTAAAGAATAAATGGTATCATCACTGAATAGTTCTAGCTGTATCCACACTATGTATAGTACTAATGAAGACAAACCGTGGTGCTGGTAAAATGTATTGAAAGAGATATCAAAGTTTTTTTTCATAATGTACTGTACTCCCTTTCTACACCTGTTTGAAACTGACCGTTGCTGCAAAAGACCTTCATCCTGCAAGGATGGGTGTGACTCTACACTGGTTTCTTGTTTTTGGTCCTAAGAAAGAATGAAATCACTGAGTCAAATGTCACCCAAGAAAATATTGAAATCTGTAGCCTCTTTTCACCCATAACCGACACCACTCTGAGCTGATGTACAGCACATCCCTTTACAACTCACTTTGCACCACGTCTGTGAAGAATTCAGAGCTGCACTGCTACGTGGAGAGTGGACATCAGGATGCCCCAAGTCTCCAGTCAAGCTCTGCATTAGCTCATGTTGTGACTTGGCATTCATGTAGTCAGTGACTGACTGTGTGCTTTGGAACTGAGCTTTTGCTGGATGTTAGGAATTCTGTTTTCAGCATATGTGCAACCCCAGTGCAGTAAACAGAAACAGAATGTTCAGCATATTTTGTACCCTGTACTCAGAGTTTGCAGGGATTTTAATGCCCAGTTTTCACTCTTTACCTGTAATGTTTGTACTGTATCTATATCTGCAAAGATGAACTACTGTAGCTTGTGATCAGTGTTCTGTGACAGAACAGCCAGTGTATGTGCAAATGTTCTAGTACATTCCAGATGGGCTATTACAATAAAAAAAAATGTTTACAGTAACGTAACACAAAAACAGCACACTTCCATTTTGTTTTGACAATAAACATGTACACTATCTGTAAAAATCAGCAATGTAGTATCCTTTTAGAGGACTATTTTCCCTCCAGTAACAGTGGTCATTTGGCACCATCCTTTTGACCATCACTTTATATTTCAGCTCCTACAAGTACAATGCAGCAGAATACAGGCTGACAAAACATCCCTCTAGTCACAATGATGTTATGAGAAATGGATTATCTTCACCACAGGATTCCTAGCATTCTTCTTTCATTGTTGAAAGAATGGCAGAGCTACAGCTTTGAATTAACACAGTCAAAATAAATTCTGTTTGCTCATTTATTATTGTTTCATCAAAGGGGGGCTTGTCTTTATTTTTTCACCCAAAACAGGGCTGGATAATTACCAATTTTCAGGTTTCCATAGATACAGAATGTCGGATTATAATCCGTAGTAATAGCAGGCGACATCGCTCACTGAGGTTTCATTTCTACCAAAACTGTCTCTAAAGAGCCAAACTCTTAACAAAACAAAGAAACCGTTCACTCCGAAGACCGACACCCACAAATCAATCAAGAACATGGAACATGCTGAAAACACAAAACTAGGCCAGACCTTTTCGAAATCATTCAGAAGATGCAAAAGTACTGTATGGCCAACCATACATTTTTAGGAATGTTCTTTTTATGAAAATTGGATACTATGAAGCATGTGAATTGTTACCCACATTTTGAACAACGAAAGCCAACTGAGAAACCACGAAGTACCAATATTCGTCAGAATATTATAATAATTTGGAAAATTTTGAAACCTCAGCCACATGTAGGTAAAGGAAAAAGGAAGGCGTCAAAGGTGAAATGAATGTTTCATATCGAGTGTATGATTCACATTCAACTAACTACTATGGATGAGAGCTAGCACAGAGAAAACAGCTTTATCCCATGCTTTATCAGCTGCTAACTTTCCTCTCTTTCTCACACTGAAGAAGGCTCCACAGCCTTTGGAGAATACGAGTGGCAGGAGAGACGTGATACAGTTCACCGTGTCATGCTTTGTGCTTTGTGTTTGTGCTCTTAGTTTTCGTAAGAATATTTTTGGTTCAGACTTTATCATGGACCCTAAAGATGTTAAGAAAATGAAAATTGTGGGTGTATAATTACACAAAGCACATGAAGTAGTTAGTTTATGTTTATTAATGACACCTGACTAGGTAAGCAGTGTTTTATTACAAAAACACAAACCACAGTGTTAATATTAGTTATAAATGTTTCTTTTGTCATTTTATATGAAAAAAAGTAAAGCTAGGGGTGACATTTTTGGCGTCCGGAACAGATCGAATTTGTTCGCCATAAGAAATAATGGAAATATGTTTTTCTTTTTACAAATCTTCCTTATACAGTACGTAAAGGTTTTTGGGAACTAATTTTGTTTGCAAAAAGAATCACAGGTGTATATAGAATTCCAATATAAAAGTACATAAAATTATGATTAACCAATGTATTTATCCTATTAAAAATGTAAGCAAATTGTATAATTTCAATAGATTGTGTTACTGCAACAGTAAACTGACCACAGCTGTCTAGAGATTCCATTTCTGCCACTGAAATCCTAAAACATATCTTAGTGCTTTTGAACACACAAAATATGGACATTTTAGAATTAAAAAAGAAAGCAATCTGTAAAATTTACTTTTTCATCCCATCCAGGTGCCAGTGAGTGATTTAAAAAAACAACAAGTAAAGAAACAATCTCTTGAAAATAAACTCCACACTGTACTAGACTTGTATTTGAAGGAACAAGTAAAAGGTTTATTCCATGCTGAAAAGAGAAGAAAGAAAACACATCGTTTCGGCTGTGGAGCCTTCTTCCGGTGTAAGAAAGTCAGCTTTTCATTGTGTTTTCTTTCTTCTCTTTTCAGCATGGAATAAACCTTTTACTTGTTCCTTTGCAGCCTACGCATGCTGATGCAGCTCCCCACCTGAACTTGTATTTGTTTAATTGAAAAAAACAACATGGAATGAGAAATTTAATAAAAAACAATTTAGCCAATGACTAGCTTCTAATCTGGGAATTCAGCTGGACACTAATGACTTTGAGAGAGGTAATAAACAGATACTTTAAACATACAGTTAAAACAGTTGCTTTGAATATGTGTTTAATCTTACAAACATATTCAAACATTGTGTGCCACTGGTATCTCCACATGTATTGCTATAGCTTACATTTGATAAGCTTTACACCCATCTCATGCATTGCTCATGATGGATGGATTATTAGGCCTGATGGAGGCTACTCACATTTAGGCTGTGACTACAAATGCATAACCTTTACCAATTCATAAGTGTAAATTAATTTTTAATTGTAAATGGACAAATTTGCCAATCCACCATTACTTACCACTGGACCACAGGATTTCCCAGTACTTCCCAGTCCCTTAGATCAAACCATATTTCTGCCTCTGCTCCCTCCTCTCTGATCAGTAGCCTACACCTGTTTCCTGTGAGTCTCTGACAACACTACTGCCCTCAGCTCTGGAGCTGCCTCTGTATTTCCTCTGTATTGGCAAGCCACACTGCTCAGGGAGTGTCAGAGGGAACGAGTGAAAACAGTGGTCAAAGCAGTGTAATATCTGAATTAGGAGTGTAGGGAGACAGACTGAAGCAATATGACAATTAATATGATGTTTCCATCAAACATCAAGAAGGAGCAGGCCTGTGTTGTAATAAATGCAAATAAATGTAATTAGATTATTTTCTGATGGAATAATCAGACTACAAACAGCAGAAAAACACAGGTCAGCTCTTTAGTAAAAACAGTATTCACTCATAATATTTTCTACCTCAGTCCTATTTCATTATTTTACAATGATTTCCACGTAACTTGTAGATATGATGTACCGTATATAACTTTGCGGTTAAGGAGAAATAACCCCTGATCTGACTCGCCTTAAAGCACTGAACTATTGCATTCTGTATAATGTAGTATCCTCACTGAACACACAGATTGGTTTTATATGTTCAGAAGGCTGAGTTTCAAATGCAAAATTACAGACGTAATGATGGAATAATGGTCTTTTCATAACTAGATAACTAAAGAACTTCTCATATGCTTACCCTTTAAATATTATAGCACTTTAATTGCACCCGAGTCATATTGAAACCCTTTTCACATAGGACATTTAAAGTACAATTGAAGACAGAGTTGCAATAGGAGCTATCTCAGTGAAGTAGCTTTCCTTAGGGCTAGAACAGCAAATTGAACCACTACTCCACACCTCCACTGCCGTGCTTGTGGGGGGCGGGATAGGCAGCACGTCATGTCATTCTGTTCTCATTTCATCATGATTTAAATAGTCGTTTTTGTATAGTTTAAAAAAAACACCAAAAATTACTTTCACTATGCTGTACTGCTCAAACAGCATGCAGTGTCTGTGGCACTCAAAAACAATTGTGAATATAAAGAAAATGTTGTATCTTGTATAAATAAAACCTATCAAAGCTATTCTTCTCGGACTTCAGCGTGAACCAACACAGAAAAACAAAGCAGGTAGTGAAATCCAACTTGTGGAATCCAAACAGCGTGTACAACAGCTTGTACTTTGTGTTAAGAAAATCCGATCAGTCTGGAAATGCACACAGGTGCCGTTTCACTGTTCAAAATCAGGACAATACTATGAAAACAGGAGGAACAAATCTTGAGTAAAAGGCTTTTCAAGACAATCAAAGGCCATTAGAAATGCAGACTTCATACAAAAAAAGGTACGTCAGCACTGTGGAGCAGCTGTTTGGGTTCTAGACTTGTAACAGGAAGGTTGTAGGTTCAAATCCCAGGTAAGACACTGCTGTTATATCCTTTACACAACGCTCACTTGAAATGTTAAAGTAAAAGAAAGGCCCAGCTGTATAAATGAGGGCTAATTTAAGTTTCTATACATCTTAACTCTGTAACATAAGTGAGTGTTTGTATAAATTACAAACTTCAAACTAAAACAGACTGCCACAGAACTGGGTGGCAGGTGTCTGATTTTTTATCTGTCAGCTATATAGTTGGCAATAGACACAGCTTTCTTGAATGCTGCTGTTAAATCTGCATTAACAGCACAGCGTTAAAAAGACACATCAAACCACTAAATCAATGATTGTCAAACTGCATCATTATCACAAAGACTGCAATAAAAAATGAAACCAATCAATGATAACTGACATTCCTATTATCTCATCTTCTAGCCTCTATTTCTGAATACACCGTTCCAGTGGGAAGGCAAATTTTTCAGTAATCTACTGAGCAAAGAGGAAACAGGGACATTGAACTTGTTTTACCCTGTAATTTCTTGTTCCAAACTGCATATGAGTCACACATACAAGCTAAGACACAAATTAAGCCTATGTCCCCTTTTGGCTTCATCTTGAAATTGATGCTGTCCAAGTGGAAAACTGAATTCCCTCCCTACATCCCTCTCCTTTTCTCTCCCCCCTCCTCCCCCCAACTCCCTCCAGACAGGCCTTCTTGGCAGCTGATTAAAATGTCATCCTGTGCCAAAATCCCTTCCGCTCGGTTTCAGTCTCTGTCATTCGGAGCCAGGCACACTCTCCTGCCAGTGCTGGTGACTGCTGAGAAAATGACAGCCACCTCTCAGTCTGTCACAACTTCTTGTTCACAGTATTAACAGACATTCATCACTGTGCTGCACACCCAGGCCGCCTGGCGCATCTGAGCCAAGCCCCGTTTTTTAAATCCTGCTGCTCCCTCACAGCACGCCTGTGTGTATCCAGAGAAACCCACACTCTTCGGAGAGTCCTGGTTTATGTTCCCAGAGTCATCCAAAAAATTCCAACAAAAGCAATTCAACCGAAATGACATTGTGGAGGATCTCAAGCATTTGGGCTTTCCAGATTGCCAGATAGGAGTCCGACTCCTCCATGACCAATGTAATCCCTGCTGGGCTGAACCCAAGTGCATTTCCCTTCCTCACTTCCTGACTGGAAACCCCTGTGATGTGCCTCTTGCACTGACCACTCCAGAAAGGAAATAGAAAAATGAGCTCAGAGTGTTGCAAGTCTTGCACAGAAAAAAAATGAAAATACAAATGATAACACCACAAAAATTGTTTTAAAATCTGGTTCTAGTAGCTGTTTCAGTGTGTAACTTTTTCGTAAAGCGTTGAGGAGATTTTGTAGGCTCCTGTAAAATAGGTATGTCATGCAAAGCGCTCCCTAATTAGGGACCACACTATTTCAAATTGGAATTTCTTTCTTCCACTTTGAGAAGTCCTTGATACAGCAGGGGTTAGGGCAGAAGGTATCCATTTACACACAACGTGGACAGAAAAAACAGAATAGAGGGCATGAAGCAGAAAACAACACAGGCAGAAATAATTAAATAAGGTACAAATTTATCTTAAAATACAGCTTTAGCTCAGATAACACTAATACTGCACATAGAACGAAAACTTGGATTCAGCTAATTAATGGCAAATAAGAAATCTTTCAAGCAATCACAGTGAGCAAATTGGTCTATCAAATCAAGTCAAATCAACTCCTCTTTGTACACATGAAGACTTCCAGGCTGTTATACAAAATTTGTGCTAATAGTTGGCACAGAAACCAAATCCCTGGAAACACAGACCACCCCAGTATTTTACAGATTGTTAGAGGATATAGAGCAACATTAAATTCAATCCAGCTAAGAATATTGAATTTATGAGCTCTGTGTACACTTTCATTTGTGTTACAAAGAACATACTGGGAGCTTGAATTCAGGGAAATTTTTGTGCCTCAGGCAACAGGGTAATGTTTTAAAAGGTTTTAGAAACACCATCTTTTTATGATAGAGAACAATGGTGCAGTAAGTCACATAAAGTACCATCATTTCAAAACTGGAAATAAAGCCACAATGTAGACTTACATTGCCTTGCCTTAGACACAACTCAGTGAAGGCATCCTGAGGAACAGCACCCATATCAATTAATTCTCAATGTTATGTACAGTATCTCACAGCCTACTTGTTATATGACACACTAGTCAAGGGTCATACATACAGTATAAAAAACATATCGCGTTTTATTAAGATTATTAAGATTATTAATTATTAAGATTTCCAGTGGAGAGGTACACTGTGTGAAGACCCTGCCGCAACATGACAAAGCAATGTCTTGTAAATGCCATTGTCCTTGTGTATTCTTACGAGAGATGATACAATGTATCATTGTTAGTTCTGACTAAATAATTACAAATGTTCTGTTCTTAACGATGACAGAAATATGATGAAAATCCAGCTGTATTGATGGGTGCAAATTTAAGTCGCTTTGGATAAAAGCGTCAGACACATTATTAAATTACATTAAGCATTTGTGCAACTTTAATTACATTCTGACACAGCAAATATCTCTAATGAATATAAGCTTGTTATATAAAACAGCTTTGTTCCCCAGTATTGTTCAGATTTCTTTATAAGGGGAGACGACTAACTTTCACTCTTAAAATCAAAAGCTGTTTTTGTATTGAATTGAGTTTTTTTTTTTTTAGGAATTTCTTTTGCATGTTTACATCTATTTATTTAAGTATTTTTGAAACTCATGACACTTAATTTTCAGTGTTAGGGTGTTTTACAAACTGCAGCTAAAGACTGAATTTTACAAGTTCCAGGTACAACAAGGCTAAGTCAGCTCTGTTTTAGTATGCTTGGGGAGGAAGTTTCTCTGCATCTGTGACCATGATTGACTTTCAGACACTGTCACCATATAGCAGCTGCACATATCAATAAGCTTCAAAATGCACAATTGATCCCTGTATCTCGTTCTATTATAACCTATGCATTCTTTAAAACACACTCAGTCTAGAGTTAAATTCCAGTGTTGCTGTTGTTGTTGTTGATGATGATGACAAATTACCAACTCTTTCATTTACCAATAGTGATAAATCAACACACGCATTAAACTATTAGTTTTTCTAATGGTTTAATTAGAAACTATTAGTTTTTCAGTGCTTGCAAATGGGAACTTTCCTAAATCTATTATTCATTATTATTGTCGTTGTTGTTCAGCACCCAAAATACAGTAGGTAACCACAATGATCAATTTCACAAAAGGCCCTACGAAGCCTGGTCACAGGACTTGAGTGAGCAAAAGACACGCAAGTTAAACAAGAGTGATAACCGAAATGATCGATACCAAGACTCTATGTGCTCATCTGCAAGTATAGATTTGTGATTCATGCTGTTGATTTATATCAGAGGCTATACTACCATGTGAAAGAATACTGTATAAGGTACAGTATAAATCATGGGTGTTGTTTTTGATCACACCACGGAGAGAAAAAAAAACTTTTGATTCTTTTCAGATTTAAAAGAATCCCTAAATCTAGAAAAGCTAAAAACAAAGTAAGTAGGTTACATATTTCGTCTCGTTCTCACGTTGCAATGTCATTCTTAATGACCTCACTTTCAAAGCCCATCAGTGTAGAAACTATGCCTTAACTCATTCAGTAAGCACTAATTCAAACTTCTGCATGAATGACAGGCAGAGGAGAGAAAGGATCCGCAAACCTCATGCAAGATCTTCAAGGAAATATGCCACCGAATATGGCTATTATTTTTTCAGTTGTATTCTGTTTTGACAGCTAGTCACCATCATGTCTTTTATGAATACTTCTGGATGGTTGTAATTTTCCCTTTTTTCCCTCAACTCATAGTTTTAACCTAGACAAATCACATATTTGACCTATTCCAACATGTTACACATATTTTCATTTTAAAAAGTAGTGCAAATGCCTGGTTTAATTATACCTTGCTAGTTCAGCTCATTGCTCTTCAAGCTAAATATGCAGAAAAATATCTTCAAACCTTCTACATGTTCAATGTTGAGAGAATGTCCTTCACTCACTGGCTGAAGGAACTGAAGATTTTTAGCCTTGAGCAATAAAATGATCTACTGTAAGTATTCAGAATCCTCAAAGGCACTGACAAAGTCAACTCATCAAATATCTTCAGGAATGAACACTGAGACTTGACCTGTAGGACGCAAGGAAATTATGTGGAAGCAAGTACTGCGCATTTTAAAGCACTTTCTTGTCCAAAGAATTGTGGGAATATAGAACAACTTCTGCATTGCACAGCCATGTTATTAAAGCCAATACCTTCAAGATACAGTAGGATGAGATCCCCAGATCTACCAAATAATAATGATAAATTATAATTCCTTACATTTATACAACACTTTTCTGGACACTCCACTCAAAGCACTTTACAGGTAATGGGGACTCCCATAATGCCACCTGAATGGCCTCCACTCATTTGTAATCTTTCTGATGTTAAATTGAAAACTGTACATCATGAACGAGAACACCAACATTTTAAAAAATGTCACCGCTGGAAAATACAGTGCAATATGAAATAGGTTGACAAGTACACTAGTCATAATCATCAATTATAATTGATTGATTCTGATGTCCTGTACTTGAACTAAGCAAATAAGTTTTATTTTAATCATTCTTTAAGTGGATCACCCTATTAAAGATGCACTACAACACCACTATGCACTATGATATTTATGTATTATAAACTTACACTTGCCTGAGATAACTCTAATTTAAGTCCAAAAATATTACTACGATGCTTGTCATCTTATGAATGACCTACCCACAGTCAGACTACAGACCAATCCTCTGTCTTTTTTCTCAGTGGGAATTATGAGCTCCACCAGGAATATTTGGCCAACATACTTTTGAGCTTAAAACTTCTTTATTCACATTATAATTATGGAGAGTTAAACTGTGATTCAAAACACATTCGGATGTAGTTCATGATAGTAAATGTATACTTACTTATCCAAGACTATGAATGTGACATAATTATACGAGGCTGAAAAAACCTGCAAGATAGACCATAACACTTTGTAGTCTATATTGCACATATTAATTAGTTATTCATCCTGATCTTTGTAATCCATGAAAGACCAGCCTTTCATATCACAGCAGATTGTTTCAAAAATGTATTCTACAGTACATTGCTATTTGATCGGTGTTTGTTATGCATGTTTTGGTGTCTGTAACAATAAATTGCATATTGTATTTTTATTTAGAACTTGTGTGAGAGACTGTAATTAATTTGTCTGATTGATTCCTAACAGACATCAAATAACTCTCACAATTTACTGCTGCAATGTCTAACAGTTACACTAAACTAAAATCCTCACATCACAACACTGAATAAGTTTATTAGAATATATTCCCCACACGTGCCTGGCTTGCAAGCAAATATTAGAAGATATAAAGTAAAACATAACAATAACAAAAATGACTGCACAGAAATGATATTTCAGATTCATCCCAATCCAATATAGATTTAATGACAAAATACATGCATACATAAATGTTACTTCTAAAACATAACATGCTAGTAACTGCTAGTTCATTTTCTGTAAGCTGTAATGGTAACTTTCATGAGTCCCTGAAATTCATAATCAACATATGAAGGAACTAATCACTTTAATTTATCTAGATAATGCCCACACAACACAATATACAAGAGACCAGAAGTAAAATGCTCTGCTCTGCATAAACAGTACCTAGTCAATCTCATTTATTACTACAATCTCTTATCAAAGAAGCTTGTCAAGAGAGGAGACAAGTCATGATAAGATCAGTAAAACCCAATCAACCAATCATACTGTACAGTTCAGGAAAATCAAGCAGACATAACTCATACAGTACATCAACAGGTAAACAGCACCATAAAAGAAGTCACTCACTAGTAGTATAAAACACTGTCAGCCTGTAGTCCTGACAAAAGATTCAACACAAAAAGGGAGCATGTGAAAACAGGTTTGTTTGGAAACTAGAGGCTGGGTTTCTCTTCCTGCTAACCGCTTTCCAGTAAAACACTTGCAACACATCTGTCAAGGGTTGGAAGACAATACCAAAAGTTCTCTTTCTTTATCATTTCAACTGTTTACTTTTTCAAAACCGTGAAGCAGACAAAAACATATCTGATAAAGACAACAGTCACCATGGCATTTTATTTTCCATCACCTACTGCATCCATTTTAACTCCAAAGTGGTTTAGATAGTTTTATAGAATCAAAGTCTCAGTTACAGCCTCTTGAAAGTGAGGCAAACTAATGGGCTATAAAGGCAGGCAAAAACTATGCAAACTTTAGCCATGTAGAACATTAACAATGCAAATACAGAACCAAACATTTCACCTATACTAAGTTAATCTCAAAGGTTCAACCAGCTATCTTATTCCTTTACTCCTAAACTCAATTTTACTCTTTTCACAAGTGAAACTATAAGTGCATAGAAAATTGAAAACAGGAGTCAATGTAGGTCTTTACCCAAAGGGAATGCAATAAGCTACACAGCCTGACTTCGTTCAAGAAAATTTGCTGTATGAGATCCTGAGATCAATGAGTTACCGAATATCAAACAGGACAGATGGACTGAATGGACCACATAGGTTTTTAAACTTGGAAGAGCCAATTTATGAAGTAATGAAGTGTTTTGTACCAGCAATGCATGTTCCCTCTGAAAGCATTTGCCCAAAACTGGTACCACTGTTCATGTGCTGATACTCCCCCAGCACCAGCAGAAGTGATTGACAGGAGAAGACTGCAAACACAAGACTGCAAACTCACAGGAGCCTGGTACTCCCTAACAGCAGGCTTAAAATAACCTGGCCTTTTTTCCACCTTTAAATGACAAAAGCTAAGACTGGCAAGCTCACTGATGCTCCAGGTTAGCTTAACAAATTGAAGAAAAATCAAGACCTAATCTGTTAGTTCATCCACATCTGCACTAGCTCTAGGTTTTGGCAAAACATTGGACAAAACATTCTGTGAGAGAACAAAGTAATGCGGTACACTCAGCCAACACCAGATCACCAAATCAAAACCTATTTATTAACAACAAACAAAACCATACGTGTTTATGTGCAAAAGGGCTCTTACAGATGCTGAGCTGCAAAAGTGATAGCAAATTTGTACAGCTACTAAATGACACTGAATAAATATCCCATTGCTACTGTACATGTTTGTTCATAAATAGCTGAAAAAAAACAACCAGTTTCAAAAAAGCAGTTACCATTTAGATGCCTACACACCCAACAAACAAAAATACAAAATTATTTTTTGCTTTGTTTTGAAGTTTCTTACTGGAGACACAGTTAAAAGTAGCTTGATTATTGCTTCACTGGATTATCATCTACTGCATATAGTTTTCTCTTGGATTTATATTTTAAATGACTTAGGTGGCTCCTAGTTGAGAGACTAGCTAAGCATTTCCTTTTTTTTTTCATGGAAGGACACAGATCAAGGGCATTTACCCGCATCAGGGCGGAGAGGAATGGGCCAATGTTAAGCTTCAAGTCCACTGGCTGAGTTCCACGCCAGGCTCGATAGCAACACCCACTAATTGGGATCAACAGGTGTAAAAAGAGGATCAGACTAATCCTTAGGAAAGACAAGCACCTATCAGTTTCCAAAGCTTCTACACTAACTTCAGGGTTACATAAGGGAAACTGATGAAGCTTTACAAGTTGTAAGAAAAGAACTAAAAATAATGAAATAACTGGAAGACAAGACAGAAACCAGACTCTAAAATAAAAAAGGGAAATTATGTTCTGCTCCCAATACCTCTGGACAGGACACCTGGAATACTGTGGACTGATAGAGCAAATCCCCATGGTGTTTTAGTCCTACACAGATCAGCCCAGCTACGATCCATGTTTAATTCTGTGGATCAGACTCCGCCTCACCAGAGCATCACCCTGCTGTTGATCGCAGTGCTGAGAAGGACATCTCTCTTTGGCTATTACTTAACTTCACACAACCACAACCCACCTTTGTCCATCTGCACCAAAATCTGGTCAATGTGTTATAAGAAAGATATTGCTGCTCTAGAATCCATCCAGAGAAGAGTAACTGGACACATTCTGCGGATTAAGGGAATGCTCAGCGCTGACAGACTTTAGTCTGAAACAGAGAAGACCATGAGGGGACCCGCTACAAGTATTCAAAACCCTGAAGGGTACTAACAAAGTCAACCCAGAGATCTCACGCATATTTCTTGAGAATGAACAGTGCAACGCGTACCAGAGCAGGAAGCTATTCCCTCAAGAATTAATGGAACAGAACTGAAATTGGAACCGTAAATTAGTCTGAGTGTGAGTTTCAAGCTAAACAAATATAATACAGAGAGACCCTTTACAGGACCAGGCTATGTTCCTACATAATACAACTTAAAGCAAAAGTACTCAGAAAGAGAATACCCCCTTTTCTAAAGAAATAATGGAATTAGTTTGAGATATGTTCCCAACATACAACTGAGTCACAGGTATATAAATGTAATGTAACCACAAAAAACAATAAATTAAAATAGGGTCACAAACTCCTTTCAAACAGCAGTCGCGTCAAAACCAGCAGTTATTCTGGAACAAATAAAAAAATGTTGCTGGTTCTTGGTGCCTTGAAAATCTGCGTAAGTGCAGGAATTTTTTTCATTGATTTCCTTAATCAATAAAGAAGAAAAGAAACACAACGTTTCGGCTGTGGAGCCTTCTTCAGGTGTCAACTGTTAATGGCATCAATAAGCAGGTTGTTGTCAGCTTCTGGTGAGGAGGAGTCATCAGCAAAATGTGCTCTGAGCCAAATCCTGCAGTAAATGCGGTTGAGGTCATCTTGGGTTTGGGGGACGTCTAGCTTCTTGGGGACTGGTACAAAACTGAGGCCTTTGCTGAGAAGAGATCGCTCATCCTGTGAAAGGGAAAGGTCGGGCATAGCAACAACAAGGTTAGGAATACTGGAGGTAGAAGATGTTTTGAGTTTTTTATCCTCCTCTGCAGTGAGGAACTTTGGAGGAAGTTTGGGGTTGAGGCATCTGATGAGGTTAGTTATAAAGGGAAGATGATGTGGAGTTGTTAGCCGTAAAAATTCCTTAGCTTCCTTGATGTTGTTGTCAGAAAGGGTAATCTGTTGTTTGAGGGAAAATGGTAGAAAGCTCCACATCTGAAATGTTGTGTTTCTTTTCTTCTCTTTTCAGCATGGAATAAACCTTTACTTGTTCCTTTGCCACCTACGGATCCTGACGCAGCTCCCTACTTGAACTTCCTGAATCAATGACTTAAATGCAAAACAACATTTAGTGGGGTTACTACAACAGGGACTGCCAGCAATGCAGTAATATTACAGATAGAAATGAACAGTGCTAAACATTGTATTATAATAACCCAAGATGAGCCTTAGAGGATCTCTGAGCTCTGAACAGCAGATGTAAAAAAACAATCTGAAGATCCATGCAAGACCTCAAACTGAAGTTTATTTTGCCACAGGATAATTTATTTTTGCAATCTACGTTTTTACTCCCTGATGGTGATCTTGCAGGAACATTACAGCCACTTAAAAAAGGCTCAGACTGAACCCAGTCTGCTCTTCCAGGGAGGAAAAAGAAGCCTGCAAGCAAAACGTCTTTCACACAGATGCAAAAGTGCATTCGCAGTGCTCTCTAAATTTAAACTGATTTTAGGAAACATGTTTCATGTTAATGAAAAAAACATTGTAACCTCTGAAAAGAGATGCTCTACGGTTTCTACTAAGGTTAATTTGGATCCTGGCATTACTGATTATTGATTTCTTTAGGTCAAAGAGCAAGCTTCAAAATTCCCATTAGACATCCAAATCTGTCACCTTCTATTCTGTTTACGTGGACCAGAGGGCGTGACTCTGCAAAGTCCACAAATGCAGAGCAAGAAAAGAACACAATGCTGATCTGAGACTCATGCTTACTGATGCTAGATTTCTACAGGGTACAGAATTCTTGCAATGACAGTGAACACAGTACCTGTCTGTGCCAAATCTAGTTATGGCATTCTGCATCTTGTCACAGCGCCGTTTACAATATCTTGGACCCAATGTGAGTGTAGTAATAGGGCTTAGTTTATTCTTAACAGTGTTGTGGGCTGGCCATGGCTCTGGGCTCAGAACTGGATGTTGGATTAAAAACCCTGGTGCAGTATTGTTGTTGTGTCATGAGCAAGGCACTATACTTCATTTAGAGCGATCCAGTAAAATGTCCAGCTTTATACATCAGTCACTTTGTATAAAAGCATCAGTCACATTAATAATTATAATTTGGGAATTCTGTACTACCCTGTCTGAGTTGTCCAGGCTGGTGTCACGTACCAACCCTCTGCGATCCATTCTTTGTAATTAAATGTAAATTTCCTCCCACACAGGGATTTCCTGGTGTGTAAGAGTGGGCTTCCAATAATTCTCCAGCTGTTAATCCTCTCAAAACATGTTACAGTCTCCTGACTGAGCCCTTTGGCTCAACGAGAGCCTTAACCTATGGCAACTACAATACATATGTTAGTATTCATGGATTTAATTTTAATAAAAATTAGCACTTTTTAAAAAAACACTATTATCTTCTAAAAAATGTAGTCAGAAAATTAGTTTTTTTGAATAATCTTATCAAGCAAGGGGTAATGGTAAAAAATGTTAACATTTTAAATGACCCATATGATTTAGGCTTTAGAAAAGCTAGCCAAAACTGTTTCTTCTTAGGAGAAAAAACTACCCATTTAATTTTTTCATTTATTATTTCATCTGTTTCTGAATTAAACTTAAGTCACTTTCCTCGTGGTTTATACTGTGACAATGACAACAACTGAAGTCCAAAATAAGCTTAACGCATCCTGCAACAACAAAGTCTGAGGCACCAAAAAACCTTATACTGTATGCACAAGGGAACAGGTGGACTGCTCTATGACCACAATTCATGTCTTCTGAATGGATTAAGAAAACGTTATACCATTCTGCAGCACAGAAAGACGAAACGCAACGTTTTGGCTACTGAGCCACCAGAAGAGTCGTTATTTGTTCCTTTCAGGCAGTGCACACTGACGCAGGTCCCTGCTCAGACCTTCTGAATGGAATGTTGAGTGCTTCATGATGGTATGTGAAAAGTCTTAATCTAGAATTAACCTCAACTTGATCGTATCTGTAAAACAAAACGACCCTGACACAAGTAAGATGACATCTTAGTTCTTGGCCTCTTATCTTTGAACACATCTACAGTATGTACCATCTGTATGTTGTTTTGTGCAATATTGCAATATGGATTATGACATATTGTAACCAGTCAACATGCAGTTCCATTTAGCCAATAATGGACAGTAAACAATGAGGACACACAGATGACTGGCTGAGGTTACCTGCTTAGTGGCTCCATTATGTCTAGCTATGCAGTCTGCAGATTAGGTCAGTTTTGGGGAGGGGGGTTGATTAGGGTGTCCTCTGTCCTCTCCTCTTGGAGTGAAGAGGAAGAATTAGGCACAGATCTTTGTAAAGAGATGCCCAAACAAGGTAACAAAATAGCAAGCCAAAAGATTAATTACTGCTGCACGAAGGCCATTTTAGTAGATCAATGGTAGAGCCAACTTTAATGACATCCTCCAGGGTGCAGAGCACTGTCAGTGAGTTTCCAAAGAACCAGCAATTCGCCTTAATCTTTGAGGACTGAAACAGAACAGGAATGATCACAGAAGAGACAGGATATAAACTGAGAAGAACTCTGTTCTATATATTTGAGGTAAGACGTATTTTCTTTAAATATGTGCAAGACAGAGCTTCTATCTCTCGAATGTACTAGTTAGAGAAACAGTCCTTCTGACTGTACATCAGTTTCAGACAGGAGATCAGCCTGTCCTGTGAGGGGTCTTTTGTGGCCTAAGCTGCTATGCTTCTGTTCATTCGCATAAGGTTTGGTCCATCTTTGAGGAAACAACTGAAGGTAGCTTTAACTTCTGAACTCAGGGACTGCATTGTTTTTAAATAATCTGCCCACAATAGGTTATTTGTTAATTTGTCAACAATTAATTTGTCTTTTAAATTTGTGCCTCCTCATTGCTCTGCAATTCACTGTGCCTGGAAACCACAGAAAAATCACAATCCGCATGGTTGGTTTTTATTCCTCACAACAAGGCATGTGGTATATGCTATTTTGAATTGGTATCAGGATTATTTTTACTTTTAATGTTATTCAACTCCACCCACCATGGATTATTAATACTAAAACTAATTTATTAATGCTTAATTACTACTAAGTGTTATTAGTGAAACTTAGTAATAACTACTGGTGGCAAAACTGTTCATTTGTTGCCTTTCTAGGCCACACAGTTAGTACAGTATCCTCAGATGATTTTATAGAACCGGGTTAGATGCAGCTACCTTCTTTTAATCCACTGTGTGTTGTTTCACCAGCTCTGAGATATAAAATTGTGATTATAATGTGCATAATTGAAAATTATTTCTGTTTCTAGTTATGTAGCAAATCATGTTTTAAAGAGACTTAAAGAAACAAGCTATGTTAACCTTAAAGGGGGACTGCAGTCCCAATTTCTCAGACCAGCTATTCAATCTCAGTAACAAATAAATAAATACAATCATTGACGTGATTTACAAATTCCAAATTAAGATCAAAATCGCGAACTTTCTGAAAGGACAGTAAGTCGCCATGTTGTCACAAACTCATATGTGACTGCCCATGTGTTACGATGTGAAGCGGCCCTTCCTGCTCACTAGTCTCCATAATGACTAATGTAATGTGATATACTGTACGATTGAATACGGAGAGGTTATGCAGCAGAGACGCAAGCAGAGTTAAGAAGTAGTCGAGAGCAATCTTTCTATTCTTAAAAGAGATGGATTAACAAGCCTGCTTGTTTACAATGTCATAGGGTCGCACATGTCACTGAAAGTTTTGTTGCCTTGTTCTGAATCATAGTGTATAGCGCTGCGCATACCTGAAAATTTTGTGTATTTTGCGATGTAAATTTGAGGTTTTACAAGTTACTGTGGACGATATACTTTCATTGTGCTTTGAAATGCGCTCATCAATGCCGATTCTTTTTAACCCCAAAATATGAACATAGCGTTGCAGTTCCCCTGTAACTGATTAAGTAATGGGAGAGCAAGGAGTGCCTCCTAGAGGCTGGGCTCTTCCACATCTTGGTACTTACAACATGAAGTCCTGCTCCCAGCATGGCTGATCCCCACGCACTGTGATTGTTGTACTTTTGACATTTTGCACCTTCAGCGTCACATAGGCATTAAACTTATCTGGAATGGAAAAGGGGGGAAAAAAATCACATTAATAGAAATGTTCCAATCTCCAAGGGAATGGTGGGGATGATCCTCTATCAGGAGTACAGTACATGATGGATTGCCCTGGAAGATTGGGACAGGGGGCTGCAGTGGATGTATGTACTGTACAGTTCAACCAGTTGTAATTACTTGAAAATGAAGATATGAAGGCTGCAAACAAGTGGAAGCCTTTCGGCCCACCTGCAATTTGGTTACTGTATTACTGATCCTAAGATCTCCTCCTGCAGCTTGGTGTTAGGACTGGGTTGCATGTGAAATGGTCTGCCAACAGCCGTCCTGCATCTGGGTAACAGCCAGCTTTGTAGCACAGTTTACTCGAGTCAGGGCTTCAGTCTTTTTCTTCCTTGACCAAAAAGGACACACAAGTAGAAAATGTATTTATATATTTTACAAGGTCATACTGTATAACTACTATTTTCATTATTATAGTGCTCAAGGTAATGAATAATAACTTCAGGTATCTTTATAGGACAAAAAACTACATATGGGTAAAATGAATTAGTAGGTTTTATATTAGTTTTCATATAAGTTATCACACTCATTATATTGTCAGCTGTCAGCACTCGGCTCTCGAACACTTAATTGCATTAGTTTGGCTCTACCCTCCTGTAGGTGCATATTCAATGATGATTTTTGGCAATTATTTTAATTAAAACAGAAATGAAAAAAGACTGTTGACACCACTGCGCCGCGCTGCAATCAGGAAGGATCACATAGTCTGAAGAAAGCAAGTGAACTCTGAGTAGTCACTGTGAGGCTCTGTGTGGAACAGACAGTGATATAACACTTCACTCCAATGAGATTCATTAAGAGTATCCCTTAGAAAAGCAGAAAAGTGCCTAGATTAACTGGCGAGTGTGTGCTGTGCTTTGCTTATTTTGCACAATGGCACCATGTGAAATAAAAATGGAGAATATTAGCAGAGGAACTATAAGAAATAGAAAAAACAAACCTGAATCAATGTGATTTAAAGGAAATACTGAAACACATTTCTCATCCTTTCAAGCCACCAATCAATTTAAGCACTTTCACAGTGCGGACTGCAAACAGTCAATATCATTAACTAACTGCTAGAAGGGATAATTGAATATGAGTTTGAAATGGCACACATCACTCAGTTCCTCTCCCTGAGGATAAGTGGGGTTAGAGCAGGTACTGTAGAAGTAATGTAATGACTTCTTATAATTATTCTACATTCTACGCCTGATTTTCAATTTCCTCTCCATTCCATACATTTATTCAACTGGGGATTACTCTCAACAGCTACATTTCATTAAAGTGATTGTACAAGCTTTCAAAAACATTTTAACAAATATACAAATATTAATAAACTGAAATGGGCATTCACAATCAAGCTCTTCTGTGAAGCACTGCTGTATTTGACTAGAGTTTAAAATGTTCGCATTCAAATGGGTTCAGAACAGAGATGTTTTTAATAATGCCAGCAAAAGGCACCATGTTTCATGCTCATCGCTCAAGTATTGAAGTAATGAAGGCAAATCAAACTACTGTACAATGCATTTCTTTTCACTTCCTTTAAACGGTCACAATTTTTGATGAGCAATTCATAAACATTTTCAATGAGCAGTCCATGGTGGTTTTATTTCCACAATTTCCCATCATTTTCACCAAGATTACAAATAGTGTAAGGTCACTAGAAAGCACAAGAAACTAGAAATTGCACTGAATGGGTAACAAAACTACCAAAAAGCAAAGGAAAGGTTACAAAAGAGGGTGGAGATTTGCATCATACAGTATTAACACAGCATCCATTGAATTCAGTGACACATCTTTTCCTATCTTATTCTATTAGTCTTTATTATTGTCTGCTCACAGTGTCAATAAGAAAAAAAAAGCATCAGCATAAAAAGTCTCAGACTTTTTCATGATAGTTTCTTCAAGCGGCTCCTCATCTTAAGTTAAGATGGTATGCTTTTATTTCTAGCATTCATTGACATTGACCTGTTTTTGGACTAAACAAACTCTCTGCTTACATCTGTTTTTTCCTGTTTACAACTGTTTTTGTGCAATATAGGCTAGGGACTTGTGCAATATATTTTTATATTTATAATGTGCAATACAACCTTTTATTTACTGTCTTGTTTTTTGTATATTCTGTACTGTGAGCAACTTTTTGTTTAGGGCACTTCTCACTGACTGTACCGACAGTATTGTACGAATTGTACTGTTGTATTATTTCGTTACACTGTGCTGTGTTGACTGTGCTAAGCTGCTGTTGCACTGTAATTTCCCTCATGGGATCAATAAAGTATCTATCAATCAATGCTCTGCATTTGTCCAGTCTTAAATTCTTTGTAATTTTTTTTCCTTTTCAGTTTCTACAGTGTTATCTAATCGGATTTTGTCATCATGTAGATTTCAGTTCTTCACTAATGATAACAGAATCAAGACCACTGATATAAATTAGAATGAGCAATGGTCCTAATAGCCGAGTACCCCATGGTACTCAGCTTAATACATCCTAATCTAATCATTCATCCCTGTCTGTAATCTGTGCTCTACTTTACATCTATTAGCCAATTCTTACTCCAAATGCAGGGGGGCCACGTAGCATAGTGGGCAATTCTCTGGGTTGACAACACGTGGGTTGTGGGTTCAAACAGACTCTGCAGCTGTATTTTGAGCGTACTGTACCCCAGTCACACAGCTGTAGAAATGGGGAGCAGGCCCTGTGATGGGTTGGTTTCCCTTCTAGTGGGGCTGTCATGTGCTCTCTGATTGCTTCACACTTAGAAACCTGGATACACTCTGGCCTGGTGAGCCACTGTGTGTGGCTCAGAAGGAATTAACTACAGTACCTCCTCTACAAACATGCGTTATCTTGAAACCTCTGCAATATTAGAGTTAAACTTTTACGAGGACATTTATTTCTGAAATGTTCCGAAACATTTCTGAAAGTACAAATGCACCAATCAGATTTGTCAATTTATGAAGTAACCAGCAGTTTCTAATATGGATTGAACTGATGGGTAGGAAATGATGTGGGATCTTTATTGTAGAAAGTAATCTTGCTCAAACATTCACTTTGTTTTTAATTAATGCAATGGCCACCGACACTTTCAGGGTGAAAATCTCTATGCCTTTCATAATACAAACACATGGAAATGTTATAAATGCCCAAACAGGACTGACCTGTAAAAAATGGGGTTATTGAACCCTTCATTGGAATTGACAGAAGCATGCCTTAGAGTAGATATGAGTGACTAGAACAGAAGCACAGACGCTACTGCCACCACAGAGAATCTTAACAAAAAAGAGGCTTTGAAGAACTGCTTTGTCAGACCTTTGCACAGCTTCACTTCTCTCATCAAACACTCAATCAGCTCTGTGGTGGAAGAAAGGAGATTCTTCTTAGCAGATTCCCATCTTCTGTCCATCCATCCATTTTCTAATCGCTTTATCCAATACAGAGCCGTGGAGGAGCTGGAGACTACCCAGGGAAGCAACAGGAACTACGCAGGACACGCCCCCATTGCAGACTCGCACCAGACAAACACACATGCACGTTCACACCAGGACCCATTTTCCCACAAGCCAATTAACCTACCAGTATGTGTTTGGACTGTGGAAGAAAACCAGAGCACCTGGAGGAAACTCACGTGAATATGGGGAGAATGTACAAACTTAACTGAACTGAGCCCTGAATTGGTCCTGCGAGGGAGCAATGCTAACCACTGTGCTGCCATGCCACCCACCTTCGTATCTTTTCAAACACAAACTCCAGCATACAGGCTTGCGAAATGAGGTTTTGCCATTTGATACGGACCGTATATAATGCAGTACCTCACACACCACTGAGATGACCCGCAGCGTACAAAACATCCCTTTACTAAGGCAGATCAATTTATCAGGACACTGAGCCCTTGTTTAATGTGGCTGTTTAGGCCAGTACAGGACAGCAGGGATTCCTAAATATCAGAGGTTCACAAGCAGTAACAACCACAGAACTGGCAATATCGTATAATAATTTTGTTTTATTTTTCATCAGGGTAGCCAATGTCAAAATTTTAACTTGTGCAGAATGTTTAAAGGGCGAGACTGACTTGGTCTGCTTGGAGTTTTCAGCAACCCGGTTTTGAGCATTAATTCCTGACCTCAGAGGAATGCTCTTTGCAAGGGATAAACCCCTGTAAGAGCTGGATTTGTGAAGTAATAGGCTAACTAGAGTGCCATCAAGCTTGATTGTTAACCGTAAACCCATTTTTCTTTAGCTGGCCATTTGGAACATGATTCTGGACCTCCTGTGGGGATTTCAGGGAATGCAAAATGCAGGTGAATACAAATGCCAATACACTGCTGAAATTCTCACATTAACTGTAACTATGAGGCTCATAAGGCAGAGACTTGCATCTTGCTTTTTCTTTCAGTTTAATCACAGTAAGTTTAATTCACAGAGCAAGAAACCTGACACCTGACAAACCAGTGGCAAAAAACATTCTTGGAATCATCAGAGTGGCAGCTTTTGGACTCATCTCTTTTTTAAAAGTGCTACATTTATCCACTAAGAAACTCCAAAGGAAGTGTGTTAAGAAAATGTTCAGATACTATAATTACCTACAGTACATATTCCTATTCTTCAAGCATCTAAACTGTGTGCAAAACAAGCAGTAAAAGTCCCAGATTTTGTGGGAATCAAAATCCTTGTCTGATCCTTTCCAAACATTTACTGTACAAATACAATGAACTAGAAATGGATTGGGACATTACTTTTAAAATTCCACCTTTTCATCATTAAATCAACTAGGACATTGCAGAAAGCCATTATAAACCACACATAAATATTTTTTAATTTCCTAATGAAACAAAACATCAATATAAACCAGTTAATGTTCAATACAGTATGTATTTGGTTTGTTTTCATAGCCTTAATTGTGTTAGTCACACTGTCAGTCCAGCACTGAAATTTTAATTTGCTGTAGAGAATTCACACAGTGAGAGGCTGGAAAGCAAGACTGGTAATTAAATACACATCATAGAGACTGTGACAGTCATGTTTAAATCCATTAAGCACAGGTGGCAAGAACACACACAAATAAGTACAGAGTTATTTATGGTCTCGATCCCATTCTCTAGATGAGAATAGCTGCAGCGCTCCATTCGAGACGACATCATTGTGAAATATGTCCAGGTCTGGGCTTGTGAAGTACTGTCCACTGGGGTATCCATCATGATGAATTGATATTACTGCCAGCTGTTGGTTGCTGTTCCTCGTGTTCCTCGTGCAAGGTTGGATGAAGCACAGGAAACAGGAAATTCACCTCATGTGGTGCAAGAGGCTCCACTCTGCCACCATTCAGCATTCAACCACAGCCGCACACAGTCTCAGAGAGGACACAGACAGCAGCGAAGTCCATGATGCCCCACGGCAGGCCTCTACTGTGACAGAACTCCACACTGTCGAGGTTTCAAGGGGGAGATGCCAACTCTGTAAATCTCTGAGCCCCGTTAACGACCGCCCTCTTCTTATGGCTCAAGTTCTCCAGGCTCCATTGCATAACGCAGAAAAAGATGGAATTACAGATCCTTGTTTAGGGAGGCACACCCTCAATCACACTACGCTCCCCTCACTCAGCAGGAGCCACAGTAGAGGCACTGAGGAGTTAAATACAGGGCTTGTCAGAATGCATGATATGGTCATACTATACTAACAAAGCATCTTTTACAATTATCAGTAGTGTCAGTTTTCATTTTCTTGTGTTAAATTGTTTTGTTTTTTTTTTTACTTTTGCCTTTTAGGATGGTAAAAAAGTTCAAGCATCTGCACCCGTTCACAACATCCAAACAATACGATGACAGCATGGAGGGCACGAATTCACAGCTTCTTCAGATATCTGTCAGCGTCCACTGTGCTGTGAAACATTTGGCTCTACAGGCTGTGAATGCTGAAGAACAGAGGCATGCAACTCAGCAGTTTAGTGTCCTAACTGACGGTAGCCTGCAAAGATTTTATTTCTTCCAGGTTTTAAAGGATTCCCTTTCTTTAGACATACATACGACTTACATTGGACAAATATAAACCAGCACCCCCCCCCTCTCCTGTTGTATAAGCAAATATGTAGGAATTTTTGTAACTTTGGACCGAGAAATGCTCTTGGCTCAAATAAGATACAAATGTTAAGGGAGAATGGAAGTATAATCTGCACAACATTAAAATCTTTATAGAAAGTCAAAAAACTATCAATCCACTTCACCATGAAGAGAGAAATTTGACATAATGTGTGTTTCTCCTTTCCAAACAAGAAGAACTTTAACTCGTATGCTCAGACAAGAACCAAAATTCCTGCATTCACAGTTAACAAACCTTATTTACTGTTGGTATTACCAGGCAAAAATGAAGAACAGTATCACCAGCAACTTTCTGCATAATAAAACCATTTCTTTCAGCTAATACCATTCTTTGTCGTACACTGTGAAAAACACTTTAGGCACATATTAAATTGCTCTTATTATTTTCAATCATTCTTTCCAATTAGTTATAATTGCTTTCAAATTCTTGTGAAATGCATGCTTCATCTCTGCTAGATGATTATTCCAACCAAGGTTACTGAAGAACACATCTTAAAAAAAAGTTACAGCAACAAAAAAAAATTGACGAGACACTTTCTTTAGGAATGCAAATGAAGGAAAAAGATTCTCTAGATTTAAGACAGTGAAGGACAAAGGTTGTATCTCAGCGGCGCATTACACTGCTGAATCCTCCAGGATATTTTTTAAAAAAAAAACTTCATACAACTTCAAATTCCAATAAAAAGACAACATCAAGAGAGGGAGAATAAATTTCTCTTAAACTTTTCTACCTCCATGGCCCAAAGACTGGACTCGGCAGAGAGACGAGAATGATTCCTCTCTGCTGGCCTCATTTTCTCTCCCTCTCTCTCTGTCACCACTAACACTGCTAATCTCCCAGGACAGCTTAATACACAGATAATCAATGAGCTTAGTGCTCCTTTCCCTCCTCTCTAACTCTTTCAGTACGGTTCCTGATGGCTGGGGACAATTACACTTCAACAAAAATGGAATCGGAGACTGGTGGCTGAATAAAGCCTTTTAATTGAACTCAAGAGATGATTTTCCACTCACAGAAAGACAACTGGGGTAACAGTCCATTAGCGTGTCTGCCCTGATGCTAAGTTTACTCTCTTCTGAGAAGTGCAACATATTGTATTTATTCAAATCTTTCTCAACAAAGTTTATATGGATAACTCATTGCTGACCTCATCCCCAAAATCACAGACAGTCACCATGTTTAGAGTTTCTTTCTCAATTTATTGCTGCTAATGCTACCCATTAAAGGGTTTTGGTAGGTAAAATAACAGCTACTATCCATGTCTTCATACTAACCCTCATCTCACACTCCTACTGTAGCTTTCAGTTAGGGTTTAGACAGGAACAGAGTACTGAAACACTTCATGTTGAGTCAATTCCTGATCTGCTGATAGCTTCTGACTCTGGATCACTTGATATTTTTCTCCTTCTGGATTTAAGTGTAGCTTTCATAATTAATGATGCTACACATTCTGGTGTCCTACATCCTCAGACTGTTCAATAGGTGGGACTGTTACTTCACTACATATCAGAATTTATAGGTTGCCTTTACGCCAGACCATTCACAACAGTTTACTTAGGTTTCTCTGTTATGATTGATAAGAGATTTATTTAAAGAATGGATCAGATTCTAGACTGCAGTTTCTACACTTTCCAGGTGTCCGGCATTAAGATCCAGATGTAACAGAACACTCTTAAGCTAAATGGAGACAAACCTAAGGTTGTGCTCACAGGCTCCCAACAACTGCAACACAAAGCTGGTGACTTCGGCGTTGTTGCTGATGGATCTTAAATACATTCCACAGTCGAAGTTAGAAACCTGCTGTAGGTGTTACTTTCAGCCTTTTAGGAGACAGTCAAATCTACTGTTAGATGCATGTCTCTGGTAAGTGGGAGAAAATACCCATGCAAACACTGGGAGAACAAGCAATCGCCACAGAACAAGCACCTCAAACTAGAATCGTACAGTACCTGTGAGGCAGAATATCCAGTGTAAATCCAATAGAAATGCACGCACTAGCAAAAAAAAATCACTATACTGATGGCAAACGTCTATGTATAAGCAACTGTATCATCACATCCACTCAGGATCACTCTTCCAGTAGTCTTGAATAAGTTAATCTATAGTCAATTGGGTAGGTTCTGGTCTTGGAGAACCAGAAAGTATTCACAATTTGCTCCCAGTTTCTTAACGGAAGCATTTTCGGGCTTAGTCAAGTTTAACAGGATTTTAATGCAGAGAGGAGAGGCTCCTGCAAACCCTTATAGACTCCAGGTGCCAAATACCAGCAGTCTTTCTAGGTCAAACCTATCCACACCTGACAAACAATAATGAGAAATGTAGTATTTTCAATTAATTCAGGACAGCTCCAGTCTTAACTTTGTTTTCACTGTAAATGATGATGACCTTACATCAGTTAATTCTTCCAGATCTACAGAAATGAAGGGCGATTTACTACCAAAAGCCTACTAAACTGCAGAGTATCAGAAATAGACACTGCTTTCTGTCCACAAAACAGTCAGGCACTTATCTGTTTTTTTAATCCTATGCTCACATGCAGTTCTGACAATAGCCCTCATATTGTTTTAGGTACAGTACGTTTGCTTTTGGAAGATGTTTCTTCTCACATCCTCAAGACAATATTTGGTCTGTTACTAATATAAGAACACAAGAAATGTTGCAAAAGAGAGGAGCCCAACTAGCCCATTGGTAGTTAAAAGCTAATTGATCCAAGGATCTCATCCAGCTATTTCTTGAAGGAAGCCAGGGTTCCAGCAACAAAGCTGGTTATCTTGTTCCACATTCCTGTGATCATATAGAAATGCTTCCTGTTCTCAGAACTTAAATGCATTCCATGTACTGTACAATTGCTTCCACTTCTAAAATTTGGTTCGTATTTCACTGTTGATACTGAATGTCCCTGGGTTGACTTTGTCAGTGCCTTTGAGAGGTTTTGAATACTTGGGTCAGGTCTTCTCAGTTCAAGATCGTTCCAGACCTCAGCATAATTAGGGTGATTCAAGGGTTCCGACTGAACACACCACATGATGAACACAATACATAACAACACAACATGTTAGGCAAAATCTCCATTAAATACACAACTGGCTACTAAAAACCAAGCACAACGCATATCTTTTATAGAGCAAATTAAAACCCTTAACTAATGTCATATGGGAATGTGCAATTTTCACCAATCACCAATAATTTAATAAAGAAGCACCACCCAGTGAGACTATTTACAGAATTTAGAGGACCTATATTCACTGTAACGTCAGCCCTTCATTGCCATACCTTCAACAGCCCAATCAGATCAAGAACAAGCCCATTTATTGCCACCTAAAAAGTAAAGAATGGTGAAAATAAAGTTAACTTTACGAGCAACTCCCCAATAACCCAGCAATGTAAATATTCTGGTTAGCTTAGTGTAGCACATGCAGAGCAACACAGTAGTACAGCTCAGAGAGTATAATCCAGAGCAGTAAAATATCAGTATTGTACTCTTCAATAAGTTCAATTAAAAGAGAGGAGTAATTAAGAAGAAATCTAATCATATGAGCAATCCAGTTTAAATTGCATTCCCTTAAACCACATGGTTTTCTCTTTCCCAGCACAACAATGTTAAAATAGTTGTGAAAGCAAAGATTTAGTTGGACACATTACGTTTAATTAATGGATGGGCCCTTTTTGAAGATCAAGGAACAAGGATACGAATTGGATCTTTTCCTGCTATGCTCTAAATACATTCTCAAAGGCCTTTTATAATCCTAGAACATACCCAACCAACTTCTTGTGTTACTATGAATGGCAAGACAAAAAGAAAACATATATTGCATATTAGAGTGCAAAAGGACATACTAGTTACAGAATGCATATTCTAATAGCCAGCTGTCTGAGAAAATCACAAGTCAGCTGAACAGGTAAACTGGTAACAGCCAAAGTCAAACAACAGGTCTGTCTACCTGAATTCTACAGTACCCAGGTCATAAAGAACCAAAAAACAATGTTTCAGACCACCAATAATTTGGATTTTCCTCAGCTGTCCTCTCAGCCCTCACATGCACCTATTCTAGACACAGGAATTCAGCAGGGACTTTCACCTGAGAACTGGGGCAACAGGCACACGCTGCACTCACATTGTTCTGAGAATTCTGATGTTTCCAGATGTGCAGAAAACCAGGGACCAGCTGAGGCCCTGTTCTGATGCCAATCCCATTGTCAAAACCGGTTTCTGCTGCTCAGGCTTTGGTTGGAGTTTGAAAAGGTCGTGGACAGGCCTTGAAATGTACAATGACTTGCAAACCTCTTCACCCTCCTCCAGTGATGCCCCCCTTTTGCTGAATTAAACACGATCTACACACTGTTTTTCAGCGTCAATTCTGCATGAAAGAAGTTAAATGTGATCAAAAAGAAAATTCAAAAATCGTGTTGATTATCTACTGTATATTAGATGTACCTGTTATAAAGTTATTCAACCCATAAATCAATTCTGTGATACCTCAAAGCTCAATGCACCTCTGCACTATGCACTTTTTGACTTTGACTACCGCAGGGTTTTTTTTTCACTGCCATATATTTAATGTTCTGGTTGTTACTATTTATTATGTTTATTCCATGCTGAAAAAAAGAAGAAAGAGAACACAACGTTTCGGCCGTGGAGCCTTCTTCAGGTGTGAAGACACCTGAAGAAGGCTCCACGGCCGAAACGTTGTGTTCTCTTTCTTCTTTTTTTCAGCATGGAATAAACCTATTACTTGTTCCTTTGCAGCCTACGCATGCTGACACAGCTACCCACCTGAACTACTATTTATTATGTACCATTTTGTCATGTAAACTGTCGACATTGTGCAGTGTTGTCTGTCGTACTATGTACAGTATGTCCTGAGAGATCGACGTGGCAATAAACTCCTTTACCTCTACCTCGAAATCAGTACTGGGTGGAAGCAGCTTTGACTGCAGTTACAGCAGTCAGTTCTATTTATATCAGTTTCTACCAACATTTGCACACCAGGATGCAATCTTTGCCCATTCTTCTTTGCAAAACTGTTCAAGCCCGTTACACTTTCCAAATCCCCCGGATCACGACAGGGTGAATAAGACTCTCTAGTCACATCACAAACTCGGCACGTGTTCTCCACGACCCACGGAGCGAGTGAGCTTTAATTCAGCCTTTTCCCACTACCCCACCCCCGCCCCACGTGAAGCGCCTGGGAGCTCTCTGCCCTGCGGCAGCAAGACGGATTTGAAAAATTTATCCACCTTTAATGGTTTGCTCGCAAGGATTAAAGACAGATGACATAACCAGGGCTTTTCATTTCCTCAGCTCAGGCTGTCGTGTAGTCTCACACGTGATTCCCGGTCCACACTAGCAGATCAGCATATGTGGATGCACAATGCCTACCCATATGAAAATAAAAAAAAAATCATCCAGTTTGAACATATATTCAATGTCAGCTACTGGCAGGAATACTGACCATCCTCTTACAGCCCACAAGGAAGCATCACCTCTTCCATTCCACCAGATACAACACTAATAATAATTGCTCATACTTATGTGGACACTCCACTCAAAGCACTTTTACAGGTAATGGGGACTCCCCTCCACCACCACCAATGTGCAGCCCCGCCTGGATGATGTGACGGCAGCCATAGTGCAGCAGAACACTCACTGCACATCAGCTCTCAGTGGGGAGGAGAACAGAGTGATGAAGCCAGTTCATAGATGGGGATTATTAGGAGGCCATGATTGGTACCTTGGTTGTACGTCTCATCCGAAGGACGGTGCTTTTTTACAGTATAGTGTCCCCGTCACTACACTGGGGCATTAGGACCCACATGAGCCGCAGGGTGAGCGCCCCCTGCTGGCCCCACTAACACCTCTTCCAGCAGCAACCTTAGTTTTTCCTCGGAGGTCTCCCCTCCAGGTACTGACCAGGCTCACACCCGCTGAGCTTCAGTGGGCTGCCACTGTATCTAATTTATGAATGTACTAACTTACAGTATCAGCTTCTTGGAATGTAGAAAGTTAGAAAACATTTGGATTTATAGAGACAAGAACAGAACAGCTAGAGAGACTGAGGCTTATTTAAAATAGCATTGATAGGGCAGTGGTAAAGATCAAAATCTTCTTTTCCTGTTTCGACACTGGGAAAACTAGTACATCAAATCCTAATGGGGATGTCCGCTTAGGCATAAAACATAAGGTCCTTTTTTTTACCTTAAGAGCTGTGGGACGTGGAGAGTTTTATTAGTAATTTGACTTATTTGCTTACACACTTATGTAAAAAAAAGCAACTGATTTTACTGTACAGTATACCATGAATAAATAACAACATAGATCCCCAGCTTCAAACACCACTCATGGCAACTTAAAGCATTGTCACCAACAAAGGTGAGGTGAAAAAAGGGAGAGAAACAGGTCTGCAAAGCTAATAACACACAGCGAGCAAAGTAAAATGAAAAAAATGCTACAAAAAAAACAATCTAAAGGGATAGGGTAAGTAAACTGTTTATACCTACATGTGAAGAGTAGTCAAAACCAAACTGCAAGAAACAGAAGCTACTCCATTAGCAGGCACTTGCAGTACACTATGATGTAATCATTGCGGGTCTGGAGCATTAGTAGATACTCACGAGTTCCAAAGAGACGTGAAAGATGGAAGAAGGTTTAGGTGTAGCATACAGGGACAGGAAGTTAAATGAATGAAGGCCCTCAAACTAAAAATGGATCAGACAGGAAAAACTATCAAAGGTCAAAGTGTTAGAAGTATGCTACAGACAATCCAATCCATGTATCGATTATAATGCAGCCTTATGTGCAGTAATGAAATTGGGGATGTATAACGGAAAAGTGGTTACCATGGAGATTAGTCCCTGAAACCGTATTGCTACAGTAGGTGTGGCTCATTACTTCCTTATTCAGTGTGTCAGGGTACTTGCTAGAGGAGATGCCTTATTTAACGAGTGTTTTCAAACATTCAAGGTGGAACAATGCCAAGAGAGGTGAGAAACATCATTAGGGAAGTGTGGTCTTACTTATTAGACTTATTTATGTATTTTATTATAACTGTAGAAGTAGAGGCCACAAACAAAGGAAAGCGAGCTATGAATTCATCCTAAGAGTAAGCAAAAAGGGCTAGGAAGCAGTGGCATAACTGGTTTAATAAATCAATAAGAAAAACATACACAAAAAGAAGGCACGTTACAAAATGATTTAAAAGAACAGGATACAGTTAAAGATAATGAGTATAATGAACTACAAGCATAAAAAGGGTATTAGAAAAGCTAAGAGAGACAGAAAGGGATATGATAATGGAGGTAAAGATTAAAACGACAAAACAATGAAAAATTATTGTATTTATTAAAAAAAATGTCTTTAAAATGCTGCCTTACCAGCACAACACTCACAGAACCGCAAAAACAACAACTATTCTTTACAGTATTAAATGATATCATGGCACAGAATTCTAAATTCATATTTGTTATCCCCCTACACTGTTCTGTTAACCTGGATCTATCCTCCAACAGATCTAAAAATTAGTATCATACAAACAAAGGCTTGACAATAAGAATACCAACCAAACCTGAGGTGCCCCGAAAAAATAGAGACCAACTGCACTTTTTAATTCATTTTATGTGCTGTTAATAATCAGTTGGACTAACTCACACCAAACTTCCCAAATCAGATGATCTTTTCTCCTGATCAGACACAGTGAAGGACTTATCAGTCCTTCTGATCCAGGAGAGTCTGTGAAGCAGGGCAACTGTGATAATAGACATTTAACACATGGCTAACAAAAACTAAAGCTTCTAAAATAACTGGAAATATGTTATTGACTGGTATTCTGTCCAGGACGTAGTCTCAGGGATCCATTCTAACAAGACGGTTGGAGCATTTTAATATAATGTAATGAAACAATAATGAAAAACACTGTTAATGTGCACTTTAAGTAATGTTTAACTTAACAGAGGCATTAAGCACTTTTTAAATTAAAATTCTGTTTAAGAACAGTCTTTAAAAAGGGGGGTCATGCTGACATTTCAAAAGGTTTAATTAGTTTTGTTCTAGAAAATAAAAAAATCTGAATATATACAATCAGCTAATATTGTTTTGCACTTCTGTCATACAGAAAACTGTTGTTTCTCACTTCTGTCACACAGAAAACATTAACATGTCTAATGTTTTTTCAGGGAATGTTCCATAGCAAACAAAAAGGTCTATTTCTCAATTCACATTTTACTCAATTAAAGGAGCTACTGAAAATACTACATAACACTATTGTGACAAGTGCATTGTTAAGTAGTGGGCTCACGACTATTTCATACAAATGTACTATTGTTTTATCCCTAGTGTGTACACATCTGTCTTACAAGAAACAAATTTCAGGGTTATGGTATTTTTTACAGAGCAAGCAACTTGTTCTGAATTATGGGAATGTGAATATTAATTTCCTCTGTGGCTGTTCCACAACTCTAGAAAATTAGAACAAGAGACGTCAAATTGTGCTTTGTGAATATAAAATAAAAAATATGCAGGTCACAGATGGCTGTTTTGCCCTTATTGGCTCATCAGCGTGACAGCAATACTTTGATAAGAAGCACCTTTCAGGGCTGTGATACGTTTGTTAAGCACAAGTCATTTTGAAGTATGGGGATGTGGCTATTAATTAGCTCTGGCTGTTTCACGTTTTGCACTATGGAAAAATCAGAGCTAATTATTATTCACTTTCCCATAATTTGTTCTTAGTGCATGCACTACAAATGTGACTGCTCACTGGAAATACAAGCCTCTGGTCCAATTTGTGATCATGAAACTGGACGTGTGCTCTGCTCCGATATTCAAAACCTTTCTTCTGTTCTGATGCCTGTGAGAGGTGGACATTCGACTCTTGTTCTCTAGCTTGTTTGATATTTGCATTGCAGCACTACAGCACGGTTCAGCAAAACAGGACATCATGTAAAGAACAGAGCATGACAGATTAACAATTCCTTGCTTGGCGTAGGCAGAAATGGAAAAACAAAATTGGCACTATAATCACCAGCAGAAATTAACTCAAATAACTCATTTTAACACTTCCAACACACCGAGTCCCTTAATGCCAATGTCACCAAGACATAATTAAATGATAAATTAAACTTGGCAAATCATTAAATCGTTCAATGACCCTTTGATCTCTCATTCAATCAAATAAATGAAGGCTAAGATTTATAGGAGGTGGGAGACTTCTTTCTCTAAACTATTATGAAAAAATAAAATGATGCACCTATACCTAGACTAAAATACACATACCGTATGATAGTTAATAAAGAAAAACAGAAATCTTTAAAGTGATCAAAAGGATCAAAGGATTTTGTCTGTTATCTCCATCATTTTGATTTCACTTTAGTATAAAGGAAATTAAACATAGTGCATATTCAATCTAAAGCAAGCAACAGCATAATTTTTGCAACGGGTTGAAAATCATTAAATTGCAAAGTATCTTCAGAGTACATCTGGAAACTTGGCAAGACACTTAAGATAAAAATTTACAAAAAAATGCTAATGCACTTTCTTCATATACAGCAAACCGTATAAAAGTCAGTAATTGGAGCAACAGGTGCCTCCTCATCAGGAACCTGAGTATCTTACTAAGGTACTCTACCAGCTTCTATTTCTGGCTGTCAGAAATAAAGAAATATATTAAAAAACATTATCTCTAATCAGGAGATAATGTAATGAATGCATAGAGCTAGTACAGCTAGTAGTTTTGCTGAGAGACGCCAGAACAATCCAGAATTTTCCACACACTGGAAGGAACAAAATCAGCAAATTTCAATAGACTGACAGACAAAATTAAATGTCTTCAACACCACCACAGCAGCAGACAGACTCAAATGAAATAAGGACCACCACCCAGTGGAAAAGTTCACAAAGATTTGCTTTTATAATATCTCCCTGTGATAAAGATATGAACATAAAAGTCTGGATTTGTCCTCAGGCACCCTTTGTTAGGACAGGGGTTTTTATACCAATTGAAGTTGACTTCACATACTGAAGGCGTAAAAAATTAACATGAAAACAACTGAGATCTAAACGTATAGTATGATGGTTCTTTCATATGCACTACCAGATTAAAGAAAGTTTTTTTTTGTTGTTATTTTTAATTCTTCTGGGTTCCTTTAAACAACACAAGGTGAAAGTGTCCATTTATTGTGATCATTTCCATCACCCCTCACATCAAAAACTGTGATAATTATTGTAAAAAATACACAAATCTAAAGGACGCTTACATCATACACAGTTCCATGTGCAAAAAGTAGAAATAATAATTGAAATCCATTAGAATGGAGTTTTATTATTGTCACAAAAACAGCTGAAGATCCCAATATATTAAGCCAATTACAGGGAATCTTGAGCAAAAAGCATCCATGCAGCAGTCCATGTGGTATGTGTGCTAATTCATGCAATGGAAAGAAACACACTGACATAGTACACAGAGCAGTGTGTGTCTTGGAAAACCATGTGAGGCTAGCGTGTTTGTCCTGCGAGAGATAAGCTTAGAAAGAAGGTGTTATTTAAAGAATACTGGCAGCACACCAAGGGTGAGAGGTAGTAGATTGCAGTTAACATGGCACAATGTGGCACCTGCCTAATTCCCACTGTCATGACACTCGGCAAACAATGACTTGGCTATCCTGCAGAACAGCCAGGACCAGACACAATAAATAAATATCAAACTACCCCCAACTGTCACACAGATTTTAGTCTTACACCCAGATGACTCAAACCCAAATGGCAAACCTCTAAGTAGCATAGGATGGTAAATTGCACTTTAAAAAAAAACTTTATTAGAGATTACAACTACTAATTTTTAACGGGAATTGCATTCTAATAAAATATGGTATAATGGCAGTCTCGCCTGAAGTTATTCATTCCTTAAAAGTTCATGTCCTGATAAAATCAGAAGTGATCATCTGGTAGAATAGGTAGTAATAATAATAATAAACTATTTTATAAAGTGCCTTTAAAGGTGGCTTCTCAAAACACTTTACAGGATGACAGGTAGTATTCATGTGTTCATTTTAGATTTGTTTGTTCAGACACTTCACAAGAAAATACTTCCTCAGATAATGAAGAGCAGAATAACAAGGAAGAGTAAAAAGTATGTTCTGATACTACTCATTCATGGAAGTGTGATTTTTTTAACAAATCCCAGTGAGATAAGAAGTTAAGGAAAACATCTGCTCAAACTTAAAGGAATACGGTCTTAAAGGGCTTTTTCAAGCATTTATTTTGGATAAATGATGTGCTCCTCAGCAGTGAAGGTCTATGTACTGCAATCCTGGTTTTACAGGAAGAAAGTGAGGACTCTAAAACTCATACTGAAGCTAAAAAACCCTACTCATCTGAAAAGCAGATTTATTCAAATGTTAAAAGAAAAAAAAGTCTTACTGTGTGTATGTGGAATTCCTAACTAAAAGACAAAGATATAGTATGTCCCTCTACTGCACACAAAATAATTGGCATGTTATAAAATTTAATAATTTAAAAAGACAGACTCGTGATTGGTGGACACATACAGTATTTGAAATTACTTCACAATCTGTAATCTTACAATCAACCTGGGTCTCACCACATAACCAAGGCAGACAGTGGTTTTTTTACTCTATATTCACAATTGTCAAGAGGAAAGACAGGTAACAGATGGGTTTTTGCAAAAGAAGATGCATTCTTCAGGTTTTAAAAGCTCTATGATGTTGTGCTAGCAACTTATTTTGAACGGTCTCCCAGAAGAATATACCCTACATCTGTCACTGCACGGAAACTCACTCTGTAGGTCCATTACTGTGTGATATCGTACTGAGGAATCCAGAAAAACACAAGCTCGGGGACTTCCCCAGGTTTCACTAAATGCAAATGGAAGGTTAAGAAAAATGAGAACATGAAGTTGTGTGATCAGTCTGTTAACTCGGAATGACAGAGGCAATCAAAGATTTTCCCCTAATTTATACGGAAAAAAATGCTTTTTGCATTTCTTCAGCTACAGCTTTTCAATTAGAATCTTGTGAGTTTTGTCCTTCTCATTCTACATTCCTATCTCTCATCTTAACAGAAAAAAAATGAAAGAGAAATTCCTTGTGCGTGCAGGTTAGTGGAAATTTGTGTAGGGTAATATCCTTTCCGAGCTTGATCTACGAGGTGATGGTTTTTGTGTCATTACTGGAAAGAAGGAATGATAATTGAAGGCTTACAAAATCATTAAAGATAGCGCCATGCAGATATCACATCATTTGTGAAACCACAATGTTTTTAGAACACCAGGAACAGACTGAAGAGTTTCTATCTGGGCCAGAAGTGTTGAAACCCATGACGGGGCTTAGTGAGGAAGAAAGAAAAATGAAAAGGTTCTTAAACAACATCCTCAAAGCAGGTAATTTCATTTTAAATAATGAAGGTTCATCTAGAGGTCATTAGCTCACACTTCCAAATACCACAGCTACAGATACAACTAACAGGCCCAGGGGTGCTCGCAACCAAACTTATAATGGCCCTACAGTAACAACTACTTGAACTAATTAACAGGTTTATTTATGCACATTCTACTTTTATGTAACAAACATTTTAAGCAGGAGGTAAAAATATTCAGTGAACCTGAAGGACTGTCTCCTTGAGCTAAAGTCATACATATATAGTGGCTTCAGACCACAAGCATTCATATTCTGGACCTTGCAATTATTTCCTTTGCAGGCTTTTAGCACAGCTCAAGCATTGAAATAATAAAATAGATCATTAATGTCCAATTAATTTAAGGAGTTGAACAGAAAAAAAACAGTGAAATCCATTGGAAGATCTGAAAGCCAGGGACTTTAGATCTTTCAAGTGTTTCTTTTTCAAAGGATAGATTGAAGCAGGAAGCGGACTATGGGAGGTTATTAAAATCCGATGGAACTTTTTAAAGAACAGATCTACTAACCTGGGTCTGCAATTCTATCTGTTATGCAATCAACTATGGTGAAATCCATTCTAGGCTCATAGTATTTCTCCTGAAATACTAGCTTTCCTAGTATTACTCCTGAAACTAGGAAACTCACTTCTCTGTAGTCAGCAACTGGGCCAGAATGAAAGAAAGGGATCCTACATTACATAAGTGGTTGAAGTGAGTACTCTTTTGTACACTTTTGTAAAGAACATTCAGACCTTTATTGTACAGAACTAAATGATTTGCAAGTACAATGATGATCAATAATATTGTAACACCTCACAGGGGAACGTCACACCAATCTACTCCCGTTTGGGAATTAATAATCAATTTTTTCAAAAATTCCCCTTTAGCGGAGGAGCCTTCTCAAAACATGTTAGCACCAAAAAAAACTATACTCAGCAGTGAATGCGAGTGAACTAGTGGAGATGGGGCTCTGAACACTCTGGGAGTAGGTCAGAGCACAACTGAGCCTCTTGCAGTGAGCAGGGCTCTATAGATGACTGCTGTTCTGTTTACTATTCGCAGTTTCAGGACACCAAAACAAGGAAGAGTAAGGACATTGCTAAAAGCTGCTATCCGTTTGGAAACGTCCATTCAGTCCATCCTTCATGCCTGATGAACAGCTCTTTTGAAAGGTCAGAAAGCTGTGGAAGACTGCTGTGCAAACACACGGTAATGAACGTCCAAATAAGACAATGTCACTACAGGTGCCTGCCGAGCCTCAACACGTATCTATGGAGACAATCTAAGAGGCTCTTCTACAAGCCTATTTTGAGATGCAGTTTACTAATTAGCTACGTTCCTTCTCCGGCTGCAAATCATCCGTTGAATGGAAGAGACAAGATAACAGTGCACCAGCACACAGCCAGACAAAGGGAGAAATGACAGGATCACACCACTGAAAAAGATGGACAGGCACACAGTTACATTTCCCCCGGGAGTCTTCAAACATCTGGGTCATGTACCTCGGAAATTAGCAGAAGTCTCTCCAAGTCATTCCAGTAGAAAGAATCAAAAAAGCCATTCACTGTGTGACTGTATACAGTTTTAGCAGACTGTAACTGTCTGTAACAGTCTTCTGTTAGAATATGGCATAGATGTGTGCTGAAAGTCTACTGCACTGATGTGGACTGTAATAAAAGATTAGCATCTTATTAATTTACTTCTTTTATTGTCCCCGATGGGAAATTTGCAGGTAGGTACAAGACATAACATGAAACATGATACATTACACACAATATGAATCTACTTACAAATAAGAAACACATGCATAAGACGAGAAAAACAAATTGGGTCATCAGTGTGTGAGACAGATACAGTACATAAGATATAGGCATGAAAAAATAAAAGTATCATTAACTTTCAGGTTGGCAGGTGCAACAGCCAAATTTGGTAACATTATAGCTATTATTAACGTAGGCACCCACTGCTTCAGTTGTTTTTTCTCTCCTACTTTATTCTCAGCAAGTGTAGTCTGGGTTTCAGAAAACCATTTGCCATACTGTTCTCTAGTTACGGAAAAGCAATAATGGAAAGAATTCAAAAGAACTTTTTGTTTCGTGCCATATGTATGGAAATAAACGTGGTGGGCAGAGAAAAGAAATCCATTTAAACAGGCTGAGAATGAACACTTAAACATATTTCTGCAAAACTAATCAGAAACAATCTATTAGCTGTTTTCATAAGGGTAAACCAAAGTCACAGGCATTTTGGGAGATACATTCTTACAGCATCAGTAAGAAGTATCTTGCATAGCTGCATCTGTCCTCTCCTTTAACTTTCCCTCCATTAACAGCTGGTTGATAAATCACAGAGGATATACTTGGGCTTCCGAAATGATTTATTTTAAACACACAAAAAACACATCCAAACCAAATGGAAGAAAGCCAAATGGTCATACAGAACTCATTTATCCCACACCTGTATCCCAAAGTTCTCACACGAGCCTCTGCACTTTACAGAGAAAGAACTTACAAATAAAGGATGATTCAGTGCTTTGGTGCCTTTCAAGAATTCTCCTTGTAGCCTCATAACCTAATCATTTGTCTGGAGAGTCAAAAAAAGGAGGTTCAAGTTCAACTTTTAATGATAACAGATGGCGACTCAAAGAGAGCTTTCATCAGCGCTAAATTTTCAGACAGCTCTTTCTCTGATCACTCCAGTTCAACAAAATAATCCCAAGACTGGAAGCCCTTTACTCCAGCTGACAGGGCTGGAGAGAGCTCCCTTTCAACCAGGACACGCTACACTGTACGGCACGTTCAAAGATGCAGACAGCAGAGAGGGAAGATCTTCATTATTAAATGTAGTCATCCATTACACTGCCTCATAAACTCACTTTCTCAATGAATATGTTTTATTTTGACACAGACACTAATTAGAATCTAATCAGGGAGCACATTAAAGTTAAGGCATTTGAACTCTTCTTATAACAGGGAACATGTTTAACAGTGAAGGGACTTGGACAGCTGCAGCAGGGAATACTCCACTGTGAAAAACTCTGAACAAAAACGGGCTTTTAATCAGACTCTAATAATATTCCACTTTGAAGAAGGGACATTTCTAGCGAAGTATACCATGGGAAAGATGATTGTGGTGAAGATGATCTCAGATTTGATTAGCATTTCAAAGACAAACTCAACAAATCTGTAGAAAAGAAAGAATCTTTTTTTAAACACCTTATCTCTAACATTCATTGGAGAGCAGTGCACCTCCCTGACCTTTTCCCAACTAGAAAGGTGCCTTTACACAAAAGTGGTCAGTAAATGTGCAAAGACAACAGTTTCATATGTAACAGGATTAAATCAGAACTCTCCCAAATAGTATTTCACATTCAAATTAATAGTTGTGAAGCTGTCCAACTATTAACTAAGCAGTGACTGTCATGTGTCACATGTGTACAACATGGACGTACCGATAAACCAGGAGCACTTCATTTTTTCAGGAGAATGCATATGGCGATGACTTCTTCCATAAGTAAGAAGTCTGTTAGTTGATAATTTGCCAGGTCAAGCACCTTTATAAAATTGACATGGCAGGGATTCATGTCTACATTAAGAATAAGTGACAGTTCCACTCTTTCGTGAAGAAGTAACGGAACGATTGTGAAGCCAATAGCGCGTGTAGTACAGTGTAATATGCTATGGGCTCTGGGGTCTAAGTCAGCTCCTGGAATTGAACCACAGGCATGGTCTTTTGCCTGTAAGACACATGAAGATATTCCATTACCTTGAGCTAAGTTAACAAAACCTAAACAAATGGACATTACATTGCACGCACGGTCAGAAACAGTCTCCTCACGGTTTTCTTCCTTGAGCAATCGACTAATCTGTATTACACTGACTTTTTAAATGGTTTCCTGCTGAGGATTACTGTACCTTTGCCTTTATTAATTGCGACAGTGCAAGTGGTTGCTGTTAATGTCAGTAACAACAACATGTCACACCACCTTTGGCTCTGGAGAGCCACACTGAGGTTTGTCGCAAGAAAAAACAGGCTGAGACACCAGCCATCTCAGTCTTCACACTAATAGAGACAGAAGATTAATCCTCTGGAAAACACATCCATCTTCCGTCAGTCAAGCCCTAGAGCAGTGTTAAATGGAGGCACAGCAGGAAGCAGACTTTTTGCCAGGCTGAAATGTTTAGGCGGTATCAGAAGAGCTCACCATCAGTTCCACCACAGTGCACACAGCAATGCTTAGAGCACTCACAGAAATACAGCCTGGGGTTACACATCTAGTGTACAGAAATTGTGAAAATGTTCCCTTAATGCAATTCTGTTTAACTGTACATACACATGCTGTTCTTAATCTGTATGTTTTAAAAAGTGCAACATAAAACTGCTTCCCGAGCCCCATGATATCAGAACAACTACCTAATACCGCATCGCTTCCAGAAACAACCATTAAATATAATGTGCTCTTAACTTCGTTTCTCGCTTCTTTCCACCAAAGTCAATGTTTCCCTGAAGGGGGAGTGGGATGTTTCATTCAGCCTTCATTATTTCAATTAGCTAACATCTGGGTCGGTCTGTCTTGGAGACTGGTACAGTACACTAAACCCATAATCCATCCATCCATTAGTGTGCTAACCTCTTTATACAATACAGGCTTGCAGGGGAACCAAAACCTGTCCAGGTAAACGACAGGTGCAAGGTGGGATAAACCCTGGATGGGACATCAGTACATTCACATTTCTGGTTAATCTTGGAGACAAAGACTACTTTATGGATTAACTAGCTGGGCACAAACCAGTGAATACATCTGAACTACAAAACAGACCTGGGATAAGCTTGCAACCGAAAAAAGGCTCCACAGCCAAACACTGTTTTCTTTCTTCTCTTTTCAGCATGGAATAAACCTGTCACTTGTTACTCATTAGTGAAGTCTCACAGCCCCTTAAAACAGCAATTCCCTTCCCCTTAAATATTCAGGAAAGATCAAAATTGAAATTTCTGCATAGGTTCGCATTTCTAATAAAATAAATTAATCACTCCATCATATTCATGTCAAACTATGAGAAGAAAATTAGATTTCTATGACAAATCTACAAATTAATTTTCATCCTTGTTAGTTTTTATCTCGGAGAAAGTTAAGAAATTACATTACTCTTTCCCAATTCATTGCCAAGAACATGGTTTTTAAATTTAAAAACTTTCACTTTATTTTTAAAGTTTAAATTTTACTTATCTTCCTTCTTTGATCCAGCTCACAGGACTTGAAGAGGGCACTTTAGTTATACAATTTAATAGACAATAAAAAGACAGATATCCTAGCAAGTGATTTGACCTCAGATACCATTTAGCACATTCCATCCCACAGTGAAGTTGCAGTATCACAGCAGTGCAGCTAACAGTAAAATACAGTATCAAAACAAAAATATATTTAGCTTCCTTCAGCTGTGGTCCAGCAGAGGAACAGCAGTTATGTGCGAACAAACATATATTTAAGATAACACATTTTGAAACTTTTCACTCCAGATCTAAGCAGGCTCCCCTGTTTTCCTGAAAGTAGTAGATGCATATATAACAAAAGACAACACGAATAAGGCTTATTTCCTTTACCTACAATAAATTTAACCTGGGGCGCATAAAAGATGAGCCAATTAAAAAAAAAATTGAATTTCCTACTTAAAACAAATAAAACTACTAAAAAAATCACATACAGTATAAAATATTTAAGATTTTAGAGGAAATATATATATACAGTAATACATAAGAATGTTTATACAACCCTTACTGCAAATGAATTAAAGAGTAACAGTATAAAACAAAATGAGCATATTAAGTTTATAAGCACATCCCGACTGCAAAACCTTATATGTGAATCATTTTGCCCTGGAGATAAAGAGCATGTTTTCAAAACATTTTATGCCAATCAAATCCACGGGATTATGAGACTTACTCATTGCAAGTTAAAAAATGTCTTTAAGGCTGGTTTTCAAGCACCTTGTCAACATGAAAAATGGTGATTAGAAAGTGCATTCATCACAACAGTGCCTCTTCAAAACATGCTCAACAATTTCTAACAACCTGATATTTCTAACTACACGTCTGCATAAAGAGAGGGGTGTCATACACTTGACACAAGAAGCAGAACAATGTCCTCTTTTTTTCCTAAGACTTCTGAAATATTATTGTCTTTAAGTCATTTGTATTACAACTTGATGAAGAGCCCTGCTTATGAGCACAGCTGTCACATGGGAATTTTTCTGAACGCTAGAGAAAAAATCTGGGACACGACTACAAACTCCCAGAGCGTTTTTCTAACATGTCCTCGCTTATCCCAGTGTTAAGCTACAAAGATGAGGCAGATGAACCAAGGAGAACTGCAAAGTACTCATCAGAAAGGGGCGTTTGATAAGCAGGCCCTTTCCACCACACATAATTACTACAGAACAGAGCAGTTGTGACAGGAAGCCACTTTCTGCCCACCACCAAGGAGCACTGCTTCCCTGTCTATTTATAGATCATGTACAGCACACCAGGGCACCATTTTCTTAGTATAAACCACCTGAACGCAAACAGAGCTGAGCATCAGTTTGAGTATCTTATATAATTTTGAAAGACTTCTGAGATCCTGTCATTGCTGCTGCACTGACCTGTTCCGAAGTCAGCTGTCAGTCAGTTATACTCGCTTGTGGGGCTGAATGAAGGGCAGGGAGTGGAGCAGGAGCATAGGAGTACATGTAATAATGGCTGGGATTACATACTATATTCCAGTAGAAGTAAGGATTGCGCTGATCAATACAGGATTCTATCGAAACACTAACCTGCCACCAAAAAAGAAACACTGCTCTCAAATTGTACGGCAGTGCTGGGAGAATTCCCCTCTTTGTTTGAAGTGCAGGACTCTGAACAGGTCGAGTACATGTTTTTTTCCTGTTGCGCTGCCTAATAAGATGGAGCTGTGATGTCCCATGCCGCCACCTTGGAGAGACGTGAATGTCCCAGTCCACTCATCACTTCAGCTGCGGGCACAATCAATGAGGCACCGTCTTTAAAGTATCTTAAGGCATAGAAAACGTTCTGCGATATCTTACTGGACAAATCATGCTCATTAAAAGGTGTGGATAAAATAAGCAGCCTGCCCAAGAATAATCTCACAGTACATGGGAGCACAAATCTGTGCAACCCCATTCAGTCAGTGCATTGTCAACTTTCTTTTGTTAAACAGGTCAGCACAAAAATCTTAAGAAGGTTGAGGTCAGATCACTGGTTGCTAAATCCTAGATGAAACCTTTTAATAGATTCCAAATTAGTATGATAACTTGCAGTTTGAAATTCTATCTTGAAAACTGTAACCTAAAAAGCAGGCAAGTGGAATCATTTAAATGAAGAATTTGAATAAATATTTTCAGCAAAAAAGAGCTAGCTCCAAAAAAGTTCAGACAATTTTAAGAACACTACCACATGAAGCCATTATGTAAATGAGGCCAGAAAAAAAGCTTACTGAAAGAAATTACTATTTCAATTTCTCTCTTGGCCTTTCTAATACTCTTTTTTACCTGTGCTTGCAGCACAATGTATTCTTTAACTCAATCCTCTTATTTTGTAATAATTGTATTTTAATAACTGTATTTAGTACTCTCTTTTCCCTCATATCTTTCCAAATTAATGTGTTGACCCATTTATGGATGCTGTTTTTAGCTTTTTATTTACTCACTTTTGGGACAAATTTGTTCTGTGTTACAAATAAATTCTCTGTAATAATTGTTTACACTTATATAGCGCTTTTCTGGACACTCAAAGCTCTGTACAGGTAATGGGGATCCCTACCACCATCACCAATGTGCAGCCCAACCTGGATGATGTGATGGCAGCCATAGTGCGCCAGAGCGCTCACCACACATCAGCTATCAGTAGGGAGGAGAGCAGAGTAATGTAGCCAATTCATAGATGTGGATTATTAGGAGGCCATGATTGATTAGGGCCAATGGGAAATTTAATGACCACAAGGAGTCTGGACCTCGGTTTTACATCTCATCCGAAAGACTGCGCATTGTGTACAGTATAGTGTCAATATCACTATACTGGGGCATTAGGACCCACATGGACCGCAGGGTGAGCGCCCCCTGCTGGCCCCACTAACACCTCTTCCAACAGCAACCTTAGTCTTTCCCAGGAGGTCTCCCATCCAGGTACTGACCAGGCTCACACCTGCTGAGCTTCAGTGGGTGGCTAGTTGTGAGTTGCAGAGTAAACTGTTAACTATCCATTTTCTACTAATTTCATATCTATACTACCAAACTTTCTGGAAATATTTTCAGACTCCACCTGAAGAGTTTCAAAGTATACTTCAAATTACACTCACATCTGTTTGCCTCACCCTGTCTTAGCTGTGTGAAAAGAGAAGATCTACAGTACACAAGCATTTCCTCTTGTAGATGCTCTGACAAACTGGGCAAGGAAACTGTCATTTACCATGTCTACCACCTGCAGAAAGACTTCACAGCTGAAACGCTGTGTTCCATCTTCTCTTTTCAGCATGGAATAAACTTATTACTTATAGGTTTCTGCTGCCAATATTCCTATAAGCATTTCCCAGAGTGTGACAGGAAAGTTGAAGTTCCCCATAAACACAATTTAATCTTTTGCGTGTAAATATATTGTTACAGTTATTGGAAGAAACTATTGAGATGTCCTAAGAATCTACAGTAGATGCAATAGCCAACACCTGGCATGTATTAACATTTGAAGTTCTTGGAAGCTTCAAAGCAAGAAAGGAACGAAGGTGTTTACTTAGTTGTGCCGAGTGTGAGAAACATTGATCAAAAGGATTCTCTAGTTTGCTTTGCTTAATTAAGTTCTGGTTAAATCATTAAGAGTGTTATTAACAGTCCAGGAAAACAGGATAAAAGACAGGTAGAGGAGAAAGACAGAGGAAGAGATGAAAAAACAGAAGGGGAGAGGCAAGAGAGAGAGGAGAGGAAATAGAAGGTGGAAGCTCTGTTCTGATCAGCCTGTAAGACCAAACTGGAATGTAGTATTTGAACCTTGTTAAGAGAGCTTACCATTCTGTTGTTTTTAGGAACTTTGATTTCTGTACAGAGAATCCATAGGATAAAAAAAAAAACTCTCCTGGTTAGATGTATTTTTACAATAGGAAGAATTTCCATTCACTTTAGAACATTTCAAATTTATAGAGGGAGAGATTTAACTATAGGTCTGTTCTGTTTATATGCAGCTTTATCTCTTCTGTTGGCCTCTTCTGTAGGCATTATAGAGGTATTTGAATACTTGGTTTCAGGCTCGTTAGGACGCAGGAGTTTGTCACACCTTGTTTGTAAGTTTGCAAACAGCATAGCGTACAGTATTTGTTGTACATGCTGTTATGTTGTGTGCTGTTTAGTATGTTTTGTCATTATGTATGTCAAATAATTGTTTAATACTGTGTGCCTGACTTATTTCATTTTCTGATATTCTCCGTTTTCATAACCCCCTATTTGTAACAATATTTTTTAGTATATTCTGAAGGTGGATGGTGTAGCATCAGCTACAGGGTTGTGAGTTTAGAAGCACCTGAAGGGCAGTAAAAGAATATCATATTCTGGCTTTTATTATGATTGAGGTGCACTGGACACTGCATGGTGATATTGACGCTCTGATGACTGATCACCATTAGCCACTAAGCTCCTGGACTGTATGTACACTCTGTGCAAGACTTCCAAGACCTCTATGGTGTTGAAATGCATGGAAGACATCACCTGAATGTTTCCGCTGTGTAAATGTATGTATATATTCATCAGAATGATGTTTTCATCTTCATCAAAAACATTGAGGTCTCTAACACTGAAGCTGAGCAGAGGGGGGAAAAAATAATCCATTTTGACACATCAGTAATTAATGGAATGCACTTTACTGCCTTGGAAGGGTAAAATGAGAGCAAGTAAAGACTGTTAGACAGTCAGGGAAAACCCAAGATGTTCTGAGTGGTTCTGAAAAAGCATCCTTTATTTAAATGTTCTAGAACCTCTTGTTAGATGCAATGTAAACAGTGTTTTATGCAGTAACTCTACTGATCAGCCTAGCTATCCATGATGCATTCTACATTTAAAAAAATGAAAGCAACAAGTTGTGGGAGAAATTCATTCATTTTCACTCACTATTATAATATACCGGACAGCTCGCTGACCGAGGCTGGCAGAAGAATGAGAGTTCTTTATGGACATATTTTTTTGTTCCAATTTAAAAGCCAGCATTTAAATGTAATAATGATTACATGTTGTACCAATCCACTACATTTTAATATTAATATATTGTTACATATAAATATCTCCATCTCTTCTCTCTATTGCCTCTCTCCCTCTGTGTTTCTCTCTTCTTCCTTCTCTTCCTGTATTTTATCCTGTTTTCCTGGACTGTTAATAACACTCTTAATGATTTACCTGGATCTTAATTAAGCAAGGTAAACCAGACATTCCTTTGATCAATGTTTCTCACACCCAGCACAACTACTGTAACTAAACATCTTTTCTTGCTTTGAAGCTCCTGCAGAACTTAAATTGTTGACACCTGCCAGGTGTTAACCACAGTATCTATATTTCTTAAGACACCTCAATAGTCACTTCCAATAACTGTAACTATATAGTTACAAGCAAAAGTAGTATTTTTTGAGTGACATCAACCTTCTCAACATACTCTTGGAAAACGCTTATGGAAATGTTAGCAGCAGAACCTAGATACTACAATGCTGTACGAATTCATGTTTTACATGTGTTCATTTGTTATTACCTTTCACACATTTTTGTAGTTTTAAGACTCTTGTGCTCAAAACCTTGTATTCAGATCTAACTCTAAAGACCCATATTTAGAAACATGAGACAGAAAAGAATAATCACATAAGGCCCATAATTAAAAACCATATTACAATGCCTTTCCAGCAAAAAAAAAAAAACTAAATATATAGGTTTAGCTATAATATAAATGTTTCAAGATGTGTTTTCACTCTTCGTGAATCGTTTGAGAAGCTCAGTCAGTAGAATAGTTCATTCACAGTTGACTTCTGAAAAGGTTACCTTTTACTTTTAACACTTTCTATGTCAGGTTGAAATAGCAGTTAACATTTGAATAATGGTGAGACCAAGTAATAAAATTACAGTGCCATCCAGAGTCCAGACTGACCCCTGTTTTCAGACACTGACTGGGCACCACTGACCAAGCTCCAATGCGAACTGACTGTCTACCTGTGTATTCTGAATCTGCTATACAACAGGATCCCTGTAACTTTCTGAACACTAGTGAGCTTGCAGTATTTAACCTGGGGATTGGCACATTTCGATCAGGCAATGCTTCTGAAGATGCTATGAGGCATATAAAAAAGGATGGCTCCAACAGGGCACCCATGCTGGCCCAAATTCCAGTTCCAAATTAAAGGCATATAAAAGGAAAAAACGGAATTAAAGAATTAACTGTATAGGAAGAAATCATGTTGTTCAAAAGGAAATCTATAGCACCTTGCACACATTAGCTCATTAATACAAACAACATAATTACTGACAAATAGATCACTCTGCAATGACTGATGGCACAACACTGTAGTACATTGAAGGTCGGCTATACCGTATATTATATCTTATTACTCTTCACTAACTCCAAACTGACTCCCATCCCAACAGGCCACATCCTTCTATAAAATGCACATTACGTAACGTAGAGTAGCAATGTCCCCAGAGTCCGTGCTCTCAGATGCTGATGTTAGCTCCCAAACCTCCAGGGAAAAGCCTGCTTCTTGTGGTTCAAGTATATTAGCAGAGATGCATGAAAGTGCTTGTAGAGGACTCTGCAGAGAATAATAAAATGATCGAAAAGGAAGATAAACCCATTGAAGAGTTGGTTGCGTCTTCATTCAGTGACAAATTTCTCATACTAGACTAAATACGATAAGGAAAGAAAGTGACTGTTCAACTGTATTCAGGAGCTCACTGAGATTTTCAACCATTTAAACTTTGAGACAATTTATAATCACATTGTGTGTTTTCTGCACACTCTTACCATAACCTGACCTGCAGACTTCAGAAGACTTGTGAAGGAATAATGGCACTACTAAATAATGTTAAATCTGTTCATCTGCTGTACTTCACAACATCACTAAGAGCAAAATAAAAGGTTTTGGTGGTGCCCTCCAGATGTATTCACATCATGATGTAACAGGAACAAAAAAACTTAATACAGCAGAATGAGTTACAGATTGGATAATGTGTCTTGTTTAAACAATTCTAAACATGGTATACTGCCATCATAATTGTATTCTACACAGCAAAATTCCATTTGTCACAAATAATTGAATTCTAGGTTATCCCTATAAATTCAGCGATCAAGAATACACAAAAACTATACTATTACATTCTGCTCTTTAAAAGTGCGATGGAAACCTCTGAAACTACGTAAAGGATCCCGTTTCCCTGGGTGTCGAAGCAGCACAGGGAAACACAGGGAAACATTTCTTAGCATCATCATGGCTAGTCAGACAAAGTCAGACAAAAATTGGCTGGCCTCCATAAGCAAGAAGATGACTATCATAGAGTCCACTTTCCACCATAGCATCTAAGTCAATATTAAGAAACCTAAGGCTAATGATGCAGTTCCAGTACTACCTGTCTCAGACAAAGCCCAAAAGACAAAAGAAACTGCAGAGATGAGATCCCTGAGATAAGACCCCTGTTGTCAGATATAGAAAGGTATTGAAAATATGTCTTCGGGAATATGACAGCAATATGCTAAAAATATATTTTCTAAATGACTTGTATAGTTATAACAATGTTTAGCACAAAGAAAGGTACACAAAACGACTGGACTCAAATAGCTTTTTCATTTTTGGCAGACAAGCTTTTACCTGGTTTGCAAAACAAGGTAAACAAAAAAAAAACAAAAAAAAATCAGGCCTTAAAGAAAAGTAACCATACTGAAATGCCAATTTTATTAATTGGTCTCTTCATTATTCTCAAATTAAACTTATTTCAACCTGACAAAGAACAGGATAAAAGTAAAAGTTAACCGCATACTGAGTGTGCATACAGTACATTCCTAGTAGTGAGAATTAAAAACAAGTCTAAACAAGGCCACTGACACCTAGAAATGCAGCTCCTAAATTATAATTGGTTTATCATCTGATGGTTTAACATTCAGGACAACTGAAATTACTTGAGGCAGCACAGGCTAGTAAATACATCATAACAATTTCTGCTGTACATTCATGCTAACTTACCAAAACAATGATTTTGAAACTTTAAAGAAACACGAGGAACATTAATAGCAGAAGCAAGCTGTAATAAATGTGGCATCTTTAATTCTGAATGGAGCAGTATGATATCGCCCACTGCACTGTTTGCACAAAACAGAGGCCAGCTGCTGGCTATCTCCTGACTAATGTAATTGCACACTGAATTACTGCTCTTCCTCTCTAATGGTCCCAGATACTGACAGAGAGGCGAAGACACCCAGCACAACGCACAAAGTAATAGAATTAAACACCCTTGAAATTGGTGCTTGACTTAGCTGTTAAGACAGGGACTCATCCCATTTCATTTTACTGGAAGTCAAATGCCTCCTTACAGTACATAAAAATATATGGTTTTATTCCATTTTTGCCCATCAATACTCTAATACAATAAAGAAAATATCTACATGCCTTGAGAGTTTTTATACAGAATACACAGGGAGAATTCCAATTCCAATCACTGCAGCATCACCAAGAGCAGAATGGATAGTGCTCAATTTACTGAACTGTTACCAACACTACAAATCTGATTAAAACATCACTTCCCTTTAGCCCACTAACTCGTACACCATAACCAAAAACCATGCTCAGAAACTCTGATCTGTGCCTCCAGCTAAATGAATTTCTTAAGCTCAGCAAGGACGGAAGCAATCAGCTTTACTGAATAATATAAAATCAAATGATACGTACAGTGTGGTACAAATCAACATTTTGTTTGAATTGAGAACACGGACAACCCAGACACAGAAGGTATTTATTTAGAACAGATGAATGCTCCCAAGAGCTGGGGTACTGGGAGTACTGAGCTCCCGAGATTGTTCCTAGAAAAAGTAGATTAAACTACTCCACTTACCTTTGGCTAAAAAAAGCTCATTTAAAAATATATTGGAGAAAACAATAAAAAAAGTTTTGCACAACTATGTATTTCCAGGCACATGGTGAGAATATCTGAAATTAAAACCCCCCATTCTCTGCTTGTTTGTCTAGCAGTCTGTCCAGAAGTATTCCCTGTCCTAGAAAAGGCTTACGTATGTCTGCTTTACCTAAACCAGTTTGCCTACATTTTCCTTTATGATTTTTTATTGTACTCCCAGGCTAGTCGGGCATTTCTCTTTCACAGCACTGATGGTAGCCCTTCACACAAAATTTGCACTACCATATTTCTTTAGCACCATGAACTTTTCATAATGGCTTGTAAACAAAAAAAAATGATGTAGTAGACAGTTTTTTTTCTCCTGACTCCAGTCCCACATGCAGGGAACAATTCCAGAAGTTCATCTGGCATCATTTCTAATTTGAGTTCTGCGCACCAGTGAAAAGATCATAATTTGCTGATGTTACGTTTTATCACAGTGCCTTCTGTTTGCTCGACAATATGGACATTTAGACTACCTTGTTTTTATACATTTGTCCCTGAGTATCTGGATTTTTTTGCTCAATCACTCCCAAAATGGACACTTAGTGCCCTTTAAAGAAGCATTGTGATTTACAAATGCAGTAATTGTAGAAATAGTATTTTTGAGCTTCATCTGCTGTAGAAGGAGAAAATAGAATTCAAGAGCGGGCAAATACCTGGAAGATGATGTTTGATGTAGACAAGTGAAGGGTTTTTCATACAGGTAGCAAGTGTTTATGTGGACATATCGCTAATATGTTTTTGATAAGTAATTAGGTGTAAGCAATTAAAAAGGCAAATAGTTTACAGTATGTAGTTAAAAGCATAAAAGTCAAATGGACAGATGTTAGATTTGTATAGAGTACTGCCTTAAAAGGGCTCATGTAGAATACTGTGTAAAATTTTCAAAAGAAAAGATACAACCTAGGAAACTGTCCAGTTAAAAGCAACCAGATACATTCCAGACCTTAAGAGAATGTTCTACATGGACTGCCTGATGGAACAGACCCTTTTCAGTCTTGAATCAAGACGATTACGAGAGAACATGAAACAGGAGTGGGCTTCTTCAGAATAAATATTGAAACACAAACCAAAGTGCACAAGGAAACCTGAAGAAGTGAATTTAAAAGAGAACAGGAGGAACTTTTTTACCCATAAATGTGGTATCATGAGTATGATGCAAGCTTCCCAGTCATGGTTTTGAAGGCAATACCCTGGCTTCTTTCAAACACCTTGAATTAATTAGCGACAAACTACCAAACTGGAAAAATCTGCCAAACGGCCTCCTCTCGTTTGTAACAGATCTTATGTTCTTAACTACTCCTTGCCAAGTCACTTAATTACAATACTTTTTTATGAACTGCATATAGGTGTCCATATGTTAATCACAGGGCTGTTTGTTAGCGTTTATAGCTGCATAGTTAAACATGTTTCTTTTTCACATCATAAAAATACTAAGAAACAGGACACTACAATAAGGTTCTTAGTTGAGTGAGTCAGTTATTTTCCATTATGTTCCATTTGCTTCTGCTTTAATACAACTAAAATCAAGCATAGTGGATAGCGCTATCTGAATAATTTATCTCCATAATGTGAGAAACAAAATAAGAATAAATTCCCCACAGTGCGACTTCATGTGGACAGGTATTCACAGCCAAGGCTATAAATGACCCAAACTAATAGAACACCAGATGGTTTCTTTTAAAGTATCAGTAGCCGTGTTTTAAAATGGAATACTTGGATATTTATCAAGAAAGTCCTCTTGAATGGAGGAAACATAAAACAAAAAAAAAACCACAGGGAGCACTGGGAGCCCCATTCCGTTCATGTGGAAAAGAAAAGTGACACACTAAATATTTTAACATTCATTTATACAGAAAAGTAGGACAGAGGAAGCTGTCAATGAAATATAACCGAACTTCTTCATTTGGCCTATTTCTAACATTCAAATTTAAAACAGTTTTATTGGCTTGACTGGTAAATTACAGTGCTGCTAAAGTATATACAGTCAATACAGCATCTACAGACATTTATGATACAAATGCATCACAGGTCATTTACATACAACATGCAGAACATCAGTGAGAGACAGGCTCACTGTTCCTCAGGCTGTGACAGGAGATCACACACTGGGCTACCAGCTCAATTGAGTTCCCTCCTCCCCCCCCCCCCTTCCCAGTAGGATTGGAAGCTATTCCGATGCTGGTTGGTGTGGGAATTCTGGGATTAGATTTGTTATTTTGGGAAACAATGTTTGTCTAATGCCAGAATATTTCTCACAGTGCAGTAGAAAGTGCATCTCTCTCTCTCTCTCTGCTTCTCCCCGCTGGCACTGGGAACACAGCCTGTCCTCCCTGGGCAGCCAGGTCTGCCTGTATTGCCCAGTTTTTATGGCGATCAAACCTCCTGTTCGAAGAAGAGACCCTTCCCACCACAGCACTGCCCTCCCCCATCATGCTTGCCAGCCCTTAGCATTCTCTCAAGCACGGCTTTCAGGCCAGAGCTCTCTCACTGTCCCCTACCATCCTTTTACAGCACCTGCTACTCTGCTGCTTCTTGGATACTGGAGAGCTGTAGAACAAGTCATGAATATGATGTTAATGAAAACACAGAGCTCATGACAGACCTTCTCTACCACTATGCCTCGGAGCCATTTGTCTGTGTGTCTAATCATGCTATGTACATTCATAAGTACCAAAATTTACTCAAATTCTTCTTGCCAGTTCCAAGATGGCAGGCTCTCAAAACATCCAAAGACAATTCAATTAGACACTATTCATCAACTTTACTTGACGCAAAGAACCGATGTCTCACCTATTTAGGGTGTTCCACAGGGTTCAGCTCTGGGACCTTAAGTATTTACTGTTTGCATGTTGACTCATGGTCAAATGTTTAGCCATCATGGACTTGGAATTCACCATTATGATGGCGATACTGAGATTCACCAGCAAACTGAATCAGATACTACTGCTGCTTGACAGCTGTCAGTGGGATATTGAGAAATGGATGCAACAGTACCTTCTGAATCTAAACTATGACAAGACTGAGTACCTGCTAATTAGATCCCCACAACAACTATTAAAAGTTGACGACTTCAGTTTCACTCTTAACAGTGCAAAAATAAAACCGTTGACCAAAAAGAAGAAACTTTGCTATTTTTGACTATGTTGTCAGCCAATATTTGAAAAATCACAGGTGTTATAGTCCCAACCCTGAGTAAAGTAAATTGATAAATGTCTTTATTTCATCTGGATTAGACAACTGTGATGATTTACTGGTGTATAGTATCTACTAAGGTACTAAACCAGCTTGTGTATGACCACAATTTGCCATACAAAGTCTCAGCATATATCGTGTATCCTGTATAAACTATGGTACAATAACTACTTGTGAAATTCAGCAAAAATATGGTTTTCTGCTCACTGAATGATATAGATCCAATGTTTTACTGCGTGGTGATAGCTCATCTCTTACTCTGAGATTTTGTGATTCATGCCTTACTCTGCTGAAGATCAGGCTCTACACAACCGACAACATAGCTTTCTTTTCTAGTGCATATATAGGACTGAAGAATTATTGAGGACGTTTTCCAATTTGGGGGGGGAGACTCAGCAACTGGGCTCACTTTTTAAAACTCACTTAAACACCCATCTTTCACAAGAGGTCTTAATGCAGAATTCTTAGATGTAGATTTGGTTTTATTTGGTCATTTGTACTGTGTTTATTTCTGTTATGTGCTATGCATATACTGTACTATAATACAGTGGATTGATTTTTTGCGCTCTATTATTCATATAAGTGAATAATGCCAGTTACAATGAAATTGTGGGACAGTCTAGATTGTATGCTCTGCATGTACAGTGTACTGTATAATTCCCTCTGTCCTGTTTGCCTACAGGGTATAAAAGACATCTGATATGTGCCAACTGCCTTTTCATACCTCTTTTTGAAAATGTTTAATTTAAGGCAAACCTACAGGAATGCAGCCATTATGTGTTGAAATGCTTAGAAAATTGCCATTCACGCGTCTTTAGGCTGTCCAATAGATTATTACACACTGCAATCAGTCCCACAGCTCAAGCGGGTATCAGACTTGAACATCTGGAATGGAGCTCACTCACACGTTTTCATACAACTCCCACAATAAGACCTTAAGACTCCAGAAATTCTCCAGCAGCTACCAGGTAAGTGACCTAATGACTCAATTACTGTACATGGCACACAGTGCAAACAAAGGAGACCAGGTGCACTGGAGATCATCTTGATCCAAACGGCCCTGGCACCATTCCCCAGAAATAATACAGCTCACACAGCACAGTGAAGCAAGCCGAAAACTCCCAAGCAGAATGTCACAGGCCAGCAGGTTATATTGTACTGTATAGGACTTGTTTTATTATTGGATTACATACGTTATGAACATACAACACAAGATACAGAAGCCAAAGTACAGCGTACAAAGCCTCTGCTCTTTAGGTAGGGAGGGGATCAAGACAAGTAGCGCACACCTGCTAATGCCTTCGCAGGGGAGAGGTGTGGATGCAACTGGAAAATACTACAGGATTTCTCAAGGGGTTTTCATTACAGTGTCAGAAAATCTGACAAGGGGATGACTGGAAGTTAAATCGCAAGAAACTGATGACCTCTGATTCGCCCACTATCAGCATTTATTTGTTATTGCACTATTGGCAACAAGTTGCCACACAGCGTTTTACAGATAATGCAGGTATAAGAAATATTTTACGGACGGGTATAGTTGACCAGGAAGAGTAACATTTGTATCTTACCTGGGGGCCCATGGAGTTTGGCTTTCTTGACTGTAAGAAAAAAAAACAGAAATATATTGATTAGAGGACCAATAACATATAATGCTCTGATACAATATGCACCACCATATGGCAGTCTTTATTAGATCTGGTAAGAAAAGTTTGGATTTACCTCATTGCCTCAAGCCACACTATTGGGCAAAAGATGAAGTCAGGCAGGTATGGTATCACTCAGCCTAACCCCTTTCCTGCCAATTTTAATGATTTCTACTCACCCGGCCTTTGTATTGATCAGGGGAAAAGGTCAAACACTACAAAGAAGGATTCTCCCGTTTCAGACTGTGTTGCGCCTTATGTTTACGGTTTACTGCTGATATCCTTTTCCACTGCATCACTGACAACATCCACACATCAGAGCTCACAACAAAACTAGGCCTGAAAAAGCTTTTAGAGCTATAAATCATTCACCCTTTGAGGGATGCTGCCTGAGCCTTCCACAGTAAATGTTTAATGACCACCAGTGCCTGTAGCCCACAGTTGAGCCCCACTCAGAAATCAATTTATGAAGGGGGAGCTGTCTGCTTAAGTTATCCTAGATTTGAAGACTGAACCAAACCTCTTAGGTGTGCAGTTCTTCTGAACATCATTCCTTCTTATTCATACTCTGTAAATGCCAAGACGCTATCCCAGAATACCTGCTAGGCCATAGCTCAAAAAGCACCTATTCTTAGGCCACATAGAATATTCTAACACTTATTTTTTTTATTTCAGATGCACACACAAGCTAAGAATGTGTAACCTAGTCTAGTAATTGACACAACAGGATCAGGATCTTTCAACAAGTCTGTTAGGGTTTTTCTTCTTGTTTAAAACTGTACCTTACAATGTGAGATACAGTAAAACAAGTTCTTGCAGAAAACAGTGAACTACACGACATCACCCACAATATATCTGGATTTGCCAAACTAATAAAAAAAAAGACAGTCATGTTCATACCTGATTGAATTTCAACTACTCCCCTTTAGAATGCAGATCCAGATTTCCCAGTTTTGAAACAAACAGGTTCAATTTATCATTTACAATACATCTATAACCATTCCCTTGCTCAACATCTGATACTCTTGCTCACCTTAATGTGTATTATTTGTAAGTGTATTATATATTTTTTTTTATTTTGTCTGCTGCTGTAAAAACAAATTGCACCCTGGGGATAATAAAGACACTCTATCATTCCAAAACATTTAATGTTTTTCTAATGATTATTCAGTTTGCAGACTATTTGTCTCTTGGAATGGAATGAAGTTTTACCATTTCAACTGAAAATTCGGACCAAACCAGCCACATGTTTATCAGGACAATGACTGGAAATGGTTTCAAGATGTCTATTCATAAGGATGTCTGTTCATAAGGAGTGCTACATGAACATATTGTACTGTAAATGAATTTCATTCACCCTTTATGGTCTGTCGGAGTTTGAAAATCACACCAGCAGAAAAAGTCAATAATCTCCGAGTGAGGGCGTCTGGTCTGGTGTGAGCGCAAAGTAATGACAAGAAGCAGAAGGTGGACACCAGCCAAAGAGACGGATGTGAACTGTGTGCCAATAAAAAAAAAAGCTGAATCTCGGCCACATTCTGAGTACACATTCTACAATGCTTTCCTTTATAGAATTGCTTTTTTTGAGTTTCAAAACACCATTTGTTTAATTTAACTATTGACTCTATTTATAGCTTAGTCCTTATTCTATGAATGTATCACACTCATCATACTTGAAAAAAATGTATTAAAACTGATAGGTATGTACCTAATATCAGAATATTCAACCTGCGTAAACTCAACATAATGTATGTGCAGAGAAATTAACAGGACATCAATATTTACAGGCAGAGGAATATAGTTTGACAACAAAACTTTCTTTTCTATCAACAGATTCAAAAACATGTCATAAAGTGTGAAATGTCTTCTTGACCTGAGTTACAGGACAGTCATAGTCTAACTAGTTTCAGGAGCTGAAGAGGCCATGCTTCCCAAAGAGGACTCAACTGTGTTGTTAAAAGCAGAAAGAACCACTCTCTTCCAGAACAAGATATCTTTCTCACTCTTGAATTTTGTTTCTTACAGAGCCTATGGGCGTTCGAGAATAAAACAACACAGACGAGTTCCAGAACTAATATCTGAGCCTGTGCTATTCCACGGTTCCAAATGCAACAGGCAGACATCAGTGAGAAAACACCATTGACTAGTCTCTAAATCTCTCCAAGCCCATTGTTTCCCATTTCACCTCTGACGGCCATGACCACTCTAATCTCTCCGTCTGTGTTCTCAAAGACGGTTTTCTGAACTCATACATCAGAAAGACTACAGAAACCAAAATTATCCTGCAGCTAGGATCACACCTTCCCCCTTCTCTTAACGACAGACTAGTAGTTTTCTTCTAAATTTTCTCCATTCATTGGAAGTTTCATTTCACACCTCTCTACACCTATTCTGACTTCACACCTCTTGATTGGCCTCTCTTTCGGTCCCCTGCTCCCGCCTCTCGCTCCTCCTCTCTCCCAACCTTTGTTCTCCCGCTACATTACCTTTGCCTACTGCCTCGTCTCTCTCACACCTGAAGAAGGCTCCACGGCCAAAACGTTGTGTTTTCTTTGTTCCTTTTTTCAGCACGGAATAAACCTATTACTTGTTCCTTTGCAGCCTACGCATGCTGACGCAGCCACCCGCCTGAACTACCATTGACTAGTGCCTCATCAGGTGCTGAGAAGACTGCTTGCATTTTCGTTCAGAATTCAACTTAAATACTTTAAACACTCATTATGCAAGATGGTATCTAAGAAAACAAAAACTTTGAAACTGATGATAAACAATGGTGGTTCTTCTAGCCCACCATCCTAGGACGTTATAGTTCAGCCCAAGGGACTGTGGTTTCATCACCTGCATTGTTTTCAATGTGTGGGCTCCTGTTGGCAGCAGCAGAACAGACTCTTCGGTACGGACATCAGAAAGAAAGAAATCTGCACAATCTGTCTGATGGATTGTGATCAGACGATAATGATGACAGCTTTTCCCACCTTTCAGAAAACCTTGCGCGGCTTTTAATCACATTCGGTGAGCGATGCCGAGAGGCACCAGAAGCAGATTTCAAAGCGCTCTTCCTTTCAATGCCAGTCTGTTCAGGAACATACTGTACACAGTAAAAGAAAAATCTCAGTGTTCCCCGATCTCAAAGTTATGCAACACAAACTTCATCTACAGATTTCACATAAGTGGCGAGCAGGAAAATGTCACACTTTGACAAGTCCTTGTCTATTAAGGACGGCAAATAAAAACAATTATGCAATGGCAAGCATGTTTCTAATCTTTATTTTCCTTGTTAAATGCTGACTGCAACAGCAAACGTAAAACACAAATTAACATAGAAAACAAAAAAAAAGTAATTATTTGTCGACTATTATCTGAAGACAAAAACAAAAATTTCCAACACCTTCCAAGGAGTGGTGTGTCTTCTTCTTTTAAAACACTGCTGTGAGTAACATTGCAATCATTTTCTTTCTTCCTCCCTTATTTTGGTCTTTAATGACCATCTCATGGAGCCACCAGAAGTCTTCACTGCTGGAACCCAGCACTCTCAGTTATAGTTACTTGGGTTGGTGCCACAGGTGCACTCTTCTGTTATTTGAGAACATGGTGGAGGAAGCCCCTTATGACCATATCGCATTCCCCCACAGCTCTGTAGTCCATTGTCCGTACTGTTTGCACCACTGGGCTCGCAAACCTGAATAGTCAGTGATTTGTGCACTGCCGCCTGAGTCTGTGGAGGTTTTAGGAAACCATTTGTGATGAAACTTTGTTGTAAGTCGGTCTTGTTTGGCCTTGCCCTCCAAATTAATGCACAGCTATCACTATGCACTTGACCACCAGCGGTGGTCACAAGGACCAGGACTGGGAAATCCAATTCTAGACACTTCAACCTCACACCAATAACACGCAGCAGGAAGGCCTTGTTTCTATCCCACAATCATTAAGGGAGGTGGGGCCGCGTACTATTTTCAAACAAGAGACCCATGTTGGGCAACTTGCAGGCTTCCTTCTATACTTGAAGTCTCAGGCAAGTCGGCTCTCTTCATAGAGCCATTCAGCGCTGTCACATACCAGCCAGAGATGATAGCAGCCAAGAAAAACAGAGATCTTTGTAATGGGAGGTCACAGCACACAGCAGCTATCACAAGAGAGATGGAGGGATGTAAGCAGGTGGCTCAGTACAAAACCAGCTGCCCTTTTCCTCTTGTAATAAGGATATTAAGGGATTATAAGCAAGCACTAAATCTATTACTAATATATGCACTGATGTAAAGGGATTAAATCTGAAGTACATGAAAGAAAAAATGAAGAAAGGCAACAGTTTTGATTTCTTGATGAATTAGGGGAGGATGGCACAGTAGCACAGGGGTTAGCATTGTTGTCTTTTTTAGCGTTGTTTGTTCCCCCACAACCCTGAATAATGTGGTTAGAAAATGGATAGATGGATGAAATGGGAGAAACTCTGGCAGTATATGCAAAAGCAGCAGCAATATAATTTGATCACACTCAAGTGTATTTCTGAAGCAAAACAGGCAGCTCGAAACAACTTCCAGGTGTTCAGTGAAAAGTCAAAATGCATCAGATGACTATAACTTCAACAACATTCCCGAGATCTGAGGCAAGTCTACTGACAGGCTCCTCTATGTTTGCGAGCTTAAAAATAGATTGAACAAATATAGCCTTAAAAGGGATTTTATAAAGTCTAATGATGGTTCTATCAAAACAGCACAGAATAAATAAAAATCAGCAAGATCCTGGGACTTATTAAATGCTGAGGTATAGAATTGGAAGAAAAATTATTAATAAAAAAAGCAGTACAGTATATTTAATGCATGAACAGCTTGACCTTAACAGTTGCAAACAAGAACAGGGCTGTATCTATTCAACCATGAACCACTCAGAGAACATATAGCTTCATTAGGATTTGGATACAGATTATTTCCTAATTGGTTTTCTGCTCTCAAAGGGTGCAGCATCATACACACACACACTCCAGGCTAAATCACTAAAACCTAACGCAGGAGCCTGTCTTTCTGAAGGTACATTATCAAATGGAAGCAGCATATTCACTTTTCAATGTTTTCCCCACCATTTTGCAATGAGAATTCTTGTTTGATGTGAAAAGATTAATGCAGTTTGCCTCATTACCAAGGCAATTATGTGAGCATTGTGTTGTTCTAAATTTCTCAATTCAAAAGGGTTAAGATGTATATCAAGTTCGATGAGATCACTACTGTGACAGCTGTAAAGTGTGACAATCTGAGACCTACAGTATGATTCTGTTGTATCATTGTACAAAAACGTGATGGCATTGAAACAGCCCTAGATAAAGGTGTAGGTTAAATAATTAAAACGTGCAAAGGAAATCTTAGAATGTGTATCATTTAAAAAAATATTACTGCAGATGTGGTACTTTTCCTCCACTGACATAATAATTATAACATGAACTTTATAATAAAAAGAATACTTACAACAATGACTGAAGCCATCAGCTAAGGGGGGAAAAATATGAAGATAGTGACTCAATCTAAACTATAACAGAGCTCTCCTCACAGTTCCATGACTTCAGTTGGATTAACAGTATTTTTACATTTTGGTCCATTGAAATTGTGAAAAGTCCTAAAATAGGAATTTTACTAAAACGTAAAGAAGTTGAAGACGTCGTCACATTTCAGTTTCAGGGAGAGCAGGGTGGTGGTGCAGGCTGAGTTGGTCAGCCAGGTTCCCTACTGGCCAGATAAGGTCCATTGAGCTTGAGGAGCTCAGCCTACCCAAGGAACTGCTCCCTTGTTCCTCATAAACAAGAGGCTCCTAGAGAGCACTCCCAAAGCACACGGACCAAAGGCTAATTAGATTAGAGTCAACAGGATCACAGTGCTGAGATCCCTATTGCTTTCATTGGACGAGTGAGTTCTCTGCCAATTCCGACAACAAAACATCACTCAGTATAGACCAGATCCCATTTCCTCTTTGAAAAGGAATCCTCCACCTTTAGCCCTTCCACACTAAAACAAGTGCCCCGAACACAAAGGCGATTCAAATGCAACATGAGGCAAAGGACAAAGGCGCGAAAGATAAGAACAGAAGCAGAATGGGTCATCTTGATTTTGCATATTGTGCAGAACCAGAAGCAACTGCTCATGCGGAAAGCTGATATTCATACATCGGTACAGAAATGTGGAAGGGAAAACAATTTCATTTGTAAGCATAGAGCTCTCTATTTATGAATCGCTGAAGGGTCATTTCGAGTGGATATCAACCTGATTTTCTCATGAACGTCTCAAGATCATATCTCAGAAACTATTGGGAGGTATTAATAGCCTCAATTTTTGCCTCAATGCCTTCTTCCACAGCACAGATAAACGGGATGCATTTTGAGAAAATGTGAGAAGGTCATGCCAGAATCAGGCTGATTTCATACAAAGTGACACTCAAGAGGGAATGAAGGAGAAGGCTGCTTATACACTGCCTTGCCATCACATACATTTTGCATGTCTTGAATTGTCTTAAATCATTCGGCAGCATGAAAGATAACCATTAGTTATTTTAAAACACTTGTGGTTATGAAGTGATGAATTGCAATAAATATTGTATTTTGGCTTTTCAAGACAATAATTATGTTTTTAATTTAATGAGTTAAATTTTTTACTTGATTTCCAAATAAATTCAATCCTTCAAATTACCTGCTCCAATGCGTTTTCCACAAATTGTTTATTTCTGAAGATCACACTACAGGTCTGGACAACTTGGAAAATGTCACTGAACAAAAGTAGTCTAACTAATCAAATCAGGAATGCTTTTCAATATTGAGCCCATGGGCGACACAGTGGTGCATTGCTGCCTCACAGCGCTGGGGCCCTGGGTTCAACTCAGGACCTCGGGATGCTCCTTGTATGGAGTTTGTATAGTGCTCATGGGGTTTTCTCTGGGTGCTCTGGTTTCCTCCCACATTCCGAAAACCTACTGGTAGTTTAATTGGCTTCTGTGAAAACTGGCCTTGGCGTGAGTGAGTGTTCCCTGTGAAGGACTGGCGCCCCAGCCAGGATGTACCCTGCCGTGTGCCTGTTGCCTGGCAGGATAGGCTCCAGCTCCTTCACGATCCTGAACTGGATGAAGTGGTTAGGAAATGGATGGATATGTAGAGTCCATGAAGAAATGGGAATATATATATAAAGTAACACCAGCCCCACAGTAAACAGACATTAAAGCATTCGAGAGCAGGAAGATGAAAGCGTAGCCTTGGCGACTCAGAAAATGGCCCCACTTTAACCTTGGAGCAGCTCATAAAGAGCCCGCGCCGCAGGTTGGTGGATTCGGAAAGTGCTCTCAAACCACAGCGCGGGTCATGCTGACATGCCGTCAAGTTCAAGTGTTTGTCTGCCCTCTGAACCTTTTAGCTTCGCCAAACGATGAAAATTTTATTCAAATGTCTCCGCACTTGTTTTTACCCGACAAAACCGAGACGGTCTGTCTGCAAAAAGTACAGATGCTCTCAATACGTGCAAGGACATCTGCAGGTTGTAAAAACACTTTCAAATAGGATTTTTTAAATGTTTTATCATTGTCTGCCACAGCATTATAACACTTAGAATCTGTCATATTTCCATGATATCATGGCTTTAAAACAAAAAAGAAAAGCTTATACTGTGCAGTACCTTTGAAAATCCTGCATTCATACACAGGCTACATAACGAATCCCAGTCAACCTGTAGAAAACTGTACACATTGAAAAACATTTGCCTACCGATTCAAATCAAATTACAAATCCCAATAAAAGACCTAAAAACAGACACTTAAATAACTGTTGTAACTGAGCATATTAGTTACAATAAAATATTTTGTCTTTTAGATTTAAATCTAAATTTAGAGATCACCTGCTGAATTGACCATAGTGAATTGTTCCAAGCATTTAGAAATTGATGGATTAATGGAAATCTGGAAAACCCCATGGATTGGGGCTTTCCAGGAACAGGGTTGGAGGTCCCTGCTATTTTCAATATTTCAGTTGTTTGCGCTTTTTTTTTTTTACTTTTATAAGCACAAAGTCAGCAATGTATGTTTATAGAATATACCAAAGTAGTAGGAAAAAGGATGGATTTATTAAATAATTATTCTCAAACCTTAAAAAAATCTCAAATGAAGAGGAAACTATTTTTTTTTTGTCAATTTAACACCCATGTTCCCCTTTATAGAAAGTGATCAACTGCCAGAGGGGAAAATATATATATATATTTTTTTGAAGGAGTTTAAAATGTAAAAATTCGTACTAGTCTTTTATTTGTCTAATTCAATGCGACTTACTGACCAAATATTCTGAAAAGAACATGCACCACTGTTGTGTTTTATTAGTCCAAACCTAGATATCTAGAAAACTGAGCACTGTTTTGCTCTTAACTAAAAATGTTGCTGAAATAAATAGAAGACAAGCCCTAATTTATGGATGATCACATACCACCGTGGTTGAGACTGAATTGCTGTATGACATATGTAGAATGCTGGCTGGGTTAGAGATTCAGCATGGTTATTGCTATTAAGAAAGTGCTAGAAGCAACAATTCACAGCAAGTGTACGTAACATGCAAAGTCAATTTCCCATGATTTTACAAACAAAATAATGAAAAAAATCCAGGTTACCTCCAAAACATTTTTCCATTTAAAACAGATGCATCTCTTATCCAACCCCCATGTACAGACAACAGATAAAACACTCTGCTCTGTAATACTTAAAGCAAAGCTGTAGAGACCACATTAAACCTCAACAACTTGCATACACAATATACCTATTAACACAATCATATTAGACATTTGAAAAGCCTCTGTATCACTGTACAAAGTTTCAAAGAGAAATAAAATAACATTTACAGTAGAGTACTTTGAAATACTATCAATACAGTAAGAGAGTGACAGGTTTTCAGCTGGCTCTTTTTAATCGTTGTGCTTTGTTTTATTTTTATATAACAGGCACTTCACCAAGTGCACAAAACAGCAGAAAGACTCCAGCAGAAGGTTTTGACAAGTGTGCCTGAAATCTTCTTTTTGCCATTCCATTAATAGTACACATTTTCTGAATCGACAATCAGAAGCCGAGCCGAGACGTCTCTGTCACATCACATCAAGACGGTCAAACCCTCTCTTACATTACTTGCTCTGAAGCAACAGAAACGCTCCCTGCAGATTAAAAAGCATTACAGATGGTTAACTGAACAAAGAGGAGTGTTTAACTCTTTCAGACATGAATAATTGAAAACGGACAGAAAGCAAATGAATTGTTATGCTGACATAACACATAAGTGGAATCGTTTTTTATTGGAAAGTTACTTTGTTTAGCTTATCAGTGCATCTTCCTGTTTTAGGCGTCAGGCACTCAGTCAGTCAGTGGTATGCTGGAATCTCGGTCAGGTCTCGCGGACACCAGGACTGTCCTGTCTCTGTTCCTATCAGTTCTGATTCACCCATATGTGATCCCACGGTTTTATTCATTCTTGATTACTTTCTTAATGTCTTTTTTAACAGGATGAAATGGGGCTAAACGAAAAACCAGAAATGCAAAGTAAACTACAACTATTTTTTTTTTCCCTGGAAGAGCCCTTAGGCCTCTCTGAGAAACCTGGATTGGTAACGTTTGGCTGTTACCAAGGTGGAGAGGGTTAAGATTCTCTGCATAAAAATCTGAGCACCCTTGAAAACGTATTCGGCTTTTTCCCACAGCAGGCAGCAGCTGGCACGCACACGCGATACCTTCCCAGACTGTCACCAGCACAGAAAGACAGCGGCTAATGAGCAGTTATTGGGAAACTGTCGGTACTCCGATTGGGAAGAAATGCATCCCGGGTGCAGCCTCCCTCATCTGTCAGCACTCCCGGAGATAACATTTTCAAGTTCATATTTACAACAGCACCGCTCTTCTTCCCCTGGAAACTTAATACCTACAATTTCCCAGTCTTGCCTCCTGATTTAAGAAGCACTTTGCAAACCAAATGTTTTCAAGGTCCTTCCGCACTGTACCTGCTCAACTCTTTGACAGGTAATTGCACCCTTATGATCATCCTGTTCAGCTGTCCATAAGAAAAACGGAAAACTCAACAGGACACAAGACTTCTGCAGATCCAAAGATCTCATCCAAATGTGATGTGACAGATACCAGGGCATATGCATGGCTGGATAGCAAATTCCAGACTTCCACAGTCCTTTTTGTAAAGACTCGCCTCCTGTTTTCAGTTTTATATGCAGTTCTACATAGTTTCCACGTGTGTCCTGTGGTTTGGATATTAGTTCATTCTGAAGTCCACTGGATTGACTTTGACAGTTCCTTTGAAGATGACCATAAAAACTGTAATATTCAGAATTAAAGATCATCTAAAACTTGGACTGAAACGTAAAACTGGCATAAAACTCTCCATATTGAAGGTGGAGAAATTGAAGGAAGAAAGGAAGCCGAGGCTGAAGAGAGGAAAAAAGACAAAGCAGAGCAAATATAGAAAAGCGCTCTTCTCTCTCTGGCCCTGTCTGGGAAGAGTCCAGCTGACTCGAGCAGGATGCAGCAGAGGAAACGGTGAGTCTGGCAGAGGAATGAAGCTAGAAGAAAACACGGGAACAAAGAGGGGAAGTCATGGCCTGTCAGAAGACAGGCAACACTTTCAGGTTTCGCTTAGGAGATTCAGTGCCCAAAACCCTCAAAATGGGCATCAGAGGGAGAACTGCATATAAAACTAAATATAAAATGGGTATGAGCAGCAAAGGCCATATGTTAGATAAAAAGTATGCAGTCACTTAGTCAACATACTTCTAGGTGAATATGAGACCTCATATCTCATCATCATCAATTTCCACACTGATTAACACCACCACTTTAAGTCTCTCACGGGCTAGGACCCGGGATGGGGGCTGGGTCACAACAGCTGCGTGGACAAACACATGGCGACTGGGGTCAAATCAGAACAGCCAACTCAATTTTTAACAGCTCCTCTTCATACAGTCAACTGTGACGCTGCACTGCACTGTCCTCTACCTTAAATTAGAGCTTCACTCAATCATGACCTTCATCATGAAGAAGAACCAGTCCTATCAAATGTAACTGCTAGAGGAACAAAGTCTCCTCGAACTTTTATTCAATTAAAACACTTAACTTGAGAGTTTGACATTTACCGAGGCACACAAATGTGACTCAGATGTGGCACTACGTATTGTTAAACAATCTTGAAGGCCATGAAAAGAAACGTCTTTGAAATGAATTATGATCTAATAAGACCAATCAAGTAATTGAAACCTTGGGCTGAAAGGAAAAAAAGCAACCTGTAATGAAGTGAGAAAAATATTGCTTGATTCTTCAGTAAGAAGTGCTTGAAACTTCTGCCCTAAACGGCGCAAAAGGTCAAGGCAATTTTCTAAATAATGGCCTAAGAGGTGAGGGGGAAAAACAGCACGTTACTGATGATTCAGAGGTGCTGAATTTTTAAGAACCGCATTAAACGAACTACTGTAAAACTATTATTTAAAATAAGCTTCAACACACAGATTTGTGCAAAGAAAATGACTCTAATTAATGGACCCGTAACTCATGCCAGTTAGGTTTCCTTCACTGAAGAAGCAATCATTCACAATTAATTTAATCTGAGGTGTGCACATTTTCTCCGTCAGTGTCACTCATTTCAGATCATTCCAGATCATGCAGGAATGAGGCTCATCTCTTCTCTGTGCTGTTGCAGGCTATCAGACAAATAGACTTGCGAACCAGGGCATCTGCGGTCAGTCTTGCAGACACAAGGGAAAACAACACAAGTAGTGAACAGAGAGACGAATTGCCATGGTCCCAGGAGTTGATGCAGCTGCTATCGAAATAATTTGCAGATTCCAAGATCCCAAAGAAGAAAGAAATCACCATATTGAGTTACCGTGACAGCTGTTTCGGTTGTCCACTCATTTTACAAGAAGGTGATCATGCAATTGGTTGGCTCCAAACAACAGCAGCACAGACATTCGATAACAAAAGGACTGACAAAAAAAACGAAAAGAGGCAAGACAGAATGAGAGATTTCACCTGCTCATATGTCTAAGAATAACATGTGACAAGCAGCACATTCAGCAAAAAGCTGAACCTGAATGTCTCAAGTACTGCCAGGCATAGCAACAGAACTTCAATAAACTTCGTGTCTGTCTATATATACCATGAGAGAGCACAAATAAGTGGATAACCAAGTATCGACTGAATTTCTCCTGAAAAAATCTGTTACAAAGTTAGGTTGTGATAGCTGAACACCAATACTGCTTGCTAATATTGTACTTTGGAGCAAGACAGCCAACTATACAACCATTTTGACAGACTACAACCAAGTAGGCCACAGAAAAATTAAAATATCATGCAGGACTCCACTGAACTGAAAACAATCTTCAGTGTACACAGAGCACAGCTCCACTGTAGTGTATGTTTCTGTTAAGGTCAAGTTATCAGACGTTTTAGCAAGGTATTGACAAATTTCCCACAGTGAACTACAGAGCAAACTGTGAAACATGAGCTCGAAGACATACTGTAATTGGAACGTACATGGAAGTCCATTTACAAGTGAGATTATGAGCGACGTGCTTCCATAGAGGGTTGTGGGAATCGGGAACAAGCTACTCAGCCATGTTGCTGAAACCTGCCTCCTTTCAAGAAACGGCTTAATGATCAATTAACTACTAACCACCAAACACGCCGAATGGCCTCCTGTAGCTGGTAGTCTTTCTTAGGTTCAATCCCTTAGGGTTAAGCACCTCAGACTGGAGTTGTATAAATTGAGTCTAGAAAACCAGTGCCAAAAAACAGCAGAAGATGAGGTATCACTGGACACAGTCCTTCAAGCCAGACCTCTGAAGATAATCCTTATGCACCGACCATGGATCCCAGAAAATAGAAAGAAACTGGGAACCATAAGAGCTCGACTCCTGCTTTTTGCAGCAGGAATCTAGGTCTCCACAGCAATACTTGCTACTCATTAGAGCCACAGAACTGGAACCAGATACATCACATTCACCTCTTTGTTTGGCAGTATTTTCTGCTGTTCCATTAAAGAGCACGTATTTTCTAAAGCTTCAGTCAGCAGCAGTGCCAGGGCACCCTCAATGCTGATTGCTCACCGAAATGAAGAAAATCACGTCAAAAAAATACTCACCTTCTTGAATGCTAAAATACAAAACATCTTCTATTTTTGGATGTTTCCAAGCAGATTTATAACTGTATTAGAATAAAAATGTACTGTAGTTGGTGCTCAACCCAATAATTTCACCCTGCGGTCCATGTGGGTCCTAATGCCCCAGTATAGTGACGGGGACACTATACTGTAAACAGGCGCCGTCCTTCGGATGAGACGTAAAACCGAGGTCCTGACTCTCTGTGGTCATTAAAAATCCCAGGGCGCTTCTCGAAAAGAGTAGGGGTGTAACCCCGGTGTCCTGGCCAAATTTCCAATTGGCCCTTACTAATCATGGCCTCCTAATAATCCCCCTCTATGAATTGGCTACATTACTCTGCTCTCCTCCCCACTGATAGCTGGTGTGTGGTGAGCGTTCTGGCGCACTATGGCTGCCGTCGCATCATCCAGGTGGATGCTGCACATTGGTGGTGGTGGAGGGGAGTCCCCATTACCTGTAAAGCGCTTTGAGTGGAGTGTCTAGAAAAGCGCTATATAAGTGTAAGCAATTATTATTATTATTATTAATTTCACGAGACCATTAGTACTGGGACATACAGTAAATTTCAGAGAGTAAAAGTCAGTTTTAGGTTGCATATCCCTTTGAAGCAATAATTGTGGGAAGTCAGCAACACCTTGATCTCACCACATCGGATTCTCAACAGAATCCGTTAAAAAGGGCATCTGCACTCAGGTGCAAAGCACGAATCAAAGACGTGCAGCTTGTATTGCTTCCAAAGGAGGCCAGACACACTACTCACCCATGACTTTCACAACAGACCCCCCCCGGCTGATGGAAAATGTTAAATCAACACAAATTAGTCACCATACCTATCTAAAAAGGTAAGTTAATCTATTGGAAAAAAAGTAAGATTTTCCTGTTCAAAAATGGGTGAATCTGTTATAAGGTCACAAATGACATGTTTCTAATGATGGTCAGTGTATTTTTATATGGCTTCCTCAAAGAGGCTTATAACGACGGCTTCTGCCAAATGTAACATCAATTTGATTAATTTCTTCTGGTGGGCAGACCAGGATTTTACTGGCGTTTGGGAATATTCTTTCCGTAGGGGTATTTAACCCATTAGGTACCTGAAAAGGTCCTCAGAATCTAGTCGAAAACAAAACTGATTTGTGCTGTACTTGTTAATTTTCTAAAAACCAATCCTTTTCCATTTGCTGGCTTTTTGCTGCCTGCTTAAAATGTTTCAATGTGCACTGTATTTTAAACCAGGGGTTGGGAATGTACAGTGTAGCACACATGCTATTATTAGCACAGACACTGGGATTTTTAACATGTGCAATAAAAGTCTAATAAGACACAAAAAAATGAAGTTAAAAAAATAAAACCTGTGCTTGACTGATGTGTAATTCTCTACCACATGCTACCCAATGATAGCTCCTTGGCATAGAAAAAAAACAATTCACTAGGCTTATTTCCTGCATTATTTTTAGCAGGGCTAGCCTACTGTATTCACAGGAGAGTTTGCAACCCATGCCACTGAAATCATTTTTCACACTTAAGGGAAAAGTCAAACACTGTTAGGCTGTGGGAAGGTTTTGGCAGGTTTTTGAAATGTTTTGATGCAATCAAGATCTTTTTGTCAGAAAAAGGTCAAAACCACCCCAAAATGCATGATGAAAAATGGGTTGCAAAACGATGTTTCTAGCCAACTTCACTACGCACATGAATGAACTCCATCTGTAGGGTGCAGATCAAACTACTACGAGGTGTTTCAAAATGCAGAAGGCACTTCTTGCAAAACCTGCCATTACTTCATGGGACATTGGCGCCAGAACATCAGGCTGGTTCCATCAATATTCAAGAATTGGCTCCACAACTTTAGGCTATTTCCATAACTATTAAAGAACTTTCAGAACACTGCAAAAATGTGTGTTGCTGAGTTTGGAGTGTACAGTACATGTGAAAAGCAGCATCAGAACTTCATGTCAGATTTCAGGATTTCTAAGGGTTTGGCATTGATAACAGTGACACAGATTTCTCAGCATTTCAGTGGATGGGTGTTGTGGATTTTGAAATGCACTGCAGTAACCTTAGTTTGAAGTTCAATATTCATTTAATTTTCTTTTTTAACTACAATGAAACCACCTTAGTATAAAATATACAGTATGTGAAGAGAAAACGTCTATACCCCCCCTCCCACCTTCAGTTAGGGCTGTGTTTGTTTTGCTTGCTCTGGTGATTTTGTAAGCCTGGAACTAAGCAATACTGTAGCTACAGCATAGAATTTTCTCTTCACATTTCTTTTTCTTGACATATCATATTTCCTAACATGAAACAAAAGAAGGACAAGTACAACTATAATATTTTCTTTAATATCTACTTGAATGTGGAGCTTGCTTCCTTATTCCTCATTGAACATCTGTTTATAGGCGATCAGTTTCTGACTGGCTGCTGGGAAAGACGAAGTATCAAGCACTCCCACAATGGGTGTTTTTTATTTCTCAACAGGTCTTATTTAAGGCAACACAGCATTGAAAAGGAAGAGGTAAAAGGTTAATCCCATGCTGAAAGGAAAAGAAAAGGTTTGGCTTTGGAGTGTCTTTTTTTCGGTGTCACTTGAGCTTCTTCAAGAAGGTGCATACTTGAACTTCTTGATGCCAGGTACAAATCCTATTCAATACTTCAAGAGCTGCAAGCAAATTTAAAATATATACCTCTATCCGAAAACTGAAAGCTTGTGATCCAGAACTGCACTGGAGCGGAACACAAAAAACACAGCAGCTTCCTGGAACTGGGGATGAAAATGATTGACAATAAAAGATCTATACACAGGCTGACACCAGATCCCTGCCATTACTCTCAGCCACTGCAGCAAGGAACAAACAAGCAGGTAAATGAGTTAGCGGCAAGGTATTCCACCTAACACTGTGAGCTGTTTGATCTCAACGGGTTTGCACCCTTGAATTAAGACCTGCATGATTTGTCCAGAACTAGAACGCAAAAAGACACCTTATCAGAGCCAAGACAGACCAGAGTGCCCTGCCATTGAAAATCTGATTGCAGTTTCCTTTAAATATCAGCTGTCAAAGGCACGACTTCCTCCAAAAAAATACACCAAAAGGGAATTTATAACAATGCAAATTCAAACATTTTGGGTGTTGTATTAATTCCATAAAAGAAAGGTTTTACAAAAATAACCCGGTTTATTATGTCTGACTCATGGGTATTACAAGCTCAAACCAAATAAGCGAGCCATAATAAACCTGTCAATAAGACACAAAAGGCAGAACTTCCAGTGAGGTCAGACTACAGATAATACACTATATATAGAGCAGAGTCAGATCTTTTAGATCATTAAAGCTAGTGCTGTGCCCTATATTCATACACTCTACCTCCTCAATACTGAAGCAAGCTGTACTGAATATCATCTTGAAGATGTTATAGACAAGACCTAAAGATTTTATTATCTGAAAAGCAAAAAAAGAAACTTTCATCAACTTTTCACACCAGTGCAGACAACTCAGCACAGAAGATTCAATATAACTGATGAGGCTCCCTACTCTTCCCAAAGGAAAAAAGAAATTAAAAACAGCACAGCACGGTAACTAAAGATCCTATATAAAATTAGGACAAATAGATGCAAACTGTGCATGCATACAATCCACTCTCCAAACAACAGAGAAACCGTCTTACAGAAGTATCACACATCTGGCAGCCTTTACTTTAAATTGACCAATAGAAAGAAAACAAGAAAAATAGGTAGTCTAAAAATCCAGAAGTATGAGCTCTCACAAGGCTGAAACCATAGTCTAGCTTCGGCCGTAACTGGGAATAATATAAAGCTTTGCCGTGTCTTCATCAACCAACATTACAACAGGTCATTTTAATTAATTCCATAATGAGGTGAAGTGTCTGCATACAGGTTTTTCACGCCTTTCCTAAATGTATTTTAAATCGACTGCGTCCCCTGAAGCTGGACCTTTTCCAGCGTCAATAACTCTTAATTAGTTGCACAAACCACAGTTTCACTGTAGGCAGTTCCCCTATCAGCAACACTTACTGACAACTCCGTTACTTTATTACAGCGCTGCTCCATAGTTTATTTATCCAGCTTGGCAATAACATCCGCCCAAACCGGGATATTAGTCACTCAGGCAGTATGCCCACATCAAAGCAAAATCACTTAAGCGAAATAAAACTTGGGGAATTATTGTGGTGGGACTATAACGTAGGTGGAAGTGTACAGGCAATCTGCTGTACAATTCACCCTATATTTATTAATAGAAGCAACTGTATGACACAAACATGAAGAACATTAATAGAGCTAATGGAGGCAACAACACAAAGCCCAGGTGAGCTGCAAAGCAGGTCTATCACACTTCAGAAATACAGTGGCTGACTATATGATACTCTCATATTCTACCAATTCAATTTCAGGAAGACAAAGAATAAACAGAGAAAACCAGGGGAATAAAATTAATTAGAAGGAGTCAATGGCCTAACCATTTAGTTGCTGCCACCCCTATTTGACAGCCAGGAAGAGTCCTGTCAGGCGAGAGGCTGTAAATTTGCGAGCCCTATTTAAAAATTATACCCGGGGCTCTGAAAGCCAAGAACAAATGTCCAGATACTGTAATATTAACAGTCTTGTCTGCAAACTCAGAATGTCCCATTCGTTTTCCAGTTTAAATTAGACTAAGAGTACTCACTGTGTCACAGAAACAAAAAGGATTCACAAGGCCACAACACCAAATTACCACAAAGTGTTTTCTGATGGCTTTATAAACAAGTTTATACAGAAGTTTACTATATTTTGGGAGAGTCTCATTTAGCATAACACGTGGGTATTAAGAGCCAATCAAGACTGAGAGTTAGAAACTCGGCCTGTATTGTATTGTTTGAGCGAAGTGTGAAAACTCGTTGGTGTTTGAAAATTGAAGTCTCCCACACCTGGGGTCAGAGTGCAAGGTAATCAATGATAGTCTGTCACTGCTGTGATAGTTAGCATGGCATTACGAGAGTGTGGTTAAGCTTCAGTAGCAATTAAACTGTCGCACTGAGTCACCACAGCCATCTGCTTCCTGCCATTTCTCATGCAACGTGAGGAGTTTTTCCCCTTCACAAATTATTAAAATTTCCTTGTTCCAGGTAATGGAAACTGAGCTCCAGCTCATCTTTGCCCTCCATATAACACTTATTAGACCCAGACAGCCACAAACAGACAATCCTATCAAATCAAATATCATTTCCATGCAAATTTGCATTGCATTAAAGTAGGAAGGAATGTTTCAAGGAAATTTTCAGATCCCAATTTAAATACCACACTTCCCACAAACTTTCTTCATTTTTTACAACGCAATAAAACAAAGACACGCTCATTTGTGCATTTGCATCTCAATTAGTATGTTGCAATTTTAGCCCTCCCAAACAACATCGAGCAGCTAGCTCCAAAGAACAAAATGGTATCATGTCCCTAACATCACAAGCCCGATCAAAGCAAAACAGGGACCAATGCTAAAAAAAAAAAAAAAAAAAGAAGTTCATCTGTGTTTTGTTGTTGTTTGATCTAGCAATTTATCCAAGTTTAGTCTTTGAAGCGGCCACATTGCTCTTTAAAGCACATTAAAACTGAAAACAGACAGCAGGAGACCCTATTCCTGTGCATAAATGACAGCAATCCCTGCACTAACCCACACCTGTCACTACATCTGCTGTGGTGTCTGGTCCCGGCCAGGCAGAGTACTCTTATCACACACCACCAGTCATACACCCCCGTGCACCCAGTCTTTATTCTCTCCAGCACCACTCAAACAGAAAATGAGAACTAGCAGGATTAAGGAAACCGAAAGCACAGCTGAGATAGAAAGAGGGAAAGGGCATCATAGGGCATGCACTGAAAAAACACCCTCTACAGATGGATGATATGCAAGCCAGGCACCAGTGCTTCCAGGCCCACAGCTCCGCGCTTCGTGAATTTGCACTCATTTTGTGCACGTGTTTGATTTCCATTCCAAAGCTAGCCATGTTTCCACGTGGAAAGACCTAAGAAAACAAAACAAAAAAAGCCGACTGCTTCTCCAATACTTCTATTGAGTGACAGCACTAGAGCTCCCTAAACGGACAACAGGAGTGGGATAGACATTGCGACAGGGAAGAAAAATCGTGCAACACTACAAACGCCCTTCACAACCGCCAAAAAAAAAAACTAGACCATCCAAGATCTTTATTCCATAACATAGGGACACATAAAAGATGCAGAAGGAGTCTTCTATATTCGGTAAAATTTAAGTCTGTGGATGCCACAGAAATAGACCTGGCTTGGCCGTACATTAAGCAGAGAGAATATCTGAGCATCTTCTGTTTTTCTCATGGCAACAGAGATGAGGGGGAAAAGTAAGAAACGCTTCTCGAAAACACAACACACCTCTTCCATTTTGATCCTGCATGTACCTGTAAAAGACAGCTGAAACGTACTCGCTTAAAACCTCACGTTTTTCCCCCCATCTCATAAAAAGACTCCACTGAATTCCAGTTGGAACCTTACAGTTTGTGGTCAAAACAATGAGGCTTAATGACCTTCGTTAAACTACATGGGAAAAAAAGTTCACACACTCTCGTATCAGCTGCTGACTTGTCTGCTCTCAGGTAAAGGTGTGTGGGAGACCAAGGGAATTAACGGCACATACCTTCTCAGACATAACTCCGCTCAGAAGCAACATTGACACCTTTCTTTAAGGTATGCAGACTGCTGTAATGAACTGGTTATTAGGTTTGCTTTTCAACCATGTTTAGCCAGGAAAATAAGACTTTTCTTTCCTGTGGAGAGAATAAAGTTCCTGACTTCCATCCTTTATCACGAGTCTCTTGCCACACGCAGAATTATGACCAGCAGTAATTACAATGCCTGCCAGATGAAAAGGATTCACTCTGTATTTCCTAGCAGAATACAGTAGAAAACAGCTACCCTCTGTAAAGGTCTTATGGCCACACCACCACCACATAAAATCCTGCTTTGAAACCAAGATTTTACCTTCTTTCCATATCAATTGTCTAACAAGGCATACTGTATATAAAGGAGGTAAATAAAATCACAAGGAAACATGATATTTAAGTTTTCAGTGCAAGACACAGCCATGAGGCCTTTAAATAAGGCTGATCATAACCGGTACGAATTGTAAATGTGCACAATGACTATTTCCAGTATGGGACTAACTGATGCATGTCTGTGTTTGTGTCTGTGTGTGCCTGCAGTGGACTGGCGTCCCATCCAAAGCGCATCCTGCCCTCCGCTTGTTGTTCGCCAGGATAGGCTGCAACTCCCCTGCAACACTGTATTGGATAAAGTACTTAGAAAATGGGTGGATGGAAAGTGCACTGTGCAATTTTAAAAAGTTCTCTTGTTTTCAGTTCTAGACTTTTAACTTTGGTGGCAGGTCCCCTCACCTGGGGATCTGCCACCAAACCTGATGCTGGAGGATCTGTACACAAAAACACTGTGTCATAGGCCAGACCAACCCTGCTGTACAGACCCTCCTACCCTGATTTGGTCTGTGCTCTGCCTCACCAATTCAATCAAATTTTAAAGCAGGAGAGAGATGCTTCTCCCTTCTAAACCTACCCCTTCAGGAAGATCACCACTTTGCCCCTTTAAGCCACTAAACATAAGAGAAAGCTATAACCTACAGAAGAGCAAACCCATGTCTCCTCGCAACCCTGTGGGCCTTTTAGTGACCCAGTGGATTTCTTCAGAGTGAGCAAAGAAACACGAACCAGAGGGCACAAGTCCACACTATGTGAAAGTACATTTAAAATCGAGAGCGTCTTTAACAAATGGTGGTGGCTGTCTGGAACAAGCCCCCCACCCATTCTGTTGAAACTGCTACCCTGATACCCTGGTCTCTTTCAGGAAATGATGGATGAGATCCTGAGATCAATGAACTGCTCACTGCCAATCAAGCTACAGTAAATGGGCTGAAAAAAGTTTGTAGGTTTTCTTATGTGCAAAACTTTCTCTCTGGTCTAAACATAACCCTGAAACTACTCTGACTCCATTAATAGCCAATTAGACTCCTTCTCCTGTGTTTTCAACCTTTTGAAAGGGAGCACCATTTGAAACCCGATTTTAGTCTTGCAGCCTTGTGCAAAACCCTCCACATTTTCCATTCTCTTTTAGTAGTCCTCAGCTGTACAACCACAGTGCAAACTGTCACAGATGGCTTAGAGATGACTGCTCCATTACTGTACATCATACACACTGATATTCTGTTTGTGTCTTTATTGCTCCCAAACATGAGATGGAAACGATGTCAACAAACACCTAAGTCTCTCATTAATTGCTTCTGTAAGTTCATTATTTTCCCCATCTTATATTTATAGTCCATCTGCCCGCATGTAACAAACTGCATTTGTCTACATTAAACGTCGTTTGCCAGGCATTTGACAAAGTGCGGGACAAACTGCTTGTGCAGGACATTTCCAGCCTGTACAGTTTGTTAATCTGATCAAGTGGGTTCTATTTTGCTTCACCTGCTATCTTCACTGTCTTATTAATTATACCACAGACTGATTACAGTTGTAAATGAGGAAGAGTAGTTATTATAATGTGCATCCCTGTGGCCCTCCACTAATTACAGTTTTTGGTGCAATCTTCCCTTATCTGTACTCTGTTTTCGAGCCATATGTCAGTTTCAAAATGGATATAGGAATTTGAATTCCTACCACTTGCAGTAATTCATATTTTTTGGAAAAGCCCAAGCAAAAGACTTCTAAAAATGTAAATACACCACATCATATGCCCTGCTTGAATTCATTCTTGCAACTGCTTTATCAAAGGCCTCTGCCAAGCTTAGTAAGTGAGGACTATTCCTAGTCACACAGGTGAACGATCTGTCTAGTACCACTTATTTCACAACTTTAAAAGCAATAGAAGGAAGGATTACTGGTCTAGATTAGGATAACGTGGTTTGGTACGGTCACACTTTCTATGGATAGGTGCAATATCAGCAATTTCACTCCTGTCTTGAAAAACTGGATAGTTCCATTAATGGTCTGAAGAGAAAATCTTTTGTTTTCTTCTCTTGGCTGGTATCCGTTTTGTCATTTGTTCATCCATCAAACTGTTGCATTAGTCTACCATGCAACTCTATCACTAAAATAATACTATATCATACCCTTCATTTAAAAACTACACTTTGACCCATCATTCAATTCGGAAGTCATGCAATGACAAAACTGGGCCCATAGACAAACCACTGACAGCTTTTATCTAAATAATTTAATATATGGAAAAGACTGAACTTTTAGAAACCTTCCACTTTCTGTTGAGATCCTTAGATAGAGGTTAAAAAAATGTAAAGACTCCCCAAGTGTAAAGCATAGCTGAACTGAATTAACTACCCTTTACTGTCTTCAGGGAATATCTCCTGCACATCAAGAGTTCATAATGTAGACATACTGTATATAACCATAATACAATCCCATGATGCAAAATACAATTGAACAACTTGGCCCAGTCAGAACTCAATCTGGTATCATACGATTAAACACAAACAGGACTCAAAGTTTCTCCCAGTACAAGCTATAAGACTGGAGTCCATTACTAAAAAAAAACATTGAGGAGTTTCATAAAGCTGCACCCTTCTTTACTTTTTAGTCTTCATATATGAATACTGACTAAACCCAATGACATCCTAAGATTCTAGAATTAAAGCCTATGGAAACAATATACTGTACAGGGAATACTTTCACTGACATGTAGCATGTAAATGCAACAGGATTGCAAGCCGTAGGTTATTAATAGTTCATAAGAGTTTATCATGGCATAATTGTAATCCAATGTCTAGCAATGCTGCATTTTGTTATTATGCAACCACTTTTTTGTGAACAGTCTGCTCTTCTACCATAATTTCATAGGAAAGGACTATTCACAAAGCTAAATGTTTGAGAAATTGCACTGATGACAGCTGCTTGATCTCATGAAGTACTTGCACTTTGAACTTATCAGTGTTCTTTTAATCTTGCATTTGGGAGCTTGCCAATAATTCGGTCTTTGATTAAAAAGGGATCTAATTTACATTACTCTTTTTCTCCACAAAATTGAATTTCAAAGGCTCCTGTAAAACAGTGGAGGTCTTAGTCATGGGTGATGTTCAGAGGGGCAGTTAGAGCACATGTTCTTTGATATTGTTGTTAGTCACCAAAACATATGCAATACAAATAATGTTCTGCAGCTTCAGAGTGTTTTTTAAAGCAATTGGTGATGCACATGGCTTTCTCTGTTAGCAGTCTTAATTATTTTGCTATACAGGTTTACCTAGGAAGCTCATTGTAACTAGCAGACCGAAAGGGATCTACTGATGAATAGTAATGTGGTTTGCTGGCAAATTGCAAACAGGCAGTTATAGCAAATTAGGACTGTCACTGCTAGCTCTGAGCCAGGACTGGCAGCTTAGGACAGCCACATTATCTTGTCACATGATAATGGATGTAGTTCACTGATACAGCACCTCAGGTCCCACAGCTGAGCCAAGTTCTCACACTTAGCGCTCACTTGTCTGTTTAATGCACAGACTGGCACTCACTCACCACACTGATTCCTTCGATGAATCTCGAATACCACACCTTCACACATGCACTATTTTTAAATCTCTATTTTTCTATGCACAAAAAAGTCGTCCAAATCTGGCAAGAAAGGATGGATGATTACAAATAGCATTGTGGTTGGTACGTTTTTTCTTCAATTGTGCCACAGTACAGAAAAAAATGATACATGAGCCTGTCCAAGGGAATGTTACTGGGTTCAAACTTTATACCCATGCAAGGTAAAGGGTTTGTGCCGCTAGGAAACAGGTCAGCTGGTGCAAGGCTGGAATTTCCTGGATCACAAAGCCATTGTTCCGTGTTTACTCTGAAACTATCAGGAATCAGAGCTGGGAACAAACATGCTCTAGATAGCAGATGGCCAAGGGATTACTCTCTCAAATCTCCCTGCCTCCCGCTCACTCTGCAGGGCTTAGCACCACAAAACACAAACACCAAGAGGCAGAGAAAACCATCCCGTGGTGCTCAACAGGCCAGCAGAGCTGGACAGAGTTCCTCACAATATTTTAAAATAGGCCTTCTAAGGAGTGGCCTCAAAGGCTTAATGTATAAAACCACCCACAGGCACTTAAAGGCAGGTGGAAAGAGATTTCATCTGTAACAGATCAACAGTGCCAAACATTTAACACCGGGCTTAACTACAGACTCAGCCCATTACAGCAACAAGTATAAAGAGTATTGAAAGTAGTGCTGCATTTTTCTACTCTGGCTGTCAACAACCACTGTTTTTGAAGTTCTTCCTCCAGCTACTACTGATCAAACAATCAGACGACTCGATTAAATGTGTTATAAGCTGGGGCTCCGTACACAGTCCTGATCCTATACCAACACTCCCTTCAGTCTGCATCCTATGCAGGGTAAACCAAAACTTTTTTCTCTTTAACCTCTCTCTCTTTGGGACTTTAGGAAGTACTGCTATCAAAGCAAAGCGAAACAGGGAATACATAACAGAAGCCATACTCGTTTTTTTTATAGCACCTAAACGATGGCCACAGTGTACGAAATCAACAATTCAATTTTTACACAACTTGGGATTTGATCATATGTTGGTTATATTTTGTCCTCCATTTTTCTCTTTTCCATCACAGCTTCCAATATCATAGTACTGGATTAAGTAATATATTCATTTTGTAATCAGGAACACCTTTTATTAGCCTGAATTGCAAAATGCCCAGTTTATTGTGCAATAGCAAAACAAAATAAATTAGTGTATTGCGGTCTTTCTTAATATTCAGATTTATTTTCGTATAATTTCCATAGCTTTGAGAGGCTAAAAGAATGAGAAGGAAGGAATATAAAACACATTGACTGACAAAAATCAAAATAGATTCAACATCATATAAAATAAAAGCAATAATCAGTCTTTCCTGTAACTCCGCTACTCAATAATCTACTGTATAGCAGTGGTTAATTGTGTCATTGTAGTTACAGGTATGATTCTATTGTATGTTGGACGATCAGGAGAATTGTTAGCAAGGTGGATCCAGCTTATGAAACACTATAGACTAAGGATCTGCGCCTGTGGCTGGAAGGTTGCTGGTTCGTATCCTGCAGCCGGAAGAGGAATCCTACTCCGTTGGGCCCCTGAGCAAGGCCCTTAACCCCAGCTGCTCCAGGGGCGCCGTGTAATACTTTGGGACCCAATTCACCTTGGCCACGATTTGTTTTCACCCCTGGGTTCTAGTAGGAGGTCTCACAATATCAGAAAACTGACCAATAGATTCAGAAACAGTTTCTTCCCCCAAGCAGTCAACAGCTCAAATTAGCACCTGCACTTTAAGGTACTGCACTGATTGCACTGATTGCACTATGTGCTGCCATGGCTGGATTATAACGTCTGTTGTCTAAATTTATTGTCCATGTCTGTTTGTCCTTTGTGCCTAGTTTTTTTTCTCTCTTCTGTTACTGGGTACAGCTGAACGAGTAAGCATTCCAACACACTTGTTGTATATGGCAAATAAAAATCTCAAATCTTGAATAATTGGCTGACCCTGCGCTCTAACCCCAAGCTTCTCTCCCTGTCTGTGTGTCTCATGGAGAGCAAGCTGGGGTCTGCGAAAAGACAAATTCCTAATACAAGAAATTGTATATGGCCTATAAAGTGATCTTGGATCTTGGATAAGGCCAAAGCACAGTGACAGAAGAAATAGCACGGTCTAGCAGTCTGAGGTGAGGGCTGGGAATAGACAATCTGAGGGGCAGCACAGAGTAGTTATTGGCCCTGTGCTGTAATTGAGATCAGAGCTAGGAACCAGATACAATGGGAGCTACAGTACAAGAGTCACTTCATAATCAATGGCACTGTACCGCCATTATGAACCCAAGGTAAAACTACAACAAGATTTGCAGCATGGTAAAGAGGCATCTGAGGGAGTGTTTCAGTCAAGAACGTATTTCAAGACTGAAAAACTGATCTGACAGCAACGTGAATATCTACATTGAATGGGCATTGCACCAGAAGTGCCAGCGAGAAACAGGCATTTCATATTTTAATTGTTAATAAAGTAAACATACAACTTGAACTTTATTGCCATATGTAACTGGTACAATGGAATTCTTACTTACAGAAAGTCTCTTAAAACAAGTGTAAAAACACAAAGTGCAGACAATGCATCAAGACAATAAACAAACAGTAGACAATGTACAAGTAAACAGTTTGAATGTTTACATGTCTGCATTGTTTACAGTGACTGGAGACGTGCAACAAGTAAGAAATCATAAAGAGGTAGATGGTGATGGTGTAGGTGTGGTCCGAGGGGGATGGCTAAATGTGTCCGCCAATCGCACTGCTTGTGGATAGAAGCTATTGAAGAATCTAGTGGTAAGTGTCCGATCTAGTGGAAAGTCTCATAACAAGGGGGGGAATTAGGAACATAGGCCAAAACAAAGGCCAGGACTGAAATGACACACAAAAAAGCTCCCCTTTCTACGCTGAAGTGTTGTCCCTAGGTGGCTAATTAACAGACTGACATTTTAAAATAAGACAGTTCTCCATACAGTTCTAACTGCTTTTTTTGCCTCTGGAATCCCCTTAGTTCATCAAAAGAAAAGATAATCTGGTTCATTTTTTCACAAATGCTAGTATGTTAAAACTGCGTCTGAGAAAGTTGTGCTTGTGGGAAGCCCTCCTTGCCCAGTCAGGGGCTCGACTCCATTGCCTCTCCTTCCCCACACTGCCAAGTGCTAGACCAGCCGCAGCGCCTGATGGCATCGTCATGGGAACAGGAGCCCACCGCTCGGCTCCCATTCAGATTTGTGAGGAGACACTTGTCCTAGCTTGCCTGATGCAGTGCTCATTGTACTGCAGCCAGCAGCCATATCACCCTGCAACTCACAACTGGCAACCCACTGAAGCTAAGCAGGTGTGAGCCTGGTCAGTAACTGGATGGGAGACCTTCTGGGAAAAACTAAGGTTGCTGCTGGAAGAGGTATTAGTGGGGCCAGCAGGGGGCGCTCACCCTGTGCCCCAGTATAGTGACGGGGACACTATAGTGTAAACAGGTGCTGTCCTTCGGATGAGACGTAAAACCGAGGTCCTGACTCTCTGTGGTCATTAAAAATCCCAGGGCGTTTCTCGAAAAGAGTGGGAGTGTAACCCCGGCGTCCTGGCCAAATTTCCCATTGGCCCTTACCAATCATGGCCTCCTAATAATCCCCCTCTATGAATTGGCTTCATTACTCTCTGCTCTCCTCCCCACTAGTAGCTGATGTGTGGTGAGCGTTCTGGCGCACTATGGCTGCCGTCGCATCATCCAGGAGGGGAGACCCCATTACCTGTAAAGCGCTTTGAGTGGAGTGTCCAGAAAAGCACTATATAAGTGTAAGCAATTATTATTATTATTGCTTAGTCAAAAACACCTGAATTTCCAGGAATGTCCGCCACTACCAAAGACTAATCACCTTCATATTGTTAACTGCTATCCTGCCACTGTTTCCTCACTTTTCACGTTTTGCTCAAAGGGGTTCACAGTATGGCAGCGAGCACTGTTACCTCACAGTTCTTGGCACTTGGGTTTGAAACCTGTGTAGTGTTTGAATGCTCTCTTGTATCCACATTGGGGGGTTTTTCCCCAGGTGTTTCGGGTTCCTCCACATTCCTGAAGACATGCTGGTTAGGTCAACTGGGGTCTCTAAAGTAAGGACTGAGTGCTTGACTCCACGTAATGGACTAGTATCCCGTCCAGGTGTACTTCCACCTTGTGCCCACGTTTCCAGAATCAGCTCTGGGTCAGGAGGGGGCTCACTTACAAGTAATAATCAGCTTCCCGGTAAGGGATGTATATTTTGCACAAATTATAGTAAAGGTATGTAAAGTAACTTGGCTTAATGAGCATCATTTATGACGAACCCAGGCTTGTGAGTTACACCGGCATCCTTGTTGGCCAATGAAAAAGCATTCAAAACACTGAAGAGGGGGGGAAAAAGCAACCAGCATATGAGAAATCCCAGACCAGAGCACCATGAAACAAAGAAAAGGCAGAAGAGAAACACCCGCCGTTTGACAAGGACTAAAATAATGTATGGATTTATCTCTGGAAACTGTTAGGCCCCAGGGGATTTTATGGGGTTAAAGAACAGTTGTGATACAGTACATCATAAAAATATCATGAACACAATGAGTAGACTAAATGTAATGCCACAGGGCACCTACTGCATAGCTCTAACCATATTTATAACATGCCCACTTATTTTCCGCCAACTTAAAGCATTCCAAACAAAAAAAAAGCCTTCTCCAATCTCTGGAAATAGACAGGAGTGTGTTAGGAAGCACCACAGGTCCACTAAATGAAACCACATGCAATCAGGAATTTGACAACAAAAGCCTAAAGAAAACCGAACGGAGATCATGTTTGGGATTCATGATCAAAATTTGTCTAATGCCATGCTCTGAATACGACTCCAACCTTTTATTGCTAATGGAGCTTTGCTTTCCGGCGCAGCTTGTGATGAGCATTACTGCTACACGCAGGCTCTCAAAGAAGAGGACAACAGCTCCCACAAACCTGGAACAAAACTGCTCATCTTGCATTTAAAAAACGTTGCCATGGAGACGAGTCAATATTCATAGGCAAACAATAGGCCCCTGGCTGCTGATAAAGAGCCACAAGACTCACCAAAGCAAACTTCCCTGGGAATTAGCCGTTAATGAGTCTACTGATTAATTTCTTATTCAAACAGTGATCGTCTGCAGATTACACCTGCACAGCAACTACTAGTCCTCCTCAGATTCTGTTCCAGGCCTATACTTGTACCCTTCAGTATAACTGCCTCTCCTAAAATGGGTCAAACTAATCCCAATACAGAATTTAATGGGGGCAAATGTTCAAGGATGTGCCATTCTGTAAGAACCGCCTGTATTGGAACAAAGTCAAGAAAACAATCTTATGTCAAAAGTCAAAAATTTTTTGACTTTTAATCTAAACAGAACTATACTTTAAAAATTGCTGTGAGATTGAAAAGGAATAACATTTTTTTTTATATTCACATCTGTTCGATTGCTTTAATATTAATTTTGGAGATTAAGGGGGGGACGACAAAGCAGCTGATTCAGGAACAGATGTTTAGTGAAACAGCAAAATTCTCACTTGCCTAACAAGAGCTCTCGGCAACATCCAGCGCCATCCCCATAGTTACAACTACACCAGTCCACTTCCCAGTCAGAAGACAGTACAGGTTTGTCCTGGTTATTCTACGTTTTCCACACGGTTTTCAGTGGCAAGGTACGGTAGACCCCCAGTAGACCTGCAGTTCTTCCCAATCAGTAAAACACAAAAGGAACTTAAGGAAAAGTGTTTTTAAAGATGGGAGCAGGAGGTACTTCTTACAAACAGAGGTGTGGGAGTATGGTAAAAAAACAAAACTGTGCATCCAAAGCATTGAGCCGGTACCATTGAAGCTGTTTCAAGAAAAAGCTGGACAAGATTCTGATCAATTCGCTACCAGCAACCAAACAAGCTAAATGGGCATAACGTCCTCCCACTGTTTGTAATCTTTGCCGAGTAGAAACAAGACCCACAACCCTTTCCTATGCCGTGTATCACTTGCAGTCTTGCATGGGAATTGACCAGTGCACATTTAGAACGGTCACTGCATAATAACTACGCTCCAGAACATACAGCATGCTACACTGAAAATCGAAAAAGAAAACGGTCCCGTCAAGCACACATAGGCGGGCATGCCATCTGTGGCGCTGGTTATCGGTGTCCATGGAGGAGGATACGCATGAGGAAGTGAAGTGAAATGTCTGTACAGTTGCCGGTAAAAAAAAAAAAGCACTTAAGTAAACAAGAGTTTTTTATGTGCTGTATTTCTCATCACAAAGGTCAAGAGGGGGGCCCACACACTTGCAAAGGAGAAAAAAAAAAGGTTGTGAGAGACGCTTTCTTAGAAAGCGAAAACGTGGCAAAGGATCAAGGGATACCTTCCAGGTTGCGCTGTCCTTTTTTTTTTTTTTAATGTCAAGTATTCCTTGTAAAGGTGCCAACCTCGTGCCTCTAGACCAAAAATTAGCTCTGTAACAGAAAAGTATGTCCCCATCCCTGAACATTTTAATACCCCCTTCATTAGCTGATATTTTGTAGGGAACACAGCCTAAAAGGGTTTGACATGCAAAAATATTAAAAAAAAACAATTTACAGCATCTCTGTTGCTAACTTTAGCTTATAATAGAATGATAATCCATCCATCCATTCATTCATTTTCCAGCCATTCCATCCACACACAGACATACTGGGTACAGAGATACGCCAACACCAGGCCCAATTTCCCCAGACGCCAGTTAACCTACCAGTATGTCTTTAGACTATGGGAGGTAACCCACGTGAACAGGGGGAGAAAAATACAAACTCCACACAGATAGCACCCCAAATCCAGAACTGAACCCCAAAACCCCAGCACTGCGAGGAAGCAATGCTCACTACTGCACCACCGTGCCACCCACAGGATATTCCAAGGAGCTGAAATAAATTGAGGGGACACCTGAGGTGACACTTTGGCACAGAAGCGGAGCATCTTAAAAAAAAAAAGTTGTTTTGCCCAGCGCTGCTTACAGTCCAAAGCTTTATTTCTTAAGAGACGGTTTAGTGTCCACTGACACAGTAAGAGGCGTGAAATGTCAGAATATTCCAGAACAAAAACATCTCCTTCTTATCTGGCTGAGTAGGCTACACTGAGAGAATTGATTTCAGCAGCGTATCATTATAGAGACGTTTTAGGGCATGAACCTGATATACATTGACTTCAGATGTTATGAACCGCAGCTCAATTTGGTATGATTTATGTTCGAATTTTGTTTCGGACTGCATTCACCCTCGTGTATTTGTCACACAAAAGGAAATATGGAACTACTGTGAAATAGAGCAGGATAAACATACTATAATAAAAAACACATCAAGCAGCCTGAACAGAAAAACTGTGACCAGCCAGGCATTCACCTTCCTTAACTATTTCTTTCTTCATTACCAAACCTTCAAAATGCTTTATGAGTTCCCCGAAGATACAGACACTATTATGGTATACAGAGAAGAAAAATTTAACTTTTTCTATAAAATTAATTTACAGAAACGGTCACTACATAATTTGAAGATTATTTTCCCAACAACAAACTATGATTCTTTACAGTTACCAAGTTCAATGACAGAAGACATGATGATAAAACCTCAGGGTATATATATAAATTATTTTATAATAATTATTCAACATTCAGTTCAAAGAACAAACCCATATCAGGCTTTTAAAGGAGACAGAACTACAAATTCACCTTAAAAAAAAAAAACATGTCCTTCACATTTTTTTGAAAGGAACTGAAGGGCACTGAGACAAGAAATCGCGAATGCGCCCACAGAATGATCATGCACAGCACGAAAAAACATATTAAAATAAATAAACATGGTAAATATAAAAATCAACAACTGAAGCAGAACAGGAGTGCTCAGTTTGCCAAGCCAAGCTGTTTAAGCGCTGCAGTCTTGAATCAAACCTCTTGGACTCAGCAGGCCAAGGTACAGTCCCTGCGCTTTAAGCCCATCAGAAGAGTTCACCTCAAGTTGGCTACATGCTTGCCAAGGAAGAGTTTGGAGTAAAGGAAAGCAGGTGAACTTTCTAGGTTCTTTAACATAGCAAGGCATAACCATAAAAAGCATTATGGTTAGTATTAGTTGCCTGAGTAACACCCATATATACAGCCAGATACATTCAGGCCTGCTTTGTTCAGTGTTATCAGTTGTCTACATGGTAGTATAAAGGTAGAGACATCACACCCACTTCCTCCGATTTATTACTTCAAGACATAGTGATCTTAAATTAGCTCGAAGTGGACAGAAAATAACAAGTGTTTAAGCAGTTCTACCATTACAGCGCAAGCATCTCGTGTACCATGTAAAATTGTTGCATGAAACCAATATCACAATTCCCTAGCCACACATCTGCACACACCCCGATACACAGCTCCCTCTCTCTTTGTGAGGCCAATGCACTCCTTAAGTGTTAATGAATTTAGTAACAAGACTTTTTGAAAGACTTCTGCAAACATGAGTGTGCAATACTTTCAATGCTCGCCAGAGAAAGTGAAAGCTGAAGACATTCAATGAATCCTCTCTCCTTCGTTGTGATAAATTCATTCCAATCACTGATCACAGGGACTGCTGCTTCTAGTCAGGTCCTCCGATGTCATGATCTCTCAAGGACATTTCTGTTCCGTAGACTGCAGCCTGACAGAAGATAAGGGCTCTGCATACCAGTGACTGGAAGATTAAAAATCTTTCCTTTTGCAGGCAAATTTCAGGGGCTGTCGCTCAAACTGACAGGCTTTGTTGCTCTGACACACACACATGCAGAAGGAAAAAAAATAAGCTCAATGACTAGTTAGTGCATTTAACAAGTTACTGTAGAGTAGGCGCTCTCTGTCCAAGCTCCATTCTGGTCCCCAACCATTATCAGAATATCTTTCGATTTTTACTTTTGGTTCCAACGTAAAATCACAATGAAGACAAGTCTGTTGGTATAGTTCACAGCTACAAATATCTGGGCACTGTAGTGGACTATAAACTTACTCTAGGTTCACTGAGAACACTGATGATGTGAAAAAATCCCATTAGTGCTTATATGGTCGGAAGTCCCTTTGAAGTCCAAAAAAAATAATTCTATCAACATTTTATAGCTCTTCTGTTCAAGGTATTTTAACTCTTTTATCTGTTCACTTCACTCAGTCACAAAGACAAAGAAAATGCCAACAAAATGACGTAAACCTCTAAAATCATTGGTGAGCCTTTAAGACCCCTGACACAGCTCTATGCCCAGCAGATGCTGAAGAAGGCCTTCCTTCATCAATCTTCTGAACGTTTGCCTTCAGGAAGATATTTTCACTGTCCACAGTGCAAGACCATTACAAGAAAATTTCACTTGGTTCTAGAGGCCATCGGGCTTGCAAACAATGACTGTAAACAAGTTTTATTAATACGATATCTATTGGATAGAGCCTCCTCTACAAATGCTCATGTACTAAGTATTACACGCTGTTACTTTCAATCATTTTTGGTATGTTGTTATTTTTTATGTGTGTATATCCTCTTACACACAGTTGTTTTAGATAGATAATACTTTATTAATCCCGTAGGGAAAATGATGTGTTACAGCAGTCCAGCCCAAGACAAGCAAAACAGACATCAGAATAGTTATAAAACAAAAGACAAACAAGATAAATAAAAACAAATACATAGGTGTGTGCAAAATGTGCTGATCATAGTCACTGTAAAAACAATAAAATATGTGCAAAATGTGCATAGGTTTATACAGACTGATTGTCCAAAAAGTACAATGGAGTAAACATGCTGTCCATAGAGGAGCAAATGAAGGGCTAAAAGTCCTAGCCAAGGGCAGCGTTATACACCCTGACAGCCGCCAGGAGGAAAGACCTGCGGAAACGTTCCCTTGAACACCGTAGCTGGAGCAGTCTGTTGCTAAATGTGCTCCGCTGCCCAGTAACAGTCCCATGAAGCGGATGAGAGGTGTTGTTCATGATGGCTGTGAGCATGGTCAGCATTCTCCTCTCAGCCACCACCTCCATGGGGTCAAGGCTCAGCCCCAACACAGAGCCAGCCTTCTTGATGAGTTTATTGAGCCTATTTGCATCTTTTGTCATGATGCTGCTGCCCCAGCACACCACAGCGTAGAAGATGGCCGCTGCCACCACTGATTCATAAAAAATGTGTAGCAGTGTTCCACACACACCAAAGGACCTGAGTCTCCTAAGAAAACTTTATTTGTTATGTATTCCACGTTGCATTGCTTGCTGCTTAAATTGCCCCCTGAGTATGAATACAATATTTTGAATGGAACTGAACATCTTCTACCAGACTTAGTTTGCTCCTCAACTTCCAACTTCTGACTTAAAACCTGAACACAGACCAAACCTGAAGTCAAATTTCCAATATCAATATCAACCCCACTGAGCACCATTCTAAATGCTTCATTATATTTTATTTTTAGGAATAACCACCGCCATTGTATGATCTTTTCACCCTGGTCTCTCTCGCCTCGCCAGGTGCAGTCTTGCTGCCCTCCTGCACCTTCTGCCACCACTCACACTTGAGCGATCCAAGCCAGACCTCAAAGGCACTGTTCCCATAAACCAGTCAATCGCTCTGCGTGATGTACAGAACAGTGCCTTCTCATGGCTAAGCACCATGGTTCTTACGGTGTGTTAGTGCCAGTCTAGTTCAGTGATAATCTCTCCTCCGCCATTTCTACTGTGTGATTTAGTTGAAGATCTCCCATGGCCCTGCACAGCTCTATTGAGGTCTTAATAAATAAGCCCACATTGGACTCACGCAACAGTGCATTAGTGCTACAAGGTATCCTACAGATAACTACAGTATTTAATTAAATCATTTCAAATTAATATGAACTTAAGTTAAAAAAAAGGTTTCCTCTATCGCTTGCTGCCAGCGTTAAAATGCGAGTTGACAAGATCAGAGCTGGGAACAAAATCTTGCACATTAAAATTAAACAGCGCTATGGAAATCCTAAGTTGTTCTTAAATAAGAATCACAGTTAAAAATGCACTGCATATTCAATCTGGTTACCAGTTCAACTCGAGTATTACATCAAGGGTCAAAGGTTTCTTTATTCTTAAGAATGAGGGTTCTTAGCTAAAGCTATCTTTTTAAATGACTGGTTCAACAGGTGCACTCCGTCACATATGAACTATTCACTCCTAAGCCGCATAAAGATCAATAATTGTATCTATTTTTAAACAATAACAACCAACATCTACTAAGACGTGAAGTCTGGCTTCAAAGGCTTTTAGACTGGAAAGAACTCGTTACTGTACCTAAATATTCATCCATTAATATTTATTTTTCCATATCCTGTGATGACATCAGTCCCTCTGTCTGATTAGGCATTAATCATTTCCAAAGCTATCTTCATTTCCATTAAATGTAATATTTAATCATATAACTCAGGCACCGGAACGGCAGTGCTTTTGAAGTAGTGTGTCTTTTAGCTTACTTTTACAAATCAAATCAAAGCTTTCAGCTTCGGATTGCTCTACTGTTGCTTTCAATTATATTGTATTATTTCTACAAAGAACTATTGAACAACTTGGATGAACACCACATTACGATCCACATAAGGGGTAAAGCCCTGCCTAAAAGTAAACTGCTTCCCTTCTAATCTGTTTTATATAAATGCCTGTGTCTTGAAGAATCTCCCATGGAGATTGAAGGCAGACACACCTGTGATGTGCTATTGAGTACAGCGGTCACTGACACCCCAGACTTTATTCTCTCTCAAAGGCACTTTAGCAGAATTTCTTTCAAGATTTCAAATCTGTACTGTCCATCACACAGACGGGTTTATCACACTTACATATTCTCAATCAAGTTGGAAAAATTCAGTGCTCCTTCACTTTTTCTGAACAAGTCTTGAATAGCAGGTCCTAAGTGTTTAAAGGTCAAAGTAAGTGGAATAATGGGAATTTCACAGGAATAAAATATGAAGTGATCCGCAGAGGAGACGCATAAAAAAAGTGATCTGAGATGTGTTTAAAACTGAAAGCTCTGTAGAAAGGCTGAGAGGGAGGAGTGAGGTGCTAAAACAAAACGAGCAAATGTGTGCGATGCCAGAGGACCAGTTTTAATATGAGACTGTGAGTGAAAAAGTATCCAGTACTCTACAAGAGCAGCTTTGTTCTGACACAGCAACAAAGCTGTACCTTAGACTCTGTGCACCGCTGTAACAAACAGAACACACAATATTTTACTGTATGAAGTCAAGAAAATGCTTCTTAATTCCTCACATGACCTACAAGATATACTGAAAGGAACACGCATCCATTTTGCTTTGCAGATGATATTGCCATAACATGAAGAGTTACTCCCCTGCAGTGAATACCACCCATTCTACAGGTTTCCAGTAAACCTCATTCTCAGTAAGGGTGGAGCCCATTCTTAAAGCAGGGGGCACAAAGTTGGACTACCTCCTAGATGGGACACCAAACCATTGGCCAGTATTGGGAAAGATGAAGGAGACTGTAGCACCCATTGAAAACATTCGAACTCCAGAAAGAAGTGTCCCAGGCTAGAAACAAACCCAGGAACCAAGAGCTGCAAGATAGCAGCATTAAAACATCAAACCCACCATGCCCCCCCACCCCAACTACTCATTATTCATACGCAATTTGCTTTCGGGACCCTAAAGAATAGGCTCATCATTGCCTCATTGTTCCTTGGATCTACAGTACATGCTGAATCCAATCAAGCTTGAATCTGGAAGACGCCTGCCGTCCCCTCAGGTCTCACTGGGGAATGGCTTTGTGCCTGGTGAGCTCTCACTTTGTGTAACTAAGCCAATCATAACACCAGCAGGGTCTTAAACTCTCTTGTGGCCTATTGGGAAAACAAAGTCTTCTATGTCACGTTACAATACTGATATTTAAATAGTCATCAACAGGAACAAAGAATATGTTTGGCAACAGTGTTTATGAGGCTTGGCGCCATAGCAACACATTAACAGCGTCTTACACGAGAGTACAAACAAGCGTCAATCACTCGTGTATTTATGTGAACAGGAGTTATCCCCCAAATCACGCCAATGTAGCATTGGGTGACCCAGCAGGCAGATTTGGTGTAAAAACACAGGAGCTCCATTGGGAATGATTTATGAAAACTTTCTTCAGAATAATCTATTCTCACATAATCTGTATGCACTGCATTACAGCCAAAAGGTGGAGAGGACAAGGTAGGAAAGAGAAAAACAGTTTTTTTTGTCTTTACTATATGAAATCATGGTGAAGGTACAAATGTTATCATTTGCAGCTCACTGCTGCTTCACACTTCTCCCAGAATGATTCAAAAACATTATATCTGACCTGCCCTAAAAACTCACAGGGCTGGAAAATACTCTGTAAATATTACAAGACACTCTCAAGGCTAGTCCCATGCTTAAAGGATTTACTGTTCTTGGAGTCATCATTGCACCGGTTAAAAAAAACTGCTCCAAATCCTTGCCAAGTGTAACTGCTCACAGAATCCGACAGGCTGAGCACAAAACATTAGATGCATGTGACACACAACCCATAAGAATATAATGCAGAATTTACTTGCAGAAGCCTAAGTGGGGGGCAGGTGTTGATACAGTCAAAACCTTTTCAGTGATGCCATAAGTCTAACTAAATCTAAGTCCAGGGAACACACCCATTTGCTACACATCTTGTGATGACACTGCTAAAAGGATTGGCAGGACATCTACTTGAAGAAATGCAGTTGTGCAACATACCGAGAGATTTTGTAATGTAATGTAATGTTTCTTTATTAGCCCTATACAATTTCTTGCATTAGGAATTCGTCTTTTTGCATACCCCAGCTTTTCTCCATGGAGACACAGACAGGGAGAGAAGCTTGGGGTCAGAGCGCAGGGTCTGCCATTGTACGGCGCCCCTGGAGCAGTTGGGGTTAAGGGCCTTGCTCAGGGGCCCAACGGAGTAGGATTCCTCTGCCGGCCGCGGGATTTGAACCGGCAACCTTCCAGTCACAGGCGAAGATCCTTAGCCACAGAGCCACCGCTCTTGTAACATCATGATGTTCAAGCCCACATTCAAATTCACTCAACACCATAGAGAACATGGTGGGGTGGTGTTGGGGGAGAATAAACACATTTTCGTAGCTCAGGGTCATATCTTTTTTGGACTAATCCAAGGCCTTTTGGAGCTTGATCTTTTTCAAATGGGCCCAGATGTCCCTTTTTCACCAATCACCTACAATAAATGCTATTTCAAAGTAAGGATTCCTACATTTCTGTCTTAGAACTAGATGAGATTTACAAATCATATTTAATAACTGCCGTTGTAAGTTACTTTCTGAGCTTTCCTTTGAAATGCAATATTATACAATATATTGCATGAGCTGCATTACAGCATGAAATACGATGAAAAACATCATTATAGAAAACTAAAATGATGACAGAAACGACGGTCAATAAACAGAATGGCCTGTTGTCTTCTCTCATACAACAGGACGTGTCAGGAATTATATGGAGTGGCTCCAGTGTGTGCAGTATTTCCATACTGGGTATTAAAATGCTAATTAAACCATACCAGAACACCTCACAATGTCTAAAATTTAATAAGTTATTTATAAGGTGTCAATTATTTTGAAATAATGCACATATTTAAACATTTACAGTTCCGGTTACAGTATCTGTATGGCACCTCATTTTTTCAAAGCGAAGATGAACGGGAACAAATGAAATCTTCCTTGTAAGCAAAACGGCAAACCGCTGTATTCAACAAGTTCTTAAAGCGAAGCAATGCTGGACTGCTTGGAACAAAATGTCTGTTTTGCATAACAAATCAGAATCTACCACAGAATACAGCCTCTATCCACAAGAGATTGTAGATAAGCAAATCAAAAGTAATGGACTATAAAAGCTATTAAGGAACAAGTAATAGGGGTTTATTCCGTGCTGAAAAAAAAGAAGAAAGAAAACACAATGTTTCGGCCGTGGAGCCTTCTTCAGATGTGCAACAGAAGGCAACACCTTTGTAGCCTAAGCATGCTGACGCAGCTCCCACCTGAACTATAAAAGCTATTGTACTATTGAATTTATTTCCCCATAGCATAGCATATACAATGACCAGGATTTACAAGATTACAACCACTCGTATAATCCATTATTAAAGATAACAGTAGGATGCATGGATTTATTTCAACATCAAGAACAAAATGACACTGAAGATAACTATTAAATAACAGTGTGTAAACGTTATTTTAAGGTAATCCTTATTCCAGTAATAACATAATTAAATGAAATTACGGTGCTATTTTTATTTCCAGATCTTAATATATTTATAATGCATCACTATGGAAAGTTGAGAGTACACAGTGTACAGCTGCAAAGAACAGGGCAGCTTGATATTCAGGTATGGCTTTTTCAGGTTTCTAGGCCATTACTATACAAGAGCTGTGCTAAGCGCTGGAGACCTCAATCCCTACTTCCTTCTGTAACAAGGGAGGGAGTATATGAAACTATTCTATTTATCCTACAAAATGTCAGACATGATGTGTGAACCACACCGGATTATCAGAGCACAAAAGTTCAGCCGAACGTTCCTAGCAAGTGTCCATCACGCAGGACAATTCTCTTTTCCCCTTCCCTGCAAATGGTTACGTACAAAGGAAATCCTTGCGGGTGGCATAGTGGTTAGCATTTCTGCCTCACAGTGCTGGGGCCCTGGGCTCAATTATAGACCTGGGGTGCTATCTGCGTGGAGTTTGTATGTTTTCTCCATGTTCATGACGGTTTCCACCCACCGTTCAAACACATCCTGCTAGGTTAAGTGGCTTCTGGGAAAAATGGCCTGTGTGTGTGTGTGTGTGTGTGTGTGTGTGTGTGTGTGTGTGTGTGTGTGTGTGTGTGTGACCTTTTGCACTCCAACAAGAAGTGGTGAGATTTCATCTGAAATCCCTGGTTCTAATCAGGTGTAGAAGTAATTAATATACAATCAAGAGGTAAGGCCATCAAAGATCTCACCTGTGCAAGCTAGATTTAAAAGTGTGAGCAGATCAGAGGTAAAAGTTTATCTTTTGCAGACAGAGCTGCTCGACTGAAAGCCGAGGTCTTAAACCCAAAGCTGTAGGAAAGGGAGAAGGGAAAAGACTCCAAAACTGAGGGAAAATCCTGATGTGATCCTGAACAGGTCAGGACCTTTGCCACAGCACTGTGAAAGAGATTGAGCTTTTTTTTTTAATGGAAGAAACAGAAAGCCATAAGAAATACTTTCACACCAATCTCAGCACACAGAGCAACACATGCAAGCTTCACCATCTGAACTTCTGTCAACAGAATGCATGTGCAATGCAGCAGAAACACAAGGGGAAAAATGAGCCGAGTGAAATGAAGAATCGAAATTTAGAACTCAGGAATGTTTCCAAATTCCAAATCTTAGGTACAGCATCAAAGGAGTCATTACAATAAATGCAGATCAGCACAGAAATTAGACATTAGAATCGGGTTTAAATCAGCTAAAACCCCCCTCAAATGTATCAGAATCCCACTCAAAAAGTTAGGAGAAATCCTTATTGAATTACGTATAGGCAATGAGACGGAGAAGAAAGCAAAATAAGAGGACCAGCCACAACACAAAAACCTACAGTCTACATACATGTATAAATGTGAAACCCACTGTCAATTACTACAACGTTAGAAAGACTGTCAGTCATGAGGCCAGTGAAACCACTGCAGGGTCATAACTGGGGAAGGATCAAAAGGAACTGGAACTTTAGGGATTTCAAACCACTTATTACAGTTCCTTGAATTTCTATAGCTTTTATATACCCTTTACCTCCAAAGGACGCCCCAAAACTTTACTTATAAGAGAGTAGCCACCTCAAAGTGCGACACCCTGCTGGGTGACCTGTGGCAGCCATTATATACAGTAGCAGCAGTCCCAGGACAAAACAGGTCAGACAGACAAGTGAGAACTGCTACATCTTTTGACTTATTGGGGAATACGAGGTTAGGCACACTGCGGCTGAGGTTCACACCCCGACTCTTCAGAGGAACTGAAGAGCTGGCAGAAGGGTAAACCAATTGATACAATTAAACCAGTAACTAGCTCATTCATCTCCCTGCAGACAGAGCTAGTTACCTACAGATCACTCTGGCCCTCCAGGACCAAGACGGCTGGTTAGGTCAACAATTATCATTGTACAACAGACCAGATTTTCATAAACCAATGATAGTCCAGCCCAAACCATCCATTCACCCAACACAAAACTCTAAAGAGAGGAAGAATGCTACATCAATACACCAGTTACACCCATTCTGGTCAGATAAAGGATGTCGTTAACTATCGCATCTCTACAGGAACTAGCAAGAGATCCACAACGTGATTTATCCTTTGGGCTTGAGGTAATCTCGTGTGTACTACAGGTCTCTGAAGATGTCTCGGACATGGAGGACAAACATTCTCCGAAGAACCATAGCATTTCGGAGATATAATACCGTGATACGCTGCCACGTGAATCTGGTAAGAGAATTCCGAATTGGTTTACAACCTTTTTTTACATTACTTTTCACCACTGCACGGAGAAACTCATTGTGTCCCTCAACTCACAATATTTTGCAATAACGCGGCCAAGCCCGACGCTGGCTATTGTTATTCAAACCAAAACGAAGCTACTATCAAACAAAATGTATTCGAATACACGACAGCAAATACTACTCATTATCATTTGCGGGTACACGATTTTTTTTTGTCCATTCTTCACTTTCGACAACTTTAGCAATCTGGAACAATAAAAGCATCAGCGCCAAACGAGGTTCTGGAGCAAAAACGCCTTCGTCACCTTCCTATAAAGCTCCCAGTGGATACAAACTGCGAATCAGTAACGCTAAGCGCCTTACAATGTGCTGTTACTGAGCACTAGAAAGCACACACATTATTAACAAAGTAGTTCCTGAACACATGTATTTCCATTATAGCGAAGCAGGAATCGGAAGGAGCCGATCCTATTGGTGTAAAAACATCAAAACTTATAAACATTACTCCCTTCGGTATTTCTGTTCCTAATAATGCTATGTAGATTATATCTGGTCTTAAATACAGGTGTTGGAAGATACAGCGTTTAACAACCATTATAACGGTAAATACTGTCTTTACATTGCTGTCAGCATCGCGTTAAGAACTGCGGGTCATAGGCTGTTCTCGGAACGAACTGTAAAACAAACCGACCCAGCGGGTATATTATCACCACATTTCAACATGCAAGAAAACAGGGTGAAAAGAGAAGCAAATCCCATTTTGAAAATTATTGTAAAAACACATGGTCATGGGAAAATTAGACATAAAACAGACTGAACAAATCAGCACACCGAAAACCGTTTTAAAAACAAGTAAACCACAAGCGCAAAAGTTCGCATCCAGCCGGATAGTCAGTTTGTCAATTTGGCAGTAAGCACGAACAACCCAGTCTGTACTGTCAGGGAGCATAAGTAAAGCTAACTTTAATACTTAAAAGTGAAGCAAAACCTTACCTCTCACACAGAGTAAAGACATAGTCAGAGCTTGATCTAATACAGAAATCCTGTTGCAGTTCGCAGAGTTAAAATAGAACAAAGCGCCTCAGCTATAATGAATTTCAAACGCTTGCAGCATCGCGAGTGCTTATTCTAGTTGCTTTTTAGGAGTTTGAGCTGCTATGAGTCGCGCTGGAGAGGAAAAAAAACCGGACAACACGATTGCACACTAAAGGTCGAGAGCAATAGCTCCCAGCCTCGCAACGCCATGATGAATATTATAAGGGACTCACCTAAGGCACAACTACCCCTAAGGGGCGGCACCGGGATAGGAGTGATTGACATATGATGTAGCCATTAAAAGATGAAACATGAGTGACAGGGGCGGACATTAGTCAAAGTAAGGCCAATGGACGGAGAGGAGGGGTGGTGCCTTAGGTAGCAGGTTGGGGGACTAGTTAACAGGTGGTGACGTAAGGGACCTCCTGTGACAGGTAAAATGAAGTTGAGAATTCGTGCGGCAATTTTGGGAAACGACAATAACAGGTACGGTATTAGCACGGTACATAACACGTCTTTTCTGTTTGTAAACATAAACCACAAACTGCTCGAGAGAAGTTTTTTCTTTCAGTGGGAAAATTATTTACATCCGCCGTAGTGATGTGTGACATTCCTTCTCATTTTATTTTTGTTCCTCGTCCTTTCGTTCAGTTTTTTTTTACACTACTACAAAGAATCGCCGCAACCGCCGTGTTTTTTTTTTTACTTTTCCTTTAACAATCATTCTTCTACTCTGCTTGTCCCCTTTTTCCCCGGTACCGTTTCAAAACAACTATTTTGACCGGTGTTCAGTTGTGTTCCTTAAAAAAACCCAATCTCTCAGGTTTTAATTAAAGAGACCATGAAATGACCCGGGAAGAAAGATGTAATGCAATTTGGCTCTCGCGGATATGAGCCCACTTTAACTAAGCTAAATTACTTGCTTATTTCATCTGTAAGTGTTCCCGATTCTTACAATTAGGTGGTTTTATGGTGACCGGTAAAACATGGATTTACGTCCCCGGGACAGGGGCTGGAGCTCTGCTTTTAAATCATTTCCCCTCTTCTTTCCACAGGGCAGAGATCCCACAGCAACTAAATCATCCTCTGGGTGTGTGCGCCTTCGTCACAGTGTTCATCTTGATACGTGGTAGATCCCTTTCACGTTCTTTCAAATACAATTTATGTAAATTCGGAGAGAACCAACGAGGACATACGTAATTTAGTTACCATCGATGTGTTTTATTCGGGCAAATGCACGGATTGTGTGAGGCGCTCTCTGTGTGTATGGTTGCGTTATACTTCAGCGAGCGCGTCTTGAGAAATAACCAACTTCGCAGCCAACGAACGAAATTCGGGGGGAAAACATTGTGTGTAACTCGTGTCACAAAATTGTGAATGTAAATTTGTGTCGTTTCCATCCAACTTTCCCCCATATTTGTTTGCTTTATTATTTAGGTTAGAAACCAAAGTCCATGGCTTCCTCTTCAGGGATGAATATCATCACTGATACATCCTACGTTATAGAAACATTAAGACGCAACTACATAATTTAGGTATTTTAGTTTTGAATGTATAAAATCCTTATAATAACCTCCTATTTATTATGCAGAAACATCTGCTGTGAATCAAATCGTTGAATTACAGAGAAGCTCCAATGAAATAGCCAAATGAGCTATATAAAGCTATATGCAAGTGCAAAATTTTAAACAAGGTCTGCATTTTTAAAGAAGAGTTTCTTACATCTATTTAAAACGGCAACATGTTCCCTTATTGACAATGTTTTTCAAATTTTCGGTTAAATTCCTTTATGTTTAAATAATATGCTGCCCATGGAATACCTTATTGTTACAATTAAGCGATGTGTTATTTACAGGAAAGTCGCATTTAAATTTACTTTCTCTTAACATTTTTATTCTTACACCTGAAGATCTTTAAAACGCTTTAAAGCCTTCCATCCGTCCGTCCATTTTTAACCGCTGCTTTCAGTTTTCATTATCGGCAGCAACCGGCGTAAAGGCAGGAGACACAAACGCAGACACGGACACGCAGGGCCGATTTCCCCGGAAGCCAGTTAACCCACCGGTGGGTTTTTGGACTGTGGGAGGAATGCTAGGCGGTAATGCTAATCACTGCGCTACCATACCGCCTAAAGATAAAGACTTTCCCTCTTAAGTCAAATTAGTGTTACATACTGTAGCTTTAGCATAAGGTTTTATTTTTAATACGCATAACCTGAAGCACGTACACTGCACCTCTTTTCAAGTTCCTTGCTTGAGACAGAGGCAAACTCATTGATTGGGCATTGATTGCTCTCAGCTGAAAGTGTGAGAGCTTTTAGCTATGAAAGAATGTGTATGACGCTTATAAATTTGTTACACAGGAAAAAATAAATTCAACTGAGTTGATATTCTTTCCCCCATTAAAGAACTTTTGTTTTTCTAAGCACCAGCATCTGTAACAAAGGTGCAAAAGTAGCAGAGTAGTCACAAATCAATAATTAAAACAATAAATGCAAATTCACTATACGTTTTGTGGGGGAGATTTGAGTCTCTTTTTTCTAAATGCAAATAGAATATGTCAGCCCGTTTCAACACAGCTGAAAGATCATAATAGACAGGTGATCAGTACAGTAGGTGTCCAGACGCTCACCAAGGAACTATTGTATGTTCAGATAACGCCTGTACCCTGGAAAACGTCACTTTGAGCTTGAAATGTTTGAACAAGCTTTGAAACCATGTTTTTGTATCCTCTGTTAATCGTGGTGGTACAATAGATGCAAAGTATTTATGTTATTTTGTCTTCTGGTAAGTTTTGTTATACCCCTATAAACCTTTGGAGCGTGTTCTATTAAGGTCTAAAAGTGTGCACCCCTTTGTTCTGGAAAATAAAATTGATTTGCATGCAGTAAACGGCAAGCAGTGGATGCAAAGATGGGTTTTAATCAAAGCTTCAGCCATTAAACATACTAGATAAGTACCTTCTGAAGGCAGCAGGAAATTATCAAGTGGAACATTTCATAATGGAGTGTCAACAGGAAACAGATTTCAGAGGGAGACTGAGGACGTTGTTCATTAGCAGTCTGGGAAGCAAATGCCCAGCAGCTGCCAGTTTTTCTGTCTCTAAGTGTCTGGTGTCATGGCTCTGATGGCGTGCCAATGTGCTTCTGTTCATTACAGGTAGTGTCATATTTTATAACCTGTGAGAAAGTAAAAGCGATAACTTAAGGTACGATGACTTTTGCTCAAACACAAATAAAATTAGTCTAATTTTTCCATCATCTTCAGTAGTGCTTCAGGAAATTAAAGCAGGTGGAATAGATTAATAGACCACATGCAAAAATAACAGTGGTGTGACATATTTTTTTCCTGTTCGTCTTCTTCTTCTTTTTTTTGGAAGTAATCAAGTTAATAATAGCAGGGTGAGTCAAATTTAGCACGCTCCAATACTTCAAAATAATTTTTGGAAATCTCAATGGGGTCTTTCTTACAGTGGGAGGTATTTTTTTTATTTTTTGTATCATTACACTAGGTATGTTCAACATCTAAAACCAGGGAAATAAAAATTAAAATTACTCTAGGTTAGCAAGCCATATATTGAGAATTAACTAGAAGCAGAATAAAAAAACATTTTGTTTTTATGTTTACCATCTCTTAGATTCTTATTAAACAGAAATTTATGTTTATTCTTGTATGTTTTGTAATTAATTCTATATAAAATCTCTAAACCTCCAATAGGCATCATACACCTCTAAACTTTAAGCAACAATAACATTTGAAAAATGCAAAACTGGCAAAAGGGATCTTTCAATGAACTGGTTCAATTTCCATCTGAAGTTTTGAGGTAATACATGATGACACATCCTCTTGTTCTATGAACAATCACAAAGAAATTGGAAACACTGAGTTAGCAGAGCCTATTTATGAAAAAGACTTAGGTGTTTATGTTGACACATCTTTTACAAAGGAACAGGCAAAGGTTTATTCCACGCTGAGAGGAAAAGAGACACAACATTTCGGCTGTGGAGCCTTCTTGAGGCATCAGCTGAAATGTTGTGTCTCTTTACTTTTCCTTTCAGCGTGGAAAAAACCTTTATCTGTTCCTTTTCAATGCTGTGTTGCCTAAAATATGACCCATTGAGAAACAAAAACACACATGCTGACACAGCTACCTACTTTTACATCATTTCCATATTTTAGACTGTGGGAAAACAAAAATAAAAAACGTCAGGATATATAGTTAAAAGCATAGGATTTAAATCACATCATTAAGACCTCGTTTCGAATATTGCGTACAATTACGCTCATCGGGCTACAGAAAAAGATTTTGCTGGTATGGAATCTTTTCAGAGAAGAGCAACCAGATACAGTCCAGGGCTAAGGAAATGTCCAACATTGACATGCTGCAGGAACTTTACTTTTATAGTCTTAAACAGAGAAGTCTGTGTGGGGACCTGGCACAAGTACAGTATTTAAAACTATTCAAGTATTCAAAATCCTCAAAGGCCCTGAGAAAGACAGCCCTGTAGATTTCTTCAGAGAGAACAGTGGAACACAAACCAAGGCGCAACAATTGCAAATACGTGATAGTATTTTTCAAACCAGAAGCAGGAGTCACTTCTTTACCCAAAGGGGTTGTGGAGCTATGTGGAAAATGCTACCACAACATGTTGTTGAAGGTACTACATGGTTTCTTTCAAGAAATGGACGGATGAGATCCTTACGCTGGTTAGCTACAGTACTAACTACCGAACAAGCTAGTCGGACCAAATGGCTTCCTCTTATTTATAACCCATCTTGAATGAGAAATAATCACTAAGAAAGAAAGATGAAGACCTTGTCAGTTACTCGTCCGGAATTATACTGTAACTGTTAAAAAGGAGCGTCATTTATCATACAGATCTGGACAATGGGGGCGACTGTTGTTTGCTACAGGAAGGCGACATCTAGTGGTTACATAAAGCTATAATATGTATCAGTTTCACTTTCTGGTGCGGCTTTTTGGCTTTTTGACAGGTCTCCTTCTAGGCTGAACTGTTTGTTCTCAAGTGTACACGCGTAACCCATGTATAATTTATTAAATGTTTAAGTAAGTCTTTCCTTGGAAGGATCAAATGTTTATTTTAAATGAACAGGATTTCCAAGGTTGAAACAATCATACGGACAGGAAGACAAAACAAATATCCCTCTAAGGAGTGAACTGTAACTAAACCTACCCGATTTCCACAGTCTACTATCAGAATGTCCAATTCAATTGTGTTTGTTACTTTTGTTTTGTTTTTATAATTGTATTATATGTAAATATTTGGGCAGGTACATAGAAAGTTGACCTAGGATGGTAAACTGTAACACAACATAAAGAATTATATATATCACACAAAATATATATTCTCAATCTTGCTTTTTAACTATTTTCACAACTTATTGTAATAATTAATTTGTTTCTGAAATGGATTTACCAGTATTTAACACTAATTGCTGTTCAGTGAATTTTCTCAAAGCCATTGATTTTATAGTGTTTATGGAAGAAGGGCATCTGTGACACTGTTTTAAACTATAACTTCTGCATTTTGTACATTAAAACTAGCACTATGGTCTCTGCACTGAACATGTACAGTATGTGCCAGATTGTAGCCATAACTACGTATTTTGTCAGGAAGGTTGTGTATTTACAAGGCTTTTTTAAACAAAGATGAGGAAGTCTTCTGGATAATAAAATATAAGTGGTTTTGACTGGTTTTATCTGTTAGAAGCTCTGTTCAATAAATGGGTTGTATTAACAGTAGCTCAGAATAAATGATGCTGCCTGTTCACTCACAATTCCAACTGCCCCTAAACACCCTTATCCTGTTGTTCTGGTTCAGAAAAGTTCCAGCATGAAGAACTGAAGCTCAACATTTAGCAGACTTCTTTGGAAATACTTTGGACATATCCCTTATCTACATATTAATTATGTAAATCAGTCCTCAGGGTTGGCCAGTTCGGTTAACACTTCCTTTTTGTGGTTAGAAATAGAATGGTGGTTAGTTTTTGCACAGTTATTTGCCGTTTTTCTGAAAGATGGTTCATGTGCTTGAGGTTCTTGATGAGTGTTCTGCCTCCCTATATCGGGACAGAGTGAAGATGAATGAGCAGATCAACATTCCGACCCAGATGCAATTGTCGGTATTAACCAGGCTCAACAAAAATGCATTCTGCAGCAAAGCTGGAGATTAATATATTATCATTGCAGCCTCTGGCAGTTTTTAATCCCATGCTGATAATATTTTATTAAATTTCAGAAAAAGGCATTTTCAATATCCTCCTGCTGAACCGTAAGATTAAGCTGTGTAGCTGGGTGACTTCAAAAACGATTGTCTTTTCATGAAGGAGATTTTGACTGGTTTTCATAATTTTTTAAGCCTTGTATGTGTTCCATCTACAGTACATTTATTATTTTGTCACCAAGGCATTCTACCCTTTTATTTTTCTTTTTTTTATTAAGACTTTTAAAGAAAGATTAACTGGGATTCCGAGAATACACCCAACATTGCGTTTAGACATTGTACTCTGCAAAAATCATTTTGCAGGTCTCAACCAGAACAGCAAGAAATAAAGAAAAGTGTTTAAGGTCAAATTAAATGACTGAAAGGATAAAAAATAGCGGAGCTGTGTTTAGGACACTGGATGTGAAACAGGAAGGCGGAAAGATACTCATTCAGTTCCTACTGTAGGTAGGGAGGCGCTGCAAGCCTGTTGAATAAAAGGGTAGAAAAGTGTTGCTTTGCTTTCTAAACTAATTAATACATTAGTTTAAAAAAAGATATAAAAGTTCCAGCAAACTACAAGAAGAAAGTATGGCCTGCAGCACAGCAGAGCACAGTGAGACAGTGAGTTACTGTACCTTTCAACATACCCAAAGCCTGTTTCTTTTTCACAGGAAAATGATTGACGTGATCTTCCATCGTAACACCGGCCAGATGCACGACACCCCAGCCTTTCATAGTGTTTACTCCCCAGTGTCCCAGAATCTAGGGATGCTCATACTGTATGTCACTGATGCAAACCAGGATGCAAACCTAAGGTCTGACCACTGCAGAGACCAGTGGGGCAATAATTGCCAACACTGAGGTTTGGGTTATTGATTACAAGGATATGGCCCCTGTGAAATGAGCAAATAATTCTTCAGACACCCAAGAGCCCAATTAGCAATGAGCAAAGCTGTATTATTAACTCCATCCCAACCAGTTTTGTGGTTTCCATCATCAGACCTGGCAGCGAGGTGTGACGACCTGGACTTTAGTTGGGGCCTAATGTGTCACAACTAAATAAACCTGAACCTGAGAAAAATGGTATCTTAGTACATAAACACATATTGGGACACCTAAACTCTATACTCACCAGCCATATCACCCTGCAACTCACAACTGGCAACCCACTGAAGCTCAGCAGGTGTGAGTCTGGTCAGTACCTGGATGGGAGACCTCCTGGGAAAAACTAAGGTTGCTGCTGGAACAGGTATTAGTGGGGTCAACAGGGGGCGCTCATGTGGGTTCCACTGCCCCAGTATAGTGATGGGGACACTATACTGTAAACAGGCGCCATCCTTCAGATGAGATGTAAAACCAAGGTCCTGACTCTCTGTGGTCATTAAAAATACCAGGGCGTTTCTCGAAAAGAGTAGGGGTGTTACCCCGGCATCCTGGCCAAATTTCCCATTGGCCCTTATCATTCATGGCCTCCTAATAATCCCCCTCTATGAATTGGCTTCATTACTCTGCTCTCCTCCCCACTGAGAGCTGATGTGTGGTGAGCGTTGTGGCGCACTATGGCTGCCGTCGCATCATCCAGGTGGGGCTGCTTATTGGTGGTGGTGGAGGGGAGTCCCCATTACCTGTAAAGCACTTTGAGTGGAGTGTCCAGAAAAGCGCTATATAAGTGTAAGCAATTATTATTCATTATTATACGATAGTTATAACTATAGTTGATGTCCCTATCAGCCAGTTTGTTTGTGTGTGTAAGGCATATATTAGTATTAATGTAGAGACAAAATCTAAGTCCACGCACTCACAATAATTGTACCTCCTGTTAGCTGATGATAATCACTACAATGTGCTGTAAATGACCTTTTTTAGACATTAGATGGAATCTTTTTTTAAAACTAAGTGCTGAAACAATTTACTTTGGACTGTCTTTCAGCCCATATGGAATGACAATTTCTCGGAGACGAGAATAGTACATAAAAATAGAATGGAAGTCAATGAGAAGTCAGGAAACCGATGTTTGAGTCTTGATGTCTGTTGATGATGAGGGGAACGCTGGAGCGCTGTGTTATAGACACGAGGGCGAGAGTGAAATATGTAGTCAAAGACCCTATGCAAGACGGTATAATCCGGAAGTGACTGGAGGAGGACATCAGGGAAGACACTGCAGGATCAGTGCGGGTAGAAACACAGGGGGGTGATGACGGCGGGGTCGTGTAGGCGAACGAGTCCAAAAGATCAAATCACTTTATTGGCCATATACAATTTCTTGCATTAGGAATTCGTCTTTTTGGTATACCCTAGCTTGCTCTTCATGAGACACAGACAAACGGACAGGGAGAGAAGCTGGGGGTCAGAGCGCAGGGTCAGCCAAAAGGAAGTCCAATAGGGGAACTCAGGGCACAGTCCAAGGTCCAGGTGCCGGGAGATCCATCCGAGACGAACACAGGGAACAGGGAGCTAGGAATACGAATAGTTAAAACCATAATGGGACAAGGTGCTCCGAGTCCCGGACGTCTGAGAATAAGTCCTTGCCCTCGGACTGCTCCTGAGCCCTTGTGGATAGGCGGATCTTCAGACATCCATCTTACAGAGCTGAGCCCAGAACAATGGAGACGCAGGGCCTAAACAGAGAAAAGGGAATAAGACACAGCTGGGAGAAATAAAACTGGAAACACAACGAAAAGGATAGGAGCGCCCTCTAGAGGAGGGATGACGACCGTGACAGGTATTGCTGTACCAGGGCTGACAGTTATGTACTGTACTGCTACTGAGGTAAATCAATGAAAGGCCTTCAGAAAGCTTCAATGTGTCAGACCACTACTGTTTGAGCATTTGTTAAAGCCTTTGTGCAACTAGAAATGCTTGAGCACGATGTGAAGTTTCAGACAACAAACAAACCTTCCCGATTTTACTGATTTTGCTCAATAACACAGTGAATCATAATGTCCGGAGTACAAAATTATCTTTCTCTTTTTTAAGAATGGCGTAGTTTTAGAGGGAGATAAGGTCATAGTTTGAGAATGCACAATCCCAGTCAGGATCACAGAAAGTTTGCTGTTTCAACTACATACTGTTACGACACGCCCCCCAGAGGACTCGGCATTCCACCTCGCATTCCAGCACAGTTCCCAATTAGCCCATTTACCCCAGCCTATTTAATGCTGCTTCACACGCTCCCCAGTGCTCAGTATTAGGTCTTCCTGCGATTAGTTACGTCTTGGTTTTTGGCTTCCTGACCCTGGTTTGTTCTCCGACCACGTCTCCTGGTTTTGTTTTGGTCCTTTGATTATTGTTCTGGTTTAGACTCTCGGCTTCCGGCTCCGTTTTCTGATTTTGTACTTTTGCATCAGTTTGTTTGTTTTCTTCGGCTTTCTGACCTTGGACTGTTTAATCAGTAACGCCTCTGAAGTTCGTCCTGATTATTCTGCATAGGATCCTCATTAATATGCCGTAACACATACCATGACCTACAGTAACACCTTGCATACAGTGGGGTACGAATATAAATTCCATTTGTTCCTCAACAAAAGCAATAATATTTTGCTTGTGTTCTGAGAAACAAAATGACTTTCTGTGTAATTACAGTACATTTTGCATCACCTCATTCAGCAATGTGAAGTTTAAAAATGCAACTCTTTCTTTTACTAAGGGGAGTCTGTGATTTCCTGATTGGCTAAGTTGAGGGTTAACACAGTCATTAGTCAATTCAGACAGTCCTAACACTGAACTGTTTGAGCACTGTGAGACAAAGGTTTCCGGAACACAGAAGGAGAAACGGATTGCTTCATGGTATAATCTGCATTTCAGATGTCTGTTCTAGTGTATTAACACCAACTCCATCTTCAAACAGAAGAAACCAGCATGCACAGACTGTTTCTGTTTCCAGGAGAGGTGACACTGTCCTGTCCCTCTGTTCTTGTCTAATATAGTCTGTCCATATGCTTCATGATCCATGTTGTGCTAGTATTTGTTTGGAGTTTAGTTTATTATTACCAAAAATATTTAAACCTTAATATGATCAACAAGGCAATCAAGCCAATGTAAGAATGTGTTCCTCTCGGAGACTGAAGCTGAGTGATTTCAATAAGCCTTTTTGAACTAAGCTTAACATGAAGTCTGAACAGCAGCCAGTCATCTGCTACAGGCAGGTCAGAGTCAGTGCCTGCTGGCACGCAATTCCAAATTTAGAAATCTTCTCAAAATGAGCTACAAAATGAGAAACAACATACAAAGTACAAACAAAACACGGAATCTATCATTAAATTAGATGTTTTCTGCTTTACTGCTCCAATGTTCTTGAAGAAGCGGCAATAAACCTTTTAAGAGCTTTGTCATATTGCAAAAAAGAACATTTGGGAGGAGACGCGTCCTGTTTATTTACCAAGAATCTTAAATCTTGGTGCAATGTAGCAGCCAAGTAAATCACAATAACGAAGAAGGACCTAAAAAGAAAACTTAAAGCAGGTTTAACCAAGTTTTATTACTTTTGAACAGCTTCATTCAGGATAACGACTCTTCTCCACTCTTAGAAAAGCTCCCACAATGCACTAAAGCATGTGATGATTTTACATTTTTTGAGCTGTACTGCACAGCTTCTTTGAGACAACCTGTAATTCATCTGTATGCTGAACAAGACCCAGACTACACATTAGACTTTAATGTATGCAAAAGCTTTCATTATTTTAACAATTTCATTAAATTTCATTGCTCTCTGATTTCCCATTTGTCATTTTATAGAGCTGAACGGTAACATGCCTTAAGGCAAAATATACAGTTCTAACACTGATTACAAGGGTTTTGCCAGTTTATTTTTTATCTCAACTTTTTTGTTTCCTTCAGTGGGGTTACAAGCCAAGCGCTGCTTGTGACAGGTTTCTCAGGAGCATCAGACAGGTGGAAGTCAAACACACTCTTTTTTTTAGATTCTCATGAAACCAGAATGTATGCACGCACACCGATGTCTACAGACATTTGTACACACGGGATCTTGTGTAACAAAATACACCCCGTGCAGACACCATCAAGAAAGGATATCAAGGTACATTTCTGAGTCTGACTTTTACAGCCCTGATTACCTTTCTTTTTAGAACAAGACAGTTTTAAAACTCTAAACTATTGAACTTTTTAATTAGAATGTTCAACTAGGTTTTGCATTTGTTTTATCTCTGTTTATTTATCTCCTAAAAGGGATAATCTGGCCGTTTTTTATTTCTAATCAGTCTCAAGTTGGATGGTTTGTCTTCACACTCCCAGTGACAGCCCGGTGCTAATCTCACCAAGTGCCAGACCGTGGGCAAGCATATCTTCTGAGATACATACTGCTGTTCCACAAAACAGGTTATTTTTGTTTTGTTTTTGACAACGTGGCACCAGAATGCAAACTGCAGAACTTTACCGTCAACCCAAAGATAGATACAGACCGCTCTTTCGCTGACAGCTCGGGACTTCACAGGAGAAAAGGCACTAGAAGGAGTCACTGTTGCATGGCAACACAACAAGAATCCCCTTGGCCAACTTTAATCTGCTTCCGAAAAAAACCCCAAACAAGACCAGGAGCACAGCATCTGTAATCACTTATTATCTCCAGGCAATAGGATTCACGTGTCACTCCTGGCAAAGCCCAGGCATACTGTAGGTATTTATCAAGAATGAAGACCACAAGAAAGGATACAGATGATGGGAGAAAATTCAGACCACCTTGCACATCTTAGACTCCAATTATCCATAGTTAATCTTAAAATTGAAAGTCCAGAGGGAAACAGGGGCAAGGCATTGCTCAGGGAGCATGTGCAATGGAGCCACTTATAGTCAAATTAAAGTCACTTGTTTTAACTCTTATTTCACGCACATGTCTGGATGAAAGATTTAAACCCCTTATGTACTATAGCAGAGCTGCTACTGTATGTGTGCACTATAGGTAGGTAATCGTTATGTGTTAATAAAATGTGCCCTTAACATTCTGTAGGAAAGTACCAGGTGACTTCCCCTGTTTCAAGTTTTAACATCTCAACTGGTGTGGAGTAATCTTGGTTATTTGAAGTAATTCTTCCTAATCCGCTTGTTTGAGCTGTGAGAAGTCTATCGATTTTATCTGCTCGAGATGCTGTGATGGTACATTAGTACTCATTTGCAAGGGGGGGCTTTCCTGTGAATGAACTGACACAAAACAGAGAATGGCTTTGTGGGAGAGAAGTAAATGCTCTCAGGGATTCACCACCCTAATCTGTTTCAGTACTTTTTCTATGTTTTCACAAAGGACCTCTGGAATCAGGGCTGAGAAGTTGTATACAAATGAATTCTTCTTTTTCTTGTAGTAGTAGTAGAACCAGCACTAGCAATTCTTGACATTTTGACTGATTTTTCGCCCTGTTTCATTGGTTAAACGCAATGATCACAAGCACCACCATGGTAACTGGGATGTGTAGTTTTTAATTCCGTTTGAATTATAACTGTATGTACTGTCTTCATATTTGGCCAGGGCTTTAAAGAGAAGGCGCGCCAAAATATTTTGGTGCCGTCGTCTCCGCTTTAAAGGTACCCCCGTGCTGGAAGAATTTGACCTCGGAACGTTTGCCCAGCGTAGTAATAGTAACAGTAGTGGCGGTATATCAGCAGAAGACAGGGTGATGGCTCTAATACCACTATTTGTTATAGCAGTAACAATAGATGAATTGGAAGTGGTACAAGACTACAACATTATATTCCAAGAGTGAGCATCCCTAGCCTGCCTCAGATAGTTCTTACAGGTCTAATTAAACCATATATGTCAATATCTGTCCGATTTTCAGTTTCAAATACAGTATGTCAGTGTTCAATTAATATATTGCAAATAAGCATAACTCATTTGTATTTACAGTCATTTTGTCATTAAATTAAATACATTTTAATTAAGAGAGCTCACTTCTACCGTCTCAGTTAAATTACATAAAGTGATAGTGTTAAGCATCTTTATTTTGAAGATGCACAAAGTATTTGAGGGACAGGTGACTCTTGTTGATCAGGTGTTTGTTGTCAGCACTCAAAAAAGAGCTGTGGGCCTCCTACAAAGTTGTGTCGTTTGGACCTCAGTGTGCGGAGTCTCAGCTCATTGGAGTTACAAATCCACAGTAACATTTTATTTTCTGAAACGAATGACGCTTCGTCCTCGGAACGGCCATTTAAATCACCAAAAGACCTCAGATGACTATGAGGCTCGGAGGACCGACTATGATAAGACAACCGATCATGTTGCTCGGCATCAAAAATTGTGGAAATGAAGATCACGGCATTGGAAGGAAATCACAGAGGAAAATCAATTTAGCTAATTAGTGGAGGCGAAACTAGTTCACAGAGTGAGGCAGCATACAGTGGACTGCTGGGGAGAAATGAACATGGTACTATCATCAGCAGAATCAGACACAACCATCCTGATTTTTGGGTACCTTTCTTCTGAAAGGACTGAAGAAAAACAGAGTAGCACCTGGTGACACTTCAGTATGTATGCCTAGACATGAGCTTCATAAAGTTGTAAGTCCTCCTTCCGGTAGAAGAGGCAGTGAAAGTAAGGAAAGTGAAAGGAGTGTAAAATCCACAATTGTACAAAGATGTGCAAACGACTCCTATTGTACAAAGGACTCCTATTAACAGTCCCAGGAACTAAAAAAACACTACTGGATGGTTGTGAGTTCAAAGACCTGAGAGGCTCCAGTAAAATACCCAGCTGTACAGATCGGTGCAAATGTCCATTATTTTGGAACATCAAAATAAATTAGAAGTAGGGGTAAAAACATAGCATTTAGATACTGTATGTCTGGATTTCATGCAAATTGCAAGCTTTGGTGCACTTTTTTAATTTTAGACTGCATTTCCTGCATTATATGCCTTAGTTTTTTTTATGTGTATGCTGTGTACAGGAGCTAATACATGAGATGAATCATAATGACTCATAGAGAAATGAGGCAAGAAATTAGAGGTCTATTACTGTACTCTAAGGCAGAAAAAATGTTTGAAGCAGAATCTACACCATTAGTTATGCCAAAAAGGATAAAGAAGACCTTGAGATCCTTCAAAGAACACCACCACTCATCTGTGAATTCAGGTAGTGTCATGCCTGGGCGTGCATGTCTTCCTCTGGAGCAGGCACACTCATCTTTATTGATGATGTGACTAATGATGGCAGCAGCCGAATGGCATCTGAAGTTTCCGGAAACATTTCGACTGCAGATACTGAAGAAGATGCATGCATACTTGGTGGGCGGTCCTTCACCATGCAGCAAGACGATGACCCAAAACATAAGCCCAGTGTAATCATGGAGCTCATCAGAAGAAACGATGGTTTCGCAATGCAGTCCAGATGATTACACAAAGGATCTGGTGAGTTGACTGGCTCACAGACATCATACAGTTATTGCCAAACTGTTTGCTAAACTAAACCAAATAAACTGGCTTTTATGCTCTCAAATATACCCAAATTGAATATACTATCTCTCAGTACTTATTGTCACTTGAAATAATTTTGTTGAGCAGGTCTGAAGTATGTTTTTGTTCCAATTTGATCAGATATACCGTACAGTGCCCTGCAAACGTTTTTTAACCCTTCCTCCGGTGTCCCATGTTGTGAATTTACAAAAAAGATGCATACACATTTTTCCCAACTTAAAATTGTAGTCAAATCTGAATGCTCAAAATGAAGATTAATGTCTGTTATTGTAAATGTCAGTAAAATATGTTGATTGGATTTGTATTCAGACTCATAAACCCAATATTTGATGGAAGCACCTTTGACGGCAATCACAGCCACAAGCCTTTTTTGTATAGAATGTGCAACAGTGAGCGAGGAAGTGAGGAGAGAGGGGAACTGAAACAGTGACTGAACGGGGATAGGCGCATTACTTACGGCATGAGCGTTTGTTAAACATGGTGCGCGAGGGAATGCGAGACGGGTCAGAGACGCATGTGGAATGCCTAACACCATGTCTTAGGTGGGTTTTCCACCCTGCCAGACTGGCTATCTTTGTGGAGTGACTGGGATGTTGTCCCCACAGCCTCACAGTGTCTTCCCTGTTCAGATTCCTCTTTCCCTGGCTGCTCAGCCCGATCTAGGGAAAGTTCGAGTGTCTTCCCCTTCTATGTTTGACTTTACCTTGCTCAATGTGGTTATGATGAGTCTTTGAAATGTTTTTACAGCTCTTTTTTGCCTTTTTACAAGTTGTTTTGCAAGCTGCTTGGTCATCATGGTTGAATCATTGCTTGAAACTCACTACCTGAACGAGGGACCTTACAGAGATAATGTATTAATCTGAAATCGTGTGAACCACTATGATTACCCATAGACAGAGGCCTCTCAACTAATAATACGTCCCATTAAAGTAATTTTGTGCACCCAAATTAATTTAGTTTGCCACAGCAAAGGGTCTGAATAGCTATGCAGTCATGACTTCTTTGACATTATCTGTTTACTTCTTCTTTGTTTTTGTTTTGAATGTGTTGAACAGGGCTCGTATCACATTTTAATATCTACTGCAAAGTGTCGACTGCAAGCTTTAAAGCAACAACGTGAAAATGGTGCAAGGTTTTGACTACTTTTGCAAGGCATTGTATGCTGTTCTGAAGTTGCATGTGTTTAGATTTCATTGTCTCAATACGTTTATAGAACATGGTATACAGTATTTATTTATTTATTTATTTATTTATTTATTTATTTTAAAAATTGTACTTTAAGAAATAGATAAGCTTTATCAAGTTTCCAAAGCATAACCGAGCAGTACAATTGTCCATGTTTCTCTTGACTTGTTTTCTTGAAGTTAAATCTAAACCCCAACTTCCATTTAACCCCAGTTCTTTCCCTTGTAGTTGCTATACTACTAACCACAGATCAACTCCTCGCTGTAATCTAATCTTGTGTCTAACTGTAATTCTCAGCAACACCCAAACAAAATACTAATTTCTCTACCCTAACCTAACCTTCTCTGACATTAATTCTGACTCTACTGATAAACCTGATCCTGTCATTAGATATAAATGCTACACTGACTCCAATCCAGGCTTGAAGCACTTTAAGAATTAACTCTTTTGTGTGATTCACAATGCTTTTCTCATACTCACGGACACATAAATAAACAGTACTGCTGGAGTCACTCTCTATATACAGTATGTGTAATGGGTGTTACCATAAGGAGAAGCATTGCTTATGTACAGATCATATTTGTTATCTCATGCACCTGTAGGCGTTTCTGTAGACTTTTCAAGCTCACGTTTGGACATTTACATGCTCTTGCGTCTCCAGTTTAGTGTCTCACTCTGACTAGCTCATGCCTAGGCGAGGTTATGAGTTTTGGCTACATTTTATGTGAGTTGTCAGAATATTAAACTGACAACTCAGCCTTGGAACTAAACTAGGATTCAATTAAGCATAGTCCGTTGAGATTTCAGAATGCGATATTCCTTCAATGGTCACCTTTTAAATGAAACCAGTAGATGGCAGCAGAGGTACGTGAATGTGCGCATGACGTTCCCTCTTATACGGAGACGAGCAGTCCCGCCCCTCCAGCCGTCCTTATGGAGAACGCCGCTCACTCCTGTTAAAGGTTGAGACAACGTGAAGCCCGTCCTGAAGCACAGGCTGCAATGTAGGACTGGATGCCCGAACCATGAATTTATAAGGAAAAAAGGCTTATGAGTCAAACCAATAAAAATGTCTTCCAGCACTGCAGTCTTCAAAGAAGTAAAACAGTTTCATGAAATAAATGTACAAGGACCAAGTTCAATTGATATGGAGGTGCCTCCCCTTGGTCATTAACGGGTAAACTAGTCTGGTCAGCCTGGCACCTTGATTCTGTATAGCAACTTACCAAACGCAACCCCCTGACAAAGGATGTTCCAAGTCTCAGTGAGAGCAGCTCAACAAAGGCAGCTTGTTCAGGGTAGACGCAGCGCACAGAAGCATCTGAAGACATTAGGAGTTCATGAATACTTTGTGTATTATCCATATCCTAATCTAACCAGCGCTCACTCTAACCTTTCCTTTTAGCCTCAAGCCAAAACTAAACCCGAAGCCTCTAGGTCCCAACTCCCATTCTTCCAGCACCCTGCCGTCCAGTCACAACAGGCAAAGACCGGGGTGGAGGAGACATGACCCCTGCTAGCCAAGCCGTAGCAGGAGTTTGGTTCGGTAACAGTATGTCAACATGTCAATTGCAGTTCAAGGGCCGAATAGACTCTGCTTCCGGGTAACGGGGATAACCTGGAACACAGACCTGAAACGGGATGGAATTGAAGATCCAGGGTACAGGGTCTTCTACAGGGTACAACTGAGTGGGATTCATCGACGTCTTTTCATTATCAGTCTCTTAAGATCTCATGGGAAAACAGATGCTTATTAAATAAATATTTGAACTGAGTCATGCAGAGAAGCCACCGTGTACCCTGAGAGTTTGGACTAACCACCTTTCGACAAACCTAAAGATACTGTACACTATGAGGTGTTTCGCTCTAAAGATGTGCATATTTCTAACACGGCTACAATTGATAGGATTTTCTGCAGACGTCAGGCACAGCCATGTTGCATTAGAGGGCTTTTCAAATATGCAGCGACTGTAGCGCAGAGCAGATCTTAGAGTAATTACAGGATTAGCCAGTGCACTCATGCAGCGATACAGGTTTAAACAAGAGAGATTATCGTGACAGCGGTCCCCGCATTGATTTGAATTTGGGAGCGTGTCAAGGGTCAAGGACCGGCTCATCCCCGTTCACCGAAGGAAAGAAAGCGCCGGCTCCGTTTTCCCACTGCCAGCAATAGCACAGATCGATTAGCCACGCTCTGAAGGGACACCCAAGCAGGGGTTTCTGAGAAACAATTCCATTGTCCGTGACTCCCTCCTGCCTCAGAGTCCCTCCCTCCACCTTTATGAATGAGGCCGGTGAAATTCAGACAGGAGCTGCTTCCTCACGGAGTAGACTCATTGACAATCTGATTACCACAGCCCGTAATCCTACCCTTAATCCCTCCCCATCTCTCAGCCTCACTCCTCTGGGCCAGCAGCACTCCTTTCAGCCCCAGCATGCCACTGACAGCACCATGGCTCTCCATTCACAGAGCTCTGGACAAACTTCATCCGGCACTGGGATGTCTCCTGGCTTTCTCTCTGCCCGGCTGAAGTCTCTGTCACAAAGACCGAGCTTTTCAAGCTTTGTAATGCATTTTAGATATAGATACTATTCCTTGAAACCAGTGTATCATTGAATACCTGGGATCAGACCTAAAACTAGGAAAAATATTCTAATAAACACCTCTAGCAGATCAGTAGCTGGGTTTGAGATTCATGCACTGGTAGTTCACTTGGCAGGGTTTTATGAAAGAACCATTAAATTGGCGAATGTTCAAACTGAGGTCAAAATATAAAGTATTAAAATTCCAGGCAACAGACTGTTATGCAATAAAAACATTAGGAAATTGCCCAGTGTACTGGACTCCTATTGTGTGTACAATTATCAGTTGTTTTTTGCAGTTTTTCCTTGATAATGCAACAACAAAACCAAATAACAGGTCAAGAAATTAATGGATTTTTATTGAGTCCACTGCATTTGTCAGTGACCTTTGAAGATTTTGAATACTTGTTTTGGATCTCCTTGTAGCCTTCTTGGTTCAATATGTCCAGTTCCTTCAGCCTGTCAGTGTAGGACATTTCCCTTGAGCCCTGGCACGTATGTGATTGTCTCCTCTAGACTGATTCCAGAGCAGCTGTATCTGCTGTATAACATGGTGTCCAAACTGAGAACTAGAGTGTTAAACAATTTTAAGATTTAAGATACCTTGGTTTCAATTCAACGCTTTTATATATCCTAACAATATGTTTGCCTTTTTAATTACTTCCCCACTTTGTACTGAAATATATAAACTACTGTATTTGCCAACATAAACACACAAGTCTTTTTCATAAGTAGCCTCTCCTATCTCCTTTCCTAGCATTTCCTGTTTTGTATTCATAGTCTGTATTTTTACTACCTGCATGTAAAAGTCTGCCCTTGTCTACATGAAGCCAAGTGTTTGCCCAGTCTCACATTTTATCTCAATCATTTTGAATTGCAGCTGCTGCTTCTACACAATTCACTCCTTATCTTTACCTTCTGTTTTCTATTATTAACAAATTAGCAAATACTCATGTTTCCCTAAATGACTTTCAATCTTAATGCTTAATGAGGAACTTTATCAAAAGCCTTCTACAAATCTAAATACACCATATAATACGTTTAAGTTTATATTCCATAGATGATCCTCTAGGTTGAATAAATATGTCCATAATGATACATGTATTAGAAGTCAGACTTATTGGTCTATAAGTACAGTACTTGGCTCATTAGGTTCACCCTCCTCATAGACTATATTAGGAATTCTCTAGTCTAATGGGTAATACCTCTGTCTTGAGCAACTGTGAAGGGACTCTTCATTCCTCAGCATATGTACAGTAAATGCACTTCAGAGCCCAATTAAAATGTACCTTTGTCATTATAATAATGATAATATACTCCCTGGTTAGAAAAATATCACAACAATGAAACCTAAAAACCATTCTTGACTTGTCAAAGTAAACATTCATGGCTTTTACCACAATGGTGCAAACTACCTGAATCCAGAACTCCTACTGTTAATAGCAAATTGATCGTAGAATCTCCTTCTGCTTCCAAAGTTTATTAGATAAGTACTTTATTAATCCCGTAAGGGAAACTGCAGTGCAACAGCAGCCAGGCACAATCAACACAGCACAGTACAATGTAATAATACAATAATACAACACAATAAATACAGTCAGTAAGAAGTGCAATAAAAAATGGAGTATAAATAATTGCACACAATACAAAATAAACAAGAATGTATAGTCACAATGAAAATATATTGCACAATCCACAATTGTAGCTATATGTGTAACTGTATTACACAAGTGTAAATATATATTACATGATTATAGGTAAATTGCCCAATCCATTTCCACATATTGCACACCAGTTGTAAACAGAGGATTCAGGTTTAGTTCCAAAACAGGTCAATGTTGCCCCTGCCTAGACACACAGTGGATGAGCTGTACAGTCTTATGCAGTAGGAAAGAATGACCTCCTGTAGCGCTCCCTGTCGCACCGTGGTTGGATCAGCCTATTGCTGAACGTGCTCTTCATTCCGACAAGCATGTCGTAGAGGGGGTGGGAGACGTTGTCCATGATGGCAATTAATTTGGACACCATCCTCCTCTCCGCCACCACCTCCAGAGGGTCTAGATCAGACCCAATGACAGAACTTGCTTTTTTTATGAGCTTGTTCAGCCTGTTAGCATCCCCTGCTCTAATCCCAGAGCCCCAGCACACCACCGCGTAGAAAATGGCACTTGACACAACAGATCGATAGAACATATAAAGCATCTTACTACACACATGGAAGGACCTGAGCCTCCTCAAGAAATAAATTCAGCTCTGGTCCTTCATGTACTTTAGATGGCCTCAGTGTTGTAAGTCCATTCCAGTCTATCATCGATGTGAACGCCCAGGTATTTGTATGATTCTACTATCTCCACGTCACTCCCATGGATACAGAAAGGAGTAGGTTGGACCCTCTTCCTCCTGAAGTCCACCACCAACTCCTTTGTCTAACTAAAGAACTGAAGGATTTAACATGTGAAATCCTGAAACTCAGATACTTAGTACTTTTAGTAGCTAAAAACACTATCACTGATGATTTTACAGCAGAAAAAGAATGGCTAATTGTCTCTGTTCTAAAATTACCAATTGCCTCAGTCACATATACAGTAGGCCCATTTCATATTTGTGCAGACTATTTCAACACAGAATCATTGACAATATTATGTTTGCATTTTGAATTCTTATAATCCACCTTTACTGCATTACGTTTGATTTTGTCTAGACGTTTATTAAGTCAGTTATACCTCCCTTACATCTAGTCATTGTAGCTCATTACAGATGTCTAAAGGGGACTCGTTAAAATGTCTAAAGCTTCTGTGCCTAATTACCTTCAGCATATATGAAGCTAAATGCTATATTTAAGTTGCATTTAAATGGTTTGAATATTGACACAACTTTATAAAGGCCTGAGAATGAAAACTAAAAAGACGAAGAAAATGTAAGCAAAGAACTGTAAAATCACAATATTACGGCTGTGTAAGCAAGTCTGTGACAAAACAAAACAGCTTAACACGTCTCCTGAGTTGGCTCTATCTGGAAAACCACTCACCATAATCCAGATGGTGTGATTTTTAGCCCAGGTTGTTTTAGTGACTGGTAAGACGAGTCACACTAGGGTCAGATAAGACTTCATTTAGTAAACTGTGTACATTTCTGGTCACCGTGTTATAAAATGAAACATTTTTTTTCTCTCTGGAACCAGTCCAAAGAAGAGATTACATTTTGAGGCTCAAAGGAATGTCCTACACTCGGGCTAAAAGAGCTGAACCTATGTGTCCTGAACAGATGTCCTGAACAATGTCCAGGACAATGTCCTGAACAGATAAGACAAAGAGGGGAGCTGTTCAAAGTATCCAAAATCCCCAAAGCAACTGACGAGGTCAACCCAGCAAACGTCCTCAGACTAAACAGGTAGGAAAGGAACATGAACCAGAGGACAAGAATGGAAACAACATGGAAGTGCATTTAAAACTGAGAGCAGGAGGCTCTTCCCTACACAAAGGATTGTGGGAGGACAGAACCAGCTACCCAGGATGTTACTGAAGCCGAAACACTCACTTCCTTCATGAAATGGCTGAAGGAGATTCTCGGATCAATAAGATCCAAAGTACCGAAAAAGCTAAATGTGCTGCTTGGCTTCCTTTTGTTTGTAGCCTTTCTACTGGTCTTAGCCATCGCCAGCCAGCTGTGAACAGGACTCCCCAAGCCATGGCTGGGAGAGGCCAAGGTCTGGGCTCCAAGCACAGGCAGTGATGTCTTCGCAACCTCCTGCACATGACTTAGAGTGTGTTTTGTGTGTAAAAAGACAGGGGGCTTGAAGGACGAGAGGTTAGGAGATGACTGTATGAGCTTCCTCATTTGTTCCATGTGGATACAGAGGGCACTGCTTGCTATTAGCTGAGATCCAAACATGCTTCATCTCCAAACATCCAAACTCATGATTATTTTGTGGGCGTCGACTTTCAGTGGCTGATCAGTTTACATGTCTTTATCAGGTGTTGGTAGCATGAACTTAATTTCAATCAGCTCTTTAATGGACTCTGGTTTTATTATTATTTAGCTGGCACCTTGATGGAAGTCAATGTGCTTCAACATGTGATTCAAACAGGTACAAGTAATAAGCTCCATACCTCACGTAATACGGTACATGTACAATGCAGAACAAATTGGGTGAAATGGGGTGAAACAGGATATAAAACAATCTGTGAAGTGAAAGGGGACTGCAATAATATCATTATCAACAGATGCAATACAGAAGCAAATCGTTGAATCCTAATGTGCATTTAGTTCTCAGGAGCCATGAGCCATGGGGTTAAATTAAAATGTTTGGGTTTTTTTTAACACACAAGACTCAATTTCATTTGTAACATGTAGGATTAATATTAAAATAGCTGAATGTGAGCGACAACATGCACAAAAACTAGGGGGAATAAGCATTTGTATTTGAGGAAGAGTATTTAAGACATAATAATAATTGCTTATTATTTCTGGACACTCCACTCAAAGCGCTTTACAGGTAATGGGGACTCCCCTCCACCACCAATGTGGGGCCCCACCTGGATGATGTGACAGCAGCCATAGTGCACCAGTACTCTCACCAAACACGAGCTATCAGTGTGGAGGAGGACAGAGTAATGAAGCCAATTAATAGATGGGGATTATTAGGAGGCCATGATTGGTGAAGGTCAATGGGAAATTTGGCCAGGATGCCAGGGTTAATTACCTACTCTTTTTGAGAAACACCCTGGGATTTTTAATAACCACAGCAATCAAGACCTCGGTTTAATGTCACATCTGAAGGACAGTGCCTTTTTACAGTATAGTGTCCCCATCACTATACTGGGGCATTAGGACCACACAGACCGCAAGGTGAGCGCCCCCTGCTGGCCCCTCTAACACCTCTTCCACCTTAGTTTTTTCCAGGAGGTCTCCCATCCAGGTACTGACCAGGCTCACACCTACTTACCTTCAGTGGGCTGCCAGCTGTGAGCTGCAGGGTGACTACACAGGTATTGCCTAAATGAAGAGGGTTCTGATGGAAAAGGCTGGTATATATCCGGTATAGGCTAGTGGGATATCATTCACATGTGAAACGTAAAACAACTGCTGCACCACAACGGAATGGTGTAGGAGTAGCGTGTGATTGTGGTGTTTAAAATTCCTAATGAAAAATGCGTTTACGTTACCTCGTTAGCGTGATCTCGACGGTGACGGTTTGAGAATCCGTTGCAAGAGCGCTACATTGATGTTATGTGAGGTGAAGAGTTGTCCACAAGGTCAGATGCCTCTCAAACATCCGCTCTTTCCCGTCCACTTTGATCTCTCGATTGACAAACCAAGCTCTGTTAATAATCATAATCACATGCGTCATTAACATAAGCGCATTTCAAATAGGTACACATTTCAAATAAAACATAAATAAATTAAACTGACATTTTAAAATGGTAATACTGGTTGCTTACACTGTTATAATAACATAAAATGTAAAACTTTGAACCCAATCAAAACATTGCTATCTTCGCAGTAAGCCGAACATGCTTGACAGCTACTTTCTATACAGAACTGCGTGTATACACGTGGCAGTCCATTAAGACAATGTTACTTGCCCAGCAGAGAACCAGTTAAAATTTAACCGACCAGAAGACCGAGAAACTCGGCTGGAAACGCCCAGTAACTTTACGTAAATCCTTCCTACTTAGCAGGACTTACGGTTTGCATTGCCCGTGCGATAAAGAAAAAAAGGAGCTACCGCTCGGACTGAATTTGCAGCCGGAAAAAATCACACTGCGCCTCTTTTGAAATCGAGCCTCTGAATTCGTGATAAAAGCCGTATTCATATGAGGCGTAAAAAAATATAAACTTGAGACGTAAAATAGAAAACGGATCTTGAAGGTACGGAACTTTTTTCACAAATAAAAAAGGAAAACAAAATCACGATTGTAATTGAGCCAATAATTGTGGGGGAACCAATCGATTTTGTAAAGCAACAGGGGAAAATCCTGACAAAGCAGGAAAACCTGCCAGACTGTGAAAATGTAAGTCGTTTTCTACCACGGGTGTAACTGTAATGCTGTCGACAAAGCTGTGGCAGGTCTGCTCAGACCCTCAGACTCCACACTTCAGCTCAAGCAGCCGAGCGAAACCTCTGTTTATGTTGCCTCAGTTTCTGCTGTCCAGCTGCAGGGAAAGGATGCATAGCACGTGTACTGGGCGTGTCTTTACGGGCCACGTCACCAAGTTGGCTTTCAACCTGCAGCCAATCATCTATCGAGGGGATGGAGTATTCCGCCTCTAATTCAAATATATGCAAAATAGACACTTCTGCAGCATCTAATTGGATAAGAACATAAAACTGAACCAATTACGTGAGGGGAAGGCGGGAGCTAGCCATTGAGAGCGCCGCCTCTTGTTTTTTTCAACGTCGATCCCGGAAGCGTTGTTTTTAAAGAGACAGTCATTTTTTTTTAGGGGGGTGGGGGCACGTAGGGAAACAGCTGAAGGAAGCCCGAAAAATCGCAGGGAGAGACCGAGAAGGAAGGACGGAGAGCGAGAGAAAGGAGAGACCGAGGGAGATAAAAGAAAGAGAAGGCAGACAGAAGGGAGAGCGGTGAGATTTTTTTCCTCCCCACCCGCAACGAACTTCTTTTCATTTGAAACGTTCCTCAACCTAAAGAAGTAGAACGAGACGCTAGATGAATTTAAATGTCATTGTTCTTCACCCATCACTCGCTCCCCTGTTAAAAAAAAAAATCCTCTGGTGTTTTTGATTTCAGCGCAGACGAAAGGCATGTTGGTTTAACCCCTCGAGTGCCGAGTGCTTGTGCGGCGGGTGAGTAAAACAATGAGTGTAAGATTTGCAATGTCTCTCTCGCTACTTGTCCCTTCAGGACAGCTTTATATCTGATACAGGTCTTCATTCGCAGTGCTCCCTTGTTCTTGGCACGGGAAAACCACATTAATTCTCGCGTCTCGCATTGTCGACCAGCTCATTCATCTGAGCCACAGTGTCTCACAGACTTGCCACACGGTCTCAGGGGTGCCTGGAAGGAAAAAAAAAAGCTCTTTTTAATGAACTTCAGCATGCTAACGCTGAATCCACCAGTATCTTGGCTGTTAGGTCGCAAGTCCGTCGCCTGTGTTCCCCTGACTGTTGAACGTGGTTTCTCTCAGCCCTGTAAAGCAAAAAAATGTTCCATTCTGTGGTTAATAAATGTGACATTTACATCAACATATTTAGATCAACACAAAATTGAAGACTTGATGCGTAACGATTAAGGCCTCCATAGGTGGCGTTTATGTGCTTTTGTCCTATGATCCAGCAAATTGCCTAATTCTGATTTTTATTAATGCAGTTTGCCCAGATTTTCCTTGTGATTGGTCATAAAGCCAGCGTGTGACCGCACGATAGTTGAGACAAGCGTGACAGTTTCCAGGATTTGGGCTTGAAAAAGCAATATCACGCTGACGGGTGTGATAGACGTTTAAGGAGGAACTACTTTCTGTGAAAAATTGCCACCTGTCAAATACTGTTGTTACTTTGGTTAATTCGGTTTCGAGAAAATTGATGGTATATCTTCTGTGTTTGTTAAAAATGAGTAGCTTCAGGAAGAAAAAAGGCATACTGGTTCTCTGTCAGGTAAAATTGCTCGTTAATTTGGTGTTGGAAGGTGGATGTCAGGTAAGAGTTTCAGATCTTGATTTTGTAGTTCTATTTTAATTCCATGGTTTAATTGCAATCAATCAGAATATTTTTTAAAGTGTAGAAGTGTGATGGTAGATAATTTTCTTCTGTTGCAGTTCATTTTCCAAAGGGCCATTTTCTATTCAGATGTCTTTGTTGTAAGTCTGTTGCTGTGCGGCCAGATGGGTTTATCGTGTGTATAACATACCCAAAGAATAAGCAAGGTTTTGTACACCTGAATGCACGGTTCGAGTCCTTAAACTTGCAGGGCCAGTGGTTTTCTACAGCAGCTGGGAACGCAAGTGAAATGTAAAACTTTGTCAGACAAAAGACATTTAGGGACTCCTCAGCTCTCATTGTAACTTCTAACTAGCCCAATGGCAACAGGATTTATTGGTATAACAGAGCATTGTTGATGATTTACTAGGTTAACAAGGAAACTGAAAAGCTGCACAGAACAGGCTTCATCTATTTCTGGTTTTACAATTTGCAGACTCATGTAGAAGCTAATGGGTGCTGATCATCTCAGTGCTTTTTTGAGCACATTTGCATAGATAAATGTGAAGTTTATGCAAGACCCTGTGCCTTTTAAAGCCTCAAACACATGAAACTGTTATGCAAAGGATGTTTTATTGGTTGCCTGAGGTTACTTTGGGGCTGAGATGGTTAGACAAGATAAATATTTTCGAGGTGAAGTAAGTTGTAAGTGGAAAGCATTGAATTTAAATAGAAATGAAAATAAACACCCCTTTATCTCTCTGTATTTGCTGCTGTTACAGCTTCTCCCAGTCTCTGTCCTGCGTTCAGCCCTGAGAGTGACACTTTGGAGCGTTCACTTTTTGTACGGCTTGCAGAATCAAGTGTATGAAGTTATAGATATGCAACATAAAGGAGAAGTGCGTCATTAAAGTCGCAACTACTGATACTTGAACTTGTTTTGCCCTGATCTTTCCTTAATGCATTTCATTGGCTTGACAACTCTAGAATGCATAGTTGCTTGATAACTCTGGAAAAGTTAACTTTAAGATAAACACTGCTGAGTTATTTGCTTCTGCAAATTGTAACCCTGTACAAATGTAAGTGTCTTAAGTGTTTTGTGCACTCTAAAACATCTGTGTTAGAGCTACATTGTAAACCAATTTGAGCTGAGTACTGCATACAGGTGCAGTTGGCATCATGCAAATATTCTTTTTTACTGTCTAGTCTGATGATTAGACTTTATGCTCACATAGTCTCCGCCATATGCTTACCGTTTCCTGCTGCAGTATTTGAAAGAGCACTTGGAGAATAAGCTCACTATTTAAGAAGTTCTGAAAAATGTTACATTTATTGTAATCGTTTCTCTCCAGATGATATTGTACACTAAAATTGTTATGTTATAATCCAGTCATTAAATTATGTTATATCATTAGTTCATCGATGTGCATGCTTGGCCGCACTGACATTAGTTTAATTTCATCCAGTAGATGGTGAAAAGATGATGCCATCTGATATTCAGTGATTTATACATTTGCAGTATTGGAATTCTGTACCTATAATATGTGCCTTTCAGTTTCCTTTCAGCCACCATTTTGTCAACTTAACTTTAAAGAATAAAGTTAACATTGTTAAAGTTCCTGTCTTAATCAAGTTGTAAGCTGTGTTTGGTGTATACTGACAGAATTTTTATAGACAGGGAAGCAAAATTCACCAGTGGGTCCTAACACTTAAATAAGAGAACAAGAAATGCACAGTTGCATTATAAAGAGTAAAAATTAAGCCAAAATTATTATTAAACCTAGGAAACAAAAAGCAGAAGTGGAAAATAAACGGCTAAGAGACTATGCATTTTAAGCGATTTTAAATTTTGCTGTCAGATAATGAATCTGTTAGCACGTTGTCAGTCGTCATGACCCTCTTGTGTGACAAGTGAAAACGTAAGTTTATCGATGTTAGGTTGGCTGTGCATTTTGGATGGAGGAAATTTCGAATTAAGTGATTTTGCTGAAATTGAAAGGTATTGTCCTGATATATAGTTTATAGAAACAAGTTATAGCTTTATACATTGCTCTGTTATGTTATTCAAGTTGATCGGTAGTAGGGAAAGCAGCTTCATGAAAATCTGTATATGGAAAGTCATATACCAGTGTTTTATCTTGTCTATAGAGCTCTGACAGACCAAGTAGTTGTTAAGTAGCTGCAGCAATTTAAGGATTGTTGGTTATATCTATCACTTTTGCTGAGGCATTAATGTATACACCCCTGTTAAATCACATGTGGGATCTATTCTGGTGTGTTCTGCATCAGTTTATATGCAGGGCCTCAATGGGAATTTGAGTTTTTTTTTTTTGCCTTCAGCCATTTTTCCATTTAGAAATCATTCTGTGATGAATCACTGATTTTCATCTTATCTGTGTCTTTATGAGCTCTCTCCTGTTTCCCATCATTGTGGTTGCAGCTCTGTTTTGTTACACACAAAACCCAGAGGGCCTGTTTGTTAATCGCAATCGGTTTCTTCTTAAAAAAAATACTGACTTGGCCTGTTAGAATGAAGTGGTTTAATAATATTATGGTGGAAAAAGTTTTGCATCCGTACAGAAATATTCAAGATTCTAGGTAATTGTCTTGTTTATTGTGCTCTTTATCAGATACTGGTGTTCAGCATAGATTTCAGTCTCCTGGACCTCTTAGGAGTCCCATTAGAGTTTACTGCACCTTTCCTTTGGATTTAGGACCTAGGAATTACTTCCACTTGGGATAACAGTTGCTTTTGTTATTGAGGGCATCATCCTCATCATCATTTTTATCTCCATATTAAAGGTAGTGAGACAGAATCAAGCCATGCCTGATACATGCATTCCAGAGTGGATCATGTGCTTATGTGGATAGCAGAACAAAGGGAGAGATGAGCTGCAAGCTGTTATATTAATCAGCTGCAAGAGAAAGAGTGACATTCAAAGGGGTCGTCCAATAAGTTCTGTTGTGCAAAGGAAGGGTAAGTAGTTTGCAAGTAAACGATGATGTCTTGATATCCCCTGTGGACAAAGCAGGCTGTCTTAGATTCTAACAAAAGGGGTCAGGGAGCTTGGTGTTTTAATGACCTGAAAGCCTTCTGTACTTGAGCAGCTTTGACCCAAGCCTCAAGGCCTCTTCTTCAGTACACTGCGACTTTCTGAAAGGTCCTTTTGTTCGACACCGCAGATTGCAGTTATAGGGCCACACTGGATATTCCCATCAGCCTTTCCATCAGAACCCTCTTCATTTAGGCAATGCCTGTGTAGTCATCCTGCAGCTCACAGCTGGCAACCCACTGAAGGTAAGCAGGTGTGAGCCTGGTCAGTACCTGGATGGGAGACCTCCTGGGAAAGTTAAGGTTGCTGCTGGAAGAGGTGTTAGTGGGAGCAGCAGGGGGTGCAGTCTGGGTGGGTCCAAATGCCCCAGAATAGGGACACTATACTATAAAAAGGCACCGTCCTTCGAATAAGACTTAAAACTGAGGTCCCGACTCTCTGTAGCCATTAAGAATCCCAGGGCATTTCTCAAAAAGAGTAGCGGTGTTACCCCGGTGTCCTGGCCAATTTTCCCACTGGCCTTTATCAATCATGGTCTTCTAATAATCCCCATCTTTGAATTGACTTCATCACTCTGTTCTCCTCCCCACTGGTGTGTGGTGAGTGTACTGTATGCACTATGGCTGCTGTCATCATCATCCAGGTGGGGGCTGCTTATTGGTGGTGGTGGAGGGGAGTCCCCATTACCTGTAAAGCACTTTGAGTGGAGTGTCCAGAAATGCACTATATAAGTGTAAGGAATTATTATTATTAATTATTAATATTATTAACAAATATGTCCACAAAAATGTTACGAAAGGTGGCCCTGCTACTATATGAAAAACATTCCTGCACAGTCCTTTACATTTTCCTGTACTAAGCTCTCAGCCTGTAACCTGTAACTCTTACAGATGACCTTGTTAAAATGCACAGCACATTTTGATGTGTGGCAGCTGTTGTTAGTCAAATACACACATGTGTTTCCCTATCAGTTTTTCAAGGACCACCTGGGGATTTGCCCAGTGCAGATCACATCTCAACTCCTCCGAAAATTCTGTTTTGGTGCTGCTGTTGTTGTTGTTGCCATTTCTTGCCATTTTTCTCTTAGAGTCCTGGGCTTAACTGTGTAGGTTATAGTTAAGTTCCATCCTCTTTCACCTCCCCCTTCAGTAGCACCCCAATACACTCTCTCAGTACATCAGAAATACAAGAGCAGATAAGCATTCATCTGTGCTCCCTACTGACACAGTTCTAGTCCAACATAAACTCCTGTAACTCAGGTTACTGTCTTTTTGTATTTTAGGTACTTGAATTCATTCATCTGAAAAGCTGCACAGAACCTATAAGTATTCAGAATATAAACCGTGTTTATATATACTTATTTGTTGCCATATGTTAACAAAGAACGTGCAGCACGGTTATCGTTGCTCAAGTACAAATTCTATTTTAATAAGAATAGAATAACCAAATCCCCTCATCTCATTTGTGATAACGGAGAATTTGAGTAAGCTGTGAAACAAATTGAATTTACCCCTGTGAGGACTTCCTTCCCACTGCTAGCAAAGTCCTCCGAGGCTCTTGAGAAATTTCATGGCATGATCGACACTTACCTGGCAGTTTGCTGTTTGAAGCTGATGCAGCCTATTTTGAATACATAATTCAGGTTGATTACTGTAGCAGTTAGCCTCCAGCCTTCAAGAATTATGGCCACTTTAAACAAATTATTGTATGTTGGCATATAACCAACCAGAAAGATGAAATGTTTTTGTATGCATTTTCACATTCTGACGCCAAGTTGTAGCCATTCATAAACTTGTAAATGCGTTTCTTAGCAGGAAAGCCCATCAGTTTTGCTTCACAGGAGGAGGGACGGTTCTGTGTCGCTGATTCAGATCTGATGCTACTGTATGATTCTTGCGAGTGATTGTTTGCTGATGTAAAGCCCTTCCTTGAATACTATTGTGAAATTCAATTATTTTCACAATTTACTGCTGTGGCTCTCATCTCTGGTCCTGGAGGAACACTGGCTCTTCTGGTTTCTGGTACAGCCAAAGTCCTAATCGCAGGCCAGGGGATTTCAGTTTTTGTTTTGAGACATATTTGTAAATTTTTGCTTTATTTTCACTTCTTAAAAGGTCAAATAGGATTTGTAATTGATGTCAACTCTGTACTAATTTTGGAGTTAAAGAACAGGCCTCATGGAGGTTTGGTGTCTGAAATGTATCCAACAGGACCCCCGCAGAATGACAGACAGGTCACTGGGAAGAGGGTCTGATACAGTGTTTTTCCCACCGCGGCCGGTCGGTCATCGAATAAGGGCTAATAAGGCAGATCAATCAGAAATAAAGGCAAGCCGATTGAAGAGAAGCTGTGTGCTCATGTAATTGGAAACAGTATCCTTGAAGTCTGGTATTGTAGCGGGTTTGTGTTCTTGGGGGTTTCTGCTCTCGCCGCTCCTGCCCCAGTTCAGGATCGAACCCGGGTCTTCGGTGTCACTTCGGCCTTCTTCAGCCCGGGCGGCCACCATCCCCGCTGTGCTCGGGGGAGTAGAGAGCGGCGCTGCCCCCGCGCCGCGACCGGCTCGTACAACCTGTATGTCAGCCGTTCGTCGCGGTGTGTTTGACACAAGCTCAATCAGAGTCTGAACAAGCAGGAAGATCGGTTACTGTAAGTCATTGCTGAGCACCTGCGATCTCGAGCACGGCTGGAATGAAAACCAGCGGAGATGGCGTTTCTCCAGGAGCCAGGTTGGCAACTACTGGAACAGACTGCGTCCTTCATTCCCCCTGTGGAGATCTAGGATTTCAGTGTGGGCAAATACGAGCAGTTTCTTCCACCAGAGCAGAGCGTTATACTCCACACATCAAATGAGAAGAACCCGTTCTTTCTATTTTTCTACTACTTATCATTCTAGTTTCTACTAATTAAAACTCTATTAGAATTCCACCACTGGCATTGTAGAGGTTGCGTGAAGTCACAGCACAGTTTAGTGAAGGTTTGAAATAGGCCATTTTCTGGTGAATACCCAAGAAGACCCACAAAGTATGGTACTCTGAGGTCCTTTATTTCGAGAATGAATGGGGGCTTAGAAGAGATCTAAGTATGTGCAGTAGAACCTACAGTATTGATGGTGTTTCCACACATGGTGGAAAATCCTTGTATAGGTGGCTATTTTTGAGGTTATCCCTGCCCTTCAGTTATTCCTGAAATGTCGCATAAAACGAATGTCTGAGTACATTTAGAATGGAAAAAACACAGATCAGGCAAGATTCTACAAAATGTTGTCTGTAATATCCATTGTGCAGGCTGCATGTAGAGGTACAAAGTGTACAAAGTTAACCTAATTATAACTTTTGGAAGTGGGAAGGGATTTTATTGGGACAACCAATCTTTTCCTAGAGCCAGTGAGAGAATATAGGTATTGCTATAAAGCACGATTAGTGGGCTATCCTGGTAAGATGTGTTTGCAGTACATATTAATACCTTCTTTTTTAAAAAAAAATGAGGTTAAGAAAGAGTTCTAAGTGTTCTTGAAGATTACACCTTAAAGGACACTCTTGTACTATCACGGCAACTCTTTAAACAGAAACAAACAGTTTCTTCTAAACGGGTACACATGATGTTCTGTAATAGTCCACAAATATGCCATCTCCAGTTTCAACGCTCCTAAAGGGGGATGGAGAGTTTCTATTAACACTTGATTGTTTTATCGTCGCCTCACTTAGAAGTTAATTCAACCTGTACAATAAATACCACTGGAAATGAATTAAGCTAGTTCCTGTTTAAAAATAAAGCAAGCTAAATACATTCTTGCTCCAACTTCCAGGGTCTTCCCAACATAAAACATGTTCAGAGAATGCAGATTTCAGATTTTTTAGTCCTTACTAACGAAGCTCCATTACGCAAGCCTGCTTTCAGCTGTGGGCCACTGAGCTCTGTAATTTTGAATTGATTAACAGTCTTGGAGGTGTCACCACCATTAATGTTTAATGTTGTCATTTTGAAAGTCTTGCAGTGTTCTGTTGCCTTTGCCCTGTTAGTGCAGATGGAGTACACCTCAGCACACTTACCCGGCGTTTCTTTGGTTGTCTCTGCTTGTCGTGACTTGTTCAGACCTGCCAGAGCTCATCCACAACATGTCTTGTGCTTGTTCCTCAGAGCTTTCCTCGGGCATCTCGATCGCAGTTTGTCAGCCCTAAAAGCAATTTTAGTAAATACACTGGAACGTGAGCTTCAGTATCTCTTAGTGTAGTGGTCCATGGAATTTCTTATTTTGATTAATTTATTTACATGCCAGATATGTGATCTTAAGAGGAGAGTGTACGTGTCTATTTTTAGTAAACTGACACTGATAAATGGTATAACTTTAGTGTTACCAAACTCCTGAACATTTCATTTCATTTGATCGGTGTGGGAAAAGTAATTGATTTGAGAGTAGTCTGCTGTCCAAACCTCGGGTTATGGAGCCAAGAAAAACCCCAACTAAACAATTGAGAAAGCAGGATTGGGAAATGTTCTATTTACTATGAAGAGTGTGAACTGCCTTTTGTGATGAATGCCATAGTGGGGAAAATGGTCTATAAATCGGTGAAACACATACTTTTAAGTTCAACTGCTGACCGTATTTTGAACTAAAAGAAATAAAATGAGAGGCTGAATGTAGAAGTATGTTCCTATCAAATCTGCACTGAGTTAATTTCCAAACTATTTTTGGGTGGATGGACCCCAGTATTACAGCACTGCCTTGTCCTGTCACTCTGTAGTGCAGCCATTGCGAAGTTCAAAGAAAAAAAATAGGAGTTCCAGGTTGCTGGGTGCTGTGCTAAGAATTATACATAAAGAGCATACAACTCATGCTTTGAATAACTCTTTTATGGGTCCGAGTTAATAATAATAAGAAGAAATAAGGATCATCGCTTATTTATAGACTAAAACACCCTTGAATACTTTGAAAGATTTAAATGCTTGTGGTTCTTGCTCAAAATGTGAAGATGTGGAGGATATATTTCATATTCCCCCTTGGGCCCAATTTCCAAACTGCACACTTGTTTGGGCATACGTGATGGGGGTTTTTTGGTAAGTATTACATAGCTGTTGCAGCAATATAGAATTAATGCTGAAGCTCAGCTGCTCAGCATTGATATAGGCTCATATCATAAGAGCTTGTGAGCCTTTGGTTTCTGAAATGTTCCTGAGGGCAGGGCAGAATGGGCAATGCTGAGTCGGAAGAGGCAACAGTATAGAGTGTTGTTGGTTAGGGCTCTATACACGTAACAGGGGGGTTACAGGTTCAAATCCCAGATGGAGGACATCTTTCAGCCCTGTGCTTCACTCCTATTTCTCCAGTAGGAACAGGCTTATTAAAGAGTATAATAAATGTAGGGTGTTTTCGATGTGAAAGCATCAGGCAAATAATTTTTAGTATAAATATGGCTTGGAAATCTCTTAAGAAATATTTTACATGCTAGAAAAGAAAATTAAATGGTCCCTAAAACAAATTACAGTAAAATTCTGTATTATTAGATTGTTACAATACTAAAAGTTATAGCATTACTGAAGCATTACTAAAATATCTAAAATTCAGTTTTGTCTTATAAGCAGCAGAGTGATATTTTTAAATACTCAATTCCTACTGTTAATTGAAGGTTATTTTTAAAGGTCATAGGGAAAGATGTCAGATACATTTTGATAACACTTAACTTTATTGAATGCTTTTTTTCAGTTTGTATACTGTATACCTAACTCTTTTATTGAGCTTTGAGAGGTTTGGGCCTAATTAAATGGATAATTTCATCAGTCCAGATTACAGGGCTGGAAATCAACTTGTGGTATCAGATAGTCTGCCAAAGGTCAGGAATGTCTGTTGAAATGTGTAAGTCAAAACCTGAGAAACTGCTATGTGGGGCAGAGTATTTTTTTTCAAAATATGACTTATGACTCCTGATTTGTAGAGTTGAGACTTTCCTGCTGTAGAATTAAAGAGCGATTTTGATTTTGGTGCTTTACAAATGCTTTAAAATTAGCACACCAAGGGTTTGGTATAGAGTGACTGAGGGATTTATTTAGTTGTTTTGTCAATAAAATAAAAATGAGCTGCCTTTTAGTGATAATGTATGATTCAACGCACGTGTCATTTAGCGTGCAGTACATGTTTACTGCCATTGTGCAATACATTCTATTTCATGGTATGTAATTTTACTAAGGGATGTCAAAACCAGGTGTTAAAACAGAATATTGTATAATGTTGTTTTTGCTGATTCTCCGATGTTTCTCTGCTTGGGATATGACCCATGCTTATTTGAAATTAAAGCGTTTTGGAAGAGACTTGGGGCTGAGTCGATGACCAACTATCGCTTTTTTTTTGTCAGGTACCAATTAACAAAATGTTAAAAGTGACAACTCCAAAAGTATTCAGTTATTTAGAATCTGTTCTTGCACTATCACACTCTGACTCTGATTTTTTTGGAATTTCTGACAGTTTATCATTATTCTAAGTCTTTCTTTCTTAAGCCAATTTGAATCTGTTGCGTGATGGGGGGGTAGGGGGTTGCACTGTCTTTGTATCACACTTGTGGATAAGACCTCATAGCCCCAGAGTTAAAAAGAGTGCTGCTCTTGTGGAAAGCACACAAGAGTACAGGGGAGTGGTGCTGTCAGGAGGGCTGTGTGGCTGAAGAGGTGACAGGGCTGGCACTTCTCTCTTCCCCTCACAGTTTTCTAGAGAATGAGCCTTTGTGGATTACAACCTCCCACAAAGGAGCCCCACAAGACAGGGCTCCTAATTACTGCGCACTAAATGCCGAGGGATGAATTAAGTACGTTCTGCTTCCCTTTGTCCACCCTCTCCAGCTGAACCCTAACTGATCTCCCCCTCAGCTTAAGCCTCGTTATGCAAAGATGGCACATAATGTGTCAATACTTGCCATAGGATCTATGCATGTAAGGTGGGTGCAAAAACATGCATACAAGACTGAGGGGTTCTGGAATTAGGGGACGGTTAAAATGGAATAGGATAGATTACTGGAATAGGACAGACTCTAAAGCAGATTATTGTCTGCACGTGGAGTGCAGGGGCTGATTTTGGCCGGACGGGTGGCACTGTGTCACGCCAGTCTCTGCGATCCCCAGACAACATGAATGCTGGAGCTTGGCAGATCTGTGGCAGATTGTTTTAAAAGCCAGGGAGCTTTTCCTCTATATAAGGTTGCATTGAGGGAGAAAAAAGGAACTAAAAGGCGCATGCAAGAGTCCCTTTTGCCAGCCAGGAGCACCTGTTATGGTAAACGCTTCAGTCAGCAGTGGGGAAACCGTGAACCTTTGAATCCAACAGCGACAGCAGCTTCAGCAATACTTAGCATCAGATTTCAGTGCATCCTTGTTTAAGTGCAAGAGCGTGAGGGCGACCGTTTCTTAAAAAACGTTTACCGTATTCGGTATTTAAATCTTGTCAAATTAAAAAGTAAAATAACCTTTCGACTGAATTCTGCACAGCTAACAACAGATTGTCAGTAGAGGATCCACACTTGGACAGCAGACACGGGGGCTGTCTTAATCAAGGTTGTGTTCTCATGTTTCGCACAGTCATTTCCACTTTTGTGAAAGGCTGTATTTACAATATGTGACGCACGTCGCAGAAACCTCATTCTCCTCTGAAACCAGAAGTGTCTTCTGTTGTGAAAAGATAAGAGTCCTTTGCTTGGAGCCTGTTGCTTTTTGAAATTAATATCCTGTCTTGTTTTACTGTTGTTGTGCTTTATGTTGACTGTCTCTTTTGCGTTTTATACATCCTTTCTTTCTAGTAGAGAGATTTTCAGTCTTCTTGTATTTTATGGATCTGGTTGATCAGGGTGTCGTTATGTTTAAAATGATGTGAACACTGGCTCCAATTTGTGCGAGAGGAAAACTTTGGAGCAAAATTGAAAAGCACAGGTGATAAACAGCAGTTGGAGAAGTGGGTGTTATTTTCGGTTTTCTCTATTAAGGATACTTTTTTCTTAAAATTAACTGTGTTTTTCCCTTTCCCTTTCCCTTACAAAACAAATTTGCAGTCTGATTTTGCAAGGAGGAGTGTGTTGCTGTAAGATAATTCTCACTATGTTGCACAAAGTGAGAACTTTAAGCTTTCCGGGAATACTAACCTGCAGTTTTTTTTTTCACTCGCACAAAGATCTACTGAACAATATGAGAGATACAACACCCCTTTGATTCAAATCCCTATTATACCTCTAGATCATTTAGTACTGTACCTGCAGAATGCTGTTAACTTACTGTCCCTTCTTCCCTTCTTCCTAATCTTTTGGAACAACTTCAAATACGTCACACACTTCTGATTAAATGACAATTTAGATCAAGAATACAGTGGAGTGATATTGGCATCCTGTTCAAAGACTCTCCTCTGGGATCTGTGATAATGAGTCACTACTAACAGCATGTAGACATACTGCTATCTCTTTTCAAAGTGATTTGTCCACTAGCTTGATTTATGTCCTTTTGGAACCATGTACAACTTAGGATTTTAGCATTTTCTCATACATAATTATGCAGATTTAGAGGTCAGGAATGGACTGAGGGTTCTGATACTTTATGTAAATCATTCATGTTTGTGAGACATTGAATATACAGTAAATAAAAATAGAGTCCATATTCAGTAAAAATGTGGTGATATAAATGTAGTGTTTGTGCATGATAAATTGTTCGGTACCTTGACTCCTCACCAGGACAAATGGAATGACGATGGCTTGACATCAGAGAGAGCAGGGGATACGTTGTAAAGAATGCCATGCTGTGTAAAGTGAAAACAAAAGATGGCTTATCTATTTTTGTGCCTTTAGAACTTTGTTCATCTCTGGTGTGTCTCGTCTTTTCATTCAACTGATGACTAATCATTTTGTCATGCATTTTGAAACCTTACCGAGGATCTTTCCGAACAGTTTGCGCACCAAGAGCGGGTGGCACTTTTTAGAGGGAGTTTTCAGCCTGGGAGTACATATTAGCTCCAGAATGGGGACATCACACCCCTTTGCAAGCAATTAGTGAATTGAAAAATTAACTTTTAATAATTACCAGTGTCTCATAATATTTACCAGGACACTACGCTCAAATAAAAACCAAGACAAATTGAAAGGTACGAATGAGTCTTCATTACCGACTAGTACTGTATGCTCTTCCTAAAGGCCAGAATACACCCGAGTTCTGAAAAAGTGAATAGACGCTTGGGTTGCATGTGGCAGTGCTGTGTTCTTGTGACAAATAAAGGAATGGGATAAGTAACCAATTAGCTCCCACTGTATGAACAAGATGAACGCAATTTCTCATTTCCTGCAATTAAAAAGATATTGCATTCCTTGCTCTTTACATGGCTATTGATCAATAGAACAATTTGCCAGAAACTATTAAACACACCAGGAGCTTTCCAGCCTGCCTTTAAAGCTCAGTTTTTTCCCCATTTAAAAGGTCTCTGTGAGTGTTTTATTAGGCTTTGTATTGATTTTTCTTCAGCTGTTTGGAAAAGATTTGGGACTAGGCATCATTCTGTATAGCAGAATGCAGTGTCATTCTCCTTCCTTGTTTCCACTTAGAGAGAAAACTGCTGTTGATTTTAATTCTCTTTTACTGAAAATGCCAGTGGTTTTTGAAAGTGAATGTATTTGTAAATGGTTAATTTATAAGATTTTAGAGTACCATTGCTGGTGACCAAGACTGTATAACATAAGAATTTGTATGCTTAAAGTCCCCATTTCATTGAAAGCTATTGCAAAAGAAAATAACAGAAGAAACCATTCAGTCTGTTTAGCTCATTTGATTGCTTGATCTGGGAATCTCATCCAGCTGCATCTTGAAACAAGCCACAGTATTCCGTTCAACATCATGGCTGTGTAGCTTGTTTCAGTCTCCCACAAGCCTTTGTGTAAATGTTGACATTGTGACCTCTTATTATTGACACAGTGTTAACCATGTTGTTGAAGCAGATACCCTTTATTCTTTGGGGGAATGACTGTCTGAGATCCTTGGATCTGTTAACTAATAACTATTGAATTTCTGAGTTACAGTATTTTCTTTCTACATTTACAAATATCTGTAACCTAATCAACCTCTGTAGATTTATACATAGCTGTGTGTTGACCTTTGAAGAAATGGACCTTCTACCTTTGCCTCACTCAAGAAGCTAGTGAACAGTATAGAGTGTGTTTGAGGGTGTGATTTACACCGTTTTTTAACTATAATATCGGTGCATGAGGAAAATTCAGCTCTTGTTCTGTCCTTCTGCTTGTTTTGAATTGGTAGTTTCTTTTTCTTTGTCAGATAAAAACCTGAAATTTGAATATACTAAAAATGAACCTTTTCTCTCTAATTAATCAGCTGTTTTGGAGAGTTGTGTCTACTTCTGCAAATACCCTGTGGCAAATCTTAACTTGCAAAATTCTGTTTTGCTGCGAGGCTCTTGGACTATGTGGTATAGTAAAATGGTTTCTAATGTCAGTCCATCCACACCTGCGTATTAAAACTGGAATTTACATTGATTTGCATAAGCCTTGTTTATGAATGCACAAGTGGTTTGGATAAAGAATTTCCTATAGCTTGATGGTTGTGGGGTTTCTCAGTTTTAGTTTTAGTTTTTTGTTTAATGTACACACCTAAAACGTTGTGAAATATATTTTTTAAAATTTTGAAATGGTGTTATGCCATATCTCTGGCTGTTGCCATATCTACTGTTGCAGACGTGTAGACAAAACAAATAAAAACATTGATTAAATTTAGTAATTTTTCTAACAGTTTTGGTCACAAAAAAGAGGAAAGTGATAAGAAATCACTTTGTTAAGTATATTATACCCTTGTGTCAGTTTTATGTAAAGATTGAATACTACTTTAACCAATCCGGCAGGTAAGACTGTTGTACCTCAGATACACTGTTTTTCTCTGTTGGTTAATATTTAGGGCATGGAAAATTATTTCCATATACAGTATATTCACGTAGCAGAATGTTATCATAATTTCCTGGGTTTCCCAGCATTATTATGCACTTCTTTAATATCCTATACACAGTAGTTAGTTTGGGAATAAAATAAGTTTGATTAAAAGAGGTTGTGTTTGGATGTACTGTGATTTTTCAATGGGTAGTGCTTGGCTACCTTTGTGTTCAATCTCCTGTTTTAAATTGATGTAATAACAGTTGGTGTGGCCTACTAGAATGAACCCACCGTATGAGACAGCCAACAAAACTGCCAGTATGATGTCCTCTTTAGATCCCATTTACTGGAATATAAATTGTATAATTTTCATTTCATTTCTGTATATTTTATATTGCGGAACATTGCCTCGGAGATGATTCTCTTCTTTGCAGTTGGGGTAAACCTGTAAGCATCCTTTAAACCATAAGAGAGATTGCAAATAGCTGAACAACAGCCTGGTGACAGGTAATTCAAGTGCTCCTTCGGCAGAAGAGTTGACCGAGGGGAGTCTGCCTCCCCCTCTGTTGTCATACTGTTGAGTTTCTAGTAATTATGTGAACCTGTTCCTCGGGAACTTCAACCATATGACCTAAAGGCCGTTTTCCTGTGCCTACAGGCCCTGTGATTCTTCTCTTGATATCTTGAAATCCCAGCACTCTTGTGTTACCCTTTATTGTGATTACTGTGGTACTGCGTCGGGGCTGAAGTCTAATGGGAACGCCCTGGTTTCTCCTCCTCCTCCCTGAGAGAAAGGCATGGGAATCCTTGGACAGGGAGAAGGCTGGGGATGGTCAGGGACCACTCCACCACGGGTTAGAAGAAGAGGAAGAAGAAGATTTGTAGTTTGAAAAGCAAATGGGATGTTCTTCAAAAGGCTACCTTGAAAATGATTACATGATTGCTTTTCCACTTCCTCTTCAGTCCTTACCCACGTCGCTTGAATTCGTGTTTGGGTGAATTCGGTAAATCGTTCAACTTGGGATAATGGCATTATACAAGTGCGAGAGTGACAGACATGCTTCTGAGTCAAAATAATATATGAATACCAAGACTGCTTGAAAAGCTAGCTGTTTAGACATGCATTGCTGTGTTTCTAAATTACTCAGGTAGTAAGCGTCTTCAATGAACTATAACAATATGCGATTGATCAGCACAGTGGCCCTTATTTTTCATGTCTTGGTTCAATACTTTATTGCTATATCCAGCACATTTGTGTGGATGTTATTCCCAAAAGGGCAACACTTTATATTTAGAATCCAAGACTTAGGTGAAAACCTAAAACAGTTTTCCTCTCTACTGAAGAAGGCTGAAACATTGTGTCTCTTTTCCAATCCGCAGAGAATAAACCTCTACCTATTCCTTTGCAGCCTACGCATGCTGACGTACTGTAGCTACCTACTTGAGCAAGCATTTAAAAGAGCAATGACAGTTTTAATAAGGAGCATGATGGTTCATATTCCAAATAAACTTGGATTTTTGAATTGGTTGCTAGAATAGTGCCCTTCCAAACACACCCTTTACCTAAGTGTCATTTCCTGGGTTTTCCAAACTTCTAAAAACAATTGGGAAAATAAAGCAGAGCAAAGCCATCACACTAGTGAAAGGATATAAGAGATATAAATGCCAAAGTGCAAAATCGCCGCAAATATTCGTCAAGGATTCAATGTGAAATAGCCATGGGATAACTAAAAAAAAATCCACCCTTTCTAAAGTTTGGACTGTCTGTTGGCGTAACTCAACAATGGCATGGGAGGGGATCTCATTGGCTAATTGGATGTATTGTGGTGTTTATAATAGCATTAATCTTTCTGTTGCTGCAATAAAACGCCTCTCAAAAGTACAGAGATTTGTTTTTCTCTCTTGATTTTAATTACAATTGTTAAGTGAAGTATAGTGATGGGTGTATACAGTAGGTAGGTCTAATTTAGTGTTAAAACTATTCATATCCTCTGTTCTGTTCTCCCCTGTCAGTATGGGAAGGCAAGAAAGCTCTGGAAAAAATCAGTCCAGGCTCCTCTGATGTTGGCGGTCAGCCTCCATTCATCCGGCCGTCCACATCAGCAGAAATCTGACTGGCTCTCGAGTCCCTGTGCACAAAACTCTACCTGCGTGATCTCTGCATAGCTTGCCCGGTTGCCTGCTCAGAAGAGGATTCTGTGGCAGAGCAGAATAGATTAACCACTACCTAAATCCCATAGGAATGTGGGAACCAATTACGTTGTCTGCTATGTCTCTTGCTGTGATCATAAATGTATTTCAGGAGAACATCAGACTTGCTGCTGTTCCTGACACATAGCTATATGGACACATTATGCAGTGTACTGATCAGTGTGGGGAGACTTGTCTTGGGTTTTAGTGTTGCTCTACAACAACCTGGAGCTTCATTGGTTTGTTGTAAAAGGTGGGGGCAGGTCCCTAAAACAGGACAGGATATGTGCTGTGTTTTGAGGTCGAGAAATATGAATACAAGTTCAGATTACAAAACAGGTGTATCTTTGATGTTCAGTTTCCACTTGTGCTCTCTGGTTTGTGTTTCACTGTTTACTGTAGAAGTCCTCTAGGTTGCCTCCCTCAGTGCCTTTGAGGGTTTTAAAATATGTGGAACAGGTCCCATAATAATAATCTTGAAGGCTATCAAGGTTCAGTTCCTACTGCCTGTTAGTGTAGGACATTCCCTTAAGCCCTAGAATATACTGTATGTGGCTGTTCTTCTCTGAACCAATTCCAGAACAGCAATAATATGATAACCAGAATTGCGCCATAGTCTAAATGAGGCCTTAATAGTACATAATACAATTTTAACTTCCCTTAATGTAAACTCTTCTCTTTTGACTTTGTCCTGATATCGTTTGCCTTTTATATTGCTCCCCCACTTTATCTAGAAGATGAAATGATGCGTCAACATAAATATGTACAAATAAATTTGTATTTATGAAAGAAGGTCTTAGACAACGAAAGGTGAGAAATTCAAAAATACAATAATAGCATTAAATTCTATTATATTCTTCCATGGTTGATGTTGATGTACAGTATTTCAATGTGGTGAATGAGGCTGTAGTGAATGATTATCTTGCCGGTGCTGCTCTGCTTTTGTCTGTGCAGATAAACTGGTTCTGAACTCGCACTGCAGGAAAATGCTCGGGACAGTTGTCTTGTTCACTACTGCATCAAAGCAGTCTCGCCAGATGTGGTCTGAAACGAATAAACCAATCTTATTCAGCACACTACTGCATCTCTTTACTCTACTGTCCTGCATACATCTAAAGGTTCATATTTTGTGACAAGCTCAAAGAAAGTGTGTTTTCAGAGGTCTAGAATTATCTTTTTCACCTTCTGTTGAAAAAGATTGCCATGTCTTAGCCTGAAGATATTAATTTTTGTGTAGACTTTTAGATGCATAGCATACTTGACATGTTTCCTAAAAGTATTGTACACATGCTGTTTTAGATTTGGTGCAACATGATTGAAAATCCATTTACTGATTAGTAGTGTATTAGTAATTTACTAATATTGAAGTAGTTGCAGCAAATTCACAGTGAAAGTATTGATAACTGATCATATTTACTTTTAACGTGGATTGGGATAAATGCTGAATAGCTTCTGTGTGTCAGGTAATAAGTCACAGCAATTTAAATAGTTTCAGCTGTGAAGATTGTGTTCAGATAATTGCATAAACTAAAGTATATTTTTGTACCACAGGACTTGAATGAGGCTATAAATACTATCACTAACGCTACTAAAGCACCATGATATGACATGCAGAATCCTTGACAACCATTTGTGCAAATGTCACTACAGGTCACTTCTGATTATTAGAAAAAGTTCATAAAGGTACACACTTTCAGCTGAAAGTTAAGAGCCGTTGTGGTATGTTTGTGAAATTGTACTTTATTATGCGGTTTTTATACATGTAGTGTTTGCAGGAGATTGTTCTAGTCAGAAAAGCACGGTGTCCTACTATTCATGCTTCCTACAGTATGTCCAAAGAGAATTATTCAACCAATATTTTTTATTGCTCAAAATTCACTTCTGAATAAGAAACAATTTTATTATAAATCAGAACTCAACAATACTGTCCCAACAGGCAAACAAGTTAAAGGATGTTTAGTTAAATGTACAAATTAAGCTTAGAGCTTTTCTGTTCATACTGTATGTCAGAAAAGTAAGCACACTGATGGACTGAACTAATCTCTAATGTAATTCTAAGTACATACCACAGATATTTTGAGATTGAAGAATGCCAAACAATGATGGACCTCCTTCAGGAGCCAAACATGTTTTTGGTTTCTTTCCAGGGTGTCGTTAGTAAACTTCATGGACTTGGAATGAAGTACATTTTGTTGCTCTATGTAATGTGCAGACTGTGGTTTGGAATGATGGGTTTAACAGCTTCAGTGTAACCCCGTGTCTCATCATTTCTCAGGCAATGGCTCTTACAAAAAGAAAATGGGAGATAAAAGTAGTAAAACCCCACCAGGTTTTGTTTTCCACAGTGCTCAAATGCTGAGAGAGTATCATTGTAGGTTATATTGATTTATGTGTACAGTGATGTTTTAAAGAGACGAAGAGTCAAGAGACTAAAATGACAGTAGACTGGACACAAATCAAGAACAAGAAGTCCTTGCATGTAATGACTGCAACCCAAATTGCCAAAAACCACCAAGAAGAAAGCGTCCTGTAGATTTACAAGACTCAGTACGATTGAGGGGGACACAGGAGAAAGACGCATTGTGGAATAACATGGGAAGGCCTTTATTCAGCAAAGGCTGAAGATTCTCCTCATAAATAGATTTAGATCATGTATATACAAGGTGCAGCAAAGGTCATAAATTGGGTTTATGAAAAAAATAAAACGCTGTCAGTTTGACAGACTGATCAAGCCACAAAAAAAATGCTGTTTACAGGCTCCTTGTAGAAAGGGATGACATTTGAACATATACCAAAAAATTAAAATGCATTGTTAAGCTCTTAATAGAACACTTTCTATTCCTTTCCTGAAAATGCCTTGTTTACTGAATTAGTGATTTTTTTTTCTCACTTTTTTACTTCACATACTGTATATCATTGAAGTTAATGTTGGGCAGCTTTTGAAAAAGGTTCTCTGAAATAACTTTAAATGTAAAACTAGAAGTAGTCCAGTGTAAAATTAATTTTACATTCTACGGGTCTCTGCCAGTTGAGGAGATGTGTTTTATATTTCTTCTGTTTGTACCAGCTTATTTAAAACATTGTTCAGTGACTGCCAGAATCAGTCCATAAGAGACGGTCTTCTCGGTTTTTCCCCTGTGAACTCTGAATGATTAAATTGGACTTATTAAACTGATCCAAATGAATATACAGTACAAACTCTGAAGGATTGTAGTTCTTGAATACTAGAGCTGACCTGCAACGAGTTTCTAAAACACAAGGTGTCTTCAAGTTTTTTTTATTTATTGGCTGGATTTAATCAAACAAAACAACAATGATTTCATCAAATGACAGTATTAGTGCAACAGCAGCTTCTAAGATGGAAAGACAAAGCTTCTGCCGGAAAGCTATTCACAGAAATGGAACTGTGTTATGTTGGAAGGATGGTGATAACGGCACTTGAAATGTTTGATATTGACAAATAATACATTGCGTATGTCACAATCACTTAAAGACAAAAAAAATCAATGTTTGACTTTCCCAGGTGTAGAATCATAGCTGGCAAACAATCAAATAACAAATAAATCTCCATCCAAGGAACCTTGTGAAACCTGCTTTAACAGTTTGTAAGCTGATAGTTCATGGAACAGGTACCAGAGAAAGATATCTTCTTTAGTCATTCCCATCATCTGTGAATGCTACTAAACATGAAATTAAACTGAGTAAGGGATCCCTAGCAGAATTTGTTGATGAAAAGACTGATAAGGCAATAGAATTCTTACCTGAATTATTTTTACCTGAATTAGGAGGAAAATGATTCTGTGCTATTCTTCGCTATTTCATTTTTAAGGGAAGCAATGTGGAGCAATGGTTAGGGCTCTGGTCTTGTAACTGGAAGGTTCTTGGTTTGAATTCACGGTAAGACACTGCTGTTATACCTTTGTACAAGATACTTTATCTGAATTGCTCCAGTAAAATACCTAGCTGTATAAATGGGTGCAAATGTCAGTTGCTTTGGATAATCACATCAGCTAAATAAATGAGCAATTAATTAGTCATTAAAAGCTCTTGCATAAGATCATAAGAAGGGTTACGAATGAAAGGAGGCCATTCAGCTCAGTAGTTTATTCTTTTCCGACTAGCCAAGTGATCCGAGTGTCTCAGCCAGCCATGTCTTGAAAGAAGCTGGGGTGTTGACATTGACAAAATAGCTAGGTAGCTTGTTCCAGACCCCCACAGCTCGTACACAGCAGGCAGAGGAATGAAATGTCATAAATCCCACATATCGCAGAATGGGTTTAAGGAAAAGACTAATAAAAATGAACTGAAAGATATTTGCTTCATCTTTCCCATCCGTAAAATATTTAAAAGTGACTTCAGCTGACAGCTTCCTGTTGCAAACTGTGATTTTCATCTGTGCCTTCCTAACCAAAGACCCTGCACTTACTGTCATTACCGCTTGCAGTTAATTAACTGCCAGTGAGTTTTCTCATCTGAACTTGTCAATCTATTACAGGCAGCACTGATGGCACTGTGGTAGCTTTTCAAGAATTTTTAAACTAGGAAACGAACATTCAGAAATTACTCGACAGTGCCTTCAGATATACAGCTGAAAGTAGAAAGGAGGACTTTTAAATATGATGACATTTTGTATCCAATATAGTATTGGCCAGTTCAACAATTGAATGGTATTGTCTGGTGTTACAATGTTTCATCAAACAATTTGTTGTGCTGTATTACACAAAGCACTTTGCCTGGCAGTGAATAAGTGTAATAACAGCATCAAAGTTACAAAGGTGCAGTGCTCTGGGCAACTGTTTTTAGAAACTGATGATTATTTTAAACATTTAGCTCCACTATAACCCTAAATTGGATGGAGTGGTTAGAAAATGGATGTTTGGATATAGATATTTATTGAAAATGATCATGAGTGCCTGTGAATGCCTATATACAGTATGTGTTCAATAGTAGCTTGTTACATGACTGGTTTATAAATCCAGATTCCTTATTAATATGTCAAAATGTTCAATTGACATACACATTTAGTTTAGCTTCTGTCCAGCTGGAAAAATTCATGCAATTTCCTGTATTCTTTGTACTGTTCTATTCCTACTCTTGTTGCACTGTAAACAAGATTACTGTTTAGGAATCTTGTAGTACAGTGGGTAACAATTCAACTTACAATTTACATTAAATTGTCCACGATTTATTAAGGAACACAACATAACGAGTACGAAGGGGGAATATTAATTAAATCAGATACCTGTGATTCTATGCTGTTTAAAAGTAATAACTTACTTGCTCCTTCAAGGTTTCTCTAGTTATCAAAAGGACATATCTGGCATGGTCACCACCTGAAAAAGATTGAGGTAGCTGTACAACTGTTTCATTCCACTTTGAAATTACGTGCACGCATTAAGTTTAACAAAGAAAGGGTAATGGGAAAACGTCAGTGCTGTTTTTTTTTTTAACTTTGTACTTTTCCAGAATGTTTAGTGTGCGTGTGAGAGATTATTTTGAACCAAGGTGCGGTCCCTGACTTCCTTTCGTTCAGATGAAGTGTCGCGTTTCCAGCGGAATTCAATGTGAGGGGTACTTTCTACAACTAATCGACGATAGTGTTTCGACTTCAGTCATCTCCGTCGCTTTTCTTTGGTGAAGTCGGCTCTTTATTTCTAGTCCTCTGCGTAAGGCCTCTAATCCACGGTGCCTGCCCTTTCTCTGGCGTGTGTAGATATGGGCACAAGCCTGCTGGCATCAGCACACGCAGATACAACACATGGAGGAGGCGTGGAAGTGGGACGTGTTTTTCGCTCCGAAGCCCCACCTTCGCCGGCAAGTAGAAAGAGATCTGCCCCCAGCTTGAAGGTTGTTCGGTTGTTTAAATGACATTTTTTAAAAAGAAATCACTAATTCTTTCAAAATCAAAACAACAGGAAAAAATACCAGCAGATGCGAAACCGTCAAGTGCTTTTTACTTTCATTTTTTACGAGCGTTAATGACATGGAAACGGCATTAAAGCAAGAGAACCAAGTGCCATAACCGACTGTAGGATCCTAAATACTGTGGTTTAACGAAAGCTGTAGCATAAAATATTTTTACAGCACATGCATGTCCCGTTTCAAGTGTTTCTCTCAGACACGGGGTGCAGAAACACAAAATAATTTGCTAATATTATGAAAGCTCTTTAGTCAATTTCCTTGGCAACAGTGACCTCACTCCCTATCTCTCAAATTTCAAGGCCTGAACATTTTAGGCTCTACATTTACTGTATTTCTAGGTAAGAGTTAGCATTTTTATTTTAAAACTACTGCTATTAAAACGAATATTAAAAACTGCTATTTTAATATTACATTACTTTAGCTTCTAGCCATAATTTCAGTAATTATTGAAAAACAAAGGCAACATTTTATTTAGGAGCGATTTTATCAAAAAAATATCCAAACCTTTATATATAATACATGCACAGAACAGAAGTAAAAAAGTGAGAAAAAGGAGTACAGTTCATTAAGTCAATAAAAACGAAGAGTAAAACTTAAGAACTTTAACATGAAGAACTAGGGTACTGTACAGGGGCCCCTGTCACCCATTAGGTAAGAGAGCTTGAATGGTCTATTACACATTGAACTAATCTCAAGCAATCAACCCTTAAAATAATCTGTTTTAATTAAGACAAGAGCTCAGGAATTGTGAAGAGATGTTATCCTATTGAGTACCATAGTACATACCCAAGTAGGTAATGTGTTACACTAGTCTAATCATGATTAAATAACAGCGTGAATCAATATTTCAGTACAGATCAAAGAGCTTAACTAAGTAATGCTGTGCATATGAATTAAGGTTACCTTTGTGACGTACAAAACATGAGTATCAACTGTAAACACAGGGTCAAAAGTAAGATTCTGACTTCCGTCCTTCAAGGTTTTGATTTCATCACCGATAACAACAAAACTGATGTTGCTGATGTTGCCAACTTTGTAAAGCTGTTCTTGAAAGTCTGTGTGTGTAAAATCAGACTCGACACAATCAAGATAAGGATGTCTTGAGATAAATATCCAGCACCTATAAAGTTCAAAAACCACAATAGCACTATCTGATTTGGTTTGCAGGCAAGACTTAGTGTTACAGTATAAGCACAGCAGTGAAACCCAAGTCCAAAATCGTGAATAATCAGAACCCGACACAACATGTGAATGCTGAAAGGTTACCAGCACTGAACCCTGTGAAACAAACCTGAGTAAGTGGGGTGTCCCAATGTTGGTCAGGGTTTATGAAGATTTATGTATGTATTCAGTTTTATTTCAGCTACCAGCATGGTCCCAGAAATGTCTTTCTGTGATTAAATGTTGTGTCATGAAAGAGGAGAAGTGTGTATAGGTATGCTCTCTCCATTACTGCTGGAAATAGAATGTAATCTCCGTTTGTCCAAACACACTGTGTATCGGTAACTAAGGAAGCACATTACTCACCCACTTCTCTCGTTTTTACTGGCCCCACCCTCTTCCCCAGTACATGGTGTACTTCGCTTTTTGGTAAAAGCTTGAATGCAGGCTTCATTGGCTGATTGTTCCCTGATAGTTCTGAGAATAACATCAAGTTTGTGTGCATCGCACGTGGTGATATTTCAAGGTCCTGCGTCAGGACCACAATTTTCCTTCCTATAGATCGTCTGCGAGTCACACCTCCTGTTTAGGAATCAACAGCCAGTAAAGAGCTTAATAAAAACATAGATTAAGTACAAACGTATGCATGCATGCTTGTCAAGGGGTGAAAGCCCTGTTTGGAATTCTAGCTGTGTGGTGTGGTTGGTCCTATTGCAGCAGGTGGCTCTGAGAATAAATCAATGCATTTAGCCGTGAGCTGGTATTGCTGGGCTCAGAACAGGCCCAGTGTGCATTGTAGCTGTTAAACCCAGCTCCTAAATCTGGGGGTTTGTTTTCATGCTGCTGCCCCTTCAATCCAGTTCATTGTGCAAGTTTAGTGCCACCTGCTCGCATTTGTCCTGTCGGTTATCTGCTTAGACTCGAGTATTGCAGTGGTGTACGTAGATTAGAAGAGCCATAGTTGAAGAATAAAAGCAACTTTCAGGTAGAAAGTGCCCACTGAGGCCACTGAGCCAGTGAGAAGCATCTACCTGCAGTCTACTTGGCTCCCCTGCGAGGGGAAAGTGAAGCTAACTGGATGCTAAATGAATACAAAAAATGGAAAATGTATAATCAAAAGGGGAGAGTTAACGATTTAATCACCATAGTTCTTCATCACTGTCACTGTAATTCACTGTGCTGGACTGTGAAGTTATGTCAAATATTTTTCAGTGATACGGATTTATACAGTGTGTGTTCTGTATTTTTACATGGCACATTGGTATTTGTTCAGAACTATTGGGTGATACCGCCTGAGGAAACTGGCCCCCTCCTGCGACAACACTACCACATTTATGTACTTTGGAAAGTATTACTCTCTCCAGTCTCCAGTAGTGGTGCTCCCAGCTAGCTCTACGTCTCCGTGTTTCAAATCCTTCTGGGTGTGGGGAGGGTGGTTGTGGATGGAAGGATTACAGACTGGGCGTGTATAAGTATCTTTATTCTCCTGGGCTGTCTCTGCTTTGGAACGCTGCTGCTCAGCACAGGAGACACAGGCTGAGCAGGTGGGCGGGACTCCCTTCCCTTGTGAGTGACACAGCTGCTTGCTAATCGGACTGCCCCTGCAGCCGCCACCAGCCAATCAGCTGCCAGTAATCCGGCCCCCTTCTGTGCTTTCACTGCTGACAGAGCAAGCTTGCATTTATCAGCTGGTAGGAAATGAACTGAAAAGGCAAACTAAGTTGCTGCCGGTGAGAGTGAGGGAGAGAGAGGGGCTTCCAGAGTGAACTGCATTCATTGTATTCAAGTTAGAGGGGGGAAGTGAGAGAGAGAGAAGACGAGGGGGCTTGAGTGTGTGTGAGAGAGAGGGAGCGAGAGGGAGACAGGGAATACCAGAATAGCAAAACAGCCACTAAACTAAAAACAGCCTGGCCTTTTGAATACATTTCAGGAGTCCTCTTGGTGAGAAGTTTTCCTTTGCCTTTTCTTGTGAAGAGAACCTCTTGTTGTTGAGGAGCCTCCCTCCCAACCCCCCCCTCCTTTTCCTCAAGCGCAGGACAGTAATGTTGGGGGAATCATTTAAAGTCATAATTTGTCTCAATCCGGGAAATTGAGGAGTGCTGTATTTGGAAAGAAGATTGTGCGGAGTGTTTTGGTAGGGGTAAGTAGAAGACCGCTCCTGTTGTTGACTGTTGTCTTGTTTGTCATTTGGAGCTGTATGTCTCCTAAAAAGGCATGGCTAAACATGGGGGCGAACAGGCTGTGTGGTACAGGCACAGTCTGGCATATGGAGAGCCCCAGTTGTTGGGAGAGAACTCTGCAAACTAGCCCCCTCAGCAACTTTCCCAGGGAGTCATCACAGCTCTGCTGGGGCCCCAGCTCAGTGCATTTTCACACTCTCTCTGAACACAGAAAAGAGGCCGGGGGGGGGGTGGTCTTGCCTTTATTGAGAAAATCTGAAGACCCCCCCCCCCCCCCCCCATCCACGACTTACCCTTCTCACTCCTTGAGCTACCATGTATTGCTGTTTTGCTCCACACATTCTGCCTCAGTCTTGTTTAAGTGTTTAAAACAGGTTTTGCTGACAGTACAGTTTGGTATTAGCAGGTGATATGTAAAAGTGACTGCCCAACATTTCTTACCGTTGGGCTCATGTTCAAACTTAAAATAGCATTGAGACATCAGCCATAGTTGTGGATCTTTTGTCTTGCCTTGCTTTTGTTGTAATTGACGTTTTATAGGAAGCCTACGGCTGGGAGTGTTTGCAAAAATACAGTAAGAAACTGCAGTAAGAAATGTCTATGTGTAAGAATTACAAAAGGGTTGTGAAGTCCACACATTATATGCCCTAATACTCAGTCAGAGTAAAACAATTTAATTAGGTTAATTACTGGGATTTTTTAAGTTACTATACTTGGTGTGATTTCCTACATTTTCTTTAGTTTCTTCATGTAGTGGAACAGTTAAAGTATTACACATCTTATAAAAATATTTGAGAGTTTAACTGACATATTGGGATAGACTGGGTGGTACAGTACATCATGTTGCTGGTAGTGGGCAATATTAAATGCTTCATGAGTTTTACTGAATTGTGCAGGAGATTAAGTCTGCAGCATAAGAATTTAGAAGCCTGCCTTAGCGGCCTCAGTCTACTTTATTGCTTTTGGGTAGTGCAGGAAGAAGATAACATATGATCACTTTATTAGCCATATACAATTTCTTGCATTAGGAATTTGTCTTTTTGCATACCCCAGCTTGCTCACCATGAGACACACAGGCACACAGACAGAGAAGCTTGGGGTCAGCTATTTTACAGTGCTCCTGGAGCAGTTGGGGTTAAGGGCCTTGTTCAGGATCCAAATGGAGTAGGATTCCTCTGCCGGCCACGGGATTTGAACCGGCAACCTTCCAGCCACAGGCACAGATCCTTAGCCACAGAGCCACCACATCGCCTCCTGGAATGTGGCGACAATGGTAAGAACAGGTGTCTCACAGCAAAGTACAGCAAAACCTGTTATAGTCCATTTTCATTTTGAGTTTTTGAATACAAAATTATGTAAATGCTTTAATGTTAAAAGTGTCTAAATCACCCAGTTACAAATTGCTCAAGAGCTCTGAAATAGAGTCTTCAAGAACCTAACGCACTTGGTTTTGCAATGATGGATTTATTTAGTTTTAGGCACTGACTGATGCCATTTTCTGTCTGTCTGTCATGTCATATTGGCCTTTTAAAGTGAGCTTGAGCTCTGTGAATATTTATAGGGCCTAAGCTTCACATTCTAGTGAGGAATCGCTGTAGAAACTCATAATTTATTTCCATTATATAAGTTAATGCTTATAAAAATATCCCTGGTGATTTAAATTTTCTAAATGATTCTCAAAGCCATGAGAGACTGTTAACTGCAGTGGACCAGAGGATAATCTTTGGTGTCTCGCCATATTTCATCTGATATGATCACGTGACAAGGCCCAGTTTTTCTTCCAGAAGGGAGTTTGGATAACATTAATATTGCTCTTATAAACAATTTTTGTTTTCAATGCAGCCCAGATATTATATAATTTCTCTTCATCAATAGTATCTGCATGATGCACATGTAGTGCATTGTATTTACAATAAAGTACTGATCCATGGTATACCATATAGGAAAGCGTGATTGAACTGCGACTGAAAGTTACTACATTTACAGATTACCCATCAGGGCAAAAAATATCAATCATGACACGGACTTGTCAGAAACGAATCAGACCCATTCTTGACTGAAAAGCCTGAGAACTTTCCAGGCTGAGCCAGTTTCTGCAAGTCTAAGCAAATGAACGAATAAAAATGAACGAGACTTGGGCCTGGGAGAGCTTCTGTCTCCACTGATCCACTTCATAAAACAAAACCAAGGTGCTCTAGAGGGACTGAGCACATGGCTTTAATAACAAGGGATCAGCCCAGAGCCGGGAGGGTGTGTTGGAACGAGGGGCAAGGCATCTGCTCTCCGATAATCACAAAGAAATATGTCTAGTGGATAGAGATGTAGGATTAGCTTTGCCTACCTTAGAAGTTGATGATGGCAGATTGCAATCTGTTCTTATGTCCTTACCCACTCAAATAATAGGCCTATATTATGTCAAAAGCTTGTTTTTCCATCAAGCCTTTTTTGTTTGCTTTTACTCTCAACAAAAGTGATTACGTTTGATTCCTACCTGAGCCTGACCTTCTTTCAGCATTCATGTGGAACAAAGCCTGCCTGCCTGAGTCTCTTTCACGGTTTTACTCAGAGCAGGATGTGTCGGAAGCTTGTATGTACAGTAAAAGGAGGAATCTGCTTTCATGGTAAAGTTCCAGTTTGGAAATTCAGTTGAAGTCTAACCCCAAGCCTCCAATAGAATTTGGTAAGGTAGAAGTGTATGGAGGAGTGGTCAAAGATTATCTGGTGGCTCCAAAAACTATATAAAAGGGTTGCTGAGGTATTGGCACTGATGTCTTCCCATCACAGATCAGGAATTGGTGTGACTGCCTCTGAAACTGAATGCATTTGGAGTATCATGTATGTCCCTAATGAGAACTCAGGCTGTCTGTGTGATTGTCTGATTGTTTCAGAGCTGTGCGATAATGCTCTTCTAGGCCTGAAAACTTAGTGGGAGGATCATTATTTTGAATCCTGGCTTCAGTAAAATGGTTGGTTGCTGGTTTTGATTAGACTTAAACTGAAAGTTTCATTGCTCAGAACAACCCTCAGAAGATGGTTTCTTTTCTGTTCGTGCATCAATTTTAAGTAGTCTTGAGTATTTTTTTTTTAAAGCACTCATGAACATTTTCATTGGTTTTCATTTCCAGTTTTTAAAGTCGGTGTTCTGCACCATCTTGCTTTTCAAACGAGCCTAAATGAGGTTGTCTTAGATTTTCATTATGTGCCCCCAGGCAATCCAGCACAATGTTTGAATTAAGCCAAGTGACCTGTGACCTGTTTTCCTTATGAATTTCCATGAAGTGATTGGAAATCTTTGTTGATAATGACTGCCCATGCCATAACCTCAGTGACTGCAGAGTGCCTGAACTCTGAACTGTCTGCTTTTGTATCCAGTACTGTACTGTTCATATCTCCTGTAGCATCAGTGTAGCACAAGTGAAAAAGCCACAACTGTGGTTTATATTTCAAAGGCAGTACAGCCTGTGTTCAGCAGAAAGTGTTTTTTCAGTTCTTTGTTCTATAAAGCAGTTGCACGTTTTTGTGACTGTTGACTGCAAAACTAGGAGAAGAAGGTGGGTGCTTGGGGTTTCAGTCTTGTGAACTAAGAAAACCAACTGGGCTGCAGCCTCAGGTGATGTCAACTACAGATCCTCACTGTCTTCAGCCAGGAACTGGAGCTGGCCAACCAGTAGGTGTTTAATAAAAATACAACTAGCCTGGTTCATTTGTTAGACATGGATCACCTGGGCCATAGGAATAAATATGCACTCTGCCTGAATTTTTCTGGGTGTTTGGACTGTATTTTTTAGCCAAAATCCCTGATTGGTTTTGAGCTCAATTTTTAGACCAGCCAATCTTGACTAAGATAACCCATGCGGATTTAATACACAATCTCCAGGAAAGTTCATTGAGCTCTTTTAATCATTTGTCCAGGAGGAGTATTGTAATTGTGCACTCGAGTCTGGAAAAAGTACAGCTTTCTACTAAAATGAGCAAATTGCGATAGATTTATAAAATGGAAAGTACAGCAATTTGCACAAGTGCACTTGTCATTTGCTTGAGGTGGCAGTGGTTGAGGAAAGCTGTAGATAGAGCTAGGATGTTTTTGGTGTATTTTTTTTTCCCCCTGGGTGTTTCTGTTTATAGATGCTTCCTACAGATATGAGCGCGTTGTGTAAATGCAGCACCTTGAAGCTGGTAGGTAAGGCCTGCCTGCGAGGGTACACACTGCATGCTGCCCTCCGGTGTGACTGTTCTGTGAGAGAACTAGCAGAGCGTCTGCAGTGTCGCTGTGAGTCAAGCCTGATCAGCCTCCCGTTTCCCTTGTCAGCTGCTCTAATAGAGGAGCCGGGCACGACACTGTCTCAGGTTGGGGCCTCAGTTAACAGCACAGATCTTATCAACAGACCTGCTCAGCACTGCCTTCGGATTGCTGAGATCTGATCAGCCCTGTGATGGCTTCCTACTCTGATGCCATTCCGTCTGAGATGGTGCGAAGAGGTGGTGTGTGTGTGTGTGTCAGAGTCGGTCTGGGGGGGAGGGGGACATGTTGTTGGTAAGTTACAGACAGCAGCTTTTGCCTCCTGTCTTGACTGAAGTTTGCTGTTAAACAGCAAACAAAACTTTCAAGAGCTGCTGTCTGTTTTATTTGTTCTCTGTAGCATAGAGAATTTTGTGTGTTTTGAATTAGAAAATACACATTTACAGTATATAATGTTTTAATTTGCTTTGGATTGAGTGTGCCTATTGTACTATAGTCCTATTGTTTTTTGTTTGATGTGTATATAATGAAACCAAGATATGTTTATGTAGCACATCACATTGTGGGTTCTGACAATCACTGAACATTTATATTACTTTGGGGTCATAGGCTACTGCCTGCCAGACCAGCTGTGCTTGACAGATGATAAAGACTTGAGCACCACACAGTCTTGTTGCTCAGCCTCAGGTGGCTCTGTTACACAGCAAGATGAGGGTACAGCTGTAGTCCTGCGCTGCTCAGCCAGCCTCTGCAGAAAAGGCTCAGCCTCCATTCCAGCAGCTTTAAACAGGATGAGCCTTTCTCTTATGTAACCATTCACATGGCATTTGTGGGGGAAGAATGTTTTTTTGTTGTTGCAGAAGATCTCAAGGTGAATAAGAGGAGGAGTCTGGACGATGTGATTATTAAAAAAAAAAAAAGACTTGTCTGAAGACCCAGCCAGGGCTATGGTCAGGATTTGGCTGTGGACCACCCAAAGGATTTGGTAGCATATTCTAGTTCAGCATGTGGAGCGCTGATGGTAGATAGATGGTGAATACCACAAGCCAGCAAGTTCACATTCCCTAGTGGAGGCTGGGGGCCGTCAGACTGCGAGGGGAAGGTCAGACGTTTTAAAACTGCAGTCTGGTTGATGAGGACCAGCCGGGAGCCTCGGCTGATGTTTCCAGAGCTGGAAGATGGTGCAGGCCGGGGAGAAGGCCTGTGTGAAACGTTCTCAGTCAGAGCCTTTTTTAACTAATAAAACGCTTGACACACGCTTCTCTTCGGACAGCAGCAGCAGCAAAACCTCTTCAAATAAACACAGGCCTTCCATAAAATCTGCGCCAGGAATCGTAAGACTTTGTTGAGAAGCTAGCGCTGTAGTAATACAGTTCCCCTGTGCCAAGTCGCTACCAGAGGACAGTGTACTGTTACTGCTTGTAGTACGCTGAGGTCTCTCCCTGTATACCTATTTATGGCTCGGTAACAGAAGTAATTGCATTTGGCGTTCCAGCAGCCCATCTCCCTTGAGCTGTTTCCCAGCAATTCCATGGAACTCTCCTTGCGACACCATCCAAAACAAAGACACCCTTGCTTCTGAAATCACCCTTGCGATTTCAAGAAGGCCAAAACATGTAGACAATAACGTAGCACAAGAATGGATGCTATAGTTTGGTATATCCTAGGAGGCCTTTTGTCCTCTACCCTAATTTCATGCTTCTAGTATTTAGTGTTAGTATTGTGTAAACATTCACTTTACAGAAGTACTGTATTTGTTTTTTTTCGGGGCATTGTGAAATGACCTATAGCCAAGGCTGAGATGCATACTGAAGAACACTGGAAGCCTGCACTCCAGGGTTCTACAGAATAATATAAGTTATACATTATACATTCAGACAGTCTTATACATTAAGGACACAATCACGTCATGTGGAGACTCGGTCTGCATGGCAGTATGATCATGGAGGTTTTCAGCTAAGCGTCTTGGGTAGACAGGCAAGATACTTGAAATAGGAAATAATAATGAACTTTATTTTATATAGTGCCTTTTAAAGGTGGCCTCTCAAAGTGCTTTACAGAATGACAGCAACCAAATTAAGAGGATGTGGGGGGTGTTATTTCCTGAGTATGGAAAATAATGGTTAGCCCCCTTTTCTCAGATGGTACTGTATTTGTTATGCAAACTCACTAGGTTACATCTGTGCATGTTTTTAAGCCAGCCATAATTAATCTATCCAGATGCGCAGAAGCAACCCAACTCAAAAGGCCGGAATGCAAGTGCTTTATGGGAACTGTGGATAGTGGAAAAGGTCCAAGGAGTTATATACAGTATATGAAAGCAGTCTGTGCTGAGACAGATGTGCTATCTGTATAGATACAGTAAATTAATCAGGGTTCTGTATGTGGTTGGTCTACTTTTCTGATAATGATCCTTGTTTTGCCTGATAAATATGGCCAGCCTTTCAAGCAGCAATTCATCAGCTCACCTCACAGGTCCTGCCTCAGTTCATTCCTTCCTAGTATAAGTCAGTGGGGGGAATCCATTGTAACCGATTGCACTTTAGCCCTTCATGCAAATTGGAGATAAATCTTTATCATTGGTGCATTCTTTCCAAAATTGAGATAATACAGCCCACTATACAGGTGCTAAAGGGAACGGAGCCCTGCCTTGAAAATTAATTTTTAATTTTGTAATAGTTTAATTGCGTGTAGCACTTAAGTTGAGTATAATTCTGAAAGCATCATATTTCACTCTGTAATCTCTTGTGTTCTGTCTTGTATACCCAGTAAGGTGTAAGGCCTTCCCAGTATTTCAGTTTAAAGGCCTATGCAGGCCTATGACCTAGTGCCTGAGTAAATTAGATGGTGATTTAGGTGTTTATTTTTGGTCACATGACATCCCTTTGGCCTGTAGTTTCCCCAGTTAAAAACCCTTAAACTCCACTATAAATACACCACAAAGTGAGCTGCTTTTCACTTCACATCACCACTGCTGAGTGTTTTGCCTTCTCAGTCTGTCGGGCACAGTTTACAGGCAGCGCTGATCACTAATTCCAGAGCTCGAATTTCAGTTCCCGCAGTTCACCGGCGCGTTTACGATACGGCTGCACATTTCTTTTTGCCAACTGGTAAAAGAGACGTCCTGACACTCCTTTCAAAGGAACAGAGAGGTATGTGGTTTACAGTAGTCAGAGCTGTAATAAAGGCAATAATGTTAAAATTCATTACTCTGGGAGAAGAGCTTAAGTTGGGATCTAGGAAAGAGGCAGTGATTGCTAATTTGAGTATTGAAGGGGGATGTCTCATCTTAAAATAATCGCTCAGTCTTATTGAAAAGTAAATCGGTGTGTATCCTCTTGTACCTCTCAGCCAGCCGCCTTGCAAGTCTCCCAGCTGTGGCTAAAAATATCCTATATCCTAGTCTTGAAGTTCAACCCCCATGGGTCCTTCCTCACCCCACCACTCACTCAAAAGGGGCTACTGGTGCTGGCTAGGCATGTCAGAGCCACTCAGTCTGCTCCCAGCTGTAGCTGTGGGCAAGGACCAGATCTGTGGTGGAGGATCCGTGTCTGTAGTGCAGAGAGAGCAGAGAGAAACAGGCCCCTGTCCTCACAGACACTGCCAGTGTGCAGCCGCCTGTGTCTGGCAGCCCTGACAACTAGAGCCCTCTGCTCAGGTGGGTTCTGTGTATAGGGCTGCTATTAGAAAATCATCACTATTAGGGGGAGGGAGTCCACGTTCACCCTTCTTCTCTCTAAAGACAGAGCTTTTTGATGCTGTGATCCCTGAGTATTCCTCTGGGAAGATGTGCTTTGTGCATGATTAGGAGTCTTCATCTGCAATTAAATCAGAGGGGTGTAGTCTGGGGGGCACTGTGAATCAGAACCCTCTGTGTGTGCATGCCTATATTCACGCACACAAAGACACAAACACATTCTTTCCAATCCGTTTTATTTGACAGCTGTGAATGTATTATGACAGCGTGCATATCCATAAAGGAAGATGCATGGTTTTTCTTTAACATGAAGACATGCCCTTGCTGACTTGTAGGCAAATTTTCTGAATTGTGCTCGTTAGTCATAACATCAATAAACTGCTGTTGCTAACAGCATTTGCAATTGTTAACATGCCTGGAGCACATTGACAGAACTGCAGTACCATGCAGAATTTCTTGCACTTTCCCTGTAGCTGTCATTTGAAAACACTGTGCAGTGCACATACAGTAATAGAAACAGCATTGGCTTCAGTCTGTCACTTTCATTACAACCTTTTCAATCCAATTAGATGCTTTCAGACGTCAATGTACATTTATTTCACCTAGACAATAGCATACTAATTTAGAAATCTAAATTAGTATTTAGATTCCTTTTTCCGTGATCTTAAGGACAATATCCTCCTTAACAAGCTTTGGTCTAACTTAAATATACTAGTTAAATCATGTGAACTATTGTGGCAGAGGGTTTTTACTGTGTGTGTCATATTAAGAGACTGGAGTGCAGTAGAAATTGTGTCCTAGTTTTATGGTAAATAAAGCAAAAAAAATAATCATGTGCTCAAAGAAATATTGTTACAAATTCATATAATATCTACATTGCATTTAGTTTACCAGCATTTTTTCTTGTAAAAGGGGAGAAAAAAACAGAAAATTGCAAAATCAAAAAGAAACATGCAAGCTTACTTTAACTCTTAAACTAGAACGCTAAAAGATTTATGTGATGCATCACAACTTGTTGTTTTCTCATAAGGAAGAAACAGGATGCAGCTTAACGCAGTATAGCTCATTATGCTGTGAACTTCTGTATTTTCCCGTTTCATTTGGTACATCTTTTGGCTTAACCACACATGGATGCCCTTGAGCGCAAATGAATTTGTGCCTCTTAAATTCCTATTTAAGGATGCTATACTTGACTGTGATGGATAGCAGGCAATTGCTGTAATCTGCTGTATGGAGACGGTGAAATTGGTTTCTCAAACTGAATTTCAAAGCCAGGGTTTTTGCTGAACTGCTGATTTTCTGCATAGTGGAATCCACCCTATCTGTGCTTTTGTTTGTTTGTTTTTTCTTTATCCTACTAGAAAGGAGCGCTGGTGATATTATCACAGCTCTTGTAAATACAAACTTGGATATACAAACTTTGGTTAAATATTCACATTTTGCATTGATTAATCATTCTTTTCTTTTCTTGTGTTTTCGGCTGTAGTGTTGGATTTCGATCTCCTTTTTCATTGCAATTGTGACTTCTCTCTCCTTGCTCACACCCGCCACAGCAAATTTGTACATGGCCTCTTCACACACTTGGTATAAAACATGGAGGAAAACACAGGGACAAAAAGGAGACCCTTTATTATTCCATGATGGAGACTAATATGTAGTGGAAAGCCGGTATGTCTTTCTGTTGGGGTCTTTAGCATCCTGACACAGGCTCTTATCTCAGAAATGTAGCAGCAAGAAGTCAGTTTAAGAGACTCGATGAAACCCTCTCGGATCAAATTCCAGGATGTTGCCTCACAACTCGCCGTGGAAAGATAATTCCAGGTGTTTTCATGCCAGTTAAGGGGATCCGGGCTCCAGGACTGGGGAGAAGACTGCAGGTGGATGGGTTACTATTGTGGAAGTCGACCTGTCCTCGTTTTGGCAGGCAGACCATGTCTTGTTTCTGAGTTGGAAGAACACAAAAGGCCTGTTGTCGCGGGGGCTGACTCTACCCCCCCCTCCCCTGGTCCCTGTCCAACCAGAGAGAGTAACTGCCACATGAGGCAGGCGTGCTGTCTGGAGACCGAGGAGCCCAAGGCACGCAACAACCTTTGCGGACTGAATTAATGGAGGACGGAAACAGAGCAGAGCCAGAGTGGGGCGCTGAGAACTGGAAGCGAGTGTGGCCTTAACGTTTAGAAATGAGATACCTGAAGGCACGTGGTTTTAGTCAGGTTCGTCACGCAGACTTTGTGTGTGTTTTGACGAAGAGGGAAAGGGTGAGGATGTTTCCTCGGGGATGAAGCCGAGGCAGTGGAGCATACAGTAGGAAGGTTTAGAAGGTAGGATTGGTAGGCAGTGTGACCAAATGGCTAAAGCTCAAATGCAGACGCAGAGAAGCAGGGTTCCAGAGAATACACGAAGGCTCAGTGCGAAGTAGTTATAAGGAACAAGGAGGCTGCCTGACGGTTTTAACCCAACTGTTAATCAAGTCATTTCAGAATTGCTGTTCAACTTTGTCACACCCCGTGTGTTCTCTGCTACGGCACTTCTTGGGGGTTTTCTTATTTAAAAAAAAAAAAGTCTGCCGAGAAACTTCCATCCCCATGCCTGTTTTCACTCCTGTTTGTTGTTTTGATCCTAGGTGTTTCCACTGGAATGAGTGCCTAATTATGAGGCCAGAACACGGTGCCTACCGGCCTCATGCCCAGGCATCTGGAAGGACACTGCTGACTCTGAGGGGGAGGGAGTGGATGTGGGTGCCAGCTGCCTGCTTCTTACCTGTCCTTTATACCACCCCCAGACCTCAGTGATGCCCACCCCACGGTACGTGAGCTTGATTACCGGCTGCGGATCTCTACACTACTGGTACAGCGACTGTAGCCGTGTTCTCCTGCTCCTCCAGTCAGTCTTGCAGTCCTGCCGGTCCTGATCCCTCTGTGCTCCGCTCTGTCTTCCAGGGAGTGTGTCCCGGTGCTGTGCTGATCCTGCTGGCCCCCCCCACCCCCCCCGCCCTGCGCCAGCCTGTCCTGGGATGGTGTTGTTGGCTCAGCCAGGACGCGCTGGCAGCTGTGGGGATGGACGGGCTCCGAGGGTAGTGGCAGGGGGCAGAACGGCGGTCCCAGGTGGCAGGAGGCACAGCAGAGACCGAACTAGGCAAGGAGGGGAGCACAGGAGGAGCGGTATGAGAACAAAGTGACGACACTTCGCCCTGAGGAGCCTACGATAACATCCACAGGGCCCTCAGATCAACCAGCAATATCTTATTGTACTGGCTTTAAACAAGAACAAGTCATATTAGGGTGTTTCATTAGTTTATTACAGCAGTTTACGCATTTGAATTTCTTGCATTTACAGTATTACGTAGCCACGCACTAAGAGTGCAAGAACTCAGTCGGCGTTACAGCTAGCAGTACAAACCAGGCAGATGAGGCGAAAAGAAGACTCGCCTATACTGGATTAATTTCAAGAAATACTGTAGTAACATTAATGTTTAGCAAACCAGAAAATACAGAAATGTTAACGGATATTACCAAAGATAAAATAACCAAAGCTGTGACATATCATACGACTGGACACAGATAAAGGCTTGTGCAGTACTATACAGGCAGTAATATTAATTTGTTCAAGATTTATGTATTAACTGAATGAAGGACACCTACAGAACAAGTACTATTAGGTATTCTGGGCCATTATAAAGAAAAACACAAATTTAAATCAAGGATAAGGTGGTGGTTATATGGACCGAAGGGTTAATTTTCACAAGGGTTCATGTAATATTACATAACTTAGGAGTGTAACTTGTCTTCCTGATCACACGGTGTAGATTCGTTTTTTGCTCTTTTGCAGGTACTGTGCTGCTATGCTCCCATAACAAAGTATCTCCACTGTGAGAAGTGACTCGCTGCTGACTCCTGGAATGGAGTAGTAGTCCTGAATCATTTTGCACATTAAATACTTGATTATCGTATACTATTTCTTACTTGATCTGGTGCACATAAAACAAACGAACGACACAATCAAACTGAAGGAACGATGAGACACATCCACGTGGAAATTGCACGGAAGGAGGCTCCGGTGGAGGTGGCTGCCCAGGAGGGGGACCTACCCCTCCCGAATGCCCAGAGGGGAGGCCTGGACTCGGGGTCAGGTCAAGGACTTCTCCGCCCGTTTGGGGAGAACGAGATCAAACTGCAAAAGGTGTACCAGCTGTCCATCTTCTCCCAGCTGGGGGGGTTCTCCGACACCGGAGGCCAACAGAAAGCTGAGAAGCAGGCTGTAAAGAGGGGCCTGGCAGATCCATACTCCGATCCCAAGCGATTGCTTTTGCCTGGGCACGGTGCGGACACCTGGCCTGACTCCCCCGGCATCCCAGACCTGCCCGGCCAAGAGTCCGAGCTAGGGCCCCCCCTGGAGTCGCTGCAAGACGAAAACGCAGTGGTGTGCGGCTCGGGCCAGCACTTCTCCCACACCGCCACATGTGTGATCGAGCACAAGGACTGCGCCTCGGGCAGAGAGTCGGGCCCGGCGGCGGGGAGGCGCTTTCTCCCCGTGCCTCTCGCCAGCCCGATGGCCAGACGCCTTTCAGAGCACAACCAGGACCGGCTGCTCCAGAGCAGGGAGGACTCGATCTTCCCCCAAAACCCGTACTCGTCTGCCGGCCGAACTCAAGACCCTGCACGGCTGTGTGATGCTTCTGCCTCGGCCAGCCTGCCAACAAGCGAGCTAGACCCAGCAGGAGAGCCAGGAGATGGCGTTCCCGCCCAGCGGAAGAGTGGGAACTCAGTGGCACAAGCCAACGGAGCCTTGCTGGAGGAGCAGGCGTTCAGCAATGGTGATCGCAGAGACTGGACACAGGTCCCTGCTTCCACGGCGGTGTCTCCGGGCAGAGATGTAGGCTCAGAGGTGAGTGTTGAGCTGTTGCCCCCAGAGCAAGGACACTCCACCAACGGCCTGGCCTCGGCGGAGAAGACGCCCTGCAGCTCCAGACGGCCAGGCCCTTCCTCCTCCTCCTCCCCCGGCCCCAGCAGCTGCCCCGCCAAGAGGAAGCTGCTGGCTCCCAGCGACACGGGCGAGTCCTGCTCCGAGGACGAGGGTCCCTCCACCTCCAAGAGGAGCCGCCTCTCTCTGCCCCACGGGGTCACCGTGTCCTGCCGGAGCACGGACGCCAAGGCCGCCCCCTTCTGGAACCACTTGCTGCCGTCAGCCCGGGATCGGCCCAAGGTGAGAGAACCTGGGCAGCTGCCCAGTGCTGGCCCTGTTGAAAAGAACTGAACTGTTCAGTCGAGGCTCTTACTAATTACAGTCAACAGCCATATCACCCTGCAACTCACAACTGGCAGCCCCACTGAAGCTAAGCAGGTGTGAGCCTGGTCAGTACCTGGATGGGAGACCTCCTGGGAAAAAACTAAGGTTGCTGCTGGAAGAGGTGTTAGTGGGGCCAGGAGGGGGCGCTCATCCTGCAGTCTATGTGGGTCCTAATGCCCCGGTATAGCGATGGGGACACTGTACTGTAAAAAGGCACTGTCCTTCAGATGAGATGTAAAACCGAGGTCCTGACTCTCTGTGGCCAAGTTTCCCATTGTCCTTTATCAGTCATGACCTCCTAATAATCCCCCTCTATGAATTGGCTTTATTACTCTGCTCTCCTCCCCACTGGTAGCTGAGGTGTGGTGAGCGTTCTGACGCACTATGGCTGCCGTCGCATCATCCAGGTGGGGCTGCACTTTGGTGGTGGTGGTGGAGGGGATCCCCATTCCTTTAAAGCACTTTGAGTGGAGTGTCCAGAACAAATGCTATTTAAGTGTAAGCAATTATTATGAACCCCTGTGCCTCTTATTGTATTTATATATTTGGCATTTCTAATATTATCAAGGGCCATTTTTTTTAAATGTAGTTTAAATCTCTCCAGTCACTCAGTGCTGTGAAATTGTAACTGAAATTGTAACTGAAAAATACAACTGAAATTGTAATTGAAATTGTAAATTGTAAATTGAGAGAATTCTCTCTTGTCTGCAATCAAGGTCATTGAGAACACATTTTTGCAAGACCTTAATTTAGGACTACTACAGCTCAACTCTCTGCAGTTTGTGTATTTTTGAATTCTTTATTTTACCAGATCACATTGGTTGAATTGCAAGGGTCAGGGGCTGACACAAGACTGATAAAAAAGTAAGAGTAAGATAAGATAAGATCACTTTATTGGCCATACACAATTTCTTGTATTAGGAATTTGTCTTTTTCCACATACCCCAACTTGCTCTCCATGAAACACACAGACAGAGAGAAGCTTGGGGTCAGAGCGCAGGTCAGCCATTTATAAGGTGCCCCTGGAGCAGCTGGGGTTAAGGACCTTGCTCAGGGGGTCAACGGAGTAGGATTCCTCTGCCGGCCGCGGGATACGAACTGGCAACCTTCCGGGCACAGGCGCAGATCCTTAGCCACAGAGCCACCGCATCGACCCTAGGAAGTAAAAAAAAAAAGACATAAAAAGACATCTAGCCCACACAAAGACTGCACTCCAGCAATTCTAATATTGTGGATTTTCTGTAGGAGAGAATAGAGAGATTGAGCTAATAGGATGCAGAGTTTGAAAGGACCCTCAAAGGTGATTTGAAGGTGTATCATTGAAGGACTTTAGCAGTGCACGCTGCTCCTTGCAGTATCATGCTACATGGCAGGCTCTGAAACCCAGAATATAGACATGGGGTTATATAATAAAGGGTGGGCTTGAGAAGTTTAAATTCAGTAATATTTCCTTAGGTGATGCTGTGTAATATTAGTTACACAATGCATGTCCATAAAATGAATCAAATCTGATCTTTGTCATTTGTAAAGTATGGTGAAGTGGGTACACCATGGGTACTACAGGTGACCTTTTGTCACGGTTTTCTTTTCGGCTCTGTTCTTTTCAGTTACCCTTCAGGAGAACACTGAGCATTATGTCTCTAGAACTCCTGTTGTCCACACTGATATTTTGTTTCTTTCCAGAATGTTTGGCTGCACCCAGATTTTTCTTTCCTTTTCAAGGCAGCCTCTAAAGACTGCAGTACACGCAGTACCATTTCACGAGGCAGATGAGGGCTGCTTTTCTTTCATCCTAGAACGTGCAGCGTGAACCCAGAATAAAGCCCATTGACGGGGGCTTTGTTCCAAAGCCTACAGCATTCCTATACAAAGTGCAGCCCTTTCTGGATTCTAGGTTGAAATATATCATATTGTATTCCCCCAAAAAAAAGAGGGTGGGGGGATGTAGATAAATGCCATGTTCCTTTTTCTGGAGAAGAGCTTTAATAGCTTAAAATTTGCTCTGCTAATGTGTCAGGGGAGTGAAGGGAGAGCTGGTCTTCTGCTGACTTTGACAGAGCTTAGTGGCCAGTGAGCAGGCGGTGTGAAAAAAGAATGGTGGCCAAACTATGAGGCGGGCCTGGCTGAGGGTATAATGAGCAGTCTGGCCTTGAGTGATGCCTATGACCTGGGACATAGACTGTTTTTACATGTAAGTACAGTACTACTGTGGGAACCGCAGCTATCGGTTGAGGGAAAATACATACTTCTTAGATAGGACTTTATACAGTTTCAGTTATTTGTGCCAGCTGCTTTAATAAAAACAAGTTTTGTAAATGCATAGTTTTTCGAATTGTACTGTTCTGGTTTTAGTTTTTTTTTCCTGCCGTTTTTGTTTCATACAAGAAGCAGTAATTGCTACAAAAAATCCAAATGCTAAGTACATCAGTGTAGACGCTGATGATAAATGTAAGCATGCCAAATGTAAGCACAGAATTTGTTCAGCCAAGTTGCAGGTAATGAAAAGCCTTAAATGCATTTTTTGTTTATTTGTTTTTAATATTGCTCTGAAAGAACATGCAGCTTATACTTAGTAGTAGACTCCTCAGTATATAAAGCACTGTTATTAATTCATTTCAGAACTTGGGAAGAACCAAAGATTTTTTTTTTGCCTCAATACATAATTTGAGACTGAATGTTGTGAGTTAAATCCATCAAGTTGATAAATTGGGGATCTCCCAGCACACATAACAAATAATCTGTTTTCAGTCATTTTCATAAAGAGCAATGATTAAGTCTTCTACAGCACTACTCTTCTTAATGAATTATTACCTTAAATAGTGTTTTCCTTTTTATCTTTAACTGTGCTTTCTAAGGACTCTCAGAAGAAATGGTGAATTAATTTGTTGGCGATTAAATTTAATTAATACAGCATGAGTTTCCCACTGAACAAACAGCAGTCTGGAAGACTTACCTGCCACAGTGCACTAACAGTCAGTGGTATTGTTCGCCCAGGAGGTAATTCTGAGCAGGCCTGTTAGACTGCCTGTTGTGAAAGTGGCCCAAGTTCTCAGTCTGTCTCTTTTCCCTTGCAGAGCTCTTCGGATTGCACTAGTGTGAACAGGAGACTGAAAAGTGCGCTTCGGCCAAAATCGTGAGTATTGGTTCATATTAAGAAGTGATCTTCTACCTCAATACAGAAAAAGCAAGTGCAGTTGCTTTGGATAAACTACCCATCAATTCTGTTTATTTTAGTCTTGAGGCTTGTTTTTATTTGGAGTCTGAACTTCCTAAACATAAAAGCAGTGGGCCTGAAAATTATTAATATAAATTATTTCAAGAAGCTTGTGTGAAATACCCTGATCCAGCTTGTATGCTGCCTAACCGCCGAAAGGACGCATCCTGTTGAAGGTGTAAGGACTGCAGAAGACTCTCAGACATGGCTTGATGGATGTTAATCGCATCCTTGAATTTAAGAAGCGTGAGATAGTGTGGTAGTCGATACCCAAAAACTGTGATAGCAGAAAAAATTCATCCCAGTGGTGTTAAATTGGCTTTCACCCTTCCTGTACACTCTGAAGACCTACCTCTTTGTGCATATTGTTGTCATGGAAACTGGGTGACGATCTCCGATCATAATGCCTTTTTTTTTCACGCCTGCAACTTCTCCTTCCAGTTTCTGGCTGAATGTCGGCACGTGTTGCACCACGTCCGTAGTGGCTAGCTCAGGTGTAATTTTCAGAGCGGGGGGCAGCGCCCACAGGGCAGCCAGGCCGGTGCGTCGGTGTGCCCGTGTTTCTCAGCGGCCGCGGCTCTGTGTGTCTGTGCAGGAGGCAGCTCCGCAGCTCCAGGCGAGGAGAAGCGAACCGCGCGGTCCGTTCCTGCTGGCCCTCTGCCTCCATCAGCCGCTCCCTGCTGGGCAACTTCGAGGTACTTCGGAACACGGCTGCTGAGGCCGACGCTCCCGCATAGAAATATACGTACAGCTCTTAAAACCGAGGCCCACGGGGTGAAGTAGTGCATTCGGACGTGGGGAAATTAAGGTGCAGGAGTGGGAAGACCAAAATATCAGTGTGGAACGCATTTCTTTACATAAGGTCTCGTGGAAACTAGTCTAATAAAGATCACTGGGGGGAGAGTGAACCACCCTCCTCGTTGCTAGGTCGCATTCAGGATGCAGAGCTGAACGACTGATGAGAGACCGATGAGTTCTGTCAGACTAGTGACCGACGGCGGGCGTTCCTGTGCTTCTAGGAGTCCATCTTGAAAGGCCGTTTTGCTCCGTCGGGACGCATCGAGGGCTTCACGGCCGAGATCGGAGCCAGCGGTTCTTACTGCCCACAGCACGCCACCCTGCCTGTGGAGGTCACCTACTATGACACGTCTGAGCACAGCGCCCCCTCCCCTTTCCTGGTAAGATGGCAGTCTGCCTACTGCTGCTGCTGGATATGATGACAAGGATTTGTTGCAAACAGATCATGTGAAAAGATGGTATGAAAAGTAGACCTGCCCATTCTCTCTCCCTCTCCACTATGACAAAGTAAAATTGCTTTACCATACCAGAGAATCACATTCAGTTCTTATTATTTATGTTTTCCCTCGTTAAATTCAATTAGACCTAAGCCAAGTTAGTGAAATAGTTAGGCTTAAGTTTTAATAATATTGTTAATAATATGATGATGATGATGTTATCCGGTCAGTCGGATCCGAGTCTCGGCGATTCTATAGGCCATCTCTTGCCACGCTTTCCGGTCTTGGACTTTCCTGTTAATAATATAGTTTCCTAATAATGAAATAGCTAGTTCTGTTTTCATGGGCTAATGGGCAAATGGGGTGCTTTAGTCGGAAGAAAACTGACTCTTGTTGACACACCCTTGTTATTATATGATATACAGTTTCCTGTCTGGAGTTGTTTTATACTCCAGACCAAAATTGTCATGGGGTACACGACGTTTTGGACTGTGGGTTACACATTCACTTGTGAAATGAACGTGAATGTTTGGATTAAAGGCCAAAAAAGCTGCTTGCGTTTCGGAGCACTGTCATCAAGACACCTTTTCGCTTACTCCTTTCGAACGGTCCAGTCTTGATGGTAGTCAGGTCAGCTGTGGGGAGAGCCCCTGAGGTCGGTATCGGTGTGCTCCAGCAGGGTCCTCGGTGCGAGAGTGTGAGCTCGCGGGTGTTGGCTGTGTGCAGTGGCTGTAGATCTGTGATTATCGTTTAGGGTGTGATCCACCTGGAGCCTCTGGGAAAGAAAGGATACAGCGTTCCCAAAGCAGGGACCATCCAAGTGGTGAGTCAGGGAACACAGTTTTTTTCTTTCCTTTCCTTTCTGTTATATATTTTTCCTTGCCTCAGAGCACAGCACGACGTTTTCAGTTTCCTACACTTTTCCAGTCCAACTGGGTTCAAGGGAAATTGACTTGGATAAAAAAAAACTTGACAAGTTCAGCATAGAATTGCTTATGTAAAAAAACAAACAGTGGTGAGGGTAATTGGCCTTGCTTTGAAGACGCAAAGTTCTATTGTAATCTTCCACAATCCACAATAATTGCATAATTCAGAAGTTTATGGCATTACAAGGTTTCTGCTTCCATACAAATCTGTGCAGATGCACAAGTAAGATGCAAAATAAGAATGGCAGAGAAACAATGATATTATGCATCTTTTACATGTTAACATTTACTTACATATAATCTGGAGTACTTGTTTAAAACCATCCAATTTTAATTTCCACCAGTACTATTATCCTTCTGGTAGTCTTTTTCTTGATCATGTGAGCCTGCCAGATCTGTTGAGGCAAGTCTTGGCAGTGTTCCCTTTGCTACTCTGCCCTTGCTGGCTCTTCTCACCTGAATCATCTCGGAAATTACCAGTCATGTTACTGTACCCGGTCATGAGCGATACGCGTTCACACAGGGCAAGCGACAGCAGGTGGTTGTCCGCACTGACAGTGTTTCTTTGTCTCGTCTCACCCGCAGACCTTATTCAACCCCAACAAGACTGTGGTGAAGATGTTCCTGGTGACCTATAACTTCGGGGACATGCCTGTAAACCACATCACCTTCCTGCGCCACCGTATCTTCCTGGTACCTGTGGAAGAAGGAGAGGGACAGGACGAGCAGTCTGAAGCTGGGGCCGCAGACAGGAAGAGAATACTTTGCTACCTGATACACCTCAGGTCTCCACTGCCAGCCGTGCAGCCCGACTTGATTTCTCCTCTCTCGTTTTTTTTTATTTCACTCTTTTTTTTTTTAAGTATTGGCGAACTAAAATGTTTTTTGTTGTTGACAGATTCCAGAGCTCCAAGTCTGGAAAAATCTACTTGCACGACGATATCCGGCTGCTATTCTCCCGCAAATCCATTGAGGTGGACACGGGGATCCCCTACGAGTTGAAATCTTTCACCGAGGTGCCAAGAAACCCCACGTACTCCCCCCGGGTCTGACAAGTGGTCTCGCTGCCTTCAGGGGACAAGGACTTTGACGAAACAAATCGAAATGAAAACTTGAAAGTCGACAGATAAAAACACAACGGACAGGAGCAGAATGATTCAGACTGCGATTCAGTTTCTGAATTCAGTGTTAACATGCATGCCTTGTAACAAACCTTTTGAGTTCTATGCTAGGGCGGTTTACAGTTTTAGAGCCCTGCTCTTCATCCTGTCTTCACCCCCACCCTTCCTGCAGACCAATTGGACAGGGAGCAGGTGGGCCGCTTCAGACATACAGACCCTCTTCAGGAAAGAGAAAAGCGCAGGAACTGCACTGAATCAAACGACAGCTCTAACCCCCTCTTCCTTGAGTCGAATTAGAATCGTCTTAGAATCCTACCCATTTTGGGATTTGGTTGCACGTGTGCCGAAAAGCTTGGAAAAGATGTCTCCCTGGATACAGCCCAGCCATGTTCAGCAGAGGGAGATGGAGAAGCTTCCCAATGCCTTTCACTGCTGAATTGCATTTGTGACATTTTCTTCTTGAAGGAGAAAAAAAAACACCTTTTGTCCGCCATTATCATTGGTATTTTTGTCATAATACTGGGTGTTTCTTCCAGGAACAGAAAAGGTCCACCTCAAAGTTAAAAGAATCTGTGGTGAATACTGTGGCTGAATGATGGATACAGTGAAGTCCGTACACAAGAGCCATCAACCGTGACACTTCTCAGGATCGGGAGCTGACAATCTCAGCAGATGGCAAGCTGTGCATGCGCAGGTCAGGGAGAAGGAGAGAGAGGGACATCTGCCAGGAGTGTTCAACCAAAGGATCAACAAAAGAAAAAGTAAAACATATATATATATATGAATCTCTTCCAAAAAGGCTAAAGAACCCCATTAAGCAATAAGCAGTCAACCAAACTGAAAGGTGAGGGCCTGGTCCTTCAACCTTTCCTCCATTCTTATGAAAGATGAGGCTACAAGTAACCACTTTTTCCCCACTCTGCAGTGGATATATTTCTTTACTCCACCTGCATTGACCCTCATCTGACTATAAAAGTCTCCCAATGGCATAACACGGTTCAGTCTCCTGTACAGTAAAACACATTGCTACTCAAAATGGAGCCGCTAAATGGTGTTTTACATATTATAAGAAAACATGACCAAGTGCCAGCTGCAATTAAGAAGCCTTTAGTCAAGGTTTCTGACATCCTTATATTGAGCAGATTAGAAGTACGAAAGAAAAGTTGGATCACCATGAAGTCCTGACACTCAGACCTCGACTAAAAGCCAAAACGCCAACTCTCTCAGATTTTACAAATCGGCATATGAGAGCATTCACAGAATGAATGATCAGCTTGCCTGGGACAGGTATTTAACCATCTTCCAGCAGGGCGGTCCCCAGTATGAGTACTGCCACCTACACAGCACTGCAAGCATGAATTGCAGCACAGCCCTGTGGGCAAAGGAACCCTTGTACTCCACAGCCTGAGAACAACAGGATTGTCTGTCCTCAAAGACGTCAGCCCTAATCCGTAGCAGGCTCATACAAGCCTTTGGCTTCCCTGTCTCCACCACAGAGACAGGGTCTCTGTTTTTCGTGAAACAGATCTCGCAAAAGGTGCCGATTCTTTCAAACAAAGACAAGCCTTCGTTCTGGAATGAAGAGGTGATTCAGACACTGGTGAATTCTGAGGAAAAAAAAGGTAAAGACTGAGAGCAGCTGTCTAATGTCAACATCGAACGTCTTACCAAGTTGTGAGAAATGCCTTAAACTGCAACATCACATCACAAGAACTACAGATGTTGAAATATCTGTTACCAGGGGATTAACATCACCTCGCTGTTATGTCAATGTGCAGTGAAGCTATGGATTGACTTACAGGTACCATTTCAGATGTGACTGGACACACAGTGTGTTTCGAGGAAGGGGGGAAAAACACTTCTGCTCTGTCCCTGGGGGAGGCAGTTTGAAGAACACTGTGTTGAACTCATTCTGTTAACAGATAAAAAAAAAGGAACTCAACAAAGTAGTATTTAATTTATTTGAGGATGTCTTAAAGCAATACGTGGCGCATCAGAGGGTGCGATGGCGGTAGCCACTGTAGAGGTGGATTTTGTCTGCCTGCTATGTGCTCCGGGGACGATGGTCATGCAGTGTCCTGGGCTGTGAAGAGCAGGGTGGAGTTGGGGGGTATTTCCAGTAAAGCAGGTCACAGGTATGGCACAGGCTGCAATATTAAGCAGCATGTGCCAGTTTAATGAAGAGAATCAGTTCACGATCACTTCTTGAATAAGAATTTTCAATTTGTTGTTAATGAAACAGAAATAGAAGCCTCTGGTGTAGGTGTCTGAACTGGGTACAGGACATGAGTTTAGTTCCAAATGTTAATACTGACCTTGATGTTTTGTTAGGTCTACTCTACCATTTTGATATAGATCCCAGGACCTCATGGTTTATGTATAAGTGTTTTTTTTACTTAAGGGTTTTCCCTAAGTTCCCATTATCTATAGATTTAAAGTAAGGTGGGTGAACAAGTGTCCAGTGTGAGTCTCTGGACTGCTACTGCTACTTGGTGCTAGTGTGTTAACATTGTGAGTTCTGGGTTTGGCAGTTTGAGCTGCCATTATAAAAAAAAGAGTTTATTTAAAAAGCACCTAAATTCTTAAATAAAAGCTTATTTTTCGCTTCATGTGTACACACTGCATGACTTTTTGGAGTAAAAAAAAAAAACTTCTGCATTGTTCCAGTAATTTTTAGCATTCTCTTTCCCTGGTAACTAAATTTGAAAATGGCCCCCCATTTAGCTGCTTTTAACTGGATAATGTTCTGCTTTGTAACAGCATTATCTACGAAATGTCAGGTAGCTGACTAAGCAACACATCTGCAACACTTTAAACTTTCCCTAAGGCCTGATTACTGACAGATTTACAAAGTTGACAGCATTACTTGTTTTATACCACATAAAAACTAAACCTGACATATTGCATATATTTTGGAAACTAAAGAGGTGACTCATTTGAAACTGCTCTTTTTAATATTAAGTCCAAATCAGCCTTACTATGAATGTGCCAAAGTGCCAAGGAAATCTCTAAAAATGCCACACTGAGTGACTTATACAGTACTTGGCCCACAAAAAGCATACACGCATTGTCTTGATGGATGGTGTCCTGCAGGAATACTGCATAGACCTTGTGTTTGAAGCGAATTCCCAAGCAGGGGTATTTCTACTGTTTTCAAAGACTGGTACATAGTAAACATGTTCTTCTGTGGCAGTCAGTCAGGTTTTCAAAAAGGAATATCATGGCTATTTGAAATATCTTTTTTCCATTTTAATACAATAACACGTGTAGTCTTTTCTGTCAGTGCTGTGAAAAACTTCTTAGATTAGAAAGTATATGAAGTCATGTATTAAGTTCCAATTTTTAAAGAGTTCTGCCCCCATGTGTTCATATCCATGTTGTGCTTGTAAACAGACTCTAAATTTGGAACTTGCCTTCCTTTTACTGATTAACATAATCTGAATGCTGAGAAGCTGCCACCAGGGCTACCCACTTAATCAAGCTAGATATCTTCTCAAATTAGTGTCTAGAGTCAGCACAGGATATCAGCATTCATGGAAAACATCTTGAAATCCATTTAATAATTTAACAGAAAACTAGAGATTTTGTTGATGGTGTCTTTATATCTGAATATATAGACTTTCCTTTATAAATTTATAAAACCCCGGTGTGCTGGCCAAATTTCCAATTGGCCCTTACTAATCATGGCCTCCTAATAATCCCCCTCTATGAATTGGCTACATTACTCTGCTCTCCTCCCCACTGATAGCTGATGTGTGGTGAGCGTTCTGGCGCACTATGGCTGCCGTCGCATCATCCAGGTGGATGCTGCACATTGGTGGTGGTGGAGGGGAGTCCCCATTACCTGTAAAGCGCTTTGAGTGGAGTGTCCAGAAAAGCGCTATATAAGTGTAAGCAATTATTATTATTATTATTATTATAAAGGTACTTGGTTGTTTTCGTCTATAAAAATAACACTTAGAACTGTGAAGTCCATAAAGCTCTGTTAAAGTTTGGAGGAGAGCCAGGTAAATGAAAAAATGTGGAATTTGAGAAGAAAAATATGTGCAGCTTGTCAGAAATAGTCACAAGGATATATACTTATATGTATCACTGCACAAACAGAGAAGGATTAAACCCTTTAAATTGTGAGTGCTTCTGAGTATTTCTAAAAGACATTCTGTGGGGGTTCCACAGTGTGCCATTATTAACAGGAAACGGGTTATGCTGTTTTAAAGTGTAAGACTTCTACTATCTCAGTTGTAGAATGAGCTGTGTCTATATACAGTATATTTACACCAGAGGTAAAATAACTTGCATTTTAACATGGGTGTACAGAACATTACCTACAAATGCCAGTTTATATACTCCGGCTCCTAACAAAAGCAGCAGTGTTAACTTTCCGGTGGTTTCAGGTCTATTACTTCCCCAGAAATGACAGCTGCATACTCCTAGTTAAAGACCTAACTACTGGAGCATTTTTACTTAAGTGTAATAAATAATAGTTCAGTGGTATTTTTTCCCTTTACTTGGTCTCTGAAAAGACTCAAATCAGAATAGATTATGATAAATGTGGAGCCTGTGGGATACTTCCATTTCACTTAATGTTTCCAAATTAGTCACCATCTTGAAAAGACACCAGGACAATGCAACCACTGTGTGGGCTTTGTAAATCTGAGAGTACTTATTCAAGGTCCTCCACCTGCCTTTTCATATGTTGTGACCTGTGTCCCCTTGCAGCCCTGATTGTTTTAACCATGTCAAGAGTAAATACCTGCAACTTGTCTCTGTGTACAAGATACAATAAAAAGTTAAGTGTTGTCTAACATATGTTGCATTTTTCTGTGGAACCTCTGCACAGATAACACATTTTAGTAGTTCAATTCCCTGTTGTATGAACATCATAGCGAAGGTATTCCATACACTGGGGAACCCCTTCACTTAGTATGATGCAAAATGTGCGCAACCGCTCATATAAAATGGCTTCGGTCTGAAGTTTATTGTATTTTTTATGATAGAAGGCCAACTGAGTGGGTTAACTGGTATAAATCCTCGCCCAAATTGCAGGTTGAGTTCCACATCCAGCAGTTCACACTTCTGTAGATGGGCAGTGCCACTCAGAGATCATGGCTGTGTGTCTACAGAGGTTATTTACAATATTTTCAGGCAAAGCCAGCAGTAGCTGTGACTTCTGCACTTGGCACCTAAGCTGCTTCTGTTCCTAGCTCTTAAAAGCAGACTCGTCTGATGGCCTGGTGGAAATGTACGGCAATTCTACTTTTTTAGAGTGAATAACAATAGTTAAATACCCAGATTTCTAGCAGTATAAATGAGAAAGCAATTGCCAATTATAAGATGTAAAATGAAAAAGACATCTTTTAAACCATCCCTAATCCTTTGTCTCCTTGAAGACTGAAAGAGTCCTTTTGATTTGTGACAGCCTTCATTGTGATCATTATGCCTGTTAAACAGTGCAAACGTAATTATATGCTGAGTACAATGCAATATGCAGCCGGAGTGACTCGAGAGATTTGCAGTTTTGTTTGCAAACTCCCTTGAGACCACATTGCCATGCACAGACAGATATTTCATGAAGAAAAGGGGAACAAAGATGGGAAGGTCTTATACATCAAACTTTAATCTCAAGTAAAATCCACTTTTAATGACATTTAATTGCAGTAAAACCTCAACTTAAGATGCTTGCCTGAAATTACAACCATAAAGATCGTTAAATGCAACAGCTCACGACGAATGCAGAAATTACTAAGGATGCATAATACCAGCATCTGTAAAAGACAGGACTTTTAACAAAATACAATGTGGAGGCCAAATTTATTGGGAGTTTGGAGGTGAAATAAAAGTGATGTGCAGTATGCAGAGTTTTAGGCATGGGTAGTTCTTACAGAATAGCAGGGGATGTAGGCCATCTTGATCAAACTGAAGACAGTGTGAGGAATATGTCAAAATGCACTAGAGTAGTAACCACAAGCACACTTGTAGCCAACTTGGATAAACCACAAACTTGTTGGCTCTCTGTGTATTTCTGCTATATGTACAAAAGTAATACATTTTCCATTTCTTATTTTACCGTGCTTTTGAAATGTTGATAACATACAATACACGTAAGCTGTGTAATTTTGCACACTATGGCAGACTACCCAGGACAGTCACCTACCAAACACTTTGGTAGTAGTTCCGTTTTGTTTTTTATCCATTAAATAAAGCCAGCAAGGTCAATCACATTGGTTTTGGGTGTTAATCCCCATCTGTGATTCATGGAACTGAAAGTGAAGGTCCAGATTTCTTTTTTGGCATTGTTTCAGGGATAAAAATAAATGGAATCAAAACCTAACCTAAACTCCTAGGACGGCTAACTTTGCTTACCCACCATAAAATCTTTCCTAACCCAAGGTGGCTACCTCTGCTGCTCTCTGATCTGCTGAACCAACCAACACCCATATAAAGACAAAGGCATGTGAGAATTCCAACATTACATTCGCTTAATATAGTGTCATTGTAACTAAATGGAATCAGTCTCTTTGAGATGGTGTTTACAGCACCCTCTAGTGACAGCCCCATTGTCATTACATGCTCTTGTCCTAAACCAAAGTTTATTATTCTGTAGAGTATTGTATACCACTGCTTTCAGGTTTATCTAGAGATTATTGGCTAATACAATATACCACCCAGTCCTCTTTATACTGATTATTCTGTCTTGCAGTGCAACCTATATTGATCAGAAATAGCAGTCCAATGTCTTTTGCTGCTTTCCTCCTTGCAAATCAAGCTGCTCGCAGCCTAGTTTCACTCCTTGGGCTGACTCAGGCTGGACTGTCCTGATGCTTGGTGTTGAATTCATTAACCTTTCCACCTTTACTGCACACCTCCACGTCACCTGCTGACAGAATATCTGAATCAAACAGAAATCCACCTTTATGTTATGTTGCTACCGTAGATATTTGGCTATTCAACGGGGAAGTGCTGCTATTGTATGTACCCCCAGTTGAATTTTTTGTAGCAGCTGTAAAGCCTATAATAATATTATTTCCTACATAATTCCATGTGAAAACCAGCTCCACCTTGTGCAGTTTTTCAGAGGCAAGTGTGTTAATGGAGGCTACAGGATATGTACAATCTATGCCTGGCTGGGTTGCCTGAAAAAATGCCTGATTTGTGTTGAACCACCATGTGGTGCTTCTGAAAGGCAACAAGAACCTGGACAGCAAGAGTACACTTCCAAGAGTGTGGCACTTCCACTGAGCAAGGCCAGAGGAAGGCAGGAAGAAAAAAAAGACATCCTAGTTCTGTAGCGCTCGAATCTTGAGTCTCCGGTCTTCAGCTCTCTGTTGCTCAATGACCTGCTCAGTTGCTCAGTTAGAGGATACCTTATAGTTTAGAGTTTTCTTTCCAATTGGTGCCTGAAATTACGGATTTAATTAGAGCAACGGTATTTACTAATGCTCTGTAGTCATGCAATATCAGCTGAATCAAATACCAGGAGAGATATTGACAGCTTTATTGGAGCCACCTTCAAAGCAATATTGTACCTCTTAAAACCTGATTTTGTTGTGTCTGTTTTAGTCTGGGCGTTTTGTCTTTAATCCTGTCATTTCCTTTGCTGTTTGCAGGTGCGAAGATTGCAGGGGGGACTTCCTCCACAAAGACACAGTTTTTGTTGTGTTTGTGTAGTAGTTTGTGTTGTGATAGGGAATGACTCACCAGGTGTGTGTTCTGCAGGGGCCTCACACTCAGGGTTTCTGAGTATGGTGCCCGAGTTGCAGCTGCGGGGGTCTGTCCTGTTGTGCCAGGTTGATGCAGCCCTCCCGGTGATTACGGAGAGCTTGTGACCTCGCTGGCTCCACCTTGTGGTTTAAACAAGAATGACCGCAGGAGGCACAGAACTGAGGTTTAGCCTCTTGCTGTTGAAGAGGTGCTGTCGTTCCCATTTCACTCTTTTTCAGTTCGTATTTAGGTAAATTACATATGTACCTGTAAAAGCAAGAGATGGGTGAAAATTAAAATAAATAACTGAGGCTTTTATTAGAGTTTAATTTTCAGCAAGGACGAGTTGAGTTCCACCAGTCTACAAAAAAACTCTTCTCAAATTAACCTACCAGTATGGTGTTGGACTGGGGGAGGAAACTGGAGCACCCAGAGGAAACCCGCATGAACACAGGAAAAACATACAAATTCCACACAGATAGCACCCCAGGTCCGTAATTAAACAAAGGGCCCCATTTATATAGACTGACTCATTTCAATGTTCACAAGGTATGATTTCTAATACATAATTGTTATGTGTGTTGTAGATAGATTTTAAAATGTAAATTCCCTTTCGCCAAATACAGTATGTGTAGAGCTACATAATTCAGCAGTCTGGACAAACTAAGGGAAATGTATAGTGCTGAAGAAGACAAAAGCCAAACATAACTGGCACTTCTGACCTGTCTGTGACTATAATCCTGGGATTTGCCCAATTGCAAGATAAATGATAAGCTATGTGGCTTCCATCATTTAATTAAGCAAATCTTTTAAGCAGACCTTTAGGATATTTCTTTCAAATATGCATTCAGTTATTTTGGGACAGTTTCCCTTAAGACAAATTAAATTTCTCATTTTAAAACTTGATAGGCTGTCTCCTGTGGTATTTCGTAGGAACTGTGAAGGAAATTGAATTGGCTATAAACCGACTGGCAAGCTGAAGGCACAGTAGTGTTACCTTGGACCAGCTGGGGCACAAAGGGTCTTGTACCATTTCTTCTTACACCCCAACTTGAAGGGGTTCCCATCATCTGGATCAAAAAACTCCTAGGAGACAGAAGCAGACACACTGACGCCTTCCAGAAGATGCTAAGAATTAAAAATAAGAGTGACAGAGTGACCTACCCCATTATAGGCATTCTCGACACTGGAGATTAATTTGACGTGACATATCAGCAGCAGAAGAACCTCCAGGAGAAACAGAGAGATGGGGACCATCACAAAGACACTGGAGAAATGAAATATGCAAATACAAAATCAACACAAACCGTATTTACAAATAAAGCAGCTGTCCTGTATACAATATCTACCTGCCATTATGTTTTTTTCTTGCGGTAAAACGTTTCTGAGGAAGAGATGCAAAGGATTTAAAACCAAGAATAGGAACCACTTCTTTTCCCCCAAAATGTGATGGGGGTGTGAAACAAGCTGCCCTCCCATAATTTTGAAGTTGATAACAGTTTATTTCTAAGAAATGTACAGAAGAGATCCTCAGATCAACTATGTGCTATCTACAATACAGACTAAATGGGTCAAATGGTCTCCTCACCTTTCTAACACTTCTTCTTTTCTAAAAGCATGACTGATTGTTTTACAAAGATGCAGATACCTTCCCTCACGGGCAGCAGTGCGGAAGGATACGTGCAATACGTCTGTAGGGTGAAGGGCTGGGACACGTTCAGCACCAGGCAGACAGTGGAGGATATCAGCACCATGAGCTTGTGCAGGACCAGCAGTAACACAAAGCCCAGGAAGGAGCGATAGTTACGCTGCCCTAGGCAGTTATTCATCCAGCAACAGTGGTGATCGGATTCCTGTGGGACCAGGACATCCCAGGTTTTGCCAGAGCAAAACAAAACGGATAGGGCTGTCCCGAGAAATCGGAAATGCACAAATGGACAGTTTCCACCCTGAAAACAAGTTTTGCTGCTTAATATTCAATGACAAATCATGATCGAGATGTAATCCCTGGTTAGTCAGGCAATATCAATAGTGAAAATGACCCCCCCGGCACCCTATGAATAGCTTGTGGATTAGTGAATTAGCCCAGTTAGTTACCCAACCTTTTATTTATTTATTTTTGCATTTTTGCTGAGGAATTTCTAACAGAAGAGAAGGGCTCACCTCAACACAGGCGTCGCAGCGCTGACCGTGCCCGCTCAGTAGGGGGCGGTAGAACTCCCACTTCCCACACCAGCTCATGCCACACTTGCGCCCGTTCGCGACCAGCTGGGACACGTGCAGAGCCCGGGGGAGTGCGGCACCGGAGGGGGGGGGGAGGGCGGGTCACAGAAAGAGTACGCAGGTCTCCACTGCGTCTTACCGCACGGCGGGTGATGAGTGCAGCTCTCCCTGCCCCTGGCGAGATGTGATTATAATAATAATGAATAATTAATGACACTTATATAGCGCTATCATGGACACTCCACTCAAAGTGCTTTACATAATTAGGAAGCCATGACTGATAAGGGCCAATGGGAAATTTGGCCAGCATGCCGGGGTTACACCTCTACTCTTTTTGAGAAACGCTCTGGGATTTTTAATGACCCCAGAAAGTCAGGACCTTGGTGTTACGTCTCATCTGAAGGACAGCGTCTTTTTTACAGTACAGTGTCCCCGTCACTATACTGGGGCATTAGGACCCACACAGACCACAGACTGGAATCACGATTCCAGTTGCTCACGGGCTGCAAACAGTGACTTCTTAGACAGCAGATACTCCACCATGCTGGTGTAAGAGTTAGGACCATGTTTTTTAGGATCATTCAGGCAAAGTGTTACCACATTAATGTGCATGAATTGCACCTTTTATAAAGCCACGTGAGAGTGTTTGGGCTAAGAAACATAATTAGTAAAGAACAAATTAAATCATAATATTGGATAGAATTCCTAATAAAGTACTACTGCATTTAAAAAGTAGGGATTAAATCATAGTTAACATTTACTTCATTTTGATTCTTGTATTTAATGGTAAATCTCAGGGCTGGGAATACATCAAGCACTTTCCTAAATGTTATTTTGTCTCTCCACCTATTAGAACATTTAATATTAGACTCATTATGGTAGGCCGATTGTGCACAACGCACAATGTTTATTGAAGTGACTTCCCTGAGACATGCTGAGGATATTGAGGTTTTTTTAGCGTGTTTCTTGCCTTGATGGAGAGTCACTGGATCCATGAAGCTTGCTAGCAGGAAATTAATCAAAGTGGCAACAAACAAAATTCCGGATACGATCGGAAAAGCCCAGGAGAGATGGACAGCCAGCCAAGGACACCTGCAAAGTAAGCATAGGAAATCCAGCATGATCCTTGTGGGACAAAAGAAAGCCTTTATGAATTTACATCACAGTTCTCCCCGGAATTACTATACTATACTGTAAGTAGACCTAATATGGGATGTTTTTAAAAACCCAATTCTGCATCATATGTTATATTATTTATGAAACTAAAGTACTCAAATTAAATAGTACACAGGCAACATGACTAAACACTTTTCTCCACCCAATGACTCAGCAGAAATGCTGATCTTGACTTCCATCTCAATCCATCTGAAACTACCTTATTTTTACTCAGAACTGTAATTCACACTGCAGCAGATCTTGCACACCTAAAAACATAAAATGGCATGCACACCTCTAAAAACATAAAATCCTTCGACGTGTAACTGGAGATTGTTCTTCAATGCTTCTGATCTCCAGGATGTGTCCTGGAATGTAGGCCTATTCTTTACCCATGTACAAAATAGGAAGAAGTCTTAAATAATTAAATAAACTGGTCACTTAAAGGTGTAAAGGAACAAGTAATAACGTTGTGTTTTCTCTCTTCAGGAAATGTTTAAAAGGTAGGGAATCCCTCAGTTAGTGGGCTGCTCTGCGGGGCAGTCCTAGCTCTTTATTGCTGTGTGTGGCTGACACCTGTAAAGGCTGAATCTACAGTACACAAGGCTGTCTCCTGCTCCTTTGCTGAAGCAATTTCTCAAACCAGTAATTCATGTCTATTTTCTTGTATATTGGACTAAATGTGCATATGTGTCGTTCTTTGTTGTAGTTATTTCTTGTTCTGATTACTAGATCAGAAATAGCTTCCGAAAAAACAGATGGCAAGTAATTATTTCAGGGTGCCCAGTCCTGACACATTCTGCTGTGAGACCTTGTAACACCAAAATGTTTTCCTGGCTATTTTCACTGCAGTTTATCACCTTCACTGCAAACCGTAGGACTGTCACCTGTCACCTTTGACCAAAAAAAACAGTCTTCCCTTCTTCCCAGCTCAAAAGAATAGAAGAATGGTTATAGCCAAGAGGAGTCCATCCTGCACTTCCAAGCCCATTTACTAGAAAGCAGACCTTTGCAGATCATTGCTCTGAGGATCATATCCAGACAATTCGTGAAGGAAGCCGGGGTATTAGTTTCAACAACATAGCTGAGTAGCTTGTTCTGTACTCCCACAATCCTTTGGTTTAAGAAGTGCTTCCTGTTCTCAGTTTAACATACACTTCTCATGTTGTCTAGCTTCCACTTTCGACCTCTTGTTTGCGTTTCACTACTTCCACTGATTCTGAAGTCGACTTTTATGATTTGGAATGCTTTTGATTTGGTCAGTTTACGGGGTTTTTTTCCTTACCGCAAATTTAATAGTTCCCCTCACTGCCTTTTCATTTTTCTTCAAGGCCAAAGAAAATTTGGGGAAAAAAAAATTAAACAATAACGTTTTTTTATGTAGCTTTCAATCAGCAGCTGAAAATTGCACTTTTAATACAAACTGGAAATTCACATACTAACAGGCATTGTGGTATATTATTATTATTATTATTATTATTATTATTATTATTATTATTATTATTATTATTATTAACACAGCAGAGGTGCAATACCTCAAAGGTGACCCTCAATTAAATAATTATAGCAACCATGCAACCGGTGGATGTTAATTATTAACAAAACCGTCGTGCCTTTGACAAACGTAAGAACTTGCGGGAAGGTGAAGTACAGTACGTTGAGCCCAATGAGCATGCAAGATGTGAAACTGGGGCCCAAACTCCGCAAGAGCCATTGAGGCCTCTTCTTCTGACAGACCATGTTCACTCTGAGTAAAAGACTAGTTCATTAATGTGAGATCCCCTTAAAATATTCCACTTCTGTATAACTTTAATAGAACTAACTTGCAGAACTTTAACAAATATCAATGGAAAAATCATAACTTGACTGTGCTACTCCGTTGCCCTGGAGAAGCAATTTCAAAATTGCTCATGCTGGTCAGGCACATTAAACGACACTAGTTAATCATTTCTGCTTTATCCCTTTAGCAAAATACATCTTAATTTTAGTATTCTTACTTGCAATATAAGTCAGTAAACATGATGATTGGCTCAACATTCATATCGCAGTGAGCAAGGCGTAAAAAACTATTTATTTATTTAGTATATCAGGGAAACTCCAATTTTTATTTGACAAATTCATGTAGCAATGAAATGCTTCGATTAAACCGTGCTTCAGGAGGAGGAACGTCGTGTGAAAGGTCGTGTTTCCTGACGTGCGCAAATTCAGTACCGTACAGCTCCCCTTCAGTTAACTTGGGTGTCAGCTTCGGTGCGAGTTTGAGAAGGTGAAGGGTTTACACTGAAAAAACACTTAATCCAGAAAGAAAATTTGCTAAATTGGGAGAAGATGTTTAGGACTGTGTGTCGGGCGGGAGGTTCCCTGTTAAAGGTAATGAACAACAGCTCTGAAGTGGCTTTTATTGAAATTTGTGATCGTCGTTTCCCCCACACATCATGGGCTCACGTGTTATATCGTCTTTTTTTTAAATATCACTTTAGGTAAGAGGGGTGATTTGTTGCACAAAAATATATATGTTCTTCGTTCTAAAGAGTTGAATCAAAATATAATTGTATATATTTATTTTATGTGCCCGGTGTGTGTCTGACTGATCATTGCAAAGAGAGTAGCGCAATTACATCATCAACCGAGATTATGAGAGCGACCTTAAGGACGACTCCCGAAGCGATGTGCTTGTATTCCAGTTTAACTTCCAGAATATTCGTTGAATCCTTTTCTCTTTGGATGTTGTGTTTTTCTGATATTGACCTTTATACTACCGATTACTTTTCCAATTTTTTTTTATTTTTATATGGGATAATTATAGAATACTGTAAGTATGTACAGTATTACAGTGGTTCATCTCTCAATTCTGAATCCCCGTTGGTTTCTCTTTTGAAATGTATATGTTAGACTGTGCTCGCTGGTGTTAGTGTGGTGCGCTGGTGTGACAGCATCTCTGTTCCACACCTCAAACGTTGTGTAGCTGGGGAATCATTAAGGCCTTTGCGATTTTCCTATGAAAATATATATATATATCATCTGAGCGGAAAAAAGACTTTAAAATGCTTTAGAAATAATTATTTCTGACTCTGATCACTGTGCACTGATGTGTACAGTGTATGTCAAAAGCATAAATGAAGAGACGTAAAATGAATATATCAGCTTTGTTTCCATCAGTTTATACCATATGGCTATTCAGGGGTATCTCCAAAAAACGGAAGATTAAACCAATGTATAGTAGCCATGTTGCGGGACACTGTTTTTGAGTCAGGCCAAAAGGTTGAGCCACACCATCATTTTTTTAAAAAAGGCGTTGGCGATGTGTGCCCGGGTTGGTAAAAATGGCAACTCTTCTTGTGCAGCAGCAGTCCAGGCGACGAGTGCCCACCCAATGGGTGGTCCCAGCCCAGCAGCGGTGGGCCTCCAACACGCCGATGAACACCGTCGTCCTGTTTGTGCCCCAGCAGGAGGCCTGGGTGGTGGAGCGGATGGGCAGGTTCCATAGGATACTTGAGCCTGTAAGCAGTACTTCTGTTTGTTGCAACGCAGTTCACCAGCCTATGAGAGTCCTGAATGTTTGGAATCTATAAGCTGCGTCACACATGTTCTGTGATCAGAGCTGTTAGACCTTACTGCACCATAGACAAGACATTGCCATCCCGTGTTGGGGGTGTCCCTTGCCTGCTACCCCCACACTGGTCCAGGTGCCTGTGGACAGAGCTTTTTCATCATGACCTGCAGCTGCACTCCCAGTGACACCAAAGGTTCACTCTGTGAATCCTGGAATTGCAGAGTACTTTACAAAAACTTGATAGCTTAATTATGAATATATCTCATAAGATGTGTGCTTATTCACTTTGTTTCTCGAGTAGCTGGTGCAGTGCATAAGGAGGTGATGTTGAAGAGTAAGTTATTCTCCTATATGAATAGGTGTAAAAGATAATAACATATGCAGCTGTGGTACAGCTAAGATTTAGGAAGACATAAGAAGGTGAATGCTTTCTTATAGTTCTGAACAGAGCGTCTGAATGTTACACGACAAAGATGAAGCTCACAGTCTTCAAAAGAAGCTCCTACAAAAAGCACCTACCTTTATTTAAAAAAACTTACAGATTTGAGTAAGCAGCGAAGTTTCAGATTGTTTTTGTAACCACTGTCCATCTTTGTTTTTTAGGGCTTAAACTTTCTTATTCCAGTATTAGATAGGGTTCGCTATGTTCAGAGCCTCAAGGAGATTGTTATAGATGTACCAGAGCAGTCTGCTGTTTCTCTAGGTAAGGTCTACCCGTGAACTTCTTGTGGTGTGCGAAGAATGTGGTGCTTGTGTTTTATTTCTCCATGTTTAAAATATTCTGCTGTCATTTCAGATAATGTGACGCTGCAGATAGATGGAGTCTTGTACCTTAGAATATTGGACCCTTTTAAGGTAAATCGGTGTCATCTTTTTTTATGTTCTTGGTTTATAATCTGGTCCTCCTTAAAGCAGTTGTTATGTAGGTGAGATGGTAAAGTACTGGAGTTGACTATTATAAGAATTCCATTGTAGGGTTTGATTAATCTCAAATTAAGTTGTACTTGTGTGGATGTTATTGCTTTAGTGTTATAAATGTGATTGAACATGAATGTTATGCTTTTTTATGTGTTGTTTTATTGTTATTATTGGAATTTCAATAGCTTACATTCCTAGAATCTAACTGCATTAGTTATTGGAAGGGTGAGGGAATGTATTTGTAAGTGATTTCTTTTTCTTTTTTGAAACAGGCTAGCTATGGTGTAGAGGACCCAGAGTATGCTGTGACTCAGCTGGCCCAGACCACTATGCGTTCAGAGTTGGGAAAGTTGACCCTTGATAAAGTTTTCAGGGTAAGGGAAAGGAATTTTGAGAAATCTCTATTTAAGTTATAAGGAAGCAGAATAATCTGCTACTGTTTAAATGTTTACATAAGGAATCTACAGTCCTGGGCCGTGAGAGCTAAATTTCATCATAATATACTAACAGCTGTACAAAATAATTGGGTTTAGGACATTTTTTTCTAATTCGGAATATACAGTTTAGTCATTCATGTTGGATGACTGCAGCCAGCGTGTTTTGAATTTGTGGAAAATACGCATGTCACTTAGAGCAAATATTTCATCACATTTACTGTAATGTGTTGCCGGAAAGGTTTTATCAAGTCGTGTGCAAAACAATTCTTTCCGAAAGCTTTTGTCAAGATGATTATGCCTTTGGCTGATCCCAAGCTGATGCATTTTATCGGTGTGCAGGAAAGGGAGTCGCTAAACTCCAATATAGTGCACTCAATAAACCAGGCTGCAGAAGATTGGGGGATCCGCTGCCTGCGGTACGAGATCAAGGACATCCATGTGCCTCCCAGAGTAAAGGAGTCCATGCAGATGCAGGTGAGTTGACACAGGTAGCAAGTCGGTGGGAGGTGGACCTGCTGTTCTGCAAGCGGTCCCAGTGACTCGACACCATCCAGTGTTCTGGCACACCTGATGATGGCAGGCAGGGAGACGAGCGAGATTTCCTTCTGAGCATGTGGTCTGTGCAGCTGGCTAATGCAGTCATACAGGTGTAAGAGACAGACCCTGCCGAGGCTCTGAACCTAGACTGTCAAAGGTAGCAGGGCGGAGTAGTGATTGGGTTCTGGACAGTGAACAAGGACATCACGGGTTTGGATCCTGGGTGCGATGCAGCTGAATTTTATCGAGCTGCTCTGATAAATGCTCTGCTGCATAAAGGGATGAGAATGTGTCCTCAGTTGACCCGTCTGGTTAGATGAAAGATTTCAAGGGGAACTGCAACAGTATTTTCAGATTTTGGGGTCAGAAAGAATCAGTATTGATGAGTGCATTTCAAACCACAATGAAACTAAGATGTACACAGTAACTTGTAAAACCTCCAGTGTAAAGATTTTCAGGTAGATGCACCGCCTGTTCTGCGGTCCAGTACCAGGCAATAAAACGGCTGGTGCCGCGGTGCAGCCTTATTACACTGTAAACAAACAGGCCACTGTAAACAAACAGGCCAAATTTGCCGACAAATACTACATACTTGTTGACTGCACGCAGATCCCTTTGGAACATTTCTGCAGTGAAGTGTCTGCTGGGCGACCAGTACTGATTCGCTCGTACAGCCATTACAGTAGTCATTACGGATACTAGTGAGCAGGAAGGGCTGCATCACGTCTCAATTCATGGGAACTGGAATGCGAGTTTGCGACCACATGGCAACCCTACAGTACTTTCACAAAGTTCATGATTTTGTGCTTAATTTGCCCTTTGTAGTTTTTTTCTACAACACCAATGAATTTTATTTTGTTACCCAGATTTAATAACCTGTCTGGGGATTTTGGACTGCAGTTCCCCTTTAAATAAAATGTGTTGAATTCTGAGTACTTCAGATAGAAAAGTTTGAAGCAGAAGGGTGCAAACCGCCCGTCCTGAGCTCAGCAGGTGGTGTCCCCCGATTTCGCTTTCCTTCAACGCATGCCCCTTGGCCCCGACAGGTGGAAGCTGAGAGGCGAAAACGAGCCACAGTGCTGGAATCCGAGGGCACGAGAGAGGCGGCGATCAATGTGGCCGAAGGCAGGAAGCAGGCACAGATCCTGGCCTCTGAGGGAGAGAAGGCCGAGCAGATCAATAAGGCAGCAGGTAAGTTGGCAATGCGCTTGGAAAACACCACACAGACAAAGGCTAGGAGATCGTCATGAAAAGGGGTCAGGTGCTTGAGGAAAGCTCTAAGCATAATCAAAGACCCCACACACCCCAGCTACAGACTTTATGATCTGCTACCATCTGGAAAACGGTACCGGAGCATTCGGGCCCGGACTACCAGACTCAGAGACAGTTTTTACCCCCGCACTATCGAACTGTTAAACTCCCAGCCTCTCTCACTCTCACTCTCACTCTCACCTCTCACCTGTGATCTGAACCTCACAGTGCCTTCTTCCTTCCTTTCTTTCTTACCAAAAACCCAAACGCACATTGAAAATCTACCTCTACCATACATGTCAAAAGCTCACTCCCCATAATTTCTATCCCTTTATTTTATTCTGTTGATGCATATTTTTGCACATAACCTGTTACCTTTTTGTTGTTTTGCACATTGCCTGTTGTTGTTTTTTGTACACTGCCTGATGTTGTTTTTTTGCACATCGTCTGTTGTTGTTTTTTGCACACCACCTGTTGTCTCTGTCTTTCTTTTGCTACACAATTGTGTTGTTGTTGTTGTTGTTTTTGTTTTTTTCTTCTCTTTGTATTACTTATGTCCGAGAGCTAGCTAAATAGCATTTCGTTATACCATATACCATGTATATGAGTAATGACAATAAACTTGAACTTGAATTATGACGCATGCATCTTTCTGTTCAAGGTGAAGCCAACGGACTGTTAGCCAAAGCAGAGGCCAAGGCCAAAGCCATTCGACTGCTTTCTGAGGCTCTCACACAGCAGGTAGGAACGTCAAAAAACATGATGGTCCGAATCAGATTTTATTTAACTTACAACCGAAGTCCCCTTATCCAAGAAAAGACCCAGGAAGTCAATTTATGTCCTTTGTGAAGACTTGACTGATTGAAAAACGGAATGACAAAGATTGCTTAACACCTTGTTGTATATGAGACAAGCAAAACTGTGCTTTTTGGAATACTAATTATACTTCAGATATTTGTAATCTAACATCAGCAGATGTTTTTTGTTTTTTTCTCAAGTTATGTGTTTTTCTTAGCCAAAACAGGCTGCTGTCGCTCCGCCTGTAGGCTGGAGCAGCAGGGTTAGCCTTGTGTTAACGGAGTGTGACCTCTGTGTGCTTTGACAGAATGGGAGCGCTGCAGCCTCTCTGAGTGTAGCCGAGCAGTATGTGTCTGCTTTCTCCAACCTGGCCAAGGAGTCCAACACCATCCTTCTCCCCTCCAACACGGGTGATATCAGCAGCATGGTCACACAGGTACGGGCCTCTCTTTAAAAACACACCGTTCTGGCCACATTTCTCAAACAGTCCCATCTTTTAAATCTCTCACGTCATGTCACGCTGTTTTGTCATTACTCTTTTGAATGTGATGATGCAGGTTTTCTGTAGGGCACATAAATAAACAATTGTATAACCCTGCTCTACAGCGCTGCATGATCAACTTTTTTAAGGTCAATTTTGGTTTGCTAATTGTTTCTGCTACATTTATATTTTTAAGTGCAGGTCTAGGTGGTTTCTTCCCAGGGGATTTTTTTCACCCTGAGACCGCTGGTGAAGCATGTTCACAGAGTCACAGTTTGAAACGAAAAGGGAAATTATATAGGAAATGCATCTCTACATGAAAATGATATCTACATTAAATTATATTTCTGGTTCACTTACAGTAGCTACTAAATTATCAAATCGTAAAGATGGATCGAATGAGCACTTCTTGCTTGCAGTCTTTCTAATGTTCCTGTGTACTGATCACACCTGTTATGTTTACTATAAAGACATTGAAGATGTAAATACAGAGTATATATTAGATTATTTTAAATACAAGCCATCACCTTTATCCATAGAATTGTACCTTTTATGTAAGAAAAACTATATCAAACATTTGTTTTCTATTTGTTCAAGACTGTCTTATTTTCAGGCTACAGTTTCAAATGATTGGAAAATTTATACCAACATACAAACACTCACCAATTAATGATTCTGAGCTATTCTGCCATTTGTCTTTCAGGCCATGAGTGTATATGGCGCCTTGTCCAAACACCCTTTGGGTTCTACAGAGAGCAAAAACACAGAGCCACAGGATGCACAGAGACTGGCATCAGACAAAAGCCAGAGCGAGGCACATCAGTACCTGTCTTCGTCACAGTAGACCAGCACATCCTGGAGCACCAACATCCTACAACCTAAGGAATGCATCATCTCTTGCTTCATCAACGTCCATTCTGTAGAAGAGGAACCCGGAGCCTCAGTCCCATAACTTGTCACTCAGTCCTCTCATATTCATCTTTTGAGTTTATACCGAGAGAAGAACTTATTAGCCTTGAGGTATAGGAGCCCAGTCATTGCAACACTTTTTTTATTTTAAATGAGTTGTTTCATATCTCAGTTGTTTGTCAATGTGTATTATCTAACATGGTGTGTTGTAAATTCTAGCGCTGCTGCTCTGTCAGAGTTCCTGCTTAGATTGTTAAATGCCATGATCTCAAGATCAAGATCTTTTACAGCCTAAGCAATGCAGTTTACCTGGGGACGAGTTCTAGTGGTGCTCACATCTTTTTGCCCGTTGCTTCATCAGAGCTTAAGCATCACTGCATTGTTCTCAATCCATCAGCAGTCTGTTTCAGGCTCCTGGTTGCATGGAATCACTGCAGTGATGCTTAACTTTCAAGGCTTGAGGGTATTGTCAAAAACTGTATTTGTTGAAATAATTATTTTGACAGAATAGCTGTCTTGGCATACACAAAATCTCGGGATAATGTAGGGTTGGATATACCACCAGTGAGAAATAAAAGAAATCTGTTCTTCTTTGCTTTTTGATTATTAATGTACTGAAGTCTGTATGCAGGAGAATTTGTAATTTTACAATTTTTTGTTGATTTAGTGTAAAATTCCTCATCTGGAACTTTTCACTCCATGTAACTTTCATGACTGAGAGCATAAACCTTGGGATTAAAGAAGGAACGATATCACAGAAGAGGTTTTGTTATTCTGATCTAAAGGTGATTAACCTCCTCTTTAATAAAGACCTTTAAAATGATATAAGGAGTAATCGCCATCAGAAGTAAAAAATAAATACATGACCATTGTGTCCTTTTTGATGTTGTATCTGTTTCTATTTTGTTTTTGGAACACCAGCTCTGTATCTTATCCGAGAGCAGAGGGGATAATGGTATTTAAAGGTCTTCCTGCTTAACAACCAATTAATGTGAGGTTTTGTGTTCTGTGTAGTTTTTTGTAATACATTGAATTCAGTGGTATGGTTTTATGTGATCCATAGATGTCTCTGAAGTTCTACAATTGCTCAGTATTGCTTCTGTGAGGCAGAAGTAAATAATTGACAACTTTTTGATCTGGTCTACCCTTTGAGATTGGATGCCAAGGTGCAATTTAAGATTTTTTTTCTCTTGTCATTAATCAAGAATGGATCTGAACTATAGGCTCCAGCTCTTTGGTGTAAAGCGAGTGTAAATGTTAAGATCTTTTCTAGTTCACTGAGACTGAGCAGTCAGTCACTAGGCTTCTCAGGGAGCTGGTAATATGGCACTTGTTAAATGTTGCCGAGCCATGAGGCTAAGCAGAAGTGTGTGTTCTGACTGAGGTCAAGATGTGTATAATCGCCCAACGCAATGGCTTCAGGCTGTTTACAGCAGTAACAGCACTTAATTTCCTGTAGTGCTTGAGTCAAAACTAACCCCCTGAAGTGCAGCCTGTTATTAAATAGATGTAACAAAATGAGTAACTGCTGTATGATTCTCTAAGAAATGACACCATTATCGAATACCCTTTAGAGACTTTATTTCTTATTTTGAAATCCTGGTATTTTTGTAGGGTAATGCCAAATTATCCCTGGTACATGATTCACATTTTTATCAGTACCTCTGATTTGGTTTGGGGTGATCTCACCCATCAATCCTGAGACAGTCTGTCCTGGTCCTAGAAAGCCACAATCCGGCATCTTTCTGTGGGTTACCCTTAGATCAGTTCCTAAATGCATGGAACAGTGCGCCCAGGTAGTTTAGAGATTTTTTTAATAAGTTAAGATCATTTTATTGGCCATATACAATAGCTTGTATTAGGAATTTGTCTTTTCACATATCCCAGCTTGCTCTCCATGAGACACACAGACAGGGAGAGAACCTTGGGGTCAGAGCACAGGGTCAGACATTTATACGGCGCCCCTGGAGCAGTTGGGGTGAAGGGCCTTGCTCATGGGCCCAACAGAGTAGGATTCCTCTGCCGGCCGCGGGATACAAACCGGCAACCTTCCAGCCACAGGCACAGATCCTTAGCCACAGAGCCACCACTGCCCCTAATGAAAATCCCAACACCCTGCAGCTGTGCACAGGTCCACGGTGAGCAGTCCCTCCAAGAGACCAAACAAAGGGCATTGTGCTGGTGTTGTTTCTGAAGCTTATATATTATGTAATGTCTCAACATTTTTTATTATTAAAAATAATTTAAGGTGAAACAGTTTGTGGTATATTTCTGATACAAATGAAGCTGTGCAGCTTTGTTAGCTGCACAAGACCTTAAGAGACATAATTAGGTCATTAATGGATAGGTAGAGATTGAATTCATGATTAAGAGAAGACAGGGAAGGATGCATACAGACGCAACTCTCGTGGAACCTAGATAAATGTATTAATTAAAATCCTCTGAAAGGCATAAAAACCAGGAGATTAAAGGTTCTCCATTAATTTTGTTTGATATCCTTGCCTTATAGTAATTCCAAGGAAGAAATATAATAAATGTGCTCGCTAAAACAAACGTTCTATCGAACACTCCATACTATTGTATCATATTTGATTTATTTAATACAAAATTTGTATTAAATATCCTTTTTCAACTGAATGCCACTTAGCCAACGACAGCGAAACATGATGTCTTGGTATTTATGCAGTGAATACTGTTAATAATAATAATTGCTTACACTTATATATTGCTTTTCTGGACACTCCACTCAAAGCGCTTTACAGGTAATGGGGACTCCCCTCCACCACCACCAATGTGCAGGCCCACCTGGATGATGCGACGGCAGCCATAGTGCGCCAGAACACTCACCACACATCAGCTATCAATGGGGAGGAGAACCGGATGATGAAGCCAATTCATAGATGGGGATTATTAGGAGGCCATGATTGGTAAAGTCCTATGGGAAATTTGGCCAGGACACCAGAGTTACACCCCTACTCTTTTTGAGAAACGCCCTGGGATTTTTAATGACCACAGAGAGTGGTCGGCACCTTTTAACTGTATAGTGTCCCCGTCACTGGGGCATTAGGACCCCCATAGACCGCAGGGTGAGCGCCCCCTGCTAGCTGCACTAACACCACTTCCCAGCAGCAACCTTAGTTTCTCCCAGGAGGTCTCCCATCCAGGTCCAGGCTCACACCTGTTTTGCTTCAGTGGGCTGCCAGTTGTGAGTTGCAGGGTGATATGGCTGCTGGAAAGGTATTTATTTCCCCGTCAAATCGTAATTTTTAATCGCTAGTGTTTCGAAATCGGCGATAAACTGTGAATTTGCATCCACTTAAAGTGCGTCCATTGCAATTATCGACAGTCCCCCCCGACACCGAAGTTGTCATTACCCTTCCGCGACACTAGGTGGCAGAGTTCATATCTGTCGCTCCCAGCAAGCAGCATCCGTGTGTGACGTCAGTTGGTACGTTTGTTGTTCTTCTGCGTGGTACTTCCTGAATCGGAAGGGTTAGCCGGTACACGCTTTCTCCGTGTGTCTGAGTGAATGAAGGGAGAGGGGGCGGGAGGCTGGGCAGAGTTACCTGATTCCCTATCTTTTCTACAGGGGCCGGGTTTATGAAGGTGTACGACTGACCCTGAACGAGGGCGAAGGAGGGATTGTTTTGGGAAGGAGGCATACCTGCAAGGTCAGTTTGAAGGCGGGTGGGCTGAATAGATTCCAAAGCTACAGGTAAGGTAAAGATAAAGAGAGCAAAAGAAAATAGCAAGATTTTCTATTTCAAAGATTTTGGTATGCCCAGGATAGGTTGTGTATTTTTGGGTTGGATCTACTGTAGTTTGATTTTTTTTAACCTGGGATCATTATTCTTATCTCTGTCCAGTTGATGCTGTTGTGCAATAGTTCAGCATTTTGTGTGGTCAACAGGAGTTAATAAAACACGCTTATTTCTTTATGAATGCGTTATGTCTTGTAAGTGAACAAATACGTGGTTGAGCTTTGTAGCTCGGTGGTTTAAGCAGTTTTTTCCCCCGTTTTCAGATACAAGTAATATTTTAGTACTAACAGACGAAGCAGTTGTTGTACCCGATTCTGTAGAGTGCAATTTCTTCATTTGACATTCATCAACACATAAACAGTTAATATAAAGCTGCGATGTTAAAAAAGAGCTCATTTTTTCTTGTGGCTATCAGAAGCACAGAGTCTTAACTGTGGCAATTTAAATACATTAAATGTTTCGCGCAGAAGTATGAAAGAATGATCAAATAGAACAAGAATTTGAGTTTTACATGATCAAACAGAGTTACCGTCTTTGTAGCCAAACCTTATCAGATTTCAGAAGCTGAGCAAGGATATGTCTGGTCAGCACGGGGTTGGGGACCAGCGTTTCCCAGTGACTAAGGACAGTGTGCTACAGGAGGTGTTCTGTGAGTGAAATCACTACCTAACCACTGGTGATTATATAGACTGGTTTGTGAGAGCATGGATCTTAACCCAGAATTTCTCAGATCAGTCTGGCCAGTCTATGATGTCCCCATAAAAAAATCAGTGAAGAGGCATCTGCTGCAAAATGGCTGCCATGTGTCACCCAGAGGGTTCTCACTTGGGTGGTGGATGAATTGGGTCTCTGGGACTCCTGTAAGTGGTCACTGTTACAATTATTAGTGTATTTGAGAAGCCACCTTTAAAGGTGCTATATAAAATAAAGTTTTTTATTATTTTTATTTTTTTATTGATGTGGTTATCGGCTGATTGACAAGGTGGGTTGACCGCCATCTGAGATCCGTCATATCTGGTTACTTCCCAAATAGAAGCATTAAAACAATCTCGGTTCTGTCTAATTTGTGGCTTCCGTCGTTTATTTAAGCCACGTTAATCGCGGGTAGCCTTAAATCCGACGGAAAGAAAGATGTAGGTGGGCAAATATGAATCAGCCTGGGCTCCAAAGGCGAGGGCCAGCTCTTTATCCTCCTCCTCCTCCTCCAGTCTGAGTAAGGTGCGTTGCCGTTTGGGAAATACTCCAGTCTGCAAGATTCACTGTTAATATTCTAAGACCTTGTTGACAGCACTCAAAAATAAAACGCGTGACCCCCCCCCAACACCTCTCTGTCCCTCCCCCAGAGTGAATCTTTGATGATTTTTTGCGGAGCCGCAGGCAGGACCTCCCAACCCGCCTGAGACTGAAAATCCCCCCCCTCTTCCCGCAGGATGAGGAGGGCGCCCGTGCTGGCTCTCCTGCTCTGGGTGTGCGCGCTCTTCTGCGTGGGCATCGCCCTGTTTCTGGGGGGCTTCCTGCTGGTGCGGGTGGAGGTGAGCCGGAGCAGCTCCTGCGCGGACGCGCTCTCCCCGGGAGCCCCCCGCGGGGGCTTCTGCGAGGGGCCGCCGCGCTTCCGCAGGGCGGTGCTCCTCGTGCTGGACGCGCTCTCCTTCGCGTTCGCCCGCCACGACCCCCGCCGGGCGGCCCCCCGGCCCTGCGAGAACAAGCTGGGCGTGCTGAGCGAGCTGGCGGCCGCGCGGCCGGCTCACGCCCGGCTGTACCCCTTCAGGGCCGACCCCCCCACCACCACCATGCAGAGGATCAAGGGCTTCACCACCGGCTCCCTGCCCACCTTCGTGGACGTGGGCAACAACTTCGCCTCCAGCGCCATCCTGGAAGATAACCTCATCCACCAGCTGGGGCAGAATGGTGTGTAGAGGGAGAGCAAGCAATGGAGCCTAATCTTATCAGGTTGCAGAAGCTGAGCGAGGGTGGGTCTGGTCAGTATGGGGTTGGGATGGGAGACCAGCATTTCCAAACCAGCGTCCCAGTGACTAAGGACACTGTGCTGCAGGAGGTGTCCAGTGAGTGAAATCACTACCTAACGAGGGGTGATCATATAGACCGATTTGTGAGAGCATGGATATTAACCCAGAATTTACTTTAGGCTTGCTCAGCCTGGCCAGCCTATGATGTTGCCCGAATTAAAATTAGTGAGGGGACAGCCTTGTGCATAGAGGATGTGAAATAATGGCTCCACCTGCTGTTTACTTCATGCTTTTCATCCCACAGGGTCCCCATGTGCCTGTTGGGGGAGGCTGTGTTCATTCGATGCTGCATGTCAGCACTTTTCTCACGTCCCACATTAGGATGGTAGATTTCACTTATTTTGCATTAGCAGTTCACTTAACAGCAGATCGGTTGGGTGAACTGGTGAAAAATGACTTAGCCAGTTGAGCTGGAGGGAAAGATTTTAGCTAAGACTGGTTCAGCATCCTGGGCACAGGGCTGGCACACAGCTGGGACGTGGGTGGACACAAGTCTTCAGGACTGTGGTTTTTCCAAGGCGCCTCCTTTCAAGAGAAAAGCCAAAGAGTTCTGCTTCGAGTTCTCCCCTTCAGTACTGACTAGGCTGTAGCCTCCCTTAGTTTCAGTTAGTCTGGCAAGATCGTGCTTCAGGGTGATGTAGCTGCTGATGGTGTAGGATGCCGCAGTGCAACACAGATGCCAGGAGTGTCTGCTGCCTGGCAGGGTTGGCAGCTGCTCTTAAAGCACAGTTTATCCTGTTTGTACATTGGCAGTGCATTCAGTCCTCTTGGTATTGTTGTGATGCTTGCAGTATTACGTAGGGGGGTTAGTGTGAAGGAAGGTCATGGTGAGGAAGCTGACCGCATGGAACGCCATAGACTTCACTTAAACATTGTGTTTTCATCAAGACTGGAAACTGGAAATCTTGCCTGGCACTGGATCCCTGGAAAGACTGGAGAAGCTCAGTGTGTCAATGATATAATGCACTATGAAGATGCTATCGAGAAGTTACTATGCTCCCAGCTTCCACTTTTCCCAGAAGTGAAAATCTAGGTTTTTGTACCCGTCTCCGGGGTGTGCGTGCCGCAGTCCTCCGGGACTGGTGCCCTCTTGGTGAAGCCCGCTTGTCCCTCTCTTTGTCCAGGTAGGCGCGTGGTGTTCATGGGCGATGACACCTGGGAGAGCCTGTTCCCGGGGCGCTTCCATCGCTGCCTGCCTTTCCCCTCCTTCAACGTCAAGGACCTGCACACCGTGGACAATGGCATCCTGCAGCATCTCTACCCCACCAGTTAGTGCACTCCTCCTGCCACTCTCACAGTACAGTGATCGCGTACAACCAGTACATTAGCTCAGAGGTACCAAAGTCCGGTCCAGAGGGGCTCCGGTCCAGTTTTGTTCAGATGCACGGAGATGAGAAGAGCTATCAACTATCTCCCCTTAGGCCAGTAATTAGGTCAGCATGGGCTCTAATCGCTGAGCTGGAATGTAGGGATGCAGGTAAACCTACAGGACTGAATTAGGGCATCCTAGCATTAGCTTCTAGAGCTCCTGTGATTGCAGTACGTTAATTGTCTGTGCATAGCCAGTGATGCCATTGCAGACATGCATAGACAGTAAGAGTACACTAGTATGATTCTTTCCTGTTTATGGATTCTGATATCAGTAGAATTGTGCATTATGGGCCGATCTGCGCCTGTGGCTGGAAGGTTGCCGGTTCAAATCTTGCGGCCGGCCGAGGAATCCTACTCCATTGGGCCCCTCAGCAAAGCCCTTAACCCCAAATGCTCCAGGGGTGCCGTATAAATGGCTAACCCCGTGCTCTGACCCCAAGCTTCTCTCTCCCTGTCTGTGTGTCTCATGGAGAGCAAGCTGGGGTCTGCGAAAAGACAAATTCCTAATGCAAGAAATTATATATGACTAATAAAGTGATCTTATCTTACAAGAGCACTTTCTCAATCTGCTCATTGTTGTTAAATCAGACTGAACCTGTGGAGTGCTACCAGGCAACAGAACACAGTTGGCTTTGCAAAATGTTGTTTGCCTGCTGTGTGCTGATGATTTGCTCATGTCTCTCCTCTCCAGTGGAGGGCGGTGACTGGGACGTACTGATCGCACACTTCCTCGGGGTGGACCACTGTGGGCACCGCTTTGGGCCGGACCACCCTGCCATGGCTGCCAAGCTCACTCAGATGGACCAGGTCATCAGGTCAGAGCAACCTTACATCATCTCCCGAGCAGGTCTTCCTCAGGTTCAATTTACAGCTCTGGCCCGAGAGTACTTTTTTTTTGCCGGTTGCTTTTTCTTGGCATTTCATATTTTTTACTGCTCTTAGTTAAAGGAAAAGAAGGCATCTTTTTATGCAAAGGTTTGTGGAAATCTGAAACGAGCTCTTGCCCTGCAGGCAAAGCCGAAACTGGCTTCTTTTACAAAAGTGCTGGATGAGCCCTTCAGTTCAGTTGCTTGTAGCAACCAAACAAGCCGAATGGGCCATGTGTTGCATTGTTATTGTACAGTTTGTAAACCACAGATGACCAGTAGATGGCGTTGGTTTGCAAAGTCTTAGTAAAGAAGGGACTTGACAACTTGAGGCACATGTGATTAAACCACATGTACACATGGAAATCTCAAATAGGAAGTTAAACCTATTAATACCATTCAGTCTAATTGGTCAGACGTTGCAGCTGTGACATGCTACTAGTTTATGGCTATATAGCCTTGTTGTGGTAGGTTATGGTTGACAAGTTAAATACAATATTTCACAATAGTAGTTGCTCTCGTGTAATAAAACATGAAGTAAATTTTGTCAGAGAATCTTCTGTTCCTTCTCTTAGGTGAGGAAAAAAAAATCTACGGGCAATATATTGTTCCTTTACACAGGATAAAAGACATGTCGATTACCATTTTGTGTACAGAGAAGATAGAAGTGCAGTGAAACACCAGGAGTACAAGAAAATCAAACTGCTAGAAAATATTGCTCTTTCTGAAAAGTTCATATGTATATGTAGTTTCCAGGCTCGGGTAGTGTGGTGTCGTAACTTTCACAAGACCTACAACAGCCAAAGTATTGTGTTTTTATTTCTCCTGGCTTTAGAGAGGTCATGTTCTTACTTTATCATCCCTGTGAAGTTTCTTATTTGTTAAAGTGATGTGGATCCTATCTTTTCTCTTGAAACTGCTTCCCCAAATATTCCAGATGCTTTGTGCTCTTCGGGATTTTTAGTAAACGCTCCTTATCTTGTTCTTGTTTGAAGAGGTTGACATTTGTCAATGTGCGCACTGCTGTGTCTTAGACATTGTGTGTTACTCTTTTATGTTCAAGTGTTTTTCCATCTTCAAGTTGAAACACAAGTGATGAGTAACTACAGAACTCATCATTCTAGCCAATTTGCTTTATAAAATAAGTTAATCCTGATAGACCTGTATTTTGTAATGCAAACAGTAGCCTCTTAGCTTTAGTGATGTGTAGAGAGAAACAATATCCATAACAGTACTCATGATTTTAAGGGTGACATCTCGCAATGACCTAAATAGATCTGATTGGTAAATATGGTGAACTAGATACTGCTATACTTTATATTGTCTGCTCATGTTGTTCCTGAATTGTTGTGATGAGGATATTGAAGATACTGAACAATATGAATTACAAATCAATAAATGATTGGATTTCTTCTCATACAAATGTACTCTGTAATTGTGTTAATAAGTAAAAATTGTTGTAACAGTAAGAAAACATTAGGCTTTGTGAGTGAGTAAATATATATTACAAAACCTGATTCTGTCTAACATACCCAACAAGTTAGCAAAGCAGTGTATGTAATGTGCCTCTCAACGAATCCTCAGATGCAGACTTTTTTCTCCATTCTCTCTTTGGCGCAGCACCATATTCTGCGATTCAGAATGAGGCAGCTAAACCTCGGGTGACTTGAAGCTGCCCTATTACATTGTAAACAAGAATCTCTTTTAATACAATAGAAATATTGCTCTCGACTTCGGGACAGTTTTTCCAAGAAATACAACTTATTTGTGAACTCTGCTTGCAGATCACTTAGGAACATTTCTGCAGTGAACTGTCTGCTGCACAACCTGTACTTATTGGCTCATACGTCATATTACATTAGTCATCACAGTGACTAGTGAGCAGGAAGGGCCGCATCACGTCACAATTCGAATGTGTCGAATGTGAGAACTCGAATGCGAATTTGCAAGATATATGGCAACTTACACTGCTTTCACAAAGTTCACGATTTCGTGCTTAATTTTTAATACCATACCGTCAATGAATTTATTTTGTTGCAGAGATTTAATAACCGGTCTAAGAAATTGGGACTTCAGTCCCCCTTTTAATGCAGCGACTTAAGCAAAAAAACAAACACAGCTTGACTCTGTAGTATTATAGTGTTGCCGTAACTGAAGCAAATGCAAGAGAACTTCCTCGGTATCCAAGCTTTAACTGTTGATGTTGTCTGGCACTGACGGCTCGAAGAGAATGACCAGGGCCCAGGTAAACGATCTGGGACGTTTTGGAAGCGCCTCGTCTTCGGGGTGGCAGGGTCCTGATGCGTTTCTCTGGGGCCTGTGGGTTGCAGGGATGTGATTGGCCGGCTGCAGAACGACACCCTGCTGGTTGTCATGGGAGACCATGGGATGACGGACACCGGCGACCATGGTGGGGAGAGCCTGAAGGAGACCGACGCCGCTCTCTTCCTGTACAGCCCCAGCCAGCTCTTCCCCCCTTCTGAGGGGCAGGTAGGAGCAGCAGCCTTTCTCGACAGGGTATCAGAAAATATGGAACAATCCTCCAATCCTTTTTTTGCTCTCGTAGCTGACAAGTTAGGGCTAATGACAAGAGAGGGCGGGGGCCTTTTGTCAGAGCTCTTGTTTTTTTTTTTTATTTGAGCTATCGGTTGTTTCATCGTTTCTAAACATTTGTAAATGTCTATTTTTCTGTCCATGATCTATCTGAAGTTTTATCATCCTTAATTATAAAACTAAATAATATATTACAAGGACCATTCTTTTAACAAGTCCCACTCTGGTGCCAGTACAGTAGTCATTGAGCAGTTTCAGTGCTTCCTTCACTGATGATTTTATTGTACCTTTATTTATTTCTTTGCAAAATTTGGCACTAGAAGGAGGGAAAAAATCACGTGTTCTCTGCTTTTTAAAAAAGTGTACATTTAATCAAAACTGATGTGCTCAAACCGATACTTTTACATGTCTGTAAAAGGAGCAAAAACAAATCAAAAACTAAAATATGGACACTTTGGAAGGCACTGTACTCCTTTCCATACATAGTATAGTTCCAAAATCCGGTTAAAGCATTTCACAACATAAAGTTAAAGATGGGCATCTTTTTGATCAGGTGGAAAAGGCTAATGTATAAAATTAAAACTTCATTCAGTTGTTTACCAAAGATGGAACTGAGAATGCTTCAGGAATAGAAAAGGCAAAGTTCTACATTACATAAGATTGCCATAGAAGAGGCAGAAGCGGTGCATGTGTCAGAAGCACTTAGCATCCAGAAATATCCAGGCCTCGGTGGTGTTGCAATTGTACTCAAGGAAGAGAGGGATAACAAAAGTCTTCCAGCAATCTCTTGACATAGGAATCATGACCCATCCATAAAAGGATGACAAAGCTGAGCCAAGAAATTATAGAACCATAATTATTTATACTATTATGGGCATGGTTATGGAAACAAACAGTGGAACTAAACTGGAGGACCGTCTGTGGCAATAAGATCCCAAGGGTTAGATTGTAAAAGGTTGGTTTTGCCTGGTCGGTTTTTTAAGGGGTTTTTGAACAAGCAGTGGATACAAAAAGATCTTGTGACGTGGTATATTTAGCTTTGCTGAAGATATTTCAAAAATATAAAAAAAATATTAACTAGTAAATTCAAGCAGAAAACATTCATGAAAATGCATGCACCTGTTCTGAGAATTGTTTAATAGATGGGAAACACAGGGTATAGATAATTAGTGAGTGGGGTACTACAAGGGTCTGTACCAGGGCCACTGCTCTTCCTAATTTGTAGCAAAGTTCTTGTTCCTGGTTGAGTTAGTTGAAGAGTCAGCTTTGAAGTTTAGACACTAAAATCAGCAAATTAAATTCAATGAAACTTAGACCAAATTCAGGACTGGACCCTTAAGCACATGACATTTATTGACTGATGACATTTATTGCGTACATTCAGAATGTTACACACAGGTATCAAAAATTACAGATATAAAATGGCAAGATGAGCTTGAAGACACATCTTAGGTGTTTATGTAGACGCAACATTCATTTTCTAGGCAATGAGGGTAAGCAAGTAAAAACACATAGTATATACTGTACAGTTAAAAGCATGGAATTTAAATTGTAGGATGTTATGTTGAAATTGTACAATGCACTAGTAAAAAGTCAGAACAGTTTTGAATACTGTGTGCAGTTTTGGTTGAAAGATATCGCTCCTCTGGAAGCAGTTCAGAGATTTGCAACCAGGTACATCCCATGGATCCAAAGAATGTCCTGAAAGACCTGAATCTTTAGTTTGGAATGGAGAAGACTGAGGGTGTTTAATAAAGGTATTTCAAATTCTCAAAGGTGGCATGAAACTTAATTTGGACTTGTTCGGAATCGTCAGTGAAACAAACTAGAGAACACAAATGAAAACTCCAGGAAAGTTCATTTAAAGCCGAGAACAGGAACCTTTATTCCTGGAATTGGGAATCTCTATCCGAAGGCTTCCGGTGTTCTTGAGACTGCCTTCAAGAAACAGCTGGATATGATCCTTGGGTCAATTAATAACTGAAAAAAATAAGCTAGATGGAACAAATGGCTTCCTTTCACTTGTCTCGTTCTTATTACATATAAGACAAAGCAGGCACGCTTTGTGCCGTGAGCTGCAAATCCAGGGCATGTTTTCAGTTGTCCTTCCATGTCATTGCTAGGTGGAGCCTGAAGTTATTCCTCAGACTGACCTGGTGCCCACTTTAGCACTACTACTGGGCATCCCCATCCCCTACAGCAACATTGGCCAAGTGATCAGCCTCCTCTTTACACGGGACGCCCTGGCAAACGGCACTTCTGCACAACTGGCCGAGGCACAGGCATTGTGGATCAACGCCAAACAGGTACTCCCTCCCACTGTGTCGGAGAGGCAGTGATAATTTACCTCGTCAGAATAATCAATATTTTACATTAAAATACTTTTGTGGTCTTTTTAGTTTCGAGATCCTTAGAAATTACATCTGTAAGAGAATGTATTTGGTTCTTTTTACTTGAACATATCTTAGTTTTTTGGCAGAAATTTAGATTTATAGTATATGTGTCTGACACTGTAGGAAACGTTGCATTTATAATTATATACCGAGCATAAAAATGTACTGCTTATAACTGCAACAAATTCACGTAATAATCAGGAAAATGACAACTTTTTTGTACCAAGTGCACCAACATTTTATTGAACAGACAGGACATGGGTATATTCATTATGATGATTAATATTAGTCGTCTATTGTACTGCGAAAATTACAAGCTAGTAGCCTGTGTGGCCACAGCTGGAAGAAATATACACTGTACGTGCGCAATACATACTTTTCACCAGTCTGTAGATGCTATGTTGTGGGATTCTGACTCATTCAGCCTATGGCTGTTCACTGGTCTCTGAGCCCTAGATGTCACACATCAGCCCAGCTCATTTTGCAGATGTTCAATGGGGCATATCTCTGCCCCATAAGTCATAGTCACATTCTTGTTTCACAAGAAAGTCATTGTTACACTAACAACATGAGATTGAGCATTAACCTGCTGGAATGTTATTACATGTCCAATTGAGCAAGGTAGCAAGTGAGGTCCCAGGGTCATTGTACTGCTGCACAGTCAATTTTACATCAGCCACTGTAAGTGAACTTTTGTACCAACCAAAAAAGATACTCCTGTCCAAACCATCACACTCGGAGCTCCCCATCGATTGGTCTGGTGTGCACAGTCGTTAGTATATTGTTCTGTGAGCCTACTCATCCATCATGCACTGATGTATCCATTGGGGATGGTCTATGCAAAACCTTGATTTGTCACAAAAGGGGACTGGGCCCCACTGATGGTGAGACCACCTGAGTTGTTGCACACACACACACACACCTGTGTGGCAACAATTGATGGTTGTTTCATCAGCTTCTCATAGTTGAATTGCTGATGCAGTAAAGCTGGCAGTGCAAAAACAATCCCAAAGATGGAGCACGATGATGCATTAATCTTGGCGAGTCGTGGCCCATTAAAGTTGTTAGAAATTGATGGTTGACAACTCCCCCACATTTTCTGTTAAAAATGTACAGTGCAGTCTGCTAGAATATATTTTTAACTAATTCCATCTGGAATGCAGTGCTACGTTAGAGACTCTAATGAGGCTTTTTCCTGTTTGCAGGTCAATCGGTTCCTGGACACTTACTCCCAGATTGCTAAGGATCTTCCACTAGAGAGTCTGGCTCGCCTGCGGGGAGAGTTCTCCTTGTTGTCAGCAGAGTACAGTGCCCTGTTGGGGGCAAATCCCACTTCCCCCACCAGCCCGGAGTTCGCTCCCAGGCTAAAAGAGCTGCTCTCCTCCCTCCGGAGCTATCTGAGTGAGGTGAGGGAGACGTGCCGTGCCTCCTGGGCACGATTCCACCCTTTAAAGATGGCGTCTGGCGTCGCTGTCTTGGCAGCCACCTGTTTACTGTGCTGTGCCATTTCAGAGCTGGCTGGAGTCATTGGGAGGGGAGACTGGAATCCCCTGTGGACTTCTGTAGTGCTGGGCACAGTGGCTGGTGGCTCTGTGGCTGTGTGGCAACTTGTCTTCTACAGCCAGGTGGACCTGCTGTGGGCTCTCTGCGGGGCAGCCCTGGTCTCCCAGCTGGCATTTTTCTGGAAAGCCTATCGGATGAACAGGAACGGAACTTCCAAAAAGGCAAAACCCATCCAACGAGCCCTCCTGAGGGGGCTGCCTGACCTCTCCGTTCCACTGTGTATCCTTCTCCTTCGGTGTGCTTCTCTCTTCTCCGACAGCTATGTAATAGCCGAAGGTCGAGTAGCCACTTTTCTCCTCTTCACTCTGGGCGTCTCCATCCCTGTCCGTCTCAACTGGGATGGGCAGCTGCTGTCCCTGACGCCCGATACCCAGAAGCCCTACCCCTCTCAATCGTCCATCCGCAGAGAGAGCCTTACACTGCTGGGCTGCCTGGGCTTCCTGGTGGTATCCCTCTACCTATCTCTTTCCTTCCATGGCTGCCGTGAGGAGCAAGGGTCCTGCGAGCCCTCACCTTTCCTGGCCCCGCTTTCTAGGATTCAGGATGGCCAACTGCGCAACCTACGCTACTTCCTGTCAGTGGCCTCTCTGGTAGCCTGGGCATACCTTGTGCGTAGCTGGCTACGTCACTATGGAAACCTGAACTCCCCCAGCCCAGCTGTGTTCACGGCTCGCTGGGTGCTGCCCTTGGTCACCATGTCGGTGGTAATGTACTGGGCCGTCAGCTCCACCCCAGAAGAGAGCTTCCGCAACCTCCAGGAACTCATCGGCCTGTCCCTGCTGGTCCTCCCCAGGGCTGCCTATGCCTTGCTGGGAACCGGGGTCGCTCTGGTTCTCCTGAACCCCTTGACAGTGTACCTGAAGCCCAGGCAAGCCTCCCCGAGCAGCATGGTGCCTCCCAGGTACAGGGCCAGCACGGGGGTGAGCCCCCAGGCTGAGCTGCACCACCTCATCCCACAGATCTACCAGCGCATGCGCAGATCTCTGGAAGAGGAGGTCACAGGCCAGGAGGGGGACGGCCGACCAGCAGTGGAGGCATACGGGCTGGGCACAGTGTACTCGGCTCCCTTGCTGTTGGTGTCTGGGCTCCTGGGGCTGGGCCTAGCCATGCTGCACCCCGAGGGTATGGCACTCTCCTTCCTGCTCCTGCTGCTGGAGTCTGCAGCCATCCTGTACATGCACTCTGCTGCCTCTTCTCTCGCAGCTCCAGGCGACCACACAGGTGAGGACCTCTCTCAACGTGTGCGTTTCTTATCATGTTCTTCAACGTGTGTGCATCTGCGTGCATAGCATGCCGCTAACTATGTTTATGTCTCTTGTGTCCGTCGTTTCCCATTGTGTCTGTCAGTGCTTTGCCCTTACACGCACGCACGTTGACATATTCAGTGTCTGAATCGGTGTGAGATCAGGTTGCGTTTCTCGATGTGTCCCCGTGGGTGTAGGAATGGTGTGTAAGTCTCTCTGGGCGTGTCTCTGTCTGCAGATGGTTTCTGGGTGCCCTGGGCTCCTGTGGTGATGTGGGCCTTGGCCGCGACTCAGTTCTTTCACTCCACCGGTCACCTGCCCACTTTCCCCTCCATCCAGTGGAACTCGGCCTTCGTGGGCTTCAACCAGAGCCACGCCGGCGCCCTGCTGCCCGGCCTGCTCGTCGCCGCCAACACCTTCTCCTCACAAATCCTCCTGGCAGGTGCAAGAAACACCCAGCACCCTTCATTATGTTGTTCCAGGCTGCTTAAAAAGATGGTTTTCAGTCAAAAAAAAGACTAGCACTTCAGCAAACCTTTGTTTTTCCTGATGAAAAGCTTCCCGGGCTGCTTGCGGCCTCAGCAGCTTTTCTGTGGCTTGTCGTTTGGATGAGAGTGAGAGCCTGGGATCTTCCCTCTGAGCTCTGCTGTTTGGCTTCCTCAGACCTGTTCTGGCTAATGCCCACACCTGCTGAAGGGAGCGCGTGGTTTTTAAGAGAGGATTGCAGCTGTCAGATATCACGGCAGTAATGAACGACAACGGCATCCTACGAGATGCCAGTTAGCCAACGGCCTGTCACATAGATAGATGCTCAGTTATGCTGTAGTTATTGGTTTAAACATTGTGTCATGGTTAGACACATTTAAAGATGCAAAGCAAGGTTTAAGAACTGAAATGGAGTAAGAAGGAATAGTAAAACTTTAAAAGTTTGTCATTCTAAAAATCATTATGTAAATATTCTGACATTAATGGATGCAGTCAGATCTGTGCACTAGCTACTGCATGACATAGCTTACCCCTGATCTGCTCCTCACACATGTACTGTGACCAGTTATCAGCCTTGGTAAAATGTCCTTAGTAGAGGTGGCTTTGATTTCGGTTTTTAACCTTTTGGATGCTGTTATTCTCACACAGCCCATGCAAAAGGTCAGAGATCATTGACAAATCTTCCCAACTCCAAATCATCCCAGCTAGATTAAGGGCAGGAAAGCAAGCGTAACCCTGCAACCAAATATTTCAAACACAACAGTGGAAAGTGGTGAGCATCCCAGGAAAACCACAGTAGTAGGATACAAGAGTGCACTGTGGAAAAGATCCGGTCCTGGAAGTGGTGGTGTGTACTGTGGTTGTAGCCGATGTGTCTCTCCCCAGTGCAGTTGGGAAGAGTGGGTGGAAATGGGATCCTGATGGGCTGCGTGTCTTTCCCCTGCAGTCAGCTGCCCACTGCTGCTGTTCTGGCCCCTCGTGCGCGAGTCGCGGGGCAACAGGAGAGCCCGCGGGGCACAGGGGGATGACGAAGCCGTTATGGAGATGAAGCTGAGGGAGAATCCCGAGGGTTTCTCGGCTGCGCTGCTGCAGCTCGGCATGCGCTTCCTCCTCGTTCACGGCGTCCAGGTGAGCTGAGCTGAGCAGAGGCGTTCTCTGCACCGGCCACAGGCAGCCGGGAGGACCCCACTTCTTTGTGCTCCCACAGTCAGCCTGCAAGCACGTCAGTTACTTACAGGCCCATCATGTTTTACATCATCTTTAACAGGTCTCTTATTTCTAAGGCTCCGCACAGTGTAAAATGGGATTGATAAAATATGGTCTCAGGTTTAAAAAAGTGATTTTGTCAATTTCAGATTTAAAAAAAAATCTATTGTGTCCATTTCTCTGAGAGCAGTGTGGGCTATGTCATCTCTCAGTGTATCATTCAAAAACCAGGGTTTTTCAGCTTGCCCTGGGGCAATCGAAAATGAGCAGCAGTGCTTGAAGACCATGTTTGGCTCCTGTTACTGGAGCAGAAACAGTAGTACATTACTGTGCACTAGTGAAAGACAGAATGCCTGTAGATCCGTCGTCATGACCTTGTCATTTCAGTGCTGTTGGATCTGCGGCTGTTTTTGCTTGTACTTAAAACTATAACTACCTTAAGATGTGCCAAGCAGTTATCTCTAACTTACTTCAATGCAGGCAGCCCATCTATCAGTTGATTTCACTTTAGGGCTGAAGTAGTACTATATGATGTTCTGGGTTATTAAAAGCACAATCTGGGAAAATCTGTGCAGGTTGTCAGGCGTTATTGCAGAACCAAAAGGTTTTTAAAAGCTTAGCATTATTAGAATAGCTGCATTTGGTGTTGCCTGTCAAATGTATATTTAAAGGAGATGGTAAAGGAAACCAATAGAAACATTTTGGTTGTCTTAGAAGCAGGAGAAACATCTCTCTCATTGTGTCTTGGTAAATGAAAGGTCTGATTTTTTTTCCTTGCAGCTGTTGGCCTCGGTCTGTGCAGCTGCTGTGCTCAGGAGGCATTTGATGGTCTGGAAGGTGTTTGCACCCAAGTGAGTTTTCTCAGATCTTGACATGTATGGACGCCTCATGGTGTCTGAGTGCTCCGTTTATAGGGGTCCGTTCTCCATTGTTTTCTGTGTTTCGTCTTGGAAACAGTCTTCAGCTTTTGAAGAAGTGCTTGTTGACAGGAAAAACCAGAACAAGAGCTTTGCCATATTCTCAGCTCCTAGTAGAAGTCCAAGCTCATTGTCCGACGCTGGATTGTGACTTTGCAGCTCCTTGAGAAGGATTTGCTGTAGTTCAAGCAGTGAGCTGCTTCAGCTTGTGATGTACAGGTAATTTACTTCTATATGATTTTGAGGTTTTGAAATGGTATTTCCACCCCCCACTCCCACGTCTTTTATCTGCAGGTTAATGTTTGAGGCCTTTGGATTCCTGGTGACCAGCCTGTTTGTCCTGCTGGGCTTTGCTTTCGTGATGCGAGTGGACGTGGCCGTGACGGGCTGGTTTAAGCGCCTCGTTCCAGACCTCTCTAGATAGCCCCGACCGTGAGTGTGCCAGGGGCTGCCCCTTCAGAGCCAGCCCTCAGGGCCCTAGAGCGGACAGGCGGACAGAGAGGCCAAAGTCGAGTCCAGGAGGCGTGGTTTCTATGCGAGACATACAGGGATCAAGCCGAGCGCATTCTGAAACACCTTTCCCACCCTGGATAAATCGTGAGGCCTTGCCGAATGACATCTTTGGAACCAGCTCTTCAGGAAACCAGGCTGGCTTTGAAGTCTGTCACATTGTTCCTTCCTTCAAGCTCTGTATGAGAACGACCGGTGTATCATTTTAAAATATAGCAACTCAAAACCTTGGAGTTGGAACAAAAAGCTATGGAAGCTGGCGATTTTACTGTGTTAACTGCACGGCGTTGTCTCCTCAGCACTGTAAGGCTTCATCCTCTACTGGCCTCCTGCTCTTGAACCACGGCATGTACTGCCATGCACAGGTGAGCCACACCCTCTTCACCGAGGCTGGGGTAGATGAGGCTGGCCCCTAGTGTGCCTTTACTGACCAGAACCCGGAGATTTCACTGCTCTTTGGACTTTCCAGATGTTGGAAGTTGGAAAAATAAACTTATCAGTCTAAGGAAAGACAGAGGGACACTAAAGTAGGACAAAAACATGTGCCAATTCTGCTTTTAAAATCCTAATGTCATTTAATTTTGCACAACACTAGTTTCATAGATCCCCATGTGGTTAACAGTCACTATAAAGTTAACTGGTTTTCTCAAACACTGCTTGAAAAAAATAAGTTTTAAAAATATGAAAATTTTAACTGAAAGGATTTTGGAAGTTAGGTCCTGCGGAATAGAAATGTGGCTTTTCACAGCGTTTTTTTCTGGATTGCTGCGGTGATACAAATATCAGGAAAACTGTGTTTTTAAAACTTGTAATGGAACTTGCTGGCGTTCTGCTAACGAACATCTTGTTTCAAATGTTACTGAAACATACAGGTAGTGGACAAAAAATTGAAACACCAATGTAAAGTCACTTAATAGGGCACTAGGCCACTCCCTGCAGTCAGTATGGCCTTTATGTGCTGGGGCACAGAGTCTGCCAGCGTCTGAAGGTCTGCAGAGGGATGAACACCATGATAAAGGTACATCAGCTCATGCCAGGTGCAAAATGCCATTCCTGGCCCCATTCCAGATGGTCCCATTAGTGCTTTGTTGGGTTCAGATCTAATGACTGAGAAGGTCATTGACATACAGAGTAGCTAACATCACTATCATGCTCATCAAACCACTGGTTGACCATTCATGCTCTGTGGATGGGGGCATTATCATCTTTTAAGGCACCCTTTCTAGCAGGAAAGAAATGCTGCAACATCAGGATAACAGTGATCACTATTAAGTAGCTATTAAGCACCATTAAGTAGCGATTATCATTCACCTCGCCTTCTCCAGGAAGCAGTGCCCCCAAACCCGACATCTGACCGTATTGCATTATTCCACCGCTCAGTACTACGTTGCCTCTGCTCTTTGCTCCGCTGGACTCAAACATGCATGAACAGATGTGATCTGATCCCACTCTGCAGAGTTCTATGCGGAATGTTTTCTGATAAATCTGGCTGCTCATAACCCCAGGTTGATATTCGTTGTGCAGGTGCTCACTTGTTTTGCCTTGCCTTTCAAATGAATGCACCAATGTCTCTGTCCACTGTTGCCCCTTGCTGATGTCTTTCCCTCAGACTTCATTGCTAACGTTGCCTTAGACATAGTTGGGCAGTGCGGCGGCTCTGTGGCTCAGGATCTGCACCTGTGGCTGGAAGGTTGCAGGTTCAAATCCCGCGGCCGGCAGAGGAATCCTCCTCCATTGAGCCCCTGAGCAAGGCCCTTAACCCCAGCAGCTCCAGGGGCGCTGTACAATAGCTGACCCTGCACTCTGATCCCAAGCTTCTCTCCCTGATTCTTATATTATTCCAAATATAAGAAATTGGATATGGCCAATAAAGTGATCTTATCTTCTGAAACATAAGCGAGATGAGCTGTCTTAGTTACTGAAGCTCCCGACGAACTCGCCAACAATCAAATCACCTATTGCAGCCAGATTTACCTTATGCATGAGTATACGTAGTTCTCATGTTCCTTGGTGTTTCTTTTTTTTATCCACTAGCATACACGTTATGGAATAACTTTCTGGGATTTTTAAATATACCTAGGGAAGAAATAATGCTTTTAAAGTTAACTAGAGTCTTGAATTTAAACACCTCAAATGGGAATTTCAGGTTTGATTATTTTAACTGTAATTTTTCTCATTTTATTTTTAAAATGTTGGAATAAATTATTTCCAGCCCTTTTGTAAATGGTGTAGCATAGAGAAACCTTCTGTCGTCATGGCTGCAAAACTCTCACACCTAAAAAACAATTGCTACTGGTCCTGTGTGTTGTAGGAGTGACTTTTTAAGTCAGTGGCTTAGTAGTTTTCATCCTGCTCTGTGTTTTCCTGATCAGTAGGCACCCGGTTGTACTTGTGGTTTCCAAAAGATTTGCTCTGTTCACTAATTGTTAATTTTGCTTCAGATCAGTCTTGGAACACGGGAATCAGTAATTATGGTTCTTGTTTTAGACATTCCAAAGAGGAGTGTCCTACTTCTCTTTTCAGCAAAGCTTATATAGCCTTACACATTGGACAGAAAGAGATGAGGGCACCACAGATGTGTCATCTGAGACATATGAATTTGACCTGTTTACAAGAGGAAACACCTAAAACATTAAGGCACAGTTCTGACTAACAGCACCCATCCTTTCAGCCTTTCACCTCAATACGGTTGCCACAGGTATCTGGTATTCTGAGGGCATCAGCCACTCCATCCCTGTAAACACAGGAAGCTCTCGGGTGTGAGTTTGCAGGGCTCCAGTTACATTAATTTATTATATTAACCATTATCTCCTAGTGAACACTTCTGTGAAAAAGTGGTCTTTTACAAACTATTATTATTGCTTTAATATAGGTAGTTGGATTGGATACATTTCTTTTGCAATAAAAAAAAATTGTAACAATTTATTTCAAGGCATCTGGAGACCAGCGTTGGTGCACTCTCCTGTAGAATTTATTTGTAATTCTTTATTTTAAAGGTGTGAATGAAAATGAGTTAAACCTGAACTTATCGGTCATACTCAATGGGCATATAAAGCTAAGCAAGTACTGAAGTGTAAAACTATGCCAGTATACTGAAAAATGCTTTTCTGTTGTTTTTTTTTTAAAAGGAAAGAGTCAATGCACTATACATCTCCTAGTAAAATGTTAACTGAAAACTGAAAACACCGTGGAACACATGACACACATTTTTGTGTGTAAATATTGCAGAAGTCTAGATATTGGAGAGACGGAAATCCTAACACTTCCAAAATATGGTTGTAAAAAAGATGTGTGTGAGACTTCTGCAGTCCAAACCAGTGGTTGGCTAATGCTATACACAGTTAAAGGCAGTAGCTTCAATATTTATTGGGAGAGGGACATAATTCTAATAAAGACCAAAAATTATGATTGTTTTTCATTTTCATCTTTAATGTAATTGACATCTAAAAAAGCTTTTAAATCTTATAAATTGAGAGCAATTAAATAAGATCTTTTCTATTACATCTTGATTTTTCTTTTAATGACTAATACTGTGAAATGTTCTTTTTTTCACATGTTCTGTATTTCTTGGAGGTTTATGATTAAAATCTTAAGCATCTAGCAAAATAAAGATGCCTTTGGTAAAATATGATGCATAATGAAAAGTGTAAGCATTGGAGTGAAAATGGTCATTTATGATGTGTGATAATGAAATGTATTTTAGATCAACTCGCATTAATGTGTGTCAAAAGTACAGAATGGCAGACTTGTGAGAATTTTTTTTAATACAGGAGCAGGAGACCACCTTTATTGAGCTCCATACATACAGCAACACAGCATGGGTGACGTGCAGGACTAACTGCTAACAACTCTTTTCATACAGTATAGCCTCACGTAGTACATGACTGGTTGATTTATTCCAGGCTCAGGTGCTTTTCCTCCTGTTCTTTGGATTTAATCACTCCTTCTCTTAACAGCCTTCTTAGTAGCAAAGCTATTACTATTGTTTTTACAAAGTCAGTTCTTATCATACTTCAACAGATCTTGAGGCAGTTTTGGTGACTGGTACAGAGCTGCATAGCTAAGTTAACATATTTTTTAAAATTCCAGTAATTATCCCATACATTCCATTACACAATTAAACACTACCACTGTAACATTGAATATGTGTCAATATATTTGTCCTGCTTCAGTCATTTTTTGTTCCTGGGTATTATTTTGCATGCAGTTTAACCACGTTCGAACAATGCGATTTGCTGTGTTCAATCCCCCAGGTCACATGAGTTTAAGTACTGTTTTGGAACAAAGGGCAGACAGGTGTTTCTATTTACAGATTCCCTGTTGCATTAGTTGTGAAAAGAAGTGTGAACGTACAGTATAGCCTTGGTTCCAGCCTTTTGTTTGCTTTTTGGGTCTGCCTCAAGTTAGAAGACATCAATCAAGGTGAAGACTAGAGGGTTGAGTATAATGGAAAAGCAAAGCACTTGTGTTTAGTTTAGTGGAAAGAAAATTCCAAATGGAGCACATGGAGATTGGGAATCACAAAATTAATCATGTGGAATGCCCTGAAAAAATGGGAGTCATAGGTAATCGACAAAGGCCAGGTCATCTAAGGGAGACAACAGCAGCTGATGACAGAAAAAGCATTAGAACAGAAAAGCCCTCAAGTAACAGCCAAAGAGGTTGCAGTCAGTCTCCAGAGTGGACGTATTTCAGTTCACTGCGAGTTATAAGTGCTGTACGGTAAGGTCCAAACCTCTCATCGGCACAAAAAACAGAAAAGGTCAGGCTCAGAAGTTTACAAAGCAATGCAATGGTGAGGCACAACAGGGACAGACGGGATGAAGATAAACCTGAAAGTGACCGAAGGGTGGAAGTGTGGGGAAAGAGAGAAACTGCAAATAATCCCAAGCACACCCTTTCATCTGGGAGGCCATGGATTGAGCATGCAAGGCTGCCTGGGACTGGCTCACTGGTCTCTATTGATGATGTAACTGATGATAGCAGCAGAATGAATTCTGAACTGTACAGAAACGTTGAGTCTGCCCATGTCCACAAACATGCCTGCAAACCCACTGGTGGCAATTCTCCATGCAGCAGGACTGATTTAAAACCCCACCCCACCTTTAACCAGGGAGTTCATCAGGAAGAACTGGAACTTTTATTAACTGGCCAAGACAGTTTCCTGATTGGAATGCTATTGAGCATACATTTTACTTGTAGAAGAGGCAACTAAGGTCAGAAATGAGGCTTCAGTTAAAGCTTGGCAAAGCATCTCACAGGAGCATGTCAGGAGTCTGGGGATGTTGATGGATTGCAGACTTGACACAGTCTTTGCATGCAAGAGATAGGTGACCAAATACTAACTTTACAATCATTTCATTCACTTAACATTAATTTGTCCCAATTCTTGTGCTCATCTAAAATGGGGGAATTGAATACAAACCATTTGTGTTCTTACATGGATAACCTGTGTGCACAAAAATCTCCAGAAATGAAAGGTGACATTGTGTACTTCTACATAGTTGTACGTAGTTGTCTTTTGGTCTGAAATCCAAATTTTAGTTTTGCACCTCAAAAATGACAAATTTAACTTCACTGTCCCAAATCTTATGCTTTTTACTCCGTATACAATGTAAAAATTGTAGAGTGACAATGTGCAGTCTTAAAGTAGATGTGGGGTGAGAGATTTTGTGTTTTACAAAACTGTTGCAAGGAAATTCATGTGGACGTGAAATGAGGTGCCGACCTTGGCAGTCCCCCGAGAAACACCACACTACCATGGACAGCAGTGTGGCCAGGCAACAAACTGTGGCTCACCATAACCAGGTGACAGTTCCCACTGTCACTCTAGAACTACTCCTAGATTACTAGGTTGCTAGTCATTATATCCAAAGCCACACACATGTGCACCCATTTATACTGTACAGCTGTGTGTTTTAGTAGAGCAATTCAGGTGAAGCACCTTGCTCAATGGTGCAACAGCAGTGTCTCAGCTGGGATTTGAGCCCACAACCTTTCAGTTCCAAGTCCAGAACCCTGATCACTGCTGCCCAGGGTCTAGGTGAGGGCGTTGAGGGAGCAGGATCTTGGAGAGGTATGGGAGGAGTGCGGTCAGCCAAGGAACCCGTCACTGAATGGATGCCTGGGTTGTGACTGAACTTCTATTAAGATCATGTCCATCCTGTAGGTCCCTCTAAAGCTCTACTATTTGTGTTTCAGCCCTTCTCTGTGTAATGTAGCGAACAACCAGCAGATGCTCTTGTCAAGGAAGATGTGTATGTCTTTTTTCTTCATCTCCTCTGCAGTTTATAAACAGAGAGAAGGCGATTCTTTATACATTTGAACTGCAAAATAATACAAGGGGCGAAGCCCTTATTGCAAGTTATTAAAAGTGTTTTTTACATTCTATATCAAACAAGGAGGCACTTAAAAAACATAAGACATAGAAAGGCAGCTTAAATTATTGAAATATCAATACACCAATACCAATAAAGTCGATCTTTTGGTGTGGATGCAGTAGGAATGCACCAGTTCCAGGCAAGATGTCCTCTAGATCACCTCCTCTAGTGTGTGCGCGGCGCCCTCTATGGTTTGGATGACTATAGTGAGGTGCCTGTGGACCTGGTCCCAGTCGCTGGCGGAGTCCGTGCTCACAGCGCGAGCAAAGGCGTCGGCAAGCCCAGGGAAGGTGACCACCCCGGAAGACCTGGAGGCCCAGATCACATGTCTGCCAATGACACGGAGCACAGGAAGTTCAACGGGCCGGGCAGGGTGCAAGCAGGAACACAGTGGGATTCCCAGATGCAGGTTATTCTACCACAAAACCCTTGTCTGTAAACCCTAAGAGTGGAGCTATTTCCTTTTGTTTTGACACTTCAGCCCGAGTTTTTCCAATGTGTACACAGAAAGGATTCATAACTTCATAAGAACTCTCGGTGTCCTATAGTTTTTAGAAATGTATTGTTTTGAATATGTGATTCATCTTTTCATTAGTTTAACGCCAAAGAAGCACTCCCTTCAGATGTCCTCAAACATACTGTACACAGGTCAAATGCCTTGTTTAGAAAAGAGTGCGTGCAACGACGATGCAGGCAGCAGAAACACGTGTGTATCCAGGAGATCACTGCAAGATCTAGATCCTCAAGACCTTCAGTCTTGTTGCTTCGTAAGTTATTGATTTATTACTTTTATATTTTAGCTGGATTATCTCATCCCAGGAAACTTTGTATAAATAGCTACAGTAGCAGGTGCTTCTCAACCCTGGTGCCACTAATATTTCTGCTTTCCCAGGAGAGCTCCAGCGAGATTTAAGAAAGCTGTTCTGTGCTGAGATGAGACTTGGCTTGCTGGAGCCCATCATATCCCAGAAGGAAAGGAGTCAAAGCAGGACCATGCCCTGCTTTAGATCTTGGTCTGTCAAAATGCACACACAGGGAGAATTTAGAAGCGCCAGCTGACCTAACCAGTATGTCTTTGGGTGGTCTGTGTAAACGGAGATCCTGGGGAAAACCCACAAGGATCCCCACACAGAACTCGAAGCCAGGTCTCACACGGTATGAGGCAGCAGCACTAATTGCTCTTTAGTTCAGAAGATGGATAAATATCAGATCCTAAGAGATTGTATTGTAGCACCCTCGCCGGGTGTCCAGGCGGATGCACACACGGCTAATATATGAAGAACTGAGGGTCCGCAGGTCTCCCGTCTCTTCCCAAGACCCGTATCCACCCTGAGCTCATCTACGTGTTCCCATTGCTGCCCTTAAAGCTCACTGATGGGAGATTTTTTTGGTCTTTGTTGCCTGGTTGCTGGTGGACAGAGGTCTGTAACAAAGAGTGCGTATGCTTGCCTCGTCTATTTCCTGCTATAACCCCATAGTCGCCGCAGTATACACAGCCAAGGGCCAATTTGCAGGTGGAGATTTTTTTTCAGTTTGTAAACTGAGACACTTTAACTTTCATTTTTACCCTCCAGCTGCTGTGTGATTCTTGAATAGAAATGGTACTTTAGGAGGACGATGTTAATCCAAAAATGAGATTAAAACAATAGATTGCATGATAACATTCAGTACGGGCTTGAAAGACAAGTAGCCGGTTGATCAAAAAAAAAAAACAGAGCTGTCTGACCTGTAGTGGTACTTGTCTGGGAAGGCCATGGGGTCGACAAAAGCTCTGTCCATGAACATGAGCTGGTCATTGATCCTGCGAATCCTCAGTGGCCTGAGAGAGGAAGATTTACAACAGCATCTTAGTTACCGATTGCAAGAAGTTCACCCAAGAATTCAAGACAGGCTACACAGGAAATGTTTCTGCTTCCCCTAAAAAGAAACTCAGAAGTCCATCTCAGAAGTTAAAAGAAGTATTTATACATGTGCATGGGAGTGAAACTCATTGAGATACTAGGTGCATTTTTCTCAAAGTGATTAATCGAGAACGGTCCTTTAATATTTTTCTATCACGCTTCCCTGTGCTCATCAGATTGGTAACATTCCATGAACACACCCATCTTCCTCTTCCCTTTTTGCTAAACAGAACTTCTTTTAATACAATTGGTTACTTAGTTTCGGCATTCCTATAAACACAGTATGGAATTACACAGTAGCCTTTGTGTCCAGCATTCTTCCATTCCAGTTCATACCAGCTCTGCATGTCCACCTTATAAAATATTGCAGCTTCAGCAGAAAAAGTGTGTGCAAAGTTCACAGAGACCCTCTCAACAGCCAGGAGGCAATCTGGCTTGTTTGGTAGTTAGCAGTATAACTGTTTATCATTGTCCTGCTGAAAGGTGAAATCTGTGCCTGGTTTTCGGTCTGCGGCATGTTTGCCTCAAAGATTTGCCAGCACTCTATGAGCCTATACAGTAAGTCTTGATAAGCTTTGCATTTCCTGCTGATGAGAAGCAGAACCATAATGTGCCTTCAGTTCCATGCAAGCTTCTTTTGTGGGGTTACTGGGACATTGTTGGGACATTTCCTCCCATCTCAGCTACTGAAGTAACTCTTTCAAAGTCGACATTGGCATGAAGGTGGCATTCATAACCAGTTTACTCCTTGACTGGCTGTTTTTGTTGATGGACTTCATCATGCTCAAGGTGACATGAAGGGTCTTTTGAAATCTTTTTGAACCCCTTCTCCTGACCTGTGCCTTTATACAACTTTATTTCTGAGTTGCTTTAAAGCTCCTTGGTCATCAGAGCTGAAACTATCCTTGTTAACTAGTTCACTAGCTGACTGAGCAACCTAACAGAGATGGGTATTTTAATTCTGAAATCGTGCAAATGACTATTAATGCACACAGACACAGGACAGTCAGCTAATTATGTCTCATTAAGGTAACTTTGTGTACATAAATTTACTACTGAAAAGGGTTTGAATACTTATGAAATCCTGACTTTTCCATTTTTTTCAGGTTGTCTATTTACTACTTTCATTTTGCTTTTTGCTTTTGTTGTGTAGCATAGATTGTGTATACTGTATATAACAATTATTAATTGTTACTTCTGTCATGACTCTAGGTTTTAAAGCAACAGAATGAAAACTGTGTAAGTGTCTGAATAGTTTTGCAAGGTAGTGTATATATAATGAATCATTATGATGATACAAGTCCACAGTACTGATATTGAAAAGTAACGTATATTTGTATTTTTTAACCTACTGTATCACAATTACTTGCGAAAACTTCCATAAAACTAGAACACAGTTATGAGACTGGTTCTGTTTGCTACTCAGGTGCTATCAATCCACAAGGTGGCGCTTCGAAAATACTTGACTTTTCCACTAGAAAAAGAACTAAAACAAGGCATGTGACAGAAGGTAGTGGAGGAAAGCATCCCCTTTCCCTTACGTCTCCTTTGTGAGGTCAGTGTCCTGGATGAGTCTGCTCAGGCTGTTAGCAGCTGTGCGAAACTTTGCCACAGCAGTCTTCAGGGGCTCTGAAACGTAAGCATATCAATACACAGTGGGAATGATGTGACCGACACAACAGGCCAGGGCTGTCTCGGAAACCACACACGTCATAGTACTTTCCTTCTCTAGGCACCTGGAACAATTTTAAGGGGCGCCTTCATTCCTAGGGACTTCAAAAATGGTACTTACAGTAGCAAGACAAAATTCACAGGACTACAAGCCAGTCTGTCCTAAAGAGAACTTTGTCATTCAAAAGCTTTGACATGCTAGAAAAGCGTCTATACCATATGAAAGCAAAGGAAGATGTGCAGCATCACCAAGATATATAGGCATTTCAATACCAGGTCGGTTCAATAGACCTGCAGCATCAGCAAACACTAATCTTGGAACAGCTGTAATGCACAGTATATCAGGATTTTGTTCCACTTCCTCAGGTTATGGTGGTTGAGATATACTGTAGACAGTAGGTCTTTCAAATAAAGAGAGGAAATTCATTGACAAGTTTTCAGGATGAAACCTTGAAGGTCAAATAACAAAAACAGTTTGCAAGTATTCTTTACAACTCACTGGATGTATCACTAAGGACAGCAATCATCCTGGTTTCTCACTTTTCTCCCCCCTTCCCTCTGGTAAGCGTTATAGGAGCATAAAGGCACAAACGTCCAGATTCAGAGACAGTTTCTTCCCAACAGCTGTCAGATTAGTGATATCTACCTTTGCTACTGGCTCACACTGATGTTTTTTTTTTCTTACAGTGCTTGTCTGCCTTTTTTAAGTTATATTTAACTTGTTGCTGTTGCTGCTGCTATTCTGTGTTTGTTTTTGCCGATTCCTCTAATGTCTTTGTATTGGAGCACACATGCAAATAAGCATTTCATTGCACTTGTGCATCTGACAAATAAATTGAAGTGATTCAGCTCGCTCAGAAACAAGGAGTTTCAAACCTGAAACAGAGCAAACTGCCTCACAATCACGGTCGTTCCCATTTCCCTGGTGTCCTGGAGCCTGCAGGGAAGGGAGTCAGGATTGATCCCTGTCCTTACCCATGGAGATGCCTTTTTCCATCAGCCTGGTGTTATAGCTATCCAAGGAGGTGTTGAGAAACTGTTCCAGGGTCTCGGCGTAATCGACAGCGTTGAAAGGGATGACCAGGCTGTCGGCCAAACGCAGCAGCACATTGCCCGCAGTCCGTGCCACTGTCTGGTGGCTGGTGAACCCTGTGAAAGTACAGTCATCACTCGTCCCGTCTGCTGCAGAGCTGGGCGGGAGACTAACGTTTTCGTTTCAAGTGCAGAAATAATTAAAACCCCCGTTGCATTGTCATGATTGTCTTTGATAACAAAAAGGTAATCAATTCTACTGCTGAAGTCTGAATATTTCGTGACGTGATGGAGGCTGTAATGTCAAATCCAAGCGATGCAAGTCCTTTCAGCTAACATCTGTCCGGTGTGGTTCATTTACTGCAGGCGGCAAACTCTGAAAACCCATGGTCACATTCAAGGTAAAATGGATGATGTTAATAAAAATAATTCCTTGCACTTATATAGTGTTTTTCTGGACACTCCATTCAAAGTGCTTTACAGGTAACTGGTACCACCAGTGTCTAGGCCCATGTGGATGATGTGACAGCAGCCATAGTGCACCAGTATGCTCCCCACACACCAGCTATCAGTGGGGAGGAGAATGGAGTGACAAAGCCATTTCAGAGAGGGGGATTATTAGGAGGCCATGATTGGGAAGGGCCAGGGTAGAATTTGGCCAGGACACCAGGGTAACACCCCTATTCTTTTCGAGAAACACCCTGATATTTTTCATGACCACTGAGAGTCAGGACCTCGGTTTTATGTCTCATCTGAAGGATGGCGCCTCTTTTTACAGTAGAATGTTGTCACTATACAGATGCATTTGCATTCGGACAAATTATATTAACAAATATGTTTTACAGAACAAGCAGTTATATTAGGCTATATTATGTTGTAAACAATACACTTTTCTGCTCCAGAATAGTAACATCAGACAGGATTCTGAGGCCTACAAATTCAATTTTGAAGAAAAACAGCTCTGTTTGATACCATTATTTCCTAATTATTTTGTGAAAACATCCAGAAAACAGTATTTGTGAATTTACATTGAGGAGATCTGGAGTAGTCTTGTTTGGCTATCTTGCAGTAGTACATACTGTATTTATCAACTCCATTCTGCAACAGATGTACTGAATGTGCACTTTTACGCAATTTCAAAACGAGATCCTTCAGAACTTGATTAACAGCCACCTACATTGGACATTTTAATCGGTTGTGGCCTGGCTGGGTAAAGGTGGATTATACTGCTTACCTGGGTCTATGTACCTGGCTGCATAGTCAAAAGTGTCATAGGCAGTGTGATACGCAGGGTAGATTCGTGCCTGTGTTTTGCTCTGCAAGAGAATGCAACACTCCAACATGACACACGAAGCACTATAAATACAATTTTACTTAACTGCCTCCATCTTTTCATTAAGATCATCGTTGGTATTCCAGCCGTTGACCGTTCTTTTCATTTGTTAGATGTTTGTCAGAAAACCCTAATCAAATGTATTATAAATATAATTTACAGTGGAGAGCTGCATCTGGAACAAGTACAGATTACAGACTGAAAAGTATAAAGAAAAAAACAGTATGAGACTCTATTAATGGCACTCTTCTTTGGCTATTTGGAATTGCACACATTGTTTTTTTCTTTTAACTGTTCAGCTTTAAGTGGAACAAGCAGTTCAGGTGGGTAGCTGCGTCAGCATGCGCAGGCTGCAAGGGAACGAGTAATAGGTTTACTAACCTGTAAGTAACACAATGCACTGGGTGCCTTACCCTGTCATAGGTGTAAGCGATGTCCATGGAGGTGATGCCCAGGAAATGCATAAAGGCCGCGTAGTCACTCCCTGCTCCAGTTAGATACCCCAGACTGAGAGAAACAACAGAAGTGCTTTGCTGTAGCTACTGGGCTCTCATAAGGACAACAGCCAAAATGTGTGAAGCACTTACAGTGAAGAGAGGGACAGGTGCAGAGGATTGTTTGGAGTGGATTAAGGCTGCCTGAGCAATGGAGGAGGTCAGCCACTGAGGACTCAGTGGTGTCCTACCCAAAAAAATATTTTTCTCTTTTACTCTACTACTGTTCTTAATTTCATAACGAGAGAGGAGAATGATTCAGTTAATGGCTTTCTTTAAAATCATTCCCACCACCTTTTACCACTCCATGGAAGTCCATTGTTGTATTTTCCAAGAATACTTGTGATTTGGGTGGAGTGAGAGAATGTATTACCAGGTGATAAGAACACATTTCAGTCCCAGAATGCCTCAGTGAAAGTGAGGCCGCTTTCCTCAGTCCTAATCGAGAAGGCCAATCCATTTGAGATTTGGCCTTTTCCTTCTATGAAGTTCAGTTCATATGGTGGCACTACACGCGAGGGGCGTGTTCAGTGTGGAGGCGGAGCCCTGGAGGAAGACTTTATAGTCTTTATCGCTAAATAGGGTAAGTCCAGTCTGGGAGAGCAGGCAGGGAGCGCAAGGCCCAAAATAAAAACTCTAATCGTGAAAAAAGGTAAGCCTGCCCCGTTATAGAGATGGGACAGGCTTAAAGAAAAATGAAAAAGAATAGAATTACAACGGCCTCACGCTCGGGACTGCCGGTGTAAAGATCCCCCCCTTCTGGGGTTCTGCCCTGCTCGTCCTCTTTGAGGGGGGCTCAGTGTGTCTTTAAAGAGGTCTCACAGCCGCAGCTCATCTTCGATCAGCGCGTGCAGCTGTGATTACCAAGGCGAGGCTCCGCCCCTTCTGCAGGGCTCCGCCTCCACACTGGACACGCCCCCTTCCGTGGTAGTGCCACAGTATGCATCCAAAGACAAGTTAGAAATGGGAGAAATGACCTCTGAAAGTAAAAGTTGGAGATGTTCAGTGCAGTTACAGATATACTGTATAGCTGCCTGAGGGTGTATTTCAATGATAATGTGTGGTTATAGGATTTCTAGTAACTACCAAAATGATGATAAAATAAAGGCCATCAGAACTGCTTAACCGATGCAGAAGAATAAAGGTACACACTTGGGGATGATGCCATAGGCAGGGCTGCTTCTGTTGAAATACTGAATCCAGTTGTCATAAACGGAGGTAGACGGAGATCCAGGAGTTTTCACCTAAACACACAAAAACAACCTCCATGATGACAACATTCGGACTTACTATACAATAGTAAAAGAGTGAGTATATATTTAAAAAATACTTACCTTTTCTGGTCAATACTTTATAAAATCTTATTTATCCTTCCCAATGTTTAGAAATAAAAATGGTGTGAGTACACACCACACCAATGTTCTATATATATTATTCTAGTACAGTCATGTCTCAGTTTGTAAACTGAAATGTAAAATGTTTCTTCCTATTTCAAAGGGTTAATGTATTATTGTGTGCTAGGGGCCTTTATACAGTACCTCTGAATTAGTTTCCTTTATCTTAGAAAAGGTTCACCCTTTTCAGCCACCGCAGGAATTAGTGTATCTGAAGTACAGTATGACGAAGGGGGAATTGAGGCATTTGTACAGCACCAGTGATATCTAAATAGATAACAGCCTGGTTTAAGAAGAAACCAGATGGTTGGACTAATTACCAGGCCGGGAATTTCTAGGAAATGACCAATATCTCACATGCTCATTTAAAGTGAATTACAGTCTACAACTCATCTCTCTTTTTTACTAATCAAAACCTGGAAGGTATTGAGTGCTGAAAGAAATTAAAGTAAAGTTTGAAAAAGGACTTCAGTTCTTCTGTCAGTGGGACTATTTGTCGTCTTTTTAATCCACTAGGCAAGTCAACACTTGTCTCTATGGTGGTCTTTTACAAAACAAGTAAATAGGAGACAAAAATCTTCTATTTACTGCATTATCGGTTTAGGGGGCAGAAACTGTGAAGGGTTATTTTATGGATGAAAGCAGTCTGACTGATTTGTGGTATTCTAGCTCTGTGTTGGGGATTGGCTATGACTTTTGACTTACTTATATTAAACATTTAGAGTATTTCCAACCTTACTGATGAATAGACTGTGAACCACAGTGTATTAAACCTTCAAAACAACTGGGATGACATCAGTATACTGTATTTTAAGATATGGTGGAAATTGTGTGGAGAAGAAAAAAGGCTGCAGAAAAGGAAATGATTAGAAAAACGCAAAAAAAAAGTGACAGAGCGCCCGAGTGAAGCAGCTTCCATCCCAAAGGCTGTGGAGTTTAAGCAACTCCCCATGAAAATGTCCTCCTGAGAAAACATCTCTAACCACAGACATACTGCTGGCAGATCCCAAGAGGCAGTGCAGGATTCAGTGAGCACCCCTGCGGCTGGTCTGGGGCTTCTGGGCTCCCCACACTCCCACTTGTACTTGTTGAAAAGAAATACAGAGTTCACTGGTGCACGAGGACGCATTTTTTATAATCTCACGTGCGGCTGCAGAAGAGGGGGGACTTTTTTCAAAGTTGGCCATCACAAAATGGTGCTGGAGAAAGTGCTGTGCAACACAGTTTGAGTCAAGAGGTCTCCCTGTCCTGTGTGCAAGTGCCTCACCTGTTTGGTGGCAGTGAACACAACACTCTGTGCAGCAGGAGAGCCCTGGACCCTCAGGGTGGCATTAGCTGTGATTCACAAGCACAGGGAATCAAGGGAGACAGGGAGAACACAGGAATGGTTCAATCCAGAGAAGTGGACCTGCATTAGGGCTGCTGTGAATTCATGGCATTCTCAGAAAAAAAAGGCTCCACACTCTTCTTTCTAATGGTTCAAATGTTAAGTTTAGGATTTTCCTCTTTTTTTAAGACTATGATATTACAAAACAAGAAGGGAAAATTAAATGTGTTGCTGTTAAAACTTCTCATCTGGCCAAGAGTTAATAACTGAATTTACAGTACCTCAGGTTTTACACTCCAGGGTAATTGTATAATTTCATTTCTATATCGATATCTCTCATCTCATCTACAGAGCGAGAGTAGAAAATATATACATATGATTTGATTGGCATTAAGTATTTGTATTCCTAAAGTTAAGGTACAGTTCTTTTGTTTCTGAGAGTTGGGAATGATTTGCGATATTGGAGATGAGAGATTCCTTCTCACCAAATACTGAGATGTCAACATTAATGTAAGCGACCGCCCGATCCCTCAGCTTGCTGTAATATTCCTGCAGGGGAGAAGACAAGACTGGGACTGAGCTGAGCACTAGGCTGCAAACCACAATGTCAGTGATGCTCGGTATTTAATTTTTAAATACAACAGTCACAGGAACTCTGTATAACTCTTTATAAAGTTGCTTATCTGTGCCCTCAGCTTGCTGTAATATTCCTGCAGGGGAGAAGACAAGACTGGGACTGAGCTGAGCACTAGGCTGCAAACCACAATGTCAGTGATGCTCGGTATTTAATTTTTAAATACAACAGTCACAGGAACTCTGTATAACTCTTTATAAAGTTGCTTATCTGTGCTTTTGAATGTCTTTAATTGCATATTTTCTAATTACTGTATGTCACACTACTGGAAAAAATCTCAGCGCCTTCAGCGTCTTTCTATAAGGTCAAATAAGGCATAATTAAATCAATGCAAAGCTTTTTTAGATGGTAATGAAGTGTAATCTCCCTTGGAATGTGGCTTCTCATTACCACAAAGAATGTAAGCAGCTTCCAACGTATTCTGAAACTTTCCAAAGATGTAACAGTGTCACCTGGCAGTCTGCTCAAGGGATGCCGTCAGTACCTCTGTGTATTCAGTTGAGCCGATCAGGCCAAACTCTTCTGCTCCCCAGCTCCCGAAGATGATGGACCTGCGCGGCCTCCACCTCCCTGCAACACACGACACTTCAGTGACGAGGGAGTGTCCCCGCCAGTGCCGGATTTCCCATGAGGCACTGGAGGCGCAGTGGGCCTAGGGGCCTACAAACCTTTTAGGGCCTACGAAGGAGGGAAACACTAGTGACTCATGAAAAAGTCTAGCGGCTGTTCCAGAAACTAGAAGTATCGAAGCGAAGGTCTCTCGACTCGCTCCATCAATCACGTGGTTTAGCATGAGAATAGTTTAAAGTGCATCATGTCAATCGACGTCATTCGATTGGCGTTTACCCCTCTCTCTGCACATTTCAGAGCGAAGGTGCCTAGGACCTAAGAACACCAGCCCTGGTCCCTGCTCCTGAGTGGCAGTGGGAGGGGTGGAGAAAGTGGGGTTTCCAGACCGGGTTTCCACTCCTACCACCCCAGTTCTACAGGCTCCTGCTCCGTGAGGCAGCCCTTGCTGTTAAGTGTGAATAACCACAGAAACTGTAAACTGCTCAAGTAAAATTTAGACTACATCACCTTATAAACCTTAAGACGGCTATCGTTGTCCTCTTTCAAGTGTACAATAAATGAATTGCAGCAAAAAGATTTTGTAGTTTATTTCCTTCTCTCTTGAGGGTGTAACAGTGAGGTACTGTTGTCGTCAACGTTAACCTAGAAGATTTCAGTGTGGAATTAAACCCAGACAGACCCATGCCAGGCAATCAGAGAGGAAGAGTATGGGCGTAATGGAGGACAGACCGACAGTCTAAATGTCTGGGGAAGTGGTAGACAGCACTTAAGACATTGCGGGGGTTTGGATAAGACGTCTTTTAAACAGAGACTGATACAGCACACATAGAAAATATAGTTTTACAGTTTTCGTCTTCTGTTTAAGGAAAGAGATCTTTAACCCGCCATGTGTTCCGTCATTATAAGACGAGAACCCTCAAAGTCACAGAATCGTGACCTTCTTCCCCCTGCTTCTGCGCTTGTGGCAGGAGATCCAGTCTGTCTGACCTCTGTGATCACAGAGCGAGTCATGCACAAGGCCAGGCTAGCAGGTACAGGCGTGTTTGTGGAGGCTCCGCTTTGTGCATGATGTTTTTGCTGCGGTTGCCACACCAAGCACCGGCCTCAGTGCAGTGGGTTGCAGAGTTAAAGACTGACCTGCCTTCACCATCTTCCCCAGGACGCGGGTGATCTCCAGCATCACGGCTGTCCCACTGCTGGGGTCGATGGCTCCATGGACCCAGCTGTCCCGGTGATTGCCATACAGAATGTACCGGTCTGAGGATCACAAAGAGCACGCGCTTCTTCGTCACCGACACCTGCCAGTCCCACCCCACCCTACCAGGGCTCAGCCCTGCCTAGTCTAGTCCACTAAATTGGGTATGGTTTACAGTATGTATGGGATTATATATAATAATGAATGGGATTGCTCACAGTGTACAGAAAGCAGTGTACCTTTGACTCTGAAAAGGTTGGTGCCAATTCACAGAATTATGCTTCAGGCAATGCTGGGTTAGGAGGTTACAATTTTGTGGGAGTATGGAATAAAGGGTTTATGGAACCAGCTACCCAGCTGTGCCATTGAGGCCAATAGCCTGGCTTCTTTCAAGAAGTGGCTGGCTGAGATCCTGGGATCAGTTCAGACCAGGTGGGCAAACGACCCTCTCTGGTTTGCGATCTCTCCAATGATCTTAATGGGTGTGGCATAAAACGGGGGGGAGGTGTTCAGTGTGGAAGCGGAGCCCTCGATGAAGGGCGATGCGTTTCCCTAGCAACCACAACTACCCTGGCTAATTAAGTGGCTGCTGAAGCAACGCATCGCCTTTCATCCATGGGCTCCCCCTCCACACTGACCACGCCTCCGCCCTATGCCACAAGAGGAACTGCAACACTATTTTATATTTCGGGGTTAGAATGAATCAGCATTCATGAGTGTATTTCAAACCACAGTAAAAGTCAAATGCGTACACAGTAACGTGTAAAGTCTTCAATTTACAATAATTTCCAGGTATGCGCAGCGCCATATTCTGCGATTCAGAACGCGGCATCAACCTCCAGTGATGTGAAGCTGCCCCCATTACATTCTAAACAAGCAGGCTTGTGAATACACCTCTGTTAATTTAACAGACATATTGCTCTTGATTTCGTGAAATGCCTGCTGCACAACTTGTACTTAATTCTCTCATACATCGCATTACAGTGACTAGAGAGCACGAAAGGCCGCATTACATCACAATTCTTGTGAATTCTCGCCCTTGGCTAGACCAGGGGTTTGTGACAACATGGAAGAGGTCTGCTATCCAACCCGAGCATGATGGGGCCCAACAAAGTACAGGGTTTTGGGCCGGGTTCGGGTCGGTTTTTCAGGTACTGTACAACTTCGGGCTCGGGCCAAGTACGGGTTTGTTTTCTAATAAGTGAAAATGAAGGCCGGGTTCGGCCTTCAACTTCATGCCCTTGCAGACCTCAACAACATGGTGACTTACAGTACTTTCACAAAGTTCCTGATTTTGTACTCAATTTGGAATTTGTCAAATCTTTTCATTCTCTCAATGAATTTTGTCACAGAGTTCCCCTTTAAGAGCAATTATTACACTGCTTTGTGTGCATACATAGGATTGTATGAAGGGCTTTACACTGAGAGTGTGTGTGTGCATGATAGTACTTGTAAAACGTGTGTAGGTGTCAGGTGGTACTGGAGAGTGTGAAAGTGTCTGTGGGACATACAGCACACCTGGCTCCACGCTGCCACGGATCACCCCCATCACATTGTCCGAGTTCTTCAGCTCACCCTTGTTGTACACGTTCAGTTGAACTTCACTTTAAGAGAACAGGAAGTATTGCAACACAAGTGGAAGTGTCAAATATACCAGCCTAACACTTGTGAATAAAAAGTGTTAACAAATAATATGCTGTTACATCTCAATAATCTTTAATAATGTTGCCAGGCAACTGTCCTGTGTCTATAGTGTAGCTATAATAAGGTGCTTTTAATCAGTTCTCATCAGGTCTTTCCATTGAATTATGACAGAGTTAAACGCTGTAATTTATGTGTCAAAGCATGATAGATTATTCAGCCATTAATTATGTCCTTAACTGAACTTAGACCAACTTTTATTTTGCTTCTGGGTCAGAACTTTAGGAACAGTCCTGCATCATTCCAGTCAAGATCCAACTTCAGATTTATTGTATTCAAGAAGCAGGAATTTCTCTGTTGCAGTAACTGCTGTCAATGAAAGCTGTACAGTAGTGAGATTTGGATCCCATCTTTCTTGTAGTAAATATCAATGTGATCCCTGAGCACCACCACAGAAATTCCAAAGAAGACGATGGGATTTGATCCACAGCCTCATTAATACCTCAGCAACAGTCACTAGAATAGGACAGTGTAGAATAGTGGGCAAGTCTCAGGACTCATGACTGCTGGGTTTTGGGTTCGAGTTCCTGCTGTAGACACTGCTGTTTTATCTTGAGTGAGGTACTAAACCTCACTTGCTCCAGTCCTCCCAGTTATAATGGAACAGGATGGGTATCGCTAGCTGTAATCCTTGTGACTGGAACAGCGTCACACCCAGGGGGGAAAGGGAGTCATGTGCTTCTTGTTTGCTTAGTTCCATGGAAACCAGGATGGGTTTCCATGGAACTTCCTGATGGGAAGCTGTGGCTCAAATACATAAGTAACCTCCAAGCAACCCCTTGACTGCCATTAGTGAGTTGTGGCTACAATCGTTTCTACAATTCTCATTTTTCTTGTTGCTGGGATGTAAAAGCAGATGCCAGCCAACAGCCACATTGGGCTGTATCCATATGTACTGACACCTAATCGTTTTCAGTACCTAAATAGATATTATGATACCTGTTGTTAAAGATGGAATTGGGTTCAAATCCAGGTCCCAGCCTGTAGGTGCATTTGAATGATCCTTGCCAAAGGCTTGGAGCGTCTGATCCACCCAATTTGCTGTACCATCCAACACAGAGAACAAAATAATGCAATGAAAACACCCAGGAAACCAAGTCATATTTCAAAGAGAGGCTCCGGCAGGGAATGAATCCCGTAATCTGCACTTAATAAAGTATAAAGCAGGATGAAGTGAAAGACAGGCTTGGAGCAGTCTAGGAAGGCAATGCTAAGATTATTGAAAATGCATCTTGAGAGTGCAAAATCCACTGGATCTACTTCAGCGATGGAAAATGACTCCTGTTATCCAAGAAATGAGATCATTTGAAAGGGTCAAGTTGACTACACAGGAATTTCGACACTTGTAATCCCTGGGAAATTGGGTTCAGATATAGCTCAGATTGGCTGATATTGACCTTGCCCTCAGAGCATGAATAGAATAAGATACACTGACAAAACACACTTTAGCAAAGTTTGTGAAATCTCCTCAGTTGCAGAAACAGAAATGTGAAGCAGAGATAGTAGGATAGTGTAGGGTTACTCACCAGATCAAAGCACTGGCATCTTCAAACCCAATAGGTTGTGTTGGAATAGGTGGAATCCCCTTTATATCAGCCTCCTTTATCCTGTAAGTGTAATCTGCAGAGCAGGAAGAGTGGAGTGTTTTAAATAAGCCACCTCGCTCTGAAGAGATCTGCTCAACTCCAGTGACAAATAAGAAGGTTACCTTTAGCTGCGAGGTACGGTGTCAACAAGTCTCCAAAATAGGTATTGTAAGACCCTCGTTCCACTCCCGATGGGGGCAGGTACCAAGAGTTGGGGTAGGTCTCATTTACATCCGACAGCTTCCCATCATTAATGTCCTTGGGATCGGTGTACACCAGGACCCCGATCACTCCAAAAGGCGCAGCATTTATCGCCTGAGCAGCACAAGCAAGGAAACTTGTCACCGACAGCACCTTTGCTTACCACATCTGCATACAACAGCTATACGCATATACAGTAGTTTTATCAACAGTTTCATTTCATTTTAGAATGATCAATTATTCTAGATTATCGTAACATGTCAGAGAAGCATCCTTGGGGAAACGGTCATATCTGATCATGATCGTGATGGATGGATTTTTTGGAATTCAGTAAAACACATTTTGCATGACTGGCGCTTCAATATAACATATGGGATTGTGGGTTGGTTGTTATTTTTATGGTTCTGGATCAGTTTCATATCATGTAAGGCAGAAGAAGAGCTTCCAGTGGGTTATTTCAGGCCTACAGTATGTGATAATGTAGGGGACAATTAATTGTGGTACATTTTTTGTTGGAAAGGAAGGAAAGAAGTGGTCACTTAGTATTAGGAAACACCTGGGAAGAGGAGTCGCATAGTCTAGGCCAGAGAGGGAGAAGAGCAAACGACACTGATTGAGTAGGCCATCTTATCAGGTCGAGAGGGGATTAGAAAAGGGCATGCAACATGGATGTGCCGAACATGCACAGAAGGTGCCTATTGCATCACAGAAGGTGCCCGTTTAATGAGCAACTTACCTTGTTTGCTCTGCCTGCTCCTCCATACCTCACAATGGCAATGGCGCCATTCAGGTCAATAGTTTTGTTCAGGAATTCATAATCACTGACTTTACCCTGGTTCGCATACACAAGCCTTCCCTAAACAAATATGGATGGATATGAATAGTTGCGCTTAGCACTTATCACACCACAGTGCTAAGGGATATGGAATTGTCTTACAACTTTTTTTTGCCTAGAACAATATTTGGGATTATACAAATTATCAGATCGCTACCACGGCTCGTAAATGATCTCCAGAAAATTTGAGATGTGTCTTATCTCAGTGCAGATTCTACTGACAAGTGCAAAAAGTACTTTCTGATCTGGTTTGCTGGGCTAGGCCAGTGTAAAAAATGTATTTTCCTAAAAGCTTTTATTGTTCTATTGATTTTACTGCAGGAGATAAGATAAGTTAGCTTTTACTGACATGGGAAAACATGAAAACCCTCTCTCAGTCAGCAGATTTTCCCCAGACAATACAGTATGTGCAAAAATGCAACAAGATCGGGGAACAATTTACTATTTTCCGATTGAACGGTGTCTGAATTTCAAACTATTTTGAAGATAATCTGCCAATTATTGTTAATTAAAGACGTGGTTGCAGCAAAACTATGTTTGGAGTGTGAAGTAGAGGAGCGGAAAGTTGGGTTGCCCTAATTTAGATGCTTGTGACTTCCAGCGGTGTGAAAGGGTGAGAACAAGTTAATATTCACTTTCCCATAGAAACACATCAAGAGTTATAAAAGGTGTTCATTTTAAGCCATACTGAGTAATGATTACTTTCATTTATAAAATACCTTTCCAAACTCAAGGACACTGTACATGGTGATAAAGAAGAAAAAGATAAAAAAAATATACAATTAACGACTATAGTCAGATGAAGGACAATTTAACAATGGAGCAGCGACAGAAAAAATATGTTCACCAATAGTCTGACATATATTCCTAGGTACAGTGAGCACAGGACCTGCCTCTGACAGGATATGCAGTCCATTTCGCTGGTCAAAATTAGCTTTACCCCAGGGATGATTTTTGCTCAGCAAGCAGCGATTTCCCAAGACAATATGCACAGAAATGCAAGAAGTATGGTCAGGACTCTAGAACAACTGTGAACAAACAGGTGAACAACTGGAATTTATCTGAAAGCTCTGCACAGATTCAAATGGCTTGCAACCTAAGTTTTAACTAGGTTCTAGGTGCACATTGAGATTCTATTGCTATTTTTTTCCATCCTATTGCTATTTTCTGATCTTAAGACACGGTACCTTTGGGTTCCCAGCTGGGGCGTAGGCAGCGTAGGGCTGTACAACATCTGGGTGCAGCTGGTCCTCTGTGTAGTTCTTCTCTTTAAGTCTCGAGGTGAAGAGCACCGAGTCGGTTGGAGAAACTTTAATAAAAGTATACGTATAGACAGAGCAAAAAAGTAATAAAATAATCTGCACAGCAATTCCACCATTAACATTATTATCCAGGAATCTGTACTTTAGGTTGTTTAGATCTTTGGAGTAAATTCCCAAAGTCTCAAATACTCAGAAAAGGTTAGCGTATAAAGTCATGCTGTCTCAGTAAATTCCAGATGATATTGGAATCTCTTGGAATAATAACAAAGCAAACTGGGATGAAAGGCCCTGCCAGTTTTCGTGGGTGGCAACAGTTCAGAGTTCATGGAAAGTTGCAGCTCCATGTAAAAGTACTGGCAATATCTTATAATCTTGAATGAATAGTGTGAAGCTTTATTCATTAACATGTATCCATCTGAAAATTCTCCATTTTGAGTTTAGGTTCACAATTAAGTGTTAGATTTCCTGGTAAATCCCAAATTTAAGATTTATAATGTGAATGCTGATTTCTGTAGTTTCATAGAGCTTCACAGAATGCCTCTCTAGGTAATAGGTAAATATTACCTATATACAAGTATTACAGATAAAGCAGATATGGATGAGGTACAATTTAATTCAGGCTGTTTTATCTGTTTTATATTCCTGGATAATAACATTAAGCACTGGCCACCTTAAAATCCATATCTAAACCTTTGTTAAGGTAACAGATGGAAAGGCGGGGACAATCCATAAAATGACCATGAACTTGCAAAACCTGAGAGTCTAGACTGGTGTAATATTAAACCAGATTGATACCGGAGTGCAGCATCACAGGCCCTTCCTGTGATCAGGCTGTTTCTGAGGCTGTTACAGATCTTTATGACTGTACAGGCAGGTTCTTGCTAACCCATAACTTTCAGGGGAGTTGTCCATTCCAAGACATCCAAGACTTCTACCCCTGGCCCTTACCCACGGTGACCCTGTTAGGAGTCGTGTCACTGGGGAACGACAGGTACACTTTGTAAGTGTCCTTCCAGGCGTCGTCAAGACCAGAGATTGGGTCCTTCCATTGGTCCAGTATGTACTTCACCAGCTGCTCATCTCCACTGCTCGTAGCCATGTGAGGCACTTTGGTCAGCTCCCTGGTGGTTTGGAGGGAAAAGGCAGAATTAAGCCACGGAGCCACATCCACATCTTATCCGTGTGTGTTTCGGAACCTGTGAAACCAATAGCTGTCAATGGTCTACGCCTCCCAGCGGCCATCCAGGATCCAGGTTGTTTGTCCAGCAGAAGCAAAGAGACTCCCCTGGTGTCCAAGACAGCTCTGTACAAACTACCTTCTCAAGAAGTGCGGTATAAGGTTTGATCTGTGAAAGGGTTCGTTCTAAAGCTGGTTCTGAGAAAGAGAGACAGACACTTGTGGTGTGGAAAGTGTAGTGTCAGAAATACCATTGTATTATGTACTAAGAAGATGCTCAAGAGCCTCTTTCTTCTCAACACACAATTTATGCTACTTTAGAAGGATATCCTCAGGTATAAAAACTGCTTGGGATTGCTTGAGTTCGGTGCACCGCAGGAGCACATACACCATTGTGTGTCCCTGTTATTCTCTCTGAAAATGCCCTTTTTCATAAGAGATTTAAACTCTTTTCAAACCTTCACTGACCCACTCTGTGACTTCCTAAGCCAGTACTGTCTGATACCCAGGAACATACCCAGCCTAGGTGTGGGTATCAATGTCAGTGCATTTAGATCCTGCACTGTGAGATATTATTAAATCAGGGCTCATCAGCTTGCTGCCTCTCCAATCCCCTCCACGCCAGTACTTTTATTTATCCATCTCCCTAATTGCTATGACAAATTTCCCAATTATCGATTAAATAATTAAGGAGCAGGTCGGAGCTCTAGTTTTATTAGAACATCAGGATAGCAATATTTAATATAAAAGTCTACAATTGTTTTGTATACTCCTATACTACTCCTAATTAAAATAAAAGTATTTCTGAAATAACATTCTGAGCCTCTTATTTTCTCGTGATTATTTATCCAAGTCATTTCATTTTAAATTGCTATTGTTTGTTTTTACAACAAAATTATAAAACTCAGAACTTGAGTAAGCCTACTGAATTTTACGTTGTATATTGAAGATAATGGTTACACAACATTGGTTGCTATATTCAGTCTTTTAAATCTAGTATTGAAATCAAATTTAATGGATGGATGGATGTAAATACTGTAACGCAACGGGGGCTCAGGCGGGCGCCCTTGCCGCATTAGGTTGGCCCCCCACCGTCGGGGGCTCGAACCCGGGACTCCCGCGTCTCTCTGCAGTGACCCAGCCCCGTGAGCTAAAGAGAGATCTCTCCACAGCCCAGTAGCTGTAGTCCTGCTATCACAGGGAAGGGCGGTGACATCACCTGCTCTGGTACGCCGGCTCTTACACAGTGCCTGTCGGCCATAAGCGTTACAATACTTTTGTTTGTACAGATTGATGGCAACTCTTTGAATTTGTTCTAAAGGACATAACTCATTGTCTCCTGAAATAAGACATGTTATTGATAAAGGTAATAAACTGTTGAATAAAAACTAGAATCAGTAGACCCTGTTGCTACTGTATATACAACCTACCAGTGCATCATTTGCGCTGAAGAAAGCATCACCGGATTACTAGACTGCTTTCGGCTATTAAAAAAAACACACATTACATTCTTACTGTGTCGGTTCACCTTGGCTGTAAAAGCTAATGGAGAAATATTTAAATTGTTTTATAAAATCAATCTGACCGCTGTCAAAGTCAAATAAAAAGCTATCCAGACCAGACTATTCTGACAGTCAGTCTGGTCAAGAGGCATATCTATCTGACCCAACATTCACAGTACACAGCAAGGAAGTGCAAATACTCACTTTAGATACTCCTCAATTCTCTTGTTGTCCACCTCTTTGATGAACTGCTCGATCATGCTCTCGTCCACATCCCGAGACATATCCCGCACCCATCCTGGAGATTTCTCTATCCCGTAATGCCCCACCAGGATGCCAAAAGTGAGGATAGCTGCTCCCAGAAGCCCAAAAAGTAAGATCTTCTTCCACATTTTGCTCCGGGCCTTCCAGCTACTGGACTGAAGCTGAACTCATGCACAATGCCAGTCTTCTTTGGGTTTTTTGCTTTTCCAAAGTATTTAAAGACCCTCCTTGCCCCATGTAATGTCAGCCACTACAGATAAGTACTGTTCACTGAACAGTTAACCTATGACACATTTTTGGAAAATGCATCTCAATAGGCATGCATCAATCATTGATGTTTGGCACCAATAATATACTTTGTGTTTATTCAGTGACCTTCAGATGTGCAATAATAAAAAGAAATAGGGGATGTTAAAGTTAATAAGTATCTTATTACTTATGAAATGTTATATAATGCCAAACTTCAAATATTTGCCATCAAGTTATAAAGCTTGGCTTTATATGACTTGTCATTGTAATCCCTAGGATGCTTGGGAAACTGCAACTAATTGACATATATTTAGATTTGTGTCTTTTCCAAAACAAACCTTGGTATTTTATTGCCCTGGATAGCAAACAAGCAGTACTAAGCAGTACAGGTGTCTTGGCTAAATTTCGCCCCTGTCTTCCACAGATGGTCAACAGAGGGTATAGATAATAATAATAATAATTGCTTAAACTTACAGTGCATTGCGAAAGTATTCGGCCCCCTTGAACTTTTCAACCTTTTGCCACAATTCAGGCTTCAAACATAAAGATATAAATTTTTTATTTTATGTGAAGAATCACCAACAAGTGGGACACAATTGTGAAGTGGAACGAAATCTATTGGATTTTTGAAACTTTTTTAACTAATAAAAAAATGAAAAGTGGGGCGTGCAAAATTATTCGGCCCCCTTGCGTTAATACTTTGTAGAGCCACCTTTTGCTGCGATTACAGCTGCAAGTCGCTTGGGGTATGTCTCTATCAGTTTTGCACATCGAGAGACTGAAATTCTTGCCCATTCTTCCTTGCAAAACAGCTCGAGCTCAGTGAGGTTGGATGGAGAGCGTTTGTGAACAGCAGTTTTCAGCTCTTTCCACAGATTCTCGATTGGATTCAGGTCTGGACTTTGACTTGGCCATTCAAACACCTGGATACGTTTATTTGTGAACCATTCCTTTGTAGATTTTGCTGTATGTTTGGGATCATTGTCTTGTTGGAAGATAAATCTCTGTCCCAGTTTCAGGTCTTTTGCAGACTCCAACAGGTTTTCATCCAGAATGGTCCTGTATTTGGCTGCATCCATCTTCCCCTCAATTTTAACCATCTTCCCTGTCCCTGCTGAAGAAAAGCAGGCCCAAACCATGATGCTGCCACCACCATGTTTGACAGTGGGGATGGTGTGTTGAGGGTGATGAGCTGTGTTGCTTTTACGCCAAACATATCGTTTTGCATTGTGGCCAAAAAGTTCGATTTTGGTTTCATCTGACCAGAGCACCTTCTTCCACATGTTTGGGGTGTCTCCCAGGTGGCTTGTGGCAAACTTTAGACGAGACTTTTTATGGATATCTTTGAGAAATGGCTTTCTTCTTGCCACTCTTCCATAAAGGCCAGATTTGTGCAGTGTAAGACTGATTGTTGTCCTATGGACAGACTCTCCCACCTCAGCTGTAGTTCTCTGCAGTTCATCCAGAGTGATCATGGGCCTCTTGGCTGCATCTCTGATCAGTCTTCTCCTTGTCTGAGCTGAAAGTTTAGAGGGACGGCCAGGTCTTGGTAGATTTGCAGTGGTCTGATACTCCTTCCATTTCAAGATGATCGCTTGCACAGTGCTCCTTGGGATGTTTGAAGCTTGGGAAATCTTTTTGTATCCAAATCCGGCTTTAAACTTCTCCACAACAGTATTACGGACCTGCCTGGTGTGTTCCTTGGTCTTCATGATGCTCTCTGCGCTTTCAACAGAACCTTGAGACTATCACAGAGCAGGTGCATTTATACAGAGACTTGATTACACACAGGTGGATTCTATTAATCACCATCAGTCATTTAGGACAACATTGGATCATTCAGAGATCCTCGCTGAACTTCTGGAGTGAGTTTGCTGCACTGAAAGTAAAGGGGCCGAATAATTTTGCACGCCCCACTTTTCATTTTTTTATTAGTTAAAAAAGTTTAAAAAATCCAATAGATTTCGTTCCACTTCACAATTGTGTCCCACTTGTTGGTGATTCTTCACATAAAATAAAAAATTTATATCTTTATGTTTGAAGCCTGAAATGTGGCAAAAGGTTGAAAAGTTCAAGGGGGCCGAATACTTTCGCAAGGCACTGTATATAGTGCTTTTCTGGACACTCCACTCAAAGCGCTTTACAGGTAATGGGGACTCCCTTCCACCACCACCAATGTGCAGCATCCACCTGGATGATGCGACAGCAGCCATAGCGCGCCAGAACGCTCACCACACATCAGCTATCAGTGGGGAGGAGAGCAGAGTAATGAAGCCAATTCATAGATGGGGATTATTAGGAGGCCATTATTGGTAAGGGCCAATGGGAAATTTGGCCAGGATGCCGGGGTTACACCCCTACTCTTTTCAAGAAACGCCTTGGGATTTTTAATGACCACAGAGAGTCAGGACCTCGGTTTTACATCTCATCCGAAGGACGGCGCCTGTTTACAGTATAGTGTCCCTGTCACTATACTGGGGCATTAGGACCCACATGGACCGCAGGGTGAGCACCCCCTGTTGGCCCCACTAACACCTCTTCCAGCAGCAACCTTAGTTTTTCCCAGGAGGTCTCCCATCCAGGTACTGACCAGGCTCACACCTGCTGAGCTTCAGTGGGTTGCCTGTTGTTGAGTTGCAGGGTTATATGGCTGCTGACTAAGCAGCCATATCAAGATAAGCATCTTATCTTATTTCAAGATAAGAAGCGAAAACTCAAATTGGGATGATGTAACAGTCAGTTCTCAGTTCTCAGTTTTAGATGCAAAAGGGGAACTGCAAAGCTATTTTTATATTTGTGGGTTAGAAAGAATCAACTTGATGATTGAATTTCAAACCACACTAAAAGTCAAATGTACACAGTAACTTGTGACTTGTAAAACCTCACATCACAAAATAGATGAAATTTCCAAATGTCACAGATACAGGATACTTTGTAGACACCTACACCACCTAGCAATTTAAAGGGTGCTCTGCCTCTTTTTCCCAAAACAGATTTTTTTGTATATCCAAGAACCACCAGTGCACCCACACGCCAGACAAGTCTGCTATCCTACACAATTTTCTTTTTTACTACAGTGTATCAATCTAGTGGTTACAACATCTAACACTGCTTGGTCAACACCCCATCAGTTAAAAAATGCAGTGCCCCAACGGAAAGGTCCAGGAGTGTTTCATCCAAAACATGGTACGCTGATGTTCCTCCTTCCATCCCAGAGATGAAACTCTGTGTAGTCTTTCAATGGTCTTAGGCATACTCTTCAATCTTAATTGACTTGAACAATGCAGACCCTTATACTCCTCCCCTACCCTGTTTTCTCCCAGTCCAGTATCGGGTGTGGGTGTGGGGGGGGGGAGATGATGCTTCAGTCTTCCTCTGCTTCCCTCTGTAGAGTCCCCCTCTGGTGTCCATGTCCTCTCCTATGTCCAGAGGTGCAGTCTGTGTCGCCCTGAATTCTCCTTTAACAATTCACTCCTGTGAGTCCTTCTGCTTGGGTTTATAAAGCCCTTCCTGACCAGGGCTCAGGGCTTGCTATGAGTGAGGGAAGTGTTCTTGTGATGTCTTGGAGGTTGGCCTTCACTCAGAAATACTAAGCCAAGTTGCCACAAACTCAATAAACGATTCTTCTTTCACACGATTTCCAGTTGCCCTCATTCCTCCTGAATTGTGCTTGAGGACTTAGATTAGAGGGAGAAAACATACTTCAAAAACACTGGCCACCATAGGTAAACTTACAGTCACTATAGTTCCTGACACCTGTTGACCCGCACTCACCTTTGTCACTCTGTAACACCAACATCATCAGAAGGCCATTTTACTTAAATGTTTCCAACTGTGCAGGCTCCTAAGGACGGCGGATAAAGAAATAACCTGCATTGTGGTTCAATGGAGTGTCTGACAAATTTTTTGCACAACAGCAAGAACCCCACTGTTACTGACAACTGTACAGTCAATCTGTACCAGTGGCAGAAATTCACAGAGAAGCGGTGCTGGTGTCGTATCGAATTCAGTAAGCCGTGGAAATCCGTATCCCCTTTCAAAGTGCGCATGCACACTGGAAATCAGAGGTATGATTTGTCTGCCTGCTCCTGTGCACATTTCATATTGTTTGTAGGAAACGCGCAATTCTAACTTTCAGGTTTACATAAGGATTGCAATTATTTGCATGTCCCCTCAAAAAAGACAAAAGACTCACACAAGCATTGTTTGCGCATAGTAAACATGCACTTCTGAATTTCAGGTTTACTTAAGTATTACAATTATGAGAAATGATGTGTTAATCAGCAATTATGTCTTCCTATGAATTTGGTCTTAATGTGCATTACACAAACTAACTCATGTAGAGGAAGTGAAATAAACATGAAAAGACGGTTTGCTTTGTTGTTTTCTTTGCCTGAAATATTTTATCGGTAAGCAGGAAAATTCACCTTGGCCATGTTATCTACACAAAATAGTATCCCCTTGCACATGTCTCGTCTCCCACAGACGCCACACTCACTCGTGATACCCCAGGGATACACTTCTCCGCAGTGTGTGAGTGTGGAATCTGGTATCCCCTGCAAATTTCGTGGCTGCTGCCACCAAGGCTCACCACCCAACTCACACAACCAGCAGACCTCTGCTTCTACACCCTGACAGCACCTCTGGGCCGGATCGGGCCAGCGGGTCCCGAGACACACAGGGATACGCTTCTCCGCACTGTGCATGTGAGGGCCCAGAGGTGCTGTGAGGGTGTGGGAAATAGAAGTCTGCTGGCTTAGGAGAACTAGGCGGCCGCTTAGTGTTCTGAGACCACCAAGACCACCTCAATGTGCAACAACAGATTTGTTTTTTAATCGGCTCGTTCACAAATGTGAAACACAGATTCCCTCCGGTGGCTTTCTCAGTTGCTGCTGTGCTAATCTAGGCTGTTAACATCTGTTAGTTATAAATTATTATTTAATTATGTAAGTGTTATATTACAATTACGTAATGTAAGTGTAGTAGTTTGTTTTTGCTGTGGATGAAGTAAACGACACTCATCTTCACCTAAGATGACAGTACCAGTGCAGTTCCCACTGATGCTACAGTTCATGTAATTTTTGGAAAGTAGTAAATGTTGTGATCGATTTTATTAATTTTTCATTACATGTAACATTACATGTGACATATTGCATACTGTCCTTCAAAAGGATGTACCTATCCGGTGCTGATAAAGGAAACCTCAGAGCTGGATAAGCAATCTCAAAAGAAAGGTATTCCAAATCAAGTCATTGCAATAATGCATTTTTATTTTGAGTCCGTCAGATCAGTGTAACCAGCGAACTGTAGACAAGCCACTTCTACTTGAGACATTTGACGAGAAGTTAAGAGAATCGCGTTATTACTTTCAGTGTTAAAAAACATGTTATCTTTGTGACGTGTGCTTCTTGTTCTGGCTTGTAAGCTATTTATAATGTGTTCTTCAAAGCTGGTTAAGAAAGTTTTTTCTAGTTATACAATTACAAATAGTAAAATAAGTTTGGAGTGGGAGCTGATACTTGCCGTGTATGCGCAAATCGCGATCTGGAGGGGCCCCTTTACAAGATCTTACCTAGGGCATTCAAAAAAACAGGGTTGGCCCTCAGAAAAGTAGTGTTGAACCTTTGCGTCTTCTACAATTTGCAATTTGCGTCTCATACACATACACAATAGTATGTCGGCAGAAATGTTTCAAGTATTAAATATGATGTTCGTTTATTTGGTTTCATATACAATTTAAGTCTATAAAAACTATGAAATGACCACAATATTATCACCACTCCAAACAAAGCCTTTGTGAGTGCTGTTCTCCGGCCACCTGGCGGACACTTTCCGACTGCAGCTCTCGGTCGCAACCTTTCTGTGCACTTAGTGTGTCACTTCCTGTGGTAATAATATTCACGAAGGAAAATAAAATAAACGCTACGGATTCTAGCCAAAATAAGAATATACGTGGTCCGTGTCCTTTTTAATGACGGGAGAGGAAACTTTTTGTGCGTTTGAAAATGAATATGTATTTTGCAGACGTTGTCGTCTGGTTTCTGGATGGTTTAGGCTACTTTTGGTTTTATTTTCACTTGGCAGATTCTCTCTCCAGAGCTAAATTTGCGGAATCGGGTATATCTTAGCGAGGGGTGAGTTGTCGAATCCCGTGCAACGACCTAAAACGATTCATTCGTTTTGTTTTATGTGAGGGCTGTGATACTTTTCCGAAGCACGAAGTTGTAATTTTTAAAACGGTCCTACGTTTGGGCGAACAAGCGCGATCCAAACGCAAAGTGTAACATGCGGTGTCATCATGTGGGGAAATGGAAGATGCGCTCAGTCCACTATTCTGCAAAATTACACCGGTTACATTTCCACGCAACTGAATCGCCTGGTTCACCAAAGGTTACATTCATTATTACATTATTACGTGCTGAAAGGAGAAGAGAGAAAACACAACGTTTCGGCTGCGAGGCCTTCTTCAAATGTCAGGTGTTTTCATCAACAGAGGATGCCCCACCCGGGCCAAAAAGAGCCCCGACACCCGAAGAAAGCTTCACAGCCGAAACGTTGCGTTTTCTCTCTTCTATTTTCAGCATGGAATAAACCCATTACCTGTTCTTTTGCAGACTAAGCATGCTGACACAGCTACCCAACTGAACTAGTTTATTATTAGGTGACTTGAGCATTTGTTTTTTTATGCGGAGGTATGAGCGCTCTCCGCAGAAGTAGAATTCGTTTTATTATTTCAAACATTTCACGTGATGCCTTTATCGCCAAAATAAACAGGCCATACAGTAATCGTATCCGAGTAAGCTGTCCTGAACTTCATAGTCTGGCTTCCGTTACAGAAAAAGCTCTGGTGTACTGAAAAATACGTCCGTTTGTTGTCTTCGTCTCTGACTTGTGTTGATGTAACTTAAGCATAATATTGTGTACTATTACCAGACAAACGTTTGCATTTGTACGTTCAACCTAGAGCCCGTGCGATGAATGGAGCCTGTCCACCGTCACAAGTTACAGTTTGCACATACGGTTTTTTTATTGGCTACATTTGTAAACAAATGGACAGCGTTAGGACAGGTTATATACAGTAGGGGTGACCGGAATTACAACATGAGATGAGAGGGAAACTGACAAAAAAAAAGAAAACAGTTTTCGTTATTAGAAAAAAAACATCATTTTGAAGAAAACAGAGAGACCAAATACTTACACTACACAGAAGTGCTTTTAAAACAGGTTACCTGTTGTGGGAGTATGGAAAAAGTTACCTGGCCATATTGTTGGAGCCTTAGCATCCTTTAAAAACAGAGATATGACACAGCATGAGATATCTAGGATCTATTAGCTATGAACAAATCGAAATCCCCTCTTCTAGTTTGTAACGTCTTTTTTCTTATGTTCTTATATCATATGGATATTCATTGCTATTCTGGCTTGTCTACAACAATTTTCACCTGTGTTCATGGGGCCCAAAGACAGGGCCACAGAGCTCACCAGCTAGCACCTTGTCTGTTCTTTTTACTCTCACCTGTAGGATCTGTGGAGCTCAGGAAGAAGGCACTCAGTCCACACACTCTAGGCTGAAAAGTGAGATTTTGTTTCAGAACAATTTCAGTGCATCTAGTTAGTTACTCAGTGTGAACAGATTGTGAAATTTATTTTTGTGTTTATAAATCTCTTTAGTAATTGTTTTTACGACTTGTTTTTTTAGCGCTTTAATTGTTTTAAAGGTTTTGCCCTTTTCTGGAATACAGTCTCTCACGGATTTCTTCATACTGCAGGTGAACTAAGGACATAAAACATCATGTAGCAGATGGACTTAAGGAATGGATCGTGTGTTTTGCTGAAGAAATGGCTAAAAATGTTTTGCTGTGTTATTGATACAATCGTTCCTGCTTGGCATGGATAATTTAAAGTTTGGAAAACATGAAGGTCACAGCTGATCCCTGAAGTCAGTGTTTTGTAAATCCTCCTCTGGCAGGGACTACACTGATAAGACGACAGCCGTAGTGCACCGTGAGGTTCTGGCACTGCAAATGGGGCATTTTTCACCTTTCCTCAGGGCAGAATTCCTTTACAACCTTCAGATCCTTCGGTTTCCATATGCCACCTACCGTTCAGACATTTGGTTTGGAGATTGTGATTGAAGTGGAGATGGAGACAGCCAGTCTAGACGATTTACTCTGAATGCTGGCGTTTTCAGCAGTTCACTTAATTATTTTTGATAAATATAACTGCTATGTGCAATACGTTTACAATTACAGTCTCTCATTTGGATTTTTTGTTCATCAGCGTGCGTTATCCAAATCCACAAGCCATTCTGTTACATGATGTTTTTTTCTCCCGTTTCACTGGAACTGAATACATCTGGAGGACACGGTAACTGGAATTGTCCCTTTTTCTTTGGTCTGTTATACGCATAGGGAAATACCTGTGTCAACCCGGAGAGGTTTCTTGCAAGATGGAGACAAGAATGAGGTTTATTTCACGGGGGACCTTCCTGAGGCTCCTCACTGCAGCGGCTGCGCTGACTTCAGTGTCCGCTGGCGGGGAACGGGAGGAGAGGAGAAGCGGACCCCATCCTCCGGTTGCGACAAACGGCCAGCCTTTTCCTTGGGATAAGATGAGGCTCCCTGATGCCATCTCCCCAATTCACTACGATCTCCTCATCCATCCCAACCTGACCTCCCTGGACTTCACTGGTACGGTCAAGATCCAGGTTCAGGTTCTCCAAGAGACCAGCGCCATTGTCTTGCACAGTAAGAACCTCCAGATCTCCAAGGCAGCCTTTCTGGAAGGGGCTCGAGCCAGCCCTCTGCAGGTACTGGAGCTGCCCTCCTATGAGCAGGTGGCTCTGGTGTCAGACAGGGCACTGCTAGCGGGGCATGTGTATGTGGTTTCCATCGACTTCGCCGCCAACCTATCCGACAGCTTCCACGGTTTTTATAAGAGCTCCTACCGCACAACCGACGGCGAAGTCAGGTAAGGTGACCTTTGGTTTATGATATTAACGTTTGGTGTGCAGTGAACTGGTGTTTTGCCAGACATGGTTTCCTCGGGCAAGACCGATGATGGGTGTTCAATCTGACAGCTTCCGGTGTGGATTCTTTTTCCAAACCTCTTGCTTTAAGGTGCTTTCATTAGCCTCAGACTTCAGATTAGCTGCCTCAATGGAAAATAACAGGGGTTTCAGTGACAACAAGCTGGAGTGACCTTTCCTGGATTCTAGTTAGACTCTCCCAGATCTCCCAGTTAGACTCTCCCAGTCTCCCAGACTTGTAGTAAATTGAGAACATCGTAGTCTTACAGCACTAGAAGAGGAACTTAGTTTAAACGGCACTTTGGAAATTGCATTTAACATATGGATGTCAATGAATGTGGCAATATATTCTGCATATTATTGGGCATTTATTTTTTAAACGATAAGCATTGTTAAAAAATAAGACCAGGCCTTCTTTTGTCTAAATCATCGTTGGGGAAGGGGTAGTAAAACTCAATAATTATCAAACAACAAGCCACCTGGACCATGCGTTATAAATAAGATATTCCCTTTGTGCATTATAAAATGCCTTCCCCCCCATTCAGGACTCTCATTGGATCGATATGGAAGGGAAAGGTGCTGCTGTAAATATCTCGATTTCTGTATGGTGCTTTTTAGGGTCCTCGCCTCCACCCAGTTCGAGCCCACCTCGGCTCGAGCGGCGTTCCCCTGCTTCGACGAGCCCGCTTTCAAGGCCAACTTCTCCATCAAGCTCCGCAGGGAGCCCCGGCACATCGCCCTGTCAAACATGCCGAAGGTATGGCGAACGAGCAGAAGCCCGGCACTTTGGAAGGCTGGATCGTTTTATTACATGGGGGAGCTAAATCGAGAGCTTAAAAAAAAAAGTCTCACCACCACGCTGAGTGTGAACAGAATTGTCCCAAACAGTGGCAAAATATTTTCTCAGAGCCAACCGAGCTGGTGCTGGGGTGTTAACACTGGGGCTCTCTCAGCAGCCGATGAAACAGTGACTTCCTCGGTGCCTGAAAGAGAGCTGTGACGTCACTGAGTGACGTGCCTCTGCACCAATCAGCACTAACTCTCCCACAGGACACTGCAGAGCTTGCAATGTGTCAAAAGGTGAATGATGGGTCAGTGGGCAGGAGGAGCCTATCTGCCCTTCCACATTCTTCCTGTGTGTCTGCAGCAGTCCGTGCTTTGACCAAAGAAATAAATAATTATAATAATAAATAAAGAAACATTTATTGAAATTATTGAAATCAAATGGAATGGGTACATCATATAACTGGCTGTTAAGATTGAACCAGACATTAATTTGGTTTTGACTACATGGCACTATTGGAAGAGAACTCTCTTGGTTGAGTGAAGAAAGCAGACATAATCCTGTTGTCCTAAAAGGAAACATAATGTGTCTTTTCTCCTGACGTGCATCCTGATAAGCAGTTTTCTTTTTTTCTGGCAGCTGAAAACTCTGGACCTGGGAGGTGGGCTACTGGAAGACCACTTTGATGTGAGTGTGAAGATGAGCACCTACCTGGTGGCCTTCATTGTGTCCGATTTCCTGTCCGTGAGCAAGATGAGTCAGCATGGGGTCAAGGTAGGTCGCCATGGACATCCTGGTCTCCTCCAGCTTAATGCAGCAAAACAATTCAATTTCGATTTCTCCCTCGTAATTTCTTCCAAAACAATGAAGGGGTTTGATGTTATGGTGGCCTTTGAATCCTTTTATATTTGGAATATCTGGCACCTGGATTTTTATGTGAAACTTATGTCTCTGAACTTTTGTGCTGTATTCCAGTACATTATCGCAACCAACACTGCTATTTTAACCTATTCTCATCTCTCAAGGCTTGACAAATCAGATTATAAAAATATAACAATACAGTTTTGTATAAGAAGATAGAAATTTAGAGGTTTAAAATAAATTACTTGTGGCAGTATGATGAGAGCTCCCCACTCTTGTGGTTGAAGCCGATACTCTGACATATTTAAAGAAGTGTCTGAATGAGATCCCAGGGTCACTAACTACTAAGTACCAAAACAGCTAGATGAGCCAAATGGCCTTCTCTCATTTGTAAACCTTTCTTGCGTCATTATGTACAGCAATTCCTAGACCAAACACATTGGCTCAGAAAGCATTTTTACCCCTACCTCCAGAAGAACTTTTGCCTTACAGACAGACATTTTTGTACTAGAGTCTATTTCTTTTCATATTCCTAATTAAAGTAGCTCATGAGATGATGTATGGTTTGCTTGTATGTTTCCATTCTGTCAGATATCTGTGTATACGGTACCTGAGAAGATTGATCAGGCAGAATTTGCTCTGGAAGCAGCAGCGAGGCTCCTAGACTTCTACGAAGACTACTTTAACATCCCCTATCCCCTCCCAAAACAAGGTGAGCTTGCAGAGTGTGCAGTGTGCAGAATATTGTTTCAGTTCATCTTGGAAGTTATTACCCTGTGACTTTTATGTCATGCAGTTTTTCTCTGCATCTGAAAAGCTGTAGACTTCAGTGCCAGGGTAGCTGGCTATAATTGTGAATCTTGATGAATTGCTCCACAAAAAAAATGTAGGAAAATCTATTTTATTGCACCACAGTTTTAGAAAAAAATGGAATGAAAAGGCATTTACTTACTTTTAAATCTTAACTGATTAGACACTTTTGAGACCAATGAATTCTCTCATATCTTGTCCATATAATGTCAATTCTTGTCCAAATCTAAAGTTTATATGGTGTGAAATGTCATTTTTTGCAGAAAAAAGCAGGTGTGTGAGCTTAATGGGACTTTGATTCTGTGCAGTGCAGGTCATCTGTTGTGTCTTTGTTTGGTGTCAACGTTACAGATCTGGCTGCCATTCCTGATTTCCAGTCAGGAGCGATGGAGAATTGGGGCCTCACCACCTACAGGGAATCTGCCCTCCTCTTCAACCCCTGGAAGTCCTCTGCCTCCAACAAGCTGGGCATCACCATGATCATCGCTCATGAGCTGGCACACCAGGTATCCCATCACCGCACAGACACCGAGTGCCAGCAGTGCAGGGCTGTGCCAGATGGAGGACATCAGTTTGTCCCTAGGGTTAATGGACTGTTTGAGATCGTCTTCCTCTTTTTGTAAATTGTACATTTGGGAAAACATAGACGAGTATCATGCATGTACTTTATTTTAGAAAAAAATCTGAAAACAACTTGCACCATCTGTCCATCCCTTTTCAAACTGCTTGATGCAATTTGGGATTGTGGGGGAGCCGGAGCGTATCCCAAGCAACAGGCACAGGTCAGGATACACCCTGGATGGGACACCAGTGCATCGCAGGGCCCACACACAAACACACACACCAGGAGCAAAATTTCCCAGAAACCAGTTAACTTACCAGTATGTTTGTCGACTGTGGGAGGAAACCCAAGCGAACCTGGGTGCAACGTACCAACTCGACGCAGGTAGCACCCCAAGAGTCAAACCCAGGGCCCTGTCGCTGCACGGCAGCAATACTAAATACGCTGTGCCACACCAAGTACCATCCCTGCTAATAAATACAATATCAATAATATTGTGATTTAATTTGGATTTTTTTGCAGTTTGTAATCGTAGTTTTTGAATCCAGGTATACAGATGAAACCCAGCGCCATGCTGTAATGGCTGTGAAGCCTCACTGAAGTCAGTAGATGGTTCCTGCCACCCTGGCTCTTGGCAGTATGTACTGTAAAGAGGATACACAGTCCCAACAGGGCTCAGCCCTGGCTTGGCTCTTTGCTAATGCTGGCTTGCTGGCTGTCTCCCTCAGTGGTTCGGCAACCTGGTGACCATGCAGTGGTGGAACGACCTCTGGCTGAACGAAGGATTCGCCAAATTCATGGAGTTCGTGTCTGTAAACATCACAAATCCCGAGCTGCAAGTTGTGAGTAAAACAAAGCAGCCCTCTTTATTTTATTCCCTGCCTTTCTTACTCAGATGCACTTAAAATGTCCTTTTGCTGTCTCTGGAGAAGGGGGCTCAGAGGAGATTATTTTTTGCTAGTTATTTGATTCAACTATAAGACTTGACTATTCTTTTCTTTTTTTAGCATTCAGTCTGTTTCCGGTCCTATCTTTGTACAAAAAGGGGCACAGCTTATTTTCATCATTGTGTGGGCATCTGGGCATGTCTTACAATCTAATTCCTGTCTCTGCTCTTGTCTGCTCTTAAAGAACTCTTAAAGAACTGAGTAAAATAGAAGTAGCTCTGTAGAGAATTAAGAAGATAACAGGACATTCTGTTGCGTCTGAGTAAAAATGAAAATTTGTTGTGCGGTAAGCCCTCTGTTTAATTGACTAATCAAAACACACTATTATATGGGAAAAGGATATACATACTATAGAGTCTAAATTCTTTCTGGATTTTTTCATCTTTTTTAACAATTACAATCAACGCAGTAAATGAAAATTGTTCTTGTGCCTTTTTATCATAAATATACGGGTTCTTTACTTAATGTATCGTATATATACTGCATCAAATTCGTTAAAGCATACGAAACACGAACAAAAAACATCTTAAGCAATTGACCTAAACCTATAGGGCACCATTGATATTCCTGAATTTGAAATTTTATTATTATTACTTTTCATTATTTGTGCATTTACCAATTATAGTGGGGAAAGTCAGATATTTGTAATTTTACAGGCAAAATTCCCTTTAGCAGATTTTGTCCATTAAATTAGGAGTTCAATACAGTGAAGGCCATTAAACCGGAGTTTTACTGTACTGTTTTCAAATGGTTTGGAAGTTCACAGTTGCTGTTCCTTTACACCGGGCGTAAAGTGTGATGTCAAATGGTAGCATCTGAATCACGTGCCAAGCAAAGTTAGTGTGTTTCCACATAAATAAAATCAACTCTCCATAAACAAAAGACGAGCGTCTGCCGTTCCGAGATTCCCCGCTGATGTGAAGAACATTCCTTTCTCCCCAGGAGGACTATTTTCTGGGAAAGTGTTTTGAAGCCATGGAGGTGGATGCTCTGAGCTCCTCGCATCCTGTCTCTACTCCAGTGGAGAATCCCGCGCAGATTCAGGAGATGTTTGATGATGTCTCCTACGACAAGGTACAGCGCCGTCGTTTAAGTGTACTCGTCTGCTCCTCCGAGCCACCTGTGAAATATCCCTTTCTGTAACTCAGCGCCCTTCTCACTGTTTCGTAGTGAATACCCGGTAGTTTATCCACTTCCTGCAAAAACAATCGCTGCACCACAGTGCCTTCCAAGAGGGTTGGCGCTGAGTGGAGGGGACTTCGTGAATGAAGAAGTGGTAGAAGGGGTTAAAATGCACTCTTTTGTTTCTTCGTAGGGGGCTTGTATTTTAAACATGCTGAGAGACTTCCTTACTCCAGAAGCCTTCAAAATCGGCATCATCCGCTACCTTCGGCGCTTCAGTTACCAGAACACGCGGAATGCAGACCTCTGGGACAGCCTGACCAATGTGAGCGAGGAGTGGAAGTGTCCTTTCACTCGTGTTGCACTTACTTGCATTGCACACAGTACATCAGAACATCCACGTTCGCCAGTAACGGCACTGATATTTTTCCCACACAGATTTGCCAGTCTGATGATCTGGATGAAGGGCGGTTACGAGGAGACGGATTTTGTTCTGGAAGCAAGCCCCATTCTCCTGCTTCAGTGAGTACCGGGATAACGTACATCTAGCCTTCATCCAGTGTGGGGCCAAGCCTGGTCTGTTACAAGCTGGGTGCTGGACAGCACAGGACAGTGGGGACATTGTGACAAAAACAATCTGTGAAATTGGAGGCATGGAACCTGCAGTAGTGATCAGAATGACATGGACCATTGTGACACTTTTAGGTTGCCGATCACCACAGGCAGGGTCTTTTCACTTGTCCTCCAGCTTGGAAAGAAGGGACTTACTCATAATGAAGGTGTTTTTGTCCCAGTGCAGAGGTGTATTTGCTATTCACTGTGCTTTTTTATTTATACAAACATTTGCTGAAAACAAAACATTAGCCTTACTCCACATGTCTGGAGCTTCAGCTTTTAAGTCCCTTCCTACAGCACCTAGGCTGTTTGCTTTGCTTCATTTATGAAATGGCTCCATCCACTTGGTCACTAGTCAACTTCTTACTACCGTTTCAGCAACTATGGGTCTTCTGTCAGTCATAGGGAAGCAAAACAGCTGTTTTCCTTCTTCTTTTACTTTTACAGTAGTGCTAAAATGTTTGTGAACCCTTTAGAATTTTCTGAATTTCTTTCACAAACTTTCTAGCACCACTGTATGTGTGCCCTTTTATCCTGACTGTAGTGTTGGGTGTTAAGGGGAATTTTGGGAACTACAGCTTCTCCTAGAAACTGTTTAGACTCATATACTGTATGTTGGTTTGAAGAACATTTTCAAATCTGATGAATGGAGGGCTTCAGAGATCTATTGCAGAATTGCTCTGTTGAAACCCCAGCTAGGGTTAGGGTTAACATTCCAACATTACTAAGACAATTTTTACACTCACTGCTGGATTTTGGTTCCCAAGTGAACTTTAGGATGAGTAGTAATTTGCTTCTATCTGAAACTTTTTTTTCGGACACTTCTGGCAGCTTGTATTGTAAATTGCGCCATTCAGCAGCTGTGCTCCAAAAATGAAAAGTGGTAAGAAAACGTGCTCTCCTGGGTAAACTCTCTTAATTTTGTAATTTAACTTGCAACTAGATAGATAACTGGAGTCAACATTTAATGGTACTTGTAATCCAAACCCTACACTGGCCTGAAATGCACGCTCGTTTCAGTACCATTTTTACAGCATATTTCAGCTGATTGCTTTGGGTCTGTGTCTGCAGAAGTGGTTCATGCAGGATGAGCTGGATGTGAAGGAGATCATGGACACCTGGACTCTGCAGGAGGGCTTCCCTCTGGTCAGCGTGGCAGTGAGGGGGCGAGAGGTGCGTCTGCATCAGGAGAGGTACCTCAAAAGTGCTGACCCCTCCCAGGACTCAGGGTAAGAACCTGGTATCACCGCAGATGACAAGAAACCTGTTCACCCATCGTAAGAAGCCAGCCATTTGCAGCTTAGTCCCATAACCTCAGAGTCCTGTTCCTTGAGAGAGAGCTCAGTGAATCGTAATGTCTACAGACACCTGTGGTAAATATAGCTTGTTAGCAGAGAGAATAGACACCGATTGGGCACTGACTGTCCACCTTGTTGGCTCTATGCAACATTAGGTTTGTCCACAGTTTTGGCTTATTACACCTTTTTAAATAGCAAAACATGGACTCCACGAGGGTCTGGAGTCCACTGTGAAGCACTTTCAGACTACATGACCCATGAGCGGAACGTCTTGATAGTCTACACCAGGGGTCTCCAACTAAGTTTCTGGGGGGTGCAGTGTCTTCTGGTCACACATGTGGCCTAGTTATTGAATTATTTAATGCATATTTGTAAAAAAAAACAAGGCTCTATGATGACTTACAGCTTACAGTACTTTTATTGAGGTGAATGGTGAAAAATAACATGTACAGTTAATTTAGACCATAATAACTGTAGTTTAATACTTTAATTGACTGTTTAAGTTGGAAGAAAAACTCAAAGACTTAAGGCCCTCCACTGTAGAACATTTTGAACTGCAGTTGCCAGTGAATGCTCTCCTTAAAATATTTTCTCTCTTAGGTGACTTTTAGTTAAGGTCTGTTTTAAAAGGTCAGTGAGTCCAGGGATATATGATATACTTGTCTTGCTTTTATGGCTTCAGTGTGTGTTGAACATATAATAGAGTAGGGGTCAGCTACCTTTCAGTTGGGGAGTACCAAGAATTATGACTTGTAATTATTTTGACAGATTTCAGTGCCATTGATACTTTTTTTAATATTAATATTATCCCTGCTGATGTTTTCATCAGTATAAATTTGATATTGAAATGTAATCAAATGAATAAATTAAGATGCATGTTTTGTGTAATCTTTGCCCTTGCTTTCCCTTAGTTCAGGCAGGTGGCTGTATCAGCATGTGTAGGCTGTAAAGGTACAGGTAAAGGTTTATTCCCTGCTGAGAGGAGCAGAAAAGAGACACAACGTTTCGGCTGTGGTGCCTTCTTCAGGGGTGGAGCCTTGACACTTGAAGAAGGCTCCACAGCCAAAATGTTGTGTCTCTTTTCTTTTCAGCAGGGATTACGTTTTACCTGTTCCTTTGCTTTCTCTTGCCAAGTTCTCAAGTCTTAGGCTCATATCTTGACATTTTAAGGAGCACGCAAACCTCTAAGTGTTAAGTTGTTAACTGGTCATAGACGGGACAAAGAACTGACTTCATGTGTGAAATACCCCTACTCTTTTTGAAAAACACGGTGGGATTTTTAATGACCACAGAGAGTCAGGACCTTGGTTTTAAGTCTCATCCGAAGGACGGCGCCTTTTTACAGTATAGTGTCCCCGTCACTATGCTGGGGCATTAGGACCCACACAGACTGCAGGGTGAGCGCCCCCTAGTGGCCTCTCTAACACCTCTTCCAGCAGCAGCCTTAGTTCTTCCCAGGAGGTCTCCCATCCAGGTACTGGTCAGGCTCACACCTGCTGAGATCCAGTGGGTCACCAGTTGTGAGTTGCAGTGTGATATGGCTGCTGCCCAGATAAGAATAGTCAGGTATAGTTTTTGTTTTTTTACTTATGTTTTTTTTTGGCTTTATGACTATTATTGCACAGGCCATTAAGGATCCCTCTGTGTGTCAGAAATGGCAGGCGTGCTGCAGGTTGCTGACCCCTGTACTAGAGGTTGTGTTAGTCTATATATACAGTAGATTTATACAGTATGTCTCTCATTTTTCTCTTGCTCAGTTTTCTGTGGCAGGTTCCATTGACCTACATCACAAGTAATTCCAACTCAGTTCATAGGTTCCTGTTAAAAACTAAGACGGGTAAGTAAATTGTTAATTTCCTAAAAAAACAAACCAGAGGTTATCAATTTAAGAACGGCTGACACGTATGTGCTGAGTGTCTCTTATTTCTGTTAGGGCTAAATAAATGAGGAAGTGCCTTAACCGAGTTTCACTTTGTTCAACAACTCCTGGAACCAATAACCAAGCAAGATGCCATAATAGTACTATTGGATGTGTGTGGTTTCAGGGTTTTTGTGTATTTTTTGTACTAGTGTTCTACTTTATCTGTATATTAATGTTAGATTTTTTCTTGATAGATTTACAGAAGTGTTGCAATATTCAAATTAACCTCCTCAGACTATACAGTATACCTCAGACAAAATATCAAGGACAGAACTGAGCCAAAAGTAATTCAGAATTAATAAGTCAAAATGAATATTAAGAAATATGAATCCCAAAGCACTTTATATGTAGTGTAGTAGAGGACTCACTCTGTCCAACAGTGAGCACCTAGCTGAGTGATGTGCAGCAAATATGGTCGAGCAGCCCCAACACTCCGTAGTTTAGGCAGGGAAATGAGAAATTACTTCGGCAATTGAATAAAGGTAGAACGTTACAAGGCTAGATGTTAGGGTTACATCCATGCTCTTTTGAAAGTAGTCAGGACTTTAGATTAGCAAAACCTACTGTTAAGTAGCTCCTTACTTTACTAACTAACAGTAGGTACAGTATAATACTGTACTTACTGTACTCTACTGAAGAGTACCTACTGTTCCTGGGCTCCATACTGGGTAATTGGTTTGGAAACTCTGGCCAGACACAAATACTGGGGAAAATATGGCCAATTAGTTTTGGAGAGTGGTCATTGCAGTATGGCTCTGTGTCTCGAAATAATTCTTTACTACCGGCTCATCCTCCGGGTCCGTCCGTCCGCAGACGTACTGTACCTGCCCGAGGAGGTGGAGTGGATCAAGTTCAACGTGGACATGAGTGGGTACTACATCGTGCACTACGAGGGAGCAGGCTGGGACGCCCTGATCCGCCTGCTGCAGAGGAACCACACGGCTCTGAGCAGCAACGACAGGGCCAGCCTCATCAACAACGCCTTCCAGCTGGTGAGGTGAGGGGGAGAGGGCAGAGAGAGCCTTGCCTGGATAAGCAAAGTGCCTTCACAGACACGCACAGGTGCCTCCATATTACACACACAGTCTCACCGATATCAAACCGATATCACTGGACCACCCTTCCAGCACTGAAGAACATTAAAGCGATAACAGGGTTAGTCAGCCATAGCGGCCATCACCACAAACAGAAACCAGCACTCAAAATGTGTTCTTGTACAGCAATTTCACTGAGAATTTTACACAAACTTGGTGATTCAGCATACTTGTAGTTGGTAGTGTCCTACTGAGAAGGATCCGAAATCAAACAGAAATCTTTTGCAACTAAGAAGTTCTTTTACCCCAATGATCCAGCGAAGACCCCTTGTGAAGCTTTCTGCCTTGTACACACCTGTCTTGCCGCGCGACAGCGTCGGGAAGCTGCCCCTGGACAAGGCTCTGGACCTCTCGCTGTACCTGAGGAAGGAGACGGAGATCATGCCTGTGACCCAGGGACTGAGCGAGCTGGTGCCCCTCTACAAGCTGATGGAGAAGAGAGACATGCAGGAGCTGGAGAATCAGATGAAGGTGAGAGGCTTTGAGCAAGCCAGGAGGAGCTACGCAGAAATTAGGACTGTGTAGGGGCAGCTGTGTGGATCAGCGGTCAGGGTTCTGGCCTCACAGGGGGAAGGTTGTGGGTTCAAAGCCCAGCTGAGATGCCGCTGTTGTGCCCTTGAGCAAGGTACTTCACCTGAACGGCTCCAGTAAAATGCCCAGCTGTGTAAGTGGGTGCAAATTTAATCTGTTTCGGACCAAAGCATCCGCCACATAAGCGACACAGGCAGGAAGGAGACAAATGAGCCTCCTTTTCAAAAACCTCTGCTCTCTGCTGTGCTCCAGAGCTACATCGTGAGCCTGTTCAGGGACCTGATCGACAAGCAGGAGTGGAGTGACGAGGGCACGGTGTCCCAGAGGATGCTGCGCAGCCACCTGCTGATGTTTGCCTGTGTCCGCGGGTACCAGCCCTGCGTGGAGAAGGCCAAGCAGCTGTTCCAGACATGGAAGGAGTCGGATGGGAACATGAGGTCAGAGATCCCACTTGATATTTTATTTTTATGTTTATTGTAGTGAATCGAAAAAAAACATTTTAAGTACACGTTACACAACCATCCTTTTGCAAATTTACTTTATATATGAGAATTTAGTCTATTCTGATTTGATCCGTTAATATTCTACAGTTACCCACTGTTTTGTTTTGTTATTAAAACAACAGCGTTCAGTACATGAAGACTGTGTCAACCCCCAACATGTGTTTCCACAACCAAGGCTCGAAACCTAGCCCCAGTGGTGGGCCATGAGCCAAGATGGCCACCTGAGTAAGCAGGAGGCTTATAAGATCATTTGGGAAGAAAGGGATTCAGTCTGTATCTTGGCTACAGCCTGGAAGGAGAGGGAGTGAGGGGCTCCACAGCTACAGTAGGTGTTGTTGCTAGAAATGAGTTGGGTTGACGAGCAGGCCTGTGGGACTGGGATGAAAAGCTGGGATGCAGAGAGTGAGCCGTCTGACAAATTGACAGGTGGTGTATGTAGCCTATTTGCCAGCAAGAAGTGCTTTGCTGAGAAACAGGGTCGGCCTGTTGCACCAGGGCTAACAGAACGTTTAGCACCTCAAGGAGCACAACTCAAAGATGTGGCTGCTACCTGACTTTGCTTATGTAATAGGTTATGTCTTAAGCCGAGCCTGGTGCCTGTGTTGTAGAAGGTGGTGTTCATCTGATCAGACATTAGACCAAGGTCTTCAGTACTTAAGACTCCATGTCACTGTTCATAAGATGATGGGTGTTAACTCCTATGTCCCAGGTGAATTCTACTCAGGGTTTGTACACCCTGGCCTACTTAAAGTGCCCCCTTAATTCAACTAGTGCAGCAGTTACACACTTGACTTCTTAACCTGATCTCAATTCAGTGAAGGATGAATTTCACCCCCTGTGATATGTAAAGCTCTTTGGGAGGTAAAACACTATGATTATAAGGGACATTAAATACATGTTTGATTGCACTAAAGGCTCAGTACTGGTTGGCCTATAGGTCATCGTCAACCACCCATTTCATAGGACAACCTGTACCTTATTAGGTAGTTTAATTCATTATGGGAATTTCTGTTCCAAATGATCTCTAATTTTAATAAATAACCTGCTGGCTTTATCACAACTAAAATATTTGTTTTTTAGAAACTGGTGATTGTATTATTAGGTATGAAAGCTGCTGAACTGGGACACTCCAGGACCTCTGTGCTCGAGGGTTTAGAGAAGCCACTTCTGTGTAAGGGTCTTGTACGCTGTTCCCTGGAATGTGACCATCATGCTGTCTTGTCCCCGCAGTCTGCCCAGTGATGTGAGCTTGGCGGTCTACGCCATCGGAGCCCAGACACCCGAGGGCTGGGACTTCCTGTTTGAAAAGTACCGCCAGTCGCTCTTCAGCTCGGTGAAGAGCCAGATCAAGTCCGCTCTCACCATCAGCCCTCTCTCCCACAAGCTGAAGTGGTGAGTCACTCGCTGCCTCTTTAATCCGAACCTTACCCCAGCTCCAGACCCAACCCAGCGCAGATTGTTCTCAGAATGTACAGCACAAGATTGAGAGAGCTCTGCCTATATAAACAAGTACAGCCAAAAAAGAGGTTGGAAAAGTATACTAATAATACACACTCTAGAACACCTGTTGTAGAACAACTTATTCTGTGAGAATAGTCCACTACTTCAGTCTGTGATCTGCAGGTTCAGGTCTTCTTATTCTGTCCGAGACCCAGCTTCAAACTCCCTAATTTATTAGAGACTCTGCGTCTGTGGACATTTTCAAAACTTGCTTAAAAGACCTTCATCTTAATATTATAGCTTTTAATGAGTAATATTGTTTTGCTCTTTTTATCACTGGGCCAGTTTTCTAGGTATTTTGTTTTCCTTCTTTAGTTAAGTGTATTCTGTTAAATGTATGTACTATTATGTATGTACAGTGCTTTGAGTTCTGTTTGAAGACCTTATATGTATTTGTACAAATACACGTAAATACACATACAAACTGTATATTACGTTTTAATAAGATTACAATAATTTGTTCAATCAATTTTCTTCTACTATTGTGTTGTCTGTTGTCAAGTGTCCCCTTTGAAAGTTTTACTATTACCATCAGTATCAGTAAGTTTTGGTCAAGGGGGGAAAAGAGTTTTTGAAATTGCCATGTTTTGAAAATGTACCCAGCATATTCAAGATGAATGGGCAGCACAACCCTTACTCCCTTACTGTATAAAGTGATCTTGAATCATGGGTAGAAAGCTTTAATGACCTCTTTGCTGCTAGTGGTGGAACCACTTGAAGATAATCCAGTTGTGCTGGTTGTAAGTACACAGTCGAAGTTAGCAGTCATGGACAGCTGTTCTGCAGTGTGTTCATACGCACAAGCAACAGGGAACTGTCTTGTATCTGAGAAAGCCATGTTGTTCCCTCTGTAGAGTAGTAAAAACCCACTAGAGACCTTTTTGCTGAGCAGAAAAGGAGTTTGTTGTATATTCACCCAAGGAGAAGCAACTTCCCTGCAATTAGGGAAATGATTCCCACAAGGGACGGTACAGCTGACCTTTTATACACTTACGTGATAAGGAATACAAAGAGCTTCAGTTTAAAAAAAAAAAGAAAACTTCAAACTTCATTTCTATTGGTTAAGCAAACCTCCTCTTTAATCAGATGTCTACCTAATTGAGCTGTATCAATGTTTTCCACCAGCAGGTAGTTATTATTGGCCTTCTACTCAAAATAATTCTGGGGTTCTTAGAACAAGCATTGTTTGTGTCTGCAGGCCCCTAGTCTTATCAGTAGCAGATACTTTAATGTTGCATGCAGGTGGTTTTCTGAACATGCTATACAGAGACAGAAGTTTGAACCCTTCACCTCTGTGACTGTGCTGATTCCCCTCTGCAGGATAATGGAGCAGAGCCTTGAGGGGGATGTGCTGAAGACCCAGGACCTGCCCTATGTGGTTGTCTATGTGAGCAAAAACCCCAAGGGCTACAAACATGCCTGGGATTTCCTCAGAGACAACTGGGACAGCCTGGTGAAGAAGTCAGTTCAACATGTGCTTTCCTCTGCTGTTGCTGCAGCTGTGACACTGAAAACCAGTCCTTGAGGGCCTTAGGGTGGTCAGACTGCCACCCTACTGCTGTCTTCTATACCTGCATTCAATTCATTATGTTGTTAAATCACCTGATACTTTAGGTCTTAGTTGCTAATTGAAAAATATCTCCAAAACCAGCAGGACAACAGCCATCAAGGACTGGTTTTGCTCCACCCTGATGTAAATCATGATTTTCCAGCAAGGTGAAGCCTTAGTCTTCCAGAGGTGTGTTCCCAGCTGATCACTTTCAACTACACAAGTACTGCCTAACAAGTGGTTTGCTCTAGTTTGTCTTCTTGAATGAGGTTTTTCCTCTGCAAACTGTAAAGAAGTGTTTACTGTACTCATGGACTGTCCTGGATTTCATTTAGCTTCTTTTCCAACGTTTTCTGCCTTTCTGTGAGAAGTAAGCTTTATTTTCGGTCTATCATCAATAGAGGAGCTCTGACAGGAACAATCCTTACAATCAGAAAATGCTCACTGCCTCTGTCCAGTAGGGGGCAGCAGTTTGACACGTTCCTCTCTTTCAGGTTTGATCTGGGCTCCCATTCCATTGCGCATATGGTGACTGGAGTGACAAACCAGTACTCCACCAGGGACATGCTGGAGGAGGTAACTATGTTTTACAGACACATCTGTATAGTCTTTGCATCTGATGACACAAATAAACTGCTATCAGGTTTTCATTTTTAATGATTATGTCATGATGTCAGCTTTTTCAATTGAAAAATTGCATTTAATGCACACTTTTACCAAATAATCTATAATGTTTTGCATCTAGAAGCTTGAAGTGGCTAAAATTTTTCTTTTTGCCACTAAAGTGACGAGGCCTGGAGTTAAATACCAACAATTACCTGGAAAATACTCCTAAATAACGAATGGATAAAACATCTTAGCCATGGAGGATATGCTGTATTTCACTCTTTCTTCTTCTTTAGAGCTTCATCTACTAAATTGTGTAGAAGTTGCTCAGATGTTTAACGACTGATATCTGTAACATAATAATACCTGCATCTCCAAAATTTAAAAAAAGAAACGATGGTTTAGCACATGCTGCACACAAGTTGTGAAAGATCGATTAATTACATGAATGTCAAAAACAATTCATCAAAGGCCATATACCTTATTTTATAGAATGAGAATTATCTTCCGATGCTCAGTGTACATCAGTGCGTGGCTAATGGATCTCTCACCTGAATGAAACAATAATGTCAAATATCTAAAAGCAAGTGTGCAAAAATCATTGTTGTTTTGAAGCTCAGTATATGTCAGAAATGGAGAAGCCCACGATCTAGATCCTTGCCTGTGCCTCTGAAACTACAGAAGTCACCTCTGAAAGTAGTCTCGATTTCTCCACTCTGTTGGCAAGTCAGGCTCACGGCTCTTATGAAGCTATTTCTCCGACGTGCAGCCCTGAGCCCCACTTTGAGAGAAAGGAGTCTTCGGACCAAGGCAGTGCACGGGGAAACAGGCGCAGCCCGGCCCGCTTACCGCCGGTGTGTTTCCGCAGGTCAGGGGCTTCTTCGCGTCCCTGGAGGACAACGGCTCCCAGCTGCGCTGCGTGCAGCAGGCGCTGGAGAGCGTCGAGGAGAACATCCGCTGGATGGACCGGAACCTCCCGCTGCTGCAGGCGTGGCTGGACCGGCAGGGGGCCCGGCCGGGCCCTGCCGGGAGCTCGTGACGGGCCCGGGCCTGAGAGCGCTCCTCACACGGGGGTGGGGGCGGCGATCGTGTGGGGTGGAGACGTGAGCTTTTTCCGTCTCTCAAACCTTTTTGTTTTTGTTTGCAAGCTGTCTTTTTTTTTAGGGGTTTTCACGCATCCCAGCCTCATAGAGATGCAGGTAAAGAAAAATGCTGGAAGGACCTTGTACTGTACACATAACAGATCTTTTTCGAGTTCGGCAACGTTTGCGGAGCTAACCGCACATTCTTGAATTGACCCGATTTGTCTTTGCTTCTGCCGAATTCAATATTATTTAAATTATTTTACAGTGCCAGCTTAAAACTGCAGTGATTCTCACGGGATTACAGCCAGAAGGATGAACAGTATTGTTCTCCCCAAGCCTGGCCTTTCCAACTGTATGTACTTTATGACCACAGTCACTTGAGAATGTTTTTAGATGGAATATGTTCAATATCCAATACCAATTCCAATTAATTCCAAACAATGAACAAGCCTTGATGTTGTTTCCCTGTTGATGCAAGTGTAGAATGCCTAAGGAAGATGTAATAAGGCTTATTTCACTCTACCACAGATATACTTTTTTGGGGGGAAAACACAGCAGCCAGGCCATCATCTCAGAGTTTTGCGATATCAATTTTGTACAACTTGTGATTTTTGTAAAAGGTTTTTAAGAGTGTAAACTTAAAATGCAACAACCACAACATTACTGTTTGTGTGTGTGAGAAAGGCCCATCCTAATGAACAAGAAATATAATTTAATAAAATTAAACATGTTTTATTTTCCACCAAAAGCTCTTCCCTGTCTGTTATGGCTCATTGCTGAGGTAACATTTAAGTACCAGTAGCATCACTGTAGAATTTACAGCTTCTTCACTTAATTTTCTAACAGTAGACTTAGTGCTACTGTCTTCAAGGATCTGTCACCTTCATCCATAGCATAAACCTTTACAAAAGTGTCACTGAAAGTAGCACTGAAAACATCTAACAGCTGAAGCCTGAACTTAATACCCAGTCATACAGAGGAAAGGTGCAGTTTCCGAATCACTGTGGAGGTTTTGAAAAGAAATCCTGAAACTATGTTTAGAAATCAGAATCAAATTCCCTTTTCAAACAAGTTTTCTTTCAAGTGGCTGCAGTTGATCTGAAGGCTGGCTGCCTGATCATGAGGAGCTCTGCGGCTTCAGGCTTCTAACAAACACTTGTGCCTTTCTCTTTGTCAATGGTCGCCAGTGATTTTAGTGCAGGCTCTTATCTGTCCCGTGTGCTCTGAGGTTCCCTGAAGCATCCCCCAAATTCAGAGGGCGTTTTGGCTATGTATACAAGTGGGGCAGCAGTGTAGAGTGTCGTGGATGAAGAGGTCACACTCCACACAGAAGACGCAGTGACACAAGGGACAGCTGTACACCTGCAGGGCGGCAGAGACACAGGCCTCACACTCTGGACCACAACAGACATGATGTACATTACAAACAAAAGCCCGTTCTTCAGTTCTACACAATAGGACCACTGCATCACGTACAAGACGTATAGAACCAGTGTGAACCAGGTTAAGCACAACCCAAGAACACTTTTTGAACTCTCATGTAATTCAGGAGTTTTGCATGATTCTTCAATAAATTTCTGCCTTTGAGCTAAGAAGTCTTGGTCCTGATTTTCACAACTGTACACAAGTTCAGAAGCAATGATCTCAACCGAAAATAAAAGAAGCTGATTAAAGAATAAACGAAAACTTACGTGCTGATCTTTAAGTTCGCCCTGGCATGCTTGACAAAACCTATCAAAACACAAAAGCACATTTTCTTGTGGAAATGTCTGAATATCTCCAACTCTAATATTAAGTAACTACTTATGTTCTGTGACAGTCTTTAATGATTGTGAAAACATACTTCAAACAGGGAAAAAGACGATGATGCGGGTAGCAGCTGTTTCACTGTTAATGTGGCTGTAGAATGCCTAAGGAAGATGTAATAAAAAGGCTTATTTAATCCTGACCACATTTAAAGTTGGGATTTCTCAACCTGAGATGAGGAATTAAGTATGTCTGCCAATGTCTGCGTGAAGTGTCTAACGTTAGTCTAACAGTCCATCTGGGAGTTGCCAGACACAAGGAATACTTTTTTCTTCTTGGTTTAATTTCTCTCCTGTTCTTGTATCACCCTACAACTCACAACTGGCAACCCACTGAAGCTCAGCAGGTGTGAGCCTAGTCAGTACCTGGATGGGAGACCTCCTGGGAAAAACTAAGGTTGCTGCTGGAAGAGGTGTTAGTGGGGCCAGCAGGGGGCGCTCACCCTGCGGTCCATGTGGGTCCTAATGCCCCAGTATAGTGACAGGAACACTATACTGTAAACATATTCGGATGAGACGTACAACCAAGGTCCTGACTCTCTGTGGTCATTAAAAAAAAGCCCAGGAGGTTTTTCGAAAAGAATAGGGGTGTAACCCCGGTGTCCTGGCTAAATTTCCCATCGGCCCTTACCAATCATGGCCTCCTAATAATCCCAATCTCTGAACTGGCTTCATCACTCTGCTCTCCTCCCCACTGATAGCTGATGTGTGGTGAGCGTTCTGGCGCACTATGGCTGCCGTCGTATTCCAGAAAAGAGTTTCTAACTTCAATAGAAATTCATTACGGCTCTGGCTAAAGTGAGTGAGGTTTCACAACTGAGCTGCAGATCTGCATTTGTTTCATGTTTTCCACACCCCTCTCAAACAGCTGATCATATGAAGGGCGATTCCAGAATCATGTAACAGTGCGGAGTAGTAGCTGGGGAACTGCGGCTTCCGAGTACAGTAATTCACCCAGATCACTCCTGCAAACCCGGCTGTATAAATGGGAACAGAAATCTGTATGTGTAAAAGGTAGATAATTGCAGCCACTTTAGGTTTCCCTTCATAAAAGTATGATCCAAATAAATCAATCACCACATTGAGTTTTTAACATGATAACACTTCAAAACCAAGGTTTTACAAGAGCCTGTCTCTAGAATTCGCACTGTTTAAAAATCTGCGTTTTAAAAAGTGGTTTCAAAAAAACGAGTCATCACTTGCACATACAGTACACTCGACGAGCACGAGAGCTCTGCGGCAGCTCAGCTAAGACTTCAAGACATTCTAAAAGTGCAACAGCTTACTGTACCTTTCCCCTCCACAGTCGTTTAAAGGGATTTCCTGGAAGGCATCCAGAGGGAAGAGGTGATGAAAAGACCTGGCCAGGTGTGGGGCGGACACGAGCGTCAGACCTGCAGAAACACATGCAGTGTAAAGCACCATGATATGCTGCGGGTCACTGTGTCAGCTAAATAGTAAAAAAGGAGTGACAAAAGGGAAGACATCGAAATGGACTTTTCCACTCAAACCGGTAGGCAGCAGGACCGAGCCCAAGAGGGTCCATTAGTCCAAGACCAGCAGGTGTTTACAGACAACACATCAAGCTCTGATTATTTTATTCCATGTCCTTTCACGGTACTTATCAAAAACCACTAATTACAAACATAAGGGAGTATTGTAATAAAAGATTGCAGATGGCGTCTATCAATAACATTGGCGCTGTAGTATTACATCTTCTGCATCCACTAAGCCATTTTGCCAAGCTACCAATTGTCCAAATGAAAAATGTCCCAATGAAAAGGATAAGTCCAGCACCCTGTCATGTCCTCAAGGTTCAAACAAAACACTTAAAAAAAAAACCCACAAAGATATTGAAGATCTGGCTGTGAGAACAGATTTATTTTTTTTAAATAAAAGATTTTTTAAGTACGCATTCTTCACCCCCTTCCATTACAGTAAACCCGCAGTTTTAACGTCAGCCTTTGTCGTCTACCGGTCTCCCGCCTGTCTCCCGACCCTGATCCCAGATCCTCCCTGGCTTTGTCCACTCAGAGGTTGCCCTGGCTACAAAACCTCACCCGCCTGACTCCGGGTTTTTGGGAAACCAAAACCCAGAATCCCACTTGGATCCTGAAGTGGGACCCCCAGCTTTGTCTCGGCTCTCTGTGCGACAGCCTGCGCCTCTCGGGGAATCACACACGCTCTGCTCGAGTGCTGGACTAGCATGGTTCCTCAAGTGGAGAATGGAGGACACTCACCGCAGACTTTGCACTCCACGGGCAGCTCTGTGTACTTGGCTCGGCACTGTGGGCAGAAGTAACCCCCCAGGGTCAGCCCAGGACCGCTGCTGCTGTCCAGGTGCCTGCAGGGACAGGTGGGGAAGGGCAGGGTAACAGGCAGTGCAGTGGCTCTGTGCCTGTGGCTGGAAGGTTGCCGGTTCGTATCCCGCGGCCGGCAGAGGAATCCTACTCTGTTGGGCCCCCGAGCAAGGCCCTTAACCCCAGCAGCTCCAGGGGCGCCTTATAAACGGCTGACCCTGCGCTCTGACCCCGAGCTTCTCCCCCTGTCTGTGTGTCTCATGGAGAGCAAGCTGGGGTATGCTCTTACACACAAGAGATCATTATGTAGCTCGTTTGGAAGTTAGAAGCTAATTAGCACGAGAGTCTCATCCAGTTGCTTCTTGAAAGACGAGGAGCAGGAAGCTGAATGATCTAGCAGGAGAAAAAGTGTGCTACTGCTAAACTGTATAGATTATCTTGCATTGCAAATGCATGTGCTCTGTGCTTGTGTGTACAGAACTCTGTCCTGATACCTCAACCGCTAAGCCACATAAAACTGCCTGGGTCCAGCCTTGAAACAGCACACACTGCTACTGCCCAGCTGCGTCTTGTTCATGTCAGTTCCACCTTCCCACACACCCCTGTATAAATACAGTATATCTGTTTACTTAAACTTAGCGGGAGCACAGAAATAATGCTTCTAGTTGTTAAAAACAAAAAAAAGAAATTCACATCCCTTGGATTTAAAATGTAAACATCTTTCAGATACACAAATTCAATAATATTTAAGTCTTTGTCTTTAATGATAAACTAGCAATCCCCCTTCCAAAATAAAATGAAAAGCTTAAGTCCCTATGTAAAGCATTGCGCACATGTACCTATGGAATTTCATTAATTACCTTATTAGATCCATTATTTAGATAGATAAATTATTTCCCACTATTTCAAACAATACATACCTAAGAGAAAATAAGGCCTCCTGTCTAAAGAAGACCGGATTAAAACACGTGATCAGGTTAAGTGTATTCAGGACTTACGACATGCTGAAGGACGGTTTACAGTCTTGATCTGATATGGACGCAGTTGTGTGCTGGGGAAAACCTGTTTGAACAGCAAAAAGATGCCCATGATTACCACGCCAAACCAGGACTTTTTAAGGTGGCAGACACTTCCTCTAAACCAGCAAAGTGACATCCAGCATTAATCGGAACTTAATTAAAATTAAAACCAAAAACTTTAGTATTGTATAATACTGAAATTCTACAAGGTAAAACTAATTGTACAATTCTGAGTATTTCAGGAAAGGAAAACTTTAACTAAGGGTCATTTCATTCAAGTCACATAAAGAATAGATCTTCTGGAGTTTGTGCTTGTGAAACCCTACTTTTACACTATTCTTGAGAAGCCAGAGGGGATCCAGACTCACCCATGCGAATCAGGGAGCATTCAGAGGAAGAGCTGGCAGGGGGAGGTTTCACATGGTACATCAGCAGCTCTTTGTAGTGGCTCTCATCCAGGATCACATGATATGTGCCTGCAGAGTCAAACTAAGTGACCTGGTCTGCCCAAAACATATCATTTCAGCACTCACACTGGACCCACTGAGACAACGAACACACACTCCACTCCGTTAACCTTGCAGTGTGACCAGCGAGATGCTGTCTAAAAGGTATTTTACACAAGTATGATCAGATGAATTAATTCATACCAAACATTTACAACACACATCTTACTAGTTATCCATAACCAAAGCAGATTTGAATATGATGAAAGGGAAATGTTTTAAATGACTTAAATGAATACCAGAACCTGAGGAGACTTTACCAAGTGTACTTACGGAAATGAGACAATCTACAAGACACTAAACTCTTCCAGCAGTAAACCTCTTACACTCTGGAAATGTAATATCGACTAACTGGAGAACAGTTCAATTAACAACCCTCCAAACAATTATGACCAAACCAAAGTAATTACAGATCAATAAGTTACATCTATTGCGGGCAGTGTTATACTGTATAAAGCAGACTTAGTACTGGAGGCTTATTCTTAAAATGAAGTCACGAATGAATTCAAGGTCACATGAGAAGAGGGTGCACTTCTTTAGCCAAAGGGAGGCAGAAGTCAGGAAAAAGCTGCACAGCCATTTTGCTGAAGCCGATACCCTAGTTCCTTCCAAGCAACAAATGGACACATTCCTCGCTTCTGCTGTTTATTAGTCACCATACAAGCTAGACGGATCACAGAGCTTGCTCATCTGTGACCCCTCTTATGTTCCAAGTCTTTTAAGTCATTTACAAATCTGGCAAGAGGCTTCTTACCGCCTGGATTTAGTTTACTATGCGTATACTTTTTGTTGATTAGATTGCAGGGCTTAATTTCTCCACTATTTCTCTGTTCAATCATGAACAGTATTTGCTGAACAGTGGGCATATAAAGGACATCACTCTGTCTGCATAACATGAAAAGTGCACCATTATGTTCAAGACATTCTTTACAGGTTCTACAGGTGTTCTTACCGCCAGTCTCGCGCGTCAGGACAGTGCAGACCCGCACCTCAGCTGACAAGCCTATCACAGACACACGGATCTTCAACGTCTTCAGAGTCTGCCGGAGAGGCCAGGGAACACCAACATGAGTCTACTGAATGGCTGTCCTTCCTGGGAAACAGTCACCAGGCTTTGTCTAATCCAAATTCAGCTTATAAAAAGGACTTGTAAAAGCTGTACAGAATCACTTTCTATGGTTATACTGTATCTTTACTTGTTACACAGAAATACAACTTAAGATCTTATAGAGTAAAACATTTATTGACTTATTTTCTACGGCAATACCACATTTGCAGAAGCGAGTATTTTGTGATTCGAACTTTTGAAAAAAAAAATGAAGTAAAAGGTTTGCTTTTTATATTGTATTCTTTGCCCCCAGCATGTAAATTCAATCACACCTCCCCCCCAAAACAACTGTCTGTGGTAGCTGAGCCACAGTCTTTACGTTTTGGGTTAATTTAACTTGTCCTGCATGTATTTACAAACATCCAATCTTTTAAACTCTTTATTTAACCCACCTTTACTAAATCATAAATATTGGCTGGATCACACGTTGTCAGACTGCTGAAAATGACCAACACTTCCCTGCTTGCATGGCCTGGCATGTGTCTGAAACACAAACAGAAGCCAATGGAAACTTCCTAGAGGACCAACATGTTCAAATTCACTAACAGTCTAGCAGCCCAGATCCGCTTCCAGAGATACGCACTACACAGCTAAAAGGAAGGCAAGTCCAGACATCCATAAGAACTTTCAGAAAATAACACGTCTCAAAGGGAACTAAAAACTTTGTTTAACAGTTCAATGGAGAAAGAGGCCGATAACAACAGTATTTATGCACACTCACAAAGGAATTCAAGCTGATCTAAACACAAAATGCCAGTATCATTCCAGTAACAAGTATGCAAGCAGCACAGCTGCATTTTCAGTTCCTCTTGACTTACTTCAGTGTCTGCATGGCCAGGCTCAGGGAGTTGTACAGCGAGGGCTCTCCAAGACAGGTCGTGTCTACTGCCTTCTTCAGAGCTGCTATGTGCTTTTTTGGGTTCCCTGGAAAAAAAAAAATCTGTCAAAGACTGTCTCAGACTTTTTCATCTTTGAAATGTCTGACTTCTCTCACTTCCAGCAATACTCTTGGATTCAGGATTCCAGGAGTTCCTACCCAGAGGGGCTCTGGAGTTTAAAGTCAGACTACATTTACACAGCATTCAAGCCCATTCCAGCTCTGAGAAATGTAGGCATTACAGAGAGGACAGCCCCAACTTTAACAAAACAGTGCTGCCTGCCCGTCTGAATTCCTGCCCGCTTTGTCTGCTCATCTCTGTAGCTCAGCAAAAATTCAATTTAAAAAAAAATGAAAGGATGAACAGGACCCAACCATGATATCCAAAACTGGTCTGCACTGGGGGAAAAAACAAGACGGATTGAATTACATTTGACCAAGAACTCCACACTCCTGTGTTAGTGTTACTCACCGGCCAGGTCGGTTAGTTTTTCCGCTCTTTTATTTTTAGTGGTGATGATCCCAACCTGGAAAGACGGGAAGGTCATGAGATTCACGCAACACATCGGTCAAAGACTTTGTCTCGCACTGTATCTCTTCTGCCATAAGACCAATAGAGACTCACATATTAGATTAGTCAAAGACCTTGTCTAATTTCGTCACTGAAGACAAGTACACGCCAAAACATATTGTTTGTGAGGGTCGCGGCAGCCCAGAGCCAATTGGCACAAGGCAGTAGAAGAGACAGAACGAGCAATATTGTTTTTGTAATATTCTTAATCGACCCACAACACTGTAAATGTGTTCTTACCTGACTGATCGGGTTCTGGTCAAAGTATTCATCTACAAAATATTCCATAAGCTGCAGATTTTGAAAAGAAAATAAATTAGGCATCTTTAGTCTGCTGTTCCAATGCAGGGATTTTTCATGCATCACCCACAGTGAAGACAGGTACACTAAAATATAGACGGTATGTAAATCTGTCTGTCAAAATACCTGCAAGCTCACAGTACATGAAATCCTACTGCCATTAACTCATTTTGATTCATCAGATCTCAGAGCAACTGTGGACAGAAGACGCCAGCAAGGGACAATCAGTACAGCATGTCTGCCAGTTCTACCCACGTCTATTTCTTAACTCAAGTTGTGTGTATCAAATGTAGCACACAAGTTCCCATGACATCAATCATTATCCACAATCGAATTGCAGTTGCAAAGCAATGCTTGGATAACACATTGTCTGCCTTGCTTTATCCTCAGCCCTGTCTCTCTGTAAAACTCCCATTAGCACTGGTTATAAGCTGCAGCTCAGCGAACATCAAATAAGCGTTTCACAGCAGCAAAATGATCCAGCTTTTCATACAGCCAGTTTTGAGGGATTTCCACCTTGAGAGTTGACGTGAGTCGGTTTGGTTTCAAATCTTGGTCTTCCATTGTCCTTGAAGTATCAATAACCACAAACAAGTGCCGCATCTGTATAAACACAAAGACGAAATATGACCTGGGACAAGAAACAGGGAAAAACTGCGCAGAGCTTTGTATCATAAATCCCATTAAAACAAGGGACAGCCTCCGCTACCTATAGTGCTTTCATTTTACAAAAGACTATGATATGATTGAGAAAAAGTATTTAGAAACTCTTAAAAACGGTAGCTCTTGCTTGTTGTATTAGTTTCATTCTTAAATTACACATGATGTTCATGAAAGAGGCATTAATGAAACCATTAATCCAGTGCATGAGTGTACCAGTTCAGGTCTGAGAGGACCTGTTGGCCAAGGGATACTCACCATTCCAAGCCTAACCTGACCATGGTTCTCAAAGATTCTGCAAGAAGCAAACAGCAGGGTGTTACCAGAGCATGCACCATTGAATTCATGTTCAGTTAATATCATGCTCATTCTGGTTAAATATGCAAATATATAGTGTTTATACTCTTAACATATACAGTTCATATAAACCATATTAGCCGTTGGCTGTTACATTATACATTAGCAGTAGACAGGCTGTTCAGATTGTGATGAGACGGTAAACTTGTATCTGAGCACAATGTTGTTTTTTTCTAAGAATGTTCTGTGCTCGTTCTCATTACCTTTTCCTCTTTGCCTTGAACAGAATATCTTCCACAGATGCCTTGAGGGACCCAGACTCGTCTTCTTTGAGGACTTCCCTGTAACGACACAAGGTTGGACAAAGTCAACACACACTTCGCTAACTAGTACGGATTCAACATGGTGACTTAACTGGGGAATATATTCTATGCTATTCCATAACAAATGCCAACCCTTGCTTCAGCTGTCATGTTATGTTAAGTTACTATACTATCAGCAAATTCCTCAAACCAAGGCTTAATGAGGTTAAAAAGCAGATTACCGATTTCACCAGTCTGTTGACTTGGTGTAATGTCACTTTGACAATGAAGCAATAGAACGATAAGGTGATTCTAAAATATTAAAGCATGTATGTGCACAAATATACAGAAATAAAAGGTGACATTGTGTACTTTTGCCTCAATTTAATCTCAAATCCGCACTGCTTGAGTACACAGAAAAATAGCAACTTCGTCCCAGTACTTATTGGGGGGCTCCGTATATAATAGGCTCACCGTGTGAAAAGGGGGCTTCAGGAACTACAAAGTAAAACCACAAGAAAATGGGTCCTTAAAGTAATTCTCCAGATACTTATTTACAGGGGTAAGAATAACCAAGGCCATGGCCTGCAGAATTTCAACAGTTTCCTTCGACAACAGATGGGATGAACTGCAAAAATGATCACAACTACCAAACATACGGATGTTAATATAGAAACAGAATGCACCCAATTAATCACCAACCACAGGACTTGGTCAATAACCAGCGGCTCCTCTGTTCCTGTGAATGACTTCATTATCCTGTCCCCTCAGCCCATTGTAAAATCCTGGGTGTTGACTGGTGGCACAGAGGAGAAGACTGACTCACCATGTCCGCTCATAGCCTCCTTCCCAGCGTTTGGTTCTTTCGGGCTCTTCGTCCATTCTGTTTATTTCAAGCTATTTCCTGACGAACCAAGGAAAATAAAGAGTGAGAACAGTCTTTTGTGTAATTAAAAAAAATTCCACGTTATCGTTAACATATCTGTTTCGACTCGTGCTTGACATCAAAGTACAGAAAAGTTTTAATGCTTAAGCAAACAGGCCAATGAAACCCAGGAACACGGCAGGAATGTCACAGCCTTCTAACCTGATCCCAACACATCTCAGACGCAGAAGATAAGCGAGCCTTTGCTTGGTCAGTAATGGCATTACAATTCGCTTCTGTAACTACTAACTCACACTCCTTCCAATGGACCAGAATTTCCATAGGAGGAGGTGCTGTCCTTTCAAAGAGATTAAAACCAGGCCCATACTACCTAGTCTTAACCCTAATTGTTCTGGCAACTAAAGCATTTTTGTATTTTGTAAGTCCCTCTGTGTGTGTAAAATACATTTCTGAGGAATCAGACTATCAATCATTATTGTATATCAAATCATGTATAACTTCACACGTCCCAACCTGATACACTGTGTAAGTGATGCTGTTGTACTCCAGTAGTGCATGAAGCAGACAAACCGTTTCATAAAAGCACAATATAACACGCTTAATTATTAAGAATCATTTTAGATTTTTTCTTGTTCATCAGGAAAAAAATATTCCCATATTATGAAAAAAATGTATTTTAAGACACAGTACGGTTTGTAATCTAGCACACCTAAATTCTTAACAGTATAATTAATATTAGATACATATATATAACTAAGTGCACTGTAAACGGTTTTCTTTAAAAAATATCTAAAGAAACAATGCGTTACTCATATTTCAAAAATCCCTTTAACATTACAGCTAAAGTTGCTATTCTGTTTTGGTGCAGCATTTATACTTTATTTTTTCCGGACTGTGGTACGGAAAACACTTTCTTTTGTATTTTCGAGTACCTGTTTATGGATGATTTTTACCAACCTCCAAGTCTGATTTAGTCTTAAGAAAAGTTTAAACTTTTATAGTTTAAACTATAAAATATCTTCAGATTACAGAACAAGCAGATCAAATATTAATCTAGGTTTGATTAACGCGTTTCGCCCACATTACAAAAGTTGCATCCCTGCTTTAAAACAGTAAGTCCCAAAGTCCAAAAGTCATGATTCTTCTAATTTTAAAAAGGTAAAGCCAGAAATATTTGACTAACTTATTACGAAAGAAAAATGAAGCCTACAATTTTATTCAAAAATTACACCTTTGTAAACAATTTCTAAGGTTATATTGATGTTCTTATAATTACGAAGACATTGTGCTACCACAATTAGGAAACTATTAATATACCCATAATAAATATGCTTAAAATAGTAACAAGAACGATAGAAATACAATGACTTACACGCAAATCGGTAAACTAAGAAAAATAAATGGTGTTTCACGAAATGAAACCCCCGCACACAAGACTAATGAAGAATAGTTCCACGTCCGTTCTGTAAATCCTGATGTTTGTAAATCACGGAGATCGTTGGCTTGATATGAAGTTTTTAGTTTTCATCTAGTGTAGAGAAGATGTGAGTTTACATTCTGTAATGTATATAAAGACTGTTAAAATCAAAATAATACTTAACTACACTGTTGTTTTCAAAATGTAGGTTTATAAAAGACTTAAATTATAATAGAGGTTTATAAAATCGGCATTACCTGTAAGGTATTATGAACTAGGGGGGAACATACACAACTTCAGTCAGATAGCACCCCAGAAACTGAACCTAGGACCCCAGCACTGTGAAGCAGCTATACTAAGCACTGAGTCACTGTTGAGGTCATACATATTACATATTTTCAAAATGTATGCATGTTTGTTTTTACTTTGCTGAATTAATCTGATAAAAAAAAAACGTTTAGTTAACTCTATTGAAAATAATAATGTTTCTGGACACCACGGCCGAAACGTTGTGTTTTCTTTCTTTTTTCAGCATGGAATAAACCTATTACTTGTTCCTTTGCAGCCTACGCATGCTGACGCAGCTACCCACCTGAACAACTATTACCTGTAAGGTATTATTATTATTTAACATCTAACATTATTTAACATTTAACATCATCAATACTCCTCAAACAATAATAAAAGCTACCAATCTGGGTTTTTATTACCTATTTGCTAATATTCTATTGGTATTGCTAATATTTTGGGGTAGTATTCTATATATAGAATAAAATATACACAAATGTGTATTCAGAAACCAACTCCGATGATTGAAATCAAGCACACTTGAGAATTCTAAACTCCCCTTTTGGTCTTTTATAAGAGATGGAGTATAATCTAAGTTATTTTTCCATGGTGTAAAGAAACATTACTATTTTCAATACGGTTAACTAAATGTTCTTTATCAGATTAATTCAGCAAAGTAAAAAAAACATGCACAAATTATGGAAATATGTCATGTGCATGACCTCAACAGTGACTCAGTGCTTAGTATAGCTGCTTCACAGTGCTGGGGTCCTAGGTTCAGGTGCTGTCTGCCTGAAGTGGTGTATGTTCTCCCCTAGTTCATGTGGGTTTTCTCTGGGCGCTCCAAAGACATACTGCAAGGTTCATTGGCTTCTGGGTAAATTGGCTATGGTGTGACTGTGTGCAACTCTGTGTCTTATGTGTGCCCTGCAACGGACTAGCGTTCTGCCCGGAGTGTATCCTGCCTTGAGCCTGTTGGGATAGGCTCCATCTCCTCCGCGACCCAGTACTGGATAAACAGGTTATAACATGGATAGAAGGATGATCATCATATGGAATATGCAGCCCGTTGGAGAATTGTTCTAAAACTTTCTGTGTCTTTGCAATTACTCCTCCTTCTTCATTATTCCTGCCAGAAGTGCTACCGTTCACACAGTTGCAAGAGTGCAGACCGTACCCTTGGGCAAAGATTCCAGGGGAAAGGGAGTGGGAATGGATCTGGGAACACACTGTGGAGTAGTGTTCTGTGGACTCCATGAAGGGCAACACAACCAGACTGTGTTAAAATAATCTCCTCCAGGTTTTCCATAGCTCTGGAAGTGATTAGATGAAGGCAAGACATAAATATAAACCAAAGGACTCAAACTGAAATGTTTTGAACTGTTGATTGCTTACACTTGTAAAACCTATCGACAGCAGACCATACACAATTGAAGTCACAATCAGCTGTGATAACTGCAGTTACCTGCTCTCTGAATAACTTTACAGTACACCAGAATAAGAGGAAGGCATGGAAAAATTGAACATTTTACTTCCAGAATGTGATGGTTGTAGATGGCTTCAAAATGCTCAGCTTTGGTGACCAAAACTGAACAATGCTCAAGAAAAAAGCCTTTTGAATGGACGTGTTGAATCATGATGGTGTACCAGTTATGATGTAAGTTCCCCTTGTGTTCTCTGGTTCATGTTTCACTGCTACAGTATATAATTTTACATGATGGCATAAAACAGAATATTCATGGCAACTAAGATTTTGTAAAGATGGCAAAATTGTATTTTTCTCTGCGGCAACCACAAGCATGCATTTCGATCAGGAATATGAACTCATGCTAGTTTCGATCACAGTTTCGAATGCTACAGAGGCAGATACAGTAGATGGTCTACATTTATTGTGTTGGGGATGGATTTGTTCAATCTTCCCAAGTTAGAGGTGGTGAAATTTGCTTGTTTGCCACATACAAAGAAATGTGTATTTCACTACAATCTACAGATACAGTTGCTGTCTCAACCCCTCAAATATTAGCCATGTTCAAATCACAACTGTAGTATACGTTAGTATAATTATCAGTAAGACACTGATCTTTGATCGCAGTGGTATTTCACTCCATTCAGAAGTTTATCTACTGCTTTATAATCTTCCATTGAAAAACTAAACAAGGAACAAGACAATACAAACATTTACCATAAATTAATGACATTCAGGTTTTTGTCTTAAAGTACTTTATTGTCTATTTATCCAAAATAAAAATATTTCAACCTAGTTTACTTAATCTATGATCACTAATAAAACAAAAGTAAGTCTAATCAGGTCCAACAAAGTAATTAATCTCATTTCTTAAGCAGTATAAAATGCTGCTTTGTAATGGTGTTTTGCAGTGGTTTAATGAAAGGCCAAGAACCATATTAAGAAAGACACAACATCAAGCATTATTCACATCAACAGATAAAATACAGAATGTTAAAAAAGCTAAAGAAATATACACATTTCAGCAGATTGGTATATCCAACATATCAAAACTATATTTACAAAATATTCACTGGATTAAAAAGACTGTCACAGCATATATAGCATTTTCACTTAGAAAGCATGTTAAAATATCTATTTAGTAACACATTTTACTTGTACAGTCTAAGAATTTGTTTTCAGAGCAGAAAATGTTTTTCCTGAGTCGAAAACATCCATGTGTATCCAAAATATTAAACGGGGGGAAATGGTTTGCACATCCTTTTCTCAGCGTAAGGCGTGCTTTTAATGGCAGGAAATTAAAAAAAAATTGAAGATTGAAGGCTTCCAAACATAACTGTAATAAAATATAAAACTGAACTGGAAGATGCCCATTCCGAGCCAATCAAAATACCCAATTCAAAAATATTTTAGCATGCCCAACTAGAAGAGTTATTTAGTGTACAACTACGTATTTTACAGAAATAAAAAAAAAGGATAAAGTTGTGGAAGCACTGTTAGTCTATGTGTCTGCTCAATCTTATGTCAAAAGGCTAAATCATGCAGTAAAAGGTTTCCCTTAGACATGAGAAAAAGTTAAATATCAAAACTATCTTGCCCAGTGTCATAGTTTAAAAATTAGAAGACTAATCTTTCAGATCACTTCCAGGAAACTTTCTTCTAGTCCTTAGGGTTAAAAAAAAAAACAAGAAAAAGGAACACATCATCAATCAATACCAAAGGCCTTCCATTCAAACAAGATAGCCTAGAAAACTGCCCCCCTCAATCTCCTCCTCCCGTTTCTTAGCACTGACGAGTGGGCAGGGTCCGGTTGGCACTGTGGCTTGCTCGCTCACGCTTGCCGATCATAGTCGCTGACCATCTTTTTGATGTGGGACAGTTTCCCTTTCAGATATTTACAGCGCTGCTTTTTCTTCTGGAAGTCGGAAGACTGCAAAATTGAAAAGAAAAATGCAATTAATCGCTTTCGGTCAACTAAAAAAAAGCAGAGAAATATTCTCCTTCAATTTACAACGATCAGGAATAGCTTCTTTTTATTCCATCAGTTTCCTGGCACCATCCCCACATCGGCCTGAAAGAGATCAAGTCAATATCCTATATCCCACGGATAAACAGTATATACATACCAAGAGGAACAACTTCCAAGAAAAAAAAAATCAAAGCACCCCAAAGGAACCCATCCAAATGCGAGGAGAACATGTAGACTACTAGATACCCAGTCAAGAACCAAATCCAGAACCCAAGAGTTGTGGGGGACAGTTTTAAAAGCCATGCAGCCCTCCACAATGCCTTATGACACTCACAAACCTCAGTTTCTGCACAACTGTTTTGTTTAGCAGTCTTAAGCAGGAATGTTCACCATTACTTCTTTATTTTCCTCTTGGGATAATTGTTTTTTCCAATTTATATAATTTAAACATGCCTTAGCTCATCATGTACCTGCCATTTTTGCAGACTCTTTTTATTTAAATATGGAAATGATATGGTATATATTGGTGCTCCAAAAGCTTAAAAACACACTATTCCCAAGCTTCCATTATATCTTACTCCCAAAGAATTGTCTTCACAGGCACCAACAGGAAAATTACATATTTTTAATCTTATCCTCTCAAACTGAAATAAGAAACCACTTAATCGTTGCATTTCATAAGTAAAATCCCAAACTTGAGCAGACAAAGACTTCCAAAAATATTCCAATCAAGCCAAACCGTTAGTTGAGTTTAGACAACCGAGCTGAGCTGGAAAGAGAACCAGCAGGTGTGTGAGCCTCCAGGACCAGCACTGGGAACCTCTGCCTTACACGACTAGAAGAACTCACATGGAACCTGCATACACTTATACATGAACCCACCTTCTTTATATCCTTCAGTCTGTGGTATTCGTCAACGGCATCCTGTTAAAATAAGTGAAAGAATCAAAAATTAAAAGGGCGGTCAGTGAAAACCTAGGTGTAGCATCATTTTGTGACCACGCTGACGAGGGGGACACCAAGCCCCTTCACTAGAGCCGGAGTGGCCAGCCCTCATCCTGAAGAGCCACCAGTCCAGCAGGGTTTATGGGCCACCCTTCAATCAACTTCTCCACGTCTAGAACAATTGTGTTTTCGAGCTTTGCCGTGAGCGAGGCATTCGGTTAGGTAGTGTAGAGCTCATCTGAAATGGAAACACTGTGTAGCTGCCAAAAACAACACGTCATCTTTCCAGATAATTAACTCACTAAACTAAATGCATGGGCTTTAAGTTCATTTAAATCACTAAAATAAAAAGCAGTAACCACAAACTTACAGTAATCAGCTAAAATAACATGAAACCCTCCCCCGTGTCCTGTCTGCCTGTGATTATCACTCCCTTACTGTAACAAAGCCGGTCATTCTCCCCGCTGCTGACACAGAACCTGGAGCGTTTGTTACAATATACAAACAAGACCAGGTTGAGGTGCAGATGTGGGGTAGTGGGTACTTGGGCTGGCAGCAAGTACTCACTAGCTAGATTCGTCTTGTGCGCCTGTTCTGTTGTGCTGCTAATTTAAACTCACTTGGTTTCTTACAACACCCTGCTGGCCAGACCGAAGTGTTACTTTCACCTGATGGGATGATTGGAATAATTCCAAAACTAATATGCTGGAAAGGCATCCATTAACTCTCCCTCATCATTTTTAAACCCTCCCAGTAAAGTGTGAACTGCAGCTCTACGTAGTGACACACCAATTATTTTGACATCTAAAAAACACCTTGGACACCTTCAGATACCTTAAAGTGAAGACTAAACACTGTGCTCTTAATGCCCTTTTCCTTCTGTACCAGTCAGCACATGCAGACCCTGCTGTGCAGTTACCCCACCACACCACCAGTTCAGCACAAATGCCCTTACAAGTAAAAACCAGGGCATTTCTTTCAGGGTGAAACGATGGAGCAGCTCGCCAGAGGTTCAGCAAGACTGGACGTACCAGGTACTGTGGGCTGCCTTCTTCCAGCTCATCCAGCTCTCTGTCCAACTCCGACAGCTTCTTGTTGGTCTGGTCCATCTCGGCCTGCAGCTTCTTGTACTCCAGATGGTCCCTGTCAAACTCCCGCTTGTAATCCTGCCTGTCCTGTTCACTGGCGATGGGCGGGAACTCGCTGCAGCACAAGGATGGGATTCGGATCAAGCCCGGGGGATTTACTACTTTAGGAACCACCCTTCCTGAGGTCTAAGAAGTCGTATTCATTTCATTCTTTTTCTAAAGGAAATGATCTGTTTTGGCTCCTGGTACACCCGTATCTCTTTTTACGAACGCAATCCGTTCCCAGAAACACTTCTGGACAGTTAAAATTCTTAAAAAGAAAAACCTATTTTCATTATTTCCTCTGAGGAAAAACTACCATCTGTACCAGATCCCAGAAATGCCTACTTTTATTTTTTTCCACCAATAGATGACAAAAGAAAGTATAATGACTAACATTCATACTGTGGTTTGTGTTTTTAGAAATAAAAAAAAATTGCTTACCTAGTTAGACGCATCTAATCATCCCTACGTATTTGTGTTTTGTGCAATTAAACACACACTCACAATTTTCACAAAGGTCCACGATAAAGTTTAAACCACAAAATTGCTTACATGAAAAGTAAGAGGAACACAACAGTGAACAACATGAAATAAGACATGGTGAACTGTACCACAGATCTCTCCTGCCACTCCATATTCTCTTGCTAGCTCTCACCCATAGTAGTTAGCGGAATGTGACGAGTTGTACGATGCCTTCCTCTTCACACTCTACGATGGGTGGAGGTTTCAGAATTTAATTTCATAGCGCTTTTTTCGTAGTTTCAAAGCTGGCTTTCACTGTTCGAAATGCGGGTAACACTTCGCTTGCTTGGCAATATTGAATTTTCATTAAAAGAACATTCGTGAAAAGAGGTACAAGTGTATATCTCAGGTGAAATGGGGCCCAACTGGCACCATGGAGATGGGATTTTCAGGAGCTGAGGATCATGGGGGCAAAGAAAAAAAAAATAACACAGCCTGAAATGAACTTTTACTAAACCTCATCAACAGAATGTGCCTGGGACACCGGTATTTTGTTACCGGTTATTCCTAAATAACTTGCTAGGTCTCTCTAGGCAGCAAGCAGAGACAGAATAGGATGTGGGATGTTTTCTACAAGGTGTTGAAATACTTGCAGGGTAGCCCCTTTCCATCATTTTGCCAGAATGTGAGGCAGTGAAATAAGTGAGTGAGACCAGATGGCTTCTTCACTTGGATTTAAAGCCTCACAGTTGCTCTGGTCAGATGAGCCAATGGAAATATCTCCCACACTGCAGGGTAACCACAGCTTTCCTGCCCCAGAGAAACTTCATTGGAGCCCCCTTTCTGTCCATTCAGGACATCGACCACACACGCTGCACACACAAAGCCTCCAGTATTGTGGACAATCCCTCCCACCCCTCCTGCAACCTCTTTGCCCTCCTACCGGCTGGTAAAAGGTATCGTGGTGTACAGGCCAGCTCCCCCAGACTCTGTAACAGCTTTTTCCCCACAGGCTGTCAGGCTCCTCAACACCCTGGTACCTACTGCACCTACTCCAAATCTGGAAACCTAGTTCTTTTTTGCCTAATGTCAGTCATACTGTCTGATGTATTCTTTGCACAATCCTGTAAAGTAAATTGCACTGTGCACATTGCACTTTATGTCCCCTGTAACCTGTCAGAAATGTCTGTTTACATTGTCTACAGCATTGTCTTGTCAGTGTCTTGTCTGTATTCGCACCATAGACCTGGAGAACGATATCTCGCTCCTCTCTGTATACTTCTATATGGCTGGAATGACAAATAAACTTGAACTTGAGAGAGTTTATTCTCCTGAATTCCTAATACTTTGAACAGCTAGAGCATATTAAACTGATGTCCGCAGAAAGCTAGAAGCACTCTATTTGTCTTGTCTAACTGAAGGTGAAAAGGCTCGTTCACCTTTCCCACTCATCGTCCAGCTCATCGGCAGATTCTGCGCCCGTCGTGTAGTCGGTGTCGTAGTCCTGCCCCTCCGTGCGCCGCGGCCGGCCTGGGCGCCTCTTCCTGGGGGGCTTCTTGGTCGAATCCGTCATCTCCGAGCTGCTGCTGTGGGGCGGGTAAGGCCGGCTCTGCAGGGGCACAGTTAGCTCCGGCTCCCTGCGATTGGCAAGTGAGGAACACAGCAGAAAATAACATTCTCACTGATGGCGCTCCTGCAAGAAGTCATACCACATGCTTTACTGCAGATGCAATAAATGAGGCTGAAAACAGGGTAGTAAATGTCCTTATATACATGCTTTTCACCTCAAACTATCCCAGAGTGCTTTACACCCTGTAGCCTGATCCTGGTGAGATCAGGCTACAAGGTGGTTATGTAAAGTTTAGGTTTTTGCATGTAATCTGTTTGTCCATGAATTCAGCATAAGAGAAAATAGCATGGTTTAAGTTCTGAATTTTTGACACAGAGAATGTAATTAGTGAATTCAAAAGCTTTTTCTAGAAGGTAAATGTATGAGCCAGAAATTCCTGCTGCTTTCCCCAAGGAATTACCTGCACTTTGAGCATGTATGAGACACATAAGGTAATCTTTGCATTTTTATGAACCAGTACTAATCCATTTAACACCAGACAACATTCAGCTCAAAGAAACTGTTCAAAACAAATCCATTTCTTTCTTGTCTGTACAAGCAGGAATTCCAAACATTCCAGGTCATGCTATTTTAAGATACAAGTCTGAATTACAACACTGACTCATTTTTGCTGACTGCCCCTGCCTTGTCAGGCTAAGTGGTACAGCTTACGGCCACGTTTGCATGACAAAAACTAAACATGAATATGCCTTAAATCGGTATTGGGAAACATTCTCGCAGGTATATGTATCCAGATACTGCAGAGGCTCTTCACAGAATTAACACCAAGCTGGAACAGGGTGGAGAAACATGATAATGTTTATGGCATATAGAAATTGTCCTTTCCTTTTCTATGCAGCCGTTTAAAGTTTTGTGCATTTTTCCCCTCTATTAAGAAGAAAAAAAGCTTTCCTTGCTGGAAATTTAATCTTTAACGACCAGGCACTTTTAAGAAAAACAAATATGCCTGGCCCTACCTACAAAACACAGCCGACAGAAACCACAAGGGCAGTCTCACCAAACAGTCAATTAGAGTAGACTATGAAACTGCAGTGTAAGAAAACAGGGGTGGAGTCCTCCTCCTCCACTGCAATAAGATACATCAGCACATCATATGCTTGTGGCAATGCGGTAAGGACTGCTCAGAAGGTGCAGGATCACATAATGATCACTTTTGCTGCTGTCAGTGACCTTGCCTTTAACAACTGAGAGTATAGCTCATCACTTGCAAACACTCTCAGAATCTCTGGATCAGAGTTCTGTTAGCATCGGCGACATTGCTGCTGTGTGGTCTGATCTCGTCAAATGTCAGAAGCTGAGCATCACTGGGCCTGGGGAGCACTGGGACTGGAGATCTCCAAGGCAAATCAACAGCACTTGCTTCTGCGGGAGGTGCTGTAGACCAGTAGGTGGTGCTCTACTCTCTGAACTGGAATTTCCAAAACAAAAGCACCAATACAGTGTGCAGAGACACTGCGCTGTAAGGAGGTGCTGTTCTTCACATGAGACAGAAACCAAAGCCCAGACTGCTTAATTACACTGAGGATCCCAGGGTGCGACACATAAAAACAGGAGTTAACACTGGCGTCCTGGTCAAATTCAGCTTTGGGCTTGCTCATTTGGGCTACCTTAAGATCCTCCTTAACTCAACTGCTGCACCACTTTCTCAGATTTCTCAGAGAGCTGCACGATGTCACCCACGTGGGTGCTGTGCTTCTGTGGTGGGTGATGAGGGTCCCTGCATGTCAAGAGCTTTGGGATCCTTTAAGATGAAAGGCTCCAACCGAATAATCACAATTAACATCTCGCATAGCAGGAACATATTTATGCTCAACCTGTTTTCACTCCTTACCTCTCCCTTCAGTTGCTCCCTCAAGCACTTCCCTATACTAGCAAACAGCAGCATAAACCACTGGACTCCTTCCAAACAATGAGCTCCTGAGAGTTTCCTCCAAAAACTTCACTTTCCAGGTAGTTATAAGTGATATTTTTGTTACATTATGATGTTTTATACTTCAACCTCGCAATTAAATGTTGTCCTAAGTCATAATATATAAAAGTAGCACCATTCTACTTAACCCCCTGAATCCTTATTCTTATAACAGCTCTGAGGTGCTACATATATAAAAAAGACTATTGAGATCTCAAACAGCATGGCATTTTATGTGAAAATGTCAATAAAGTATTAATGAAACACTCCAAATGTGTATTGCATTGGGACATTGCTGAACATACTGACACCATTCAGGCATTTACCTGCTCCTGGGAGCATAAAAACAGAACGAACACAGCAAGACCACAAAAACATCCAACCACAAGGCTGCCAGCAAGTGTCCACTTGTACTGGTGGTGACACTGGGATTTCTGTGACTCCACAAACCAGCAAGAGCTGTGTAAGTGGTCTTACGTCACTTTACAACAATCATCTAATGCCAAGCAGTGAGAAAGTGCAACCTATTAAAATACTATAAACAATCTGTTTTCTTCTCTGCACTTTTTCTAAAATAGAGAAGTTTTCTTGAAGTGAAATTTCGGAGGTGTAATTAGGAATATCTAGTTTTGTTTTTACCTTGTAAAAAGAACAATGCCAAGATGGTTTCTAAAAAAATCAAGGAGCTCCACAAGCTAATATTTCCCAGCTGAGCTCGAGTTTTTCTGGTAGAGGGTTGATATTGCACAGCCCAGCTCAGACCTGGCTATTCATACAGGAAGAACGACATAGCCTTGGTAATCATGCCCATTTCAAGCAAAGTGGTTAATTACAGCCCACACTACCAGGCACAGCAATCGTATTTTTAAAGTGTGAACACAAAATTATATTTCCTTTGGGGAGCACTTGTGACATACTGATGTCCTTTCACTAAGAACAGAATCTTTGGATCTAAAAAAAAAAAAAGATTATTAAAAAAAAAAACATGAAAAATCCCTAATAACAGTGTTGAGGTTTCGATCAGATGTTAAGCTACAGTGGTTCAATGTGTGACAAGCAGCTTAATTGTTTCAGATCCCTTTAACTGAAAACTTCAGTGGCATGCCTGAAACAAATATCACTGAACCCCGTGTGTTGAAATAATGTAAAACTAGCGACGTGGTATTGAAGTCAACTGGCAACCAAGATGCACACTTCAGGACTGACGTTTGTTGGAGAACGCAAAAGACAGGCATCCAGCAATCTTGCTGAATTAATCCAGCAAGTTTATTATTGCGAAACAAAATATCAAAATGGCCACAACAGGCAGCAGTTACCAATATATTTTTAGCGTCTACTGTTAAAACATTGAAAGCCAATATCAGGCTAAGACCACCTCCACCAGCAAGGTCCAACAACGTACTTACATGGGGTAGTTGCCTTTGTTAGGCTTACTGTCATCATAGCTGCCATTGTCCAGCACACTGGTGGAGCCACGGAGCTTATCTGGGTAGTCCGCTACAACTCCATCTGGGTAGTCCGACACATTTTTGACCTGCACAGACAAGAGAAGGCAAGTCAATCTCCCGGACAGAAGTACCTGCCATCTTGAGATGGTGAGGCTGGAGAAGTATAGGGAGTGAAATGCTTTTTAGATACAGGAAGTGAACGGTCCAGAGTATTATCCTATAACAAAACACAGCTTGTGTGTTTTCGGTCCCCTCCCTATCCAATAACATATCTGTGATATTGTCAGTCTTGATTTCAATGAGACAACAAGTATTCTAAACCCTCAAGGGTCCTGGCCGGTGGTTCCTGCGGATTTCTTCAGAATAAACAGTGAAAGACAAAAGCACAAATTGAAACTACAGGGAAATGCTTTAAAACTCAGAAGAGGGAGCACTTCTTTACACAAAGGGCTGTGGGAGTGTGGAACAAGCTGTTCAACCATGTGGTTCAAACTGATACCCTGTCTTCATTCGAGAAACTGCTGGATGAGATCTAACTACCAACCAAGCTTCATAAGCCAGACAGACCCCTCTCATTTGTAACCATCCTGATATTCACTGTAACCTTAAAACTTAACAGAAACGATGCACTGTGTCTAAAGTGTTCCCCTGTTAGGTCTGCAGTTGTATTTGGTTGAAAATGTGATCATAGTTGCTACTGTAGAACAAAATCAAGCCCTAATTAAAATGCCATGCATGTCACCAGGGGGTTGACAAGGCATTTTATTGAAAATCACCATATTTGTATAAAAGCTCTTCCAACCAAATTCAGAATATTAGAATATTCACCAACGAGAGACCATTCAGCCCTTAACTCTCATTTCATTCTATTTGTCTTGTTTCACTGCAAGTGCTCTGGGAAGTGATAACCAGAGCCAATGGCAAAAACCCATCTTCACAAGAGATAATGCAGGTTCCAATACACAATGCAGTTAGAACACAGAAGAAGATCTGAATTCCGGAACCTTAAATCATTAAACTTAACGGGTATTGAGGCCTTGGTATAAATCATTATCTTCAACATCTTTATGCACTTTTGTGCTAGCAGTGCTTTACAATCCATAACTCTATGGATTGATTTATATAAAGTGAAAAATGAATTTGCATTTAATTTTCTGACACTTTTTTTTCATTTACCGTTGGTTAGAGGAAGGAGTATCAAGTGTTGACAAGCACGTCTGCACAAGGCTGCTTCTGGGCTGTCACACATGCAAGGTGAAGACGAAAACCCCATGTATACGAAACCCCAATTACAACACGCAGCATGAAGTTAGTGCTAATCTAACACTCTGGTTATTTCCATTTCAATCGTCTCAAGGGATGAGTTCAAATCACATTTCAATGTTTAATAGCTTCTCGATTGCCAGGTATTTCATTATGGGGTTACCCCATTAATGTTCAAAATATGGAACGCTGTCTGCCAGAGACAGTGGGGAAAATGTACAAAAACATCCAACAGCTTTAAAACTGTCTTGCCATGACATCCAGGTATACCACCTTGAACAGCTGGCCCTGGGTTTTTAGCAAGCACGAAAAGCCAGTGCTTTCTGGGGTCAGGTTTCCCTCTGCACGTCTGCTGTCAACACACAAACCTTCAATCCAGTTAGTAAACCAGTCCGTCTACTTTTGCGGTTCCATCCCGAGAACAGAAACTAGATAGAATCACAGCCTAAAGGCTGTTAAGCCACTGCCACTTGACACAAAAACAACAGAACGGAGACACCCTCCCCCCCAGACTTGCTCAAAGCCTACTGAAGCTCTGGATGCACTGTAGACGTCTCCACACAAGCAGAGGGTAGAGGGGATATCGAATGATCTTGCACATATAAATGTCTGTAAAACCCGCTAGGAAAAGAAACCTGAAAGAGCAGACAAACTCTCTCCAGATCCCAGTGCCAGCATGCTGTATTAATATTCAAAAGGAAAGGTATCTGGTGGTCGTGGAAAAATAAAAGAGAAGACGTGACCACAGAAAGGCAACTGCATTTGTGAAACTCTCTGGTTTCATTAAGCCCAATTTTACAGGACTCCCGAATCTAAGGACCCATTTACCAAAACACTGTGATAATAAACGCAAATTAGCACTGCAAATACATAGGAAAGTACAGAAAATGGTGGGTGCAGCTTATTTTCCGAACCGTGTTCCAAGATAAAAAAGGCAGTACACACCAGGATGACTTTATTCAAGTGTCTTATTAATGCAGGAAAAAACCTAATAGATCATCTGTAGTTTCAAGGTTATGATCACGGTAGTGGGTTAAAAAATCTGCAATCAGGAAAACATTATTTTCTCTTAATGCTTAAATATATACAAATCTTAACATCACAGCTGTATTACCATTAAACAAAATGTGAACGTACAAAAACTTGAATATTGCACACCCATCAGAAAAGGTTTTAAATGTTGAGAATGATGCCATTGAATTGTAGAGAGTATGGGTGGCTATAAATATCTACCTGAGACTGGAATTTTTATTATTAACTTCTAAATCAAACTCTGAACTCTTGTTTTTTCAAGGATCAATTGATTAGCATGGCAGCGATCTTCCGCCACAGAACAGTCTGGAATAGGTGAAACATTGCAAAGATGTCACCTCCAGGCTTTCAGGAAACACAGCTGAAACTACCTCTACAAGACACACCCAGAAACCTGCATAAAACGTACTCCTGACATAAGCGGAAACTATCCACTATACACAGCATCCTCCACCAGACACCGTTCAGAACCCTTAATTTCTGGACACCATTTCAACACCAGTGGTTAAGCATATGAAACCAAAAAATATTTAAAAAGCTAAGAGCTTTAATGAGATTCAGCTAAAAAATCCAAATTAAGGGGAGCTAAATCAAACCCTGATAGCTTGGTAATCAATTACTCTGCAAATGAAATGTAAGAATATAAATTAAATCCACTTGCAGTTCCCCCCTCCCTCCCAATACCTTGAGACCATTAACAAATCAAAACTAATTTTAACCAATAGCTTCAAATTCTCTGTAACGGTATTTGAATAGATTTTATGTTCAAAACTTTATATCCTAAAATGTCATCTAACACGTTTAAAGCTGTTTTTTGTATGAGTACTGAATTTGCCTAAATAAAGCAGAATGTATTGTGAACTCCAAACATAGAAAACTAGATCTTAAGATCTTTGAGGCACAATTTGATTTCTTGGCACTGCTCTGCACAGCACGTCTGAAGTTTGATTATTAGGAACAATAGAAACAAAGAATACAATTAATTTATTTTTACAAAATTAAAAAAAAGTTAATAAAAGCAGCTTTGTTATATATCACTACCTTATACGCTCCAACCTGACGCATGAAAATACGAGGGACAATAGTTATTCAGGGGGTTTAAAAGAAGACGGGGAAACACTCCTGTAGACTTGTGTAAAATAACACATGAACCTTTCATACTAATAACAACGTTAAGAGGAATTTGGCTGAAAGTAAAAATATGAAACCACAGCTGATGCAAGTGAAACCCAGACAATGATTAAGAGACATAAGATTCCGTGGTTTTTGTCAGCTAGAAGCTACATCTTTAAAAAAAAAAAAATACAGTAATCCGTGGTCTTCAAACAGTAAGAAAAAATTCACTTGCTTTTTGTATTGGTGGAACTTACCCATTCTTCCACATGGGCAGGGCCCTCCTCCTCAACCTCGTCGACGACTTTAAATTTGTTCCACAAGATGCTCTCTTTTCCATAGCGATTGATTTTATTTCTCGTTATAACAGCGAAGGCGAGGATAACGACCAACGCGACAGCTACAAGGAAGCCAAACACAATGGCAATAGCCTGAAAAGATATAAAAAGAAGGGTTTGAGAATCCTGAGCTCAACCTAAAATGTCTAACTTAATGCATCCATGTGAAGTTGATGACATGAAGTGTTTCAATGCTAACAATTCACAAACCCATTTTACACCTTCAGCAAAAAAAAAATAGATCACACTAAAACGGTACAGAAAAAAAGAGTAATATATGCTTCAGATTTTGATAGCCGCAAAAGATAATAGCTTAACTAACTTTTGCTTTAACACTTCACAGTGAATGGGGATGACAACCGAGAAAGCAACAGAAACTTGGCCTGAAAAGGAATTCAATTCTGTTCTAAAAACGACCTTTGTTGCAAGTTTAGACACTTCAGCTTCACACAAAAAGACAACTGTCTGGCTGAAGCCCACACACAGAGTGAAACGAGAGTGTCACTAACCTCCTGCGGCTCGACGACGCAGTAATGGTAAAGGTACTGGTTAATGAAGACCCCAGAGGGAACTGGGTTCTGGTACTGGGAGCAGAGCGCTATGACCTGGTTGTAGTAAATGGAACCAGAGGTCTGCGCGGCAGGGTTCACCCCCACCAGGTAGACGATGGTGGCGATGAACATCAAGACGCACAAGATGGCGGCGACGATGATCACGGCCAGGTAAAACTTCCTGGACCTGGAGACGCTCTGCCTGGAGACGACCAAGATGAAGATCACCAGCATCGTCACGAAGCACATGGCCGCCATCGTAATGATGAATCCCTTGCACGTCCTGGGGTCGATGTAGTTTCCTCCGAGGTTCCCGTAACCGTAAGACGCACCAGAGCCGTAGCCGCCGTAACCACCGAATCCGCTGTACCCGGTCCCGGACCCATACGAGCCTCCAATCCCGCTGAAGCCCGAGAGGCCCATGTCCGTGTCCCAGGCCAGCGTGGAGGCCACGCAAGCGAAGATGCCGACGCAGAGGATGATGATGATGATGGCCATGATCTTGATGACGCCCGGGGGGGAGTTCCACTTGTAGAAGTGCAGGAACTCGTCGTCCGGGTAGTAGGAGTACGCGGGCTGGGACATCACGCGGCTGCCGTAGACATCCATTGGCTGCGAATACATGCTGTGAGGGCTGGAACGGGAGAAAAAAAAAAAACAACAGCGTGTGGAGCAGCGATCACCTACGTTTCCGAAACAAAACTACAGGCCCGTGAACACCTGCCGAGGTCAAAATGGACAAAGTCACAGACGTCCCTTGTGTTACTTGGGTAAAATGTAAAAAGATCCCGAATAAAGACACACAAAAGTCTATCTCTAGAAACAAAAAAACTATACATTGTAATTCCAGGTAATTAAGGTCAAAATCATTGATTGCCGGTACATTAAGAATAATAGCAAATATGATTCCTTCCATTCACACATTTCCACTTTCCAAGAGTTTCCCCTTATTGAGGGGCCAGTAATTTACTCAAGACACTGGGATTAACAACCCCATTTTTCTGAAAAGCACCAGGGGATCTTTTATTGGCGTGAAGAATGAAGAACCGTACTGTACTTAAGATAAGATCACTTCATTGGCCATATACAATTTCTTGCATTAGGAATTTGTCTTTTCATATACCCCAGCTTGCTCTCCATGAGACACAGACACACAGAAAGGGATACATACAACACCACATTTTTCCTATGGCACTGTTTTAGAGAGGTGTGATTGGAAGACATGAATATTCATGTTCCAACAATGCAAACTGATCAGAAATGACTGTCAGGCTTTAAATATGACTTCTGCGAGTGATGGGGTGGGGCTGCTTGAGGAACTGGAAAACACACGTACTAGCCACTGCCAGGGTGGTAGGGAGGGGGGCTCCCGTTCGGTTTTGAAGACATGGTCGGGTCCAGGCCAGATCCTCCTGTAGCTGCTGTCTGGTTTCGTCAGGGGTGCAGTCCTGTAACTTCTGCAAAGCCAGAACAAAGACAGCTAAGGGATACAGAGAGACCATCTACAGATGCTGAAGTCATTTACAAGAGTGACAAGGACCACTGTGGCAGATGTTTCAGCGTACCAGAGTGCGCCAGCAACGTTGCAACGTTCACCAGTACAACGTAGACTGTCCATCACAACTTTGTGCTTTAGAACAAATTCAAAAACTCATTTGAAGAAGGGCAGAGCTACCCTGCAAATTCCCCCCAAATTCTCAAGTTTGAAAAATAAAGCTGCCGTGTCAGTAAATTCTCAGCAAGGACAGCCCAACAGGTGAATTTCCAAACCCTAATGGCTGAAAAAAAACAAACAATACTTTTTTCTGAATTGATTGATTGATATTTTAGAACGCAAAAGACAATTGCATACTTTGCAAATTCTGATGATCAGGCTTTTGCCAGCACATAAAAATAAAGTAACACTTTTATAAACCCCTATAAACCATGTCTTAATCCTTTATGAGTAACACACTAGCAATTCAATGGATAACGTCTATATAAACGTTAGCTAGGTACTTTTGTGAGTTACCCGTGAGGTTACTATCATCAGTAATAGGAATTGTCTGCCATTGTATTGTGCTTTTCATCCTTATTATTTGTGAAGTCAAAAGTGACTTAAAGACAGTACAGTAGGGACACTTTATCCATTACTGAATTACAGGACCCATCTGGGTGGATGACACACTGTCGAACCCAGTACACAGCACAGGAGTAAGATATTAGTTCACCTACTGAATTAATACATTTATGTAAGAGATTGTGCAATCCCAAGGTGAAATTCAGCACACATATATGTGCCAAGTTTCCCTGATATATAAAAAGGTATGTATTAGTCATTTACTAGCACTCAAGTTTTATTTCAGCAGAAAAGTAGTAATCTATAGCTGCAAAGGAATAGGTTTATTCCATGAATAATAAATATGAATAAAACACAGCTGCAAGTAATAGGTTTATTCCATGCTGAAAAGAGAAGAAAGAAAACACAATGTTTCAGCTGTGGAGCCTTCTTTAGGTGTAATACATAGCTTACAGCTGACCTCTAAAAACACATTCCAAAATATTTTAACATTTCTGCATTAATATAGTCTTTGAATTTTCAAACCACAGTATATTGCATTTTTCCACTGACTAAACAATGTTCTCCTACTTTTCCATGAACACAAAACTATTACCACTGTCCATATAACCAAAATCCTTAATGTGGACATTTTAACATTCCACAGTGTTTATGTTTTAAAATAATTCTACAGAAGTAGGAATTTGATATTTCATATAATGAAAGCAAAGTTAAATATACAATTTTTAACACATCTATGAGGAACAGACACACAGTAACGTATTAAGGTTTGTACCAGAAATTATGCGTCAGACATTTACTCTTCTTAGTGTTTGAATTGGTGTACAGAAACTAAACATTTATTTATTTAACAATCTGAAACGGGAAAATATATATATATATTTTTTTTTAATAACAGCTAACGCATGATCATCATATCTAAACACTGTGTTTTTTGTGAATACCGAGCGCGAAGGATGAAAAGGTGTGGTTGTATCTGGGTTATGTTGCAAAACCCGAAAACTAAAAGTAAAATCTTCATAAAGCTAATCAGGATCTGAGAATGCTCTCTAGGCGATAAAAATATGAATTACTGCTCAACATAAAACAGCCCTCCATAAGATAACACAAATAAACGTTTGTAACGCAATTCACTAAAGGAAAGGGCGTTAAAAGGGTATGCGGATCTCCAATTACTAAAAATGTACACTTTGAACTGGGAGAGATCTAAGAAACGCAATTAATATCAAATAAGCTATAAGTTGTCCAACTGGAAATTCGGTAGTTTCGAACATGTGGTTTTTCTACCGTCAGTTTTAATTTCGATTAGTCATATTTGATCAGTTGTTTTGACACTACAAGCTTATTAGAATATTCTTCTTTAGGAATGAGATCTCGCAAATAATATTAAGAACTGGCAAATTTCTCTGGCGTAATTATAGGCAACTCGTGTCAACAAATAGCTTAAATAAAGTTTTCGACATTTTACAATCACTGAACAAAAACCGAATAAATCAGGTAACAAACCTCAGAAACAGGTTATTTCATATCTGCTCCAGTTTATAATGAGAAGCCGTTTTATTCTTTAATATGTAGTTCAAAAGCTCAATTAAAAATGAGGAGAGGCAACGTGAATAACCCCGTATGGACATTAAGTTTGTGAAACCTACCCATTTTTAAAATACTGTATATGTTCGGTTCGCCATACAAAACACCATTCAGATTAACCAGGTTTGAACAGAACAAGAGCAGGCAGTTTTATTAAGATTAATACGATGACGTTAGTTTATTAAAACCCGCCCAGTCTCTATCATACCTGAAGACAAAACACCTGTGCAAAGAAACTAAAACAGAAATTCGTCCATTGCGCAACGTTTTCAGGTGTACGTTTGAAATAAACCTGAAACATCGTTTCTGAAACGAGGAAAATCATGTTTACATTCTCTCAGAACACAACCAGCATTTTCAGGTGCCTTCCTGGTGCAGGAAAACGACCATTTTACCGAGTTAAATTATAATCGTCTACGGCAAGGCGACTTTACAATTTAAAAAAAATAATTCGCTGCAGTATTTTGACCTGTTTTTAAAAACGGAACATTTTTCTTCTCTTATCTCAATTGAAAAATCAACCTTACTAGGTAAAGAACATGAAGAAAATATTACAACAACGTGGAGAAAACGCCACCGGCAATAGAAACAACAACAAAAAAACACCCGCAGATGTACTTCTCTGATGTTAACCTACTAAACAAGACAAAATATAAGTATAAAATACGTGTTGTACGTATACTCGTAACAATATATAAGCAATAAACATACCAAACCTCTTCAGTATTTCCACACCTGCCTTGTGTCTGCTAAAACCCGTATGCCAATACTGGCGCAGGACACACCTTGCTCTCAGAGACTCACAGGACTGGTGCTGCTCCTGTCTGCAACGTCATTGGTGATCCCGAAACGGTTCTCTGTTCAGCATCAAATAAACCTTTACTTGTTCCTCATTGGTGATGTCAGGCTTGATTTCCACCCCGCCGTAGACCAAACCTGGATTCATAACAAAGCACACCAACCGGTTCCCCTGGTAGATACTGGCAGGTTAACTTTCTGTGCGCGTAGGTGGAGTGTTTTTGTCGGAGATATTTTTTTAGACTACCTGTAATTGCAGGATTCAGTACCTCTAATTAACACTCCTCAATTACACAGCTGAATAACTGTGCTGGTTTAGAATAGAGAAAACGATAAAAGCAACGAAACCGTAATCTGTACTAGTACCGGGAGCCCTAGGCATTTTAACTCTATAATGTGAAATCGATAGAAACAATCGTGTCAGATTTTCAAGATGGCAGCCGTCCACTTGTCACATTCCTGTTAACATATTTTCATACATGAGAAACATGCTCGTCACTACGTAGGTTTTAATACATTTGATCTGAATGTTTATTCGAAACACTCCCTTCGATGCGCAGTCGTTTGGTTGCTGTAGTGGTGAAGTAAACTTTCATGAACGTCTTTCTTCCCGTTGTCACATCACGAGACAGAAACTACTCTCTTGCTGACAACTGCAGAAAAAGTTTTAACCAGCAAAACTGGGAACCTCTGATTGTGATCTTACAGCAACCTGAGCTGGACTACTCAAATTGAGAGTTTGTATTTTTGCGAAGATTAAGAGTGAAGTTGGAAGGGAATGCTCGTCTTTTACCGTGCTATAATCGAGAGCGTGGATTGCTCATGTATTGGTCCAATTAAGATAAAAAAAAAGTCACCCGTCTTGTCCAAACAACAAAGATTATGAGAGTAAAGCAGCATCTCTTGCAGACGATATTTGAACAATACAAGATTTTACAGGTGGAAAAATTATATCAAATCATTTTCCTGTTCTTAATTCTCGTAACTTCTTCTTTCCGGAAAACGTTTTAGGGTTCCAAAAATGTAGATAAAATAGATATAATAATAATAATTGTTTTCACTTACATAGCGCTTTTCTGGACACTCCACTCAAAGCGCTTTACAGGTAATGGGGACTCCCCTCTACCACCACCAATGTGCAGCATCCACCAGCATCTCCAAATATGTATTTGGATTGTAATTGTATCTAATAAAGCAGTTAACATAAATAAATGGAATTACAATTCAGAATAATTTATTAAATGAAATCCAACTGATCTGATCCAATTCCAAAACAGAGGTGTTTATACTGAACTCTTATAAGGCAGGCCCCCCTTTTGTGAACAGGACCAGAGGGTCTTTAAGGACCAAAAGTCAGGATCTTGTCTTAATGTCTCAAATGAACAACGATTGTACATCTGCTGGTCCACCAACACGACTTACCAATGATCCAGCTTGACAGTGTGGAAAGTTGCCCTGGGGTATTTGTGTGGTATTATTCTATACAGTATCAACTCCTCCCTCGCTCTGCATCCGAACAATATGCCGCTGAAGCAACATAGACTAGCTGAGCTTCACAGCAAAGAATGCATTTGATAACTGCAAAACAGGACATGACTACCGTGACAGTTAAATGGGACAACAAATCAGCATGTATTTGCATCTGGAGAACTTAAAGGCAGTAGAAATGTACAGTAACACCATTGTTCCAGTCTGTGTGGTTTGCAATCCATCGTAATAAGATAGTCAAATAATTTCATGAAGGGTTTTGATAATAAATTTACTGACAAGTTGTTTACGCAATTTTGTAAGAAAAAAATAGTGGCATTATTAAAAATGATATTTGGCTAAAAGCTTAAAAAAAACCATCAGTTATTAATTTTTCACACCTGTACATCAGAGAATCTCACCCATAATTGATTTAAATATAGGACCCAATGCCACTCTGCGGCCAGCTGAGTAAAAACAAAGCATGGATAGCAGAATCCTAGATTCAGTACATGTGTTGTGGAGAAAATGGTGCTGAGGACATAGAAATAATTCTTAAGATAGATAAGGACATGTGGCTTTTCGTATTCGTATTTTCGCTTTTCGACATGTGGCTTTATTGTATATAGCGCCTTTAAAAGTGGGTTCTCAAAGCACTTTATAGAACAATAAAAACAAAAATGAACAAAATATAACATATACAGTACACACTGAGAATACACAATGAGAGGAGACAGTAGATGGAGGTACTGAGTACAGCAGGAGCAGAGGGGTGAAGAACAGAACCAGTTAAGTAAAGGCTCTTCCAAAAAAGAAGGGTTTTGAGGAGTTTAGAGAAGGTGACTCTCTGATATCCCTGGGGAAAGAGTTCCAGAGCTTTGGGGCATAACAGGAGAAGACCCTGTCACTCAGTGTGTAGATGGGCTTGGGGGACACGTAGGAGACCACAATTAGAAGAGCGAAGGTTGTGAGGTGAGGAGTAGGGCGATAATAGCTCAGACAGGTACTGAGGTGTCAAGCCATGCCAAGCCTTATGTCAGGAACTGATAGGTTGAGTAGGAGGATCCCGTGCGATGCCGTGAACTCTGCGGAATGCAGAGTAGCACTAGAACTTAATCCGAGGCATGGATTCCAGAGGCTAGGTCGGGAGAAGTAGCAATGAGTCAGGTTACCAGGGAAATCCAAACGAGGGCAAGGAATCCGAGAAGCAGTATCCAAGTAGTGAAGTTGATAAGGGAAGAGTTTAGTCCAGGAACTGTGAAAATCAGTAGAGAACTCTAAGGGAAGCTTCTCCATCGTGTGCTTGGGTTGGTAACTGAGGGAAGCTTGAATACTGAAGGGAGAGAGATGTGGTTGGATAATTGGTTCAGGAGTGAAAGTCTGTGGAATCGGATGCATGTGTGAATGTGGTGGTTTCCGTGGGAATGAGTGTGTGAAACAGTGGGTTTGGGAATGCCATGGCGTTTGAGAGGAGAAGTGTGGGATTTGACACCTTATAGGTGAGCATGGGGATTTTGAAGTCGACATGAAACTTGACAGGAAGCCAGTGCAAGGACTCCAGGATAGGAGTAATGGGATCACTTGCACTAGACCTGGTCAGGATTCTGGCTGCCAAATCTTTGGACACACTGGAGTTTTTTGTTCAGTGTGGATTTAGAAACCCCAGCGCGTAGAGCATTACAGTAGTCGATCCGGGAGAAGACAAATGTGTTGATCAGCTTTTCAGCCACAGTTAGCAATAACATAGGACATAGTCTAGCGATATGTTTGAGGTGAAAGAAAATGTTTTTGATATGTTGCACGTGTGGGTCGGATGTCTAGTCTGAATCAAATATCACCCCCAAGTTTTTTCCATTTAGACTGACGTTCAAGTACAGCCTTGGCTTTACAAAGCTGATGGGGGCGCCAATAAGCATGACATCAGTCTTGTCACAGTTTGACGAAGGAAATTTTGAGACATCCATGTTTTTGATGGCGGAGATGCGATTAGACAGAAAAGAGACAGCCAGGTCAGTGTCAGGTTTGGTATGGATGTAGATTTGAGTAGCTTTGTGTAAAGAGGTACTTCCTGCTTATCAACCAATCCACATTTCTTTAAAATCTTTGCCAAGACTCTTTATTTGACAAAAAGCTAGGGAGGCATTAAATATATGTGGGGAAAAGACTATGCTGATCATTTCTATATAGTACTTCACGTTTAAGGCAAACATTTCTTAAGTGACTGTGGGGAATCTTTCTGTGGTATTCAAAAATCAGACTGAGCTGAACTTTAGGTAAAGTAAACCAAAATCCCCTGCAAAATATGTTTTTAGTGAAACAAATATAAGGCAAGTCCAGTACGAAAACATCTCTACAGAAGTATTTATCGATATTCTACTATATCTACCACACACTGTTTGTAGTCAAAATGTAGAAGTTTATTTACAAGTTAGTTTACAAAACACAACAGGACAGGAGTGGCTGCTGTTGAACATTTCTTGCAATGCCAAGGTGCGATTATGTTTCAATAACAGTAGGCTACCACAAAAACAACACAGAAAGCATCTATTTAAGCAGAACCGAAAAAAGGACTTTCAGCAACACGGGCAAAGCAAGAACACCGCCAAGCAAATGCTTTGAAATTTGCTCTCAGTACTGTAATGGTAGGCAGTCTGTTGAATGCCAGTCTTCTGCTACATCAGCGATCCTCACTTGTTGTAAGACACAGCTCTGTGTTTTAGAGGGAGCTCACACACTCACCAGTGAATAGAAACGTGGAAACCGTTTGTTTTAGTAGATATTAAATCAATGCTTGATTCAACTAACTAATTAAGAGCTTTGGTAGAGTGAACATCAGTGGAGACTGTGGCTCATGAGGCCCTGAACTAAGGAGCACTACACAACACCAGTAGGACCAAGGGTGGGGTGATCTGAGTTCTCTGTAATTGTGTAGCTCTTCGGGTCCACCAGGGCTGGTTCGAATCAGGGATTTCCAGTCCTGGTTCTGGGGACGCCAACACCTGCTGGTATTCATTGCAGCTGAGCCGTTTGCTTGACTGAATTCATAACTGAACCAATGGGTTGCCTGGTTCATAAAACATACACAAGTTTCCTTTAGGCCATTTCAAAGAAACAGAGAAAAGATTCACTCCACGCTGAAAGATAAAGAAAAGAAACACAACGTTTCTGCTGTGGAACCTTCTTAAATCTGCGCTCGTCAGCTAACGGTACTTTCAAGAGGCCTAGAGAACCTGGAGACACACAGGCCCTCCTGTAACAGGACGGGACCCCTGCCTTAGACAGGTGTCTTGTAAAGTGTTGCTAGGACTCCAAAGAAAGAGGAGGGTGTTAGTTTTATGTGGTTTTTTTTGTTGTGTTTATTGACTTGGACTTGGAATTGTGTAACCCTTCACTGTTGTGAATAAAAACATTTTAGCAGCATTTAAAACTCTTCCAAAGATTAATGCCTCACTTCCAACAGAACAGGACAAAACTTGAAGAACAAGACTGCAGTGAGCAGTCACCCAGCTCTGCCACACCATGAACAGAGCAAAGAGAAAAAAAATAAAATACTACAAATACAACATTTTAAAGTATACATTTAAAGTATAAAAATGAGGTTTGTTAGTAGCCTGAATTTAAGAAACCAGTGCTACAACAATATATAAAGAAAAGTATTGTAAAGGATTTCATAAAATGATTTGCTGCTTGCATAACTATAAAAATTCATGACGTATTTTAATGGCAAAGCTTAACATTAAACCTCAGAATCCTAATTATAGAATGTTAAACACAAAAGGTCAAAAGGTGGCACTAAGACACATTCATTCAGCTTCCTTCACTGGAGAACGTCATGCTGCCATTACTTAAATCTCATCATTGTCATTATCCCCGTTTTTCTTTCTCATAAAGTCCTGGATCTTCTGCCTCATGTTAGACAGCCTGTTCTTCGTGTCGTTCTCTTCTTTTTTGGTCTTCTTAGAAAATGCAGAGCTCTGCAAAAATATGAAGAAGAAAACTTTAATCGGCAAGTGAAAATTCTACGAACGCCACTGCTACATGAAAGTACATTCTAATCCCAGCACGCTTTGCCGTAATTAAATACAAACCACACCTAGTCAGGTTTCCACCTCTAATACGCTTTTTTTTCCCCACTACTTTAAAAAGGTTGTAAAGATTGCCTGCAAATTGTTGTTGTGTAACAAAAAAACACTTTCTAAATTACCAAATCCATTGGGTTATAATGTGAAACATATGTTTAACGTTCACATCTAGGCGTACTATACAACTGAAACAGTTAGAACGGTCATGTTCAAAGATCTCTCTAAGACAACAGCTATTTGGTTTAGTGAGTTAGTGAATTGCCATTTCACCTCTGCTGACCATGACCTCTCTGACCTTTTTGCCTGTGTCCTTGTACAGAGATTTTCGGGATTCTCACTCCGGAAAAACATCAGAAACCAAGATTATCCTGAAACTTGGACCACACCTTCCCCCTGACCTCGGTGATGTCTGATTCTGATAAACTAATTTTCTTGTAAATTCCCTTCATTATTTTAAAGATTTCCGCCCTTTACACCTCTCCCCCAAATCTGCATCCGTTTGGACAATCTTTCTCACCTGTGTGCCCTCTCTCACCTGTGCTCTATTTTCTGAAGAAGGCTCAACAGCCCAAACACTGGTTTTCCTCTTTCTGTTTAGGAGTTTCATAACCTTTACACCTTTAGCCAATGCATGCTGCCTCAGCTCCCCGTATGAGCCTCTACTGTGTAAGCATCCTGAGTTTTTGGATGTACTGTACGATAACAAACAATTTATAATGTTTCGATACAGTTTAGTAAACCAGTTATACTACTTTTCCAGTTGCCTCCCTAGAGCAAAATCCACCCTCATAGGCCACATCATACGTAAACTTAATTGGCTACAGGATTATTCTCAAATTTCCAAATTAAAAGATTACATAGTTTTTGCTTCTTATGTTCTTTTATTCTCCATGTAATTTCAATTTCACCTTAAAAGAGGAAACATTTCTTAAACTAGTACATAAATTGTAGCATTCTGAGAAAAAGGTTATTTTATGATCCTCTATAAAATACTATTGGAAAAAGAAAACCTAAACACCAATTTATTCCAAAAATGATTTGGGCATTTTCTTAGATTTTACTGCAGATAGCATAGCACAGCTCTTAGCATGTCTTTAGAAAGAAATGTGATGAGCAAATGTTTATCAAAGATGTTTATAAAGTTAAACAGTATTTTATGATGAGAAATGAAGGAATGAAAGGGTTAAAATACTGTATACAGTTATTCAAGAAACTGAAGGTTAACTATCACATTCAGGGTTTGTAAAGACTACCATGAAAACAAAGATGATTATAGAATTCATAACTACATTTTTCGATACAAGAATGAAAACACTGGCTTTTGATCTTTTTTATGGAGATTAAAGAGAATGCTAAATATTTATGTGTTAACATTAAATTAATCATTACAGACAATCAGAAGCTATTCTGGACATCTAGCATGTTTTGTTGTTAGTAGGTGGTTGATCTAAACATCTTTACTAACGTGGCTGATTAGATTGTTCCAGACTCCCACAGCCATTTGTACACGAAATTGCCACCTGTTTTCAGTTATTTCAAATGACCTCTCCTTTAGTTTCCATTTTGTGAAATTCTAACAAGTTAATTAAGAATCACCTTTTCTAAAACTATGAACACTGTCCCCCTAGAATCATGCATAGAGGTAATCTTCTATTCTAGTGACATGTATGGTCACTTGCCTTTTTTAAGCGCTTTGGGGCAACCTTGTTGTGAAAGGCACTATATAAAAATAAACTGAATTGAATCCTCTACAAAGCAAAGTGCTCTGTCTGTGGATTGAGTTCATGACTTTCAGATTATGAGAGTGACACACAGACTACTGATTAAAAGGCTCTGAAAAAGCAAAGTTATGTGAATGTTGTAATGAAGATCCATTTACTACAAATGCAAACAATTTAACAGGACACAAAACTTTTCATTAAATGATTATTTCAATTTTAAGAACAATTTTAAGGATCAAAATGTCTGCTAATATATAACAAATTACAAAGCAGGAAAGCATTGTGTTTATGCACAAATAAATTCTTACAAAACATGTAAAGATTTCATCATAATTTTAGTAACATCCACTCATATTACCACGATATTAGGCTACAAATAATTTAAGGAGGTCACCTTTGATAACCTTAAATATTCTTACAATGTCTTGAATTTATTATTACCTTCAGTGTTTTATTTTAAGAAGTCTCAAATTTCTTTACCATTAAAGAAAAGGTGAGTTTGCGTAATCGTAACATTTACAACCAGTTATAAAACTCACAATATGTGATCATAAAACATATACATGCAGCTAATTTCTTTAGGTTGTTACTTCTTTTTATCAGGAGGTAAGGCTTTAAGCGAGGACATGGATGGATCTTGATATTTTGAAATGATTTGCTATGTGGCAATTTTTTAAATGTATTTAATGAATTACTTAGAAATAAAGCAAAAAATTAAAATATAATTATACCAATAATCTGGGCAATTGTCTACCTTCGCCTGGTTTGTAGGAAAAGACCATCTGCCCATGTCTGGAAGTATTTTACAGTGCAAGTGAAACTCCCTTAAATGACACGCCTACACGTTCTTGACGGAAAAGGGGAATTTTATGTTTTTACAGTAAGTCCACAGATAAGACTGTGTAAATTACCCATCAATCAGGAAAATAAGGAAACTTATTTACCTACTTTACTGTATTTCAGCACTACTAAGAACGTAAAAAATAAAAAAGTGGTTTATATTAAATGAACACGCTTTTATGGGATTAACAAAATAAATAAAACATATATTATTTTATTTAATTTAAATAAAATATTATTTATTTATATAAAATAAAAAATAGTCCGAACAAATTGAATAATCTGAGTTTAGTAAACATTTAATCCACAAATGGCAAAAACATTATGTCGACTCGTCCTAGCTGCCTAGAAAACAATTTTAACACTCAACTTCGACTCCTTTATACTGCAGGAAAGCCCGATTAATTTTTTTTTAATCGAAGGTGTTATATTAAAAAAAAACATTCAATTTTACTGACATAATGATTTCATCTTTTCAGAAGTTCTCAACGATATTGTATTAATTAAAGCCGAACTACCTGTGAACTACCGCAAAGAATACACTATTTAGTAATGCAGTTTAAAGGAAAGTGAGAAAAAACATGATATCCACTTATAGAGTTTAATACTTATTAACAGCACAATGCAGTTTCAAATTAATTTAAAAAAAAAGCTTTATCCATAGAGCTTCATTATTAATAACAGTTTCATGACATGCTGGTAATAAATATTAATCTCTGTTTCCCTAGCATTTTAGAAATGATCCCATTCCAATCCTGGAACTGTGCCTGAAAACTTAAAACCTTTTTTATACCGTCATCAATTTCCACCATCGTGTTCCAGTACCTAGCACCCGAAGAATTAAGTAAGTATTGTATCTCTAGATCACTGAAATCGAGAAGAAAACAAACCTTTTCACACGCTTCACAATCATATAGGAAAATATTTCAATCTGGAGAAAAAAAAAACCCTACGAGAAACCCGACGGACAATCATGTTTTAAGAACATCTGAAGCATGCGCAGCCCGTCAGGAAAATAATTTAAAAAAATGACAAATCTGAGTTTTTGTTTTATACCTTATCATTGTAATCGCGTGAACTTTTGGTCATGAAGTAAAAAAAAAAATCAAACGTCAAAATAACTAGCGCTTTCCGTGTTTATAGAACTACTCACCCTTTCCTCGGCTCGGAGTCGCGCGTTATAATCAATGACTCGGACATTGTCCCACAAGACTCTGTTTCTTCCATAGCGATTAAGCAAGTTTCGTGTTTTCACAGCGTAAACCAGCAGGATGATTAAAGCGATAGCGACCAGGATCCCACACACGATGGCTATAACCTGCAAATAAAACAGAAATAAGCTTTAAATCTCCGCACTTACGCGTATTTCTCCCCTTGGTGGGCTAAGTATTTCTTGACGCGTTCAAGCGCCAAGGAGATAAAACGCGTTAACTGAGAACAACACATACTAAATTTGTTACCGATCCCTAGATTCCTGCTGCCTTACAGATGATTTTTTTTTAACTTTAGTTGAAATTATTATGTCCAGATCTTTACACGCAAGAGCTCTACAGTCAGTTGATTTAGTTTTGTTACCATTTGTAAGGTTACGCACGACATTAGCCATTTTTCAGTCAGTGGGTGTTAATCCCGTTTTGGCGACTACTTGGAAGAGTTTAGTTAACAGCCACTTAATATCTTGTTTCATTAAATACATTTGATAGAATGTCAAATGGCTCTGAATACTTCTATATCTTATGTCATTGTAGAAATTGTAACATTTCTGCCTGATCTCTGCTAATAAAATATTATTTAATACAGAAGATTCCCCTTTTCAATATACGCCTGACTGCAATATTCCTTTGATTTTTGTTTTGCTGTTATAATATCGAAAAAAATATATTCATTTTAGCCTCAATTACAATATTATTTTCTATATCGCGTAGCATTTCCAATTGCATTTTTTAACTACACTGTAAATTCATTATTTTACTATCCATTCCTATACAGAGAAAGGACCCACTTTAGTTTTTTTTTAATAAACTTGTAAATCCATTTGGGTCAGCACTTTCTAATCTCTGATTTGCTTGCTCATAGTATGAATTTGTTTGGTGCCTGCATACCTTTAATTGAACTCTCATTTCTTCACATTCTGCTTTTCCAAAAGCTGCAAACCTTTATTTTGAACTCTACCTGTGCTGTTTACGAAATCTACTTCAAAACATATCTTCGTATGATCACGGTTCCCAATAGTTCTCTCGTCCCCGTTTCAATAACGCTATCTTCATTGTTTGAAAAGACTGGATCGCTACAATCAATCGTTCTATTAGGTGGAAACAGTGGAAACTAGTTTGAAGTAAATTCAAAGCTGATAATAGGATGCACTTCTACACAAAAGCAACACAAACTGGACATCTCCCCAGCCTGGGGCGACAGACAGGCCCACACCAGTGGGTCCTAGCAGAGTGTCACTAACCTCCTGTGGCTCGACGACGCAGAAATGGTAGAGATACTGGCTGACGAAGATTCCAGAGGCGGGGGCGCTATTGCCCTCATACTGGGAGCAAAGAGCTTTGACCTGGTTGTAGTAAATGGAACCAGAGGTCTGCGCGGCAGGGTTCACCCCCACCAGGTAGATGATGGTGGCGATGAACATGAGGAAGCACAAGATGGCGGCGATGACGATCACGGCCAGGTAAAACCTCCTGGATTTGGAGGTTTCCTGCCGGGAGATGACCAAGATGAAGATCACCAGGGCTGCCAGGAAGCCGATGGCCGCGATTGCAATGATGAATCCCTTGGATGCCCTGGGGTCCAAGTAGTTCCCGCCAATGTCTCCGTAGCCGGAAGCTCCTCCGGAGCCGTAACTGCCCCCGAAACCGCCGTAACTGCCCCCACTGCCGAAACTGCCCCCACTGCCGAAACTGCCTCCGTACGATCCTATCCCCATTCCGGGGAAACCCGTGAGCCCCATCTCCGTGTCCCAGACCAGGGTGGAGGCCACACAAGCGAAGACAACAACACAGAGGATGACGATGATGATGGCCATGATCTTGATGATGCCCGGAGGGGAGTTCCACTTGTAGAAGTGCAGGAACTCGCCGTCTGGGTAGGAGTAGGAGTACGCGGGCTGGGACATCACGCGGCGGCTGTGGGTTCCCCTGGAGTGCGAATAGCCGCTCATCGGACTGGAACGGGAAAAAGATAAAAGACAGGGCACGATTTTCGGACGTGGCAAAGAACATCAAACAAGAGTGGGTTTTAAGTTGAAAAAAAATCTGCGGTTAAAAAGATAAAATCCATATGTAGTTTGAATAAAATCTTCCAGTAACCTGTGCTACAAAAGCAGCTATGGTAACCCTTTCCAGACCTACACCGAAATGTCCTTTTCTAGTAATAGTTCTTGAAGTGTTGAATATTTGTAATCTCAGTTTTGTGGTATTAGTAGTACATCACATTAAATAAAAAGAAAATACCCCACAGGTCTCTGGTGGGGAGACAGACTGCTGCACCACTTTTTTTACATACTGTACTGACATGAAGAAACAAGGCCGTGCATGGCTACATTTGTTTTTTTTTAAAGTGACAGGAAACTAGAAACACGTCTTCTACAAGGCAACACTGTGCAAAGCAGAGGAGTCTCCAACTTGTAGGTATAGAAGAGATGAGCAAGCATCGGCATACATACATTGCCCTGCTAGAGTGATGGGAAGGTTTAGCAGACATTGCTGGGTGCACGCCTGGTCCTCCTGCAGCTGCAATCTGGGTTTCTTCGGGGGTGTGGTCCTGTAACTTCTGCAACGGAAGACAAAGAAATCAAAAGACCCTCAAAATCACCTGCCAGCGGCGATGCTGAAAAATGCAACAGCATTTAAAGTAATTATCCTGAATTGAAGACCATGACAGCCCCACCAGCAGCCCTGTGTGGTCCAGTGCATCCTCCCATCACCTTCATAAATGGCATGTGTCGTCCATTCTTAACTGTATGCAACGCGATACATCTCCCCACATCACACTCTTCCAGTGTTCAGAAGTCCAGTCTCTCCTTTCACAAGATCGCAGTGGGTGGCCCTTGCTGTCTGCCTGGACACTAGTGGTTTGTGAATTGTCACACTACTTTAAATGCCCATTTCCCACAGCTTCTGATTAAGGACTGGTGTGGAAAGAGAATCTCCCCCATTTGGGTTGAAATCAAAGGTGAGCCTTTCCAGGCTTGGTGCTGCTGCCTTACCTTATGTGTCTTAGGTTTGTTTCCAACTTCACTTGTGTGGAGTTTGTATGTTATCCAGCAGCCATTTAACCTTTAAACTCACAGCTGGCAGCCCACTGAAGCTCAGCAGGTGTGAGCCTGGCCAGTACCCGGATGGGAGACCTCCTGGGAAAAACTAAGGTTGCTGCTGGAAGAGGAATTAGAGGGGCCTGTAGGGGGCGCTCACCCTGCTTTCTGTGTGGGTCCCAATGCCCCAGTATAGTGACGGGGACACTATACTGTAAAAAAGCACTGTCCTTCGGATCAGACGTAAAACAAAGGTCCTGACTCTCTGTGGTCATTAAAAACCTCAGGGTGTTTCTCAAAAAAAGTAGGGGTGTAACCCTGGTGTCCTGGCCAAAATTCCCAGTGGCCTTTACCAGTCATGGCTTCCAGATAATCCCCATCTATGAACTGGCTTCATCACTCTGTTCTCCTCCCCACTGATAGCTGATGTGTGGTGAGTGTACTGTGTGAGAGAATGTCACATCATCCAGGTGGATGCTGCACATTGGTGGTGGTGGAGGGGAGTCCCCATTAACCTGTAAAGTGCTTTGAGTGGAGTGTCCAGAAAAGCACTATGTAAGTGTAAGCAATTATTATAATTATTTGTATGCGCTCAGTGTTTTTTGCCAGGTGGTTCAGTTTCTTTTTACCACCAAAACAGATGGGGTTGGGTTTGATGGGCTACCCTATCCTGTCCTTTTCTGGAGAGCGAGATGAGGGTGAGGGTGTTGTTTTCCAGTAGGACCAGTTCTGCCTAAGTGACTAAAACAAAATGAAGCTCAATGAGCTGAATGGCATCCTTTGTAGTCATGATGTGATATTTATTTCTAACAAGGTGTGAAAATTGTGTTCTCCACGTTTGGTTCAATAGCTCCATGTGCCTCAATGGCACTTCATTTTGGTGTGTTTTTATATCGACCATCCATTACCAGAAGACCTCTGAGGCTCTCCGAAGTAACACATTAGCCAGGTCTGCTGTTGCCTTCATCAGTGCAGTCCTTGGTGCTAGCCATCTTGCCTCTTGTAATCTCACTTCAGACAAATGGCGATTTGTGCCTGATCTGTTACTACTTTACATTCCTAAGGAATCATGGGACATACTTCTTTTTGGGTTGTTTCAATTACTTTGGACGGGATAAGTCACACCTACAAAGCATGCCATTTGCCAAAAGTTTGGAAGGGCAGTATGTAGCTGTTGAATCCAAATGCTTTTTAATCATTAATTTAATGGCAATATAATAAGTGACTAATAATAGTTTCTTTTGAAACAAAAGGTTCAACTAAATTTGTTTCCCCTCAAGATGATGTCAGCATTTTCAAGGGCTTTTCACACAACTATCAGATCACCATACAAAACTCGAAGCCAAATGTCTTTTTAACAGCCTTACCATCTAGTAAAATAAAGACCAGACAGCTACAATATGTCCTTAAAGAGATGTACACTTGTCCCTCATTGTTTTAACCTATTTTGAAAATGACATTTCTTTCAATTTTACATCACATGGGAGACAGCAGTTGGGAACAAAACCAGCTGTATACCAAGAGGTATAATGTAGCGCTCTTGGGTTCACGTGGGTATGCGCCCTCACCCCTGCCTCCTCAGGTCGGCCCTCCACCGCTGGGGACTCGAACCCGGGCCTCCGGCGTTACTCAACAGGGACCCAGCCTGGTGAACTAAAAGCAGATTTCCCCTCAGCCCAACAGCTGCGGTCCCTGCTATCCACAGGGAAGGGCGGTTAACGTCACCGCGCTGGTAACCCGGCTTGAACGACCTGCAATGGTTCCGACAATATATTTTACGTGTCGAAACATCGGTGAGACAGATTGTCTGCGCCTAAACTGTGATGTAAAATATTGAGTTAATAAATAAACCGGCGTTTTAAACGACAAAACAATTCACAAGAAACTGGGTAAATGCACACATTAATGAACAAGACTTACCGACTCTTACTCCGTGTTATCACTATGTATTAGTCCTTTTTTGATCTTGCGTGTTGGTTCTTTAAAAACCGCTTTTAGTCCGCTCAGTCACCCCAGCCTAGGGAGCGACACTAGTGCTGCGATTGTCACACACCTGCGATCGCGCTGGTGCTGTCTGTTAATATCCTTAACCAATACACTGCATCCACCCTCCCCCTAGAGCGCTGAACCTGTACTCAAAAGCAAACGAGCCGGTTCCTCCGGGTGACGCGGTTGTTGTTGTTGTTATTCCGAAGAATATCTGGGTGAAATTTAACATTGAAAATACTTTTAAGTATGGAGGGGAAAAGCGGTAAAAGAAATTAAGACCGTAAAAATACAACCAAAAAAAAACCTCTGTAACTGCGGGCTGATTGCGCTTTACAATCAGGAGATGCGTCTGATTGAAGTCATCAATAAATTACAAATGAAGGCGTTGAGGTGTACATTGTGAAAACAGGACCCCACATGTGTAACTCTTGTTATGTGACAGCACGTCTCGTCTTCGTCTCATCATTGATCATGTTTTGCCTTTATGATACATTGGAAACATAATATTCCGTGTTCATCTCTATATTTTCTCTCTTTTCATTTTAACTCAGTATTGATTCAAAATAGCCCTCCCCCGTCGAAATGTGCAGTCATTTTAATGATTGTCTTGAAAAGGACAGACACACACAATGGTTTGTTGAGAGTCATTATTAGTTGTGTTTATGTTTGTTGTTATTCACTCATGCAGGTGTTCAAGCTATGAAGCTGAAAATCGTCACTCGGATGAACTTCTTCACCTCTGACTGCGCCTACCAGCCCCCTACGACTAGCGAACACGGCAGGAGCGCTCAGATCTCAGATGTGTTTTGTAGAGAAGTTGTGTTTGCACTAGCCAAAAACACAAAGATCCACTTTGGATCACCAAGTAAAACTTACTTCATTGACTCAACTATAAGCACACATCAGACTGAAGAAAAAAAGTCACTGTATGTTGAAGAGAACTACTGTACATACACACCACCCAGCGCGCAAACCATCTTTTTTTTTTGCTTGAAGTACCTTAGCAAACTTTCTCTAAAGAGTTTCTTGTTTATTCAGAATACTTTTGTTTTGTCCACCACTACTAGCTACTTTGGCGCAATTTTAAATTTGCAAGTCAATCAATCCGTGTTAGCTACCGCGCTCTGCAACAGAGGACAGATTCTCTTTAGCGTCACATTTTCAACCCAAGACCTGCGATAGGTGTCAATGTCTTGGGGGGTTTCTGGGCGCGTTCCCTTTGTCCGCACCAACACACCTTCAGATCGTCAATCTGCGGCACTCGGATACATACCACGCATTTTGCGTCTCACCGCCTTAGTTCGGCTCGGAGGAGTTTTAACTAGTTCTCAGCTTCCCGGCCAATGTCTTAAAGACGCCTCTCACAGAAATCATGTGAAAAAATGTGTAGAAACGAAACAGTACCCTTTTTGGATTGGGTCGCATTAATTCTTTTTAGTAGGATGCTAAATCACACGTTCCCGTGCAAATGAATGAAAACGACATTAATCATAATAATAATAAAAAAAACTTTATTTATAGAGCACCTTTCCTACAAATAGCAGCTCAAAGAGCTTTACAAACCAAGAATAAAAGTAAAACCTTAACAGATATACATTCAGTTGTAAAAAAACCCACAACAAAACACAGTAATAAAGTAAAGCAACATAAATGTCAAATTATGCTTAAAGAAGAAAAAAAAGAAAGTTGTAAGAAAATAAATAAAGGATAAAGAAATTAAATAGAAAGATAAATACAAAAAAAAACCAGGAAAAAAGATTTAACTAAAAGCTAAATTAAAAAGTCATGTTTTTTAAAACAGTGTACTGAGCTTGACGGCCTAATATTGGTAACGAGTTCCGCTATTTCTGTATTTCACACGTAGTGCAATTACTCTTAACGTTCTCTGGTGTGTCTAATAGCTCTAAGTGTTATAAACTAGGGGTGTAACCCCGGTTTCCTGGCTAAATTTCCCATTGATCCTTACCAATCATGGCCTCCTAATAATCCCCCTCTATGAATGGGCTTCATCACTCTGCTCTCCTCCCCACTGAGAGCTGATGTGTGGTGAGTGTACTATGTGAGAGAATGTCACATCATCCAGGTGGATGCTGCACATTGGTGGTGGTGGAGGGGAGTCCCCATTACCTGTAAAGCACTTTGAGTGGAGTGTCCAGAAAAGTGTTATATAAGTGTAAGCAATTATTATTATTATAAATGTACTTAAACACTGAAGCTATTGAAGCTATTCAGAAGTGAAAACAGGTTAAAGCCCAATACCAACAGGGCCAGAGTGATGTTGTTGTGCACAAATGTGCTTAGCATGAGATAACGCCCCAAAGAGAAGGTCTACGACCCTCAAGCAGATTCACCCTCAGAAACTCGGTGGCACGTTTGGGTTCTAGAAATGTTTGAATAAATGTTTCAATAAAAAAAAGATGTAAATGTATACAGCACGTGAGAGAAATCAAGGAGAGAAAGGCCTGTATTCAGTACAATCGAGAGAAAAATACTTTAATACATTAATGTTTTAAAAATAAAAGTGTGCGTCAGTGTTAAAATACAAATTGCAAACTTTTTGCTGTTATCCTAATGACACTTTTGGTTGAAGTCCACATTATCCCATGACATGCATGTTGATAAACAGGTTGCAGCATAGCTGCGGTTTAAATACAGGAAGCATACAGCATATACAGAATCGGCCGGGAGCTGTGCACATTTCACTCTAAGAGGTTGTTTTTATTCCTTCATTTTTTTGGTTGGCTTGTTTGAAAATTGTTTTTAAACGTATTACTGAACTCTACCAACATATAGAAAGGAAAGCCACCAACTGAAGTGGCAGAAAGAGATGGAATTGCTAATGGATAAGAGGGCTGTGGTCAGGAACTGAAACTACACCTCCACACCTTCCTCAACCACAATGGTGAGGTAAACCCAAATCCTTTCAACAATGGATGCCAGAAGCCATATCACCCTACAATTCCCAACTGGTGACCCATTGAAGCTCAGCAGGTGTGAGCTTGGTCAGTACCTGGATGGGAGACCTCCTGGGAAAACCTAAGGCTATTGCTGGAAGAGGTGTTAGTGGGGCCAGTAGAGGGCGCACACCCTGCTGCCTGGGTGGGTCCTAATGCCCCAGTATAGTGATGAGGACACTATAGTGTAAAATAGCGCTGTCCTTTCGATGAGACATAAAACCAAGGTCCCGACTCTCTGTGGTCATTACAAAACCCAGGGTGTTTCTCAAAAAGAGTAGGGATGTTACCCTGGTGTCCTGGCCAAATTTCCCACTGGCCTTTACCCATCATGGCCTCCTAACAATCCCCATCTATGAACTAGCTTCATCACTCTGTTCTCCTCCCCACAGTGAGTGTTGTGAGGTGAGCGTACTGGTGCACTATGCCTGCTGTCGCATCATCCAGGTGGGGCTGCACACTGGTGGTAGTGGTGGAGGGACCCGTCCAGAAAAGCGCTATATAAGTGTAAGGAATTATAATTATGACATGATTGTAATGATCTTCAAAAGTGCAGCCCTGACTATGGAGATTATACAGGGATCTCTCTGCTGCCCGTCTGCCAGGCCCCCCAAAAAAAAGTAGTCTTTCCTGTTTCTGTATCTTGTTCCTGTTGAATTCCAAAATCTCAGTGTGCACGTAGACCTGTAATAGTCACTCTGCATTGAACCACAGGAAAAATACCAGGAGCAATGTGTACCTCTCTACTTAGAATTGTTTGCTTTGGCAAAGACTGTGAATCTCAAGCCACTTGGAAGGGTGGTTCCCAATGGGGTTCTGGTGACCCACACACCTGTTAGGTATTGCTCCAGCTGAACCCTTCATTGACTCAGTAAGATTAAGGTGAATCTGAACTGTTTGTTTCCCAGCTCTTACACATGTTGGAGCTTTAACTGTTGTATTTTGTCAGTGAAATAAAATCTAAAACTTGTGACTGGAAACAAAATGGTAATATTTAAATGAAGCAACTTCTTATCTTAAGGCTTCAATTATCTATTGAAGGTGGGCTGGAATGAAAAGCAGTACTGTAGGTGTGCGGGTCACCAGGACCAGGACTGGGCACCACTGCTCTGGTATTGTTTTGGCATGCCCCTTCTGGATGCTTTTAGCGAGATTCTGACAATTTATGAATGACCCCGTTTGTGGAAGACACCCCAAACAAAAGTGATTTGCCAAAAATATTTTTGTAAAATACATTTAATTGACTGGATGATGTTGTTTGGCCGTGAAGACCTGAAGGCTATAAAAACAAAGGTTTTTCTTTAAATAAATAAAGGCAACGAGGTCAGAAGGAAGGCGTTTTCTACCTCATATTGTAATATTAGTATTCAAAACACAGGCAGCATTCATTTCATGAAGTTCACTGTGTGACGTGCTACAAAACAAGTCATGTCTGTTTACGCGAGTAAGCAAGCACAGAAAATGACTTGGTGGTGATTGCACAGGGAAAGCACATCGGTACAGAGGGATCTGTACCCTCTCACTTCCAACTTGAAATTAACAGGAAAATGATACTTTGGTCTTTACAGTGCCAACATAATTGGTTTTAAGAAATTCCAAACCAGAGTTAACTGTATACTTACACAAACTGTACAGAACACAATTACACACTTAAGTACTAAGAAATCAGGTTGTTCATTTTAAAAATCGACTGTGAATCTATATCTAGTTCAAACAGTGAATTCAAAGTTTCTAAATCTGCTTTGCAATAGTAGAAGATTGGTCTGCCAGAGGGCATTCTTGCACTACACAACAAAATAGTGCAGCCTAGATGAACAAACTGGAGTCAATCTTATATAATCACATTGAAGAAATCGAAAAGTTAAGGTTTTCCATACAAAAAAAAGTATTTATAAGCTTAACTGAAAAATGTGACGGTTACATGACTAGATAAAATACTATAAAGGATTTCATTTAAAAATACAGGAAGATATTCTGTACAATATAAAACACAGACAATTCCAAAATGAGAGATGACATTTAACACCCCAGGAGACTTAAATGCAAACTTACAATATTTATGCCTGCAACTAACAAAGATATTTACACAACCTGCTAGCTAGGAAAGACTTTCCTTTTTGAGGATCTGAACAAGGAAATGAATATAACAGTTGTAGTACATATTTGGCAGCTGCTAGTTTGGGGTTTTGGCTTGAACAGAAATAAAACTGCATTACAGATCAGCTTTCTTTAAGCATCAGTCAAAGCTTTACGAAATGAGCAAAGTCAGGACGCAGCTGAGCCACAGTTGACCTATCAAGAAAATCAAAGATCGTGGGGCCAGGTGGTGCCAAGCTTTATGCATAATTTCTTCACAGTCCCTTTTTCCTCATATAGCTGCCGATCAATCAACTAACTCCACACAAGGAACTCCTCAAATAAACTCTACTGAGTTGAAGGGAGTGGAAAATAACCAGTATAGTCAAGCAATCCGCACTGTGGTTGATGGGCTCACAAACACACATAAAAATGCATTTTCAAAGCAAAAAGTTAAACTGAATCAACACAGTTAAAATACTAGAAATAAAATCTCAATTCCACCTTTTTTTTAACTATAGCCATCATTCCAGTCCATAACTTTGTCATACTCCTGAATTTTCTGCTTTATGTGCGACAGCTTATTCTTCAAATATTCACAGCGTTCTTTCTTCTCCAAAAACTTCGGGTCCTGCAAGAAACATAATACAACCTTTTAAGCACGAAGTAAAAATACAACCACTACGAATACTACCCCCACACAGCCACTACTATTGCTGATGCTACACATAAGCAAAAGGAATTGTAATTTTTAAATGCTTTTTCCTTTTGACATACTCAACAATGTAATCCCCAGTTTCCGAAACTGCCAATTACCAGTAGTTACCCTCCAACCTTACCCAGCCTGAGTCACATCATCTAATGTGCTCATGGAAACGGTAACGATGCCCAGACTTGGGAACACCCAACAGCTGTACAAGGTCACGGGGCACCCTGGCTGAGATGAGTACACAAGTACAGATAACATACCTGTACCTGTGGCTTGCGGGCTCTGAGCCTCCTGCTGTAAAGAGGCCTTTTACAGACTAAACCACTCAGGTTGGAAAGTGGCGAGACTGAAACACCTATAACAACTGTGACACTGCAGCTTGACATTCTTTAATGCCCAATTTTAGTATAAGGTTCGGGGGTCTCTAGGGACTGAAACTAGAAAGGCACCTCTTGTCCCCGAGGTGGGGAAGGGGTTGGTTCAGCCTGGCAGTCCACACATCACCAGTTTTAGCTGACCATGAAGACCACAGTTCACAGCCAGAACGCGTCTGACTTGATTTGCAGCAGCATCGTGTGACCTGCAGGCCTCCTCTGGGTTTGTAGTGTCATCAGTGAATGGGCACAACCCCTCCAGTCACTGCTACCTGTGCTGTAGAAGCTGTGGTACTAAAAACAGCAGATGACTCTGATAGCACATAGTGTAGGGGACAGTGTGCATGGTCTTCTTTCCCCAAGGGGCAATGTGAGGATTAACGTGGGCAATACACTTCTTCATTACTTTTGTCCCATGCTCATTTTCTGTGATGCATGTCTCATTACTGGTATTGAATGTGATCACTTCGGATTTCTCCATTTTCTATGCAAACCACTCCAGTTAAAGCTTGTGGTTTTGAAAGCTGAATGGCAAAGAATAACAACTAGAAGCAAATCAAAGCTCCACTACGTGGCATTGATGACACTAAAGTACTGTGAAAAGTTCTTCCTTACATGTCTCTCTCGAACAAGGCTTAGGAACTCGACTGACAAAGATGTGTTTCTCTGCAGTATGTATATCCTACTGTAAACCACAGCAGGAAAACAGAGTAAAGAGGTAACACAATGAAACTGAATAAGAGGAAGATGAGAGACTTGAATTCCTTGAAAGTGGGAACAAACTCATCTGAGAAAGTGACACTTGAAGACAAGCTTGAAAATGTAATGCCAATTTTAAAAAAGACCTAATTATTCTAGTCGGTTGTATCCTGACATATAAATTCTTACAAAGATAATACAGGGTATGATTTTAAAATAAAGTATATGTGAATTTTATTTTCGTTTATATAAATGTGTAGCCTTTGCCCTTCGTTGTCCATAACTCATAGAAGGGTATTACAACAAGACAAAAAATTCCACAGCTACCACAATCTGCTCTTCCTGGATGTATGCCTGTATAATGCTCTGTGTGAGCCTTTCTCTAACTGCAAATCAAGTAGTTTGCAAAGCTCACATCTCCAAACTTACATTTTTCTTCATCTGAAATTCCTGCTGAATTTTCATAAGCCGGTCGCGCTCCTAAAAAAAAAACGGTGCTTTATTGAAAGTTTTGTAATAAAGCAGCTTTCCTTTGTGGAAGATCAGCTGAAGTATAAATTACATTAGTTAAAAAAAAAAGAAAACTACAAAATGCTGCAGTACAAACCCAAAACTACTTCAATTGTTCATTTATGAAAAAGACAAGTTAGAAACTATACTTCCAAGTCTAAAATAAAAAAAGAAGACCAGAGACCACTAATGTTGGAGATATTTATAAGTCAATGTGGACTGCATTCAAATAGTAATGTCAAAATATTCTAGATGACCATTAATTATGCTTAGCCTTTTGCAGGCAGGGGACAATGGGTGCAAACACAGTTGTTGCCAGTACTGTGGGAAAGCTTTTATCAGCCAATTTACTTGCCATCAGACCACCGAATGCACCTTTATCAGCAAGTCAACTGGAATGGTGAAGGTGGCACCTGCTGCACCCATCAGGAGACTGCATGGCTTAGAAAGTACCAGCCAGCAGGTATCACCTGGCCCATTCATTGTCAGTCAGGTCTGATCACAAACTGATGCTAAAGAACACCCAAGATGTCCGCACACGCAGTCACATAGGTTCAAGTGTTCTCTTAAATTGTACACATCATGGCAGGAAGAGATAAATCAAACAACATTAATGGTCACTGCTGTATAACTGGAAAAGACTTAACATTTTTTCCATGAAATCACGTGGGAGGAAAAAAATCATACAACAAGAAAGGGCTTTCTTTTGACAACATTTACTAGGAGCATAAAAAAATTGAATACACCCCCACAATCAAGCCAGACAGATGATAATAGTCTTTTTACTGACCACCTGGTTTCCTGGGTACTGGGGCAGATTTGCCAGCATAGCGTCCATCTCATCGAACTTCTTCAACGAAGCCTGCACCTCCGAATGCAGTTCTTTGTACTCGGCATACTGGTCATTGAAAACAGCTTTATAGCGATCACGCTCCTCGTCGGACCGGATTGCAGGATATTTACTGGGAAGAAGGACAGTTTTAGTCACGATTTTAATGCAATCTATTGTGAACAGAAGGAAAGAGTGAAACAGAAGCTATTCACGGAGCTCTTCACCATGTGGTCTGCTTGTTGGAAATCATTATTTTCCATACAATTAAAATGTAAGCATTGAGCATATTTAGTTCTTCAAAATGACAGCCCCAATTCATAGCTCCAACTTAAATTGTTGATGTGCCAATGGACATCTTCACTCTTCAAGTAATGCAAAAGGTAAGAACATAAAACACTACAAAATATAACTATGATTTTCAACAAACTGAGAGTAAATCTGTGTTTCAAAGTGTCTTAAACTATCAATTTTGGCATCTTTTCAGCACTGTGCCTATATCCTCTATGTTCTTTAAATCCTTGTCAGTCTGATTTTGTTTTCTGTGAAGTCACACTCAGGCACTTTCTAGAAATTCACACTGTTCTGCTATTAAAGTCATCAAGAAATCAAGAAAATGACAATGGATGCTAAAACCACATTCTGAGACGTTTAATGGTAACTGTGCCCTTAAAAGGGAATGATTTAAGGGCTCTAAGACAAATCCTACATAAGCAGGACTAAGAAAACAGTTGATTGTTCGGTTGACTACTCAGGCTAAAACAGAAAAAAACATAACGCCCGAGGTTGAAACTCCTGATTTTGAAACACTCGGCTGAAGAACAGTTTCATACCAATTCCCATACATTTGACTTATACCTTCTCTTGCTTCAGGAAATAGGAAACACACCCTTTCCCCACACAAATACTGCTAGAGAACTGTACAAAAAGGATCAGTAATTAGATTCCACTTACGCAACGTAGTCCGGCATCACTATGGGCTTGGGAATGTGTCCTGAAGGAATGTGCCCTGTATAGACCTCAGGCTTCATCACTACTGGTACCCCGCTTGGTTCTGGTGCTCCTGTACCTACAACAACCTGGCCAGTAACCGCAGATCAGTAACAAGAAAAGGGCCACACCAGAGTTTCTGCAACATCTCTTATTACTCATATCTTACTTCCCTAAGATGTGAAACACTTAAGTAAGCAAAGACTGTGTATTTTGTGATAGAGACAGGCACAATCTCCTGTTTAAAGGAGCAAAAACTAATATCTAACAAACAGCAGAATATATACAGCGATAAGACCTCAGGCTCTATTATCAGAAGAATCAATGAGCTGCTTCAAATATAATCTCTTTCACAAACACTCAGTTTGTTATCTTTTACATTGGCAGATAGCAGAAACCACAGATTTGGATCCTTCTGGAGGTCAGACTGTTCGGGCATTTATTCCTCTCACTAAATGACATCTTACATCTTTCCACCTTATCTCAACGAATACAAAGCAGAGTGATAAAGTATGACCGTATCATTATCAAAGCTCATTTAAAGACCTGATCTTGTAACTTCAAATGTACTTTTTTGGGATAACTGTTAAACAACAGTAATTCTCAAAGAAGCAATTCTGAATCGAGTGGGAAATTTGATCTACTGAGTAATTCCTTACAAAATGCATCTCAGTACAAACTACTGTAAATCCTCCACACTGACGTCATATTATCTGGAAAAAAAGCAAAATGTTTACCAGGGATCTTGGAGCAGATGCAGTTGTTTTTGTCTAAATAAAGGACACAAAAGCATACTATTAAAAGTAAATCACAAACAAGTGTCGACTGTATTAAGAGATATGCATATTTATGCATAATTATACAGAATCTCTACCTCACTAAGGAGTGAGAATCATTACCTAATTTGCAACAATTTAAATCACATTCCAAGCACTTGAACAGCAACTCCCCATTATTTTCTCTCACAAATATACCTTTCCAATAATCAATTATTTTATCCCTGAATGAATGCCAACTGCCCAAATAAGCCTGTCTCTCAGAAGGCCCAGACTCACACCCAGTGAAGCACAACAGACCCAGTGGGGACGTAGCATGCTTTGTCTTGCTTGTAAGAACACAGCACACAGCTGCAGGCTTCTGATAAGCAAAACAGAGCAACAATTTTCATGTAATCAATCAAATCACTATTTAGTTAAGTACTAAATTAAGCATTTACAAAACTAATAATATTAAAGAGCAAACATGCATTTTTTTCATAATTTTCAAAATCATGCTTGAGTCCACCCTGTTCTGATAGCACAACTTTAACTTGGTATAGCCATTAAGGAGGTCCAGTCAGGATTCAAACTGACAAATCCCAAAGCTTTACCTGATCGGTGGCTTATTAAATTTATTACAGACTTTGTTTTTGGCCACTAATCCTTTGTTACTCACTGACTGTAAGTGACAATAAATTACTAGGTAAACAATAAGAAAAATAATTTGGGCAAACAGAGGGAAAGCCCGATTCTCTCCTTTAGACAATTGGTTAGCAATGAAAATTACATAGCAAGAAACCATAAAGTTGAACCAGGGGAAACAAGTCTGCAGAAACTACGCAGGTACAATCATCACATTAAAACTCAAAGACTGGCATCTATTTCTAGCCCCCTAGAGCAAAAGAAAACACAAAACCAAGTTTAACCAGTAGTCTTCTCCAGCAATGAGGTAAAGACTGCCGCCAAAGCAAATTAAATTGGCTGCAGCCATATCACCCTGCAACTCACAACTGGCAGCCCACTGATGCTCAGTAGCTGTGAGCCTGGTCAGTACCTGGATAGGAGACCTCCTGGGAAAAACTAAGGTTGCTGCTGAAGAGGTGTTAGTGGGGCCAGCAGGGGGCGCTCACCCTGTAGTCTATTGGGGTCCTAATGCTCCAGTATAGTATAGGAGACACTATACTGTAAAAAGGCGCCGTCCTTCAGATGAGATGTAAAACCATTGACCCTTATCAATCATGGCCTCCTAATAATCCCCGTCTATGAATTGGCTTCATTACTCTGCTCTCCTCCCCACTGACAGCTGGTGTGTGGGGAGTGTTCTGGCGCACTATGGCTGCCGTCGCATCATCCAGGTGGGGCTGCACACCGGTGGTGGTGGAGGGGAGTCCCCATTATCTGTAAAGCGCTTTGAGTGGAGTGTCCAGAAAAGCGCTATACAAGTGTAAGAAATTATTATTATTAAACTTCCTATAACACACCGAAACCCACACAAGCCCAGGTACAAACCACAGGGTCTGCGGGGTTCACTGCATCTTGATATGTAGTCAGATCACTGCTGCGGAGAAACCTCACCTCCAGATTCAGACTCTCCTTGTACCTCCGGGCTGCCTCGTGCCTCCACAGCTTCAGGCACACGATGGCGCTGATCAGGTACACGACCGTATTGACGAACAGGAAGATCAGGGCCGCGGTCTGCCCGGCTTCCACGCGGCAGAAGGCCCCGTTGATGCCGTTGTTGAAGACGGGGTAAGAGCACAGCCCCCCGCGGGTGGTGTCCCGCGCGTACACGATGCCGGCCGCCAGGTACAGGACGAAGAGGGCGATGTTGATGATGAACTCGGTCAGCGGCCACCAGCTGGAGTCCAGAAGGATGGTACGGTAGTACATAGTCATGCCGAGTACCAGCAGGATCACCGTTATCACCCAAGCCAGCCCGGCCACCACCAGGATGAAGGGAGTCTGGGGCCCGTTGTAGTACATCGAGGCCCCTCCACCGGGCGCCATGTAGCCATACATCTGCTGCTGCGCGTAGCCGAACATGTTGTACCACTCGTTGTCCTTGTGGACGTAGGCGCACACACAGGCGAAGACGGCCGCCCCCAGCAGCAGCTCCACGCAGCCCAGGATCCTCAGCAGGCCTGCCCAGGACTTCATGTAGGAGTATTTCATGTGGTACAGCTCCACCTTCTCGCTGTACGTCATGGCCGTGTGCTGGGTCCGCCCATCGAACGAGTCCGGGGCGTCGAGGGGGAGCATAGCCTCCCTCTCCTTGCGGGAGTTGTAGCTGCCCCCCGAGCCCCCGTACGGATCCCGGTACGAGCCCGGGACGGAGGGGGAGTGCGGCGGGGAGCACTGGACCCCCTGGGCGGGGGGGTCGTCCGCCGAGCCGGGCCGGGACTCCGGTTTCGCCTTGCTGCTCTTGCCGCTGCCCCGGAAGAAGTTCTTCCAGGAGTCGGGGATGAAGCGGTGGACCGGCTTGATGTCCAGCTGATCCACGTGCTCCTCGCTGTCGCTGGGGTAGAACTCGGGCCCCACGGGGGGCTGGGCGGGCAGGGGAGGGGGCGGCAGGGGGTCGGAGCTGGAGGCCAGCGTGGCTCCCCGCAGGTCCTCCAGCGGCCGAGGGGGGGCGTCCACCCTCGCAAGGGAGCCCAGGGGCACCTGGTCATAGTGCGGACCTCGAACCCGATCAAAGCGGGCCGACGACTCTCCTCCAGAAGACATGTGGAATACTCTCTTGCCCTGGAGAGGAGAGCAGGAAGGGAGAAATGTGGAAATAGAGCAGAGCTATCAATAACCAAGGGGTGAAACAAGGTTTAAGCTACAAAGAAACAAGTAAAGGTTTATTCCATGCTGAAAAGAGAAGAAAAGAAACACAATGTTTCGGCCGTGGAGTCTTCTTCAGCTGTGGAGCCTTCACCCGAAGAAGACTCCACAGCCTAAACGTTGTTTCTTTTCTTCTCTTTTCAGCATGGAATAAACCTTTACTTGTTCCTTTGCGGCCTACGCATCCTGACGCACCTACCTACTTGAACTACTTAGGTTTAAGCTTGCTGCAATACTTATCTTTTAATTTTAATTATGAGTTTATCTAGCTCTAATATTGTAATTAACTGAACAATCTGTCCAGGTCTTGATTTCTGGAACTAAATGCATTATTTCTACCTGTCCGAGAGAGAGTCTCTTTGACCAAAAGGTCAGCTTCCCAAAGAGCAACTACTGTAAACAAACTGAAATTATGCACAGAGCTCCTTTCAGCAGCACACATATGCTACAGAATCAATTTAAGTACAAGGCATTGGTTCTGTCTGTTTTATCTAACCTTGCTCTTTATGTATGGGTGCAGAACATTCATTTACCCACAAAATCATAACTTGTAAGAAGTAGAATACTTTTCTATGCATAAAAATAAACACTAATATTTCAAGCTATCATATCACTAATAGATAAGTTTCTACAACAATTTTAGCATTTTACACAGCTCCTTTTGTAACATTTCTGCAAAGAACATGCAGGACAGTGTCATTACAAAGACAGAGACGGTCAAGTATGCTAATATTGGTACCCACTGCTAGTCTGAAACTAGATGTGAGTGAATGTACATGAAAATAAAAGTACAAGAGTGTCCAGTCAGTTACACAATTTCTTCACAGCAGATATATATTCATTCCCAATATATTCATTCTCAACTTTAAAATATTATCAATGCTGTCTCCATGCTTAAAAACATGACCAATGCTCAAAACCAAATGTCCTTTATTTCCTGCAAGATGGAAAGAAGATGCATAAGAAGGTGGTCGTTTGTATTTTCACCTCCCAATGCAAGGGCAGTACAAGTTGATGTGGCCAACTTTTGCTCCTGATCTGAATGCAGTAGAACATCTGTGAGATCACCTCACCAATGCTTTTAACAGACTATACTTACTGCTGTCTATCCCAGGGGATTAAGCCTATGAGTCAACCTTGCCACCACTGGGTTTATGCTCAGGGAAGTCATAACTGATTCTATATGTGTATGTGGTAGAGTGCAATGCTTTCATTTTGATGGTGTGTCATACTCAAAACTGAAAAATCAACATGAATCTTTGACCCGCAGTGCTGCTCACAATTTCTGTGATTGTTTGGTATACATAAAACTTACCAAGAGGCATTTAAAGTGCAACACATTCTTTTGTCTTCAATATTCATGTTGCTGAATATTTGAATACTCGAGTTATGCACATCAGTTTATATTCAGGGTAAGTAAGGAGTTAGGGTATATTCTGTGGTCACTGTTGCTTTAAAGCAGGTGAAAAGGAAGTAAGGTAGTTTGTATATAGGGGTAAATCTGGAGCCAGACAAAGTTCAAGGTTTTTAAATAAACATCATTTGTTGTAATGGAAAATCAGTTTAGACGTACATAGACTTTTAAACACCAATTTGTATAGTCCAAGAAACTTTAACAAAGCACACATTTTTTTCATTTTTTAAGTCTCAGGACAGATAATAAAATGTTTGCTGCTTAAAGGTTTGTTTTGGTATGGCTTCAGATTCATAGCAAGAGTTTTCTTGGTTCAGTAATATTTGCCTTATTGTACACTGCATGTATACCGTAAAACAAATGTTTTCATTTGCAAAAGCCTCAATTTGCAAACCATTGTGAACTTTTGGACAAAACACAGTTGGATGCTCAGAAACCACGTATCCCTTTTAGGTGTGAAACTTTCCTGTACATCTGTTCAAAACACCTAATCTTCATCTTTACTAATGAAGATTTAAAATCACCCAAGCCCTCTGTACTATGCTGTCCTTATCCCCTTATGCCTCTTACAAAAACCTGCCGAATTACACACTGTGAAATCAGCTTTTTATTTTCCAGCTCTAGAGAAAGAGCATCGGAAGACAAAATATGTTGGAGTGGAATTCAAAGAAATGGTTAAGTGGGTTTGTTTTAAAGAGTTTGGATTTGATTTATTACCTTGTTTATATGCAGCAAAACCTACATTACCTTGCAGTTAGTTAGAAAAAGAGTTTTCCTAACACACCATGAACCTACAAAGAGAAGAGGAGAAAGGTTAAGGTCACATCTTACCAAGTATCCACAGTCCGGCTATTGTGTGATGACTAGTGTGTTCTGTATTATCTGTAAAAGCCACATGAGTTTTTAACTCCTTCAGGAGCTGCCAATCAGAACCAGCAAAGACTTTAAATCAGGGTGATACTCAAATAAACCCTAGGGGACAGTGAATAAGTCTTCTAAAGTAACATTTGGCAGCTGATGATTTGTGGTGATCAGAATTAGTGAAAATACTTTGAAATACCTATTTTGCAACATTACACACTAAAATGTAAAAACTAAATTTTCCACATCTAACACTCCACTTTTACTAGAAGTTTAACATCTACTATACAGACTTCAGAAAATCTGTTGTGTGCATTTACTCTTATTTGAACACTAACGTCTGTCTTTAATTCTTACGTATTAATATAAATTAGTATATCTAAGAAACCAGATCATCCTAAACCCACTAGCAGTAGCTTTCTTTACAAAATGTTATACTGAGCTTGATTTTGTGTAATCTGATAACCAAAGCTGCTTAATTGCTTAGGGCCTAACAAGTAAACAAAACACTTCCATTCAAAAACGGACCGCGGACATTAGATATAAGGCAGAAGAAGTATAAATATTCTCAAAAGGAAACACACCAGCTATCCCAAAAGTCCTGGCGGTTTTGTAGTTCTGCTATTTACCACGATTTGTGAGTGCGCTTTATATGGACACATCCCAGTACGTAAAAGAGGAATAAACAACTGTTATACTGTACAACATTTAACTAACTAGCGAAATGGCATCAACACGATACCGTACTACTGTACCATTGACATACTGTAGATTTAAGTCTCTCCGACTGCAGTCCGCATTCCTGCGTTTCAGCACTTAAATAATTCAGGATCCAGTATTTGATAACTTCACGACACTGCCCGACGAAAGACATAAAACTCATAAAGTCACCCCCCTTCCATAGCTAGGCTAAAACCCGAAAAACGAAAGAAAACAAACCGTGGAAAGAGTTTCGACAGGATTGCACGGTGACCTGGCATCGACGGCGCGTCCAACAGGTCGCAAACTCCCCCCCACAAAAAAAAAACACAGGGAAATCCGCACATTTTAAGACACAATCTTCCGCCGTTTGCCTCCAGGATATTCCGCACACAAAGCACTAGGTATATCAGACCGTCACGAAAATGAATATTCCGGGCGCTGCCTCACCCAGTAAAACAAAAGCGTACTCTTACCTGCGTCGTTCACCCGTCTCTCTCCCCCGACTTTTCCCAAGACCACGGTCTCCAGGAGCCCCACCACGTGACCTGCCCATCCCCGAGAGTGACGTCAGCCCTCGAACATCCTGCTGCGAGCTTACCTGAGCGAAGACCGCCCGCGCGCGGGAGGGAGGCTGAGACAGGTCGGGGAAACTGGTCATTAACTGGAGGACGAGTGTGTTAGCACAACAGGTGCAGTGCTGTTACCGGAGAGGTTACAGGCCAGATATTATGGGGAGAGAAAGAGTGCGTTTTTTAATAGTGAACAGTTATTCATTCATTAGTGTTGCTCTATCAGAGATTAACAAATGGGGCTAGTTCTCCTTTAGAAAATAATAATAATAATAATAATAATAATAATAATAATAATAATAATAATAAAAAACTTTATTTTATATAGCGCCTTTAAAGGTGGCTTCCCAAAGCGCTTTACAGGTTGAGAACAACAATAAATAAGAAGAATACACAAGATAAAACACAATTACAATATACAGAGGGGACCGTGGATGGTGGTACTAAGAAAAGCAGAGGGGTGAAGAATGGAACCAGTTTTATAGGAGACTGTTTTGAAGCAAATTCAGACCGACCTCTTTTGTTTCAACAAGTTCATCAAGTTCAAGTGTATTTGTCATTCCAGCCATATACAAGTATACAGAGAGGAGCGAGATATCGTTCTCCAGGTCTACGGTGCGAATACAGACAAGACACTGACAAGACAATGCTAGATAGACAATGTAAACAGACATTTCTGACAGGTTATAGGGGACATAAAGTGCAATGTGCATAGTGCAATTTACTTTACAGTGAATTCCTTCGTAATGTTGATCTGTTTTGCAAAGGGTCATAATTCTATTCTCTCAATAAATGTTCCTGATTTCCTTTATATTTCCTGTTTCCCTGGTTACCATTGTAATCGCTTTTCGCCTCGTTTCCGTGCCACAAGAAGCTTTCTTTTTTCCGAGATCAAAAAGGAGCTCCCTATGTGTTTTTTTTCCTTGTGAAATGTTGTCATTTATTGGAATCCTGTCAGATATAATTTTAGTGTTGTCATATTTCACTGCTGAAAGGGGAACGTTAACAAAAGAAATGAATAAACTGAAACAAAATGATACTTTATTTTTAAATTGATCTTAGTTTTCTAATATCTCTTTGGGAGATATATATGTTCAGTGGCTTGATACCCCTCTGTCACCAGGTCTAAATTATGAGCTGCTGTTAATTAAAAGCTGTTAAATAAGTTGAGACCCAATACATTTAAAGAGTAAATAATGCAAGTCAAGAGCACAGCCATAACCAAACTCTCAGCTGTTTCAACTCTCAGCAGTGCAAAAAGTCTGTCTCAGTATGTGTGCAGGCATGACCAGGCAGACTGAACGATTTAATACAAAATACAGTGTTTGAACAGGTAAGTCACAGTATGTTTTGGAAAGGTCTTTGTCCCGTGTCTTGGAGCAATATTTCTGCTGATGGCAGTGCACTGAAACACAGTTTTGGATACAGATACAAGCCAGTATCACTGAAGATGAAAGACCTGTTAGTCTGGAAATCCAGATACTGTATGACGTAGCGGTATCCAAACTGGGGGGGGGGATGAATTTAAGTAGCAAATAAATTAGTTAATGAAGGGAATTTAAATGTTTGTTTTAGCAATTCACAATAGACAATAATAGACAAGAGATGGGTGTTATTCAGACATACTCCACCAGTGGCGAAGACGTTTCAGCTCGGATCCTCAGCTTATTATTACACAGCGTCACCAGATTGTGGCCAGATGCTCTTGAAACAAAACGAGGCAGGGGGGTTTGTCCCCGAGTCCCTCCTGTGTCTGCACCTGGCCCTCGTGGTCAGGACCACGGAGAGCTGTGCTCACTGGATCAAACGTGTGCGAGAGCTGGGCTGTGTGTGATGGGTAGAGTGATCCTTCCTAACCAATCAACGCATCGCTCTGTGGCCCTCTCCTTGTGAGGCAGTCCGCTGTCTTGCAACTGAACAGCCCAGCCTGCGGTCCGGGATCTCCCTATTATTACACGCGAGGGTCACCCCTAACTTTGTGAAGTGGTGACGAAAGAGTGGGGGTGCAAGACAGCAATGCTGAAAAATAGAACTGTCTGCTCCTCCCCCAGAAAGCGGGATTGTATGTAACAGCCTGTGGTATCTCAGGGGATTCCAAAATGTTTCCCAGGTGGGAGGGAAGTCACTTAGTGTGCTCCAGGTATCTGCCACCAGAAGGTCACCCTGCCATCAAAATAGAGCAGCCCACCCTGTGGTCCAGGATCTCCCTATTATTACATGTGAGGTTCATCCCTAACTTTGTGAAGGGGTGACAAAGGGTGGAGTGGTGGCACTGTGGCTAAGGATCTGCGCCTGTGGAAGGTTGCCGGTTCAAATCCTGCGGCCGGCAGAGGAATCCTACTCTGTTGGGCCCCTGAGCAAGGCCCTTAACCCCAACATATAAATGGCTGACCCTGTGCTCTGACCCCAAGCTTCTCTCTCCCTGTCTGTGTGTCTCATGGAGAGCAAGCTGGGGTCTGTGAAAAGACAAATTCCTAATACAAGAAATTGTAGATGGCTAATAAAGTGATCTTAAAATCAAAGTCAAAGACAACTTACTTGTCACGCCTTTAGGTTGTTGGGGATTGTTTGTGGTGTGCTTGAAATAACAAGATGTCAAAAAGTAAGATAAAAGAAAAATCCTAAATAACACACATCATATACAAAACAAAATATAATGTTGCATTACAATGAAGATAGAATGCAAAAATTTATTGATACACAATATCATAAATACTTTTATTACGCTGCTGTTTTAAGAGACTGAACCGCCTCAGGGTAGGTGCTTTCTGGAACTGCTCTGTTCAGGATCTGGTGCATCCTAGCCTTCTTCCTGAGGGAAGGAGCTCAAACAGGGGAAACGCTGGGTGGGAGTGGTCACAGATAATCTTCAGAGTTTTTCGATTTAAAAGTGTTGCGTATATGGTGGCGTCAACAGACAGGCCAGTCACAGCCAGTTGTTTTAGAAGCAGTCTGGACCAATCTCTCCAGCTGTTTCCTCTCCTGAGTGGCTGAGCTCCCAAACCAGACCTTCACAGAAAACGTTAACACACTCTCAGTTGTTGCCCTGTAAAAATGGATCATGGCTTCCATTAATTACAAGAGGTTAAAGTTCATTCTTGTCACCTCTGAAATAAAAGATTATTTCTTTGGTATTACTAACATTATGCTGGAAATTATTTTGACTGCACCAGCTTGCCAGAGCATTGACCTCCTTCCTGTTCAGAGACTCATCGTTTTTGATATTAGCTCTGCCATAGTATCATCTGTAAACTTGATTAATTTCACAGTTTCAGAAGTAGATACACAGCTGTTAGTATACAAGGAGTACAGAAGTGGTAACAGGCAGCAGCTTTGTGGGGCACCTGTATTTGAAACCAGTGGCTGTGAGAGATTCTGGTTCACTTTGACCACCTGCCTCCTGCCAGATATAAAATCAGGAAACACAATGGTTGATTTACACCCATGTCAATTGGTTTATGAAAGAGGCTCTAACATGTAAACATGGTAAACATGTTACATTTAGCAAGTACTGCTTTCAGTATCCAGAATTTTTTACTCTTTGTAAACTATCACTCATCATCTGGGGTGCACACAGCCAGTAATTGTAACCTGGAGCCATATTCCGATCAATCCCAGTATACCAATCAGGGGGCCATGATCTCGGAGATCACCAGTCACAGAACCTTGCCAAGATCAATGGGGGGGTTGAGTCTGATGGTCTGAGCAGGGGTGTCTAATCCAGGGGTGGGCAATCCTTGATATCCCATGTGTCTGTGTGTTTTGATTCCAGCTCTTAACGACCTCAATCAGCTCATTATAGGCTTAATTGGACTAATTTAACAGCTTCTCCCAGCTCTTCAGGTGCAGCTGTTTCAAAGAGACTTAAGACACACTGCTGCTGACACACCAGCCTTCCAGGACCAGGAGTGCCCAGCCCTGGTCTAGTTGCTACAGGACTCCCTTTGTAGTGATTAAAGGCAACCTGACTGCAAAGTACTCCATTGATAAGTTCTTGGATTTCATTCACTGCCCATCCTGTGTGCTTATCCTACTCACTTCTGTATGTGTAACAATGGCTTTCTTCTGGGGTGAGAATGCACCAGTTACAGCACCCTGCTCATCAGACTTGAGCCGCATTGAATATGTGGGGAACAATCATCATTGATGAATGAGCAGGATCAGAGTGTAGCATCTAGGGCCCAGGGAGCACTGAGCAGCTGCATGCTCATCCAGGATCTCTAAGCAGAACGGGACAGAACCCCACAAGACAGCACCAACAACGTGTTGCAAAGCACGAGTCACAGATGTATGAATTGTACTGCCCTGTGACTTTCACAGCGGACACTGGCTGATGAGCCTTGTTGATGACAAATGTCAGTCTGCAACAATGAATGTATCTGTTCAATAGAATCCCAGTGCACATGCTGCCCAAAAGCTCATCATTTTCCTGATAATAAACCTGTGAATGTGTTACAGCTGTAAATGTTAAGTGTCTTTTGATGCTCAGTATGTAAACTGACACTACCAGAACAGAGGGACAGGTAAACGTTGATTCCACTCGGAAAGGAAAAGAAAAGAGACACAACGTTTTGGCTGTGGAGACTTCTTCAGGTATCAAAGCTCCACCCCTGAAGAAGGCACCACAGCCGAAACGTTGCGTCTCTTTTCTTCTCCTCCCAGCGGGGAATAAAACTTGACCTGTTCCTTTGCAGCCAACGCGTGCTGAAGCAGCTCCTAGAAGAGATCAAGTGCAGTTTCCACCACTTGTTAGCTTGCAGGACCGAACCAGTTCCTCATGCTGTTTCCTCCCATTCAGCTTTGGGAAGTACAGTATTTTCAGCAATTGTTCCCATCATGAGAAATGGCAAAGTCAGCTAAAACAAGTTCTTGTTCGGTGACATGCTTACGTGCGCGCACTGATACAGAAATTAGGTTAAATGATAGTAAAATAATATACAATCATTTCCCTTAAACAAAGGCTCCCTATTGAACTGGGTCTTTTTTTTTTTTAAGATAGAGGCCGGAGGTATGAATTACTTTGACTGTATCCATTCTCCAAGGCATATCTGCTTTCAGGACATGCAATATTAATAGGCAGACTTTGTTCTGTACATACACACTCCCTCAATTTGCAATTGCTTTAAAAGCACTAAATGGGTTTTATACAGATGCAGATTCGGAGTATGACTGCATGTACCTTTACCTTTTTATTCAAATGCATAAAAGAGCTACAGATAGTGAGCTTTAACACAGAATGACCAAACACAAGGGTGGGATTTCATGTTATTGGAACACTGTTCTCCAGTCCCTTTAAGGGTTCCAAGTGCTTACAGGTTTCGTTCTTTTATTGTCGGGAGACACATTTCCTGTTCTCAGCAAGATTCCAAAAAAAGATAGCTAGAAGACAGAGGTAAAGCAAGCGAACTAGGTTTTGTACTTTGACATTTTATTGAGATCTGGCTAAATTAACATTTTTTGTAAAGTGGTCAATGCTCAGAAATCCACCAGAACTGCCCACCACAGGCCAAGGAGTCATTCAAATGCCATTAACAAGGACTGTTGAACAGAGAATTATGATGGGGGTGGTAACAACGCATAGGACAACTACAAAGATTGAATCCATCCACAAGCGGGAAGGAGGGAGAAGCAAAACTAGAGAGGATACCTGAAGAGCCATCAGCCTTACTGTCCTCACATGTAAAGCAATGAATGCTTTTCTTGATTTTAAAAGTTAAGGTTATATGGTAACAGGGATATAAGGGATATGTTGCATGGATTTAGAAAAAGCAGATCCCGAAAAAATTGTCATGTTTAAGTGTAGAATTCGATTTTGTATCTATTTGTATCGATTTTTTAATGTATTTGGAGATAGATATCTTGTATCTTCCTAATTGTCACATGCTAAAAAAACTGAATTCACAACACTATAAAAAAAAATACAGAAAGACTCAGTTGTTCAGGAATCGGTAGACACTCTGCAAATCAAACATTTATTGTAAAGGAAACAAGACGTATAAACTGGGTAGTACTGAACTTGAAACAAAGGTACAGTGTATGCAGAGGATTCATGCAATTTCTTTTATCATTTTACTCATCAGGACAATGGAGGGAAGCGACTACAAAGGCCAATACACTGCTCGGGCCTAAAGTGAGAAGTGTAGATTTAAACTGGGGGAAGAAAATTTTACATTTCCAATAGCGATCACTAAGCTCTTATTTACAAAGTTACGCAAAGATTTGCGCCAGTACAAACTGCGTGCTTAGAGTAGACCAGTGTCTGGAATTTTTCAGGAGGGATACAGCACTGATCGTCCAGGAGAAAGTCAGTCAGCTCACACCTACGGTTCTTACTGGAGGAGGGAAATTCCATCTCGGGCATTCAGCATGAATATCCCATACATGCTGGTGAAGGACGATCTGGCCATATCCCATTCGTCCGCTGCTCGGCAGTCCAGTGCCTCCTCTCTCTGCCCTGCCAGGTGAGATGAGCAGTCTGTCCACTGAAATCTGACTATTTTATCCTGCTCGGTGGAGTTCTTGGACGACCATTTTTAATTAATCGCGCCGCTGGCACCGCAGGTTGAAATGTACAGTCACTTGATCTTCAGTTGTGTGCCTGTTTTGCATTACGCTTCGAATTAATGTGCCGATATCTCAATCCTGGAGTACGTGCTGATGCCCTTTTCCGATGACGTCTTTCTCTCACAATTCCCCACCACACGACACAGCCCCTCAGACACCACTGCTCGCGAGACATCGGCAACGCGAGCTGCCTTGGTCACTGGTGCTCCTGCCAAACGCCTCAATCTTTGGCAACGTCTTTTTTTATTGTAAAAGCAAATCCATCACAAGACCTCAACACAATAATCCACAGAACAAATTCATCTATCCTCTTTCCTTTATCCCATACAGGGCTGCGGGGGAGCCAGAGCCTATCCTGCCAAGAAATGGGCACAAGGGAGGATACACCCTAGACAGGATCCAGTCCATCGCAGGGCACACACAGATACAAACAGACTCGCACACATGCCAGCTTTCCCAGAAGTCAATTGTGCTACCTGTATATGCTTTTGGACAATTATTAATATAAATTTTAATTGAGAGCTGTTCTAAATACAGCAATTTCCCCAATTTACGCACAACTGATTTATGAGTTTTTGTTACAGCAAAGAGTAGCAAATATATAGACATTTTTTGAAAAACTCAAGTTTTCTCTTCTGTATTAATTGAATTTAATTTTTTACATGAATAATAAAAGTTTTACTAAAGAAAACTATTATATGCATTGCTTGTTTAGTAGGTTTTATTTCCTACTTTAAATATTATAACTGCTGTACAATATAAACTGCTTAGCAAATGGAACATGATTTCTGAGGTTAACTAGGCTGTAACAGTCAGGAAATAAAGTCATACTGTTGTCATTGTAATGCTTTTGTACAACAGAAAAGCAAGTTAGAAAATTATTGTGTAATTTTTCTGTGATTGGGAACGAATTGGAGGAATATATATATAGATTCCCATATGTAGTTCAAGTGGGTAGCTGCGTCAGCATGCGTAGGATGCAAAGGAACAAGTAACAGGTTTATTACATGCTGAAAAAAGAAGAAAGAAAACACAAAGTTTCGCCCGTGGAGCCTTCTTCAGGTGTGAAAATATATATATATGGGAATATATATTCCCATATAATCTGATGGGAATTAATTTTCGATTTACAAATTTTCACTTTACAAACAGTTTCCATGACACAGATTATATTAATAAATTAAAGAATGTCGGTATAGGAAAAATCACGTATCGACAAGCTGGGAGTTAACAGCAGGAAACATTCTATCAGTAGTCATCCAAGATTAGAATTAGAAATTAAATGGCAGACAAATGGTTCACACGTTCAAGTCATGTTTTATCCAGTTTGTCGCTAAACAATATAAATAACCATGCAGAATTTACAGTATTGACCTTGAATAATTCTTATATTCTGTAAAACAATTTGCCAAAAAAAAATTAACATTTTTTCCTCAATGGGTATCAGCAAAAAATAATACAATTTTTCTACATGACTTTAAATTGTCCAGAACTTTTGCAGACTTATTACTATTCTTGGACCAAATGTTAACTTATGCAAGGAGGTCTAGGACTACGTCCAGTAATGATCTAAGAAACCGGCCATATTGTATTTCTTTAAATATTATTTTAAATGTCAAAGCACAAGTCACAGGATCGTTTTTATCCCAAGAAAGACAGAAATACACTCCAGTAACACTGGGCAACTATTGAATTGTTAGATTTCCACCTAAAACCCCTTTAGGAAGTCCGCATGGTTATGCTCATTTCGTTTGGTCAAACTCATCCATTCATCATCAGAAATCCACGGATTCCTGCTGGGTCTTGCAGCAATCCAGAGACAATTCCGGAGGCATGGAGCTCCGGGAGCAATGACACCTGGGAAAAGACGCCAGTCCAGGGCAGGCACCCCGCATGGAGACGATGTAAGAGGCACCAACTCACCTAGTCGGCATGTCGTAGGATGAAAGGAGGAAGCTGGAGCTCCCACACAAGACCTCCACTAAAATGAGGAGAACATGCAAACAGTGCACAGGAGGTGCCCCATTATGGAGTCGAACCCGGAACCCACCACCACACTGCCATACCACCTGGTGTTGAGCTCAACTGCACTGCGAATGCGACAAAAGTGTCCGTTAACACACAAACAAACAGAATGTGCTCCAGGAAAGGCCTCTCCTATTTCAAAGCTGTTCCCTTGATTTACTTTTTAATCTGTGTTTCTCCCAGTTTCTGCTGTAGTCCATCCCGGAGGTGACTGGTCTTTAAAAATACTTGGGGGAAAATGACGTTTTCATCAAATATGCCGATACGCTGCATCAAAAACGTTTCCAAATAAATGCAGTTCGTTGACGTAGCTCTCCTTTCCTCAGTGGCATCTTCCTATAGCAGTGCAATTTTAGAAGGCAGTTCAGCAATGCAGGATAAAAAAAAAAAGACTCCAATCCAGGCTGTGTGGACTGGTGAGGACGTGCTGGAATTCTGAACAGGGCGTCTACAATCTGAACATGAAATGACACAATGATACCACTACTCTCAGAAAAGCAATGAGCTTACTAGTACCTGGAAAAATGGGCAGTCTTCTTATAGCCTGTGTGCATTTTAGGTTCTATACATACTAGGGCATATCACTGGGGTGATGCAGAACAGCTTACGATGATGCAAATGGAGTATTAAAAAGCAGCGTCTCAAGATTTCGTAAAAATAGCAGGAATGCGCTAAATCAGGGTATTGAGAGGGTACAGTACGAATCCCTTGTCATTGCACTCTTGCCTTGAGGGGCTGATTTTCAAAAGTGATTTTTTAACCATTTCTTTCCTTCTGGCCTATCTCAAAGTAAACAAAAACTCTCAAAAAAGAATCAAATTATATTCTCTCAAAAACCGATTTTCCCTTGGGTATCAATCATCATGAAGAAACCAAACTACAAACTTCACATTGTTGTATCTAGAGTAAATATCTTATATGGAGACCGGCAGCTGTTTAGACACCTGTGGGCCTGAGCTTGGTGTCAGGTGCAGTGGCTAGGTTTGGCAGCACTCAGTTATTGTCCTTCAGCCACTGTCCTATCCACTGCAGAATCTGCTCCAGGTTCCTCTCCAGGTCCTCAGGCTCATTACTAGGCAACTGGTGGACAATCTCCTTCTTATAGGATTCCATGGCCTCCTCATAAATGGTTTGGAAGATCTCACACTGAATATTGTCCTGAAGCTTCTTCCCCACGTATCCCCTGAAAAAAGTAAAAATTCCACAATCTGTTCATCGCCAAGAGAGGTATTTTTGATGCTTGAGATCTTGCTAAAGGTTCATGGACATTTAATTCCTCTAATGTCTTTATCCCCCTATTCTTTTTAGTCAGAGTTTCTCACCTACATTAAGAGGTTAAAAGGCCTATATGTAAAAGTTAGATGTAAAAGAAAAGTACAAACACTTTTGTTCCACAAAAAAGCTTTTCAAAGAAAGCTCACTTGGACAGCAAGGAGTCTGCAACAGACCCTGCTGTAGAACACGCATCTTTGCTCACGGACAAAAGAAATAGCCATGTTTGCGAAATGTGTTTCACGGACAGGTGTCAGCCTACTGAAATGCAATCACAGCCCTTATTTAACCAGGCCAGTCAACTGAGAATAAAAGAGAAGTCGAAGCGGCGACAGCACTGACCTGCTCTGCAGTCGATCGTACAGGTAGGAGTTGTCCGTGCGCAGGACGAACACGATGTGGAACCAGCGCTCGGGGAAGAAGTCACAGCCGTGGTAATCCACAATCACGCCACCTTCTCCCATGTGCTCCTCCAGCTCATCGACAACCTGCGAGTTCATTCACCTCAGACTGACTGCGTGACTACAGCCCTCACAGACCTGCTCAACTATCTTCCCCTGTTGATCTCACTAATAACAGTTCACCCTACTGCATGGGACGGGCCCAGTAAATACACCTAAATAGAAGGACAAATATAGGCCAAGACTGGAGTCTCTAAGATAAAGGCTCACTTAATCCAACACACATCTGCAAGTCTAGTGGTCTGGTTCAGCCTGCAACAATAGTGGAGGTCTATGCTGGTTAAAACAGCAGGATCTTCTAAATACAACTCCTATCAAAGAGATTCATTTTATTTCTTCTTATACACAGCATCACGAACACCTACAAAATATAATATCAACACAGTATGCTCCCCAGCAAAGAAACTCAAGCTCAAAATCTCAAAAACAACAGCAATATACTGACCCAAAATATATAGTAATGTGTAATTCTAAAAAAAAAAAAAACAACTGATCCAGGGTACAACATAGCCTTTGCAACAATGTTATGTCCTATATTATGATTAAGTCCACAACTAATAAATAAATAGCATGATAGAAGATATGACAGTAATAAGAATTATAAATGGCACTCACTCTGTCTTCATCCAGCACAGGACAATTATATTCTTCATCAAACCCATCATACAGCTCCCCTAGGTGGATAACAGGCACATTACTGTTAATACCAGCTTACACTTAGTACACATAATCAAAAACCGTCCACAGATCGTTCATCGAAATCAATTGGTGTGCAAAGTTCAAGACAGTCTGGCATCCAGCACACGTTAGTGAAAACGCCTTATCCGAGGACCACTAGAGACCTCTTGTAGGCTGAGGAGGGCAGCACTCTAGTCCCAGTCCTGCGCATTACACCACACTAACCCGTACAGGTCTGGAAACTGGGGTGAGAGCTGAGAGGATTCAGGGGAAACTGTTTCACAGCCTACAGGTCCTGCCTTCCTGGGCTCTACAGTCAATTACCTTCTTTTGCCAGATCCCCCACATTGATGTAGGTGAGCCCTGTCCTCTGTGCCAGCTCCTTGCCCAGAGTGGTCTTCCCAACACCTGGGGTCCCTGTGTGGGAAACAGAAAAACAACAGTCAGCAGCCATCAACACCCACCGGGTCTTCATCTCTATTAGGATTGTTGGGTTATTATGATTATTGGCAAATGTCCTAATCCAGCTGAGGTCACAAAAGAGAACATTTACATCCAATTCAAGAACAAGGATCAATCAGTGTAGCACCTGCACAGCTGTTTCTTGGACTTACACCAGGATAACAATTACAAAGTAAAAATATTATAATTTGCCCCAATGGGTTTCAGATATGTGCTCATCTTTACAGAAATTCCCCTTTTCATATCCATGATGGAGGGAACACTTTTCTTAATATGTCGACAGGAACATAGTCCCACGACTGCAAAAAAAAAAAAAAAAATCTGAACATAACTCTTACACTTTCCTCCAGTATCATTTTACAGATATTAGTTCTGTGAATTGTACCAGGACAGAATGTAAGAATGACTAAGATGACTTCGTCTAAGATATTTAGTGTGTCATAATCTGCCAAAACAAAAGAATCGTGCCTCGTTCGTAGAATAAACGTTACATAGGCTGCAAAGTAACAGGTAAAGGTTTATTCCGTGCTGAAAGGAAGAGAAAAGAGACGCAACGTTTCGGCTAAAGCGTTCTTCAGGTGTTGAATGTCTATATTCGGAATATACTTTACAAATTAAAATGTATAAAACTCAATTTGATGTATCACAGCATTCAAAACTTTTGAAAAAATACGTTTCCACCGTATTTTTTTTCCTTTTCTGTTAGAATATCTAGTAAACACAAACAAAAGATTAGAGTGTGGTACAACATCCAATTCAATACGGTATTAGATGATTAGAAACAAATACGAACAACCCCATTCAGGTGATATAGGCGACTTGCACGACATTTGTAAGAACACTTTCTAATATAAAATGGCAAAATGTTTCCAGTTTCTTTCAAATATAACCCTTTACTAGCACTTCGACGTGCGAAGTGTTAACCTAAGATCTGCCTTGATTCTTATTTTGTTATTAAAAAGAAGCTGATCACTATGATGTAAGGGATCTGTTTGATTAACTTAAGCTTACGTCAACAGCGGAACATTTCCCTCGTTTGCTTACTAAAAAAGTCGAAAAAGAACACATAGAAAAGACATATGGATGTTGTGGTATAGAAATGCCCCCAGACTCACCTGTCAGGAGGATATTCGGTCTCTTCATCGTTTTCAGGTACAGTAGCAGGTCTCTCTACACGTGACTGCCACACAGCGTGGAGGGACTTTGAAACGTGTTGGAACAACTTTATAGCTTACAACGTCACCCGGATCTTTACAAAAGTATTGATGTACACATCCCCAAAAACACTTCAGAAAGTAAGAAAGAAATGGAAAGCTTCACACTAATAATAAGAACAGTTATCCAGTATATTTAGATCTCAGCGGCGGATTTTTATCGAGGAAAAGGCAGTACTAAGGGCGTCATATGACGTCATCACGATGTGCCCCCTATCACGGAGGACCTTGTTGTTAGCCAATATCTGTTAAAGGGAAAGAGTTTTGAAACATGAACGTTAAGTTGCCCATCACCTCATTTGTTTTGAATAGTAACATTAAATGAGAAAGTCAAATATAGGGGAATAGAACTATGCAAATTTAACGAGTGCTCTTCCGGATATCGCTAAGGTACGTTCTTTGTACGGTCTGAAGCTTTCGCATCTGTTGAAATTGATTTTCCTCTTGGCTGAAAATTTGAATTTCATGATGAAATATTTCAAGTCTTTGAATAGGGATGATGAACATTGAAGTGATTCGGTGAGGTTACTGTATACTCTTAAAGAGATAGTAGCTAATAGTTTTTTTTCTTGATTTTTTTATAAAAACAATCTGCTATCTGCCCACTTGTTTCGAGATCATGACGAAACTGGTTAGTTTCTTATTTGTCTTATTCATGCTTAGCTTGAATAAGGGTAATTTAGAGTTGCCAGTACAGGAAATGCGTCTCTGTTCATTAGTGATCCTAAATATCATTCATTCTCCATTATTAAGTTATGTTAAAAAATAAAAATCACTTGCATTTTCTTCAAAACTTGCTTGTAAACCCTGAAATCTTTCAAAGTAATATCCAATCTGCAAACCTTATAATATGCGTGATGTCGTTACCTTCTTTATGTAACATGAGACTTGAACATGTAAAGACGAGCTCCAAAGATAATGTACGAAATTAATCATTAGTAAGCAGCCCATCGACGCTAAATTTAAGAACCTTTTGATTTCTGCAAGGGTTTATAATGGAGTTCCCGTTTCTTTAATTGCTCATTCATTGCCATTTAAACAAAAGCTCTGTCATGACGTACGAGAAAATATAATTTTCTGTTTACTAATTGGTTTATGACGCGTGTTATCTTACAGTATCTGTATTAACGAATAAAGCCTTTTGATTTTTTAAATAATGTGACTCTTTCCCAGGTTCTTTTTGCATTGTGATAGAGCTCTGTGTACGAATGGGAATTACCAAAGCTGATAATGTCAAAACTTTCTCTCAGCGGAAAGGCATCTGATCCCAAGGTGAGTTTCCTGCCATTTTAAAAGCAACCTCTGGCATCATATCTCTAAATTTTCAAAGTTTGATTCTGCATGGAAGCTATGATGTAAGAGAACATATTAATTGATTTGCTTCATATATTTTGTTCTTTACCCATGCCACGTTTTCCTGCGAGATTTGCTGGGTAGCTGTGTGAAGCTCATCTGTTCATACTGTCTCATGTAGATAACAAGCTGGGTGCAGCCATCCTTCGGTGACCTATTTGGAGGAGCGAGTGTGACTGCAGTTCCCTCAAGCAAGCAAGTGAACTCTGGAAATCAGAACAGCAGGGCCCGGTCATTCGCTGGAGACACCAGCAGCAAACGGACATCAAAGAAGAGGGCAGCAGCTCCCATTCCCGAGCAGCTGGGCAGAGACCCCCTCAGCCAGAACCAGCATGATCCCTGGGTGGACCGGCACTCGCCCCGGACTCAGGTACTGGACACACCTGGACCGTCAGCAGTGCTCTGGAAAGTACATGGTGATGTCAGCCTGCCACCTTTTCCAAGTCTGATTGTGGTCTTAAAGCCTCTTGTAGAAATTCAATGTCTGCTGCCTTAAAGGAGCTGTTCTTTTTATTTCTTTTGAAGCACAGCTCCCTTTCATTGTTATGCTCAGCTGTTCCTGCTGTATTGTGTTCTTAGTTTTCTGGTCTGTGTATAATGTATTCTCTTCTTAGTTTTTGTCTGTCAGAGAAATCATTTGTCACCCTACCAGTACTGTGTCAGATACCTTTTCCTTGTTTTAGGAATTTCAGAGAGCGTAAAAACACACTAAGCCAGTTTATATATTTTGCCTTGTTTTGTTATCATTCTAGGGTGAACTTGCTGTTCACAAGAAGAAGACTGAAGAAGTTGAAAACTGGTTAAAATCACATGTTGGCCACAAGCATTTAAAGGAGGTATAGCAAAGTATCTGTTACAATGCTTTCTAATATTTTACCTGCACTACAGAGCGCATGTAGATTACGTAATTTGCAGGATATAAAAAATGAAGCTGAAGTAAGGGTTGAGCTTATAAGCTTTGTGTTCCAAGAGTTTCATGCTCTAGTTTCTATAGTGAGGCTCTGAACTCTGGGACACTGTGTGTTGTGTACTGTTACTCCAAGTCTGTGGAATGGTCTTTTAGCCCGTATCAGATCTTGAAAGTCATTTAGCTCTTTAAATTCCTGTCTTAAAACTCATTTTCATGCTTTAGCGTATAATACTCATCTGTAAGTTCCCATGCATTTTTTGAAGGTCATTGAAATGATGTTTTGTGAAAGGTGCTATACATTAATAATAATACAGGACCACGGAGGGAATAGAGTTGAACAGACTCCAGCCTGAACAGTTTTGAAATTCTTTCCTTCTGAAAAACTTTACTCATCATGCTGTCTCTTGTTGATAGATGTTTTTACTCTATGGATTTCTGTTTTCTGTCTGTACAGGGTGGCTCTATACTGCTGATGACTGGGCCTTCAGGCTGTGGGAAGACGGCCACCATCCAGGTGTTGGCAAAGGAGCAGGGCATTCAAGTTCAGGAGTGGATCAACCCCACTACCAGCTCTCACTATGGAACAGAGGACTTCAAACAGGCTTTTGACCCTAGTGAGTGTGACCAGAGAAGCTTTAAAGTACTTTAGAAACTGCTGGAAAACACAATATGTTATTTATTTTATTTCTTTTATATTAAAGGAGGGAGAAACAATAAAAATAGCTTGCCATAAGGTCAAACACTCAATTTAATATTTTTGTGCAAATAATCAGTTTGGTTCCAGCATCTTTTTTTTCTTTACTTACATTACGTCCAAGCAACCAACACAACTAATGCTGTTTTATAATTTGATAGAGGGATGAGTTATTTCAGCTTTATGTAATGTGAGATCTAGTATTAATACATCAATGAAAGGCAAACATGATGCCCACATGAGACTCAGGGTGTGCTTTTTCAGGACCAGCCCAACTGTGCAATCTGCAGAATTCTAGTTACCAGATTGCTTGTGGTATGCCATCTTTAGAAGAGAACACAGAAATACACATTCAGGCATCCTCCAGAACAGCTGCTAGTCTGCATGTAATTGTGTCAGTTATATTTTGTAATGCAAGTATTTGTTTTTCTATTATACTGTTTTTGTTCGTGTTCACAGAGTCCAGTTTCAATAGTTTCTACGGCGGCTCTCAGTCTGCGGTGTTCCAGGAGTTCCTCTTGAGAGCGAACAAATACAGCTGCCTGCAGATGGTTGGAGACGATACAGATGCAGGAAAGAAAGTTATCCTTGTAGAGGTAAGTAAAAAAATATAATCCCCAAAGAAGGGGTACCTTGCATGCTGCCGGTTTATAATGGTGACCCTTAACTCTGTTTTTCGGTGGTCTGTGACCACTTTTTACTAGTGAGGTGGTAAGAGGATTGTGTTCAGATGAGAAACTGAAGATGTTTGTGAAATCAAGTTGCATTCCTAGAAACAGAACTCTTGCACTTTCCACACTGTTCACCACCTACCACTAATAATCCCAATAATGATCTGCCCTTCAGATTTTACATGACATTGATAAGCATTACCAAACATTTAGTTTAAAACGAAAAAATTGTGCAACTGTATAAACATCAGGGTCCTGGGGGAGCTGGAGACGATCCTGGCAAGCAGCGGACGCCAGGCAGGGTACTCCCTGAATGGGACACTAGTCCATAGGAGAGCACACAGCCCCAAATACACTCACACCAGGACGAAGTTTCCTAGAAGCCAATTATCCTACCAGTATGTCTTTGGACTGTGGGAGGCAACCCATGAGAACATGGGCAGAACATGCAAGCTCCACACAGATAGCACCCCAGGTCGTGAATTCAATCCAGGGCCCCAGCGCTGTGACGCAGCGATGCGCCACTGTGCTGCCACTATATGCATGTTACATAAATGTATGTGGTTCTTTTCATCTGGGACTTCAGTCCTCTGCTTGGGAGAGTACCCAGAATGCTTCACCCCTGTGTATCTAAGCTCTTGCGGGGAATTCTTTTTTAACTTATTGATTTCACTTGACATGTTTCAGGAATGCATACAGTACATTTCATATACTTTGTAAATTGAGAACTCCCTGTATATTAAAATGCATGAACTTGTGCCCAGCTGTGGTTTGCTTTGTGCAAAATAAGCATACTAACAAGGCAGTTGGTATCCTCACTCTCCTGAGTGAGTTTTCCTCCAAAGTATTGAAACGTGAGTGTAAAACCAACTAAAACCTAGGGGTTATAGAAGAAAAAGATGTTCCTTTCAGCAAGACCTTTTCTCTCTCCTAAACAGGACCTGCCTAATCAGTTTTATAGGCAACCGTCTCTACTACATGATATCTTGAGGTAAGATGAAAATGCTTAATATGATTCAAACACAAGCCTAGACAGGAACTGTTTAGCTAGTTCTAGAGTCCCCACAACATTGTATGCATACACTATATTATGCTGATGATTTTTGGCTGTTAATAGTACAGACCTGTAGTCATTTTATATTGTTTTATACATTTAAAATTGAATCTTACAAATTAAATAAGTTCCCCCTGTATCCAGATACAGAGAAGTTTTGATTTAGAGAGATTTTTAGTATTAGTGCATTTATTTTAAGTGATGTTATAAGTTAGTATAAATGATTTAGGATGTTAATGGATCACATTTCCACTTAATTTCTGTCTTATCAGGCTCAGCTGTTTTTGAATTAATGTGAACCTTTTTTGAGGCAGTGATTCGCTTTAGCGAACGTGGTTGTGACTGGACATGTCTGTTTGTGTGATCAGGAGGTTTGTCAGGACGGGCAGGTGTCCTCTGATCTTCATAATCTCAGACAGTCTGAGTGGAGATGGGAACGCACGACTGCTCTTTCCAAAGGACATCCAGGATGAACTTAACATATGCAATATTAGGTAAATATTACAGCACGGCAACATTAAACATCTACATTGTGAGTGTGCTGCCTTTCTTGAGCAATCTCTGGAATCAGGTCTCGGTGGTATGCCATATTTATACATGGATGTGACAAATACATTAATTTTAGTAGCAGATGATATTGCATGTAGAACAGCTGATGCTTTTTTTCAATTGTAATATTGTACAAATCTTTAAACTGATGCCTTGATGTTAAGCAGTCTGTCATTTGACATAGTTTTGTATACTAAGCAAGACATTCTCTCAACCGCACCAAATGCACAAAGATTATGATGAAAGTGACAGACTTATTCGTAGCAAGTGCACTGACATTTAATTGAAAAAAATCTGTCCTCCAAGCCAATCTTCACTCTATGGGTGATAAGGCCTTCTCCTGCTGTGCCCCAAAGCTCTGGAATTCTATCCCCAAGGATATTGGAGAGTCACCTTCCCTGAGCACTTTCAAATGAAGACTCAAAACCTTCTTTAGAAGGGCTTTTATTTAACTGGTTCTGTGTCTACCTCTTTACTATATTCCTAACCCTTATTGTCAATTTGTAGTTTTGTTGTCACCTCTCATTGTGAGCTTTTTTTTTTCTTACTGTAAACTGCTTTGGGGAACCGCATTAAAGGTGCTATATAAAATTACGTTTATTATTATTGTTGATAATATATGTTGATTTATTGTGCTGATGAACATTTGTCAGCAATAGGATTGATCAACAGAGGGCATACTGTACATCTGAAACTTGCACTTTATACTTTATACCAAATTGCTGATGTGGTCTTGTGGATCCTAGACAAGTGTGTATGTGATCACCGGTCTCTGAGCCTTAGGTGCCACGCATTGGCCATGGTCATTCTTATATTCAGTCATTCATTAAATATTCAGTGCAGCCCAAGCCTGGCAAGTAGGCATGACAGTCCCATTCACATCGTGCAAGAAAGCCACTGTATTCTACGCAGCATGACAATGTCAGTTGTCCTGCTGGGATGTTGATAGGGAGGGCAAGTGAGGTCCCAGGAGTTGATCAGTGCAGCATCATTCAGTCAGATCAGCACCGATGACTTAAAATGGATTTCGGTAGCAACTAAACAGGCCTGGCCAAATGGTCACACCCCCATTATCAGGGTGATGCGTATTGACATGTGGCCTCACACAGTCCATTCAAGGAGGCCACAATGTCTGGCCAGGTGAGAAATTGCAGGGTGTGATCACCCCACATTGCGAGTTACAGTGCAGTCAGTCGATTAACTGATCTTTAATGATTGTAGTGTAATCACAATTATGCCAAAACCCATGTCGAAAAGTCTATATACTTATTCTAAAAACAAGTTTCTTTAGACGCTATAAAATATATGTATGGATATATACACAGGGTTTTCCAATCACAGATTATGTTTTGAATGGCATGAAATATGATTTATTTCCAGCGGTATACTGCCAAGGTGACATTGCAGCGTCGAGGACTCAGTGTTGAGAAACAGGTGTGTTCTGACTTTGTGATCCCATTGAAATGAAGTTTCTTTTATTTGTTGAAATTTTAGTTTTAACCCTGTGGCTCCCACCAGTCTGCTGAAGGTGCTGAGTCGAATAGTGTCCCAGGAAGCAAGCAGGGTAAGTTCTCATTTCTTAAAGATTTGGAATTTCAGACAGACAGACCACAGTTGTGGAATAATTATAACTAGACCCCTGAAAACAAAAAATCGTCATGGGATGCTGTTACTTCAGTGAAATGAATTTATTCGCATGTGATCTGAACAGGAGCGTTTATTTAATGTATCTTGATTTTTCCAGTTATATTGTTTTCATTTGGATTGGGAAGAGCGAACACGTTAGCTGACTATGCAGCCTCATAAATTGCATTTAGGGATTCCATTTGGTTTTTGTTCATGCAATTGCTTCATTAGTTACATTTTCGTAATTGGAACAATATGTCACTGGTGTGAGTGAGAGGAAAGGGAGGGCCGTGCTTCCTGAACGGAGCAGTAGCTGCTGTGTGATTCCAGAGTGGTGGGAAGATCCGAGTTCCGGATAAGGCGTGCCTGGAGCTGCTGTGCTCAGGGAGCTCCGGGGACATCAGGAGTGCCATCAACAGCCTGCAGTTCTCCAGCCTCGCAGGTGAGTGCCCTGAGTTGAGAGCAGCCGTTCCACTCTCCTGCTGGGAAAACCATTCTCATAACCAAACAATTTTATATTTCATTAGAGGGTCAGGCTCTTATTATGACATAATGCAGTGTTCAAATGCCAGATTTCATTTTCACTTTGATAATGTCTACCACTCTCAGTTTGATATAAAGAGTACACTGTCGCCAAGCCCATGCGCACATTTCCTTTTTATTTAGAAAGCTGAGTTCCAGTGTTTTTTATTGCTTGACATGATTGTGCATCCTCCGGAAAGGCTGGGTTTACAGCATTTGTAAAACGCTTTAAGAAGCCACTTTTAAAGGTGCTGTATAAAATAACGGTTGTTATTATTATTATTGTATTATGTGACTCAACCAGTAATGCTGTTTGGGCCTCTGTTGCCTGTCTTCAGGCACCTGTAGCCAGGGCTCCCCAAATGGGGCTTACACCTCTGAGGGTGAGTGAGCTGCAATCAGCCAGGGTGTGTTTGGGTTGCTCTGGGATGACAGCAGTAGAGGTGTACTGTTGCTCTATGTGATGCTGACTCTCCTGTAAGACATTGTCTTCTGATGAATGGCTCTAATAGGTCACCATGTCAGAGTACTGTGCCCACAGGGGTGGCTCAGTAAGCCAGGTTAATAACCAACAGCCTCTTCAAAATTGGCCGGGTAGAAAAAGAAGAGACTGCAGTTTCACTTTTTTAAGAAACGTTTTTAAAAGGGCACTTAAACGATGCTTTGTAAGACCTTGCAAAGCACATAAAATGGAATCATTTCTTTACGTTTTGAACATTTTGCTCTTTCAGAATGTTGTAGAAATAGGATCTCTGAATTCTATGGGATATCGAAGGAAATAGCATGGAGTGAATTTTGTTTCTAGACAGCACGCTGGAAGGCAGCCTTTGGCCTTTGAAGAAAGGCAAGTCTTCAACGTTAGCAAACAGGGGTGGCTCCAAGGGGAGAAGCAAGGGCAAGTCCTCCAAACTGCCCGGAAAACAGGACGCGGAACAGGCTGTCGGTGGCAAAGACGCATCCCTTTTCCTCTTCCGAGCCCTGGGGAAGATCCTGCATTGTAAACGTAAGTAAAGACCTGCCCACGTAGACGGATTTGAATAACGTTTGATACTGAACACCTCTTTATAACATCCTGGCTTGGCAATTCAATTTCTAATGAATTCAGGCTACAAGTAAAGAAAATGGTTTTTAAATGTCGGTGTATGACCTACGACTTACGCCAGTCTTGCAGCCTGAGTTTCGCTGAGCAGCTCCAGATGCAACCTGTACAGTGTGAAATATTTTTGATGGCACTGGCATAACCATACATGTCCACTTAACACAGAGTACTGCATGGCTGATGGGGAGAGAAGGTGTAAGAATGTGTGAACACACTCCACTGGAAAAGTCCTGTAGCTGCATGCGGTTTCTGGTGCAGCTGCTGCTGAAGCGCGAAATATTGTAAATTCGGGGAACGCGGAGTCACACAGTGAAAATCATGATGTTTCCGCCATGATCCCTTTCCAAATGCCAGGGTGGAAAGTGGTCTGCTGGGAGCAGCTTGTCTGCCTGCACTGTGGTAGGAGTGTGTGCTAACAGCGACAGTGTGTGTGATTGACAGGGGAGCCCCACGTGGAGCCCGAGGTGCCCGGCCTGCCAGCCCATTTGACAGAACACCAAAGAGATGCGCTGCTCGTGGACCCAGAGGTAGGAGCCACTGCGTGTGGACAGCCAGGAGCCTGCAGGACAATATTGTCGTTTCCTTCTGTTCTAGACCGTGGCCCCATTCCCCTGCTCCACATCTCATCAGTTGTTTTAAAATCAGATTTGTGGGTTTTAATTGATACAATAAATGGGCAGTCGTACTTTTATTCAGTGTATAATATTAAATTTTAAAAAATGCATTTCATAATTTAATTCAACCTGGAACAGAGAAGATTATGTGGGGGTTGAATCCAGGTGTGCATCGTCCTGAAGGGCATGTCCAAGTAGCCCAAGGCATCCCCATGTTTTTGCAAGGTCAGCAGTAACACTGGGAGCCTGAGATAAAATTGGCCATGGCTGTGGCCATTTATGACCAAAGATGAGGTGCTTCGATGTCATAAATACGCAGAGGATTTTGTGAGTCTGGAAACAACTCTTTAAGTCAGGGGTTGCAGACGGCTTTGTGGTGTCCATTTTGAAAGAAAGCCAAGGCTGGAATTCTGAGATTATTAAATTACTAGCAACCAGCCGGTGAGATGGCAGCCTGGCCTCCTCTCATTGGTAAGGTTTCTGATGTTTGGCTCGGATGGTCTTGAGTGAACAGCTGAGTTTTACACAGTGAGGTACTGTCGGCTCGGAGCAGGATAACCCTCACACATTCCCAGCTCCTTCCCCTCGCCCAGGAGAGATCTCCTGGGAGACCGGGTTTGTGATGGCTCTCGGCGAGACTGAAATGAAGACAAATCGCTGAGTTTTACTTCAGACCCTTTTCCCCCCCTGCAGATGGTGGTGGAGAAGTCACACATGTCCGGGGAACTTTTCAACCTGTATTTGCAGCAGAACTACGTGGAGTTTTTCACCGAAATTGAAGACATGGCTCGAGCCAGTGAATACCTCTCAGATGCCGACTTCCTCTCAGCAGAGTGGACTGTAAGGAGCCCGCATTGTGCCTGTGCCCGTGAGGCCATATTGTCTACAGATAGATCATACCACATCCTTTGATTGGCCAGGGTTACTGTGTAGCACAGGGGGTAGATGACTGAAATTGAATTAAGAATAGAGCCCAAATCATGGGGCAGCGATGGGTAAAATACAAACTTGTCATTTTTAGTTGGGAAATATTCAGAATTTTTTTAAAAAAATTAGACACAGTTGCTTTGTTCATCATAGCATGATACATTAATTAACAATTGATGTTTCAAACAACTAATGCTAAAGATCAAAGTGCTGTAGGAAGAGAGCGTGTTGGTGAGCTAACCATCTCCACGCCATTTGGTTTCTAGTCTCAGTCCACAATGAGGGAGTATGGCTCTTCCGTGGCCACCAGGGGGATGATCCACTCGAACAGATCCAGAGCTTTCGCCAGCTCTCAGACAGGAGTGGGCTTCAAGCCACTGCACAAGCCACACTGGCTGCTCATCAGTAAAAAGGTACGGTACATAGTCTGTCCCCTGCACCGCACTGCCAGCGAGTGAGAGGTTTGCTAAATGTTGCAAAATGCTATATACCATGAGGGTAGTTAAATGTAGAATTAAAAATGGAACAAAAATGTATTGAAGATACGGTAAGCAGACTTGCATGCAGATGGACATCAACAACGTTTGGTTTTCAGAAATGTCTTTATGATGTGCCTCGAGAACCTGTGTGCTGACAATTTAATTCTGATGGTAGGGGCCAAACTAAGTCAGATTTATATTGGACAGGGCTGGCCTAAATCAGGCTTGATTGTTAACCAAAGTATTCAAACAGCTGACCCTAATTATCCCTTTACTTGGGTTGAGTTCAGTAGGAGGTGCAATAGCTCTTTCACACCTGAAGATTGCGTGCTTGATTACCTTGCACACTAAATGAAAGAAGTGCCAAAATGTGGTGTCATATTGTTCTCTCAGACTCTCTCCTATATACTACTACAACTCACAAAAAGATCTGACCAAAATCACTGTGAAAATTGTGCAGATATGCAGACAATCAGACAGGAAGCAAATACTTTTTCACACCACTGTATGTATTTTCAATATATGTACGTGTGCTTTTTGTTTAGTTCTTCTTGTGCAAAAGGCTTCATCAGGAGTTATTAGGTGTCCCTTCTTGTATTTCAGTACCGTGAGAACTGCCAGGCAGCTCAGGCCCTCTTTGTGAGTTTCTGCCTGACCCCTGTGAGCCTTCAGACCGAGCTCCTGCCTTATCTTGCTCAGCTGACCAATCCTATGCGAAACCAAGGTATGACTGTTAGTGTGCTTTTCGTTACAGTGAGCTTCACAACAGGGTGAAAAAATAGGTATACACCAGGCTTTGAGAAGCATTTCTGGTGAATAAAAAAAAAAGCTAACTGTGTGGTGTTGGATTACACGTACAGTATATTGTTTCCTTCTTGTATTTTTTGCAACTCGTGTTTTGCTGTATAACAAAGTTTTGATGATTTTTGGTTGCGCTTACTCTACACCCAGTTCGGCATCTATTTCTGAGGAAAAAAGCAGTACCTCATGAAAATCGCATGGAAATAAGGTCATTATCGGCTGCATCTCCGAGTCGGAGATGTAACAACATTTTAAAATTTGTATAGTGCTGGCATGAAAAAATCGTAATAGTTACCAGTTGGAATGGATGAACTACATATTCTGACACCAGCTGGGAGAGATTTTGCACACATAAGGTGTGTCAGGGAGCAACTCTTGCTATAATGCCTTCAAATGCTAATATGCAGAACAAAATGTAAAGCAAGAAATAAATGCACAAAATAATCAGAAACAAAGGTTTATTTTTCAGGACAGCCTGATTTCAGGACAGCCTGTGCTCTTGCTGTACATATTCTGAATATTGAAAAAATATCTTGTCGGCTTTCAAATAGGTTATAAAGGCTTGAATGGTATATTCATAAAGAAATAACATAGGATATTTGCATATATGAAAATACTTTCTAATATTTCAAAACTGATGCATCAATGAAAATACTTTGGAGCTCAAGGCTTTACGGCAGGTATTCCACAGAAAAGAATGCTGTGGGAAAATGAACTTACGAATTCTTAGAGTGTGCTGCTGCAGCCTTGATGCCTATCCTGCAGTCGAAGCCCAAACTAAATACATAATAACTGGGCCTCCTTGGCGGAAACGTTGAGCCAAGGTATTCATCGGGTGTAAATCTTTGGATTCGATCAATTGTCACATTGGCAGATTGCTGTTTCAGCTGCCTGTCCCCTGTCATTACACTTTGTGTTTCTGCTGGCCCCTGGCTCACGGTAACACGGGCAGAAGCATAATAGCTCTTTCCTGACACCTGCTGGAAAGAGTTCAAACCTGGTTCCCTCTTTTATTGGTACGACCTCCAGTGCTAACAGGGACACAAATGGTGTTCTTCCTCTTTGAACAGCTCAGATTGCCTTCATCCAGGATGTGGGGAAACTTCCTCTGAAGAAGTATCCTGGAAGGTATGTGCAGCATTTGTAATGGGAAAAGGGATGACTGCTCTTTGGGTCCTAAGCTAACAGGTACTGTAGCTCTGGAAGGATAATATGGTACCTCTTTGAAGTTTTGTGTACTTTTGTGTAAAGTCACATGGGTACTACAAGTGGTATTGATGGACCAGTAGGTGGCTTGTTTCCTACTGGACCAATATTTCCCACTAGTAATGCCCCAGTGTGGTGAAAAGGGACTATGTGCTGTAGGGTAATTATACTTGTATCATACTGAGTTATCCTGAGGTCCTGATTCCTTGGTTATTACTGATCCCATTGTGCTTTTCAATAGATGATTGAAGTGTGATGCTTGTCAAAAGGGGTGTTAACAAACTATAGCTTGTCCTGTATGGATTTCAGCTATAGCTTATGCCTTTAGGTCTGTACATTACTTTGTATGTGCTATAAAACGCACCACCGACCCACTCACTGTCAGAGCATGGCCTATTGTTGGGAAGAGAGACAGAAACCTGTAGCCCAGCCGACAAACCTGGGGTGCAAGGAGACACTACACCCTGGACGGTCCAGACCATCCCTGAACGCACAGGCACACAGGGACGATACAGACATTCCGGCTGTCCTAGCCACCATGTCCCTCATTATTCATGTTGTATATGTAACGCTTTATGAAAGGGGTTCGTTGTTGAGTCATTACTAAGCTTACAAGTTTACAAGTTGTTATAAGTTTTTTTTTCCAACTGCAGTCTACAAATTATTGAAAAGAAGAAGATTTTTAATTTACACAAGGTATAAGTGCTTAACAAGATTTGCAGCATTGAATCCTTGGGTATAACAGTTTCTCTTTTTTGCTGGTTCTGTCTGCAGTACTCAGAGCTGTACAGATTACATTGGTAGAATATAGTTTGCCGAGTTCCTGTGTTGTTCAGTGAAGCAGGTGCACTTTGTCACTGTTGTGCTTGTGTGGGGTCGTGCAGGTTAAGACTCGAAGCTCTGACTGATAAAGACCCAGGGACCCTTGACCTGGACAGTGAGGAAGAGGAGCCTACAGCTGCTTCCTCCTCTGCCTGTGAACCTCCTGAGGACGGCCCGGCTCTCAGCCCGGGCTGGAGTGACCTGATGGGCAGCCAGCCCGAGCCCATCACTGCACAAGACCCCCTGGAGAAGGAGGAGGAGTTGGTGATAGAAGAGTATGACAGTGACTGAACCCTGCGCCGCGCACAAAGATATTTTACTTCAGTTTCACCTGTTAAAGATGCTCTTTTTCTGACGTTTGATTTTGTCTTCAGCTCCTGTGGCTAACTTGAATTTTGGAGGAAAATGCACACAGGAGAACTTGTACAGAATGCCTTGAAGACACTTCTTTCAGAGTCCTGAAACGCAGACTCTTACGTTCTTTAAATTCTGAGACTTGTGAGGACAGATATTTATATTTGTGGGATTTTTTTATGTTTTCTGAGCACTTTTTGCCAGATGTTGTATCTGCTTTTCTTTGTTGTAGAAATGTATAGATTTTGAACAATCACACTGTAACAAGCCAACGTTCAGTACTTTCAAAATAACTAAACTGATGTTCTGTAAAAAAATATATTGACAGTAAAGAAAATAACCCTTTTCCCTGTGCCGCAGTGCAGCTTTTTATTAGCCAATTTTCTTACTCTTTAAATATTGACATATTCCAGGTCATTCAGTTAAAAGCATCCCATAAGCTGGTTAAAAATGAAATAGCTAAGGATAACGTGGTGGTTTTTGCCTCTCACTACAGATGAAAACGTAGTCATTCTGCCTTACTTGTACAAGTTGCCTTGCTTTATGTGTGTACTACTGGTTTTCTTGTGTTCATGAGAAATCAAGTTGCACGATAGACTGCTGAATTCAAGTATGAATCAAATTTGCCGGTCTTCCTGAAAATGATTGAGATTTTCTTTTATACAGGGAAAGCCACCTAATTTTCACGAACAGTAACAGTAAGTAATCATCTTCTACAGTAAATGTGAATTATTTACTTGGCTTGGTGTATAAATGCTTGATGAGAGGAAGTGTTACAAATGGTTCCCATGCTGGTACAGACACTCATAGCACTAGTGTGTGGCCAGAGTGTCATGTCTTCTTGAGTTTGTTTGAATTTGTCCATTGTATCACTGTTGTTCTATTGTTCTGAGGGTAATTATTATTTTTTGTATTTTAAACAACTGGGTATTTTTATCTGAATTGCTTTGTCTTTAACAGTAGTCCTACTTGTCACCTTGGTGACAACATGCTGCACACTGTATTGTATTGCTACTGTGCTCTATGAGACAAGGACTGAATTAAATCTGAATACTCTCTGCTACATATTTCACTTTGTGCTTTAAGTGCTTTTTTGTGTTAGTTAATCCTAACTAACTAAAATGTTCTTAAAAGACATGTTGTAGTGGGACATTAACTCTTTTCTTTCTGACCTGTGAAACATTGAGGATCTGGGTGATGTTTTCTAGTGCAGTCATGGAAGTGAATGATTTGATCTCAGCTGTAATTGTTAGAAAATCCATATCAAATGATAAAATCTTAAATGGAATGAATATGTCTTAAACTGAAGCAGTTGGTGAAATTTAAGAAAGTGATCCTGTAATCAAAGGTCAGTACAACATCTCTGAGAATCTGCAGTTCTACTGTTGGAAAAGTAACTTAAAGGCAGTTCCATACAATCTCCATACACAGCAGCAAATGAACTGAATCTGCATCTGTTCAGTGAGATAAAGGGATATCAGTGCTATTCTGTACTTGAAATGATGAGGCATATGTTCACGCTAATAGCCAGCAGCAGATGGGAGATACTTTCTTAACTTTAATAATGAGATGGTAATGAAATGTGGTGAGGACCATAAAAATGACAAATTCCACAAAGATCGATTATTCAATAAGGTTTAGTGAATCTTCTAAGCGGGATAAACCAATTTTGTTTTTGGGATGAAACAAATATTTGACAATTTGTATTCACATTTTTACTGTTAGACCATGGCTGTTAAGATAAACATTAAGAGTAGTTGCTAGAAATTATATGTACATAATTACTGTTCTCCAACCCACCAACTGATAAATATTTTATCAATTGGCAAGATGACTTGAAAAAAACTGATTTGTGAGAAGGATTTTTTATAAGGTTTTCAATTTATATTTGTCATCTTTATTAAGTGGATGAACTGTTAAAATTGCTATTGTAACTTGATTCTATAATGGTAATAATGTGGTGTTACATTCACCTGAAAACTGCAATCTTCAATCAGTTTTACTCTTTTAAAGCTAAATCCAAATGATTTTTTTCATCCAGATTTGTTAATATTTCTACTGTTTTAATTCAAAGGAATGTACAGTTAAACTGCACCATTATATATGAGCCTTGTATGAAGTTTTCATTCAGAAACAGTTATAAACAACAGGAGGTAATTTGGCCCATATAGCGGGTTGGATAGATAGCAGATAATTGATCCAAGAGTCTTATCCAGCTGTTTCTTGAACGATGCTTATGTATCAGTTTCCACAACATGGCTGAGTAACTTGTTCCATACTCCTACAACGCTTTGCGTAAAGAAGTGTCTGCATTACAATTTTTAAATGCACTTTCTTGTTTCCACCTATGACCCCTGGTTTGTGTTTCCCTGTTTATTATGAATAAAACGTGCACTTATTTCATCATTTGTGAGTTACAAACAACCTTAAAAACGACCCTGAGTTAATCACAAAACAGGATTAAAAAGGGTCAGAGAATGTTTCAATATGATTTTAACGGTGTTTCAGAAAAGTTGCTTTTAATATGTGTCTTCAGTCATTACTGGTGTGAGATGTTGATTTAAACTATTCAAATTATTGCGCTAGCCTGTTCTATAAACCACAGTAAATGCATGCAGTCACAAAGGTGTCGTGCAGCCTTTCTGGAACTCTTCTAAAACAGAGCAGAATGAAGAAAGAATTTTTACATTATATCCTCAAATTGCACGTTTACGATTCTTGTTATATTTTTAAATATTTATCATTGTTTATTGCAGAGTGTGCTGCCCCTAGTGGCAAAGGTAAATGCATCTACAGTTTATATAGCCCCTTTACATCCTGCCTGGCGTCGGGGTGTGAAGGTATTGGGAGCAACGATGATATAACGAATCAGAAATTATGAATAGAGACTGAGAAGCATGGAAAACGGATTAATCTGATACCTTTTGATAACTGCCCGGAGGGATCCCAACGTTTGATCGCAGTTCCTAAACTCCAACCCTAAACTGCTTCTTAAAAATCTTCTACGTTTCTCTCTCTCTCTCTCACGAGTGCAGTAACGATGCAGGTCAAGGACTCATCTCGTATCATATAAAATCGACACGACCGAACGGAATCGAGTTCATGTAGGTCAGTGTTGATCGGGAAAAGGTGATGGGAAAGACGAGAGAGCAGCCGGCAACCAGACACCTGCCTGTTGCTGGAAACTACTGTTCCCAGGATACTTTCTTTTTCAGCACAACGGGTTAGGTGGTGCCACGTCCGGTTATTCTGAATAACAGAGAAACAAAAGCTGGAAAAGCTCCCCGTCCGTTTTTTAAACTTGCATGTCAAGATTTTCCGTTTTGAAGCCGTTTTCTCACACCAGGCTATTGGAAACAGCAGCGTTTTACCGCGGTGGACAGATGGCGAGGGATCCTTCAAGAGCTCGTTTTTCTTAACGTTACAGAGGCGCCAGGTAAGCGAATGATCACACCTGTTGGGCAAGTACAGTCGGGGCAGGCGCTACCTGCATGTAGGCAAATAGCAGACAAATTACCCCTGTGTTGAGCGATTTGTTTTTTGGGGTGTGTAGGGTATTTGTGCGCTTACACGAGGCATAAACTTTAAAAAAATAACAGTTCTCTATTGCACAGGGAAGCCAGTCGTCTATTCCTCTTCAAACAGGTATTTAAAATCGATTCTGTATTCGCACGACAAGCTGGATACCTAAACGCTTACATTGGTTTTAGATTAGATTCTAGATGTACGCAATCTGCGTCCGAAAAAAATCAACTGCAAGTTAAAAGTAACTATTAACCGCGTACCACGGTAACAAAAAGTTTTTAACAGTTCCAGTGAAATCATGGCGGGACCCATCGATGAAGCGCGGTAAATTAATGGGAAAACGACTTCAACATCTTACCGAGCTACCGCAGTAAACAGAAAGAAGAGATCAAATTACAGAACTTCGTTTGGCGTGAGGTACGCACGAAAAAAAGTGACAACCTGCAGAAAACTGGAGGTTCCCCCAGGTTGTCAAAAACTTAGTTTGTCCGTGCTGCTCCCCCGAGCCAGCTGGTGGCAGTAGCAATAACGTTTTCGAAACGTTTTACAAAAATGACCATTAATTACAGAGGTGATACTGACCGGAGCCCGGATATGAGCGTGTGACAGATTGGCTGTTGGAGGAGCGGAGCAGGACCAGGCCCCGCCCTGGTGTGGTGGTGAAATAAGGGCGAAACGCGTCTTTATTCCCGTCCTTCTGAGTTGGCCCCTGCTTTTGCGCTGTTAGGAAAGTGCTTTGAAATGTTGAAATGAAACTCCTAAAGAAGGGTGTATTAAGCACTGAAAGGGGGATGTTTTTTCCACAGGACTTGAGTCGAGAATCACGGTATATGATAAAAGTTCCAATTTGACTCAAGTCAAGAAATACAGCCTGGGCTGAGGTGAGGCCTGGGACAAATGGCCTTGCTGCCCCCCCCTCTCGTGGGGCCTGCTGTCCTGTTCTCTTGTTCTCCACCCATCGACACAGCTGCAGGGAACAGGGGAGGGCAGCCCCGATACAGTAAAGGGTATCTCTAGAAATATCTCCCAGCTCTGTGAAGTTGCCCCCCCTACAGGCGGCACAAACGATGAAACCCACCTCATTCATTAGTGCTATGTTTGTGCCATTGAAAGTAGCGTTTGTGCTGCTTTTGTTTCCGAGATGAACAAGGCGCTATATCTTGGAAACGAAAGCAGCACAAACGCTACTTTCAATGGCACAAATGTAGCACTAAGGAATGAGGTGGGTTTCGCCATATATCTCCCCTAAATTTGTGTGGTGGACTGATCATGGAAATGCTGTTGAGGAATAATAATAATAATAATAATAATACATTGACTTTTGTTTCATACAGTAATGATAACTGCATTTCGTCCAGCCAAGCTCTGTGTTGACATTCTCGGCGCGAGGAATAATTCGCCTCCGCGTTCAGGGCGAGACGATCCGCGCGCGGACCGGCGTGACGATTTGGAACGCGTCTCCCGCGGCTCGTTTCAAACTCCTGCAGGCCTGCTGGCCGCGGTTCGGCGGTTCAGTGTGGCCCTGCAGACGCCAGGCGGTGTGTGAGCGAGCGCCGCGGGTGTTTACGGACTGTGGCTGGCCGTCCCCTCCAGGTGGCGTCGCTGTGGCCATGCAGGACAGCGGGGGGCGGGACACGGAGACCGGGGCCGCCGAAGACGACATGACCGAGGGCGACCTGGGGGACGGACTGGGCAGAAAGCCGGGGGGCATCTACGAGCAAGGCGCGCGGTCACGAGCTGCCTCGACCGGCAGCCACACAGGAAGCCTGGGGCTTGTCCAGGAAGGGGCCCCGAAGAGGAGCGCTGACCACAGCGGCATAGCCTTCCAGTGGACCTCCTACAACACCCTCTACACCGTGTTCAGACAGGGCCTGGACCTCAGTCGGCCTCCTCCGCGCTGGGCTCTGGACAGGAAAGGTAGGCCACGGTGACTGGGGCAGCTGTCACGAAAGAACAGCAGCTGCATTCCCTGCCACACAATAATCGTACAACATGCGAAGGCTGGACCTACACTGTATATCGCCACCTCTGAGCTCAAGGGAGCTGGCGCTGAGTACTCAACCCGGATTTTCACTCCACCATCCAAAGCAAACCTCAGATTTATGTCTTGAGTCCTACAGGATTCATAATAATAATAATAATAATTGCTTACACTTAAATAGCGCTTTTCTGGACACTCCACTCAAAGCGCTTTACAGGTAATGGGGACTCCCCTCCACCACCACCAATGTGCAGGCCCACCTGGATGATGCGACGGCAGCCATAGTGCGCCAGAACGCTCACCACACATCAGCTATCAGTGGGGAGGAGAGTAGAGTAATGAAGCCAATTCATAAGGGGGGATTATTAGGAGGCCATTATTGATAAGGGCCAATGGGAAATTTGGCCAGGACGCCACACTTAAAAAAACAGGGACCTGTTTCCTGCTTTCCCAGTCCACTGACAGATTTATCCAGTTCTTTGTGTTGCCTTTATATTGTCACTTCTTCATTGAACTCCATTCAGTCATGTCTAAGACTCTTGAGACCATCTTGAAGATTTGTTGTCTCGAAAGATAATGTATTGTAAAGTGACAAGTCAGATTGATGTTGGGTTCCAACACACAATTTTTCATCCTTGATGAAAATCTTCGTTCTCAAACAGAACAGTTTTCCCCATTGATCCAGTTATTTCAAGTGTTCAGAAGTTATCCCTATTCCTCTGACAGGGCTGCAGATGGAGTTCTGATCTCAGTCTTTTAAGTCTTCAGTTGTCATGTTTTGAAAAGCTTTCCTCATAATGCTGTTTTTCTACATTGTTGTTTCTCTGTTGGAGGGTAAATCTAAAATACCCTGGAGTTAAAATGGGATTAAGCAGTATTTTGTAAATACACCTGATCTTCCAGTTAACAGTTAACATTTTAATGATTAACCACAGGAAAAAAAATAGTTAAAAGTAATTATCTCAGTCCCTGTTTCCCCTTATTTGACGGTTTGTGATATTAACATTACAGCCGTTTCATTCCAGCTGAGCTCAAATTACTGAAGTTTTAATCAAATTAATCAACTAATTTGCTTAACTAGACCCTTTTAATAAGAAATTTCTAGACTTTTGAAAAGTTTCATTTTTAATATTGAAAATTTCTGTTGGTCGCCTGAGGTTTCTGCAGTCTCTTCCCATTAATGGCTGAACTGGATAACCTTTCACGAAAATGTTAAAATCAGTTATGTACCAAAGCCCAAGCTAACACCGACGTCCTGTGTCATATATAGGCTGTCTTAATGTCTACAAACTCTATTAAAGTAATTAATCTACATTTCAGGTGGTTTGCAGCATAAAACAGGGTTCAATAAACAAGATAAAACTGATCAAAGGTCGAAAACATAGCAAAGCAAAAATGAGAACTTTTTAAATTAGCGACTTTAAAATGTATTAATGATACAATTAAATGTATCATTACATTGGATTAATAATCCTTCCTGGGTTTATAAGCTCTTTTTGTCTTGCAGGTATATTCTGAGTTCTGTTTTATTGTTTTTACAGATTCTCTTGGGGACCTGTCTAAGGATGCGCTGAAGCAAAGACTGCAGGAGCTGACAGAGGTGACTCATGTACCTGACGATTCACACGTATGAGAAGTTAGAATAAAGCTAAGATACTTCAGCACATCTGCTCCACCTTTTATAAGTGGTTTTGGCAGCACTTCATTGTCTCTTGAAGGATAACATTTATGTCATTTAATAAGAGGTGTTAGTGGGGTCAGCAGGGGGCGCTCACCCTGAGGTCTGTGTGGGTCCTGATGCCCCAGTATAGTGACGGGGACACTATACTGTAAACAGGCGCCGTCCTTCGGATGAGACGTTATACCGAGGTCCTGACTCTCTGTGGTCATTAAAAATCCCAGGGTGTTTCTCGAAAAGAATAGGGGTGTAACCCTGGTGTCCTGGCCAAATTTCCCATTGGCCCTTACCAATCATGGCCTCCTAATAATCCCCCTCTATGAATTGGCTTCATTACTCTGCTCTCCTCCCCACTAATAGCTGATGTGTGGCGCACTATGGCTGCCATTGCAGAACCAGGTGGGACTTCACACTGGTGGTGGTGGAGGGGATCCCCATTACCTGTAAAGCGCTTTGAGTGGAGTGTCCAGAAAAGTGCAATTTAAGTGTAAGCAATTATTATATTGTTTTTTTTTAATGATTATGCCACACTGCCTTATTATTCTCTGTTAAACTAGATAGGTGTTTCCCTGTGTGTTTAAGTCTGATGTTAGTAAGTGTTCCTGTGGATCGTGCGTGTAGCCCAGAGGCCAGGGGAGCAGTGCAGCTCTGCTCTGCTGGAGCCACGTGCGAGCTGCCCTCAGTCAGGAATAGGCCCTGATTCCACCTGCTTTGTGGGATATATGGGCATTGTACTGGAGCCACGTGCGAGCTGGCCCTCAGTCAGGAACAGGCCCCAATTCCAGCTGCTTGGAATGCCTGTGGGATATGTGGGCATTGTACTGTAAGCCCACAAGAGCTGGACTTAAATAGCTAATGGCTTTGAATTTATTTTTATAGATGGGAAGGGCTGTGTTTTCTCTTTATATTAGAGACCCAATGAGGTGCTGTTTCCCGCTTGTACAGTAGGTCTAACTGAGCTTTTCATCACTTTGTCAGATCAATCTGTTTTGAACAGTTGGATCTTTTTCAAACATTTGTTTTGTTTGGTGGAATAAACTAGATTTAACACCATGTAAAGCTGTAAAGCACTGGGGGTATGACTAGCTGCCCAGGAATTTAAACCTTTAGGTACAGTACATTCAAAACTAGAAATGTTTGTGAAGGGAGTTTTTGATACAGTGTTGTCTTTTACTGTGTCTGTAAACCAATATACACACAATTAATTGGTAACATGTTAAGAGTTGTTTAGAACATCATATATAGAGGGACACATTGTGTCAAACTAGCTGAGGAAGATTGAAGAGGTCTGATCGGAACGTGACTTTACTCCCACCTGTCTTCCTGACCCCAAGACCTGAGTGCAGAAAAATACAAATTGGGAATCAAGAAGCCTAATTCTGACCTCATCTGCAGCAAATGACAGAAGATACAGGATCCTCTGAGGATTCACATCTGGGAAACACTGAATTGTTGGGTTCCTAAAGCAGAATTTATTTTAAGTCAAATCTTTAAAAGCTGGAACCGAGGATTAACATAGCATCACACATTTAGACAATTCTCTTTGGTTAAAATCTGGATCACGGAGGGAAACGCAAAGTAACCAGGCTGGGTCAAAACATCACAGAAAGTGGATGAAAAAGAATCATGCAAATCTTCTTAGCAGCTGCTCCCTCCTCTTCCTCAGCAGACTGGAGGGATGGCCGGCGATGCTCAGTGGTTTAATGCTGTGAGGAGGACTGGGCTCATTGCTGTCAGAGCCAGGTATCTGTGCGTAAAGTGGCAGACCTGCTGTCATGGGTTCGCTGTGTCCGGTCCCTACACCGAACCCGTTCGGGACCGGACCGAGGTCGGGTCAGCCGAGCTGTGCCGACCCGGGCCCGGGGCCTTGAGGAAGCCCGGAGGTGAAGACCTCTGGGTCGACTGGTGGATTGACCCTGAGGTCTGTGTCCCAACAGGAGGTGGACGTGCTGCACAGCGAGCTGGAGGTGGCCCAGCGACAGCTGGAGGGGAAGCAGGAAGCACTGAAGATCCTGCAGAGTCGGGTACGAGCCCCCAGTCTGCGTCCACTCTCGAAAACACATCCATGCTCTCTACCGCACCAGTAGGCCGAAAAATGGGAGAAATTCCAAGATCTTTACGGGCATGACTGATGAGCTGGTGTTGCCAAAGCAGAAACCATTAACACCACATTTACAGACATTTACAGAACAAACACATTACTGAACATTCACAGACCAGGCACAACGTTATGTGAGGCAGGCTCTCTGTCTGTTCTTCAAGCTGTGACAGGGGATCACAAACTGGGCTGAAGCTCTGTTGAGGTCCCCCCCCCTCTCTTCCAGTAGGATCCAAAGCTTTTCTGATTCTGGCAGGTGTGGAAATTCTGGGATTAGGTTTGTTATTTCAGGGAAGAATGTCTTTGTCTGATCCCGGAGTGTTTCTCACGGTGAAACAGACAGTGCATCTCAGTCTCGGATTCTTCCTGCCGAAGGTGGGAGCACAGCTCCAAACCCAAAACTGTACTGGGTGTCTCATTTCTATCTTGACACATTTCTTTGTGTAATCGAACAAAGTTTGTTAAAGAAAACCACAAATGTATTCAATGATGTTGAGGTAGAAACATGGGGGGTTTGTTTTATTGTGCGTGATGCTGAATCAGTGAGAGGTTGCAAAAGTGGAACTAAGAGTTTTTGAATGTTTTTTAATATATATATATATTTGTTAATTTACTTCCCTACAGGCTGTGTTTGACAAAGCTACCACGCACACCAAGACGTTACTCCAGAAGAGCGAGGAGAGGAACAAGGTCTTGGAGAAGGTGTGTCTTGGAGCCACAGGCTCATATACCTTCGGCTACTCTCATTCAAAATGTGCAATATAATTCAGTGAAGGTCTTAGCAATGGCTTGTTTTTTCTCTCTGTCCTTTCATCTCCAAAGTCCTGCTTTTGTTTACACTGAGGATGAACTCCACAAAAGTCAGGAGCTGTGGTTATCACTTTGGACTTAAGGACTTTAAGGAGGTTGTGGGTTCAAATCCCCGGGGGGGCACAGCTGTTGCAACCTTAAGGACTTCATTCAGACTACTTCAGTTATGGCCAGTTTTGCAAATGTGTACTGAAGTAGGTGACATTCACTGTATATAGCCAAATACATTTGCAATAATATGAAAAGGATCATAAAGACACAATAACAGTGCATTTATATATTTTTTAAAGTTTCTAAACAGCACAAATACAAATGGGGAGGCATGGTGGCACAATGGTTAGATCTACAGGCGTGCAATGCTGGAGCTCTGGGTTCAGTTCAGGGGGTGCTGTCTGCATGGAGTTTGTATATTTTCCCCATATTTTTGGATGTCCTCCAGGTGCTCCTGTTTCCTCCCACAGTCCAAAGCCCCAGTATGAGTGTGTGTGAGTGTTTGTGTCTGTGTGCCCTGCGATGGACTGGCATCCTGTCCAGAGTGTGTCTTAGCTTCCAGAATGGGCCCCAGATCCCCTGCAGTGCCTTACTGTATACAATTGGTTAGAAAATAAGTGGATGGAGTATTAAAGCTTTTCCAATTATCATCATTCTATGTGCTTTTCTAATTTTCAGTTGCTTTCATGAACTAAAGGGGGAAATAAAGAAAGTATGAGTGAACAGAAATGGTTGCTCAGCTGCTCTGTGTTTGTTTAATAATAACTCCTTACACTTATACTGTATAGCACTTTTCTGGACACTCCACTCAAAGCACTTTACAGGTAAGGGGGACTCCCCTCCACCACCACCAGTGTGCAGCCCCCACCTGGATGATGTGATGACAGCCATAGTGCGCCAGAGCGCTCACCACACATCAGCTATCAGTGGGGAGGAGAGCAGGGTGATGAAGCCGATTCAGTTTAGTCGTAGTTCTGAAATGCACCCTGCTCAGCGGGCGGATGTGGCTCTTGTGTTGCAGGAGGTCAATGCCCTGCAGTGGGAGATCACCTTCAACCAGGTGCAGTTCCGAAACGTTGAGCAGTCCTGGAAGGACAAGTACGACAGGTGCGTTTTTTTACACAAGAAAATTAAAAGGGAAAAGGCATTGCACTGCTCCTTCGGGGCATGAGGAACAACAACAAATTGTACTGAATATATGTTTTTGTTGTTTCTCTTACTTTCTAACTCGTCTCTCTTACTCTTCACAGTCTTACTTGTCGACAGGCAAAAAATGTCTCCTTGCAATACGCACTGAAGGTGTTACCGTAATCCTGTGTTCAACAATTAGGATTGTAATCATTTGTCATAGGTATGGAAGCCCGTTTCCGCCAGGGAGTAAAAAAAAAATGCGCTATGTTATCTCAGAATTCCGACTTAGTAAGTCAGAATTCCGACTTAGTATCTCAGAATTCCGACTTAGTAAGTCAGAATTCCGACTTAGTAAGTCAGAATTCCGACTTAGTATCTCAGAATTGCGACTTAGCAACTCAGAATTCCGACTTAGTATCTCAGAATTGCGACTTAGTAAGTCAGAATTCCGACTTAGTATCTCAGAATTGCGACTTAGCAACTCAGAATTCCGACTTAGTATCTCAGAATTGCGACTTAGCAACTCAGAATTCCGACTTAGTATCTCAGAATTCCGACTTAGTATCTCAGAATTCCGACTTAGTAACTCAGAATTTCGACTTTATATCTCACATTTGTGACTTCGAAATAGCCATATTTCATTGTCTGTCCTTTTGTTATTGTAACGGATTCGGGTTCTAGGGCTTGTGCCCTCGCCGCTCCCACCCTAGTTCGTGCCTCACTGCACTGGCTCGAACCTGAGTCTTGCCAGCTGAGCTAAAGAAGACCTTCTTTTTTAAGTAAAAAAGGACATACAATGGAAATACGTAAAAAGTATGTTTCAGCTTTTATAATTGTGAATTCTTCTGGATGATAAGTGCCTATTTCTGTATCTTATTTCATATTCTGTCTACGTAAATAAAAACTATTTTTAAAAAGCCCACCGTGCACTATTCCATCCGGGTACTATGGAAGCCTCACTGGCGGAAATGGGATTCTATAAAAATTATTTTTATCAGGGCACTGTACAGGACAAGTCTTCAGGCTTATAGATCCTATGATCCTGTACGATTCATGAAAATAGTGTAACGGAACGGCCGACATACAGGTTGTATGATCTGGTTGCAGTACACCACCCTCCCCTGCGCATAACAGGGATGCTGGCCGCCGGGGTTAAAGAAAGTGTTCTTAAAGAAAGTGAGCCAGTGCAGCTTATACTTATACTTATTCGGAATTCTGACTTACTAAGTCGCAATTCTGAGATACTAAGTCGGAATTCTGAGTTGCTAAGTCGCAATTCTGAGATACTAAGTCGGAATTCTGACTTACTAAGTCGCAATTCTGAGATACTAAGTCGGAATTCTGAGTTACTAAATCGGAATTCTGAGTTACTAAGTCGGAATTCTGAGATACTAAGTCGGAATTCTGAGTTGCTAAGTCGCAATTCTGAGATACTAAGTCGGAATTCTGACTTACTAAGTCGCAATTCTGAGATACTAAGTCGGAATTCTGAGTTACTAAATCGGAATTCTGAGTTACTAAGTCAGAATTCTGAGATACTAAGTCTGAATTCTGAGATACCATAGCGCGTTTTTTTTTACTCCCTGGCGGAAACGGGCTTCCATACATAGGAATGAAATCCCTTTGTTTTATTTTTTTGCAGTATACTTTGTGGTAGAATAGTTTCTATGGAATATTCTGCTGCCTTTTAGGAAACTTTTATTTGAAAAGTTATCTAAAAAGAAGAATGTCTTCATTTTCCGCGTTTTGGAGTGTCCGGAAGTTCCTTGAGTCTGTTGTTGGAGAGATTCGTTTTATAGGGCTTTGGAAAGTGCAGAATTTCCTCGCGTAAATATATTCTGGGCTTGAGTGGGGGTGTCTATGTTTTGTGCAGGGTGTGCAGTGACAACAAATCACTGGGAGACAGCTTGGAGGACAAGGCCAGTGAGCTCCGGAAGGTGAAATCGGAGAACGCCTGTGAGTCACAAGGTCACAGTCTGCGTTCATGCTCAACCTCGGCTACGATTTTTCAGCTGCGTAATCTGTGCGCTCCACCCTGTTTGTACACGAGTACTGACAGAAGGAAAAGAAATTGACAAATCATTCTTTACTGAAGTGTTACTAGTAGTGTTACTTGTATTGTGAACCTGCTTTTGTTGGGTTTGCTTCATTTTCTGAGTAAATGAGGGGAGGCGGTGATTGATCATTGTTTTTAACACCGTCAGGGCGGGTTTGTGATTCAGAGGTTTGGTTTCCGTGAATTGCAGACTTGAGCCAGCAGTGCCTGGAGCTCCTTGCTATGCTCAACGTGAAAGAGCAGAAGATGTTCCAGGGATCTCTCCCAGCGCGGAGCAGCATGGTCCGAGAGGGCACTGCCCTGGAGGTGAGAGAGCCAAGGGGGCGCAGGCGAGGGAAGAGCGAGGAAGCTGCTCTGGGTAGTGACTGAGCTGTCTTCGTCTTGCTGAGGAGCATGGGTTTGCTGTGACATTAGTGAAAGCTGCTTATTGTGCTACCTGTGCCGTGGAGCTTGAAAAGCGATATCGGGCAGAATTTCTCAACGGGGTGAAGGTTTGTGAGGATCAGAACGAACAGCATGTTTTGTGTGGGTGTCCCTATAAAGCTTTGCAACTCTTTGTCTAGCTGAGAACACAGCATAATGTGATAGACTGGTCTCCCAGCAGCATAATAAAGCCAATCAGCTCCCCTCTGCTATCTCTGCTGTCTCTGTGCAGCCTGGTCTAAACTCCTTTGCCTTCAAGGGCACATCTTAAAGGCCTCTACCTCTGGTGTGCCAGCACTAGGGCTGTAATGGTTAGACAGTCCTCCTCAGACTGGGTAGTGGAGATGTAAAAACAGTCATAATGAGAGGTTCCTATAGACCAAGTGAAAAAAAAAACAACAGACAGATGGTGAAAGCCTTTCAGATGCTGCTTTGACTGGCTATCATTCCTTTCTAACCATGCAAATGGGCAACAGAGACCAGATTGTTTATCTACTCCAGGGCAACTCAAACTGCTATGGGAATGCAAAGCTACAAATATGATTTATTGTACAATGAACGATTGACATAATTGAGCTGGTCGGAGTTTCTTAATATTTGAATAGCTTTCGTAATACTGAGTTTCTTAATGTTTGCGTTGCTGTTTTCAGAGCAGCATGTGTGGAGCACATTATCCAGAACAATGAGTAAAACATACATCTCATGCGGTATTGTTGCTGTACCCAAGTGTACTGTTAATAAATTCCTTAAAGGCCAAGAAAAAGGGTAAAGATGTTTTGTAATATATGAACGGTTGAAAAGCTCTTCTTTGCTTGAATGGTTAGTAGCTAATTGAAACTCAAATTTAATCCAGCCATTTCTTAAAAGTACCCACAGCTTTCCTCTGAAAAATATCCACAGGAGTATTACAGAAGTGTTCGAAATCCTGAAAGGTGTTAACAAAAGTCAATTCAGAGGACTACTTTAAGACCAATACTAGGACATGTGGAACTTATAAATAAGTGCTTTTAGGAGTGCTAAAATCAGGAAGGGGATAGGTGAGATTCATGACAACTGGCAGCCCACTGAAGCTCAGCAGCTGTGAGCCTGGTCAGTACCTGGATGGGAGACCTCCTGGGAAAAACTAAGGCCATTGCTGGAAGAGGTGTCAGTGGGGCCAGTAGGGGGCGCTCACCCTGGGGGTTTTGTGGGTCCTGATGCCCCAGTATAGCGAAGGGGACACTATACTGTAAAAATAAATGGTGATGTCCTTAGGGATGAAATGTAAAACCATCTCTGTGGTCATTAAAAAACTCTTGGAATTTCTCTAAAATAGTAGGGATGTAACCCTGGTATCCTGGACAGATTTCCCACTGGCCTTTAACAAGCATGGCCTCCTAATAGCGTTATGTGTGATATGTGTTAGGATTATTAGTATTTATTTCTTGAACCCTGAAGTGTGTAGGAGCTGGGTCCTGTCCTGTGTGGGGTGTGTGTCCTGATCCCTGAAGCGCAGTGCCGTGTCTTTCCCAGCTGGCCGTGCTGGGCGCCTGTAACTGCAGCACCAGCGAGGAGGAGCCCTGCCCCTGCGCCCAGTCCGCAGCTGCCAGCCGGAAACAGGTCCTGCAGCTCAGGCAAGAGGTACCGTTTACCGGAGATTTCTACACACCCACTGCGTTGAACACCCAGCCGGCATCTTCTTCCCACAAGAGGCCCCCTGCTTCCATCAGCTCGCATTATTATCCTCATCTAGCATGGCGTCTTTATCGTGCCTCCATTCTACACTAGTTTCTACATACAGTATCTGTGTTTTTCACCTTGTTCAGCGCATGTTTACATCATTTAAGATTTCAGACTTTCACTTTAAAGACTTTTTTGGCCATTTTCTGGCCTCTACCACGAGTAAAATCCTTTGGGGTTTTTTAACAACGGTAAGAAGAAAGTATTACATGACGCCGCCGGGTCCGATTCACATTTGTCCCACAACCGTGAAGAGGGAAACTGCACGTCAGCAAACTTAATCAGGCAGGATTCCAGAGAATTGTGCATCTCACTTTGACACTTCAGGTGGAAAACAGGCTCTTAATTAATTCAAGTTTTAATTTCTCATAAAAGTGTCAATAGTCCTTTTCAAGATCCAGCACATTCAAGAACAGCAAGGTATTTTTGTACAGTAAGTGTCTGGGATAAAGAGCGATAAAAAGTGTTCCGGTTGGCCTCTGCTCCGCGGGCAATGTTTTGCTGTAGCTGGATGTCCAAAAGAAGAGAAAAGAGGAGGCGTATGTGACGGCAGATGCCTTCCGCATCGCCTTTGAGCAGCAGCTGAAGAGGAGAAGCGACCAGACCTTTCGTCTGACAGAGACCGAGGGACACCTGCGCAAAGACGTCCCCAGAGCCAGGAAGGAGGAAGGTACGGTTAATTCCAAACAAGGTGTTACTGTTTACTCGGAAGGAGAGTGCAGGTATAGTGCGACAGACCCCCGGACCGCAGGCTGGGATCTGCGCTGCGCACCTCATGGACTGCTGTTGTGAGCTTTAGGGTTTTATAGTCCACATGGGGTCCTCGGGGGAGAGCAGGGTGGCTGTGGAGATGCCTGTGGATCAAGCCAGGGCCACAGGGGGTTGTACACAAGTCCGCTCTTTAGCTCTGTTTCTTTCCTGCATGCTGTACGGAAATAAGTGTAAACCTTACTTTGCCCTCCGCGGTTAAGTGTAAACAAAATGAAATCAGTTTGAAAAAGTGCATTACACAATCAATCATTTTCTTATAATTCTTAATTCCTTAAATTAAGTTCTGACTGGCATTACGAGCAAAGAAATCATTATAAGTCGGGGAGTTCTGAAAATAGAGAATTACAGAAAGAACCTAGTGGGATAATCAATAATTAGAATTAATAATCATAACTCCCAAATTCAAAACTGTAAACTGTTTATACCAAGAGTATACCAGAGCTCTTGGTACAATTAGAGGCACCTTTGTTCTCTGGCACAGCTTTGGCAAAGGATGAATAAATCTTTTGAAAACTAGGATAAACAAATATTTACTAACAATGATAATGACACACACTTAACAACTCAACATAAACATTATATTTCAAACAAGGCATCTTAGAGGTCTTTAACCTCACTGGCAGAAAGAAAAACACAGGCTGCTACCAAATATTTAAAAATCCTATATAATAGTTACACAGGCCAATAGGAGAGATATACCTTCCTTCTAAACCAAACACAATAATCTCTCTATAAACCTGGATGCTACAAAAGTGAAAGGGAACCTATATTATTAAAAAAAATGCACACACTTACAGGAGAGGCCGTTTTTAACCGAGGGATTCTCTATGCAGGAAATCGTTTTTTTAAAAACAAACGTACAGCAAGCTCTCTAAACAAGGTTCAAATACTGAGCTCCGTTCTGGTCTTTGCAGTTAATCTGTACCCAGACCTCTCCCCTGGCACTTTAGTCTAGCGGTCCGTCCTCTCCTCTGTGTCTCCGGCCTCTTCTCTTTCCCTCCTCTCTACCTTTCTGTCTTTTTATCTGGTTCTCCTGGACTGTCGACGACTCTTAATGATTTACCAAGATCTTAATTAGCCAAGGTAAACCAGACAGTTCCATTGATCTGAATGTGTCTCAGATCCTCTACACCTCAGCGGCTCCAAATGTGTTACCATTTTTTCCTCATGGCATCTCAATAGCCACTTCCAAAAGAACTGCTGAACCAGTGAAAAGATTGGATTTATGTTTGTTAAAACATTTTCAACTGTTCTGTTTTTTTTATGACTGCCCTGTAAGCATTTCACGTTACAACGCAGTTCTTGAAAAGATGTTGTAGGCTGGCAATTTCATTTTCAGACCTCCAGCTCCAGAGCAAAATTAAGAAAACGAAATGAATTGCTTTGTATGTTTTATTTATTTTACCTAATTTTAGGAAAAGCGCTATGGCTCTTGGATAATTAGAATAGTAGAGCTAATTTTCAGCTGGAGCACAAACCACCTTGACAGCCATGTGTTAGCCTAGCTGAATCTTGCCAGATCTACGTGATGCTGGTGGATCAGTAGCTGGCGCTCTTACAGTATCCAATCCTATCCCCAGCATGGTGACTGGGGACACCGATTTAGGAGGTGCCATCATTTCAAAGAGATGTTAAACCAAGTTGCAGACTGCCATGTCATTACATATCCCATGGGACTGGTCATAAGTGTCAGGGTGTTAATCCAGTGCCCACATGGGCTTGAACAATTTTATCTACCTACCGTTCCCCCCACGAATCGGCTGGTGATTGGCTGTTCCTCGCTTCTCCACACAACCTGCTTCATGGTCACCATGTGTCTGCGCTTCAGTGGCGAATGAAGTGGGTCCCCTCCCCTGTGTAAATAACTCTGGAATCGTGAGTGTCTGTTCCTGCGTCCCCAGGGGGGAGTCTGGTGAAGAGCAGCTCTCTCAGCGTGGCCCAGAGGCTGAAGGGGCTGCTGCTGTCCACAGCTGAGGGCAGGAAGCTGGAGATCCAGGACGACCCGGCGGAGACGCTACAGATGCTCGTCGATCTGGTCTGTGTCTCAGTCCTTGCCCACATGCAGCTGTGTCCTCAGTATATGCTTCTGTTTCTTGTAGGATCTTTCCTTGTGGTCCCGCAAAAAAGATTCAGGGTGCTTTGCAGCATTGAATCTTTTTGCGATTAAGGTGTTGGTAGTATTGATGACCGATTTAGACTCAGCAGACCTATTATGTCATTTGAGGATGTTTGTAATTATGTTGCTTTTAATGCCTGTTACACCCAGGTGTGCAGTTAGTAACTGTAATAAAATGTACTGGGTCAAAACTTAACAGATTATTAACAGATGAACAAAAGGTACAGAATTTGATGGGAAAGGACAGTCAAACAGGAAGATCTTGCAGTCCTGTCACTTGTCCATGTGCAACACTGTCTGTGTTGATAATGCCTCAGTACATATAAGCAGCTAATTTCTAACTGACAGGTGTTTTCTGTAGTGTTGTTCCCCCTCTGTATGTCTCAGTCTGTCCTGTGAATGCCTGTTGAGTTTCCAAACTGAAAATGTAAACCCAGAGGGGGCTTTTCCTTGAGTGGTTTAATATTGTGTTGTACTCACTGCAGCTCAACGACAAAGAGGAAGCCTTGGCCCACCAGAGAAAGGTCAGCTATATGTTGGCTCGCAACTCTGAAGAGCTGGAACGCCGCCTCCGGCAAGTGACAGACGCATGTCCTGCAGGAAGTAGCAGCTGCAGGCGAGAGGGCAGCGCTGACCGCCGCAGCTCGGACCCTGGGACCCTGCGCCCAGCTGCCACATGCAAGAGCTGTCGGACACGACAGCACTCCTCTGTTAGCAAGGAAACACTGAGAGAGAAAACCGGCGTCCAGACAGAAACACAGAGAGAGAAAACCGGCGTCCAGACAGAAACACAGAGAGAGAAAACAGGCGTCCAGACAGAAACACAGAGAGAGAAAACAGGCGTCCAGACAGAAACACAGAGAGAGAAAACAGGCCTCCAGACAGATACACAGACAGAGAAAACAGGCGTCCAGACAGAAACACAGACAGAGAAAACAGGTGTCCAGACAGAAATGCAGAGAGAGAAAACAGGCGTTCAGTCAGAAACGGAGACAGAAAAAATAGGCGTCCAGACAGAAACACAGACAGAGAAAACAGGCGTCCAGACAGAAACACCAAGAGAGAAGACAGGTGTCCAGGCAGAAACACAGACACAGTCAGAAACACCGAGAGACAAAACAGGCATCCAGACAGAAACATCACGAGAGAAAACAGGCGTCCAGACAGAAACACAGACAGAGAAAACAGGTGTCCAGACAGAAATGCAGAGAGAGAAAACAGGCGTTCAGTCAGAAACGCAGACAGAAAAAATAGGCGTCCAGACAGAAACACCAAGAGAGAAAACAGGTGTCCAGACAGAAACACCAAGAGAGAAGACAGGTATCCAGAAAGAAACACAGACACAGTCAGAAACACCGAGAGACAAAACAGGCATCCAGACAGAAACATCACGAGAGAAAACAGGCGTCCAGACAGAAACACAGAGAGAGAAAACAGGCATACAGACAGAAACACAGACAGAGAAAACAGGTATCCAGACAGAAATGCAGAGAGAGAAAACAGGCGTTCAGTCAGAAACGCAGACAGAGAAAATAGGCGTCCAGACAGAAACACAGACAGAGAAAACTGGCGTCCAGAAAAACTTCTCCACCGCTTTGGCACTGCTATCTGAGAAAGAGCCGACTGATGCCCCTGTAACTCAACTGGGACAGATATGAAGAGTGAGATTAAGACACAGACAGAACCAGTGGAAAACCAGAAGGAAGGAGAACCTCTCATCTGAAAGACTCATAAATATAGAAAACTGCAGAAAAACATAACTTTTTAAGCTTGTTTTTAATAGTCTTGGTCTGGCCTGACAGAGATGAGTGATTCCCATGTGTATGTGCTCTGGCGAAATTAATTAATTTAATCTAACATGACAAAGAGACAGTATTCCCCACCTCTGAAGAACCTGGAAAGGATTCATGGAGAGACGCTCAGGCCACAAAGACCAACACTCACAGCATAAATCCTGGTTAGGAAGACACGAAAAAAGTAACAGGCAAAAAAACAAATATCTCTTACTTGGCAGAATCTACATGTTGAAGCAGTTGTCCATTTTAACTTTTAAATTCCTTTCAAATTCAGAAAGGCTGGTTTTAAAAATTCTCAAGAGGGAAATGTTTTGTAAACTCACTTTTATAAGGATACATGCCAAAAAAATGAATGAAAGGAATTGTTTTAATGCTAGAATTAAAATATTGGGGTGATTATAGTTTTTGGAATTGTCAGTCTGGGGTTTCAGTAATCATGCCATTAACCTGCTATCATTACTAATAAACACTTAAGAATAAACCGTTTTGTTTTTGCAAAAAAGACCATAACATTGGATTGATGTCCCATGCTTTCAGAGTTAAACAGAGGTTTATTACCCATCTACCTACTTCATTCCAGTACAGGGTGGATAGCAGTAGCTCCATGCTTGGCATTGCTTACGAGGATAAGAGTCTTTCAAAACAAGACAAGTCACCTTTAAGTCAAGTTTTTTACTTTTTGCTTTTTGGGAATCGGAGGAAACACTAATGCACGATACAGCTGTATAGCAACTCTGCAAGCTAGGAGGGGACTAGCTCAGAGGAGCTCGCCAGTTACTTGCAACACTGACCCACCTACTGAGGAGAACTGGTCTACCGACTGAATTCCAGAACGGGAATTAGGACTACAGATTAGTCTGAAGGTTTCTTAAGGAAAAGGGTTTTAAAACCTGACCGAGCTGTTGTAATTTTAAAGAGAAAAGTAGCTTGAGTTTTTAGAATTGAAGATAGGTCTATTGAATATCTTTGTGAAATGCTCTGAACATCTCTTTGTAAAAGCTTCTCAGTATTTCTATATTAAAAGGTTGCTCTTAATATCAATTGAGTGCATTTTTGTTCTTGCGATGCAATATTTCTATTTAGTCGTTCTTTTAAAATTTCAAAACCTTTGCGGTCCTTGGTGTTGTGAAAGCATAGGAAAAGTTACAAACCAGTGAAGGCTATTTAGCCCTCTTAACTAGTTTTATTGCTAATAGATCATTAATCCAGGGATATCTTGAAAGAAGCTGTGGTATAATTGAGAACATTATTGAGCTCATTCACCGGTTTCTCAATTTCTCTGAGAATAACAAGTCAAATCAGAATTAGTTACGTTTTTTATTTCCTATCATTTTGAATGCAAATTGTCAGTATTATACATAGTTTAGAAATTACAAATTGAAGAACTCAGAAATCTTGTGTATAAACAGCCCTCTTCTGTTCTTATTGCATTATTGCAGTCCCAACAAGAAAAGGCAGAATGTGAACAGAGGAGTCTTTAACAGAGTCAAATGTTAATGCGACCTACAGTAAAAATATTCTAGATTTAAGAAGCGCACTCTCAAAAAAAGTGCCAAAGCTGCAGGCAATGGAGTATACATTATGGTATATGTTTCGAAATGATTACTGTATTTAAACAAAGCAAAAGACTCCCACATAAAGAAGGGAAAGCTGAATTGCTTTCAACACCTTTGGCGGATTCTCAGATCTGGGCGTGAAAAAAATGTAAACGCCTATAGGGGTGAATCAATGTTATGAGCACAGTTCTGAGAATTATGAAAACCAGTTCACTCACTGCCATGGCTATCCTGCAGGACAGCTGACCCTGCTTGCGACATCCACATGAGTCCACATGAGTGTCGGTAAAGGGATCAGGGCAGTGAAGCCTCCCCAGACTGAAGTACCTGACATTTTTTAGCAATTGCATTTAACTCCAAGCTGACGGGCAGGGCCAGATCACGATGGCATTCTATGATATCCTAAGAGCTACTAGTATCTATCCAAGTGATTTCCAGAACCAAAGGAGTCCGGGCATGGGAATTTGCAATTGGCTCCAGACAGCCACAAGCGTCTGTACGGCTTGGTCTCAAAAAAAGGTCTATGTGCATTGAAGAGTAGTCGAACTTTTCTCTTTATTGCATCACCGCCTATCTCCAGAAGAGGTCAGTCTAACCACGTTTTCTCTTTGTCAGAGATACTCCAGATCGCTGGGAGTCCAATGATATCTTAAGAGCACACAGCCACTGTGAATTCTGGGAAGAAATATTAAATAGTTCTCAGCATTTTACAATGACAGTGGGGAGTTTGACAGCGTCTTTGGAACACTCTGGAATGAACAGGCATGTTATACTGTAGGTAAATTCATTCATTTTTAAATTTAAAAGTCAAGGTCTAATAATGGGTGTGGCCACCGTTGGATACGATCCAAGCTGTACAAAGCACATATGTGGCCCCAGTTTGCAGATGCTGTGTTGAGGGACTCTGCCTCATTTCTCTCAGATCCTGGACAAGCGCGTGCCTGTTCGCTGGTCTCTGAGCTCTAGATGCCACACACTATTCCAACTCATCTCACCCATATCCAGGCGGGGGCTCAAGTCTGGCAATACGTGCTTTCACAGCTAATAGCCACATTCTCACCTTGTAAGGAAGCTGTTGCTACACAGGCAGCACGAGGACAAAGGTTGTGCTGTTGTAACGTTGTCACACCTCAATGAGCTGGCAGGAAGGCCAGTGAGACGGGCCCAGGTCTTGGTCAGTGTAGTGCTGTGCAGTGGGCTTGTCTGTAGTCACTGGCCCAGTGGTGGGCAGTCCAGGTCTTGGTCAGTGTAGTGCTAAGCAGTGGGATTGTCTGTAGCCACTGGCCCATGGGTGGGCAGTGCAGGTCTTTGAGGTTCAGTGTTTCTGCAGGTTTTCATTCCAACTCATGTCATGATAAATGCATTACATGTGGAGATCTGCTATTAATCTTAGACATGGAAAATGTTATCTCACATATAGAAGTGGTAAACAATGTAGTATATGACATTTATATATATATACGTTCTACACTGGAGCATAGAAGCATTCTATATGATATCTTCCCCTTTAATAAAACAATAAAACTTGTAATGTAGAATACAAGTGAGAAACGAAACAGAATTCCGTAAACTCATTAAAAACAGTACATGTGGGCATTTTAAAGTTTGGTACACTCCATCATTTGACGTTCTTCTGCTTTTACCGGTTCCAGGCTCTGTTTATTAACTTCACAAAGGGCTTTCTCATTTTCAAAAGCCATGTTGACCTCCCCTTGTGGAGTTTTGCAGCTCAAACTATTAATCAGACCGGGTCCTGCAAGTGGCTTGTCGTCGGGCTTGTCTGATGTCACTTTTTTGTAAATCTGATAAACTGCAGAGAAAACAGATAACAGGTATCAAAATAAGATGTGGCCATTATTTTGACTTCTAAATTGTTACATTATGTATTTACCAAAAATCCTGAATTGTGATGTCCTAAACTATTACTTCAAAATAAAAGTATGTTATGAATTAAATAAGAAACGGAATCTGCAGCATTTTTTAAATCTGTTGTGATTTGGAAACAGGTTATGCAATCAGCTTCTTAGGATATTTTACAGTACATGTGAGGAACAAGAAAACGTGTTTTACCACAAACTTTGTTTTTCTTTACTGGACACTAATTCATTACTGGCCAATGAGTATGTTTTTTTACATCTGTATAGCACTGTGGGATCCAAAAGTCCTTTAAAACACTAGCAGAGACCTACTTCATCCACCTCTCTGTTTTAAAAAGACAGGGAATGTGACCACAGATGGGTAACTCTCATTTTGTCCTTTCCTCTTCTTCCAAATCTACCTCTTTTCCTCTGGACTCCAGCAGCACCATCCCATAAGACTCCCATCTCTGTCAAGATCCTCAGAGTCGCTCTCTAAACCCCCCCTCTCTCTCCCACTTCCTGTTTTTTCTCTGGCAGGCTCAAAGCAACATTTATACAACCAGCCCCCTCCTTCCCAACTGTCCTACACCTCTCCCATGCTCCTATTCCAGGCCCTGGCACTCTCCTGCCTAGACTATTATAACTTGCTCTCAGCCGGCCTTCCTGCCAGCTCTTTGTGTTTTCACATACCCCAGCTTGCTCTCCATGAGACACACAGACAGGGAGAGAAGCTGGGGGTCAGAGTGCAGGTCAGCCATTTAAACGGCGCCCCTGGAGCAGTTGGGGTGAAGGGCCTTGCTCAGGGACCCAACGGAGTAGGATTCCTCTGCCGGCCGCGGGATACAAACCGGCAACCTTCCAGCCACAGACGCAGATCCTTAACCACGGCCCATTGATGCAAAACCCTAGGCCTTGCCTTCCAATGTTTCGATCCCTCTTCTCCTCCCTGTCTTTAATCTCTCACTTTCCCTCCCACCAAACCTCTGGACTCCTCCTCTTCCTCCGCCTCCTGTACCCCCTCTCCGTTCTCTCACTGCTAAAGCCTGCTCTGGAGCCCGCTATAGAAGTGCTCGTTCCCTCTCCTTGCGCATCAGGACTCTTCTGTTCCTTTGCATGTGTGATCTCTCCGCTCTCAGCCAAATCCTCCAGTACCTCTTTCACTGTATTGCGCTAATTTTTTCTAGTTTTGCCTAAGCAGTCAGAACCTGTGTTTAGCATGTTTCAAACGCTGGTTTGGGAATTCTGGTTTTCAGAGGGAAGAGCATCATCTACAGTACTTGGTCTACCAGCATGATTTACAGCAGCAAGCTGGCTTTCCTGAATTAATGACAAGGCTCAGCCTTGCTTAACTTCTCATATCTGGAAGGTCAAGCTACTAACCTCCTTACTGTAAATGCAGACCTTTGCAGTTTTCAGTAAAGAAAAAAAGAACAGATGAATCATGCCTGCTTGCCTCAAATTAACCTATTTTTGAGAACACAGTCACTGAAGCCCTGTGGAAATAAACCAATGCCTCCATGTTTTCTGGGCATCAGCCCTTGAACAGCTCAGGTGTGGCCATCGTCTCTAGTACAGCTCTAACAGAAAAGTGAGAGGGCCCTAAGCAGCACCAACCCACCCACCTGTCACAATAAGCAGTCCGTTCAAAAGCTGGAAGGAGCCATAAATGAGAGGGAAGGTGAACATGAGAACCAGCTGCTCTGCGGGGAAGGACAGCTGAAGCATGGTGGAGCAGACCTGGACATTCTGGGCTCCTGTCTCCAAGGCAATCGTCCTGCACCTGCAACAAGGGAATGAGCCCCTGCGTCAATCTTACACAGTCGTCTTCCCTCCTCGAGAGGGCGCTCCCACCTTCTTTGGTATTGATTTTTGTTTCATTATCCCCAGCTGTGTCTTGTCTCTTTTGTGTTATTCAAGCTGGGCGTCTCCGCTGTTCCGGGCTCAGTTTTGGAAGGCGGACGTCCGAAGATCCGCCTACCACCAGGCCTAGAGTGAGCCTGAGGGCATAGGCCTTCACCCCGGCGTCCTGACCTCTGGGCCTGGGGCTCGGGGTGCCTGGTCCCGTTAAGGTTTTACTATTCGTGTTCCTGTCCCGAGGATGTTACCTGTGTCTTGAACTTGAACTTGAACTTTATTGCCATATGTAACCGGTACTGGTACAATGGAATTCTTACTTACAGAAAGTCTCTCGATTGTAAAACAAGTGTAAAAACAAAACAAAGTGCAAACAGTGCATCAAGACAATATACAAACAAACAGTAGACAATGTGCAAGTAAACATGTAGACAGTTTGAATGTAAACAATACAGACATGTAAACAATGACTGGAGATGTGCAATAGATAAGAAATCATAAAGAGGTAGATGGTGATGGTGTAGGTGTGGTCCGAGGGGGATGGCTAAATGTTTTCGCCAGTCTCACTGCTTGTGGATAGAAGCTATTGAAGAATCTAGTGGTAAGTGTCCGTATGCTCTTATATCTCTTGCCTGAGGGCAGTGGCGTGAAGAGCTCATGCCCGGGGTGGTGACTGTCCTCTGTGATGCCTATGTCTTGGGCAGATCTCCTGGTTTTTGGGGTCACTTATTGCACCCTGATAAACCCTTTTTGGACCTGGTCGCCTTTTGAGTTCCCCCCTGTGCACTGGACCACTGTTTTTGCCCACTGTGTGTGTGCCCCGAATAAACCCTGGTGTGTTTCCCCTGATGTCTCTCTCCAGACTCTTCCGGATTATTCCGTCGCCCATAGGGTCTTTACAACACACTTCACGGGAGTCAGAATCGGCTCCCGTAACAACACCTTTCCAGAGCCGGAAAAGAATGAGCAGTCACATCTACCGCAAGTGCATGCTTCTGAAGTGGGACCAGAATTTGCCTGAAGCAAACAATCTACCGGCTACTGTCATCCTCTTGCCCCCCCATGCCCATGGTTCAGCCTGTTTTCGGCAGGACGTTTGTGTTTAATTCCTGTGGAGCAGAATGGTTAGCTTCTGCTTGTTGCTAGAAAAAGCTGGCCAGAAGAGCCCAAAACTCAAGTCTACTGATTCCCTCCATTTAGGTAAAAGTCTTTGTGATTCGGGGGTGTTCAGAATTATTCTCAGCTTTTCTCATCTGGCTGTAAACTAGATTACACACTTCTTGGAAGTCTTCACTTACCGTTTACAGTTATTTAAACTGTTGATACGGTTTGTTCTGACTGCATTCCTATAATTCAATAAATGACTCATCTAGCTCGTACTTGGTAGTGTGTAGGGGTTTTGTGAGGATTAGCGCGTACACATTCTTGTAGTACAGGCTGGCGTTGATGAATGATTACCAGTCTGGTCAAGAGAAACACATGCCTGCAGACTCTGTGAGAGATTAGCCCGGGGGGAGCTATAAGGGCAGGAACAGAGGTAGCTGAGGAATGCAGATCAATAACCATGGAAAAAGTACTGTATACATTCCCAAAGATATGTTTCTGCAGAGATCAGCAATTCTGGACCCCTTAGTCTTCTCTTTCTTACCTTTCAGAAAATGGTCAACATCAGCAGTAATAAAGTCATCTCAGTTGCTGATATTGAAAACATTACTATAGGTAATATAGGTTTTTATGAACTCTCCTAAGATATTTCTTACAGGTCCTACAGGAATGCTGGGTGAAAAACTAATCCAGCAAAGAAACAGAATGGAAGATGGATATATTGTACATCTAACTATGCTTGCAAGGTCTGTACACAGATTGTTCCCACACTGGTATTTAACTTTTGAGTTGCCTCACGCCATCTCCCTTCAGCCAGCTAAACATCCTAACACATGTAGTGAATAATAATACATATCAGGACAGAACACCAAAGCGACAAGTTGCCTGTGTCAGCTAATACAAACACGCCAGTTCCTTACCTTTTCCAGGGTTGTCTCACAACAGCAGCAGTGATGAACCCAGCTGCGTACCCGATCATGGGGTAAATAATCCCAATTACCAACATGGAGGTGTCTGTGTCCCATGAGCCTTTATACAGAACAGCAGAGGCGATTCCGATCACCAGGATGAGTACGCCACCCACGACAGTGCCCACCTGAAGAGGAAACAGGGAATTTCAGGGACCCCCAAGGTTCCACAGAAAATGTCTTTGGTGAAAAGGGCTCTTGGGAGTTTGAATTAATTTTTTGGCTTAACTTGAAGCTCTTGGGTAGCCTGCACCTCTACAAATGAAGAAGAAGCTGTGCAGTTGCCTCTACTGTGAAGTTTAACGTTCATTACACTGCTTGTATATTGGTTACTCATCCCCTCTGTCTGTTTGAATTATATTCACTGTGTTTTTTTATTAAAGACTGTTTAATAGAGTTAATAAAGTTAACACGCCATGCTATTCGTTTACGTTTTCTACATTGCATGTATTGTGAGATGATTAGCCTAAGCCATGATAAAGTAAAACACAGGAGCTGCTGCTCATTGTGAGAAAGAAGGCTGTCTAAGGGTGGTGTGGTCACTCTGTGGCTAAGGATCTGCTCATATGGCTGAAAGGTTGCTGGTAGCCAGCAGAGGAATCCTACTCCATTGGGTCCTTGAGCGAGGCCCTTAACCCCATCTGCTCCAGGGGTGCTGTATAAATGGCTGACCCTGCTCTCTGACTCCCAGTTTCTCTCTCCCTGTCTGTGTGCCTGTGTGTCTCATGGAGAGCAAGCTGGGGTATGTGAAAAGACAAATTCTTAATACAAGAAATTGTATATGACTAATCTCTCTTATCTCTAAGGAATGTACAGCACTAAGTCTGAATGTAGACAGACTTTATTATTCACACTTGGAAGAGTCCTTAATCATTATAAACTCTCATGAATACAGATCAGTTCAGGATATGGATAGAAATACTGTGTTTGGACTCACAAGTGCCAAAGTCTTAATTTCTAACTTTACCAAATAGCCTTGTAGGCCTTTGTGCTTAACCTTTAAAACGTATGGGCTACAAACCCATCTTTTTGTCATATAGGAAGCAAGATTATTGTCAGTTTTCAAATTAAGAATGTTAAAATATGCCTTTTATATTCTCAACGTCAGATAGGTGTTAAGAGAATAATCCCAAAGAATTTAAAACCACAAAAAAAAAGCAATAAAAGACCAGGCTGTAAAACTAAACAACAAATCAATGCAAATATATTTGATTACAAACCCTCTTGTTTTATTCATTTTTTGATGACGTTGTGAAAGAGACTCTAATGGGAAATTACTGAAGCTACATTTTGTAGCAGTGTTTTTTGTGTGTTTTTCTATGTTAAACTGTATGAATGAAATCAAATCATATTGACTCCTTCAATCTCGCGTGACTACTAGAAGGAATGAACAGTACCTTCAAGATGATCTGTGCTTTCTTTGGCCACTTATAATTGACAAAGACTCCACAGCACACGGGAACAATCAAGGTAACAAGAGTAATTCCTGAGACGGGGGGAGAAAAAACACAGACTGGCTCAGAAACTAGATAAAAAGACCTCTATAGGGAGTCACACCATTTGTTTACAATGTCCTCTAGACATATTAATCAGCATAGTCAAAACTGTTATTCTTGCCTCATAGTCAAGCAGATTGTATTGGTGAACACTAACTCCAGTGCCAAATATGTTTTGGAGGAAAATGAATGCATTAATTTGATCACATTAGAACAAATAGATGGATAGATAATACTTTATTAATCCCGTAGGGAAATAGATTAAACTCATGGCAAGAGCTGGGTTCGAACCCCAAACCTCTAACATGCAAGGCACATGCATCAGAAATACATTCTTTGTCTTCAACCTATCGATTTCAGGAGACTATAATTTTTAGGGCATATTCACTTTTGGTAAATTTCTGAATGTAAAGGTCAGTATTTGGTTGCATATCTGTATGAGGCAATATCTGTGTGATATCCATCACCCACTAATCTCACAAACTCACACATCTCACTCACTTTGAGTTCTTTTCCATCTCTGGGGTGTTCTGATTTCACTTGTTTTCAGCTTGTAGAAAGCATGGTCAGTTGCTTAGATCTAATTGACTTGGCCAGTCTTAGATTTCCCACAGTTCATCTGTTTTCTGCGGATGAACTCCTTTTTTTGCATTTGGCAAATAAACATATGGCCACTGTCTTGCTACATCTTCACTTCTTTTCACACTCTAGCAGCTCCATCAGCTGAATAAAGGTTTATCTAGGTCTCCTCTGTCCACACAACTGGAGGTAATGTGGTGGCCTAGGGTTCGGAGGGCAGTGTATATTGATAGGATGGCAGACTTAGACAAGATGGCGGCTCTTGTCTGCACTACATTCTCCAGAGGTCCGTGGGGAATGAGCTGCCATCCTTGGCTTCCTGCCCAATTGTCAGGAGGCATTTAGAAAACTAGGAAGCAGAGGCTTCCAACAGCTGTCTGGAACGGAGAGCAGAGTCTCTAAAATGTGCTGCATCGGGTGGAGAAGAAAGTAGTGACTGACGACCACGGAGGCTGGAACTTGCATTTGAGTTGTGGAAACTTTGTATTGGAAGAGCTTTTTCGTAAGCTTTGTAAGCTCTGAAGGAGGTTTAGAGGGAAACGTTGTGACGCATATAAGCAGCTTAGCTGCATGTTTGTACTTTTGTACTTACACAGAGAGGAACTATTAATGAAGATGTATAACTAGAAGCTCCAAGACAAGGGTTGGTTTTGTTTGCCTGACACTATAAATGAAGAGCACTATTTTACCTTTACAGCTGTGTTAATATGTCTTTTTTCCTGGGACCCGTCTACTTCTGGTGTGACTATACTGTACATATATATGTCTGTTCAACATACTGACATATTTGCAGCTAAGAAATGAAAATAGCTGATGATTGAAGATTCTTCATAATGTATTTAAAATAAATATGGAAATGTACTGTATACTTTCCTTTGCGTTGCTTGGTCTGCCTAATATCATCATGTCATGGTGGATGTGTACTTTTAATTTTGGATAAAGTTACTGCTGGCTAAATGAAAAATGTGCACTGTATCTCTGTATTGAGGGTACAGAATCCTGATAATACAAAAATCAGCTCTTCTAGCTACAGTCAGCAACTTTCTAAAGGTTCGGCTGGTTAGCAATTGTCTACTCACTACTCTAGGGACTTGAGTTAAAGTTAAAGTTCAACACTAGCAGCAGCATCATGACAAGAGATGCAAATAGGCTCAATAAACTCATCAAGAAGGCTGGCTCTGTGTTGGGGCTGAGCCTTGAGCCCCTGGAGGTGGTGGCTGAGAGGAGAATGCTGACCAAGCTCACAGCCATCATGAACAACACCTCTCATCCGCTTCATGGGACTGTTACTGGGCAGCGGAGCACTTTTAGCAACAGACTGCTCCAGCTACGGTGTTTCCGCAGGTCTTTCCTGTCTTTCCAGCTGTCAGGGTGTATAACGCTGCCCTAGGCTAGGACTGTTAGCCCTTCATTTGCTCGTCTATGGACAGCATGTTGCTCCATTGTACTTTTTTTTATGGACACTCAATCTGTATAAACCTATGCACATTTTGCATATATTTTACTGTTTTTACAGTGACAATGAGCATGTTTTGCACACACCTATGTATTTATTTTTATTTCATATTTAATATTTATTTTTTATTACCGTGTGTATTTTAATTTTTTGTCTATTCTGATATCTGTTTTTTTTGCTTGTTTTGGGCTAGATTGCTGTAACACATCAATTTCTCTTCGGGATCAATGAAGTCTTATGTATCTACAACGCTTAGAACTGATTGTAATAATCTAGGAGGGCTAATTATAAGAGGCATTTTCCAAGACCCACAGATCAGGGCGTCATACAGCTATCTCCATTCCAAAACACTCTAATGACATACTGTACGACCAACGCCTTGTGAATTATACAGTATATTTAGAATCGGTGTGTGAAACTGTGGATTCTTTTATTTTGATTGATTCCCAATAGCCGTCAAGAACTCCCGCAATTTACTGTTCCAATTTTTCGTTGTTATAGGAAATTAACCCCCCCCCCCCCCACACACACACACACACACACACACACACACTACCACTGTCCCAGAGACATACTGACCCCTCTACTATTTCCATTCAACGAGGCAGAGAGCTGGGCTGGAGACATGAGGTAAATGAATGGTCGTCACCTATGTTAAAGAAGGGGATTTTAATGTTGCCTTCGCCAACCCAGGAGCGTGTGTAGATGAACAGACAGAGAGGCATCATTCCCATAGCCAGAACTGTCGAGCAGCAGGTCATGGTAATGCTGAAATAAACGGGTAAATATGTATTACTTAAAACACAGTAGTTCAGGTGGGTGGCTGCGTCAGCATGCGTAGGCTGCAGAGGAACAAGTAATAGGTTTATTCCATGCTGAAAAAAAAGAAGAAATAAAACGCAACGTTTCGGCCGTGGAGCCTTCTTCAGGTGAATTATTACCGACTACGAGAAAAATGTCATTTAAATCGTAAAATCATTTAAATTTGTACACGGCACTCTGGGATGTGGTAGCCTCCTATACTGAATCAAAACTGTATTAAAAGAATCGGCATTTTCCGCCACCTTGGTCTTCTATGAATGTTTCCATGAAGTATTTACATTATCACGCTCAATGTTGTAAGGATGGATTGTAGCCGTTTTATTAGCTGCATCCGCATTGTAATCTTCTGTCCACTGCAGCCGAAAAAATGTGTGGAGAGATTGTCTTCCCTCGCCTGAGTGAGCGCAGAAAACAGGCACGACGAACATCCCACAGACAGGGAGCGAGAATTTCAGGCTGGTACGGCGTGTAAACGAAAACCGCCACTCACTGTATAAGAGAACCAGAATGTTGAAACACAAGCTTCCATTTCTGAAGTTAACTGTTTAATTACTCGAATTTTAAAGACGTCCGGAGTTTTCGACCAGTCTTTACAGCTTTTAAGATCACGTCCATCCGTTCATTTTCTAACCGCTTCTTCCAGTGCGGGGTCGCGGGGAAACCGGCGCCTGTTGTCCCAAAAAGCAAGGAGGGGGGACAGGACGCCAGTCCATCACGGGTCACACACATACCGACAGACTCTAGCCCCAGCAATTAACCTATGAGTCTGCCCTCTGAAAGAGGTGGATTTGAACCCACACTCTCACTGGCCGCCGACCAGCGCCCCTACACTGCGAGCCACAGGGCGGGCTTCCGGACTGGGGAACGAAACCGGAGCACCCGAAGAAAACTCACAAAAACGCGGAGGAAACATACAGACTCCACACAGATAGCACCCCACGTCCAAAACAGAACCCAGAGCCCCAGCGCTGCGAGGAAGCAGTGCTTATCACCGCGCCAATATGCCACCCTTTAAACTCACGTTTTCTCTTTATAGCCCTTTTTGTTTTAGTTGTGTTGTGCGTAAAAGAGCACCGCAACACATTAACAAGAGCACAGACTGGGAGTAAGGTTTTCTCTGTCTGTTTTTCGGTAAACAGGGATCTTAAAATCCCGGGAAGACGACATTTATTACAGATCAGGAACGGGTGAAGTTTTCTTCCACGTTAAAATAACAGAAAGGAGACACAACGTTTCGGCTGTGGAGCATTCTTCAGTTGTCAAAAAGAAGACTTTATTAAGATATAGAATTTATTACAGATATACACAGTTGTCCCCCCACCTCCACCAAACATACCACCTACTTAACACAGAAACTATATGGCATGCACAACTAAAATAGTTTAAAAAGTTCAGGTTTCCTTTTTCAAAATAGAGAATATAATCACTCTATGGATGAACTACTGTTTTCCATCACATTTAACCCGAAAAGATAAATATATCCTGCCAATCCTGATCTCCCACAGAGCCAAATACTGGTTTATGAAATGCTGCGTTTTCCTTTAATTGAAGAAAGTTTGATCCAGCGGGAATTAATATAAGCGGAGGGGGATGGGGGCGGGTATCTTTCCTAATAATAAATGCAAAAGCTATAGATCACAGAATTTAGATTTTTTTTTGTTCGCTTGATCAGAACAATATAAAACGAGTTAAAAGGAAGCCATCAATGTAGTGTACAGCGTTTATAACCCCACCTTTGCACGCCTAGGCGTATATACAGAAATATTCCATAAAAATAGACGAGCCTTTTTATTTGATCCTTTTTAAGCATAACTAGATAAGCCTGTACAAATGAAGAATTCACAAAAAGCTCAAAAGCTATGTCTCACCTGAGGTCCATGTCTCCATCAACCCAGTACGCGATAATGTTGGAGATCGTCCCCCCCGGACAGCAGCCCATGATGAGGATGGCGACAGCCTGCACCGGCTTCACGGCGAAGCCAACAGCGAGGGCGTACGCAGTGAGGGGCATCAGACCAAACTGGCAAACGAGCCCCACCAAAATACCCCAGGGGCGCCGGAGGTGGAACCACAGTTTGCCCAACTCAACGGTACACCCCAAGGAAAAGACCACCAGGGCGAGCAGGGCAGTCAGCACGACGCTGAAAACCAGCGTGACGGTTTCGTCCGGGGCGCTCGTCCCGTTGTGCGTTCGGTTCCCCTCGCACTCCAAGCAGCCCGTGTGGTTCAGCATTCTGCTCGGAAGCCTGCCCGAAGAAGCAAAGGCGCCTGTGTTCCCCTTGGCTTGAACCTGCAGCGAAACCGGATCCCGATATTTGATTATTTTATCGTCGGCCCCCCTCTCACACCCCCTCTCCGGACATCGCACACTCGGGTGATGCACTTTAGTCAAATTAAAGTTGCCGGCTCACTCGTTCGCAGTTCGTCCTCTTGACTTTAAACTCCGCCAAAGTCGTCCGCAACCCCCTTCGGAGCGCCTTTTGATATGAAATACCCCCTCTTCTTGTCCACCTGTTACAATTGCCACTACAAGTCTTCAGTTGGCCGCGTAAATATCACCTGACCTCCTTCAGGAGATCGCTGGTGCGGCGAATTCCTCAGAACTGTTCAGTGTTGCTGCGGTTCCTCCACAGGAGCGCTGCGCTTGCAAACCAAGTGCCCGAATTAACCCAGGGTTCCCGCGTCACCCCCTATTCTTTTGCGACGCAGAAAACAAATGTCTTTATTTTAGTCATTTTGACTGCTTTCTCACACAGCCCCCTTTCAATTTTCCTTCTGAGAGCCTCCACCTTCGTGTTTCCGTGGCACAGGTGAAGTGGCATGAACGCGCGTATTGTGCCGACGGCCCGCGACGGATTAAAAAAAAAACCCGCTGCTGATTTAGGTTTTTGTCCTTCCTGTCCCATTTCCCCACAGAGACGTGAATTGCACGATTCGCGTATTTCAATCCCGCAGATACCACATACAGCAAGTAATGCCCACACGCTTCTTTGCGGTCGTTCATGGACTGTACGTCTCGTCAATTAGATCACCACACTTTTAAATGTAAATTACATTTTACACCTGTACGCCCAACTGAGAATTTTAGATTTTGTCCTTCGTTGAATTCCACTTTTAAAAATAAAAACTTTATCGCCACGCAAATGTGGTGAAACATGCGAGGATTAAGGTCCAGGGTCCGTGTTTAGACGGGTCCCCGTTGTGATTGCGCCGCCTGCACCGTTTACAGCTCAGATTAAATACCAAGAAAAGGCGTGTGCTCATGAATGGAATTCCTTGTTACTAATGAACACAAATCGTAATCTTCTTATTTTCTCTTGTTTATGGAAGAAATGAGAAGAATGCGGGAGTTTAAATCACCTCAGCTCGTACCGCAGTATCAACAACGGGTTTTGTTTTTAAATTCGGTTAAAGAAATTTATCTAATGTTAACTCCTTTTTATACTGTATTAGAGGGCAGGCAATTACAAAATGCAGGATTACACGCGGGATAAAAAGCGGCAGGACAACCCGTTCAATTCAATGGATTAAATAAAATATCATTCATTCATCTTCTAACAACGTCTTGGAGTTCATGGTCGCGGGGGAGCCCTAAGACGGGGTACCAGTCCATCACAGGACACACACACAGACACGAACATTCACGCCAGGGCCAATTTCAACACAAGCCAATTAGCCCACCAAAGTATTTCTTTGGACTGCTGGAGGAAAGCGAAGCACCCGGAGGAAACTGACGCGAGCTCGGGGGAACATTCACATTCCCCCCCAGAGAGCACCCCAGGAACTGAAGCCGGGGTCCCCGCCCAGCGAGGAACCAATGCGAACGACCGCACCACCGTGTCGTCTGAAAAAGATCCCCAGTAACAATAAGGCAGACGTTTCTATGCTTCTTTCCTAGTGTAAACATACAGTATGTGGTGGTACAGTATATGAGTATACATGTGGAATGAAGACGATCAGCTGTATATTCAGACATCGTTTAAACCTGAGGTTGTAGCTTCATTAAATGATTCACTCTCCCTTTGATCTAAACAGATTTAGAAATATGAATTATACCAATTATATTTATATGAAATATATACAAATATGTTTTTATAATTATATTTGTTGCGATGACCCAGTGAAAAGAGTTGCCCGGGGATAACCTGGTGGGCTGTACATCAGACGGATTATATTTCAAACGTCTCCAAAGAAGACACATAGCTAACTTTTTGTTTGTCATTTTTGCGCTTGGAAGTCCTGGGTCTTGATTTTTTTTCTTTACAGCACTACCTCAATAACCCGAAAAACATTGACACCTTCCTTCTTGTTTTAATTTGGGAAAGGCTAAAAATCATTGACACAAATCTTGTAAGGCTGCGTTAATGATTATTTACAGCCTGTCTTGCACTAGTTTAGCACACTCGGCAGCTACAGGAAATATGGAGCTTTGTTTTGCATAGTTGAATGGCACGTTCAGTAGTCTTTATTACTAAGTGCAAAGTTAACATGGAATGACACCTAAAACACACATCTTTATGAGTAAGTATCCTATACGTTTAAATGTGTATGAACAAATCTAGTAATGAAGGTTTCATAAGAGCACTTTGCTAATATGGTAAGAACCAAAATGAACAGAGCTGATAATTATTCGTTCTATGTACTGTATGTAGTCAGATTTTCTCAATTAATCGAAAGTCTAAAGTCTTGACTTTTCATGTTATGTAAGATATTTAAAAAGTAAATACTTAAAGACGTGTAGTAATTCACACAAGAGGCATCATCTTTATTTTTGTACACCGGAGACCAGTCTTGGAAACCTGGAGAAACCGGTTTTGTCCTTTGGATGTGATCTGAAATGGAATTTGGGAATTTCGGACAGTTTTTTCAGTCTCACTGCTTCTCTGTGCTTCTCTTGCCTCAGAGCTAGACCAGGACAAAATCATGAATTATTATTTTTTGAATGTAGAGAATTTTCAGCCTGCAATTTCAAATTGTAGTCAGAAATCCTAGGTATTCAACAAGAAATCTGTCCGGAGCTCTTTAAATCATGCACCAAACAATTATCCATATTTTTCGATTTTAAATTATGGTGTTTTCCATCCCTTCTTCTGTTTTACTGCGACTGTTATTATTTGCATTTGCCATGTTTCTGACGTTAATATTTACAATTTCCATACCGAGTTAAAAGGCAGTTCACCTGCCTTTTCACAAATATCACCACACAAAGATGGATCTCTGAGGCAGTGTCGATGTTTTCAGCTCAGATGCATCGTGTCACTCACAGTACCTTCTAAAGAGGGAATGGAGAAGGCACCCTTGATGTCTACATGCTGCAGGGAGGCTGAATTGAACAGATCCAGCTCTAGGAAGACAGGTGATCGGTGGTTCTTGGCCCTCAGCCTCGTCAGGAAAGATTGTGTGAACTGGGTGAGCTCAGAGGGATTGTGCCTACGGTGAACACATGGAAAGGAAAACAGCCCATCATCTTCGAGCCCAAATTCATTTACAATGGGGAAAGTTTCTGTAGCTAATCGGCTCCAAACGTGACACAGACGAGGCAAGACGAAGACGTTCAGCTTCTTTTGGCAGGCCGTTTATTACCCTTAGGATTACAGTAGTGTGCTATTCACCAGAGGGTGCAAGACCGCAGCGACAGAGAGAAGAGGGAAGCGCTAGCGGTTTAAAGCAAGGGGTGCGCGGGAAAGGAAGCTGCCAGGCAGAAGGTCAGCATAATCCAAGGTCCTGGGGGGTGGGGGGGAGGGATCAAATGGACTGATACATTACTTTTTGAAATGTCAAAAATTTCAATTCAAGTACTTCACTACACGTCAGAAAAAAGCAATAACTTCTAAAAGCTATCAGTTACGAAGTTCGGTATAATATGCGTGTAAAATAATACTGTGGCGTTACCCTCCCCCACCCGGGTGGTGTTGGACTGTCCCACTTCCTCCTCGACTTACACCCTGACTGGTCAGTCGCCTCCTGCTTTACCCTATACAAGGGGGTTCCCCCCTCTTCATTTTCACCACGTCTTGTTGTATCCTGCTTTTGGGGGTAGTTACTAGTAAACGACAGGGCAATGAACCGCCTGTTTTTGAAACCTAGGCTCTCCTCTGCAGCCTGCTCTGTGCTGCCGTCCAGCAGCTGAAGCCGGGACTGTTTTGTAGCCTGCTCTGTGCTGCCGTCCAGCAGCTGAAGCCGGGACTGTTTTGTCTGCTACATGCAGACTTGGTTTTAAACAGTGGAACTGATGTGTGTGCACGTATAGCCGTTCATAACGGGACCGTCATTGCTTTTGATCTCTAAATCCCACAAAACCGATCCTCGTGTTTATAATGATTCTGTTCATATTTGCTAAACAATTGCAAGATTTCATCACGACGAATCCCCAGTCGAAAGTAAATCCGTACAAACTGGGCATTGGCTCGATCATTAAACCGAAAGTGCCAGCCAAGATCACGCTAGCTTCGACATGCGTTCAATACACATCGTAACGGGATGCGCATACACTGAAGTAATTATTGCTATCTCGTAATTACGAGATGAGGGGGGCGAGTTTTGTTTTTCCTTGGTGGCAGCAAGGCGCTTCCGTAGAAATGCGATAGGCTACTTTGGAAAATAAACTTCCTCCAACGCTTAAAATGGATGTGCTCTTTGAACGTATTGTTTAGCATCATACATTCGATGGAAGCAACATTTTATGATACGGCTGTTGAGCTGTTAACGGTTGTTGTGTGATGATAAACACCGACGTGGTTCTGTGTATAAATCTCCACCAGTAACTCAAGGAACAGGACTCCATCTGGCGCTGGAGCAGTGAGGGAGCCGGGACGTTTAAAAGTTCACTCCCTAGAAGAACTGAAATAACACCAGTGACATGTGATCATTCTCTCTTGCCAAACTAGAGTACTGTTCGTGCACTAGATAAACTGATCATTTCGGCACCTGAAAGCCCAATTAAACAACAGTGAAACTTTCTAGACCTACCTTCTGTAATGCCTCGAAGTCACTGCGGACCAGACCCTTACTGGCAAAATGTTCAATTGCGGCTCCATGCGGGGGGTCGGCAGCTGACGGGTTTTCCAGCTTCCCCAGCGCTGAAACAAGTCAATCAACTATCGAAACACAGCTTGTACGTCGTGTTTTTCTTTGGGCGAAGCCGATATTTTAATCACCACGATGCCATATGTAGAAAAGTCTTCTATGTCAAACATTAATTGTATGAACTAAAGATAAAGATAGACTGATACCTATATTTAAAAAAAACCCACACAAAGCAGTATTTCACTTTGAAATTTGAGCTCGACCAATTCGACATACACGTATACAGTCACGATCGGGTACCGCGGAAATTGGCATTTAATTATTTACAAAAAGTGTTTTTTACGTGTTCATTGACTACTGCAGAGTAAGTGGAAGAGCACAAATACCCCTGGAAGGAGTGACCTTGGGTGTCCTCTTGAGAGACACTAAAGAAAGATATTAAAGGACTTAGGCTTGCGCCACAGAAACGTAGATCCCACGTCAAAAATTAGGCTGAAATTGCTAATAATGGATTCATCTACGTTTGAGATGGGTGTTAGTGTTAGTTCACTACACTCCCAAGAAATGCCAAACGTACGCCCTGCCAAGGCGAAATTAAATGGTTACCATGTCATTGAAAGGCAAACGCATTTTGATAAGAAGGCAGTGATACGCAAACAGAAAAGTAAAAACGGTTTTGTGTGCAGAACACACAACGTGTTAAAAGGCTGGGGACATGACTTCGTGTTAAGTTTGTGTCGGTTTGTGCCGTTGAAAGTTACTTCCCAGCTGCTTTCGTTCCTTAGATATAACGTCTTCTTTTTCAGGGGGTGACCTTGCCCTGCCCCCCTACAACGTCGTAATAAACCTGTGGTTGTAATGTATGTAAAATCGCCGTGATTGTAAGATCTATGGTTTTAATTTTCTAAGGCACGTTTTCCTTTTCTTTCCCTACCGTGACACGCTGTAACCAAATGCGTAACTGTGGCATACCATCGCGACACGACCTCCGCAGCATGTCATGATAGGGACCCCATGTATATCGCATGTACAGTATATCGCGGCAGTGTATATCACGACTGGCGCCTTGCTTCCGTGCCGCCCTGGCACCGCTGTCGCAACAAAGGTCTCATATCAGGACATTTTATTTTATTGTCCCCTGAGGGAATTTTTTTTAATGGACACCCAGCACTCTTGTACATTTAAATAGAGTAGAATGCAAAAAAAGAGATAAAAAAACATTGCACATCATTCTATTACACATGTACGGTATAACACATAACAACATGTAACATATATAACACGTTACAAAAACATATTGCACTCAAGTGGGTTGTAAGAGTCAAAATTGTGTTTATCCTTGACATTTGCGTTGACAGCTTTAATGGATAGTGGAACAAAGGAATGTTTGTATCTGACTTACATTTTGGAACCCTAAAACGTTTGCCAGAAGGAAGAAACTGATATTCATAGTTAAGGATGTGGGAAGGATCTGATATAATTTTCCCTGCCTGTTTGATTAGGGATTTTTCAAAGATTGTCTGCAGGGAGGGGTGCTGTTTCACTCCCATGACTTTCCAATCTGTCTGGATGATGCGGATGAGGATGAGAATGATATACCCAGACAGGACGTGTCGAGATATATGGACTTTGTGTTGTGACATGGGGTCAGGATATCCTGTCAGTGTATGTCCTATCGCAACATATGGACACCATGTCGCGACATGGGGGTGGGTGTTTATGGCTGGGCATGTCATATCGCGATGTAGGGACTTTCATGTCGCGACATGGGGTGGGGCATTTTTGCCGGGGTATGCCATATCGCGATATGCAGGCTCCATGTCGCGACATAGGCGTGGCAGATCTGGTCATGTCGTGATATATGGACTCCATGTCGCGACATGGGGGTGGGCTTTTTTTTGCTGGGGTATGCCATATCGCGATATGCGGGCTCCATGTCGCGACATAGGCATGACGATTTGGTCATGTCGCGATATATGGATTCCATGTCGCGACATGGGGATGGACTTTTTTTGTCAGGGTATGTCATATCGCGATATATGGACTTAAAGTCGCGACACTGGCGCCATGACAGTGATGCGCCATCGCAATGGGTATGGGGATCGTGATGCGCGCACTCCTATGTGATATGCTATGGGAGTCGTGAATGAGCTGTGGATGCCATGACATTCTATGTCTGCTATTCCGTTTTGACCTCAGTGCGACTTCTCTTAGATTGATTAGTAATTTGAAACCAATGGGTGTGTTACTGTATATCCAGTGTGCTCATACAGCACACAGTTAACCGGGGCTACAGTATTTGGACCAAGAAGAACATCCATTCCCTGTGTATCTACATGTGTCGATTCTCACTCTTCACCCAATCGCGGCCCGAACTGTTCGGGGGTTTAGCCAATCACGGGTCAGAGAGCTGTTCAAGCTAGCAGCGCCCGGCGGATCGGCTTGTTTACTGGCAATGAGAATCTATTTTTAAAATGCTTTACTTATTTGCAAAATAACTACATCGGCTTAATTTTTTTAACGTCTTTATTGATTCACAATGTCCCGTACTCTTAGAAATAAATACATTTTTTAATTGCAATATAACTGTCTCCGCTGCTTTCTGTAATGAATACATGGAATTTGATCAATTTTAATCGTATATTTAAGGTAGGGGAAACACCTTCTGGTTTATACTTTAAAAAAAATTAATATAAATGTTAAGTCTATGATCATTGTATTATTATGCTTGTGCTTTCAATTTTGTTTTTTTATTGTTAAATTATATCGATCTTGAAACCAATACCTAAAAATGTGAATATGGGCTCTCGTGTTGTACCAGCGGTAATTTGGAAACTGGTGTCTCTTCACAAATGAAAGGAGTACGCAAGCAATAACATTTTCGAGAACATGTTTAAAAATTAAAATAAAACACCTAACCCAATTAACTAACAGTAACTCCTCCCTAAATGTAAGTGTTTATCCGCGTAAAGGCTGCAAAGTCTGGGGTCGAGTTATCAAACATCACAACTTGAAAGATCTGGTGGTCGTGACTTTGCTGTTGTGCAGTCAGGAAAAGAAGGCGCTATATTAAAATATATTGGAACATCCACCCCACCCAACCAGACGGACTCGGAAAACAAATTGCCCCAATTGTTTTAATCATAATCAGGCGTTCAAGTACCGAGTTTAATAATAATAATAATAATAATAATAATAATAATAATAATAATAATAATAATAATTAATAATTGCTTACACTTATATAGCGCTTTTCTGGACACTCCACTCAAAGCGCTTTACAGGTAATGGGGACTCCCCTCCACCACCACCAGTGTACAGCCCCACCTGGATGATGCGACGGCAGCCATAGTGCGCCATAACACTCACCACACATCAGCGAATGGTAGTTTGTTGGTACAGTAGACTTCACCAACAGTTTGTTGGTACCTGTAAACTTCCTTGTAAATAGTCACGTTATTACCCGAAAAAAACAAGGCGCTATATCTGGGAAACGAAAGCAGCACAAACGCTACTTACAGCGACAAAAACCGTCCAAACGCAGCACTAACGATTGCGGTGCGTTTCGTCGTTTGTGCTGATCGACGGGCGGGTGGGCAACTTCATGGAGCAGGACAAGCAGACATGTCTGGGTCATTACATTGCGGACTGCAGAAGACTCGACTTCACCTGAGGATCTAACACCGGCTCCCAAACTTGTCTTGTTGTTCGTAAAGTCGCAGGTTCAAGTCTTTCTCAACACGTGGCTCGAATCTTTACACGTCCCTTGGTGCGCGTGTTTATTTAAGAAGGAGACAGCGAGAAACAGATCACTTCTTCAGATTTGAAAAAAAAAGCACACCGCTACGATGTATTAAGACGTGCTCGATAAAGCCTCTTGGTAAGAACATGCAATTGTTTGCTAGTGTTCGCTTTTTGAGACTGCTCCCGCAACTCCTCTGATTAGGGTACTCGACATTCGTGACAAAAATACTGTAACGCATACGGCCATCAGGGTGTGTAAGAGCCGTCTTACTAGAGCGGTGACGTCGCGCCCTTCCCTGTGATAGCAGGACTACAGCTACTGGGCTGTAGAGAGATCTCTCTTTAGCTCCCCGTTGAGTGACGCAGGAGTCCCGGGTTCGACCTAACGAGGAAAGGGCGCCCGCCTGAACCCCCGTTGCGTTACATTACAGGGAAGGGCGGCGACGTCACCGCTCTGGTAAGCCGGCTCTTACACAGTACCTGTCGGCCATAAGCGTTACAATAATTTTCTTGTTCACACAAACGCACTGGTATTAAATGCAAAATCCACCGCCGCCGCCCCCCACCCGGGCAAACAGAGGAACACAATTTCAGAACTGTTACTCTTGCACCGGTAACAAACCCTTGAACTCGGCCGAAGGGGTCACTGGAGGTCAAAGTCACCGTGCACGGTCACCTGATCACCGGCAAAACAAGGCGCTATATCTCGGGAACGAAAGCAGCACAAACGCTACTTTCAACGGCACAGACGTAGCACTAACGAATGAGGTGGGTTTCATCGTTTGTGCCGCCTGTAGGTGGTCCAACGTCACGGAGCTGATCATTTACTGCATGCTGCGCAATGATTAAGTGTTGCCATAACGTGGGGCTCCTGGAACGGAGGTTTCTTTCTCCTGCAAAGTCTGTTAATAATGCCAGCGGCACTGTAGACTGAACTAGATGAACGCTTATTGGGATTGAAATTAAACATTGAAGCCTCGTTGTTATTTAACCCTTTACGTCCAAATAAGAAACTGCCTTAAAATAGTTTATCTCATACTTTATTGGTGGACGGGGAGCCCATCACTGCGTCTTGGAGTTTAGATTGAAATTAACAATCTATATTGGAGTTTAGATTGAAATTAATTATTAATTTCCCCGACAGGACAACATAAGAGGTCTGCCCCTACCTTTTAACAAAGAAACAATACACCATCCTACTGCCACGTCAGATATCTGTGCTCTTCTTTCATTTACTGGGAAAAAAAACAGTCATCCTGTAGTGGAATGTAATGAGGTCAAATCCTTATATATGTATATGCCTCTAGAATTCTTCAAACTGTACTCTGATGTTGCATTTTTAACACTTCATAGCTTGATACATTGTTTAGCAACCCTTCATGACAACTGACCTTCAAGTCTTGCACTGTAAAACTATGACGTGTCATAACAACGTTTAAAGGTATTCAAACCAGTCATGTGGTATTCAATTTGTTATGGAGATCCTTAAAAATCATGACATTTTGATTTCATTCTGCTTTGTACAGTTTAGCCTACATTAAATAGTGACCAGCATGTGCTAAACTACCAGACTATTTAAATATAGATACAATACAAATAAGGATTGTTTTAAATTTGAGTTTATTAAAGATAAAAAATAATAAACTTGTAAGAGTCTTTGTTAAAAATCTAGCAGCTTCACTGTAGGGCATATTTGCAATTAATTCCATTAAAAAAATTACTTTGATAAAACATTTCTATATAATTCCAATTTTATTCCTAAGTTTAGAAGGAAGACATGAGAATAACAATAAAGTGAAATGTCAATGAGCCATACTGTATATGTATATACATATATAGTACACATAAAACTGATATTCATAGATGGAAAAAGCTTACAGACCTTTGAACATATATATATTCCTAAGAGTGTAGAATATTCTTCGCACAAAATATGAAAGGCACAATGAAGCAAAAATCTATTAACAAATTTAAACACATTAATGGAGGTGATGTTTAATTTTCTTCATGTGCTTTGCAATAGATGCCTGTTAGAATTTTGTATTTAAGACACTTTTTTTAAGGATCATTTTACTGTACAAACCATACTCCTTTCTGTATACGCATTGTACAACCTATTTTTCAGGCTGCCCTTTCTTACTAGAATAATTCAGGTGACGTTCCTTTCTTAGTCTCTTCAAAATGTTCTTACCAGATTAAAAGATAGTCTTTCACACGGAGAAGTCAATGAAATGGTCAATTTTGTAAAAAACAAACAATACAGGTCTGCATGAAAAACAGACTTATTTTGTTAAAACACTAACATTTTCTTTAAAATATATATTTTTTTCATTATTTTTCTGTAAACCCACAGATTCTGTTCTGATCGGTTTGTAATAGGAACTTGCACTTGATTACTCATTGGTTGTTTGCTTGTGAGCAGACCTAGGGAAGACAAAAAGATATTTTGTCAATAAAATGTCTTTGTACAGATTTATTAAAAATGTTGTTAAGGAGAAATGTTGGTACCCTATAAAGGTTGCAATCATAGAGTAAAATAATCTGTTGAATTGAAAAGGCTATTTTATATTGATATCTACGGTCAAAGGAAAATGTAAACTGTATGTGGATAATAAAGTAGATTCTGATTTCTTAATTTTGTATGGGATAAAGAGCATCTAATATCGTGTCTGCACATGTATTGATATCATTGTTGAGCATAAAACATAAAATGCATCACAACACAAACCTTTAATTTGTTACATGAAATTGAATCAATTACAAAAAACGAATTTAATTTATTAGTTCAAGCAACTATATTAATAGTTTGGCACTACCCTGTGGTGGACTGGACATACTGCACTCCAACAGAAACTGGAATATACAGCAGCAGCCAGCAATCCAGGTAGTCACCCTTGATTCATCAGATTCAACTGATCCCCAGGATCAATCAGATGCTAAAAATGAATGACCACCTCTCGTTTACAGATATCTGTGTTCTTTCATTTACTGGAAAAAACAGTCATCAATGTTACCTGTCTGACGACTGTTCGGTACTTTTCTGGAAAGGCTGCGCTCATCACTGTTGTATAGATGGTCAACCTAGAAAGGAAAAAGAGGGGAAAATCAAAACACAACGAACTTTGAGGTTAGAAAATATTTTTTCATGTGCAGCAAGTTAAACTAGGAGCTCTCGCAAAAGATTACATGTCTCTCCTGCTGAGGGAACTTGAGGAGGCAACGGAAAACACAAATCCGAAGGATTACAAAGGACTTTTTTGGGAAAAGTAATGCCGTTATACAGTATATTTCATGTTTGTTGGGAGATGCCTTATCCTCATATCCTCATTTACCAGATCTGCTGACAACAAGCAGTCTGGCTTGCACTGTTCATGAAACTGGGCTTTTTTATTGTGAAATGTACCTGGCCTGATATTAAGATGTATGGTTTACATTTCACAGTTCACAGAAACACCTGCTTCCTTTTATGGCTCCCTAACGCCTACAACCTGTGTGTGTTTCCACCAAGGCATGTGTGTGCTCACTTGTGTGCTTCTTCATTAATGTCCTGAAATGATAGATGCAGCTAAAACAGGCGAACAGTCACGGAGTTACTCATTTACTTTAACTGGCTGAGAGAAACTCAATAACTTAAACCACTCAGAATGTTTTAATGCCTGTCACAATTTCTCTGTTGTGTCATACAGTGCTAATGTTCCGTTTCCTCTGAGGCATAATGTTAATCAGCTCAGTGTTTCTTTTTCAATCAAATAATTCTTTCAATTGATAACAGCATACTGCAAAAATATGTATTAAAGCACAAAAAGCATTTAATGCCTTGAGAACAGTTTATCCAGCTTTCTTGTATTCTGATTCCTAGGATACCTATTTACATTAAGTGTTAGGCCTTCTACTATGTATTGTGAAATAACACATACATAATCTTACAACTGATTTAAAAATGACAGACTGACTACAGAAGGTTACAGAAACTGATTACTTACATGTTGCATACTGGTTTTACTGATAAAACCTGCACACAAAAAAAAAAGACATGGAATTCAAATGACAGAATGGTTTATTGAATATGTGAGGTTTGCAAAGGCTTCACTTGGGCAGTAAAGGGAAACTGTGGTGGAGGAAATACAAAAAAAAGGCTCATTTGTGGGTAATCGGCTTGCTTCACTGGAGTGCAGACAGAAGCAGACGATCACATGAGTGGCGAGGGGGCCCTGAGTCAGCGTACTGCCGGATTGCAAATGTGCGTTTGGGTGGTTTGGCACTGTGCCGTGTTCCTCTAAACGGACTCTGGATCTCTTCTTTACCTAAAACAGACTTGTCCTTTTTAACCCTGCAGTCGCTGGCACACTCCAGGGCCACTCTTCCAGAGCCAGTCTTCCCTTAAACTGGAAGAAACTTGTCCCTTGTCTTCTCGGAGAGCTTCTGGTGCGTCTTACTCAGCTTAACCCTTAACACCTGGCTTTCCCGCTATTATCAACACCATAGCCATACTGCTGCTGCTTGCTCATTCCCTGAATTACAGGAGCTTAGAAACAAATCTCTTGCCCATGTTCACCTGGTTTCTAATATACCCTGATTGCTTCTCCTGTAATACAATGTCCAATTACCACCGGGGCCAACCAAACGAGTGTTTCCCTCCTGTGGAATTCCACTTCCATAAGACCCAAATCAGGTCAGGGGTGTCCAATTTACACTCTAGGAGAAGCTTTAGCCCAAGCATTAGCATTAGCTGTGTGTGGTGGAGGAAATACAAAAAGAGGCTAGTTTGTGGGTAATCGGCTTGCTTCACTGGAGCTCAGACAGAAGCAGACGATCACATGAGTGGTGATGGGCACCCTGTAGCTGGATCTGCAGGATCTGATTCAGGCTCTTCAGGGCTTGTGAATTTCCTGTAATGAAGCACCTCAAGATGAAAAGTTGTGTATCATTGTTGGTTGCCTTTTTTTCCCCAATGTACGAATGTGCAGGAATTAGGGGTAAGAAACTGGCAGACTATGCCAAGATCGTTGTAAAGTTCTGTGACCTCCTGAACATAATGAGCAAGAAAATAAAGCAAATGCTGCTTCTGCACTAGAGAAGTTATAGGATTCTGAAATGTATATATATTTTATCCTACCTCATAAAGAGTATCCATGTTTATATGTGCTTGTCCAGTGGCATTCAGTGCTTTGATGGCTGGCGTCCTGAGGAATTCAAAGAAAATCCATGTGTGAGTCTCTCAGTTGCTGTAGTTATTTTATAGCCTTTTTTAACTGTACAATATAGAAACAATCATGGCAATATAGCAAGAATAAGGTTCTCAGACTTTATACATTGAGTCTTTCCGTTTTGTTTTCTTATGAACTTTCACTAACTGAGGATACGTTAACCCTTAATAGTTGTGCTTTAGCTGTACTGCTGTCAAGAGATTTAACCAGCAGAAATCTGGTCAGTCTGCCCTCAACCTGTTTAACACATTGGGGATCCCCTCTTCCTGCCTTCACTGTGGTTAATGGGTCGAAGAGATATACAGGCCCAGGGCATTTTCAATCCTTTTCACTCCAGAGATGGGTCTGCTCTTAATTTGTGGAAAATCTTTGTAAAAGTATGAAGATACCCATCAAGTCGAGCACAAAAAAAACTTGCGGAGAATAAAAGATAAAAAACATTATAAGGTTTTCATTTAAACATAAGTTTAGGATTTACAATGGATTGTATTGTGAGAGAGGAGAAAGGGAGCAACTTTAGAGCAAAATGTTTTACAAGTTTTATGAGTGAGGCTAGATTAGTGTAGAAAAGGTAAGATCACACCTTCGATCATCAGATGGAGGAGGAGTGGTCCAATGGTCATAATTTGTCTCCACTCGGTACCACCTACAGCAGAAAAACACAGTTAATTTATTTTCTTCTTACCACAGGAAAAAAAAAAACAGATGTGTAACCAGATGATGAGGTTGGGGCACAGGGGCTGGGATTAGTGCTTTGCGCAGGTTCTTAGCTAACGAAATGTGTGTGAGCAGTAGTAGTTTTTTATACCCGGCTCCCCTTAAGACAGGTTTACATAAGCATATGAAAATGAACAAACATGCTATTTGTTCATTACTATTAATCTATAATTTCATACTGCCTGTCCTTAACAAGATTCTCTCACAGTGAAGTTTTTTCATTGCCATCTATAAAGACGAAACAGTCTCACCTACCCGCCTGCCTGTGTCTTAAATTCATAGACACAAAAATCTGGCAGCTTTGTAAAACAATAATTGTAAACAACATAATTATGGTTTTATACCATATTTAATTTTGTGCCATGAAAACAGTTAAAACTGCAAAATTGATTTTATGATTCTTTATTTACAGCTGCTAGATAACTTCTCAACATTAACCCTGAGGCTTTCTACTTGACTATAACCCATGAATCCAATCTGGTAACATCTGAATTCACTAACTGTACGTAAATCATATTTTAAGATCAATGTATTAAACAAATACCCTCCTCTTCTAAAAAGATGTTTGCAAGATGGAAAGCAGTTACAGATGGAGTGGAAAGAACTCATGAATTGTACTAATTATGAGAAATTACATTATTGAATATAAAAAAGGTGGAGACTTCTGTTTACAGAATGAAGAATGGCTGTACTAGACACAGTTTCCAACCACTATTAATGATTAACTAGATCAACTGTATTGCGATAAGAGGAGCTATTATCCAGATTTGCAATGGGACAGTTCTACTGCAGGGTTGAAATGTTTTTAACTTTAACTTTAGGTCTTTGCCCCTTACTGTCCATTGATGGGATCCAGAGGCCAGATGTCTGCAGGTCCCCTCCTGTTCCTCGTCACAACCACCCCTTCTCCAGGCTGCACTCCGCCCACGATGTAATAGACGTCGCTGATGATGGGGATCTTGGACAGCCTGAGCACCGCATCCTGAAAATCCTCAGCATCTTCAAGCGTCTACAGGGGAACAAAGTCTTCTCAGTGTGTAGGAGAAACAGCAGATTTTTTTTAAAAAGAACAGGATGCTGTGAAAAATGAAGAAAGAGTGCTTTTTGACAAAAATATCCCATTTGACCTACTTTTCTCACAAGCCAGCTGACTGGAGAGTATCTCATCAGGAATGCGGCGATGAAGTTCTCCCACCAAAACCCCTGAGCTGTGAATAAACGCACAGAGACTGTTTGCTCAACGTGTTGCAAAAACAAGCTGCTCTAATATAATGTGAAGAAACGGCTCAGTAAGGACCGAGTTTTAACTCTATCTTACAATGGGGCTCAGATAAAACCTACCGCGTTCATCTCCGGAAATAGTGAACTTTTTGGCACTCTGTCCCGTCCACAGGCCGACATAACCAGTAAAGGTGGTTCCTCTGTACACCACCTAAGTGCAGATTGAGAAATGCTCATTTCACATTTTCCCCACAACGTTTACAGCCGAGTCAGCACTGCCTGAGGGGCGAGTTCACTCTTCCTGAAAAAACTGCAAGCTCACAGGCCAGTCTGGTGACTCACAGCTGGGCTGTGACACAGGAACCTCAAGCCACCCCCACTACTGCAGAACCCAAATGGCAGTAAAGGTTCATGCCCCGACCACAGGACACAACCTGCTCTCCAGACAAGCACCTGTACTGGAGGAGCCACTCAGGATCCCCACACTGTCTTTTACTACGACACCTGCAGCAGTTCTGAAGGTCTTGTAGAGAGGAAACAACTGTGCACGCCTGTGGTGAAGACAGGGGTGGGTGACGAAATCAGTCAGGATACCTGTTCATTCCTGACATAGAGAATATCCACTGTAATGTTCTTCAGAATGTCCCCATGTGGGTAATCCAAATTCCTGCCATGGAAGATGTTTCCTTTAGTGTCCTGAGCTACAACACTGGTGCAAAACCTAGGAAAAACACGACAGAAAAAGATTCTCAAGGCTGCACTTTGCACACCTCAGATCCACACCCTAACAAGATGTTTAGGTTTGTCACAAAACAGATCTCGGATGATCTCTGGTTTTAATTACAATATTAGGCTTTCTTTACTCCAGCTTGCTTCATACTGTAGCTCTGATTTTCTGCTATCACAATGCTAAGCAATGGAATATTTTTTCAAATCACATTTAAAATGACAGCCTTGTGATTTGAAAAAAAAAAATCTAAAGCATATATTTTTTTAAAGAATTACCGTAAAAGACTGAAAAAATAAATTCTCATTATGCAAAAGCTTGTCTACCTTGTACAAAAGCTTTACATAGTGATGATCCATTATGGTGACAAGGATAACCAATATCTTTTTCAAATTAATAGATTTAATCCATTTATATGCAAAGGTTATTGATTTCAATTAAATGTTGCTTCACTGTCAGACCATAAATAGGGCTTAATTGTTTTTGAATGGTACAGCTTGTTATACATTACAAAGCCTATAGAAAGTGTACACATCAACTTTCTGTTTTTTCTAGGTCTTCTCAGAAGGTTTACGCATTTGTTTTTCACTAGAACTTTGTGTGGTACAAAGTCTTAATAAATTTAAATTCTTGATTTAACTTTAATTTAAGGTGTCTTGATTTCAGACTCTTGGGCCACAAAACGTGTTACTTTGGAAAGGGTGAGTACACTTTCTATCGGCAATGTATATTTTTAAATTGCTCTTTTAATGTTTTGAGACCATAATAATCATTCATCAGTTCTCGCAAAAAAAACTAAGCAAACGGCTTGAAAAATGAAAGTATTTTTGCGGCAAATCTAGGTCTGTGTAATACAACATCAAGGGGTTCAAATCGGTTCTTCCTCCATGCTGTGTCTTAGGGGAAAATTAGAATTACACAACCATGAAGTCTGTTCACCCCAGGCAAACAAGAGTAAAATTCCCTTGAAACCCTACTCATCCAGGCAAGCTCCTCGTGATATTGATGACGTCAACACACAACCGCTTTTACTGCAGCTCTGCTGAAACAAGTCACTTGTTTCGGGGCTACAAAATGGCACTAAAATAAAAATGTGTACTATAAAAAGATGGATAAGAAACATCTGATATGGAAGGTGTTTTCATTTGTTTTGAAAACCTCAATCCAGGCTCACGCACTGACTCCTATCTGGGGGGGGCTGAAGGGAGAATTGAGAAGTGGGAGCTCCACACACACACTCACATCTAAAGTGTGTGTTCCCTCCACTTCCGCTTTTTTCCTGTTGCCTTTGCATCCAAGATTTCTCTGGGGGAAAGTGAAGCTCACTTCCCTGACCTCAGGCTGGCACAGCACGAGTCAGGGAGGACTCCCGGCCACTGATCTCCTCCTCTCTGTCCCCTGAGGGCCCAGTTCCAGGTCCTGAGGCAGCGCCTCTTAAAGGAACTCTGGAGTCAGGGCAGTCCTCTCTCTTTAATCTCTACCCCTGAGGGCCTGGCCCCGTCGTGAGGCAGTGCCTCTCTCTCATTCTCTACCCCTGAGGGCCTGGCCCCCTCGTGAGGCAGTGCCTCTCTCTCATTCTCTACCCCTGAGGGCCTGGCCCCGTTACGAGGCAGTGCCTCTCAGAGAGTCAGGGCAGTCCACTCTCTTCATTCTTTACCCCTGAGGGCCTGGCCCCATCGTGAGGCAGTGCCTCTGAGAGAGTCAGGGCAGTCCTCTCTCTTTAATCTCTACCCCTGAGGGCCTGGCCCCGTCGTGAGGCAGTGCCTCTGAGAGAGTCAGGGCAGTCCTCTCTCTCATTCTCTACCCCTGAGGGCCTGGCCCTGTCGTGAGGCAGAGCTACGCAAAGCGATTCAAAGCGAGTCAGGGGAGTCTATGTCTCTTCCCTTTTCTCTCCGTTTCTCTTGAGGAAATCAGGAACAGGGTAGACAAGGGAGTCTTCCTCTTTCTTTTCCAGCTCCCAATCATGAGGCAGCGACTCACAGTGAGTCAGGGGTATTCGTTTCCAAGCCAGCCAGCCCATCAGGGCCAGTCGAGTTCCCAGCGCGTGGGCCTTCCTCTTCTGCACTTTACCACCCCTGCTTCACCCCAGGAAACGAATGACACAACAGGAGCCTCCCTCACACTGAAAAACCTTCTGGGAGGGTCAGCGTTTATTTCCTCTGCTACTTACGTACGCGGTTATCTCGTAGGCAAAGTTCAGAAGGACAACGTCAGCCAGGCTCATCCCAAAGCCTGAGGACACCCCACGGATCTCCCCCGCGTAGGGCTGAGGTATATACTTCTCCAAAGCGTCTACTGCTGGAGTTATAGCATGGTGGACCCATTTCGGGATTACGGACCTGAAAGAAAAGAAAAATACAAAATGGGATTTTATCAGACAGGTTTGTGTGGTTACCTCGCAAGTTCTTTTTTCCCCCAGGGAGAAAACGCAGAGGTTTAAATGTTTTTCTCAACACAGGCACGAAACCATCGGTTTTGCTCGTTTGCGATCGTCAAGCTACTCTTCCAATCCCCCCTGGGGATCCTACTGGGGCTCGAACCTCTCCCATCTTTACTGCCTTGTGGCCACAAGCTCCTTTTCCCAGTTTTTCACCCAGTTCACAAGGTCACTGCCAATGTAAACAGATCGGCATACAATATCCACAACACTCTGCAGGCTTTGCGAGACATGGTGTATGCATCAAAACGTGGGCAAGTGGGCAAATAAATCCAGGTACTATGCTTTCATTTTCTTTCACTTTTCCTGCCTCACTTTTAACATGCTCAATTGTGAAAGGGGGAGATTTCATACTTTTATGGAACTAACTTCTGCTTGTTCCTTTACACCATAAGAAGAGTTACAAAGGGCTATTTGGCCCATCTAGCCAGCATGGTAGTTAGCAGCACATTGATCCACGGCTCTCATCTGGCCATTTCATGAAAGAAACCAGGGTATCGTCTTCAACAACGGGCTGGGAAGTTTGTACCGCACTCCCACTTCTCTTTGGGTAAAGACATGTTACCCATTCTCTGTTTTAATTAACTGCCACACAAACTTCACTTGTATCCTCTGATTTGCGTTTCTCTTTGCAATCTTAATTAGTCCGTCAGGTTAACCTTGCCAATGCCTCTGAAGGTTTTGAATACTTGTACTCTCCTCTGTTCAAGACTAAACACATTTAGTTCTTTCAGCCATTCAGTGTAGGTTATAAAATCTCCTAAGGCCTGCAATGTATCTGGTTCCTCTTCTCTGGACTCCAAAAACATTAATATATTTTCTGTAATGTAATGACAAGTGTTACACAATATTTTAAACAAGGCCTTACTACTATTATGTTATGTTAAAGTTGTACATCCCTCAATTTTAACTCCATGCTCTAACCTTATCCAAAACACACCCCAGCATCCACAAGGAACCAAAATAAGGGACTTTATGACTTTAAGACTTTAGTGTAAAATAATACTTGTCAGCAAGTTGCTTACTACGCAGAAAGATTTTTAAGGAGATTGTCTTCATAATCACTGTGCTCACCCACACTCAGTATGGGCTGCCAGTTTTATTGCTTGAGGCCTGTGTGTGTTTATTATGGATGTACTTCATTAGATATTTCTTTCATAAGAGCTTCACCATTCCGGATGGGAAAACTGTTAAAAAACATTTATTTCACCCCCCCATGAGTTTTGATGACGTGACAAAAGAGTGCTCATGAAACTATAAAACGTAGCATGTCCCCGATGAATCAGACTCCAAACCTAGGTTTTGAAGTCTAGCGCTATACTGAAGCACTTTAACCCGTCATGTGACAACCTAATCTATAGCTGTACATACAGTAGCAACTTCGTGCAACTGCGTTTACTGAAAAGGCATCAGCGAAGTTAGGAAAACCCCGTCTAGTTAGATATTTCACCATAGGACAGTGAATACAGTATATCGCGTACTTATTGAAAGATCTTAGAGCCCCAAAGGTTTAAATTGTAGGTAAACGTAGATACCTGAAAAAGTGAAAGCTTTTTTGAGAAATCGAAACGCTTTCCAAAATAAAGCTAAAAATAAAATGTTTGAGGATTCTAACCCTAAATGACAAGTCATCTTTATGAGGAGCTGGGTATTCGTTAATAGTTGTTTTTTAATTTTCATACCACTGAAACTGCGAATTTTGTAGTTTAAGCAAGAGCATTATCGAATAATACTCTTTCACGAGGCTGAAGTTGGCTTCTTATTGTGTTATAGAAATATAAAGCAAAATAAGATTCAAATGTACTTCTAACAAAACGTGTACACCGTGTCAGCGCGATTAAAAAAAAAGTACATGTAGTTGTGCTGTGACAGTTTCACGAACAAAGTTTCACGATTTTATTGATAATTACATTAACTTAATACGTTATTCGTACTTACTCGATTATTGCCGTTGCCGCTTTCCTGAAATAATCTTTATCATAATGATTGACTATTGAAAGCCATCTCTCCTCGGGCGGCAGATCCAAGCTCAGGTTGAAGACTGGAGCAGAAACGTCCCCTGTACAGACCCCACTTAGACAGAGCAGGACCACCAAGGCTACGAACATCCTCAAGCTCAGCTGCAGCTCTCCGGCGTCAGTGCGCCTCTAGGCTGTGGAAATCGACCTTTAAATTCTGCGTCGGAGAGCGAAGCAACACAAACACCCGGCACTACAGATAAGCGCACAAGTGTGATTAAATGTGCTGCTGCCCCCTAGAGGGAGGAAGAGGGTATATACTCGTGTTTGGCTTATGAAAAGTTCTCATAATCGGAATAGCGAATTTAAATTTCGGTGTACAGAAACACAACACATGAATGCTTACTGAAATACTACATTGGCTGTGTCAGCACAATATAGTGTGCGTTTTTGTGCATTTCGAACAACGTTTCTACAAAAACTGAAAGTTTTCAACTGTTTCAGGTTTTATGTGTATATCTGACCTTTAAAACATTGATGCGCACAATACACTCTTGTTTTCCTTCCACTTCTTGTACGCCAGTTCGTACAGGATGGACAACTTATTCAATATGCGGCAAGGTGTAACACTAGGTTAGTTTTCATTAGCCTTTGTAGGTCATTGCCTCCATTTACAATTTTTGTAAAAAAAAAAAAGCGTTAACTTTAACATACCATAGTATGGAAGCCCGTTTCCGCCAGGGAGTAAAAAAAACGCGCTATGGTATCTCAGAATTGCGACTTAGCAAGTCAGAATTCCGACTCTGGAGTGTCTGTTCTTGTTTAAACGGTTTTTTCTTTGTATTTCCATTATAAAATTAGCCAGTTTTGTACAAACCATTGAAACCTAGAAACCTGGGAGCAAATAAACCAAGAGGAATGGGCGAGAATTCCTCCTAATCAGTGTGCAAAGCTGGTAGATACCTACCCCACAAGCCTCATAGCTGTTATTGTGGCAAAATGTGGCGCTACCAAATATGAATTTGTGGGGTTTCACTAGTTATGCAGGCAGCATATTTCAGTTTTTGAATTTCTATAAGGTAACTGCTGACAAGCTGCTGATTTTGTCTTTAAAATCTTTATTGCAGATTCACATGCTCAAACAGAAAATTTCATAGGTCTGGGTGCTTTTGCAAGGCACTGTATATACAGTATATACTGTATAAAGCACATATAACATTGATCCTTATAGATGAAGAAGATGACAATCCTTTATAAATATGTAACTTTGTTCCCAAGTGTGCAAATTAACCTTTACACAAGACGTGAAAGGTGCAATTAAACAAATATCTATTTCAAACACATTAGAGGTGGTGTGTAAATTTTGTCACGTGCTTTTCAATACATGTCCATTAGACTTTTGTAACTAAGGCACATAACACAACCTGTTTTTTAAGGATAATCTTACCATACAAATCACACTCCTTTCTGTACATTGTACCACCTGTTTACCAGACTGACCTTTCTTGGGCTCTTCAAAATATTCTCACCAGGTTAAAAGATAAGTCTTTCATACCAAAAAGTCAATGAAGTCATTAGCAGTGTTGCGACCAAAAAACAGGTCTGAATTAAAAACAAAATAATTTTGTTAAAACATTTCAAGGTCTTATTTTTTATAGAAGCAGTCATTATTTTTCTGTAGATAAAACCATAGATTCTGTCCGGTTTGTAAAAGGAACCTGAACTTGATTACTCATTGGTTGTTTGCTTCTAGGCAGACCTGCGGAAGACAAAAAGCAAGTTTTTCTGGTCAATAAAATGTCTTTGTTATAGCCTTTTTAAAATGTTGATTAAGAAGAACTGTTGGTACTCTATAAATGTTGTGATACTAGAATAAATTAAACTGAAAAGGCTATTTTTATTGATATCTAAGGCCAAAGGAAAATTTTAACTGTAGACAAAGTAGATTCTGATTTATCATTTTTCATATTGGATAAAGAGTATATAATATTGTTTCTGCACTGTGTATTGGTACAATTAATGAACATTATAAAATAAACCACAAAAAAACATTATATTTGTTCTATGGAATCAATTAAAATATTTTATGATAGTTCAATAGTTTCTTGCTACCCTGTGGTGAACTGGCTATACCTGACATCTAACACGCACACTGGACTGGCATATAGCAGCCAGAAGCCTTAATTAATCAATTTCTAAAAATGTGGAATTTCTTGGAATTCAGAGATAACGTGAAATGGAAATACCAACAACCTGTAGCTGTTAAGGACAGCTGGTCATTCATGACTTAATCAGAGTAATTGACGTCATGTTAATGCACCAGAAGTCACATGCTCCAATTCATTACACACTGATGATTAAAGATGGCTGTATTTAGCCTGTTGAATTGTGACCAGGGATGGCCACTTCTGACTTTCAGTAAAGACTGCAGTTTCTTTAACATTGCAGTCACCATAAGAACATATAATCTGCAAATGTGTGGGACTACTTAGCTCATTGGGTTGTAAGCAGCTAAATTATCTGAGGATTTTAACCAACCATTTTGTGAATGAAGTAATGGTGTTGATTTTGACAACGTGGCTGAGTAGCTTGTTCCAGACTCCCACAATCCCTTGTGTAAAGAAAAGCCTCCTGGTTTCAGTGCAGTTCATATCAGAAGCACTAGAAGCTTCCATTAGTGTCCTCTGGTTCATGTTTCACTGTTGACTCTGAAGAGAAAGGTGAGTATTTACAATCAACCATAAGATCCTGTACTTCAGCCAAAAGAGACCGAAATGTTGTGGAAAGCAAAACATTTCAAAACACATAAGAGATTCCCAGATCAATTAGCTTCTGAACACCCAATGAGCTAGACAGCTAAAATGACCTCTCACAAATATCTGTGCTCTTCTTTTATTAACAGGAAAAAAGAACTGTCAGTGTTACCTATCTGACTACTGTTCGGTACTTTTCTGGAAAGGCTGCGCTCATCACTGTTGTATAGATGGTCAACCTAGAAAAGAAACAGAGGAAACATCTCAATGCCACAAACAATAATAAGGTAAGAGCTTTATTTTTCCAATGTCATACCATTAGCTTACACACAGCTCTCATAAAACAGCGTTTTTCACAGGGGAAAAAAAACAGCCCTGGGGGTGAGGGAAGTTAACACCAGGCCTATCTAACTAGATGGCTGTATTAACATGCAAACTAAGTTGCTATAGTATTTTCATTGAAACTACTCTACAGTATTTGTCTGCCACACAATGTTTCAGCTGAGAGGAAAATTCTACATCAATTACTAAGCTAGCTCTCAAGGGTTCAAGACCTTAATGTGTGAGATTTTCTGTCGAAAACCAAGATGGTATAAATATACAGTTTGTTTTGATGGCTTCTTAAATTCATGCACAAAAAAACATCAGTTAATTAATGGAACTGCAAATCTCTACATCAATTTCAATGTTTTATCTCCATTACTTCATTTTTACAATCAACTTAAACGATGCACATGGGCGAGATTTTCAGGTCAAGAGATTTTCTCCAGCATAGGTGAAGGCCTGAGCCCTTTTCAGTATTTAGAGACGCCCGTGCTGAGGGAGCTTGAGAAGGCAACGGAGAACACAAATCCGAAGGATTACAAAGGACTTTTTTGGGAAAAGTAATGCCGTTATACAGTATATTTCATGTTTGTTGGGAGATGTCTTATCCTCATATCCTCATTTACCAGATCTGCTGACAACAAGCAGTCTGGCTTGCACTGTTCATGAAACTGGGCTTTTTTATTGTGAAATATACCTGGCCTGATATTAAGATGTATGATTTATATTTTACAGTTCAAAGAAACACCTGCTTCCTTTTATGGCTCCCTAACGCCTACAACCTCTGTGTGTTTCCACCAAGGCATGCGTGTGCTCACTTGTGTGCTTCTTCATTAATGTCCTGAAATGATAGATGCAGCTAAAACAGGTGAATGCTTACACAGAAGTTATTCATTTAATTTTGGTCAGAAAACCTCAAGAACTTTAAAACCACTCAGAATGTTACTTAAAGCTTGTTGTAATTTCTATTTTTGTCATAAAGCAATATTGGTTTTAGGTTTCTTCTGAGGCAAAATGTTGATCAGTTCAGCGTTTCTTTTCCAATTTAAGATAACAGCATACTGCAGAAATATGTACTGAAGTACAAAATATGTCTTCCTTCATCATTTACTGCCTACAAACAGCTTATCCTGCCAAAATATTTTATATTGTATTCTAGCACATAAGATACCTTCTCAACATTTAAGTTAGGCTATTTACTCATACAGCACATAACGTAAAACAACCAACTGACATTTGCCGGTGACCAGTGGTTACAGAAACTGCTTACTTACCTGCTTATTGATTTTAGTGACAAAATCTGCAAAAAACAAAAAGACACAATTGACAGAATGATTTAATGAATGCGTGAGGTTCTGAAGGCTTCTGCTGGGCAACAAAGGGAAACTGTGTGGTGGAGAAAATACCAAAAAAAAGGCCGATTTGTGAATAATGGGCTTGCTTCACTGGAGCACAGACAGAAAAAGACAAATTTCATGTTAGGATAGTCCTCAATACAAGAAGCAATGGGGATTCTCATTTTTTAAATGTACAAACACATACAAGAACTAGAAGGAACGCAATTTGTCAGACACTGCTAGGATCTGGGTAAAGTCGCCTAAGAATCGTAAACTTGATAGTCACAAAGGAGAAAATTACTTCTGCATAAAAACATCATTGGATTCTGATTTAAACTAATGAAAATATGTACCTTTTATCCTACCTCATAAAGAGTATCCAGATTTATATGTGCTTGTCCAGTGGCATTCAGCGCTTCGATGGCTGGGGTCCTGAGGAATTCAAAGAAGATCCATGTGTGAGTCTGTCAATTGCCGTAGGCTATTTCAAACTTGCTACACTGCAGGCTAAAAGATCAGTCTTCAGAGCTCAGGTGGACCGAAAAAAAAAAAAGACAAACCATGCACTAAAATATGGTTAACCTACCTACAATTTCTAACTGTTTTATCCAATTCAGCATCAAAGAGGATCCAGAGCCTATCCCAGCAAGCAACAGGTGCAAGGCAGGACACACACACACTGGAGCCAGTTTTCCCAGAAGCCAATTAATCAACCGGCATGTCTTTGAACCGTTGGAGGTAACTGGAGCACCCGGAGGAAACCCACGTAAACATGGGGAGAACGTACGAGCTCTGCCAACAGTATCCAAACCATTGTGGGATAACAGCGTACTTTGGGAGAAGACCACAATAGCAAAATACAAAACACATCAAAGAAGAAAGAAACAAAAAGGAAAAGGTTTTTAAGATAACAGACACCATCTGATCACTGGGACAGTTTATGTCATGTCCTCTCCTTTGCCAAACCACTTTATACCACATGGTGTCGCAGGAAGCCGGAGCCTACCCAGCAAGCAACGAGCGCAAGGCAGGGTACAGCCTGGACAGGACGCCAGTCCACCGCAGGGCAAGTGCAAGCCAATCATACATGGGGACAATCTGGAGGCCACAGTAAAGGCCGAGGTGGGAAATTTGGCCCGGATGCCGGGATAACTCCCTACTCTTATCGAGAAATGCCCGGGGATCTTTAATGACCACTGAGAGTCTTGATCTCCGTTTAATATCTAATCCGAAAAGACGGGGGACAGTTTCTGCTCTGGCAAAATGTAATCCAAGCCTACTTCACTCTGCAAGCACGTTTTGCAAATAAGCACATGCAAGTGCTTACTGAAGGAGTTTCAGCGTCCACCTGACCTTGTAACAGACTTTACTTGGCATGCGCTTAGACTCATGGACAAATGTCATCACATCTTAAGATAGCAACACAAGAATCCTCTCTGAGAAGGTGTTGTTAAGATTCAGGCAGAATCCCACCAGTCACAACTAAAAGCAAACACAAAATACCCAAAAGTGTGCCGTCACAGGATGATTCCTAACCGTGTGTTGGCAGGACTCAGAAACACTGAGTACATTTGTGACAGGCAGCGTTGGGAACGGTCTTCATCTGCAAGGGCTTGTATTTCTGTTGCATATATTCTACATGAAGTAGCCGACATGCTATATTTCTAGAAGAAAATAATATCAATCCTGCGCCCATCAAAGTCAACAATAAAAGCTCTGCATACAGGCCCTGAGGCATCATTCAGTCCTTTTCACTTCAGAGATGGGTCTGCTCTTAATTTGCTGAAAGTCTTTGTAAAAGTATGAAGATGCGCATGAAAGCGTGGGGCAAAAAAAAAGATGCGAAAAACAAAAATAAATTATACGGTTTACATTTAAAACTTTGGGATTTCCAATGGGCCGCAGTGTGAGAGAGGAAAAGGGGAGCAAATTGTGCACTCGTGGATCAATATATTTTCAAAGCTTTATGAGTGAGGCTAGATACGAAAAAACGTAGAAAAAGGGTAAAAAACACACCTGCGATCATCAGATGGAGGAGGAGTGGTCCAATGGTCATAATTTGTCTCCACTCGGTACCACCTACAGCAGAAAAGCACAGCTTATTTGTTACCCTTTTCAAGAAAAACTGTGGTAATTATCAGATTTTAAATGTACAAGAAAGGGCAGCTATGTATATTTAATGTGTGATTGCCTGCCCTTCTCTCACGGTGACGTTTCCCTTTCATTTCTGTCCGGAACGATAAAACACAGCTACCCACCTGCCCGTTGCTCTGTGTCTTGCTTAGTAAAATGACAACCATTTCGAAGTACATTTTCATGTAAATATTAATATTGCGCAATGCACACAGTTTATCCTGCTAAATAAACAAATATCCTCCTCTAAACAGTTACGGAAGGATTGAAAAGAACTAACATACTGTGTACCAAGTATGAGACATTACATTTCTGAAAACAAAATAAGGTGAATGCTTCTGTACGTTACACCAGGAACAACTATTTTACAGCCAGATCAATTTGGTTGCTTTGGGGGAACTATTATTCAGGACAGTTGGACAGTTCTGCTGCAGGTTGGATCATTTTTTTAACTGTAATCCTTTCTTGCTTACTGTCCATTGATGGGATCCAGAGACCAGATGTCTGCAGGTCCCCCCCTGTTCCTCGTCACAACCACCCCTTCTCCAGGCTGCACTCCGCCCACGATGTAATAGACGTCGCCAATAATGGGGATCTTGGACAGCCTGAGCACCGCATCCTGAAAATCCTCAGCATCTTCAAGCGTCTACAGGGGAACAAACTCTTCTCAGTGTGTAGGAGAAACAGCAGATTTAAAAAAAAAGAACAGGATACTCTTAAAAATGAAGTGTTTTTTGACAAAAATATCCCATTTGACCTACTTTTCTCACAAGCCAGCTGACTGGAGAGTATCTCATCAGGAATGCGGCGATGAAGTTCTCCCACCAAAACCCCCGAGCTGTGAAAAAACACACAGAGACTGTTTGCTCAACGTGTTGCATAAACAAGCTGCTCTAATATAATGTGAAGAAACGGCTCAGTAAGGACTGAGTTTTAACTCCATCTTAGAATGGGGCTCAGATAAAACCTACCACGTTTATCTCCGGAAATAGTGAACTTTTTGGCACTCTGTCCCGTCCACAGGCCGACATAACCAGTAAAGGTGGTTCCTCTGTACGCCACCTAAGTGCAGATTGAGAAATGCTCATTTCACATTTTCCCCACCCGAGGGGCGAGTGCACTCTTCCTGAAAAAACTGCAAGCTCACAGGCGAGTCTGGTGACTCACAGCTGGGCTGTGACACAGGAACCTCAAGCCACCCCCATTACTGCAGAACCCAAATGGCAGTAAAGGTTCATGCCCCGACCACAGGACACAACCTGCTCTCCCGACAAGCACGTGTACTGGAGGAGCCACTCAGGATCCCCACACTGTCTTTTACTACGACACCTGCAGCAGTTCTGAAGGTCTTGGATGAAGGAAACAACTGTACATGATGCGCACCTTCAAAAACAACAATATACTGTGCACGCCCGTGGTGAAGACGGGGCTGGGTGACAAAATCAGTCAGGATACCTGTTCATTCCTGACATAGAGAATATCCACTGTAATGTTCTTCAGAATGTCCCCATATGGATAATCCAAATTCCTGCCATGGAAGATGTTTCCTTTAGTGTCCTGAGCTACAACACTGGTGCAGAACCTAGGAAAAACACGACAGAAAAAGATTTTCAAGGCTGCATTGTGCTAATCTCAGATCTACACCTTAGGAAAACTTTAGGTTTAGCTTTTTACTGAACAAGACAGTACAATGGAGTACAATGGTATAGTACAGTTAGTGGCATTTATTAAAATACCAGACTTTCTGTACTGCACTGTGCTACCCATTGCGAAGGTGAATTTAAGAGTTTCAGACCTTTAATTCTCTGCTATTACAATGTCAGGAAATTGAACATTTTTGACACCATATTTAAAATAACAGAGCTGTGCAACCACAGGAGTTATGTTTTAAAAATATCTAAAGTTTACATTTATATGTTTCTGTATGTACTGTAACTATGAATTAAGACAAAAACAAAATACTTATATTGCATTTATTGGCTTATTTTGTATGTGAGAACTGGTTCTGGTTTGCAATTAAAAGTGCAAGTACTGGGAGACATTTGTCTCCCAGTACTTGCGCTTTTAATTGCAAACCAGAACCAGTTCTCACATACATGAATTGTGTTCAATTCAACATCAAAGGGTCAAAATCATTCTTTCCCAAAGTATTTTTACTGGAAACTTTTGCAGGAACAAGTTGCCTCTTTCTATAAAAAAAAAAGATGGATAAGGAAACACTTGAATACAGAACGTGTTTCTTTTATACTGAAAAAGAATAGGGTGGCACAGTGGTTAACATCGTTGCCTCATAGCTTTGGGGCTCTGGGTTCCAGATCTGAGATGCAATCGGCTTGGAGTTTGTATGTTCTCACCCAGTCTAAAGACATACTGGTAAGGTAACAGACTGTGGAAAAACCAGTTAAACATGAATGGATAAAGACGAATCTTACGAAAAACATCAACGCATTTTAGTTGACGCATTAAAATCTTCTTAATGACACAACGGGAGCTGTCCCCTTCAACCTAAAAAAAAAACACTATGAAAAACATCAGCATTCATTTTCTTAGCAAAGTACGTACGCGGTTATCTCGTAGGCAAAGTTCAGAAGGATGACGTCAGCCAGGCTCATCCCAAAGCCTGAGGACACCCCACGGATCTCCCCCGCGTAGGGCTGAGGTATATACTTCTCCAAAGCGTCTACTGCTGGAGTTATAGCGTGATGGACCCATTTCGGAACCGTGGACCTAAAAGAAAACAAGTTAAATGACAAAAGCGGTTTCATATCAGGGACTCTGTGGCTACCTCGTGTACAGTATATTCTCCCTCGGGAAACACAAGGGGAAAATGCGGAGGTTATTCATTCCAATTATTTTGTGCGGATTTTCTTAGCACAAGCAGGAAGCTCCTGTTTTTGCTCGTTTGCAATTGACAAGCATCAAATACCCCCTGCGGACACCTCCCGGAGCTCAAACGTCTTAACACCTTCACTCCCTTGCAAAGCTTTTTATCCGATTCGCAAAGCCGCTGCCAGCGTGAACTGATCAACATAAAATATCCATCCCGCCAGTTTTCAAATCCTTTAATACGTCTTTCTGCATGTATTATATACGCGAACCCTTTATTAGGATATTTCTTTTCTAACTGCTTCACCGTACGGGATTATAAAAATGTTTAACATAAAAAAATAATTTAAACTTTTCTCCCGAATTTTGATAAGGCGACAAACGAGTGTTAATAAAACTATAAAACACACCATGTTCTCCATAGATCTGTAAGGGAACAAGTAAAAGGTTTATTCCATGCCGAAAAGAAAGGAAACGTTTCACACACCCGAAGAAGGCTTCACAGCCGAAACGTTGCGTTTCCTTTCTTCTCTTTTCGGCATGGAATAAACCTTTTGTTCTTTGCGGCCTACGCATGCTGACTCGGCTCCCAATTGTAACTACACAGATCTATACAAGGCTAGGGTCTAGCGCTTAACTGTCATGTAAAATCCTAAAGCCGCACAGAGGAATTGCAACAGCAGCTGAATTTACTGGCAAGCCAACTGGGTAAATCTAGATTACTAAACAATCTATTTAGAGTTAAATCAAGATATTGATTATTAAATTAACATCGTAAGCCCTAAAAGTTTTGTATTAAACTGCAAGTAAACGTAGATACCTTGAAAGGAAAGCGACAGCTTTTAGAGAAGTCGAAACGCATTCTAAAATAAAGCGAACATTTTTGCAAGATTGCTCACCTACATGGTAACTGGGAATTATTCGTTTACTGTTTCACTCCTGCAACGACCAGTGAAACTACCAACGATGTAACCCAAAAATGTAACGCGAAGTAGATACCATACCATTCATAACACAAAGAGTAGGATTCAGTGTACATTGATGAACCTTCTAACAATAACAGTGCACAGTGGGTCAACGCGTTGTGTACATGTTGTGCTGTGAAAGTAAAACAAGCTTCGCGATTTTATTGATAATTACATTAACTTAATACGTTATTCGTACTTACTCGATTATTGCCGTTGCTGCTTTCCTGAAATAATCTTTATCATAATGATTGACTATTGAAAGCCATCTCTCCTCGGGCGGCAGATCCAAGCTCAGGTTGAAGACTGGAGCAGAAATGTCCCCTGTACAGACCCCACTTAGACAGAGCAGGACCACCAAGGCTACGAACATCCTCAAGCTCAGCTGCAGCTCTCCGGCGTCAGTGCGCCTCTAGGCTGTGGAAATCGACCTTTAAATTCTGCGTCGGAGAGCGAAGCAACACAAACACCCGGCACTACAGATAAGCACACAGGTGTGATTAAATGTGCTGCTGCCCCCTTGAGGGAAAAAGAGGCTATATACTCGTGATCGATCGATCCATCCATCCATCTTCTAACCGCTTCTTCCAAATCAGGTTCACAGTAACGGGCAAAAGGAAGCAGCCATATCACCCTGCAACTCACAACTGGCAGCCCACTGAAGCTCAGCAGGTGTGAGCCTGGTCAGTACCTGGATGGGAGACCTCCTGGGAAAAACTAAGGTTGCTGCTGGAAGAGGTGTTAGTGGGGCCAGCAGGGGGCGCTCACCCTGCGGTCCATGTGGGTCCTAATGCCCCAGTATAGTGACGGGGACACTATACTGTAAACAGGCGCCGTCCTTCGGAAGAGACGTAAAACCGAGGTCCTGACTCTCTGTGGTCATTAAAAATCCCAGGGCGCTTCTCGAAAAGAGTAGGGTGTAACCCCCGTGTCCTGGCCAAATTTCCAATTGGCCCTTACCAATCATGGCCTCCTAATAATCCCCACCTATGAATTGACTTCATCTGTTCTCCTCCCCACTGAGAGCTGATGAGTGTACTGGTGCACTCTGACTGCTGTTACATCATGCAGGCGGGTACTACATTGGTGGTGGTGGAGGGGAGTCCCCATTACCTGTAAAGTGCTTTGAGTGGAGTGTCCAGAAAAGTGCTATATAAGTGTAAGGACACACCCTGGATGGGACACCAGTCCATTACATGGGCACAGACATAGATATGCACACACTCACAGGAGTGCCAATTTTCCCAGAAGCCAATTAACCTACGACTATGTATTTTGGCTGTGGGAAGAATCTGGAGCACCCAGAGGAAACTCCTCAGATTGCATGCCAGGAGTTGAACCCAGGTTCATCCTGGGTTGTTAGCTTTTTACAGCTCTCAGCTGTAATCCTGATGGGTGTGGTGCGACCCAGTATTTGTCATTTCTGAAGAAAGAAGTACATGGTGTGTGGTATAAAAGCCTTCTGGATGATTACAGCTCGTGTTTCTTTTCCTGTCTGATTCTCACAGAGGGACTAGAAATGTCACTCGCTACCTCACCAGTAGAGATAGCTTGGAAATGCTCTGCTTCCACCTTCATGTGGTTTTCATCATACCATGACAAACATATGCTAACAAAACACCAACAAGACATGCATGCCATGATATATCGTCTGGGAAAAAGATAGCATTGCACTCATTTTTTACAATACTGACCAAGTAATTCGCTTTTTTATCTGCAGGTATGGGGCGTACTTCTGGGAAAGTGCAGAACTAAAAGCCTAGACATGTTTTACAATTACAAGCCTCTTTACCAGAGGATTACCTGAAATGCAGGTAAATAAAATACATGTGCACCGCAAGAAAAAAATTCAACTTTTTTTTTAATAGATACAGAATCCTGCTTGTAAAATGGTTTGTACAAAACTGGATAATTTTATAATGGAAATACAAAGAAAAAACAGTTTAAACAAGAACAGACACTCCAGAGTGCAGGCTGTTTTCATCAGTCCGTGAAGATTTGCATGCAGAAGGATAATTTCAGTTCTGTTGCCTGGTGTTGTGGAAGCTACTTCATGTGCTGTTTCTTCTTTTTTAAGAGGGCTTCCCTTAGAGCAATCTGAAAAAAATAAATGCAAAAACCACATAAACAATCATAAAAAGACACTTGGAAAAGGTACAACTAGGATTTTTCCTAACCTAAGAATAAGCCAGGGTCAAAGGGGTTCACTTCTTTAAAGTGTACAATTAACTGTTTCTTTAGTACCTGGTAGGTTTCTTACCAGCTAATGATTGCAAAAGTGCTCTAAGCACCTGTTCATAGGCCAGGCTTCAGTGTGTTGCTTTTAAAATAAAGGGTTACCAAGAGTTGGGAGACACTGCAAGAAGCAGTGTGTCAGGAGAGGATGTATATTGACCAGCAGAGATTATAAGTGTTTTCAATTACAGAAAAACAAAATTCAGTGGTACTGTCAGATAACAGCATTACAAAACTGTTACAAATATATATCCTTAATAGCCACATACCCTGCAGTAGTTTACACAAATGTCCAAAATACACGATTTGCAAAGTTTGGGCTAAAAAAAAAGGATTACAGTTAATTAATTCCTTAGTGATTGTGAATACTTTGGAAAAAGTGAATTAAAAACCCAATGAATTTGTCCCCTGAGATCTGTTTCACCTCCAGACTGTTAATTAACAGTTTTCCCCAGATTCTTTCATACAAAACAGAAAAGGCGGTACGATGGCCAACAGACAAGTAAATGCTGCCTTTTAGGCCCTAAAAAGTTTACCTGCTTCTCCCTGAATGAGCGCTTGCCCTTCGTCCGAATGTTCTGGCTGTATCTCATCATCATGAAGTTCTTCTTCTTCTTCTTTTCTTTGTTGGTGGTGCTGGCAAATGGGTTTAGCTTTGCTCTCTTTTTAACAAACTCTTTCCTGTCAGTTCTTCCAGCCTAGGGAAAAAAAACCCCGGTCTTTCAGTCTGTTCTTCAACAGTCCATTTGGCATGGGGAGCCTTTCAACAACAGCAACAGCAACAGCAACAGCAACAGCAACAGCAACAGCAACAGCAACAGCAACAGCAACAGCAACAGCAAAAAGCTACAGCAAAAAGCTACAGCTGCAAGGATAGCCGAAAAGCACTACTTTCGTTTTCCTACAGAAACAAAGTGATCCATGTTCGGGGAAACAGACCAACGGCAGTCATAATGCCGATGTGTTAAATACATCTTCTCGGCACCAGGGTAATTGACATGTTGCTGCAAACTGCAAAGCTGAAGAATACGTTTCTCACCATGGCCGTTGCTAGCCGGGTTTCCTTGTCAGATTTCGGTTTCTTATGCAGATGTTCAATATTTCTCAAAGAAAGCAGCTCCCCTCTGAAACAATAAAATGATGTCTGTCTGTTTATTGTACTTCGATATAAATAAACAGTTACCACATGCAAAGGCTAGGGATTTTCTCTAATTTCAGTGCGGTTAATCTTATATCCATGACTTGGCTAAGCCGAGGCTACGTCTACCCATTTTAACCTACACATCCTGTCCTCTAGATGAAGAAGCAGACCTTTGTACTTTACAGCAATGTGTAGTAAAAAAAAAAAACATCACACAGAGGAGAATGGCATGAACCTTCCAAAGTTAGGAGAGGACATTAAGTTTTCTCCAATAATCTGCACGTATCCAACACCGCTCCCACCCTGCGTTTCAGACCCAGGTTTCAAACGGGATTGAGGCCGCTGAAAAAAAAGACACACCTGCTCTCATCATCGCTGTCCGCGCTCTTCCTCTTCTGATTCTTGCCGGGAGCGGAGCTGACTTCCTTGGCCAGCTGGGCCAGGCGAATCTTCCGGAAGTCCTCCTGAGTCAGCAGGCGGCTCGTGCTCATGGCCACAGCCCTGGCCTTCCTCTCCTCAGCCGGTATGCTCTGGAGCTTGTCCGCCTGAAAGCACACGAGGACTGGCTTGCTCACCCACAATGTCTCTTATGTTCAGTCTTTACCCGGGAACAAAATGTGCAGGTGGGGAACATCCCTGTGTTACATTACTGGCAGTGAAATGATCTCAGGGCGAAGCCTGCTGTAATCGTGACAACCTGAACTGTGAATTGCTACTACCGCTGCCGTCAAGCTGAGAACAACATTCACGCTAAAGGAAAGTCGATCCTCAAGGGGGAACTGCAGTCCCAATTTCTCAGACCGGTCGTTAAACCTCGGTAACAAAATACAATTCATTGACGGTATTGCAAACATTGGACAAATTCCAAATCAAGCACCAAATCGTAAACTTTGTGAAAGTACTGTCAGTCGCGATGTTGTCGCAAACCCTGGTCCCGTCAAAGATGAGAGGGAGAGTTTGAGAGGATTGTGACGCGAGGCGGCCCTTCCTGCTCACTAGTCACTGTAATGTACGAGTGAATAAGTACTGGTTGTACCGCAGACATTTCACTGGAGGAAATCCAATAAATCTGTATACAGAGTTAAAAATAAGCTGTATTTGTCTGCTACACTGTCTCGTAGTCGAGTATTTCTATTGGATTAAAAGAGGTGTACTCACAAACCTGCTTGTTTACAATGTAATAAGGCCACTTCACATCAATAGAAGTCTTGTTACCTTATTCTGAATCACAGAATATTGCGCTGCACATACCTGGAAAGTGTGGCTATTGGCTATCATTGCGGGTTGAAATGCGCTCATCAGTGCTGATTCAGTTCCCCTTTAATTACTACTGTTGTGTACAGAGCTTTACTTGAAAGAGTGAATTGTATCTGATACAGAAGTACAACTAACATCACATTAAATCCTACAGTTGCATTTTACCCTTTTGTCACAGATGCTTTTTTTCCCAATCAGCTTATATATTTTTTCACAAAACACCAAAAGATGCCACAGTCTATTCTGCTGGTAGTTTCAAGTGTGAAATCTAGCATTTAAATGCTCAGTGTAAAAGAACTGTAGTTTGAATAATTTTGCTTCATGTCTCACTGTGATAGCAGGCACACTTTCCGCAAGGCCGGTTTGGTATGAATGAAATAAAAAAACACATACTTACAATCGCAGTCCACATTTAATTAGCTATATTCTAATTACTGTTAAAGACTGCTGTTAAATAGGGAAACCCTTAAATTTTGGGTATGCGATTTCCAATCAAATTTCATTCAGCACCAGAAATTAAATGAGAAAAACTGACAATACTTCAAAATATATTCAGACACAAACCACTTCTTCCTGATCTTCATCAGATGAATGGTGTACGTCAATCCATTCTCCATCTTCATCTTCCTCTTCACTCATGCTGACGCTCTCCCATCCTTCTGTGTGGGGAAATACAGATGAGCTCATCAACACTTACTCAGCAGCCACATCACCCTGCAACTTACAGCTGGCAGCCCACTGATGCTCAGCAGGTGTGAGCCTGGCAGTACCTGGATGGGAGACCTCCTGGGAAAAACTAAGGTTGCTGCTGGAAGAGGTGTTAGTGGGGCCAGCAGGGGGCGCTCACCCTGTAGTCTGTGTGGGTCCTTATGCCCCAGTATAGTAACGGGGACACTGTAAAAAGGCACCGTCCTTCGGATGAGACGTAAAACTGAGGTCCTGACTCTGTGGTCATTAAAAATCCCAGGGTGTTTCTCGAAAAGTGCAGAGGTGTTACCCCGATGTCCTGGCCAAATTTCCCCCTGGCTTTTACCAATCATGGCCTCCAAATAATCCCCATCTATGAACTGGCTTCATCACTCAGTTCTCCTCCCCACTGATAGCTGGTGTGTGATGAGTGTATTATTATTATCTGTTGCTAAGCAATATCTAAGCACTGCTGGAGGTGATAGACATTCTGGCCTGCACATCTGTCTGGTCTTGGACCTTTTAAGAGTCAGAAAATTATATCCCTCACCTTCATCGCCATCCTTTTCTTGCTCCTCTTCCAGGACCTCTGCTCCAGGGATGTGGTCTTTCACCTCCTGCTGTCCGTATTCAGGAATCTTGGCATTTAGAGAAGCCTCTGTCGGTTTGCCCTGTCACCGAAGGAAGACAGCATTCAGCAGTCAGGACACAGATTAGTTTTACCAGAGAAACACTTAGCAGGGTTGGTAAAGAGGTGTTTTTCATAGAAATGTAATTAACAGTCAATGAGTGACCGTCTTTGAATTGCAAATGGGCATGTAAAATATTGAACCAGAGCTGTGTTGAGTGTATCGGGGAATACGTTTAGTTTCTAACTGAGAGGTACAAGCTGAGTTCTGACACAAATCGAGCAAGGGATAACATTGTACTGTACACTAGTAAGGCCTTGTTTATCACGGACAATTTTGGCCACTACGTTACAGAAAATGATGATGCAGCTTTAGAATGAGTCCAGAAGAGAGTGACCACACATACATTCCCAAGCTCAAAGGAAAGCTGGTCTCTGATTGGATGAAATAAATTAACCTACCAAATGAGCTATTTGGGCCAAAAGGCGCCACTCGTTTGCATCGTTTCTTATTGTTTCTTTCTATTTACTTCCCACTGTGAATGACTCATTTCCCAGTAAAAATACGACTAAAGGGTCACGAAGAAGGCAATTATAATGTCATGCAAATTTAAAACAAATGACTAGATTTTACGCAACAGGTGCAATGGTTTTAAGGTAAAGGACTTTTAGGGTAAGGCACGTCATGTTGTTATCCTACTGTTCAGTCGCTGAACTTGCCTTAAAAAAAAAAGAGAAACGTAGTTTTAACCCAGAACAACACTGAAAATAATTAAAATGGCTGTACATACAATCTGCTTTTACACTGCTTGTACTCTTATCTGTAATCAATACACAAAAGTGATGGGTGAAAAGAAGATAATGAATTTTCCAGTAATTCCGGAATCCATCCATGGTCTCACCCTGTCCCGTTTATGCAGCATGTTGGGATTCAAAGTCCTGAAAAGCTGAATCAGCCCCCGTGCCGACATCATGACATCTAAGAAAAGGAAAAATGGTGGAGACTCAACTTACAGAAGAGACCACAATAACACGCTGGAGACATGACTCGCTCTCTCAGAGCCGAATCTATTGTCTAAACCCACCCAGGTCAAGTCGGAGGTTTTAACTCTGTGGGAGCGGCAGCACTGAAATTCTTCCAACAGGTGAAAATCCTGTCTTTCTCCGCTCCTCTGTGCTCCTGCTTCCCACTAAATATCTACAGCCACCTCCCCCCTTAAGACTGAAACGTGAAATGACACGGCATTTGACGGCGGAAAATCGGACCAGTGCGTGTTCAGTATTCCTATCACTTGGTGCACCGTCACACGTTCGGCTGAGAGAAAACAGCAGTGCAGTGAACAGGCTCTGCAGCAGCAGACACAGAGGAAGGACTTACTCTTGTCTTTGTGGCTTTTATACTGTGCAAGGTCCTGGAGGAGGTCCTCTGTCATAGCAAGGGGGCACCTGCCCACCACCTCCTTGATGGCATTGATGCTGCCAGGAGAGGTAGAAACAGTATTAGCAGACAGCAGTATTCAAGATAGGGATTCAACACTGCAGCTCCTGAACTGTCTACAGGCCTAGCTGGCCAAGTGGGGCCTGAGAGGGTGTCCTAAGTCTCTGCAAACCATTCCTCGCTTGAAACCTGGAACCAACTCTTTTGAGCATTTTAGGAGATTACTGGCGCCGTCGGGTTAAGTACTCGTGTGGAAGGAAGAGCAGAAGAGACAGCAGCCCCCCAAGACTAAGTGTGTCCACAGCCAACTTCTATCACACACCCTCCCCCCCCGATTCGCAATGCTCTCTGGAAAGCCACTGCACGTCACACCTGGACCGTGTCTTAGCCCGACATCTCACAGCTGAGGCTATGATGAGGCGGAAAACTGAGGACCTGACTCTCCATGGTCATTAGAAATCCCGGGGCGTTTCTCGAAAAGAGTAGGGGAGTTACCCTGGTGTCCTGGGCAAACTTCCCCTTGGCCTTTACCAATCATGGCCTCCTAATAACCCCCATCTATGAATTGACTTCATCACTCTGTTCTGCTCCCCACTGAGAGCTGATGAGTGTACTGGTGCACTCTGACTGCTGTTACATCATGCAGGCGGGTACTACATTGGTGGTGGTGGAGGGGAGTCCCCATCACCTGTAAAGCTCTTTGAGTGTAGTATCCAGAAAAGCTCTGTACAAGTGTAAACAATTATTATTCTTTAATCTTAATAACTCTGCTGCGCCAACTACATATACCAGCCATGCTGTAACCCAGACATAAAGCATGCTGAAGCTGAAGTCATAAATAAAGCTGATGCTGTGTGTTAAAAGCAATAAGACATATATTCTATATACAACAATACTTTTATCATAAGACGTGAGCGCATGGCTTTGTGGACATTCTGGGCCACCGTACTTTGCCATAGAGGCTGCAAACACATACAGGGGTGAAGGGCAGGGCACAAGCACAAAGCACAATGATGAGTTTGTCCATGTGTCCATTCCCAGGGTGGCTAGAGCCCACACAGTGAATGCAATAGTATGCACACTCAAAGAGGAGAATGGCCAACAAGTTAACCAGATCAAACCTTTCAAAGGCTGGGAGGTTACAAAACATGCCCTATTTCTTTGAAAGCTGAAGAAAAATGGGTCATCACAAAAAAAAAGACTGAATGGTTGACAAAGTACTTTAGAATGGAAAAAAAAATAACCTTCAAGTCATCTACAAAATATATATTTAAAGGACAGGAGAGCCTAAAACTGATTGGTTCTTAAAAGTTAAATACAAAAGTTCACCATGATTATAACTGCTACTGTAAACGAATCTGTTCCCTAGGCCAAATGAGAACTGTGCCCCGTTAGGTATGCCTGAAATAAGATGCAAATGACTCGTTTGACTACACCAAGACTGTCAAAAGGCAGATGTTCAGCTAAACCAGATGTTTAATCTGTAGAAAACTGTCAAAAGGGAAGTAAAGGTGGGAGGCAAAACCTGAACAGTTATAAAACAGTGTAGCTACACAATGGCACTGTGTGTTTTGTGTTGCCACTTCACATCACAACTGCTGTAAGCAAGTCAGCAGGCCTGAGCCCCACATTGACTGCTGTTCCTATGTCTTCTGTCAGTTCCTGACAGAGAGGATCAAAAACCTAGGAGCTGAACTGAGTAAGAACCACAGAGGAACACCAATAAATCACTTAAAAACAAGTGATCTACAGCACACAGCAGAGAAACTTGAAACCGGACCAGAACATTCCAAAAACAATTCCAATAACAATTACTTCACAGAACTAAATACAATTTCTAATTTAAAAAAACTCAATTCCAAGGAATACTAGTCTATTCATGAAAGTGTAAGCACAGCTAAATATAAAACGACCACTCCAGCTGTCACATGTTCGCTATGCAGAATGGATTAAAATCATGTGAATCGTGAGTGAACACCAATAATTCTGTGTGAAGACTTGGGAAAAAAATCTGGAGACCTAAGGATGGTACATAAAATAAATACATACATTTTGCTAGCTTTCTTCCCCTTGTCTCTGGAATGGTTAGATAAAGAAAAGAAACGGCAAGCATCTCCACATACCCCACAGTCATCACTTCGCCCGAGTTCCTGTCTGTGACAAAGTTGTTTGCAATTGTCATCACCACTGGTTGGATAGTCTGCAAAAGGCACAAGGGACATGTGCACTTCAGAAAAACAAACGTCTTCCGCCAAACTTCCTGAACCTCGTTACAATATTATTTAACCTTAAAAAAATAAAAATAAAAACTGTGCAAGTGAAAGTGGCAGTGAGTGTGTCATCCATTCAAGACGGAGACTCCTGTAAATAAGACAGGACACGACAGCTGATCGTTTATGTCTGACACCTTATTTCTGGGGAAAATGCATAGCCCAGGGACTGGAATAACTATTAAAAACCGTGCTTCCCAGTTTCATTAATTAAAATGTGTACAATGAGCTGGCATCTCTTGAAATGCGAACAAAGCTGTGAGGCAGAGAAACAGCAGAGATGTGCTGCTTCCACCCCCGTCGTCCAATCCCGAACCAGAAGACGTGCTGACCCACCTCTGGAGGCACCAGCTGATGAGAGGCTTGAGCAGCGCACAGAAGAATCTTGGTAACCTCTGCCCGTGAAGAAATGTTTTTTGGGGGAAAGAGAAAAAAGACATCTTTTTAAAAAACGTTTTTGTAAAACTTAATCGGAAAATGTTACCTCGCTGCTGAGGGGAATAATGTTCAATCACCGACATCCAGTACAAGTGTGTGCATGCTTTTTAGGACACAGGAATCAATTGCACAGGACTATAATTATCATGAATTTATTAAGACATCACTTGTATCCAAAGGAACTTACATGTGTACTTTTTAATACAGCAGGGTGTTTTAGTGGAATAAGCCGAGTGAAGCGTCTTAGTTAAAGGTAAAATAGCAGTGTTGCACCTGGAAGTTGAATTCCACCCCCACTGACTCATGGAAATGCCTTTATGCAATAATTTCTCTCTTTTTCAAGCAAGGGTAAACAAATAACAGCCAACAAGTGTGTCTACGCATGCTGTTGGTCCTTCTGAAGACTGGTTTATTGTGCAAGTCAATCCAGATGTTCTAAAACTTCAATTCCAGATAACATGGGTAATCCCATATTGTGTCAACAGCACACTGGCCTTGGTCTACACTTGTGTTTGCAGGATGTAAGGATGGATATACACTAGGAGCACTCAAGCTACTGTTTAATTATTCACTGCTCTAATGCTTTGAACCTGATTGCAGAAAAGGACTGTATTACCTCTCTGGTGCGGTTGTAGAAAACGTTGCACAAAGGGATAAAAGTTGAAAAGGAAAAGCTGCAGAAGAGACACATTTCTCAGTATTCGTGACAACTTCTAGAAGCATCACATAAACCAAAGCATGAACTCTCTGATTAACAGAAACTGTTTCAGCAGGTGTTACTCTCCGTTCACTACAAAAAAAAGGTGCACATATAGACAATGCACCCAGAAAGCGGTCGCAGCAATTCTGTTCCAAGAAGCATCAAATCTATGCATTTAGAGAAACTATCATTTAAATACAATTTTACTCCAAAGAAAATTGTCTTCTTGGTAAGGTAAGCAACTCTCTCATCTACAGTAATGCTATTGCACAATCCTCTGTTGGTAAATTATTCTATCTTTGTTGTATTGGGCCGCACCGTAAAATACATTTCCCGCAGAGGATAATAAAGCTTGAACTGAAACTGGAAGTAAGAGCTCCAGACTCAAGGTACTTGCAGTCCTCACTGCCCACACCAGGCTGCACATTTCAACTCAAAAACAACGTCTGAGTGATGAAATAATTTACCTCATGAATTCCGACTAGCCTTGAAATGAGCTCCATCATCATTATCTTCACCTCAAACCGTTCTTTGGAATCTTCTAACTGTTTTAAAAGTTTCTCAGCAAAATCTGGAAATCATGCAGAAATGTTAGTATGAGTGTAACTACAGTGCGTCCTTTGGCACAACCAGAGCAGAAAATTAACTTCAATGTTTACCTTTCAATTAGTTGCGGATTTGGCAAGTACCTTCAAAAGAATCCAATAAATGTAAATGATTTATTTTAAATAAAAAATACTGGTACTGAAAATAAGAATTGTGCTCAACACTGCATTGAAATGAATTGGTTTAAGTGGTTTTTAAAGAAAAATCCGTCTGCGAGAGAAGTCTCACTTCCCACTCAACAGAGCAGCAAAACGAGATTAATCAGTCTGATTGCAAACACTACTAAATGATCAGATTATTAATTTAAAATGTTACCCTGCGGATCATGAATTAGGTGGATGGCAGAAAAATTGAAAACTTCTGCACGCTTTTTCTTCTTATTTTTCTGTAAAATAAAAAGCAAAACTTAAGAGTAGCACAATTTTTCTAATCACAGTCACAGTATTATTTTTTTATTACATTCTAATACTTGGAAAACAAAATACAAAAGCACATATATACAAAAGCACATACTGAAGATCCATCAGTCCTGCAGTCCAAGAGATTTTAAAGGCTAAGCAGTAGAAAAGATACTCCCAAAGTGGGTCAGGACTTGACACTTGGGAAGAATTGGATAAAAAATCCTACATTCCAACGTTCCAAAATGTAATCGTGTTTACTGATCAGAATCTTACTTTGAGAACTTTCAAGGCCTTCTCCATTTTCTTCTTGTTTTTTGAACTCTTTTTTCCTGTTGAGTACCTCAAAATGAGGTCTTTTGCAGATGGTCCATCATCCTGAAAAGAAAGAAAAGTAGTTTGATTTTTGTCGCGGTAGGTGCACTTGGTCTAAAACGCCACATTCCCCTTCTGTGAAATGTGAAATTCAGACTTGCCTCTGACTCAGAATCACTGTTCTTCTCATCTTCATCTTTGCCCAAGAAGAATTTTAAAGCTGCCACAAGAATCTAAGGAGATAATACCGACATTTTCAAACAACTGATATTTTCTGGCTCACAAATTGGATTAAATGTGAATTAAATGTAAAAATTGGATTAAATGTGGCTCGGTGGATTTTTTGCCATGTTAATATGAACAAACAACAAAACTCTGACCTGGATTTTTACAACAATGTTAAGAAAAAAGGGAGACGGAAAGCAAAGTACATCTAAAACGTAACTCATTTTAGCTTATCAGACTTGGCCTTTAAGACAATTCAGAACTCTGCAAGGTATCAAACAGTTTAGAAAAAGCTCCCACTCCGTAATCCAAGCTATACTGTAATTTCCTTGTGTATTTGTGAAGTCCTACAATTACTTTTCTGTCATTTTGCCTTCTATATAGTAAACTGGCGGGTGGAAAGATTTAGCATTAGAAAGCCCACCAGCTCGTTGTTAATTATACTGTCGCAGGCTTTACATCTACCTCAGGAAGAAATCAAGACGTTCTCACCTTTGTCACTTTTGAAAAGCATGCTGTTGTAATGACATTGACTGTTTTAGTGTCATTCCTGCAATAAAATAAATCGGAGGTTATCTCCAGGTATACTCCAGAATAATGGATAAATAATCATATACATACAGCTGCATTTCAACAAACACCACTCTGAGAGGTCAGTTACCCCAAAAAAGCGTCTGATCATACATAATGTTTTCTTGTTTCATGTACAGTACTGTGATTGTTTTAAAACTCTCACTGCTCCTCATTCCATAGTTTTATCACAGTCCATTGGTAATCATATTAATCAATCACGTAGACACACATTTAACCAGCAGTGTAAATGTACACAGTAAAAGTGCCACCCAGTAGGCAGCACTCATTCCTTTTTCTGCCTTAGACTATATTTCCATTGTAAAGCTGAAGGTACGACTCAGTATGGCAAGTTTTGGGGTTTTATTTTTATGACTTGCTACATTTGCCAGCATCAAGGCAGCCAAATGTCATCTATTGTATTCAATTTTACACCAATTAAAATATATGATGCACAACATACGTGCTATAATAATGCTATAAAACATGTAAATTATCAGTACAGTGTTTCAACTGGAAATAACTTTTTTTGAGATGGTAAAGCACACCCCTGGGGCTGACTTACCAAATATTCCTCCTGTAGAGCTCTATCATTACATCCAGAGATATCTTGGCAGCTGTAGCATTGCTGTCTCTCAACATCGTGTACATGAAATTTTGCAAAGTCTGAGGAAAGAGAATTCAAGGTTACAGTAGGCTAACCCCGGCCTTGGTCCCTTTCTATGCTGCAGAGTCATGGAAAAATCCGGAACGGCACTCACTGTGTTCACTTTGTTGTTTTTATGCTTGGCGTTGATATTCTTGATGTCGGACACAATGTGGGTGTACAGAGTCTGCAAGGGAGAAGCGGAGTACAGGGGTGAGAGGTTACGGGGACATCTCTCCGGGTCGCTGGAGGGCGAACGGGGTCTTCAGCTCACCTTGCGAAGGAGCTTGTCGTGGCATCGCAGAAGCTCAAAGAAGAGCTCAAGCAGGCCTGTCGGGCTGATGAGGTCCTTGTTTCGCAGCAGGATGAGGGCCTTGCAGAAGGTCTAGGCAGAAAAGGAAGAAGACAGAAACCGATTCAAGCACACGACATGTCGAGCTACTGGCCTTGAAAAACATCAGTGGCATAAAAGAGAACATGACATGATAAACTTCAGAAACCAGAAATCACTTGATTTGGTTTTTACCACTTCCATCACATCCCATTAAGTGCTTCTGCGTTTTTGTTCCCTGCAAATTTTAAAATTGGTTATGCTTTATTTTTTTTTGTTTAAATGATAAGTTAAAAACATCTGACCTGATTAGGACGTTGAGAAGCTTTGAAAGAAAAAGCTGACATTCTTCTAAAATCTAACTCTTATAGCTGATATTCTCCTACTTGCAAGTGCAAGCGATCCCATTACTCCAATCCTGGAGTCCTTGCACCGGCTTCCTGTCGACTTCAAAATCCTCATGCTCACCGATGAGGCTCTGCATGGCTTGGCACCTCAGTACCTGTCTGAGCTACTACAGCCCTACTCCTCACCTCACAACCTTCGCTCTTCTAATTGTGGTCTCCTACCTGTCCCCCAAGCCCATCTACACTCTGAGTGACAGGGTCTTCTCCTGTTATGCCCCAAAGCTCTGGAACTCTTTCCCCAGGGATATCAGAGAGTCACCTTCTCTAAACTCCTCAAAACTCAAAACGTCCTTCCTTAGAAGAGTCTTTACTTAACTGACTCTGTTCTTCACCCCTCTGCTCCTGCTGTACTCAGTACCTCCATCTACTGTCCCCTCTCATTGTGTATGTCTTATGTATCTTTTTTATTGTTGTTGTCGTTCTGTAAAGCACTTTGAGAAGCCACCTTTAAAGGTGCGATATAAAATAAAGTTTATTATTACTTAAATACAATTGATGGTATTTCATTCCACTCTCAAGGGCTCCTGTGGTTCCATACCATTCTCAGGTCATGCTCCAGGACAGTGTGGTGACACAGAAGCAGTTCTTTTAATTCCTGGGGGAAATTGGCCAGTTGCTCTGAATAGCAATGTGCAACCTGTAAAATAAGAGCACAGAATCTAGACATTACCCAATTTAATTTATTCCAGGCGACTTCATCCTAACAGATCTGGACATTCAAATGCTTTCCTTTCCTCCTTTCCTATAAAAAAAAGATTTCTGCTGCATATTCAATTATGCTGTGAGGAAACAATGGAATCATAACAAAGGATGAGCGGTTTAAATTTCTTAAACCATATCCCCTGACAACAAGCAATTAGCTACCATGCTTTAGTGAGAACACTGAACACTTAAGACTTAGGAGGTTGGAGCAGGGAGTCCCATCAACATGTGAGCTTCAAGTGAACGAGTAAAGGTTAATTCCAAACTGCACAGTAGGAAGAAAAAAAAACACATTTCTGTTGTGAGGCCTTCTCCACTAATGTGAGGAATATTCCTGAAGAAGGATCCAGTGCCTTCTCAGTTACACATTCATGCAAAGCAACACATAGAGTCTTACAGACTGTGGGACTGCAATACTTAAATAAAAAGATAACTTTTCAGAAATGGAAGCAGGTATTTTATAGTGTCATCAATATTTCAATACAGCGATTTGCTGTACTCATATTCCCCGGAGCTGGTCTTAAGTTTCTGCGGGCTTTAAGGCAGTCACTAAAGGCTCTTAGCTTTTAGGAGGATATATTAAAATGCATTACCTGGGCCAAGAACATAACCAGTTCAGCCAACTCCTTATTTGGCTTATCGGGTTTAAGCTTGAAGATCTGAACATTGGACTGGTAGTGCCGATACTGCTGCAGGAACTGAAAGATACAAAGAACGAGACGGGCTGAATGTAAAAAACTATCCTGACATCAGCTTTCAGTCTGAAATCCAGGTCAGCAGTCATACTGTGTTTTTAGGCAAGTCTGTTTGTTTAAACCACAATGAATGCAGTCCCCTAAATTGTTTAAAGACGTGGGCCAGTGTACAGCTTGGTTTTGCAGTACATCTAACCAGACTAAACCAGCCTGGTTAGATGTACTGCTATTATGCAGCTAATTAGTCAATCAGCCTGGGAGGAAGGAAAAAAACAAAGTACACCAGCCCCTACAGGAATTGGGTACAGGATCCCTTGTCTGGAGAACTCCAACAGCTTGGAGGCGTTTAAGGAGACAACAGGTCACAGATGCAGTCAATGGCTCATCCTAAAATGAAGATATGTTTTATATAAACTATGATCAGCTACACAGCTGGGAAACAAGACATCTTCATAGCACTGTGAACACCAAAGGACACAGTGAAGATCAGAGGTGACACCAGGATCATTTCACTGTCATTGACCGTTAAAATAAACCTGTCAACATTAGAGGTGAGGAGAGAAAAATACAGACAACGTACCAGCTCTTTGGTCTCATTGATTACTAACCATGTAAGTTATGGCAGGTAGAGAACTACAAGATTTTAACTAGACTAAGCAGTGGGGACAGGAACTATCAAGCATGTAACATGTTTCATTTTGATTACAAATTTCTGAACTGGTTGTGGGAAAAAGCTTAAGCTCAACTTTAAGCGCTACAAAATAGGATCTGCGAAATTCAGGAGTACTTTCAGTGTTAACAAGAGAAGTATAAAACAACAACACAACCTGACCTCTAATAATATCAATATTGGACTGAATAAAACCCCCCAGAAGAGCCATAGACTCTTCTAAAGTTGTGTTGTTAACTGAATCTAGATGTTCACGGAATGTTTAAGAAAATAATTCTAATATTATTTTGTCCTTCTTCAATACATCACAAAAAAACACTAACCTGGCAGCACTGGATTTCTAGAAATGTATATCTGATTGTAGTGATTAAACAAATGCTTGGGGTGGAGCGGTGGCTCTGCAGCTAAGTGGCTGGAAGGATGCCAGTTCAAATCTCGCGGCCAGCAGAGGAATCCTACTCTATTGGGCTCCTGAACAAGGCCCTTAACCCCAGCTGCTCCGGGGGCGCTGTATAAATGGCAGACCCTGCGCTCTGACCCCCAGCTTCTCTCTCCCTGTCTGTGTGCCAGTGCGTCTCATGGAGAGCAAGCTGGGGTATGCGAAAAGACGAATTCCTAATGTAAGAAATGGTATATACTGTAGCTAATAAAGTGATCTTATTTTATCTCTCTAAACAAAGACAAATAACTGTCACAATATGGGATATGTTCCCCCATCCATACTTGAGTTTGCACCATTAGGATTTTTATGGAGCAATGTTGATAAATGTACCAAAGTCACACGTACATGACAGTTCCCTCTTTTTTTTCTGTGGCTTCACGATGATCTAATAAAGAGCTGCCATCCAAGGGAGAATTCCAAACCAAAGAGTACTCTATACTAGTTAGCTGAGCACAACCATGATGATATATCAAACAGGATCTAAAGAACAAGGCTGAGCGCACAGATCTTGAAATTCTACAGTCTTACTCCACTTACTCTTGCAAGTACTTCATGCAAATCATACTTCAGGCTAAACGGTGCGACATACTCAGGAATGTGTAACTGGTTTGCAAATTACAACTGATAACAAGGTCCAGTGCACAAATTTCATTATGAGTGAGTAAAATGACTTGTGGCGGCGTGGAACAGTGCCGAAGGGAGGTAAGAAGGTTCAATTTTCCTAAGAAATGAAAAGGCCCAAAGGAAACTAATTTCAAATACATGCGCGTACGTGTCTAAACACTGTTTACTTAAAACAAACAAGTGATTCCGTATGAACTGCCATTCATTGAAGGGCTGGACAGTTTTCTATTAGATTATCGCTAATCGATAACTTAAGATATCAAATCTGGTCAGTATACTGACATATCGTAGTTGCTAATTCAGAAACTACAGGCAACGTCCTCAAAGGCACACATTTTCAGAAAACTTAAACTATGCTGCTTTCCCTTCTTTGATATAAGGTTTTAAACAGGAAATTATGCACCTGTGATACTATAAAAGATATACATTTTCTTCAAAGACACGGAGGATAAAGACAAACAGGTCTCTAAACGAGTATTCAAAAAACGTGTATTAGAAAATACAGATATTGTAATCGGTAACAATTATCAGTCTCATCATAACCAACATAATCAATACTATTTCTCGACCGATGATTACTCCTCAAGATAAATAAGAACGTTAGTCTTTGAACCAGAACAGTCAAGTCTAAATCCCTATAAGAGAGCAGTTGTCCAGGTGATAAATAGGTAAACCAGTAAAACATGGTATTGTAAGTGAATATGTACCTTAACATTTGGTCACTACTAGAAGATTGAATGCAAAAACAGCTTTGAGCTACAACTTTAAAGTAAGCTTTAAACGTAGGTCTAAATGAACTTATTATGAACTTATGTTGAAATGCATACCGAGATTAATCCAATTTGTTTATGAAAGCATAAACTTTAGGATGTAATATATTAAAAAAGAAAACATCTTACCTCTTCTGTATAAGACTGGGGATCTCTTTTGATTAAATTCTGCAACTGTGGAAGATTTGTAGGCAACTTGTTGTTATGCCTACCCGACATGACTACAACCGAGTTGTTACTTGTAATGAAAACGTTTTTTGAAAGTTTATTTTTTTCACTATTCCAACGTGCTTTACAAGTAACTCGCCATATTGCTACGTTTAATCCCGTGCTACGGGAAGAGAGGAGTACCGAACAGTACGGACGGTGACAAATGCGTTTAAAAATTACAAAGAGTGGTACAGTACAACATCCTTGCTTACACGAGATCAATGATTTTTTACGGATATCAAAATATAAGCTATAGAATATAAGCTATAGAAACACTAAAAATGATTATTCTGTTTTCCAATAACGTGAATTAATTAAAATATTAATGCGGATACCTCAGAAATATATATTAAATATCTAGTTACCGTGACTGATTAACTTGCTCTTGTGAGTATCTATTATTATGTTCATATCTGTTTCCTTTTATATTTATAATTTACATAATGTAGTTCTGTAATACTTTAATTTTTAAACCACATAACTTTGTGAGTTGCTTATTATTATACAATGCTTTTTGTTTGTACAAATTACTTAATATTTACATTTTTCCTGTGTGTTAATCACCACAAATAAATAAAAACGATTTAACAACCCAGTTAAAAAAATTAATGGGATAAAATTGTAATATTATACCATTTTGACATTAGAAAAGCCAAGAGAGAGTTTTAAAACAATACTGCAATGAATGATAAAATTAATTAATAAGAGGTACAGCATTACAGCAGCAAAAGGACAGCAAAGGATGAAGAGCAATGTTTATGAGATTAAGATTAAGCGGTTAGAAAATGGATGGATATTTCTTGTAAGAAAGAATTGGAACAGCATGCTCCAGGCTGTAAAAGGGCAAAAGTTCTTTATTAAATTATATGGGCACAGAAGAGGCAGAAATGCAACAGGTACATCTCCAGGGGCTGATGGTATTCTACCAATTGTACCCAATGAAACAAGAGGTGACAATCACAGGCCATTCGCCCAGCTCTTTCGAGCTACTTCTAGATACAGGCACTGGCACTAATCCACAAGAGAGCCGAAAAAAGAATCAAGTAATTACAGCTCTCTAGGTCTGATTCCTGTTACTTTTGTTAGGTCTTGGAAACAATATTGGAACTAAACTAGAGGATCATCCATCCATTTTTCTGACGGCTTTATCTAATACGCGGCTTTGGGGGTTCCCAGAGCCTATCCATCACGGGGCACCCACTCACAGCAGGGCACATTTTTCCAGAAGCCAGCTTGCCTACCAGTGTGTCTCTGGACTGTGGGGAGAAAATGGAGCACCTGAGGAAACCCACACGAGCACAAGGAGAACATGCAAACACCATGCAGAAAGGAACTGAACCCAGGGCCCAAGTGATGCCACATTGTGCGGCCCACAAGAGGATGGTCTTTATAGAAATAAGACCGGGTCTTCGAAAAGGTAGGTCCTCATAAAAGTTCCTCATAAAATATGAATGTAGAGAGTCACATTTGCAGGTAATACCAACATAGGTGGCATAGCAAACACTGGACAAACAACAAAGGGAATTCAGGGAAGACTTAGACAGAGGGACCCAGCAGGGACCTCAACAGGGACCCCTCAACAGGGACCCAGCTGCTTGAGCTAAAGAGAGATCTCCCTTTGGCTCAAGAGGCTGGGTCCCTGTTGTGAAATGCTGGAGGCCCGGGTTCAAGTCCCTGATGGTTGGGAGGCTGATCTGATGTGGCAGCAGATGAGGGTGCCCATGTGAAACCTGTGGTGTTACAGTATAATTTTCCTCTTGGTTCCCTGTGTAGTGTAGCAAAACACTTGTAATTTTTCATCGAAGCGCCGTGTACCCCAATTTGTTTGCTACTAGTTATCTACTATTCATAAACGTGTTACACAAAACATGACCAGGGGCTTTCAGACGTTACATAGATTTTCATTGTGCAAATGTCTTAGGCAAATGAAGTGGGCAGTGTCTGGAGAACTTAAGCTGGTCAGCGCATCTTCCAGACATCCTTTCATAAGTGCTCTTCAACGCGCTGCATATTTGTGTCCTTGAGGTGGCTGAGCAGCTGTGGTGCTCTTTTCAATCGCAGAACTTACAGTAAGTACCCCTCGCTTTTGCAATCGGTTTACGGTTTTATATGGAGGGCACTTTTGTACCTACAGTAGCTGGGAGATGTACTGTACATGAAGTAACATTATTCACCCACGTAACATAAAGCCAATTGACATATTAGAAGATCACATTTGTAGTTGCTTACTTGTAGCTATATGTGAAAAATGGTTTAAATATTATGTTTGAAATGTCGATTCAGCTCTTAAAATTTAAAACATTTTTTCCAAGCCACTCCATTGTTTTGTATTGCTTGAATCTACAATATGACATGTATTCAGTAGCATCATCATTATTGTCTGTTGTAGTGACACTTCTCTTGTGAATGGGTATATTAATCAAATATAAAACCTAAAACGTTTAAAAAATGTTGTTGGTACGGAATTTGAGGGCGATATTGAAATGACTACGATGCTGTCAAGTCAGAAACATCTGTAGCTACCACTCTTAACCAGCAAGCCCACATCGCTGAAATGAAGACAGAAGAGAAGAGATCTGAAAGTCTTCTTTGTTACCAAACACCAGCTTCTAAATCTATAACTACTGACATTTGTAATGAGAACTTTATGCAGAGAAAGATTTAATTCATTTTTGAGATGAACTCCAACAAGAACAACAGCTAATGTTTTAAATAAGTGATATAAGTATCACGCTTTAAAATTGGTTGTGTTGACAAAACGTGGACACATCAACACTACTTGTTTCAACATCCAACGGGTGTAAGTATTTAGATGCTTTGTGCCCTAAATTCTATATGTACCCTTTCTATCTCTGAATCTTTTACTTAGTTAGCGTTGTATGAAGTCTGTAGTTTGAATAAGAGTTTTTGTCTCTGGTTTAAATGAAATTTGTTTCAGCTTGAGAGCAGCATGGCATTATGACGCATGTACTGAGAATGTATTCAAAAGTCAACAATGAAATAGGAAGGGGCTGTAGATGTTTTTTTTTTTTTTAAAGTGCCCAGTGAGTTTAAGACTGCTTGAAAAATAAACCAGTATTCACTTTCTCCAGCTTGGACATCAAAGATGAGGTTGGTTGTTCTGGGCGCCACAGGACAAACTGGGCAGCAGGTGGTGACACAGGCTCTGCAGCAGGGCCATACAGTCACTGCTATTGTCAGGAATCCAAGCAAGCTCACAGTGGAACACCAGAACCTGAAGGTAACCCAGTAAGACATAGGAGAATTAACACTTAATTAGTCAATTTGCTAATTGATCGGACAGCGGGTAGCTATACAGTACTTGCACCTACAGTAGAATTCTGTTGTGTCACCTGTAAGCACTGCTGCACTTTTCCTTGTAAGGATGAGTAGAATGTAATTAAAGGTTTGCTACACTATATGAATGTGTAAAAAGCATTGTTTCAAACTAAAAATGCCTGTACTGGAGTTTGAGTCCGAACGTACAGTATGTTATATACTGTATGTTAAATAGCTGGATCATGGAAAGTATCTTGATATTTCGTACACTTGAGGATATTATCTAGCAAGACAGGCGGTATGCCTAACACATCCTTAAATATGAAATGTTTTACATACTTATGAACCTTTGTATTTTAAACAGTTCCTAATTGTTAATGCTATTAGAGTGGTTTGTTGTGTCTGCATTGTGATCTGAATATTAAAGCATGTGTGAGTGATTTGCACAAGATAAGGTCAAAACAGTGCTGTTGAGGAGTCTGAGCATTTGTGGATAAATACAGTAGAAATTAAATCACAAAGAAGTGTCTTAGTGGAACAAGTAATAGGTTTATTCCACGCTGAAAAGAGCCCTTTACACCTCGTGACATGCCGACAGCGTGCGTCTTTTTAATTGCATTTCTGTTAATTGGACCACATCTTATACTTTGCAAAACAGATTTTCTTCTGGAACCAATGAAAATGTGCCTCAGTGTTAAGAAACGGAGCCCGGTTGTTTCCGATCTGGTGGAGGCATTCTCCGGGCTCCCAAGATTTTCCCTGTTTCCAATGTATCTATTTTGTTTCAGGTCGTCGAGGGAAATATCTTCTCAGAGGACAGTCTCTCTCCTCACTTCAAGGGGCAAGATGCTGTCATTTCCTGCCTTGGCTTTCGTCTCTCGGTCTTCACTTCTGTTTCTGGATTTTCAGATTCTATGAAAGCTACAGTGAATGCCATGAAGCAGGCAAAAGTGAACCGAATAATTGCAATGTCGTCTTGGTTCTCTGAGCGTAAGTGCATCTGTGTCACTCAGTCCCTGTAACAGCAGTATCTACTATTTTGACCTTGTTGAGTATGCTACAAACCGGCCTAGTTATGAGAAACCCAGACTTATTCCACTTTGCGCTGTTGTCCAGCTAAAGGCTGTCTGTATTCACTCTACACTGGATTTGTTTTGTTTGTTGTAGCTAACTCTAGCACAAACGCAGGCTACATGGTGCGCTTTCTTATCCTGCCGATGATCCGCAGCTTGATGAACAATATGTACGAGATGGAAACGGTTCTGTCCAAGACGGAGGATATCAACTGGACTGTGGTGAGACCTTCGGGCTTGACGAATGAGCCAGCTACAGGTAAGACAGCTGAGCTTTCATGTCTGCCAATGAATCGCCTATGCTGAAAGAGGGATGCTAGAAAATTCGGTATGAGTTAATCAAAAGGCCTGCTTTGGAAGTGTTTTAATTAGTGTAGGTTTTTTTGTAATGTAGCTTTATAATGCCCATAAGGATTGACTGCTTGAATTGGGTGCCCTTGTAGTCTTCTCTGTAGTTTATATCAGTAAATATCAGTCATCCTTAGTGCACAAGAGGTACCCAGTAGTGAAGGCCTGCAGGTTATAAACATTTTTGGTGGCTTGCTCACTGTGACACGTCCCTTGTGACCTTCCAGCAAAGGAGTTCCTGACGCACGAAGGATACTTCGTACCGTACCCCAGTGAGGGCAGACTGGAAACCTCCATCTCCCGGGCGGACGTCGCCCGATTCATGCTCTCGCTGCTCAACAGCAGCGCGTGGGCCAGGAAAGGGGTGTCCATGACGACCAAGTGAACTGCTCCTGGCCTCCCTCGAAGGAGCTCGCGCGGCTGGGAAGCGGAGCGGGAGTTACATAGGGAGTGAATCATGGGAGTCATGTCAATATCCCTCATGCACACCACGGCCGTCTGGATTGTATTCTATTGGAAATTTTTCCCAGAAAAAATACTCTAATTTTTGCTATAGTCCTGGATTAAAACGTGATTTAAAGTTCATATATTTCTATCCCTTTGGTGGCTTTAGGCTAGGAAAAAACATTTCAGTATGTTTCAGCACTGATATTGGACTAGACAACAGAAGAAGCCTTAAAACAAATCAAATCAATAATTATTGTATTAATTATAGTGGCATATACACGGTTTAAAAGTCTGAATGTATTGTTGATGTTTAACAACTTGTAATAGTATTGCTTGAATATAATGTTACATCTTGTCTTGCATGAACACCAAAGCTATCCCAACGTATTTTAATCCATCAGTTAACTGATAGGATGCAAGGGATAACAGGCTTTGCAGTAACTGTCTGACTGGAGGCTGTAAAGGAGCGACCCTTAATTAGAAAGTAAAGCCTTATTCTAACAGAGCACTCATTTGAAATGCAGAGATACGCATTATAGATCAATAGATAAAAGATGAGTCTCATGCTTAATCTGATAACTAGTTCGTTTACTAGTTAGTTTACTAGTTAGTGGATGCCATGATGTTTAGTACAACATTGCTTTTTTCTGCCTACAGTCTGAAATATATACTGTACCATACCTACATATTTTCTATAATTCTATCATTTTTAAATGTAACAGATTCAATGTAGAAACATTATATTTGTTATTACAGGTAGGCATTGCCTGCTGTATTAGCCTTAATAAAAGAAAATGGAAAAAGTGACTTTATTGTTTTTACTTTGATGTTCCTTTGATTTTCGTCCACGTGTTCTCTACTGGGATTAAATGCAATTTCTGCAATTTCCCTCACGGGATCAATAAAGTATCTATCATCATCATCATCAAATGGTTATTGGGAAAGATCAATGCATGATTTCTTCATTACATTTCCAGTTCAATATGTTGAGCTGGTTAGTGTACTATTGCAGATCTGGGGAGGCCTTTCAAGTCATTGCAAGAAAGATGCGGTAGAAGCAAACTAAGATGGTCAAGTTACCCAGACGCACTGGTAAAGACGAGTCCCTGGGATCCTTTAAGAAAGCTGGATGAGAAAGGTTTTAATGACCAATCAAATGAGATGACCTCCTCCGATTCCTAATTTCCCACAACTTTCTGACGTTAAACCAGGCATAAAGACTTAACTTTCACATTTCAAGAAAGATAATGACACACGTATGTAGGTCACTAAAAAAAACAATGTACAGTAGCAGCAAAGATTGTTGCATTTTTAAGACTTTCTATAAGGAAACATACAGATAAATATTATTCCTGCAGTTCCCAGTGATTTTTTGCTTTTGTCTAAATTTTTTTTTTCTGAGACTTTTTGGTGCCTGGAATGGCACAGTGCACCTCTTCGTATTTGTATACCAAAACTGAGTCGGTCAGATCAAAAGTTGTAACCAAACATTATAGAAGAGCTTTCATCAATGGTTTTGCCACAACCAATGACTGGAGGGCTTCAGATATTGATTGTGGAACTGTTCGTTTGAAACCCCAGCTAGGGTTAGGGTTAGCATTCTCTCACTACCTAGACAATTTTTATGCTCAGTTCTGAATTTTCGTGCCCAAGTCAGCTTTAGGATGAGTGATTTTTTGCTACTATTTAAACTTTCTTTTCAGATGCTCCAGCGTCCGGGGGTCGAATGCGCTCATGAGGGAAAAGACTAAGATTAAGCAGTTAGAAAATGGATGGATATTTCTTGTAAGAAAGAATTGGAACAGCATGCTTCAGGCTGTAAAAGGGCAAAAGTTCTTTATTAAATTATATGGGCACAGAAGAGGCAGAAATGCAACAGGTACATCTCCAGGGGCTGATGGTATTCTACCAATTGTACCCAATGAAACAAGAGGTGACAATCACAGGCCATTCGCCCAGCTCTTTCGAGCTACTTCTAGATACAGGCACTGGCACTAATCCACAAGAGAGCTGAAAAAAGAATCAAGTAATTACAGCTCTCTAGGTCTGATTCCTGTTACTTTTGTTAGGTCTTGGAAACAATATTGGAACTAAACTAGAGGATCATCCATCCATTTTTCTGACGGCTTTATCTAATACGCGGCTTTGGGGGTTCCCAGAGCCTATCCATCACGGGGCACCCACTCACAGCAGGGCACATTTTTCCAGAAGCCAGCTTGCCTACCAGTGTGTCTCTGGACTGTGGGGAGAAAATGGAGCACCTGAGGAAACCCACACGAGCACAAGGAGAACAAGAAATAAGAGCATTGTCTTTGAAAAGATAGGTCTTGCTTAACTAACATGATAGAAGTCTTTAAAGGAGTATCAGAAAGGACAGGAGTATACACTATACATTTTAATTTTAAGAAGACTTTTGATGAAGTTCCTCATAAAATATTAATTCTCAATTTGCAGGATGTAGGCATTCATAGTAATATGTGTGCTTGGATTGAAAGTGGCCACCAGCCCCAGTATGTCACCTTGCAACTCACAACTGGCAACCCAGTGAAGCTCCGTAGGTGTGAGCCTGGCCAGTACCTGGATTGAAGACCTAACGGGAGAGCTAAGGTTGCTGCTGGAAGAGGTGTTAGTGGAGCCCGTAGGGAGCCGCTCACCCTGTGGTCTGTGTGGGTCCTCATGCCCCAGGAGAGTAATGGGGACACTATACTGTAAAAAGGCACTGTAATGAACAGTTCTTTCCGGACCCTATGCGGACGACATAGTCCGACGGAGTGGGGAAACACTAGGGAAACGTCATGCAGGAAAACGGGGCTGAAGACAAGGGGGCGTGTCCAAGGTGCGCTGGTGCACGGGGGAGGTGTGGCCGAGGCGAACAATCCGAGAGAGTAGTCCTTAGGGAAAATCCAAAACGCAAGGGTAAGTCCAAAACCAGGAGATCCATCAGAAGAAGGAATTAAAAACCACGAAGGCCGGGTCGGAACCGGCGGACGGGGAACAGGAACCGAGATTAAAACCTTAACGGGACCAGGCGCTTCCAGGTCCCGGACTCGCATGATATGGAAATCAGATGCAGAGCCCGGATGAGCGTCAGCGCCTGGCTTTTAAGGTGGGCTGGGAATGGGAAACAGGTGCACAGAATAAAGTCTTGAGTGAAAGGGCTGGAGCACCCTTAAGGAGGGGGGACTATAATCGTGACAGGCACTGTCCTACGTGAGGTCCTGACTGTGGTCATTAAAAGTTCCAGGGTGTTTCTTGAAAAGAGTAGGGGTGTTACCCCAGCTTCCTGGCCACAGTTCCCCCTGGCCTTTATCACTCATGGCCTCCTAATACCCATCCATGAACTGGCTTCATCACTCTGTTCTCCTCCCCACTGATAGCCGATGTGCGGTGTTCTGGCGCACTATGGCTGCCATCGCATAATCCAGGTGGGGCTGCACATTGGTGGAGGAGAGTCCCCATTACCTGTAAAGTGCTTTAGGTGGAGTGTCCAGAAAAGCACTATATAAGTGTAAGGAATTATTATTATTATTATTATTATTATTATTATTATTATTATTATTGAAATTGGGAATTCTCTAAAAATAGAAATTAAAGAGAGCCGATAAAGGGCCAAGGCTCAAACTGGGGTGATATAATAATAATAATAATAATAATAATAATAATAATAATAATAATAATAATAATTGCTTACACTTATATAGCGCTTTTCTGGACACTCCACTCAAAGCGCTTTACAGGTAATATACCTATAATATATAATTAGTAGGCTCCCACAGAGATCTCTGTTAGGACCACTGCCCTTTGAGATATCCATGTTTTGGACCCTGGTGTAGTTAGTCACATTTGCAGGTAATACCAACATAGGTGGCATAGCAAACACTGGACAAACAACAGAAATTCAGGGAAGATTTAGACAGAGTTCAAGGCTGAAACACCAGGCAAATACTGCTTAATGTAGACCTACAGGAACCTGGTCCAGGTTGACAAAACCTGCCTACACCTGATATATTCATAGCTTTTCCATATTACAATGCACCATCCCGAACACATGACAGCTGTAAAGGTTCTCTGTAATAGTTCTGTATTAATAACAGCCTTTAGATGTGGGTGTGTAAGTCAGACTGCTGGGGCGTTGGCTAGGATACCATCACGGTTCTGTCTGCCCTGTTGAGACCTTGGCATTGAGTCCTGTGCGTATATATAATTTCCCTCTTGGTGCCCTCTGTCGTGTAGCAATACACTTGTAATTTTTCATCGAAGCGCCGTGTACCCCAATTTGTTTTCTACTAGTCATGTACTATTAATAAACGTGTTACACAAAACATGACCAGGGGCTTTCCGACGTTACTTTTTGCATAACGCTTGGTGTCTTACGCAAATGAAGTGGGCAGTGTCTGGAGAACGTAAGCTGTACAGCGCATCTACCAGATATGCTTTCATAACCGCTCTCCAACGCGCTGCATATTTGTGTCCTTGAGGTGGCTGAGCAGCTGTGGTGCTCTTTTCAATCGCAGAACTTACAGTAAGTACCCCTCGCTTTTGCGGTCGGTTTACGGTTTTATACGGAGGGCACTTTTGTACCTACAGTAGCTGGGAGACGTACTGTACGCGAAGTTATATTATTCACCCACGTTACATAAAGCCAATTTACATATCAGAAGATCGCATGTGTATTTGCTTACTTGTAGCTATATGTGAAAAATGGTTTAAATATCATGTTTGAAATGTCGATTCAGCTCTTAAAATTTAAAACATGTTTTTTTCCAAGCCACTCCTTTGTCTTGTATTGCTCGAATCTACAATATGACATGTATTCAGTTGCATCATCATTATTGTCCGCTGTAGTGACACTTCTCTTGTGAATGGGTATATTAATCTAATATAAAACCTAAAACGTTTAAATATTGTTGTTGGCACGGAAACGAGGGCGATATTGAAATGAATGCGATGCTGTCAAGTCAGAAAGCCCACATCGCTAAAACGAAAACGGAAGTGAAAAGATCTGAAAGTCTTTTTCGTTACCAAACACCAGCTTCTAAATCTATAACTACTGACATTTGTAATGAGAAATGTATGCAGAGAAAGATTTAATCCATTTTTAGATGAACTCCAACAAGAACGACAGCTAATGTTCTTAATAAGTATTATAAGTATTTTAATCACGCTTTAGAATTGGTTGTGTTGAGAAAACGTGGACACATCAACACTACCTGTTTCAACATCCAACGGACGTAAGTATTTAGATGCTTTGTGCCCTAAATTCTATATGTACCCTTTCTTCTATCTCTGAATCTTTTACTTAGTTAGCGTTGTATGAAGTCTGTAGTTTGAATAAGAGTTTTTGTCTCTGGTTTAAATGAAATTTGTTTCAGCTTGAGAGCAGCATTTCATTATGACGCACGTACTGAGAATGTATTCAAAAGTCAACAATGAAATAGGAAGGGGCTGTAGATTTTTTTTAAAAAATTGATAACGAGCGAATCTAAGACTGCTTGAAAAATAAATCAGTATTCACTTTCTCCAGCTTGGACATCAAAGATGAGGTTGGCTGTACTGGGCGCCACAGGACAAACTGGGCAGCAGCTGGTGACACAGGCTCTGCAGCAGGGCCATACAGTCACTGCTATCGTCAGGAATCTGACCAAGCTCACAGTGGAACACCAGAACCTGAAGGTAACCCAGTAAGACATATGAGAATTAACGCTTAATTAGTCAATTAGCTAATTAATCGGACAGCGGGTAGCTATACAGTACTTACATCTACAGTAGAATTCTGTTGTGTCACCTGTAAGCACTGGTGCACTTTTCCTTGTAAGGATGAGTAGAATGTAATTAAAGGTTTGCTACACTATATGAATCAGTAAAAAGCATTGTTTCAAACTAAAAATGCCGGTACTGGAGTTTGAGTCCGAACGTACAGTATGTTATATACTGTATGTTAAATAGCTATATCATGGAAACTATCTTGTTATTTCGTACACTTGAGGATATTATCTAGCAAGACAGGTGGTATGCCTAACACATCCTTAAATATGAAATGTTTTACATACTTATGAACCTTTGTATTTTAAACAGTTCCTAATTGTTAATGCTATTAGAGTGGTTTGTTGTGTCTGCATTGTGATCTGAATATTAAAGCATGTGTGAGTGATTCGCACAAGATAAGGTCAAAACAGTGCTGTTGAGGAGTCTGAGCATTTGTGGATAAATACAGTAGAAATTAAATCACAAAGAAGTGTCTTAGTGGAACAAGTAATAGGTTTATTCCATGCTGAAAAGAGAAGAAAGAAAACACGTTTCGGCTGTGGAGCCTTCTTCACACACCTGAAGAAGGCTCCACGGCCGAAACATTGTGTTTTCTTTCTTCTCTTTTCAGCATGGAATAAACCTATTACTTGTTCCTTTGCAGACTATGCATGCTGACACAGCTACCCACATGAGGTGTCTTAGTGCTGATTGAGCAGCCTGTGCCAAAAAAACCCACTTTTACTGCATTTGAAAATCCTTCATGGGATATAAACTTATATAAATTTAAGCACATTTTTAAAAGTCGTTTTTGCAATTGATATTTCAGTTCAAAAGTTCTTGTCTGAATGTTAACCCAGTACTTCCTGATGAAAAAAAAAAACAGGAGAATGACAGATACTATACCTGCATATACACTAATATTTTTTCAAGTAACAAAGCAATTAACGCCTTATTAAAGGACCTCCAGCATCTGAATTGTGAATTGGGATTGAAATTGTGAATGAGATATAATGGAAAGATAACTTTTTCTCTCAAATTGCTATCAGAGAGGTTTAGCAAATAGTGGTTTACCTGGGTAAATTTGTCCTTTATTAAGACCAAATTTTATTTTTATTTTATTTATGAAATGGAGTAATATTTCTATGAAGACTACTGATTTCTGTTTTTCTACTATGACCAAATGTAGAAAAACATTGGGACAATGTAAATGCTTTAAAGAAAGGGCAAATGTAAGCTTAGAGAAAAGATTAAATCAAAAGCTAGATAGTCTATATATAATTTACTTGTAAACCGTTTCATCAATAAATAAAAAGTTAAGAAATCATCAGAATTTTCTTATTGTATTCTTATTATTTCTATTATTGTACTTATGTTAGTGCCTACAGATTGCCATTTCTTAGTGCAAATAGTACTATCAGAGTGAACTGAAACACTTTTCATAAAAAAGCTGGAAATTTTATCTTGTTGCATTTTCAAAGTGGCTAAATGTCAGCCAACCACACATTAAGTGAATCTGGCTTTGGTTCCATGTTATTATAGAGGCGTATCCACAGAGAGCTTTCACATCGTGTGATGTCATACTTTTACTGGAAACTGAAGTATGCTGAGAACCTGACTCACTCAGCTGTTATGGCTCAATAGCAGACACTGGATTCTTTGAAATGCTTTCGTTTCTACTGGCAGCTGTAGTGTCATGAATGTAAATGACACTCTGTGCAGTGAACAAAAAGCTTCACTGTTGCGGAACTGAGGATTTCTGGAATATCCTATCCACCAATTAGCCCTTTACACCTCGTGACATGCCGACAGCGTGCGTCTTTTTAATTGCATTTCTGTTAATTGGACCACATCTTATACTTTGCAAAACAGATTTTCTTCTGGAACCAATGAAAATGTGCCTCAGTGTTAAGAAACGGAGCCCGGTTGTTTCCGATCTGGTGGAGGCATTCTCCGGGCTCCCAAGATTTTCCCTGTTTCCAATGTATCTATTTTGTTTCAGGTCGTCGAGGGAAATATCTTCTCAGAGGACAGTCTCTCTCCTCACTTCAAGGGGCAAGATGCTGTCATTTCCTGCCTTGGCTTTCCTGTCTCGGTCTTCTCTTCTGTTTCTGGATTTACAGATTCTATGAAAGCTACAGTGACTGCCATGAAGCAGGAAAAAGTAAACCGAATAATTGCAATGTCGTCTTGGTACTCTGAGCGTAAGTGCATCTGTGTCACTCGGTCCCTGTAACAGCAGTATCTACTATTTTGACCTTGTTGAGAATGTTACGAACCGGCCTAGTTATGAGAAACCCAGACGTATTCCACTTTGCGCTGTTGTCCAGCTTAAGCCTGTCTGTATTCACTCTACACTGGATTTGTTTTGTTTGTTGTAGCTAACTCTGGCACAAACGCAGGCTACGTGGTGCGCTTTTTCCTCCTGCCGATGATCCGCACCTTGCTGAACAATATGTACGAGATGGAAACGTTTCTGTCCAAGACGGAAGATATCAACTGGACTGTGGTGAGACCTCCGGGCTTGACAAATGGGCCAGTTACAGGTGAGACAGCTGAGCTTTCATGTCTGCCCATGAATCGCCTATGCTGAAAGAGAGATGCTAGAAAATTCGGTATGAGTTAATCAAAAGGCCTGCTTTGGAAGTGTTTTAATTAGTGTAGGTTTTTTTGTAATGTAGCTTTATAATGCCCATAAGGATTGACTGCTTGAATTGGGTGCCCTTGTTGTCTTCTCTGTAGTTTATATCAGTTAATATCAGTCATCCTTAGTGCACAAGAGGTACCCACTAGTGAAGGCCTGCAGGTTATAAACATTTTTGGTGGCTTGCTCACTGTGACACGTCCCTTGTGACCTTCCAGCAAAGGAGTTCCTGACACACGAAGGATACTTCGTACCGACCCCCAGTGAGGGCACACTGGAAAGCTCCGTCTCCCGGGCGGATGTCGCCCGATTCATGCTCTCGCTGCTCAACAGCAATGCGTGGGTCAGGAAAGGGGTGGCCATGACGACCAAATGAACAGGAGTTACATAGGGAGTGAATCATGGGAGTCATGTGAATATCCCTCATGAACACCACAGCCGTCTGGATTGTATTCTATTGGAAATTCTTCCCAGAAAAAATACTTCTGGATTTTAACGTCATTTAAACTTCATATATTTCTATCTCTTTGGTGGCTTTAGGCTAGGAAAAAACATTTCAGCACGTTTCAGCACTGATATTGGACTAGACAACAGAAGAAGCCTTAAAACAATTCAAACCAATAATTGTTAAGTTATTAAAGTATTAATTATAGTGGCATATACACGGTTTAAAAGTCAAGAATCTGAATGTATGTTGATGTTTAACAACTTGTAATAGTATTGCTTGAATATAATTTTACATCTTGTCTTGCATGAACACCAAAGCTATGCCAAAGTATTTTAATCCATCAGTTAACTGATAGGATGCAAGGGATAACAGGCTTTGCAGTAACTGTCTGACTGGAGGCTGTAAAGGAGCGACCCTTTACATAAAAGATAAAAGATGAGTCTCATGCTTAATCTGATAACTAGTTAGGCGTCCATGATGTTTAGTACAACATTGCTTTTTTCTGCCTACAGTCTGAAATATATACTGTACCACACCCATATGTTTTCTATAATTTTTAAAATGTAACAGATTTAATGCAGCAACATTATATTTGTAGGCATTGCCTGCTGTATTAGCCTTAATAAAAGAAAATGGAAAAAGTGACCTTATTGTTTTTACTTTGATGTTCCTTTGATTTTTGTCCACGTGTTCTCTACTGGGATGAAATGGTTATTGGGAAAGATCAATGCATGATTTCTTCATTACATTTCCAGTTCAATATGTTGAGCTGGTTAGTGTAATATTGCAGGTCTGGGGAGGCTTTTCAAGTCATTGCAAGAAAGATGCGGTAGAAGCAAACTAAGATGGTCAAGTTACCCAGAGGCACTGGTAAAGACGAGTCCCTGGGATCCTTTAAGAAAGCTGGATCAGAAAGGTTTTAATGACCAATCAAATGAGATGACCTCCTCCGATTCCTAATTTCCCACAACTTTCTAACATTAAAGCATGCATAAAGACTTAATTTTCACATTTCAAAAAAGATAATGACACACTTATGTACAGTAGGTCACTTAAAATACCAATGTACAGTAGCAGCAAAGATTGTTGTATTTTTAAGACTTTCTATAAAGAAACATACAGATAAATATTATCATTGTGATTTTGATCGTTTTTTTGTGCCCAGTTTTCTGAATGAAATATAGAGGTTTAAAGGTCGAAACCTTGTGTTTAAGAAGGGGGATACAGAAAGAGTTTTTCCAGCTGCTCAAGCAAGAGTTCATAAGAGCTCGGTTTTCTGCTTTTAGCTTCCCCTTTTCTATATTCCTGCAGTTTCCAGGAATTTAGAAAAAGGGAAGCTAATTTTGCAGTGGAGCAAATATATTGTACATTATCCAGATCACAACTTCAAAACATAAAACATCCATCTGGTTCATTCTGGTTCAGGGGCACTCCAACCTGGGGAGTACTTTTGATGAATAAGGGTCAGAGTAGGAATACATTCTGGACAGGAGGCCAGTCCAGGGGATACAAATACACAGGAACATTTTATATACGCCAATGAGCCTAGCCAGTATATTGTAGGAATGTGGGAGAAAGAACATTCAGAAAAGAGAACATGCAAACTCGTCACAGAAGGCCCCCCAAGCCAGAATCCCACCCTGGGTTCAGAGGAGGCAGCTCAAACAAAACCAAACTTCAAGGGTTCTAGACCAGTGGTTCTCAAACTTTTTCAAGTCCCGGAACAAATGGATGTTAATGGTGCTGTTTACGGAACACCAAGAACAGCTGGACATTTCTATACCATCATAAGAGGCAGAAACAGTATCACTAGTGAGAATCCTCCCGCCTGGTGTTCGTGGGTGTTCGTGTTTGTGCACCACTTGGTAATTGTATGCGAAAGAACTGAGTTGGTCAGATCAGAAGTAGTAACCAAACTTGACTGAATCCAACACATGTGCAAGAGCTTTTATCAGTGGTTTGGATTGTTTCACACTCATACTTTATGGTTTGGTGAACATGTCAAAATCCGGTGCCTGGTGAGGTTCGGATATAGATTGCGGAACGAGTCAGGAGGAGTGATTTTTTTCTTTTGTCTAAATTCTTTATTTTCTGAGACTTTTTGGTGCCTGGAATGGCGCAGTGCACCTCTTGGTATTTGTATCCCAAAACTGAGTCGGTCGGATCAAAAGTTGTAACCAAACATTATAGAAGAGCTTTTATCAATGGTTTTGCCACAACCAATGACTGGAGGGCTTCAGATATTGATTGTGGAACTGTTCGTTTGAAACCCCAGCTAGGGTTAGGGTTAGCATCCTCTCACTACTTAGACAATTTTTACGCTCAGCTCTGAATTCTGGGGCCCAAGTCAGCTTTAGGATGAGTGATTTTTTGCTACTATCTGAAATTTCTTTTCAGATGCTCCAGCTTCCAGGGGTCAAACGCGCTCATGAGGGAAAAAAACTTGTGCCGGGTGCTCACACCAAGGAAGGCTCCACAGCTGAAACGTTGTGTTTCCTTTCTTCTCTTTTCAGCAGGGAATAAACCTTTTGTTCCTTTGCAGCTTACGCATGCTGACGCAGCTCCCTGCTTGAACTACTTACTACAAAATTATGGATTTAAAAACATCTTCGGTATGTAGTCCTATCATGTGTTCTTTTCATCTTGAATGTCTCTCCTCAAAAATGAATGAAGCTTTTATTAAACTTGGTCTGCTCCTCTACGGCACAGTACAGTTTTGGAAAAAGAACTTGCTGGAGAAGCAATCCGACGCAGTCAGACCCCTGTGCTATGAGCATGAAACCACGACAATATCAAGAGAGGGCAGGATTAGATTGTTGGATTCATGGTTGTCCAGAGATGGTTTTCGTGGCAACTGTCAATTTAATGTCTTAAATTGAACTAAAACGTTTGGATATCCTTCAAACCACCTGTTTTTAAGTGTCAACCTGCTGCTGATTAACTGTGCTTCTAAAAGCTGCATGAGTCCAGATTTCCAGGAATGAAACTGGCTATGCTCCTGCTTATTCTGCCTTTGCACTTTCTAACCGATTCATCCAATTCAGAGTCACAGGGGATCCAGAGTCCAGAGTCCCAGGCAATGGGAACAAGCATGGGTACACCCTAAATGGGATGCCAGTCCATTGCAGGAGACACACAGACACAGACATGCACACTCTCACACCAGGGCCAATTTTAACAGAAACCAATTAACTGAAACAGGAGAGAGAAGGATGAAAAGTTTCTCACGACGTTTCCCAGAACTCATGGGAAAATAAAATATGAACTCCATGAAGTACAAATCAGCACGTTTTGAACTTTGGGAGGAAACTGGAGCAGCTGAAGGAACCTCAAGTGAATACGGGGAGAATATACACACTCCACACAGATAGCACCCCAGGTCTGGCATTGATACCAGGGCCTCAGTGCTGGCAAGGCACCACTGCAACATCATACCCCCTCCTACCTCAGTCATTTGCGATTTATTTTTAATTTAGATATTCTTTCCTCTGAATCTTGGATAAATAATAATAGCATTTAAATGTATTTTTCAATTCAGTTATGTCTATGAAAAGAGGAACCAGTTTTGTGCTGCCATGGAATGAGACCGGATATTATTGTTCTGGCTCGTATTCTAAACCAGCCATCCAAAAAACCGAATGAAAACTACTTTTCCCATGATCCCACGGAATGCCGGCAGTTCCTGTTTGCGCCCGCGCACGCTCTGTACTGTATTTGTACCTGGTTGGTTGGAGATGTTTGGAATGAGCTTTCACGGGGGGTGAGGTAATGAATTTTTGTCTTTCTTTGTAATTTTTTTCATGTTAATGTGTTTGTGTTACACAATTATGTATAGTGGGTAAGCATTTTCTGGGTGTGAGTCGGGTTCATTTATTATGGGATGCGTGTTGTGTTGCTTAAACTTTCGATCAAGACCGTCAACAGTGAGGTGTAATTTTATATAGTTTTTTTTAAAACAACAGACAGGCTTGTAACAAGGCAGTTGTTTAGAAAACTCAATACATATAAGATGTAAAGTAGCTAAATATGAAACATTGTGCTGAGGCTGTGCTAAATAAATTCTTGCGTGACATTTTAGATTTGCTCCATTTTGCACTCTGCACAAAAACGCATTTAGTAACAAAAACGCTTTCGTATTTATTTTCAGTTAAATCCGATTGCCCTTCAGACAAAAGGATTGAAACGCCTGGCTCTGAAATTATTCCGACTTGCATTCTCTGTTAACATTTATACATCCTTTCACTTGGGAAAGGAAAACATTTAGACGCAGATCTCTGATTTTATCTATGGAGACTAGCTTCCGTTCGACAGAGCGCACAAATAAATACATTTAAAACAACCACTACACCACAGCGGGAATAAAATATATCGAAAGCAGCTCTGCACTCGATAGTAACACCCTGGTGTACCGCAGTGACCCCAAAACCTAGATGCTACTGATGTTGTGTGGAGAGGAGGGTTGATGACCCACATAGTGCTTCAGTTCAAAGCTCGTTTTCACTAACCTCGAAAACATACTGGAGTCTTAATATAGCCGTCGGTATTGCCAAGGGCGATGTGCTGTACGTAAAATCTGTCGGTATTGACGTGACTCTTCCTGTTTCTTGATTTATTTCGTTGGTGATAAATATACTGATGGGAAAAAATACATTCAACATTTTCCGGAATGAGAATGCTTTAGTTATAGCTTATGTACTTCCACAAAAGGCTGTCAATTTGTTTTAAGCCCTCTGACCAGCCATTCAGCTTGTGCAGTGAGGCATTGCGACTTGCCAATCACACGAAAGCTCTTTAGGTGCGCTTCTACCCACGAGGTCCAGGTGGAACAATGCCTGATCAGGTCACCTTTAAAAAGGCATTAATTCAAAGCTTAGGAATTGTAAGGAAAAGGCCAGACTTAGTCAGTTTTCTGTGCCTTCCATAATGCCTCGAATGTCACCAGAAGCAAGGGAGAGGGCCATTGGGATGCTGCAGGCAGGCATGTCATGTGCCAGCGTTGCCAGACACTATGGAGTGAGCCGCTCCACTGTGTCCCGACTGCAGAGATTGTTTCAGCAGACCGGCAGGACAGATGACCGTCCAAGATCCAGTCGCCCTCGAGTGACCACACCAGAGCAGGACCAACACATCAGACTGGTCCATCTGAGAGATGGTTTCAGATCTGCCACCCGTACTGCTGCTGAAACTGCAGGCAGACACAATGCCCGCATCAGTGACAGGACAGTGAGGCTCCATGCCGCTGACCTTAGAGCAAGGCGACCTGTCAGAGGCCTTCTGCTCACACCTCCTAGACGTCACACCTGATTGGCTTTGGCCAGACAGAGGCTGTGATGGCTTCGTCAGCAGTGGCATCAGGTCCTCTTCACGGATGAGTCATTCTTCAGCCTGTCCCACGCAGACGGGAGGGCCAGAGTGTGGAGGAGGGGGTGTTACATTTCTTTTTTCCATCACTGTAGCATTTACTTACGATCCACCTGTCATGTTAAGTGGATTAAGATTCTCTGGAATGAAATATTCTATATAAATCAACCATATTATTATTTATTATTATAATTATTAAGCCTTACCGCAAGTGCGCGTACTGGAAGAAGCTCACAGTTGAGCTCCTAGGGGAAAACTGGACTAGGCGGAGTTAACTTGTTCCGCTGGCCTGACAAAGCTAATATAGCCCCCCTCTAAACTCGGTTAACTCGTATTGTTTCGTGACAAACGACAGTTCTTAGATGCCGTGCCTGTGGTTAAGTCATCCTCTTGAGCAAGGGCGTGTTTTTCTCTGGAAAGGAGAGAGGTCAGTAGCAGGCTTTGAGCACGGCATGCTCCCTGCACAGCACGATTCGAGATCTCCGTTCTCCGTGCCAGTCTCAAATCCCCTTTCTAGTGCTGAACCCACAGATTTTATCTGTATGAAGTCGATGTTGAGGTTTCTGATGTTGTTTCCCAATAATCATCAGTCTAACACGTGCGTTTTACTTATGTGTGTGGTGGTGCTCGCCTAGTAACTCTATACTGGGTAGTATTAAGGAAGGTGGCAAACGAGGGGAAGCACAGCTACTTTGGTTCTTTACTGATTTCGACTGTTCTCTTTCTTCTGTTAAAAAAGCGACCGTGTTTTGTAAAAGTGACATTCTTGGTATTGATGGTTCTATATGCGTGCTTCACTTTTATTACTTGTATAGCACACGTAATTCAATTGCAAGCACATTTTGTAATAAAGTGCTTCCGTATTTAATTGTGCTGGCTGACCTGCTGGAATAAACCCAGTGCTGAGGGTAGCTGGTGTAACAGGAGAACTTGCTTTCTTTGAGGCTCTTCTTCAAGTCAGATATGATGGTGTCAGGTTGCCAGGACTACTGACCCATGTAGCTCTCGTCTGGGGCGGTCTTTCCCTCGGCAAAGTTGCCGTTCAAAGTGTCACATATGGACTCAGAAGTAAAAGGGAACAGTAGGTGGTTTGAGTAGCAAGTATGTGGCTAATCTAGTTTTTCTTGTCCTGCTTGTGCTCATGTAATATTATATGCACTGTATTCATCTGCATGATGCCTGTGTCGGAGATGACTTCCATTATAAGGGTTACAGTAAGCGTGCTCTCCATTGTTCCGTATATTCACAAACTGAATCAAAATCCTTGCCTTCCACAAAAAGTAAATTCGCTATCAAATTAAAATATTGCAGTTCCGAAAAGCTTGCCGGGTTTAATCCAAGCAAAGCTGTACATTGATCGTTCCTGATAAAAAGAAGCGTAACTGTAAGATGGTGTTGGCAGAAATGGTAGGTGGCCAAAAAAAGTGATCTGATCTTCTCTATTCAAGTTGCCGTGAGTGCTGTTACTTGGGAAATCATTTGAATATAATGTGAATAGAACTGGTGAGCTCACACAGCCCTGAGGGGCACCTGTCCTAATAAATCGAAATGTAGAGTCTTATTGAGTCTGACGTACTGTGCACAGTTCCTTGCAAATGAACAACACCATCTGCTGATAACAGGGCACCTGCCTCGGCTTGCTCTTCAAAAGATGGGGGCTGAGGTGGATTCAGATGCAGTCGCGTGTGTGGGCGTTCGGATCAGGAGGAGGCCCGGGTGTCACAATCGCACGGGCAGAACTCTTCTTTCTCAACAGTGTCCATCGAGGGTTCTCTCCCCCACCACCGCCGGCGCGTGGCCCCCAGCCTCTCGTGACACCCCGCTGACCCCCCCCACCCTCCTCCTACCCTCTCGGCTTTCTCTTGGCTGGCAGGTGGTGAGATTCTGCTGCCGGGCATGGCGTCGGGGGACCTGGTGCCGGGGCACGCCAAGCAGGCCCAGGCCAAGGAGAAGAGGCAGCCGCGGTCTGCGGAGGCGGAGGGCGAGGCCGAGGGCGAGTTTGTTTTCGAGGCCCACGAGGCGTGGAAGGAGTTCCACAGCTCGCTGCGCCAGTTCTACGAAGCCGGGGAGCTCTGCGACGTCACGCTCAAGGTGCTGGCCGCCTCGGCGTCTGTCCGTCTGTCTGCGCGTTGGTCGGGGGGGCTGCAGGGGTGGCTTCAGAGCGCTGCTCTGCCTCGGGGTTTGAACGGGGCGGAGCCGGCTCTTGGCCACGGGCGCCGCGAACAGGAGAATTTAAAAAAAAAACTCTTTTTTTTAAGCTTTTGTTTCCAGATCTGCCCGGATGTGATGTACTCATGCATGAACTCTTACACAGCCCACAGCCTGGCAGCGTGTGAACCTGTCATCCTCGTTTTTGTTAAGTTTAAATGTTATGGAATCATTCAGAAGGGGACAGGACAGAGAGGATGTGGTTAATGATCCATCTGTTCTGCCTCCATTAACTGCATTATCAGTCCGTAAACAAGTGAGTGGTTTTCCTCAGGCTTCAGAATTCTGAAGGGTTCACCCTTAAACTTCTGAAAACTGTAGGTGACCATTTCAGACCAAAACAGGCCCTCGGTAAGTGGAACTTAAAACTAGAAGATTTAAATTTACAGTGTAGATAATAGTGCTGATGTTTTGGTAAGGGTGAAATCATAAGTCCAAGTCAGTGTCATGGGTTTAAATTTGCCTTCTTGAAATCCCCTCGTCAGGGAGTATGTTGAAACCCAGAATAGATGTGCTGCATGTTTTCTGAGAATTGCTATGAGTAACTGACCATTCTAATGAATTTATCCTGTTGAAATGAGGTGGCCGAGCTCACTGATTTGCTGAGTTTCTGGTCCGTCTCCTGTTTGTTTTGCTGCACTTGTTCCTTGTGAAACACTCTCTTCCATGTTTAGGGATGGTGTAGTATCACTTTAGGTAAACACTTTCAGTCCTGGAAAAAGTGAAACAGATCCTGAAAATGTATTGTAATTGGCTCAGCTTGGTGCTTGTAGGGGTTGTACTGTACTGCAAACTCAGGGCTAGCTGAAACTAGTTTCACTGGACTATCCAACAGGCAAGATGGGCCCAGTGGCCTCTTCTTGTTTGCGTCCTTATGTTCTTGTGCTCATTCTTATGTACAGATGGAGCCATTCAGAATACGTGCTGGTGTGTTAAAGTAACTGCACTGCACGTCGAGGTGTAGTTCGACAGGTGGCTCTTAATATGTAATATTAACAAGGAATCATGTGACTAAAGAAACGTGGGTAACTGAAAGCAAAAATAAGTTTCTGAACGTCCTTAACAATGTTAATTTATGAATGTAAATCTAATAGATTTTCCTAGCTGGTTGTGGTAGAGTATTCCAATTGGAATTGGAAATGGGAATTTATAATTAATAATAATTAATAATTGCTTACAATTATATAGCGCTTTTTCTGGACACTCCACTCAAAGCGCTTTACAGGTAATGGGGACTCCCCTCCACCACCACCAACGTGCAGCCCCACCTGGATGATGCGCTGGCAGCCATAGTGCGCCAGAACGCTCACCACACACCAGCTCTCAGTGGGGAGGAGAGCAGATTAATGTAGCCAATTCATAGAGGGGGATTATTAGGAGGCCATGATTAGTAAGGACCAATGGGAAATTTGGCCAGGACGCTGGGGTTACACCCCTACTCTTTTCGAGAAGCGCCCTGGGATTTTTAATGACCACAGAGAGTCAGGACCTCGGTTTAACGTCTCATCCGAAGGACGGCGCCTGTTTTACAGTATAGTGTCCCCATCACTATACTGGGGCATTAGGACCCACATGGACCGCAGGGTGAGCGCCCCCTGCTGGCCCCACTAACACCTCTTCCAGCAGCAACCTTAGTTTTTCCCAATTTGGACAGATTTGGTTCAGTGGTCGCGTTGTCCTCTGTGAGCTAGACGGTCCTGGGTTTGCTCCCTGGCCAATGTGCCAGCTGTACTTTTAAGAAATAAAGACTTTCTGTAATATTTTAATCAAATAAGATGTGTATAGTATTTTTATGCTGTATTCATAAAAATAAATATGCTATAAATATACTATTTATGCCATATATTTTTATAGTATTTATATGTGAATATGATAATATTAATAATATATAAATGAACATGAAGGAGCAAATGTGTGAAAACTGACAATGGTGGGGAGTAAAACGCAGTTCTACCGGCCTAATCAGGCCAACAATCTCCAGCTGACAATAAACAGCGAACATTTAATGATCACTGATATTATGAAACCAAATCGAAAACGTGTTTGCATCTCCCTTAAATCAGCCTTTCTTCTTCGATCGGTGTCATGGAAGTATTAACGATGCATTCAAGACACGTGAGTGCACAGTGCACAGCACACAGAAAGAAACAGCCTGCTGTTGTTAGCTCATCGTTTGTGAATGAGTTTCATTCTTTTTGCGGAACTGTTTGGCACTGTGGGTTTTAGAGAGAATTACATAATTGAGACAGAGGTCTGTGCGGGAAGGTGCTGAAAGTGCTTGCTAATCAACCTAGGGGAGTTCTAACTCGGTTATTCCAGGCACTACTAGTATTCTCATATTGTGGGAAGTTTCCATACTATACTACATTATATGCCGCCTTATACTTTGAGCATTCTGAGCCTTATTTTAAATCTTTATTTCCTTTGCCAATTAAAACATGAACAGGCTGCGCAGTGGCCACAGCTTCTGCAGTACCTGCAGTGGAGGAAGACTTTAAGTGGTGGTGGGGGGATGGGTGTTCATTTCTTCCTCAATCATAGCTTTGTTCTTACAAGCAAAAGCAACGTAGCGCTTCCAAATCTTTCTCACCGCTGCTCCGTCTCGCCGCCCCCTTCCTCGCCACAGGTGGGCAGCAAGCTGATACCGTGCCACAAGCTGGTCCTGGCCTGCGTGATCCCCTACTTCAAGGCTATGTTCCTGTCGGAGATGGCCGAGGCCAAGAAGGAGCTGATTGAGATCAAGGACTTTGACGGGGACGCCATCCAGGACCTGGTGAGGTTTGCCTACTCCTCCAGGCTGACCCTGACGGTGGACAACGTCCAGCCGGTGCTCTACGCTGCCTGTATCCTGCAGGTGGAGCTGGTGGCCCGGGCCTGCTGCGAGTACATGAAGGCCCACTTCCACCCCTCCAACTGCCTAGCGGTGCGCGCCTTTGCCGAGAGCCACAACCGGGTGGATCTCATGGACATGGCGGACCGGTACGCCTCCGAGCACTTCCGGGAGGTGGTGGAGTGCGAGGACTTCCCCTGCGTGTCCCCCCAGCACCTCCGCACGCTGCTGTCCTCCAGCGACCTCAGCATCGACTCCGAGGTCCAGGTCTACAACGCTGCTATCAAGTGGCTCCGGGCCAACCCTCAGCACCACGGCGCCTGGCTGGACGAGATTCTCTCCCAGGTAGCGCTCCTGTCCTCTCGGTGCCTTTCAGGCACTTCCTGTAGCTCCCCCGTTCAGGCTTTCCTTCTTAGTTACGCTGAGATGATCCCACTTGGATAACGGCGTAAGAACAGCTGCAAAGGAGAGGAGGCCGTTCCGCCCATCTGGCCAGTGGGGTAGCTCGTTGCCCCAAGAAACTCATCCTGCCGTTTCCTGAAAGAAACCAGGGTTTCGACATGGCCCTGTACCTTATTCCATACTCTCACGGTGAAGAAGTGCCTCCCGTTCTCTGTCTTAAATGCACTTTGAACATAGCTTCCACCTGTGCCTTCTGGTTCCTGATTTACCATTCGTTCTTCTGGATTGACTTTGTCAATGGCCTTGAGAATTTCCAGTAATTGTATCAGGTCCCCCCCCTTAATCGTCTTTGTTCAAAACTAAAAATGTGGAGGTCCTCCAGCCTAACGGTGTTGTATAGATAGATTCGAGCTCTTTTCACATGATTGGGATATACTTTGTGAATGCAGTTCTCTGCTTTAGTTACACGGAGATGCGCCAATATGGATAAGAACATAAGGATTTTAAACAAGAGCGGGCCATTTTGCCCATCTGCCCTGTTAGAGTTAATTACAATTAACTCATTAACTTCAGTGCCAGGTGAAGATTACTGGCCCTTTTGATAGTCACTTTTTTCTTTTTTGTTTCTCAAGAGAAAACAAATTGTAGCCTAATGGGGTTTTGGTTTGCTGTCGCATATTGCAAGTAGTGGGGAGCAACCACCTCTCTCTCTCGTCGGCCCACCTAGGTGCGTCTGCCCCTGCTCCCTGTAGATTTCCTCATGGGCTCCGTGGCCAAAGAGGAGATGATCAAATGCAACCTGAAGTGCAGGGATTTGCTGGACGAAGCCAGGAACTACCACCTGCATCTCAGCAACAAGGTCGTGCCGGACTTCGAGTACTCCATTCGCACCACCCCCAGGAAGTACACTGCAGGTAGGGGGGCTGGGCTGGACACGGACTTGGAAACGGGGTCAAGTGCCGGATCTGTACCCCACAAGCATGTCATTGCAGGGAGGTAGGGGAGCCCCATCTTTGACCACCCACTCTACCTCATGACCTGCTTTGTGCTTGTGTACTTTGTGAAGAAATGACTCAAATTACTAATCATGTACAGTTATTATTATATATAATATTACATATTCTTATTCGTTATTTATATATTATAGTTAGTCAGAACAATGAGAAGCACGATTCTCATTTCTTGTTAGAAAATCTTGCTTCAAATGACTAATTATCCTTGAATTAATTTGTATACTTTTATCCATGTGTTTATACCCATTTATATAGCTCCAGTGTATTTTTACTGGAGCTATTTGGAAAGCAACCTCTGCTCCACACGGCTGCCTCACATTTAGAGGCTCTTTGAATGTGACTCTACTCCCCCAAGAGGCTGCAGTAGCTGTTAAACCAGTGTGTGGTTATGAACGTGCTTTTCTATCTCATCTGTGATGAACTGCCATGAATATCGTAAACCCGAAGGTTTTTGTCAATTTTAATGTCGTGAAAGGGGTTCCCATAACAGATGGATTGTAGATCTAAAAGTTCAATGTTTGAAAAAACAATATTAATAAAACAGTTAACATTTTTAAAAAGCAGATATACATTTATTAACCACCTCCCTGCTTATGTAAAAGTCTCCAACTTTGCTACACATAAAAAAACTGTTCACATTTCTAAGCAAATTACTCTGGACCGAATGTGTTTTGGAAGCTGGATTATGGGTAACGGTGTAAGACCGTTGGGTCCTTGCTGTGTCTGCAGCTGCATGATTAAGGAGGGACTGCGTGTTCTGTATGGGGATATAGGGAACTTGCTGGGGTTGAAGGAGCGTCGGAGCTGTGTGACAGGTTGACGAATGTGTCTGGCAGGTGTCCTGTTTTGTGTCGGGGGCAGAGGAGGCTCTGGGGATCCCTTCCGCAGCATCGAGTGCTACTCCATCAGCAGGAACAGCTGGTTCTTTGGGCCCGAGATGAACAGTCGCCGCAGGCATGTGGGCGTCATCTCGGTAGGAGGTGGGTGAATGTTGGACATTTAACTAGCAGAGCAGGGCCATCAAGAGGCAAGGCCAGCTCGGGCCACAGCAGAACCCTCCAGATTCGTAGGTTATTTCAAAGCTTTTTTTTTCTTCACACTTGTACATTTTTACATCAAAATAATTGTTTTATTAAGACCACTGCAATTATCAGAAGAAGATAAATGAAAGAATAATAAAAGAGTATTCTTATATTGAATCACTCTGTTAAGGTAACTATACGCGATATAGTTTTTTTTGTCTGACACTCTGGAACAAGTCCTCTAAGTCTTTACATGTAAAGGAGTGGAAATGTAATAATTGTTAGACAACATTTGAGTTTTCTCAAAAATTGTTTGTGTTTAAAACAAGCCAAACAGAATCTTTAAATGGCAAGGATAAAGAGGTTTTGGGTGGCAAAATAAACTCTGAAAAGGCACCAGCTGCTTGTTGCACAAATTACTTTCTCTACTTTTTTTGGAACCACAGGAATGCCTTAAGAAGATCCTTTAATGCAGCGATTGGATGTTTAAAAGGCAGAAATTATTTTTAACAGTTCATTGTCATTTTAATTTTTCAATATTTTTAATTTGTTTGGTTACAATGTAGATCAGATGTTCCCCGCTGAAGTTCTGGGGGAGGGTGTATTCCTTTAGGATTTATTGGTTTGAGTATCACTTGGAATGGTGGAAGTGCCCATTGAACTGTTTCAATTAAACAAACTAGTTCAGATAGGTCGTCAAGCGTTGGGCTGGAATGAAATCCTGCAGAACTGTGCCCCTCTGTACCTGGATCGGAGAACACCGGGGGCAGATTGTCGAAAGTGTGGTCATGATCTTCATTTTCAGGAATTCCATTGAAAAGTTTTTGCGAATTCGTCCAGATTACAAATGTTGTGGTACTATAAAAATCCTTTCATTGTCTACCTCATTCATTAAATTATAGTGTTTTATTTAGGTTATCCACTGGAATTAGTATTTTTGTTATAAAAATGAACATCAGATATGTTTGCGGTATTGTTTTTTTATAGGGTGTGTTCTTCTCGTTACTTTATGAAGCATGCTGCTTCAGATTTGGCAGTAAAACAGGGTTTGCAGTTTATAGCCATCCATACACTTCCCTCTTCTTTGTGTTGGCACCAAAATTGCATTAACCTGCCAGCAACCCTACTCATAATCTGGGATTTAAAAATACAGCTGAAGAACTCTGGCAGTGGTCCCTTCAGTGGGTATTTTAAATCACTGTATATACTGATATTCCTGCTGGAATAATGGATGGGGCTGTGTTTTACTTTGCAAGAACAAAATAGAAATACTGTAGGTGAGTGTTGCTCCATGGAGACCGACAGAAGACGGGATATTATAGAATTTTAATGGCATTTATCCAGTTGCTGTCTTTTCCTGAAATTGCCAGGTGTTACATGAATTTGGACTCCAGGGGTAACAACAGCTCCAGAATTGTACCCTGCTAATTGTAAATTGTTTTTGTAGGTAAAGTTTATGCAGTAGGAGGACATGATGGAAGCGAACATTTAGGCAGCATGGAAATGTTTGACCCCCTCACGAACAAATGGATGATGAGAGCGTCAATGAACACAAAAAGGTAAGCCCTGATTTGCTGTGAAAGGGAAATGATGAAGGCTTTAAGCATACCGTGAACCTTCCATACTGTAAAAAAATAACACAAGTGACTATTCCTTCCCCCAAAAGTAGGCTCTCCAAGTATCGGAATTGCAAAAAAAACCAAATTGTTTCATTTGTCTGAATTCGGTTTTTACTTTAGACCAGAGGTTATCCCCTCTGATCCTTGTGGTCTGGCATCCAGCAAGATTTCTGCGTCTTCTAGAGTTGTAAAGTCACCCGTCACCTGGGAGACGTGCGAGATTGATCCAGTTGGGGTTTAGCTGAACCAGTATGTCACCGACTCCACAGCCCTTAAGTCTTTGGCGATTTTAAAGAGCCGTGGGAAAGCTGCTGGAAGCCCGGGGTCTGGAGTTGACCTCTTCCCTTGGCGTGTCCCCGGGCGAGCCGGTGGAGAGTCACGCCTCCCTCTCGTGCGCTCTGTCCACAGGAGAGGCATCGCCCTTGCGGCCCTGGGGGGGCCGATCTACGCCATCGGGGGCTTGGACGACAACTCGTGCTTTAACGACGTGGAGCGATACGACATCGAGTCAGACCGCTGGAGTGCTGTGGCCCCCATGATCACACCCAGGGGAGGGGTTGGCTCTGTGGCCCTAGGGGTAGGTGTCAGAACTGTGCTCTGTACCTCCCTAGATCTCTTCTTCCAGAAACTCAACACAGCCGCTCATCTGCACAGCTTCCTGCTACACAGTTTTCCATTCCTGATGAAAGAATACCTAATGGGAAATCCTGTGCCCCCAGTATGGATAGTTTTTGTTACAATACCATTTCATTAGAGAGAATATTAATTACCACTAATTGGTGTTAAATTGATATAATAAACATGGAAAATACTCAGGTTCTTAATATATAATACAGCATTCCTCTTTATATCGAATGAAGATAGTGTTATTTTTCCATACCAAAAATACAGGTTAGTAATCATTTTGGTTTTAGATTTTTCTCTTTTAAAAATCATTGATAATGTTTAAATATGTTGTGCTTGTACAGGATCTTCCTCTGTAATGTTTTGCATTCAAATATATTAATCATCATGTTTTACACCTGAATCATTTTCATTGCCAAGCAAACAGTTTCTAATCAAGTTCGGGACGGTGTGGAAAATACTTACCATGTTGTTCCAGCTAAGGAAATCCTCGTTTTGCTCTCCTGAACTATTACAGAATCCTTTATCGAAGCAAATCAGTTGTACTTTTTATGTAAGAGAACCAACATTTGGGGCTTCTTTGGAATCCAACTGTTATGGAATGTGGATTTCTTTTATTCTGTAAGGAATTTATTTTTGGCAATCCATATTAACTTTTTAAAGGTTTAGCAACCCATATGTTTTCTTTCATGAGCCGTGATTGCACTGGCCTGCCAGGAATATCTGTATTGTCCACCACTAGAGTATGCTGCTGTGCTGTCGAAATAGGCTGTCTGTTTTCTTGCAACTGAATCAGAATACACTTGTTGTAAACCTTTGTTCCTAACGCAACTTAGTCTTGTTTCGTTTATTAGTTCTCAGCTTTTACGAGTTGCTTGTGACCAGCATGATCTTCGGCAGTGAATGACTTACTAGGTTAAAAAAGCCAAGTGCAAAGTTTTGTTTCCATAGTTACTGATATGAAAAAGGACAATACAAAAATGTAGATTCTGTCTGAAATTGTTGCCATGAAAGTCTCTGTGAGGAAATATGGAAGACTGGGGCCCTGGGAGAAGATGTTAAAGTAACACTCTAGTCTGGTAACCAAATCCCTGGGTTTCTTAGGGCTTAGGGGCTGTTAAGCACTAAATCGGGAGTGTCTGTCTTTGCAACTTTTTTTCTGCTATATTTCCATAAAGGGAATCAAATTTACATAAAAAATCTTTGTATATGCAAAAAAGGCCAGACCAGTCCTTCACTGGTCACCCGTGCTCTCATTTGCAATTTTTGCATGTTGTACCTGTGAGATATGTACTAGGAAAACAATGTTATTATTTAGGTAAAGTTCAGAAAATGAGTTAAGCCATTGCTTTGGTCTTTACTTTGAATGTATGTATTGTACCTGCAGTATGAAACACGTGAATGGGTGGGTGACCATTATGACTAATTCAAAAGGGCCGAGAAGTCAAGTGGACATCCTGTATAGCAGTATCGCGTGATTCCCCTTGCCCTGCAGAATTTCACACTTTGAATTGTGAAATTCAAACTGTTGAATACTGCAGAAACTGTGGAATACCGCAGTTTCTCCAGCTGCCTGCAGTGCAGTTCAGGTTTGCTTTTTTGTGGATTGCACAGGGACTTTTAACTTGAACCTTCACCTTCAAAATGTGTGGCCGACACAGCTCAGTGTTGATGGACATCTCCATCAACCTCTTTAATTGGCACAAAAACCGGGTCAGTAATATTATTCCCACACCTAAAAAAGAGAATTAGGGGTGTACTGTAGGTTCTTTCATGAGCAGCCCTGTATCTCGTGTTGCAGTGCTGTTTGTTTGCACAGGAATGAGGAGCAGTGATGGGCTGAATCTTGTGTTGAAGAAGTTCAAGTAGGGAGCTGCGTCCAGCATGCGTTGGCCGCAAAGGAACAAGTAAAGATTTATTCCACGCTGAAAAGAGCAGAAAAGAAACATGGTGTTTTGGCTGACACCTGAAGAAGGCTCCACGGCCGAAACATTGTGTTTCTTTTCCTCTCTTTTCTGCGTGGAATAAACCTTCCGCTGTCCCCTTGAATCCTGTGTTTGTGTGCAGAACTATGTGTACGCAGTAGGAGGCAATGACGGCGTGACCTCCCTGTCCAGCGTGGAGCGCTACGACCCGCACCTGGACAAGTGGACCGAGGTCAAGGAGATGGGCCAGAGGCGGGCGGGCAACGGGGTCAGTGAGCTCAATGGCTGCCTCTACGTCGTGGGTGAGTGCCGATCCCGGCGGCGCCTCGCGGGCAGCGTCGGGTGTTGTGCGGGGCGGCCGAGGGCAAACGGGCAGCAGCTCGAAATTCACAAATAAGTAATCGGCAGTTCAATTCGATTTATTTTTGTATAGCGCCTTTCACAACCAGGTTGCCCCAAGGAATTCACAATTCACGGGGGGATGATTTTAGTGTTTAATGAGCATTACTAAAACCTCAGGGCTCTGCCTTCACAGTGCTGTTCGTTTATTTGGGTTGTTTCCGAACACTTCAGCACAATCTGAATTCAGATTTAGCTGTCTCCCGGCATTCACTCTGTGGGACAGAAACGGTTTTAACCGAAAATCCCCTCAAGCTCTGGGCCTCTGTTGCATCCGCTTATGTTATGATGTTTGATGTGAGAAACGGGTCGGGGCACGACCGCCGAATCCCTGTTTCTGCTCCTTCCACGTGGGCAGCCCTGACAAATCTGACCTGGGACATAAAGGCCGTAAAAGCAGTTCGTGGGGCTCACCTGGCGCAGTAAGAAACCTGTGAGATGATGAAAGCGCATCCCCGTGCTCTCGGTGTCTGCGTGGGCTCTAAAACCTCAGGGCTCTGCCTTCACAGTGCTGTTAGTTTATTTGGGTTGTTTCCGAACACTTTAGCACCATCTGAAGTCAGATTTAGCTGTCTCCCGGCATTTAGCACAATCTGAAGTCAGATTTAGCTGTCTCACCTGGAGCAGTAAGAAACCTGTGAGATGATGAAAGCGCGTCCCCGTGCTCTCGGTGTCTGTGTGGCACCGAGAGATGTCACGCGGGGGGGGGGGGGGAGTGCCGCAGGGCAGGACGAGCCCGAGGGCGCGGAGGCGAGGTCGTCGCCTCCTGCCACTTTGCCAATCCCCCGGCGTCTCTGCAGGCGGCTTTGACGACAACTCCCCGCTGAGCTCCGTGGAGCGCTTCGACCCTCGCGCTCACCGCTGGGAGTACGTGGCGGAGCTGACCACGCCCCGGGGAGGGGTGGGCGTGGCCTCGCTCATGGGCAAAATCTTCGCCGTCGGCGGCCACAATGGAAACATCTACCTGAATACAGTGGAGGCTTTCGATCCCGTGATGAACAGGTATGGAGAGACGGTACTGCGCAGGCCGGCGCTTGTGAGTTTATAGTACATCCGCCCCCCTAGCGCTGTACAGTACGTCTTCTTTTTTTTTTGTAATGAAAAGAATATCAGTACAGCTATTGCGAAGAGCTGGGGGTGTTTTTAAAATGTTGAGGAAGTTGATAAAAAAAGAATAAATAAAATTCCCTCTCCGTAGCATTTTGTGGATAGGATTAAACTCGTGCATATGTATAGATTTATATATGTAGGCTGAAAACACAGTGAAGAATTCAGAATGTTTGCCCCCCCCATCTATAAGTATTGTCACTCATCTGGTTCTGTAGATGGAGGTTTTGATGTTTATCCAATGTTTTAAATTTTTAAGCCATTTATTAAGCTCATGGGAATCACTCGGCTGAAAACTCCTTAAATATCTTAAATGTGACTCACAAATTCATAATAGAGTACATACTGTACCATTCAAGGCATTGATGCCGAAGCAGCAGAAGAAAGTTTAGAAAATAATATTCACTGCAGTATACAATCAATAAAGAAATGAACTGTTTTAAGCAGGCAATGAAACATCTTACTGTCAAACACTGGAATGCAGACAAATTTGGAAAGAAAGCTCCTTTTGCTAACGGCAAGCTGTTAATGCACCGAGCAGATTTGACCGAACGATGGCTCTTGCACTGAAGCTGTCGTGGTCTTTTTTTCTGCAATTTTCCTTTGAGAGGAGTGGCCGAACCCGGCACTTAACCCTATGTGCTCACGCGCGCCCAGTGCGAGCGTCTGCAGAGGGGAGCGGGGCCGTGTGTCACGCCCCTTGCGCTGTGCGGCTCTCTCCCTGCAGGTGGGAGCTGGTGGGCTCGGTGTCCCACTGCCGCGCGGGGGCGGGCGTGGCCGTGTGCGCCGCGCTCGTCAGCCAGGTTCGAGACGTGGGCCAGGGTTCCAGCAGCGTGGCAGACTGCATGTGATCCCCAGCCTGGCGGCGGAGGGCTTGAGCGTGGGCAGTCACAGACGCTTCATCGGCGCACCGGTCTGCTGTTGGAATGGATGGGTGGAATGATTATGCCTAGTGGCCGTTTTGAGCCACGGTTTTGGACTGCGAGTTGCATTGGAGTCCCTTGAGCAACCCCCTTTTCATAACGTGCCATTAGTTTTGTCTTTGTGTTTTCCTTTTTCTCAAGCTCACGCCTTTACTTGGTTGACTCACTTTTAATCCGGGATCTTTCTGCATGCTTCTAAAAGGGTTTATTCTTGATGGTTTCTTTTAGGAGGCTGACGAATTTCCATCTTGTACTATGTTTTTACTGATCTCCCTCGCATAACAGGGTCAGGGTTACAAGAGTCAACTTTTCTTAAGTTCCACCAATCACTCCAAGTCGGATGAAGGATGGTTAGTGAATTGTTAGTTGAAAGTTAGTGAAGTGATTCCATTGCCAACTTAGTTTAAACTTCTCTGGGTGCGTGATGGAGCTTCTCTGCAGTGGAATATTTAAGCAGTGAGCACAAAGGGTGAATATTTAAGCACAAATTTGCACTGGTATAACTTGCATCTGAATTGGAAAAGCTCAGAGCCCATCTCGGAACTTGATTTGACTGAATGGAAACTGCCTCGGTCACTTTCTTTCCAAAATGGTTGGCCTTTGCCTTATTTTAACCGACCCATCAGATGCCTGAAAAGCATAATCAGTTTTAAGAGGGAAGAATCAGATTACAGAATTGAAATGATGAACCTCAGTTTTACTGCTGATGTGGTGATTAGCTTGCAAAAAATAATCAGTGCTCAGATATCCAATAAATAAGTCAGGGAAAAAGAAATGCAAGGCACATGGTAAATGTATTTAGAGGAAATTCCATTTTCAAAAGATGATGAATGGTATTGTCCTGCAGCTGGATATTTATAGTGGTCAATACAGCAATATCCATGTTTTGACGGTTTAATTCCTCCAGGTTACTTTCTATTTGAAGCTCACTTATTTTTTTTTTCTTTTCAAGAGTAAAACATTCCCAGTAATTGCTCTTTTAAAGAATGTACTGAGAGCCAAGGATTTGTTTGCTATGCAAAACATGTCTGGGAGGCTGCAGGGAAAGAAAATTTGCTGGGGGAAATATTTTAGAAAATATTGAAAAACTAACATTGCACCCCAAATATGTTAAGTGCAGTGGATGATGATAGTATATGATACGTCTACATTATTTTCCTGGTCTAGACATGGGGTTAAACGTTTTTATGCCATTAGTGCTGGAGAAAGGACATCTTGAATATTTTTTTGACATTTGTTCTTGTGTTTATTAATTTCTTGGCTATGTGATGTTTTGAACTTCTGATTCCTCTTTGAGTTTGGGAGCTTTACCGAATCGCAGCAGGGTTTAAATGATCATTTCCAGAAGGTATAAGGAGCATTCTCTTTGGGGTCTATTTTGCATGGCTTCTTTGGTGTTCTCTGTGCCTGTTCAGACTTATTGCACTATTTCTAGCCGTCAGTGTACAATAATCCTAGTCCTTAGCAGGTCAGGCCCCTATTCTCAGAACAGCAGAAACATATCTGATTTGCTCTTTTTAAACAAAGTATCGTGTTTCAGGAATTGATGTAGGGTTTTAATTGAAGCGTACAATATCATGTAAGAAGTATCATTCGTTTTTTTCTTCTCCTCCACAGTTGAGGGAAATGTTAGCCTTTCTGTATTGCACAGCAGCAGTAGTATTTGTGATGTTACAGCACGTTTTGATAGACTCTTTCCAAGCAAATGTTTGGTGAGGTGCATATTCTGTTTCACTTAATGGAACTGAAAGGAGATTGAAAGGTTAAGAGACCGTTGTGAAATATCCCATAATATTGAGGATGCATGGTATTATGGTGATAAAGGGGAAAGTGGTATCTGATGATTTAGAGACCATTGTTATCATGGCATCTTCAGGTCTCTTCTGCACTGCAAATTTTCTGCATTTTCAGTGTGGTGAATTGCACAGTTTTAGTTTCAGCTGGATTAAAAAAATCAACGATCATCAGCTGCAACAGGCTGTTTTTATGTCATGGTTATTTCCCAAGTCACATGGTCTAGAACCTTCTACTTGCCACGCCCATTTTTGACTGGCCTTTTGAGATTAATCACTGGGGGAAAAGATACTTGACCAGTGTGCGTGTGTTAAGCACTAAAGGATTAACTTGCTTCCTTGAGATAAATGATCATTTCATATGTTTGGGTGGAGATCCGATGGCATTCATCGGGATGATTCCACCAGGTCAGACTGAGGAAAATGGGCACCTGATTTGCATTAACATTAACACCTCCCAGAAACCTCAGCCTGAGCACAGCCTTCAGTGGTATTCCATATCAGTAATTCATCAATAAACTGTAAAAAAAAGTACTGTGATTTTTTTTTGCAGGAAAAACACTTGACTCTCAAGCATGTTTTTTTGTCTTCCGCTGAATTGTAAATGATGTAAGACTTAGTTTGCTTAATTGTGTTGTCATTAGTAGCTTAAGATACATTTCCAATTTTGTACCCAGTGTATACAATTCACTGTTCAAGGTGTAAGTACTTTATATTTTAAAAAAGGATAATGCAATCTAAAAAAGAATAATGCAATCTAATGTATATTTACAGTCTCTGCAGCATCTTTTATTTATAAAATATCAAGTTATACTTCAGCAGTTATCACTCTAGTAAATATCCCAGGGCTTGAGCTTGATGATTTGTAATATGTAAATGCAGTTTGATTGAAGGCTTTTTTATGTGGATAAAACTGGGGTGTCATAAGATGTCTTTTCTCTTTATATAGATTTATATATAGTTTCTTACTAATTATAGTTTATATTGTGAAATAAATAATAAAGTTGATTAATGTGAAAAAAACTGCTTGTTTGCTTTTCCTGTGACTTTGTATTGTTGTATGTGAGAATAAACCTGGAACTACAGTAGATTTATGAAACATCTTTAAATACTGTACTTCATTCTCCTCCCTGTAACAAGTGGAATCCAAGTTAGATAGAGATGACATGACATGGGACTCTTGGTGTTGGTGTTCGCATATAAAAGCTCTCCCCTGAACGCAGCCTGATCTCGTGTCGCCAGGTTACTGTGACTGGGATTACCCAAGAGGCACACTAGCTGACCATGACTGGGATTACCCAAGAGGCACACTAGCTGACCATGACTGGGATTACCAAAGAGGCACACTAGCTGACCATGACTGGGATTACCCAAGCAGCAGCCATGCTCACTTGGCTGAAGGCTGCTGAGGATAGGTAGGATCAGTCGACAGGGCTCTTACTTGGCTTTTAGTGCACCAGTGACCCCTGCAACCTCTCGGACACTTACACACATGTGGTGCTGTAGGTGAGCAACGCTGTAAGGTCGAGTGTCCTGTCCAGTGCTGTGTAGCCTATGACGTGTTACCAAACGTGGCTTAAAAGTAGGCAAGATCGAGGAGTCTGCAATTCCTCATCCTCCCTGTGTTCAGCTTAATTTGCTAGATATTGCATCCCAATGAATTGCTAGTGATTCATCCCAGAAACCAATTTTTGACTAGTAATACCTTTTATAAACAGCTGGCCTTCGGGAATAAAGCATAAAACAAAGTGCTAGTTACCCTCCAGCTTCCAGTTTTGGTGATGAAGTTCAGAGTAAAAAAACTGCAATTTATAAAAATGGTAAAATGTATGATTTATCTTAAGCACACATACTAAAATATTAAAAACAATTGTAGGACTAAGTCAGTAGGTTATTATAATAGTTTGTGAGCATCCTTTGTCAGTCACTCTCCTTAACTTCAAGCCCTCTAGAGCCCGTTCTTGAATAAAGCTTCTGTCTAACTGCACTTAATTGTCTGCCCGAATGTTGATATGAGCAGGGGTTTGCCTTGCTTAGCCAAGGATAGCCCACCTCCTGAAGAGGGGCTGTGCTGGAGAGCACACATTTTGACATTAGTCACCAGTAAGTGGATTGTGACCCAGGTCAAACTGCTGGCACAAAAAGGATGAGAAATATACCCTGTCCAAAACAATGATAAAGGTCAAGAAATATATAAGTCAAGGAAGCATACATCTGACTCATTAAAAAGTTCATTCAGATGGCAAAAAATGTAAAATGACATTTGAAACATGGCCTTATCTTAATATGTAGTAGTTCAGGTGGGTAGCTGCGTCAGCATGTGTAGGCTGCAAAGGACAAAGGAATAGGTTTATTCCATGCTGAAAAAAAGAACAAAGAAAACAACGTTTCGGCCGTGGAGCCTTCTTCAGGTGAAGCCACCTGAAGGACACCTGAAGAAGGCTCCATGGCTGAAATGTGTTTTTCTTTTTTTCAGCATGGAATAAACCTATTACTTGTTCCTTATCTTAAGATGTACGGTGCTCTTCACATTTACTCATACTCCTGATGAAACAGGGACAACAGGGACAATAAACAACATACAACAACACCAATAACTGAATAATGTGTCCTACTTAAAAAAAATCTAAAACCAATTAACTCTAATCTTAATAGCATTGACAGAGTAAAGTCCTCATTGTTATAATTGAAGTCCAGAAGCCGTGAGGGTCACATTTATTCACGCCCATGTGTTATATTCTTTAAATCCTCCCCAAGCAGGGATTCCGATGACAGGACAGCCCCTGAACTGTAAGGTTCTGTAAGGAGGATTCCTGGCCATTCCTAGGCCCAGTCTAGGTATTTCAGACTCTTTGTTTTCTGTTTGTGAACAGTCTTCTTGAGTTCAAGCCACAAATCTGTAAAGGTGTGGAGACAGAGGTGGCCAGTCCAGAAATTTTGATTTGTGTGCAGTTAAGCACATTTCGTTGTCATGCTGGACTGTCCATTTTGTCCAGTCCTGAGTTTAGTGGTAGAACAGGGCCCTTCATCACAGTATATCAACCACTATTTTCCCGTTGAATTCATTGTGGCATCTAGGTCACGATTTTGTGGAACAATTTTCATTATTTTTTATTGTTTTGTTAAACAATTCTTTAACTTGTTCAAAACTCATAAACATTCAAAAGAGGTTAAAAAATAACAGCACAAGATAGGGTATACATTTACAATCTCAAAATCTGTGTAGTCATTAACAAAATAACCCCTTTTGGACTTTGTGAGATGACAGTGCTGTTTCACAAAGACAAGCGACACTTGTCATTGTTCTAGCTAAATATTAGCAAGTGTCAGTTCGAGTATTTTATAACACCTTCCATACTCGAATGTTTCTTTTCACAGTTTGGTTTGAAATTCACACCTGTGAGATCTGATGTTAATGCTGCAAGAACACTCCTAAACCTTTCTGTACAGCTAAGCAAAACGCCACAAACATGTACTGAAAACAAGATTTTATAGTCTTTTATATTTTCTTTTGTCTTTTATTTACTTCATCTTTTGGAATTTGTTTGCTCTGAGTACAGTAGAGGAGCTAGACCGGGAGAAGACAACCATCTTGTGGGAGACGGAGATGTTTTGGAAGAGAATGTGATCAACCCAGCTGAATTTATTTTTGCTTTATTAAACTTCATGGTCTTTCCTTGCATTTATCAATAGCCCTGAGCTCTATAGTAAAACAAGTGCAATGTTTCCACCTTGTAGCCTTGTCAGATCTCAGAAGCTGAGCAAGGCTGGGTCTAGTCAGTACTGGAATGGGAGAGGTGGAGTCAGTGGACCAGTAGGTGAAACCCTTCCCTCCAGACAAGGACGTCCATACTAGTGCTTGGTTATGAGTATAGTGACCAGGAATACTGTGGTGTAGGAGGCACCATCCTTTAAATGAGATGTTAGGCAGAGGTCTTTACCACTGGGTCATTAAAGATCACAAGATACTTTTTGAAAAAGTAGAGGTGTTAATGCCGGTGTCCTGGATAAACTCTGTTCTGGCTTTGTACAATGTGTGTGTCTACTGTTTCCCCTTAGTTCAGGTTTGGCGACCTCTCTTCTGTGCCTAAGCTGCTGGTAGTAGGCCTGCTGGCCCTTAATGGCTGGGCAGATAGGTGAGTATCACACTTCACTGGTGGAGGAGGTGGGACCTGTTCCGTGTGGGAAAAAGTACAGTATTATTGGAATGTGCCCTTCTTCCTACAGCTAAGCTATTTCATTAAGGAATTACATTCCTTTGAGATCTCTTTGAAAAATTAAAGTTTCAATTAACACATTTACAATCAGATTCCTTAAAAGGTCAGATTCTGTTTTGCCTTTCTCAAGGAGTATTAAGTATCTAACAATCATCTAGATCCTAGTATGGTTTGAAAGCTAATCACATTTACACAATGTCAAATTAGGTGGATTAGCGAACACTGTAGGAACAACAAATGAAATTCAAAAAGGCGTAGATAATAGTAGAGATAAGGCAAACACCAGGCAGATGACAAGGTAGTAAAAAAACTAAATATAAAAAGGAAAACTGAGATAGAAGAAGCTGGTTGTGAAAGAAACGTGCCTATGTTGGGTACCTCCGTTACATCTTCTAGACAATTTGGACAAGCAATAAAAAGGCAAACAAAATATATAAGGTATGTTATGTGAAAATTGTTTAATGCACTTGTACAACCTAATTTTGAATATTATGCACAATTTTAGTCACCAAAGATTTTGCTGCTGTGGAAAAAGAGAAGAGCGACCAGATACATTCAGGACTTAAGAGAATGTGCTACACCAGAGCCAGAGGCCAGAGGCACTACCATTTTAGCCCTGAACAGAAAACATTCTGAGGGGACCTGATACCAGAAATCAGACAAACCCAGCCTTGCACATTTCTTTAAAATGGACAGTGTGTAACACAAACCAGAGGACACAAGTGGAAACGAAATGTAAGTGCAGCTAAAACTGAGACCAGGAGGCACTTCCTTACCCAAAGGGCTGTGAGAGTATGGAAGAAGCTACCCAGCCAAGTGCTGAAAACTCATAGTCATGTTTCTGTCAAGGAACAGGTGAATGGGATGCTAAGATCAATTAGCTGCCAACTACCAAACTGGCTAGATGGGCAAAAAGGCCACATTTGTAATGCTATGTTTTGAATTCTCTTGTTTCCAAAAATGAAATGTGGAAAGTTATATGAACGACTTCTGTGATTTCGAGGAGTTTCTTCCTTCCTCAACCCACAAATCAGCTTCGTCAGTGGTACATTGGTATATTAGTGTCTGTGATGGTTCTCTTGATCTTAAAGGATTATACAAACGAGTAACATACCTCCTCCAGGCTCTTGGATCATCTCTTTATAGGATTGCCCTTCTTATCTATGAAAAAGATTCAAGGTTCTCAAGTTCTCAATTAATTCTGTCTCTCAAGTTTTCAAATAATTCTGAAGCAAATTTTGTTTAAATGGGGGTGCTGGTGTGTTCTAAAGAAATTGAGATGCTTCATTTTTCTTACTCAACCAAGTGTTTCCTATTTTGTATTTGAAACTTTTGTAACATTGATTAACACTGATTAAGGAACTTGGGAAATCATACTGTCATGCATCGCAGACAGGTTTAAAGAATTTCAACTCTCTTTGTCTCGAACAGAGGAGATTATGAGGAGGGTATTTAAACTCCTGTGGGGTATTAAGGTTTATAAACTGGACTACGTCAAGACCCACATGGCAGTTAGGACACATGGACACAAATTAGTAGGTACAGTAGCACAGTTAAGACCAACAACAGAGTGTCTCTATACAAAGAGAGCAGATAGTAGATAAAACAAGCTGCCTAGCCATGTTCTTCAAGATTATTATATCAATAATTTCAAAAATGACTGGATGAGTTCCTCAAACGAGTAATCAGGCAAGCCTACAGTACATCTTGTTGACAGTATTTTTACCCAAGGTTATTCACAGAGGGGTCTTCCCAGCTCCACCCCTTGGGTTCCTTAACCCTGCTGGCTTTCTACATATCTTCAAATTATCAACAGCTGAAGGATGCCTTGATCAAAATAAACAGGAAACGGATCTATTTAACTCAAGGAGACCTAGAACTTTTGCTGGGTCCTGGACCCGAAAGACAGGAGTTGGAGTATTACATTATTTACATTAAAAATAAGGTCATTTGAAATGTAAGCAGCTTCACGTTTAGCTATCTTCCAAGATTTATTTTGTTGAAAAGACTGTTTTATGTACAAACCTGTGAAGAAGACCCCTTAGGTTTCAAGTTTGGGTTAGCCTTAAGTGCCACAATCTTCATTTAGTGATCCAGGTTTCAGGGCAGGGCTTTTTCAAATGTGTGAGCCATTAAACATCTGAACAGTTCTATTTCAAACATAAAGATTAATGCTTTGAATATTTTAGAGTCTAAATTCTTCCCTGAGTTGATACATATATCTCTTTAATGGATTTCTTCGCAAGGTAAATGCACTTTACATTTTTGTGTAAGCACAGTACTTTGCTCGTACTCCCAAGATGTTTATGAAGGCAATGTGTTTACAGCCCTGAATCTTTGGACTTTTGCTCAAGAAAAGAAGAGGACTTACAGAAGCCCTTCAGAATTTTACTAGGTGGTGTCTGGATTGACCAGAGTGCCACAACCAGGGAATTGTAATAAGAGCTCTGAGGGATGCAGACCACTTTTATATTGAAAACAGCCAACCATTAAATGGTAAAACAAAAATGCTGACTCTCCTGCTCCTCCTTTGTATGTTCTGTGGCATATTCAACTGTGGTAAGTTTACATTTTATTTTAAAATGTGCCAAAAGGTTCGAATTTTGCTTTGGACGTAGTAGACTACTATATGTAGGATTTGATCTGATCCACTGTGTCTGTCATTCTAAATGTACTCTTTGCAGAGAACACAGACATCTGTGTTAATGTGACATTTCAGGAATAACAGAAAGGCAGGGATATCCTTGTCAAAAATAGCCACTGTGCCATATTGTGGGAAAAATGGGTCTAATATACAGGGTCTAATATACTGTACAGGTTCTAATGCATACATACTGATCACTTCTAAACCTGCATGTAAATTATAAAAGCTCACTGACAGTAATTGCAAGCAGAGCATTAAAGGAAAAGACACTTTGTGCATCTTCTCGGGTGTTCTCTGGAAAATGGCCTTTTTCTTAACAAATTAAAAAGTATTTCCACCCTTTGCTGACTTGCGCTGAGATTTCTAGCACACGGCTATATTTCTCTTTTTGGTGATTCCTATGTCAGGTGCTATCACATTCAGATCAGATACTCATGGAATTCTTCAGAGGCATTTTGGAGGACCCTAAAAACAGCAGTGAAACTGTCTATTTTTGTTGCTGCCTAGGGTGGGGACACCTGTACCAAGGTCCCATATTCACAGGGTTCCAATTACAATCGAAAAAACAACAATGATTTTTTTAGGAAAATTGCAAACTAACCAAATCTCCTGAAATTGGTTTAGAAATACGTTGACTGATGGGATTTCTTCACAATGAAAATGTGGAGATGTGCTTTAAATCATTAAATTAAATCATTAAATCAAATTAAATCATATCAATTAAATCAACATTTTTCTTTTTTTTTAATTTACAGTTGACAAAGTTTTGTTCTAAAATATAACTAGTGGTCCTTTTGCAATCTATTTTTCTTTTTAAAATGTTTTGTAAATTACTTTTCTCCAGTTCCTATTCCAATTCCTTCCTTTTGTTAAAAGCAAAGCTGTGTTCTTGTTTCAAAAAGACAGACTGTGACAATATACAATATTAATTCAGAATTACACTTCACTTCAAGGGAAGAGTCTATCTGCACTGTACTGGGGACCTCTGATTCCTCTGATTTACATTTTTAGGATTCTCACAGATATTGGAAAATGTGACTTATTTTTGGTGTATTGAATACTTTTCCAGGTAACTGAAAAATCTCTTCACAGAAAAATGGATCAGTGGACTTAGATTTAACATGTTAGCTTATCTTGTGGTAAAACATTTAAGTAAATGCATGTTTTTACATTTTTGTTCATGTAAGCATTTCAGGTTAAAGCATTTACAAAGTGTTTTATGGTATTTTTACAGTATTTAGAGCACTTGGATACTGGTTCTACAGTTGATGAAAACACATTTTACTTACTAGAACAGATACACGCAGTACCAGCAAGTTGGCCTCCAATTCCATCTTTGGAGTGGTGGTTGTTGACTCAGTAGTTTACTTTTATGACACTTTTACTATAGCATTTTTTGAAGTAGATCTGTAACTTGAGCAATAAAAACAGTTGACAAAAAGAAACCTACAACATAACATTAGGTCTCCATTTCTGTGGTACCCTGATGTTCAATGAGTTGATTCCTCGTGGTTGTTTTGTTTTCCAGCCTCAACATATGACGACTCAGTTTCTCTTATTTTGCAAAAGTCTTGTAGACACAGTAAAGAAGAGAGTTAGCTAGAGAACAGGAAAAAGCTTAAAAATTACAGTATGGGTTAGCATTAAATAGAACTATTCAGAGTCATTAAGTTAACTGGACAAGATGTCAAGATAGTCAAATATAGTTTGGAGATTACAGCCATTCAATTACTAACCAATTTACCTAATACAGGGTCAGGGGGGATCCAGAGCCCATCCCAGCAAACAGTGAGCACAGAGGCAGGACACACAGACACACTCACACCAGGGCCTGTTTTCTCACAAACCCACAGAAACATAGAAAGAACATACAGACTCCACACAGATAGGTCCCCAGGGACCAAAATTAAACCCAGGGCCCCAGCGCTACCTCACCGTTACAACCATGATCTTTTTAATATTCCTCAAAAACTCATTTATACATGCTTGCCCATTTACTACAAACAAGTTTGTGTTGAGATCTAAAGTACTATCATCTTGAAGCCTGTTGAATTTCTGACTCCATATTCATGAAACACGCCACAATGTTCCAGTTGCAGAATACCAGTTAATGATTTGTGCTTTCGTCTATGAGAACTTTATTGAGGCAAGTATATATGTATGTATGTTTTTAGCATTAAGCCAGTGTGAGGAAGGATGGAGGCCGTATGAGAGCAAATGCTATCTCATCTCAGACGTCACAAAGACATGGGTCGATGCCAGAGCGGCCTGTGTGGAGAAGGGAGGAGATTTAATGAGCATCCAGGACATTCATGAAAGGGTGAGCTGGATCCTAGTTTTATTCTAATGGCCTGAATCTCAGACTTGACAGCGCCAATGAATATGATATTCTTTTAGATGCCCAGAATATCTGGAAAAGAAATCATAATGCAATGATACAAGTAAAGGAATAACAGCACTAATCTGTGAAAAACTGCCATGGTATCTTTATCGACCAAGTATTCAGGACCTTGGTTTAACATCTAATCCAAAGGGCAGCAATTCCTTTAGCACAGTATTCACCCTCACCATACTGGGGGATTGGTTTGGAAATGCTGTTCCAGAGGGAAGGACTCCACCTACTGGTCACCCCAAACCACCTGCAGCAGCAAGAGGGTTTTCCATCTGGCCATCTTGGTACAGACCAGGCCCAGCCTAGCTTAGCTGCAGAGATGAGACAGGATCAGCTACAGAATGACTGCAGCTGCGGTGACTGTCCTGTACAGGACACGTGCAGTAGATGTACTTCCTTGTCAGTGGGTTTTGCATTTCCTTCCAGAGTTGGATCAGAACTCAGATTGGGACCAAAGACATCTTCTGGTTTGGCTTGAATGACATTGTTGCTGAGGGATTGTGGGAGTGGTCAGATGGAAGCCAATATTATCCCTTTCTAGCGTAAGTGATCCGAAGCCATCCGAGGTTCACCCGCTCTCAATCTGAGCCATGGTATTTGACAACAGAAGATCATGGCTGGATTTATTTCAGGGTTATTTAGTTACGTAGTTATTTAGTTCGCTCACAGAAAGAAGATTCATGCACGGATACACTGTCAAGCTGTGATTTTCACAGATGAATGGGAAATTGTAGCTCCAGCAGAAGGCACTTCACAGTTGATGTCATGGTCGTCATCCCTCCTCTAGAGGGCGCTCCGACCTTTTATTATTAGTTTCATCATTACGTGCACCGGCCTCCTGTTCAACCCATCACTATATAAGTTACATGCCTCCTAAGCTCTGGGCTCAGCTCTGGAAGAAGGACACCCAGAAGCCCGCTTACCAGCAGGTCCAGCAGAGACCCGACTCCATAGGCTCCATCACGGCGTCCTGACCATCTGGGTCCAGGGTTGTGAGCACCTGGCCTCGTCATGGTGTTTTCAACTTCCCCATTCCGGTTAACTGTCTGTCTTGGATTGATTTCCCGGCTACCTGGACTGCGCCCTGTTTTTCCCTTTTGGACTCTCAATCCTCTCCGTGTTTTCCCTGTTGTCCTTCTGTGGTCTCTTCTGGATTATACCGTCTGCATAGGTTCCTAAACACCCACTACACTGTAGTGAGGCCCTGCTCCCGTGACAGCTGAAGCACGAATATATTGTTTGTGTTTCAAGGACTTTATACATATTGACTTAGATTTCTTTAGTATATTATAAAAATGATATCTTAATTAGCTTAGTACCATTTTTTATATTTGTGTTTCACAAAATAACGACCTGACCATCAGTTGGGATTCCTTTATTCAGTGGGAAAGATGAAGTGCTGTGTATTTGGGCTGATGAGTGCGTTATTTCAGTTGCTAGAGTGGAGACCGTTTACAAACTGCCATTCTAGTCTGCCGTTATCTTTCGATTTAAGAAAAAAATGTTTCTTTTCCCGCAACCTGATCATTCTCAGAGCACACGCAGGACGTGCGTTGCGTTTCTGCAGTTAAGCAGGCAGCCTTTTTAAAAACAATTATCCTTCTCCACCTGTTCCGCAGAAACTGGGCCGACGGACAGCCTGATAGCTGGAATGACGACGAGGACTGCGGGCAGCTGGTCGGAAACAACCTCGCCAGGTGGAACGACGAGCCCTGCGCGGTCCAGCGTCGCTACGTCTGTAAAAGACCGAACCGTACGTCACTCTCTCCGCCGGGAACAGACTCTTCCCAAACCGAGATCCTCTCACGGCACCAGTGCCGGACCTACTGTATGAAGGAAGGAAACACTAGTGACTAACGAAAAACAAGCTGAAACAACATGCTTGCGATTGACTCTAGGTGCTCCAAGTTAATAATCACACGCTCTCTAGCGGCTGTTCTAGACACTAGAAGTATCGATCCATCAATCACGTGGTTTAGCATTAGAATAGAGTAGCGCCCACACCGGTTGCTCTAGTGGATCCACCTCCCCTCAGCTAAGCGCCAAAGTGAGTGTGTGTACCAAAATTCAGCCCTGCTACTACATCGAAACACGGTTTTGAGATGGTCATACGAGAAATGTATTATGGGATAGTACATTATTTAATAATTACAAGATAGGAAAGATTATTTGAATATATGGACAACCTGTTACGTTGTGCAAAACATATTTTAAGCTTCTGAGAGCTCACCTGGAATTGGGACTTTAGTGTAGTTTAGTGTTTGTGATTCAGACATTCAGTCTGTTCCTTGTTTACAGCCAACCCACCTGTTGTATGTGACACTGCAAATGGGTGGCAGCTCTATGGGTCCAGCTGTTACAGGCTGAATTCGGAAACCAGGAAGTCCTGGGTGGCATCCAGGCTGGACTGTGTGAGAGAAGGAGGAGATCTGGTGTCCATCCTGTCAGAAGATGAAGAGCGTTATGTCACTAGCCAGTTGGATTCCTCTCAATTTGATCTCTGGATTGGTCTTTCAACCCTGGTAAGGGCTTCACTCTTCCATCGTCAGTTTCGACTTTATATTAAATTTACAGTCCTGGGGAAAAATTAAGTCTTATATTTACAATGTTTACTTCTACAAATTCTTCTCTCGGTTGGACTTTTGCACTAAACTCTCCCAAAGCTTTTTAGTGTCTGCAGTTAAAAGCATGCCAATAAAAACTGGTCCTAAAAATAGTATTTTAATGTGTATATCAACCGGTGCCAGCCACCAGAGCATTTGATGGGATGTAATTAAAATATTCTGAAGTGATGTGTTTGCAATTGAACAGTGATTGTTCATTATATGGTGTTTTAGCAATATGTTACCAGTATGACCATTTGACTTGATGTCACGTAAAATAAGATGCATTAGGAGCTTCTTCAGCAAGCTGTTGCAAAAATAGAAAAGAAGAGAAAGAGGAATTTATAGGTTTCAGGAAGTGATGTGAGGGGTGACTACTAGTTAGCGATGCTGAGATAAAGGAGATATTGGTTTGTGTCATTCCTCATTAGCCTATACATGGAAGATATTTGTCCTCCACCAAACATAATATCAAATAGGGATGACCATACACAGTGTACACTGTACCTTGACCTTAAAGTATTGGAATTTTAAAATATTTGAAATTATGCCATTGGAATGTGTGAATGCAGAAAGTGGGTGTGAACCAAGCTGAAATTTATGTGTATGAATTACATCTACCAGAAACAAGTGAAGCATGGAGGGTTCATTTTCTAAATATCTCAAGTCAAATCTCCAAAGCTGCTAGCCTATGGGTGATAAAAATGTGTACTGGTGTTGCGCAGAGGTGTACTTCATTATCCTGTGAAGTTCAGGCGAACAATTCCCAGTTCAGCTGGTCGGATGGATCAAACCTTGCTTATACAAACTGGGATCGAGACCAGCCAGATTTAAGGTAAGATGTGTAAGACGAAAATAAATCTCTTGACATGGAAGAGTAACAATTGTGTCATCTATGGCTCCCGTATGTCGTATTAGTGAGGAATAGTGGAGCTGAACGTTTTTGTTGTAAATTGTGCCATCATAGGTGTTTGCTCCAGATTGAACAAATCCATAAATGTCTGATACCAAGAGTTCTTTCTCAGCCTCAGAGCTTTACAGTGACAAGATAATTAGCGCTCAATATGGCCTTGACAGGATTTATTTTTCCTTATTCTTTTTTTACTTACTGTACATGGCTGAGAATTTAAGCCACTGACTGAACACCATACCTTCATTCTTTTAGTGATTCAGTTCCACATGACTAAGGAGTGCAGTGCTACTGTACACTTTATACACAGGGTAGCCTGTTCCAAACACTGTAAATGTGTAAATATTTGCCCCTTGTTTGTTTTGTTTTTTTGTTTTGAAGTGGGACATGTAAATATATCACATATCCTGCATTGCAATATTACCACTTAATCACATTGTGGAAGGTATTGCTGGGGTCTGTTAATTCGACAAAAGTTATGCTAAGATGCAATAAAGCTGACTTGCTTTAACATAACAAAAGGCAGGACCAACACCCACAAACATACCATAAACAGAATAAAGCAGATCAATGTCTACTGCTTATCAAAGGACTGAACCTAGAGCAGGACAGAGCAGGACAAGAAGTAATTACATGTTAAAGAACAGGACAAGCACTCAGATTAAGACAAACTTCTTTCTGACTGTATATAAGAGCAGTTTGTCTGTTCTGCAGCGTGTGCTGTTGTCATTATTGAGCTCAATAAAACTGAATCTGCACAAGACTGTGTCCTGCTCCTCTGATGAAGATTTTCCCCCAACATTTTGGAATCAAATGTTCGAAATCGAAAACTCTTCTATCTGGATCTGAATTAAACAGGCAGAAACATTTATTATTAATATGTCCCTGTGCAACATGCAGATTCCAAAACACACATTATCTTCTTTTTGATTGCAAGTGACAGCCAATTTTAAACTACGTTGACAAGCCTAGCCTCTCCAATGTGGTTTGTTCAGATTAAAAACCGCAGGCAGGACCTTGTGGAAAATGCATTCATTCAAAGGTCAGATTTGTGTGGAAATGTTGGCTCATAAGTGCACCATGAATTGCCTTTGTAGCACTGCTGTTAATTTGTAGATGTCCGGATTCAAATAACAGCACTGCACATCTGTTTTTGGACAGCCACATTGCGACAGGAGTCTGTGCTGCTGTTATTAAAGAGACTGGCGAAGAACATGGAAAATGGAGATCACACCTGTGTCGTCATGAGAGACCATACATGTGCAAAAGAGCCCTGAACAGTAAGATGGAGTAATAAAACCAGATGACTATATACATAAGTATCAATCTTCTTATCACTTACCGTAACTACAGAATTATTGTATCTTGTTCTTTAGAAGGTAGAATAACATTATACAGTACATAGATGCTGAGACAAACATTATGGGTCCTTGTGGAAGTTATTGGATTTACAATAAAAAGTGATTATAAATTGTATCTACTTTATTAAACATTAGAAGTCAATAATAAATAATAATAATAAATCATTGTGTTAAGCCACACTATTAAACTATTGCTTTTCATGATTTGAATTTCATGAATTTATTTTTCTTCAGAAAGTGAAAGTATAGTGTATTTACATAAACATCTGTGCATTGCTGTTGGTATCTATTGCTCATTATTTCAAACTACTGTTTTTGCCAGCTCTGTTCTGGGAACAATAAGCAGTTTTTCTGGGGGCATTTTTCAAGCCTCCAAAACTTGTACAGAAACAAAAGACTACAGTGAGCTAACCATACTATTGTAATGCACTGAAACTACTGGCATGAAGTACTGGGTTCTAGATTACTAATTACAGCCATCTATGTTATTTATCCAATACAGGTTTGCGGGCGAGCCAGAGCCTCTCCTGACAAACATGAATAATTACAGTATCCGATTTATTAAAAAAAGATCTCATAGTTAGTCTCTGCATGTCAAATAAGTGTCCCTGTGCTGACTTACAGCAGTGGTTTTTCAGCCTATTCCTGAGATGAGACAAGTGTCTTCTGTGTTTTAAATTCTGATTGCTCTTTGTTATGCCCTGATGCTGTTTGACTCCTCACCTACCCTTTGAATTAAACCCCCCGCCCGCCCCCCCCAAAAAAATAATCTCTTAAACATTTAAAGGGGCAGGCTGCCACTCGGTAGCCTCAAAGCTCCTGCATCCTCCTGTAGGTCTGGCGTCAGGCCTCAGTCTCTGTAGAGTCTGCATTTTACCTCTCTCCATGCAGACTTTTTCTCTAGTTGCTCTAGATTCCTTCCAATTTAAATATTTGCCAGGATATGCTGGCAGTGTTGGATATTCCAGACCCTGTCCAGGGGGAGAACAGTCATCTCTGGTGCCCTGTGCTTCTGGAAGAGGCTGCAGTTTGCTCAAACCTTTGCGAATGACGTCTTCTGGGTTTCACGTTCTGTGTTTCAGACATCCTGTGATTCAGCCGTGTGGGGTTAGGAGGAGCACCACACAGCAAAAAATGTTCTTTGAGTCTCATACAGTGTCATTCCGACTGTGTGTGATCGTCATTGAATGGTCAACTAGTAGGTGATATTGGACAGAAATAACATTTAACTAGCAAGACAGGAAGAGTTCAAGTAAGGGAGAACATATAAAGTTGTTCCATGCTGAAAAAATAGAAAGGAGAAACAAAACATTTTGGGTGTTGAGCCTTTTTTAGGTGTGGGAAGAGTTGAAAAGAGACTAGGGAGAGTTTTTTGCTGTCTTATTTTTTGGAAATACTCTTGAAACTGAGAGGAGAAAAAGACAATAAAGGCTTAAACGTGTAGGTAGTTCAATTTAAGGGGCCGAATAGCAATTAGGAGCACAGATGGAAAACAACAGAAGACGCTGGTGTCTTTGGCAGCTAGGAATGAGAACAAGTGAGAGTCCAGATGTGATCACTGCAGAACCCATGGTTAGAAATCTCAATCAGTACATTTACATCCTGGAGGAAGAAAGCTCTGACACAATATGGACCAAGCTGTCTTTCAGTATATGCTGGTTCCCTGCCTATTGCAGACATAGAGAAACCAGACTCTACCGGTTTGGTGAATTATTTATTCTTAATGTGCAGCATTTATTTAATTTCTAAAGAACATGATTCATATCTATAAAAGCTATATCTATCAAAGCTATAAAATCTATTTATACAATATCAGATCCAATAAACCTGTTCATTTTTCTTTCAATGATTTGATACTGTAGGCATTGATTATTTTGATCTGTAAAACAAAGAGTAAGACAATGAACAGGGATTCAGGTGATTACTTAACAGATTAACCTTTGCTGATTTTTGCTTCTGCTTTTCTGACAGCAATTTGTCCCCCTGGATGGAACAGTTTCTCTGGTAACTGCTACTGGTTTGTGAGCAATCCCAATCTTCTGACCACCTGGTATGAAGCTCAGAGAAAGTGCTTTAACCTGGGAGCTCTTTTGCTAACAATCAAAAGGTAAAACTCAATCTGGAAAAACTCATGCTCATCGTGTCTTACAAAACCCTTAGAATCATCTAAGGGTGATCAACCAAAAAGTGTTGGATCAAAGGAAGAGCTTGAATTGAAATAACTCCTGATGGCCACTGCAATACTGTAGTCTGTGGCTGATCTTGATATTGATAATATATTATTGTAAAGGAACAAGTAATAGGTTTATTCCATGCTGAAAAGAGAAGAAAGAAAACACAACATTTCGGCCGTGGAGCCTTCTTCAGGTATGATATTATATCCTTAGCTTGGCTAAGTATATTATGTCCTTAGTGCTATTATATCCTGTGTGATATTATATCCTTAGCTATTGACACCTGAAGAAGGCTTCACGGCCGAAACGTTGTGTTTCCTTTCTTTTTTTTTCAGTATGGAATAAACCTTTACTTGTTCCTTTGCAGCCTACGCATGCTGACGCGGCTCCCCACCTGATATATTATTGTATGTCTATACTGTAAATACTGCTCATATGTACAATTTCGATGACTTTCAGAATCCTCCGTTTCCAATTGGTGCAGATTTTGTAGAGCAAAATCAATCTTTTCACTTCAGTTCTTTTCCAAATATTATACATTATTTTGAAAAGTTATCAATAGCACAATGTTGATATTTTAATGTTATATGACAACAGTGATGGAATTATCGCTATCATTACCAATATAATGGATATTCTAAAACAGTAAGATTTATGGGTTTTACTTTTTAATAAAAATCTTGCTTCTGGTTTTCAAACAAAACTTAATCGACTCTTTTATAGTGAAACAAATTAAATTAAACAAGTAATATCATTGATAATTATTGCATATTTAAAAATGACATCAATAATAAAGCATTTTATGTTCAACGTCCCTCAAACAGCACATTACTCATTTCACACTTGACAGATCATTAAGCAGCTGAGCATGGAAGGTCACCCATTTTGTTCCAAAATTACTCCTCATCCCTATTCATCTAGAGAGAAAACCAAAAAACTCGAGCTGTCCACTTATATTAGATAGATTTACTTTGACCCAATCAATATGACAGTTTTTCAGTTCTTTGAAGTCTCTCTATTTTACGTTGTTCTGTTTCTTTTCTTCTGACAGTGAACAGGAGCAGTTTTATATCAACGGTTTTCTGCCAGATCTGCAACAGGTGGAGGTGCCCGACATTTGGATCGGATTATCGGGTATGTCGGTTTGAAACAGCAATTGTAAACTTGAAAGGTTTTCTGGTGCAATCTGTGTAAAACCGTTTTTTTTTTTTTAGGTGAAGTAAAAAAAACACTGGTCGTAAAATAATAGTTCTATCTCTCTGGTACGGGAGACAGAATCTAATATGAACTGAATGGTTATAAAGGATGGCTGTCTTTTCTCTTTTACAGCAACAGTCTGCAGTGAGTCAGGGCATACATTGAAAGATTCATTTCTTTAACTTCTTTGCCAGCAACTTTTACTTACAGTAATATGTGGTTTAAAGCTTCCAGGTTTACTGTATTGTGCTACAGGACAATAGCTGTTTTGTACATCTCCCATAACTTAAGATTTGAAACTATGAAACGAAATCCGTTGTCTCGGGGACAGCATGAGAATCAGTGTCATTTATGGACGTGTGCTTTATTTTAACATGACCTGTGCGGTAATATGCTTACTTTATGTTTTATAATAGGATAAAGACACATTCATTGGTACTTATGTAATTCCAAAGCTCAGTCTAAAGCACATTATCCTGTGTGGACATTTAGTGCTGTCACTGTGCACAGAGCTTTCTCTTCCAGTAATTTTACTATGAATGTGCTAGCTCATGTGCACTAATCTTGCTTGGCCATGCTTAGCTATAGCTAGCATAGTTATTTACCATTGTCACGATTATAGTCCCTCCTCCTTAAGGGTGCTCCAGCCCTTTCACTTTAGACTTAATTCTGTGCACCTGACCCCTTTTCCCAGCCCACCTTAAAAGCCAGGCGCTGACGTTCATCCTGGCTCTGCAGCTAGTTTCCGCACCGTGCGATTCCGGGACCTGGAAGCGCCTGGTCCCGTTAAGGTTTTAACCTCTGTTCCCGTTTCCTGTCCGCCGGTTCATGGTTTTAATTCCTTGTTTGGATGGATCACCTGGCAATGGACTTATTCTTGTGTTTTGGATTCCCTCTATGGATTGTTTTTGGATTGTTCGCCTCGGCCACACCTCCCCCGTGCACCAGCGCACTTTGGACATGCCCCCCTGTTTTCAGACCCGTATCCCTGCATGACGTTTCCCCAGTGTTTCCCCACTTCTTCGGATTGTGTCGTCCGCATAGGGTCCGGAAAGAACTGTTCGTTACAACTATACTCACTACATTTCACTTTGCTTTTAACACAGGTTCCCTTAATTGACTTCATTAAGGAATATCGTATAATTTCTACATTACACGGTGTCAACATTAATATATTCTTTAGAGAGTTGTCTCATTCCCTGCAAAATGTCAAAAACAGTTGTTTTCTAGGGAAGAACTTCAAATGTCACATTGACTTTTCCAGACAAATTTCTTGTTCTTCCTTAACATTAGATAAGGAGACAGATGGCACTTTCCAATGGGTGGACAAAAAACCAGTCACCTTCCAGAACTGGGCTCCGTCTCATCCACACAATACTGCAAACATGTGGGACTGTGGGCAGATTTACACCGGTAAGAATACAAAGGCACTGGTTTCAGGATGCAGGATTTATGGATTTATATACTGGACATAAAAAGCCCACAAGTTCAATGGTGAAAAGAAAATAAATTACAGCAATTCACAGCACTCTTTACCCTGTACAGCACTATGAAATGAGCAACAATTTTGGAAAAGAAATGAAGGAAGCTTGGAATCAGTGTATGACTCGGGACCTTGATGTGTCTCTAGGGTGGTCGATTTTTCTGATAGATGTCTGCCCAGCAAAGGAAAGATGTGAACAGATTCAGGGGGAGTTAAGTGAAGCGGAGCAGATGGACAGTAATCTGTATGTGATATTATGTTAGCAGCTCTTTCAGGAGGGTCAGAGTGCATGACTAAGATCTAAAAGGGACCTTTATCCAATATGGCAACAGCTGACTTGTATTAGGTGAATGTCATTACCAAAAGTTAGGGTGGTTCCAGGCTGAGAAAGAGGATACTCATGGTTTTCCAGCTAGTGTTTATGTAATAGGACCTAAAACTAGTCTATGTTAGACCATGGTTGTATCTCTCGCCTCTGCCCTCTAGTGGAAGAAATGAATAGTGATATTTTAACAAGCAATAATATGGCTTACCACAGCCAAGACATGAATGGCTGCTACCTTTTCTTTACACAAATCTTTTTCAAGCAAACATTTTGCTCAGACAAAACGCCTATCTCTTTCGTTTCAAGCGTAGTGAGCCTTCTACAACTTTTCAAACATCACATAGCAACAAACACAGCTGACGTCTTAAATATTTAAAAAAAAATGTTTCAAAAAAATGTTGATCTTTCCAAACTACACATTGTTTTCCCAAAATGGGGGGGGGTCGATGAGGGTGATGCCTCAGCTGCAAAAGATTTTTCGAGTTCTGGCCACAAACATTATTTTCCACTTTTCTTCCATGCAGGAGATGTTGAAGGAAAGTGGGAAACAACGAGCTGCTTCAGGAACTTGGGATATGTCTGCAAAATGGCTGGAGGCCATAACATCAGACCCACCTCAGCCCCAGGTAGGGTGGTTTCAGTGGAAAATGAAAATTATAGTAATAATAAAGTGCTTTACAGGTAATGGGGACCAGCTCTTACCTGGATGATGTGATGGCAGCCATACTCCGCCAGTACACTCCCCACACACCAACTCTCAGTGGGAAAGAGAATAGAGTGATGAAGCCAGTTCAGTGATGGGGATTATTAGGAGGCCATGACTCATAATTAGGAGGCCATGATTTGGCCAGAACACTGGGGTTACAGCCCTACTCTTTTCAAGAAACGCCCTGAGATTTTTAATGACCACAGAGCATCAGGACCTTGGTTTTATGTCTCATCCAAAGGACGGCACCTTTTTACAGTACAGTGTCCCCGCAGTGAATACCTGCTGGTCAGTCCGAACTGTTACTGTGCTGTTTAGTCTTAAAGAAGTGCAATCCATCCTATTATCCTATTTTCCTGAAACTTTCTCTCAGATTCTCTTTTGTTGTTTGCCTTTTGGTTTGTACTGGTTACTTCATTTCAAGCTAGACTTATAGGTTTTTTTTATTTCCTTTTGATTTAGGGTCGTTCTGTGACACAGGGTATGTTCTGTTCAATGAGACATGTTACCACTTTGAAAGTGATTTTGTCAAGAACTGGGGAGAAGCTCAAAAGCACTGCAGGGATGAGAATGGAGATTTGGCCAGCTTCCAAAATCAAGAAACGTTGAGCTTTCTGACTGGTGAGTGCATCTTCCTGAAGATGTATAAACTGTAGCTTTATGTGATTAATCTCTTTTTAACACAAAAATGTTCTGCTTTTTGATCAAGCTTATTGCTCTTGTGCTTCTCCATGTATTTTGTTTGCTGTCAGTTTCTTCTTACTTCAGTGAAAACATGTTGTAATTCATTATTACAGTTGGCAGCGCTGTATGCTTCCTTAGGAGAGACAGACCAGCCTGCTGACTGAGTTATTTTTCACAAACTCTGAAAAAGACCTGAAGTGATACAGCTGTCAGTGATTGTCTTGGGGAAAGTTACGTGTAAAAAGTATTCCATTAAAGTTACAAACTACTAGTGGGATTACTTTTTAATAATTAGTAAGCCAATGGGGGAAAATAATTTTAAGAAGCCTTTAGTAGTTTTGTGCATAGTTACTAAGTAAAACATTATAAAACTTCTTCCAACTTTTAATGAATTTTAAAAACGTAATCCCTTACACTTTTAATAGTAATGACTTGTTTTATATCAGTAACTTCCCCAATACTGGTGGCTGTAACTTTGCAAAAGGCAGGATTAGATGTCTCTTTAGATGGTTCAACCCCCAAGAGGTAATTAACACAATTTCTTTGCATTCAGAATAACTACATGCTCTTCACACATACCATAAACCCTTTATCTAGATTATGTCCTAGTTACAATATAAAACTTCAAGAATATTTTTAATGCACACAATGGTAAAAAAAACAGACATAATTTTTACATGACCTTTTGGACAAAATCCAAAAGTCATTAACATGTGTGAAAGCAAGTAAACATGACATTCAAAATGGATGATGGAATATTCATTCCTAATATGAAGTTTAAGGCTCTTTGACCCTTGTCTAGCCTCGAAAATGTTAGGCAATTAAAATTATTGCAGTATTAATTAGGAAAGTGCTCAGCTGAGTCTCTTAGTTTCCCAAAGTATAGGAACTTACATTTTGTGTTGGTCAACACTGTATATTTCTCTGCGTTTGACTTCTGTCTACAAAGAAAAACCCAGCTGTGAATTTCTTTTTAAAAAACTTGCCTCTCAAACCTTTTGCTCTGAATAACCCTGAGTGCAAGTATATCGGTTTCAAGATGGAATCCGTGTGTTAAACACCGAAACGTTGACTTGTTCTTCAAGCGCACATGTCGAGCTCCTCGTGGGTGGGCCTCAACAATCTCAACAGCGACAATCATTTTGTGTGGTCAGACGGCACTCCAGCGGTAAGCCGAGCCTGATACCTATCGCACTGGATCCGTACAGTATGTGATTGTGTGCCACACCTCACTGTCCAGTTGTGTAAATGCATTAGCATGGCTAAACAACAACAACAACAACAACAACAACAACAACAACAACAACAACAACAACAACAACAGATCATCTGGTTTGCTCATCATAAGAAATATTTATTTAATTCGGTGATTTAACAGTCACAGAGGAAAATGGTGCTAGTTATCATGGAATGAGCATTTTAAGCTTTGGAATAAACTGTACATGTACAGGAACTGAAATTCGAACTTTTTTTTCTCCAGACTTTTATTCCATGGGGCCCTGGGCAGCCCGATAACTGGCATAATAATGAGCACTGCGGGCAAATGCTAGGCCCTGAAGCTTTTACCCCCGGATACATGAACGACCTAAACTGTGCTTCTGGCTATTCATTTATATGCAAAAAAGGTCAGGAAAATTTTTGTCTGGCTCAGGTCAGGCACTTACGGCACTTACGCAAAAGTCTTTCTATTGATATGTACAGTAGATGCCGCGTATTGCATGCTGAGATTCTGCGATAATACTTTAAGACATATTTTCTCCGGTTTAAAAAAATAACATACAAATGAAACAGGAAAATGGGGTGACAGATTTAAAAAATATATATATCTGCTTTTGAAAGAGTCTTTTTTTTAGAATCTTTCCTTTCATAGGTGATGGAGCGACAGTTCTGATTTCTGGTGTTTAAATGCAATCATGTGTTTTAACGGACGATGATCTAACGATTACCGATTTTATCTGTTAAAATTAAAGTTATTTTCCCTGCACTTTTATTTTACCTTCGAGCTTTACGGAAGTATTCAATGTTTGTTTTGTTTTGTTTTTTGCCCTCCAAGCTTAGTCAGTGATCTATCAAAAATTGAGGTAACTGAGAGCATCCTCAGCCGATGTCTGTGTACAGATCGATTTCACTTTAAATTGTTATTTTAGGGAAAGGTCAAGGACCACATCCAACCCCTCCGACAAATGGCCCAGGTAACTACCAGCTTCCAAGCGACACCTAATGAAACAAATAAGCTGCGTTGTAAATATACTTTTCACTGCTCGTTTTTTTTTTTTACGTCTCTATGTGTCTCTTATCCAGGGTGGACTGAAAAGTGCGGCTCGTGGGTGTCCAACCCGTTCAATGAGTTCTGTTACCTGTTCCAGTCGCTTTCGATGAAGACGTGGGCTGACGCTCGAAGCGACTGCCTGAACCAGAGGGGTGACCTGGTCAGCATCACAGAGCCCTATGAGCAGGCATTCATCCAAGGTACTGTACCATCTCACGTGGCCACCGCCTGGGAGAAAATGTAAAACGCAGGAAAAAGCCCAAATTGGTTTCGGTTTGAATTTCTCTCCACGTCTGCCTGCCCTCGGGTTGGGCGTCTTTAATATTTTTCTTTCGGATCGTGTATTTGGTAACATATCTGTATTTCAAACGCCCTCTAAAAACAAAACTAACGGTTTTTTTTTAGTGAAAGAACGTTTTTCACGACAAAGTTGTTAACCATTTTCTTTGCAAGACAGAGCACTTCTTTTCAATGCTGTTGTTCTCCTCTTTGGTGTTTCTTGAATGGTGCTAAAAATTCCTGTTAACAATCAAAGCTTTCAGCTTTGTGTAAAACTGTCTCCACGTGAAGTCAGACGCGGTTTCCCAAACTATTTTGGAGTGTGAATTGTTAATAATTGTAAAATTGACTGGTCGGATCCTAAAAAGGAAAAACGTTAAAAGGTCTGATGGTTTTATTACCACAAACATTACAAATGTCCCTTAATAAAGTTCATTTCCTAGTTAATAACATTACATTTACTTCTCTGCTTAATTCACTACTATCCAAAAATCAACCTGCAAATATTTAGACAGTAACATTTCTGAAAGTGTAAATGGTACTGAAAAACTTAAACAATCATAAATTGCAAAGAGTGCAAACAGACTTTGTAGGTACAAATAAAAAGTTCTAAACTTCTATTGTGCTGATATTTAGTACACACAGACCGCTCTGGAACATGTTTGAACAATTAATGAGACACAATTTATTTAATTTAATGAGGAAATTCATTTGTAATTGTGAGTAGAGGGATGTATTAAGGCCGGTTAGCTCAGTTGGTTAGAGCGTGATACTAATAATGCCAAGGTTGTGGGTTCGATCCCCGTACGGGCCAGTATGTTTCATCTCATCAATTTTCCTACGGGATTAATAAAGTATTATCTATTTCTTTACCCAAAGGGTTGTGGGTGTGTGGAACAAGCTAGCCAGTCACATTGTTGAAGCCGAAATCTTGACTTCTGCTGGATGCAGGTCATTTAGATATCAATTTTCAAACATGCTCAATTGACATAATGGCCTGTTACTGGTACCCTCCCTGTCTTTGTTTTTTCATTTTTATTATGGGGATTATGACAAAATTACATTTCTTTTACATATAATAAAATGGCCTAAAATCTGAAATGAGTTACATACTAAAAGAAGAAATAAATGAAAATGACTGTAACATAAATTAATTCCTAGCTAGTGCGATATAAATGGCAAATTTCTGCAGTTTATAATTATACCATCTGAAGATAATATAATAATATATAAAGAAACGGTTTTATGATAAATATTAAAATGTAACTTAATATTGTCTTAAATCAAAAGGGCAAACACAAGAGGATTCATATCTTTCTGGCAGGTAACCTCTTTATGTTCTTAATTATCTGCCATCAACACTAGCAGCTTTTATACATTGGGATGGAGAACTACTGTACTTAAAGGAGATTTAGAACATGACTCAGCAAAGAGGCAGCCTGTTTTAATACATAACAGGTGCAACTGGGACCCAAAAAGAAAAGATCCATTAGTTGAAAGCAACAGATGCCCTTTTAATCAAAAAGGCAATGTTTGTGGTAAGCAGATCGGTAACAGAATCTGCTCTCTCTTCCTAATCCTATTGCAAGCTAAATAAGAAAGTACTCCTCTATGAAATGGAAGTTACACTAATTTAAATTTGCTCTAGACAGATAACAAAAACCACATAGACAAAGATGAGGGGACTTTGAAGCTGACAAAGCATATACGCCCAGGGAACGTTAAGCAGAAGTTTTGCCTTAAGAGCAGCATCATAACACTTTTCTTTTTGTTGCTTAGAATTAGTAGTACAGAGTAGTCAGATCGCGAAGAGTCTCGGGGTATGATAGGCAAGAGTAACCAGCATTGTATCTTGTTCTGCAGTGCATTTTCCTCGTCAATTAAAGGATGTTTAAAAAAAAAACATTTTTTGGTCTGTAGATCAGATTGCATCGGTCCCAACTGGGGCTTACTTGTGGATGGGTGGCCACGATTCTGTGGTTGAGGGGGGCTGGGAATGGGCTGACAACTCCCCCTTTCGCTACATCAATTGGTACGCAGGTAAGACGCTGAGCAGACCAAAGTTCTTCACACTGCCATACTGCATTGTGATCAAGACCATGGTATAGCAGAGTGCTCGTTAATTGTCTGAGTAGTTACATCAGGTTCCAAATGAAAGGCAGAATTATTGTGCCAGTGAATTCTAGCCTCTGTGGAATCAAAGACAAAGTTTAACACAAACTTTTAAGATCTAGGAATATTATGCAGCTCCAAGTTACATGCTCCCTTTAAAATTATTTTCTGTTCTCACAATACCTTTTAACAAAGACTTCTATCCTACCATTTAGTAGAATGGTAATACCTTCAATGCTCTTAATGTGTAGTATTCTGTACAATTCCAGAATAATAGCTAAACTTAATGTTTAAGAAAATGCATTCATAAATTCTAAATGAATGTAAGGTTTATTGATCGTATTGTGGGTGCTCAGGTAATCCAGATGACTACTACGGAGAGGACTGTCTTGACATTCGAATAAGAGATGGGTACTGGAATGATGACAACTGCCAGCATTTGAGGGGATATATTTGTAAACGGCGAGGTGAGGTTACTTTTTTCCTTTTGGTGTTTTTGTTCAGTGTTGCTGTTTTTTTTTCCATCATGAGCTGAAACTTTCAAAGGGAGGCAACTTAGACTTGTGTCACTCGCAACACACCCAGAGACCGCATGTGTAAATGGGGAACATCAACAAGACAGCAGGCTTGAGACAAAAACCAGTCCCCATACCACTCCCTTGGACACTTTCTGGAAAAAAAGTGATAATGTGACATTTTATAAGAAACTTGAAAATATTGACTCTTAAATCAGTAACACTAATGAACTATTCGCTTGGTTAATAAATGTTCAGGAATATTGAGCAGCACATCAGTATTATGAGTGTACTGTAAGTCTTGTACTGTCTGAAACTGTTTGGGACTTCGGATCCTATGATAATCCTACCCCCCTTCATTTAGTAAACACACAAAAAAATGAGTATTGTATTGTAACACTGTGATTTCTGTACACTAATTTAATATCATTCCTTCTTGATTTTTCAGGGAATATGCCTCCTGAAGAACACCCACATGAAGGTACTGTATGAGTTTCAATGGCTAACTTTGTCTTTCAGAAGATACTTTTCTGGTTGATTTTGTGGTGGAAGCAGTGGGATTTTAGCATACTATAACGGCTAAGCAAAAATACAGTACTAAAATTCAATACCGGAAGAATCTGAGGGCTTTTTGTAGGTTTTCATATAGGTAATGTTGTATGAGATGTATTGACTATAAAAAAACTATCTCTAACTCTTCCAGGATACACAACTGTCCACATCTGTGAGGGCACCATTGCCGGAATCACATGTCCACACGACAGTGTTATCAGTGTCCAGGCTGCTATGTTTGGAAGGAAAAGTGATAAGATCTGTCCCTTGGGTTCAGGAGCATCAAGTATGGAATAAGAAAAAAAGATACCCTCCATTTCTGCTATGTATATAATGATTAAAGTGCTTTGTTTTCACCTACCAGTATAAGCGAAAGAAATGTGCAGCTCATCTGACACTTTGTCCTGTATATTTCTATGCATTTCAAGTGAAAGTGCTTGGTGTTACATAACAAAGGATGCAAAAATGAAGGGTTAGGGTTAGACGGGGTGGTACAGAAATATTATTTTAAGTGCAATATTATTTTAGGGAACACCAAAATGTTCTAAAAAAAACAAAAAAGGCTCAGCAATACTTTTGCAAATAAAGCACTGCAACTGACTAGATGTAAAGCCCCAGAGTTCCAAACATCCACTCTTTGTCAGAAATACCCTGGTGAGGGTCGTCCCAGCTAGGGCCTATCCCAGTAGCTCAGGGCACAAAGAGGAGCTATGAGCACAGAAGTGATGTTCTAACTGGATGGGCCACCAGTAACTCCAAAGTCAATAACTACTATGTCCCACAAGAGCAAGTAACATTCACACGTGCATCTTCTGTTTTTCATTGCTCAAAATGCAGATCTTTAATGATTACCCAAACAGTGACCACCCGTGAGAATGGGGAACAAGCTTGAGACAAAATCTATGACTTCATACCACTCCATACTGCACGGAGGGGCATGGATTACAGGTCTAGCTTTCCTTGCATTAAATAAGTGCACTGTTTTTGCACAGACACACCCTGACTTCAGATATTTTCTTCAAACTGGCCATGTCAAAAAGACAAGAGGACAACCATAAAAACATAACACAGCTTACCTGAAACCAACTGGAGTGTTCATTTACGGGACTCATGTTTTTGTGAATCTTTTTGGAATATTATATACAGTATCATAACTCCTCAAATTTACCTTCCCTAGAAACGTGCATGGTGGAAGGCACTTTGCCTTTGATCCGGAAATATTGTGACAATCGCAATTTTTGCATTCTGTATGCCTACGCTGAGAATGACCCCTGCCCTGAAGTATCGAAATACCTAGAAGTGGTGTACACCTGTGAGCAAAATGGTGAGTTTCTAACGAAGGGCTAATGTGCTCTTTGTGCAATAAAATGTTGAATATGTGATACAAAATGCAGTAGAATAAACGTGTCTGAATTTGCTTTTGATAAAATGGTGAGTGTACTGTAACGATCAGTTCTTTCCGGACCCTGTGCGGACGACACAGTCCGACGGAGTGGGGAAACACTAGGGAAATGTCATGCAGGAAAACGGGGCTGAAGACAAGGGGGCGTGTCCAAGGTGCGCTGGTGCACGGGGGAGGTGTGGCCGAGGCGAACAATCCGAGAGTAATCCTTAGGGAAAATCCAAAACGCAAGGGTAAGTCCAAAACCAGGAGATCCATCAGAAGAAGGATTAAAAACCACGAAGGCCGGGTCGGAACCGGCAGACGGGGAACGGGAACGGAGGTTAAAACCTTAACGGGACCAGGCGCTTCCAGGTCCCGGACTCGCACGATACGGAAATCAGAGCAGAGCCCGGATGAGCGTCAGCGCCTGGCTTTTAAGGTGGGCAAGGAATGGGAAACAGGTGCAGAGAATGAAGTCTTTAGTGAAAGGGCTGGAGCACCCTTAAGGAGGGGGGACTATAGTCGTGACATGTACCCTATTCTGAAAACTAATTCCAGTGTTGAAAAGGGTGTCATAAAAAAGATTTGCCTGTCCTGCACAGATCTCCTTAATTGTGGGACCTTAGCTAATTGGTAGCTTTAACTAAAAAGCACAATTTTACCTGGAATAAATCAGCAATTGCTCTTGCTTTGGTAAATAAGGGGACTCTAAAAATCACGTGCTTTCTAAATTGTGTTCAGATTTCAATTCAGGACGTTTCCACTCTGTACCTCAGATTTGTGTTCTCAGACTTACTGGTATTGGTATTTTGTGCACACATGCTCTATGTTATTACGCAAGCGTTGCTTTCTCCAGTGTGCGTGAGAGGACTGGGGATGGAAGATGGCACAATCCCCAGCACGTGGCTCTCGGCCTCCTCGTCCTCCAGTAATCACAGCCCAGACAGTGCCCGCCTGAACGGAAACTCCTGCTGGATGCCCTCCAGTCCCGGTATGATTGATGTCTCACGCTCCCCATGCTGGTGGATGTACTGTTTGGTTTCGCTGGTTTTTTCCTCCTTACAAAGTTTGTTGAGGGGATACATCCCCTTGAGAGGCATCATCACAGTTTCGAGAAGGTCCTGTGTTTATGACTTTGTCATTTGTTGCATCTGCATGTTCCATGACTTCAGAACACGTTTTTTAGACACTACATCTATGAGAGAGAGAGAGAGAGAGAGAGAGAGAGAGAGAGAGAGAGAGAGAGAGAGAGAGAGAGAGAGAGAGAGAGAGAGAGAGAGAGATCTTACACTACACGACACAGAAATCAAGTTCCTGCTCTACGCAGATGACCTGGTCCTGCTGTCGCCCACAGAACAGGGGCTGCAGCAGAACCTGGCACTGCTGGAGCAGTACTGTCAGACCTGGGCACTGACAGTCAATCTGGACAAGACCAGAGTTATGGTTTTCCAGAAGAAAGCCAGACCTCAGGGAAACAGGTGCAATTCACACTGAACAACAACACATTAGAGCACACATCCAGCTACACATATCTCGGTCTCACCATCAGCTCTTCCGGGAGTTTTGACCTGGCAGTGAAGGCACTGAGGGAGAAGGCACTCAGGGCTTTCTACGCAATAAGAAGGAGGCTCTTCAACATCAACCCACCAACAAGAATCTGGCTCCAAATATTTGAAAGTGTAATCCAACCCATTGCCCTATACGGCAGTGAAGTTTGGGGTCCCCTCACAGACCAGGATTACACCCAATGGGACAAACACCCCACAGAAACTCTGCACATGGAGATCTGTAGAATCATCCTCCGTGTGCAGAGAAAAACTCCTAACAACGGGTGCAGGGCCGAATTAGGCCAGTACCCACTATTGATAAACATACAGAAAAGAATATTAAAGTATTGGCTACACCTAAAAAACAGTGACCAAAATTCCTACCACCACAAAGCCCTGCTGAGCCAAGAGCTGAGCCCAAAACAGAGCCCCCTGAGCCAGCTGGTCCTGAGGCTCACCAACCTGAGCCACACCAACACTAACCAGCCTCAGGACAGCACTGCTAGAGCACCACAACCCAGACTCAACCACATCACAGCACAGATCAAACAGCAATATCTCACACACTGGGACACACACACACAAACACAACATAAACTGGAATGCTACAGAACCTTAAACAGACAATACACACTAGCTGAATATTTTACCAAAATAAAAAATAACAAACAGAAACAGACCCTGACGAAGTACAGGCTCAGTGACCACAACCTGGCCATAGAAACTGGGCGACACAGGCAGACCTGGCTGCCCAGAGAGGACAGGCTGTGCTCCCACTGCCAGCAGGGAGAAATAGAGACAGAGGTGCACTTCCTACTGCACTGTGACAGATACTCTGGGATTAGAGAAACATTCTTCCCGAAATTCAGAAATCTAATCCCAGAGTTCCCACACCTGCCAAAACCACAACAGGTCCCAATCCTACTGGGAGAGGGAGGAGGGAACTCAGTTGATCTGGCAGCCCAGTATGTGATCTCCTGTCACAGCCTGAGGAACAGTGAGTCCGTCCCCCAATAATGCTCCAGCCGCCTACAGTATATGTCAATATTATATAATATGTCTTTGTTGTAAATGTCTGTAACATGTCTGTAGATTTTATTTTACTTCTATTTTTTGTTTTGTTCTATGTTAATTTTATTATTTTTATTTGCTTTGGCAACACTGATTGTACCTATCGGTCATGCTAATAAAGCACCTTGAATTGAATTGAATTGAATTGAGAGAGAGAGAGAGAGAGAGAGAGAGAGAGAGAGAGAGAGAGAGAGAGAGAGAGAGAACTGGACAGAGACATTAGATCATCCCTTGGACTAAGGGAGAAATAAAACACAGTAATGGGTCTTTTCTCTTCCTAAACTGGAGGACACGTCCAATCACGATCTGAGCAGTATGAATAGTGCTCTGTGCTGTACATTAAAATGATTACGGTAATTAAAATCACAATCTTAGGACCAGTTCAGCCCACTTCCTTTTGTGGAGGAACGAAACGTTTGAAGCAGTTTGTTTGTTCCTCTATAGACAGGAACACTGGATTGTAGGCCATGCAGGAGCTCTGTGATGTTTAATTCTTAACTTGCCCCCCACACTGTAGCTAATTCATGGATCCAGGTTGATCTTGGAGAGACTAAGAAGGTGACAGGCATCGTAATTCAAGGCTGCCCAGATGCTGATCACTGGGTCACATCATTCAAGGTGCAAAGCAGCATGGATGGCAGGACCTGGCGAGACTATGTGAATGATGGAGAGGTAATCAGAGAAGAATTTCAGCTCTATATTTTCACCCAGCAGGCGTGATGATTCATATAATCCATACATTGCTCTTGTGGTGGGTGTGCGCAGGGGTTTCCTGGAAGTGTTGACGGCACTACAAAGGAGACACAGCTCTTTGGCATGCCTCTCTCCGTTCAGTACATCCGGGTCCTGCCGCTGTCCAGCAACACACTGCCTGGACTTCGCATGGAGCTACTGGGATGCAAATCAAACTGTAAGTTAAAAAGGCTTTGAAGCTCCTTTAAGGAGTACCCAGTAGTACAGTATCTCACTGACGATATAATTAATAATAATATTTCCTCATATTTATTTAGAGCTTTTCTGGAAACTCCACTCAAAGTGCTTTATAGGTAATGGGGACTCCCCTCAACCACCACCACCAATAGATGATGCAATGGCAGCCATAGTGCGCCAGTACACTCAACACACACCAGCTATCAGTGGGGAGGAGAGCAGAGTAATGAAGCCAATTCATAGATGGTGATTATTAGGAGGCTATAATTGGTAAAGGCCAATGGGACATTTTGGTCAGGATGCCGGGGTAACAGCCCTACTCTTTTTGAGAAACGCCCTGGCATTTTTAATGACCACAGAGAGTCAGGACCTCGGTTTTACATCACAACCAAAGGAAGGCTTTTAACGGTATAGCGTCCCCTTCACTAATGCAGTGGAGCATTAACACCCACACAGACCACAGGGTGAGCACCCCCTACTGGTCCGTCTAACACCTCTTCCAGCAGCAGCCTTAGTTCTTCCCAGGAGGTCTCCCATCAAGGTACTGGCCAGGTTCACAGCTGCTGAGATCCAGTGGGCTGCCAGTTGTGAGATATGGCTGCTGCCTCTTTGCGGCTCAGAATGAAATCCCCACCTAGAGTACATTTCTGTGCTATCTGCTCTCCTTTCCAACCTGAACTAGATTGTTCTGTACCTGTGGACCTGCTGCAGTTTCTCCATTCTGCTGTATATCCTTGGACTAAATCAGAAGAGTCCTGAGGAACGCTGGGTCAGACCAAAGCCCCAGCATCCCAGTTATAGGCCATAGGCCTCCAATGTTTTGTAGCTCCCAGTATCGAGGAACATGTGCTCACACAGAAATCAGATACGTATGACTCCCCCATGTCTAAAGGAGACAGCGCTTCCTCAGGAGTGATGCTGCAGTATAGTAAATCTAAGCAAAAATGTCAGTGAATACTGATTGTATGAAAACGAAATATTTTCTCCCCAGATACCGTGACCTGTGGATCAGTCCCTGCATATAGCTTCATCAGCGATAGAAAACTGTAAGTCAGCCTTGAACAAGAATAATCAGTGTTGCTCTCAAATCTTTGATCGTGTGACTCTTAATAAAATTTCCTCAGCTTGCTTCCCACATATGACATCCATGACATGGTTTTGAATTTTGGATTATTGAGTTATGTTGCATATGCATGAACCTAAACAAACATATGCAGTGCATAGTACACACACTGTACTGGTCTCCATGTACAGACAGCCTCTAAGGCAGAGCAATATTGTTGTTTTTCACTGCAATCCCTAAACTCACAAACACCTTTTCACCCCCTCTTGCGCAGTTTGATCGAGATACGTGTGAGAAAGTAGTATGATTACCATATGACCAGGAAGGGATTTTAAAACTGAAAGATGTTGATATGTAAATTCAGTGTTGTACCAGTGCAGAGATGGTGTTCAATGCCCATGCACTGTCTGGAATCAGCTGTTCACTATGAAAGCTAAACTGAATGATACTGGTTAGCAAATTAGTTTCATTCTTCAGATGTTCATGCGATCCAGTAATTTTGTTCGGAATGTTGAAATCCCATCCTATGAGCACGTGAAGGCACACGGTCATCCTCCTAAGTCAACTTCACTTCCCCCACTTCACTAAGAGAGCTATAATACAAATTGAGAAACATGTTGGTTTATCTTGTTCTTTATTCTTCTAATGTTTATAAATAGTTCAAAAAAGTATTTATTGTATTTCCTGGGTTAAATGACCTTTTCTTAAAAATATTTGTCTGTCTCAGGGTCCACTGTCCTGCTGGTTGTGCATCAGAGCCTTACAATGTCTTTGGTTCTGGAGTATACAGAGGTGTAAGTGGATATGTGGACATGAAACCTGCTATCTATCACCCTACAGTAATCTCCTAATCTCCTTTATAATATGAATGATGATTTTGGTGATTTTAAGCCTACCTAAAACAATCATCCAGCCAAGAATACCGATTTAATTTACTGTGATCATATCATTTGCAATAACAAATCTCTTGGAAATACTGTTTATATAAAGTAAGCCACTGTTTCTCACGATTGCTTATAAAAATAGTTTTTTTTGCCAGTTTGGTTTGTAAAGGAAGTATATAGTGTCAATATCAGATATTTCTAAGAGTTTGCTCAATTCAAGCTTATTATCCACTGGGGGAAATTGTTTTTACGACGCAGTCCAATTTTAGAATACAACAAGGAAGACAAACATTACCATCAGATAAGGAAGTACAATTGTTTTACAGGAGATTAGAGAGTTACTTTATATTGTTTGAGATATTACAGGAGGGATGAAAGATTTCCTGTGCCAATGAATTTCATTCCTTTGTCTCCCAGATTGGACTAGTGTAAATTCACACACTCCATAATGCTCTGCTCTTCTTTACAACCCTCGGTTTGTAAAGGATATTTAAGTTTATTTGATTTAGCCAAAATATGATGCTGCTTTTTCACTATTTTTTACCCATCCTAATACAATTAACGTACGTAACGTAATATGTTGAGGCACTCTCAATGCATGACTTATAGAAAAATGTGAAAATAGTTCCACCTACCTTGAAATAACTGAGCTTCATAAGAACAAAATACCTCTGTTGGCCTTTTTTATAAGTGGTATCACAACATTTGTCCAATCTTAGGTCTGTGTCTATGACCAATCCCAAGGACACATAATCATTGAAAGTTTCTGCACTTTGACTGTTAATTACAGTAGATCTGTGGGGTGTTGCATTTTTCCTAAAATCAATGACCAGTTCCTTTGCTTTGACGACATTTAACTTCAAAGAGAACCCACACCGCCATCACATTGGATAGTTTGTATCACAAAATTTTAAAACAGAGATTCTACAGTATGTTTAAAATGCAAGATGGCATTTTACAATCAAATTGTTTTTTTTTATGGGTTTCTGAAACCACCCATTCATTTACTAATTAAATCATAAAAAACATTTCAGTCCATAGTTTTCTTCATTAAAAGTTGTTCTTTTCTTGCCTTGACACTGCGTAGTTCAACTTTTAATCCGTAGCTTGCATTGCGATTCCATTGCTGCACAGATACCGCTCTGATTTACTGTTCTTGACTGCATGTCTGGAATGAAGCAGTTTTTAATAGTTGTGGTAAGAGCTACAGCCTGTAAGTGCATGCTGACCCAGGTTTCCCATCTGCAGGACTCCAACATCTGTGCAGCCGCGATACATGCGGGTGTGATCCTCAATGAGCACGGGGGAGACTGCACAATGCTGAGACAGCCAGGACTTTCTCTGTATCCCGGGAGCAGCAGGAATGGGATCACGACCAAACAGTACGTTCGGCCTTATGAACCTTCACCTTAACCCTGCCTCCCACAGGGAACAGATTTCATAACGGTCACTGAGTTTGGAAACCTCCATCACTGGACTGGGACTTTTTCTATCGCAGTGACGATTTGGTAATTTTTTTGAATCCTTTATTTGAAAAAAAAGGCAGGTCAGCAGAGAACAGTTGCGTGGTCTTTACAACACAAACCTCGGCCAATGGAGCACCGCTTTGTGCAGAAAAAAGCAAGACAGCAGTGAAAGTACAAAAAGCACAATCAGTAAAATATAACGGGACACCACCCGTCGTCGCAGGCAGCGCAGCAGGGGCACGTGGGACATCGTACCTGGGACATCGCATGTTTGTAGGGAGTGACCCAGGCAGACACAAGGGGTCGCTGTGACTCGGAGAGCCCCGAGCCTACCGATCAGTGGTTCTCAACCTTTTTGGCCGAGGAACTCCCTGGAGGGTGGGCCCTGTCCTCAGGTATCCCCTAAGGTTATCATAGGCATAGAACGCTAAGAAAGGGTTTTTTTTTTTGCATGTATGTATGTGCTGTATCATAGTGGAATAATAAATAAATCTGCATATATCATTTATAATCTAAATGATTTCAAAATTAACTGATAAATAGTTTCCTAAAAACTACGCACATGAAAATCTGCCATTTTGGAGGTGACGCCCGAGGTACCCCCCTGGTACATCTCGAGGTACCCCAGGGGTACGCCTATCCGCCAGTTGAGAACCACTGGATTAATTTCACACACCATAACCTTTGCTGGGCCAGCCACTTGGGAGGTCTACTGTCTTTCTGTGGATATAATTTTATTGTTAAAAGTTTTTGAAAATGAGAGCTTTAACCAACAGATAAACAGATTTTTTTTAAAGCAATAGAAACTCCGTCTGTTCTGAACTTTGGTATTTCATGGGTTTTTTTTCAGTAAAAATGTTATCATTCGTGAGTCCTAGTTTATTAAAAAGAAACGATGGTTCGCCTGTGTTACCCTTTGTGATCTGTAAGAGACTGCTATCTTTTCCTACTTTTTTCTTCACAGGTATAATGGCAACTTCCCCTACTCCTACAGTTTTGCTGATGGTGGTATGTGATATTGCTTAACAAGACATTCAAATCAAGCAGCAGACTGTGTTCAATGCAATACATTTAATTGATGTGGATAACTAGTAAGATGCATGACCAAGCATTAATAAACATCTTGTAACATAATGAATAGCTGGAGAAGTGAATGTCAAAAGAATCCCTTGTTCAGCTAGTTTGGATTGCATCTTTTTAAAGGAACTAGTGAAGGAATTTGTGACAGGTGGGCTTTGAAAATGAAAGATGTTTGTTCAGTGCGACACATAATTCCCCTGGTAATTCTAATCCAAACTGTATGACAATCTTTGTGCTTTAGAACATAAGGATGGGCTCAGATAATCCTATTACAAACAAAAAAAATAACATTGAAAAATATTTTCCAGTGACTGCCGTCAGCAGCATAAATATTTCCATTGTCTTTTAATTTTTAGTCTAATGTCTCATCTAGGAGGAGACCATGGAAACAGTAAATGTCTCCTAATAATCTGTGATGGGGTCAGAATAAAGCATTAGATTCTGTGCAGGAAAAGTGCTCTTTTACAGGAGCTAGGATAAATTGTCTTGATTATTTCATTGTAGACAATACAACCAAGACTGCATTTGAGTAAAACAGATGGGACTAAACTCATTTTAATTTTGTGTTTTGTGCATGTTATGGAGAAAAAGGTTCAGAATATATATATATACAGTATATAACAATACATAAACAATAGCTAATAATACATTTAGCCATCAGCTGTATCACCCTGCAACTCTCAAATGGCACCCCATTGAAGCTCAGCAGGTGTGAGCCCGGTCAGTACCTGGATGGGAGACCTCCTGGGAAAAACTAAGGCTGCTGCTGGAAGAGGTGTTAGTGGGGCCAGTAGGGGGTGCTCAATTTCCCTCTGGCCTTTACCAATCATGCACTTTGGCTGCTGTAACATCAGGCAGGTGGAGCTGCACATCAGTAGTGGTGGTGGAGGGGAGTCCCCATTACCTGTAAAGCACTTTGATTGCACTGTCCAGGAAAGCACTATATAAGTCTAAGGATATTATTGTTATTATTTTAGAAAACAGGAGATACAGTGGAAAAAATGCCAGAGTTCCAGAGTAATGTAAATTTAACAGGGCCCATGAATGAACCAGTTACAGAAGTGACATCGCCCTGATCTTTTAGTGTAATGCTTGCTTGAGATTGCTGCTAATTCTGTGATATTATAACTTTTCAGAAATGAGATGCGCTGGGCCAGATTGGCATGAATTTGGAGATTTCTGCTACAAACCGTTCGTTAACGAACTGACCTGGCAGAACGCCCACGATAGGTGTAGGGCAATTGGAGCCGATCTGGTATCAATCATGTCCCTAACAGAGCAGAGCTGGCTGGAGAGTTACCTCTATTTGGGTAAGTCGAAACGTACAGTATGCGTGTCTTTTTAACTGCAGTAGGTCAAATATTAAGAATGTAATTGGGAAAGGGATAGAGTGATTTCACAAGGCTTTTCTGAGTTTCGTCCTTCTCTTAGATGGGGTAAAATTTAAAGTTCCGTGGAACTGAATGGACGTCTGTAACACAGATACTGTATCTGCTTCATAATGCGCTGCCTGGCATGGCTGAGAAATCAAGGGTAATGGAACACAGGAAGGGGAACTGCAGTTCCCTCTCATCCCACTAGGAGGCATCATGTATATTCAGTATACTAGTCTAGAGGCCTGCACAGGCAAGAAATTGAAGGCCGAATCCAGGCCCGTACCCGAAACCTTGAGACCTGTCCCGCCCCGACCGAGCCCGAATGGTACTGCCAAATTTGAAACCCGAACCCGAGATCGGTCACTCTCTTTTCCTCTCAGAGCGAGTAGACACACACCTGCACACACGGATGACGGATTCTCACAGACGCGGTTTTACAATGCTTTGCTCGGCAGCTATGCGCTTGAGGTGATAGAAAATGCCGTGCTTCTGAGAAAAACTGGTATTTTATGTGTTTTCGTTTTATTTCATCCATTGCGAACAGTTAGCTACTGTAAGAAGGCTCTGTTACACACATACGGGAGAGAGATGAGTTACGAATTTCTTCTAATAAAAATACATTTAAAACATAAAATAATAATAATTTATTCGATACTTTGTCGAGCTCCGTCGGGCTTGGGTCGGGTAGCAGACCTCTAGTTTACTCTATATACAGGACACAGATGCTATACTGTAGCTCCTCTGTAGTCAGTAGAGTTTATATTGAAGCCGGAGTATTACTTTTGACATAACCAAAAATAGTGTGTTTATCAATTGAGGACATTTTTTTTTTATTTAGCCACCGGTGATGTGTGGATTGGCTTGAATGACCGCAAGATAAATAACTTCTTCACCTGGTCCGACGATCACCCAGTGAAGTTCACCTACTGGGCGGTTGGGGAGCCCAGCAGCGAAAATGTGAACTCTGAGCACTGTGTGAAGATGCTGCGTCAGGTACGGCGACTTCCTTCGCGGCTGAATATTACTTTCCCTGGAAATGGCCGCTTTCCCTGGAAATGAAGAGTTTTTTCCCCTCAATTTATTTTAACTAACATGACAGAAAATATATAATTACAGAAAGTAGTAATACAGAAATAGTACAGTATTTTATCTTTGCTGTAATATTACAGTAATACAGAAAGTATTAAAGTAGTATGACAGAAAAGATAAAATACCTGCATCAGGTACGGTGATGGTTACCACGGTCTCCATGGATGGTGACCCCTAAATACAGAATACTTTTAGCTTTTGAAGCCAACTACACCACCTAGCAATGATAAGGGTGTGAAGACCCTCTTTTCTCCTCCAATAGGTTCTTTTTATCTCCCAGAATGTCCAGTTGTCACCCACAGATCAGGCAAGACAGCCATTGAACACAATTGCCTCTTTTTAGTCTCTGGGGAATTACAACATTCGGCACTGTCTACTTGAAAACATACAACGCATAATGTACAGTATCCACAAGGGACACGCACTCACAGATCAGCACAAGAACCCGTTACTAAAAACCCAGAGTCCCAAAGCCAAGTCCAGCATCACTGTTCTCCTGAAACCAGCCCCATCCGGCTTGCTTCCTCCCACCACGACGAAGAAAGAGAAGAAACTGTCTAGTGCTTCGATCATCTCGGACATCTCTGTCCCAGACAATGTGCTCCTCACCTACCTTGTTTCCTCAAGTCCCATGCGGGGTAGGAGGGAGGAAGATGTGGCTGGAGCCTTCCTGTGCTGCTCTCTGTCGAGTCCCCTCCTGGTGTCCGAGGCCTCTCCTCTGCCCTCTCATCCGTGATGCACCCTGGTCTGTCTCCAACCTGCTCCCCCCCTCTCTTTTGACTGAGGCTAATAAAGACCCGTTCCTGGCCAGGGCTCAGGAAGAGATCAGGGGAGAAAATGTCCTTTTCATGTGCTGGGTGCAGGCAGAGCCAGCGGCCCGGAGCGAAGGAACGGACTGCCTGCATGCAGATGGCCAGGTGTAACAGTCTGTGTCCTTTGCTGCTCTGCCGTCCATCCCTGTCCGGTCTGAGGCCCAGTTGGACACGTCTGGCAGTCCCACGTGTTGCTTCCGAACTGTGTGGAGATTAATGAGTGTCTGTGCAAGGAGGGCACCAGCCCTTCAGGGGCTGTATAGGGCCCCACACCTAGTTTTCCACTGTGACATAACCTTTTCTAACAGAACACCTCATTTGTAGGGGAAACTGCAACATAAATGTCAAGTGCGCAAATGAAGATGAACATTGTCACAGCGCAGATAACATTAAAGAAACTCGAACATCACACACCATTTTTATTAATGGCATAATGAGCTCCCAGATTATTACAGGAATTTAATGTTATCTTCAGCAAGTGAATTATTACCGACCAATACATGTAAAAAAATTGAGAGAAGACGGTTAGTTTCAGTGCTTTCGTTGCCCCTCATTCATTTAAACTAAGAGCCCGTGTCTCTGATCTCTCTCCTAATGGAGGATTTCCCGTCTCCAGCCACACTGTAGTGAAGGGTGTGGGACTGCACACTTGCAGCACTATCGCACCATGAGCCCAATCTTATCTATCTGCCCCTTAAATGAGCAAGCCAAACAATTCTGATTGTTGCACCCCTATTAAAGAAAAAATAATTGATATGATTTAATATGTATAATTTAATGCATAACATTGCAGGGATGCAGGGTGACAATACTGTCCTTGTCATTTCTTTTAGAGTGGGAGGTGGGCTGATGTGTCCTGCTCCGAATTCAATACCTACATTTGTAAGAAAGCCAAAGATCATTACCCAGCTCCTTCCATTCCCCCAGCTGTATATGGCTGCCAAGAGGTAACATCTGAAAGCCACTGGCTACACATGAAACTGCACCCCTATGTGGATAAACATTAAATGTTAAGTCCATCAGAAGCTGCTGTACATACTGTAGAATATACTGTATATATATTAAGTATATAATGTTATAAGCATGAACAACGCAAAGCCTCCCATACTGTTTTCAACAATAACTTTATTTCTAGAGTTTAGGTCATTACAAAAGTTACTAAAAGTCTCTAAAAAGAGGACAAACCAGATCTGGAATTCAATGATCTTTAATTGACATCGTCAAACGTTTGATCACATCAGCTCAAGGTAAACTATGTGTGAGCACCCAGTACAGAGTGCAGCTAAACCACCACATTTCCCAAACAAATTCAACTGACTTATCGTCAGATGGTCTTCAGCAGTCAAATCATTTGTTTCTCTCTACGTGCCCATGAAGCTAAATGTTTTTTGAATAAAAATAATCAGATCAGCTTTAATTGTTAGAAAGGAACAAAATGGCTTCAGTTACAGTAGTAGACTGGCAGAGCTGTGTTTCTGCATGAAGAAGGATGAAAGATATTGTAGAGAAACGAACTATGTAAACAGTCTATAGCTGTTGCACAGCAGTATGTATATATTCCATCTAAGATTTAAAAGCTCAGGTGTAAAAGGCTTTTGGACCACAGGGTCCCTTCTCAGTGTGAATGATCTGAAGAGAGTTTGTGATGTCATTCTCCCTGCAGGGATGGGATGCCTATGGCTACTCTTGCTACTGGTATGAAGAAGTCCCTAGGAGATGGTCAGAGGCTAAGAACTTCTGCCACGGCAAAAACAGTAATCTGCTTCACATCATGGACATGTACGAATGGTGAAGGGGAGACTTTCTCCGGCTTAAAATCAGTTGACATGGCAGAAATATGCAACCTTGGTCAGACTCCTAATTGGCCAGCGGGCAGGCTGAAGGCAGGGCTGACAAGCACATTCGCTGCTCAGCTATGATGTTATGTGAACAAGAGAAAGGTTACACCAAGGGTACTCGGCCCATCTAGCCAGTTTGGTAGCGAGTAGTTAATTGATCCAAGCATCTCATCCAGCCGTTTCTTGAAAGAAACCTGGGTATCAGATTCAACGGCAGGGCTGGGTAGCTTGTTCCACGCTCCCACAACTCTTTGAGTAAAGATAAGAGCATGGCATTTCTGCTACCGTACGAGGGATAATGAGGAAGCAAAGGCAAACTCTTTCCACCTGCCTGCCTTTGAGCAACTCAATTTTAAGTACGGGAAAGGCAACACAGCCCTGTATTGCAGGGTGGGCGCCCCCTGGAGGACAGGCGTGCCCCTCACTGACAACACTGCATGCCTGCAAGCGCCCAGGAGGCCACAGGGGGCACTGTTTCACAAAGAGAGACCTGGCAGACCCATCCCACCCTCCCCTCAGCAGAGTTGAACATCATATTGATTTGGAGGTCACTGGGCATCAAAAACACGTTGCTCCTGGGCTGTCAGGAACAACATGTTCCTAGAACACCTGGGTTTTGAAGTTTTTCATTCTTATTTAAAATGTTAGTTACACATGGATGCACAGTGTTTGCAAAACAAATCACTCTAAGGAGGAAGAGAGATGCAAATGCTGCAGCCCGACTGCCTTTGCTCTTGTCACACCTCAGAGGTGTGGCTCAGGCCAGGCCCGTTCATATGCGTCTTGGGCTGGAGGATGTTGTCAGATCTTCATTCTGCTTGAATTTCCATTCATGTTGTAACCTTTCTTCTATATTATGGTTAAAGGGACAAGTGGTGTAAGATTTCACATATACCGTGGGAGGTGTGTTAAACACAGGTCCTTCTGCATTCTTTTTCCAAGAGCAGGTTGACCCCAGTGCCATTGCCAGAACTGTGCAGCATATAACCTGCTGGCCAGCCTAAAATTCGCTGACCTTTGTAATGGTTAAATTTGTACTGCCTCCATAATCCTTTTTACCTGGGTCAATCTTTAGTGCAAAAAACAGCTTCTGTTTCTAATTCCAGATACAGTATGGCTTGTCTTCAGTATACAATTGGTTATGTACTTAAAGCTTTATTGCAGAAAGCTTTGTAATTCTTGATCTTCGTGTAAATCTCTGTATATACTGTATATATAAAAAGACATCACATTGTTTCGACCATTTGTGTAGGAAACAGAATAGGCTTATGGGGTCAGTCAGTTCTAACTATGCCGTTCTCCAGATATGAGCAATCCCATTTCACTGTCAAACTGGCGGGCCTCTCCGGTTTCTGGTGGATTGGATTGAGAGCCAGAGGAAACACTACAGGAGGTGTGGATTATATCTGGGAGAGCGGGGCACCAGTAACCTTCACACACTGGGACAGGGGGCAGCCAGGTAATGCAGAATTCGGTCTTTCATTTCAAGAGACATTTAGATCATGTCTGACTTACCTTCAATGTCCCCTCATGTGCCAAAAAAGGGAGTGTGGCATTGTTTAATTTTTAGACTATAAGAGCATAAGAAATGTTATTCATGAGTTTCGTGCATTTAACCCATGTCTGTACATTACCGTCTTGCCCAGTTAGTGATCCTGTAACAGTGTCAGGTATCGATGTATGGATTCGAAAGTTACCATTGCCTGTGCCTACATGACATTTAACCAGGAATCCACGCAATGTTATTCCTCTGTGTAAAACATTTTAGATAATGTCAATGCAAAAATGTATTTTACCGAGACTGGAAACATTAAGTTCTTTCGATCTGTCCTCAGTACTCATCTCCCTAAGTACTCATCCCCACATGAGCTTCACTCTGGTTACTCTTTTCTGATTTTTCTCTGAAGCTTTTTTATCACTTTTCTGAAGTTGAGACCACAGCTGTGTACAGTGCTCCAGAGGTGCATCTGTAGGCAGTGCTCTTTACTATACGTTTAAGCATTCTGTTTGTGTTTTTTCATCCCTTCCTCTTGTTGTGTACATGTCACGAAGCGTTCTTTCAGGACCCTGTGCAGACAGCACAATCCGGAGAGGATTGAGGAAAACACAGGGAAAAAAGCATTTGAAAGGGCTGGAAGGAAAACAGGGGGCGTGTCCTAGGTGCACTGGTGTTCAGGGGGGTGTGTCTGAAGTAGTCCAAGGCAAAACCGGGAGATCCATCCTGACAGAGAAACAGAGTTAAAAGGCTGGATCCAGGATCCGGCGGAGGGCCGGGGGAATAAAAGGGGGATCATGGGACCAGACGCTCCCAATCCCGGACCCAGATGGTCAGGATGCCATTGAAGCCAATAATCCGAGTCTTTCCTGGATAGGCGGGGTTCCGGGCGTCCATCTTCCAAAGCTGAGCCCAGATTGGCAGGAACGCCTGGCTTTTATAGGATGGGGGGCGGGGACCAGAAGCAGGTGCAGGAGATGAATACAAAACTAGGAAGGGCTGGAGTGTCCTTAAGAGGAGGGGTTTACGAGTATGGCAGTACATGAGACATTCCTCCCTCATTCTCGTTCCTCCCCACCCGCTGTATAAGTATAATCACCCCTCTTGTCTTTCTTATGTCCTAGACAGTGGGGATGGAAGCTGTGTGTCCATGACCTCGGGCCCAGCAGGGGGCTTCTGGAACGACAAGAGCTGTGAGGAATCCTTCCCTTTCGTGTGCGAGGCAGCAAGAGATGGCATCTCGCCTCCTCCTGCCCCCACTGTGCCTCCAGCCGTGGGCTGTGAGGGGGGCTGGACGTCCCTGTCTCACTTCCGGGACTGCTATGGAGTAAGTAAGACATAAAGCATGGGAAAGGCTTCCTGGCTTGAACCCAACCTCATCCCGTGACTGCTGAAATCAACACAGTCATAAATCTAATCCTAACCTGCTTCCTAACTCTCCCTATAGTCTGAACCTGATCCTGTTGGAACCTGGTCTTAATCATAAGAACGTCAGAAAGACTACAAACAAGAACCTGTTATGAGACTGATACCAAGTATTCAAATCCTCTAACAGAATGCCTACAGAGGCCAAAATAAGAGAGAGAGCTGCCTTCTAAACCAAACAGAATAGGACCTACAGTTAAATCTCCATCTCTGTAAGCCCAACTGCTACAAAATCAATGGGAACCTATCTCACTATTCTAAAACTGCGATAACCGGGAGAGGCTGTTTTTAAACAAAGGATTCCTTACACAAGAAATCAAAGTTCCTAACAAGAGCAGAATAGCAAGCTCTCTTAACAGGGTTGAAATCGCTAACTCCAGTCTGGTCTTTCAAGATGATAAGGACAAGGAGCTCTCTCCTTCTGTCTTCCTCTGTTCTCCCTACTGTCTTTTTTTACCCTCAACCTGCTTAGTCAATATTCATATGTGTTGTATCTCCACACTGATTGTGCAGGAAATCCTCTGTATTCAACTTCCACTATGAGCAACCGTGGCAGACACGCTTTCCCTCTGCAGTCTTGTATCAGATCTTCGTCTTTGTCGCTTTTTCTTCTCAAAGCACTCCTCACATCCTTCCTTCCATCAGCTCAATGAGGATGATCATCCTTGCCTCTGGGGACCACATCATCGCATGTAGCCTAAGGGCTTGTTTGTACAACTTCAGGAAACTGCAGCTTTTCATCCAAGGCCAACTCTCAAGTCCCACGATGGAGCCATAGAATCCCTGTTTTTCCCTGACCTTGAGAAACTAAACTGTGTTTGTAGATCCTCCTTGAGCTTGCCGTTCCTTCCATCTCTCTTTCTCCAGCATGTCCGCCAGTGTCATCTAGACCTTGTCAAGGTGCCATCTGTACCTCTCTTAGGTGGGTTATCCTCTGTACCCAGAGAGGATATGTGCCATAGGGCCCCTCTTTCCACAGAGCCTGTACAGTAGATGTTCATCTTCTTTCAGAAAGATGACACTTTGTCCATACTCCCTGCACTCCCAACTCCAGTGCTCTGGACCTTTGGCTGTCCTCCTCCCAATTCCTCACTTCTCCCTTTACCATAACTCTCCTCTCTTTTACGCTGGATTTGTCCCCTTGCCGGAAGGGTATAGTTCCCAGGCCTTGCCTGCCCAGTACATGGGCTCTGAATGATGTCCTGAAGCTTTATTGTACTCTCTGCCTGGGTCACAGAGCCCCTTCCTTCCTCTTCTGGTAATGATTCCTGCACCCTTGACTAGGCCGTTTCTGCAGCTTCTATAGGACATCTCCACCCTGCATTTTGCCACCTTGAATTCTTATACACCTGATGACAGGGAGAGTAACGGCTGTCCTGACCTTAAGTAAAGCCCCACTGATGTGAGCTTGGAGGGATTCCCAGCTACTTTTGGAGGTTCTTGTTGATTTTTCTCTCCAGTTCTTCCACCATTGTCGTGGTACCTCATATAGTCTCATATAGTCTAGGCAATAGCCCATGTCGATAAAGCCTTGCCTTGAATTTCCCTGGGAGTCCTGATCCATTGATCTTCCTCAGCCACTCACTTACCAAGCAAAGAAAATTACAAAGTACGTACATGCTCTATAAGAAAAGAAAGCCTTCAATTTTTTCTAGCCCCACTGTAACCCTAAGACATATGCCAACCCTTTTCCTATGCTCAACTATGGGCCATTCTTCATCAGGTTTAATGCTTGATTCCCATTACTTTTTATGACACAACACTAAATGCCAGACCATAAAATAACAATCCCTCTGCCACAGGAATGTGAATTCAATATGTTTTTCTTAGTGTTCAGAAAGCAGATTTATTCTACGATGGATTTTAAGATGTTTAACCGGACAATAAAGACAAAATCCTTGTAAGCTAACTTAACAAGGCTTCTTAAACGAAAAGAATTGCTTTAGGCACGAAATTGCAAGGTGCAATTCTCATCTCAAATTCTGCAACAGAATGTAATAAGTGTTTCCTTAAAGATATATTTTTAAATGTGGCTTGTCTAAGTACATGTTAATTCCCAGCAGGTTCCACTAGGTGACAAATGTTTTTCTGCTTTTCAGATATTCACAGGTGACAATTCCATGAAGTTGAGCTGGCAGGCAGCCAGGGAAAACTGCATCGCGCGAGGGGCAGAGCTTGTCAGCATTCACAGCGCTGAAGTAGAGCAGTTCCTGTCCACACACTCTGCAGGAAAGTCCAAGTGGATCGGGCTCCAGCGCAGCGCAGTAGAGGGAGGTAGGTGACACGAGGCAGGGCAGGATCACAGTGGCACCACGTAGGAGACCCTTCTGCACATCTGGGGGAACAGCCTAGGGGATGTGCAATCTAGGGATGGAACAGCTTTTGTTTTCAAAAGAAGCTGTGCTTGAGAGTTTGCCCTGTTCCCAATTTATGGGTACAACTTTGCTGTAAATAAAAAAAAAACACATCAATAATCAGAAGGCTGCTTAATCCTGGTTAAGGTTATTAAAAATATAATAATAATAATAAGAAGAATTGCTTACACTTATATAGCTCTTTTTCTGGACACTCCACTCAAAGCGCTTTACAAGTAATGGGGACTCCCCTCCACCACCACCAATGTGCAGCATCCACCTGGCCAGAACGCTCACCACACATCAGCTATCAGTGGGGAGGAGAGCAGAGTAATGAAGCCAATTCACAGAGGGGGATTGTTAGGAGGCCATGATTGATAAAGACCGATGGGGAAATTTGGCCAGGATGCCGGGGTTACACCCCTACTCTTTTCGATAAACACCCTGTGATTTTTATTGACCACAGAGAGTCAGGACCTCGGTTTTACATCTCATCCGAAGGACGGCGCCTGTTTACAGTATAGTGTCCCCGTCACTACACTGGGGCATTAGGACCCACATGAGCCACAGGGTGAGCGCCCCCTGCTGGCCCCACTAACACCTCTTCCAGCAGCAACCTTAGTTTTTCCCAGGAGGTCTCCCATCCAGGTACTGACCAGGCTCACACCTGCTTAGCTTCAGTGGATTGCCAGTTGTGAGTTGCAGGGTGATATGGCTGCAAATATGACTTTGATAGGACTCTGCAACATTCTTCAGTATACTGGTATACTATTCATTTTTGTTCCTGAAATTCTTTGTGTGTACACATTGTTATTGTTAGTATAGTACACTTGACAGCTCAGGGAGTGCTCGTCATGCCCAGTTCCAGTGCGATGTCCCTCTCTCCCTGTCTCTGACATGCGCAGGCTATCAGTGGAGTGATGGCTCTCCCCTGGGCTACACTAACTGGGGCCCTGGAGAGCCCAACGACCACCAGGGCCGGGAGGACTGCGTGGAGATGGTCAGCTCCTCCAACGCCACCTCCTGGTGGAACGACCTGAACTGCGACGCTGTCCACAACTGGATCTGCGTCATCCCCAAAGGCCGGAAGCCCGAAAGCCCCCCCACGCCGCCACCTCACCAGCCAGGTACAGTACAACCGCAGTGTCCGTTCAGCTCCGGCTGTGGGATTGTTTCAGCTTGCAGTGTGCTTCCTGGGATTGTACGGTGGCCAATAACTCGGATTTAAATGGGGACTTTGGCCGTTTTGGTAGTTTTCCAGTTCCCGGCAAATGCCCACAAACCCGGGAGGACGGGGGATGTGCAGTCCTGGTCCTGGAGGGTCTGCGGGGTTTCTGGGTGTCTCTAAAGCTGCAGCACGCGAAGAGCTGGCCCGGGAGGAGCTGGGAAACTGGCTCATTTAAGCCCATGACCAGCTGGTCCGGCTTGTTAAGAGCCGGCTAGTACCGGAAGCCTGTAGAGACACTGGCCCAGCGGGACCAGGACTGGACTCCCCTGTGGCAGACAGTGCAGTGAGCTCAGGTGGGGTAAGTCAGGGGTGAACCTTTTCCCTGAGGTCTGGTCGTCTGAAAGCAAACACAGCCGCCTACCATAACCCCTTGGGGCACAAGTGTCCAACTCCAGTCCTGGAGGGCAGTAGTACAGCAGGTCTTAAGGGTTTCTAAACCAACAGCACTGCAGAAGATAAGAAATGATTTCGTTCAGTTGGGTTATTAGTAGCGGAGCTGGAATGAAAAGCTGCTGTTATGGTGATCCTTCAGGCTTGCAGTGGGGCTGCCCTGCCTTGTGAGATTCATTTCTTAGCCACCATGTCCCCTGCCTTTCCTTTGTGCTCTTTTTATCCCCTTTTCCAGTTGAAATATGTATTTCGGGAATAAAAAGATCTAGCCAGCCATTAGCTAAAGGGACAGAAACACAAAATGCTCATACTTTACCGCCCACCGGAAGCTAATCATGTGATCTCATGAACGGGTTCAAGACTGTCCTTGTGACAAGTGTTGCCTTTTATTTTACAGCCCCTGAGTGTGGCCCTAATCCCAATTGGATAAGGAGGCCAAATACTGATATCTGCTACTTGTACAATGACACCCACCACACTGACTTCTACACTGCGTTAGTGGACTGCTACGAACAGGGGGCGCTGCTGGTATCGATTGCAGACAAAGAAGAACAGAGCTATCTAACTAGTGTGGTATGTAATGTTTTCCTTTTTTTAATCAAAATAAACAAAAAACACATTTCACAATGGGTACACGTTTTAACAAATTACGAAACTATCATATAAAAAACGTCCTGAAAGAGGTGATTGCCCATTATCAAATCAGTGCAAGTGGATGATGGGGCCGGATTTGCGCAATGATCGAGTCCCTCCAAGGCCTGCCAGTTGCGTTTGTCCCATGCCATTTATCTGTCCCGGCTCTGAAACTGTGGAGCAGCAGCTCGGGGGACAGGGATTTTCCACTTTAGTTCCTGCACGGGGCCCAAAGTCCCCCCCAGCTCTCCGTCGCCGTGGAGAAGCCTCATCTGGCGACTTCATCCTCCCTCTGAGGTCCGCCACGATCCTCTCCTCCAGCTCCCCCCAGCTCCCCGCTCTGTGCTGTGCTGGATGAGAGTGTTCCTCGCGCTCCACACTCCTTGTTTTAGCAGGGACGCCAGTAGCCGAAGCAAGCGCTGTGTCCCCTTGTCCAGGTCCGGCCAGTGCCGGCCCCAGCAGGAGGCACGGGTAACTGAGCACCCCTCCTGCTCCTGGGAGTTGCACGGTGTTGTCTGTTCTGCCCCACCCCGCTTTGGCGAAGGGGCAGCTCCAGAACACGAGCTCCTGTGTCTCCTGGGTGAAACGTGTCCTGGGGGTCCATGCGGGGTCCTGGTGAGCGAGTGTCTGTAGAGGACCTCTCTGGTAATGCTTTCACTTTAAGCATTTTTTTTTTAAAAGAGCAGGACAGCATGGTGGCTCCGTGGTTAGCGTTGCTGCCTCACAGGGCTGGGGCCCTGCGGTCAATTCTGTCTGTGTGGAGTTCGCATGTTGCTCCAGTTTCCTCCCACAGTCCAGAGGCATACTGGTAGGTTTAAAGGTGTCTGGGGGAAAATCAGCCCTGGAGCGAATGTGTGTGTGTTTGTGTCTGTCTGTGCCCCTGTGTATCCTACCAGGTGCCCATTGGTAGGCCCTGGTTCCCCTGTAACCCAGAATGGGATGAGAGGTTAGAAAATGGATGGATGAATTCTGAAACAAATGGATTCTCCTACACCGAATCATTTATATTTATTCAATATTTTTGTGAGAACATTTCAAAAGAAACTTGCACACTCATTGCATGCAACATATACTGCATATGAAATAGCTGTATTTGTTTACAATGTGTTACACGATTACTGTGTAAATTAGCCCAGAATACTGCATGCATTCCTAAGGCTTACTAGTCCTTGGAAATAGTGTAACCTTTGTGTGGCAAATACACTAGGTGTTTCCCTCTGCTCTTCTGCCAATCCATGTATGCAGTCATAAATTGTGGTTGCACATCTGCAGAAAATGTCATAACCTTTAGAGCAAGAGGGAGTTTCGAGAACAAAGGTGGGCTTTGAAGCACAAGCCTGCGGATTTGTTGAAGTTTAATCCCAATACAAAACAGAGAACTAGGAAGAGGGGTATTCTGAATGCAGAGGTATAATTCTGTAAAAGGGTTTGTTAATGGCAGCAGTATCATATGTTGCTGAACTGAGATTGTGCAAAGTATTTTTTAGGTTCTCTGGGGACAAACAGATGAGTAACTCTAGTGGTTTGGGCCAGCAAGGAGGTCTAAGTGCACTCTGCCTGTGATTTATAGGTGGGAAGAGGGAAAGCTGACAGTGCCTGGATTGGACTGAAGGTACTTGGTATTGCTGGGGAAGAATACATGTAAGTTGTTTGAATGGGTCTTTGAGTCTCTTTTGTCTTCTTTTTTTCATGTACAGTATATCAGTGAATTTGAATTACTTATCTACATTACTGAAGTGGTCTGATATTTATATATACATGGCACAAATGGAAATGAAAGGGATTAAAGGAAACTTCACGCAGCATGCCAGAGTGCAAATTCTTCTGTCTAATAAATGTTACTGTGTGATCTGTGTTATTGCAGTAATATTTGTGTTGAATTATGGTGAACTAACCTTTCTGCTTTTGCCTCATTTGTTATTTTAAGAATGAATCTTTTTGTCACATTCATCATTTATTCCTTCGGTAAGTGGGCAGCTGTTTGACCAACCGAGTTGAGAATCAGACTGTTATTGCCTATGTGTACAGCTTTTAATATAATATATTTACAGTATAATATATCTTATGATAATTGATTCATCTTATAGCAGTCTGAGAATTACACGCTTGACAATATTTCACCATGATTGTTTTACCTTTCACTTCAGTTACATTTGATAAATTCCAATAGCAAAACAGCTTCGACAATTCCTTCTTGAGTATAGCTCATTGCTTTCTCATACATGTGCACACAATCTCAAATGTTATTATGCACTTTTAGCAACAGACTGCTCCAGCTACGGTGTTCAAGGGAACGTCTCCGCAGGTCTTTCCTCCCAGCGGCTGTCAGGGTGTATAACGCTGCCCTAGGCTAGGACTGTTAGCCCTTCATCTGCTCGTCTATATACAGCATGTTGCACTATTGTACTTTTTGGACACTGCATTAATATACTGTTTATACTGTGGTTCTTTCAATCTGGATATACTTATGTGCATTTTGCACATATTTTATTGTTTTACAGTGACTATTAGCATATTTTGCACACACCTAACTCTATTTTATTTTATATCGCTGTACTTATTTTAATTTTAGTCCGTTGTGATGTCTGTTTTTGCTTGTCTTGGGGTGGGCTGCTGTAACGCCTCAGTTTCCCTTTGGGATCAATAAAGTCTTATCTATCTATCTAGTGTAACTGAATATGATAGGGGTTATGTTTTATAGGGCTTTCTCAGTTGCACAATGGTTAGCATTGCTGCCTTACCAAGCTGGGGCCCTGTGTTTAATCACGGACCAAGGGTGACGTCTGTGTGGAGTTTGTATGTTCTGCCTGTGTTTGTGAGGGGATTCCTCTGGGTGCTGTGGTTTCCTCCCACTGCCCAAAGATACACTGGTAGGTTCATTGACTTCTTGGAAAACTGGCTCTGCTGTGACTGTGTGTGTTTGTGTCTGTGTGTGCCCTGTGACAGACTGGTGTCCTGTCCAGGGTATAGCCAGCCTTGCACCTGTTGCTTGCTGGGATAGGCTCTGGCTCCCCCAGGACCCTGTATTAAATGAAGCAGTTAGAAAATAGACAGATGGTTATGTTTTATAATGCTGCAAGATGGCAGAAAAAAACTAACTTTTTCACCTCCAATTAAACACCAGTCTAATTATGACTTCCCTGTTGTATTCTGATGCAGGTGGGTGGACTTTTCACCAGTAACTTTTGTCAACTGGGCCAAAGATGAACCTAATAATGCTAACGGAGAAGAACAGTGTGTCCAAATGAAAAGACATCCAGGTAAAGGACAGTGGGAAAACATACAGTAAGCTACAGCATTATGGGAAAGTTTACAACAAACAAGTAAAAATAACAAAAAATAACAAAGTTATTTAACTTGTTGTTGCTGCTGTTCTGTTTGTTTTTGGTGATTCCTTTAATGTTTTTGTATTGGAGCATACATGCAAATAAGCATTTCATTGCTCTTGTGCATATGACAATAAACTGAACTGAACTCTTTAAATATTGGGGAAGATTCCTCTATCGTCTACTGGTATTCCCTTTTCTGCAGGTTTCAAAGGTTATGACCTGTGTTAGCTTTGTTTTTACTTATACTTAATTCCAACTTGACTTTATTTGTCAAGCACGGAGTTTTTCTTGTTCATGGAGTTTTCTTTTTTAAAAGCGATCTTAATGACGTTGTCTGGGTTCGCACAGGCACCTGGAATGATGTGAACTGCGGCATGCCAGCTGGTGGGTATGTCTGTAAGAAATATGTTGGAAGCCATCACACACCACCACCTCCAACCCCAGCCTGGCCAGGACACTGCCCGGAGGGTAAGGACTTCAGCCACACATCTGATCAGAGTCAGGAGGTCAGACCTACCTGGGAATCAAATTTGCAGACAAGCCCATGGATATCTTGTTTGGATGGTGTAGTACAGGATAGCATTGAAAAAAACAACATACTGCTCCCACTGGTACTTCTGTACTTCTGTACTAATGCCAATGGCACATACAGTAGTAAGGACCCCTGGTGATTTTCTGCTGCAGAATTTGACAGACGTGATGTGGAAGCAGCCTCCTGATCTTAAGCATTTTCTGGCATTAGTGTCCTGCAGGGCCCCACTGTTTAGCCAGCTCTTCACCCAAGCAAACATTGGTGAGACATTATCTGCTGGGCATGACAGCATCATCCGTAATGTGTCACCAATGACATTCAGGATGATGAACGATGTTAAGTGTTGGGCAGTGCAGAATTTTGTTTCTCCATTGTGTACCTACGCTGATCTACACTCAGATGTAAGGGTGGGCGAGAGATTGACCATTTACATTGCGGTGCCTTTCCTGATGAGCACATTATGTGAACCACGTCACGTTTGTCAAATTCTGTAGTTTACAGATGACGAAATGACGTCCAGCCAAAATCTAAGGGAATGAGAGTATTTTCTACATTAAATAGAGTAAATAATGCAATTTAGCTAAACAGAACTAAGTGTACTGTATGTGTTTGGATTTCCTAGGGTGGCTGCTCTTCGGAAACAAATGCTTCCTGTTTAGAGGAAAGCTCCATGGTGAGGATGCGCTGAAAGCCAACTGGACCTTTGCTCGCGACTGGTGTAGAGCACAGAAAGGAGACTTGGCAGTCATTAGTGACCAGTATGAAAACGGTAAGATCCCAAACGAAGTCACCTGAAGCAAATGCTTGAGTGTTGTGTGAATTTGGTTTGGCGTTTTTAAAGAACATGAGATCATAGGAATGGTTAGAAATGAGGGGAAGACGGGAGCTTCTCTAGAAGAAAACAACTTCGGGGTTGCAACTTAGTGGAAAAAATAAATGTCAGGGAGTCCTCCGGCTCAAGGTTGCTGGTTCAAATCGGAGTATACCACCAGTGGACTATAAGGGCAAACCTTTCAGTAGGCATCTCACCATCTGTCATGTGCTGCTGGTCGCTGGTAAGAAGGAAGGGACTTGGTACGCCCCCAGCATGAGACGTAAAACTGAGGTTCTGACTCTCTGTGGTCATTTAAAATCCCAGGGTGTTTCTCGAAAACAGTAGGGGTTTTCCCCTGGCATCCTGGCCAAATTCCCATTGGCCCTTATCAGTCATGGCCTCCTAATAATTCCCATCTATGAATTGGCTTCATTACTCTGTTCTCCTCCTCACTGTGGCGCACTATGGCTGCCGTCACATCATCCAGGTGGGGGCTACACAGGTGGTGGAGGGGAGTCCCCATTACCTGTAAAGCGCTTTGAGTGTAGTGTCCAGAAAAGCGCTATATAAGTGTAAGCAATTATTATTATAAATATTATACAGTATATGTGTACTTTCCAGGTACCGAACTTGCTCTCAACTGACTTATCTCCTTAAATAAAGGATTCAGTTACAAAAGAACACTTTTTTTCATTGACTGATTGTCTTTGTACCCAACTCTGTTCCTAACATGATAGGCCTTTCTGTTACAGACTTTGTGGCCAGTTACCTCCTGGATATCGAGATGTCAGTTTGGATTGGCTTCTCCGACCTTCATCACGAGGGCAAGTTCACCTGGTGTGATGGCAGTCAGGTGACCTACACTAACTGGGCCGGTGGCGAACCCAATAACAATGGCGAGAAAGGGGTGAGACACGTAGCACAGCTCTCTAGGAGTCCATCTGGAAGAAATTAACATGTACACCAATAACAGCTAACCACAATCTACGACTCTTGTACATTATGTGCTGTAGTGTTTTCATTTTTTTTTGAGAAATATGTAGTTGACACCAGCTTGTCTGAGGGTGTCCATATGCCAGTGAAGTCAACCAGAAATTTGATTTTAGCTTCATTTAGGTAAATGAGAGTTTATAAATTGCTTGAATGGTGCTTAATGCAAACAGTTGTCACACTTGTTTGCAGCTAGTGTAGCAAAACACAGCACCTAAAAACATAACTAAGTGCATAAAAAACACAATTTAACATAAACCAGCCAGGAGTGGTTACTGAGCGGCATTGTCAGAAAGACATGTCAGCTCTCAAGTTCTTGTGCCTGTCATGTCATTTTACATGAACGGTTGTAAAGGATTATGCATGATGTTATATTTTATTGTATGGCATTTATGAAGGAGTTATGACTTGTTGTAGGCTCTGTCAAGTGGTGGTGGTGGTGGTGGGGGTTACCAGTTTTGTTTAGGTTTAAATTAGAGTTTGGTTACATGCACTTAAGTGAGACTCTCACCTTTCCATCAGGAGCACTGTACCATGATGAACCACAACTCGCTGGTGACAGGCCGCTGGGTAGATTCGGAATGCCATCTACACGGGGGATTCGTCTGTTACATGCGGAAATGTAAGGCCTGCCTCTGGTGGACATCGGCCGTGCTGCTTCTCAAAAAGACCAGGACCTGGCTGGCTTTTATCAAGTGATCAAACTGATCGATGAGCTCGATTCAAACACCTGCTTAAGTGAAAAAAGCGCACCATCAGAAGAGAAAAATAATGTGCTCCTTGTTAGACCTCACTAAGTTATATGGCTCATTACATCATTACGGTTATGGCAAGATCAATACCTTGAAAGTGGGCTGTATTTTTGCCATATTTACATTTTGAGAATTGTTATGTTTTCAGTGTGGCACAATGGCATGGTTTAGCACTGCTGCCTCACTGCTCTTGGGTTCTGGGTTTGACATCCAGCCTGGGGCACCTTTTGTGTGGAGTTTGCATGTTCTCCTCACGCCTTTGTGGATTTTCTCTGGGTGCTCTAGTTTTCATCGCCAGGCCCGAGACATGTCTAAGTGTATTGTCTTCTCTCAACTGTCCTTCATGTGCATGTGTGTGTGCCCTCTGTGTGGGCTCCTGCCCTGTACCCACTGTCTGCTGGGCAAGGCTCTGGTGCACTGCATGCCTGTGTTAGACTAAAAGGGTATTGAAAACAGATGGATGGATGGCTGGTGTTTTTATCCCAACCATAATACACACAAGCACAATTTAAATTCAGCCGTATTGGTGTGTAATGCTGTGCATGAACACCCAGTCATTATAAAGGCCAACAAAACAATGAGCACAACACAGAGGCCATAAGCCAATTGGCTGGGACATTTTCATTTTTGCTTTCACGTGTGATCAAACTCAGGACAGTGCGGAGGGTCTGTAGTTAAGGATCTTCACTTCTGGTTGAAAGGTTGCCGGTTCGTATCCCGCGGCCGGCAGAGAAATCCTACTCTGTTGGGCCCCTGAGCAAGGCCCTTAACCCCAACTTCTCCAGGGGCACCATATAAATGGCCGACCCAGTGCTCTGACCCCAAGCTTCTCTCCCTGTCTGTGTGTCTCATGGAGAGCAAGCTGGGGTATGCGAAAAGACAAATTCCTTGTACAAGAAATTGTATATGTCCAATAAAGTGATCTAATTGAAATGAAAACTAGCTTACACAAAGAAAGCTTTTGTATAATGAACTTTGAAAATGACCCTCCCATTGTCTGAAAGCTGCTTAGCTCATCGTGGGCTGCAAATGAAAATCGAGCCTTATTTTGTGCTTCACAGCAAGCAGCATACCTGAACCCCCAGCTCCCATGAACCCTTGCCCCGTGGGGTACACTAAGTGGAGAAACAACTGCTACAAGCTGGTGGTGGAGCCGAAGAGCTGGGGCATGGCCCAGGCTGCCTGTGAGGCGGAGCAGGGGAACTTGGCCAGCATTGACCAGAGCTACGACCAGGCCTTCGTGGCTGGGGCTGTGCTCAGAGGGCGAGGGGATGCCTGGATTGGACTCAGTCGCCAGGTAACCACACATTCTGACCTGTGACACCTCCGGTCTCAGACGCTGGCTCTGGGAGATGTCAGCGTGTGGGGCATTTACATCAGCCACCATGCTTAGAAACCAAAAGCTCGTAAAGATATAGAGTTGCGAGAATGCAGAGAATGCCCATATTTCTTTCTTTCTAAGCAGTTTTTAAGCCTGCTTACAGTATGTCTGTGCCTATATCTTGCTCAGTCAGACTGTGAGTTTTTTGTACCAGAGAAGCATACAGTAAAAAGCATGAGGATTAAAGCGCTGAGGTTATCAATATACCTTTCAAAGTCTCTGTATGAGTGTGAAGGAGTGTTTTGACACTACATATCGACAGTAGAAATGTGGAAAGCTCTAGTCTACGTGGCCCAGCTGTTGTTGGAAAAGACTTCAATGATTATTCTTCATAAAGCTCAGTTATGAGGAGCAAAGCTCAAGATAGGCCTAAAAGCTGAGGTGGTCTTGTTTGTCCCCAGGGGAACAGCACATACACCTGGACTGATGGGTGGCCAGTGTTCTTCACACACTGGGGCCCTGGGGAACCCACCAATCACGAGGGAGATGGCTGTGTCACCATGAGTGGCTCCTATTTCTTCCACGGCAGGTGGAATGACACCAACTGCAACATCGCGCAACCTTACATTTGCAAAATATCCTCAGGTAACGTCTGTGTGAAAGAGTCATGAACCATGTAGGGCTTCTAATCTACTTCCTGAAATTAAGGCATTGGTATGGAATCAAGGAGTGAAATAATAAGGCATAGTCAAAGTAGCTACCTTGTTTGTATTTATCGTCTGTTCATGTTCACAAACTCCAATATGTGCTCTACTTGGAGCTTCACAGCCAAGACAGCAGTCTTCCAGCTGGGGCTTGGTAAAGCAGGCATGGATCAGCACACCACAGGCAATCTTTGTGTCAGTGCACGAGTTAAAAAACAATATGAGAGTGAATATAAATCAATAACCGAGAAGGGCTGCTTGAAGAATGTGCTATAGGAACTGCAACGACTTTTCTTTTCATGTTGCAGAGAAGCCTCCACCAACTCCCGCCCCTGGCGGTGGTAAATGTCACCTTGGCTGGCACAGTTACGGGCGCTACTGCTATTGGGTCGACAGTCAAGAGAAAGGGCAATCCTGGCCAAACGCCAGACATGTATGCCAACAGATGCATGCAGAGCTGGCCTCTATCCACAGCAGGGCGGAAGTGGAGTTCTTAATGAAGCTGAATTTCACCAAGTATCACAACCTCTGGATCGGACTCACCAAGGACAGCTCATGTATGTGTTCCACCTCCTTTTCTCCGAAAAGACCTCCCACACAAGGTGGGCTGGTGCTTGTGCTTTGCTCCCTCGCTTTCCAAACTTGAGGGGGGCTCCACAGTTGAAAAGCTGTGTCTTTTTTCACTCTATTTACTAGAATTGATTTTTCTTTGTGCTCCTAAATAATGCGTCAGCTCCAGACATCAAACCCTGGGTTATGACTTAAAGCAAGCTCCTGCGTTGTTGACGTGACCAGCAACCAGGTGTAAGGACCATTGGAACTATACCAGAAGGCACATTGTACCACAGCACTGTCGGCAACAGTACACCAGGCTGTTGGCTGAACAGAAGTGTGGTGTGCTGCCAGTGTCTGTGCTTCTCACACCAGTATAGACCTGGAAGGGAGCTGCAGTCTAAGCCAGAGCTGTCCATTCCTGGTCCTGGATGACCCATGTGTCTGCAGATTTTCTAGATCTTTAAAACAGCAGCATCTGAAAGGCAGGGAGAAGCCATTAAAGAGGGAAAAACTAATGTTGCTTCTGGAAGAGGTGTTATTGGGGCCAGTAGGGGGCGCTCATCCCACAGTCTGTGTGAAACCAGCTGCAATGTGCATCAGAATAGCTGTGCTTATGGGAGTACACATTCCAGAAGAATCCTGGGTAATGTCAACTTGTTATCATAGAGCTGGTGCTGAAGACGAGCTCCTCAGAATTGTGCATCCCAGTCCTCACCTTTTTCCTTTTCCTTGCCCCCTGCCAGATGGCTGGGCCTGGACAGACATGTCACCTCTGGGTTTTATTAACTGGGCCCCCGGCGAACCCAACGAGCTGTTCCACCCTGGAGGAGGCGGTGTGGAGCAGTGTGTGGAGATGAACATAGAGGACGGGAGATGGAACGACAACAACTGCCTGCAGGAGAGAGGCTTTGTGTGCCGCAGTCTCCAGAGTAGGTCATCAGGAAGTTTCCCTCCGTCGCTGGACTGACGCACTGTTAAAGTGCAGCGTTCGTGTGCTGCGTCTTCAGTCTTCAGCTGCCTCTTCAGACAGGCTTTCCTGCCCAGCCCGTTCTTCGTTTTTAGCACTATCATTTTTAGATGCTTTGAATTCCTTTGACGTATTTAGGCCTGTGTATGAAGACTGGACTTGAAATTCTAAAGCGCCTGTAGCATCCTTGATCTTTTCCTATTAAGAGCAGTCCCTTCAACAGATTTTGAAGTAGTGTGTGTGTGTGTGTGGGGGGGGAGGTCTATGTTCCTGAGTGGTCTATGCACCTGATGGGTCACTTTGAGGCTTCTGTAGGTAGCAGCCATTTTGGCCCAGTGACTCATGGCTACTTCCCACAATGCCTCCCAGGGACACAGTCTGATTAGGAGTGTAACATTTTATAGGGACCTGCTTCTTAAAGGGGAATTTAATATTAAATATGCCAAGGATGCTATTTATGATTTTCATTGAAAATCATTTCATAGTAAATTGACAGACAATAGGATTGGGGAGTCAGGAGATGCGGTTTCCATTTTCAATTTTATCACTAAATCAAACAGAAAGGTGCCATTTTAATAAAATGTCTATCATGCCAGCTGTTTGTTTGTTTTTCAATAGAAAGGCTTAAATCTAGAAGCTAAGAAACACTACAAAACGTTTAAAAATCTTTTAGCGGTTAGGTCTCTGCTTTGCTCAGACGGTAAAGACCGATGAAAGTGTTCGAACTGTCACTAAGCAACTGTGACAGCTGACTGAGCTCCTACGGCCTCCCGGACACTTGCGGGCTTTTGGGGATATTGTTTAGATAAGTGCCTCTCCTGCATTTGGTACTGAACTGGTATGGGGCTGTGTGGACTGTGACAAAAATACTGCAAAAATTGGCTGTAATATACTGTAGTTCTTGTTATCAAAAGGATGGTCAAGTAGTAACTGTTAACTCAACAAAATAACACTCACCCTGCAGGACCCTGACATATTTGTCAGTTTACAGTAGGATTATGTTTTCTTATGAGGAAGAACGTGTTGCTAACATTTTTTTCAATGTGGCAAAGAATAATGAATTTTAAGAAGGGGGACAAGGTCACGATGCCTTAAATTTCAAACCAAAGAAAGCCAAGAGGTGAAGTGCTTCAAACTGCTGTCTTTATAACTTTTAAAATGGGTATTTGCTCTTCATGTGTAGTCAATATTATACTGTATATCGTATCCAAATACGATATACCCAAAATCCCAAAATGTGGATTTGCTGCTGCGTGATTTCATATTCAGCATTTTAGGAAATGGGTTGCAGAGATCAAATAAGTTCTGTATATCCACAACTGTTTTTGTCTGAAACACGTCTTCTGTGTCGAGCACAAACCTCACCCAGCAAGAATGCACCATTTGGCAAATTGTCCAGGTAATTTTAATCTAGGATCAGATTGCTGAAGCCATTTTTCAATGATGTGAAACAATGAGAGTTCTGAATGTACAATGTTACTAATATTGCATATGCAATAGGTCTTATAGCCCTTAAAAACTACTCTCTTTTCTGCGTCCAGATTTTACTACAGACGGCAATAGACCTACAAATTCACCCAGCAGCAATGGTAAGGACGACTTTCAACATGTGCAGATTCCTGCGCTGTAGGAGAGACATGGCTTCTGTTCTTCATTTTCTTGTATTTCTTCATGTTCACATACAGCTAAATGGCAATAAACATATTTGTATTTTCATAGTTATTTATGGAAAAGTGTTCTATTTGTTGATTTTTTTTTCTCTGAGCATTTACTATATATCGCAGAAATGTTCAGTCGACACCCCAGTTAGGGTTTAGGGTTAGATTTCCCAGACTATTTAGGCAATATTTAAGCTCAGTGCTGGATTTTGGGGCCCAAGTGAAGTTAAGGACGAGTGATTTCTTGCTCCTGTCTGAAATTTCGTTTTACAGAAGCTCTCTGGGGCCTGGATGGCACAGTGCAACGCGCATTAATTGTATGACAAAACTGAGTCTGTCGGATCAAAAGTTGTAACTACTGTAAGCATTACTGAATCTCATTCACTTGCAAGAGCTTTGATCAGTGGTCTTGATTGTTTTCCCCCTCATACTTTTTGGTTTGGGGAACATCAAAATCCGATGCCCAGATAGGTTCAGCTATACAGTATCATGCAGATCACCGTCATTTTGTATAGCTTTATCTATTACAGATCCCCCTGTTCCCGTTCTGTAAAATTCAGCTCTTCAGCCCCCCCTGCTGGATGGATGGTGGTGTTGCCACTGTCACTCGGTTGTATCACTCCCGTTTCTATATCCGGGCAGATTCCTTCTGAATGCATCCATCATATATTGGTGATCATCGTTGTCCTTCACTTTGTATTCCTTAGATTTTGGATTTGTGAAGCTTTCCGTTTCTAAATATTGCCCCTTCATACAATAATTTAAGGTCCAATAATGTAACAACAGGGCAAATAAGGATTAACCAGGTGCTGGTGGCCTGCTCAGTTTAAATTTGCAAAGGCTCGTGGATATGGAACATGGTAACAAGATACATGTTGTGGAAACCGATACACTGGCTCTTTTCAAGAAATGGCTGGATGAGATCTTTGGAATGAGCATCCAAATGGGGGGTGGACAGTCTCCTCTCATTTCTAACCTTTCTTCTGCTCTTTCTGTGCTGTTGTTCTCAGATGCAGGAGTAGTCACAGCTTTGGTCATTGCTGTGATTCTAGGCATTGCTCTGATAGCTGGCATCCTGTTCTACGTCTTCAAAATCAAGGGGGTTCGTCTGTCATTTCCACATGTCAGCGGCGAGGTGAGTCCTGGATGAGTGCATCTGCTTGTGTAGAGGCAGTATCTGTACAAAATATGTTGGATCACTTTCCTAGCGTCTTAATATTTCTTCAAATTCCTGGATGAAATTACATGTGGAGTCCCAGGGCTGTGACAGGCCCATGTCACCTTGCAGTAACTCAGATGCCAGATTTGACCAACTCCGGTAGCATCTGTGTCTTACTGAAATTAGATCAAGCACAGCACCACATATTCCTAGTGGTACTTTAAAGTTGCCCTAACATCAAATGAATGTATTCATTTTTCTCTTTCTTCAGCATTTTTTGTGTAGATTATGTAGAAAAACCTGTGCTTTTACAGTTAAAGTCTAAACAACTAAATGTGCTTGAATGTTTTGACATAGGAAAACATTTCCCAAGAAGCTAATTTTCCCAAAAACCACAAGGACATAAAATCTGTCTGATTTTGTCATGTTTATATTTACAGCCCTCTTTTGGCAATCCTAATTTCGACAGATAGATAACAGGATTGAGGCTTCCTGGCCACCTGCCTGCAGAAACCCACTGTAAATTAACAGCAAGGTTACAGTGTTTTGAAACAAATGACCAATGATCAAGGCATCACAGTAACATCATAGATGCAAGACGCCTTAATGATTTGTTTTACACCGACTGTCACTATATTGCCCCACTTAAAAAGATGATTTAACGGATGTGAATTAAATATTGAATTTTTTTAAGCTTTAAGTGAATATGCAGCTGTAACTGGGATAACTTTTTCTACTGCCTATTGATAGAGTGCCTTAGTCCGGTGTATCTACTGTATTCCTAGTGAATTGTTTCAGATAAAGTATAAACTGTTAAGTATCAAAAAATCTTTTGTTATAATAAATTAATACATATTGGCTTGGTGCTTCTTTGTTTGTGAATACAAACCACTCCACTAATATAATGCCTTGATTATTTTTGCATTCATGAAAATACCAGGTGCTTCAGAACAGTAACAGCAAAGTTACCCATTGGGTTTTAATCTTTTCAAAATTTTCACATAACTGTAATCTTCCGATTTCAAACGTTTAAAAAAACAGAGACCGCTGCACACCCAGCTTTGCTCCTGTAGGTTATGCAAGAGGTCATGGCCTCTCATGAAGGTTTCAAATGAGTTTTTATTTCTCATGAAGAGTCCAAAGTGTATTCTCCTGTGTACAGCCTCAATCGCTCTCGTTTTACCATTAATGTTATCTTTTGGAAAGGCGCGTATACTGTATATTGCAACCCACACAGATTTTCTCCCAGTTGCTCTGGAATGTCACACTCTCCCTGCATACATTCCATACAACAGATGTCCCTCTCTCTTCTCGGCCTGTACAGAGCACACAGAACAAACCCTACACCCTTAAGTGAGTATTTTAATTGGAGACACTATATCTATCTCTTTTTTTGGCAGGCATTTTACAGTATAATGGTATTAACAGTACATCTTAGAAATCCTATCACACACAGCATTTCTCAAACGCCTCATCTCATTCTTTGGCATATCAAAAAAAAACATTTCAGAGGTTAATTTTTGCCTCTTGTTTTTTGCAGCCATTAGCACTGCTCTGCTGAACCTGGCATTCTCAGGCTGCGTAAATATTGTCTGTACAATGGAGGAGGTGGAGGAAACATGAGCTAGCATTTATTGATCATATAGCATTATACGCAGTAAGTTACAAGGTCTGGAAGTCATACTGTGTAAGTATTTAAGGATCTAGAAAAGCGCTTTCTGGCTCTGTTGCCGATGGAAAGTTGTTTGGGCTTACTGCTATTCCTTGAACACTCCCATTAAGTTGCAGGCCTGACAGAACCATGTGCTCAACCAGCATTCTCAAATGAAGCATGAGACATCCAGCGCTATAAAATACAAAAGTGGAAAAAACGTGAGGAGGACTGGATTAGCAGGGCAGGGAACTTTTGGTTTGGGTGGCAAAAATATTGGCCTGCATATGGAGTTCAAACCAGGATCCAACTCTGGCAGCTCTGGAACAAGCAGTTAAGCTGCTAAATGCCAAGAAATATACAAATATCACAGATAACATCTGCTTAACAAGTCTTCGTAAAAAAAAGTGGAAAACCCCACTTCCATGAAAATGACAAGTGCCTAAAAGTGACCAGCAGGGTGAGTTTTGCATCTTCTGAACACTAACCTTTTCTGTTCATGCTTTCTTCCGAAATGGCTCGATATAGAGGTATACTTCTGTAAAATCAAATTCGTCATTCAAATATGTCTTACAATTGCTTGAGCAGACCATCCCCTTTGCTTTCTAATGGGCGTGGAAAATTGGAGGATATGTTAGAAGCAGCACAGAATTCCAGTCAAGTGACGGTAACGATGCAAAACCTTTGGCAAAAGCACTTTTTAGAATGCTGTCTCTACACAGTTTTGATAACCACATTACAGAATGGACAGGGTTGCTCTGGAATCTATTCCAGGAAGGTTCCTTTCTGTCCTTAAAAATATCCAACTCTTTAAGGCTTGAACAGAGAAGATATTGAAACTGAACAGAAGTATTTAAAACCAGAAATGCCAGTCAATCCAGCACACTACTTCATCACCAAGTGCATCAATAATATGAGGATATAAGATCAGATCACTTTATTGGCCATATACAATTTCTCGTATTAGGAATTTGTCTTTTCGCAGACCCCAACTTGCTCTCCATGAGACAAACAGACAGGGAGAGAAGCTTGGGGTCAGAGCGCACGGTCGGCCATTTACAGTATACGGCGCCCCTGGAGCAGTTGGGGTTAAGGGCCTTGATCAGGGGCCCAACAGAGTAGGGTTCCTCCGCCGGCCGCGGGATACGAACCGGCAACCTTCCAGACACAGAGCCACCCACCGCCTCATAAGTGGTGATGAAACAGGAAAGCATCTAGATCTGAAATCTGGAAGCACATGATGACACGAAGGGTTGTGGGAGTCTAGAACAGACTGCTCAGCCATGGGGTTGAGGGTCTCTGGCTGAAATCCTTTAAATCAATGGTCTACCAACAAACCAAATGAGCAAGACAAATGGCCTCCTTTCATTCAGAACGTATGTTCTTAATAGCAAGGAGTTATTAAACCAAAAGATAAAATCCAATGGGCTGAAAAAAAAATCATATACAGTACTCACTAAAGTAACTCGAAAGAATGTTTAATAGGCCTTTTATTACAAAGTGCTCTTAGCGAATTGTCTATGTACTGAAAATAACTTTCCCTGTATAGACACTCCATCACAAACCCTGGTAGTGTAACAGTCCATTTACATCAGTTTAGTTCTGATTAACTCCAAGAGAAAAGCACTTTCAGACTGCTCTACTTTCAGACACTCAGCTCTACTAATGCATGCCAAAACGTGTATGGAACAAACAGTGAATTTCAAATTAATAAAAGAATCAGAAAAAAGCCACAAACAGATTTTTTCCCCAATTTTATTGTCCATTGAAGTATTTCAAAATACATTGAGTCCTGGTTGAAAGAGGGCGGATTTTGACAGTTTACCCATTTACCCCATTTCTTTCACAACCGTTTATCTTCATCAACAACAGCTGCTAAGCAAAACAATCTGCAGAACAGCTTCTTTGGAAAAAAAGAGGCATTTTTCAAAGTAAAAGAAAATGAATCAGCAATAGTAGTGTTTCTACATCTCTGTACAAGATAGCTCAAATTATTTACGTAAGTTCACGAAGGAAAACTGGAAAGAGCTAAACAAAACTTTTTTGCACATTTTCCCAGTATGTTACTGTGTAAATATCTTGACTTCAAAGCCCTTATAGATGTATTTGCGCATGCTCCTACACGAACATAAGCAAATACACAGTATGTATGTAAAGAGAAATACAAACACACGCAGTGTGTACAACAGTATATCCACACAAAAGTGATATGAAGCTAGCACATTCACCGAGACTATCTAATGCTGCATAGCACGTAACCATCAGTTTTGCTGAACCTAAAAATGCAATTTTTCCCTGCGGTAGACTCGGGAGTCTTCATTGATTGAAAATATGAAAGATGATTAGGTTCTTAATCATTACAGTCCCATTCTGAGGGAGAGTTATCAGACAGGGCATCTAGGCAGAATACAGAAAGAGGAGGAGAATGTTATTTTGCAGCTTTGCTGGTACCATAAATACAGAAACATCACACAGTACACATGAGGTACCCTCCTTATATTATGAAGCAGAATTGGCCATTGTTTGTACACTGAAGGAGTACAAACTTAGGAAAAGCAAAGGGTATGTTTAAGCAAAAATGGAAAGAATCCATATTGGGAAAATCCACATTAATAACAAACCTAAAAGCTGTTGTACCTCTATACTCACATCATTTTATACCATCCAATATCGTTCAGTAAAAAATATAGTTCTTACAAAATTAAACTTTGCTTTTGTGCTTCTTCAAAACCCCTGAAGCTTTTTTTATTATTATTAAAAATGTCTCTCCAGTAAACCCACAATAACCAAGAAGTCTAACTTTAAAAACAAGCTTGCAATGTGAATGATCTATTGTTTTGTTCTCTCGCATTGATCACACTATTGGTAAACTGGCTCAATGCAATGTTTGAGTATGACTGTCTGGACTGGCCACTTTATTCAACTTAATTTTTTAGTCTTCATCACAAAACACTTCTTGTTTCTTCCCTTATGATAAAATGAAAACAAATTACTATGTTGAGGAACACATGTAGCTCCTAGCAGAACTGAGTGCTTCCCAGTTAAGATTTCTCAATGATATCTACAAAAACACTGACAGAGACAGTGATCAGACATATCACAGTTTAGTTACAACGTTTCGATACTTGGCTTGATTGTACTGGTTAATTTTAAGACACATTGGAGAAAAGCTGAAAATACTGTTTCATTAACTCATCTAATACAAAAGTCTTAACATACTGGGAATTTTGTATCATGTGGACTGTAAATTGCTCTGAAAGAGGAGAGGAGAAACAGGCAAATAAAGAAAAGCCCTATTTGGTCATAACATTGCCAACAAAAAAAAAAAGAAAATAAATATATCCACAAATAAAATTAAATATCTGTCTATATAATACCTTGCAAATCATACAAAGAAAAAAAAAAACAGCTAACAGGAGCCAGACTGCTCCAGGCTACATTAACCAGGACATCATAGGATTGTCACAGTCTGATCTCTTTTCATGGATGCTAAATCTTTTTGTAATTTCCAAACTGGTGATATAATTTTCATATTTGAACATATTCTGAATTAAAGTACAAAAGGTTTGCAGGACGTTAAGATGGGTGCAGGCACTCTTATTTAGGCAGTCTACCACCATGTTTTGTTCAAATTCTTGATTAGCAGGACTGTTAGAGCTCACAGCTGCACTGCAATCAGGCCCAAAACAAATAATAATGTTCAAAATCTGGCCTACTAAAAATAGTCAATTTAATGATTAAACTCTGTAAAGCCCAACAAATTTAAGAGCAGACCTTGTATCACTCTGCTGTGACCATGCAAGGTCCAAGCATAAAAATCCAGGATCCTGGGAGGTGAAAGTGGAATGGAGGCAGATTTCCCATAATGTTAAAAATACTGCTTTAGTGAAAAGAGTGATATTCTATTCATGGTGACAGACTGTCAGACAGCTTTTCCACAAAATGTTTCCAGTTCTTTGGGAACCTGGCAGAGTTGGACCGAAGAGAAAGTGAACTTTAAAAGCCTTGCCAGCTTTCACCCTGCGTAGCAAATGACCCGTTCTCTCACTATCATGGCTGCACCTCGGCGCTAGCACAAGAGAAATCCTGGCCCACAGGGCCACCACAAGGGGGCGATGATGTGCAGTTACACTGGAAACCACAACCTTACACTGGGGCTCTGACTCACACCCTCCCCCCAAAGCACAAGCCACCCCCCACCCAACCAGTTCCAGCCAGGTGGGGCTGAATCAGCAGTGCAACTGGGGGTCCCATCTGGTGCTGAAACCAGCGATTCCCTGCCTGCGCTCATCCAGCTTCGGGCTTCCTCAAGCCTCCAATTTAGACTGCCCCCCTCCATCGCACGCCTTTCCACACCCAGCCCTGCTTCCAGGAAACTCAAGCTAGCCGCCACGCTCCATTTCTTCTGGCTTAATGAAGGAGCAGCCACTAACCGTGAGGGTAAAAAAAAATAAAAAAATGTGCCGGAGTCAGCGCATTCAATCTCTACTTCTCATCTCTTCCTCATGGCCGTGATGGATAGTGTTGCCGTGCCCCCGTTTTCCTGAACAAAAGGAAAGAGAAACAGGTCCCCACGAAGCAGAGTTGTTTCCTGATAACACAAACGAACTTCAAAGGCAGAAGTTTGAGCAAAACAAAATCGCACATTATGTGGGTCCCGCAACCTTATCTTTTCACATCCCTACGACGACAAAAAAAAAAAAAAAGGTAACCCCTTCGGTTCTTTGAACAGGCGACTCCTGAAATCTCTTCCTGGCAAGTTTTCTCATAAACCAAACCCGACAGCAACCGTGGCAGGGAAGTGGAAACGCAGAAGGATGAATTCCCTTTCTCACAAAGGTATCGGTGTTGGATCAGACTGAGGAAACACCTGCATTCAAACCTTCGACTACCTTTCCTTCCAACAGCTTCCCACGACTTGAATTGCTAACTGTTCCCCTACCGACAAGGCAGCAAACGATATGGAGGAAATAGCTGAGACCCGATAATATTTCTTAAAATAATGCAGTCTTACTGTACCTCCTGGGATAAAAATAAATAAATATCTGAGTCCTACATGAACAGCTTTAAATTATCCAAGGCACCACAGTGTATCAGCCACAAAAAAGTGAGTACCAGCTCAACCTCTGCAAGATGGGAGATACTCAGGAAAGGCTCAATTTTTTCAGTTTCCTACAATCTTTTCTCCTGGCAGCAAGGAAAGAATATGCAACATTCTGACTTTAACAGCAGGCCGCTTCTCTTATATATTGAAGGATACAAGCAACTGAACAGTTGTGTTCACTAAAGGACCGATTCGAAACTGGGTGTTTGGCCTACAGAGTGCAGTGAGGGTGCTGTGGTTCTACGAGAAAGGTATCAGATGGGAGACAAGAACACAGAAGAGGAACAGGTCTCATGTTTGGGGTTTTTACATCTCTGAAATTGAACTGAAAGCAAAAAAAAATAAATGTAATCCTTCTCACAACACTTACAAGAAAAGCACCTTCATTTCTCCAAGCGTGGGAAAAAAAACATCTCCCCTCACAAGCTTTTATTTCTCCAAAGTTACAATGCATCTTCCTCATCGAAATTCCCTGGACTAGAAATCCTAATGTTTTAACTCTCTAATGCAGTGGTTATAGAGAGCTCCATTTGGAACATGCAAAAGGTATTCCTTAAACCCAAAACAAAACTCATCACTTGTCCAATTTCATTTCTGAACTAACAAGCTCTGCTTATGAACTACAAAGGAGAAACAGCAGAGATTTTCAGATTTATGAATGAATGTACATGACTGATGGGTACTGGCAACAACCTTAGAGGATGCATGATCAAGGTCCTATACTGCAAACACATATATTTTCCAAGTTTCTGAGGAAGCCAGCATTGCTCATAAAGTGGCAATTTTAATTTTTTTAAAAAAACTAAAAAAATAAGACTTTGATGTGCAGCATTACTGTGGCGGAAAAAAAAAATGGCACCCAAGAATAAGAATACGATGAAGCAATTAATGTTTTCTAAAGTGCCAGCCCAAGCCTCTGCCTCCAGTAACGAATTTAATTAAAATACACGATGAGCTCTAACAAAGGCACCGTTTAGTGCCACCCAGATTCAGGAGACCTTTCCAGGCTAGTGCAGTAAAAGACAAAATGCAGTGACTGGCACAACCCCAAGCACCACCCCAGTGCCCCAAGTTATGTTAAAACATCTGTGCCCGCCAGTGGAATATTCAATTGCACAACCTGCTGCGAAAGGCAGCAGGAAATCAGCTGTAGTTCTGAGGCATCTTTAGCACGACCGCAACAATCTGCCCGTTTCTCCGATGTTTCAGCCGCTGCATTGCGAGCTGGTGAGAGATGGGCGTGCAGCTTCGACTCTGCACACAGCTGGAGCTTCAGCCAGGGCCCGACTGGCACACGCCTTGGGTGGAGATCGCCGCTGGGATGAAAAGCACAGTTCGAACGTCGCTGCCGTTTGTTCAAGGGAAGCCACAAGGGCAAGGAATTGTACAGATCCCCTCTTCAGCTCCAGAGGAGCCCAAAAAAAAAAAAATACTGTAATGGGAGAAGAGAATGCTTAAAAAGATCGCTTGGTGGATTTTCTGCTTGTCCCAGCTCTATCTGGTGTCTGCTGTGGAGACGCAGGTGAAGACAGGCTTGCTGCTGTGTCTCTCTCTCTCTCTCTCTCGCACTTCAGTCAATAGAGGGAAAAAAGGGGCTCGTTTGTCAACTTGTTTACTTGGCTGCCTAAGTGCAAACTGGTCAGGGCGGTTTTCCAGCAGCGTCCTCGACACACGGACAGAGGGCCTGTCGTCTACGACAGCCTCAGCCACTGCAGGCCCTGTCTCGTGTGACGCACCAGGTCTCTTATGCTGGAGGTGAGGCTCAGTGGGCCCATTGCGGAGTTGAGCTCCTCAAGAAGCCCTGGAGAGAGGAAAAAAAAAAAGTCACCACTATTTACTATCCTGCTCATGGTCCGTCTTATTTTAATGTTTGAATTAAAATCATTTGCAAGGGGGATAAAAAGCTTTAGACAAAAAATGGAGTACTTCAAGGATATCATAAAAAAATAGCACAACCCTAGATGTAGTAGATTATGCACAGAGTATGGGGTGCACCAAATATGGATTAATCTCAATACTGTAATCTCTAGTAACATTAGTTTATGCAAAAGTATGCAACTAAATGTAAAACGATGTTGATGCATAACTGATGGAAAATACAGCATAGCTGTAATTTTTTATAAAAACTGAAAAATCAAGTCATCCTAGCAAATAAGTGGATGCTTATTGTTTTAAAAAAGTCTTGCCATGATGTTTTTCAGATTGAATCTGAAAAGGTTTCAGATTCCCCGATAATGAACTTGTGTTTGGGATCTGCAATACACTACTGTACATGAGAGAGCTGACTAGGGAAAATCTGGCTGCACAAGAAACAAATCACTATAAAATACTTCTCTGTCCTTCTGAACAATGTAAAAAAGAGGAAAACCTTCAGTGAGAAGACTTGTCTTCTGTTTTGTAGGATGTCTTACTGCTCAATCAGTAAACAAAAAGAATGCAGTGTCTAACTACACACTTGGTCTTTGTCATCGTTTAAAACGCTCAGGTGCTGAGCGCATGCTGCCTCATCAGGAATAGGACATTGTTGCCTCCCAGGTACTGGTACACAAAGGCGCAGAAGGATGGAAGGAGACAAGTGTCGAGTTCCTTGTCCAACTAAATATGCCCGTTCTAAACACTGCGACCTCAAGCTCTGACCCAGGCTAAACCACCTCACTGTGCAACACCACCGCGGAGACACCTTTGGAAGTCGCTGCCTCCTCGCCAGCAGCGCTGTCCGGGGGCCTTACCGCGACTCCTGTGCGCCAGAGCTTCCGCCTGTTCCCAGATCTCGTGAGCGCTGAGGAAGAGGGCCGTGATGCTGACGTAGGAGGAGGCCACCTGCTGGATGACCTGAGGGATGGCGACCGTCGTCGCGGCGCCCGTGCCAGTGCTGTGATTGGAGCCGGGCCCCGAGCTGCTGGAGCTGGCTGGAGAGGGCATGGGCGACATTGGAGAGGCTGTGCCGGTAGCCCTGAAGAATGACAAACACGGGCCTTCAGACCCTCAAACGCTACGAAATGAGCGAAATTGGCGTCGCTTCTTTTTCCCCGATAGATAAGGGCCTTCCGAGTCAAGGTTTTTACAGTTCGACCTTCTGGGTTTCTTCAATATGTCTATCAGTCCACCAAGCCACAGTATCTTTATTCCCCCCCCCAATATTTATTCTTTGCCATTTTCTTGTTAATTTTTAGAGGTTACTGTTCTGTTCAAGATTAAAAGATTTTCATCTGACAAAATGGGATTGCTGGTTCACCGTGCACAGAAATGAAGATTTTAGAGCTTTCTAACAATGGCATTTCCAGTTTGGACAGGAAAAGGAGATAAAAAATAATACGTACTTTCCAACACAGGGTGAAGGAGCTTGTGCTGACCTTGACGAACTCTGAAACAAAACAATAGAGAGTCTTTATCCTTCTCCTCAGATTAAACAATCAACTTCTAGTTACAAATATCAGATTTTACTTTTCCTCTTGCACGTTTTACCCTCTTTAGGCGCCTACGAATCTCTGAAGACTACATCTTATTATGCTTTTAACCACACATTGTTGGAATGCAAATGTACCAGCCATGCAAAGTGACCATAACGCCCAAGTTCTCTGCTTGTCTATAGTTCTAGGCAAATTTGCAGCTTACTTAGTTCTGTCGCAGCTCAACCAGTTTCACAGTATTCAGGTGAAATTTGCTTATTTCATACGTACTGTCATGAAATTCCCAAAGGCTCAGCAAAACTCTTGGATTGTTACTTTTTTGCTTGTTTCAACTTAAAAAAACCTAATGCATAAACGATTCCATTAAATAAAGTGAAAGACACAAATTCCTGAATTACATATCAAATACATATCATCTGTTGCGTTTTTAATGGCTCTCAGTATACTGTATATAACTATCGACGTAACATGGGTGATTCTGAATTTATATTACATCTTCCCTTTTAATTCAATACAATTCTTTCTTTTATACCCACCTGATGTGGGTCCCCCCCGTCTTGACTTGCAGTTACAAACCCACCAACCACATAAATATTTAACACTATTAAATTTCAAGTGCAGTGATGCGTTAAGAGACCAACATATCACTTTTTTCCCCGCAAGATGCATAACACTGACCACCCCTAATACATCCCAATGTGGACATACAGTAAAGCAGTGTAAGGGTAAAAGGACAGCTGTCCGTTACATGAGTAACTTTCACTGGTGTTAAAATGGAGATGACCTTTCTTCACCAATAAAAATGCATGCAAATTGACAAACGACAAACTCTGCCACGAGGATTAAAGAAAGTAAAATAAGAATGAATATAGCAATACAGTTTGGTGAATATAAAAGATATGGCTACCTGCCCTGAGTTTTCAGGCATGTCGAGAGGAAATCTAAGCTGTACCTCCCTTTCCTATCTTTTTGCTTCTTTCAACGCAATTCTCATGCTATTTTACTACCTCTCCTTTCGATATGAAATACGTTTCTCAGAGCCGCCAGTCATCTTTGGGAAAATCCAGCCCCATATCGTTGTGGAGCCATCTGCTCTCCATTCAGCCGGGTTACAAACAGCTGAACTTTCCCTTCTATCTAGCAGTTTCAGTCACAAGTGCAGAATGTAGGGTGGCTGACTTTCTTTGTTAAGGAATCACGAATTAATAGAGTCAATTTAACCTCTCGTCCTTGACACACAACAATATTAAATACCATTTCGCACCCCTTCAGGATCACCAGATGACTGAATAAAGTTACACTTCCAACAACTGGCCTTCTGGAGGAAGATGTGCTCTCGCCTTGCTCTACTTGAAATGAAGAAACATGACCTTGTGACCTCTAAAGCAGACACACCAATCTAATCCTACTGCTATTTGGAGAAAATACATTCCCACTTGACAGATTCTGACACAGAACGGTGTTATATTTACAGGTACCGTATACAAGCACCTCTTAGAATTTTCTAGAAAAACATACTGTTACAATGAAGGAATCTCACCACAAATTTATCCATAATAGAGTCCCAGGGGGTTGTTTTTTTTAAAACTTGAGGCTTTCATTCTGTTTTATTAAAAGATAGCCTTAACCGGACCATCTTGGAAAACTCTTATTTGCCCTAAAATGTAAAAAGATCTTCCAGTGTTTACCCTGAAATGCTCGGTAAGTGTCCTTGAATACTTCAGCGCTGCTTCCCTTTTGTATCGAAACATGGCCATCTGCAGAAGGGACTGACAGCGCATGCTGAAAAAAGGAAAAACAAATGGTCAGTCTCTCAGTGTTTAATCCTGAATTAAGTGTTTAATGTTTCAATACATTAATGTTTTAATTAGTTAATTACTAGGAATGGCTAGGAACTAGGAATATGCTGATTATAAAGCCATGATGAAGGAATTTATTAGGCATGTTGAAAAGCACTGGTCACTATAGGCATATTTATCTAAAATTAAAACCCAAAAACCCATCACTATTCTTTTTCTTTTTCGAAAGAAATATTTACCATAAAACCGCAAAGTCTTTCTCACGGGCCAGAGCAGAAGGGTCAACAAAGTTTTTCAGTTTCAGTATGAATCTGAAAAAAGAAAACGCATCACAGTGTTATCGGCGGGTAACGCCATTGCTTTCTGAGTTTAAATATCTTTTGACGTTCAAGCAGGCTGCAAAGAAATGAGTAAAGGTTTATTCCCCGCCGAAATGAGAAAAAACAGGTTTCGGGCTGTGGAGCCTTCTTCAGGTGTGCAATTACTGTGTGTACCCACACCCGAAACCTGTGCTTCTGTTCTTTACTCGTTGTTTTTACATTCGTTGCTGAAATTGCGTGGCATTGTGGTCCATATTCCCCCGAGCCTTGTGTGACCCCCAGCTCAAACTAGGGATGCGTGTGCAGGTCTCACCTGATCAGGTCTAAGGTTTCAGAGAACATGCTATATGGAGACTTTGGGGTCTGGGGATCTGTCTCCATGGCGATTCCACTCTCGATGAAGGACACAGCAGCATCCAGGTAGTTGAAAGCTTTTTCGGTTTTGTCCGCCTTGGAAGAAGATTAATAATCAATTAGCTTCATAAGTATTTCCTATCCTCGTATATAGGGGGACATCTCTGGCCCAGAAAAGCCAGTTAATGTTCCCCCTTAGTCGCACAAATGTTTTTCCCCAGAGTGTGAAACCTGCAAGTACCTAGTCCACATTAAAGTAGACTAAAGTAAATGACCAATGCTACTGACCCTCAGCACTGTCCTGGACTTTTTAGTTTGGTTCTGGAAAACACTCTGAATCTCTGGCTTTCCCTCATGAGCTACTCTCATATTGACAATTTTATACTCAGATGGTGGTCCTATTCTATGCACTGCTGTGCTCACACAAACACATTTTGTAATACGAGAAATATACTATGTACTGTGTCTTAATGCACTGTAGCGGTGTTCTAGCTTATTGTGGCTGCAATAAGTGATGAATACATTTACATTTCTAAGTGCTCACATTTTAGACAGGTCAAAACAAGCATTCAGAACTTTTAAGTGTTGTGAAACATAACATAGGCAGCAAGAATATCAACAGTGAAAAGAAACAAGCCAGTTTTTGCAACTATGGCAGAACTTGAGTTCTTAATGTTACAGGACTCAAATTATTAATTTACTGGCATCTCTTAATATACAGGTTTTGTCAAATAAATTCATGTATATTGTTTAATTTTTATTGTCCATCCTTAATGCTACCACTGAATTTGGGGGAAAAGGGTTGTGCAGTTGAGCGTCATTGCTTTCGGATGACAATTTGGATACAAGCGCTTTGAGAAGCCACCTTTAAAGGCGTTATATAAAATAACGTTTTTTCTTCTTATTATTATTAATTCCGATTTGAAGCTGCTGATCAGGTGCAGCTGCAGTACCTGCAACACAAGAAAGACTTTATTTGTTTGTACCTAAATGGTACATGACATATACAGTACAGGTGACCCACCATGGAATCAGCTTTGTGCTTCAATGTCTTGGCTTCCTTCATGTAATGTTCTACAGGATACTGCCTGTAAAATATATTCATAATGGGCGTTAAACTGCGTTGCCTTACATTTTCATTCTGTGAAAATTGTCGTTCTGGAACATATATGCTAATCCTAAAGAGCACAGCAAGCACCAGGGACTAAGAACGTTCTGATGTCAGAACACAATAAATTCCTCTCATATCGCATCAAAATATCTTCATAAAGACTCCTTAAACTAGTTTGCTTCGTCATTTTACCTCATTCAGAAATAACCTGAGGCAAGCTTACAAATGAACTATCCTGTGAGCTGGCAGTTGCTATAATGCAGTATTTCATTCCCTCCCCCCACTTTTTTAGAAAGGTGAACACTTCGGCCATGGCAATAGATACAGTATGTCGGCATCAAAGAGCGACAATGATGCCGAATTACACAGCAGTAATTCTTCAGAGGTGCTCTTAAGACAAGCACACCAGTTAGTTGTTCTTACTTGTCATCAAACTTCAGCAATGGTCTGGATGGCTTTGAGGTTCCTGTTGGCAACGAAGGCACTGGGAAGGGTGGGCAGCTGCTCTGTGTGGCTTTCTGGGAGAAGAGAAACAAACAAACAAAAAATTCATCGGTGCTGCCATTCAGCTCAGGTCGGTAAAGATGCTCGCACCTAGCACAGCCTGAACTCTGAGTCAGATAGCCCCAGTGAGGGCCAGGACACTAACTGCCATCAGGGTTCCCCAGGTAGCAGCTCATAATTGGCTCCGTGCCGCCAGGGCTGAGGTTGCGATTAGTCAGCTGGCTCTCAGTGAAACGGCGCCCCCCTGCGGGCCAGCCGCGGTGACAGCGAGGGCTGCACATTTGCTCCCATCAGCGTCACACCTCCTGTACATCGCTGAGGAGCCTCCGACGCGCCAAAAATGGCTGGAGAGCTCAGGGGAAATCCGTTCGCTCTTTCTCATCCCCTCCACGTGGGTACAGAGACAGTCCGTGCTGTGGACCGAGACAAAGCGGGCCACTGGAGAGACCAGCTTGAGGGGGGGCTTAAGAAAATAACTGGCAAAAAGGGAAAAAAAAAAGAAAAAATATTTGGACTGGCGTTCTCCGAAAGCTCTATAAAATGTATTTTTTGAAGTATACGAAAGCGGGTGCGATTTCCAAAAGTTTTTAAATATGCGTCACCAAGTTTCTTTGTAACTACAAAAGGAAAAAAAAAAAGATGCCAGTCTTTTAATTCATTTTAATTGCACATTATTTTACATAGTTTCAATACACAGGCCTTAGGCTTATATCAATTTTTTTTTAAATCGAATACGGTTTAAAGTTGCATTTCATGCCACAATCCAGACAGCCTTCTTTTATGCCATTTTAATATTAAACCTTCCTCAATTGCTTATTTTCACACCATCAAAACAACCTATGCTATGTCATATAATGTTTTATAAGACAAAGACTTTCTGGAGGCATCAAGGAGGTACACAGTTCACCTCCCAGTCCTGATGAGTTTACTGCAATTATTTCATGACATTTTTCTTCACTTTTTGCCTTTCCGACAGCTGTTTTTTTTTCAGATTTATCATCACTTTTTATTATTGGCATTCCTGGACCTGTCATAGGGAACATCACAACATAAGCACCTTCTTTACTGGACTCCCTTCCTAGTTGTGATAAAATTGTAAGACAAATAATCTGAATCTATATACTGTGCGTTTACACAGCTGGGAACTGTACTGAAGGAACCCGAGTGAGGTACTTGGCTCAAAGTCTCAACAGCAGTGCCCCAACTGCGATTCGAACCCTCAAACCTTCCAGCGACGAGTTCAGAGCCCCAACCACTGCTCCACACTGAAGTCCCTGCTTACCGCTCTGGCTCCGGATCACAGATCTGCTCGTCATTCCAAACCAAGGCTTATCCCAGGAGAAAAGCCCGAACTGACAGGTCAAATCGCTCCCAGAAATCACGTTACCCGCGAGTAAGGAGCGATTTCCTACAAGGGAAAGGGCTCCCGTTTCAGCACTCCGGAGTCGGTGTCGTTCTGCCACTGCAGCCTGGGCGACCGGCGAGAGAGAAGTCGGGGCTCACCTTGCCGCTCTTTGGGTGCTCTGCTCGCTCCCCCTTGGTCTTCTTGTGCTTGGTGGAGGCAGGGCCGGTGTCTTTGGCGTTGCTAGCGGTGCCGCTCTCGCTGTTCTGCCTCTTGCGGCCTGCCCCTCTCGATGGCTCCTGAGCCAGGGACACGGGAGCCTTCGCCTTCCGCTTCTCCTTCCCCGCGCCGCACTTCGGCAGCCTACCGACGGCACCGGGAGAAGACATGTTCGACTGAGACATCGGCCACCTCCAGCACGATGGATTACAAGTCTGTAACGCGAGACGGCAGTACGCCTCGACTTCCAAGGTACTTTCCACGGGGTGGGGGGTTTCCTATCCCACAAATACACAGGCTAACTGGCCGTAACACTTCAAAAAAGGTTTTATTTTACACATTAAAAGCACAATAGGGCGCATTTACTCGGGGGGAGGGGGGGGTGGGGGGGTGGTGTTGCAGATGGCTGGTCCAAATCAAAATAAAACCTTCAAACCTCATCTAATGTACACAGCACCTCCTACAGGACATTATCATACGGTGTTCCGATTTGGAAATTGTCAGGTCCAGAAGGAACAGCACCACCTACTGGTCAGGCCACCATGCTTACAGCCACATCCTGGTTTTCCCTGGAAGCCTCCCAACCAGCACTGATCTGGCTTTGCCCGATCTGCTGAGACCACCTTACAGGGTCACAACACTGCTATCCAATTCACAATTCTATATAATAGTGCTAAAGCTCCAAGTTCAATTTATCCTGTGTGTTTCATGTGCTCTTCTGTTATGGATTACGTGTTCAGGGCCGTCTAATTCAGCAGCTCTGCGTTCACCACCCATGAGGGGTAGCAGTAGCCCCTGTTTTAGTGTTATGGAGAATAGCGGTATTTTACATGAGGGATCAATCCACTCCTTGATGTGAGCCACAGCACGCAAATGGCAAGCAAGGGGAGGTGTGTTTTAAGGAGACCAGCTCTCATCTTAGTAATGTGTTCCAGACATGCTGCCCAGTGCAACATGCTGGGGAAGTGCAAATCCTTTTTTTTGTGTGTGCTTTTTCTGTTTTTTTTTGTTAATTCTTTATTCCATTTAAAAAAAAAAAAATTATTGTATTACTATATTTGTACTGTACGGTGTTGATTGTGCCTGGCTGCTGTAGCACCTGAATTTCCCGCATGGGATTAATAAAGTACAGTACCTACTGTACCTCCATAATTAACTGAGGGACAGGATTTGGATGGGCCGAAACAGCCACAAACGAAAGTCGCTTTCGTTTTCCTTAGGCTCATTTGTGTCTTTAGGCCACAGGGAAAAAATAGGAGGCTTGGAAGAATGAGGAAAACATCAGATAATGCAAAACATAATTGTAAGGTGGTAGCTTGCAAGTAAGGAGAAACTGTTCTTCTGCGGTTGCTGACTTTATTACACCTTACAACTGAGTCACCGGCTGCTCTGCAGGTCCGGGCAGAACACTGCTCCGAGTTTTCATGAAGCACGGCAAACACCAGCTGGAGAGGAAAGTTTCAAGAGGCTGCCAGCCTCCTTTAAGGCACCAAATTATCTGCCTGGACAGTGACAGTAATGTCCTGGCAAAATGTATAAGGATACTATTGATACATTCTACATTTTGAGAGAGACCCGCATAAGTCTAATTAAAATGAGAATTTTATTTTTTGTTTGGAGGAATATAAACAGGAATATTAAGAGGAATGCAGTGAATCCCTGGGACTAAGAGAAGGAAAACATGATGTGGTTTCTGGTTACTAACTTGGCTGTATGTGAGCTACGATGTGAAGATGATGGCTTGAGTTCTTTATCCAGCTTCGGTTTTTTTCTTTCCAGTGATTTTCCATCTGGCTCGGCCTACAAAAAAAAAAGCTATTTTCAACTCTGTGTTTTGCACATTTTCTTTTTCACAGAAAAAAGGATGATGATAATAAAAGCAAGCAAATACTAACAGCCTTAATGCATTACACATAAAATATGAGAACAGAGACAGATAAAGCAAACTGCTACAGGTTTAAACTCATTGGGGGGAAAAAAAAGGCTTTTAAGCAAATTAATTGGGTTGTTTTCCATTTGTATCCAAAGCTTCAGAAATACCCACTTATAAAAAGAAGCCTTTATTTATATAAGTCAGTATGTACATTAGAGCAAACCTATTATTACATTCAAAAGGAAATGTATATTATAAAGAATAAGAATCTTGAAGCTCATAACCTGAGAATGCCTCCAGTGTATCTAAGATATGTAATGTAATACTCAGGTATAAAATAAATGCAGAGTCTACACTGCTTCAGACACATGTGCATTCTGCTCACAATGTTTTTATGCAGCTAGTGATCTAAGAGTGTTTCACCACCTCAGAAACAAGAGCTCCTCAAACTCTTTACCATTTCTTCTGACACGACAGCATTGACACTGATGAAATGGCATAACCAAACTCTTTTAAGAACGATACTATATTTCCGAAATGATGCTTTGATTCCATTATATAACATTGTCTCATAGTTGGTTACAGGGGAACTGCAGTCCCAATTTCTCAAACTGGTTATTAAATCTTGGTAACAAAATAAATTCACTGAGGTTATAGAAAAAACCCCACAAATTTCAAATTAAGTACAACATTTTGTAAAAGTCTCGCATTTGAGTTCCAACAAACTGCAACGTAAAGCAGCCATTCCTGCTCACTAGTCACTGTAATGCTCACAACCTGTACTTATTCACTTGTACATCACATTAGTCATTACAGTGACTAGTGAGCAGGAAGGGCGACTTACTTACTCTTGCAAATCTCAATTAATTTAGTTACTGAGATTTAATAACCGGTCTGAGAAATCGGGACAGCAATTTCCCTTAAATGGACAGACAGCAAATATTCTAAAATCATAAAATGCATATCTTTTTTACTATGAGGCTGCACTGGTTGAAACTCCTTTCTTTTTCAGCCTCTGAGGAAAAAAGGCTACGAAAAATGTATTTAACAGGGCATGTACTGTACAGGGTTTTTTGTTTTTGTCACAATCTTTTAGACTTGCCTTTCGTTGACTGTTTCCCTAAAAATCTGTTCATTGAGAAATACGAGGGGTTGCTTTTCACTACTCATCACAAGTGTTTTGAGCTTTGGTGTACAGGCCACACTGGTCTCCAATTCTCCCAGCACCAGTTTATTGTGTACTGCAGTCCTGCAACAACTATAATCTGACTTTTTCATGGCTGCATACGTATTTTCTCCAGTAGCGAATGAGACGTCCTTATAAATAGGCCTATTTTTTTCAGCAGAATGGACATTTATTCAAAACATATAAGAATATGTTTCACTGAAACAGGACCAAAACCTAGTACCTGTTAAATGGGAGGGATGCCTCTGGAGAACAAACACCAACAATGAAGCCTGGGCACGCAGTGATGTCCCACTTTACCTTAGAATATATCGCAATGCAACTAAATATATAATACATATAAATATCCAATGTGAAAACTGAGTTCCCTTGATTAATTCAGTGTGAACACAAGTGAACCGAGTTACCTAAAAACATGAAAGGGAACAGAAAAAATAACTCCAGTTAATTACCAAATACACCCATTACAGCAGAGCTGCAGTGAGGGTGAACAAGTAGTATATACTGCAGTTTGCCACCTCAGTACCTATCTGACTTATTACCCGTCTACTCCCTACCTCGAAACCTTTTTTGCCTCCAACTCTGGCCTCCTGTCTCCCAAGCTCGCTTACATTCTATAGGAGACCAGGGCTTTTTCTTGCTACGTCCCAAAGCTTTGGAATTCTATCCCTAAGGATATCGGGGATATCCGCTTTCTCTGAGGTCTTTTAAATCCAGACTCAAAACCTCCTTCTCTTCTTAAAAGCTTTCATTAAACTGATGTGTGGTTCTGCTCCATCTTCTAACTTCTGCTGCACTTCTAACTGATTGTGTTGTATTAACAATCAATTTTCTTGTAATTGTAATTTACAATTTTTATTAAATAAAGCTTATTATTTATTATTCACATTGTTTCCAAGACCAAGGAAACAGGAACGGGTTTGAAATGAAACCAGCATGAATAAATCTGGTTCAGACAATGTACACAATATTTTTCCTGTGGTTCAAAACCCCAGACATACAACATTCAACAAGCTAAGAACAGTAGACCTTGTCCTAACCAAGAAGAAGTCTGGACAAGAAATTTGTAAGAGGACAAAAAAAAAAAACTTCAAGGTTAAAAAAAGATAAAGGTAGGTGACCAGGTGACTAATGACCAAGCTTGAAAGCAAACTAAGGCTGAGAGTACTGGAGGCCTATAACAACAAAGAAGCTGACATCCAGCTAACAAGACAAAGGCAAAATTGACCAACCGGTCTCTTTTTGGGGACTTTGGGAGTGGCGACCATTTCCTCCTTCCCAGGCTCCTGCCTCTTCCTGTCCACGCCGCGATTCTTCCGGGCCGCTTTGCCCGGCTGGCCTGCCGGCTGTGGGATCCTGGACAGCAGCCGGAGCTCAATCTTGACCACAAGGGTACGGGGAGGCTCCGCGATGGCGCGGGGAGCCGCCTCCTTACCGCCAGCCTCAGCAGGCGGCGGCGGCGGTGGCGGCGGCGGCGCCTTGCCTCTCTTGGCACCGCCCTTGGGCTCCGGCGCCGCCAGGCAGGCGCTAGTCCTTACCGACAGGGAGGGGTGGCGGCTCTCGCACTTCGGGCTGGGGGCCCGGGCGGCGCCCTCCCCCTCCCCCACCCCCTCGCAGTGCGTCCGCTTCGAGGCCGGCTCTCGGCAGTTCTTGCCGCCGGAAGCCGCGCGTCTCGCGGACTTGTGGGTCTCCTCCGGTTGGGCGCCGCTCCCGTCGCGGCGGTTTTTCGTCTTGACCTTCGGTTTCTCGGTGAAGGGCGGGTCCTTGCGCCGGGGCGACAGCCGGCCGCTCTCCTCCTTCTGGCTGCCCTCGGGCAGCAGGACCTTTGCCGGCTTGCGAGGCTGCTTCCCGCCGGCAGGCTGCTTCTGGCTCGCTGCCCCAGTGCATGCTGGGGACTTCCGGCTGGGAGGGGGATGGTCAGAACCCTCCTGGGCGCCCTTGGCCTCACCGTCGCTGAGCTCAGACGGGGGGCAGGAGTCTTTGGGCTTGAACCCCTCCGCGGGGCTACCTTCCTCCCCTCCGTGCTGCTTGGTCTCCGGGCTGGTGCTCGGGACGAGGTCGCCCTGGCTGTCGGCGTGCGAGTTCTGCTGGTTGACTTTGACCAACCAGTAGTCCAGCTGCCATTTGTTGACACTTGACTTCTCATTCTAAAGAAAAAAATAAATAAACCGAGGGGGTTATGAATGGGAAAAGAGTATTTGATTCCAAACATGTTACTATACGCGCTAAAGCCTTATCTGACTGAAAATACAAATTTGTTTAAGAATTCTCTTTAGATTTAGAAGACAAGAAGGCATTTATATGTAATTTTTTTTAATTAGGGGTAAAGCTTTTGGTAAGGAACAAAGTGATGGTATTCAATTTGTTTTTTGAGCATGAATCTTATTCCTTTAGGCCAGCTTTAAGGTCAGAACTTACCTGAAATTCCGGGCCTAAATTTCCCGTCACAGGTGTCCAAGAAATGTCTGAAGGCTTTTACTTTAGCCTTTAAGGAGAGGGAGTGCTGAATGCGCACCCTTTATTTTTTAAATCTCATATTTAAGACCTGACAATGAAAAAAGGCTAGCATGACAATTTTGCACGCGAAGTTAATCCTGAAAGAATAAATGACAACATTTATTCAACAGAGGCCCCTGGAACAGTTTAAAAGAAAAAACACAATCTGAGCCAAAACAATCGCTAGCGCACTGTGAAGCGGACTTCTAGCCAGTCAGCTGGACTAACCACATGCAACGGGAATCTTGCCCTCTCTCGGTTCCGTGTTACCATGAGAACGTGCAATTGTTTCCAAATGACAGCTGTGTCATTTCTTTGTTCTCCGACAGGCGAGCTGACCTAGTTCTCTCTGTACCTTCAACCTAGCGCTGGAAGAGGCTGCAGGGACTGCCCGGCTGCCTTCTCAAGCAGGCACGCTTTAACATCCCCGTTTTTAGAAATTAGAAAAAGACTGTGCTTCGAAATGAAATCACGGCTCACAATCAGGAAATGCCATTTCTTCATTCTCAATTTCCCCCCCCGCCCCAATTTTCAATAGGATCCCACCAACCGGGATTCCTCTGGAATCATCCAGCCACATTCCTTGCGCCGTGCCAAGAGGCAACATTTTACCCCCACGTACTGTGTTTAAATCCAGTTCCGGCAGATTTTGTAGCGATGTGCAAGGCTGGGCAAGAGGGTTTAACGACGGCCTGTGAGGCGAGGTCATTCAGAAGTTAAAATCCTGTCTAACCACAACAATCAATTCTAGGTTTGAAAAAAATAACGACTGCCAAGCTCGGGGATTGACCTCCCACCGGATCAAGCGACGACTTCTTTTGAGGACTGAACCCTAACCCTGGCGACCGAGTCGCAGAACCGGATTTCTCCTCAGCCGGCCACCCTGGACCAGCACAGCCGGGTGGCCTGGGGATGTCCACTTGGCCGTCTGCCGCATCTGACCGCCTACTGTGGAGAATGCCGCCGCCGCCACGGCGCTGAACCAGACACGGCAGCCGAGGCCAGCGAGTTACCTCGGGCGCCGGCGGGCTGCTCCTGGGGGGCTGGGGAGCCTCCTCGCCGTCGCTGGAGCTACTCTCGCTCTCCGACTCCGAGCCCGAGGTGCTCTCCGACTCGCTGGAGCTGGCCGACTCCCCCCCGCTGGAATGCGTCAGCACCACGCCGCTGGTCTCTGGAGCCCTACAGGGAGGGGAGGGGGACAAGTGAGCAGACCGAGAGACTTGTCAAGGAAGGTGCATGGGCTGGGCCCGACGGCATGACCTCTGACCTCGCAGTTTCATCCCGTCTCCAGCCAATGGAAGACGGTCAAAATGAAACCGTTACAACCAGAGGAATACAGATTCTTCTCCAGTGACGACACACCTGGACATGTAATATCGTGGGAATTCAGCGATAAAGGGACAATGCAAAAAAGCATCGCTAAGTGTTGGAGGCTAACTCTGCCAAACGGCTTAAACTGCTTGATGGCATTTCTAATGCGTCGGCACCAAAAAAAACCTGTCCATTCGCAAATCATCATTCAACTGCCTTGAACGGTATTGAAGACAATCAAAACGTGCTTGCGATTTCAAGACAATTGTTTGAAATTAGAATTCCCGTCTGTAAGATTGCTGTATTCTATCACATTGGATGATTGTTTTGAATGAAATGGTAGTAATACTGCACAAGGACGTAAGTGGCTCATGGCAGCCGTATCAACATCTTACAATATCATGCTGCTCCCATCATTGTGAAGCAGCGTTCACAGTGTTCACCAAGTGTTGTTCACCCACTAAGAGCAATTGTGAGCTGGGCCACTGTCATGAGGCAGGTTAGCTTTGCTCTACTGTTACTCAGTATGAAAGGAACAGCAGGTTCAGACAGCTGGCATCTTGGACCACAGCTACTCCCTGTAAGGTCAAGTCATCCCCCCCTGAAAGGCGTAACTATAGAAAGACTATAACTTCAGACTTAAATAGAAACTGCTCTAATTCACGGGCTCAGTGCTGAAAGAATTTATCTGTGCATTGACAAGTGTATGCGACGTAGGATTACGTCTTGAGACTATCCAAGCTGAATGCTTTCCTCACTTTTACAAATATTTAGTAGTGAAACATCAGAGTGTCTGGAAGTAACCACAACACATTATTTAAAAAAAAAAACAGTGAAACAATTGGACAAACTCTTCAGAGTCTTTTTGTGCTCACATCTGGCAATTTTAATCTTGTGAAGGGTTATTCAAAATTGCCATTTTCTGTTACTTACTAGACTAAAGAGGTTACATCTCTTTCTTGGAAAGGTCATCTTCTAAACCAAACAAAGAGAACCATCGTAACTAAGGCTTTATTTTTCCTAAGTATTTTGTTTGGTGTGAAGGAAACAGAATGTTTATTTCTCACCTGCGACACCCTGCCAATCCCTTAAGGAGTCTGTGCTAACAGCCAAGCACATGACTAAAACACTCAACAGCAGAACACGACAAAACCAAATACAAAAAATATTCCATCTAGAAGTCAAGATTAAGGAGTCTAGAAAATAACCCCTCTATCGGTTTGATCAAACAGTGTTTTCAAAAATAAAAAAAGTGACATTTCACGCAGCGCGCACACAGTGGGGGAACAGGTGTGCAAGTCAATCTCCAAGGAGTTGACAACTAAATTAGCTCTATCCTTTAGAGAGGCTGCTCATCTGAGCCTTCCGGGGTTCTCTATAAATACACATGTGTAAGTTCACAGGGACTCTCTCCTCTAATAAAACCCCACACAAGCTTAAGCTTGCGTCCCCGATATCCAATTGCACGAGCACTGGTGAGAGACGGGAGGTTAGAGAGGGGTCAGAGAGGTCGCACTGAAAACACAAAGAGGTAGTTGTTGCAGAAAAGTCCGGGAAGCCCTTTTATAAAAAAATAAATGCTTAAAGCCTTTATTTAAGGACAGCTGTTGATGTAATACACAATCGACAGCCCTTATTGAGGACAGATCATTTCACCCACAAGCCCTAGAAAGAGTTTTCCTTTGAAAACCATTGAGGCGCCACACAATATGAAGGGCCTGCTACTTATAAGTGTTTTGACACCTATTTAATAATTTTTATTATATTTTAAAATGAATAAATATTAAAGCGGGACAGTGGCTCGGAGGTTAGCATCACTGCCTCTCAGCGCTGGGGCCCTGGGTTCAATTCTGGACCTGGGGTACTGTCTGCGTGGACTTGTTCCTGTGTTCACATGGGTTTACTCGAGGTGCTCTGGTTCCCTCCCACGGTCCAAAAACATACCGGTAGGATCATTGGCTTTTGGGAAAATTACCCCTGGTGTGAGTGTGTGTCCTGTGATGCGCTGGTGTCCTGCCCAGGAATTACCCTGCCTTGCCCCGTTGCTTGCTGGGATGGGCTCTGCCTCCCCTTTAACCCTGTATTGGATGGATGGAAACATGTTTCTTATGTTCGATTTTCAGATTTTGAATGTCCAATCAATATCTGAAAGATTTTGAATCTTAGTAGGAGCCGCGGTAGCTCAGAGGGCAAGGCTGTCTGGCTCCTGCCCAGAAGGTCCCGGGTTCAATCCCAGGTAGGGGGCAAGCGATGTAGCCTTCTGGGGGTAATAGGCAGACCGGAGCGCGATGCTGACCACATCACCTCCACCTCCTGTCTCAGATGGTGGAGAAAAATGGTGGCCCTTGCCCCCAGTTCCCCAACGGGCCTTTATGGCCTGAAAGGGGACCTACCTTCCTACCTTAATCTTAGTGTCACAAGTCAAGAAATAAACTCATGGTTATAAAACAAAACAATCACAGCTTTACCCTCAAAAACAAAGCTAAATCTAAATTGAATGCAACCTTTAAAACCTTTGCCATTTTGTCGCTCAGCCCTTCTGTAGTACACAATTTGATCTTTAAAATTAATTTGCTGGAAAAAATACTCATCACAACTGATTTATTCAATTTAGATTTTTCCATGCACTAACAGTTCCTGCAGAATAGTTCCAGTAACCAAGGTTTTGCTCTTCATCTTAAACACAGAGTGAAAGGGTATTGAAAATTCAAATGGAAACAAATGCTAATAAATGATTCTGTACAAGCTCCAGCAGGGAGGTTCTCCTGCTCACACAAAGCACAAAATGGTTTAGCTCCAGGAAACGTTAAAGGTTTATTGCACAAGAATAGTCCAACTCCTAATCTGACATTTGGTGATCTGAGCCTTCTTACTTTACCAAAGAGCAGGTAACAGAACCTTCTCATCCATGGAACTCACTAATCAAATACATTAATAATAATTATAATGTCCAGGACAAATATAATTTCTGGACACTCCACTCAAAGCGCTTTACAGGTAATGGGGACTCCCCTCCACCACCACCAATGTGCAGCATCCACCTGGATGATGCGACGGCAGCCATAGTGCGCCAGAACGCTCACCACACATCAGCTATCAGTGGGGAGGAGAGCAGAGTAATGAAGCCAATTCATAGATGGGGATTATTAGGAGGCCATGATTGGTAAGGGACAATGGGAAATTTTGGCCAGGACGCCGGGGGTTTTATGTCTCATCCGAAGGGCGGCGCCTGTTTACAGTATAGTGTCCCCATCACTACACTGGGGCATTAGGACCCACATGGACCTCAGGGTGAGCGCCCCCTGCTGGCCCCACTAACACCTCTTCCAGCAGCAACCTTAGTTTTTCCCAGGAGGTCTCCCATCCAGGTACTGACCAGGCTCACACCTGCTGAGCTTCAGTGGGCTGCCAGTTGTGAGTTGCAGGGCGATATGGCTGCTGGCTTACACCAAAACTACTGATATTCTTAAAATTCTTATTCTAAGCAGAACCCTGCTTACTGTTCCGCACCGAGTTACATTATGCATGTTATCATACAGGGCTTGGGTTCTTTTTTGAAAAAGCACTTTTAAGACATCTCATTTGCCCTGCTTCTAATGAAAATAAATGCTTTCACATGTCTGCCTCATTTCTTCCAAGATTCCTTGTTCAATACCGATGAGACTGAGTGAAAAAGCAGACTCTCTTCCACATGTCAAGTGCTGATATGTTACACATATTTAATAAAGGCTTGAATCTGCTTTCCACATTTTTAACACATAATAGCAACACCTCTCTATGCTCACGCTATCACACTACATCCCTGACATGCTGGAACTCATGGGCAATTAGCTTCATTCATGTAGGAGCTACAGGGAACCCAGCTTGGCCCCAGGCAGAACAGCATGTGACTCTTTCCACAGTCACTGGCCTGGTAACCACAGAGAAACTAGTGTACGACAGCAGCTCCGCTGACACCCATCGTTCAGGAATGTTGCGGCTCCACACGAGCTGTGCACCTCACACACCAACATCCCCCCTGACAGAAGAAAATCAATGGAAAGTGCAAACAGTTGTCTTACACACCTTAACCTCAGTCTTGCCGTCTGTGGAGCTTCTGAACAATGTCAATAAAGTCATTGTAATGCATGTGAAAAGCAGAAAGAAAACTAACTTCTGCTGAGATACAGAAAAAGAAAATATTGAAAAAACCTCGAGTGCAATATTTGCAGGACTTCTTGTTCTACATTTTCAGCTGACAGCATAGAAAGAAAACAATCTCTTTGGGATTTAATCAGCAGTATTTCGGCATCTCAGGCTTCATCTAAAGATTAACCATCAACAGATACAGCTCCCTTTTGTAAATGTTTCCGAGGATACTCACAACCTATGAACACTGAGACCAGACAGCAAGAATCAGCACAGATCTCTGTACTGCTGGGGGGTATGAGCTCTGTGCATGGAGATCCTAATTAAAAGCATGTAAGATATGCTATTTAAAAACGGCTACAAACAAAAAAATAAACATATGAAAGTCAGCGCAGTGCACATTCATCTATCCATCTTTTAACTGTTTTATCCAGTTCAGGGTCAGGTGGGAGCTGGAGCCTATCCCAGCAAGCAATGGGCACAAGGTAGAGTACACCCTGGACAGGGTGCCAGTCTATGACAGGGCACACAGACACAATTAACCTACCAGTCTGTCTTTGGACTGTGGTAGGAAACCCACACGAACAGGGAGAGAACATACAAACTCCACAGAGACAGCACCCTAGGACCAGAATTTAACTCAATCACTTGGTTCAATTCCCAAACCCAACTGGTGGCTAATCACCGTGCCACTGTTCTGCACCAGTATACTGTACATTCACTGAATTTACAGTGCGGAACAAATTATTGAACACAATTCCCCAAAAAGCAGGACTGTGGCAGGTTAGTTGTGCGGTCAGAACATCGTGACTTATGAAAGCAACAAATTGTTTCATAATCCTTACATTTATACAGTATAGAGCTTTTCTGGATACTCCACTCAAACTCCCCTCCAGCACCACCAATCTGTAGCCCCACCTGGATGATACGACAGCAGCCCAAGTGCGCCAGTACGCTTACCACACACCAGCTATCAGTGAGGAGGAGAACAGAGTGAAGAAGCCAGTTCATAGATAAGAATTTTTAGGAGGCCATGATTGGTAAAGACCAGGGGGAAATTAGAGAAACTGGTTTTTTTCCATGATCACAGAGAGTCAGGACCTCCGTTTTACATCTCTTATAAAAGGAAGGTTCCTTTTTACAGTATATTGTCCCCGTCGCTATAGAGGGGCATTAGGACCCACACAGTGGAGTGAGCGCCCCCTACTGGCCCCACTAACACCTCTTCCAGCAGAACCTTAGCTCTCCCAGGAGCGGCTGAGCTTCATTGGGTCACCAGCTGGGAGTAGCAGGGTTCTATATCTGCTGGCTGTTTTATATCCAAAAGAAGCCACAATTCATAATTAAAGAAATTAAAAGTCATGAACTCCCTGTTCTCCCTCAAATTGAAGGAATGTCAAAACCCAGTTTATTCCTTGAACCCAAGGCTTCTTCTTTCATTCTCATGGCTTTTGTTTAGTGCTGAAAAATAATTGAAGTACTTTGTTGAACACAATGTCCCGGCATAACTCGGGTTTAATGAGAATGTACTGTACTGCTGTTGAAATGAAAGACGTTCATGTGGTTTATGGGTTGCGGCTCATTGAAAACTCACTTCAGGGCCGCAAATATTTAACTGCGTCACCACTTTCTGTACTGGTTTGGTCTGTACTCATCAACTATACCAACTCAAAGGACAGACTCCATGATAAGGTACAGTAGTACTCACGCTGATCCCTGCTGACAGGTTGGTGGTGGTGCTTTCTGAGATGGACCACACTGTTCTGAAAGAAAATGCCTAAGATGTAATTAAATGTCTAATGGCTGGTTTCCACAACCATTACAGAATGGACACTTCCAATAAACATTTGAAATGAAATATTTTCCTTTGTTTTAAATGTCTCAATATAATATTTTTAGGCAATTTTTAAATACTTTTTGCAAGGCAAACTTAGAAATAATGAATCTGAGCCATTAAAAGCCAAAAATATTTATACATCTCTTATTTTGTAAAACCAACTAAAAACAGCACAATTCTGAACTGTAGTTAATGACTTCAAACTTTTCAGGATTCTTTGATACAAGGTTTGCTCACCACCAGGTGTAATAAAATGGAACGAGTAAAGGTTAATTCCTAAAGGTTTGGCCTGTTGAGTTTCTTCAGGTGCAAGCATACTGAAACAGCTTTCTCCTTTCTCCCTTTCAGTGTGGAAATAAGCTTTACTTTCTCCTGTGCAGACAATGTACACCGACATTTGATCTAAATGACACACAAAACATGCATATAGTTGCATCTCAGAGAGCATGTTGGTGTCTAGTAAGAAGACAGTGGCAAACATGGGCTTAAAATAGTGTAGAAAAAAAAGCTTAGGATGTTAACTTACTCTGTCCCACAAAACCAGAATTAACATGCTGAGATTCCTGGAAGCACAAAAAAAAACAAGTAAAAGATATTTCAGGCATTGTACTTGGAATGAATTTTTAAACTGACCTGATTTTTTTCTTTTAAAAAACAACTCCCTTGTTTAAGCTACAGAAAGATAAATGTTACAACACCTATTCTCTTTCAAAGCCTAATGGGAAACTGACATTGCTTGGCTTACTGTACAATGACAAAGCACCTGCAAACCACCTTCCACCTATTATACTATGCCTTGCTCATAAATTAATGATATAGTATTTTGGGATTTCCTTAAATGGAGAAAGGCAACATTAGTATTAAGTTACATACTGTATATGTGGGTACAGGAAATACTGTACAATACTGGAAAGCAAAACCAGCTGTACTTTCTTTCTCACTTTGAGGTAGAGTCTGGATTCTAAATTCCTGTTCATTTGCAATCAGGCAGCAGTTCCATTTTACGTAGAGCGAACACATTTCTGCGAGCTGTGCTCGCTGCAGGTCCGCCTTGCAGATTCAGTGCTCAGACTTCCCTCACGCTCATTACACCTCACCGATCTGCAGGCCTGCGGCAGCTACCGAGAAGGCTCTTTGCACATCCCAGAACAGGCTCACTCATATGTCAAGCTGCTTGGAAACCTACTGTATATGAACCGCATTTAACAAAGGCCAACTCTTAAGGCTGAAAAATTTTGTCCTGAATTCCCTTAAATGTTAAATGTTCTCCAAAGACCCATTTTTAAATACTGAAGCAGAATTTAAGATGCTGATTGGGTCTGAAGCATTCTTTCCTTGTAGGTGGAATTTGAACATTGAATTAAGTCTTACAGAACCCAAATGTATCTCCAGTTACATGGATCAGTTAATGGTACAACACTAATGAACGAACACAGACAAACAAGGGGGGAGTATCAATCTTCAGGTTAATGAGGAAAAGATATCACCTGCTTTACTGCATTGTAGATTTTTCAATTCAACCTATCAATCCAAGCTGTACTGCATTTTTTGGATCATTTCCCAACAAGTTTGGAATTCCTGATATTACTGCCCTCTACTGAACCCAGCAAAAAAGAAACACTCCCCACCTTTCCAGGGAAGGGGAATTTCGATGGCTCCGATGTACTCGGTGTGTGAATGGCTGTCAAAGGAGGAGGCCACGAATGGGTCATTTCCTGTAAAAGCAGCAGCCAATGAAAAAAGGAAGCATTACGAGCCAAAAGACTCCACAGAGACGCGGCAACATCCATTTTACACTCTGGAGTTGAGGGGTTATAAAAAGTTTATTTGCTATATGGCACAGGACTCCAGAGTGATCAAGAGAGACCAAAATGGCACTTCTGCAGTGAGAAAGGTGTATTCTCCTCACAAGAAGCCAACGACAGGACCTGAATTGAGCTCGTTTAGACATACTGCACAGTGCCCTCTGAAAGTATTCAGACAGCAACTTTACATCTGGGAAAGCTCCACAAACCTGGTGCTTTCACATTACTGATTCCTATGTACTATTTGCAAAGGAAGCCTATAGCTTCTGCACTGCGATTGACATTAACTGTCTCCTGACATTTTTAAATAAATTGCAAGTTGGCATAGGAGTACTGTAGCTCCCAGGGCTGTTTCTTTGGCCTTCCTCAACATACATTTTGACACTGTGTTCAGCTGATCAGGCTATGATGATTGGGAGGAGAAAAAAAACCACCCAGCAAGAGAGGAAAAGGAATTTTTCTAATACTTCCATATTTTTGGGTGCTGATCAATGATCATTCTCATCATTTAATATGCAATTTTCACCCGATTGCAGAATTGGAGTCGGCCAGTAACTCCTTTAAAAAGCAATCCAAAATAAGCAGCTTGAACACAAACTGATTTGTGTGACACTAGAAGATGCAGAGTTTGCAGTGATGAATGTATACCTTTGGAAATAAAACATCTGAATAACTGGAGGTTACTTGTGTTTAAATCATAAAAAAGTGAGCCTTACAAAGACCTATCTCATTCTTAACTTGTGTTAACAGAAAGAAAACACAAAAGCCTGAAGGAAAAATTACTCACCCTTAGAATTTCTTCCACACAATGGGCCTCATTTGACAAAGTCTGTAGGAAACAAAATGTAGAAAAAACTAAATTTAGAAAGAGAAGGAAGCAAATTGAGAAAAGGTGACAAAAACTGCCAACATCGAACTGAACAGTAAAATGAAATAAGCCCTACACACAAAAAAAACATGTCATTCTTACCTGGCACTCCACTATTTCTAGAAAAACACATGCAAGATTTAGTCAGTTTTAAATATGGATTTTCCTTGACTTTTCAGTTCTGATTTAGTGCTCTAGACATGTAGTCTTCCATCAGAGCTTGTTCCTTGAGAAAGATTTTTTGGTTGAAAGGTTGAAATTTGAACACCGCCAACAGCAGAATTCATTACACTGCTAAAAAGACAGGAGTACCATCTGAGCCGGGTCTCAAAACAAGGGTCATACCGAACCTGCAGCTTCTGTTGAAACAAGAGTCTTCTCTTTCCCGTTTAGAAATTTACTCTTTGTGTCACAAGTTCATAATAGTGCTGGAAGCCCTTTTATTGAATAAAAAGGTTGGGGAAATGACAACATGGTCCTTAATCCTACCCGGGCTTCTTGGCATGCCGAAGAGAAACGAGCAGTGCTGGGCTCTCACCACGCACAACAACGGAGAGCAAATCAAATCATTGCACTCAGCATAAAATACAGACCTCGAAGCACAACAACTGAATCGGAAAAATTAATTCTTCTTCAATGAGTATTTAACTGCAAGGAAGCCTTAAACATATGGAAACTATAGGCTCCATACAAATCAATGCATGGCACAGATCTGGACAGTCAAAAAGCAGGAGTGCCCTTTTAAGGTATAAAATAAAACAGCTGCCCTCTTGCTGTTCCTGGGTTACTGAGGGCACTTTTTCATACATTTTTAATTTATTATACTTCAAAAAAACCTTAAATTTAGATGTCAAGTTTCATTTTTTTTTTTCTTAGGGTTTCGTCATAGTTCCAAGGATTGAGATCTCTGGGGGACGGGACAAGAAAAAAGTATCTATACATTTAGGTTGATCTTTCATTTAAATACAATTCCAGCATCTACAGGAGGCCTGTTATATCACATCGGACACAAGAGGTCAATTCTGCCAAACATCTAACAAGCAGCATTACAAGGAAAAGTTCAGTCCGGTTCCGTTTCATTCAACAAGGGGACACTGGATTTTAGCTTCTGCCAGTAAGGAGATTCCTCTACTCTCTCCAAATCCTCAGTTCTCAGTCCCCTTTCATCCGAAATATATGACATGTTCCGAATGAGACAGAGCTTGTCGTGGAGACCTAAATCCCCAGGCAATGAAATCCGTGTGGGTGTTGAACAGAAACGTAGCATTTGGGAGACATCTGTTCCGTGTTAAAAATAGTACCCCAGAGCACATCTCCACTCTAAATAAGTAAATCGACTTGGAAGGATCCAATGCACAAAAGAGTGACTTTGCAACACATACCGCAAATAACTAAGCTTTAAGCAGCTGCAATTACTTTCTACCATTTTTTATATTAAAAAAATGACACGGGCGCATCATTCCATTCTTGGCCTTCAATTTCACATGCATGAACGTCAAACCCGTGGAATAAAGTGTGTGGAGAAGTCTTGAATGAGCCCCTCATGCACTGCACTGCAAATTAAGCACTGCAGAATTTTAGAAGTTACTACCTTTCTAGGCAACAGGAAGAAAATGGCACTTGTGTTGAGATTTGCTATTCAGCCGCTGCTGCACACAGTTCTTCTAGGGGTAGGTTTTAAAGAGACTCCCAGCAGTGTCCGAGCCTTGTGCAGTATGAAATTGCTTTACATGCAATTTTGAATATCTCCTCCACTGACAGCCCAGCAGACAGGCTGCCATCCTGCACATTTGGTAGCTAAGCACCTTAAAATCTGGCCCAGCAACTTCCTGAGTCTCGGCCACCTGACTGCGGACCAGCCTTTACCAGACTCCGAAAAACTGACTCCTATTCAGTCTTAAATGAATTTTCAGTTTTGATCCCATACCATTGTCCTTGTTTTGTTTTCGGAGTTTAGACCTTGGGGTCAACCCAAAAGACCCCTTAAAATATGACCTACTGTACCCGGATCCTCTCTGTCCTCCTCGTTCTAAACTAAACAGATATTTAGGTCCTTAAAATTGTCTGCATATGACAATCCATGAGAGGAGGAATCAATCTCGTTGCTATTCCTTCAAGTCCTTCCAAGTCTATATTCGGTGGCTGGGTGACCAAAACTGAACACACTCTTCTAAAGGATATCAGAGGGATTCTTTTTTTTAATTGCTTCCCCATGCTGTCTTGCTGGGAGTCACAGAAACACTAAGATCCCATCGCGTGTGGTTGCCTACAGCTCGAAACCACCACTGTAGTGGGGAAAGCTCATGTCCCTACTTCCTGCATGGATCACTTCGCACTTCTCAACGTTAAATTTCATTGTAATATTTCAATCCATAATCTTAAACCCTTCTGTAATCCCAGTGTCCCTTGGGTCCCAGTATCTGTGTCACTCTGTGCTGTACTCCTTCTGCTTATTTAACAGCCTTGATAAATAATAACAGAATCTAAACGATGGATATAGATCAGGAAGAACGACAGGCTACGGATCCCTGCAGTACACCATAGCTCCTATCAGTCTAATTAGGGGCTATGCTCCTTGAGATGACATGCCTTTTCACATCTGTTCATCAGTTTTCAATCCAAGTGCCTGCATTACTCCGGACTCCTACAGCTATTAATGCGAAATAAATGAATTAACCATTAATGAAGACCCTATCAAACATCTTCTGGAAATTAAATTGATCATGGTGTATGCTTCAGAGAAGCCCATCCAATCCACAGATATAATCATTACTATATGGATCCTTTTAATTATTATAAAAGGATAATAAGCCCGTTAGATATAAACCCATTAGAGCTCTGCTCTAGTCCCTGGTGCTCATTCAAAGAATTCAATAAATGTAAAATAAGACACTTTTGTAAATAACATGCTGGCTCTCTTAAAGATTAATTTTGTAACTCTTCTTCTAGCTTAGCGTCAAGGACTGTTTCCTCGGTTTTGTCAGTAATAAAAAAAAACCTGATTTGTCTATTTTTCACTGGTTCAGTTCCCCTCGCCTCCTTTTTAACAAACTGCCAATTTCAGAAACATCTCATCTCTAGTGACGGTTGAAATATCCGAGTGAAAAAAACAACATCCCTCTTTTGATTCAGTAAAACTGGGAAAATACAATCAGATCCTAATGATTTATGATGCTTATGATGCAATAGTTCCTATAATACCTCATTATCTGTTATGCTACAATTATTTAAAATTCTTGGAACTCGTTCTATAACCTGGGCCATATTATGGCCACCATCTTCCTTCATTCCCCTGCGTGGAAGACAAGACCCTTGTTATTTCATTTCAACTTTCCAGTATAAATACCAGAGTAAACAACTGGTATTTACTTTACCTTTTACTGTTCTTTCACAGTATGAAGACGTTTTTCATCACGTTTAGCCTCCACTCCTATACTATTTTCCAACTCGTGACAATTTTAAGATTTTCTTTCAGTTGTGCCTATAGCTCAGATCAGCCTTTTCCTTTTTTTTTTCAGTCTTTGGCCCCTTCATGCAATCTGTGCTTCTGTGATTTGTTTTTTTTGTTTCCTAATTTCTCCCCTAAACCATTTAGGCCACATTTTCCTGTACTTGGGACATGGAGGGATGAATTCATTTTGAGCTTTTAATAGGTTTTTGTTGCTTCTCTTTGCTCTGCATCTACCTGTACCCTGTTCACCGTTCGTGAGCTCTGGTCCATTCTTCAGTCTGTTTCCCTAAAATTATGAACCCTAGCTTTAGTCTGAAACTTTAGAGCCCTTTCCAGTGAGCATCAAAAGTTACCATATTACAGTCACATTCCCCCTGTAGCTCTGTGGCATTCACTCTCTCTGGCTTGTTAATATGAGTATCTCCTGTAGTAACTCAGCTAAGAAGCAACATCTTCAACCACATAAAAAACATGTAATTCTAAACATGGATAAATTCCAACACAATATTCCAATTTACATGTGGTAAGTGAAAATCCCCCATGAACACTATGTTGTCTTTGGTGTCAAGACCCAGTAATAAGCGAAGTTCACTCCTAGTACAACAGTCATACCAGTTTTTTTGGTAGCAAATAAGATTGTGCATGCACACTGAACTTACAGTAATTTTGAAGCAATTAGATGCAGACAATAGGAAAGGGGGGTTTATCAGAATCAGCAAATTATCATTTAACTACATCTGTTAGCATGTTATTATAAAGGTGTAGGGTAAATGAGAAAAATAATGTCAGTTTGCAATTCTAATAGATATAACTGAATTATCATGTAGCACTTCATACAACACAAACATAACTAATATCAGACACACATTTAAACACTCACCCACTATTAAAGTCAATCAATATGAAGTAGTGCAAGAGATACGCATTTTCCGAACCAAACAAGCAAAACGGAGAAAAATGTGACCATTTAAAGCATTCAACACTGAAACCGAAATTCACTTACCTAACCTTGACTTCTACCTTTCCCATTTTCACTAAGGTCTACATACAGTATAACATGGCTAACAGCCGTCTGAAAGATCAACACCCCCTGCACAACGTTATAGATTCTAATTACAAACATCTCACAATTGCATATAATTCTAAGCGCGTGAAATATACAAACATTTTTTAAACAGCCTGATACAGGACAGTTTTGCTTTAGCAGCACTGAAGGTCTCCCCGTAGGAAAGGCACGTTCACCCAATGACTACTTTCACTCTGCCAAAAAGAGATCATGGATATCCACACGACATTCCATTTCCAAGCATTCCGATTCTAAAAAAAGATTTTTAAGTTTTAGGTTCTTTTACAACTTGTCACAATAAATCGGAACAGGAAAATAAGTATTCACGTATGCTTTTAAATTCTGTCTCTATATTGTGGGTGAAGGGGCTACTTAAGAAAAGGTGCTGTAGCAAGCTTGGGCTGCACAGCTGCTGGATAACACTGAAAAGCCTGCTGCTTACAAAAAAACTACACAACTGCATCTCCTCTGGGCAGAGCGCGGGCAAGAACTACTTAATTAGGCCTAGTTATTTCCTCCATGGCTAAAGGTGAAAATACACATCTGAAGTTGAACGGGTTGGCTTAAAAGGCATCTGGAAACACTCGGGCAGCAAATGAAGTTTATAGTGCTTAAACCCTGAAATCGCTACTATTTAATTACCACCCTGCTGGTCACCGACTCTGCAACTTCCATTTCTCCTTAATGCCTCAGTTGTGTCAAACCTCAACCTCAAACTGGTGTAGAGCTCACAAATATGTGGACGATTTACTGTACCGCCCTCTCGGAGTTTTGCAACCTTGAGGCTCCGACGACACAGAAACCTTGTTCCCTGCGATTAGCAGTACAGTGTAATCGGAGCTGATCTTTTCATTCCTTATAGTATACACAGCCATTAGATGATTTTACATAACCAATGGAAGCATACGGGGAGTCGCAATTATTGGGTCACCTGAACTATCTTTGAGCTGGTCAACGGATCATCCAACAGAGGACAAAGTAGGCCATCATTTTACTGCAGATGTTTCTCATGAAATTGTCCGACCCAGTTAGGTAAAACGTACCCCAGACTTAGGACCACACGTGTTCAGTAGACGCATATAAACCTTAAATCAGATAAGAAAACGAATTCCTAAATTTATGATGACAATCTGGAGAATACCCATGCAAACAGCAAGGTACTTTTACTAGACAAACCTCAGCCTCTCCATGCAGAAGGTCACTAAACACAAAACTGAAGGAGTTTTGTGTTTAGTGAAGCATCAATGATCCTAATCATACACCGTACAAGGAAACAAGACAGTCAAACATAACGGAACTTTCAAAGACGCCAGGTGCACCTTACAAGTGATTAAGAGCACAAAAGGTAGAGGATAAATGTCAAACCAGTGACTACTGAAGTGCCAGGAAACGTCAAAGTCGCAGGTTCAAATGCCATGACCCAAGCATCATCTCTTTGCAGACTGCACCCAGCTGATCACGGCTGTGCTGCAGCAGTACCTGGCAAAGGGAGATCGCCTGCGTTAGCCAAGCCCTGTCAGTCCTCATCAATGCCATAAGGTCAACTTCTTTTGTACTCGAAGGCTCACAGAGAGCGTCTCATTTCCTCTCCAGCACGGAGCCAGCAGGCTGCAGTCAGTCCAGGGTATAACAGGCTTGGCTGCCAGCCCTTGGCAGAGTGCAGGGTTGCTTAGCAATAGCCACCTACCCATTTGGCTTTTCTTTCCCCGAGATTATTTCCATCGAGAATGACAACTTTTTAGTAGTGAAGCTGCTAGAGTCGGGATAAAAGCAGTACAGCAAAGCGGCCGGCCTGCCATCATGGCGCTGTAAGGAAATGCAGTATTTAAGTGGTGGCTGAACGCTGACATTTGTCTAATTTCTGCTGTGCCCAACTGCCTGCCAAGGCGTTAATGAAATACACCATTCACTCCAGGCAAGCAAAGCCTTAGAAACCGTGCAAGGGGGAAACTAGGTGTCGAACGCTACCTTTTCTTAACTCTATGCCTTCAGGCATTCAGAAATCTTGATCAAACTGAGCAGCATCAGCAATATCACTCAAAGGGGAGGGTATTTGTAAAGATCAACCTTTGTCTCATCTCAACGGTGCTCACATCAGCCTTCTGCATGCACTCTGTAAGAGAAGCATGACATGCTTCACTTGCAGCTCCTCACGTGTGCCTTTTTGTAGGTTTGGAGGTTCTTGAAAATTCACCTGCAATTAAATTCACTGTCAATGAAAAGTTGAGCAGAAATGAGATGGCAGGCAAGGATAAGGTCTCAATAGCCATCGTACTGCATCAGCGTCTTGTTAGGCAGTTTAACAAACTGATAATTGGAGAGCATTGATCTTTCACTATTTAAGCAAAGAGGTTTTGTCTGTCCGTCATCAAAAAAGCAATCCAGCATTTACTGGATCCTATCTCCTTTATAGTTATGTATATACATATCCTTCGTGTCATCAAGACGCTGTGAAACTAGTGGGATGCAGAACTGTAATTTTGTATTTCCCGTGATTTCTTTACCATGTTTTAATTACAAAGCACTGCCCTATAAAAGTGGACCGCTGTAACAGAGGGATATCTCGGCTGAAGCAAAGCAAAATGAGACAGGAACAACACAACACCTGTATTCAGTGACTTGTCTCACTCGTTAACATTGTTGCCATGGGCTGGAAATATCGTGGGGAAAATGGGATGGGGATTCGCGCTCGAGAGCGATTCAACTAACAAAAATGGACAACTCTGTTGGACAGCACCTAATTAACCAATCTGCACTCAGCTGAAACGTGTTCAAAAATGAATCTAAGTTCACACTGTAGTTACTGTAAAGGAGCTGAGCATTCTCAACGTGAAACAGCATGCAACAGAAATATCTCCACTCTAATGCTGTGAAGACTGCCTCACACAATGAGCGTATAACAGGGCACAAACAGTACAGCTAATTGGCTCCATCTCAGCCTTGCTGTTACTTCACGTTTTTTTCCTCCGGTTATAAACAGAATGGCAGCTATAAAAGACTCAGGGACTGTTTACTGGGCATAAACATAGAATACTGGAGTCTATCTATAACCCCTATAGACTGGGAATTCCAATTCAGAATGCACTAGGGGTGAAGAGTCCATGAAGAGATGCACCTGTTACTCATTAGTAAGACAGGGTCTGTGCGCGTACACAAGGCAGGGCTGCCCAAAGTCAGGGATCTAGGCAAAAGCATTCCGGGATAAAATAAGGGACGCCTGGGAATTTTCTGTTTGAATTTCTGGTTTCCGGTAAATGGATTATTGAGCAATTGGCAGAAAAGGAGAAAATCAGATAAAACCCTCAGTATGACAAAGAGCATACAGGTTTGGTTACTTGTGTGCTCCTTGCACCAGTTCTTGAAGAGTATAGCAAAGAGATATTTGGCATCTTCCAATTATCCTTTACTTTAAAAGAGGGGAGCCCCAGTCCAGCTCTAAAGATTGGGAACACATACTAGTTATCCATCAATTAGGAAAGTATTCTCTTAAATTAAATTAAGCCCTCTGGTCCTTGAGGGCTGAGAGCTCATCAAGAGTTTAGTCCCAACTTATCTCTTACTTAAGTTACTTAAATTACTTGCAGAACTGGTCATAATGAAAAGCTTCCATGTCCTAGAGAAATTGTTCACTTAACATTGACCTATGAAACCTGCTGGAGTAAAGCCATCTTGATCCTAAGAGCAAAGAAAAGTAATGTAACAATGCATCCTGACAGTGCAGAATTCAGGATGCAATATGATCCTGTTTTAAGCGTGCATGAATATACTGGGCACGTTTTCAAAGACTACCAACCAAACAATTACTGACTTGTTGCCCTACCACAAGACTCCTAACTTACATTTGCTCTTTGCGTTTTGACCAAACGTTGTAGTCATTCTCGTCACAGTAGATCACAAAGGATCGTGTCGGCCGGTTAAATATAAGGAACATGACTTAGAGGAAACATTATGAATACCAGTTTTTAATGTTAAAGGAATCTCTGGATTAATTCATGCTCATCTGTGTAACAGCAGGATGTGCAGGTCACCTGCAGAAGACCAACTTTTCAACCACTCTGCCATCTCTCAACTAATGAGCTGAGCACATGTTCATTCTATCCTGTCTTTCAAAGACAAAGAATAGATTCATTTGGTTTCATGCTGACCAACTCGGAGACAGAAAAGAATTGCAGTACCCTGCAATCACAACATTCCTACTTGCCAGATGGAGCAAAAGTTGAACAGAAGCATATCGTCTTCTCCAATACAGAACTAGGTGTACACTATAAAGAAAAGTGTCTTTACAATAGAAACTGCAATCAGTGAAAATGCAAATGCGTACAAGCCATTTCTTTAATGGGGCAACAACGTCACAATTCTTTTAAGTGCCTTCCTACTCCACAGAGCAGTTTGGGTACTGCAAAAACCTGTAATCCAAGCTGTCAAATTAATAAGTCACACCCAAGATGTGCCCTTTCCTTCAATAAGTATAGTAGCCCAGGGCTGCTGTGGTTAGAATAATCACAGCACTACAGTCTTATCTGTACAACAAACGTTGGGGACCTACAAAAGGCAATGGTGTTAGATAATGTGGCGCATTATATCATTTATTCTCTTCATATAGTATTCTTGAACCCCAATGCAACATATTAGGATACATCCACCACGAGCAGGTGATTAATAAGCAGACCTTTACCTATCGGCAGTGTATTGTGTACTGACGTGCAGCTCCATATTTAAGACATATTGGACCTCTCTTTATTTTTACTTTCATCACCTTGGAAACGGTGAACTCCCTGCATAGTGAGTGTTTCACTGGGCTGCTAATCCACACACCTGCTTTATTATTTCACTTCTGGGTGGAGGAATACCTGCTCCACAGCAGCCAGCCAGCCACAGCGCAGCCTACAAGCTGTCAACGTAATGCAGCTGACTGAGCCAACCCATATCAAGAATCACCGCTGTGCCTGCATCATTCATCCGGTAAATACCCACCAGCGAAACAGCAATTAGAGGTCAGGAAAAATCTCAAGGTGACAGAAAACACCAAAAAAATCTGCTAAATGTGTCATGTCTGAGGTTTCAAAGTGAAATAAGCTTCACGTTTAACTCGTGGTAGAAGTGCAAAGAACCAAGCCACACGTATTTTGCGTTTCTGTTAGGACACATTGCAGTGTGAGATTGTAACACACACACACACACACACAGTAGAGGGAGAATAAAAGGCCTGACTTTTTCCAAAGAAAGGCAATGTTTACCTAGAACCAAGTTCCCCAGAAATGGCTGAACCTGGGCGTGGGACTCCGGCAGTAAGCTGCCTGTACTTGCTGGCCAGGGACACAGCAACCCCGCCACTTACATGTCAAGATAACTTTTAAACCCGGCTTACAAAGTCAACGGAGCTCCTCCTTCACAGACCGCATCGCGCAAAGGTCGTTCATTTCGTCAAGAAATAAAAAAACTTAAGGATATCCCGGCAGCTCAGTCAGAAATCGGTACGGTATGGATCACAAGCAGGGTCATGCCGATGTCCAAAAAAAAAGAGAGAGCCTTCAAAACAACTGGGAACTGAATAGGTGTCCATAGAAGAAATGCACGTGTGTTGGGAAAAGACACCAGTTCATAACCAATTTCCGAGCTCAGCCAATCCACATTTTACATGCCAACCTTAAACTAAAACCCTGGTCTGTATTTCCCTTGTGCCAGGGGCATAGCCAGAGGGGTCGCAGACACCCCTAAATATGGTCCTGCTACAGCAGCCGCCACCCCATTTTATATGCGACCTAAAATCACAGATTTTCTTAAAATTTATCAACAAAAGAAAAGGCACACATAGGAAACGATTCTGGAGCATCTCAAACGCGTCTGTATGAGCGCGCGCGTGGCCTGAGCTGCAGAGGGCCTGAGCTGTGGGCAGAGAAGCGGCGGTTCGCTGGGGATCCCTCCCGGGCGGCTCGGTGAAGGCCGGGCGAGAGTTCGCCAGCGCTGGGAAACAGGGGCTCACTGGTGTAACTGGTGCAGAGGAGCACAGCAGGACACCTCTCAGTAGAACAACCCGTTTTAGGAGGCAAATAGTGTCTTTTAAAAATTGCCACCCGTCTCTCTGCCTCCCCAAATTTAAAAATCCTGGCTACCCCAATACTTATTTTGCTCTCATACAAGGCAGTGTGATTAAGGCTCCTTCTGGTACAATCTGGCATTGGCTGAGCTGCCACTACAGACAGCTACCATTCACCTGGCTAATCAACATCTTACCCTCAATGTTTTGACACCTCTGAACACCTCACGATTAAAGAACATGCCACCTTCTCAAAATTAGAAACATATTTAAAGTAATATAATTTCATATCTGCTTACAAAGAGGATTTTTTTTCTCTGAAAGAGAGCAGTTCCTATTGTCATGAAGTCGCACAAACGGAGCCGTGAGTCACCACACAGCTATTTGTTCAGGATTAGGCCGTCCTGCAGGGAAAAGGGCTTGCCTGTTCAGCACGGAGAGATTAAACTTGTCAGTGTTGCCATGTGCAGAGACGATCAACAACGGAGCCACAGCTGCAGGTGCACCCAGCCTCGGGAAGTGTAAATAGCAGGCGGGCGTTTTGGAAGACCAGCCTCGACTAAACAACACAGGGGCCAGGCCGGAAGGGACGGACTGGTCTGGTCTGGTCTGTGCCCATCACGTTTCGCCCGAATCGAAACATAGCGACAGGGAGCCGAGAACGAATTCCAAGTCAACAACGAGAGCAGGGGATTCAACTTGTTTGAGGATGTCGGGAATCGATCCAGGTGCACCTTCCCGCAGCATTCCAGAGCACACGGAACACGCGAGGGCCGACTGCTTTCCCCTTCCGTGTCCGATGAAATCCGCCGACATGTCTTCTTGGCACGTGTGTGCAAAAGCAAGCCAAGTCGGATTCTAAACCAGGAAAACCTCTACATTCTGTTACTTGGATCTCAGAAACGGGGAAAAAGCCCAAGGGAATAAGCCGCTCGGGGAAAGAATGAAAAAGCACACCGCTCGGACGCTACAAGCGCTTGAGTCCTCTCACCTCTGCCCAACTTCCATAGCGGAGGACGCAAGACAGAGCTTCCCAAGTCCCACGAAGGACACGAGTTTCTATCCTTTTAACTTTGTAACATTCATTAAATTCAAGTTTAATTAATTGTTTCAACTTTTCTCTTCTTGCTGCCCAACGGTTATCTAGCCCACCTACTTACTGCACTGCTCTTTTTACCATATACAGAAGTGCACCGAGAAATGACCAGGTGTTTTTTTTTAAATAATTAATCCTCTTCGGTTATCTTTCGTCTGTGGGATACAGCACCCGACGTAGTTCCAGAATGGTCAACCTACTGCACGTACAAGGTGGAGCTACCCAGAAAACCAAACTGTACACACTGCAGCACGTGTGGCATATGTACCCTGTACGTGCCAACCATAATGCTCTGCGTTTTCATACAGTTGTACTTTCTTTTCCGATTAATCAGAATTCTTTTACGAACCTGCAATAGGAATAAGTTGAATGGCACAATTATACTAAAAAGCAGATATGCAAGCTTCATGTACTTCCTCTGATTTAATTACATTTTCCATGCTGTTTTAGAAATGGTAAATTCCATCATGTGTTTATGAAAAACACATGCTGTACACATTTGGGGCGTCTCTTCTTTCAACCCGTGAAACATTTACCTAAGAAAATCGGAGGTGTGCACACTGTTCATCATAGGTTAAAAACAAAAATGAGATCATTTGCAGCGCACTTCTGCTTCAGGACTGTAGTTTATTTATGCAGTCTTGATGGTCCACAAGGAGATAATGTAGCAGGAATTAACTTAAGTATACCAGCTCTCGGAGAGAACGAACATACATCATCTGGAATTAATCTATTCGTATAATCCACTACTTTCCGATATACATCCCTTTTCAACGTCTCCAGTTACCTCGGCAACAGTTTATGTTTGTATGCGAGAACATAAGAAAATAAGAAAGATCATCAAGGAGAGGAGGCCACTCCTGGCCTGTTCGGTAGTTAGTAGCCGATTGATCCAAGAATTGCATCAGGCTGTTTTAGCAAGACAGGAACGAGGCAGGGAGCCAAACGGCATCCGCGTGCTGAAAACAAACTCTCTGTTCCACTGAACAGTCAGTTTATTATAAGATTACTTTATTGTCCATATACAATTTCTTGTATTAGGAATTTGTCTTTTCGCATACCCCCGCTTGCTCTCCATGAGACACACAGACAGGGAGAGAAGCTTGGGGTCAGAGCGCAGGGTCAGCCATTGTACAGCGCCCCTGGAGCAGTTGGGGTTAAGGGCCTTGCTCAGCGGCCCAACGGAGTAGGATTCCTCTGCCGGCCGCGGGATACGAACTGGCAACCTTCCAGCCACAGGCGCAGATCCTTAGCCACAGAGCCACCGCATCGCCCTGCCCCAAAGGTGGCTGAGGACGAGCAGACATTACCTTGATGTATCCTACAGCCAGAGCCATTCGGGAGTCAAATATGAGCACGTTAATGCGTACTTGGGAAGTGAACTCTAACATTTACAAATGAAAGGAGGCCAGCTGACCCATCTAGCCCATTTGGTCATTAGTAGGTAAACGTTCCTAGGAGCTTTTTTCAAAAAGTAGCTAAGATATTGACTTCAACAATTAAGATTAAGATTTCTCAAAATAAGGCCACTACATGGCCAGGTGGCTTGTCCCACATTTTTCTGGCCATGTTGTGGTTCCTTGTTTGTTTTGAGAAATCTCTCTAGTTGAGGGAATTATGGGAATGCACCCCAAAAGAAACCAATTCTGCACTTCCAAGCCCTTCAATTTCTAAAAGCTACCGACCGTTTCTTATCTAAAGCATACAGGATTATCCTGACAATCCCAGTCACGGCAGCTTCAGGGGCAGCACAGTTTTTCCAAATGAGGAAAAAAAATGATCAAGAATGTAAGGACAACCTTGTCTTGAGAGGTTTTGTGGACTGGCCATACTTTTCATCAAGGAGATGGAAGGACAGGAAGGTGGACTTCAACTATATTATAATTTACACAGCACATGGTGTTGTGACTTATTAGGTATACTTAAAGGGCCATTTAATCATAAATGTTGAAAATATCAGGCTTCTGTTAGCCATGAAATTGTTTTCACCTATGTAATTAAGGTGTCTCACCCAGTACAAGTGGCCATAGGCCCCACCCATCCTTAGAAACAAGGATGCCTACAGTACATTTAGTAAGGCGCTTATTGTGCACAGCATAAAAGGAAATATACAGTTGTATGCTAAATTGTGGGCACTGACAATCGTTTAACTGAATCTCTAAGTGAAAAGATTTTAACACAACCTCTGCAGGGGACAAACTTAAACATGGCATATTTCTGCACATTTTAAGGCACAATTACTATTTATTCGCTGAATGTAACCGATTGAAATATCTTCATCTCTGCTGCTACCACTATGGGTAAAAAATACTCAGACAATTTCACTGGGAATCTACTTCTTCTACCTTTAAAAAACATTCTATGAAAGGATACCGCAAAAGACGACAACGGAGAAGGGTGAACATTCCCACCCCCACTTTATAATTTTCATATTGCTCAGGAGGTGGAGAAATATTCTTCTAATGTAGTATCTTCGGGCTACAGTTCTGTTCTTGGTTGCATTTCCTTACCAAAAGCAAAGTCATGGTGCAAGCCTGACAAATTTGGAAAAGAAGCAAGTGTTAAGGGGAGACACGATTATAAACTATCCTTTTACCACTGATTTTTACATTGAATTATTTAATACAAGTAACATTTAGTATAATGTGATCAGGGCTATTACAATTTCTACTAAAATATCTTAAATTATTAGGGGAAGAGTGGAGTCTTCTCCAAAGAGGGGAAAAATAAAAAAAAATGTTTTGCCTGCTTAACCAAAATACTTCAATTGTTATTAAATCCAATTTAAAATTGCCGTCTTATTTTTCAAAAACAAGAGCAACTATTAGACTAAATTATGACAGATTATGATAAACTGAGCAGCAAAAGAATCTTACTCTGTGCATTTAGGTTTTTTACGATTTTGTCTGATTATTCCTCACATTGGTGCACTGAATCACCTTACTAAAGGATGCTGCATGTCAAACCAGGTGAAACGCCGCGAACAATGTTTTTGTGCTGTCAGTATGTTGGTAGCTGTAACAGGTTACCTTAGAAGGCCTCTCCAGTTCCTCTAGTGAGGCTTTGCAGAGATCACCCTGATGGACATCTGCCAGCATACAGGCTTGCAGAATAATACATTAACTGTTGACCAACAAACCAATCGATAGGAAAGTCCAAGTGTGAAGGTCTGGGCAGGAGTATCTAGTTGCTACAGAACTCTATTCTTACTGATTAATGGCAACCTAAATGCACAGGGCTATGCTGATCAAGTCCTGGGACCTAACTGTTTGCCTATCCTGTGGACTCATCCTGACATGACAGCATTCCAGCAGGAAAACATGTCCTCATGGTGCTCATAATGGCTCTCTTACAAGAATACTCGCCAGACCGGAACCCCATAGAACATTTGTGCGGCATTTTAGGGCTCGGAGACCACTGAACAGGGGCGTGTTTTTCCTGGATCTATGAAAGTAAGTAGTGTGTTGCAAGTCCACACACGCTACCAGCTTGTGACTTTCAGAGAATATCCCCCAGCTGATCAACCCTATCGAACACAAATAATCAGCATAATGAATTTACCCTTGCCATGTCACTATGACGAAATGTCAGTACGCCTGCTACAGAAAGATTCTGTTTTCCTTCCAACTGTAAATTTGATTGAATTATAATAGCCAGAGTTTTCTTTTGTACTTGTCTTCATGGGTACAGCCAAAGCCAGAAAGTATGCTAAACGCCGATGCTGTATTCCCCCACAGACAAAAGCAGCAGATTGTCTTGCCCAACAACTTGGCACACCATGCGCTGGAAGCAAGAACGCCGTGTGGCGGGACGAGCTTACTTTTCCTTTTACTTTCTCACACACTTCAAAGTGGACTGTTCCTTAGCCTGTAAGCCACGAAGTCTCACGCCGTGAGGGTCGCCAGCGTTCAGGCTGAAGCGCCTGTAAATGAGACGTGGAGAAGCGAAACGAGGCGCTTACCTCCGCGGGCTGGGAAGGAATTTTCAGGCTGGACAGCTTGGCCTTGGCGGCCATCTTTAGATCCGAGAAGTTCCCGTAAGACTGCCCGTGGAAGTCGTCGGGGGAAGGTTTCAGGTCCGGAGACTCGCTGGGCGCTTGGTCTTGCCCGTCCATCGGCCTGACGTAGGCGGTGGGCTTCTGCGGCATCGCCAGGCTCGTTTTGGAGGGCAGCGGCGGGGGGAAGGTCTGGGAGGGCAGCGGGGCGGCGGCAGCGGCGTCGTTGGCGGCGGCTGACGGAATGTCCTTCCTGGCGGTTTCCGCCGGCCCGCCCTCCCCTTGACCGCGGGGCTCGGGGCGGCCCTCGTCTTCCGCGTCCAGGGGCTCCCCATCGCTGGGCTCGCTGGAATGTAAGGGCGAGAGCGGCTCCGCCGGAGGGGACAGAGCCGGCAGCAAGGCGGGCAGGTCGGCGCCGTCGTCCAGGTCGGACCAGGCGTCGCCCGCCCTCTGGTGGCAGTCGGGGGCTTGGCCGAGCCGCAGAGACGAGGAACCAGAGCCCGGGGGTTTCTGGCTGTGCTCGGGGAGGGGTGGCTGCCTAGAGTGCTGAGAGGAGCAGCTGCTACCGGGGGAGGGGTGAGGCGGAGGCACCCCGGGCCTGGGAGGGTGATGCGAGGGGGGTTGCGTTTTGTCCGTGTGCAGAGGCCGGCCGGGCTTCTCCTTGGCCGGGGTGGAGGCAGTGCTTTTAGGAATGCCAATGAAGTCCTGATGGGCGTGGTTGTCAATCAGCTCCGTCACCTCTTCGTAATTACCCAGCATGCTCTGTATCCGGCTTGACAGCTCATCTCCCTTGTTCGTCTGCAAGAGTAAGGAGAAAAAAAAAAAACGGCTTACCAAAAAATGCAAAATCCTTGTTCTCAGGAATATTTGCGACTCCATGAATGAGTAATAAAAAAAATCATTGGTAATGCAAAGTCTGGATAAAATGTATTTTAAAAAGAAACTGCCAGTTTTTTCCCCATTTCTCTGAAATGGAGTTAATTCCTTATACGGATGCAGTTTAGTTATAATAATGATCAAATATGCTTCTCCTGGCACCATAGGATTCTTCAAAAGAGAGCAGAGTGACACGACAAGATTTTGAAACAGTGGTGTCATTCCAATTTTAAAAACAAAACCCCAACCACCCAGGACACCTCAAAATCCCTCCAAAAAACATTCCCGTCTTTAAAAAAAAAACATTCCTTCTCCAATTAGCTATCAAATCACTAACAAAAATAATTAATCCACTCCTTACAAGCTACTAATATCAAGGTGTGAAGAACACAAAAAAGTCTGACGTTTGTAGTCACACTTTAAAAGTAATAACCCCATGAACAGCTCCGTTACATGTTCAAAGAATGTGAGGACTGATGTGAGGCTTGCAGGATATACAGTGTGTAACCTGCTCCTCAGCCAGATACAAAATTTCTGTACAATAGTTATTTATAATGAAGCACGTGAAATAGAACAATTCCTATGTCATTAAAGAGACCTGAAAACACCTCGGGATACAAGCCGAGAATAAACAAGATACAAGTTGTTTCTGCCGACATATGCTCATCCTTACACATCTGTGAACACACGTTCTGTACACCGATCGCGAGTGACCTACAGACACCAGAGGCCAGACTCCCTACTGCTAGAAAAGTGTCCCCTGTCCAGACTGCGGAAAAGAGGTTCATTTTTGCACCATGCAGCAGACCGCAGACCAAAACAAGACTTCTGGCACGGATATGAAGGCACGATGTGCTCCCTGTCCCCAGTGACCACAACAGGCACTGAAAATAATCACTCCCACTACACTGTGCTCCGAGCTGCTGTCAATTCTCCAGTGAACTTAATCAGCTGCGCCACCTCGCTAACAAGCTCCCGGTTAATTAGTCTGTGCTGAAGCCCAGGACTGGTCCTGTCTCGCAGCTATCAGACCCTTCTCTCCAGATTCAAGTCTGCCCCCCCCCCCCTGGGGACCCCCGAGTTGGAGACAGTGGGGGTCCAAGAGGCCTCATTAAAATCAAGAATTTCCTGCAAAGAACAAAAAAAAAACCCAAGTGCTTAAATTCTAAGACGACAAGATAAGCCATATGCTTACATAAAAGCAGTCTGAAATATCACCTGCGCATCCTAGGAAACAGCAGTGAAGCCAGGCCATCCAGAATGATTTTACAAAGAAATTTGATGAGGTCTGTTTAGATGATTTATTGATTATTACTATTATTACTTTAGATGACCCTTTTATTCAAATCATAACCTTCCAGTCATAAGTTCAGGGCTCAAACCACTAAGCTATTTTGCTTCTTGCAAACAGTACTCTAATTCACAATGTTTCTATTAAACAACCTTATGAACATTGTTTGTGACTGATCTGTACCAAAGACCTGCAGACAATCAATATCTGTTTCTACACACTAACACAAGCCCCCACCTTTGAAGAGGGGGCTTCCCCACTTTCACAGATATAAACACATTTGCCCAATTTACAGCAAACCAGTAATTTTAAGAAATTATTTCGGGCAAGAGCTTCTAAAAATGAATTAGATGGGAACTAAAAACTTTGAATTGAAAATCAAGAGATGGAATAGAAAAGTTCTATTCTTCATTGAAAGGACCCAAATATTTAAAAGGCATACTGCATATTTGTAATATATTAAAATTACAAATAAAATTACAAATACAAAACACCAGCCTGTTCTTTTTTCAGATCATTTAATTCGTTAAACTTGTCGTCTTCGAGATGCTCATTTTCAGATTAATCTTTGAAATTTTAGATTTAAAAGATTAAGGCTGGAGTTTAAAAGTTCAAAACGACTGAACTTTGATCAGGTAGCGAATGGCAACTGTCACATTCTGCACAATATTAAATTTACAATAAGACTGAAGAATTGATGAGCGAGTACAGTATATTAAAGGTGTTGCGTGTTCTTCAAAGAATGTCAAATGCCAAATGGACATTTTAGATGCACAGTATTTGCTATGCAGGAGAAACTAGAGGAAAAGTAGACTTGTAGAACACAGGATTTATATTCTTGGTATAAAAAAATCCTATAGCTGTTCAGTTCTGTGAACTTGATCCCTTAAAGAATACCTGTGCTGGGCTTGAGAGCAGTAAGAAAGATCCAGATTAAAATTCATCAGTAATTAATGAGTCCTGCTTTCTCCTGCATTCATAGCAAAGAGACACTGAGAAATACGATCTTAATCTATATCTACACCGCAAGATAAAATCTGAAGATTAAGATTTTAAGGGTGACTCATGAAAGTATAGGCGGTATAATACTAGGTATGCAATGGCACACTTATGATACCACTGTTATTTCCTTCCAACATTTATTGCCTGCCTAATGGAGATAGGATAGCCTTACACCAACCAAGATGAAGAACAAGGAGGAAAAAAACAACCTCTCCCATTTTCTGGATGTGAAAAATGATTGAAAATGAAAAATTAGAAAAAGATACCCATACCAGTCGCACTAGCACTGTAAAAGAATATTGTGTACAACTGTGCTAGAAAAGATACTGCTGGAGCCTGTCCAGAGGAGAGCAGGAATGTCCTATGCTGACCAGCTGAAGGAACTGAACCTTTCTAGTTCTGGACAAAGAAAATTATACATCAAGTCCTTGAAGTCACTGGCAAAGTCAAAACAGTGGATTTCTCTAAAATAAACAGTGAAAAAAAAATTCAGAGGGTAAAAGTGGAAACAATTTAAAAGTGAGAACAGGAGTAACTTCTTGAGTCAAGAAACTGTGGGTGCTGGGACAGAGCTACCAAGCCATGTTGTTGAAGTTGCAACCCTGAGGTCCTTGATCAATGAATCATCATCTACTAAACTGTAACTGTTCTTATAATGTTCAAGGAGGTGGCTGCGTCAGCATGCATAGGCCGCAAACGAACAAGTAACGGTTTATTCCTGGCTGAAAAGAGAAGACACAACAGGCGTCTTCACACCTGAAGAAGGCTCCACAGCTGGAACGTGGTGCCTCTTTTCTTTGCAGCATGGAACAAACCTTTACTCGTTCTTACGATATTAAGCACAGATCGGGAATAACAAAAGATGTCATTGCAGTTAAGTCAGGCTCCCAAGGCCGACAAACTCCTGAAAGCGACTCATTCAATGCTACTGTACCACAGAATAGGACCAGTAAACCAGAGGTCACCTGTGGCAATCCTGGCAGCGCTGATGAGAGGGCTGTCGTTTGTGGGGTAATACAGAGGTGTTTTTCAGCGATGCGGGAGCAGCACTGCTCACTGCCTCCACCCGTGCTGCGGCCTGCTGTGACACTCTGGCCTCCGGGCCTCTGAAAAGCCACAGCCGGGTGCCGCGTGTTTACAGCGGAGAGAGAACCGTGGCTGCAGATGGGAAAGGCCCAGCAACAACAAGCACAACATGCGCCACCTCGCCATTTTAAACCTCTTCCGTTTCGGCGTCCAGTTAAAACAGGTGACTGATTAAAAAAAAAAACTCTGAAGTAGAAACCAAAAGGGGCAAGCGGGGTGATCCAGGCGATGGGGTATGATTGGTTGAGCGCCGCCGAGAGGATTCTGGGATTAGCTGGCAGGCTGTGGGTGCGATCGGGGAGGGATGCCCCTCTCCTTCAAGCGGCGCTGAGGCTCCTGGGCCACCCGCGACCGGTCCAACGTCAAGCGGCCCAAAGCAGGCAGGAGGAGTGGTCTACCTGCACTCTCTCGTTCAGCCCCCTCCCCCACAACCTGGGCGCAGTCAACGAGCTCAGAGCCACGACTCCAGACGTGAAAAAGAAGGAGAAAAAAAAAAATCGCACAACTGGCTGCTCCGCAGCAGGTGGATTTATGACAAAAATAAACCGTCTGGAATTAAATGGGTCAAAAGGGAAAGATTTCTCTGGTGTGCTAAAATAACTAAAATGGTTTCAGTCTTGAATGAAGGTTATATTGGAACTAAAAAGAATTTTACATTTATAATAAAAGCCAACTTAAATGTTTTTAGAGGGATATCGCTTTCAAACGATAATTCACTGCACATAAATTCTTCCTAAAATGTACTTTTTTCAGTCACTGAAAGCATTAAGAAGTGTTTAGTAGGGATTTCTTCATTAAAATTTAGCCATCCATTTAAAATGAATGTGCATCTTTGCATAACCACTTCCTTTCAGCTCACAGCCCAAGTCTTCCATGTTCCCAGTTAACATTTCAAGTCTTTATACAAGAAGAATTACAAAACCTTAGTGATGATAAATCTGACACCGACAGGAAATTACCCAACAATGCTTCAGACAATGTAATTATACCTCATCATACAGAGACATCATCACTTCACTGCCACTGTGCTGACTTTTCAAGATTTTCCAGAAGAGACTGCTGGGTTTTTAAGGGTTATCTTTTTATTTTTCCCCCTCAACTGCCACCTTCAGAACAAAAATGAAAGATGCAGAGAGTGGTTTCAAAGTAAAAAAAAAAAAAATCCTTCGGCAAAGGATTTGGGCAGGTTCATACGTTTTAGTTTTAGTTACAATTTCACGGTCAGCGAAATGTGGAATGCTCTTGCTATTTAGAGCTTGTGTCCTAGGAGGCATCCCACTGCAACAACATCCAAGTGTGAAATCGCACCTTGTACGGCTCTCCGAAGAGAGGAGCCTTCTCCAGGAAAAGCTCCTGCTCCTGGTGAGCTTCCTGGTTTCGTCTCTCTCTTTCTCGGATGCGTAGTAGATTCCGGTCTTCATTGTACAAGCTGTTGAGAGGGGAAAAAAAGAGAGTGAAATAATACACATTAGTTGGCTTTGGGTTCTTTCCTCCCTGATTTTTTTTCTATTTCTATTCCATTCATAAACATTGATTCAAAATTGCTTAAGACGTTGAAGAGCATGGTACTGTAAGTACTGTAGCGTACAGGACCACGGGTAGACTGCCGTTCTGCTGGTGAACCGTCACAGTTTCAAGTCTGCTATTTCTGCTGCTGCACTCAACGTGTTTTCTCCTGGGTATTTTTTAAATGAATATTATCACATGATGAAGTGCTCATTGGTATGGATTTCACAAAACTAGAATGTGATGCCCGCTGTTGGGAAAGATCCAAGAGTCCAATGGGAGATGCCCGGTTTTTTTTTTACATTCAAGAAAAAAGCTCGGCAGGTCCACTTCTGTTTTATGGACCATTATTCATAATCATTCAAAGGGACGTGGTTTTCAGCTTGCACACATACTGTAAGAGTGCTGTTCATAAACCTGCAATGTTAACTACAGTGGCACACCTGAAATGAGCCTAATTTAAGAGCTTGCGTCTAGACGCTGACTCTTGGAAAACAGGCAATACATTTCTAAGGCCTAAATGTCACTGGAAATAATGCACCCTGCCAAAACATCACAAACATTAAGATTAAACTCACTGGCAAAGACACAGCCCACTAGAGTAGTGGCAGGACAGTCTGCAGAGACTGTGCATCCTTCCCTTTTCTAACTGCTTTATTCAATACAGTGTCCTGGGGACAGCAGAGCCTAACCCAACAAGTTATGGGCACAAGGCAGGATACACCCTGGACAGGACGTCAACTGCAGGGGCACACATGGACAAATATGCAAACACTCACACCAGGACCAATTTTAACCTTCCTGCATGTTTTGGGACCGTGGGAGAAAACCAAAGCACCCAGAGGAAACCCATGTGAACACGGGGAGAACATACAAACTCCATGCAGATAGCATGGTGGAATTGAACCCAGGACCCCAGTGCTGCAAGGCAGCCATGCGAGCCACTCCGCCACTATGCAGCACCAAGAGAGACCCGTCAGATCTCCAATAAGGAATTTGAAACATTTAGCATCTGCAAGCCCAACCCATCAGCCCAAAAGCTAATATGATGGACTTCACTGCAGGTGACAGCGCAGTCCTGTACTTAGGCTGGACATTATGACACATACCCCTAATCAATCAGTGTCAGGATTAACAACGTGGAGCAGAGACATTAAAAGAATTGTTCATACATTATACTGTACATACTGAGCACCTAATTAAGCTGTGTCAATGACTGGATGACAACCTAAATTCATTGAATATACTGTAATTTATCACAGGGGCTTTAAAGCCTTTGGAGTCATCACATGGCATGAGGCTACAGTGCTGCCCTCAAGAAGAGAAAAAAAGTCTTTTATAAGGAGAAACCCGTCGGTGTGATTAAGAAAGAAAAGGAAAAATGGGTCTCGAAGAGATGATGAGGTGTAGGCATCTCAGTCACTCCATGATGGCATCCGAGTACAGTACCGCCACATTTAGCACAATAGCGATATAGTGCAACCGGCAGCTCATGACAGTTCTTTAAAAAATTAAAAATGCCACACAGTCCTGAATGATTAAAAGGCAGCTGTGGCGCCCATTCATTCCCAGGAAAGGGCTGGACTCAAGGCCCCAGCCCCCCAGATCAGAGGGCCGAGACACGCCGGGCTCACTACCAGGCTAAACACAGCAGCGCCCGTCGGTAAGGGAGGAAAAAGCTACAGGGTTGGGGGGGCCCCCCCCCCCCAACTTGGTGAACAAAGCAGTCCTCATTTTGAGCGCGGGTGCAGGGCCAGCAATTTCTTGCTTTGCTACAAAAACCCACTTTGTCAGATAGTCCGCGAGAACAACAGGCGACGCCTGGTGCTGTTATTGAAGGAGGACCCCACCACCAGCCCCCTCTGGTTGGGATCCGGATTATCCCATCCATCCATCCATCCATTTTCTAACTGCTTCTTCCAATTCAGGGTCGTGGGGAAGCTGGAGTCTATCCCAGCAAGCAAGCAAGCAAGCAAGCAACAGGCACAAGACAGGTACAGCCTGAAAAGGCCATCAGTCCATCGCAGGACACACACGCGCACACACACACACACACACCAGGGCCAATGAACCTACCAGTATGCCTTTCAACTGTGGGAGGAAATCGGAGAACGTGGCGCAAACCCATGTGAACGCAGGGACAACATACAAACTCCACGCAGACAGCACCCCACAAATCGAACCCAGGGTCCCAGCAACGATAACCACTGCACCACCGCGCAGTTTAACAGCTCCTCGTGTTAAAGTCCAACTTCAGCTCCCACTTAAAAGTAGAAGATGGGCCAACAAATTAGTTAACACTAAACAATTTAGAATGGATTTTAGTTACCTTACTATATTTGTCATTTTAATTAACTTTTTCAGATGAGATTGATAAAAAGTTGTAGATGTATCCAATCTACAAACACAGCAAACCGTCGTAAATGAGGCATTTCTGCAAAATACGAAAAACACGCTCTTTCTCCATTACGTTCATCCCACAAAACATGTTCATTTATTGCTTCCAGCAGAGGCAGATTCAGGTGGACTGCACAATAAAATTGCTGAATACATAAAAGGTTGTCTCAACACAGCTCAGAGTCTCTATAGCGACTCACCCAGGAGGGCTCATCAGATCCTCAGGGATGTGAAATTTAAAGCCTGCTGTAACTGTGGTGGTAATTATAGCACTTTTCCATGGGGGCCGGGATTGAACATAGATAAGCCGAGAACAGAACGTTATTGAAGATTCATGGCGAGATTAGATGCGATTTACAAATGTATTCCTTAAAGTTAACAAAAAAAGATCATTGCCGTTTTGGTTTACTGTCCACCGATATCTTCCCACAGTACATAACCCTTCCTGGCGCTCAAAGAGGCTCCAGCATTTCCACGTGTCGTCCTGGAACGGTTTCTGGATGCTCTTGACTTTCCACTCCTTTTCAGTTGATTTTTTTTAAAGCGATTCCAAAAACAAAAACACCATTTCCACAGCAATGGGTTCTCAGCAACTTGACAAAGTTCTGCACAACTCTTAGCTTAATTCTTTAGGACTTCCTCCTTCCTTTACGTAATTAAAAACCCACTAAAAGACCAAAATCAAATTGGGTGAGCTGGGTTTCCACATCGCAACAAATCCTTGAAATGCAGTACAAATGCAGGCGGTCGAATCAGATCCCAAAAAGCAGCATTTTCTACCTCTTTTTTTCTATCAACAACTCATACCATTTGCCTAACTCGGACCTTTTGAGAATCACTCATTCAGTTCAACAGTGCAAATAATTCACTCTATAAAGGAAAGTTAAAGCCCCGTTTAAATGAAATTTATAAAATGGCTCACTGTGAGTGTATAGCCTAAACTATACACATATATACACATATTCTGCAACTACAGTGCAGAAACCGTAGCAGGAACATTCAGTCATACCCTGACTCATCATGTTGAAAAGAGTGTCTTTACACACAGAGTGTAGGCCTGCCAGGCTCAGCTAAACAAGCCTACTATGCTCAGCTACTAAACAGTACTTGATGTTTCCATGGAAACGCAGTCTAAATTGTTGACAATGTGCTGTACAGCTGACTGCTCATTAATCACACATGTACTGTAGAAGACTCTGTCATAGGATCAGTCATTAAAAGATGTACCAAAGTGATCTAGAAATTAAGTCATGTCAATTTTTTTGTCTGTCTCGCGGGGGGGTTTTGAAACAGAAAGTGAGAAAGCAGTCTGCGTGTATGGCACAGAGAAACAGTCATTTAGCCTAAATATTTTGCCTCTCCCTTTTGTCTCCTTTTTCTTCACACCCCCTCAGCAAGCAATGACAGAGTGGCCAGTCTTACAGAACAGAATAAACAGCAGTAATTCTGAACTGAACAGGTAGGAGGACCCTACATTTTCACAAAATACTAAAAAAGGAAGAACAAAAAATGTACACCTAGGTCAGAACTGCAGTGTTCTTTATAATGTTTCACACAGCTGTCCCTTCCACGGTTATATTTGCTTGAGTCATTGCGAGTACAACACAGTACAGTACAGTACACCAACAGCTCGCCAAGCCTGGAGGCAGGCATTCTTAACTCCTTCCATTTTGATATTTGATAACCGATTTGTTATCAAACTAATTTGATAACATAATAGACAGTATAAAACTCCGGGATTAGAATGTAAACAAAAAAAAAAATCTAGGCAAAACAGGGGAAATCTCTTTTTTTATTTCGGGCCTAATCTCTGAAATTTAACTGCATTTTCTGTTTCACTCGTGCAGCCTCTGTAAAACGTAAAACAACAGCCGTACTTGTGCCTTCCTGCCTTTCAAAATAACACCCGTCTCCTGGCATAGACTCGCTGTCTGCTTCGACCAACAAAACAAGGCATCAGCACTGGCTTCTCCCGTTTAATCTATCAGTACAAAACAAAGGCACAGTCACAGTCCTCTTTAATTCGCCATTCAGAGAGTTACTAACAGCACTTGGCTGGGACGAGCCTGGCTTCTGATGACATTTTCACTGGCAAATAATTTACTGGGAACATTCCAGGAGCAGCCTGAGAAACCTTCCCACCCTCCCCCAACCGCACTGCTGTAGTTCCTGGACAACAGAGAGATTTCAGCAGCACAGGAAGCCAGGACCAAACTCCTGGAAGAGAGACGCAAACAGCGTCTGAGTCCCTGCCCTCCGAAGCAGACAACCTTGAGCAAAATTAAAGTCCCCACGTGAAGACAAAAGGTATAATAATAATTGCTTACACTTATATAGCGCTTTTCTGGACACTCCACTCAAAGCTCTTTACAGGTAATGGGGACTCCCCTCCACCACCACCAATGTGCAGCCCCACCTGGATGATGCGACGGCAGCCATAGTGCGCCAGAACGCTCCCCACACATCAGCTATCAGTGGGGAGGAGAGCAGAGTAATGTAGCCAATTCATAGATGGGGATTATTAGGAGGCCATGATTGGTGAGGGCCAATGGGAAATTTGGCCAGGACGCCGGGATTTTTAATGACCACAGAGAGTCAGGACCTCGGTTTTACGTCTCATCCGAAGGACGGCGCCTGTTTACAGTATAGTGTCCCCGTCACTATACTGGGGCATTAGGACCCACACAGACCTCAGGGTGAGCGCCCCCTGCTGACCCCACTAACACCTCTTCCAGCAGCAACCTTAGTTTTTCCCAGGAGGTCTCCCATCCAGGTACTGACCAGGCTCACACCTGCTTAGCTTCAGTGAGCTGCCAGTTGTGAGTTGCAGGGTGACATGGCTGCTGGGTATCTGACAAAAACCAAAGAAATCCACCATCAGCTGTGTAGATTAATACTGTAGCGCTCTTGGGTTCACGTGGGTACGCGCCCTCGCCTCTGCCCCCTCAAGTCGGCCCCCCACTGTCGGGGACTTGAACCCGGGCCTCCGGCGTCACTCAACAGGGACCCAGCCAGTTGAGCTAAAGGGAGATCTCCCCTCAGCCCAGCGGCTGCGGTCCCTGCTATCCACAGGGAAGGGCGGCGACGTCACCGCGCTGGTAAGCAGGCTCTCACAGTCAATGGTGGCCGTATGCGTTACAATATCAGTCCATATTCTGTTTTCTTCTCAGACGTCAGTGCACGTGTTTGGGGATGCAACAGACATCAGAGAGACAACGCGCCCAAGCCAAGCAGATAGGAGTACTATTCTGAAGGCTGTTTGACAACATCTCACATCTTTTCAGATCAGCTCGAACAGATTTTTCCCATGGGTTGCTTTCAGTTACTGTATACAGCAGAGATAGCCATAGTTTAGTAGGAAGAAGGCCTTTTTCCAACAAATAGCATAATGATAATTGCTAACACTTCTATAGAGCTTTTCTGGACACTCCACTCAAAGCACTTTACAAGTAATGGGGACTCCCCTCCACCACCACCACCACCATTGTGCAATAATGATGATTATCCGATACCGTTTCACAAATATTTACCGTGTGTCATGTATTCACCACCTGTGACAGGTCCAGTTCTTAAAAGGAACAAAAAAAAGGAGGTTTGCAGTCCTTAGGATGACTCACACTATGGTGCTTTTTCATGCCTGGACTTACATTCACACTGGAACACCACTCTCAAGTGTTTTCGCCTACAGGCAGCTGTATGTCAAATGCAAGACAGGGGAGTCACTTATTCTGGCTGCTCTGCAGTATCCAGCACTCCGTAATAACCAGCACAGGAAATCTATAGCTACAGAACACAAGCCCTGGGAGAATACTGAAGGCTTACCTGAATATTTTAAAATGACAGCATTGTTTTTGCTCGTGCGCTGGGCTGTGGGAGTATAGGACAAGCTGTCGAGGCCCAGACCCTACAGGCCATTTCACTGATGAATGAAACGGCTCAGGCTTCTTTAAAAAGGCGCAAACAACTGGATCAGATCCTCCGATGAATTAGCTGCTAATTAGCAATGGGGTTAGATGGGCCCCTCTCATTCATGACCTTTCTCATGTTATGGAGCAATTTTTGCATACCCAGCCAGGCAACCATTTATTCAAAATTCCAACTTATTAAATGTTATCACAGGGGGCTATCTATAATAGTGTATGCTGTAATTGTCTTTTCCACCCCCACCCCCCCTTAAAAAAAAAAAAAAAATCAAACCAGTTTTTATATTGTCCTCTATGTAAAATTATGTTCCATCCCTGGCAATGATGACACACAAGACACACTACTGAATTTTCTGTTTGACAGAAATGCTCTGAATGAAATTTAGAATAATTTAGGACTAAACTTGCGTGCTTGGTTTTCATTAGTTCTTCCTGCAAGCCGGCGACAGCATCATTAACATGCCGCTTTAAAGCTCATTACGTTTTTTTAAAGGTCACTTTGACTTGAAGAACCCTGCCTTCGAGAGGATTTAAGATTTTGCCGTTTTTTTCCTGAAGTGCACAATAAGGGTTTTTGCGTATAAGAGATACAGAAAAAAGTACCATTGTTCAATGATGCTGGCTATATGTTGAAAACCAGATCACTGCAATGAAAAAACAGTGTATTGCTTTGAGACTGTTGCACATGGGGCCTTTTCACCATGCAAGGTTTTCTCCTTGCTGCTCTGATGTTCTGTGTAGAATACAGTCACTAAAACCTCCTTAGATGAGCACTACAGCATATAGCAGCACGGCATACAGACAGAAAGGTAGCTCCAGTTTCCACCCACAGTCCAGACGTGCTGGTAGGTTTAATTGGCCCTGGTGTGAGCGCGTGTGTGCGTGCGCACCTGTGTGTGCCCTGCGATGGGCTAGCGGCCCTCCGACAATTCTGTGTTGGGTAAAGCAGTCAGAAAATAGACGGATGGAGGGTAGAAACTGTGGAGTTCCGACTACGGCTCCGGACTCGTAACTGGAAGGATGAGGGCTCAAATTCCAGTTGCGCAGATACTTTCTGCGAGAAACACTTGGCCGACTGCTCCAGTAAAATGGCCAGCGGATCAAATGGAAGTCACTCTGGATAAAAGTGTCAGCCCCCCCAAAAAATTGGATTAGACCTAAATACCAGAATACTCCCAGCCGATCCAGATAAGATTGAAAGGAACCGGATTCAAATTGAACAAGGGATGTCACTGGGGTACAAGACATCTACTTTGAACATGTGGGAGCACCCCACAACGAACCCAATTTATAAAAATCTGGGGGGGTTCAGTGTTTAGATATTAGATATTAGGTACAATTCCCGCCCGATCCCTAGACGTTCTTACTCTCTGATGTATCTCTTAAGACGATCAATGCTTCACAAGCGAGTTTTCTGCGAAGAAGACTGTTCTGAGGAATTGAACAGAGTCTGTCATTTCATTTGCTTGTGTTGTGGTACGATTTTTACATGATGTTTTGCTTTTCGTAAGGTCCACAGGTCAGGTGTACCCAGACTGCCTTAGACTGGTGACTTGGGACTCTGCTATTGATACAGGAGCTCAAATGATGTGATGCTTCGAGTTCTGTGTCTGAGTATGTGTCGCCCCTGCTTTTTTTTTTTTTTACTTTTTACTAATCTACATTGTGTCTTTCTGTAAGAAGTGAATGCGATTTCAGTTTGGTTCTGCAATATCTTTTGCATTTCCTGTGGGGCTACAGTTTAAATAAAACAAAGGATCTAACCAATCTTGCAAAAACTCCCCAAAGGATACCAACAAGGTGATAAAGTTGAGTATTTTTAAATGGAAAATATGACAAAAAGAAAACACTACCAAGTTCCTATTGCACATCAGGTAACCTAGATGAAAATCTTTCATTCCTGTTTAGCCCAGCAACATCGAGACCACCATCAGATAACCCTGGAGCTCAACGAGAGAAAATGAAACAAGATGCAGTACACACTAGAACAGATAATGAAAAAAACAGGGAGAGGTTATTGTTCAAATGAAATGTGCCGTGCACCACATCAATTTTCACCTTAATGTTCCAAGTGCTGTACTTCCAGCGCATGTTCTACAGAAGGAAGCCTTGCTTAAAAATCTTTTTATTAAAAGAAAAGCCTTTACAGGGCAAGCACTGCAATGCCAAAATGAAATTTCCACAGCAACATGAAGGGAAGACGTTTAAGGCTGATGTGAACCTGACAGCAGTCTGTGCCGTTAGGAAGAATAATTAGACAAATTTGATTACTACGCCCACGATAACTTAAAGTTGCACCAGCTGCTTTCTAAATTAAGTCTGATAGAGCTGGCAAGAGAAGGCAGAAAAATTCAGTGACCACCACAAGTCCTTCATACTGGCACAATGAGATCCAGACAATACTCTAGTAACTGTATAAACCCACTGATTACAAAGTTTACATTGCATCAGCAGAAGCAAGGAGCAACAAGCAGAGCACTACTCCAGATAAGACTTCCCCCAAATGATCAACTGCAGGCTGCAGCCCTTAACAAAAAAAAAAGAGGAAGCAGTAGTTGAATTCAACCCTTCTCCCTCTGTTCTGACACCAGGCTGCAATTGAATACAGGCCCAGCACTGCTGGTTAAAAGCAGGGGTCTCCACCCCTCGTTCTGTAGGGCTAGGATTCCTTTAGTTTTATTATTGTATCCCAAAAATCACTTGTTGTTTTTTTTTATTAGAACATGCTGTTGATCAATTAAAGGAAGTCTACTCCTTAAAGGCCAAAGGGTATTTTGATTGTTGTTCCGAATGATTGCCCAATTGCTTTGACAAATCGGCTAATTTTCCTGATCGCTGTTAAATAGTTGCAGGTCATTTAAAGCCGGTGTTTCAATGGTTACATGAGGATCCCGTGGCACAGAGGCTCTCCAGGACCTCTGCTGGAAGACCATGATCTAAAGGAACAGTTAGCAGAATTCCAGTCACAGCACAAAAGCACTAAATGCATTCATCACATACTGACAGGTTAAGACTGATAAGAGAGGAACAGGCAACAAGACTTGCAAATAAGGTAGTGACTGTATTTCCCTTACATAGTTTCTCTCAAAATGCAACAATTATATTAATGAAGCTCAAAACTGAAACACAATCAAGAAAATAATTGATTCCGCCTTGTGAACAAGGCAAATGCTTCCCTTTGGAACAATGAACAGAAAACTGCCCATTAGATACCTTTTAAGACTTCAAGAACTGTCAACCTTTTATGGGGAAATAACTCCCAGGGCAAACTGAGAATCAAAACGGTTTTGTTCTTAAATGATATTATATAGCGAATGCATAGGTCCTGCCCAGGAATCTTTTTCTAGATTAACAGTATATGTTGTAAAATTAAGAGACAAGACCAACTCCTTTGAATATTTAAGTCAATGGTTCTCAGACCATGGGGTGCCAAGCATCCTGGGCTGGTGTGGAAAAAACAACTTGTGTTTTGTGGTCCCACAGATGTTCAACATCAACAAATAGTGCGTGTCAAATTTATGTCCTCCCCACAATTGCATACAGTAGGTATCCACTTGACACTCCGGATTTCCTGCCTTAGTCCAAAAACATACTGCCGGGTTAATTGGCGTCTGGGAAAAACTGGCCCTAATGCGAGTGTGTCTGTGTGTCTGCCCTGTGATGGACTGGCCTCCTGTCCAGTGTCTATGCTGCCAGGATAGGCTCCAGCTCCCCAGTGACCTGGTGGTGAGAAAATGACTGGATGGATCTTACAGAGATCCACAAACTTGACTTGAACCATCCCTTTTAGGACTGCATTCTCTTTTTAATGTCTGTGGTGTTAAGACTCCCCTAGAACTAAAATGCATCCACGGTCTTGAATGTTACACTGGCGAAGTTCAGTTCTTTTCTGTGAACCAACCGTTTTATTTACAGTGAATGTATTTAGAAATCCTTTGGACCTGCTCTAAAACTTTAACGTGTTTTTTTGTTTTAATCCCATAGAGTTTGGTAACATCCCAAGGATCATGAGAATTTTTTAGGGGAAATTGTTTGAAAACAACCTTTGTGGAAAGAGGCAAGCATACACAGCATTAAAACTAATGATGCAAAATATTAGTGACAAGAAATACTTTTCTCCATTTAGCCACGTACAGCAGGATGAAACTAAAGGCCTTTTCATTCCAACATTGCATCTCACATCAGTATTCCTGTGTTTGACTGTCCCTCCAATGTCTGTCCAACTCAGCAACACCTGCTACAGTGAGAAAGTCTGCCAGCACAGGTGTGCGGTGACAGATTCACTGAATGAACTGCACCCAGGAGAGGGCAATTTCTAAACAGTGCAGCCAACAAAACAGAGTGAAATTCTGAATCCATTCTTACATTCTCACAAGAAGAAAATACAGATCTAAGGAGGTCTGCGAAAACAGAAAATGATCTGGCCGTTCAAAGGGCACTTAAGTATTTGGCAAAGATGTTAACATGAAAGGTTACCACTCTTAATTATGGACGGGAAAAAGACTCCTAGCAAACATTCATTCAAAATATTATATTTTTCTAAAATCTCATGGAGAAAAGTACTTAGATTTGGTGTATCTAAGCACTTGTTTTCAATATTGTATTGTATTATTGATATATAATATCAATATTTTCTATGAAAAGTTAAAAGCTGGGACCATTTTGTCCATTTGCCATTTGTGTATGTGCTGTGAACAGGCTAAATCAACCAGTGCAAAACTATGGGATCTATATTCAAATCACATACAGTAGGTGCTTAAGATCTCATCGTTTCCTATGTTGATTTAATTACCTAAACATTTGAACATATTTTGTAAAATGTCCAGCACAATACAGTATACCTGTATATAGAGTTTAAAAACCCATTAAAAAAAATGGGTCATGTATCTGCCTCCCTTTTCCTTGTTCAGGAGCATTTTTTGAAGCCAAGACCACATCCCTAGTTGCTCCGAGCAAAACCCGGCACTCTTCAAGAACCTTCAGAATCATTGTGGCATCTAGCTGAGCTCCTCTTGCGAAGTTATACTGATCCCTCACAAGAAAGTGAGAGCACCATTTCCCAAAAAGAACTCTGCTTCCACAACATATCAGAATGCCATAGAAGGGCTCTTTGGGAGCAGTAGTCAATGATCTGTGATTATGCCTCAAGTCTCCTTAAAGCCCACTTAGTAAAATCAATTCTACGAGCCAAACAGAGAAACCCTTTCTAATCTCACTAGAAGGAACATGTACACTGTAAGTTACAAACATTTTCAGACTTTTCAGCTTGGACGAATGAGGTCAGTGAGGCTGCATTAATACATCAGATGTTCATCTGATACATCCATGAGCATGAATGACCCTGAATTGGGAACAACAGGTGTCTGTGTCCCTTCCTGTGCGTTGATTCTGCGTCTCTTATTAAACTTTGTAACCAACACTTTTTTTGCAAGCAAAAGGCATTAAGACTGAGGTTGTATTACAGGCATCTCCTTGACAGCTGCACCTATCTGACAGTTGAAACACGGTCTTCATCAGGTACACTGAGCTTTGCTCCAAATTGAATAACCACACTATGACTTTTGAACTCAGTTTAACTTGTGAGAATCACAAGAAAGACACAGAGAAATGAGCTCACATGTTTTGGTTCGTCACTGTTCCACGACTGTACAACCCCCTTCGCTGAACACCCGGGGGCAAGTTGCAGTACATCCCAAACTCAGCTGCCAATGTTATGACCAGGCCTCAGTCTGGTGTTCATACCACTGCTGCTCCACAATCTCTGCATCTAGATTACAATTTTAATTCTTACTGTGTTTTTTCCTCTCTTGGGAATAATGGACTTCTGTTGCAATGCTCCTAAAGGAAGGAATACCCATCTGCAAGAAATTGGAGAAACTGATTTTTCTTGTAGTTTAAATTCTCACTTTAAAAACTCATTTTAAACCCATTCATTTTAACCACTGACCGATCTGCATTTATGTACAGTGCTTGGTAAGCATTTGTAATGAACGGCACTTCAACAAATATAGATTGGTATTATTAGACGGAAAACGTACACAAACAGCTTTCATTATCTTCACCCACAAATTGCACTAATATTTACAGTTCACATTACTCATGTGAGTAACTTTTTGGATCAGTGCACTCACTGTGCCACAGAAGACTAGCATGCCTGCAGTGAGCATTGCGATATAGCTGATGGACGTATTATTTAAGAGCACAGTTGGGAAATATTGTAATGTGTCTGGAAACAGAAAGAGGAATCTTCCAATTGTGGTCAAATTTCATTGGGACTTGTCAACCTAATCCCATCTGAAGGTGCACCACAAGATAGCACAGATGTTTCCATCTGTTCCCTTGAAGAGCTATTTCAGTGCTGCACCTGCTGTCAGTGCTGCACTCACAGATCTAACGCGACACTTACGATTTCTAAAGAACCCCAAACTTATGGCATTTGCATTTGTGACTGATGTAAGAAACAAGTTTAAATAAATCGATCATTTCTACAAAAGCATTTTGCTTCCGTTACTCATTCTGCATGACATGGGTTACATTACATACTGGTGTAAAGGTCATGTTGAACAAACTGTTGCGATCATATTGTTTTCCCTAAGTTCAAGTCTAGTTTCAGTCATTTTAAATTACAGACGCCAGTCTAATCGGCAGGAGGAAACCGGGGACAGCAGAAAACCACCGTGTGGCTGCGGTACTGAACCATCCCAGCCAACACATTTCCGAATCCTACACTCCACGGCAAAGCAGGAGTGACACTTCAACCCAAGGAAAAAAGGGAAATCCAAACGGACGTTTTCCATTTACTGTAGGACTGAAAAAGCCCGGTTAATTGCTTTATCAGTTTGATCTGTTCGGGTTTTGCAAGCTGCAGGCTCTTATAGAAGCCAACACCAGATGTTCACTTTTTACGAGTTCTTTTTTTATCTTGAGTACATTTGCATAGACTGATTTGGAAGGCTAAGATGATGCCAAATACGTTCCTTTTCCCCCATCCCTGCAATTTATACCAGAGACAGGCTTCACATTGTATGTCCAACAATCACACTGCAATGTCACGGGAAACTTCCCTAGTAGGTAAGAACATTAAGAACTACCGGAATCTTTCAGTAGTAGTTTTTCCAAGGTATTATTTGAAATACTAAAGGATTGGGTTACATTGATCTGCTTAGCCGAATCTGGATAAGCACATGAAAAGAGCTATGGCAGAGATATCCACAATCCTGTTTTACAAACAATCCAGGAGCACACCCCCATCCCCCCTGGCAAAACCAAACAGTGTAAATCAAATCTGCACATTGTGTAATAATTTGTCATGAAGCTGGTGATAAAACCCTGAAGATAGCGGACAAAGTTGACTGAACTGTCAGAGAGATCCTATTTGCAAGGAGCCCTGGTTACTATGTATATACCAGACCCTATCAGGAGAACTGCTGGCGCTACTGAATCTCATTGTGCGTGGTTCTGTTTTTGTGATGTTTTAAACACAATCCACCGTCAACACCTTTCCTGACTATGAGGGAAAGCAGAATGCAACGATAACACCCTTGCCCAACAACCCCGTCACAGCACGCGGTCGACAACTCTTATTTCTCTGGGACTAAACAACCCTGTTGACATTTTCTAGGACTGCTGTAACATATTTTGGTTTCAAAGCACAGAGCGAGAATCAACTGTATTCACTCCCTCGCTGGCTGATCCAAACGCTTTTGAATGCCTTTGACCTAGTCACTTCAGCAGAACGTGCACCTGGCTTGACAGCAATTAACTTCTCATGGAAGGTCTCTTCTCCCCCCTCCGTGTAAATCTCCCACTTCTAAATACAGTTCAGTTGTGGGCTCCTCAAATACTCTCAAAGGACTCTGTCAACACTTTTATAGATTATTTACTTCACCACAGAGATCTGGGTATTTGGAAAATAAATTATTCCTCTCTGTACACTTACAGGAAGATCAAACATGTCCTTCAGCTTTTCATAACTTGTAGAAATGCCTTCTCCGAGCAAGTTTCTACCTTTTTTTCAGGCTTAATTTTGTTGGCAGAGCCCCTGCTCACTGTTCCTTTCTGCTTTTTCCTCCCTCTTCAGTTAAAGTACATTACTTCAACCGTTTGTTGTTATAAAATGATCTCCTCCTTGAAAAAAAACTCCATTATAACTTGTCACTATCGGTAGTAAACTTACCAGCAACCGGGAAATTGAGGATCACACTTTATATAATCATTATTTTCCAACAGCACACTATAGAAAAAAAAAAAACTATTGCTTTTCCTTATGCTTCTAATTATTTTCACTTTCTTTACACCAGGATTTCTCTAAGCAGTTAAAGGAAAAAGCTCTTAGTTTGTGTACGTTCGACTTACAAACCAAACAAAATAAAACCCTATTTTTGTTGGATTTTTTTTTTTTTTTATTTCTAGACACCTTTCACTGCTTAGGAAAGTGAAGCACTATGCTGTAACCATTACAAAGACGATCACTGAGTACTGCTTCATCTGTGCGATCACATTATTAATAAACGATACAAGGCAAAAACAGCAAAAGGATTAAGAAACGTGCTGCCGTGAAGCCCTGAGTCGGTGAAAAAGAAGCCTCCTCACTCACTCCCAGCTGCTACAGCCATTTCACTGAGAGCCCAGGCCAGGCGCTCGTCCACCCAGGCGCAGGCCAAACTGACATTTCTGAAATGCAAATCAAGCCAAAGGCATCTGCAGTCTTTCAGAAAACCGAGTCACGCACCTGACCCCAGCAATTTACTCAAAAACGCCAACAAGAGACTTGGATGCGTCTGGCATCGGGGGGTACAAAGTAAACCTGAACAGGCAGAGGCTGATGGGAAATAAAAACCAGCACGCAAGGGCGCTATAAGAGTCTCTCCGCGCTGTGCTGTAGATGAAGGAAAGCAGAGGGATGAAGGGGAAAAAATGTTTGCAGTGGTTTTACAAATCCCTGAGGAGAAAAGGGTGTTGCTGTCCCCAAAACCCCTTTCCAAAATGGCTGAAAAGGTTCAAAAACACAGCCACGCAGGGCGCGTGCTAGCACAAATGCTTCCGTTTGTAGATATTCAAATGCACAATATAGCTGTGGCTTAACCACGCAATGTCAATGCAAATATCGTACTGAAGAGATAGTACAGATGAGGCTTTAACAATCATGACTGTTGCTAAGTTTTGACCTGCTAGCCAACAGTCTAGAAAAAGATGTGTATTTTCCATTTCCACTTAGTAATTCAGGTCAAACCTATTAGCAACAAGATAATTCTGAAAACACCGGCAAATCTTTCATTTGCTTTCATGATATTGTACTATTGGCTATAAAAAACATGTTTGATCTGCCATCGAAAGCGGCTACATTCTCCTTCCTGTCTGCTGAAAGATCATTTTCCTCTACTGTCAAGCACATTACAATCAGGCACTGGAAAATCATGTAAGCCCACACAGTGACCACAATGAAAACAAAACGCAAATTGTAGTCCCCCCCAACCCACCCACCCACCCATTCCAATCAGCAAAAATGGAAATCAGCTGGAACCTCTCCAAACAACCACAGGATGTACACACACAAAGTAAAAGTGTCCACCATCATTCTGAACACTTTCCTTCTGCACGGTGACAATCTTCATGCGTTTCACCCCTCTCAGCGCCTTGACCTCGCACTACATTTCACTCCACGAAAAACAGCCCCCACTCCCTCTGCACTGGTGCACATCTATTCTGCGTAGCTGTTAAGAGGAGGAATCCGGAAACACAAAGACACAGCAATTGGCTAGTAGCAGGGCCGCGTTTTGTCCAGTAGTCAATGCAAGATTATGGGACCGTCAAGAGTTTTCACCACGCTGTTGCATCACCACCAAGCCCACACACAACACTGTCACAGCTGCTCTGTTCCCTTGTATTGCTGCACAAGGACGGCAAGAACACACAAAAAGCACACAGCACTGAGGCAGCTTGGGTTCTGGGAGCTGTAGGCTTTTCAGTTCAACGGGATAGCTGATGTGTGGTGAGCCTTCTGGCGCACTATGGCTGCCGTCGCATCATCCAGGTGGATGCTGCACACTGGTGGTGGTGGAGGGGAGTCCCCATTACCTGTAAAGCGCTTTGAGTGGAGTGTCCAGAAAAGCGCTATATAAGTGTAAGCAATCATTATTATACTGTACACACACATCTCTAACGAACTGGGGGAAGGTGTTCAGCTGGTCCAGTTTGCCCAACAATCAGATCATCAGGTATTTCAAGACCTCCGGTGGAAATGGAAAGTTAGGGGCACCACGGCCCTCAGCTGCCACAGCCCCGTGAGAACTGATAAGGTCAGAAGTTTGAACTACATGCACAGAATAGGTCCACATATTCCTGCTTCACCGCCAGTAGCAATAAACTGAAGTGGACCAAGGAGCTTTGCCAACACCAGTTTTAATTCTATCCCTACCACATTCATTTTGTGACTGCCTCTGGCGATTAAAACGTGAGACGAGACCGTCAAGGCCTTCCTAACTACATATAACTTTCTCGTCAGGCTACTGGTTATCACACATTTGGTAAAAGTCGGTCTTTGGCGCATGTTCTGGTGCCCTTGGATATCTTATGACTGTTCCTTCTGTAAAGCAATTCTGATATGCGTTATTGATAAAAGAAGTCTAGGCCTGTACGTGTACCAAGTGAAAAAAGGGCACTACGGAATCAAAATAAACACGCTACCTGACCTGCTTTCAGTAGCTATTCAGTTGCAAACGGCAAGAGAAGTTTGCCAATTAAGGCAGCTCTGATCGTGTACAGTTTACATGTCACCTCAGCTGTGAAACTGACAATTTCATAAAAAGGCAAGCTATACTCTTTCAAAAGGGTATGCTCTTTCAGAGTTCACGAAAAGGGCAAGTACACGTCTCACATACACAGCATTTCTATGGATGAACTTTCTCTCTTTTTCCCTCTTAAGAAACAGTTCAAATGAAGCAAAAACGTTGATGTCGTTTCACAAAACTTCACAATTTGCAAAAACACGGCAGAGGCCTTACTACTCTATGGTATAAGACGGGCATTTATAAAGTGCTTCCTTTTAAATGTGGTCAACAATAGCATGGTGGGTTTTTTTTTTTGTCTTCAGCAATTATCTCATCACCTGATTAAAATATCAAATTTCAGAACGAAATGTCCTTAAATCTTTTTTAAAGCTAAGCCGAGGCTTAATTGGCTCAGAGGCCATGCATGCATGTTAACATTTGTTTTTGTTGTTGTTTGTCAAACTGGGCAATAAGTGTAGTTCAGACACTAAAACAGGCAATTAACTGCTCGGACTTCTGAACGCCTGCGGCCCCGTCAGCACATAACCACATACAATATTTTATAGGAAGCTAAACGGCATTTATAATATCCCACATAACAAAACTTCTGCATACACTGCGTCGTGTTCCTAGCAGCGATTCTTCCCATTCACAGGAGTATCGCGTATAGTGCTCACCGATGTTGATTACAGTCGATTTAGACAAGTCTTTTAACATTCAATTCCTGTTTGTATTTTGAAACGATTTCAGCATCGGTCAACAAAATGCTGCCCGGCTTTGTGCAACAATGTTTTAACATTCGCCCTTCGTGGGCTTCAACTTCAAAATGAGGGTTACCGAACAGACGCAGCCTCTTGACAGAAAATAGATGAGTGCGTTTAAACGTAGGGATCGTAAACATTTATGCATGCGTACAGTATAGAGAAAACTGTCCGACAATTAGGTTCCTGGGGAGACTAGAAAGTCTCAGTGTTGAGTAAAATCACCTACATCGTAAAAAAGCAAGTTTGTTAAATAATAAGACTTAAAACTAGCAATCAATAGATAGCAAATCACATCATAACGCAGCTCCGAGCACTCCTATTTCCAGGTGCTTCTATCCTTCAGAAGCGATCTGTTTATGCGACGCTTTCAATAACATTTTGCGTGCTTATTGCCGAGCATAAATTGCACTTCCCCCCTTCAAATGACGTTCATCCAAGGCTAAACTTACACAATGTTTGTCTCCGTCGCCAAACGCAAATAATTAAAACATATTTAAATGCATCTGCCTTACCTTGACCGAGCAGCCATGGTACAGTTTATAAACCGAATTTCAAGTTATTTGCCATGAGCTTCGGTGAGTTCCTCACTTGAATCCCCTTCCCTTCTGGTTTCACATGATTTCCAAGACAAATATCATCGACTCAACACCCACATTTCCCAACTAAAATTCGATCTTCTGTACTTATCGCTGGGCTCTTGATCTCGATCCTTGGGACAGTGTGGATTAGTCAATTCAGATACCCATCCGGGGCCTCGGCTGTCTCTAATCTGGTATCAATCCTCAACTGATGAGAGCTAATAAACCAATCGCGAGGTCCTCACCCATCAGAACCAGTCGTGCCCCGCTCCCTTAACGACATCGGCCTGCAGATGCATATCCTAGAACATGCAGCCAGTTAGATTGTTTCGTTTATTAACTTTGCAAACAAAGTGTTCTGCAGCAACACCCCTGCAAAATAAGTAGAAATGGTACGGCCACCGCGGTCCTATTATGGGCATGTTATTCTGTCTAAGCAAGCAGAACTGTTGCAGGGGGATTGGGAACAGAGGAGCTCCAGTGCGCTTTGCACGCCTATCAGAAGTACTGTATGAGAACTCTGTGATCCCCGTCTGCCAAAGTACCCGCACACTCGCGGAGCTGTTGCCAAATCCGTAACAATGTGCAAATATCCATTAGAACAGGGAGTTCCTGCGGGTTTGCCACTCTCTCTCTCTCCCACTCCCTCTCACAGTGCAGCACGTCTTTTCCGTAAAATCTATTTTACTCGTGAGTCCAGTTCCAGCCTGGTTGCGTCTCACTTTTCTTCCCCCAGGGTATGCCGCTTCGCAAAAGTCCGCAATTGTAAATGGTTGAAATGCTCGTCAGTTCATCGTACCGTAGCTGAATGGAAAATAATTTTGCCCCGATTGGGCTAGATGGGATTTAGAGAAGAAAAAAAAAAAGACTTGCATTGGGTAATGTATTAAAGGCGTTCTTTAATGTTATTAATATAGGAATTTAGTAATTTTCCCGAAAAACTTTCCTTTTAAGTGTTTGCACGATAGTAAGATTAACATAAGACTCCGCAAGTTTCTTGTATTTTGCAAAATGAGGCACTGAGGCACTCCACCCAAAGCGCTTTACAGGTAATGGGACCCCCGTCTACCTCCAGTGTGTAGCCCCCACCTGGATGATGCCATAGCAACCAAAGTTTCCCAGTATCCTCACCGCACATCATCTACAGTATGTCCCCAACACTATACTGGGCATTAAGAGCCACACAGACCACAGGGTGAGTGCCCCCTATTGGTCCCATTAACACCTCTTCCAGCAGCAACCTTAGCTTTCCCAGAGGTCTCCCATCTGGGATGGAGATAATTCCTTGTGTTCGTCCTTTCACACCATGCCTGTCAAAAGCTCTTGTTTTCTCATATGTTGAGATGGGGGCCCACATCACCACATAATCTGAGCACTCCACATAGCCCAGGAATGCTGAAACAGTCTCCTGGACCAGGACCTTCACAGGCTGTTAGCTAACATTACTAACCACACCTAGCAAAGTCTTCCATAGAAAACATTACAAGACACTGGTCACCAGAACGCACTTATGCTGAGTGAGCGGGCCATCGGTAATTTCAATTTATTTTTATCATGCCACCAATCTCAATAATGTTGATGTTGGCCAAGGTAGCTCTAAAAAAGGGGAAACGATTTGACAGTTTTGGTGTCTTGACATCCTTGAAATTGCTGGCTCTTGTAAAGCAGGCTTGCTCGTCTGACCCTTTACTGGACAGACACTTTTTTCCACTTTTTTACAATTTATCAGCCTACTCTTCAGCCTACTTTTTTGCACTTAGGCTGTTCCTAAACCAAAGTACTGCAGCCTCATCTGATACTGTCACTGCTTGTGGGCCACGTGCTCTTGATGTTAGCCTACTATACCATGTTCAACCACCGCTAGAAATATCCCTGCTCTAGTACAGGAGCAAGGAAACAAAAGAACGCAAACAAAACGTGGAAATGGCACAGATGTCAGACGTTGAGATCAACCAGGATGGGATTCAGACCCATGCATGCAGAGCACAACAGATTAGCAGTCCATCACCTTAACCACTTGGCCACCTCTTTTGCTTCATGTGACATTGCCTTAAATGTCTCAACCTCACTATCAGACCTGTTACGTGTTTGTCTTCGAGCTCCAGCACTTGTGTCTGTCTTTGAAGAGGTCTTCAGTCTGTGGTGAGAGACAGATGCCGGAGGCCGTAAACCTGAGATTGAGTAGTGAGCAAATGTCCAAACACCCCCTGTTTGATGGCAGGAGCCACATAGAGAAGAAAGAAGACTGAATGTACTGTAGCAGCCCCATGAGGAACAAGGGCATGACCTACCTTCCCTGCCTGCTAGAGTAGATATCCAAGGAACTGTGGAGAGACAATCAGGTCACTGCATACAGACACTACAGTCCACATTAAATCCAAATGGTACTGTAGATGTTACTGGCACTGTGGACAAGGACTGCTCTTCACTCATTGACATAGTCTGAGAAGAGCTGAGTTGTGACAACCACACAAGCGCAGAAGCAGTTTTATAATGACAGTGAAGCCCACATTTAGTTGGTGACTCCCACTGTTTAGAGTGAGGAGGTATTAGTGTAAGTTATGTAGCCCTTTTCATCCCAAAGAATCCCATCACTGACGTGTAAAAGCCTTCATGCACCAGCAGCCCCAGTAAACAGCAAGACTGGTAGAGATATGACACCACCAACTGAATTAATGGGAACTTCAAGCAGGCCAGACTGTACTGTACACGGAGTGGAATTTCTCCAGGATAGACACTGTTATCCTTATGAACATTACCAGGATCTGTTTAAAGACCTTCAGGACTTCAGTTTAACATCTCATCCAAAGGACAGCACAGTGTCGGCAATCACCATACCAGGACCTCCATCCATTTTCTGACCACTTTTATCCAATTGAAGGTTGCAGAGGGGCCTGAGTCCATCCCAGCAAGCAATGGGCGCAAGGCAGGATACACACTAGATGGGGCATCAGTCTATTGTGAGCTCACAAACAGACACAAAAACGTAAACAAACATTCATACCAGGGCCAATTCACCCAGAAGCCAATTAACTTCATATGTTGCTATGTGGGAGTAAACTGGGGCACCCAGAGGAAACCCCCGCACACACACACACACACACACACACACACACACACACACACACACACACACACACACACACACACACACACACAAGAAGAACTTGCAAACACCACATAGATAATACCCCAGGAACTAAGCCCAGGGCCCCAGCACTGCTAACCACTGAACCATCGTGCTACCCTATGCCACCACCATTTTTAAAACAAACCACTAATTTTCCCCACCAGTACCACTTGCTACAACAACCGGGCTTTCCTATACAAGTATAGGATTTCTATTCATACTGTATACACAAGTGCAATGCATGTATGCTCCAATACAAAGACATCAAAGGAATCACCAAAAACCATAAACAAAGGACAGCAGCAACAACAACAAATTAAATTACATACAACTTAAAAAAAAACATCAGTGTGAGCCAGTGGTAGGGGGTCGAGTTCAGTAATCTGACAGCTTGTGGGAGGAAACTGTCTCTGAATCTGGAAGTTTGTGCCTTTATGCTCCTATAACGCTTACCAGAGGGAGCTTACCAGAGGTAAAGACAGATCTTGGAAGAGTGTGGTTAGTAGGCCAATGTTAAACTGTTAAAAGCTGGCAGGAAGTCTTCAGGGCATTGCATATTCTGCTGGTAAGTTTAAGAGGGTAGTAATCACCATGTCAGGCTCAAAGTTTTAGTTAACTGAAAAAAAAAAATAATGCTGAGAGACTATTTATCTCATTTAACCATTGAAAGATGATATTTCAGGAAATTAAGATGGAAATTAAATCCTTTGTTTTCTATACTTCTACAAGAACGTGGCCTTAATATTCCTGTTGCCTATAGCACAATTAATAGGCAATTAAAAGCTTGAATTTCTTAATGCAGTACTTCATCTAGGAAGATTTCTGTAAGCGAATGCATCCATGGAGGCCTTGTAACTTTTACTAAGACTAATTCCCTAGATTATTGAATATGTAGGTCATTCTCTCAACTGTATCCCTAATAAACTGGGAGAAATGCCAGCCCTGTATTTGTCTGATGGTCTACAGCAGTGGTTTAAAAAAAAACTTCTAAGCTTCTCTGAACTACAGGTACTGACGAATTCCAGGAGTGAATTCATTTCTCTTCTTGCTCTGCACTTGGGTTTTTGTCATCTCCTTCGATGATTTCTTTGGCTGTTCGTATCCATCACGCTGCTTGTCCCAGTCTGGGTCTCTGTCACGCTGAGTGTATTCCAGGAGGACAGGTCGGGACAGAAAACGAATGACAGCTCTTGTCCGGGGTAGAAGGTCAATCCATCTAACAAGAGACCATTCAGAACAGCCCGTTAAACCTAGCCCACATATGGGACAGTGAGAGGAAACCACAGCTCCAAGAAAAATGCTAGATCACACAGAAGGCACCTCAGTCCAGAATCAAACCCAGCACCACAGAGCTATGGGGAAATATACGCTAACCTCTCTGGTACTGTTTCAGCAGACCGGCAGGACAGGTGACTGTCCAAGATCCGGTCGCCCTCGAGTGACCACACCAGAGCAGGACCGACACATCAGACTGGTCCATCTGAGAGATCATTTCAGATCTGCCACCCGTACTGCTGCTGAAAATGCCCACATCAGTGACAGGACAGTGATGCTCCATGCCACTAGCCTTCGAGCAAGGCCTCCGAGACGTCATACCCAACTGGCTTGGGCCAGACAGAGGCTGTGATGGACTCGTCAGCAGTGGCATCAGGTCCTCTTCCCAGATGAGTCACTCTTCAGCCTGTCCCACGCAGACAGGAGGGCCAGAGTGTGGAGGAGGAGGTGTTTCTTTTTTCCAACAGTATATATATATACTTAATATATTTATTTTCCTAAGGGCAAAGGGAATGAAAAGCTTTGCTGAGCAAATCACTTTCTACAGTACCTGAGTGCAGCTTTTTTTTCTTTAGATTTGTCATGAATAGGTCCTTTCTTGTTGTGTTCAGAATTAAACTAGACAAAATCCCCCTTGCCAATCAACTTTGTTATATCACTGCTTAAAAACAAATGAAACACTCGTGCTTGGCCTCATTTACATTTCTCTTCTTTCCCAAGTGGGTGTCCAGCGGAGCAATGTCTCCGAGCGAACAGTTTGTGCTGCTGTCACAGGAATCACACCAAATCGCTCTGAGGCTGATGGAATTAAAACGATGCCAGTTTCTTTCACTTCACTACCAACGACTACTGCTCAGCCTCTGCTGAAAATTGAAAAGGAGGCCATCCCTAAAAGGCGGTTTTAAGATCACACTGGAATTTCCATCCATCCATTTTCTAATTGTTTCATCCAATGCGGGGTTGCGGGATAACTGAGTCCTGTCCTAGCAAGCGAGAGGCAAAAGACACCGGTTTATCACAGGACACACACACTCACACCAGGGCCAGTTTTCCCAGAAGCCAATGAATTTACCAATCCTGCCAGGTAATCTCCTCATTCTATGGTCAGGAGCTTGGCCCTCAGCGGGTTGAGCCAAATTTATTGTGATAAAACAGTCAATAAACATTTCAATACACTTACAGTTCTTCTGTGTTGTTATTCCCAGTGAACTCAAGCTCAAGCTGGTGTCACGACTGCTTATTATTGTTCATTTAAACATTGAAATGGTCCGTGCCCCTTTGTAACGAGATCTACATAAAAGATCAATTTGAGATACGATTTAAATTTAAATTATGAAGATAATTTAAAAGATCAAATTTTGATGTGACATGTAGCCCTATTCCTCATTCTCCGTTTATTCTGTGAACCATTTAAACATGCATTTTTATCCTTCGTTCAGACTCTGTTATATAACTCCACTAATCTAAAGCAGAGCAAATAAAATATGTTGTTGTTGGGAAACATGCGGAATAATAGTTGCTTGAGAAGTTTCTTTTTGCCTTGAGACTGCATGTATTTTTACGCAACACTCCTCACAAAACACGAGTGGGTTTTTAATTATTGAATAGTGTTACAAATGGGGGGTTACAAAATAGTGAAATACCAAAAATACCAAACAGGATAATTGATAAGTGAACTTAAATAATCATAACCCCCAGTTTATAAATGAAAAGCCTACAAAATATACCTGAGTGGATGATGGAATAATTAGAAGCACTTGGGATTTTTGTTCTCTGGCACAGATTTGGTGAGAAGAAGAATCAATTAGTCATGTTCATATTTATTAACAATGACAATGAAACACTCTAAACAACACACAACACCTACACAGGACAACAAGAGAGTTAAACCTTCCTTCTGAATAAAACAGAATGCTACCTAAAATTAAATCTCTCTCCCTATAAATCTGAGTGCTACAGTACATACTGTAGCAAGGGGACCCTGTCCTTATTCTAAAAAATGCAGCCACTAACCAGGAGAGATCATTGTCTCTAGATTCTTAAGACACCTCAGTAGTCACTTCCAATAGCTGTAACAGAGCGTTTCTTAACATTTGGTGTACCTTGTATGGCATCGACACTCTGTCTTTCTGAGCGCAGAATTTCAACTTGGAAACCAGGTCGCATCAAAAAAACTGATTTTTTTTTTCAATTATACACTCCAGAATCCCTGCAAGGAGGATATGCGAATGAAGTTTGATCACTGAGGGAAACAGTGTGTTTTCTTAGAGAAAGGTTTAACCATTAAGTCAGCTTCACTGCATGTGCTACAGGCCCTTTCATATGCAAACAGGCTTTGTGCTGTAGCACCTGATACACAAGCTGTCCTTTTTCATGCGATTTTTCGGGATTAAAAAGACAATCCTTTCAGGTCACTCTGTGCTTGACAGTGCTCAGTCACATATAGTAGGTCACTGCACCCCCCATTACCATGTGAGTGAACAGGCCAAGAGAGGGCCGCTCATTCAGTGGACTGTGGTGTTTCAGAACATTAGAAAGGTCTGTAAATGACACGAGGCCATTTGACCACCTTGCTTGTGTGGTGGTTTGGTAGCTGAGTGAGTCTGCATTATTGTCCAGCTGTTTCTTAAAGGTGCTCTGAGTTCAGATCTTCACCAGCTGCCTGGGAAGTCTGTTCCAAAGACCCAGTACTGTCTGAGTAAAGGAGTGTTTCCCGTTCCCTATCCTTTATGAATTTCCTTTACGTTTCTAGTTGTGACTTTGTGTCTTTGTTTCATCGTTGTCTGTAAAGCAATCCTCTGGGTCGAATCTGTCCGTTCCCCTAAGGATTTTATAAAGCTTTATGAAGTCTCCTCTCAGTCTTCTCTGTTCTAGACCGAAGAGATTTCACTACCTCAACCTGTCTGCTTTGGATAGAAACCATAATTGGTGACTGGGTGAAATGATCATCTTATCACTCTGCTCGTGTAACATTATTGAAATGACTATTTCTAAGGATAAAGGGGAAATGTTGAGGATGATCTGTCCAAACCTGATCATTTTCTGCATTTACTGGTAGCAGAAGTTTGAATCCGATTGTTGTTTCCATAGGTTTATATGTAACTGTGATTAAACGTTATTTTGAATGGGATGTTTTAAAAAATAAGGGATTAAAAACTGGCACAATGTTGATATTGTTCAACTAATACTTTATACAATACAGTTGTGCCTTGAAATGGAATACAAGCACGAAAGTCAATTACTTTAGCAGCATCAGTCGATATTTTCCCATGAATTGGGAACTATCCCCATCAAGTTATGTTAACTAAGCAAGCATCTGCTAAAACCATTATTTTTCACTTCACATTATCTTTAGCTTTCTCCCAGAACTGTATATGCAAAGGATAATGACACTAATAAAATAATAATAAATGTTTAAACAGGAAAAAAAGAATACAGTGTGCCATAATTTTCTTCCACCTATTATTCCATTTAGAATTTCTGGCATTTTTTCGCTTTTTTGTATTATAATTCTCAAATTTGTATTTCAAGGAAGGCACTGGATGCTGTCTATACTGTAAATACACAATCCAATTATACAAAGCCGATGAGATCTGGCCAAAACACGAGACAGACTTCCCGTCCCCTGACACCTGGTACTAACAAACACACTCCTGACAGGCTTGCAGTGGCAACAGGAGCTGACACCCAGCATCCAAGAGTGGATCCTGGTGTGCAGTCTGCAGTCCTGGTTTTGGCTTAACAATTGCAAAGAATCCAGATTGAACTGGATGATACTGTAACGCATACGGACAACATTACAGGTTGTGCGAGCCGGCTTACCAGCGCGGTGACGTCACTGCCCTTCCCTGTGAATAGCAGGGACCTCAGCCGCCGGGCTGAGGGGAGATCTCCCTTTAGCTCAACTGGCTGGGTCCCTGTTGAGTGATGCCAGAGTCTCGAGTTTGAGCCCTTAGCAGTGGGGGGCTGACCTGAGGGGGCAGTGGCGAGGGCGAATACCCACGTGAGCTCAAAAGCGCTAAAATATGTTAATATCAGAGTCATCTGCCAGCCTAGTCGTCTTCAAAATGAATGGAGGGCTTTTTATACTGCTCATTGTCACGGGTAGTTAAGAAATCTAGGGAAGTTAATGTATTTGTCGACAGTCAAATTTATATCGGCATAAGTGGGTCACCATAATCTCTGTCAACAACATTATAATGCCGACATCCCATTAAGGTGCTGTGTTAAAGCTGTAAATGAGCAGATACGGAGCCATATCCTTAATAAAACAATAAAACGGTGTTGTTTAATTCACATTGACGTCTGTTGAGTTGCAGATATACGGTGTGGTGCGCCTCATTGGAACTTCCTCATTTCCCCTGGATTCTTTGCTTGTCTTCTCAATGATGACTCGGTGTTCAATAAACATTGAGATGATATCATTAATACACACGAGTAGTTTCCTACGCAAGACAGCTCGAACAACATGTAGCTGTGAATAATATAGCTCCACATGAAGGATGCCGACATTTCTAAAAGCCGTTAGTAGGGGAGGATGAGATAACCAGCGACATCAAAATACGTCAGCCATTGTCTTGTCAGCCATTCAATTGCCCATGTTGTTCTCTTTTAGAAGATCGACTATGCTGAACAGATTTGTAAAATTTTAACCGAACGTTGAATTAACCGGGATTGAAATACTTAAAGTCCCCAAACAGCCGCTCGTGTTGTCTACCCAACCGTTTCCTTCAGAAAGGGGCATTGCACTTCCTCTCTCGGCCACACGATGCCGCTGTACCACCCAGCAAACTTGCACGAATAGTCTACCAGCACCCACCACAGTCAACGGCCACAGCGTCTCTCAATCTAATCGGTAAAAAGAAAGGTTGTGTTAAAGGAAGAGTACAAAAAAATACTTAGTGGAAAGTAACTGTAAGTAGGGTAAGTGGGCTATTCTGCTTATGATATGTAAGCAGATAAAGAGGCATGCAGCATTTCAATAGGTGGTGAATAAACAGATTCTTCACACCCTCAGCAATATTGATGGAGAAAACTATCCATCTGTGGTCATTCTTTTAGCCTACTGTACGTTGTCTGCACTTCGACTAGAAGTCTTTTCTTCGTGTGCACCTACACCGAGCTCCCTTTAAGGGTTAGTGACTGCTCCAGGCAGTCAGCTGACTGACTGCTGGGACAAGGAGACATGGAATTCCTCACATTTGACCAAAATCTGGCCATTGATCTCAATGAGGTAGTTTAAACCCTTTTATGCTGTTCAAGTATGTTTATGCACAAAAAAAAATCACAGCATGAACTATACCTGCAAATATGGCCATGTTGGCAAACAATTTGAGTAAATAGTAAAAGATAAAAGATACATAAAATAAAAAAATGACGTCCCATCATTTTTATCGCTGTTTACTTTGTTGATGCTTTGTGAATCTGGAGGCTTTTTACAGTGTTTTAACAGAATGTTGAAGAGCTTCTTTTTTCAAAGAAATCAGCCTCAAATAAGGACGCCTATTCTTGGGATCTTGGGGAGCCAAAGTTTTCATTCGAGCTAAACTCTCTGTGTCCAAAATCTGCTCGTTAGTCAGACAAATCTAACAGCTTTCGGTAGACGATCTGGTTGTGACACTTTGAAGTGACTAAAAACAACTGCAGACGCACCAGCCTTTCAAGGACCAGGATTGGACACTGCTGATCAAAAGCCTTTCTGCCTGTATTCGCATAACAAAACAGAAGACCAGGTAGCTATATCTGTCTGTGTCCTTGCATATTTTTATGCAGCATTTCTGGCAGCTTCGGCCGAAATGTGAAGGTCAAATGAAGAAAAACATCAGATCGTGGACAAGAAAAGAGATGAGCTACATGCCCAGAGGGTAGTGGGATTGTGTGTCATTCAGCCATATGGATAATTTCTTTGTCCCAAGATAACACAAGCAGTTAATGCTTTAACTGCTAAACTGACATAAGGGGTCAGCAATTGAAGAGACGTTTCTGGTACTACCTAAGGAACAAGAGTCAAGAGGCAGATTTCAGATGCACATTGTTTTACTTCATGGTTTTTTTTTTGTTAGTTTACCACAGTGCAAAGCTTTTGAATAACATGCTTCACAAAGGGTCAGAATTCATTAGCGAATTGTGTAAAGAGCAGAGTCATCAGTGAATGCCCTTGGTTTTCGTGAACTGGAATTCAAGGTATCTGATGCCCTGGAGGCTCATTGCCATAAAGCTAGTTTGATGTTTTAGCCCACCGCCACAGTATGGGCTAAGAACTGTTTAGTTACTGGAGGATGAGAGATTTATCAGCGCTGTTGAAAATGGAAATCTGACATGGCAATGTTAAAAAAATGTACTCAGAAAAATGTCTAGTGTCCAGATGCTTGGTTTTAGCGATACATTATACCTCCGACTCAATTTGCCAAACACCAAAGGCTGTTTGTCATGGTTCTTTACCTTGACAGCACATTTCTGCCTGGGGAACAGGTGAAGGCAGGGCTCCAGAAAGTAGTGGCCATAAGTCATTCCCAATATAAAGACCCTGTTACAGTTCCAACATCCCGCTACAAGAGGACACCCCAACTAAGAGCTAGTACTTGATCCACTCTGGGGAGGCGTAGGCTAACCACACCTCGTTAACTCATCACCACGCCTCCCCTCCAGCCTGTTTAAACCTTGTTCCCCGTTCATTCAGTGCTCAGTATTGGTTCAGATCTTGTGAGTAGCAGTGTTTTTACTGCAGTATCTATCCTGGAAACGATGGGGACACTATACTGTAAAAAAAGATCTCGCTGAATTCACCCGCATGCAGGAAACCTGTACTTTCTGAGCAGTGAATTAATGAGCTCAGGTGTCCTTATGAAATCTTTCATGAAACTCCAATTTGTTTTAAAAAAAAGGCAATTGAGTAGAAATGTCGATTCAAAATGAGCAGTTTTTGTTTGAGGCCGTTTTCGCATGGGTCTCTTCACTTAGTTTCAGTAGAACCTCAATAAATAACGTAAACAGGAAAAAAACAATTAGATTTTAAATGGTTGGAAATGAATGAAACGCGTGAAACAATGGTCAAGCTAATATTGTAGAGAGGGTAAGATGATTTTATTAAAAAGAAAACATTAATCCTGTAGAGCACAACCATTCGAACTGGGGAAGGGAAAGAAAAAAGCAGTACATGAAACTAAGAAAATACCCACTAGAGGGCGCAGGAGCACATGGTATATATTTACCTTCACAATAGTACGTCAAGATTTGTTTTTTACGAGAGCAGCAGCACAATTCTCATTCCATTCTTTTCTTTGGTGAAGAGCAAGCACAAAACACGCAACTGTTCGTCTTTTTCTTCTTAGTGGTAGCAGCATTAGTAGCTGTACTAGCAGTAGTCACAGTAGTAACAGTGGTATTGGTAGCATTAGTAGCTGCACTAGCAGCAGTAACAGTAGTAGCAGTGGTGGTAGTAGTAGCATTAGAAGTAGTTTGAAGATGCCCAACATACTGTACAATGCATACAATCAATGCAGTAGGTGAATAACAAAATAGCTAACATATAAGAAAGCACATAAATTGAACACCATGCAGGAAGTGATAAGCACAGGTGCTCCGTTTGAGCAGCAATTACAATCTGAATCTAAAGCAGGGGGAGAATTCAACACCGTCAAGTTAAGTGCAGTACAGATAAAGTCACCTCCTCTCTGGCCCCATAGTTTTAACAATAACAGAAAACCAGCCTTCATGGACTGAAAAGGAACAAAATAACAGAAGCTTGGGAGAGTTCACAAGAAAATGTTCTTCCGCTGTTTGTTCCGGCTCAGAAAGATAAGCCATACTACAAGCTACAAACAAGTGTAGATGTTGTCTTCAAAGGATTCATACATTTTCAAAAAGTTGTATTTAAATTGAAACGATTTAGTCACGTGTATATAAACTGCATTGATTAAGCACAAAATAAAACTTTTACAGCAGCCAACAAACAGCAGGTTCAAACCAGCTATTTGACAGTGAATTTCCATTGTGGTAAATGTAAGAACTTTCAGGGAAATAAGGTCATCAAGGGGCAAGTAAGTGTGGTGAGTTAATCTGAATTTCAGGCCAGGCTTTTGAATAGAAATGTTTCAAACTAATCAGATAAGAGAATGCATGCTCAAAAAAGTGCGAGAAAAACTTTATCAGGTTACTTTATTCCCTTAAAAGCTGATAATCCTCAATTTTAATATTAATGAGGTACTGTATACAGTACATGTGCATCTTTGATGAAGAAACTGAACTATGATATAGTACCAGACTGTTTCAACATTTACTTTGTGTTGAATTTCTTGTCAGTCTAGCACTCAAATAATTATTTCATTATTTGCGATATACCTGATTCAGGGATTCTTAAATAAATAATTTTGGCGTGTTCTCTTTAGTTCTGGTGTGCAACATTCTGTGGGCAGAACAACTAGAAATATAAACCTTAATTTAAAGCACTTTTTATTGAAAAAGCAGAATCACCACAGTGAGTGGTGACTGCTTGTGCTCTGGTGCATGGGGGAATGAATAGAGGCAACCAAGCCCAGGAAAATCCAGGAAGGTAGCCAAAGAGCAGTCCGCAATCCAGAAGCTAGGAATTCCATCCGGGACAAAGACGAATAAAATCCCCAGGAAGGGGAACCAGGACCAGGAACACAAAAAGATAAAAACATGACGGTACCAGGCGCTCCGAGCCCCAGGCCCACAGGGCAGGACGCCGGGGTGAAGGCCTATGCCCTCAGGCTCACTCTAGGCCTGGTGATAGGCGGGTCTTCAGACGTCCGTCTTCCAAAACTGAGCCCGGAACAGCGGAGACGCTAGGCTTATAAAGCAAAATATAAACAAGACATACCGGGAGATAACAGAACTAAATCAATAACAGAAAAGGAGGGATGTGGACTGTGCCAGACGTGAGCTCTCTTCAGATATGCAGAAACACACCAGCTTGCCGGGCTGTAAGACAGACAGACCACTTTTACAATTCATTTTATGTGCTTTTCAGAATTTTGTTTCTGAGAATAGAACCTACACCTCCTTAACAAGGATGTGTCAAAATATGGATAAAGTAACAAGAACTTTCATGCTGATTTTTTTAGTCCTACGTGGTTTAACCAACAACCGCATCGCACATTTGTCTCCCCCCCGTCAGGCCTTCTGTGGAGCAGAAAATGAGCTCTTGTTACCTCTTTAACTGATGCACCATTGTAATTTCCCCTGATGTACTGACACCTGAACAGGTGAAACCTTGTGTTTTTTCTACTTTGTAGCGTGGAAATAGCCTCTGCCTGTTCCTCTGCAGCCAGAGCACGCTGAGCCAGAGCCCCCCAGTCAGACTGCCTCCACCATGACCTGAAATGTGTCTCCAGACTCCAGATTCTCCTCACTGGGCCTCTTCTCCTCTTTCCTCATTCAACACTGAAAAAGGGTCAACAGCTTTACATATCAGTGTAGAATTAACCTCTACTTTCTTCACTGTAGTAGCCAGATTTTCCTTTCTGCCAAATATGATCAATTTAATAATAATTCTTTACATTTATTTCTGGACACTCCACTCAATGTGCTTTAAAATTAATGGGGACTCTCCTCAACCACCACCAATGTGCAGCCCCCACCAATTCAGATATGGGGATTATTAGGAGGCCATTATCGGTAAAGACCCGGGGGAAATTTTGGCTAGGACACTTTGGTAACACCCCTAATCTTTTTAAGAAACGCCCCAGGATTTTTAATGACCATGGAGAGTCGGGACCTCAGTTTTCCGTCCTATCCAAAGGATGGTGTATTTTTTACAGTACAGTGATCCCATACTATACTGGGGCATTAGGACCCACCCAGACCGCAGGGTGAGCGCCCCCTGCTGGCCCCACTAACACCTCTTCCAGCAGCAACCATAGCTTTCCCCAGGAGTTCTCCCATCCAGGTACTGACCAGGCTCACACCTGCTGAGCTTCAGTGAGTTGCAGAGTGGTATAGCCCCTGGTTATATTTAAAATCCACCTTTCCCTTCAATTGCATGAAATGGGGTTTCCTTTAGAAGAAATAATATTACATGGAAATGGCCCGAAGGTTAGGGTGTTTTTTTATCTGTCCAAGCTGCTGGCAGTCCTCCCAGTGGTCATCTCCCCACGCAGTGAGAAGCAGGCTTGGAAGAGGATGGCTGTCCATCCTCCTCCCTTTCCCTAAGCTGACGACCAGTGTCTCGTCATGCAGTGCCCTCTGTGGACCTGGCACTGTTTTGTTGACTGGATTTGGTTTATAGGCTGTCCATAGTGTGTTACATCATACAGGGTGCTTTTCTATCAGCTGTGCTCCCTCGTCATGGCCCACTCTGTCCAAGGTTCCATCTCCTGGATTTGGCTAGTTGCTCCTGGATTTGGCTAGTTGCTCTGATCCGCTTGGTGGTTGCCTCTGTCCTCCAGACAGCTTGGCATCCTTGTCACAATGCTTCTGGATTTGGATAACGGCCACACGGCACAGTCTCCCACCAGGCCCACAATATAACCCCATAGGTGTGCTATTCTATTGCTTGGTGGCTATGTTTTGAAATGATATTGAATGTTAAGTGACTTCTGTAACCTTGTTCCCCCAAAGAGAAGAGTAGCTTCCAAGCTCCCGAGGCTGCCTGGCAACCCAACACAGAAATCGTCAATGCAGGAGGAAGGACAGGGGGTGAGTCAGTCATGTTCATGGCCTCAGAGAGCTGAGGATGAGGGGATGAGGTGAGGGTATCACACTCCTGACTCCCGGCTTTTGTATAAATGCTCAGTCCTCTGCAGCTGGGCTCCCAGAGATACCCCCTGGGTTTGTGGCTAATTTTCTCTTTCAGGGTAACAGGGTACAAGGAGCAACATCACCTTTTATAAAATACTCAATAGCTAAGTGCAGTACAGTCTTCTGATTTCCACTTGTTATGCAGTAGGCATACAGAAAGGCTGAAAGGAAAGGAAGAAACACTTTATTGAAATAAAATCGTGTATCAATTTATTTGAAAGCAAAATGCAGCAAAAGCCTTCAGGCTGAAAGAATCTCTGTGATCTCTTACCATCATCTTCTGTGTTCATACACTCTTGCTTTTATTTTGTGCGGCAATATACAACTGTGATGCAAAAGATGGTATCTTTGAAAACATTCACCAAAATAATTCACTTTTCTTTCATTACATAAATCTTAACATTGAAGACAATTGAGAATTATGCATAACAGAATTAAATAAAATCTAAACCTAAGTAGAAAAATACCATTCAATAACCTTTAATACCTTAAAGACTGTTCAGTTTATTGCAATGGTAAAATATTATATAGCTTATAAATCCAAGAACCCATCAACCACGTTTAAGGATTCGTGCTCCCCATGAGCAATCCAATCACTCCATTCTGCCCAATTCAGGTTCTGTCCACTTCAGGTTCTTAAACCTCAGCTCACAGCTGCAGATCCCTCGCTGAGCTAAAACAATCCAGGTTACGCAAAAACTGATAATAATTAAAAGTGAGCAAACCAAATGATTTAACCTTGTGTGACCTATATACTGGATGTGTTCAGAAGCAATACAGAAAAACCTGCTGTGTAGCAAGATATCTGGTTAAACTGGGACCAGTCATTACATTTCTCATTTACCAGAAAAACAACATCTCTAATGCAGGCAAAACAATAATGCCGTCATCACTGAGCTCCTTGCTCATTTGGTGTTAAAGGCCTTATTCTGAGAATCCTGTTGTCAAAAGATAACTGTTTTCTGGTAGGGTTTCTTGCTTTGTTTCATCTCCCATGTCATTGTCTGAAAAAACAATAAATATGTTCTGGATGTTCTCTAATTGTTCAAATGTCTATTTATGATTATATCTACAGTCTTCAACTTCACCATTGACAGGCGACATCTGTTATTATTACATCTAATCTGTATAGGGCATTTCATTACAGTGAATCTCAACCAGCTGCACTGTAAACGAAAGGCTAACAGCACCCAAGATGGAAAAAGATAGGAAGTCAGGACGTTTATAGGACTAGACGTTGATAGGCTTGCTGGTGGAGAGGGGTTTGAAAATCGGTTGTAAAAGTCTCAGTTGAAACTGCTTGTCGGAGATGATCGGGGAGGTTTTTCTACAGGTGAGCAGAGACGGAAAAGCAAGGTCACCCACAGAACACGGTTTGGTTCTGGGGGGACCTGCAGCAGATAAAATTGACCTGGATCTTAAAGACCAGGGTGAAGTTTGAAAAAAGAAGGTGAGTGAGGTAGGCAGGACCTTAGCCTTTTCTAAGCTTAGAAACCAGGATTGTTACTTTAAAATCTTCTGGGGGGGGGGGGGGAACAGAACTCATCTCCACTTCTATACAGTAAGTTGGCATTGCGTGTGACATTCTGTCATTCAGACAGTAATAACACCCCTGTTTTCACTGCCATCTCTTGGTATCAACTTTGATCACGGTAGGTCTTGAGATAGAAGCATTTTCGTGTGTTTAAATGGTTCTAACCTGAACCAACAAGGACAAGGAACATTGAAAATGAAAAGGTAAATAAAATAAAATGAAAAGGTAAATGAAAAGGTTTTTGTATGTTCGGGCGGGTAGCTGCATCAGCATGCGTCGGCTGCAAAGGAACAAGTAGTAGGTTTATTCCATGCTGAAAAGAGAAGAAAGAAAACACAACGTCTCGGCCGTAGAGCCTTCTTCAGGTGCGAGGTTTTGTATGTTTTCCCACTTGGTGTCCATAACTCCCTTCATGACAAAACATTAGTGGGCATTTGCAGCCAGAACACGGAAGGATCACACTTTACTCACAATGTGTTCTGCAGTGTCATTTACTGCTTCTCGTGGTCACCACATTCAATGATGATATATGGATTTTCTGCCAAAAATACAGAACGCAACTATTGAGAAATTTCTAATTAGGAATTCGAACAATGGTCCTACTTTCTGAGCTGCTTACAGCCGTGGACCTCAGCGAAGTGTGAAACTAATGTCTACATTGTGGTAGAGAGTAAATATCTGTTGGAATCTTCAGATCTCAAATGAACACCTTCCCGCTTATAAAGATAGAGGAGATGGAGGAAAACACCAGTGCAGAAGAACAACCGAGAGTAATCAATGTAGTAACTGGGCAATGTTCACCAATTCCAAGTCAGTGTTATATAAAACCTGGCAGTCTACACGATAGTGTTTGCTACTGTGACTCTATTGTGGGCTGCGGTGGTGGCCACAGAATAGACTCACAGTGATTGCCTTCTTTAAACAGCAGTGAGAGAATTCAAACTCATTAATGTACTATTTAAGTGCAACAACGGTCTGAGGTTTCTGAAAAGGCAAAGAAATCTCATCTTTCTGGCAATAATTGTTGTTGTTTTTTCATCAGCACATCATTCCAGATATTCTTTATTTGCAAACCAGCTGAAAGTCTAAAAGAAACTTTCTGTCAAGTTTCCATCACGTTGCTGAACTTGGATGTTGGCAATGTGCAACAAAGCCAAGTGTTTTTGTCATTTCCTACTGTATATGTTGTGTAACTGATTTCTAAAATTCATTCCTTTAGGGATTACAGGTACTGGCCACCCCACTGACTCAAAACACACCTGATGTTTTGGTTGTCACAATTCTCTATTATGGCATTCCTTTAAAAGTGGTTCAAAATATCACAACACAAGGCAGGACGGACCGGGAGGTCAAGGATTATCAGACTGATTATATGGTTAAGATCAATTTGTTTAATATCAGTTCTAAAATTTTGGATGCAACCATTTTAAACTTTGGACTCCGGCCCTTATTTTATATGCTTTGAAGTGTTTCACAGAGTGTCCTCATTTCGATAAAATCTGTGTGCTGTTCTCCACATTACGTAACGAAACATAGAACAACCGGAAGATTGGAAACCAGAGAGTGTTCTGAGAGTGTTCCGGAACAACAGGCAGTGTGCTGCAGTCAACAAATCCGAAAACCAGGTCCCTCCGAACGGAGCTAATCCGGGGGCCGACGTTGCCTCCACCACACCGTGGCCAGAAACGGCTCGCATTTCAGGGCAGGGGTGCCCTGTTCCGACACGATTTCCACACAGAAGGCTTTGCCGCCCTGCCTGGCCGTGAAGGCTTCGGTGACGTTGAAGCGCAGCCCGCAGTTGTCAACGAGTCCTGTCTGCCCCTGGTGAAGCCTCACGAGATCCCGTTCGTCGAGGGAGGAGGAGGAGGAGGAGGAGGAGGGGCGCAGAGCAACGGGGCCGTCCACTGCCTGCGTCCCCGTTTCTACGGGCAACAGCACAAAGACACTCTGCAGGTACTGCCCCTTGGTACACCTTACCTTTGTGGGAAAGCAGTACTCTCCAGCCGCGCCTGGGAAGGAGAAAAATCTGCTGTCACCACACCTGAAGAAAAGTACAAAATACAAGTGCGTATACCTGAGTACACTATCAAATTACAGTACTTCCCCTATACCTCCGAAGCCTAACGCGCTCTCACTAAAATCATGTCAAATCTCCACGTTTCCTCTGCTTTCCTAGGCTTCAACATGGCATTGTGGGAACTCCTGAAAAGACCACCATAAATGTCTATGCTTCAACATCTGCAAGCCTACGCCTACGCAGGGGGGAGTATCGAAATGGCGTGATACCTGCTCGGTGCCCAGATCAAAGAGGTGAATCCACTCAGTCCCCGATGGAACGAATTACAAAAGAAAGAAGGGATGGGAGGTCGACCCACAGGGGGCAAACGCCGTCAGCTCTATCCCCCTGCAGCTCACAGCTGGCAGCCCACTGGAGCTCAGCAGGTGTGAGCCTGGCCAGTACCTGGATGAGAGACCTGGGAAAAACTAAGGTTGCTGCTGGAAGAGGTGTTAGTGGAATCAGTAGTGGGCGCTCACCCTGCGTTCTGTGTGGGTCTTAATGCCCTGTAATGATGGGGACACTATACTGTGAAAAAGGTGCTGTCTTTAGGATGAGGTCCTGATTGTCCATGTCCATGGGGTGGAGCAGTGGCTCTGTGGCTAAGGATCTGCACCTGTGGCCAAAAGGTTGCCGGTTCAAATCCTGTGGCCGGCAGAGGAATCCTACTCCATTGGGCCCCTGAGCAAGGCCCTTAACCCTAACTGCTCCAGGGGCGCTGTACAATGGCAGACCCTGTGCTCTGACCCCAAGCTTCTCTCCCTGTCTGTCTCCACGGAGAAAAGCTGGGGTATGCGAAAAGATGAATTCCTAATGCAAGAAATTGTATAGGGCTAATAAAGAAACATTATTATTATTATTAAAAATTCCAGGGCGTTTCTGAAAAAGAATTGAGTTACCCCATTGTCCGAGTTGAGTTACCCAATTGAGTTACCCAATTGACTGAGTTACCCCATTGTCCTGGCCAAATTTCCCCCTGACCTTTACCAATCATGGACTCCTAATAATAATATGAATTGGCTTCATTACCCAGTTCTCCTCCCCACTGATAGCTGGTGTGTGGTGAGTACACTAGCGCACTATGGCTGCCATCACATCATCCAGGTGGATGCTGCACGGTGGTGGAGGGGAGTCCCCATTACCTGTAAAGCGCTTTGAGTGGAGTGTGCAGATCATACTGTCTAACCCTTTACAGCAGTGGTCCCCAGTACTAGTCCTGGTGACCACCCACACACATACCTGCTGGAGTTCATTCCAGCCCACCTTCAATCGATAATCGAAGCATTCATTGACCTAAGAAGTGGGTTAATTGGAATATTTGCATTTTGTTTCCAGTCGCAAGTTTGGGATTTAATTTCAGTTACAAAATACAACAGTTAAAGCTCCAACATGGGGAAGAGCTGGGAAACAAACAGTTCAGATTCATCTTATTCTTACTGAGTCAATGAAGGGTTCAGCTGGAACAAAACCCAACAGGTGTGTGGGTCACCAGAACCCCATTGGGAACCACTGCACTAATGGATGGTTCTGGGTCAGTGGTCCTTCCCACCTCCCACAATCCCTGGAGATGCAGCACCACACAGTGTGCATGTCCCTCCTTGCACATACAGCTGACTTTGCCCAAGCATTTATCCCTCACTGCACAAATACAATCCCTTAAACCCCTGGGCTCTTGGCTCATGTGTAGGACATCTGTCAGCTGGAAAAACAAACCCCCAGTTCGATCTGCAAGTTGTCATCCTGTGAGAACTCTACAGAGATGGTGTGAAAGTACTAGAAACCCCTGTTTGAAACTACTGTAGTCTACTCCAAAACCTTACTGCTGGCTGCTGTGATGCATCAGTGTTCAAAAAAACTCCAGAATGATATAATTTACGGTATGTACTGTAGAGGTTTAATTGAATAAACAACATTGGTTAACAATGCCTAAAAAACGGTTGTGTTTCTCTTCACCTATTTATTATATTACTAATTATGACTAATGCAGCCTCCTTATTTTGTTTGCCAGACCACCTACTTGAAAGACCAACCAATCCAAACACATTGAGGAACACAGACGCAAAAGTACTATTTAGGGACTGTGAACCTAATGTGGTGCGCTTCAACATGTACTTTAATACTGAATACCTGTAGATAGAGTCCAAAACAAAGGTTTAGAAGGTTTCAAGAAAGTGCTTTCTGAAAAACACACTGACAGAGACAACCCAGTGGGCTTCCTGAGAATGAACAGGGAAACACAAACCAGAGGGCACAAGTGGAAACAACATGTGCACTAATTTGCACTAAAACCGAGGACAGGAGGCACTTTTTTACGCAGAGGGTTGGAGGACAGCAAGAAACAGCTGGCTGAGACCCTCTGATCAAATATATTTCAGCAACTCAACAAACTAGCTGGGGCACAAAGGGCATGCTCTTATGCGTAACTTTTGCCCTAAGTGTTATCTTGCATTATTTCTTATCATTCATTATAACAAGAGTACTATTCCCACCTGGTATGGTTATAAGGTTTTTACTTCGGTGCTACAAAAAACGAGCATGTAAAGATTCTTTGTCTGTTTAATTAACTGGACGGGCATCTCCTGTGTATATGTAGCTGAGAGTGGTGTGGATTTCCGTGCGACCTACCATGGAATGGATATAACACTTTGCAAGGCAATTTAAGACAACATTTAATGACCATGGCCATTTAAACAAGTGTTTCCGCCTAGAGAAAGGATTTCCAATCCTGGTCCTGCAGAGCCTAGATCCAGTTGGTTTTTTTTGGTCACTGATTTTAAAGATTGGCAACACCAGTTAACTACTGATGAATCAAGCAAGTATTGTGTTTTTAGAAATTGGTTTTGATTTGATGAAGACCTACAATCTGTAACGGGATTGTCCTGTCCACCACGCAGACACAAAAAGAACTGGTTCTGATGATTAAAAGTAAGTTGAATAAGAGGCAACATAGCAATGCTAAAAAGTAAGTTTTGAAACAAAGTAAATGTGTATCAGGCTGGAACCTTTTCCAGTCCGTGTTCACATGTGCAACCATACATCTGCCCATTTTCTCATTTTCTTCCAGTTCAGGGTCGTGGGGGAGCTGGAGCCTATCCCAGCAAGCAACGGGCACACGGCAGGGCACACCCTGGACAAGACACCAGTCCACTGCAGGCCACACACAGACACACACACACAAACCAGGGACAGTTTTCCAGAAGAACCGCAGGTGAGCATGTGGAGAACTCCACAAACTCCATGCAGACAGCACCTCAGGTTCGGTGCTGAACCCAGGGCACCAGCATTGTGAGGTAGCTATGTGAATCACTGGACAACCATGCTGCCTTTCAACAACATGCAACCATACAAAAAATAAAAAGGCACAGGAGAAAAGGAATAAGTACTGCTGGCCTTTTGGTTTTGGCCCCTCAGTGCTCTAGCAGGTTTTACAAATTGCCATTATTTCATTGGTTTCTATAGACCTGCGTAAAGTTAACTGTGATCAGTAAAGCAGATTATTTTTCTTTTTTATTCCAATTTTCAGTTTAGATATACTTTAAGACCAATTCTTCCTTAACTGAACAAATTACTCACTTGATTCATATCTTAAAGTATTCCTAATCTAAATAGATCACACTGTATTTCGTTTTTATGTGCTGTGTGACATTATTGAGGAAGGACATGGGATTTTGGGATTTTAAATTTTATTGAACATCGAGCTAATGCTTTTGACTTCCATTGACTATAAAAGACTTCTTTGGCAAAAAAAAAGGTACTATCTCGTGTGCGTGGATTACGACTTACTTGATAATTGCATCATTGTTGTTCAATAGGTCTAAAATTACAAATTTGCCAAAACGGGTCAAAAAATACAAAGTTGGCAAAAAAAAAGATTCTCACGTGTAAAGTTCTGAATGCGCAGTCTGTGTGTAGGTGCTACATTACATTTAACAAGTTAATTATTCTTAATAAGTACTGTATGACTCCAGCGTAGCCTAATCGAGCAAGAATATCGATAATGACAGATTACCAAAACCAATACAGTTTAGGTGGGTAGCTGCGTCAGCATGGGTAGGCTGCAAAGGTGTCACCTGAAGAAGGCTCCACGGCTGAAACGTTGTGTTTTTTCTTCTTTTTTTCAGCATGGAATAAACCTATTACTTGTTCCAATACTGTTTAGCCTAAAACGTTTAAAAGTTTAAGCGTTGTTGGTGCTGCCTTGAATATTTACTTTTCTGGTCGCAAAAAAACGTGCTTACCTGCGCTCCCAAGGTTGAGGCGCACCGCTGATATCATAAGATTTTTTCTTTTAGACATTCTTGAGTAAACCTCGAGCGTACATTGCATTAAACAGCCATTTTCAAGGACCGGCTTGGTCTGTCCTTCGATGTGTTCCTCAAACAGCAGCTGGTCGTCCTCCGAGCATTGCCTGTGACTGTCCAGAGACAACACAAAGGCCAAGAGCTGCGACGATAGTGCTAGCCAAAAGAAGCACCACACGCGGATCAACCGGCACCCCTGCATGCCGACACTCTGAGGTGTCTGGGGTACTTCAGAAGGCAGGGTTCGGTTTATTTCTTTCTTTTTTTTTAAAGGTGAACAGAAATTGCGGCTGTGGGTTCCAAAATGAATTGTCTTCTTCACAGACGAGGGATACTCACACGCGCAAAGCAAACCCAGCAAGAACGCATCGTTTGAATATCGCTAGTTTCTTTTCTCTCGGTCTCTCGTTTCAGCTCTTTTTGTAGGAAGCTAAAATCTAGGAGGCGTATTCGAATTATACTCTGCAGACGCCTGCCAACAATGATCTAAGATTTTTTTTTTTCAGATGGCAAGTCCATGATACGATAGATTACAGTTTAAGGTATCCCCTTGCCTCTTAAATGGTTTGTATTTGACAATGCGGTTTAAGAAATCAGAAGTGATTTAAGAAATTATTTCTGTACAGTTACAGTAACTTTACGCAGCAAAGGTAGGGACAAACAAATTCTATACAAATACATGTATGTTAAGGATCCCTGATCAGTTTTAAGTTCCTTATCTTAAAGTTACTTTGAACGGTTCCACAGTATTCAAATACGGTATGTTTTTTTTTATTTTCATGTATTTTATTATTTATTATTACTTATGTAAGCAGAGAACTAGTTGTCTGCAGCATCACTGCAACGGTTTAGAAACATTTCATATTTGGAGAAATGTTATTTAATTAAAAATAAAATATATTACTTTATAACTTGTGGAAACAGAAGATATGTGCACACAAAGAACAGCTTGCACAGACCCATTTTTAGTTACAGATACATTAAAGTATATTGCACTCTTTGCTCTGTAAATAGTTCAGATGTTTAAATATCTTGATAAATTAAGTTTGACATGCACCACATGCATTAAAATTCCTTACATAACACGAACAAGACTATGTTACATTATTTACTGAACCTATATTCACAAATAACATAAAATATGTAACAATGTGTTCTTAATTAAACAAGAATATCTAATTCAGTTAGTGGGAATTCTCTGTCAGTCTTGATTATTGTTTAGGCATATCTCATGACATTTTGAGAACATGTAAGTATGCATGTATTTTTAAATTGACATAGTAAAATATGATCATAGATAGTGGCTGGAAAATGTTTGAGGTGTAAAATAAAAATGACTTAGCAATATTTTGTAATGCTTTTATTTAACCAAAAGATAAAACAATAAGCAGAGGATTACCGTACATGCAGTAATGTAAAAATGCAGAATACATCATTATACTCATAGCATGAAATATATCTGATTAGAAAGTAGCAGAAATTTGTTTCCTAAGACATAAAAGATAAAGGTAACATGCACTGCAATGTAGACACAATTGGGAGTTATAATATATGTATAGTATGTTATAAGCATCAGCAATTAACTCCAAGACTCCACTGTTGTTTTCTTCAATTCTAACAACTTTGACTGTTATTAATACAATTTTGACTGTTAATACAGTTTAGTTTGGGTGTGAATAAATCAAGCTGGTTATTCAGCAGTCTGTAAGTCACACTGGTCATAATCTACAGAAAATTGACCACAACAAATCATGGTAAACTATACATGAGCAGCCAATATGAAGTGTTGCAGTAGCAAATTCTTCACATTTACCAATCTAATCAGCTCACTGTCAGGTACAGAGTGTCTCATTTTTACTGTCATTTGTTCCTCTCTACACATCCATAAAAGACAAAGGCTGCTATTTATATGACAAAATACAGTGATTTCATTACAAAAATTAGCAAATGATTACAAGAGAACTTTTCTTCTGCATGAAGAAAAAACAAATACAAAGGATCCAACAGTGATAAATGTCTAAACGTTTTGCCAAGTGGTGTATAAAATGTATTTTAGTGTCATTACACACAATTCTGAGCAGATTACCAACCCAAAGCAAAAATGTACATGTATATTTTGGGCTTCAAGAACTCAGATGAAAGATCAGTTTGAAATAGACCTTGTCCATTAAGTCAGTGAATCACAGTATAATAAATTTTTCAACAACTTTCTGAAGCCTTCAGTTTTTTGAAGCCCAAGATGAACTCCATGGATGTTTGCCTAATCAGTTTGAGAGAGTCTTCATTACAAAGTATCTTAATTTTTTTAAATGCACCCAAGGTCATCAGATATAAGCCATCTCCTTCAGCAATCTTCTTTGTACTGTACTGATGGAGCCTTCAAATGTTTTTACTAGAAAGTATTCAGATGTGTTCCGGGTGACGCAGCAAATTAAATGAATCAACTCAGTTATTGTTCTAGATGTTTCAGATGAGGGGTTGTCGGTCCCGGTGCCAATGTGATTTTCAGATTTTCAGTCCAGATGGGCTCTTATCAAACTGATTCAGCTTGTTATCGGCTTCATCACACCAATTTTCCTACCTCTGCCAACTGTCAAGGTGCTGTTGCCTTAAACTAGACACCTGGGAAAGCTACAGACACATCAGGCCTCCAGGACTGGGGACCTCTGCTTTAAATGAGTCAACATACATCAGGATTTTAAATCATTTTTGCATTCTGAGGCAAGAGTTGACATACTGTACAGTATCAAATCACTGTTGTTCTCCAAGTTAATTTTTTTTTAAATCAAAATTTATAAGCTGGATGTTCGACTTTTGTGTTCTCCAGCCCTTTTCTGTTATTTCTATCACTGTTTTCTAAACATTTGCAGATGACTGTAAAATTAGAAAACACCGTCTCGACACACGCCTGTGGAGGCCCTTCTGATTACAGGGTTGCTAAAACCTTGCAGTAACGTACTGTACAAATCAAAGAACTAAAAAAAATTGATATGGCTCTGTCTTCAGCCAAGGATAGTAATAATTTACATCTCAAAGGAATGATAAGCTGAAACATCAACAAAGTAATGATTGCTTGCAATACATTTGTAAGGACTGTAAATAATTCATGCAGGATTTCTATCGCAGTTAATCATTTGAGTAAATTACGATGTGTTATGTTTCCAGTGAAGCACTAACAAGTGGAAGATTTTTTTTTTTACTTTTTCTTTTCTTAATTGTTATATGTTGACCCGCCATGATGCAGACTATCTCATCCAAGTTCAGGACAGGCAGGGGTGTGAAAATGTTATCGACCACCTGGGTCACAGCAAACACTGCCAGAAGTGGGTAGTATGGAACAAAACAGCTCAGTTTGTTTCAGTTCCAGTTTGTACACTTTGCCCTTGGGCTCCACAAAATATGTGATGAGCAAACAGAATAGTCTTTCTATTTTAGAGAAATTATCCTAAGGGAAAATTCCACTGACTACTACTCCACTCCATAGAATATATCTACACAGTTTGTATAGAATAAACAAAACTGATTGTGAACAACCTTTGCTTTAACAGTTCATGTTACAAACACAAACCAATGGGCTGCACTGACTCATATCTGACAATGTGGCCTTTGGCACCATCCAGCGCTTAAACCAGTGAGAATCTGTGAGATTCTGCCTCATAGCCACATCCTGATTTTGCCAAACGTAACCATTTTGTTTTTTCTGGAGTGGACTGCTTCCTTCCTGCTAGCCTCGAGTCCTGATGCTCTCAGTCTCGATTGACTGCAATCATGTCAGGACATCTCATCTCTTCCTGTAGAAGTGGCTCTGGAGATCTGGAATGTGGCAGTCTAGTGTTCATGATTGGCTGGCTGGCTGGCTGATCTAGGAAGGAATTAGAACTCTGGAAGGAATCATCCAACCTCTGTGGAGGCAGAACATCGTGCAGTGTGGAACCCATTTAATGCAGCAATGTGGTGCCTCTCCAGAACCATATCTGCTGAAAAGGGGTACGCTACAGCTTCTTTTGAGTCACAGTGGAAACCTGAAATGAATGCTGTTGCCAAAACTGCACGATATACTGTATCACTGTATGAGGATGACAAAGGTCATTATTATAGTAATTCTGGCTGATGCTTTTATTCAAATTGACTTGAAATTGGTATGCACGCACAAGGTCAGGTATTTCACTGAATTAATCAGAGTGGCACACCTTGTGGAACCCGTGTCAGGATGTGAACCTGTCTTAGATAGATCCTGAACCCTAGCCACTACTCCACATGCTTCCAGATAATACAGTCCATCCTAGTGTTTTAACAAAAGTTGCTCATCATTAAAAACAATGTTATTATGGAAGGGAACAGCAGAACTGGTATTACAGAATATTAAAGCCATTGTTTAAATATATTTTCACTTTGAAAGTAGGGGGTATGTATATCCATATGCCTTTTGTTGTTTATTCTTTGTGTGTATCATTTTGAGCTTTCAAGGTTCAAATACTATTTTTTCAGTCTCCTTTGCTATATTTATTGCATATACATTAAACACCATTGAAATAGTGCAGCCAGTAATTATTGACTAAACCGTTCTCATTTAGTTTGTCTGGGAAATGACAAAACTCCTAAATCTTTTTAATTCCCTCTCAAGATATGTCATATACAGACATACATATTACATGGGAATAACACCAGGTAACATACTTTAGCTCTGCAACGGGTGAACTAAAATGTAGTTTTGTACTATAACACATCAGGCTGAAATGCTAGCTCACAATAAACATTTGTTTTACTATTTCTGTCCAAACACATATCAACAGTAAAATAATTTATTTATATGGTTATGAGCTAAACTAAAATGATAAAAAAGAACCCCACAGAAACATGAAAGGTGTCTTAGATATTAAATTACAGCAAAATGACAATGATATTAGCGGATCCTTTCATTTATGTTTTTTTTTATTAAATATATAAAACTGGCCCAAAAAGTCTATCCAAAGCATTGCTAAGCCTGCAAAGCATGGTGATATATCTGAAGAATATTCAAAAGGCATTCTTTGTTCTTGTGTGTTTAATCGTTTGCCAGATCACATTGCTGAAATCTTGTAGTTTCAGAAGGTTTTTTTACTTTGACAAGCCCTGTCCATTCCATTCAGTTGTGCGCTCAGAATCTTCTCCATAATAGGGAATAAAGTTAAAACTGGCATTTTGACTGGCCTAGAAAACAAAGTGTGAGCCGACAGAGAACTGCCATGAAAAGAGCAGCCGAATGCTTACGATGACAGCGTCTGAAAGGCATTAAGCTTATGTCTAAAGCACTTTGTTATTTTTTCTGTCCATGACCAAAAAAGGCACAACAAAGACGGAGTGGCCTCCCAAGCACTTTGGAAAGTTAATTTGTAGACAGACCAGTGGTTAGTTTTCCATACCAGTGCCAGGGTCTGTAGTGCAGCTGCAGTCTTGCACCAGTGGGATGTTGGAGATGGTCAGAGTGCTGTGGTGGTCAAGGTAGATGAAGGGAACCATGCGGAACGCCACAGGCCCACAGCAGGAGACCTGAGGAGCAGGAGCAGAGAGACCCGTCAGGGGTCTGAAGAGAGGGACGCAGCAAAGCATGTGTCTACCATGACCAAGATAATGTGTAGTCTTCTTATTTATTGTTATTGTCATCCTGTAAAGCGCTTTGAGAAGCCACCTTTAAAGGCGCTATATAAAATAAAGTGTATTATTATTATTATTAATATTATTATTATTATTATAACAGAGGGAAAGCGACCGCAATTGCACATTTCAGCAGTTTTGTTGGATGCTAGTGAATGCAGTAATGGAAAGAAATATGTAGAAATTATTTGTTCGGACTCACCTAGCTGAGGGAATGGCAGTGTAGCCATTAGGACAGGCTACCCAACCTGCCCCCCTCCCCCTTGTTAATACAGAGAGGATTGAGCCAGGGAGCTGCTGTAAGGGTGCAGATGGGGAGGCATTGTGGGATGCGAGAGAGATACAGTATGTGAAGGGGAAAACCTGAGTGTGAAACTTACATATGTACTGTAGATGAGGGAGCGGGCAAGAGTAGGATATAATTGTATAATAATAAAACGTTGGTGATTTGCCGAACTCATAGCTTAATATGACCCTGCTTTGAGGCTTCATTTTCGTGGCAGAGCCCTGTTTCGTCTTGCCTTAAGATGATCATGTGTTGGCAAACTGGTGTGTTGGCAGACTGGGAAACTATTGCTAATGAAGCTGTGTTTCCTCTTCAACTCCCAAGGGGACATAAGTTCTGAAGAGGAATGTTAGAATTCTCTAGCTTGATTGATTTTAATGGCCAATTAATCACAGTGTCTCATCCAGCGGTTTTTTGAAAGAAGCCAGGGTATCAGCTTGAAGAGCTTGGACAGCTGTGTCGACCTTGCACAAAGAGACATATTGACATCACACGGCGTATCCTCGTTTATCAGCCGCATAGACAAAGCACTGATAACTTGGGAACCACATTGTGTTGCTTTTTCAGTTAAACTAAGCCTTCTCGGTTTTTTAGTTTTTTTTTTCAAGACTAATACAATCACCATAGAGTCAGTATCGGTTGGACTACCTCAAATACCGAAAGAAAGTGAATCGGTGAACTTGCATTGATCTTAAAGGGCTACTCAATTAATGATTGCATTCTCCAGGTTTCCCCATGTTTTTCAGGACCTGCTACTACCAGTAAATGGAATATACATGAAGATTACATTAGGATTTTTACAGTACCCCTTTCAAGGGATTTTGCTGTCGTTTTGAAGGAGATGCAAAAGAAGCCAGACCCCTGTCCAGTTTTCACGTTTCGTTGGTTTCAAGCTTTTAAAGTCAGGACACTTTTGCAGCAGCAGTTAATAATAATAATAACATCACTTTATAACCCTTTACAATTTCTTGCATCAGGAATTATCTTTTCTCATACCCCAGCTTGCTCTCCATGAGACTCAGACACACAGACAGGGAGAGAAGCTTGGGGTCAGAGCGCAGGGTCATTGTACAGCGCCCCTGGAGCAGTTGGGGTTAAGGGCCTTGCTCAGGGGCCCAACAGAGTAGGATTCCTCTACCAGCTGCAGGATTTGAACCAGCAACCTTCCAGCCACAGGCACAGATCCTTAGCCACAGAACCACTACTCCGCCCCAACATGTTCCTGCCCAGTTTCGAACCGGGGACCTTTTCGCATGTGAGGCGAATGTGATAACCACTACACTACGGAAACACGGTTAATAACATTTGCTAAATACACATAATGCACACGGCAAAAAAAAACAACAAAACAAAACAAAAAGAAAGCAGTAAATAGATAATTAATTGAATAAAAAATGGAAAAATCATGACTGTGTAGGTATTCATACCCTTTGTTGTGGAAAATCTAAATATAGTAACACCAAATATCCTTAGCAAGCCCCACACGTATTTGAGTAGCCTCTGCCCTTGGGCCATAGCAGTGATTTATAATTGACAGCTTCCCCTGAAAACAGTCTGGAAGCGCCTGGGATGTGTGCCTGAGGGTACTGTACTGTGTGTTGAACGGCGCGGGTGGGATACCGCAGAGGAAGCCCTGCAGAGCACCTGTGGGGCATGATGCCTGGAGGCGAGGCCGGCTGGTCCGCAGCGGAGCCGGGCCCTGTCGCTGTGGGGCGTGCAGGCCACACACTGGGCATAAGCGAAGCTCTCGGGGTGCAGGATCCACGTCTCCCAGCCCAGGTCTGACAGGAGCAGGAGAGAGAGGCCTTGTGAAAAAACTCGCGAGTGGGAGCTGGTGTGGTAAGAGAGTACACCTCCTGTTCCATCTGCCTTTTTTGTCTCCACTCCTGCCCGGGGAGAGACCCCGTCCCGCAGGTTCGTTTAAAATACCACAAGACAATGACCATAAAGGAAAAACCTTCAGGAAAAAACCATGCCCACCGCCTAAAGCATTTTGGACTCATTTTGGACTTGGTTATGAAAAGCGGCAGTCCTCTGAGATTTTCATACCAAACGGCAGAGAAAGAAACATTTTTCTAAATGTAACATATAAAGTTGCACTCCTCTTTATGTGTTGTTCCTTTTAAGATTGATTTTTTATTTGTGGTGGTAATTGTTTTTGGCTCTTACACCACAACATACAAATAAGCATAGATTCACAAATCGTGTTTTGATTACATAGTTTAAGAGCAATATTAATATCAGGTAAAAAAAGAAAAACAAAGTTAAGTCAGGTAAGATATTACATAACAACTGGATACATAATGGATATTGCAAAACCATTACGTTAGCAAAATGAACTCTTAACTCTTAAACATCGGTATAATTTGTATTATTCTCATAGTCTGTTTTTATATGTAACAGGCTTGTCATTCTGCAGTTATGATAAATTGGAGCCCACCTTCTCAGCATTTTTAGGTATGTACTGTATTAGGCCATGTATCACAATTCTTTGTATTCATATTTTCTAATTGAATGCTATTAAACATTAATTTACCGTGCACCATATTGGAATAAACTGAAATTTTGATAACCGGGGAAACCCTTCAGCATGTAATTAAATAAATCTTTCACCTAAATCTAAAACCTATTAAAGTCTTGACAGTTAAGCACTTGAATTATTGTAGTCACAGTGGATGATAGGTATTTGAATGACCATGCTTCAGAAGGCAGTATGGTTCAGTGTCGCGTTCTGAAATAAAGCCTACCTTTGATAAAGACCTGTGATGTCATCTTGCAGCAGCTCACCCTCGTTGTGGTGCTTTTGGAGTTGTTCAGGTAAGACTCCTGGAGGGTGACGGTGTTACCCACTGCAGAAAAATGCTGACAGTCACAACCACACCAATACCAGTCTACAGGTCTGTTTGCACACATACAGATATCCTGGAAAGAGAAGCTCATATTCTGGAGCATTTAGCTACTAAAATGGTTCTGGAATTGAACTTTTTATTCTCTCAATAGTCCTGGATAAGCTCTGGATGTTTTGCTAATTTTATATTAACATATATATTATATTAACACAAGGGGTGGCACAGTCATTAGCATTGCTGCCTTGCAGTGCTGGAGCCCTGGATTCAATTCCTGGGGTGCTATTTGTGTGGAGTTTGCATGTTCTCCCTGTGTGTGTGGCTTTCCTCGGGAAGCACCGGTTTCCTCCCACAGTCCAAAGACATGCTGGTAGGTTCATGGGAAAAACTGGCTCTCATGTGAGTGTCTGTGTCAGTGTGTTCCCTGCGATGCACTGGTATCCCGTCAAGGGTGTATCCTGGCTGAGATAGGCACCTGCTCACCTGAATAAAGGATGGATGGATAGATATTAAAACAAGCAAATCAATAGCCAATTAAGAACTGCCAGTTGTTAATCGACTTTTTACTGCATCGACCGCCAACAGACAGGCCTTGAGGGTAGCCTCAGACGGAGTAGAAGTGACACTCTTGTGTTCTGCTGGATGATTGGGAGTTGACAGCATTTCTTATAGGGCTGAGCCACTCTGAAGAAGGTCTGTGCACACTGTGGTGTGAAACACAAGCACCACAGGCGATACAGCATCGGTGACTGGAGCAATGCTGGTCTCACTGACAAACCAGCCCCACTCTGACCTCACCCAGCCGGCTGAGTGCTGTCAGTGTCTTCCTGGTCACTGCTGGTGAGGGGGTCTAGTTCAGACTGAGCCTTTGATGTCTGGACAACAGGGATACCTGTGCTGTCTTGCTTTTCCAGCTTGAGCCCCTCACATCAGGTTTAACACAATCAAATAAAAAAGTATTGTCTGCATGTGGCTCAAAATAAAGAATTAGAAAGTGCCTAGCACCTTGACTACAAATAATACCAATAATAACTGTTTCAATAGTTTGTAACTATTTAATAATTGAGTTTGAAAATTGTTCTCCTTAAACTCGAATTTTTACCCACATTTTGTATTATTCTACAATTGTAACTTTGATTTGTAAAGCAACCTGAGTGTGCGCACACCGGGAATAGATACTCTAGACTAGAGAGTAGTGTTCGGTTAATCAATAGAATTGGTCTTCACTGTCTTCTAATTAATTGACTAAGGATTCATCTTTCAAAGAGTGTTTTTTGTACAGTGGGATATTCTTTACCAGTGGCTGTCTCGGATGTCTCTGAATTCTTGGAAAAAACACTTAGGGCAGCTTTCCAGTGGTCTCTCAGCTCACTCATGCCTTCCGGATTCACATCAGGAGCCTGTTTCAGGCTGAAAGCTTCAAGTAGCTTCGTTCTGATGGTCTGCAGTGGTTCCCCTTGACAACTAGTTTCAGAGTTGGAGACAAACAGGTCAAGTTACATTCTACTACAGTTCTGTAGTTTTCTGACATTTCTGTTTTTTCTTTAACACTTCTATAGTATAATTGCTATGTTCTATTAAATTCTTACCCTTATTTCATGTTTACGTTTTTTTATATTCCAGAATGTGCCAGCGACTCTGACCCACTGTAGTCTCAGCAAGCCTTATGAATGTTTATCATTAAGCAAACCATTGAGCCTTTTGTTTTGTTATTCTGTTTTTTTGTGGATGTGCAATTGGGGGAAAAAGGTTACTGAATATCTCCACGAGCCTGACACACTGCTCCACTGTCAGTGTCCAGCTTTTTTGTAGCAGACAATCTTGAGTTATTTTCACAGTTTAGGAGATAGCACATTTTAACACAAAACTTTAAATAACAACTCCTTTAGTTCCCTTAAAGATCTTTGCTTTGACTAAATATCTCTATCTACGGATGTGGGTATACTATATAACACAAATATTTAGCACAATATTTTCAGATGGCTTCTGTGTAATTAGGTAAACCCAGTTAATATCTCAGCGGCTCTTCAGTTGGCTGGCAGCTCGCTTGGTTGTGCAATTTTAGACAGCTGAGTCTTTGTTTTTGAAGGAATGTTGTTTTCTTAACTTCACTGCGGTGTTACATCTCAGCCTCCTGGCATTGCTTTTTGGATGTAAAACTGTACCACATGAGAAAGAACCGCAGTAAAACAGCACATATCTGAGCGCAGAGAAGAGGCCCTAGCATCTCGGTGTAAACGAAACAGCAAAGTAACATGCAACTGAACCGCAGACACGAACACTGTGATCAGGGAGAGTGAATTGGGGGTATCTGTTAATGAGCCACCGAGCGTATTAGCTGTAGTATTCCTTACTGGAGTGTGGAGTAGTGTTAATGAAGCCAATATCTTTGTTGAAAATAAGAAGGCGACTCATACAAAGATTTATTTTCAAACTCTCTTTTGCTATTAAATCCAAATGAATTGCAGTTTACTGTAATTAGAAAATTACTTGATCTTTTGCTTTAATGGCCTCGGGTTAGCTCTGAAATCACATGCAACCCTCCCAGATGAATAACCAATAAAATATCTCTGTAAAAATACAAGAACTTCTTCTCTATGCCAAACCTGAAGAACTCAACTATGGATCTATCATGTAATACCCTGTCTCAACTTAGTAACAGACTAACAGTAGTGTCTTTTTAATGAGCATAATGCACGCCATTTGTGCCCTGAGGTAACTTAACTGTCTTTGGTAAGACAGGATGAGGTTAAGGGAAAGCTATTTGGCTCCAAATTATTTTTTTCCAGTTTCTAATGCAACCAATGTGTTTTATGTTTTTTTTTAAGAAGGTGGAATTCCCTCCATTTTGCTCCAGGAAAGTTAGCACAGGCTCCGCAATTTCACGAAACATGAAAGAACAGGTTAGTTTCATTGCAATGTTTACCTCAGCATGATTTTATGTGCACTAATTCTGTGGACAAGGTACTGTGAAGGGACCCCTGGCAATTCCAAAGATCGTTATTTTTAAACACTGAGATCTGAATTAACTATCAAGGTATTTATTAAGTTTTGAAGTATCATGTATTAAATAATCACACTCTCCCCAAAGGTGAGACAGGACAAGCACTAATAAACTGGTAAACACTAAGAGCTGGCCTTTCATTTTACAAAGAAGTCCTGCTGTGTTGCCTTAATACTTAAATTGAAATTGCTTTTTATAAAGACTAATCGTTATCCTTCAATATCCATTTTCTATGCTGCATATCATATTGGATCTCTTTAATAAATGCTGTAAGAGCATGCTGGTTGAACACAAGACTTGCTAAAGTGTCAGCTTGAGGCCGATTAATATTAATTAATTATAATTAAATGGTAAAGGTTTACATTATTGTCATGTTGTAATTAAATAAAATGAAATTACGTCTTCACAGCAGTTGTTTCAAATATACTGTAAGAAGATTTGTCACTGTTTATCTTCAAAAATACCACTCTCTTCAAACAGTCAACATTTAACAAGAAGATAGAGAAAATGGCATTTCACATGCTCTGTGGCATGTGTTTGATAGTATTCACATTTAAGACTTTCTTTCAAAATGCGACAAGAGCATTCTTTACAAATGGTGCTTTTCATAATTTCATTAAGTCATTTATTAATAAAGAAAGAAAGAAAACATTATATAAAAAATCTAAACCGATTATCATTCCTTGTAACAACTGCCCCTTAAGAACCAAAGAACTGGCTGTAGTATTAGAGACACTAAGCCATGTAAAACAATCTTATATACTGTACAGTATCCTTTGTACTGCACCAATACAATTATCCCATTTAATATACAACATAATTTAATTCCCTAATTCGATCAGCTTGACTCTTGACCAGTACTAGAGTATTGTTTAGTGCTGTTATCCAATCTTTAACCTGCCACCTGGCACTGTTGGGATTTCTTTTATGTCACCTTTCTGGGGTTTTTTCCTCTCTCCTCTCAGGCATGCACTATTCCGCACACCCAATCGATAAGCGCCCTGCATGGAAAAACACGTGGAGGTCACTTCTCACCTGGTCATCGGTACCACGGGCACGTCGGAGACAGAGGCCACAGGCCCTGCTGAGGGGAGCACCCTGGAGGGACGCAGGGTAGAGGCCTTTCCCACAGGACAGCCAAACAGCAATGCCACAAGAAACAGGAGGATGGACATCTCTGAGGAAAGTGAGCGGTTAAGCTACAATTCGGAGAGGTACACGCAGACTTCTGTCTTGTTTTGTGCTTAAATGGGGGCTGGAGGAAACAGAGCCTTTTATCCTTCCTGCTTTCAGGGAAGTGCGGACAATGTATGTCCACTGGTCGTGAGATGTCAGGGAGGGAATGTCTTACTTGTAGTAGCCTGGGAACCTGGTTTTTATCTCCTTACAAGCCAGGTTGTCCTTGGAATATTTCACATTGTTTTCCTGTCCAGTGAGCGTGAGATGGTTAGACAAAAAGAGGAAAGGAGAAAGAACGCTTTGTTGTTTTGTTTTTTTCCCCTTGTCTGAGGGGGTCAGGGGAGGATGAGCGCAGACTCTGTGACAGTGTGATAAGCCCTCTTCCACCAGCAGGTGCTCTGAGAGTAACCATTTATCTGCCCCCCAAACACTGAGAATCCACAAGAAGAAGAAGAAACAGCCCTTTCTACAAAGCTGGGTCTAAAAAGGGAACCTGGTAAAGAAAAAAAAAATCGCACCAAAACAGACTGCCTTTGTTGAGGTGCTGAAACAGAGGACGAAGCTCGCAGTGCACTAACGGCGAAAAGGGTGACAGAACTGGTAGAATAATTTTAATTATAATTTTCAGCAGCTGAGTCATCTAATAAGTCAGAATATACGGTATGCACTAACACACAATACCAAAATACAAATGTTTGTGCAAACCGATCTGATAAGAAAATGAGGCGATGTGATCTTTGAACTCAAATACCAGGCCCAGGCTTTCCACAGCACTGCTGGAACCAGAAGAGCACATAACAAACTGTGGTAGACGCAATAATGTTAGTCAGAACTCAAGAGTCAGAGATGGGTGGAAATTGAATGTTCCTTACGTTAAAGCCAGGAGGGAGGAAAATGACACAGGGAACTTCTGTGCATGGAAAAGCGGGTGCATCAATTAGCACCTGTGTCTTCTGGCTTTACACAAAAGGCTGTATCTATCCAAGATAGCGGATTGAAAAATATTTACTCAGAGCACCTGCCACCCAAGGACGGAGACTCCACTGGCTGAAGTTATGGTTTTACAAAGCTGGCAGTGAGTGACAGAGGAATTCCAACTTTATGGGTCTACAGTAGGTCTATTGTTAAGAACCAGATTTTTCCAAAGCAATGCCACTGAATGGGGACTGGGCTCGCTACATAACAGGAGATGTAAAAGCCCCCTTTGCCTATCTAAATTTCCCCCTTAATTAATTCAAATAATGAGTGCATTTTGCATTTCTCCACCTGATTTGAGGTGTCCTGGGACTGTTGGCTACACATGTTACCCACGTGGGGACTGCACTTCAGTGGTTGATGGTGTGAGTCCACGCCTATATGTGAAGTGCTTTTAGACCCTTTAGGATAAAAAGCATTTGAAAATTCACAAGCTCTTTTTCTTCTTCTGATGATAATATATTCCACTTTCTCTATGTGTACTTTGTGACACAAAAAGCATTTGTTTCCTTTTTATTTCCTCACCCTTCACCTGGCAATATTAACCTTCATGGAAAGAGAATGCTAGCTATAACTACAGTATGCAGTGGAATACATGGCCAACCACATCAATGTTAAAGTCACGCAATAACTAAAGTGCATCAGTAAGGTTATTCATATGTATTATGCATGTCAGTGGTTCTCAAACTTTTTGGACCAAGTACCACCCCTGATCAAACCAAAGCATCCAAGTACCACCTACAAGTCATCTTCTCATAGGAACCCCAGAAAATCTCAATGACCAACATGAGTGCGTGTGCGCGCACACACTCACATACACATATAATAAATATTATAATAAACTTTATTTGATATATTTATTTGTGCCTTTAAAGGTGGCTTCTCAAAGCACTTTACAGAATGACAAAAGGAACAACAACAACAATTAAAAAATAAACAATAAAATAAACCCATTTCAGTGAGAGGGGTGAGCCTGTTAATCGAGCAAAGCAGATGTGAATTCATTGGTAGAGCCCTGATACAATTCACAACAGAGTCTTACAGATTTTAAATCCTCAGGCATTTTCTTGATGGCCAAGGACTCGCGGTGGATGCTGCAGTTCATATCTGGAGCAACCTCTCTAATTCGTGCAACTACACCGCTGTGTCGGCTTGTCATCGCTCTAGCACCGTCTGTACAAACTCCGACGCATTTTATCCAGTCGATGCCATTCTCTTCGATAAATTCATTCAGAAGCTGAAATACGTGCTCTCCTGTAGTTCCTGTTGGTAGCGGCTTACAGAACAGAAAGTCGTCATGGGACATGCCCTCAAACTCGTATCGAACGTAAACGTGCAAATTGGCCAAATCAACATTTAAAGACTCATCTACATGTACTTGCAGTGAAAAGCATCTGTTCATCTTAACACGCTCCGTCAGCGTACTTTTGACATCATCCGCCATATCAATAATTATGAGTGAATGCGTCTTTCGGAGGGGGCAGCAAGTCGAGCTGTTCAGCAGCTTTTTCTCCACACATAATACTGTACGTGTCAGCTCTTTTGCCAACGGTAAACAAAGTTCTTCACAAGTAGTGTGGGGCTTACCTGCTTTAGCAATCCGCAAGCTTGCGTTTTTCCCCGTTTCCATTTCAGGAGCGAAACACAGAGACGTTCGGTGTATTTTTCTCAAATTAACCTAGAACAGTTCCTAAATATTTTCTGTTATCTACAGTATCACGCTTTCCTGTGCTCCACAAGATTCCCAGGGTTCGTAGTACGCATTTCTAGGCTTTCCTGTGTTTACAACATTGGCATTGTTCCAAAATCACGCACATTCTCCTACCTCTCCATTTGCTGGAGATAATCTTTTTGAAATACAATTGATCACTTGCGTTCGTAGCACACATTTCTATAGAGTGGTATAGAATTACTGTACATTGTAGCTCTGTGTCCATTTAAGTATCAGTGCGCACTGTATTGTAGTACACAGGCTATGTATTCGACACGTATTAAAATAGAAAATATGAAAACCCGTCCCGATTTTTCAGTCCACACAACAAAGTTCCAGGGTCATATGGCGCGCCACGTACCACAGTTTGAGAATCACTGTTGTAAATAAAGCAATTGTAATAATTGTTTTCTTTAATTGTATATGCACCCAATTTGGATTCAGTACCCATTTGAAAACTTGACTCTCTGGGAGTGCTTCCCACACTCGCTCAGCAGAGAATGAGACACACGGACGTGCTCCTCCAACACACTCACCACAAAGCCATTTGTCATTTAGACATGTTGCAAGCTCCATAGAGCCTGACAGGAGAGCTGTCATTCCCCGTAGGACCTATGCGTCTCTCACTGATGTTACTGCTCACCTGCAGGCACCCTGCAAAGTCACATGAGCTTCTGTGCGCTGGAAACTCAAGACCACCCTCCCTGTGACAGCAGTCCAACAACTGTGCTCCGTCCCTTGGCGAATAGTGGTCAAACTTACATAATACCACTAGATGGGCAAGCTGGGCCAAATGGCCTCTTCTCATTCGTAACCTTTCTATGTGGATGATCATCTAGTTTAGGCTTCGTGCAGTATTTAAAATTGTGTTGAGCTAGGGGTGCCACAGTGGTTAGCATTGATGTCACACAGTGCTGGGGCACTGGGCCCTTTTCCTGGGGTGCTCTCTACAGTACGTGGAGCTTGTGTTCTCTCCCCATGTTCAATCATTCACAATCTAGCTGCCGTCACATCATCCAGGTGGGGCTGCACACTGCGGGTGGTGGAGGGGAGTCCCCATTACCTGTAAAGCACTTTGAGTGGAGTGTCATTATTATTCATTCCTGGGCTGCTATCTGCACGGAGTTTGTATGTTCTCACCGTGTTCATGTGGGTTTTCACTTGAGTGCTGCAGTTTCCTTCCACAGTATAAGACATGCTGGTACAGCAGGTTAATTGTCTTCGGGGAAAATTGGCCCTGGTGTGAGTGTGTGTGTATTTGCATCTGCGTGTTTGCTCTGTAATTGACTGGTTCTGTCCAGTGTGTCCTGCCTTGTGCCTGTTGCTGGCTGGTATAGGCTCCAGATCCCCCGTGACCCAGAACTGGATGAAGTGGTTAGAAAATGGATGGAGGTACACATAGAGCATATGGGTAAAGTACTACCATACACTGCATTAAGGACTTACCTATAGACATTCCAGGACTACAGGTAATAAATGCATCTACAAGAGTACTACTAAACTACAGACTGAGCACCCCAAAGATTAAAATAAGCATCTGTCAGAAAAGTGCATTGCCGAAAGTAGATATAAATAAAAGTACAAAAACAGAAGTAGATGAAGAAAAAACAAAGTTCTGGAAAACATTCCTTTCTCTAAGAAGAAGGCAATGTGTTGGAGAATAAAAAAGAAAATGAGGTGTTGCACAATGTTTCCAGAACACAGAGCTTAATATGTCTTTAGGTTAAGTCAGAGCAACAACAGCTGCAAAGCATTTATTCCACATCCACCTAGCACATGATACTATTTTGGTGGAGAGGGATCGGGATTCTCACTGTTGTTAGCCCTGGATTCCTTTCAGGGCCACGAAGCCTCAAGTTTGCAGTTGACATGTGTGTTCTAAGTAAACAGAGTAAAATCTGGTTTAAAAGGAAAAAAATACTTGGTGATCTAAATTATAGTAATATTTAATGTATTATGTTTCTTTTTACTTTGCTCTCTCTTGTCTTTGTCTACCAAGCCAATTATGATTCTTTATCTTACTTATTTTTGTGCATTTTCTTTATCTACAATCCTTAACTGGTGTTATTTTATTGCCAGTGTTTCTTCTGAAAAAAATATGGATCTTTTGTTTCAGCAGCTAATGAACATTAAAAGAGCATTAAACCTTTTCCAAACTGATAAGACCAGTATTGGACAAGACTGTTTACCTGAGAAAGCATTGCAATCGGTCAGTTTAAAAAAAACACAGAATATCTAATAACTAGTATTTCGCAAGGGTAACTATGAACTAATGAGGCTAACTTCTTTCAGTAGTTGGGTAAATCTTAATGATTGTGATAGAGGGATGAAACATAGAAAGTATTTGGCCTGAGTTGCCTAGCTAAGGGAATGGTAGTCTAGCTGTGTGGATAGCCTATACTTTTGCAACAAGTGAGCTAGGCGCTTTTGTGTAGATGAGGTGGCAGGAGGGATACAGCAGAGATACATGAAGGGAAGTCCTTGGTGTGACTTACACGTGTAAGTGAGTAGATTACATCAGGATCTAACCTTCCTCTGGAACTTCAGTTATAAACTCCATTTAATGAAAAGAAGCTGACTGCACTAGGGGATTATAACAAAATAGGCAATTCAGGATTGGAGAGCTTAAAATGAAATTAGCCACAACTTCTATGCTTACAAAAAAAGAATTTGAAAATCCCAAATGCACCCCTACATTTAAAAAATCTGTATTTTAAACAAATTAACTTTAACATTGAATAACTTGAAAATTCAAATAAATTTCTCCTGCTATCCCGAAAGTGACTTATTTGCCATTAATGTAAAAGTAACAGTGAGTGCTGGAGAGAGAGAGGCCTTAGCTGTTTAAAAGGATTAAATGTTAGGCTGAGTTTACTAGGAGATCAAGACAGACGATAGTCCTAAGGTAGCTGTGTATTGAGTGATGACACCTGGGGAGAGGTTTGTCTGCTGTGACTGTCTTACATCAACAGACTCCACTTGGCTTGCCAAGAAACCTCCCCCCCAGAACTCTGAAAACAAAGAGACATTCTTGACTTCAAGGTCCAGATGCTGTTTATTTCTTTTCTTGCTGAGTGGGTCTCAAGGTGCTGTAGAAAGTTCATACGGAACTTCAAGCGCTGAAGAAAATGCACTAAGAATGATGAAAAGCATTGTGATGTTGGAATGTACTGATAAGAGCAGTTGTGTTTCTCTGGTTCTTCTGGGAACCACAGAATAGTTTTCTTGCCTTTGTAGCTTCTTAATCAATAAGGTAAATAAGGTATTGGCTTCTCAAAAAGACAGCGTATTACAGTATATATAGTATAGTCTCTGGTCTTTACCCTGAAAACGTGTCTTCCCAAACATGCTTTCAATTAATCAATAACCAATTTAATGTATCAAGGTTAAGAAGATCTTTAGTCCAATCTCCTACAAAATCTGAAGGGCTAGGGTCGTCTTGGGGCAAGGATGAAACTCGCTGACGAAGAACATTACATTGCAGGCAGCAATTTGGAGCTCTGGTCAGAATGTAGAAATATAGAAATTGTTTCTTTCGAGTTCCTGTACTGTGTATCCTTGCAATTCTGTTCTGGCAGTGGCCGACACAGAATCTGCAGATCATAACAACAACACGAAAACTCCCCATCATGGTTTTCATCTTCATACTTGAAATGCCTCAAATATTATCTGGACGGTTGTAGCGGTCATTGGGGTTTATTTAATAGTCTCAGCTTTGTTTGGCATTTTGATAAAATAATTTCGTTTGCTTGTTTTGGGAGCTGCTAAGGTTCCTGGAAGAAATTCAGTGGCAGAAACAATGTTTTCATATGCTGAAGGTTTCCCAGGGAGTGTAATTCATTATTTCATTATACCCTATGCTTTGCTTTTCTCAGAAGAAGCTGCTTTCTAGTACTAAGAAGTGAAGTTCGCTCTTGAGTTGTACAGTACGTGAATCCCAGATCATTTCTCAACACTTAATTTAATAATCTGCTTGTCAATGAGTTGGATGCTTGGCCTTCCCTGCTCCGTTGCCTCATGCTTCTGATCTCTCCAGCTCTCCTCCTCACAGCTGAAGAAGGCTTCACGTCAGAAATGTGTTTTTCGTCCACTTTTGTTCCTTGTACTTTTCAGCGCGGATTTAGCATCTGCTTCTTCCTTTGATGCTCACAGGTTGACACAGACCCTCATTCTAAACTGGGTTTGACAGGAATACCACAGAACTTGATTTCCACAAAGCATGGCCATTATCTTCTTTAAAGAACCACAGGTTCAGACATCTAATCTCTGTGCTTGGCTGAGGAGTGAGTGGTGTGAAGATACCACTTGTATGATTATGACTGAGTGCCCCCTAAAAGGAGAGACTTAACAAAGTGAAAAGTAAAGACAGGAGATGTGTTCTAAAGGTCTTTTACTGAATTTGGTACAGTTAGGAGTTTCTTGTAATGTTGAGAGGCAAGACCTGGAAATAATTAAGACTTCATTTAGCTCTTGAGGGATTGATGAGAAATTCACCTTGAGTCGTATGTTATGTACAAAGCCACTGGAAATGAGAGTTGAAGACCACGAGACAAAACAGTTCACATAAGGACAAGCTCATCCTGAGCCAGTTTAATAAGGCAGGTGTCAAATGGACTCATTTATTTTTCATTCAATGGCATTTGGGAGAGTCTACACTGTTGGCGGGTGCACAGCAATCAGGCTATACTTATCAATTTCCGTACAGCTCCCTCAGCTCCTTAATAAAGACTCTTTCTCCCATGTCTCCAGCATGGGAGTGTGGGAAGCAGGAGATAAAAAAGTAAACAAAATGATGAAAGGTATTTCATCTGTCTCAAGCTGTTTTCGGCTGCCAGGTAATTTTCTTAGAGAAAGAAATGTTTTCCAGAATTTCGTTTTTTCTTAATCTACTTCTGTTTTTGTACTTTTATTTATATCTACTTCCAGCAATGCACTTTTCTGATATACGCTTGGGGTGCTCAGTCTGTAGGTTTAGTAATACCTGTGGCTGCATTTATTACCTGTAGTCCTGAAATGTTTATAGGTAAGTCCTTAATGCAGTGTATAGTAGTACTTTACCGATATTCTCTACAGTATGTGCACCTCCATCCATTTTCTAACTCCTTTATCCAATTCTGGGTCACGGGGGATCTGGAGCCTATACCAGCCAGCAACAGGCACAAGGCAGGACACACTGGACAGAACCAGTCAATTACAGAGCAAACACACAGATGCAAATACACACACACTCACACCTGGGCCAATTTTCCCTGAAGACAATTAACCTGCTGTACCAGCATGTCTTATACTGTGGAAGGAAACTGCAGCACTCAAGTGAAAACCCACATGAACACGGTGAGAACATACAAACTCCGTGCAGATAGCAGCCCAGGAATGAATAATAATGACACTCCACTCAAAGTGCTTTACAGGTAATGGGGACTCCCCTCCACCACCCGCAGTGTGCAGCCCCACCTGGATGATGTGACGGCAGCTAGATTGTGAATGATTGAACATGGGGAGAGAACACAAGCTCCACGTACTGTAGAGAGCACCCCAGGAAAAGGGCCCAGTGCCCCAGCACTGCGTGACATCAATGCTAACCACTGTGCCACCCCTAGCTAAACACAATTTTAAATACTGGACGAAGCCTAAACTAGATGATCATCCACATAGAAAGGCCCACCTGGATGATGTGACGGCAGCCATAGTGCGCCAGAACGCTCACCACACATCAGCTATCAGTGGGGAGGAGAGCAGAGTAATGAAGCCAATTCACAGATGGGGATTATTAGGAGGCCATGATTGGTAAGGGCCAATGAGAAATTTGGCCAGGACACCAGGGTTACACCACTACTCTTTTCAAGGAGCGCTCACAAAATTTTTAATGACCACAGAGAGTCAGGACCTAGGTTTTACATCTCATCCAAAGGATGGCGCCTTTTACAGTATGTCATCCCCATCACTGTACTGGGGCATTAGGACCCACACAGACTGCAAGGGCCCCTACTGGCCCCACTAACACCTCTTCCAGCAGCAACCTTTTTGTTTTTCCCAGGAGGTCTCCCATCCAGGTACTGACCAGCATCACACCTGCTGAGCTCCAGTGGGCTGTCAGTTGTGAGTGATTCCCTTGGGAGTCTTCAGACAGGAAACATTCCTCTGTCCTTTCAGGAGTCTGGCCCAATCCCTGCAGCTTTTAATGACTCTCAAAACATGCAAACACATTCCTTTCCCAAAGGCTTCAATTATTTACGATGTGATTATACCACTTCACCCTCACATAAAGCTTCTTGGCATTTTAATCTGGACAACATTGGTTTTTAGTTTTTAGATCTTTTCATGGCAGGCTTCTTGCTTCTGCTTTCCAGAAATTCACATACTGTAATTTGTCAAATAATGTTATTATATAGAATATATTTTACATATGGTAAAATCGGAAGGATATAGAGCAGGAACCGATGTGGTTTAATTTTCAATATTGGTACACTGGTTTCCTCAGAAAACATGCCTACAGTATCTGTGCAATTGTAGCACACCTTCACACCTACCTCTTCATAGGCAATCCAACTCAACCTTTCTTCTTTCATGCGTTTTGAGAAGTTTCTAGAGTCACAGACCTATCCACAAGCATTGCAAGTGTTTCACGTTAACATGGAGACAGAAGAAGACTTACGCTTGTTTTCTTCTTATTTCTAAGCGTTTATTGAGAAATGTAGGAAATGTTTACTTGCCATTTCCAAGTACTTTAGTAGGTAAATTCATCCAGTAGTAAAGTTTGAGTTTCTTGTAGAGTTTGGTTTCATTGTTTCACTGAATCATTCATTAGCACACATGTACCATAAGTCTATGTAACTGCGATTCTTATGCACTGGGTTATAATCCTCTGAAGCTGAAAAAGTTGAAAATACAGCAATCTTCAGTTTTCCCTTTCAACATTAATATTGCCTCATGCCATGAGTAATCTATTGCTTTAAAAAGACTGTTCTGTTACCTGAGCCCTGCCACGTACTAGCTGAATGGCAAAAAAAACAACTATGAGAACTGTGGTGTATGGGAGAAGTAATGTTTATTTCTGTCTTTTCATAAAACATCAGCTTTTTTTAAAGGTAGGAGTGTATCAGCCTGCAAGCTGCAAAGGAACAAGTCGAGATTATGTGCACAGAGGAAAGTACAAAGTACAATATTTTGTCTGTGGTGTCTTCTTAACATTTAGTAAGGTGAGGCAAATGGGTGGGGCAGGGAAGACAAAAGAAAGAGAAAGTGAGAATGGGTAGGCAGAAAGTGAGAAGGAAATCTGAGTGACAAACATCGTGCCAGAATTCACTACTCCATCCCTAATCAACACCTACAGTACATGTCACTCTGTGTAATCGCAGGATCCTTCTTCTGGTGTCCAGCTGGAACGTTCTAGATTGCTTTTCAGTCTGTACCTCTGTTAGAATGTTCTAGTGAGTTACGCAAATGCTCTGAGCTTTCACGATTTAGACTGTTGCACTACACCTGTAAGGATTTCCTTTTATTATTATCATTGCTGTTGTTGTTGTTGTTGGTGTTTGTTGTTTGTTTGCTTAATTGTTTTTTGGGACGTGAAAAAAAAAAGCTGTGTAACTAGCCCTCAGGCTTAAGGGGAATCTTGTTTCAGAATTTTTACATTAGACTGTTTTAGGACATTAAGCCCAATTTCAGTGATTTAGTGCAATACACCAATGCTGTTGTGTTGCCTTGCATCCAGAGGAAACTGTCACACTATAGGCCTAAGTGCTCGATAGCATTCTGTGTCTTTTTTTATGTCTTCGGAGCCACCCATGTGTGGTACAGTCCGGCAGTGGCAGGGAATAACCCTAATCCACCTGAGGCTTTTGGTCTTGCATAAGTGATCACGAGGTTCCAGGGAACACACTTAAACCAGCAGCACAGGGCCTGTGAGCAGGGGAGCTGCACAACCTGCTGAAGCACAGCTGCCCAGGTTGCCCAAGAGCACAGCCAGGGACACACAACAACACAAGCACACTCTCAAGAGGGCAGCTGCAGATTGGCTTAGCTGCCGCCGTAGCATCGACCTTCCTTACCAATATGCCTGATGTGCTGAGTTCCTCCAGGCTCTCTCCTGTGCGGTCTGGACACTGGAGAAAAGGGGCTGAGTTGTAGGAAATAGACTACACAGTGAAATGCTAAGGAACTGAAGGTTAACATAGCAGACCAGGGGACTTGCTTATAGAGAGAAAGAGAATAACAAGGTAAGTCTCTTTTTTCTCCCCTAATCTGCCAGAGGGACAGAAATGAATTGGGTCAAGTTGATTTCTAATCCTAATGCTAAGCCAGTGAAAGCAAGATAGCTGATGAACATGTACTCCCTGAAAAAATTGTCAAGGAATGGATTCCTTGTGTTGCTGGCCGGAACTGGTGGCATTTTTCAGTCGCACTGAAAATCTAAAACTGTATTTTACTGATTGATATATACTGATAACCCAAAGGCCAATGGAAAACACACATGGTGCAATGCACATTTAGTAAGTTATATATACTGAGACGTAAGAAATTAAAAATATTTCATTACAAATCCCAAATGTCCCAAAGTCCAAATGAATAAGGAGTGTATCACAGTTCAGTGTCCATATTTTGTTTAAATATTATGGAGGGGGGAAAACACTGGTATGTACTTCATGGTGAACATCAACACCAGCGTTACGGTATTTACTTAGTATGAAGTATTTATTTCGTATGAAATATTTAGTATATAGTATTTCTTTACTATGAAGGTTTTGTGGGGAAGCTGGTTGCATGTTTACTGAAAGCTCAAGTCCAGGTAGTCATGCATGATCAGGCAAGTTCAGTTTTAGCATATAATTTGTTGGGATGGGGGGAAAAACAAAATCCTACAGGAACAAGACAGGAGATTGTAGAGTGCAATAGATTTCCTGCAGTACTTATTGTAGCCATATGTGATTTTAAACACATATTTTAAAAATGTAATGGAAGGTCTTTTTTTTAACTTGATAACACTGCTTACTCACTACAGAAAACCAATCGAATCTGTTATGAAGCTGTTTGGATAAAGATGAGATTCTCGGATTGATACATTACTTTAACTTTGAGATGATTGCTGTTTTAGGGTTCTGCTCAAAATAGTCCATTATACTAGCAATCAAATGAGTAGAGGAAGGCTACTTCCATTTTTTACCTTTCCTGTGCCCTTGACTGAAAGGACCACAAGGTTTAGTAAACCAGGCTCCATCAGTTAGCAGGAACGTTTAAACTGCAAAGGACCATGAAGAGATTTCTTCACCATCGATTCCACCCCACCTTTAACGTGTTCATTTCAACAGTCATTTTTATACTTTGACAAAACACAGAAGAAAAAGGTCAACCAAAGAGATGTTGTAATGCCAGAAAGGAGTTTATTGTGGTATACAGTATGTCATGATTACTTCACTCACCACAACCTTGGAGAGCTTTCTGTGATATCTCTCAGTGTTCATTGATTCCGCTAAGAACGGAGTTGAACCTCAGCTCCCTTAAACTTTTCTTTACTTAATTGATGTGAAGTGACCTTCAAAGGCAGACATACTTAAACCCTTGCAACAAGACATGTCTGATTAAGAAAGCGCAACAGCGCCTGTACTTCCTAAGAGAGTTGAAGAAGGCTAAGATATCTAGTCTTTTACTCTGGCTGCTGATGGAGAGAATTTTTCTTGAAACAGAATTCATGTTTTATTGAGAATACAAACACAATCAAGTTTGTAATGTTCCCATGGTGGAGCTGAATTCTACTGTGCCCTGATCCGTAAACATTTGACTCCTGTGTTACTTAACAAGGCCGGACAGTTGATTTTGGGTTCAAGTGATTTTAATTCAGAAAGCAAGCAGGGGGTAAGTACTGTATGTGCAAAGTAGATAAGAAAGGCTGTGATGGGACAGGCACTAGAGGATTGACATTTGCTGTGGGGTGAGTTAGTCACAGCTTAGACTAATGAGGCCAATCAGAAAGGTCAGGATCAAATACACCTCGATAAGATTCCGGTAGCCTTTCGCACTGTGGGGAAGGTAAGATTCTGAAGCTACAGTATTACCATCCGCCTGGCTGCTGGATTATTTTCTGTCTCACAGGGAAGAGTAAAGGCCATGGGATGTGGGATCTCATCCTCAGGCGAGTACAGGTTGAAGAAGTCTGAAAGAGGTAATGTTGTGGTTATTGCTGCTTCTTTCTGATCTTACAAGGGATCTGTTTTCCTTTTCTCAATTCCATTTGTCTCCTTAAATACATCATCTCATAGAGGTTTCTGATAGCACCCCATAGCAATGGGAGGTCTTAGCTGTGCATCTTACATGATTATTTCTTTATTTGCTTAGCAGATACCCTTATTCTGATGATTACTGTATAAACGATATTATACTGTATATAGTATGGATATAATATAAACGATAGATCAGCTTGCTGTTTTCACACTCAGAAAAATAGTCTTTTTTATATATAATTTTTTATAATAATTGGAACCATATGAGAACTTTTTACGAACAATATTGTCCTGTAATAGGCCTTATACTGTATGCTGGTAATATATTGTCATGAGCTCAAACTAAACATACGTTCTTCTTTTGATACACACTGCAGCAAGTATGTCAATCCCAGGTACAATCCAACATTATTTTTATTTTTATGTAGCAGAAATTAAAGCAACGCATTTCTGAAAGTGCTAATTAAATGCTGTAGCAGTGCTGAATTATCTGAAGCTGCGTAGTTTTAGGCTTTAGACATAGAGCCCTGTGAAGCAAAAAGGTCCAGAATTGCATTTTACGCAAAGCACACAGTGGCTTGTTGTGAAACACCGCAAAGTTTAAAAAACGTCTCTTTGCTGATCAGCTCATTCTATCTGTTGTCCGTTTCTGCATCCTTACGAGCAGCTGCTACGGGTAAGATGCACTTTTTTCTCTTTGCTGTGAAGATGGATCAGTGCCATTCCACTGTGTCTGCTTATTCGAATATGTAACAGAGGGAGTCAACTCTCGGAGGACCACAAACCAGCAGGTTTTATAGGTCATCCTTTGATAATGAGTTTTGTAACACTTGTTTTATCCACGTACTGTGCGATTCTGGCTATTCTATGCCTTCAAAGTTAAGCCACATAAATACACAGCATGTGAAATGAAAATACAGACACTCGGCACTTCTCAATGACCACAGCTGACACACGTAATGAAATCAATTCATTTAATGGAGTTTGTAATGAAAGTTCGGGTGAGATGACAACAACCAAGTTCAATCAGACTCGGCTGTTAGTGATGACCAATCACTCCCAATGCCATTTCCTCTCCTAAAACACTGTAAATACTGTACATGACCCCCTTCTCTCCCTCGCGTAATTCTTCTTGCATCCCTCTTCCACCCCATCTCCACCTCTGTAGCTTCCCCTTGGTCAGTCTGCAAGTGGGTCCAGACCTCAGCCAAGCGGGATTAAGCCAAATTTTCAGTAAACACTCCACAATCCTTTCAGAATACTTTATTCTAAGGTGTTGTTATTACTACAGTAGTGAACCAAATAGATCAAAACTCACATGTTCCATGTTTTTACAATTCTGTGGTTTAAGGGAGGGCTGCTGGTTTGTGGTTCTCCTGGACCAGGACTTCCCACTATTATAAGATGAATTTAAGCTAAAGGAGCCTTTTTCATTTGTGTTGTCATTTTTTTTTTTTTTTTTTTTTGCCGGAGCTGGTTATGTAGGTTTGTTCCTTAGCTCTTTCTCAAAAAGAAATATGTTCTCATTAAGCAATTGCTTATAATCCCAATTCTAATTTGTTGTAAATTCCTGTCACATGGGTTCTATGTTTATTTCATGTCTTCCAACTGCTCAGTTGCCTCCTTAAAAATTGATACAGAGCCTAGTGTTCCCCCAGGTGAGAAAGGCTTGTTTTCGGATGCGTTTCTGCTTTGGAATTGAATGTTGGCTAAAGTTAAAAGACTCTGAACCTTACAGCAAGGCAGACTAGATAATTGTGTGACCTGGTCTAATTTGTAGTCATGATCTCTGCAGCACTTTAGGGTTTAAAAAAAACAAGGATGTGTATGATTACATAAGATAATTCATAGTCCTGAAAGAAATATCACAACGAGTGGAAAGCAGTCCTGAGATCTACTGTATATAATATGAAATACAATATGAAAGATTTCTATTAATTTAATAACTGTTTATTGTCAAAGCCCGAGTGACCTACTGTAAGTGTAAAGGTGCTTGTCTGAGCGCAGATTACTGTCTTTGTGGTATGAGCCTGGGTCTGGTCACTAGCTGACTATGACTGGGATTCTCTAGAGGCAGCAAACAATTGACTGAGTGCTGCCATAGGATAGGATTCGATTGATCGGGTGGGGCTCTTTCACTTCTCAGACATGTGTCTACCCCAGGGGTCTCCCAGCCATCTGCTGTGCTGTCAGTGAGTGAGTGACGTGCCCCTGGGACAGGGCTGTGGTTTCTGTGATGTGTTAAAAGAAGAGTGCTTGGTGTTGGGCGGGTCAGAGAAGTCTGCCTGCACTTCCTCCTTCTCCCGTGTGCTATCACAGGGTTCATACTGTAGCTGTAAGTTGAGACCTGAAAAAAAGATATGACTGCTGAGAATTAAAGCAATAATTATTGCTTCTAAATACTGTATAGATATAACATTAGTACAACTTTTTTTATTTGAGAAAAATATCTGTAATCAAACAATGCAATGTTCCAAAATTTTGTGACAAATGTCCGGCTTAGTAAACTGGACCAGGAGTAACAGACGGACACTCTTCATTGTTTGACTTAGTATCTTTAACACTTTCATCACTTGCAGACAAAGCAGAGTCTCATGACTTGCTGGAGATCTTTGCAGACTGTTTGTGTGCTGTTTTCCTCAGCAATGAAAGCTGCTGTACTGATCCAGCGATGGTATCGCCAGTACGTTGCTCGCATGGAGGTGAGGCGGAGGTGCACCTGGACCATCTTCCAGTCCATAGAGTACGCAGGGGAACAGGACCAGATCAAGGTTTGGGCAGCACAAAGACCTTGGGCAGTTATCTGGGTTTCTCAACACATATCAAGTCAGGAACAGAGACTCTTTTCTTCTAATCAGAGTTGACAAGAGACCAGGAAGAGAGGTTTTAAAAAAATAATTTAAAAGCTAAAGCTGGATGTGGGGGGTGGGGTGAATAACTGAATGTCTATTTTCCTTGGGAATTTTCAATATATGGTGCTCTATTTCCATACTTTTATCCTAAGACTGTAGAAAGCTAACTGTTGTGAAGTGACAGTCGGTGGACAGTTGTCAGGATGGGTCTGTGGCTGGAATCCTTATACCCAGGTTTACAAAACAAAAGTCAAAAGGAATCTTTGTTGAGTGTCCTTTAACAGTTGGAAAGTTAAATCGCATTGCTCTGTAATAAAAAAAAATGAAACCTTCAGTTGAGCATTATCATGCAATATTGACTTGGAGACACTTTATAGTATAAAAGACTGCCCTGTCACATTTTTTCTGTCTTCCATAGCTGTACAACTTCTTTGGATACCTTATGGACCACTTTACACCTGCTAGCAGTAGTGAAAGTAAGGCACTGTTCATACATTTAACCCGTTTTCCTTAACAGAAACCCCCTCATGACGCTTACTTTGACACATTATCATTGTGTTTTGTTTGCAGTTTCGGTTTTCTTTCAGCTTGCTTTCTGATGCGTTTGCCTTGCCGTGTTTTACCAAGTCTGCATCATGTCTTGCCATGATTATACCATCAGTGTCAGAAAACATGTCTGGGTGTGGCGGGGGGGGGGGGGGTGATGTCTCTCCAAAACTCCTTCTTGTGAAGAAATTGACCTTTCTTTGTCAGGGAATCTCATATCACATATTTTCACTGAGGACGAGGTTTGCAGAGAAGCCGAATGGGAGAGGATGCTTGAATACGAGACCATCGAATTGCCAGAAACCTACACTGGACCCCACCTGTCTTTCCCTCTCACTGTTACTCAAGCAACTGCCTTAGTGGAAGCCTTCAGACGAAAGCAAGTAGGTACATCCCTTCCTCCTGGCTACATAAGAGTCAGGCACACTTCTGTTTGACCTTAGGTACTGTATAAACCTCCATGAGGAGGAGAAAATGAAATTGTCCTGAGTTATGGAGATTTTTTTTTAGACAGATACTGTAAATAGCAGGCACTGCAGGAACATGATGGAGTAATGCAAAGCAGATACCAGCTGCATCTACCTGGGCTCTTATTTCACTTTGTTCTCAGTGTGTCACCTCTCTCTCTCTCAATTCATTCCGTTTTAGAATGGAATAAATTCCATTATTATGTACTTTGCCTATTATTTGAATTAATATTTAATAATTCAGATTAATAAAGACTTGCAGGGCGTAATACTACAGTATATAGGTTGGTAAGTGCTATAGATTTCTTTTGAGTGTGACAAGGACACTATTGCTTGAGATGTTTCGAAACGTCAAACACAGTTTTAAAATAGTTTGCATTTCAGTGTTTTAGGTGATGAACAGTGGGCTAAGCAAAGGTTTTTAGCACCAAGAGCACCAAGACCTGAAATATGGTGCTTTTTTGAGGTCTTCTAATCCAAGCTGTCAATTACTCCTAGTAGCAGCTCCATGCTCGCTATGTTCTGCAGCTTCTTCATGAAACATGGAGACACCTCAAACTACTGCCAAACATCAACAGAGTCTCGACCTGCTACTGTAAGGAGATAACTATCTGTGGTGAGAACTCATCTATGTACGTTTTCAATTGGGCTGAACGGACTGTGGATTCTTTCTCTACTCCTTCAGCCAAGAAATGACGGCAGTCATTGTGTTTTAGGACAACTGGGGTGAAAGTGACTTGGTGGTCACCATGGCTCCCAGACTTTCCTTACAAACTCCATTACATTACCACTATTAGGAAAAGTGTTATTTTTCTATCATTAAGTTTGTTATTACTTATGACAATATTTACTTCTGCACCTGCTATCATAGTGCTTTTTGTACTATTAAAGTACTTCCTGTACATTTTTGACGTTTATTTTCTTGTTGCTAGGAGACCTACATGGGAATCTGGAGGATTTACTGTTGATATTTTACAAGGTAGGAGCAACTTTTCACCACTCCTGTGCTTGATTCCTATAAACTGTTAATACCCAATGAGTATGCGGAAACCAAGGCCTGTGGGAAGTAAACATACAGTATGAGTGTTTTCTCTTCTTCCGGCTGTCCACAGAATGGGTTTCCTTCTGTGGAAAAGTCCTATGTCTTCAATGGGGACTATGTGGACCGAGGCAAGAACTCCATTGAGATTTTATTGATTTTGTTTGCGTTGTTGCTGGTGTATCCCAATGCTGTTCACCTGAACAGAGGAAATCATGAAGACTACATTGTCAACTTAAGGTACGTTCATACTGTATATTGACAAACATATTTAAAATCCTCATGTAAAATGGTGAAAAATATATGGTAATAATTTCCCCAATTTTCTTCCAGATATGGATTCACAAAGGAAGTAATGCAGAAATACAAGGTAGGCATGGACTGAGTGTTTTTGTACAGTAGTTTTTTCTGTATAAGGTACAAATTTCAGCACAGCTCCCAGCTTTACAGATCATGGCAAATGTGAAAAGAAACTTGAAGCAGGACTTCAAATATGTTTAGCTAGACACTTTAGACATTCACAATGAGAATAGCTGATTTTAATAAACGGAAAGAAACATTTTTCACATTTTAGTAGTAAAGTCCCTAATACTTTTTTTGTCACTTTGTTTCCTTTTATTTGCATATATTTCTCTTCCCCCCCTCTTTTTTCATGACCTTTAAGGTGGTAGGCCTGAAAAAATCTTCCCATCAAAAAAAGCAAAAAAATAAATAAATAGCAACATGGATTTTTCCTAAGGAAATCCTTTTATTATAACATTCAGCAAGGAAACCTTGCACTGGCATTGCGGTAGTCAAGTGTTCATCAATGCTAGTTGTTTCTGAGTTGCTCTCTCCTTTATTTGGCAGATATACTTAACTTTAATGATGCTGTGACTTTGCAAATCGCTCTTCATATTGTAGCACAGCATTGCACCTTTGTTCCTATAGTAAAACAGTGTAATAATAATAATAATAATAATAATAATTGCTTACACTTATATAGCGCTTTTCTGGACACTCCACTCAAAGCGCTTTACAGGTAATGGGGACTCCCCTCCACCACCACCAATGTGCAGCATCCACCTGGATGATGCGACGGCAGCCATAGTGCGCCAGAACGCTCACCACACATCAGCTACCAGTGGGGAGGAGAGCAGAGTAATGTAGCCAATTCATAGAGGGGGATTATTAGGAGGCCATGATTAGTAAGGGCCAATTGGAAATTTGGCCAGGACATAATAAGGTAGCTTATTAAAAATGTGTGAGACTCCTATTCAGTTCTGTACAACTCATACAGTATACCCTAAAGAAAGCCTAATACTGGTGCTAGTGGCCTATGGCCTGTGGTCCTATTGACAGCAGTGGGGGATCTCTGAGCTGCAGTGCCAACAGAGCTGGCTGGTCTCAGCAGCTGCTGAAGCAAGAGCTTCAGTTCCCTGTGTGTAACAAGGGCAGAAGCCTGAAAGCACACCTCTTGGAATGCGTTGTGTGTGTGTGCAAGGGAACTGAAGAATTATACCTGGGAGTAGCTGACTGCTGGAGTATAATAAAAGATAAGATCACTTTATTGGCCACATATAATTTCTTGCATAAGGAATTTGTCTTTCTTTGCATACCGCAGCTTGCTCTTCATGAGACACACAGACAGGGAGAGAAGCTTGCGGTCAGAGTACAGGGTCAGCCATTGTACAGCATCCCTGGAGCAGCTGGGGTTAAGGCCGGCCTGCCACAGGATTTGAACTAGCAACCTTCCAGCCACAGGCACAGATCCTTAGCCACAGAGCCACCACACTGCCCTGTATACTGACATAAGCTACACTATTTACATGCAAAATTGTGTTTGCAGACTAGGCTTAGTCAACTTTGTCATCTATAGTGTCTCCTTTAAATTAATAGTATTGTTTAAAAAAAGTTTACAGGATTAAAAAGGTTTAAAAGTAAAAAAAAAAGGCTACTTCTAATTACAACAGACTTAAGGCTGAGAACTGCACCTGATCAAGGCTGAGCCAACAGAAAGGAAAAAAGCAGTCAGTTCTGTTGTGGCTATTTTTACACTTGACCTGGGTCACTCCTGCATGGATAACAAGATTAGTCGTCCTTACAACACAGTGACTGCTGGCTGTCAAGTTGACTCCACTCTCAGCATTGTTGTGGGTCACCAAGTAGTGAGGACCAATTACAGCAGTGGGCAAAGACAAATGCAAATCCCGCTGAAAGGAGATTACGGGCAGAATGCTTTCTTTACTGTGCATGTGTTGTTGTTTTAGACATTCATTTACGGCTCATTAGAATGACTGGGAATGCTCATGTTACAATTAGGCACCTTAACACAAAGTCTATTTTATGAATCATTCCTTATTTATTCTTTACAATATTTGATAACTTACAGTACTTCCACGCTGCAAAGCAAGGAAAATGGGGTTTCTTTCTCTACAACAAAAGTATAGAACTTTAGTGTAACAACACAATCAGAAGTGTAAGGTACTTTGCACAGAAAAAACGGTGAGCCAACTTTCCTGACTTTTTTGTTCGATTCTGTGTGAAATCCCAACCACACCACCATCCCTTGCAGTTAAAGGAGGCTCAAAATGAGAGCTAAATGTTGTCTTATTGTCACAAAATGCTATTTTCACAGCAGCCATTCAGATAGAAAGACCCTCAAAAAAATCAGAATGGAGAACAAGTGCAAACACTGCAAACACGTTTGCTGTTGCTCTTTTCTTCCTTACAAATGAGAAATAACTAAGCACCAACATTTATTTTATCATCAATTATATGGTCAGCACACAGCCCTATCTACTGTAGTTTTACAAAACATACAATAATACATAACGTATCAACAAAAACAAAATCCTTTAAAATAGAATAAGAAAAAAAAGAAATAATTAATAATTAATAATTTCCCCACTTTGTTTCCTACTGTGGAACTTTCAGAATTACAGTGAAACAAAATGTGTGACCATGTCTGTTCTTTGGTAATATACTGTATATGGTATATTTCTTTGAGAGCAGGTTCATGGCAAGAAGATTCTCAAGCTGCTGCAGACAGTGTTTAGCTGGTTGCCCTTGGCCACTGTGATTGACCGAAAGGTCTTAGTTACTCATGGAGGGATCTCACACACCACTGACCTCAAGATAATTGCCAAAGTGGACAGACACAAGGTAAGCATCTCTTCATTTGCAAATGATGGTGGAATTTTCCTACAAGGTGCACCTCGTGAAGTTTTTAAACACACATTCTGTCTCAGATGGATATATCTAACATACCAACTGAAATATCTTATGAACTTCAGGCTGTCATTAGTTGAATATGTTCAGGTGGGTAGCTGCGTCAGCATGCGTAGGCTGCAAAGGAACAAGTAATAGGTTTATTCCGTGCTGAAAAAAAAAGAAGAAAGAGAACACAACGTTTCGGCCGTGGAGCCTGAAGAAGGCTTTTTCTAAATTTTCTAAAATAATAAAAAAAGTGATTATAACAGGCCAGCTTAACTGAACTTCCAAAACCATAAAATAATGAATTCCAGCATAATGATTTTAAAGCCCCAGTAGACTTTGCCACTTAACTATTGAAAGTAATTTCAAAGGTGAAAATCTGTCAACAAACTACCAAAGGTGTGGAAAGTTAAAATATCTTTTTTCTTGAAAAGATCGGCTTCAGAAGCTACCAGAGGTGGAAAAAACAAAACGTTGCGCAGCTAATGCAGCTCATAATTTGTGTAAAATTATCTGTAAACTTTATTCATGCATATTCCATATATACATTTGAAATTATATATATATATCAAATTCAAATTACAAAAAATATATAGAGGAATAACATCTTAGTAATAACAGTCCTATCTATAAGGTCAGAACTGACAAAACTCCTCTCAGATATGAGGAATGAACCAGGGAGGCAGCTCCAAAGGTGAAGATGGGGTGGAAGGAGGAGGGAATGAAAAAATGCCTACAAAAATGGGCTCAAAAAGAAAGACATTTATCTGTAAGAGAGCAGAAATGTGAGATTACAATTTGAGTTACTTTAAACATCTGTTAAAATCCTTTTAAGTCTTTTTTTTAAGCCATCATCATACAGTATATATGATATCCAAGAGCATGTTGAGGAAAACTATAAAGATTCCACCAAACAAAAATGTTATCATCACATTAAGCACTGAATAGTAGTAATCACGATTTCAGTAATTCAGGATCCAGTTGGAGGCATCTGTGTTTTCTTAATGTTTAAATTAAGTATATTTCAATTAATTCCTTCAGCTTTATATAATTATTGTTCAGGTTTAACAGATGGTACTTCTGGACTGTTTGGGTCTTAGAAGGTGTAGTGCTAGATATGCAAATAGGACTTCATTGTAATTACATGTCTTTGCAAGCATGTGTCCTTCGGTGGAGTTTATATCTTTCACCAGTGTTAAATTTAAATGTCAAAAGGAAGGCATAAAAAACAGTACTGTTTTGTCCCAATAATAATCCAATAATAATAGCAGTAGTAATGGAGATTACTACTTTAATGTGTTAAAAATACTAAAATTTTTAGGTGCAGACTATGCAAGTTTGCAGGCACAATTATCCTTTTTGTACAACAGAACTTGTTAAAACTTTTCAGGTGTGTGTGTGAGCTCTTTACACAAACCATGAATTCCTTCCATAAATAGGGTTCTTGGCACAGAATTGTGGATTTTGCCAAATGTGCAAAATCCAGTGAAACAAGGCAACAGGATGTGATCCCCGAGACTAGACAGCATTTCACCTTGTGAGAAAGTTAACGTCTTCTGTGATGTGAAAAATGAATGCCAGGCATCCAAAAGAGCAAAAGGTCTTTACGTTGTACCTGCCCTCAAATGGACATTTTAGTTCACTGATGTAAAACATTTTAGAGTTTTTTAGTGCAAAGTTTGTGATGAGCAAATGTTATCTTTTCCCACAGTACATTTCTGCATTGAGACCTCCCAAGGTGAAAAAGAGACGGAATGTCCCTGAACGGCCACTCGTTGAAGGAGATCCCCTGAGAGACGTTTCCAGGCCGAAGGAGATCATTAGTTCTGGCCCGAGAAGAAGCTCCTTATCTTTTGACTCATGCTACAGGCCTGCCTCTGAACCCAGGAGAAGATCCCTGCACAGCATCTCCCAGAAGGTGTGGCGCTCTGTGGAGGAGGAGCTGGAAAAGTGCCGCAGACAGGTGGGCTTCAGCGAGCTCTTCGACGACTCCAAGCACTCCCTGTCTCCGTCGGACTCCGACTCGGAGTCCTTCGAGATCTGCGAGTCCGACGACATGGAATGGAAGCAGGTAAGGTCCCCCTGAAGTGTCTTATTTTCTAAGTCACCGTTTCCCTCAAATCAATAATTTGCTTATGTCAAATAGTTTTTTTTATGGAGTTTGCAATGAAAAGGATAGGATAACAGCAACCAAGTTCAGCCAGGATGAAAGACTAAGGATGTAAGACTCAAATGTCAGCTTGAGTGTTTGTGTCAATGTTGGTGATCCCTAAATGCAGAAACTGCTAGGCCACCTAACAATTTAACTGGTGCTTGGACTCTTATTTCCTCATAAATGGGTCTGTTAAAGTACATCTCTCAGATCAACCAGTGCTCCCACAGAACCAGACAAGACAGTTATCCTACATCATTTCTCATTTTATTGATTTCAGGCAGTAATACACCATAAGGTCAAGCGGCCTGTGCATCTCCTGGTGTAAGAATGGGGAAAAACAACGTTCGGCTTTGTCCCTTCCTTCTCCGCAGATTGTAGATATCCTGTGGAGTGACCCCATGGCCCACGAGGGCTGTGTTCTGAACCACGTGCGGGGCGGCGGGTGTTACTTTGGCCCTGACGTCACAGAGGCGGTCTTGGCCAGACACAACCTGCAGCTGCTCATCCGCTCCCATGAGTGCAAGCAGGAGGGCTACGAGTTCTGCCACAGCCGCAAGGTACAGTAGGCCGGGGCTGAGCAGGGGACTCGCCTGGGAGAGGAGCAGGCCTGGGGAAGGGAGTGGTGGGACTCTGTAGTGTGGTGTTTAGTACCCAGTAAACAAGCGCAGGCTGAAAAGGAACGAGTAAAGTCTGTTCCTCACCAAAAAGAGAAGAAAAGAAACACAACGTTTCGGCTCTGGAGCCTTCTTGGCCCACAGCCGAAACGTTTTTTGCTTCTTTTCTTCTCTTTTCAGCGTGGAACAGACTTGACTTGTTCCTTTGTAAATGTTGAATGGATTAAGTACATACGAAAACGGACGGACATTCAAACATGACGTAGACCGAACGTGCAAAGATGAAACGTTTAGCTAAAACTTGATTACCCACTGTCAGTATAACACCGTATTCAGCAGTTTTCTGCTGCTGCAATTTCACAGGTCTTGACCATCTTTTCTGCCTCTAACTACTATGAAGTGGGAAGCAACAGAGGGGCTTATGTCAGACTGGGTCCTGATCTGACCCCACACATTGTTCAGTACCAAGCCAGCCGAACAACTCGCAAACTTACCATGAGGCAAAGGTAAGAATTGTTCATTATCACTAAACGTGCCCTTAGGAAAACAAGCCACAATTTCTCCTAAAGCCTGTCAATGCTATAGACTCTTGACTTTCCAAAACTGCCCTAAAGCTGGAGAGAACAAACTAGCTATGAGCTGTAGTGCTGTAGCAATGAAATAAAAGCCTTCTACCTCTAATGGTTATAACCAGAAACTGCTGCTGGATTTTTGGTTTATCTGCTTGTGGTTTATAATGCTAATAATAGACTTTATTTTATATCGCAGCTTTGAAAGTGGCTTCCCAAAGCTACATAGTGAGAGGATTTAGCAGAATTAAAACAGTTACACTGAGGGTTTGGAATACAGAAGGAAAGCACAGAGTCAGACACGGAAACCAGTTAAAAATCACAGAAAAGAAAATTGTTGAAGAAGAAAGAAGAAGTGCTCGTTCGTTGTTGTTGGCTTAAAGCAGTGTTTGCAGTACTAGTTCAAACTTACAGCCTGTGGATGGTAAAATAATACAGGGTTTTATATGTCTGGTGATAATGGCCCTTAGTTTAGGGATTGTAATGGTAATTAATGGATTGTAATTAATTAACTTTTGACTAAGGTTTAATTGACCACCTTCCCAAGGACTTAAGTTTTCACAGCCCGTAGGATGACATGATAAAGCTGTGTGCAGACACATCTCCTGATTCCCTACAGAGTGAGCAGGATTGAGCGGTCCGCACTCCGGGCATTGAGAGAGCAGCTCTTCGCACACAAGTCAGACCTCCTGACTGCCTTCCAACAGCACGACAGGAGCAGCACAGGTACGACTCTATGAGATTTCTCAAGAGGGTGTATGAGCTCGAAGAAATACTGCAAAACCTGAAACAACAAATGTTCAAGTTTTCCCAATCTTTAAAGCAGAGAACCTTCATCAATTTTGCCTAATATAGAAACATTGCATGCAGTTTCACCACAATTAAATGAAGAACAGAGTGTTCAAGAACACAAAGCTTTTGGACCAACCACTCTTAAAAGCGTGAGAGTGGAAGACTTTTCTAATTCTATAGCCAGAGCTTTTGGAAATTCAGACGTTTAATTGAACTGCCGTTGACTAAAGTTGTTCATTATTGTATACTTAAAAAAGTGATTACATTTTTAAAATATGGGTCTTAGGTTCTGATAAAATAATTTGCTGTTTTGAATGCAAAAAGGGGGAAATAATCATTCCACAGTTCTAAATATTCTGCAGATTTCATAATACTTTTACAACGGCTTTAATTGTAAGATAAACCTACCAGACGATTACACTACTGTAGATAAGATGCCAAAAAGTTCAACTGCACTTCAATTCAGCAAACCTGTGGACCTGTGCTGCCATCATGTGGCCGATTTCTAACATTGCAGCTGGGGACTAGACTGCCGAACAGCCCGAAAGCGGGGTTCAAATTCAACACCTGGAAAACAGGGATTGTAGTTCTGCCAGATCCACCTGCCTAAAATAAAAATGAAACACAACAGTGCAAATGCGTGAATGGTGGTTAGTAAATTTGGAGCTAGGGAAAGAGAACAGGGAGGAAAAGGAATACTATTGTGTGTCAAGAAGCTGGAGATGTGGCGAATTCGAGGTTGGGGTGTAGTAATAGGATCAACCCGTACAGCCCCTCCGGTTATTCAAGGCAAACAATTGAAATGATCTTGCAGCCTTACCTGAAGTCAACATTAAATTGGGATATTTGAACAGGATTCAGGTGTAGGGTGAGGACTTTCAAGTAAACATACACTTACATTAACCCTACCTTTCTATTTTCACTGGGATTATATGTGTTCTTCCCCTAACTTCAGAAGCAGGTATTGTTGAGGGATTCATTAACAAGGCCTACGAAAAGACAGAATGCCAGACAAAGCCCCAATCAAAGTATAAAGCTAAGTGCACACCATTGCTTATGCTGCCTATATCAGTCCGGTTAATATGTAACTGTACTCTTACTGATGTGAAGGTTTCAAATAGGCAGCTCTAGGTAAAAAAGCTGCCTGATGTGGTTTGAAACTAAATCCTCAAACCATATCATTCCTGGACTGATTCTTGAATCATCACCCGACTCCAGCTGACCAGGTGGCTAAAGGCAGTGGGCCCCTTTCGTCTAAACCCGCTGGTCCTAACGCAAAGGGGAGGAGAATTTGGAAATGAAATGAAATGTGTGTGGTGATTGAATGGACAGGCGGGCTCTGGAAGAGGTGGAGGCGGGGGAAAAAGGCCGTCACCTGTCGTTGTGTGCACTCACAGGACGCATCGCGCTTAACGACTGGGCGACGGCGGTGGAGTCCGTGCTGCGCCTGGGCTTGCCGTGGCGGGTCCTGCGCCCCCAGCTCGTGGCCAGCGCCCCCGGGGGCTTCCTGCACTACCACAGCTGGTTCCAGGAGCTCGCCATCGAGCAGCCCGTCCGAGAGGTGCCCGGCCCCGCGGAGCAGGACGCTAAGAATAGCGTAGACTCGCGCGGCGCGTACTGCGCTCTTCGAAAAGACCGCCCCTGTTCACGGAGAACTGCAATCGCCCAGTGCCGGATTTCCCGTTAGGCACTGAAGGGCACAGTGCCTAGGGCCTACGAAGGAGGGAAACGCTAGTGACTCACGAAAAGCGAGACGAAGCAACACGCTTGTGATCGTCTCTTGGTGCTCTAGATCAGTCATCACACGCTCTCTAGCGGCTGTTCCAGACACGAGAAGTATCGAAGTGATGGTCCCTCGACTCACTCCATCAATCACGTGGTTTAGCATTAGACTAGTTTAACGTGCATCATGTCAATCGACGTCATTCGATTGGGGTTTACCCCTCTTTCTGCACATTTCGGAGTGAAAGTGCTTAGGGCCTACGAACACCAAAATCCGGCCCTGCAATTGCCACGCAAGTGAGAATGGCAATTTCAGGGCCTAGGGCATAATGTATGTGAGGGCACCAAATCAGATTCTCGGGGCTGAGTTGCCCTTTTAGGATGTTGGGCCCTTTTGATTTTTTCATTTGTAAAACCTTCCCGAAAGAGCAAGATCTATAGGTATCTTTTTATTTTAATGCGGATGACAAATCAAAGCATTTCTAAAAAAAAATGTGGCATTATCTAAAAAATGCAAATTTTAGACATCCTCAATTGTTTTAAAAGATAAATGACCCACAGTTGCCTCTTTTTTTTGCTCCCCAGCACATACACCAGAGTCTGTTGGAGACTCTCTACAGGAACAGAGCCAATCTGGAGACCATTTTCCGCATTATTGACAGCGACAACTCAGGTGGGTTCAGAGACGAGAAGTTCACCACCGTCAGAAACAAAAAAACAAACAAAAAGGAGGCATTTTTTTTATTTTATTATTTTGTTTAGAACGAAAACTGATGCAGGTCGTCCGCTCCCGCAGGCCTCATTTCATTCGAGGAGTTTCGGCAGACGTGGAAGCTGCTCAGCTCGCACTTGGAGATCGAGATCAGCGACCAGGCCATTTCAGACCTGGCGCTAAGCATCGACTTCAACAAGGACGGGAACATCGACATCAACGAATTCCTGGAGGCCTTCCGCCTTGTCGATCAGACCCACCACACCGAGCGGGAGGGCAGCCTCCTGCTGACAGTGCCCAGCAGCCTGCTGTGACCCTCCCCCGCCTTTCCAGAAGTGGATTTGACGAAGACCACTGTGACCCATTGACCTTCACGCTGGGCCAGTTTTCTTCCAGGGGTTCAGAACACCTTCCACTAGGGCAGTTGTGAGAAGGGAGTGGGGTGTCTGCAGGTGTGCTTTACCCTGGCACTAGTGCTTTCACCATGGCACGAGTGCTTTACCTTGACACTAGTGCTTTCACCCTGGCACTAGTGTTTTTTTTTACTTCTATTGATGTTCCAGGGAAACGTCTGAGCCTATGCTAGGAGATAATAGTTCACCAGCAGCAAAAGAGAACGTCAGGCCCACAGAAATAAATATCAACAAGGCAACACTCAATGCAACTTGGAACTTTGCATTACTGGTTTCAGATTTAATATCACTGGTGTGTTAAACCATGTAATGTAGGTTTAAAAATTGTTTTTTGCGACTGCTAATTACAATTTTGTTATATGCAAAACACCTGGGCTAGGAATAATCGCAGCGCTCTCAAGGGGCCCGACTTGCGTAGTTCATGTTCCATGAAGCTATCAAATAATCACGTCGTGGAAAAAGAAGATTAATGCAGCATGTTACTATTCAACAGGTCAGCACAAATAATCGGTACAACCCTCTACTGGCCTTTTGCCTCCCAAAAGGAAATTAAACCCTGTACTCTTGACAAATTCTGTATGTTGCCTGACCTACTATGGCACTGATCTCAGATGTGCATGATGGCAATGTCAATGTAAGTAAATTTACTTTCTGCCTTATCTTTCTTCATTACTGCATTTGTATCACAACCGATTGCTTATGGGCCAAAGAGAGCTAAACTAAACATGAACAGGAGCTACGATTTTAGTTACAGGCACCCATAGAAGAGAATTAGCGCTCAAGCATTTTTTTTAGAGCTATATTTATAGCTTTTGGAGACACTGTTGAGCAAAAAGTGTAAAAAAAAAAACAGCACGGACTTGTAATGCCTGTTGCAATTTGATAGCAGCTACGTTCTGATAGTGACTTACTCAGCCATTCTTACCATTCACAAAACATTGTGCACCATTTTCTACTGTTGTATCCATTAGAAGTGACACATTTTAACTGTATAGGAGTGGCTGAGAAGATTTTATGTCTGGTGTCATTTTAATGTAACTCAGTGTGATGAGACAACACAGTTCTGCCTTTGTCTTGGTTTCAGACGGTAAGCTTTAATGAACTGTGGATTGACACTGTTGAAAAATAGTGTGGATATCTTCGGATATGACCAGGAATGCAACTGCCACTATACAGTAATTAGGGCCTGGTCTAAAGGGGTTTTTAATAAAGAATGCAGTTTTAATTCACTTTTTCTTCTTGGCTGCCAGTCCTTTTAAGCTTTTAAGAACTGCTCATATAGTGCCTTCCTATCTGGTTGAGAAACGACTCAATTTTAGCTGATGGTAAAAGCACGATAGTGCTTTTAGAAAGGATATTTGACCCAAACTTTTACTGAACCTGATCGTATTTGGTCTCCTTGGTTTTTCGAGCTTCTAAATTTGCCAGCGAAAGTAGAACACAGGAATGCGTTGCACGAGGCAGGCAGCAGGCAAGGCCACTGAATCGCCTCGGGAGATGTTCTGCAGTTTAGTTGGCCGAGAGTTCAAAGCAGGTGCTTCACTCCCAGAGCACGAAGAGCCAGGGGGCAGGTCTGGGGGGGTTCCAGTATAAACCACACCCACAATTCTTTGTGTAAAGAAACGTTAATTCTCCACCCGAAATGAATTAAGTTTTCAATTGTGACTCCATGTCATGGACTCACTGCTAAGTGGGGAACTATCCTCTGAGTCAACCCTATCTATACCCCTGTTTTTCACATCCTTGACATCAAAGCTGCTTTCAGTTTCCTTTGTTCTACACTGAAGATATTTATCTCCATTAACGTTTCAGTCAAAATGAGGGCTTTCTAGTGCGTTGTGAAGCTAAAACCCCCCTGGATTTATTTATTTTAGTGAGATGACATCCAGAAAGTAGCAAACACTTCACAATGTTATGTACGTCTAAAACAAATCCGTCTATTTTCAATTAAACAAATCACTTTAGGAACCATATCTGAAACCAGTTCTAGCAGGAGTAAAAGAAAAAGGACAATGCTTGTAATATTTATCCTCTTTCATTGACACACAGACTGGGCCACAACTCCACCACAATTTCACCCTGGCTGGGGGAGTACTGCAGCAAAGCCAGGGTGTATAGACTGTAACATCAGAAGCTGAAGTAGTCTCATGTTGCAGAAAAAATGCAAATCACATTTATATGAAACAGGTAACTCCTATAATACGAACAAGTCACTGATACAATTATAAAATCCGCAGTACTGCTTTCAAAACTTTATCCAAATGATCAATGACGCATGACGTTATTTATAAACCTTTTAATCCATTACATGAAATCAGTTTACAACTTATGCCTCAATACAAAGCAATTCCAAAAGTAAAAAATATGTTTTTTGCATATTTACTTACAATGACAGGTGAAAGCCTTTAAATGCCTGGTCTGTCAAAATGAAATATTCATTTTGTGTGGAAGGGTGGAAGCATGGATTTTGCTCTATAAACCATATTGACAAGTCACCAGTATCAGTTACTATGGGTATCGGGAATGGAGTGGCAAGTAATATATCGGAGCCTGGGACTTTCAACAGCAAGACAAGTAGTGCGCTCTAATGGGTGAGCATGCCCTGCTGGCCTAGGTCTCAGGTCCCCAGGTCTGCAGATGTTTTGATGACAGCTGGCAGAAGACAAGAGCAATATCGTCAGCTCAGTACTCCTCCTCTGAGGTGTACGCCATCGTGAAGCCCATGTTCGATCAGCTTGATGTCTTCCAGATCATCTTTAATGACGCTGATCAAATGACTAATTCCTTCCTGCTGCTGCTTCAGATGCTGGTAAAAAAACAAACAAACAAAAAGCATCATCAGAAACTCTTTAAGCATGAGGTGAAACATACACGGAAAAGGCAAGGATTTGAATATTTTTAGTTTAACTGAATTTGGATCGGGATCTGCTCGAAGAGCAAGTCCATTCTCACTAGCTGCTACATAAAAACATTTGCTAATTCTTGCTGTAATTAACAGTAATAATTTAAGCTGAAATGAGAGCCAAATGCAGACAGTTTTGCAACCATTACTGACCAGTTTTTAAACATTCTAGACTCAAGTACAGACATATTTTAACTGAGAAAACAGACATTTTCAAAAAACATACTGTGGTAATTTTGCATAAATGCATCCAACCAGTCCTGCATGCACATATAAAGTAAATGATATCTCATGAAAAAGATTTTGCACAAAATGCAGTTATTTATGCTCTTTAGATCTAATGACAAATCTGCAAATAGAAAGCAAAGTTGTGAACAAGATCTATCCCTTTCCCCAAAATAAGATTCAGTATTTTACTAAGACTTACCTAATTAAAGGTTATATTAAACTCAAACAATTCTAAGTCATTTCTCTTCAGCCAGCGTTGAGGCATGACTGACCTCAAGATCGGCACAATTGTACTAAGCCTGTGACACCGATACAATCGCCCCGCTCCAGTTGCAGTGGTCCCAGACAGCGCGAGACTAACCTGCTTAATTTCTCGCAGGAGGTCAGTGTCCACGCTATAGCGCTCCTCTGAGCGGACCGCTCCAAAGTGATTCTGCATCCTGATCTGGGACATGAGCTCATTCAGACGACCCTGAAGGCAACAGATGGCAGGGTTACCCCCTGTAGGGAAGCCGCGCCCCAAGAAAACACTGCCGAAAGAAGTCCGAGCGAGGGCTGTACCACATGACATTACTGTGCGATATTACAGTAAACGCGGTTTTCCAAGGGAAAAAAAAAGACTCATTTAAAAAAACTCGACAAGTAAACCAGAGCGTTAATTCATCTGATCAAAAATGAAAAACGTTTGATCTTATGTGGTTTCCATTCTTTTTCTAGATTGTAAATCTGGCATTCGTTGAGGTAGCCAACCCCGACTTTATTTAGCAGAAATACTAAATCAGTGTGCAAGTTTACAGTACTTCAAATGTTTTATGTCTCTTCATGTACTTTACTGTTTAATACACGCTGTATTGCTAACCTACTATGCAAACTAGGACATTTAAAAAAAAATGGATTTAGGTTGCAGTGGAATTTGCTAAATCTTACCCACAATAAATATGCCGCTTCAGACAAGACTCAAGACCCCCGGGAAAATTAAAGTGGGATGCCGGGCTTTGCATTTAAACAGACCGACGCATATGTGAAAAGAAATGGGAGCCAACTGGCACAGAACCCGTGAGCATCTCGCGAAGAGATAACCAATGGAGAAAAATAAAGGGGAAGGACCTTGAACTGAGTCGGGGCGTTGAGCTCGGACTGAATGGTGTCCAGCTGCACTCGCAGGTGCTCTTCATCCACCTGAATGGCATATCCACTCTTCCTCTGAATCTCCTGCTTGATCAGGACCTGCAAGAGCCCAGCCACACTGTGTACTTTTTTCTCAAAGCGTTTCAATTTGTATCCGAATCTTTTACATCATTTCAGAATCCTTCTACAGAATTTCAGGATCTTTTGTAGACCTTCCTGCCCCTTTAAGAGCATAAAACGTTAACTGGGTTCTCAGTCCGCGTACATGCATTGCCAGATAGATGCACGGAAATAATATCTTCTATGAGGCATTTTACAAAAAGCCTTCAAAAAAATCAAAAGACTCCATTACCATATGCTCACTGTGTCCATTACTTGTTCAAAAAGAACTATCATTTATAACCCATCACTCAGAACCATTCTTTCTTCTGATCATTCTCTAGTTTAGATCTATTATAATTTCCATAACATTAAGTAAGAATTACTGGTTTATAATTAGTTTGGCTTTGTCCATCTTTTTATGGATGGCTGTTACACCTGTCTCTGTGACTGCTGGAATTCAGAATCGGGGGCTGCCAAAAAGAGGTCCAACCTTGTACTTCCAAACATCAGTTAACTTTCGTCTCAATGTGATTTCTCTCAGAACACATCCTACCTGTAACACCCTGTGAGACAAGTCCATCAGCTTCCTCTTGTACTGCGCTATCTTTGCCACAGTTGTTGCCTGGTTCTTTTGCAATTCACTTATGTCGTCTGAAATGATCTGTCAATAACACAAACACACATAGCTTGAAATTAGATTAATTAAGGTTTGCAGTCTGTTCTTTGGTTCGAGCAGCAGATCTCCATGCAATTTTGCATTTTCTGAATTCTAAAATCATGCTGTAACTGCTTGCTCTAGATCAGAAAGCTCACAAGAAACCAAATGAGGCTGCTAGTTTGCACATAAAGAAAAATACGACCCAGTGAAGAGGCCACTCACGTCCACTCTGGTCTGGTGCTGCTTTGTCATCTGCTCCTGGATTTTCAGCCTTCTGATCAGCTCTTTAAAACCAACCATTGGCACTGGAATGAGTCTTCAACAGAAGAAAACACATCCTCTTACAAATGCACTGAATACTCTAAGGCAAGATCATGGTGTGTCCCATCTTCTGAGATAAGGAATTTACTTTTTATTTATAGTATCAGTTAATGACTTTAGGAATGATACTCCCATAATTTACCAGGTATGCATTTGTTTTCACACTTAGGTGCCTTTCTGTGCTGTATTAAGGAGAAGTTCGGTTGTTTGAGGGAACATTTTTGCATTCTGTTACCAATCGGTAATGATCACATGGGAAGCAATGAGAGTTTAATTTCCGTTATACGAGTTTTCACCTTGCAAACAGTTTTTCGAGGAACGGAATTAAACCCAGATAACGAGGTACTGCTGAACAAAGGGCTGAGTGCAGAGACATTCAAAAAAGCACAGACATACTTTTCTGGATCAGGATTGTCAACTTTTGCCTGTTCCCAAATGATAGGATCCACACCTGAAAGAGAGATTTGGATCCATATCACACATCAGGTCCACATCCAGGCATTAAAGGTGACCCCCAACCCCCCCATCCCGGCAGACACAGAAAACAGGGGAAGGGCTGGGTTTCCACGAAAGGGCGGGCGAAGCAGCCTACCCGCGGGGGGGTTCTGCAGGAGCTGCTTGAGCTGCGCGGGCGACAGCTCCGTCCGCGCCACCGTCAGCACCACGCTCAGCTGCTGCAGCTGGCCCTTGACGTGGGGCTGCTCCAAGTAGCCGAACAGGGCCGTGGCCAGAATCCTCTTCGAGGTGCCGTTGGGGGAGCGCTCCACCACATAAACGATCACTTCTGTCCTGGGAAAAACAAGAGGACTGGCTTCAGCACTCTGCTCTCCTCCCCACTGAGAGCTGGTGTGTGGTGAGCGTTCTGGCGCACTATGGCTGCCGTCCCATCATCCAGGTGGGGCTGCACATTGGTGGTGGTGGAGGGGATCCCAATTACCTGTAAACCTCTTTGAGTGGAGTGTCCAGAAAAGCGCTATTTAAGTGTAAGCAATGATGATGATGATTATTATTATTATTATCATCATTATAAACAGTAAGACTTGCATCTACTATTTGTTAGCTGTTACCGTTGATAGATTGTTGAATCTTTAAGCACAGAACCCTCAAAAGCTTTTAGGCTGTGCTCACGTCGAATACATTTGAATTTAAAATTACAAAGCAAAATGCAGGAAATGTATCATGTGAAGGGAGAGGAAACGGTATTTCTGTGTCAGTGTGCACGAAAAGAGCATGTAAAGAGATACAGGAATGCCAAACAAAATGAAAAACAACTCCAGGACGGGACACAAGCTGTATCCGCCAGAGTAATCCATTTATGAAGAGAGTCGTGTTGCTGGTGATGAGGTAGCAGCACTATCTCATTTTATATGTATATTGCTGCGATGCAAAAAAATCTTCTCAAAACGCAAAATGATCTCATTTAAACAAATGTTGTTGTTTTTTTCTCTGTGGCACTAATAGGCATACTTTTACAATATGTAAAACTTTTAATATACACTGCGTGGGGGAAAAAAACAACAACTGAATTCTGATTGCCCTCCACTTCTTTTAAACTAGTGATGGTCTCTATCAACCATGAATTATTATTAATGATCAGAGTCACCGTAACCTATCACGTTTTACATTGTTTTCATACATGAAGAATATATCAGTGCTCTTCCAAGAAAGCAGAAATAGAAGATTGTTGCTGGCAATCACTGAATAAACCAGAAGAGGTAAATGATACCAGTTCTAGTGAACAACATGAAATATGGAAATATACTGCCTGCTTTGTTCTCCAATGTCACAAGAGGACAGATTCTGGCGACAGCAAGGCTCACAGATATACTCACTGGTCATCCGGCAGCGCCTTGACTCCCTCCACATTGACGGTCAGCGTCTGATTTCCTCCCAGCAGCTTGTGCAGCGACTCCACTAGCTGCTGCTGTTGGTTCCGGACATCGACTTCCTTCTTGTCGAAGGCCAGGACCACCAGTCCATCTTCATCCTTACTGGCAGAGATACAGCTATACCCTACAGCCTGTAGGCGAGACACAGCCAAAGAGATAATCCACCGGGATACCTTAAAAAGAAACCCAGTGCAGCAAGAGAGCAATGGAGCCACAGTCATATCTTAGGTCCCAAGAGCAGAAAGATCTCTTGTCCTCTTGTCTTTTACAAGCTTGAGCTGTTTTTGTTAGACAAGAGAGAAATACATGACCGTAGCCATCTGAATTTTTTTATGTGTACAGTGCCTATTGAAGTCGAATGTCTTCATCGACACTGTTGTTAGTCCAGAACAAAACATTGTCAAGGGAAGCAGAATTTCAGATGACGACTATCGACAGATTACAGTGTTCAGCTTTCTTTCTGCTGAATAACCGAACTAGAATATGCACTACATATTGTGCAATTTTTGGCCCTTCATTACAGGTTTTAAAGAAAGAAGCAAAAATCTGTCACAATGTTTAAAATATATTTTAAAAAACCGATTTACATAATGTACAAGCACATCATAAGTAATGTTCTATTCTAATATTCAAATTCTATTCCAATATTTATAGTTAAAATAAAAGCTTCAGGGCCAGGTTACCTTTTCTTAATGTAAACAATATAATTTTTTTGAATATATTTGTATCATCCTATTTTATCACTGCATTCCAGTGCAGAATCTGTGTGATCCTGTCAGAAACTCTCAGCTATCGCAGCTCAATGTGAGTGAAAACACCCTTTACCAGCCGAGGTGCACTTCGCTGTGAGCGCACACAGAATTTCCATAACACGCAAACTAGGACAGTTATAACAAGGAAGGTAACTCTTGCCTTAAATCTGCAGAATGGGTTCTCCTGTGTGAATTCGACGGGGGGGATGTTATTGTTGAAGTACCCTTTGCCTGTGCCCCAGAAAGCCTGCAACTGGTTCCATTTAGCAAGGATGGCATCTCTCTCATCTCCCAGAAGCGTGGGCGCAGAGAGGGCACTGGCGGTGTTAATGAGCTGGTTGGACTGGGAAGGGGGCTGGGCCAGCTGTCCAAACAGGCCTCCCAAACCTAAATGTGCAGAACCTCTCATCAACCAACATTCACATACCCCCCCCAACGTCTTCCCTCCTCCCTTAGTCCCGATGACACAAAATTAGCCACTGCAGATATGCTGCCAATTTCAACATGAAAGCACTTCCACCAGACGACAACCTTAATCAAGAACGGACTAAATGAAGTTTTCATCGCGGTTGATTAAAATCCACAGCAGTTCGTCAGTGCGTCATATACCAAATTCAAGTTCAATGTTTATTTATCAAATGCCTATCAGTACAGCGTACAGCAGTAATTGCAGGCAATGAAATGTTTCTTCTGCAAACTCACCAGAGAAAACAGAATAAAAATGACAAGTTAAGTTACAACATAAAATTATATAACAAAGAAGACAAAAATTGAATAAAATAAAAGAGAATAAAATTAACTCAATATGAATAGAACTGCTATGTGTCCAAGGTGCAGTTGTAATAAGTACAATGGACTCATCTCCCTGTTTGCCAACGGAAGGTCCTACCCCCTCCTGGGACTTACCCTGCTGCGGCTGGGTGTTGAAGCCCCCGAACCCCAGACCTGTCCCCAAGCCGGTGCCAAGACCACCAGTGGCGACAGTGCCTGCACCGAACCCTGAAGAAAACCCAAAGCCCTTATTCTGCGTGTTACCGAAGAGGCCACCTGTGAAAACAAAGCAGACACCTTATTAAGGCCATATTTCTCATCAAGGCACAGTGCTCTTACCACTCTGCTTGGAACAAAAGAAGTCCATCCATTATCTACAGGTTACCAGGTTGCTGCCTTTATACTGACATATGCGCAATGGGACCAAAGGATAAATCAAAATCTGAAATGCATTTCAATATAGTGTCAGCTTAGCTAGGGTTTACCCTAGCTTACAGCAACATTATCATTATTATATTATTATAACGCACACAGACTCATTATTAGATTGAAAATTAATAAATGTGTTGGAATGTCTGTTACCTAGTGGCACATAAACCCACAAACAGAATGGTTTCACGCCATTCCGTTACTGTACATATACTGTACAGGAAGACAAGGAACATCCCCTTCGTTTTCCTCAGTTCCACCACATTTGTTTAGGACAGAAAGTCAGCTGTGCTCAATGGTCAGGTCAGCAGAGGATTTAGCAGGAAGAACTACACGGTTTAAAGGGAAAAGTCTGCAGGCTTTTCCAGTTTTGAAAACTGGAATAAAAGTACGAGTCTCCTCTGGTTTCCTCCCACAGTACAAAGGCATACTGTGAGGATGAGTGGGAAAACAATCTGGGAAAACTGGCACTGGTGTAAGTGTGTGCCTTGCAACGGACTAGCATCCCATCCAGGGTGTACCCTGCCTCTCGCCCGTTGCTTGCTGGGACAGGCTCTGGCTCCCCCTGGACAATGAATTGGATGCAGCAGTAAGAAAGTGGATGGACAATTCTCAGAATGTGAAAATGCAAGACCACAAAGCAAGTCAAAGACAGAAGGAAGTGCATAAGCACAAAACTAAGGGGTCAGAGGTCCGGGTATTTTTGTGCACCATTCCAGCAGCATCTCTTTGTGGCCATAGACAAGTGCATTCTCATGTTATCAGGATATTAAGAGGAAACAGGCACAAGGTCTGACCTGTGTTCACAGGAGCCGCAAAGCTGAAAGTGGGCCCAGCTGCAGCAGAGGTAGTGGTTGTCCCAAAACCACCAAAAGCACCTGCGTAACATAAACCACGCGAGGTTAGGACAGGCGGCCTTTATGGGGTGCTGTGAAACAGACAAAAATGCAAGTGATTCCATTCCATCTAGAGGGATCTACGATGACCGAATGGTAAAGCAAAAACAAGCAACACAGTGAAAAGATGTTCCATGATTCACAACACAGGTAACAAATGAGAGCACTTCACTTCTGTGAGACACAGCGGTTTCACCACATCGCTCCTTAAAAATAATCAAGTAAGCCATCAGCAGCTCCTCAAACTATGATCGTCAAAGAACATGTTGGGTCATGGGACATTAACCAGGGTAACATCCTAAAGGTCATGCAGAGAGTGGACACTCATGCCAGAATACAAAATTTCAGAAAAAGGCGTCCGCAAGACGCAGCATTCGTAGTCTCAGACATGAGAAAACAGTCCCAGGAGGCAAATGTCGGCAACAAAGAGTTAAAATTGCTGAGCCACTACTTATTTTTCAGTGCGGAACTTAAATCAAAAACTAAATGAAAGATGCAATGAGAATATCCAGAGTGCCTATCCTAACACCCCTTACTAAAACACCTTTTCAATGTAAAATACCGTGGTGTGGACTTAAAAGTGGGGTGAGAGAAGCTATGGACACCAACACCAATTTGAAACAAGCAACCAAACAAAAATGACGCAGACCTACGGACGAAAAGGGGGAAAAAAAATGGCTTGTGGAGTTTCTTTTTTTTAAAAAAAAACACAGAACGTATTGATCAAAGTATCTACCTGCACTAGCAAGGCTATTACCAAAATTGAAAACAGTAGCAGTGGTCGCGGAGGCACCAAAACTCCCAATATTAAAGCTGACCGCTGCCGCGTTAGCATTTAATCCGAAACCCCCAAAATTAAACCCACCAGTGGTGGTGTTGGCAGCTCCCAGCCCACCAAATCCTGCAAAGAGGGAAGAAGCAGCGAGAAAAGCAAGGCAGAAGAAGGTTAGAGCAGAGGCAGAGGGCACACAGGGTGTGCGACAGCAGAGGAACAAGTGCATGTCAACACAAGCGTAAGAACGGGTTTGCTTCAGAGGATGTGGATGCTCCCGTTGGGAGGCGGTGGGAGTTTTCGTTCCGTGTTCCTTCCCCCCCACCTTTCAAAACGTCACCATTTCCTCAGGCGTTTTGAGAGAGGAAGCCGAGAAATGCTCCGACGCCGCAGTGAAACATGGTCCAAACGGAGGCGGTCCCCCTCCTTGCTTAACGTGCCAACGCCACAGGCTTGGGAACGCGGGTGGAGGTCCTGGCTGCCAAGCCTGCGTCACGCCGTCGGCTGGCGGGGAACCCCGGGGGGGACCAGCTACCTTGGCAGAACACGGGGGGGGGGGTTCCCCGGCTTGCCATCCGCCAGCTACGTCCCGGCTTGCGGCCCGCCAGCCACCCGAGAGCGCGCGCGCACGGAGCTGCACCGCCCCCTGCGGGCGGTGAGGAGGGCACCGCGCGCCAGACGACCGCCAGCTCCGTGTTCACACGCTTCCCCGTTGGTCCCTTGGTACAGGGCTGCAGTGGTAAACCAGCTTAGCTAATGAGTGGTGAAACTAATTGAGAGGGTAGAGCAGTAATTTAAACTGTCCATCTTATCTGGTTTACCCTGCAGTAATGTCTGCTAATTTGGAAAAATGACACTGGAATCATCTGTGCTGTATTCAGCTTCATGAACTCTTCCTACAATGTCCTAGGCTCTGCAAGCTTGGGTTGTGATCGAATTTAGTACATTTTACTTCATTATTCCAACTACTGCTAATTAGCCTGGCACATACACAAAATACTCCAAAACTGTGAGAGGCAGGAAACGAACCCAAGAAATATGGCGATAACCTAAGTTTACAATATTCACATGTTTTCACAAACCAGGGATTTCATAACGTTGGTGCAAATGCACACTGCATTTCAAAACAGGTTTCAAGTGAGTGTGATTATTTAAATATAGTGGTTATCAATGCACGGTAATACACGGGCTGAATTTATTTTACACAAGAAAAGTCCTTTCAAAATGTTTTATCTGTATGAACTCAAGTAAAATACTGGGTGACTTGTATAGTTTTTGGCACTGCTAGAGAACCCCTTAAATTATAATACGTAATGTTCCCAGCATTTTGAACTAACCTGTTTGCACACTGCGCAACGCAGTGTTCTAAGCAACTATAGTGTAAGGTTCCACACACCTTTTACTGAAAAAAGGCACCTTAAACTCAAGCTCAACCAAGTTAATCTTAAGGATAAAGTGTTCCCCTGGTGTTTCACTTAGTGATTTGTCTTGGGGGTTTCTCCTTGTGGGCAGAAGAGTCTAGGGCTAACACAAACCTGTATTGGCCGCCCCAAAGCCAAAGCCTGTCGATGAAGCTGTTGTTGTGGTCGTCCCAAACCCTGGAGCAGCAAGACCTACGAAAACATAGCAGGCTGATTATTCAGTCAACCAGAATCGAGCTGCCCAGTTCTGAAAACTGAGTCTCCAATCCTCCACTGCACCTTGGAGGGAAAAAATAAAGCAAAGCTGAATTTTATCCTGCATTAACAGAGAAAACAAAACTTCGCTACAAGGTTACAAAATCGTTAATATCAGTTATACTCTCCCACCTGGCCTACAAAATAATCAATCGCAACAAAATGTAAAATAATCGGCAGGTACAGCAATTACTCGACCAGAAAAATTAGTTGCAGTTCGCATTAGATAATGGTGCTGCATGTCACATCCAATTAAATAAATCTTACACAGCGCAGCCTGAGAAACCAAGGTACTGTATATCTCTGACAGCCGTGTCACTATTCTGTAGCCTGGTCACTTCAGATCTTACAATTTAACAAACATTAAGGACTGTTCTGTCAGTACTAGGATGAAAGACGTCCAAGAAAAACAAGGCTTCCACCTTCATTGATGTTGGTGGTCCAGAAAGAGACACTTCATCCCACTTGACCTGACTTTCCAAACCAGTGGGTGTCTGGTCTATCTTTGCAACGCACTGCACATTGTGGCAGATTCTAGCAAGTGGAGCGCATGTCTTAAGGTGGTCGAAAGAAAAAGTCTACACGGCTTTCTTTACAAAGATTACAAACGAGAGGGAGCCGTTTCAGTCATGGAATGAGCAGGAAAACACTGCTCTGTATCAAAACCTGAGCATGTGAAGACCGCTAAATTATAGCAGGTATTGTGCAGCCTTTTTGTAATGTAAGCTAGAGATGCCCCAGAGAGCTCTAAATCTCTAACAGAAGACTTAACTGATCTCTATGGCTGAGAAAACGATGCCCTGAAAAATGCCAAGGGACATATTTGCACGACTTCGACAGATCTGGCTCGTTACCAGTAGGTGAGTGAGTACACTGAGGGCTACTGTTTTTCTTTTTCCCAAGGGAATCGCACTGACCCCAAGGCGCTTTACTTCCTTTAACAGCAATAGATTTATGAACAGAATCACATTCAAGATCTACTTTCTTGCCAAGTGTTTTTTTTTTATTCCAGCAACAACGCCTTCTTCCCATGAAACAAGAAGGCCTTTTAGTGAATACCTCCCTGCTTCTAATTCTCTGTTCACCCAGAAATGGTCTCTGTTCCCTAAATCCCACTTAATTAGACTTCAGTTTTGCCAGAGCTGTTATTGTCTATTTTTTATTCACATCAAGCCACTTGTATGAAGGCACCAGTCTTGACTACACCAGAGCAGACAACAGCAAAGACTACCAAGGATCGCCCTTCATGTGCATTCCCCAGTCATCATCAATATGAAAAACATTAAGGCATAACCCGCTTTCATTAATCTACTTCAGAAAACTTCCCCCAATAGTTCCATCTAGCTCATGTGTCCGGCTGGCCAGTCAAAGCTCAACCATGTAGGAAGCCAAGCTAAAGTAACAAAAGTCAGGCTAAAAAATTAGAAGATATGCACAAACATGTCGGAAATTCTCCAATTGCAAAACTGTGCAAAATAACCAAACTTAGAAGTCCAATTCGTGCCATGTTCAAGATACAAGGATTTCACAACATAAACCCATTCCATGAAAAGTCAACAGCCCTTCTGTCCACTGTAATTGCAGCAAAGAACTGTAAAGGGAGGGAGGAAAATTAATGTGGGAAAATGAGAAAGTTTTCACTGTTAAAAAAGCGAAGCCAACAGGAATCCCCTGACTTCACAGGGGCTTGATTCCGCTTCCTGTGAAGTCCGATACCGAGAACCCGACACATGTAACTTGACCCTTCAGTACCTTTCTGCAGCTTTTACTGCACTGAATCCTTCACGGGTCCACCTCAAGCAGCAAGAGGTGTCTCGCGGGAAGGCAACCCGGAAGAAAACGAAATGAACTTTCATCGACAGAGTTCTGTCCATGGAAATGGGAGAGGCTGACACGTTAAGGAACGTAAAGGTGAAAATGAGGAGAGATATGGACTTACTACCAAATCCGGATGAGGCGGCTGTGGTGACCGTGCCAAAGCCAAAACCAGTTGATGCTGTTGTTTTAGGGGCAAATGAACCAAATGAAAATCCGGAGGAGCCTTAAGCAAAAAAAACAAAAAGTAAATCAGAATGAAAAAAGGCCTTGTGAATGAGCAATGGATTCTTCACCTGTAATTAATCTCCTGATCGATATTAACACCCGCTGCGGTTTTCACCAAGGTACATTATAAAAGAATTCCACGTCACTTTTTTGATTCAGACGCTTGTTTGCATGTTTAAAGATCACAATCGATGTGCTCCTGATCTCAGTGTCGGCTGTATTTTTGATTCTTTAACCACAAATTTAATTGATAATTTACTAATTTGATCCTTTTGAGTTGACTGTGGATATGCCAGTAATTCCGACAGATTACCGAAATTACTTTAAATCACCGTAATGGCTACATGGACATACAGTTTTCACTGTATTCTGCATACCGCACTACTTGGACATAATGTATTACAAAGGAACAAGTAATAGGTTTATTCCATGCTGAAAAAAAGAAGAAAGAGAACACAACGTTTCGGCCGTGGAGCCTTCTTCAGCTCCACGGCCGAAACGTTGTGTTCTCTTTCTTCATTTTTTCAGCATGGAATAAACCTATTACTTGTTCCTTTGCAGCCTACGCATGCTGAAGCAGCTACCCACCTGAACTATAATGTATTACATACACCCTGGAAACATAGCAGCTCTATTTATATGGAGTTTTGTCTGAATTTATCTTATTCGATTTCTATTGCACTATTATTATGTAACCTTCATTTTGTGATTTTTATTCCCCCCGGTGAGCTTGTAGAAAAGACATTTTATTGCCAGCAATTACTGCTGCACGCTGTACTGTTGTGTTTTTGATAAATAAACTTTGATTGATTAATTGAATTATAACAAAGAAGTAACTTGTAAGAAGAAGAAGGGTATTTATTTTAGACAGGATAATTTCCAAAATAAATTCATGTTCAGTCTGGAGGTACTGCCAGATCTAGGCAGTGTCCCGGTTCTTTCCAAACTTGATGGCTGACTTCACTATGCTTGAAACGATATTAAGGGTCACTGAAATGTTTTTATACAGTTCTGACTGTGCCTTTATCACTGCGGTTGTCCTAAAAGCTCCTTGTTCTTCATGGTAGAATCTTTGCTTGAAAATCACTAGGTGACTGAGGGATCTTACAGACAGAGCTGTTATCTATTCTGAAATGATCTGAACCACTGTTAAAGTGGGTTTCCTCTCATAGCCCAAAGACGTGCTGGTAGGTTAACTGGCTTCTCTGGAAATTAGCCCTGGTCTGAGTGTGTCTGTGTGCACTGGGATCCTGCCTTGTGCACGCTGCTTGCCTAGACAGGCGCAGGCTCCTGCAGTGGATGGATGGACGGACATTAAACCAAACAAATCAATAGCCAATTAAGAGATGCCAGTTGTCAATCGACTTTTTACTGCGGGAATGCCAACAGGCAGGCCTTGAGGGTAGCCTCAGACGGAGTAGAAGTGACGCTCTTGTGTTCTGCTGGATGATTGGGAGTTGACAGCATTTCTTATAGGGCTGAGCCACTCTGAAGAAGGTCTGTGCACACTGTGGTGTGAAACACAAGCACCACAGGCGATACAGCATCGGTGACTGGAGCAATGCTGCTCTCACTGACAAACCTCCCCCCTCTGACCAGCCAGCTGAGTGCTGGTCGGTGAGTTTACTTCTGGGAAGGTTAGCTCTGGCGTGGCTGTGTCTGAGTCCGCCCTGCTATGGACTTGCAGTGTTGCTTGCCAGGATAGGCTCGAATTAGATGAAGCACTTAGAAAATGGATAGATGGATGGATGGATGGATAATATTTTGAATACATAATCTGTAAAGATAATATTGATTCACAAAATGTTATACAAATGGTATGTTTTGATAATGGGCACTATGATGAATTCACGATATTGATATGACCAGACAGGTTGAGGAGCCATCTTACTTTTATACTAAAATTACAATACAGGGATTAAGTCTTTGACAGCACAAGATTTATTAACTAAACAAAATGTCTTACTTAAAAAGTAAAAAAGTTTTTTATGTTAATGTCATATATATTGTTCTCATGTACCAGAGACCTTGAAATTCGAATTTCTCCACATCACGGCTTCATAATACATTTAAAATATCAGCTTGCATAAAAACGAACTGTTGATAAGTTGATAAGTTCTATCTGTAACGTATACTTAGCGATTTGTGATGCCAAACTATTTAAAAACATCAGAAAAGTACCTAAACACAGCTGGTTTAAGTCCAGTTCTGAGCACTTAGAACGAATCGGAGATTTTTAAATGGGAATTTATTGTCGCTTCTACAAGAGTTCGCCTACGAAGACATTTTGGAATCAATTGTGCTTGCTTATCAAATGATGAGTGTGTGTCCTGCAGAAATTATTAGTAGACGGGGTACCTATGTGAGGATTTTTAACGTGTATTGCAATGTTAGAAGTTATCAAGCACAGGGCTCGTACATTATCCAGTGGAAATTCTGGATACTTCAGGCAGGCTTTGCTTTTCATTCTCTGGATCACTCTCGAAATATCAGCTGTCATGAAATAACACAATAGCATATCCAAATGCAAGATCAATTACATGCTAATATAAAGCTGTAAAATTATACACACCCAAACTGTAGTCTATATCAATCCGTAACATACGTTTTAAACTACACTATAAATACCAAATGAACCTATATCAGAACCACTGAAGTGCAATGAGGAACTACTAATGTAAAGTAACAGAGGAGAACAACCTAAGAGGCAGCCTACCGGCTATAAAACAGCCTAACATGTCTTTTAACCTGCAACACGGCGCGGCCGGAGACAAGAGACCCGTCACTGACAGACAACATTAGTTTCAACACAGTTTAAACTAATTTTTCACTTCCATCTGATAAGACAGCCATATGGAAAGACCTTCGGCTGCAACCATAACGACCAACACAACATATTTTTACAACACTTACCCGCAGTGTTAGAGGGAGCGCCTCCAAAGTTAAACGCCATGTTCGATGTGTTCCGGTTCCGTCTACATGGAGGCTCCGTGTAGAAACCCGGGCTACTCGAACAACGAGTTCCTACGTACGCGGAACCTTGCGCTATATGCGTGTCTCAGAAAGAAGCAGCACGTTTAAATGGCAACACACTTTATTGAACTCCATACATGCATATAGCTACACAGAGGTTGTTCTCATAGCAGCAATTGTTGGTGTCACCACGAAGCACGTCAAACATCTGAGTTTCTGTCTGACCTAACTTCTCTAGTAAAGTCTGCTGATCCCCCGTCACCTGAAGAGAGAATTTGTTTGTTTTTTTTTGTTCTGGGAGAGAAGCACAACCTCGGGTTCAGAGGTGATGATTTTAAGGCTCTGCGCGTCGGGAATCACAGTGGGGCGATGCATTAAGGACAAGATAATTTTCGTGGGATAGAGGGCGGTTCTGGTTATCTGCACTCGGGTCTATTAAATCGCATACCTGTTCAAAACGGAAAACAAACAGGACGGGGACACGATTTAGACTACGACTGTAATCAACTCAACACCGAATCTCTATCTCGAATGATACTCTCTTAGTCCCAAGAACCATTTAAAATAACCACTGGGGGGAAAAGAGTAAAGGAAAAAAGTCCCCGACATTTTAAATTTACCGGCGGTTAAGAACTGAACAGGAGAATATATCCAAGAAAAAAAAAACGGACGTATGGTAACCCTACCAATGGCCACACTGAACAAACTCAACTTAATGCCAGAAATAGTTCAGGTAGCTGCGTTCCCACCCGAAGAAGGCACCACAGCACGTTGTTTCCTTTCTTCTCTTTTCAGCATGGAATACACCTTTACTTGTTCCTTAATGTCAGAAATATGGACACAGCTTCCGCCCCCCGGAGAGATGTACCGTACTATAAAGCATCTGGCACCTCGCATTATCCCACAACCCAACTTGAGGAACACTTCATCTGCCTTCGTGAGGGAGATGTGATCAGTAAACCCACACGAGTTATCTTTTTACTCCCTTTGCTTTTCTCTACCAGAACTATAAGGCTGCCAGGTAGCCATTCTCTGTGCCCTTGAAACAAATGCTCCTCATCCTGCGCTTTCACTTAAGAGACAGTTGGCGCCGCCGCAGCTCCCTTTAAATAACAGCCGCTACTTCTCCTCCAAGATAGGAGGAGAAGGTAATTTAACCCTTCTCCAAAATTTAAGAACAGAATTTAAAGGTCGTCGTTCAAACCACGCAAGGCAGCGATTTGTTAGTTCAAATGATGTTAAGGCCTCGGCAGAAAGACGTGCTGTTCTAATATTATAGTATATATTTTTTGAAAGCACAGAAGTTCCTTTATTTGGCAGGATATTACTTCTCCATTTGTATTGTGAAAGAATTAAGACTTAAATTAAGAAATAAATCAGATATAAAGTTCTCCCTGTCTGCGTGTCTCATGGAGAGCAAGCTGGGGTATGCAAAAAGACCAATTCCTAGTGCAAGACATTGTATATGGCTAATAAAGTGATCTTTATCTTATTTAATCTTAATTCCACTCTGAGCTTGCACAGTGTGCCTGAGCTGCAGTTCCCCCTGAATTCACTTTCTCACCTCTCTGCCTGATCTGGGGTGTGGCAGGGTACTCGCCCCAGGTGTGTGCAGCACTTCAGTGCTTAATGAAGCGGGTCTCTCCATTTGCGTGAAACCCTTTCGGATGAAAGGTGCTGTAGAAATACAACTGTATTTCAGACAGAAACATGAGCACGGCAACAGGAAGATGCTTAATCAGTCAGCTACAACACATCTCATCTTTCCACTTCTTCAGACAGTCCGGATCGGTAATAACATCTCCAGCACCATCCGATTGAGTACCAGAACCCCCCAGGGCTGTGTGCTCAGCCCACTGCTGTTCACACTGATGACTCATGACTGTACTGCCAAGCTTCATCAAAACTGCTTCATCAAGTTTGCCGACAGTGGTGGGCCTCATTAGCAACCATGATGAGTCACCATGCAGAGAGGAGGTGGAGCAACTAGTGGACTGGTGCACAAACACCAACCTATCTCTTAATTTAAACAAAACAAGAGATAATCATTGACTTCAGAAGTGTCCACGCTGATCACTCCCCACTGCACATCAATGACTTCCCTGTGGAGACAGTTAGAAGCACCAAGTTTCAAGGTGTACACATTACAGATGACCTCACTTGGTCCCTCAATACCACCTCCCTAGCCAAGAAAGATAAAACAGCAGCATCTTTATTTCCTGCGGCGACTGAGGAGGGCAAACCTTCCCCCTGCCCATTCTTACCACCTTCTACAGAAGCGCCACTGAGAGCACCTTGACCAGCTGTGTCACTGTCTGGTTTGGAAACTGCAACGCTTCAGACCACAAGACCCTGCAAACAATTGTGGAAACAGATGAACAGATCATTGGAGCCTCCCTCCCTTCCATTTCTGTCACCTATCACAAACGCTGCTTACACAGGGCCTCCAGTATAGTAGATGACCCCTCGCATCCCTCCCACAAACTCTTTGCCATCCTGTCATCTGGGAAAAGATATCGCAGTGTACGGGCCAGCTCCACCAGACTCTGGAACAGCTTCTTCCCACAGGCTGTCAGGCTCCTCAACACCCTGGAATCCACTTGCACCCACTCCAATTCCAGAAACAGGGTTTAAAATCCCAGTGTGATGCGTATATTGTTATGTATCTACCTTGTAATTTGCACTATCTGCAGTTTGCACTACGTGTGTCCTGTCTGTCTTGCCTGTATTTGCACCGTGGACCAGGAGGAATGATATTTCGTTCCACTGTATACTTGTAAATGGCTGGAATGACAAACTTGAACTTGAACTTTTACCTTTGTGTCTACTGAACAGTGGCTTACAGTTCTACCAGAAGGCAACGAATACAGGTTCATCACCCTCTTTTCCCATGTAGTTTGCCTGTGATCTAACTGTTGAAAATGCTGGCATAATATACTAAAACCAAGCAACCAAATACAAAAAGCTTGACTTTTGCCCTTGTTTCTATTTTTCCCCATACAAAGGGACTAAAATAAAGTACACAAAACACAACTGTAACCATCATTTTTATTTTTTGTTGCAAATATTACACTAAAAATTGTACAAAAGCATTGTAGAAATATTTTGTGCTGATGTTAGCATCAGAAAAATAAGAGAGATGTTATGCTACATTGAAATTATATGAACCCTTGTGACAAGAAAAGATTGTCTTTCAGCAGCAATAAAGGGGTATTGTTTCAGAAGGAATAAGGAAACGTTCATGAAATGTAGTCTTTCCAAACCATTCAGAAGACTGGTTTAGTCTTCTTAAAAAATATAGCTGTGCCACTAAACTGTCAGTGTAGGAAAGGGTCAAATGGGTCATGTGCCAGCCTTGTAATTCATTCATCTCTAGACAACAGGAAACATTAAGATTACGTACTGGTATAATTTTGTAAAATCCTTTGTGGATGTAAATTAAAACGCAAGCATACAACTTGCAAATGTTTTTCCAACAGTATGAGTTCTACAAATTAGCACTTACACTTTTGCTGTTGTGTATGTAAGCAGAGTGATGGGAAAGTTTCTTTTAACAAATGATCTGTTACAAATTACTTGTGTAAGGGATTATGTTTTAAATTCAATTACAGTGAATTATGTAGTGTATAGTTACTATGTAATGTAAGGTATTATCTCTTACAAGAAATTTCTTCCCACGCTATTTAAAAATGTGATCACTTACACAAGTAACGTGTAACAGACTTTTTAAAGAAATGTTGAAGTGCAGATTAAACAGGAATATTCCCAAAATTTAAATCTGTTTTGTTTAAGAAAATGTTTTAAATGATATTAGAAGGCCAGTGACATTTCTTCTTTTTAACAGGAAATTAAGGTTAACCTAGAATTGTTCCCTTGGCACAGCCTGAGATTTTATACATGAAGGTTTGGATTTGGTTTTTACATGATGCACTACATTTATTTCAAACAGGTAAGACCAGCTGGTTCCTCTTTACCATGGCATAACTGAAAGAAAATGTTGCTAAGTAACCAACATCTATACTTAGGGTGGGAAAGAGGAACTGGAAAAACTCACGTTGCGTCAATCCCGAAACAATACAGTATTTTCTTAATGATATTCAGTCTTTTAGTGTAAATCTACAAGGCATTTTACAACCTTTAGCATTCAATCAGCTTTACAAAAGAATTAAATTGCTTTTTAGAAAAGAGAAAACCCTTTCACAAAATGAATATCTATTTTAGCATTTCTGGCTTAAACAAACCATCTAAGTAAGTGTTCAAGGTTACAAAACTTTTATTGCAATTATAAATTTCTCATTAAATATCTAACCCTGTATTGCTGCATTTGTCCTTGTCTTTTTTAGGTTTAATACTGTGAGCATATTAATCTGTAACCGTTAGTAAACATTTTGGCAGTTTGTTACTTTGAGACAATAAAAGGATATTACTGTACAGTACATGTATAGAGTAATGTGTTTATTCACTGACAATGTTTCTGAAAAGCATCTCTCTTCAAGGAAGAAACCTTGACTCGAGAACTCAAAACTCTCCCGCACACGTTAGCCAACAGTGCTAACAGGGCAGAGGGTGATGGCACAGAGGTGGCATTTCTTTCAATGCAAAGTAAAATTGGCAGAAAGTGATTCATATCTAAGCGATCTTTGGTTAAGCACAGGCAGTGAATGGATTTAAGTCTGAAGAACAGGGCCGAGAATGCAGAAAAAATGGCTCAGGTGTGCAGCATAAGATTCGGCACTCAGGTAGCCTCAGCGATTTTCAAGTCAAGAAGGACATAGTGCTCAGGTATACATTAGGTTGTCCAGTACTTAAATCTACAAATGACTGGCTCCACTTTGATTGATAAGCTTAGAAATGCTTTTGAGGATTGCCACTCTCTCCACCAGGATCTGGGGAAGAACAGCAATAGCAACAAAAAAACAAAGCCATCCACCTGAATTTCCATTCAGACACCCATTCGTTATTCTGCACTGGTGATCGCACAACCAAACCTTTGCTTAGATCACGGACTTCTTCCAATATTAAACATAAGAGCAAAAGCAATCAATACAGAGACCACAGGACACGCTTTCTGTTCAGTCACCAATTCCGCACCATAGAACAAGAAAATATGTACAACACAACCGACAAAATACCGGATAAAGGTAACAGTTGTTTAAACCTACATACTGTATACATTTTGAGAATTGCATACCAGACGTGACTCATTTTCAAAAGGTAACACTGTAATCAGTAGTGACCAGAATATCCCTCTAGTCTTCTGTGTGTAGCTGACCTTTTTATCACTCCGTTTTCCTCCCATTTGACCTTACTGGTTGGAAACCAGCATTACATAGATACAGCATTTTCAACAGACCTTCCAGTTCTAACCAGAAGAATGAGTTACAGCCATTGCTTAAAACAGAAAAAGACAGAACCAGACAACCAGCACTGAGTGTCTACCACAGAAATGTGTCCGGAGGAGACAGCTTTCTTTAGCTGCACTGGCTGACAGTTTCTAGCTCGGAACCCTAAAATTAAAATAAAACATAAAGTAAACTACGGAAACACAAATAGTTGGAGGAAACCACATCCCCATTTACCATCTTAAAAGATGCACAACTGGAAACACCCACTTCACTCTTAAATTATATACCAAACTGAAATGCTCAGCAGGACCAATCGAATCTGACATTTTAACTGTCCCTTTAAATGCAGTAACAAAACAACGAGGAAAATAAGATCTTAAGCAAATCTCCAAAAGCACAGAAAATTACATATTCCACTAAGGTATTTGGCTATCCAGAGAAATGGCCTAGAGTTTGAAATGAAGGAAAACAAGATCTCTACTAAAAAAAACAACGCTCTCAAACAAGAATGGGAAATTTTGATTTTTTTTCAGCCCTTTGCTCAATCTATACATATAAAATTTATACTTATACTAAAAAAAAACAATCAACAGTGTTCAATTTCACCGTCAGGAGCACAAACCTGAGGATTGCGAAGCCTGTGCTTGTTCAAGTGGTGTGCATTATTGCTGCCCTATTTCAAACCAAAGCCCTTATAACAGTTGCAGAAAAGTCAGAGGCCAAACAGTTATAGCTGGATTTCATTTAATTCGGTCTTCAACTATTACTACTGATTCAATGTTACTTGATATGTCAAACTCTGGACAAATGCAATGTCTTAAACAAACAGGGCACATTTTGCAGAAGACCGAATAGGCAAGCTCTTCTAAAATCGGGCTCCCAAAACCAAACAATGTCTATTTGAAATGTGAGGGACAGTTGGGTTACGCTGTAGGTTAGGGTCAGTTTATCCATAATCACTTTAATTTGTAGCTACTCCCATTGATGCCAAAACAGGTACAGGAGTTCAGATATTTCTTACTCTACATTTAAAAGTTACTGTAGCTATTTCAACACGCATGGAGTTTCCCCATCCTTTAATTTACATTCTGTACTTAATTCTCATTTTCTGTAGATCCCCTACGAAACCTGCAAACCCCTTGAGTCAATGTACAGTAAATTTGTTAATTTACAGCAAAAAGACTGTTACATCAAGAGGAAGGGCAACATTTTAAGACAGCGGTTGAAAATAAAATGCACTCCAGATGTTGCAGAGTAACTGCCTTCTATATACAATATCCCAGGACATAATCACATTGAATTCACTCCTGTGCTAGGTCCTACTTCTTTCTTTAGTCAGAAAATAAAAAAACAAAAACTTTCCAACCTCCAGCCATCGAATACATAACCAAAGTTAATGACTTACTTCAATTTAAAAAAAATTGAAGGTTTGATCACAACTTAAAAAAAAACTGAATCAAGGCTGTAACAAACTCCAGTATTAGGAATAGAATTCAAGAAACAGGAAAAGGTTGGCGTGAAGACAAACTCTCGAGTCATGGTCAGCTCTCGTGGTGAAGATGCGATGTTAGATGGCGGACATACAGTGCGGCTTTGGCGTACTAGCCACATATGACTGTGCCACGTCGGAAGGAAAATGGCCCGAAACCGAACGGAACCGCCTTCTCCGCAGTAGTTCCTACAGTCCACACCAGGCCTCCCCGGCAAAGCAAAAGGCCAAGGCCAGCAGGTATATGAACGTTGGCGACTGCTTCATTCCGATTGGCGGTCGTATTCTATTTTATCCCTGCCCGAGCCGCCCCTTCCCATTACCGCCGGAGGCTCGCTCACAACAGCACGCTTATGGCAGGGAGACGGCCCTCCCACTGCAGTTCTCTGGGGGATGTGGTGCTTCACTCACCAAGAAGCAGCGCTCAGCCTTTGAGGAACGCGCCGAGACGCTGGACGTACGCCCAGCAATAGTGAACAATTAGCTGTATGTTGGGTTTTTTACCCCCCATCCCCAGCTTCCTTCGACCCATGGCTACAGATCTTCCCTGCAGTGGATCAAGGCTACTAGTAGAAATACCTCCAGTTGTGCGCCCTAGAAAATCCAGTACAACTCCCGTGCTCCCCAATCTGAAACTGAAACAAACTGCACAAGAGAATGCAGAGGGGGGGGGGGCGGTCTCGCTCATTAGGAATGTTATCAGAGTTTGGCCATGCACAGAGCCCAGCCTGAAGGAAAACAAAACAAAACAAACGATGGTTCAGAATGGCGCAGAAACAAGCAACACCTCGGTGGTTTGGATTGACAGGGGCCGTGTCCAGACCCCTGCACCGGTGCAAAGCTTGGCACTGTCCTGGGCCAATCCGGTTCCCCCTCAACAGTTCTCGGGCTCAATGGGGTGCATGGAGATGTAGGGGCCGTTTTTTAACTGCTGGGTGGGGTTGGAGTCGTTCTCTGGCCCGTCCTCCGGCTTGTCTCGGACCTGGGTGTAAGCCGTGTCTTCCTTGGCCGTTGTCTACAAACACAAACCGCGAGAACGGCGTTATTTCTCCACACGCCTCTGTCTGAGGGAAGGCGGTGGGGTGCTGTGGCCAAATGAAAAACTCGACTTCTAGTTGAAAACAGTTTTGAAAATTTGCGCCTTTAAGGCTGTCACGGAGGTGAAAAATCCACATTCACGTAATGCGCTGTAGGTTCCAGCACAAATGAGGAAAATTAAAAGATAAAAGGATGTTGGAAGACTATGCACTTAAATATTTGCCCGTACAAAAGTTAAGTCTTTTCAGCTGTATGACCACAATCCTAATTATCTCTTTTGCAAAAGCTGCAAGTTGACTCTGCTTCAGTTTTCCCATCAGTACTTTGACACTTAATACTTTATTACATTTATAATTACTCAGAATCCTGAACTGGGGTGTTTTTGGGCCATTTTTAACATGTATTAACAGGTAGCAGGCAGTTTAGTTCACTAATAACAGTCAGTACTACACGTCAGCAACTTGTTCAAGTTATAGCAAAGCCTAAGTGCCAAAGAAAATATGTAATGAATGATGCAATCATGAAATGTGGGTTCCTTTAAAACTAAAACTTTCAGGGAAAACAAACTAAACGGTTGCAAGAAAACCAAAATCAGTAAACTGTTAAATAAAATGAAATAATGAATTAAGACTTACAGGGAAAGAAGGGAAAGCTTCAGAAAAATCAATACGCTTAACTTCATTCTGAACAGAAACAAAAAGGAACAGAAAAAAATGTAAAAATAGCAGAAAATAAAAATGCACAGTGTATATTCATCTGATACTGGAAATGCTGTACTTTAGCACTGGACCAATTTTTTCCAAATTTACGGACAATGTTGTTTCAGTCTTAGCCAATCTTAAATAAAGAAAAACTAAGATTTTTCCATCTCAGAAGGGATAAATAACTCGGTAAATTGTGCAGACCTATACCCAGACTAGTTTCCTATCTCTTCCAGGGATCATTCCTTAGCGAAAAAACATTTTCTGTTTCTGAAAAACAAACATCTTGGTAAGAACCTTTCTATAACTAACTAATAAACTTTAGTATGACACTTTCTATTGATTTTTCATGAGCACCTTCTTTAAAGAAACTAAGAAAACATGCTATGGTTAATTTGTTGGCCATGCATGCTTTTGTCTGTTTAAATGGTTAAAATGAAACATGGGTTAGCCCAGACTAGCAATGTGCTTTAAAGTTCATTTGCTGCATGAAAAAGAATAAGCAAAAACCAGTTAGACTAGGACTACACATTCACAACACATCTGCAGGGCAAAAACCTCTGGACTTAAATATAAATGTTCCACAATAAGCTACCAAATCAAAAGGGGTACAGTGGTATTTTCTCAAGCTTGCAACAAACAAATGGATATTTAACAGAAAGCAATCTGGACTGATGAAATGGCACGTTTTCTCCTTCACTTAAGGTGAAATGGAAAATGGAAAATCCAGACACAGTTATGATCATCTACCTTGACAGGGACATTTCAAAAAATGCCTCCAGGGCTTTGAATTAATATTTAGATAGCAAGCAGAAAATAATAATGATCAATACTCAAAAATGGTATGTTGGAGTTGGTTATATGATCAGTATTCCTCCTATTACATTCTTTTCATAGATTTTATTATTAATATTCTCCTGTTGTTTGACCAGACTATGTATTGGCTTGAATACATGCAAGTTCAAAGCAATGCTCTAATATATGAATATGAGAAAAGGAAGAACAGCATTTTGTATTGATGGCTGGGCAGTCTTATCCTGAGGACTTAAAATATTAATTCCTTTGCATCTGTATTACCAGCAAAATACACAAATGCTTCTCTCTGAACTCGAGAGCATTGCTTTGTGGAGGCAATAAAAGCAATCTGAATCACTTCTAGTGTGGCCAGCTTTGCCAAGGAAAGAGCTCTGCACTGTATAAGAAATGGCATCTTCAAGTAGCAGCATTCTTGACTATAGCTTCTAGAAGGGTGTTTTTGCAGCTGTAGAAATCTTTCAAAACTGCCACTAAGAGCAATATTTTCCAAACATGACCTGATGAAACAAGTAGGTTTCTTTTAATATTCATGTTGACGTTTACAACCATGAAACAAATTGCTTCCTTGTTAATGTTAAAAAGACAGAAAAAAAGACTAATTACTGGGTGGAGCATTTTCAATTATATAATTAAAAAAATAAATAATTGGGGGGAAAAAGAACCTTCATTAGCTCATACTCACTCTCTTCTGTCTCGCTCTACAGATGAGGATGATTAAAACCAACAGCATGATGGCACCCAGTCCCACAATAATCAGAGGAATGTTGGACACCACAGTGACAATTAACAACAATTTCCTCACTTTTGCTGCTGAAGCATCATCAATCACAACGGTCTGAAAGAAGAAAAAAAATGCTGTTGATTCAGTTTTACGCAGTCTTGAAAATGTGGTAATGAAATACCAAAAGCTGCAAGTAGTTTATTAAAAGAAAAAGTTCTTACCTCATTTACAAACATCACTGGAAAGATGGTGTCATTTAGATATTTGGTTTGGCTGAAGGGAAATAAATGACAACATTAAAATGTTTACTCTGCAAACATGTTTACTTGAAATTAACAGGAGTAGCTGTTCTCCATCTTCATCTTTTGGATACAGTAGGTAAAAAACCATGTCAAAATTTCCCATCACTGTGCCATGGCTCCGAAGACAGCTGTTTGGACACAATTTTATGCAAATCTCTCTTTGATTTCTGCCTATTCCACTCCCTCAAGATTCTGGCTAACATTTTTGTCAGGCCAAGAAACATTTTTCAGAATGGACTGCGTTATATCACGTATACCATTATTCATTCTTCCATTCTTGACTACTGCACAGTGGTCTGCGTTCAAGTTGATTTTCACTTTTTTTAAGCCGATTTGAAACTTACGGAAAGCCGCTGACTTTTTTCAGCAAAATGTTCATCTGTGCTCTCTTGCAGGCGCGCACAGGGAAACCGGTAGTCTGTAGAGAGAAGACAAGACCAAAATTAGAGTTTCTGGCATATGAACACTTTTCCAAGACAGAGAAGAGGAAACCTGATTCAAGCATTCAAAATCTGTAAATGTACTGTAAAGACAAACCAGTAGATTGATTGAGAACCAGTCAAACAAGACCCCGAGGACAAGTAAAAAAAGTTTTGTGGAAATGCATTTAAAACCAGGAACAAGACCCACTTTTTACACTAAGGGAGTAAAAGTTTTGGAGCAAGGAAGAAGCTACTGAGCCATGTCTAGGCTAAACAGCATATTTAAGCAACTTCAGTGGAAGTTCAGTGTTTTTTTATATGTGATCTGCAGTGTTTTCAGCCACACAGATACCTCAAAAAAATAAGTTGTGCTTTATTAGTTTAACCTACTCAATATTCATCAGATTTTCCAATCCCTTTAAAAGGGGAAAAAAAAGGTAACTCCACTGCTGGAGAAAAGCAATTTCCAAAATTCCAAACATTTCCAAAAACTAATTTTTGTCCAGCTCTGTATTGAACACAACCGTCTGATTCACACACTGTCCACTAGATGGTGCAGGAAAGTACATCCAGCCAACCGTCACAAAGCTGCTCATTGCTAGAAAGACCGTAGCAGCCCTGAGCTTATCCCAGAGGCAGAGAGCGCAAAAGGGGAACACACCCTGGACAGGACCTCAGATCTCAGGACATCCACACAGGAACGGTTTAGGGACACCAATTCACCTAGCCGGCCTGTCTTGGGGAGGTGGAAGAGAACTGAGGCGCTCGCAGAAAACCCACGCAGACAGAGGAGAACAAACTCCAAGGAGAAGGAGCCCTGGTCAAAAAGCATGCCCGAGACCCTGGACCCTGGAGCCGTGAGCCGCAAGAGCTTATCGTCAATGTCACCCTGCCACCCATGGCTTTCCGAATTCATTCGCTTTCGAAGACGCAGCACAAATAATTCGCAAATTCATTTTTGACATTTGGGTGAGGAATCTCAGTGCGGTTCGGGGGAGTGATAAAAGTTACCAACGTTTCTTAAAAAAAAGACAGCTCTTCGGATTTTTCTGCGGCTCTTCCCAGTATGATCTAATGTTTTTCCTCCCTTGTCTGCGGGGGTAACAGTAACAGTTGCGTAACTGTTGTGTAACAGTCTGACACAAGGGATTTTGGAAGCGGGCTCCTCTTACTGGATTAATGTCCAGGAAGGTTTCGTGATCCTCCTTGTTTGGCCTCATCCCTTCGATGGCACTGATGTACTTCTGGTCGGCCTGGTAGAAGTGTGGAAAGGAGACCACGACTGGAGCACCTTGAAAGTCAGAACACAACAGTGCCGGTGAGGAAGAGATCAGAACAGCAGCAGCTGAGATTGTAAAGGCTGGAGTGCATTTTCAACCTTCCCCCCCCAAAAAAAAACCCAACACAACTGGAACTTTATCCCCTCTGTTCTCAACACGATCGTCACAATCGCAGCTTTAGGTCCGAAGAGTGGAAGGGCATCTCGAGCGCTTGAGCCACTCGTACATCTGGCTACAAACAAAAAGCGTGTTAAAGTTCAACGAGCTTTGTCTGAAGAAGGAAGGGTAGAGTAAGACAGATCCTGCCCTCCACTCCAGTGACCCTGCAAACGAGAGCTGCGAGTGTCTGCATTTCACATTTCGTACTCCGTGTTCGCTCAGTGACATGTACATAGGACGGGAGGGGTATCATGCTTTGTTTAACTGCACAGATTAATGCTCGCATTTTTCAAATAAACAGGTTCAAGGTACCTTCCGGTTCATTGTTCTGCAGCACCTTTAGACTACTGTGCACTGATGCCACGATCACTTAACTGTATAACCCTTGGCCTTAATTGTTCCAACAAGAACATCCAGTCCAGGGCTTTGTTCTGGTGGCACTTGTTCCATTTCGGTTCCTGTTTTTTTTGGTATTGCTACTCGCACGATGTATCCTGCTGCCAAGACTGAATATTTCCACAACACCCAAAAGAGGACGTTCAAGTAGCTTCCTCACAATACACAAAGCTGCCCCTTCACATGGGACGTACGAAACCGGGGCTCCTCCAGAGAATGACAATGTGCACATCTATAATAATAATGAATAATGAATAATAATAATAATGAATAATTCCTTGTACTCATATAGCACTTTTCTGGACACTCCACTCAAAGTGCTTCACAGGTCATGGGGATCCCCTCCACCACCACCACCAATGTGCAGCCCCACCTGGATGATGCGACGGCTCACCACACATCAGCTATCAGTGGGGAGGAGAGCAGAGTAATTCATAGATGGGGATTTTTAGGAGGCCCTGATTGGTAAAGACCAGGGGGAAATCTGGCCAGGATGCTGGGGTTACACCCCTCCTCTTTTCGGGAAATGCCCTGGGATTTTTTTATGACCAGAGTGAGTCAGGACCTCGGTTTTCCATCTCATCCGAAGGACGGCGCCTTTATACAGTATAGTGTCCCCGTCACAATACTGGGGCATTAGGACCCACGCAGACCGCAGAATGAGCACCCCCTGCTGGCCCAACTCACAGCAGCAACCTTAGTTTTTCCCAGGAGGTCTCCTATCCAGGTACTGGCCAGGCTCACACCTGCTGAGCTCCAGTTGCTTGTCAGCTTTTAGTTGCCGGGCAATATGGCTGATCTGGCTGCAGCCTTCAATGACTTGCAGAAATATGACTCGCAAACAAATCAAAACAGTTCTTAAAAGGCTCTTGGAAATTCATCTTCTTCAATAATCTATTTTCTTTAGGCAAACGGTCATTGAGGCAAAAAAAGCTGTACAGTGGCATTTTAATCACTATGAATTTTAGGCCAGTGTACTGTAGGGTTACAAGAACCGCAGAATGTTGCCTGCAGTTATACTTGAAGTTGCACTTTAAATGACAAAATTGGGAGAGTTTACCCATTAGAACAGGTTTTCTTCAAAGTTTTCATCTGACTCAGTATTTGGATACAATCACTGAATGTGGCAATATACAATGCAGGCAGCCAAAAGTCTCTGAAAAATAAAAGTACAGATAGGAGCAAATTATCACTCATCCTAAAGTTGACTTGGGCCCAGGAATCCAGCACTGCGAGTAAAAAATGTCCACGTATTGAGGGAATGTTAACTCTAACCCTAGCTGGGGATTTAATTGTGCAGTCCCGCAGGGTGTCAAAGAAGCCCTCCTATGCCTGGGCAGTGCACACAGCCACCACCAATACCCAATCCAAGCCAGGGGTCATAAAATAATGGCTAAGCTGCATGATAAAATGTGGTGCATTTCACGGCACGCCCTCCATGAAATCAAAATTAAAAAGGAAAATGTAAAAATATCTAATAAAATGTTATTTTTCAATCATTCTGAATCTTGTCTAATGCTTCTCTGAATGTTTGGGGCCTCTTCGATATTCTCAAGGAGTTGAGAGCCGCTGTAGGAATCTGTTTTGCTTAAGCAAGCAAAGACAATAAGTAAAAAACCTTTCACCTAGTGGGAAGTGGGAATAATGGTTTCTTGAAGGTGAGTCAGCTCCTACAAATTGCACAGTAGGGACGAAAAGCATTGCACAATCATTATTGTTACAGCTCCCCTTCCTTGATATCACATGATGGGCTCCACAACTGCTATTTGGAGTCACATTCTGTCTGGGAAAAGGCAGTGGAACAGAGGTGAATGCTTTCCTTCTGTCCCTTTCGGCTGTGGTGCTCTGGGCAGAAGTTCACTGTGCCGTAAGTTTAAAAAAGGGGTACTTTAATGTGGATATGTGGGTTTCCAGTCGTCAAGTCACACGCACAGTTTGACACTTGTCACGAGGTTACACCCTGCTGTCAGATACCAACTCCATCAATCAGTGACCATCAAATCAAGTAATTTTAGATTTCCAGAAGGCTTACAATAAAGCTTTGCATAAAAGTTAATTCTTTAACTGCAAGCAGTGAAGTTAATGCATGGTTCTGGTTTGAGATATGGTTACTGGATAAAACAAATAAGGGGGAATGCTACAATATGGGGAATTTATTAAGTACAGTACCCCAAGAATCTGTATTAGGAACACTATTCTTTCCAATTTATGCAGTATTGATGATCTAGATCAGGAGCCTCAGACCAGGTTCTGGAATGCCAGTGTGCAGTCTTTAAAGCATAAGCAGATGAAGAGCTGGGAGAATCTGTTCATTTAATCAATATTGAACCGAAATTGGATATGACTGCAGCTGAACATCAAAATGTGAAGACACGCTGGCCACCCAGGACTAGGAATGAGCAGCTTTGAGCTAGATTCTAGCATGTTCAGTAAACTAAATTAATTCTCAGACCATCCTAAAATAGGAAGATTAGCAAACACTGGAGTAGCTGGAAAGGAAGTTCAAAAACAATGAATCACTTGGCCAACACCATGCAGACCAAGTTTAATATAAACACGAGCAGTAGCTTGTTACATGCAGGTAGCAGAAACAAAACTGAAGGTATGGTATGGACTGTAAATTTGAAGATGCCTGTGAAAAAGACTTAAATGTTGATGTTATTTTCCAGACACACAATGTCACAATGTAGAATTACAGACTAATTGTCAAAATTGTAGCTGTAAGAGTAAAACCTCTTAATGTATTAAATATATTAAAGAAAGTATATGTTAAATTAATAATATATCATTCTGGTCCTGATCTTATAATAAACTATATTACAGTTATCAATCAATCTGAGGAATTTCATCAGGCACTGGAAGGATTTGCCAATTTGATAATAAGAGGATTGCACCAATTTTGTTGAATGCCTGCCTTTCAGACTGCTATATTTCACTCCTACCAATGTCTATGTTAGAATTCATAAAAATATTTCATGTGTCTTTATATAACCTGGCATTTTTGTCCCCGCTAGAAACAATTTCCGATATGGAAATTAAATTTCCTTCATGAATAAATCAATTTTGCACAATGTGAACTTCAGACGTCACAAACAAGAGAATCCATAGAAATGTGTTGCTGTGCAGCTGTGCATGGGAAAATGATCTGAAATTATGATTTGGATGCAGTTTCACGCAGAAAAAAAAATCATGGCATTATTCTGCATGGTAAATTAAATTACCCAAAAGGTATTGCAATGTGTGACACAAAACCTTGGCCCCATCAAGAAAAATTTCTCACTTCAACTTGCTTGCAGGTGCAGCTGGACCCCTATTTAAAGGAAGTGGGCAGACGGGACTTCCTGTCATGGCCACACCCACCACAGAGCTAGGGGCGGGGTTGGGGCGGAGCCAGGAGGGGAGGGGCAGCTCCTTACCTTTACGACACACGCTGACCTTCAGCACCCCAGTGCCCAGGCAGTCTCCGGGTGGCACGCAGAACCCAGCGTTGGCGGGGTTGTCTTCAGGGCTTGCAAGCACTTCCAGCGGCGGGGAGAATCGGTACGCCGGTATGCCCTTGACCTCCACGTCCTTTTCAAAGTTCACGTGGATTGACCTGCAGGTGGGGAATCGAATGCCATCAGAAAAGTGCACGCGTTTCTCAAAGGAGATCCTTTATTAAGCTCACCATAAAGTCAAGGGCTCAACAGCTTGAGATCAACAATACATCCAGATGATTCTCTTCCACCTTTCTTTAGATCCGAAGGGTGGTTTTGATTCTGTCAGTGGTTGCGAACTGTGGTTAGCAATGAAAAGGAGAAAAACACCATGCAAGAGAAGCACTGCCAAACAATGCAGGTAGATGGCCCACAAAGTGAAGAATCAACCACTGCTCACTACAGTGTCCATTATTAAAACCTTAAGGCCTACTGGTATTGTTGCAGCCCTGCCAGTATGAGGAAGCAAGACTATCTTGTCACCATGTTTCATGAGACAAGTGGTTCAGAAATCAACCACAGGCAACAGACAAAGATCTCCATTACAAACCAGCATCAACAGGGTACATAGTGTTGAAGTACCGCGTGAATATGGCTTTCAAGACTGCAAGGAAATAGCTCTTTTAGTGTCAAAAGAGACTGACTTGAATTTGTCAGACAACTGGAATCGTGTCTTATGGTCAAATGAAGGGGAGATAGAGGTTTTAGGGACTACAGTTAGCATTAATTTGCCACTCACATTGAGAAAACATGTCCACTGTGGAATATGGTGGTAGGTTTATTACATTTGGGGGGAAATCCCCAAGATGCCAAGACATTTAGACCAAACACCTTGTTCCCTGCTGAAAAAGTGACATTCCAGCATAAGAATATTGATCCATAATGATCAACCGCTAAACCAATAAAGAAATGGTCTGATTGCACACATAATAAATGTTCTTGGCAGGCCACCTCAGTCCTCAGTCCCACTGAACCTTGATGGTTAGAACTCAAGAACACAGTTCACAAAAGAAAACCAAATGAAGGAACTCGCACTACAATTCATCCTGGCCACGATCCGTTTTTTACCCCTGGGTTCTGGTAGGAGGTCGCAGTATCAGACCACTTACCAATAGATTCAGAAACAGTTTCTTCCCCCAAGCAGTCCGCATCATAAACAGCTCAAATTAGCACCTGCACTTTAAGGTACTGCACTGTTGGCACTATGTCCTGTCTTGGCTGTATTATAATGCCTAATGTCTAAATTTATTGTCCGTGTCCGTTTTTCATTTCTGCCTATTTTTTTTTCTCTGTTACTGGGTACTGCTGAACGAGTAAAAACTCCAACACACTTGTTGTATATGGAAAATAATTCAAGATTCAAGATTTTTTTGTCTTGTCAGTATAACCCCTGCCAGAGGAGGCTTTACAAAATACAAAGTACTGGTCCAGGGCAGTCAATAAATAAATGTGACTCTTGTGTTGTCTGGATTTATTGATTTAGAACAAATATCATTTTATTAAATACAGGATGACTTTTTCATAACGCATAATCCAAACTAAATCATTGGGTTATGTTTTTTGTTCATATTTCATCGGGGGTATGAAGAAACCTGGAGGGAACAGAATAGAACATTTTGTCAAACTTTATCATGAAGCTGTTATAGGAAAAGTGAACTAAATGTGAATTAACTTTATCTTCAGTCTAAACCACAGATGAAAAACCAACTCTTCCAGTAAGTGAGATAGTGCCTCATTACAGTACGTATCTCCCCATGTGGTTTCATAGCTGCTAAATTTGTGCAATTTAGGAATGCAGATACCTACCACTCCCTTTGACAAGAGTGTGGTAATAATCAGTTTCTGCAAATATCTGTTTTTATCCTAGTACGCAAGATTTTCCCCCCCTTTCTTCTTTGATGGCTTTCAACACATTTGACAGCTATTTTGTGTTTTTTGGATAGCAAATAATAATTACATACTCCCATATTTTCACACACTATATTTTCATGTGTACAAAAAAAAAAGATTAGAGGAGGGCAAGAACACTAATTCGAGACCTTTAAGAAATCTTTAAGTTAAAGGAACTGAAACTATTTCGCTCTGAACAGAGAAGACGTCATACAATTATTTTAATTCCTGGAAGGTACTGACAAAGTCAAGTCCAAAATTTACTTTAGAATCAAAACTGAAACCAGGACAGAAGAAGAACTCAGGGCATTTAGAACTGGAATCAGGAACTATGTCTTTACAGAGAAGGTTGTGGAAATGCTTTCCTTTTACCTGCAGTATATTAAAGTGCAATGTACCAGCAGTCTGAAACAGACAAAGGGATCAGGACATTCCATTCACTTGGAGGACCAGCATGGAAGGGACAGATGGAAACTGCAGTATTAGCTAAGGAAATACAAAGGTCAAAATACTTTGGCATATGAATTGAAGTAAATGACCCTTCAGAATATTTAGTTGGAAGGTCAACTGTATAGCAGTGAGAATTACCTTCCTACTGCAACAAAAAAGAGCTATTTGCCATGTGAGAAACTAGGTGAAAGTACTGTAAGAGGCTACTTGAAAATCATGTGAGAGCTGTCCATGGCTCAGATGAATCCAAGAGATAATATACTGCTACAACAAATACTTTCCATGCAGAATAAAGGGCCATCAAATTCATCACCGCCCAAAGCAAATATTTGGCCCAAATCCCAAATAGAAACAGGACCATCACTAAAATCAAAAACAAGGTCATTACTAGGTAAAAAGTCACACTGAAACCAGTGCAAGGGTTAGTCAAAGAAACAGTTCACTAAGTAAGCATGCGCATTAAGAGACTGAGGTTAAACTGCTTCTGAAAATCTATTCCATTTTTTTCCCCGCATACAGCTGTGTGCAAATTGCAAATTTCCCTCCGACATGGTGCCATTTTTAAGTTGGAGCTCTGCTCCTATAGCACTACAGATGTGTACTTGTCTTTTAAAGCCAAAAAAAGCACTGCCCGGGTCAGGTCTGGCAAGAGACTTTACTTCTAATAGACCTGGAGAGAAACGGAGGGATCATACAGCATGCCTGTGAAATTCTATCATACGCTGTAATCACTTTAGTCCTAGAGTCTCCCATCAGGAGCTTCTGCTGCTGGAGGCTCATACACCCGCTGGTTTTCACTGCAGCGGAACTGGATTACTACAGAACTACAGCAGGACACTTTGGGGAAATGAGGCTGTTCATGTTTTATAGATGGTACTTCACGACAAAAAGTGACACTGTGCCCCATCATCACTTTCAAAATAATCCTCACTTCATCACGCAGAATTAAACACCGAATTTAATGCAAGTCTGAACTGAAGTGAAGGATAGCTGCATCTGCTAATGGCTTACGCCAAAATGAAAAAAAAAGAAATAAATAAACGAGAAGACGGCAGAGCAAGGCGTACCTGCACAGATCGGCCGCAAAGATGAAAAGCGATTCATTCTTCGATATCAGCGGGTGGAAGGCGCCCCCATCTGTGCCGTTGATCATGTTGCTCTGGTTGGAAGACCACCACTGCATCGTGCTGAGGAAGAGAGTGTCAACCGGGTTAACGCACCTCTCACAAACAAAGCCCCCGCTTCAGTGAAGCCCTAACCCACCCACCCAGCTGCTGGAAAAGAGGTCAAATGAAGGATGATGGTATGGATGGGGAATCAGACTGAAGTGTATACCACAGTAGCACTGAAACACACAGTTGTAGCACATAATGAATTGGCTACATTAATCTGCTCTCCTCCCTACTGATAGCTGATGTGTGGTGAGCGTACTATGGTTGCCGTCGCATCATCCAGGTGGGGCTGCACATTGGTGGTGGTGGAGGGGAGTCCCCATTACCTGTAAAGCGCTTTGATTGGAGTGTCCAGAAAAGCGCTATATAAGTGTAAGCAATTATTATTATTATTACATAAAAAAGCAAACCATTACTGGCTTTAATTTAGCCCGGCAATACTGAAGTAATTAGTTTAGAGCACAAACGCGGTGTTCCATGACTTTCTGGCAGCTAACAGACGTCCAGCAACATTTCCACAACACTGGAGAAGACTTCTTCAAGGGGTAAAATGTAGTGTAATTAATTGAGGAGGGACCTTTACTTCCACAGAGTCTGGGACACCTGCATGGGATTCAATACTTTCTACTCAGGACCTTTTCAATTCAAATTCAATTTTAAGCTAGATTCATGGCAGGAGATGGCAGGAGATGGTGGGCCAATATTTGCTCATGTCGCAAATCCAGTCATTTAACAAAACCTCTATACGGGATCAGCACTCTGTAAAAACAACCCTCTCTTTCGAATATTCCTTTTTTCTACTACAAGACTTTCTTGTACCACATGGAAATGTTAAGAATGCCATGCAAGATCCCTAACTTAATAGACGTTGACGCGCAAAAACTTTACAAATTAAGCTTTATAGGTCTTGAAGAGAATTTCTTATAATCATCTTTTTAAACAGGAAAAGAAGACAGCTAGACGGTAGTCAACATCAAGCCCATCATGGGAAAAAAAAACCTGAACAATTTCCTCTTTTTAGCTGCAGCCCGAGAGGAAAGAAAATGTGCTGCAAAAGCTCTTTGGTGTCCAAAGTCTCTGGTTACTGGTCACAGCACCACGTGGAAGAGCCTCTTCTTCTGGCCACGCGCCACAGCCAGGGAACATCTTATCTGCATTTCAGAATCTGGCTATAGGCAGTTTTATACAGTATGTGGGTTTTTTTTTAATGAAAAGCTAAATGTCCAAGTATGTTAAGACAATGGTTACCTCAGATGTCCAACAGAGATCTGAACGCACTGCCACACTGGAGGGAGGAGGATCGAACCAGACAATCCGAATAAATCTCAACGTCACCCTTGATCAAACTGCAGATGTACTGGCTTCTGCTGCAAGACATCTTTCTACACATTTGTTTTCTAAAGAGGCACATAGGGAGGGATTCCGGTGGTTCTTGACCAAGGCGTGCTCTTGGAAATTGCAGAATTGGGTGCTGGTGTATCCAACATCTCCCAGATCATTACAATTCAAGTGTAACAGCTGCAAGGCTGTACAAGTGAACCACAAGAATGGGCATTGCTGATACTGATCATGAAGAAGCAAACTGTATCAGATCAAAGCATTTTTGCAGGCAATGTTGTCTGACCCTAAACAGCGTACGTAACGGTTTAAAAACTGACCACCAACTCCTAGAATACATACCAGGAAGTCAGGAATTTAAATTTCCAGGCCTTAAATCAACAACTTTGTGAAATGAACTCTTATCTGCTAAGAGATCTTCAAAACAATTTAGGCTGTATCTTTTTTTAAAAAAAAAGCCTAAAGAAAGTTAAGCCTGAGAAAGTGTAAATTTCCTAAAACTGATTAGATATACTGTACTTAACCCACAGTGAGCATGGATATATTGTATGTTTTTTTATCAAATAAAATTTAATTGAGCATCCGGTAAACTGTACATAAGAACATAAAAATATGAGATGCAAAGCCATTAAGCCATAAAGCAGGCTGGGTCCTACAGGAGAGAAGGGAAGGTTTCAGATATGTTTTGCAAGAAAAATGAATGCTTATTCATCACGGTCTCCACTCCTTTACACAATAGGATCCCTTGTTTGTGCAAAGCACAGCAAAAACTAATCTTACTGTAGTTTAAAGGGTTCTAAAAGAACATAGTGTAGTGTAGTTCAGAAAAAAGGGATCTGAAAAAGTCAAGTTTAATACAGTACACAGGGTGTCTAAAAGGGTTAACTAAGCTGATGAATTACCTCTCCTCTCTTTATTAATTCAAGCATCAAACACACACCAACAGGTCGAGGTAAAGTAACACGGGCACATCTCAAAACGACATGGGACTGCTTTTAAAATGAAAACCAGGAGGGTTATGGGAAAACGGAACAAGCGACCCAACCATGACGATGAAACTAACACCCTGGCTTTTTTGAAAAAACACCTGGGTGGGATCCCTGGATCATTGGAGAAACTAACCCGCGAACGGAGCCTGACAAACAAAATGGACTCTTCTCCTCTGAAATCATAGTCCAAGCACTGACAGATTCGTGATCCCAGCCTAGATACACAGAAACTTAATTCTTTCCAGCAACACATTGCTAAAGAATAGAATCAACAGCCTCGCCTGTGAAGTGAAGAAAATGTAAGTCTCTGTCCGTGCATCTGGGACAAGAAGATATGTACAGAGAGGAAATACCAAACAAATGAGAGTGGTTCTAAGACTCATGTATTGCTGTTCTAATGTTCCGAGCAGCATCGCCATCCTTGCCACTCTCCAAATCTCGTTACGAGTGTAGCACCTGTAAATAACTATTATTTTCGCTTGCTTTAGTAGAACCACGTGGAATGTTAATTGGCCACTTGACTCGTTTATTTCAATCCAGACATTCTGAACCAAATCAGAATATAAACCCTGTATAGCCTGCAGGGACATTTGCCTTGTAAATCTCCCCCATTTAAAAAAAAACTGTCACCGATGGAGCACTTAAACAGCTATTAGTCCTTATCCGTTTAAACTCTTCTGTTGCAAAAGAGTAAGTCTCTTGACTGCTGACCCTGCACCAATTTGTTCTTTGCAGCTGAACAGTCTGGCTTAGTGTTCCTACTGTTTAGTGCGGTCACATGCTATAAATGAATATTACGCTGTATATTACACTGAATACGTCTTTACCTTTGACCGTTCCACGTAGCAATTTTCCCATAATCTCTGTAGTCTTCTTCTCCAGTGTGGAAAACAAACTCTCCTTCACTGGAACCGTTTTTCTAACGGGGGGGAAAAAAAATGAACATTCAGTGGACTCTGAACTAGTTCAGGCTCACCAGCACTCTTGCTCACTTTTACAGATTTACCAAGTCCAGTAATCTAATGGTTTCATGAAAAGCCTTAACAGTTATTACACTGCTTTAAAAATGGACACTTATGACTAGCACCACCCTAGCTACAATAAAGAGGAGACTATTCTTAATTAAAACCCTTTCAGAACACGTTTTAAGGAAGAGGAGCAATGGCGCATAGCGCTTCCGGCTTTCGCAGAAAATGCCAATGATGGCCTTTCTGAAAATTAAAGCAACCTTTGAACAACGCACTGGTTATTAAGGAAAGGCGTTTATATTGTACTGGGGCACGAGAGAAAGGAAGCTCTGCCTTCAATTAGAAAGCAGCCAGCTGCCATCTTCTGTCCCCTTTCTGTGTCCTCCTGACCAAAGGCCATGAAACAAGATCATGACGGGTAATCATTTTGTATTCTTTTGTTATTTAGAAGCCATCATCATTAAGACTTAAAATAAGCAAATCTATATGTCAACACTGAAAAAAATCCATACTCCTCATCCTGCTGTATGGAGTACGTCAACACTTCATGTTACTGTGTTTGTCTCTTTTATGCTACTGCCTGCTTCACCTTACTCCACCTAACGTTTTCATCCGTGTAAATGTTAAAAGACTGAAAACTACAACAGAAAGACCCGCTTAAAATCACCAAACGATTAATAAGACAGACAAAATCACAAATTTTGAAAAAAAAAAAGATACAGAAACTGCTTTTAACGCGCCTTTGTTGAATACAGACAATCGCAAATACCAGCCGTACCTTGTACATGAGCCCAAAGTATTCTTCTACCTCAGGCTTAAAGGGTTTGAGTCGCGAAAGAAGAGGGTCTTTGAAGCCCCACAGTATTTCGTTCACTGTGCGAGTCATGAACATCTCCACGCCTATGGAGGCCATCCACAAGGACACCATGGAGCTCAGGAGGAAGCTGGACTTCACAACATCCATCACGGCCTGGAGCGCAGGAGAAAAGAAAGCAGGACAGCGCCAAGGTTATCCTGGGCTTCTGGATCCGGCTGCTGACAAACTGTACCTGCAGCTATTAAAAACGGGCTTTAGAGCAGGACCCTGAAGTCAAGCGGCTTCATGAGAATGGTTTTCCATAACCGTAACCTGCCCAGAAAACCACACTTTCCAGAGAGATGTGAAGTTACAGTCATGATCGGCTTGAGGCCAGCGGTGTATTCATCTCCAACAGAGGAAAACTAATTAATATCGATCAATTAGTAAAACGCCCGGTAGTTACAAAGGATGAAATGATTTTTCCTGGCCTCTTTATTGTCTGGTGTGTTCAAATTTAAATATCAGGACTTAATCCATACCGTAGGACAAAAGCTTAACAGGCCTTCCAAAAAAGATACACTGTGGAAATCAGGGAAAATTCTGTACCATTCAGATCTGTGGTTTATTAGATTTTAAATTCAGAACTATGGCCTGAAGACTGACCATCGATATCGGAGTAATGGGAGAAGACACTACTACTGCTGTTCAACATTGCAACATTAGCACTATTTGTCTACAAAGAGTATGCACATACGGTTAAGAACACTAAAGCGTAACCTGCATGAAACTAGAAAAAAATATTAACAGATTAAATAACACTTTGTTAGTTTTCCAAATGTGCTTTGGCTCTCAGCCTTTGAACAACCAAGCTCTGAGCCAGACTGCATCTATTTCACAACACCGCCAGTTTTTTTTAAACACTAAATGGGTTCCACTTCCTCAGTGTCCAACAGTGAGCTGGGTCTCGCTTCGCAGCTACAGGACCAAGGACAGGAGACACTCCAAAGGTTTTGCAACAATAAGTAATAAGAAATGAAGAAACACCGATGATCTCCACATGCCTGCCCCATATATCCTTCGGACCAGCGATTCTCCGACTGCCTTTTTTTTTTTTTAACAACTTGTCAATGATGGGTTTCAAGGCATTTTGACGTCCTGAAAGCAGGAATTATGCAGAACGGGCTTTGGATGTCAGAAACAAATTTAGATGCTCAGGGCTCAATCTAGGCTGTAGGTGGGTTTGATGTCAACAGTTCCAACCCACAAAGTGCGTCTTGGCCACCCCTAGCCTTGGGAATAGGTGCATATGACCCTGAGCAGCAGAGCACCATGCCCACAAGTCTGAATACTTATTGCAGTTTTGTAAAGCACGTAGTCTGCTAGCAGCACTCCTTTTTCACAAACCCTCAGGCTGCACTGGCTGGGTGTTGGAGCCCTCCAGACACACCTCACCGGACTTCACACTCTGGCAGCTCTTTTAACTGTATTCCAATGGGAAAAACTTCTTTCTTTAGTCTTTGAACAAGAGCAAGCAAGAGGATACAGAAGTCAGAGCCTGTTCTTACCTGCTGATTACATCCTTAGAACCTACAGCTTATTTAAGGTTTGAGCACACAATGCAATGCATTTTTGGTGCCTTTACATAAAAAGCAGTTTTGCATAAACATTCCCGGGCTATGACAAATGAGTTTCAGCGTGCGATTAGCATAACAAATGCCTAGTACCATTTTTCCTTTGCAAATAGCCCTTTTCAGACTTACAATGGCAACCTAATCGTATTTTCATGAACTTAAAGACGCACACTGGGACCAAGGAAGCCGTGCCTGCCGTGACGCCGTGTACCGCTGGAAAGTACACAACTTTACTTGAGAGTGAATGAAGGGGTTGTAACCCGCTGTTACCTCCCCAGCTGAAACAGCATCAACTCTTGACATACGCAGTGCGCGGTGTTAAAATGAAAAACATCCGTATCCTGTACAGAACGCGGAACACAGCAAGGTTAAACAGAAGCGATGTGGAGGGATCCCGCTGAGCACAGGGGTGCGAAGCCGATCGCCCCTCGAGCACGAATGCTGCTGGGGTTCCCTGGTTCCCCGCCGCACTGACGCCCCTTACCACGGCTGGGATGTTGACCGTTGTCAGGCGGTCAGTCTCGGGGTCCCCAGCGGACATCTCTGGAAGAAACACGAAAGACTTGGGGTTCAAGGCGGAGACCTTCGTTCCGTTATCCACAAAGGTTACGTTCTCTCGCGGCCTGTACTCCCTGAAAGAAAAACAAACAAACAACAAGATTAAACCTTGATATGAATTTTTACATCTCGATATCACTTGCACAGTCCCCCCCACCAAGGACACAATTTTGGAGGGAGAAAAGGGCTGGAAAAAACACTGGTCTGCAACACAAGAGACAATTTGAACTTCTGAAGTTTTCTAGGGCTCCAGAAGCGCAGTTGCACACCTTGTCTGGTGGGGTAGTGAGAGGTAGCCGTGTCAGAAAGCCAGTCTGTGTCTCGGCACCAGCAGGGAAGGAGGGAGAGCGAGAGCTCATAGTAGCAAAGGATTGTTCCGATTTACAGGCCTGTGAGACTCAGTAACCTAGGCAGGCTTGAGAAAATACGGCCCAGGCCCAGCACAGAGGCTGAGCGGTATTGGGGTTGTGGCTCTTGCCAGGGAACAAGGTCAGCTGGACCAGGAGTGGGGTATCACTTGGCCGGGTAGCAGAGTACCTACTCCCCACAGCTAAGCCAGAGGTGTTGATGGCACAGGCTGAATCCCGAGGACTCCCTGTGCCTTATCATCAGCAGACAGACAGGAGGTCTCAGATTGTGAGGCCAGAAAGAGTAAAACAAAACAACAAAATGGCCGATTCCGTGTCGGGGACACAAGCGTTGGCTGTAGATAAGCATCCTTGGCCAAACAGTATCAACCGGGGAAAACCAGAGATCAGAAAACATACTGATTTTAGTAAAGACCCGGGGCTTCGAGATGACTGAAAGTGAAGAGGTGTGCTGGAGTGATAAAGGAAGTCAAGGCTGAGAACTGGGCATCACAGAACAGAAGGAGTTGGATACTCCAGAGCCTTGGGATTAATGTAGACCGAGCGAGGAGCCCAAGTTAAGACCGGCCGAGAAGGAAGAGGACTGTGCAGGATGTGGATAAGCTAGGAGACAGGCCACTCACTACACGAACAATTAAGGTGACACGCTGGCAGTTTTGGGGATTGTGGCGATGTGTGCCAGCGTTTGAGACAAGCATATTTAGCTCATAAGCAGGCCAAGTGACCTCGGTTTAACTTTTATTTCAAATTGATCCTGGAACTTTGATATTTGCTTTGGGATCTTCACTGTGTATTTAACCCACTTCACACACATTGAAATTCAGGTACTGTAAATCTAACCTGGACTTTGGAAAACCAGTGGAAAATGTGAGACAGCCAATGGAAGTTTCAAATATTAAAATTTAAGATGCAATTTTATTGACAAACGTGATGTAAATGCTACTTATTTACAAAGTCAAATAAAACGGTATTCCCTTTTCAATTAACTGTGCCAATCATATGGCAAATTGAAATAATACCAATTAGCAATCATTCCTTGCACACACTTCTTACTGAAATCCAGCCTTTTGACATACACAGCTGAGTTCTCACTTGCACTCAGTTTCTAAATTAAAAGAAAGGAGCCTATGACAGTGTGCAGGCACTACCGTACTGTTTAGCATTCAATACAGCTTGCATTTGGACTGACATGCATTTCGCAGAGCGTCACTGGAGAAGTTCCAAGAACAATCAACAGTATTTACATCACTTTGTGTTCATCTGTACCATGTTCTCCCTCACAGTAGGATAAAACAGCACTTGTACGTCTGTATTTTCGTTCAGTATCTTCACAAGTGAGCCTCAATCGCCGTTCTGAAATCGTTACAGTGCCCATTCAGCACTGCACACTCCCACCGGGAGGGAAGAGGACAGTGGTTTCACAAGACAAGATTGGGAAACAAATTCAGACAGAACTCGTGAAAGAATCTGCAATGAGCAGAAAAAACAGGACGTGGGACTGCAAATGTTTTACCAGGAATAAACCCACTGAGATAAAGACACAGAGACATGAGGTGAGCGGTCTGCCTTTAAAAGTGAAAAACAACCTGCACAGCAACCGACAGACACAGAAGATTTTTTTTTTTTAATAGTATGTAGACCCTTTATAATTCATCAGTAAAGTCCTCAAATTGGGGAATTCCACTACCTGACTTGAGGAAAACATTCTCTCTTTCTTTTTTCACATGTAAGGAAGTTGTAGCGCGAAAGAGGCTTCCCTTTCGAACCGGCTAACTGGTTGTCCCCGTGCCTCCTCAACGTGTACGACGGATTTGCGCTTGTTCCTCACCTGTACGTGTATGGGCCGATCTGGGTCACAACAGGTTTCCCGCCCTTGAGAAACACGTCAGGGTTCGACACATTGAAGAAAAAAAACTGCATGTAGACAGGAGGAGGGGGGTCCTTCCACGATTCAAAGACATCTTTCCCCTCCGTCAGGGTGATTTCCTGCAAAACAAAACAAAAATGAAAGTCAGTTGCGAAACGTAGAAAAATGGAGCAAACGACAACTTTGTTTCTAGGCATGACCTATTTTTTCCCTTAATTCTTCGCTTACCCTTCCACGGACGTTAAATACGACCGGTTTGCTTGGGGAAGGGAGGGCGGAAACAAGACACCCTCTAAAATCAGAATAATTGCAGCTTTCAGAAGGCCTTTTGTCCACATGCTTTTCACCAGGTAGTTTATGGAGAAGGACACAGCTTGACCCCCGGGGGTCTCAGATTTTACACTGACCTGCGCCGCATCGCCGGTGTGTATATATATATAACTCGTAAAAACTTCGAATGAAGCACAAAATCCTTAACTTCGTGAAAGTGCCGCAAACCGCCATGTTGTCGCACAAACCGCATTCGAGTTCCCAGGAATTGCGCCGCGATGAGGCCCTTCCTGCTCACTAGTCCCTGTCCCACGTTCCAGCGCGACCTGTATGCGGCTGACACGTAAGCAGTATTTGTCGGCAGGAAAAGCGCCTCCAAGTTGAAGGCAATACTTGTATGGGATCAAACGAGCAGTATTCGCAAGCCTGCTTGTTGACGGTGTAAATAGGGCCTCTGCGCTTCAGCGAAGTTTTGTTGCCTCGTTCTGAATCACGGAATAGGGTGCTGCGCGTACCTGGAAATGTCATCTATTTTGTGAGGTAAACTCTACACAGAAACTTGTCAATTTACTGTTACTGTAGTCTGAAATGCACTCCTCAGTGCTGATTCCCCTTTAAGCAGCTGTTTCACACTACACTACACCCCTCAGCTTTGCTACAGGTGTTGGACGTCTTGTGCCAGTGGACTGCCTAAAGACGCCCTTCTTTCTGCAGACACAAAAAAACACATCTTCAGCAAATCCCCACCCTCAGCCACCGCCTTCAGCTTCCCCACATCGTTTGAACAAGATCCAAGAGGTCCATTTAAGTGTGTTTTCATTTGCTGTCTTTTTGACAGCTTCTTTGGGATATGATGGCTTAAACCAGGCAAGATTTTATACAGTCGAAAGAGTTGTACACGTCTGTGGCTATATCTCGGGTTACATTACTTTGTACATTGTTTTCTCAACCAGGGTGCCAGCTTTCAAACATTCTTGCTGCCTCTTGTGGTAAACCTTTAGAAAATGTAACAAGATTTAGGCTCGGCCTTGGTGCAGACAATGTCTTTATTGACTGTATTTTACTGCAGAGAGACATGGATACCAGTCTCTATTGTTCTGTTGTAAAATGTCTCATGATAATTCATCGTGAAAGGTACTATGTGACAAATTATGAGCACGTTTCTCTCTGTGAGAACATCAATTTCCATGCAACAACTCTACACAGGCATACCAAGTGCATAAAAGTGCAAAATTCAAACAAGCTCACCTGAGAAACTCCCTATTAGCAAAATATTATGCTGCATACAGGTCTGGATAGCCTATTTTTGAATTTGAATGTAAAGATATGTTACAAAATTTTAACCATTATACTTAATACATTAAGTACTTCCAGTCCTCAGCTGCTGTATAAATATTCTTACCTAAACCCACATAACCTGGAACATTTAGAAAACAAAAATGAAAACTGTGCTAGTAACAGCTGGAAGACTAAATAAAGTAATAAAGAGTGGGCTGTTTGAGAATCCAATAAACTCCGCATTTTATAATCATGTATGGATCTGCCACATGACGAAGTCAGAACGTGACCTACGTTTCCCAGTAATGGGAATGTCTTCTCCGAGAGAGGCAATGGACTAGTGGCAAGATGCTAATGGCATACAGTACAAACTGTACCTAGGGCATACACTAGGACATACAGGACACTGTGGAAATGCAGCAGAACATTTTTGCATTTAGTTTTGCATCAGACCCAGAGGTCAGTGTGAATGTTAATGCTTGGCCATACTCAATGGCTGGGATTAAACACAGTCCAGACCCTAAGGCTCTCCTAGCTCTCCTAGCAAGCTACAAACAAGAGGAAGACACCCAGCCCGCCCACCTGACGGACCCAATGGACTCTTCTTGCTCTGGAATACAGCCACTGACCTCCGGGCAAGACCAGCAATGCACACGGTACTATAGGCCTTTAATGTGACTTCGGCTATAGAAGTGCAAAACAAACTGAACTTGTTTGTGACTCCTCTGAACCTATGAGACCCCTACATGTCAGCTCTGCATCAACTGTTTGCGTACCCCTGTTCGAAACTGAAGAGCTGTCCTGCTGCGCTCATCCGCAGAGCAGGCCAGTGAGCACGACCGTCCACACTGCCAGTCTGGCACAGTTAAATCACTACCGGGCTCATTTTAACTACAACAGAACATTTCCCTTGAACACGCAGCGTGACATCCATTGCTTGTAAACAGCATAATATGTTTTTTATTAGCGAGTCTCTGAAACAACGAGCACACTGCCACACCAGAGAGCACTACACATAATGTGGCCAAACTAGCTAAAAAACCGCTCTAAAAATCTCTAGCAGGGAGTCTTTTGAAGGCAAAGTCCCGGGTTGAAGTTTATTCTAGAGCTGCATTATCAAACAGGAGTTACTGCGTATGTTTGACAAAAAGATAAGAACGTGAAAAAAAAATATAGGTCAAACTGCAAACAGTTCAGAGCTCATTCAGGAGATTCTGTAAGACGACTGAAACAGGGCTATAGCCTAGGAAGCAGAGCCCTTTCATAATGAAAAGGTTAAGCCATCTGCCTTAATTGAGCCGATGTTCCACAAGCTGAAACTATGTAGAACCGAGAAGAGGAGGAACTTGTTACACAAAGGCTTGAGGGACCACAGAACAACTATCGTCTTCTTCCTCACACCCAAGTCCCTTACACACTGGAAACCAAACGTTGTTTTGACACCGAATGGCCTCTTTTCCCCTGTAACCTTTTTTTTTTTAAGCTCAGAAATATTTACTTGTTTTACCAAAGACCCTTCAAGTTATCCAAACCACGGTAAGGGCTGTGGACACAGAGCCAGCGTTGGCAGATCTGAGCTATTCCGAGGGCGTTCATTACCGGTAGTGAAAACATGAGTAATGCTCTGCTTGAAACGATGGAACAGAAAGAGTTCCCAAAACACTCCCTGACCCCGACATAAATGTGTATGCTGATATGCAGAAGCTCAGGGAATCACACTCACCATGAAATCCTACAGTCACAGAAGACCGATCACACGCACTGACAAATCGTTCCATCGTTTTTCTTGTTAAGCAACAATAAAAGCCTTCTTTGCATGACCTCCTGTATGTTCTGTACACATTTGTGAACGCTTAATGAGCAGTTCTGTCTGAGAATGCACGTGCTGGAAACATATGACTCCTGCACACATGGTCAGAGTGTGTGTTGAGAGTGCACTGTCATTATCACGTCTGCAGATACAAGCACTACATAAATACTTTTTTTTTTTTACAAATTCCCTCATATAATTCCCTAGGGGACGAGCCGTGGCTCTGTGGCTTAGGATCTGCGCCTGTGGCTGGAAGGTTGCTGGTTCAAATCTCGCGGCCGGCAGAGGAATCCTACTCTGTTGGGCCCCTCAGCAAGGCCCTTAACCCCAACTGCTCCAGGGGGCGCTGTACCCTGTATAAATGGGTGATCCTGCACTCTGACCCCCCAGCTTCTCTCTCCCCGCCTGTGTGTCTCATGGAGAGCAAGCTGGGATATGCAAAATGACAAATTCCTAATGCAAGAAATTATATATGACTAATAAAGTGATCTTATCTTATCTCTTATATGCAATGAACACTTTCCAGCTCCAGCATAGCATTTGCCGATTCGCAAACACAAAAACAGTGGTTAGCAGTGATCAAGCCAAGTTAACAGATTAAACAGATCCCCGAAATCTAAACACACAGGTACACTCTGTAAGGGAAGTTTCAGTTATGCTATATTGATTTTACAACTGTGCAACGATCGCCTAAGGTTTCAAAACCATTTACAAGCTATGGCAGTGGCACCATTAATTAACAGAAATGATCCGTACAACTTAGAACACGCCTGAGACACTTGATATCAGTCAATGATCATTTCCGTCTTCAGAACAGAAAGGCAAAGGCACTACTACTTTGTAATTTGTCTGACACTTCCCCAAAGCAACTTACAGTACATTTGCACCCATTTATACAGCTGGGTATTGTCCTGGAGCAGTTTTACGTGACGCATCTTGCTCACTGGAACAGCAGCAGTGTCCCAATTGGGATATAAAATCCACAGCCTAACAGTCACAAGTCCAGGAGGCTCCACACTGCTGCCGAGCGAAATATTGAGAACTAAAAGGAAATGAACAGAAGAATTTTTCTTTTACAGAAGGTTACGAAAAGCACAACACTGCTGTTAAAACTGCCCATTGGTAGATCTGTGTAGTACATGACTACACCACGAACATGAGAAAATGTCAGACAAAAAAAAAAAGAGACCTGCCAAAATCCAAATAACTCGACAGCATAATTTTGAGAACAAAAGCGAACAGCCTTGTAAAAGTGATAGGACAAAACGGTAAACTGACCAACACCTGTTTGACAGCCCATGTCTGGCCCATGCACATGAAAGATAAAAACAAGTTCCCATACCGACAAACATCTACAACAAAACAACAATTAAACATGCACTTGAGTTGCATACAAAACCCTCCGTGAAAGAACTCAAAAGCTCAAAAGGGGCTGAGATCAGCATGTTTTTAAGACATCAAGGTGCAGTGAAATAAGAGAATTACAGTAAGTTAGTGATTGGTCTTAACAAGTGCACAAAACAAATTCTCTCGCTTCTGTGGCTGTCAAATTCCAGGAGTCACATTTCTAAGATTCAGTCATATAACACCTGCCTTTCAGGCGTGTTTTCAGTGCTGTAATTTCATAGCGGAAAAAAAAAAACTCTAGCAGGATCCACCCATTCTTTAAGAAGCTGAACCACAGGATTTTCCAAAGTGGTTCCTCTACCAAGAACTTGGCCATGTGGCACTGCTCCATTAAGCTCCTGGGGAACCTGTCTGCACTCTCGACAGATCCTGAATGTGAAGAGTCGAACTCAACCCCCCCAAAAAAAATGCTTACGACATAAAAATGTGATCAAAGTCAGTCGCCGCAAGTTAAAAAGATAAAAAGAGTTACTCAATGAAGCACAACCACAAAGACTCAGCGGCTGGCGGAAGAAACGTTCCATGGAATGAGGCCGCGTCGAGCAGGCTGGCGGCCCACACGCAGCGCGACAGATCGATTTTTGGGACAACCACACGAGCAAAAACAGCATCCAAGTCTTGATTTTTCAGAAGATACAATCTCCCTTCCAATCTGATGAGAAGCAAGACCTCAAAGCTAGAAGTGGAATCCCATAGGAATGGAAAGATAATACAGTTTCTCTGAGGCAAATAAAATACTGGCTGGGTTTCAGCAACTAGACGGCAGGTAAGCCCTTTCAGGATCCCGGATAAGACTAAGTTACATGTGAAGAGGTGTTGTTCAACATCGCACACACTGTGATCTTCATGGTGGACTGTCCACTGGTGGACACAAAGCAGAGGAGAGCGCAGCCACCTCTCTCACAGGGACAGACCTTCAGGGCACACCCAACTGGGAAAGTATGTGCTTGTGAAGTTGTACAACACACTAGTAACACCAGGTATAGAATATCACTTACAGTGATGATCACAATATCCTTAAAAGAAAGGACTGCAGCTCTGGAATCAGGCCAGAAAAGCGCAAACAGATACATTCCTGACTTCTGATGTCCTGCTCTCACAGGCTGAGCAAACTGAACCCTTTTGGTCCTGAGCAGAGAAGACTACAAGGGGTCTTGAGTCACATAACCAAGTTCCGTCAAAGACACCAGCGGATTTCTTCAGAACGAACAGTGAAACACGAGCTAGGTGGAAGAGCATTCCAAGAACAGGAAGCGCTTCTCTATCCAAAGGGCTGTAGGAAGGCTGAGTGTGGAACAAGGTGCAGTACCTAGATCAGATCAGATCACTTTCTTGGCCCTATACAATTTCTCGTATTAGGAATTTGTCTTATCACATACCCCAGCTTGCTCTCCATGAGACACACAGACAGGGAGAGAAGCTTGGGGTCACAGTGCAGGGTAATTTATACGGCGCCTCTGGAGAAGCTGGTGTTAAGGGCATTGCCCAGGGGCCCAACGGAGTAGGATTCCTCTGCCGGCCGCGGGATACGAACGGGCAACCTTCCAGCCACAGAGCTACCACTCCGCCCCCTTTAGCGACCGTATGGGGATGAAGCCGATTCCCTGGCTTCGTTCCAGAAAGGACTGGATGAGATCCAAATGGGGTAGATGGGCTCATGGCTTCCTCTCTTTTAAAAACATTCTTATGTTCCTATGAGAGCCTGAGGGTCTTCCGAATCCTGTTTAATCCCAGCCATTGATAAATGGACTGCCTCTCGTTGGGCCCAACTGATCAAGGGGGGCTTTTACAAATGGGGAAAGTCCCAGCCCACAGCCTCAGCATCAACAGGATGAATTCCTCCTGCGCTAGAAGTGGCAGTACAGCTTGCCACTTTCTAAACATTTGATCGAATTTCACGGACTTCCAGTGACAGACAGCTAAGGATATCCCTCTTCCCAAGTCCCAGCGTCACCAGGGAAATTCCTTCAGGCCTGGCCTCCTCTCTGTCCCGAGAGTTATACTTTGTAAATGGAAGCATTTACTCATGTGATTTGCAGAAAATACTGCGTTGCTTCAAAAGATGAAGGAGTATTCACATGACTGGGAAGCCCACTAGGAATTTGTGGATAACCTTCAGCTCATTTGTCTCTTTAATCAGAACCTTGATCTGGACAGAAGATTAAAACCGCGTCACATTTGTTCCTGCCTGGGTAGAATCCCATCTGGCCAGTATCTCCCATTCCACAGACTGACAGTGGGCTACTATGTGTCCCAGTTGAGCAGAAATGTGTTCGAAGCTGCTTGTCTTGAGAGCAAACAGCAAAACAAGAACCTGAAAACACAAGTGGAAACTTCATGGAAATGCACTGAAAACAGCGGAAGAACAGGAGGCACTTGTTTCTATAAAAGGTTGTGGGAGTATGGAACAAGCTGCCCAGCCATGTTCCTGAAACCTTTAACATATTTCAAGAAACAGCTGGAGGAGATGCTCCGATCAATCAGCATCCCAACAACCTAGATGGGCCAAACAGCCTCTTCATTCTTCCTCACTTGCATGCCTCTGGGGAGAGGGGGCTATAAAAATAGGGAAAGCATGCAGACTCCACACGGACAGGCACAGAAATTCAGACCCACGCTCCAGGCCCCGGATCTGTGTCAGCCACACCCTCCAAGGCACCCCGCAGGTTTCCAGATCCACTGCCACATTGGTGCTGTGCCTTTTGTGTACTGAGTAGCCTGGACACCAGGACACAAACGGAGCAGCACCAATCAGAGAAAGTGACCAGAGGAAGACACAGCAGTAGCAGGCAGCCCACAGTGCATCAGCCGGGGCTCGATGCAGACCCTCATAAAGACACACGTTTGTGCACTACAGGGAAACAGGGCAATTCCACTATAAGAGGAGAAACCCCTTCTCTGCGTGGAGGAGCACTGACACTGAACAGAGTCCCGGGCTGGGCTGGGCTGAGAAAGCACTTCTGTCAGCAGTACTGTGCCGCACAGAGCTGCCAGCTGCATCCACTGCTGAATTCCTGGACTCAACAAGCAGCAAACAGGCTTGCCAGCATCCACTTCAAACCCAACGGAAACACTCGGAGTGCCCACTCGGAAACATTCAGGAGCCTAGTCATCCCGGAGGTGCAAAAGCACAGCCCATTTGGAGGGCAAACCCTGCACAACGGCACGATCTCGGAGACAGCGGCGGCCAGCTTGGTATCGGACAGACAAAACGTTTTCAAACGGATACTGCAAAGATGGCAAAAAAGGACTTGCATTAAAAATGCAAGCTCCAAGGATAATGGGAAATCGTCATAATTAAGTGAACATGAACTTCTTGCGATGGATACCAAAAAAGAAAATATAGCACCTTTTGTAAAGGTTGTTTGTCTCAATTTCTACCAAGTTATTTTCCTAAGGCACCTGCTAAACCAGGCCTTTATCTTTCTCTTACTGATACTTAACTCCGATGCATTACTTACTGACGAAAGCGGGGAAACAAACTAGCACTCACTCTTGAAACTGAGCTCGAAATGGAAAACCCTCTCTTCTGTTTGCAGACAAAACTACAAATCTGCTATAGAGTTTCAGTAACTATTTTATCAAGTGAAATAAACGAATAATAACTCATGTTAGATAATAGGGCAGCTATTCAACTTTTAACATGATGGTTAAAAAATGTGTTTTAATGTGCCCTTTAAGGCTTTGCCTTCCCAGTCTTGCACCACTCCCAGGAATATTGCCTGGCCCTTCTGGATCCATGTGCCAGGAATAGCAGCAAGCCTGATGCTCGCGATCTTGCCCAGTCCACAGTCTGAACACAGTTGGTTCACCTCAAGCAACAACCCCACCAATGTTGTGTGCTGTCTCTGTAACCATGTGGAGTTTTTCGGTTTTTAGGCCAGTGATTTTGTTTCTCTTCCCCCCTGTCAGCTGACCTTGTTCCGCAGCCCCCCTGCCTCTGCTACAGAAAACAAGTTGCACAAGTACAGGCTCAGAGGGCTGGAGCCTGTACACAATTCAGACGGTCAAATTCTATTAAAAAAACAAATCACTGATTCTAAGAAACGCCTCTCCCTGGTCTGGCACCCTGAAAAATGTAGGACCCAATTTCCAGCATCTACTTATTGAAACAGTGTTTATTGGCACCAGTCAGCAGGACGGAATGCTCTGGCTGTCCAGTTCCATTTAACCTTCAGTCCCAGCAACCAGACTGAAAAACAGGAAAGATGCAGAATCTCTAACAGGGATGTAAGATGCAGCAGGCAATTCGAATTTGCATATTCCATCTGTTATTCTAATTTTCTATTTGCCTTGTTGCTATTCATGCTTGTGAAACGGGGGATATTGTTATACGTGTGAATTGTATTATAATGAAGTATAAAAATGTTATGTTCTGCTGTACAACACAAACGATGGGTACGCCTTTAAAAGGCCAATAGTTTGAGTCTGTACGTGCTGAAAATACTTAACTCATCTTATACTGGTTTTCTGCCATGTATAAAACACAAACATGCTCTTTCATTTTAGTGTGTTCTCTCCTTAATTTTCATTAACATTCCTTAATTTTACTCGGGAACAGAAATGCTTTTGTAAAAAGGCACCAAACAAAACAGACCATTATCCCCTTAAAAGACGTGAATTGGAGTTATTCAAAACTGCACTACAGTATAACATGTAAAAGACTTGTTTGCTTTGCTGGGGTACACAATATTTCACTGAAAGAAAAAGCAGAAAGCCGGCTGTGCTTCGGCTCTTCAGAGGCACAATCGGCACCTTGTTTTCAGACGATGCAGGACTACGCAAAACATTTTAAGACTGGGAAGACTTTTTTAAACTGACCGCGGCTAACACCGTCCCGATCCGTTTTCTGGGCAAATTGTAACTCTTGTCAGGACACCTTTATCCAACTGCCCGGTACACAAAAGGAGCAAAGCGTATTGCGAATTGAATTAAACTCACTTAACGTTTTCCAGGCACAGTAAAGCTTTCAAAGTTAAACATTAACGACATGCTGGAAGAAATGTTCGTGGGGTACATTTGCACACAACCGAACAGCAGTGAACAGCCCACAGCCCACATCCCTGTCTGCGATCTTCACACACTGTTCCACTGCTGTGTGAGTGAGGCTGTAGTCTTGTAAGAGCTGATCACGCCTGTGCATTCAGCTCAGAGGAACTGCAGAATTTCGTCAACACAGGGCACCCAGTCCCAGCACCCAGTTTCATTGAGAAGCAATTTCATTGAGCAGGGACACACGCCGAACCCTCCAGACACCGCTCCGGGGTTGAGCCTGCCTGCTACAGCGGCAGTGAGCACAGCCTCATTCAGTACCGGGCGTACTGGGACAGCTGGTTTTAAAACCGCCTGTACGATGAGAAACCCGCAGCGCCCAGCACAGACCTCGCACGAAGATCTCCTCTCACCCAGAGGCCAATTTAAATCAAAATCTGTACATCGAAGTGAGACGGGTCCCCCGCCCGCAGCTGGTAAGCATTCATCATGAACACCTGCTTCTGCACATACTCCCACGCAGTGCGGCAGGTCCGGGTCCCGGCGTCTCCACACAGCTCTCATTTCACATTATCCGTCACATTTCTGTGTCAGAAACACCAGTTCCTAGCGACTGCTGGAGACTCTTGCACTTGCTGGAGAACGTGAAAGCAACTCCTGACTGATCGGGAGAGATCGATCAGTTCTGCAAAGCTTTGTATACAGTAGCACCGGTTCAGTGGGTGACTACCCCTCCTGAATCCCCGAGATTTACCCCCTTTCTTTTTTTTGTCTTCGCCTGGATCCGTTTTGGAACCACCCTCCATAATATTCGGAAACAATGTAAAAGTGGCAGGTAAGCGCGTCGTGTAGCGTGGAGTGTAACCCCACCGGCATTTCAGCCTCCTCCACATCACATACGGTATTTCCTTACAATACAAAACGGAGGCTATCTTATGACAGCTACTGTAGCAACAAAAGATTGACACGGACAGTCTCGGGTTCAAAATCTCCCTCCTCAGGCCGAGACAGGCAGCGAACTGCGGGATAAGCGGACACTGAGGCTTCAGGCTATCCAGGGCTGAAAGCCCGTTTATTCCCTCGGCCAAGGACGGGGCCGGCAAACGCCAGGGTGCAAGAAACTGCAAATATTTCAGAGGGACTCCCGTGCTCCCAATGCTTTGAGACCCCCTCACCCACCCACCCCACCCCCCAAAGGCTTTGTGACTGGGAAAGGGGTTTAACGGGCGAATGCGCCCCGCCGGCGAAAACACGACATCGTCTCATTTTCAAACGGGTGTGTGTGTGTGTGTGTCCAAGGCGTTGTTGTCCTCCGCGCCGTAACGAAGGCGTCAAGCGGTCACGGCAGGGGGGGACGGCGGTCATGATTTAGTCATCCCCCCCCCCCAAACCTGGAAACCCTCAGCGGTCGGACCGCGGGGGACTTTCATCCGCTCAGCCCAGGTCTGTGGCGCTGGACATGCACGGAGACACAACCCCGGGTTCGCCGCGGTGAAACTTTTCACGAACCAGAACCGCCGAACCGGCCCAAACGCAGGACCTACACGGGACCGGCGCTGCTGCTGATGCTGCTGCTCCCCAAAGTGAAGCCAATTCAGGTCGCCTTCCCCTCAGGTCACTGCGTCCACCTTCGGCGTCTCGGATCGCGAAGACGGTCTCCGATCAGCCCTATCCGTCCAAAGCCGTCTCGAATTAAAAACCCAGATAGACCCGACGATAATGACACCCTGCACCGGCAGCGGCTCCCTGCCCCGCCGGTTAATTGGCTAATTGAGCGGTTACAGCGAGACCCAGGCGTGAGGCAAGCAAAGATGCAGAGGCAAATCTTTGAAAACGGGGTCATGAAAGAGGCGAGCCAAGTCCTGACCCGCACGGCAATTAATCGGCGGGGCTCGTCAGAAACAGCTGCCCGTACAGTAGTACCCCTGGAGGATCTCACACAGCGAAATCGCAAATGACCTCGCAAATGAAGAGAAATACTTTTTTCCTACCTTCTTCAGCCGGTTGAAAATGATGGTCGGAAAGACCTGAGCCACGACCAGGGCGATTCCCACGATCAGCAGGTGAGCGCAGATAATGCCGGTGCCGTAAATGGCACAGGACCTCCTCGTCATGACTGCAGGTAGCGCTCAGGCAGGGCAGGCGAAAGGCTGAATGAAAAACTGCCCCGTCCGCTTCGCTCGTCCTCTCCGTTGTTGGTTTTTTTTTGTGTGAGTGTGTGCGTGTCGTGTGCGATCTCTTCCCCGCAACCACGCTCGTCGGCTCTCCTTCTCCGGAAAAGTTCGCCGGCGCTGCTCGTCGAAGTTGTGTTCAAATTTCCCCCTCCCCAAGTGTGGTCTTTAGGGCAGGGAGGAAAGAAGAAGAAGAAGAAGAAAGAAAAAAAAAGACCCGCAAAAGCCTTCTGCCGGTCCAAACGGGAGCTCTCGTCGCTGCTGCTGCTGCTGGTGCTGCTGCTTGTGGAGTGGTGTAGCGGTGTGCAGCGGACACAAGCTCCGGCGGAGCAGGGCAGGGCGACCACGCCGGCGGGGTAACGGTGACTGACTGACTGTCTGACTGCGCCGCCTCCGCCGCCGCCTGCAGTGCAGCCGGGCGCTTGGCACGAGGAGTGGAGGGGCGGCTCTGCGCGAGGCGGTGTGGCTCCGCGAGCGGGGAGCGAGACGAGGAGGCGGAGCGCGCGCGCGGCGGAGAGGGGGCTGATGGAGCCGATTTGCGGTTGAAGTCGCTTCGCTTGGCCACGGGGTTGTGGTTGGGTTTTTTTTGGGGGGGGGTGGGGAGGAGAGGTAAAAGTATGGACGAGCTTTTTAAGAGCTGCTGGGTTGCCGGCCCCTACGATTTAAGGCGTTCCGAGCCACACCACAGCGTGAAAGGGGGAGGTTACAGGGTGCGTTCGTGCTTCAAACATTCAAATAAGATGATGGTGATGATGATGATGATGGGGGAGGTCGGGCAACTAACGCGCTGGGCAGGCAGTCGGGTTATGAAAATGTCTTTCTTCCCGCCGTGCCGGTGCACTGCCAGGGGTCTGCAGATCGTTAGCGCGCTGAATTCAAGAGAAATGGAAGTGTACCCGGTCCTGGGTGCGAGCAGTTCGGCTTCTGACTGGGGCGGAAGGACCTGGGCGCTTCTCACCACGCGTGGCGAAGATGGGCAAGAGAGCGCTCGGTACCGCTCTTTAAAAAATCAAAACCGTTACAAAAATCCGTCATCATCGATTGCTGGTCATTATGACAACCTCTTTTGAACAGAGTTATAGAGATGCATGTATTTCTATCAGTGACACTCTACACCTACAGTTAGAGCAGCGCCTTCAATGCTTTATTCATTTTTCCCCCCAATCTACCCCCCTAGTTGATCCCCACGCTGAAACCGAGTGTGTATCCAAGGCATTCTTAAAAAAAAAATACATCCATTACAAATCCTTATCTTCCCGAGTAGTTGTTGTTTTGTTTTGTTTTAAACTCTCGGTGGCCGGTGCTCTCTGCCCTGTGTGGAGAATGAGACGAACATGAACATGAAACTAACGGAATACAGACAGCGGTACTCTAGGGGAAAACTGTATGACTTGTTTCTGTGAAGACTTTGACGTCTTGCGTTCTGACACCCCCCTGTTCCGCTATCCGGCCCCCCTCCCCTAAAAAAAAAAAATACCTTTAAATACATTCAGCTCACGAATCATGTGCCTGAAATCAACATAGGCCGAGGGGCGGGGCCACGCCCGTTGCCTCGGCAGCCCGCGATCTGATTGGTCGGCGCCCGCACGGACCACCGCTCGAGTCCCCCTCCTGCCCGGCCGCGATTGGCGCGACGCGACGGCGAATATGATCGACTGATTTCGGGGCGGGTTTACCGATAAGCGGAATTAAAGGGTGGTCTACCGTTATCCGTGTGCGTCTGTCGCTGTGTGTGTGTCTGTGTTGGGTTTTTTTTCCCCTTTTTTCTGTATTTTTTTTTGTTCTGCTGTTCTTCAGGCGGGGTGCTTTGGGATGGAAATGATGTGCAGTTAGGCAGAGTGAGCGGGCGTTGCCTTGGCTGATAACTCTCTAGATGAACAGAACCGTTCAATTTCCCATATTACTGGAAAAAGCTGTTAAGACATGAACTACACCTCTAGAACAAACCTTTCAATGGAGGGAAAATTATATATATATACAGTATGACTTACTCTTTAAACCCTGAAGCTGTGTTGCCCAGCCTGTTTAATGTTTAGAAGCAGAAACACATTTAAAAAAAAAAGTTCAAACTGGGCAAACACCTGACTGAAGATGTTTAATGTAGACGAGTGCAGAATATGACAGTAATTCTGATACTTAAATAAAATGTGGAAAATGCAGAGGCTCCAATAAACTACACATAAAACAAAGATTTAGGCGTTTCTGTCGGTATTATCTACATCTGTCTAAGCTTTGTAAGGACTCAGTAAACAAGGAAAAACAAAATGTTAACGCAAAACAAGGGATATTATGTTAAAATTGTACAATCCACTAGAGAGACTTTCATTTAGATAACTGAGCCCACGTTTGGACACCAGGTTTCAGAAATATATTGCCCCTCTGGAAAGATTTTGGAGAAGAGCCGCCAGCTGCATGCTTAGGCTTAAGGGAGTGTCCCACACTTAACAGCCCAAACCCGGGGCCGCTGATGCAAATCTTCAAAAATCCCCAAAAGGCACGGAGTCAAGGCAAGTGGACGTCTTCAGGGTCAACATGGACACAGGGAGATGGGAGCCACAGGACCCTTGTGAAAAATCAGGAAGTGGGGCTCTACACAAAGGATTGTGGGATGCATGGCGAAGGATTGTGGGATGTACTGCTGTTGACGCCGACACCCTGGAAACCGCTGGTGAGATGGGTCGCTGAACTACCAAGCAATGGCCTGGATGGGGCTCCGCTCACTGGCAGCTGTTCTTCTGTGTGACCCCCAAACTACATTGTCGGAGGCGCTGAACCAGACAAGCTAAAAAGCTTGTAGATCTATGGTTTGGCAAAGAGAATGTAGACCTGGGAGTCAGTTAGACTCCCATTTTGTCAGCATAAGCTGGTTATGTTCTGCGTGATGGCAGGTGGTGATGACAGAGAAAAACTCTTCATCTGTTCATCCGGTTATATAATCTTCTTAATGTACATGTTGCGATGAAGAGAATCTTACACGGGGGAGTCCAAAAAGGAGATGATTTTTAAAATCTTACTGTTCTAAACACAGTTGTGTGCTATATTTCTACCCTGCCGAGGGGCAAACACGCTGTTTTGGAAAGGTAAAAAGTCTGTCCAAAGCATTTTTGATGCATCTGCGTCAGGAGAAAGATCTCAGTAGACCCCCAGACTGCACAGGGGGGTCAGGCCACAGCAAAAACTATCAAGACAGATGATCACTTTCACGGTTTGTATTTGGACCACAGATATATATACAGTTTATATCACCCGATGTACCACTAATCTTTAGCCCTTAATTAAGGAGGTTGCAGTGTTGAAATGAAATCCCTTGGATTTGGATGCAATTGCTTCATTTTCTTTCCCTCTAAATAAGCACTGCCGCTTCTAATGATGGTTAATCTGCACTGTTCTGATAAAAAGAAACCACTTTCCACACTCAGGAATGCTTAGATAAAGAGCTGTCCTGTTCCCCTGCTTGTCAGCTCCCTGAGGTAGGCTGTTGCCTGGCATGTCCTTTACCAGCGGGGGAGCTCTTATCGTCTGACAGAAGAACCTAACAATCGAATTATCGTGGTCTTGTGGTGAAGCACCGACTTCGGGTTTTTTTGAATGAAGCGAATGCTGCCGTGACACACAGCAGCAGCCCTTCGCCGGCCTCCGCCCATCCGAACCACCCGCCTCCATCCCTCCGCTCGACTCCCGGCAGCTCTCCGAATGCGGGGGGCAGGAACGGCTGCGTTCTGTTTGTTTCTGATCCCTGACGCCAACCACAGACCTGCTCATCAGCACCCCACCCTGCAGTATCAGGAAGATCAGCAGCTGTGTGACGCCTCCCCCAGCTCCCTACTCACTCACTCACACACACACACACACACACACACACACACACACTGTATATCTCCTCCCAGCTCCCTGCCTTTCCCTATTCCACTCGGATTAAGCTCACAATGCCTGTTTTGTAGAAGTTATTTTTCTAAAAGAATTGGATCAAATATAGTAACTAATACACGTTAGAGAGAAGGAACAAGTAATGGGTTTATTCTATGCTGAAAGGAGAAGAAAACACAACAGCTGCGGAGCCTTCTTCAGGTGTGAGAGGGACACACAGACAGGGAGAGAAGCTTGGGGTCAGAGCACAGGGTCAGCCATTTATACGGCGCCCCTGGAGGAGTCTGGGTCCACTGCCGGCCACAGGATACAAACCGGCAACCTTCCAGCCACAGGCACAGATCCTTAGCCACAGAGCCACCACACACAGCGGACCCAAGCCACTGAGTCTGGCATCCGAAAAGCACAAAACTTTGCTTCGTCCAACATTAATGTCAGTGAAATGCTTTCTTTTATGTGTAGTATCTTGGGTTTCTTACACAGTGGAACAGCAGTACATACAGTAACATATTCCAGTACTTGCTGTTAAACTTCAAGGTTTCTAGAAGAAATTCTAGATGCAGACTGTGCATTTTTTTAAAATCATATGCTGTAATCATCATTGAGACATCTATTTTTTGCTCACTGAATCTTAGCTCTGATTGCTCTTTGTCAAGCAGTCTGCAACACTTGGCGTGCAGCGAGAAACTGCTAACCAATAAAAAAATCTCATAGCTACCCATAACCTCTTTTTCAATCTGCGACTGAAAGAAACTGCTTGACTCAGCCCAGCACTCAGGGAGATAGAAGATGAAACAAGGGGGTTGGTTTGCTGTTGGTACCTCAAGAGAAGCAACTAGAAATGTGTCTCTGAAAGAGAAAGCCGGGATGTTTAATTTGAATAATTTTGCTTTCTTTAATTTCATTATTTGCTATTTTTTTTTAAAAAGCAATCGCATTTCTTTTTTTAGATAACTGAGACTGCACCTATTAGCTAGCAGCTGCATGAACAGTAGCTCTATCCCCCTGCAGCTCACAACTGGCAGCCCACTGGAGCTCAGCAGGTGTGAGCCTGGCCAGCACCTGGATGGGAGACCTCCTGGGAAAGCTAAGGTTGCTGCTGGAAGAGGTGTTAGGGGGGCCAGCAGGGGGCGCTCACCCTGCAGTCTGTGGGAGTCCTAATGCCCCAGTAAAGTGAGGGGAATACTATACTCTAAAAAAGGCCTCGTCCTTCGGGTGAGATGTAAAACTGAGAACCTGACTCTCTGTGGGCATTAAAAATCCCAAGGTGTTTCTTGAAAAGAATAGGATGTTACTCTGGTGTCCTGGTCAAATTTCCCTCTGGACTTTACCAATCATGGCTGCCTAAAAGTTCCTGTCTATGAACTGGCTTCATCACTCTGTTCTCCTCCCCACTGAGAGCTGATGTGTGGCGAGCGGACTGACATTGGTGGTGGTGGAGGGGAGTCCCCATTACCTGTGAAGCCCTTTGAGCGGAGAGTCCAGAAAAGCGCTATATAAATGTAAGGAATTATTCATTTTGATTATTTTTTTTATCATACAATCCATCCATCTTGCACAAAGCAGGATACACCCTAGATGGGATGCCAGTTCATCACAGGGCACACATTCACACCAGAACCTGTTTTCCCAGAAGTCAATTAACCTTCTAGTATGTTCTTGGACTGTGGGAAGAACCTAAAGCACCCAGTGGAAAACCCGCATGAACAAAGCAAGAACGTGCTGTACAAACTCCACCCAGGTAGAACCCCAGCTCTAGGAGTGAACCCAGCGCCCCAGCACTGTACAGCCACAAAGTTAACCACTGTGCCTCCATGACGGCCATCCTGAAGTCCATCTCTGTAAAATATGTTTCCTGAGGTGACTGAGGATATTGTTCATCTTTGATTTCTGTTTTGTTAAAGTACAGTGGAAGTTCTGTTTAAATTGAAAGGCAATTTGTGTTACTCATGCCATTGTTCTCTTAATTATGTTAGGTCTTGCTTAGAAACCTGAATACATTTTACAGGATTTAAAGAAATCTGACCTTTGGGAAACTTTAGGTGTGGGAAACCTAAATCCCAACCACTTACTGAATATCTCTACAAGGGAAAGCCCCAACTTGTTATGTGATATGTGAGGTCAACCCAGACTAGTCAAAGTTTAACGGGTAGGTGGGAATTCTTACTTTTTAAAACATATTCCTAACAAATGCATAAATGTTTTCATACAATTAATGTTGGTCAGAGGTTTTACATTCAGAGATCTGAAAACAGAATTGTTAGACTATAATTATAACTGAAAATTGAGTTCACGAGTTCACAAGAAAAAACATTATTAGGCAATCATTATTATCTCGCTGTATATGAAATAAGTAGTGCTGATTTGTGTCCGATGTATAATATCTTTATTAAGGTCTTGCGGTGGTCTTAATATCATTTTACACATACAATTACTAGCTAAAACTATTGAGGTATATGGCTTTCTTTGACACAAGAAAATAAAAGCTAGTAAATACCAGCATCATAGCTGTTATGCAAATAAATTGTTCTGCAATTCAAATTTGTTTCTTGGTCATTGTACAGCTTTAACAATTTCAGTTTTTCTCAGTGTTACAATATCATTGAATGTCGAACCAAATATTCCTCTCTTTATCTCATCTTTCAGCATTACATTTCTGGATTCAACACAAAGCTTTTCTAAAAACATATAAAGGGACATTTTTCTTATTGCTCTTCAGTGAACACTTTCAGAATCTGGATAACGCACTCCCTTCATTTAAACTTTTACTTAATGGGAGTTTGTAAGATGGATTGTGAAAGATAATGATTGCTTTGTGACAGCACTGTGATCGAGTGGCACAGCTATGCGAATGGGCTTTAGTTTATTCAGACGTTGCATCAAGCAGCCCAACAAAATGTGGTGCCAAAGTGTTAGATAAATACCCCCAATGTGTGTATTCTTCAGTTGTTGTTTCAAGAAGACGTGGGTCAGTGTGAACCCGATGAATACCTGCAGTTTCTGCCCTTTTTTAGGTATATACTAAGAACAAAACAGTTCAAGATCCCCCTTCCAGAATACAGCTAAGTAAACGGAAACTTTTTTTATATCCCAGTAAAATAAAGTATAAACTGTAATTTATTTATGTTTTGGCTAGGGTCCTTACGGCTTTAATAGAAGTGAATTTAATCAAATCCAGTTTTCCACTCACACTTCACTGTGCAAATCAGGAAAAAAAAAAGTCATTTGTGGACACATGCTACAGGCTCCCAGACCTTTCTGTAGCTACTAAGGGATCTGTCAAGAGCAGTTTCGGTGAAGTCTTTCAGCCTGTTTACTCTGAAAATCCAGATGACACCTATATCGCTTACGGTCCATAAGGTTAAAAGCCCAATCTGAGCTCTTAATAGTGTGATTGCTCCCAGGAAACAGACCGTCCCTGCGTTCATCTGTGTTGTCACCGCGTCTTGCCTGCTAGTTCACAAACTCAATCTCTCCGCTCAGAGAATCATCTCTCAGTCCAATAATTCCCATGATACCACATGTTTTCCATAGTTAACGATACACGGCAGTGGTTAAACATGTAAATGGAGCCAGGTTGAAAACCAGTTTCTGAAGAAAAGTAATGTTGTGCAACACGTCCACTGTACAGTTCATCTCCCATCCCATGCCACTATTTTCTTTCCCTGAGCTCTTAACCATGAACAGCTCCCACACACGGAAACTGAAATATGCATTTAGCCACTAGTCCCCCCAAGGCAAGAACATTTTCTCCGTAAGGTCTTCACACAGAAGGTGCCACTCAAGCCACATTCTACACGCAATAATCTTACAGCTGTCAAAGCCATTTAGCGAAGTACCCTGATTCCCTGGGTCTGGGGAACATCAAGGAAAGCCATGTGGATGAAAATCCTGTTCTGCTGACAGTTGTTTACACTCCAAACCACAGTGGAGCGAGATCTGAGCAAACAGCAGAAATGCAAATCCCAAGCATAACTCAATTTCACACTCGTGAAGAGACAGAGTTAACTCTGGAGCTAGTTGAGTTCACTGGTACTACTGTACATACAGGAGACACTACATCTACATTTTAAAAGACATATTTTTAAAGTACAATTTCTTTTTTCCCGTATATTAAAGAAAACAAATAGGTCCAGATAGCACAGGGGTTCGACCGCAGGGCCATAGCACAAGGGCACTTTTATTGAGCCAGAATATGAACTGCCTTGCTCTGGCCTGTGAGCACAGCTGTATCAGCTCCCCATAGTAAACAACTTGGAGTGAAACAGCAAAGTCACGATAATGTGATAGTGTCTACAGACCTTCTCCCTCGCTGGGCTGTTTCCTGTTTTCCTTTCTTTTCACAGCCATGGCTGGGACTTCGTTTCTGGCTTTAAGACCCCCTTTCTTTTTAACTTTGACTGTTGCAAAAATATCAAGGAATCTTTTTTAAGAGCCCGTGCTTTGTGTTCTGTAAAAAAAAACACTTGGCTTCTGTTTTTGTTTGGTGAAATAATATTGTTTTGTGGGGTGAGCATGTTGACAATGTGGGCGTTGCTGTGTACATATGATACAGTCTTTAACAAGGTGAATCGGTTCTGGCTGCATTAAAAGTGAGAACCTAAGAAACATAAGTTAGCAGCCAATTGATCCAAGGATCTTTCCCAACCCTCCTTACAATCCTTGAAATAAGCCAAGGCTCCGTCTTCAACGTGGCCAGCTAGTTCCATACTCCCACAACCCTTTGTGTAAAGAATTACCTCCTATTCATGGTTTTAAATGTGTTTGTCTGTAGTTTCCACATGTGTCCTCTGGTTTGTATTTGTATGCTGATTGCTGATTGCTTGATTGCTGATTTTGAAGAAGTCCATTGAGTTGTCTGTGTTAACGCCTGTGAGAATTTTGAATATAGTTCTTGGGTCAGCTCCCCTCATAGCCCTCTCTGCTGAAGACTAAAATCATTTATTACCTTTCATTTATTTCTGTCACTATAGTACAATAACCCTGATCCAACCTACCAGTATGAAAGGGTGCTGCTCTCCAGTCTTTGACAGCTCAAACTGAATTGTGCTTGGGCTTTTCTTACATACTGTAGGAGTGTAAATTCAGTTACTCTTCAAAATGTACTGCCAAAAAACCAAAGAAGGATTAATGAAATTGTTGCAGGAAAAATGATAGCACTTCTTGACTGCCCTTCTCTTTTCAAAGGACTCTCCAACTATACAATTTTGGATGTGATCCCTCATTTAAAAGATTGTTTTTTAATTTGCAATAATGATTGTTCAATAGTTTCTGCTCAGGTCTGCTGACTCAGTGAATTAGGCACTGCGGTGATATAAAGATATGCATTAAGCAATCTGGGCAGTCACACTGTCTGCAGCTGATCGCTTTCTGTACCTCATTCATTCTGCTTGATTTTATTTTTTTCCCTGGGTAGTTGTGCTGTTACCACCATTAAGAAGCAAGTGACTAGAGAACAAAAGGTGTGGTCAGTGCAAGATAAAACATCTGTGTTGAAGTCAGGCGTTGTGTGGGATTTTCAGATCTGGGGACTACAGACTGTTCTGCAGTTCTCCGGGCTGGAAGTCTGCAAACTGAAGCCCTCTGCTGTCTGGAACTGGAAACTCTGGTTCAGCTGCAGCCTTGTTTCAGTTGCAGGACCTTCTTTCAGATCCCTCAGAAAACCCCCTTTTTTTGACGAGCACCTTCTTGAACATACACACCATCTACAATGACATCATAAACTGATGATAGAAAAGGGGATTTCCTCATTTCAGCTCTTTCGTCTCACTTTCACGGCTGATACGTACAACCCTGAAATGACTATTAAAAGTCACAAGACTGATGCCAAAGGGTAGGGAGTGATACAAACACTTCTGACTTCCTTTTGCAGTACTTGTATGATGACAAGTAAGGGCATTAAGGACAGACAAAAGCAAATATACAGTAGATCAAGCATACAGAGGTGCTGAAGTTCATGGTGACCCCTTGAAGCCTAAACTTAGCCCATTCTTAAATTTATCCCTTAAATACGATCTTAACTTTTGGATTAGAATTAGAATTAAAATATGAACAGAGGTATGTGAGACCTGGGCATAAAGCAGGAGTAGTGCGGAGGTCTGGTGCAATGCTCATTTATGGTATATTTGAGACAGCTTTAATGTCAGGTTTGGGCTAGGGTAAGGTGTTGCTTTGTCTCTGAAATACAGCACAAGCACTCTAAGCAGACATTTAGTCCACTTTTTTCTATCAGTAGCACTAGCCTTCATCATTAACCTCACACCAATTTCAAGACAAAATAACTGATGAACATCAATATTAAACTTTTTCCACTCCTACTTCACAACCTGTGATTTGTAATCTTGGCTCTGAATCTAGGACTAACCCATGCTCAGAGTCCGGTTTTTATGTGTTTAAACACCCAGTCTAACCCCCCAATTCCTTCTGACTTTGTATAGTTAAGCCCAACACTAGGTGAACCATGTTCCAGACTCGAAGCATCAAAAAATGAGCAAATTCCAGTAACTCCCTCACTCTAACCCCTGTTCTTGGACTAATCCTAATCTTAGGGGCTACAACTCTGTCCTTATTCTTATTTGGTAAACATCAACCTCGATCTGAAATTCTTCATGCCAGTAACCTTACAGTTAATTCTTAACCTCTTAACCTCAGTGAGGAAATAGACACTTGCCATTAATCTAATTTCAAGAATTATCCCAGAGTTCCTCATCATGGCCATGTTGAAATAGACAGCACATTCATACCCAAGCCCAATCAAAAACCTTACTGATAATCCGGAAAATCTCGTTATCTAATGTATAACTGCAGTTTGCTTGTGGCCTGACTCTGAACTCAAAATAGTGTAACAGTTCCTCAAGAATTTTTTTTTTCATGGATCCATAAAATATTACCAATTATTTCCCATTATTTTCCCAAAACACACAGAGAATTCCTCACTAATACCTTTAAACAGGTCTCAGATGTGAGGTGTTGAAGTAACATATCATGTGAGATACAGTATGTTACTATTCTATAGATTATAACACGACTACATCCACCCATGTTGGCAAGTTGTATATTTCTCACATATACTGTACTGTACTAGACTGGCATGTTAAAAGTTTACTCTCTCTAGTCAGTGGTTGCACTGCCCTCTATGGGAAATGTTAGAGAAAATCTGCATGGTTGTTTTTAGTTCAAGTTCAAGTTTATTTGTCATTCCAGCCAAATACAAGTATACAATGGAATGAAATATAATTCCTTCTGGTCCACGGTGCAAATACAGACAAGACACTGACATAAACAATGATTACTAATATTAGTAAATAAAACTAATAATACTAATATTAGTTTGTAAGATCGTACAAACTAAGACAGTGTACACCAAAACAGAGGCAGTGTACACAGGGTATATACATAGTGCAATTTAACCATTACAGAATAGTACAAAAAATACATCACACAATTTATACTGAACACTGGGGGAGTTTAAACCTTGTTTCTGGAATTGGAGTGGGTGCAAGTAGGTTCCAGGGTGTTTAGAAGCCTGACAGCCTGCGGGGAAAAAGCTGTTACAGAATCTGGTGGATCTCCTGTAGCCCGTATACTGGTGTCCTCTATTCTTCATCCATCTTTTCCGTCAAGGTGTCGGGGAACTGAGGATACCCGCAGTGAATTATACTACTATTTTTTTCCAGTACATGCTGTAATTGAGGAGGTTTGCATAGAGCAGTTAGAAAATGGAGGGTTGGACGAATACAATCTACTGTAAAAACAGAACTTCACAAAAACTGATCTGAAGCTTCCCCAGTGTTCCTGCTCGCTGTTATTACAATCCGTTTCATACTGACCTTTTAGGATCTGAATGGCTTTTAATTGCAAACAGACAGATTGTCACGAGCCAGGATGCTACAGTCTTTTTCTCAACCCTGGGCTAATTATGTGTATTGCCTCCTCATTCCTTTTCAGCTAGTTCTCTGTGCTCAGAAGGCCTGGCAGTAAACTAATGTTCTGGAGTACAGCACTCGTCAGTGCTGTGTTGGCTGAGAAAGCACTGAAGGCAAATAACTAACTTTTCTTTTTTAACTTGAATTTTCACTCACTCAGTAACACGTGACCTTTACCTGTGCTGTGTGCCTTCCTTCATCTCCAAATGAAAATGAACTCTAAGAGACTCACACACGCATTTTCTTTCTACACCGGATCATACCGTCTGAACGTCATAATGCTGGTAAGGATACGATAACATAGACTGCCCAGGGTTGAAGACTTTCACCTAAGGAAGTGGAATGTTGCAATGCTATTGCATCAACAGTATTATGGTTTTGAGATATTATTGGAAAGACAACTAGTGACTGAACTTTAACTTTCCAAACAGGAAAAATATACTCAGGTCTGTTAAGACCTTGATTTTAAAAGATATGCCCGTGCAAAAGTTTTAGAAGTTTTTTTTTTTCATTTCAGTGCAGCTGAAGAAAGTGAATTATATGAACAGCTGGCACATTGTTGCTTAATTATGGCACATGGTCCATGGTCAGTCAGGGGAGTGGGTGACACTGGCCAGATGGGATTCTAACCAGGCAGGAACAACTGTGACGCAATTTTAATCTTCTGTCCAGATCAAGGTTCTGATTAAAGAGACGAATGAGCTGAAGGTTATCCACAAATTCCTAGTGGGCTTCCCAGTCATGTGAATACTCCTTCATCTTTTGAAGCAACGCAGTATTTTCTGCAAATCACATGAGTAAATGCTTCCATTTACAAAGTATAACTCTCGGGACAGAGAGGAGGCCAGGCCTGAAGGAATTTCCCTGGTGACGCTGGGACTTGGGAAGAGGGATATCCTTAGCTGTCTGTCACTGGAAGTCCGTGAAATTCGATCAAATGTTTAGAAAGTGGCAAGCTGTACACCCACTCCTGTTGATGCTGAGGCTGTGGGCTGGGAGTTTCCCCATTTGTAAAAGCCCCCTTGATCAATTAGGCCCAAGGAAAGGCAGTTCATTTATCAATGGCTGGGATTAAACAGAATTCAGAAGACCCTCAGGCTCTCATAGGAACATAATTAATGTTATTAAACAAGAGGAAGTCATTTGGATCTCATCCAGTCTTTTTTTTTAAAGAAGCCAGGGAATCAGCCTCATCCACGTACTGTAGCTGTAAGCTGTATACTGTACATGTACTGTAACTAGGTACTGGACCTTGTTCCATACTCAACCTTCCTAGAGCCCTTTCAATAGAGCAGTGCCTCCTGAATGCACTTCCACCTAGTTTCCACTTGTGTCCCCTGGTTCATGTTTCACTTTCCATTCTGAAGAGATCTGCTGGGTCTTTTCTGATCAAGATTAGGACATTGCAGTACCCTCTGACAGCTTCTCCTTAAGCCTCAGAACATACCTGGTTGCTCTCCTCTGGTTGGACTCCAGAGGAGCAATATGTTTTCTGTAACATGGTAACAGAACTGTATTCTACAAGAAGCCTTACTGGTGTAAGAACATAATGCCTTTGTACCTGGGGCAACTGATGATGACTTAAAGACTGACTGAGACTGAGAGGTACGTATTACAGACCCACGGTTGAGTCTGCAGCCTGGGTGCAGCCTGTGAATCAAGCAGTCTTCTCCTCAAGGGGCCTGAACAGTCAATAAATCAGAAGTTATTGTGGAATCCGTGAGGTGTGCTTTTTATGCAAATTCATTTTTGCCTCCAAATGTGCATGGAGGCTCTGCCCCATGTGTTTGCCAGCACGTCACTGTCTTCTTTCACGTGTTCCCGTCAGATTAGCTTTGTGCAAAGGAAAAGAACGACTCGTTATCTTTACTGTTCCCATAAAGTAGCATTACACTGCAGCACATGTATCTGAAGTAAATCCAGTCATGTTTCAGACTTTGTCCCAAACAGTCATTTCTGTCACGGATGCTGTGTTCGAATAAGACAGTTATCGGATGAAAGTATGAGAACCCTCATACTCTTTACGTGAGGCATGGGAAAGGTCTCTCAGCCACAGAACACGTGGAATCACACTATTTTCGGTGGTTAAAAGGGTGCCCTTTGTACGCTATCTGTCAGACTTCACTCTGTTGCTCATTGACCTTCACTACTGATATCAGAAGATAATCATTTCTAATATAAAGCCAGGCAGCACTCCGGAGTGTGTTCATTTCACATTATCCTCAAGACAGCCTTCACAACACAAGCAATGATGAGGACACTACTTAGCAAAATCTTTGCCGTGACCTTAATTATGTCACTGCTCTGTGGCATTCAGGTAAGTCCGCCAACTGGGCTCTCGTTAAATGTCTTATCAGTATTGCACATCAACGTGTGGATATACTACATATATTTACAAGTTACTGGCCGATACTTGTCAGGCCAAAGCTCAACTCTATTAGATGTATACTCTGTGGTCTATTGTATACTTAACAAACAAAACATCACGGACCATCTTCTTGACATTCAAGGCGTTCATTTTTCTAAAAACGATTTTGACAGAACGGCAGCGAGATAAAAGTGGTGTGTATACTTTCATGTAATTCTGGAGGAGTGCGGATTGCACTGCAGCTTCTTCCTCCAGTTTGAACAATGTCTTCATGCCAGTGTAGGAGCTTGGGACTCACAAGGGGAAGGTTATAGTTTGAAATTTCAGGCCGAGCACGGCTGTGTTGTCCTTGAGAGAGGTACAGTGCTTCACTCCGATGGCTGTAGTAAAACGCCCTGTTGCGCAAACTGATACAAACGTCAGCCAAATAAAATTAGTACCAGATATTCACTACTTTGTAGCCCTGAAAAGCTGAAGGATGTTTCAAGAAAGGTTATTTCTTCTCACTAGATTTCCGTCGTCCCTTTGTGGAAAAACTTGACATTAGGAGCTAATTGGCGAGACAGATCAAGGAATAACAGTTTTTTATTCATTTTAATTTTTTCACCTAAAGGAAGTTGGGCAAAAGCTTGGCTATTTGTGTTATTAGCGTGCAAGCGCGGCACACAGACAGAGGGTGACGGTCCCTGATTTTCTCAGGTCCAGGCTGCTCCGCTTGAAGAGGGGGAGATTCGTGGCGCTTACGAGCTGGTGCACCGGGCGAAGCGATCCATGCTGTGGCGCTGGATCACGCTGAGGCCTGTGGGTGCCTCCTGCAGAGATCACTCGGAATGTGGCACCAACTTCTGCAAGTAAGTGCTGCCCACATGATGTTCACACTGGACGCCAAGCACGTCAGATTAACTGATTTCCATCCAAAAAGACGACGCATTTAATTTCTATAAACTAAAACACGTAGTCTGTTGAAACCCGTTTTAGTTAAAGGGGGGTGAAAAAGAAAAGAAAATGAAGGTGAAGTTACTGTTTGTTTTACCTGCATGCATGAAGATACACATGACAAATTTGTTGTTGTTTTTACTTTACCCATAAAAAACTATTGAGTCTGCAAATGCCGTTCTGGGTGATTTGTATGAGAAGATGCATTTAAATAAGTTCCCGTGTCTGAAGATCGTATGAACCAGAAAATAAGCATTTATCTACTTCATTATACTGTATACTCTATATTTATCACTAATAGTAGTGGTATAAATCATAGTTAAAAAATACACTATTAGAATGTATAAAATTATAGAAACTGTGTGAAAATGACTCTGGCCAATTTTGTTCTGTCTGACTGTTTTTTTAACAAACTCCTCAAGGTCCACCATGTCCACAAAGTAATAAAAGGGTATTTGTCTCAGATATAAATCTCACTTTAGTTTAAAGTTCGTGACTGAGAGCAGAAGTCAGTTTTATCTACCTGCCAGGAAACATGGGCCTGATTAAGCAAATCTCCCGATATATTCCAATATCTCTGCTCTTTACTGTTGTTTATTCCTAGTACATCAAGAACTAAGAGTCCAATTATGTTGGCCTGCTTAAAACACCACACAGTTTGTCAGATTTTCTTTTTATACCGAATTAGCCAGGACCCTCTGTACACATTTGAAACGAAGGAAGAATTTTCAGCGACAGCAAATCTAATCTATAAAAATAACTAGAATTATACACTGTACACTGAGAGTGGGTGTGGAAAAGCAGAGCAGTGCAGATGGCTCCAACAGTTTAAGGACTTTTAAGGTGCTGTTGGTTTAGAAACCCTTAAGACCTGCTGTACTACTGCCCTCCAGGACTGGAGTTGGACACTTGTGCCCCAAGGGGTTATGGTAGGCGGCTGTGTTTGCTTTCAGACGACCAGACCTCAGGGAAAAGGTTCACCCCTGACTTACCCCACCTGAGCTCACTGCACTGTCTGCCACAGGGGAGTCCAGTCCTGGTCCCGCTGGGCCAGTGTCTCTACAGGCTTCCGGTACCAGCCGGCTCTTAACAAGCCAGACCAGCTGGTCATGGGCTTAAATGAGCCAGTTTCCCAGCTTCTCCCGGGCCAGCTCTTCGTGTGCTGCTGCGATAACAAGCCTTCGAAATCCAGCAGACACACTGGCCCTGCAGGTCCAGGACTGAACGCAAGAGCTTCGCGCAAGAAGAGAAATGAAAAATACTGTACGCTGAGAGGAAATACTGCCGGTGGTTTCCAGATCTGCCAATGCACTCAAGATAAATGTTCTAGGTCACTGATATTCTAGACTTACATTGGGCCTTGCCTGACAGTGTCAGCCAGGTGAGCTGTATTGAGTACGAAGCGTGAGGCCTGGCGATAACTGAGCTCACACTTGAACGCTTGCTTCACTCTTCAGAGAAACGCTACTTTTTTGGCAGGTTCTTCTTCTGAGGTTTAATGATCACATGGCCCCCAGTTCTGCCTGGAACACCCTGCGCCCTCCACATCAATGTTTCTTTCCGTTTCCAACTCTTTTGTCCTTCTGTTTTTCCTTGTAGGAACCAGTCTTGTGCATTCCGGGTTTACTCATCCTAGAGAGACGGAGAAAGCTCCCCACCCTGACTGGACCTGTTATTGAGGGAAAACGACCAAACATCCACCTCCCAATCCGGCCGGTTTAGAGGAGCTTCAGTAGCCTGTGTCCTGGGATCCGAAAAAACTTGGGGAAGTTACAACGTGGTCACGAAGAGCTAGCCCTTTTCAGAAATCTAAACGAATATGTAGCACAGGCTTCATGTGGGCAAAACACAATATACGCTTTTAAAATGAATAACCAATTCATGGTCAAGTGACCATCAAAGATTGTACATTTCCAATAATCACAATGTCAAAACCAAAGAACAGATTTTCCCATGTATCCATGAGACGTTAAACGAGTTTCTACGCTGTACTTTACAATGTAATAAACCAAGATGTTCGAACTATATATTAATGTTTTGTTAATACACAACTATGCTAAGTTTGTTATGCAGTTGTCATGAAGTACAGTAGGCCAGTGTTTGGGGTATTTGTAAGTATGAATTTTGACTCAGAACAAGTATCATATACTAAATATACTTAGTATCATATACTGTACTAAATCTGGAAGCTAACATGAAGTTTTCCACTGTTGGACTGAGGCCATTTAAGGTTTTGCCTCATCTTATTAAAGATATGGTTAAACATGTCAATGTACAATTAAGTCTTGAAATAATGATTTTATCAAACCTCCAACCTTAAAGTGCTTACAAGATTAGTCCATTTTGGAAACTGAATTCAGTGTACTGTACAGAACAAAATCTTAATTTGTTCAAAGAAATGCTGAAAAATTACAAGTGCATCATTATTGTCTTTTCTATTTATTTTTGAATACAGTGTTTTGTTTCCAAAGCATGACTGCACACAGAATGTTAGGAGAAAAATGGGGGAAAAAACGTTTTATTATTGTTTGTTACAGTGATAGTGCAACTATTTTTTTATTGTAAAACAGATTGACAAAATATTTAGACAATAAAAAGGAAAAAAGAAACATTCTGTACTGAATTGAAAGAAATAAAACATCAGTTGTGAGAAATGCGTTCCTGTGACTTGTACTGCTCACATACAGCTACTCTTCACAATGGTTATCACCTACTTAACACAGTACATTCAGCCCCAACCTTAAACCAACAGTATAACCTACTGTACCACACTGACGAGACTGGCAGAAAAATCTGGGCTTTGCAGAGGCTGATAAAAAGAGAGATTGTTACAAAAGAAGTTTATGCTGTTCATAAGGTCTCTACTCAGTATGAAATCTGTTATTGCACAAATGGTCTAGGTGTCAAAGTACAGCTACAGCTCTTAAAAAGTTTATAAACAGAACGACGGCATCAACTCACGCCTGGACTCTGAGACAAGGTGACCTTTTCCTTTGGAAACTAATACAATTCGTATCGCCGTCCAACTTTACGAGGCGGGCATCCCATCAATAAAAAAAAAGTAGGTATTCTGTGACATGGCAACTATAGCTGAAGCATAGAGGTAATGCAATGTGCCACACAAGCAGTTTTCCATTGCTTAGTCATCTGATCACACATGGTCCCAAAGCACGTACAGCGTTGTTTCATCACACAGACGAACCCAAGCCTCTCTGATGCCCCCACTCCAGTTTTCCTCTTCTCAGTTTGATTGCACACCCATAAAAATCGTGAAAGAGAGAAGCAACACCCTGCCCTACTGCTCCTGCCCCAGAAAGATCAAAAGGAGCTTTCTCAGCAGGTCCCGGCATTTCTGATTTTCTGGGGTAAATACAAGCATTCTGGCGTCTACACATCGGCCTGAGAGAGGATCAGGAGGGGCTTTTTTGTTTCACCTGGAACAGATTTTGGAGCAGAGAGGAACCCATGTTAATCATGGTGTGGTTTTGGAAGATTCTACTGTACAGAAGGGAAATAATCACTGTATATAACTACATCCCTAAGTAGTTCAAAGTATTCATTGTCCTTGAGTACAGGCTGTTATGTCATTATCATTTATTATTATTTAAAAGGTTATAGCTGGGATCCTGGTAGATTGCAAACACCTCTCTTCAGCTTCAAAAACTACTGCTGTTCATCTCAAACAAATGCACAACCGCAGGCACATAATGTACATCAGTTGCTCAACTGCAGGAGCTGAAAGCCAGTTAAAGGGGCTCTGAGATCAGTGATCAGCATCACCTGCGCACCGTGCTGATGAGACACACCCAGGGGCTAAAGTGGAGCAGCTCACCGTGTTTCAGAATGTTTGTGTTTTTTATCGGGGAAAAGACTTGGCAGAAAAGGCAAGTGTAAAAGGAAGTTACGCAATGAAAAACAAACACCAAAACAAAACGAAGATGCTGTATTTAAATTGCACACCTATAACAGATTATTACATACACACATGCAAACAGGATACAGGTGATAGTTTTTTATTTGGGGCAAACAGACATTTATTATATGTTAAAGTGAAGTGTTTTTATACAAGTAGCTGTCTTACTCCAACTTCAGCAAACAAAAAGGCACTTCAGCTTAATCTTTAGGTCCTAATGTGACTCTCGTTACGTCCTCAATGAGAATTCTGAGGTGCACATACCGTGCTCTAAAATCACACCCATTTTTTTTTACATAAGCTATAATCCTTTGTTTCACTGACCCATCAGCCCTGCAGTTTACTGGATCTCTTGAGCAGTTTAAATAAAAAGCGACCAACATCTCCACTGCTGTCATATCAGTTCATATTATAATATTATTATAGTGCAAACACATACAGCGCTTTTTAATACATTAAGAACAATAAAAGTATTTTTCTCTATCTTTGGGTTACGGTCATTGAATAAGTTCAGTAATGACACATGTGCATGAAATTCATCTGGACCTTTCTAAGGCGTTCTGAAATAAAAGCAAATACACACGCTCGGTGGTCCTTCATCGTTGTTCCCAATCTTTCCATCTACTCTGAAACTCCGAAAAGTAAAAAAAAAAAAAACACCTCACTCTTGGTTTTGTGTTTACTGCGTTCATTGGCTGATGGAGACTTTTCATGTCACAGCTCAAGCTTTATCAATGAGCCTGAACTGAGCTCACCAGAGAGTGACAAGTGTAAAATTATGGGCTGCTTCACTGTGCTCTAAAGGTGGCATGGCTGGCAGCTCAATAAATACGGTCATCAAAAACAAGGAGATACACAGTACGAGCAACAGGGGCATGGGCTATGCTTTTTAACAGTAGGAATTGCATTGTCAGAATGGAGTGGTTTCATGCATTAGCGTGGTCACTGGAAGAGTTATGGTTAATACAGCCCAATACTGCCTGAATTGGCTTAGGAGGTTTAGGTTAAATATCGCAAATGTACAGTATGTTACTGGGCAGTCCAAAGACTGGCAGCCCTGAGTTTAAAACCGGCACAGTAGTATCAGAGGAAACGATTTACTAAGCACACAAACCTAGCGGAGTTACTCAGCTGCTGCCTCCACACGAGATTCTGTAAAGATTCTGTAAAACTCTACAAACGATGCGGACAGGATCAACAGCTGTTCAATCAGAGATTCCACTCTGCAGACCCCCTGCCGAAGATCCGCTCAACATGCAATAAATATTAGCAGTTCTAAGAGCAGTAAAAAGAATGTGATTCTGGGGGATCGTGACGAGGAAGAGAATTCAGGCGTCCTTTCCATTGTCATCCGACTGTTCTCTTCGGACATCCGACTTAAGATGGCTGCAAAAGAGGCTGCCGTTCTGCCGCAGAGGACTGGACATGAAGAGAGGAGAAGAGGCAGAGTTAGTCTGGACAGTTCAAACCTGCATGTAAGGTAAAAGCACAGTACGTTTGCTATAATTATCTCCTACTATTTACTTACAGACTTACAGACAGAATTATTTTGATAATGTCTAACTAGATAGGATTAAAGACAATAGAATAATAGCGACTTAACACGTTTCGAAACATTTCTCCCCCTTTCTTTCTTTACATTTTTTCTTTCCTTTTCAATTTTGTTTAATTGAAAGGCATTCATGCAACCAGTGCATTTTGTATGATCACAAGCATACGCAAAGGAAATTATAGTAAAACACCCCGTCCCCAAAGAAACAGGAAGAAAAAAAAACATATCACAGAATGAGTCACAGATTTCATCTGGTGCCTTGCTTAAAACTAAAAAACAATGTTATACTGGATTCATAATAGCACTGCATAGAGCCAAGACGTTTGTCAGAAATAACTGGGTGAAAATGTAACTGCATATTGACAACAGCATTCTGTTCCTTGCATAGGTGTTAGAGGCCCCTGGGACCATAGAGAGACCTTCAGTTTCCCTGGGGTATAAAAGGAACCAATACAGAAATCACTGATGATCCTGCACCACCCTGGTTAAGGTCAGGGAGCTCTCCAAAGACTGCAGGCAAATCGTCACAGACCTCCACAAGATGGAGAATCTACCTCCGTCTACTGTAGTGGACATTTCTAAGAAACTGGGGGCTATTGGTGTAGTGGCAACCCTGTCAGGAGAAGGAAGGAAGTTTTTCAGAGTGTTTCAGAGAAGTGGAGCTTCTCTGTTTTAAGAACGATTGCTCACGTAAATTGTACATGGCCCAAGCAGGAAAAGCTTTTCTTTGAATTGGTTAACAATTCTCCTCATCTCCCTCGTCGCACTAACGTGAGTGATGAAATAGCTGGAGTAAAGTTCAGATCCCGGAAAGGAACAAGGAAAAGTGAATTCCCTGATGAAAGGCAGAAAGAGGAAGCACAATGTTCCGGCCGTTGAACCTCCTTCAGATGTGAGGGACAGAGAGAGGAAGGAAGCAGGGATATAAAGCACAGCAGAGCAAAGGACAGAGCAGGTGAGCAAGAGTGTCCACACAAAGGGAGATCTGGGAGAAAAGTGAGAAGTGGGTTAAATCTGGAAACGAATGGAGATGTTTTAAGAATGAAGTCTATTATTAAGGTAAGGGGGAAGCCATGATCCGGGTTTAAGGATAATCTTGGCTTCTGATGTGTTACTGGAGAAGGAGTCCTGAAATCCAAAGTCACTGATCTTTCACCCCTCTCCCTTCGCCTGCTCAGTGCACAGTCTCACCTACAGTGTCCCTCGTCCTCCTGTGTTTTATTTCCTTGTTACCTTTCTCTCTCTTCCTCTCACTTGAAGAAGGCTCCACAACTGAAAAGCTTATTTTTTCTGGGGTTTTTTCCCCCCCAGTGTGAAATAAGCCTTTACTTGTTCCTTTGTAGCCAGCGCTTGCTGACACAGCTCCCCACCCGGACACGTTCAGACCCCGCCTTCGTCTCTCGCTCCAGGGCTACTTCACAGCTGTAAGGTGGTGTAACCGCAGACTGGGTACAACACATTGTGGCCCCATGAGACTCAGGAACTCACCTCTGAGACACGGCACTTGCATAAGAGTACCAGGAAGACGATGCCCAGGAGAATCCCCAGGGCGATGATGATGAAGGGGATGTTAATGACCACGCTGGCTTGCTGCAGCACACTCCCCACTTTGCCTGCCGAGCTGTCATCTATCAGCACGCTCTAAAGGAACAATGACAAACAATGACACATGGCATGGAAACAAACCTATCCTCAGCTTTAACCTGCTTTCCGGTGAAGTCGTGTTAAAGACCACCTTAGCTGCGTCATAGCTGTGAATTTCATTGTCAGGATCAACCAGAGAGAAGAGACAGTGGCTGAGATTTAATGTGCATCTGTGGACATATCTGGCACAAACCCTAAAGCTCTGTCTGTGGGAACAAACGTACACGTAGAAGCAGTGGGAAGAAGTCACTCCCTTCTTATGGAAACCTAGAGTATTTTCCAAGGATTTCAACACGTGTCATTTTGAAACCTGGAAGCAATTTCTTTTGGTCTGGACAGCTCAGCTAGGGACAGAGGGCTGTATTACAAAACAAAGCTAGAGAACGTCAGCCAAAGCAATAAAAAAAAAATCCCTCCAAAATTACTTAGCAGAATCTTCAAAAGTAATGTTTCTGTGAATTCAAATTGGACTTTTCACCACACTTGTTCTCTGTAATGAAACACAATTATAAAGGAACGGCATAAAATGAAAATATATGAAAGAGTGAACTTAAAAACCCTTGTTTTCACTTATTATAGCATCCTCGGGCATTTCCATGAGCCCTTGGCTTAAAGGTATAATGCTCTGCACTCCGTTCCAGTTTTATGGAACTCCTGCAGTACAATATCAGCAACCTTAGTCAAGATGGCCTGAGCAAAAGCAAAAAGCATGACCAGATACTACTCAGCTGAGATAACCAATTAAGGTCAGTCTTCTAATTTGGCAGTACAGCAAATAATATTTGTTCCAGGCTATTTCTGTGCCCATTTTACTCCTAAATACCTCATAGAACCGGCCAAACAGACCTGTTATCACTACATCATGTAAGGAACAACCAGAGGAACATTACTGCGTGTGGCATGGGGCTGAACTTAATGGCAAAGGCAGGAGAAGAAATTGAAAAAACAACCTTTTCTCCAAAGTGATTGTTTGCGGATAGAAAGAATATGTGAGAATATGTGAGAGCAAAAAACTAAAATCAACAGATTCGGTGGTAAGAGTGTTTTGCAATTTGATTCAGTGATTTTTTCTCTTGCATGCGACTCGAATCCGTGGCTGGAAAGAGCAGCGATGGGCGGACAATCCCCAGACCGTTATTCGGCAGGTCAGAAGGCTCTCTCGTGTTTGAAACAGGAGACAGTTTCCAAACGCTTCACTGTCTGCTCTTTTAAGGTGAAGGGCAGTTATTTCTTAACTAGACATTCAGTCTGCTTTTTTACTGACATTGCATTTTCTAAACAATTTGGCTTTGGGATCATGGAATATAGCCACAACAGATGGGACAGTAAAACGCTCTAAAGGTTACAAGTCCTGGATGGGACAGTGTACTTATATACCCTTGAGCGAGGTACAGTACTTCACTCAGGCTACTGCAGTATAAGCCATTCTGTATAAATGGATCTGCTGTCAGCACTGTAAATTTAATACACAAAAGTTGAGCATTCATGTACACAAAGCTCTGTCAAAGACAAAGTAACTTTACAGAGAAGAGAGCTGCAAGGTTCTCATTACAAATTTTTTTAAACGGGATTTAGTGTGCCTGTAGGCTTATTTAACAGTAGCATATTACAGGTTGTTCAGATAACATCACAGAGGCTGTAGAGCAGCAATTTTAAACCAATAACGGGAATTTTATGGATTAAAAAAAGCATGGATTATAGACTGGGAGGCATTAAATATGCAACAAATAAGCACTGGACCCAGTAGCATTTGTTGCATTTTAAAGCCTCCCATAATAATAATTATAATGATGACAGTGGACTGCAGGCATTGACATTGCATTTTAATTACAAAACCGTTTTAATGTATTTGAAGGCAAATGTGTTAGACCACGTGTAGCTGTGCTGGTGGCTTTTATATAAATCGTTGACTGGTATTATAACTTTGATGGATTTTCTGCTATCAGAAATGAAAGCATACAGTATGTGAAGCACTGTTAATTTTAAAATACTGTCTCTTACAGACATCAGATTAATCACCTGGCAATCTCACAACAATAAACTACAGTACTAATGGGGCACAAAATAGTGAAAACGGTCTTACCTCATTAAGGTACATCACAGGTAACACCACAGTTTTTACATTGCCTGTCTGACTGCAAAAAAAAAGAGAATAAAATGCTGTTGAGATAACAATTAAACAGCAAACTTACTAATTTAAAGGGAATGTCTCTCAATTGCTTGTTTTCACTCATAGAAATCATCCTCACAGAAAGAATTACAACTACTGTGGGATACATTCTGCTAGGGAATCTTAAAAAACAGTTTAATAAACCTATTTTTTTTCTTTTTTCCTGTGTCCGAGTTCCTGATTCTTCACAGGTTCTTTATCAGGCTTATTGTTGCAATTCTGTTCCTGCAGGTAATAATAACACTAAAGCTCCGTTTAACCAAACAAATCAATTGTGAGACGTTCATTCACAACGACAACCTGGAGAACAACTTGGCCACACAGACCCGTTATCACTACATCACGTGAGGGACAACCAGAGGAACATTACTGCGTGTGGCATGGGGCTGAACTTAATGGCAACGCCAGGAGAAGAAACTGAAAATACAAAACAAAAAATTGTTTGCAGATACAGAGGATGTGTTAAGAGAAAAATATTTTGCAATTTGATTCAGTGATTTTTTCTCTTGCATGCGACTCGAACCCGTGGCTAGAAAAGAGCAGCGATGGGCGGACAATCCCCAGACCGTTATTCGGCAGGTCAGAAGGCTCTCTCGTGTTTGAAACAGGAGACGGTTTCCAAACGCTTCACTGTCTTCTCTTTTAAGGTGAGGCTTGTTACTTGTTTATGTAACAGGGCATTTTTCCCGGAGCAATCTGACCGATGTAGACAACTCTAGGGAACGAAACCAGTGTCCCAACCAACATTTGAATCCACACCCTTCCAGGTACAAGGCCAAAGCTTTGAACAGACTGCTGCTCCACTCACACGAAACAGGTACGATTCAGGTATCGACACTGTCCTCTTACTCGTTTACTGATGTTGGACAAGGCTTCCTGGAAACAAGTGCTAAGGCCAGCGCTGACAATATATAAGTACAGTTTTTTTCCTCCCTGCTGAAGAAGGCAGTCAAGGAATGGGAGGTTTTCAAGGCTGACTCCCACGGCAACCTGCTCCCCAGCTAGGGCCATTAGAGACACTGCACATTTCTCCAGCTTTTTTTAACTCAGTCTGGCTTCGGAATTCAGAACCCCCGTCACTGCATTTGCATTTGGACACAGGAGAAAGAAAGACACCCAAGACACTGACTTGTGCTGTTGCGCACCAGATACATACTAGGCATCACTGTAGTTAATTCTGTGCTTACAGCAGATGGAGAGGGTGTATACTGACACTACATGGTCTCATTTATTTTTAATTACACTGGAGACTTGGGGGTGGGAGTGTGGTTAAAGAAAAAGTCCTTTTACACATAGAAGCGGCAAATATTACACTCAGGTGCCAAGAATGTGCATTTTAAATATCAAACGGGTGGTAATGGACTGGAGTAAACAATGCATGAGAAATATCTCGGAGTTTATATGGACTCTTCACTTTTATCAGCCACGTGGTGTGGGAAAGGCCAACAGAATGCTTGTAAATAGCGCAGAAACAGTCCGTGTCAGCCTGGACAGCTGCATTTGATCGTTCACCACTTCTTTCGTAATTAGTCCCTCTTTTGCTTTTTTCCCTTCTCTGTGGGCTGCCTTTCAGAGCGGCAAGCTGTTTGGCATTTAGTGCTTGTGTTCTGTTAAGTCCAAGCACAGTTCTAGAAGTTTACTGAAGTGACGCTGTGACAAGCAGATCCATCCATCCATCCATCTATTCTGTAACCACAGTATCCAAGACAGGGCTGCCTATCCCAGCATGCAACGGATGCAAGGCAGGTTCACAGGACAGACAGACAAACCAACACACTCACACCAGAGCCAATTTTCCCCAGAGGCCAAATAGCCTACTAGTTTGTCTCTGCACTGTGTGGGGGAACAGCAGCACCCGGAGGAAACTCATGTGAGCCTGGGGAGAAAATGTGCATAAGCACCCCAGGAGCTGATCCCAGGGCCCTAGTGTGGCGAGGCAGTACTGTACTGCGAACTACCACACCACCATGCCACCTGCGACAAGAACATGTCAGCTGGAACGCTGCGGTGAAAGTTTTGGTCATCACACTACCAGGGTGATTTTGCCGCTTTACCGGCAGCTCGGAAGAAAGCAACCAGATTACAACCACTCCAGGCCTTCAGGACACGTCAAAGGTCCTGTAGTTTGAAAACGGTATCATTTCAGCCTGAAACAAAACATGACCTGGGAGATTTTTAGCAGGCCGCTCAGACGTGTAAAACTTAATGACAAAGCCACTGCCGGGCAGGGACAGTGAGGTGAATTAGTGAGTGAGCCTCTCCCTGCCCCCTGCCCGGGTACCCACCACCCAGCATCTGCGCCTCGACCCAGTCTTGCTTCTATATTGTAACGAGATTGCTCCAGGTTCTGTGTCAGCAAGGTGGGGAATGACAGGCTGGAGATGACTTCACAGGCTCGCTGTTCTAGTGCCTGAAGCAGTACAGTGGGACGTGCTACTCAAAGGGGCAGATCAAAATGCAGGCATTCTGTTCATGCTGTTTATTTTAGCTGATTACTATAGGTTTGTGATGAACTAACACAAATAACAGTGATCAATTTTATTTTTATTAACTTAAAGCCAATGCATTAATACTTCTATTACCATAGACTTATGCGTTTTAACTATACATACTACTTACTGTAGTACATTAAGCGACAATACAGGGGTGGACGTGGTTATATGTATATTTGGCTATTTGTAATGGTTCTCTGTATCGAACTCTCTCAATTGTTGAGCCTGTACCTTTAATTTATGTAGAATTGCAATTCTACCATTGCTATGTTCCTCTGCATCTACAAAAAACCGATTAATTTTCTGGAAGTATTATATCTCTATAATTCTACCAATGTTGTTAGATACAGCATTATTTCATTATAAAAGGTCTTGGAGGACTTCTAATTTATAAACCTGTGCAATTCTCCCACTGACACGTTCGAAGAAAGTGCTCCATTGTACTTCATCTTGTGCCTATATTAAAAAATGAGAATCCCAATTCTGTCCAAAGTCTTCTATTTTGTTGTGAAGCCTAATGCTACAAAATGTTTTTCATGTTCCATTTTACAACCTGTATTACTAAATAAATATAAACTCCTAATGCTACATACAAGCTCTTAAAAATTAATAAACATTTCAACGACTTTTAATACCACTGAAATTCTTAACCAGAAAGATCTGTGAAACTTCCTGACCTTTTGTCTGCAGTTTTCTTACAAGGAAAGTACTCCGTTCACAACATGTTTTAGGAAAACTGCCCAAAGCCCTTCAAAAAGACTGAAAGGAAGTGAGAATGCAGGCAGCTGGCTCAGGTCTGATGAGCCAGCTGACATTTCAATGTCACAAATCTTCATCTGGTAGAGTGAATAGAAATAAAAACCAAACTGTAATTAATGATATTTCCATTTTCAATGGGTAATAACTTCACAGCTCTAAAAATAGACGAAAACCACTTCTAATCCCAAAAGCCAAGGAACAGAGTGACTCCAGGAGAATTTTTCTTGTGTTTGTGTTGCAGAAATAAAGGCCGCACAGGACAGTGCTGAAATATTACTCCCACTGAAACAGCAAAGACTCTTTGTACAAACATTTTTTCCTCTAAGACATGCAAGGCAATGTAACACCAGCTGGATGAAATTACAAAGCTGTAAGTTTAAGATCTGTTGCAATTTTCAACATATGTGTACACAACCTAACTCCCCCTTTATTTGTAAATGGCTGACAATAAACTAGTTTTAAACTCTCTCATGCAAAGCACTACCTAACTGCTTGTTAGCGTGGCCGAGGAATTAAATGGTAGACGCACAAAATAACCACCTATCATTTGCAATCGTTTCTAAATACTGTTCCTGGCAGCCTGACCACAACCACAAAAACAAGGTTTCAATTAACAACTTAATGAGTTCAATAAAATACTGCCAGCTTTACGTGATCTTTGATCAAAAACAAATTACGTTGTTAATGTAGAGCAACAAACCTTCAGTATGAAAACACGTTACATTGTTAGATTGTTAAAAACATCCAGTAGGTTTCTGTACAGTATGGTTATCTCACATTTCTTTTTCGATATATTCTTATTCCTGTGGGAGTATTTTCTTAAAGCCAGAAATGCTTTAACAAACCTGTGTCTAATGACCAAAAAAAAGCCAGGAATATAGAGAAAATGATGTAGTTAAAATGTCACATGAAAGTTTTGGGCACGAACCAAAAACAGAACAATTGCATTACAAACACGTCTCTTAATAACGCTCATATAATATAAATATTGTTTTCGTTACTTTTGTAAATGTACTATGTTACTCTATACTGCCAATCTGTACAATGGTATACTGTATATGATGTGAACATATTTCCTCTAAATCAATTATGTTGTTCAATCATGTAATTACACCTTTCACAATAACAAATTTATTAAACCACGTTATTGTAAGTCTCTTCGTTTGAGTCCACATCTGGTCTGGAGTTTTAACACTCAAGTGGGGAAATAAATAAACTGACGTACTTAACCATCTTTCAGGAGGAAATTAATTCAAGAGACTGGATACAACTAGAAGTAAACCACAAACATACACATCCTCTCTGGGGGTTAGATACCATCTGCAAATAAGGCATTTGTCCATCAAACAAACTATCACCTGTGAAAATTGTTATTAATATATCTGCTAATTGATTGCAGGTTAGACCCTAAACACTACAGTTTTGTGTAATGCGTATTTTGATGATCTGTTATTGTTATGCCGCCATTTTAACAAGTTGAAGATCAAAAACCGATTGTGTAGCCCTTCAGCAAAAACGTGTGCGTCCGCCACACAGGATCACACTCTCCTGACCCAAGAGGGTCTGTCTTTAGAAGACAGCTTTTCGGATGGTCAATACTGGAGGGCCGAAAAACAACTACATCGAAGCAAATACGACTGCAGCAAGAAACGAAGCCTACCAGAATAACGAACCAATTTAATTTCAGCTGAACGTTCAAGTGAGGAAGGTTATTGTTAGGAGCAGCTGCAGGATGCGCCAGCACTACAAAGCTCGTTTCGGTTCCTGAAAGAAAACACCCTTGCTTACTGGCAACGAACGACATTTGTCCACTTGAACTGTCAGATATGCCCTTGCTCTGCCTCGCAGCAGCGACGGAGCGCACATGCCGGACAGAGGAGGTCACCGCGCCGGCCGACGTTTCCTTGCGAGCTGCGTGGGCCGTCCGCCACGGCCAGCCGAGGGTGGGCAGAGACGCGGGCGCAAACCGAAACGGGCGGTCACTTCTCGACCCCGAGCCACGACAACACCCAGACGGGTCTGGTGTAGAAGCACACACCCACGAAAGCCCGCAGCTTAAACAATACAAACTTCCCACATTCATCACAGCGTCCATAAAAATGACCCGAAACCTTCTATTTGTTCATGTGGCTGAGGGGGCTTGCAGCTTTGCTGCCGGTAATTTATAAGAAGCCCTTGCATTGTTACTGCTCTTCATCCTGAAATGCTTTACATATACAGCATGAGGAGCCCCACACCGTCCACCACTGACAGGCGGACCCACCTGCGTGACGCGGGGCTGTTCTTAAAATCTGCAGGCTGCGTCCATCGGCAGATCAGGGTGAGAAATGAGACGTCTCCTTCTCAGATGGATTAAAGAGCAGCTTTGCCGTTCAGCCAGCACGCTTTGGATAACACCTCTACTCTGATGAAAGCGCCCACCCTTTGATTTACAAACCCCCCCCCCCAGTTTGCAAATTTTCAACGTTTTCATAGCTCTTTTTTGCAGTTACTAAGAGGTGTGCACTACACTACTGTCGTGGCCTAACAGAAGATGCCAGTTTTACAGCGTGACCTCCCACAGCACAGCTCATGAGCGCGACATCGGTGTTCTTAGAATTTTTACAAATTATTTCCATCTATTTATCTAACTATTGTTCTAGAGTAAAAAGGGTAATTAACATTAGTAGGAAATTAACATAAATATTAGTGTTCCTACTTTGGTGATCCAGTGCTCTGGTAGGATAAAAATAACACTGTCTGATTTTCTATCTACTCATCATGAAACCTGATAAACTACTGATAACTAGTTTGCACCAAAACATTAAACAAATCCCATCCAGGTTCTGTCAAAGAACATTGCTACAAAATGAGTGCTTTGCACTGAAAGCAAAACCTAATCAGGAAACACAATCATGACAACAATACTTTATATTCAACAATCTGGTTTATAATGTGTTTTTGCCTTGATTGTTTAATCCAAGCTGCACTTGATATCTGCATTCTAAATAACACTACCAAACAGCACAGGAAAGAAATTAATGTCAGAAAAACAGGCATCTTTTCTGCACACACATTTGTCTTCCACATAATTTTGAGATGAGCAGGTTTTGAATTCTTGCAGTTTGAACAACATGGGCCAACCACTCATGGGGACATGTGGAATTATTCACTGGGCTTTAAACAAAAAAGATGTTGATTTACTACATACCTGTTGCTGAACAGGCCGAAACACCACACTAAGGACAAAGCAATCTGATTAAATGCTGCTTCTGGTCTTAGTATATATGGAGGTTGATGTGGCAACACAGACATAAAAGGGCCATGAAAATAAAAGTGACTCAATCTTTGAAAAGTACAAATGGTTCTTACTTCATAATGACAACAACAACAACAACAACAACAACTGCTACAGAATGACCCTCACATCTCAGCTGCCTTAAAAACCATGATGAAGAGATAAGCTACACTGTCTCCCAGGCACATCACATGCTGCATGGAAAAACAGATTTACTTTAAGGGTCTCAATTACCCTTTAAACTTCTATTCTTATCGTTAGCAATTATACTTTACCAAGCCAAACCGTGGCTTTTTGTTGCCAATTTAATGGCGCATTCCAAAAACTACTGTTAATTAACGCCTCAATTTTACCACTGGGGAAAATCCCCAGGAAATGTTGATTACCCGACTGAATAGATCCCACCCGGTGGAATATCTCTGACAGTTTTTTAATTCTAGAGTGCGGGACAGTCAAAAAATGTTAAAACATTTCTATGATACGGTGGAATTAAATCGGGCGGCCACCACAGTTCAAATCATGACATTATGATGGGAAGCAATCGGAATTAATTTAAGACTTGTCATGTGCAAAGAACATGCTAGCAACAAGAGTCAGAAATCCAGAAGTGGAGTGAGGGGAGGGTACTGCGGTTATGTGAGAATATTTCTAAAACAGCAGATACCAGCCGAAGAGGCAAGCAAGTAAAAACTTCACGGCCTAGACAAACAGTATGTAGGTGTCTTTAGTCACACAGGAAAAGGTTGCAGAACCGAGAAATATACAAGAAATGATGCATCAGCACACCTAGGCATAATTTCAACATAATACCACCCCGCCAAGGATTTAATGAACGACATTGCCTTTATGAATGTTTCATTTTAGGCCTATCAACACCGAAATGGCCCCGTCACAGGATCTGTTTAAAGCACTGACTTGTGTTGGCAGTTAACTGGACACTGCCGGGCAAATTAGGCTGTTAAAGAAGAATCTGAAAATTCCCCACCATTAATAACAAAACTGTGCAAAACATCTTTCATTGTACTGCTGCCTCAAAAAGGTACAGGGTCACGCAGCAGTTACTTCCAGAGGATCATTCTGAGATGGTTACCCACTTGAGAAGATTAAAGGGTTGTTTGTTCCCGGATATAAACAGATATTTACATGTCAGTTTCCGTTTGTGTCACACTCTCACTGCGTTGCCTGCAAAAATTCTGTCCTGGCACAAACTTTCAAAAGCTCTAAGCCTGTGTAGAAGATGCAGTCGAGGAGAGACTGAGAGACGTGAGCAAAACCAGAAGCGTCGTGTCTACTCCAGTCCAGCCCACTAGAGAACAAGAACCCAGCCTTTCAGCCGCAGCTCTCAAGAATGGTGCCATCTGACCAGGAGGCACTGATTCCTTTGCTTCTGTGTTTTCTAGCTCCAACAAAACTGAATCCTCTTTTCCCAAACTAAGGTCATGCTAGTACACTTCAATAACGACAACGCCCTGCCCCTTGCTGGAACAGCCCATTCATGCTTTTACAGGTACGTTCAGAACAAACAAAAAAGACTAGATTTTGGGGGCAAAATAACCTCCTACAGGACTTTTCCAATGTGGTTTTACAGAATAAAGGACACATGGAAAACACTAATAACACAAAACAAGGGAGCCAGCAGTCATATCACCCTGCAGCTCACAGCTGGCAGCCCACTGAAGCTCAGCAGGTGTGAGCCTGACCAGTACCTGGATGTGAAACTTCCTGGAAAAAACTAAGGTTGCTGCTGGAAGAGGTGTTAGTGGGGCCAGTAGGGGGCGCTCACCCTGCGGTCTGTGTGGTCCTAATGCCCCAGTGACGGGGACACTATACTGTAAAAAGGCACCGTCCTTTGGATGAGACGTAAAGCCAAGGCCCTGACTCTCTGTGGTCATTAAAAATCCAAGGTTGTTTCTCAAAAAGAGTAGGGGTGTCACCCTGACATCCTGGCCAGATTTCCCATTGGCCCTTAACAATCATGGCCTCCTAATAATAAACTTGGATCAGGACAGATCCAAGTTTTGAAAATGGGCAACACTCTTTACCAGACATCTGTGCATTTCAGTGCTTTTCTGGATCTTTACCCTGATGGGCATCTTGGAACTGTGTAACAAGACAAATCCATCTGTAAGGTCTTCCAAGTGTCCTGGCACGAATTTTCGGTTTGAATTCGAAAGCAATAAAAGAGTTTGCTCTCAGCTCAGGCCGAGATCTGTGAGAGTTGGAGCCAATGTCACTAGCTTGTGACTGGAACTCCACCCCCCCAAGAGACAGAGCCCTAGTGGCACAACACCGCCAGATATAGGGCTGGGGACCAGTCCACTAGTGGTCTCTGGGATTTCACCGAGATGGCAGCCCCTGCCACTTCCCAGGCACCCACAAGGGGGCGCTCCTCTCCACCGGCTAGCACTGAACCTCCAGTACCTCCCAGCGCCTCGATCAAGACCAACGGGCTGATGGGTCGCAGAGACAGAGGGGCCTGTCTGCTCTTGCTCCTTCGTCCTGCGGGCGTGCAGAGGTCTTCGCCGCACGATGACGGGTAACAACAGAGCCACCAAGGGCAGCTGGGAGGGCATTATAATAAAACAAAGCCGGGGGAGCCCTGAGCTCATGAATCAATTAACGTTGAATACCATTTTAAGAGTGAGTTTCTCAACTTACCTGAAAACATCAATTTTCTCAACGAAGACGTTCACCTGGATTCGCTTTGCTGCCCTCAACAGAATGCCCGTGAGCTGTGAAAAAAAACAAACACAAAAAGTTAATCTTGTAGGTTCTTTCACCAGAGTTAAATTAAGGCTAAAATGTTCATTCTTAATTAACCATGGTCTAGCGCAAAATTCTCTTTGAGCGTGACCCGTTTTCATGTTGACTGCACATTTTCGCAAAGTCGGACTTGAGATTTATTCCTTGCCAATGTTTAATACCAGAAAAGTGTTTTACCGCCATCTACCGTTTGTTTAAAGATCGAGCCGTTCCTGCAGCTCGATGCTCTTGCAGGATGAAAAGGAACACTCTGTGATGGGCACCGACGTGTCTGAACGAGAACAGTGTGTGGAGACTGTCAGCTCAGCATGCAGCTCCCTTCACACGTCAAGCTGAACACTAGGAGTCGGATGGGGTAAAGATCACCATCTTTCCAGCTTCCAAATAAATACTCCTTAGGCAAAAATCAGAATGTAAAAAACTATCAGGACAGCAAACGCTAGATAGAAAGATTGTATCACAGCAGGGTCCTTCTTTGTCGTCTCTGAAGTACTTTTTTCTAAAAGAACTCTGTGACTAGCTCTTAATTATCAAACACACACAACTTTCAATTAAATAGTGATGTGAAAAAATCCAAAGCAAAATCAACATTCTCCATTTGTTCACTTGTTTACCTTTAAAAACGGAGCACCGTTTGCAAGGGAATGGAATCCCTGAACTTCCAAGATTAACGTAAAAGTAAAATACCATCAGTCTACTAACCACAATTATTTGATGATCTGAAAAGGATCAGTTTTAAAACTTAAGCATGATATACAGAGCTCTCAAAAAGACACAGCACAATACAACATTGCCCACAAAATAAAAAAACACAGCAAAACCAAGAGCACAACAGAAATGCACATTAAAAAGCAGAGTGAAAATGGGTCTTCAAGGGCAATGTAAAGATGGTGTTCACAATCAGTCTCAAATAGATATGGGTACTGAGTTCCACAGTCGGGAGCTTAGCAAGAGAAGGTTCCATCGCCCATTGTGAGGATCCTGGTCTTTGGTAGAAGAAGACCTGAATTAGGAGATCTCATGCTATAAATCCTTTGGATAACCCTTTATAGAAGACTATTAAGTATATTAAATGTCAGCTTGACAAACTTAAGTCCATTCAACTTTCACTTTCAAAGGGAGTCTTCAACTTACACAAAACACAAATTTTATGCTGAGGGAGAGTAGTCAGCACACCAGACACACAGTTCTGGACACAATGAAGCCTTTTTAGTTTCTTAGTAGATAAGAATAATAAACATGGGAAGTCTAATGCCGATGAAATAAAATGTATAGATCAATTCTTCAGGATCAGAGACAGCAAAGACTAGAACTGAGAAGTGTTACACAGATGAAAATTAAAATACCCTCATGATGTTTTCAACACCAAAGTTTCTTCTTTGAAGGGCTTAATTCTAAGACATTTTCACAACAGCATCGAAACCACCAACTTTGCAAAGAGGCCTGCAAGGAGCCAAACCAAACAACCTCAAGTCTTATCAGATTTTACTTAAGTTCTGCTGCATACATGTCGTAAAAGCAGACAGGAAACTGTAAGTAAAGAATCACGTCAGTAGGATTTGAAAACAAATCGGACTGTCATTAGCACAACGGTACCACATTCATTATGTTGAATACTCTTACCTGGACACAATATAATATACTAAATAGCAAAAGTCTCTACACAGATCACTGTGTAAGTAACTAAGACATCACTGCATCTACAACAACCAAGGAAGGCAAGCACCAGGGATTCACGAAGGAGATTTCCATCTCACACAGTACAATGCCATGATTGATAGTACAGAAATGCATGGTATGGCACACAGGTATGGTAACAGATTTTAAGCCTGTAGGTACAAGACCAGATCTCAAGATCTCATGTTTTGGCTGTTGAGCCTTTTTCAAGAATTAATAGCTCAGGAGGACAAAGAACAGAGCAGTGAAAGCAGCTCCAAGTGAATGTCCTTCATGTTCACGATAGCCTGGTGAAGCCGATGGACATGGGGCACAGCTGCACAACCCCGCTCAGCTATTGCTAAGAGTCTGGTGTTCCCCATGGTCCCATGTGTGAGCCCAATTCATTGCCCCATCCACCCATTTTCTAAATGGCTTTATCCGACTCGGGGTCACAGGGGGAACTGTAGCCCATCCCGGCTAACAACAGGCGCAGGGCAGGACACACCGTGGATGGGACACCAGTCCATCGCAGGGCACACCCAGACACAAACACACTCACACCAGTGCCAATTTTCCCAGAGGTCAGTTAACCTACCGGTATGTTTTTGGACTGCAGGAGAGAACTGGAGCACCCAGAGGAAACCCAGGGCCCCTGTACTGGGAGACAGCAACGCTATCCACTGTGCCACTCCATGTTATTGGTCCACACTGTAGTTTTAATCATCATTTTTGCAGCTTAGAAACTGACATATTTAGCTGAAAAGCTTTTGTAAGTCTTTTGTAATGGAAACTAAAATAAAAATAAACACTGGAAACTAATTCTTTTGAACTAAAAGAATTAGTTTTCAGTGTTTATTTTCACAGATTTTTGCATATACTGTAAACCCAATACATTTAAGCACTACAGTTTGCCCACTCATTAAAATATATTTTGAGAAAGAATTTGCCAAGGAAAACGAAGGAAAAAACACAGACTGGCTTATCACTACGAAGTATGATAAAAATCATCCTTCTCCTTTACGGCTTGTAAACAGTACGGATAAGAGCACGTACTGTAAGTAGCAATGGACTTTGGATAGTGCTGGATAATTGTTTTCAGAAAAGATTCCCCAGAAAGCAAGGATGCCAACACCTCAGAAAACAATCCAGAAACAAACAAAAGGACCTCGATCCATGCCAGCCTGTCAAAAGGGGATTTTTGAAGTCCCTATTTTAGACACAAAGAGAGAAAGTACGGTACCAATACTGTTCAGTACAACATATAACACACAGCAAACAGTCCAAAAAGTCTGAAAACCTAACATTTCTTAAAATGAGAAGTTTAATAAAAAAAAGAAAACTACGCATGAGGAATTTTCTACTGAAAAGGTCATTTCTTTACCCAAATGATACTAACTGATTTTTTTACCTTGTACAGTCTTTCCAATCTGTTCTACCTCTCCTCCAGGATAAAAGAAACAAATCTGCAATAAGACCGTAAAAAAAACAGTAAAATGTTCAAAAACAGTAAGATGTTGAGCAGGGCTTTCTTCAAGACCCAACCCAGTGAGTCACCCTGCACTTCCTGGGTGCAAAAACCGCAACTTTGCCAGCTGCACATCTCTGCACTCAAAATGGATACACTGCACTATCACCTTTCAAACATCCATGACAGAGCGACATGACAAAAAATCGAGTCTGAAAAAAACTGAAAGCAAGGTTTGGAGAGAATAACACCTACAGTAGCAGAGCAGAGGAATTCTCTATTCCTATATGCTGAAATCCTACTTCTAATTGACCAACAAAGCAATATTTCTTATCTGCAGCTTACAGAACCTGGTACAACTTAGATTTTGATTATTTAACGACTGTGATAAAACTGCTTATCACAAAAAGGACTTCAGACTGAAAGAGCCCAGAGGAAGAGAGAGCTGGAGTTATTTTGAGCCACACTGACATGGGTGACCTGCTTTCATCATAACTAGGACCTTAGAAACCACAGTTTTATCACCTAGTGATATCTAAAAAAATATTCTTTACTCCCCCCTTGATGGGAAGCTCAATTTACATATTAAAAGGTTACTAATCAAGGTCATCAGATGCACATAGGTCAGAGTAATGAAAGTATTTCATTGGTTGCTAAACAACTGTTAAGCTAACAAGCTTAAATCTTCCAAACTACTGTAGGTTCACATTTTTCATGCTACAGAGGTCTTCGCCTTTTCTCAAGGGACAAACACTTCTGAACTGAATTTCCAATGAACCCTGCCCAAGCTGCTTCTGCAACATTACCGTTTTCCTGTTTATCTTTTGTAATTGATTAATACAGCCGAGAAACGTCCTGCTCTGAAATTTGAGCATTGAAGACAACCAAATAAATTGAATAACCAAGTAATATTAAAAAAAAATGAATTTCACAGAACCTCACTAAATACAATACCAAGATACATTACAGTGAGAAAAATGGAAGTTATATAAATTTAAACATCTGATACTTTAAACTAATAAAACAAATATCTGTGTACTTATTCTTGTGTAGTGTAACCAGCAAATTCTTATGATGTGTCAACTGTAATAAAATATTTTATTTTTTTATAAGGCCTTAAATGAGATCTATAAGCAACATAGAACAGATGTTCTGAGGCATTAAATGAATAATCACCTAAAAGGTCCAATAAACAAATTTACAATAATTTTTGTTAAACATCTAAAAAGCTCTTGATTCTTTTTTTCTACCAACAGGTCACTAAAAAAACTCAGCACGTTTTCCAGGTCTGGGCTTCTGTATTGCTTATGATGAATACGTGCTGATGAAGTAACGGGCTTGAGCGCCCTCTTGTGGCTCAGTTTGAATGTGCGCCTAAAACGGAAACGGATTCAACGCCGGTTTAGGACCGGCTTTAATGTCAATAACAATGAGTTTTAAACGACACTAGAAACTAAAATGTTTCTCTCCCGAGTGTTAATTCATAAGCCGGTAACAACTCGGTGTAATGATATATAGTTCAAGCAGGGAGCTACGTCAGCATGCGTAGGCTGCAAAAGTACAAGTAAAGGTGTATTCCCTGATGAAAAGAGAAGAAAAGAAACGCAACGTTTCGTCTGTGGAGCCTTCTTCGGGTGTAATGATGATATACAGCAGTGAAACTCGAATATACGGCAGTATTGTACATTTAATAGCGTCGTAAAGCAATCTGGTATACCGGTCTATTACGACAGGACAGAAAGTGTAAAAAGTTAGGTGAGCGGCTGTGAATAAATGAATCGCAGGAGCTACTGTAGGTGTTCATCAAAAGCCTGTTTCTTTATTGAACAATGAATGAACATTACGTGGTGCGAGAAGTGGGGGCTAATATAAAGCTCTGATTTATGTGAATCGACATGGATGCTTTGTAACCGCCCGAATTTTTCTAAATTCACGGGAACCGTTTGAGTGCAACTGGAGAGCATTCAGGCAGCAGTTCTCATTGTACATGCAAGCCAGCGGGGTGGAAAGCAGACAGCCCTGCTCCTCACAGCCAGCCAGCCTGCCACTGAGCTCTTCAACACATCTGTCTTCGCGAATCCAAGCGACAAGGACAAAGTCGACGAACACGGCTCGCCGAAGAAAAATGAGCCAGCCGAGAGGTGTGGGTTTTCATTACGCTGATTCAGAAACCGGGAGGAAAGCTTGCATTGCTTTCTGGTCGATCTGGAACGGAAAGGGCAGACGTGCAATATGACACGGGACCAGATTGTGTGGAGCGTACGCGACAGAAAAATCGAGAGAATGACTCCTGCTGGAGCCTGACCTTACTTCAGAAGATGCTGTTGAAAGATGCCAGGCCAGTGAACTTGAAATGAAAATGGAAATAACACGGTAACACGCGAAAGTGTGGCTGCTGGTGAGGCGTCAAGCACTGGCAGTAGAAGCACTGGGCAGCGCGCAGGTGAGGGCACTTCTAACTGCACCTGATGTGCTACTCAACACCAACCACGGCAATGTCCAGCGAGTGGAAAACAGTGCACAAAATGCACAGCAAAAAAATCACTTTGCTGAACAGTGTTTTTTTTTTTTCTAAAAAGGCCATGGAGGAAGGGCAATGTTTTGGAAGATACCGGTTTAAGTGAGACGTTATTTGTAGGCGTGATTTCACGCGACGACGTGCAGCAAGAAGAAAAAACGAATGCAAATGTAATTCAGAACGGATGTTCATGCAGCCATCAGAAACAAACAGGTGGTGACGCGGCAAATAAATGGAACGTCGAGTCCATGGAAACTGGACACTGGGGCAAACGTTAACCTAATCAATACAAGTGACACTAAAGCAACGAAAGGAAAGTCCCTTTGAAAGCAATGATGGGCAACACATTGACACAAAACGTACCGAAAGTACTGGTCAAGAATAAAGTGCATCACCTTGTGCTTGTAGTTGTTTCAGATGGGCATGAATCGCTACTAAGGGATGAGGCAGGCCTGTGAGGACGGAGTTAGTCAGAAGAGTGTTTCTTGCTAACAGTTCCAGTGCAGCAGTGACCTTGAACAGTGAAATGGCTGATGTCACAGTGCAGAGATTTCCTGATGTTTTCAAAGGATTTGCTACTCGGGCCAGTCACTTATGGATTTGAGCTCAAGACCGATGCTCAGCCTCAAGGGTTCCAGCGCCGCTACGAGAGCCACTAAAAAAAAAAAAAGCTGGACAGAATGACGCAGCTTGGGATTACTCGAAAGGCAGAAGAGCTCACAGAGCGGGTCGACTCCATGGCAGCTGTCAAAAAGCACGGCGAACGGCCAGGATGCGTGGATCGCAAGGGCGTGAACGCAAACGGAAAACGAGAGCATCGTCAAATCCCACAAGGAGAAGAAACCACCAGTTTCCAACCAAATGAGAGCCTGTCACGGGCTTCGGTAATTAAAATGAGATGAAGAGAGCACGAAGTATTGTACATTCAACATTCCTTTTGCCAGGTGCTCTTTTTTTGAGACTATCCTTTGGCCCAATCGCCGCCTCTGGAATTCTTCTTGGAGCAACGGAGCACATTGCCGAAGGTCTATTTAGATGATATTGTGGTGTGGGGAACAACACTGCCACAACATAATCAAAGACGGACTAAAACTCAACAGAGCAAAGTGTCAGTCAGGACTAAAAGAAAACGCATTGCTAGGTGATCGATTTTCTGAAGCACATGTGGAACCTGACACAGCTAAAGTGCAGCCCAGTCTTGCACCCGATGCATCCTGGGAGTGATCAGCTTCATCGGCAACTTCATATCAGACCTGTTTTCAAAAACGTCACAACTCCAACAGCTACTGCGCTGCACTAATGAATTCAAATTGACTGACAAACATGAACCACAGAACCAGTGCTGACCTTTCATTCATCTGGCAAAACTCCCAAGACTTAAATATGAGAGACAGAACCAAATAAATTCATAAATAGTGCAGAAATATATCACTGTCCTGAAGCCAAATGCAGAAACACGTGCATTGAAAAGAATCATAGAGAGGCTGCTATTTAATAGCAATTTGAATCGGCCAAAAGTAGCATAAAGTCTTGTTTTATATGATTTCCCCTTTTGTTAATTTATAATAGAAGTGAGAAGTGTTATGAAATGATCAGTTTCTAAAATTAAAATCCACACCCAAAGCATAAAACATATCCTCTACCCTGACTCTCAGCCCCCCAAGGCTGTGTGCTTAGCCCTGTCCTCTACTCCTTATTTACCCATGATTGTGTCGCCAGGCATAACTCAAACTCCATCATTAAGTTTGGGGACGATACAACAGTCATCGGCCTGATCACAGATGGAGAAGAGTCTGTGTACAGGGAGGAGGTTGAAACCCTGGCGGCATGGTGCCAGGAGAACAACCTCTCTCTTAACATTAGTAAGACTAAGGAGATGATTGTGGACTATAGGAAACACCAGGGAGGAGATCACATACCTTTTTATACCAATGGGACTGCAGTGGAGAGGGTTAGCAGTTTTACATTCCTGGGAGTTATATCACAGAGGACTTAACCTGGACCCACCACACGAACATCATGGTCCAAACAGCACAGCAGTGCCTGTCTTATCTCCGCAGGCTAAAGAAGTTCGGCATGCCGTCACATACAGTACCCAGACCAACTTCTACAGGTGCACTATTCAGAGTATCCTGACTGGCTGCATCACTGCCTGGTATGGGAGCTGGTCCGCCCGGGATCGCAAAGTACTGCAGAGGGTGGTGAAGTCAGCGCAGCTCATTACCGGCTGTGAGTTACCAGACATCCAGGATGTCTACTCAGCTAGACGTCTGAAGAAGTCCAGGTCCATTGTCAAGGACCCCAGTCATCCCAGTCACAAACTGTTTTCCCTCCTTTTTAAAGACATTTCATTGCCAGCAACTACTGTTGTATGCTGTATTGTATTGCATTTGATAAATAAACTTTGATTGACTGATTGAAAACAGTCAGGATGAGTAGCAAGAAAACGACAAAACCGCTGGGCTTCCCGACAGAATACTGTCCGAGCAAGTCACTTACTGGATTTATGTCCATGAAGGTTTCATGCTCCTCTTTATTGGGCTTCATCCCATGGATGTCATGAACAAATTGCTCTTCCGCCTGGTAGAAATGTGGAGAGGACACAATGATGGGTGCATCTGTTCAAGAGAAAAGGCGAAAAATGCTGTGAGCTTGTGGTAATTTTCTCTTTTCCCCAACTTAAGCGATAATACATTATGCACTGGTTCAACCATGGCAGACAAAAGTTCCACTACCGCATGTTTCGTAAATGTAACTGACGCAGGATTTGGCATCTGTTAAAATTACGTACTGTTTAGTCAGTAAGTCCCTATACAACATTATCCCATAAAGTGCAAAAATAAAGTTTTAAAAGCCTCCTGATTTTTGTAGGACAGTCTGGGTTTGTGTATACTTATCCACTTTCTAACCGTTTCAGTGGTTTTGTGGAAAACACTGCAAGAACAAAATCTAAAAAAGAACCCAAAAATTAATAATTGATTGGTAAGCGGGTTTTAGTGATGCACCCAAGGAGGTTATTACTGTGCACTGAGCAGTGCAGATTTATTCATACCCCTGGTGGAACAGGTACACAGCCATATTTGTCATGGAATGATTTTGGTTATGACTAATATGACTTTGATCAGTGCAATGCTGTTACAATTACAAGACAATGTTCTTAGATGTTTTAATGTGGGGCATATTATCCAGTATGTTATATATAATCCCTTCTCCTGAGTTGAAACTGCTGTTTTCTAGCAGCTTGGATACTTCAGAAACCTGAAAGACGGAGTGTGGGGTCATGGGGGAGGGGTTGGGACTCTGCTGACAGCTGGAAATCATTGGTACCTTGTTTGCAGACGCTGACATTTAAAAGCCCCGCAGGAAGACAGTTCCCAGGTGGAACGCAAAACCCCTCATTCTCCGTGGAATTAGCAAAAACATCTTTAGGCACCACAAAGCGCAAGGCAGGTAGATCTTTGATATAGACTTCCTTTTCAAATGTAACATACAGGGATCTGTAACAGAATGAAAACAGCTTTAACCCTCTGAAAAGAAACGTATACTCAAGCCTGACTGGAAGACGACAGGCATCACACTGCCTGAAACATCTTTTAAAACTCGGAGCAAAAATAAGCAGGGATCTCGCTACAATTTAGAATCTACTAAAACAAAAAAAGACACGTAGTCTGTGGTTTTCTTCAGGAGGATGATGATATCTATAATCTATGTCACATGCAGAAAAGGACGTTACGCTTTGTTGTGGCAGATGGTCAGCACTGTATGACTGAAATGATGCAATGCACTGAAATTGCTGTGCTGCACATTTTAAAACAAAAACAAAAAGTGCAGAAGGTCACTATTAGCAATACTGAAACATGGATAGTATCAATGTAAAATCTCGCTTTCTTTTTTTTTGCTCTGACGTTGTATGTTATTCTTTGTTTAAGTAGCTTACGCCCTCCAATCCTACGTCAAAGCCAATTACATCCTTTCACTCACTAACGGACTGGGCCAAACACCATCTGGCAGACCTTACAGCAACAGCTGTAGAGAAGCCAACAGCATCCTCACATGACTCACACTGCACAAGGCCAGGCTGACCGGTTGGAAGAACACAGGGAAATAAAACGGTCAACACTGATGGACAAACCTGCAGATGTCAGAAGCAAAGATCTGGAGTGTTTCGTTCTTGGTTATGAGAGGGTGGAAGGAGGCTGCGTTAGTCCCGTTGATCGCGTTACAGGTTTCGGTGCTCCACCACTGCAGAGAGCTGGGAGTGGCACAAAAACAGAACAGCAACATCATCCACACGGACAGTAGGGTTGGATAGTACCAGACAGATAATTCTCCCATTCCCTTCTCTCCTTTCAATGACCATTTACCTCCTGCTAAAGCACATTTTTATGGCTTTCATGAACCTTTGAAAAATCTAGATAACACCAAATACCTTCACCTACCGGTAAAAAGATTTAATTGGATATATTTGTTGTCCAGTTCTTGTATTCTTGAGGGATCTTAACCGATTTATGGATATAAACAAGTGCCTGACATTTTGGAGGCAACATTTTTTCTTCAGCCGGTAAGCAGATGTTAGAAAAAGAAAGCAAAAAGACTTTATGGCCGATCTAGTGAGGTGTATGGTTCAGTACACTCGTTTTCTGTACAATTAGATGTATAGTTGTCTCTGCACTGGAGGTTACAAGGTCACACCCCTTAATGCTCTTGGTTCTTGGTAGAGCAAGTGTGTTTCACTTCTGGAATGACAGGCTTTTAAAATCTTTTAAAGTTGACCTACAGAATGCATTTGCTTTGGAAAATGACTGAATCAGATCAAGTAATCCTCACAAGTCAGTAAAGGCACTTAATCCATCCACCCATCCATTTTCTGATTGCTTTATCCAATACAGGGTGGAGGGGGAGCTATCCCAGCAAGCAATGGGTGCAGAGTTGGATGCATCCTGGATGGGACTCTAGCCCAGTGCAATGCACACTCTCGCACCAGGGTCAAATTCCCCAGAAAACCAATTCACACACTAGTACACCTTTGGACTGTGGGAGGAAACCCATGTGAACACGAGGGGGACATACAAACTCTGCGCAGACAACACCCCATGTCCAGAATTGAACACAGAGCCCAGCACCGTGAGCCTGGCACTAACCACTGCGCCATCTAATATTGCAGCATATTACTACAGCCAATACCAGTCAAAGCTAAAGGACTGAGGCACTTAAAAATGAAGGCTGAAGGCCCCTGATTCCCACGAAGGAAAATGGCAGAAGAAATGCGAGTCAGTCAGGCTTTACACAAACCAAATGATAAGCTTTTTTAAGAACTTAAGGAACAGTCAGTGAAAATCTGACCTTCAAGGAAAATACTGTCCCCAATGCAATGCCATTTTTTCTCTTTACCTCTGACCATTCCATTCCACGATTCGGGCAAAGTCCTTATAGTTCTCTTCTCCGGATAGGATCACATATTCACCATCAGCAGTGGCGTTTTTCTAGAAAGTCACACATTAAAAATGGGGCATCAGTAGAGTCCCGTTTTCATCTGGGACAGAACCACACACGGACTGCAGGAAGGCTGCCTTTAGACACTGTCACACCGAACAGAACAATCTCTAATAATCATTCTTATTCTTAAGGAAGCAGTGTTTCTACAGTAATTACTGCCTTTTTGACTCCATTGTAAAGAAAAGTCTGTGGTAAATATTTGACATTTCAAAGCAAACTTGTGGCAATGCATGCATGTCATGAAAGCACGCTGGACTCAGAACACCCAGCAAAAACGACTGTGTTCCAGTGGCACAGGGAGTCATATACACTCACAGCTTCAGTGTGACAAAATCAGTCACATTATTGACAAACTGTCTTTCATAAACCATGGCCACAGATAACACATAACACTGTGCCTTGGGGCAACCTTGTTGTGAAAGGAGCTATGTAAAAATACATTGAATTGATAACGGATATCTTTATAGATACAACACTCAAAAAATGAATCACCAGTAGACCTACACAATAGCTACCAGCAGTCAGTTTTTGTCTTTTCAGCGGCCAAATTCTTTAATACAATTAAATTCTCCTTCAAACTAGGACAAGCCCCTGCCGATTCAGTCATTAATTAAGCCAGTTCTGTATTTTGCTAGACCTCCTTACAAATTGGTCTTGAACATAAACCCACCTTTGTTTATCCTGAGCAGCAACAAACCTACTCACCTTATAAAAAAGCCCAAAGGATTCCTCCACTTCTGGACGGAGTTTATGAATGACGGACAGCAAATCATCTATATACCCCCACAGCAGCTCATGAACCGTGCGGGTTGTGAAAAGGCCAATATTTTTGGACTTCATGTAAGATGAGATGATGTTACTGATCAAAGAAGACGTTTTAAATTTTTCCATCACTGTCTGTAAAAAAAAAAGATAAAAAGGTTAACTGTGTATTTTATAATTTAAAAAAAACAGGCAAATACACATGCAGATAAAGGCATTTACCCTTGACAGAGATTCAGTCTTTCCAATGCAGTGAAGCTTTAAATTAGATAAGATCCATCATGGCCATCTCTATTCATGATTTTTCTATATACAGCTAGTCGTACTACGTGATGTTTTTGTTCTGTAATTCCTCTTTGGGTATGCATCTTACTGTCCTTGTATTAATGTTACTTTTAATTCACTACAGTGTTGTCTTTGACATTTTTCTTCAGTTTCTGCAGAGATTTGGCTTATAAAACTGAAACGATGGGATGGGATATTAGCTGTGTCCTGGTTTCTCTAAAACAAAGCAATGCTATAAAAGAAGGAAAAATGCTAAAGCTGAATATTGTGCAAGTACCAAAGTGCCAATCACCCACAATGCCAATCTCTTACATAGAGGATGTAATTGACCTCATTTTCTGTAGACATCAACTTAAGACTTTTTACCCACTTCTGTTATATAAATGTCAGCACAATAATGCACATTTATTTAAAGAAAGATGTCATCACAGTTCAGCTCTCACAGATGCAGTATGAAACCGATATTTCCCTCGTGTTCTGAAAATTTCACAAGCACAGACGTGTCGAAACGTATCACTTGAGGGTGACTCAGGCAGGTCAGATTGTGCAAGATCCCCTAAGGAACTGCAATCTGGACCCCAGGGATGGCACACCTACAGTACTCTTACAAACCGTTATATGGACTCTTTAACGGGCAAATAGTTAGGACTTAATTTTGTCATCCTTTTACATTCTGCTGACACTACCTTTGAAAAAACATAGTTAGGAACCACTGAGTTCATTGTGCTCTTAATACTTCTAACCATGTTTCCATTGTCCACTACTGCTGTTTTTGGAAAAACACTTCATCAGGACAGTTGAAAGAATGTGCTGGATCTGTCAGGGTGGAAGAGCTGCAGTGAATCTGGCTTTCCAATAGAAAGCTACAGAGTATCTTACTATCTCCTACTTTATTACTGTACTTCTGATTTACTGAAAACCTGCCCAAGGACACATTCACACGAGGGTCAAGATATGCACTATGGCAGGCAAAACCAAATAATTCCAAAAGGCACAAAGTTCACCTATGTGGGTTAATGAATTACTCTTTAAAAATAGACTGACATGGAATACCTGAATTGTTAATTATAGCATCGGAATTTTATAAATGACAGTTTTCCAATTTACAGAACATTAAACACCTGTTAAATTGCTTGAAAAACGGACACAGTAACCTTGATAGGTGCCTGTCACCTGACGTTCTTATTTTGTCTTTTAATTCCTTGTTAAAGGAAAGGGAGATTTATTTAAAAAATATGTTTTAATCTTGGGTCGATTTGACCTTTGAGCATTATACAGTATATCCGTTTTGAAGACAGTAAACCTAAAGCAGAAAACCTTAGGTTTCCGAGAGGTGGAACTCAGCCCTCACAGATCAGACAGCAGGGGTCAATTAGAATAGAATCCACTTAAAAAGTGGAGAGTTCTGGTCAGGGGACAAGGATGATGGAACGGACACAGATCTACATTGAGAAACTTTCCCACTGGGTGATTTTATCATCTTTTTTGTGAAATACCTCTTGCAAAACACAACCTATGGAAGCCCATTACCGCCAGGGAGTAAAAAAAAAACGCACTATAGTATCTCAGAATTCCGATTCATTGCCAATGCATTGAGGCACGAACTAGGGTGGGAGCGGCGAGGGCACAAGCCCGAGAACCCAGGTCCGTTACAATAACAAAAGGACAGACAATGAAATGTGGGCTATTTCGAAGTCGCAATTGCGAGATATAAAGTCACAATTCTGATACCAAGTTGCAATTGCGAGATACCATAGCGCATGTTTTTTTTTACTCCCTGGCGGAAACGGGCTTCCATACACGACCAGATAATCTGCTTCTGAAAAGACTTTTACATTTACAGAGCTGACGTGGTAGACCAGGAAGGGAGGACATTAACACCTACCAAAGCAGGAATATTGGCAGTCCTGATAGGATCGTCCTCTCGGTGTCCTTCGGACATCTCGGGCACAAACACATAGGTTTTCGGATTCAGAGCAGATATTTTGGTACTGTTCTCCAAAAAATGCACATTCTCCATCGGCCGGAATTCCCTACGAAACAACAATAATCATACTTTAATTGAAAGCTTATTATGGGCAGCACAGGAGCAGGTAAGCCTTTAGATACAGGATCTGGTCAGGATTGCAGGTTCAAATCAGGTTGCAGGTTCACTGCTGGTGCTCCTCTGAAGGAGGTACTTCACTGTGGCTGTGTCACTGGGCCCAGGAATCGCTGGGGTCATCCCTACAATGGCCAGGCATTCATTGCTCTGGAGTCGCTTGCTGTCTAGTCCACTTAACACTACAGAACAGAGGGTGGGCTCTGGGCCAGCGAGCCACCGTGAGCTAGTCAGTGTGGTACATTATGTTGGCAATATGGGGAGTAGGTGGGGCTCCACATTGGTGGTGGTGGAGGGGATCCCCATTACACTGTAAAGCGCTTTGAGTGCAGTGTCCATAAAAGCACTATGTAAGTGTAAGGACTAATAATAATAATATGACAAGCCTGACAGAATGGGAGCAAGGCCCTTAACCCCAGCTGCTCCAGGGGCGCCGTATAAATGGCTGACCCTGCGCTCTGACCCCAAGCTTCTCTCCCTGTCTGTGTGTCTCTTGGAGAGCAAGCTGGGGCAGACTGGGGTATGCGAAAAGACAAATTTCTAATACAAGAAATTGTATATGGCCAATAAAGTGATATTATAAACTCATAGGTCTTTCGCCACACATGAATTTCAGGGTTCGGTACTCTTCAAGTGAACTGTATCGTGACCCTTGGTCTAGTTGTGCACTGCGAGTCGGTGTGCCAGTCAGCACTGTAGCAGGAGGGGCAGATTACCAAACTGCAGGCGTTCCGTGTGAGTCTCGCACATTTCCTCGCTGGCAGGCTGACAGGCACTGCGTACAATGACTGCTGTATTGCAACAACAATCCTCTGACTGTGCAGGTGGGTATTTCTTTAAACTGCTCACTGCTTGTCATTCTGCACCGAGGTCAAGTTTAGAGCGCACAGCCAACAGTTCGATGCTGGTTTACTTCCTCTAACACGCTCGGTTTATCCATCGTCAGAAAGCTGCCTACTCCTAACAAGGACAGAAAAGGCCCAGAGCCCACTCAGTAAGCCCAGGGTGAGCCTACATTCTGAATAATGCAAATTACAAGCACAAACTGACAATTAAGGGACACCACGGATCCTAGCTAGCATGTTTTTGGAGGTTTGGTAGCATCCTGGAACTCCCAGAGAAAAAACATGTGAACTCCACACAGACAGGCATCCCAGTCTGGACCCAAGGGCCTGACCACCTGGCCTTGTAAAGAAAATGCCACAACACGGAAAAGATGAGTAACCCTTGGAAAGGATCTTCTCCTTCTGTCCCGGTAAACCAATATCGAAAACTGACTTCATGGTAAATAAAGACAAACAAGAAGCAATTCTGTGGACAACGACTGTAATGGTATGCCAAGCACATAGAAACTACAGAGTACATAGTAGATCACGCACAGAAAGAATAAATGAAATAATAGGAATAAGCTGGTAAAATAACGTACAGTGCCTTGCAAAAGTATTCACCCCCCTTGAAACACCTCAACTGGACACAGGCGGACCCCAGTCAAGTAATTCTGTGACTTGGAGAAGAGAGTTGGTTACTTCTGAGGTGACCGGTGTGTCAAAGCAAGGGGGTGAATACTTATGCATTCAAGTATTTTCTCCTTTTTATTTTTAATTTAGTAAAGTTTGCCATTATACAGTACTTTGTGTTGATGAGTGGCAACATTTCTCAAGTTAAATACATCCTGGTTCCACGCTGCAACACAATCAAATGTGAAAAAGTGCCAGGGGGGGTGAATACTTTTGGAAGGCACTCTACCTTTCCAAAAGCATCCGGAAGTGCCCACTAGTGTTTCACAGAGCCCCTGTGAAAAAGAAAAGAGAATGGGTCTTCACCTGTACGTGTAAGGTCCGATCTGCTCCACGGCTGGGCTCTCTCCCTGGAGCACCTCCGCGGGGTTGGTCAGGTTGAAGAAGTAGAACTGCATGTACACTGGAGGGGGAGGGTTCTGCCAGGCCTCAAAGGCATCTGTGCCGTTCCTCAGAACTATTTCCTGCAGCACAAGGGGGCCACAGGCAGACTCATGAGAACATTCCTTTTCGCCAGCAGCTCTATCACACTGAGCTCACAGCTGGCAGCCCACTGGAGATCAGCAGGTGTGGGCCTGGCCAGTACCTGGATGGGAAACCCCCTGGGAAAGATAAGGTTTCTGCTGGCAGAGGTGTTAGTGGGGCCAGTAGGGGGCGTTCACCCTGCTGTCTGTGTGGGTCCTAATTCGGATGAGATGTAAAATTGAGGTCCTGACTCTCTGTGGTCATTAAAAATCCCAGGGCGTTTCTCGAAAAGATTAGGGGGTGTTACCCCGGCGTCCTGGCCAAATTTCCTCCTGGCCTTTACCAATCTTGGCCTCCTAATAATCCCCATCTATGAATTAGCTTCATCACTCTGTTCTCCTCCCCACTGATAGCTGGTGTATGCACTATGTAGTTGCTGTCATCATCCAGGTGTACACTGGTGGTGGTGGTGGAGGGGAGTCCTCATTACCTGTAAAGCACTTTAGGTGGAGTGACCAGAAAAGTACTATATAAGTATAAGGAATTACTATGATCTTGCAAAGGAATGTACTCCAATCGTGCAAAAATCCTTAAGAATAACAACACGAAAAGGATATGGTTAATTACACACTTTAGTTCAACCTACTTGAAATTCTCACTTCACATGTTCAACGCACATCCGTGTGATCTCCAATTTGGCACACTTATCAAGGCGGTAAAGTTACCCCTAGATGTCAGCTAGCAAGCGGAGAATGGTCTCATTTTAATCATGTCATACTGGCTGCAGTCTAAAAGTTCCATCTGCTGTAAATCTTTCACAACCATCTCTCATTTATGCACATTAGAAATGCCCCACTTTTAAATAAAACAAACCATGTTGTTGTCATCAACTGTGAGGGAAGAGCACAAGCACACAGCAAAGTCAGATGACAACAATTTTGACAATTACACTTTTAAAACTAGCACACAGCATGAAATACAATAATATCAGATAACACTCCCAGTGTGAATAATCTATAGTGGATAATCATAAAGAATGACAGTCTATTTCTTCTTCACTTGGTAACTTTTCCACTTAGTTTCTTCTTGAAAACGCAAAATGACATTTAAAATTAAAAACCGAGAACAGGAAGTGATTCTTTCTGCACAGAGTTGTGGGGGTATGGAAGAAGCAACCCACTCATGTTGTTGAAGCTAATAGATCCCAAGATCTCATCCAGCTATAAAACAAAGCAGACGAGCCCAAGGATCTCCTCTCATTTGTAACCTTTCAGAAATGATTAAAATTTCCCATAGGCAGTTGTACTTGTGACTGACACAAAAGTACAGTGAGTCACAGAAAGAAAGCACTGACACACAAGAGTCTATGGGCAGCGGCATTTATCATGACAGTTTGATATGTTGTGCTTATTTAACAGGATGCCTTTCCACGTGACGTGGATTCAGGACAGTATTTGAAAGTGGTATAAACTCCACTGAACTCCACTGTAAAACCACCGTGACAGACAAAAGACACATAAAAGCAAGTAAAAACAGAAACAAGAACCGAAAAGGTTTAGCCTGTAGTCAAGGTCAGTGTGGGTGAGGTTAGTATTTCTAATCCCATACAGCTACCTCAGATTGAAACATTTCACTTGCATTTTTCACCCAGCACTGTCAATACAGTGATAACAGACTCCACGGCCAATATGTGTGTTTTCTTTATTCTCTTTTCAGCATGGAATAAACCTATTATTTGTTCCTTTGAAGCTTCTCTATAGACAACTTTAACATGTAAGTTTAAATTTAAATGATCGCGTTAATCACAATGATTGCTTTTATATAGCAATTCCCATCCTAATAATATCGACCCATACAGTACGGTATAGGAGATGATCCACTTCCTCCCCTACTGAACTGCAGAAGCCACCTGCCATCGAGCTGGCCCACACAGCAGATGAAGAGGAAAGGTGACAAATTATTACTTCACCACCTGGATTAAGGGGAAATTTCGGAAAAATCAAATGGTCCCATCACGCCCGGAAAGGAATTTTGCCAGGACACTGGACACATTCTTTTGAACAGTGGCATGGAATCTTTAATCACGATCAGTCCAGTCGCCACACTGGAGGCCTGGATGGGAAATTCAAACAGAAGAGAGACACCCACTGCTGCAGTAACGTCGCTTCACAACAGCACCCTGGTTTTCTTCAGGGCACACTGGTTCCAGCACTGATCCGGCCCAACTCAGCTCAGATTCTGACATCTAACGAGATCACGTGACCAGGTGGTACTGGAGCTGTCAAAACATATAACTACTAGTTCAAAAACTTTGCAAGAGAGCTGTTGACAGCCATTTCCAGGACTGCTCTGCAGCCATCTTGCCTGAATCGCTTAGTAGTTTTGCCTTGTTGCCACAGTCCTTTCACTAACTTAACGTACCTGAGACTGGCACTGCATATAACTCTTTATGTTCCTACTTGTGAGTCATCTTCCACTCTTAAGTATGAAATTCAGTGCTTGTTGGATGCAAGCACTGACTTGTCCTCGGAGCTGAAACTCGCTTAAGGCTTAGATACATGATTAGAATGAGGTTTCTCAGCTCTTCCACTCTAGCTGACTGACGACGTCCAGCCTGGACAAACAGAACATTATTAGACTCAAAACAAACAGCAGCACACTGAAGGGGGGAGAGAAAAGCCGTATGCTGTCATTTCCAACACGGCAAACAAAGTTATCACAGTGCGCCCAATCACCACACCCAGAAAACGACAGGCTACGTACTGTACAGTATTTCAAGGTTCAGGGGAGAGAGCTAACTCAGCAAGCAAACACGACTGAAGGTGACTGCAAAACTGAAACTCGGTTTTTCTTCTTTCGCTTTTACTTCAAAATCAAATTAACCTCTGTTTTCGCCTTTACATACAGTATGGACTCTTATTGTTACCCTAGCATCTTCATCTGAAACGAAATTCTCCAACGTGTTTGATACGTGCCAGATGAGAGTGTTCGTAACAGAGTACTGTGGGTGCAGTTTAAAGAAGCCCTTCTGTGTTTGTGGAAGGCAATACACCACTCCAGACAATGTTTCTCCGCCATTCCAGAAACGATTAGTTTGCCTGTTAACGTCTACGTGCAGCGTAGAGGTAGAAAACGCAATGTAGTGTCTTAGCCCCCTATGGCTATTCAGCAACATGACTATCAGTCTTCCAGAAACACTGTAACCCAAACGATTTAGCGCCACTCGCGTCACAAAAAGAATTACTGGGACAGAATTCAAAAATGCACATTTCAGTTTTATAAGAAATCAAAACCCACTTGTTTCAGTACTTGGAATTCTATTAGAATTCCATAAAGGTTTAAGACTGCAGGGGGAAATGCTGTGTTTTAATGCTCAGAACACAAGTTTACGTTACAAGTAACAAAATGAAAGGGAAATATCACTTGACCCATTTTCTGTAGGCGGTATGGCAGGTTTTTGTTTGCCCGTTCTTCGAGAATAGACGGCTTACAAATAACAGCGCAGGCACTACAGGAGAATTTACTGCGTCCGAATAACGCAGAGCGCCCTTTCATATAAACGTAACGTTGGAGTAAAATGCATAATTGCTGATCTTAATTGTGCTAAAAATACCAATTTCAACTGTTTTGATTCAAGACTACAAACTTTGTAATAAACCTTCGCTACGACATAAAACGAGACAAATGAAGCTTATGTAGCCTACTTACCCGTTTTATTCGGGAGTTCAAAGCGTTTTGAAACACTTGTGCCAAAACCAAGGCGATGCCCGTAATTAGGACGGCTATAGAAAGGATCCCAATCAGGTAAATAAAGTAAAATTTCTTGATCATCGTGGCTTCTCAAACTATTGTTACAGAATAAAAACTGAGATCAAACACGCCAGAGGAGCAATGTCCTGTACTGCAACGACGGATAACCACCTCGATAAAATTATAGGCTCCACTGCTGGCTGACTTGTACTTCCATGTTTTTAATTCTTAAAAGAAGATAAATTCTCCGTTTCGTTTCCGCTCACATGACAGGATAGGTTTCGAAACGCCCTTTCTCTATTCACAATAATCTCAGCACTTTCACTGTGAAACAATAACCGAACATCTGGTTGTCGCACATAAATGACGTTTCAGAAAAACAAGATTTGGCGACCAATGGTGTGTGTCGTCTATCATAAATCTTGTAGGTTACGAGTAAATATGACATACACGAAACAAAATGATCTAATTTTACACCCCTTTAATGCTTTTAAGGTGGAAATGCAGTATCATTTAAACTCCACTAAATACCTCCAAAAATGTTTTTATTTATATTGATATAACCAGCAGCTATATCGCTGGAGATGTGAGTCTGGTCAGTGGATACCGTGATACCGTCTGCGTTGGTGGTATAGTGGTGAGCATAGCTGCCTTCCAAGCAGTTGACCCGGGTTCGATTCCCGGCCAACGCATCGGTGAACATTTTAGCTGATGTGTGGTGAGCGCTCTGGCGCTGTGCGGCTATATTTTGGTGGTGGAGAGCAGTCCCCATTACCTGTAAAGCGCTTTTGAGTGGAGTCTCCAGAAAACCGCTGTATAAATAATAATAATAATAATTGCCTACACTTATATAGCGCTTTTCTGGACACTGCTGTCTGTGTGGGTCCTAATGCCTCCGTATAGTGACGGGGACACTATACTGTAAACAGGCGCCGTCCTTCGGACGAGTCGTCCCGAGGTCCAGACTCTGTGGTCATGAAAAATCCTAGGGCGTTTCTCGAAAAGAGTAGGGGTGTTACCTCGGTGTCCTGGCTAAATTTCCTCCTGGTCTTTACTTATCATGGCCTCCTAATAATCCCAATCTATGAATTGGCTTCATTACTCTGCTCTCCTCCCCACTGGTGTGTGGTGAGCGCTCTGGCGCATCATCCAGGTGGGGCTGCACATTGGTGGTGGAGGGGAGTCCCCATACCTGTAAAGCGCTTTGAGTGTAGTGTCCAGAAAAGCGCTATATAAGTGTAAGCAATTATTATTAATGCTAACTGCGCTGTACAAATGTGCGGAGTTAAACTGGGAACCAGATCTTTCTGGCCTGGAAAAGAATTAAACTGAGGTGGGGGGAGGGAGGCAGAATAAATTTACTACATATTCCACCTTCTTATCACCCGGTTAAGGACCGACCCCTTGCAAAAAATTATAAGTGTGTGGGATCTGTAAAGGAAGTCCTCCTCTCACTAAAGGAATTTACGCCTCAATTGTTTGAACTAAGTACCAGGAGAGACCAGGAAAAAACATCCGGGGACTTCACCGTTTCCTAGCAACGACGCTGTGTACAGTCCGACTCGCTTGTCAGTCGTGTCGTTGTGCTCAGACTTCTGTTTTAGTTAATGCAAGTTATGTATGTCTAAATTACCTTCTTAGTTTGGGCGTGGATTTTTATGAAGACTCCTACTGAAACAGTTTTAAATGAGTGGTACAAGATTATTTCCCGTTGCTCAGTCGGAAAGCACAGTTCGACGGCACCCATGGTAAAAGATTTATTTATCTAGTTCAACTTTGTGTTTAAAACAGTGCAAAATATATATATAACAGAACATGTTTGGTTAAGGTCTGGAAGGTGATGAGCTTTGTTTATGCTAACATGTATCTGCTGTTGATTATCAATCAATCAGAGTACTCTGGGTTATTGAATTAAGAGGTTTTCTAATTCCTAATTAAAATATTAGAATCAGTAAACAAAATGCAAGCTTCCAAATGAGTTATAATATTCATATAAACTGTTATTTGCAGGTACAAGGAAAGGCTAAAGACAAAATATCTCAAAGAGACAAAGAACAAACAGCAGCTTTCTGGAGCCCTGAATTCGCATTGCTGGCTGTTCTTAAAACCCGGGCTGGATGATGTCCGAGATGGGTATCCACCTCCTGTAGGGGATGAGAACTTCACCCGGCCCCAGAAGGGCCCTGTTCCTGTCATCCACGGAGCCGAGCCCTCCTTCAGCACCAGCGAAAAGATGCCCAGGAAGAGATTCTCTAAGCAGCAGGTGTGCTTCTCGAAACTCACCCCGATGCAGCAGGCCCGGAGGGAGCACATTGCCGAGGTCGAGTACGGACTCACCCAGCACCCACTCGCTCTCTATCCCCACCTAGAGGAGGGCATGTGTCCAGAGGTACGTTTCTGTGCCTCCAGTGCTGAAACACATGACTAGTGCATTGCAATGCTTTAACCTCCTCTAATGTCAGTTCTACACCTAGACATTCCAAGGTTCATAGAAGATGAAAGTAATGTGTCAGTATAAATGGTTTTTATCAGCAGCTTCTTTAAGCTCAGTGTTTTCCATCCGATATTCAAGATTGATTTTATTTCTATCTTGTGCAACTTAACTCACTATAGCAGAATCTAAATCATTGCTGGAAATGAGGAAAAGCTGTGGTTCTCATGCAGCTTCCTCTAGTAATCTACTGCAATCTGATCATTCACCCCTTCTTCTGTACTGTTTTCTGGTCAGTAATCAGTTCTCAATTAAAAGCGTTTTTACCTTTATCTTGGTGTTTGTAAATTTATTCTAACTTCCTCCTTAACTGTAACTGTTATAGAAGAGTGTATGTTTTTGATATGGTATACTTATTTCTAGATTGCTTGAAATGCAACAAACACTTAACCTTACTTGCATTAAATAAATTTAAAAAATTGTGGGTTGACTCTGACAGGTTTATGATCTTTGCCGTGTGACTGCAGGCTTGATACTTTCCTTTGTCTGTCACTTTCCACTGCTGATAGATTGCCATTATCTCATCTAGCTGTTGGACAAGGTAGTAGATGTCCTTGACCCAGAGATGCATTTGACCAATGAGTTAGGATCTTGCACTCCAGACCTTGAAGAAAAGAATGAGGAGGACTCGTCCAGCCAGTGTGAAAGAATGAACCTAAACCCATCAGGGTCAAATCTGAGCACGAGACATTCCACCAGTGTCATGCAAGTATACTTCCACTGAACGGAGGTTTAATCTTACTTGGCTTTACTGAGATCTACAGTATGTCGAATTTGTAGATTGATACCTTTATAGACCTTTTATGTATAATTCCATTATGTCAGGGCATAAGTTTATATCTTTTTATGTTCTAGCTGTTAAGGACTCACAGCATTATATTTTGTGTTTTCTTATAATTACCTTAAAATAATCCTCTTTTTATTGAGTAAAATTTTGATGTCTCGGATCATGTGTATGTTCCTTCTCAAGAGACATTGTATTCACCACATATTTAAAACTCTGCAATCGTATCAGACTTTTACATCGTTTTTACATAGACCTAGAGGTGGTTAAGATCTTTCTGACAACCAGTGACATTGTAGCATGTAATACAATGTTCTGCTGCATACCATTTCCTTTTCACAAAAAGGATATTCATCTATTAATGTGGAATTTGCACAGTACACATACTGTTTCAATAAGCATTTCCAAAATTGTATGTGGGGATTTTTTCCCCAGTATAAATTATTGATGACTTCTAAATATGTCTTTTTTTGTTGTTAACATTACACTTAATTCAGAAACAAATAATTAATGTATCAAACAGTTCCTGATATTGTTATATAGTTATGTACTTTTTATACAATTTACCAGTAAAAACTCTTCCTTTTGAATGAAGAATTCATATTTTTATACACACCTCTAAGGAGCAACTGTTTTATGTTCACAAATGTTATTGTTACATAACAAACAGCTTTATCCTATTTTAATCACTTCCAACGCATTTTGGGGTCCCTAGGACTGATGACTCAAAGCAAAAAAATCCTTATAAATGGCTTCCATTGAAAGAAGATTCTACAAAAGATGACGGGAAGGTAAAAGTGAAAAGGCTGCCTTCTCCATCTCATGATGAGGACATTAAAAAGGTGACAAAGGAGTTCTGTGACTGGGTTGTTTCTTTGGTAAGTGTCACTGTTCATGACTGTACTTCTGTATGAAATTGCTCCAAAATCACTGATTCTGCTGTGTTTTATCCTAAATATGAAGGTGTTTTTCATTTGTGAAAAATCTGAAAATGAATCTGAGTTACGGCCAACAATATATTGTAGTACAAAACAAGGTGAAAATATTTTATACATTTTAAAAATGTATAGGTTTTGAGTATTCATAGTTCGCTTTTTCCTCTGTCTTCACTGTTGACATTTTCAATGTTTCTGTTAAAAGCTGTTAGACTCCTCCCTTGTTCTGTTCAGTAGAAATCTGTTCAATAATTGTTTTACAAAAAATGTTGAGGAGTGTGCTTCTGTCATTGTGAGTAAGCTCTAGTTTAAAAATTGGAGAACAATGGGGCAGACTCAATGTAAGTGTGCTCACGCTGTTCAGGATGGATCCTGCAGCCTGGAAATGTACTACTAAGACTATAGACTATGTTTGTGTTGACATGTGCAAAATAAAATGTGTCTGCCATAAATGGCATGTGTCTGTAGTATTGAGTAAAATTGTACTCGGCTACTTTTAATACCTGTTTGAATCCTTTAAATTTAAAATCTATCTTAAAGTGAGGCACACGAGTTTACAGTACATTTAAATCCACAGAAGAGACATGTACAGTCTCCTGGATATTGGGTTAACGGAATGTCTTGTGACAGAAGACCTTACAGATTTTGTGCATGTGTGTGTTGGTGGGGGGGGGGGTTACATTTAAGTTTTTTTTGTTGAAGACGCAGCCGCGTTTTCTAGAGAACTACTAAAACGGTTGCACTTCGCAGGGAGGAGAGAGCAATAACATTGACGAGCCCACTCTCGTGAGCCTTTTTGGCAGTGGCTACGAGATCAAGCCCCCCTTCACAGTTCCCATCCAGGTGGTGGAACTGAACAGTGTTCCTGCAGAGCTCCGGATGTCTGTGGAAGAACTACCTCGGGAGACTGCATCCGAAACAAAGTTTTCAAGAGATATCAAAGCAGAGAAGGTAGGATCACCCTCATGAATATTCCGTAATAAACTCTAATGAGCAGCTACCAGTGATATCAGCCGAGAGTTTGTTTGGCTTGGCTTCTCACAGGTCAGCCATTATTATACATGTACATGAAAGCTATATCTTGCTGAAGGTTATGAGTCTCTGCTCGTGCGGGCTCTGTGGAGGACCAGTTCATGTGGGTTTCATTTATTGTTACAGCTTCAGGAATTACTAATATTTTAGATTTTTTTGAACTTGAGATATGAGTATACATGGTCTTTTATAGTGTAAGAAGTTCACATCCATCCTCATAAATTTTATTCCTGTTTTAAAAAAGTGCGTATAAGTAAATCAAATTTGTATTTAAAGTTTTTATTTTGTTCTTTCATTGACACCAAAATTTGGTGGAAATCGAATTTTATTTCTTTCATTGAGAATGATTGTATGTCAGAAATGTCATTTTTATAAAAGAATTACTGCATAAAAAAGTTAAAACATGCTGGTTTCTGTTGGATAAATAGAAATGAGTCCCGAAGCATTACTTAAGTGAATATTTCAGTACTGTAATGGAGTATGCTACAGTTAAACAGCCTTAAAGATTGTGCAGTACTAGTTTCATCTGAGCATGTGATCTTACAGTAAATTGAAACTGGAACTATGAAATGCTCACAATTTTCCAGTAGAGGGGAAAGTGCTTAAGGCTGAACCTAACTTCAAAGTGTTAAATAACTCAATTTGAATTTTGAAAGAAGGCAAAAATGAACACAATTTAAAAACAGTAGCAACATAATAAATATCAGCCAGACAGTTGCCTTTATGAAAAAAAAAATGACTATTTTAATTGTCACCTGTAGGTGTCAGTAAAAGATATTAAATGATCACTATTGAAATGTGACACAGGTCATAAAGCACAATACTAAGGTGTTGATGGTTGGGGGCACATTACTTGTTGAGCAGCCTAACTGCAGTTGGGAAGAAGCTGTTCTTGAAACGGGAAGTTTTGGATGTCAGTGATCTGAAACGTCTACCTGAGGGGAGCAGCTGAAATAAGTCGTGCACAGGGTGAGATGGATTCTTAATAATCTTGTTAGCGCGTATAGTGGTACTGTACGTTGCGTGTACAAGGATTCAACTGAAGAGAGATCAGTGCAAGTGATCTTTGAGGCCTACAGTAGGTAACAATGCGTTGAAGTCTTTTCCTTGTTAGGATGTCCGTGCTTCCATACCACAGAGAGATAGAAGACATCAGAAAGCTCTCTATAATGCATGTTGATTTAAAATAAAGAGAGGTTCTGATGTTAGTGTAGGTTTGTTCTTTGTTTGGGGAAATATTTGAGACTGGAGATGAAGTTAACAAAACACCTGAATAATAAATGCCATCATAGTAAAACACAAACACCTGAACATACTGTACTTCCATACGCCTCAGCACGTTGATTGTGTTTGTGCTAATTGCTGCTCATATTGCGGAAAATAGCTTCATCTATGGTAAACTTTCAGTATATGATCGCTTCAAAGTATTTGAATATTGAATTTTTATGTCACTTTTTTATAGACGTCATGTGGGGTGAAGATAAAATATGGAGCATGGTATCTAGATCCTAAAACATGGAAAAAAAGAAATGCAGATGAACCGCTAGAAGATCCAAAGATAATCTCTGAAGAAAAGCAGTTTTCAATGAATCAACCAAGTGAAAAGGTGATCTTATCTGCTGTGCTGGTTCAAGCCTCTCATTTCTTACACTGAATTTTCTCTTCCTTTGGAAGTTAGTGATCAGTGTAAAAGCTGACTAGTGTGATATCTCAGTATAGATCATGGTTTATGTTTAAAAAGACTAATATCCTGTATATATAAAATCATGAGTTAAACATTTCCAGTTATTTTATAAAATGCTTTCTTCTTTGTTAATTTAGCACTTCATTCATTTAAAACCCACTGTAATGGCTATACCAAATGTTATATACAGTACATTCTGATTATTCTTACCAGATTTCGAAATCTTAGATTTCGAAAATTTATGAAGTTACGAAGAAAAACATGTAATCTCAGTTCAGTCCAATTTATTTGTGATATGCACAAGTGCAATTCAATGCTTACAGTATCTTTTACTTTAACCACATTCATGAATTGTACAGTGAATAGTTTAGCCAGTCGTGAAAACTACTTAATTCTGTCACAGGCATCTAAATCCATTGGTTCTCATGCCTTGGTTTAAATTCAAGATAACATCATTTCACTTGACCATAAGAGAAACTGCACAGAAGTGTCAGAAGAGTGCAGTGCAGGGCTGTGAAGTCCTTGACCTCCCTTTCCTCTCAAGGAGAGACTAGATCTTAATCCCATACATACATAGGATTGTTAATCCCTTTAGTCCAAGGGTCATTCACATTTTCTCACCTAATGTTCTAATGTTCTCTTTGTCTGAGAGGCTTATGAGAGCTACAGCTTTCAAAGGTTGTGAGCTGATGTTTTTAGATGTGTAACTAAGCTATTTGAACCTAAAGATGTCTAAAATGCTCGAATAATAATTAGCACGCCTTCCATTATTGGCACGCAAAGGGGGTTTTAATAACACGTGCTGCAGTAAAGGTCTAATAAATCGCAAAGAAATTAAGTTAAAAAATGCTAAAACCTATACTTGATTGTTCTGTTCTGGTTATAAAAAATATATAATGATTCTGCAAACATTTAATAAGAAATCTTATAAAATTGCTCTTTCATGTGACCACCATTTAAAACGTCAGAACTTTTTAGATGAATCCACATGAGCATATGTAAAAAGCTTTTCAAATTAAAATAAATTAAAGGACTCCTGGTCCTTATTATTAATTTATTATTTATTTCATTTGTAGTTATAAATATATTTCCCTCCATGTTCTTGGTTTTGCTTAGTAAATGTAAATTATCCTTTCCAAAGAGGTGTTGAAAACAATCTGCGGTAAATTTTCAAGAGCTGATGTTTTTTCAAAGGTTGTTTTAAAGCAGATAAGTAGAATTTTGAGAATTATGGAAACTGTAGACACTGAGATTAATTTTGTTTACCCATAACCATGGGTTCATTGGTCTGTTGCTTGGTTTCTACACACCGCTGATAACACAAGCAGTGCCTGTAAATCACGTGACTGTTCTTTATCCTCATATGAAGGATGAAGAGTTGAAGCAGATGCATGGGACACTGGCCTTCAAGCAGTTCATTCTCAACAAAGGAATGCGGGAGCCAATGGTGAGAACAGAGGCACATTTTCATCTCACTTTATACAACACCAACTGCCATCGATGAGGCTTATGAAGGGCTTCAGGTGTCTTCTTCAGGCTCAGCAGCTAAAGTATTGTATTTCTCCTTATTTGAATAAGAAAATCAGAGTAGTTGTCCAACAGTAATTGTCCAAAAATGATAACTAGGTTGTTCAAAAGCATAGGCTACTTCCATATACACTATACTCTACAGGGTGCATCCCTGCAATTTAAAAATTTTGTAACCTTCTTCCTGTGTCAAAGTGAATATGTATAAATACAATTACACTACAGAGACTTGTTGTGTTGTGTTATTTATCATGCTCATCTGAAGCTCTCTCTTTTCAGTTTCTCCAGAAGCTGTTTACACAAGAGGATGAAAAAGAAAAGTTCCAAAAGGATAGCAACAAAGCAAACAGAAACGGACCTGGTGCTCTCGGTTCAACAGCAACACACGCAAGACCAGCTTCATATTTGTAGCATGACTCTGTATTGATATTATTTGCAGTCTGTGCTTGTGACATTCCTCTTTGTTAAAATACACTCTTCATTAGCTCCTAAAAAAGTCTGTGTTGTGTTTATTGCGTACTTGTAATGCAAATCTGAATACATATTACTTAAAACCATAAATTGTATTCGTGTCTCTGGGATGACATATCATAGAACTTGTTTTTGAAAGCACTGTCAGCAGTTCAACCAGCATTGCCACATACTGTACCAAACAGGTTCATTGTTTAACAAAGACATCTGTGTCTATTGATATGCAAGAATTAATGATGATTTTTTTCATGCATAATGAAGGATGATTCAAGGGAGACAATAATTTGCTCATCAGTCAACAAACTATAGAGTCAAAGATCACAGGAAATGTCTGGTCTTGTTTTGGCTGCCAGCACTTTTCCTACACATCCTTTGCAACTGGATTCTTCTTCTGCCGTAGGGATGGGGGATGGTAATGTCTCCATAATCCTGCCTCCAGACTCTTGCAGGTCCCAGGTGTGGTGATCTCAGGATGTCTCCCTCCACCAGGTCAGAATAGGCTTTGGAAACATTCCCTGTATCTTTAAAGACTTCACCTGGCTAACTACTTTGTTAAATGTAACAGTTTCCATTTGCATGACTTTTTTTCCTTTTCTTAACTGTGTTTCAATTGTTACATTCTTTGTTAAACTCACAGTGCCTTTAAGACTTGTCATGACATGATGAGTTTGTATTAGATCATAAATGAGTGCAGCAGTTCAGTAAATTAATTTGTGATTAACTGTAGCCTGTTGGGAACCCTGACATACTCCACCTTGAGATTATGAACACTTACTGAATTTCGACGATGAGGTCTACTGATTGATGTGTTCATGTTGCAGCCTTTTAGTTTAATTACAAATTACACTAGGTAGTTGAAAATCATTTTCCCTCTGAGTGAAAAGCCTGCTCTTGCTCCTTTGAAAGAGAATGGAGAAAGATTATGCTAAACAACGAAAAACTGCTCTCTAGAGCAACTCGTACTATGAATCGGAACTAAGGACTTGATTGCGAATTCACTAATCAATATCAATTCAATATTGGCAAAAAAACAGTTTCACTGGTTCACTCCATTTTTTTTCTGTGAATTATGTCAATGCCCAGTGGAATAAATGATACAAAAGGTCAATTACACTTTCAGGGTTAGGGTAAGCAGTTAGAATCTTCTTTACCCTTTAATTACTTTCTTAAAGATATCTCCTCAAAGTATGAAATTTAAAAAGAGTGAGTCTCCTGAACATTTTTAAACAATACAATGGGAGAGGCCATTGCATGATTTTTCTATTAATATGTTTTTCATTGTCAGGATCAGCCATAAAAGAATGGAACTGAACAATTTTAGACATGTTAAGATGCTAGAACTACGGACACACCCACAGACCAGCAACGAGACCCTAAATCACATAAGTACAGTTTTTATTCCTCTAGCCATTCTTTCTGGGAGGGGGGATCTCAACAGAGCTTCAGTCCAGTTTATCTCCTGTCACAGCTTGAAGAACAGACAGAGAACCTGCCTCACATAACGTTTTGTCTGGTCTGTTAATGTTCAGTAATATGTTTGTTCTGTAAATGTCTGTAAATGTGGTGTTAATGGTTTCAGCTTTGGCATCGGGCATGTCAAGAAAGCTCTTTGAATTTAAATTTAACCCATGGCCTCTGCCCGTGTGGTAATTGAGGGGTTTTTGGACGAACTGTGAGGACTGTCGTCTGCTGTACAGTTTGCGCGGAGGAGGATGGGATACGTTGACAGGGGAGGGATACAGACACAGAAGAGGCAAACAAAAACCATCTAACTCTGACTTAAACACTGACCATTATATGAATATCTAAAGTAAATATAGCCCGGGGCCGCTGCCCAGCAACCAGCTTCACTGCGTGAGACGTATTGTTTCTGCAAATTGAAAAACTCTTGTTCTAGCGAGGTGACAAACCCAGCTTTACTAGGTTTCGGCATTTTAATATTTTTTTTGCGACTTTGTCAGTGGAGGGAGTATAGCTATCGAGGGTTTTACTTATGTAATGGTAATAAAGCCCAAACAACATTTTCCGTATCTCTTCAAGTATAGTTCAACCATCCTACAAAATACCAAGCCTGATTGCACCCCAGGTGTTATGGAATACTACTACGATTCTTATACTACTCTAATAAATATCGATCAATCCTGGTAATTCATAAAAACGGCGTGTGCAGAGAATATTTTAACATACGATATCTGCCGAATTAAGTGACTGCATCCAGTGATTTAATACACACCAATATAAACGTTGAAATGGCCCACGGTTTTTGTCTTATTTATCTGTGAACTTCGAATAAATGTCCCCGTGTCTCTTGCTGACGCACGATGGTCAAGAGGCCAGCGACCCTGCCCTGTTTGCAAGTGAGCAGGTTTTAATTCAGAAGGTCCATTTTATTTCCCCGTTATCGTCAGAATACAGTTCACGCGTAAAAGCGTGTCTTGTACACAATCGTGCGCTTCTAAATTCTCACGCCTGCCCCTGCCTGTGGATTGTCTCTTCCCTGCACGCCATTCGTGAGCCAGCCGGCCCGCCGTGAATTAGCCAATTGCTGGGGGAAACACCTGATTGCGGTGCGCTTTAGCTGCGCCGCAGCAGGGGTCTGAAGAGACGTGCGCCGACAGGCGGATTAGACGGGAGGACAGGGGGAGTGAATTCAGCCTATTAACGCTGGCCACCGAGCTGTAGATGTCCCAGTAATCAGCTTCAAGAAAAGCACCCCAGCAGCCGTAGATTGACCTGAGATTAGTTCTTTTGGGGACATGATTGGAGGGTACGAGCCATCCTTGGTTTGGGGGATTATTGTAATGCTGTCTGTGTGGGCTTTATTCATTGTTTACAGAAGTCTGGCCGGCCGGAGACGGAAAGAAACCGGACACGGAGCGGCCGAGGAGGAAGATGAGGGGAAGGGGAGAGTGAAAGCCGAGAGGGAAGAAGACAGTCGATGCGAGCCGGAGTCAACAGGTAAAAATGGACGCAGTAATTTCGGAGGAACCGCGGTCTTCCGAGATGTGCATTCACGCAGAGGGACGCGCTGGCTTTGCAGTTCGCACCTGCTACTCTTTAAGGAAAAGGCGATTTGCGATTGTGCATATTCGAGTTGGGAGGTCAGTTTACCCCCGATGAACGCGTTGTCTCGTACTGTAGGTTGCAGGAGCTGTTATATTAACGAAAACGTCAGTGCTCAATCTTCTTCGTTGTGAGGGGGGGGAAGACATACTACGTAGTACTTCCAAAAAGGAAAGGTTGAGTAGCATTTTGTGATCGTTTCTCAATAGTTCTACTATAAATTAGATTTCACCATGGACCTTCGGCTTCGTAAAAATGTATTTTTATGATTGCTGGATCGGGAACTACCGTAGCATTTGGAGGAATGTAAAATCTCCGGATTAATCCGTATTTCATTCACCTGCACCGTATAGAATAAACCGCCCAACTGGTGTGGGTAACCCACACTCTCACTTCATAACACCACGTCAACGTAGACGAGTTGGAAACGTTCGCCATTCATTCACGTTTTTTGGGGGGAAAAAAAAATACGTTTTACATTCAGGATCTGTGTGGCGTTTCAAAGGTTGAACTCGGAAGGGTGAACGACCCCAGTTTCCTTCTGCGAACAAACTGCGTTTCGTAAACGTAATGCGACTTCAAGCGTTTCCAGTTCAGATCACTGGTGACGGGCTGCAAGACGTTATCAGACAGATGTAACTTTTCGTTACAGTATAGGCATACAGTAGGTTTCAGATAGCCCCTAGATCGATAACGGCGCTGTCGACGCTTCCCATGTGTGTTTTTTTTTTACGGTGCAGTTTTATTTTTTCGAATCGCGGGAAAAACTGTGCAAAATGTTTACATTGGGTTTATTTCCTCAGCATTCTTTGAAAGCCTTCAGCATTTGTCTTTATATAACCGCACATCCTTATAAAGAGTCTGGAAACCCAAATTTGACGGGTCTGCGACTTTTTCTAATGGAACGGATATCGACAATAACACTGGTGAACGGTCATTTAAAATGTTGCAGAAACGCTTAAAGACCTGTTCAGCGCATTGAGGGAGTGTCTTCGGGGCAGTGAAGTCCCGGGTCCCTCCAGGAGCTGAGAGGGGGGTCAGACAGCAGCTTGGTGATGCACTGGAGCTGTGGCTCGGAGCGGTACTGAAAGAAGGGCGAGGCTGAAGGTTTTGTGTGTGTGTGCGCGCAAAGGGCTTACTAACCTAAATCTAAAAACCAGTCGGAGTTGGGAGGAAACGCGGGCAGGCCATCTGGCTGGAGAAGTCGGGTGATATTGTATGTTATTGCATTTTTCAGAAGGCTTTTGGATTGTTTTATTTCTTAAGTTTCAGTCTGTTTGCTAAAAGCTGAAATTAAACGAGTGATTTAAAATATAATTGAGCTGCTTTTGTGGAGAACCACTGTGTGTGTGTGGAGGGGTTGTGTTCATAGAAACCTAATAAAGTATCTTTTTATCTATCTAATGCAAAAATCATGAAAGTGCTGAAGAATGCTTGGTAGTTTATGAATTATCCACAGTTAATTAGATGGACATTACCTTGGTTTAGACAAGGTAATGAATATTTTTCCGGAAAGTTTCCAACGTTTCAGCCCTGAAAGGCCAGTGGGATTAGTTAAACTGGTCGAGTTAAGTAAACTGCTGGTTTAGTTTAACAGCCAAGCTGAGAGATGATCAGGATTGGCCAGCTGTGCCTTAGTTACTGTGAGTTTCAGGCAGTGGATAAAGAGGATAAATGATTCCTTACACTTGGGTAGGTCTTTTCTGGACACTTCAATCGGAGTGTTTTACAGCTCATGGGGACTCCCCTCCACCACCGTTGTGTACCCCCCACCTGAAATGAGGCATTGTGGTATCCTCCAAATCTCATCATCATCATCACCGCCGTCCGTCTGACGGCACCTACTGTACGTGTTTCTGTTCCAGATCAGCCAAAGAGACATGGAGGCCGGGTGTCTGTGTCCCAGGACAACTGCGTTGCAGGATCCAGGGCAGGGGAAGCGTTTCCAGACGTCCCCTCCGGCGCTGCGATCGTCCGAGGGGCTCGCCCCCGCGCTCCAGCAGCCGATGAAGCGGACCAGCTCCCCACCGACGCGTGCCGTTCCAGCTCCACGCCCGACCCCGGCGAGTATCCGAGCCAGTCCCCGGCTCCGGGGAAGAAGGGCGTGGACGGGAGCCCCAAGCCGGAGCCGGGCTGCGGGAAGACGGAAATCAGCATCATGGAGGCGACGATGAACGACAACGAGTGGCTGGACGGGACCGAGGGCCGCGAGGCTCGCGACGAAGTGGATCCGGACGGGCCCGCCGCGTGGCAGAACGCCGGCTCGGAACCCCCCCAGCTCGCCGAGAACCCGGCGGACGAATCCCGGGCCCCCGGCCTGCCGGAGTCGGATCCCGTCGGCAAGAAGGTGGCCGCCGTGCCCCCCATGCCGCAGAGCGTGGGGGTCAGCTTCCGGGTGCACTACATCACCCGCTCCCCCTCCCAGCTGCTGGCCGTCACGGGGAGCCACGAGGGGCTGGGCAGCTGGGGGCGCTACGTGCCGCTGAGCCAGGACAAGGAAGGCTTCTGGGGCGACTCCATCGCGCTCCCGGCGGATTGCGAAGTGGAGTGGAAGTTCGTGCTGGTGGAAGATGGGAAGATCTGTCGCTGGGAGGAGTGCTCCAACAGGCAGCTCGACACTGGCCGGGAGGTTCATGCGCACAAGTGGTGGGGCTACCTTTGAGCAGGCGGTATTCCCGTTAGCACGAACAGGGTCGTGTAGCTGTTGCCTTGAAAGCTTTCACTATCATATTGAGTTGGGCATTAAAGTTGCATTAGGCTGGAGGTTTATTTCTTTTCTTTTTTTTTCTTGAGGCAGATGTAAGCTGCTAGGGTATGGCCGCAATGGAATAATGGATAATAGCTTTAGTTCAACCCAGCATTTGAACTGAAGATGTATTTTATTTCTTGTGGTGTTGTGATGTAGCATTTGTGAAACAGTCATTACCAGAGTGGAGAAGTGAACCTTTGCTGGCAATATTTGTGACCTTTTTCTGTTCTGCTAAACGGCAGGGGTGAAATAAGTGTAGATATTCTTGTGATCTAAGGATGGGGGGAGTGTTCCATGTGATCTCTGTAATGAAGGGCAGTATAATCTAAAACTGCAACTAGCTTGGCTAAGCTACTTAAACCCTAATGCTAAAAAGAGTTTAAAGTACCATGAGAGTCCTTACATTCCCCTTATTCAAACCAGGGGTCTGGTCCTGGAGAGCTACAGGCAGCGTGTTTTATAGTAAGCCCTAAATGGCCAATGAGCAGAGGTTTGCAAAGCAGGTTAACACCTCCTCTCCTGATTTAAGGAACTGATGGATCTAATTAAGTCATTCAGAAGTTGGACGGATTAAAAGAGATGGGAAGACTGTGGATCTCCAGGGCCAGAGCTGCAGTAGGCATGTGGACCCCAGTGTAAACTGGTGAAGGGTGTCTGCTGCTTTTCAATTCCAGGTGGAGTGTTGGTTGTTTAGTTTTAATTGAACTAATCTGATGGAAGCTTTTATTATTTTTTAATCTATGCAAGTTAAGTCTAGCAGTTCCAGAATTGAAAGCCGTTATCGGTTAATCATATACTTGGCTGGAAGAGAAAAGAACAGCAGGTACTGGGGCCATAAAGACCTGGAGCCAGAAGCCGTTTTGCAATATCACTGTGTCTCCAAAATCTTTGTGTTGATCAGAGACCCACCTCTCTTAAAAATGAGAAGACTCATTTTCTCTCGGTTATGTCACAAAACAAATTTTAATTACTTAAGTTGGCATATTCCTTTGGTTAATGTAGAGTAGTTTTATCTAATTTTGAACATTTTCCCCTTTGTTTTATAAATGTATATAGACCACTCTTGTAAAAGCTAAGGACTGAGCTGTTATTCATTTTATCAACTAGGGGTTCTTCTGAACCTCTGATGCGAATTAACAAGAATTTGATATTGCTTTGAGAAATCAAACTTTTTTTTATATTTAACTGACCCAGAGCTATAAAGGTTTCACAAAACTGGTATCTAGTGTAACGTTTCTTGTTCTGAGTCATCCTGAGTAACAGTGTGTTGTAAATATGATTACTTTGTTAGGGTATTTAAAAGTTTAGATTGTGCAATCATTTTGCCTCACCCGGAGTGTTTTTTTTTTAATTGGTCAACCTTCATGACTGGCGCAGGCTTTAATCTTTTAATCTGGCTTCAGAATGAAAGGGATGAGCTGAAACAGGAGAATCTCATCCAGTCATAGGAAATGAATGGAATCGGTCATGTTGCCATTTAAAATCATCAAGTCTTAATAGCAAAGATGTTAATTGCCCTGGTGATTTCATTAATATTAATTATTTTTTGTAATATTGGATGAAAGACCTCAATCTTCATGGTACTAATAAACATATGTGACATCAACCGGTGTTGAATTAAGAGAACTGTCTGAGGGTTTGTCTTTAATATAATAATGCAGCTTCACTCAAAATTGCTGGACGCCTGAGTAGTCCAGTTAATGTTCTTTGAATGGGCAGAAGTACATTACCATTCTCAGTTGACTTCTGCTATTTTTGTGGTTTTAGGCATCCCAACTGTACTTTGTATCAGTACTAGGTGTGATGATGAGTAAAACCCTGTTTAGACTGTTGGCCAGCTGTCAATGAGCTGCATCGTTCCAGCTTGCAGTGAAGTACGTATAGGCATTAAAGTGATCAGATTTGACACTTTGGGGGGAGAGGAAAGCAACTCTTTATTTTAAACGTATAAAACAAGCTTTGTATGTCTGTACCAAAGAGTAAAATAAATAAAACTTCATTTCAACATTGTATGCAATTCTCCTTATGGTCTGATCTAATAAAAAATAGATTTACTGGAGATCTCTTCATATCAAATTCAGCATTTAGTTACTAGTCATGTTCAAAGTGCTACTGTATATGTAAACTGTACAGATGATACCACAAGATATGAGAACAAGAGACAAAAACAGGACTTTTTTTTTTTACATGATGACCACACACCTTCTATTCTGATAAATAACCAGATTTTATTTGGATGCAGCACATAAATCATTAAAAGAACAGGTAATCCAAATTAACTGAAGAGCTCGTCTCTGTCCTTGACTTTCTTCATCCTCTTTTCTTGGCTTTTGATCATCGTAGACATTTCTGTAAATTGAATGAGAACATAGGAGGTAGTTTTGGATTTAGAAACAACCATTTTTTGAGGATGACTGGTGCCATACTTAAGTATAATTAAATAACCTGTACCCTCCTTTTCCCCTCTTCATGAAATCTGTGACCAAAGCGATTACTGGTATTTAACTTTCTTTCTCTATAAATCTCTAATGGTTAAAGGCCAGTGCTGCTTCAGTGGTCAACAGTTAAAACATGAGGAAAAGTTTCTCCTTCCCATGGATTGTAATCAGATGGTTACTTTTGAGTTTTTCAATTCAAAACTCAAAATGAGTAAAACACATAAAGCTCAGATACATTGATATGGAGATTTGAGTAATTTTAGGTTGAGAAGTACTGAGCAGGTTCTGATCAGTTTTACAACTGTTAATGGAGTTACTCTTTAAAACCTAAGGTAGAATTGTTTGATATGTCCTGCAGCTAGAGGAAATAAGAAACCTGTCCTTCTCGCAAGATGAGATGCAGTTAGTTTTAAAAGGTAATTTTCTGTAAACAGAAGTATTGAAGTCTAACATTTATGTACTGAAAAGTGATTTGGTTTACACAAAACAATTTTGGGTTATTCTCAGTACAATAAAAGCTGGCATTATTAACAAAGGAACAAGTAATAGGTTTATTCCATGTGTGTCAACACACACCTGAAGAAGGCTCCACGGCCCAAACGTTGTTTTCTTTCTTCTCTTTTCAGCATGGAACAAACCCATTACTTGTTCCTTGGTAGCCTGTGCATGCTGATGCAGCTACCCACCTGAATGAGTAACCAAGTACTATACATTATACATAGTAATTGTGCACTCCATCAATGAAAATTTGAGACGTAATTCTTTAAAGTCATATGAAAGATATAAAGGGTCACATTCATGTTTGCCTATATATCTATGAACATGTCAGGTTAGCAGCTCAGGCACTGACTGTTGGCAGTTCTGTGTCATTCCTGTGAATGATTTATCTCTACATTGTGTGCAGACCTTTAGAGGTGACAGAAGGTAAGCAGCTGTTTCGAGCTGTTTTTAAGGCCACAAGTGAGAGAGATCAAAGCACCCCCGGTGGTTCTGGGGGATTATAAAAAACCAGAAAGGAGAGGCTTCTCTCCTAATAGCAGGGTTGACCAGTACAGTTCCTCTGTATGCATCTGAATTTAAAATCACAATTCTCTCTTTGCCGATTTGTTTTCATGCGTTTTAACTCCATTACAATCGTAGTTTTTTTGGTGCCAAGTGCCAGGCTCAACTGTGTACTGAAACAGCTTTTAATTTTGTTATTCACTTACGACATATATGGTCTGATTTCAACCATGGCACTTCTATATATGAAACCTGAACGTCAAATCCATGATCTCTCGTGTGTCCGAGGCGACAGGAACTACAGGCCTTCTCTACTGTCCTTTATCTTTTGTGAAAGAAAGATGACAAAAATGGAACCTATTTCTGCAGTACTGAATAAAAAGCATTCCTCTGGAATCTGCAGTGGCAGGATCAATTAGAGTATATTTAGTGAAAGTCCCATGATGCAGCCCTTTTAATTATGCTGAACAGTGATTATTCCGCTTAATCTCTGTCAAAAGGCCAAGTCAGTCTTAGGAAATCAGGCCCATCTGGGCATATTGAAGTTACCCAAAAAGTGATGCAATCCTATTTTTGAAAGAAAGATTTTTACATTCATTCATTTCATTCATGAATGAAATGAATGAAAACATTCATTTCATTTAAACATTCATGGCTTCAGCCTACTTCGTTAGGTTTATGTATCCCATTTCATCAAGTCCACACGTTTTAAGTATTTACTAATAACCAGCTCCACATCATCTCCAGTTCACAGCACGCCTGGAGAGCGATATGTCCCTGTATTAGAAAAGGTTACAGTGGGAAGAAGAGGTTAATTCCAGGCTGAAAAGTAAAAAAGAAAGAAGAAACATCTTCAGGGGTGGGCCTCTTTGTTCGTTTTTTTGTTGGCTGATAAAATGGGGAAAATGAAAACAATGGCTGCAGCCTAAGTATGTGCAAAGAGAAATACTGTAGAACCTGAAGGAGGCCTGCGGTCTGTACCTTGGTTCTTCATCTGCAGGTCCTCCACCAGGCTCTGAAGGCTGTCGAGTCTTCCCTGCAGCTTCCTGCACGTCTGCCCCGTCTTTTTCATCTGCTCGCTCGCCGCTAGCAAGGAAAGCATTCAATTCAATTCAATTCAACTTTATTGTCATTAAACTTACACAGGTGCATAGTATAATGAAAAGTGTTTCTCATTAGTCACTCAGGTGCAGTATATAAATAGGACAGAAGATAAGACAATAGACAGTTACACAATAGCAATAATAGTAACATGTAATAACATAACATAAATAACATGTAATCAAGTAATCGAAAACTGTGCAAAATTCCGCAAACAGAGAAAATTTAACATGACAAAAACAGTGCAAGGTAATTCTTGGAACAGTGCAAAAAAATAGTGTGGTTAAAAGTAGTATGGTTAATTAATATTAAATATTATTATGCCTGTTACAATTTTACAGGGCTATCGAGGGGACAGTACAATTTTGGCTTATATGTGTGTGTGGTGGTGTAGGAGTACAGTGGTTGTGGGTACAGGAGGATAGGAGAGATCATAATAAGGTGGAAGGGAGTGGACAGGTCAAAGCATCCAGGTCAGCATGCAATTCCAGCCAAAGACATGATTTTACAGACGCTTCAGCGCTGTGCAAGCCTGAGACTACAGCACAGAGAGACACGCAGCTCTCGCTCCAGGGACAACTGATAACTGATGGCTGAACTCTAAAATTGCGTCAGTGTTTCTGGGACTCTTACAGCATGGTTTTAGCTCTATCAAGATCTATCAAACACTGAAGTCAAACTTCAGGGGAAAATGTCTTTTGTACATGAAACGTGTTAAGGTTAATTCTTAAAACTGAGGTATGGTACTAAACTATTTTTCATAAAAACCTATTTAATAATTAATTTAGTGCTCCACTTTTAGAAATTCACAAGATTTGTCGAAAGCTGAGCTATGGGTGACTTGTGAATACCTTTCTCACAAATCCATTTAATGTACCTCATGCAAAATAATTTATTTTTTTCCCACAGAACACTTGGTGCAGAATTTTGTAAGCCTCCGTCAGGAGCTTTTATGGGGCAGATCCAGGTGATATTCCAGATACAGTCTGGGCCTTCAGAGAAGATTCTGCACTGCCAGGCAGACGGAAGTGATCCTTTTGACTCTTGGCTGGAGCAGACTACTGAGTGACTGAGCGGATTTATTCAGAATGAACAGTGAAACATGAACCAGAGGGCACGAATGGAAACTACTCAGTTAAAACTGAGAACAGGAGGCACTTCTCTACCCACAGGGTTGTGTGAGTACTGGAACAAGATACTGTACAAAGCCATGAAGTCGACTTGCTGTCTTTCAAAAACAGCTCAGATATCTACAGTACTCACTACCACACGGGCTAGAGGGGTCGAACGGCCTCCTCTTGTTTGCCAGCTTTCTTTTGCTCTTCCGAGACCTCAGGGATGACATACCCATCCTGTCGGCGGGGAAGGGGGGCTCCTGGCTCTTCTCTGTCTGTGGCCGGGGGACCGGGGCCGGGGTGGTGAGCAGGGAGTGCACTGGCGAGCGGCGGTCCGAGGGCCGGCCCCGCGGTGAGGAGGTGTAGCGCGGAGTGGCGGACAGGAGGGACAGCTCAAACCCTGCGGTCAACAGGGCCGGCGCCAGCCCGTTTTTATCAGGGTTAAACAAATTCCGTAACGCACACTAAAACAAATGACATAGGTGAGATCCACTAAAAAAAGGGAAAGTCTACCATAATTTATAGTTTTGTGCATTCTCTAATGCGAGTCACACCATCAATATGAAACGGAAACAAGACCACTTCATTTTTGTGTTGAAAACTGGCAAATTTCAATAAGGTTTTCTTATCAGGGTTCCTTCTAACGCACACTGAAGATTCTAATTATGACTCATTACTGTCTGACGTCTGACCCTTTTACACAGCTGGGTGTTTTACTGGAGCAATTTAAGTGAAGTACAACACCAATGTCTCAGCTGGGATTTGAACCCACAACTTTTCCAATACAAATCCAGAATTCAGAATACTACACTTGGCTCCACATTGCCGATTCGTTTCGGAAGGTGTTTCCCCTCTGGAGCAGCTATTAAGCGTGGCCGATGGAAATACAAGGTGAAACTACATGGTAGTATTTATAACACACAGGGGGCATCTTTTAGATTCAAAATTACCTACCAGAAAACACAGCACACATAAGAGAGATTCGTTGTTGTTTTTTTGTGCAAAAAGGAAACAGAGAAGCAGTGCCAAGCATGCCGAGCACCTGAGCTGTAACACTTACCCTGGGAAGCCAGGGAGCTGGGCAGATTTCCTTCGTGGAGATCGGCAGTGTGTAACGTTAGTGGCTCCCTGCAGGGAGCACATGAGGCACAGACCACAATGAAGGTGGCAAGCAGCATGGGAGACGTGGACTGAAAAGCAGCCGTGGTTAGGCAAAGCAAGCCACACATTCATGGGAGCGACAAACTTGCAGATGGGTTTCTGAAGCCACAGCACTGCACGACTGGCACAGATACGTCAGCAGCCCATAAGCCACAATTCAAGCTCAAAAAGCCATCTTCAGGTTCACGTCTGGTGCATTTCTTTTACACTTGCCATTCAACGAGCTACCGTGAAATTTACTAGCTTCAAAATGGCAGCTCCAAGAAGTGGTCAAGAAAAGCTCACACCTAAGGTTTTTTTTTAAGCCTGAAAGTATGGAGTAACAATGCATAAGGACCTAGACTAAGAGAATATTTTATAGATAAACTTCTGAAAGTGCTTATCCCCGTCAGCGCGATCATCTGCAGTAATAACTGTGGTTTTGCTCACAGAATTAAGCTGAAGTACTCTAACTGCCTAAAAAGGTCAAATGCCTCTGTCTATTTTGTGATACTAGTTGCTGTGTTTCTGTTGTATATTACATGGTTCACGGTCAAATCCTTAACAAATTACAGGACAGTATCCGCTCTGGTTGAGACAGCCTCTTACCTGCTGCTTATGCTATCTCTATTCAGTGTGCTGTTGGTACTGTTGTCTTTCGTCACCTCACTCCTACAAGACAGGCACCATCTCATGTCACTTATGAAAGTACTTAGTTTTTCTATGAAAACAGAAGAGAAAATGTCTTAGGCAGACATTGCTTTTATGTCATCTATCCCTTTGTTTGACATTATGAATAACTGTTGACAAAATGATGTACCACCAATACAAACCCTCTTAAACAGCTGTGAATTCAATTGTAAACCATCATTTTATGCGTTGTGGAAAAAAGGAATTTACTGCTGTACTGTGGGATGACACAAGAATTACCAGAGAAGAGCTGTAAGGCTAGGGAAACTCTTACAGTGCTGGGGTGCGTGGTCGTTCTGGCTCACACTTCCTCCTCCTGCCAAGGGCAGAGGGGCTGATGTCGTCTTCAATCACACTCCTCAGCTCCTTCACCAGAGCCTTCAGCTCCTGGGTGGGGTTCTCCTGAAGGACTGTGCTCTTGGGCTGCACGTGAAACGATAAAGACGCAGTGTATTTTAGATGCGTTAGGAGCCCCATCCAAGGACACCGATGTGAAGGGGTGAAAATGGTTTGCTCTCGTGCACCAATGTTTAGATTTTGTTAACTTGGAAGAGATGTTACGTACTGTAGATGTGATAGGAAAACGCCGTCACAGTGATCATTAAGCATGCTCAGGTAGTGACGGACAAAAACCTGAAATGAACATTCCCAAATGTGATCATCAATCAAGCTCCCTGTGAAACAGGCCCTCTTGATTGAAGGTCACTAAGTCAGTGCGCCTTTCTCCAAAAGCACATAATATGACAAAGGGATTCCAGATATACAACTGAAATGACATCCCAAGCGACATAATAATAAGGAGATTTGATGTGTGATCTCAGGTCTTACACAGTTGAAAGCGGTAATGTTCCCTGAGCCCCAGACGTACCGCAGGGAGGTGCCCGGAGCTCTGCTGGGGGGCTGGAAAGGGGCAGCTGTGGGACGGGGGCCTCTGCTGACCGCCAGCGGCTCTGAAGTTTGGTCCCTGGAGCTCCTTTATGTCAAGTGGATCGATTGCAGAAAACAGTCACCAGATCAACATCGGGGAAAGACAGCGACGCGATTCGCAAATGCGCTGAAGGCGTTTTTTAAGGGCTCATCGGGTTTAATTCTTACGATCCCCAACGGAATCGTAGCGTAGAGAGGAAACCGGACGCCCTGGTACCTTCACATCCAGAGCGTACTGAAGCTTCAGGCGCGTGACCTCTTGTTCCTGTCGCTGGACTAAATCTTGGCATTCGGAAAATCTCTCGGAGAGCTGCGAGAGACAAAGTTAGCAAGGCCCGTGAAGTGAACTGAACCTCTTTTTGAGGCATAAATACATTTTAAAAAATAAGTTTTGCTGGGTATGAGGGATTGGGTGATTTTTTTATTTGCAGGAGTACGGAACGTCATGGGGCGAGATCATGGAAACAGGATTACCACATGCTTGTTGCTGTAGAACTCAAGTTCAATTCAATTCAATTTATTTGTATATAGCCCCTTTCACAACAAGGTTACCCCGAGGCGCTTAACAAAGCAAGTGACCATTCATGTTGTGAATTGTGAAAGTGTCGAGTCCAGGGCGAGATTTCGGCTACCGTGTCCAGAGCCGCCTCCAGTTTGGTGACTTTGTCCTTCAGCTCCCTCTCGAGGGACCTCAGGGTCTCCACCTCTGTCACCAGTCTGTTCTTCTCCGAAGTCACTGCTGCCAGGTCCTGGGACAGACGCCTGCTTTCTGACGCCTGGTAGCGTTTCTCCTGCGTGTGAAAGTCTTGGTGGTGAATGCAGCAAGATATTGCAATCACACTCTGAACAAAGATGCAACAAAAATACTTTCCCCTCACGCAGAGGAAACAGAATGTCAGAGGATAATGAGGCACAAAAAAATCATAGCAGAATGGATACGTGTTTGAACACAGGGATGTTTGCATTTCCAATGATATTTACACCCGTCTCTTCATGTGCTCCTGTACTTTGATCTGAACTATACATGGGACTGTATTCTCATGTATCCTTGTGTATAGGATACACAAGATCCTATGTTATGTATTTTATTCAAACCATATTGTTACAGCTGTAGGTAACTACTGAAGTGTCCTAAGAATCTAGATATAATGGGTAACACCTCTTCGTGTCAAGCTTCAAAACAAACAGATGTTTGACTGAAATGTAGGGGATCAAGATTCGGTGATCAAAGCAATCAAAACATTTACCGTAGTTTAGCTGAGTAAATAACGTTCAGGATAAACGATTAAGTGTCAATCAACAGTTCGGAAAGACACCATGTAAGAGGATGGCAAAGCAGAGTCAAGAGTATAGGAAGAGACAAGAAAGAGAGTGTGAGAGCTCCTTATTCCAGATCACCTAGGAAGACCAGATTAGTGGTAAATACTCAAACCTCGTTAAGAGAGCTTGCTTATCTGTGGCTGATTTCCTGTCTAAAGAATCCCTCAATTACAATTAGTGGGTGCATTTGTAGAATTCGGAGATACAGTAGGTTCCCATTTTGTGGAATCAGTGTTTACAGCGAGAGATTTAACCACAGGTTGTATTAGTTGTATTCTATTTAGTCTAGAAGGCACTTTATCTTTATCTCACTTTATCTAGAAGGCACTTTTAGCCTTTGTAGCCTTTGTGTGTCATTTAGTGTGTGTGTACTGTCACTGTTAATAAACACTTGTTTAACCAAGTGTGCCTGAATTATTACTTTTTACCAAAGCTGTTCCAGAGAACTCATGTGTCTCTAATTATACCATCATCTTAGGTATTTTCTTGGCAAAATAATGTACAAATTGAGGGTTATGATGATTTATTTTACTTACTGATTGCTCTGCTTATTTTCTGATTTTCTCCATTTCCGTAACCCCCTATTCATAAAACATGTTTCTGAATGTCATTCGCTATTAACCCAGCCCATTAAACTAAGATCTGCTCAGATGTACAAAAAAATGAAAATGCCCTCTCACTTTAAGGGAAAATTGGGAACGGCCACTTTTTCATTTCTGTGCTCCCATTTGTACGGTGAGCCGCCAATCAACTTGTCTTTACAGCTGCCACTGTTCTACCAGCATGGGTGAGGTGAGGGCTGTACGTTCTTTCCTCCCAACGGTGCCATCGTCAGAGCCATCTGCCATTTTTCACACTGCCAGTCTCACACCTTACCTGGGCCAAGTTCTCCAGGGTCTCCTCCAGGAAGTGGATCCTGCTCTGCAGGGCATCAATCTGACCCCGTTTGGCTGTGATCTGCCTCTGCATCCCCATAGCAACTTTCATTCCTGTGAAAATGGGCCAGGACAGCACACATCACTGACAGACGCTAGCCAAGGAACTTTGACAAAGGAATCCCACAAGGGGCGATACCTGCTCTCTCACTGCGGTGGAATTTCAACAGTGTATTTTACTCAAGGTAAAATGCATGATCAAAGTCTGCAGTAGCGCCATGGGATACCAAACTGGGCTACCAAATTATATATATATATCATATAAATATAATCTAAATATTTTTATTTAATAAGAGAGATGGACTAGAATGGCCTGAGATATTACATATCATGTAATCCAAAAGTTGTGAAAAGACATTTTTTTTAGATTTTTGGTTTGTCTGAAAGATATGACAAATGAATACTCAATGAACCATTAATTTGAGAGAAAGGATAACGTTCTGTCCACCTGTTCCTTGAAAGACAACTCATTCTAAGTTAAGGTCTGGAGAAGGGGTGTGATTGGAAAGGCCGCATTGGAAACCAATAACCAAAAACAGCACCAGATACAAACATCCTCCATTATCAGAATGTCCCACATTTTTCTTCTCAATAAACGAAAGGTATCTTTTTTTCCCGGCTGGCATGCAATAATAAATCTTTTGGGTATGTCTGCAGTTTGGTGGGAAAGCTGAAACGAGTCTGGAGAGCAGGCTATTAATAAACCGTCTTCATGCTTGCATATGACTTCTCTCACCACTGACCTTTACCAGTGTGGGGCAGAGAGGCCACAGCTAAAAAAGGACAGATAAGTACTGTATGTACTGTAAACCAGAATAGAAGCCAAAGCATGACCTGATGCTGGCACAAGACCAGGAGAGCTGTCACTGAGGCCTGCAGTGACAGAGCAGTTAGGGATCACTCAGCTGCATACACATTAAGGTACAGTATGAATTACTACTGTATGTATAGAACTGTATATTTACTATATAAGATTCAGTACTGAACCTCAAGAGACAGTGGGGGAAAAACAGAATACCCAATAAGACAAAATCACAAATTGGACAGAAATCTAGCTGGATGCAGACAGCTCAAGATAAAAAAAAAAAACATTGTGAACACATTTTCCATGATCAAAAAAGATTTATACAAGCAAGTAAGCAGGCCCTAAAACAAGCCCAAACACGCACACTTTTCAACCTGTGTGTCCCTTTTAATAACAGACAGACTGACGGCACATCTGCTGTGTGTGTTCTCGGAAAATGGCTGAACAGTGAGAAGAAGTGTGAGCCGCACCGCAGGCACTGTGCAAGAGCTCCTCGGAGGGACGTACCGTGGCCATCAGCCCCTTCCAGGGCCCTGAGGGTGTTTGTGGTCTGCTGCAAGTCGCTCCTGGTGGCTAGCAGCTGGGCTTTCAGCTTAGCCGCCATGTTCTCCATTTCCTCACTCTTACTGCTGAAGGTCTTCTTCAGGGACTCATGCTCCTCTGGAAGGAAGCACAGGCCACTACTTCATCTCTTCAGCACAGGGCGCTGACGTGATACGTCACAATTCCCCCCCCGAAAAAAGTTTCATTACCAAATCACGGACATACTGTACTGTATTTCGAAAGTACACGAATATCTGTCATGTGTAAACCTGGTCCTACAGTCATCTAAATCAGACTGTAATTTAAATAAGAATTTCAGAGTATCCCTCAATTCACATATCAGCCTTCCCACAGGCATTAAATACTTTATTCCTGATTCATTGCCACCAGGAATTCTTTATGAAATGTTTCAAGAATTTGTCCAAAATTAAAAACTCATTTTTATGTGGGAAATATGTCTTCTGCTGTTTCTCATATATTTCATTGTCCATCAGCATCTGTGCCCTCTTTAGCAATGGTTTAATATAAGCAAGGACATATGTTTTTCCAGAGTAAGACAATCATTAGCTCCAGAAAACAGCTTAAAATACTTAAATATATAGAAAATATTTTCTTTGTGGACCAGTCAAAGATTTTTGTCTCCAGAGCAATATCACGGAGGGCTATCAATGCAATACTTTTTTCTGGCTCTTAATTTTAAGATTTAAAATTAAAAAGAACTGCAAAACTGTAAAAAGAACGTCTTAGAAGTGTAAGACAATAATGCAGGTCTCACTGCACAACTAAATTACATTTAGCATCATACTGTACTTGCGCCTAGTAGGAACACAGTACTAGCACAGTACAAGGATCTTGAGGAGTTATACAGTATATCTTGTTCCTTCTGACAGTGTATTGCTTAAGGAACGATATTGAGAGAAGAGAAGCAGCTCATGATAGAACACATGACTTTTGCTTTAATTGAGAAGCAGGATTGTGCAGGTTTCAGAGGAAGGAAATGATGTTATTGCCTACAACTGTTGTTCAGATAAATTACGCTGATCTTTCCAACAGTCTTTCGTAACCTTTTCTTTAATTAGAAAATAGGCTTGAGAGAAATACATACAAGGCCAACAAATTGTTTTGGATACAGTATGTTTTTCTTCAATGAAAAACTCAAATTATTACACATAATAATTAAGAATATTTAAATGTAGCACTCAATTACAATTAATGCGTGAGGAATTATACAAATGTTAGTGGGGACTGTGTTCACAGTGCAGTACTGGCTATTACTGCATGGACTGGTGACAGTTCACATAGCACTGTGTTAGTTCACAGTGCAAGGCACAGAGCAGACAGGACTGTGTGTGAGTGGACTGTGTGGGGGATAGACCACACAGCACTGTGTGTGAGTGGAATGTGTGGGGGAAAGTGCAGAAAGCACTGTGTGTAATAGTGGACAGTAGGGGAAAGTGCAGAGAGCACTGTGTGTATTAGTGGACAGTAAGGGAAAGTGCAGACAGTAATGTGTGTATTAGTGGACAGTAAGGGAAAGTGCAGACAGTAATGTGTGTATTAGTGGACAGTAAGGGAAAGTGCAGACAGTACTGTGTGTATTAGTGGACAGTAAGGGAAAGTGCAGACAGTAATGTGTGTAATAGTGGACAGTAGGGGAAAGTGCAGAGAGCACTGTGTGTATTAGTGGACAGTAAGGGAAAGTGCAGACAGTACTGTGTGTATTAGTGGACAGTAAGGGAAAGTGCAGACAGTAATGTGTGTATTAGTGGACAGTAGGGAAAAGTGCAGACAGTACTGTGTGTATTAGTGGACAGAAGGGGAAAGTGCAGACAGTAATGTGTGTATTAGTGGACAGTAAGGGAAAGTGCAGACAGTACTGTGTGTATTAGTGGACAGTAAGGGAAAGTGCAGACAGTACTGTGTGTATTAGTGGACAGTAAGGGAAAGTGCAGACAGTAATGTGTGTATTAGTGGACAGTAAGGGAAAGTGCAGACAGTAATGTGTGTATTAGTGGACAGTAAGGGAAAGTGCAGAGAGCACTGTGTGTATTAGTGGACAGTAGGGAAAAGTGCAGACAGTACTGTGTGTATTAGTGGACAGTAAGGGAAAGTGCAGACAGTAATGTGTGTATTAGTGGACAGTAAGGGAAAGTGCAGACAGTAATGTGTGTATTAGTGGACAGTAAGGGAAAGTGCAGACAGTAATGTGTGTAATAGTGGACAGTAAGGGAAAGTGCAGAGAGCACTGTGTGTATTAGTGGACAGTAGGGAAAAGTGCAGACAGTACTGTGTGTATTAGTGGACAGTAAGGGAAAGTGCAGACAGTAATGTGTGTATTAGTGGACAGTAAGGGAAAGTGCAGACAGTAATGTGTGTATTAGTGGACAGTAAGGGAAAGTGCAGACAGTACTGTGTGTATTAGTGGACAGTACGGGAAAGTGCAGACAGTAATGTGTGTATTAGTGGACAGTAAGGGAAAGTGCAGACAGTACTGTGTGTATTAGTGGACAGTAGGGGAAAGTGCAGACAGTACTGTGTGTATTAGTGGACAGTAAGGGAAAGTGCAGACAGTAATGTGTGTAATAGTGGACAGTAAGGGAAAGTGCAGACAGTAATGTGTGTAATAGTGGACAGTAGGGAAAAGTGCAGACAGTACTGTGTGTATTAGTGGACAGAAGGGGAAAGTGCAGACAGTACTGTGTGTATTAGTGGACAGTACGGGAAAGTGCAGACAGTACTGTGTGTATTAGTGGACAGAAGGGGAAAGTGCAGACAGTAATGTGTGTATTAGTGGACAGTAAGGGAAAGTGCAGACAGTAATGTGTGTAATAGTGGACAGTAAGGGAAAGTGCAGACAGTAATGTGTGTAATAGTGGACAGTAGGGAAAAGTGCAGACAGTACTGTGTGTATTAGTGGACAGTAAGGGAAAGTGCAGACAGTACTGTGTGTATTAGTGGACAGTAGGGAAAAGTGCAGACAGTAATGTGTGTAATAGTGGACAGTAGGGAAAAGTGCAGACAGTAATGTGTGTATTAGTGGACAGTAGGGAAAAGTGCAGACAGTACTGTGTGTATTAGTGGACAGTAAGGGAAAGTGCAGACAGTACTGTGTGTAATAGTGGACAGTAAGGGAAAGTGCAGACAGTAATGTGTGTATTAGTGGACAGAAGGGGAAAGTGCAGACAGTAATGTGTGTATTAGTGGACAGTAGGGAAAAGTGCAGACAGTACTGTGTGTATTAGTGGACAGTAAGGGAAAGTGCAGACAGTACTGTGTGTATTAGTGGACAGTAAGGGAAAGTGCAGACAGTAATGTGTGTATTAGTGGACAGTAAGGGAAAGTGCAGACAGTAATGTGTGTATTAGTGGACAGTAAGGGAAAGTGCAGACAGTAATGTGTGTAATAGTGGACAGTGTGGGGAAAAGTGCAGACGGCAATTTAGCACTATCTGTGAGTGACAGTGATCAGGAACAGTCACTGTGAATGTGCAAGGAGTGTGAGAGACAGTGTGGGAGGGCATTAATGTCTATTAGTGGATAACAGGGGAGACAATGCAGACATCCGTACCTGTGAGGCTGACCAGCTGTATGCGCTGCACCTCCAGGTCTGCAGTGAGCTGCTGCTTCTCCAGTGTGAGCTCTTTCATACAGCAGGCCTTCTCTGACAGCACACTCAGCAGCTGCACCTGCTCCTGCTCCAGTTCACTCAGCCTATGGTCCCTCTTCGCACAGACAGCCTGCTCCCCAGAGAGCACAAAACGACAGCTCTGTCACCTCCGCAACACGCACGGCTCAAAGGGCTTCAAACTGTTGTGCCTTCAAGGCCACCTCCCTTCTTGGCTTGCTCACCAAAGAAGCAAATAACTGTTTTTCAAGCTACAGGCGTTTTTAGAAAACGCAGTACATTCCTGAACCTTTGTGGCGTCAGCAGCTGGCTGTCCTCGTGGTACAGAATTGTAAACAAATCAAACGTGGTCCAAATCTAACTGGCATGCTGGGAAGAAGAGTTTTAAAGTTATGAGCCTATGGTGATATGCATCCTTTTCCAAAATCCTACTCTATATTCTTTTCTTTTTGCTGCGACCTACAACTCAACTGCCTTTTTTAACAATCTCTGAAAAGAATCTACCCACTACAACCGAACTGATTGCCTGTAGCGTGTTGCACTACTGTTTTATTTATGAAAGCTGGAAATGCACAACTACGAGCCTTATGAGTATCTACACACATGGACCAAATCTACTCAATACTCCACGGAAACCTAAAAAATGATCAGCCCTGACAAGCCCCGACCTTCAGCTGCTGGATGTCCAGTTTGTGTCCGTTGAGCTCGTTGAGCAGCTGCACCCTCTCGCTGTGCAGGGTCTCCGTGTTGCGGCTGTGCTGGCCGGCTATCTGCGTGACGCTCTCCATCTGCTGCCGCAGCATGTCCACCATCGTCTCCCTCTCGCCCAGCTTCAGCCTCAGGGCCTCCGCCTCCGCCTGCGAAGCCCGCAGGCTGGCCACGGTCCCCTCCAGCCGGGCCCTGCTCCGCTGCAGCTCCCCCTCCCTTTCCGCCAGCAGCAGCTGCAGCTTCTTCCTGTCCAGCTCGGTCTCCCCCAGCGCCCTGGCCCGCTCCTCCAGCACTGCCCTGTCACTCTTCAGTTCCTCCCCGGCCTGGCGCAGCAGGTCCTTGGTGACCTCCAGTTCTTTGCACAGGTTGGCCGCCTCCTCCGTCTTCTCATTCTTACCCTGTTCTGCTTTCAGCTGTTTGGGGAAAAAAAAAAAAACCCCAAGGAAATGAACAGTATTCACACAAGGTGGGTTTTCAAACGTGGACAAGAAGTTTAAAAAGCATGTTGTTAAATATTACCCCATTCTTCATTACATATTCCGAGTCATATTCAACCTGAGCCAAATAAAATGAACAGGTTTAGTTAAGCAAAAGAGGCGACCACAGGCTGAACTCACCTGGCGTTCCACCTGCACCAGCACTCCTCTTCAGAGACCAAATACTGCACCTCTATTTTCTCAGTGAGCTCCCTGAATGTGATTTATCACTCAATTTGAGCCCAATCAAATTAACAGGTTTTCAAACGTGGACAAGAGAAGAAGTTTAAAAAGCATGTTGTTAAATATTACCCCATTCTTCATTACATATTCAGAGTCATATTCAATCTGAGCCAAATAAAATTAGCAGGTTTAGTTAAGCAAAAGAGGCGACCACAGGCTGAACTCACCTGGCGTTCCACCTGCACCCGGCACTCCTCAAATACTGCCAAATACTGACCAAATACTGCACCTCTATTCTCTCAGTGAGCTCCCTGAATGCGATTTATCACTCAATTTGAGCCAAAATCAAATTAACAGGTTTAATTAGCCCACAGAGCAGCATTAAGTAAAACGGAGGTGACCACAGGCTGAACTCACCTGGCGTTCCACCTGCACCCGGCACTCCTCCTTCAGAGACTTGACTAAGGCCTCCAGACGCTGCACCTCCATGCTCCTCTCGTCCAGCTCCCGCCGCAGGCTGTCGATGGCGATGCTGTTCCCCCTGTCGCGGTCCCACAGACGCTTGTTCTGCTCCCTCTCCAGGTTCAGCTCCTCCTGGGCCTTGTGTAAGTTAGCCTGCAAAGTTAACACCCACGTCATCGCCTGCGCACGCTTAACCACAACATTTAAGGAATGTTTTTAAATCCTTAAAAAATCCAAATTCAAATTTAAAGGATCTGCATTAAAAAAAAAGTATTCTCCAGAGTCGTTATCACTTGTTTGCATTTCCTGGTTTGTATTATTATTCTCATGTGCTAAAATGAGGGAGACATGCTGTGAACAGAGTGTGAGCTGCATTTAGATTTTATCAGCAGTGGGGTTTGAAGCACACAGAACAGGGCTCTGAAGGAAACATGGGACCAGGCGATGTAATTCACAAGCCTCCCCAGCGCGGCGAAGGAGTAAGGAACTACATGAACAAGGAGATCCACGCACCATCAGCTGACAGAGCTGTGAATCGAGGTCCCCAGACTCCTGGCTGTATTGATCTCTTTCACACTGGGCAGCCTCGGCCTCCGAGCAAGCCAAAATCAATTTCTTCTCCAGGCTCTCCACCTGCCGCGGGGCATGTCAGAGGTCACAACACCATCACCGAGATCACAGGCAGGCAAAGTGCATTACGATGGATACAGTACATACACACACATCATCTGCCATGGAAAACGAGACCCGCCATTCACTTGTTTTTAAAGCATTTGTTGCAGTCTATAGCTGTATTCAGATACATGAGAACCATTGGGAAACATACCAACAAAATCTTTCCTTGTTTACAGTATTAAATGCATGCCTTTGCAAATTACTTTTGACCAGCCTGAAAAATACATAAAAAATAATGGAGGAAACATTGATCATTCATCAAAAGGACAGCTGGTAGCTGCTGTCAGGAGAAAAGTGACATCTTTGTGTAAACTTTACAGATGACTCCACATCACACCATAACAGTTTATATTTTGCAAGGTGGGACTTTTAATTTCAGATCTCTAAATTCTGAGATGTAAGCTTTTGGATCATTAAAGATAAAACCGATTCTCCAGCTGCGGCACCTAGATGTTGAAGTCTAACTTACAAACTTCAAACTTAATCCATTTTACCAACAGACAGGGTATAGCAGCAGCTGTAAAGGTGTGTAAAGACAAAAAAAAAACACAAGGTAAAGATAATCTTTTCTAACTATTAAGTACAGCTTTCATTTCCACACGTATATTTTCCCCCCCAAGAGTATTATTTTTGGCATTCCTCTATCCCCCTTTTCAGAATGGTAGAGATGAGCATAAAGGACGCTGCAGGGCAAAGGCTGTGCAAAACTAAAAATACAAGCAAGCCACTCGTCCAGATAATGAATAATTGTAGACAAGCATGTGTTGATCACTCCGCGCAGCACGCGCAGTCCAGAAAACCTATCCCATTGGGATCCGCTGGCCAGGGCTGGGCTCCAGCCAATCCCTTCCTGCCAGACCACCGCCCACCACGATCAGTGTCACATTCCTCGGTCTCACAGTTTCAGCTGCATTCTTACATGACACCATCTTTCTCCTTCTATCTCTGGGAGAAGAGGGACTCCCTCACGTGATCTACGATGGTTAAACAGGCTTCTGTTCGCACTTCCATATTAGTATCATTCTTTTGTCACTTGATTCTGTGTAGAATTTAAGTAGATCACATACAAGCCCAATTTCACGGATGACTCTGGCTTCCATTTAAATGTGACAGGTATACAAGCTCTTCGTCAAGCGTTTTTACGAAAGCTCCCTTGCGAACAAATTTTTCGACCGATTTTATAACATACATTGTCCGTCCACCCATTTTCCAACCACTTCCTCCAACTCAGGGTTGGTGGTGGGGTGGGGGGATTCGGAGCCTATCCCAGCAGGCAATGGGAGCACAACAGGATACACCCTGGACGGGACTCCACTCCATCGCAGGGTACACACACACACACACACACTCACAGGAGAGCCAATTTTCCCAGAAGCCAACTAAGCTGCCAGTTTAGATTGTGGGAGGAAACCCATGCAAAATTCACATTCCCCGCAGAGAGCACCCCAGGAATTGAATCCAGGGCCTCAGCACTGCGAGACAGCAATGCTAAACACTGTGCCACCGTGACGCACATAATATATATTTTGGGAAAACACTGAACTAGAAAACACTACACACTAAATTAAAGAAATGGAGCAGAGAAGGTTGTATGCTTCAGATTGTTTGCCAGAGACATTTAGTGTGTTCTATCCTCTGTATAGTCCTAATGTCAATGTGTCTGATGGCCTCAGTTGCAGACTAGAGATCACAGCAGGCACATAACCAAACAAGTGTGAGGATCACAACCTTTACAGTAAAAAGCAAGTTTAACTTTGTTTGGTCTTCTCCAAACACAGTGTGTCAAGGACTGTGTTCTTGACTTTTAAAGGCATAAACGTTTACTTAAAAATAAGAAGTTTGAGGAAATTAAGTTTTCCAGGTGCATCAGGAGAAAATGAGACGCACATCACCACCTCAACACCAGGATCCAGCAATGTTATATAATGCAACACAATCATATTTCAAAACGTCCATCACTTTTTAGTAAATCATATTTACATGTGGTGGCACAGCATTTTCTGTTAATAGCAAACGAACAAAGAAATTGTCGCAGGGCAAAAGGTGATTCAAGTGCAGTAACAGAGGTAGACTTGCTCTTTTGTTTTCAACTTCGCCCATTCTGGAGAACCGAAATGCAGGCAACAGAAAAGTTAGTTCTCCCACCAGCAGTTTTCAGTCTGCTCTGCAAATATTTAAGAGACACAGAAAAGGCACACACACAGACAAACTATTGTTTGTGTAACAATCTGCTACTGTGAAGTGGTGGACTTATTCACAACGTCCGCAAAATCTCATAGTATGGGTCCTGAACTAAAGCAGCATTTTCATAAATGACAACAGGAGTCGATACTGGTAGAGTTATCCCCAATATCAGCATTTGGTACCAGTCAATCCCGAAGATCAATACTTATGCTTCTGCTGTAAACCACCCACAGAGTTTCAGGTCAACCCACTGTGTTGAGTTGGTTTAGCAGTATCAGCAGCCGATGTTCACGTTTTGTGGTCTCTTTTGTTGCCACGCACAATTAGTCTGCACGACTGACTGATCTGCGTTTTGTGTTCCGGGGGGCCGTAAACAAACCTTGTCTTCATACATCCTTTTGGCTTCCCGCAGCTCGGAGCGCAGGTGGGAGACTGTGGACTCCAGGTCAGTGACCTGACGGAGGTACATCGTGCTCTGGTTTGCAGCCTGCTCTCTAGAAGGAACACAGGAGGCATGTTCAGGACTACTGTCCTGCATTGGCAACAGCAGAATTCATACAACAGTTAATTACTAGCAATAAGAACTCAGATTGGTTACATTGCCTGCCTAGGTCTTCTTTAGGTTTTTTAGACTTAATAAAAGCAAGTCTTGGTAAATCGGTCAAGATTTTAACTGCTTTCTATGGAGTTACGGTGTATTAAAGCATGGAAGGAGTCCCAGATTTGAGCCTTGCTGCTCCTCACAACATCCAATAGGACAATCAGTGATCAGGAAGAAGTGCCTCTGCTTACTGTACAATGTCCATTTGCCTCTGGATGCTTGTGGCGTGACAGCGAGCACTACCCAGCTTCTCAGACAATGCTGCCACCTCCTGTTCATGGCTGAGAATGAGCTGCTCCATTCTGGGGAAAAAAAGACGAACCCACTGAAAACAGCAACTGATATGTTTGGGGCCCATTTTCTCCAAAGAGAAAATCTGAATGAACTTGAGATTCCAAGCACAACTGGTAGTGCTGCCTGTCTGATTATTAAAGTGCTTGAAAAAATCATGACGAAAACAGCAAGGTAGGTTAAACATGGAAAAACACACTTAACATATGGCCACAGAGTCTTGATCTTCACTATGTGTTGTGTCTTCCAAGGTGGATGGAGTTTTTTCTCATCACTTCATATCAACTATCATTATTCACTCCACAAGCACACTGACAGGTGTTACCGTTCTTGGTGCTGCTTCAAAATCAGGTCTGCTTTGAGCTGCCCCTCTCGTTTCTCGGCCTCCAACTGCTCTGCCACCTGCCAGTGAACAAGTTTTCATGGAAATATCAAATCCCCACTGAAATAAATTGATATAATTCATTTACAACGCCTGCAAACGACACTTCCCCTAAAAAGTGAGTTACCTAGAAATAACTCGCTCCAGTTCTACTACAGTGATTTTCTCTTCGGTCTGTGTTCTCTGCTTGGCCGACTATTGTATTCCCACAGTTTGCACATATCTATCAACACCATGTGTCTATCTGTCACTCATAACAGCATCACTGCTTTCATAATTTGAGGGAGAGCTGTCAGGATTCTGGTTTAGCTAATAAATGAGTCAAGCTCAAGTCAGGTTCACCTGCAAGGAATGGCAAGGACCAGAAAGAAGTAGCTTAACATGAGGATGCAGAAGTTCATGTCTGGAGAGTTTTAATTGATGAAGTGTGAACCAGACTTGATTTCTGATCCCACATTCACATGCACATTTTTAGCCATCAGATGCTCAGTGACATACTTAAATAATCCTCTTTTTTAATAAGCCTCTTTTTTACTGTTCATACAGATGCCCGTTTTGAGGGGATTGATGCGTTTAAATCAGGACAAAATCTGCCTGCCTCTTCTGTGTATGACTGAGTTAACACTAGCACGCTTCTGCGGCTGTTCCTTACTCTGCCATTCAGCGGTGCTGCTTGTGAGCAGGGATTTTCCCTGGTCAAAATAAAAAAATACAAGTTTTGGACCCACCTCACGCCTGCTCAAAACCACATTCATCAATAGGTTTTAAAAAACGTAAACTGTAAATTACGTAATGATATGCCATGATGGATGAATGGATGTTTGCCCGTCATGCATTTGGCATGCAGGGGTAGCCACATCCTGTTGCTGTTACTGTAACATTAGTTTTTTACAGGAAAGGGTTGTTAGCCTTGTGCCCAAACTCCAACCTCCAACGTGGAGGACCTGGCGCCTGACGTGGGACACGAACCCGCTACCCTGAGATTATGAGTCTCATGCTCCACCAACAGAGCTAGCTGGAGCCTGCCGTGAACATCATCCAAAAAGAAATAAAACAATATCCAGCAAATATCAGAAAGATAGAGCATTAATGCTCAATTTACTAGCCGGAACTGGATATAAAAATATTATGAGAATTTAAATAAGAAATAAACAATAAACCTTTCTTTAAAGACAATTTTCAGAGAATTCTATACTGTATTGTACAGTATGTACACAGTGACGAAACCCTGCATAAAGAGCTTAACTCCAATATTTTAGCTCTTGCAGGAGCCACTAAATATTTATTGGACAAGCACAAGAGGATAATCACCCACTTTTAGATAATAATAATGTGATTATTAAAGGTTTTTATAACCAGAGCTTTACAGGCAGATAAAGGCATTATCTACTAATTGTACCTTGACCAGTAAAATTGCCGTTAATTACATTTTCATATGTGCAGATTGTATTTGAAACCACTGTTATCTGTAGCAATTTTCAAGTTTAAAATCAATACAGCATAAATATAACTCTAATGTTTTGTCTTAATTTATAAAAAAAACATTATATAACAATTCTGGTGTTTAAACGGCACAATTCTTTTTTTAAGATTGTGCACTAGGCTGAACGCTGTTACAGTTTTAATTCCAGTGGATGGTTCCCTTTCTATTAAACCCATTAATAGACTGGGACAGAAGAGGATACAGATTTGAGACAGGCTGTCATTTTACGCAGTGTGCTGAAGAAAATCTATGATAAAGGGCAAAGTAGCAGGAAACACTGCAGGTGAATAAAGACGCTGCAATAAGCCACCAGCAGGCTGTAGGCAGTGACCCACTGCGGAGCTCGTGTCCTTCGTCCAGTGACTTACAGGGAGGACTCTCCCTCGAAGGGCGGCGTTCTCTGCCTCCAGGGCGCGGAGCACCTTTCCCAGCGCGGTGCCCAGGTTCTGGTCGTTCAGCGTGGCGGTGACCTCGTTCTCGTGGGCTTTCTTGTCACTGCGCCGCTCGTGGGCCAGCAACTCAGAGCGCACTTCCTGCAGCGCTTGTTCCTGGGCCGCTCTCTTCCGGCTCAGCGGCTCCGCCCTGCTGGCGGCTTCCCGCATCTCCTGCTCCTGGGCCAGCCTGGCCGCCTCCAGCTCCCTGACCGAGGCCTGCAGCTTGTTGATCAGCTCCGCTTGGCCTCTGGACTCCTTCTGCCTGTAGAGACAGTCAGCGGGGGAAGAAGAGGCCGTGGCCAACTAAATAACCTGGCGGGAGCTAAAAACATTTGCAGCTTTGTACGGATACAAAGGAACAAGTAATAGGTTTATTCCCTGCTGAAAAGAGAAGAAAGAAAACACAACGTTTCAGCCGTGGAGCCATTCCATCACCTGAAGAAGGCTCCACAGCGGAAACGTTGTGTTTCCTTTCTTCTCTTTTCAGCATGGAATAAACCTGTTACCCGTTCTTTGGCAACCTACGCATGCTGACGCAGCCACCCACCTGAACTACTTTGTACGGATACATTGTGGCCTGTGGACTCCAGGAGACGGGCATAAAGCATTATTCACCATGTTGTCACAGGCATGACCAACTTAACGCTGCCACAATGTTCCCTTTTAAGCTTGTGAGTTTGTAACATTCTGAAATCTTAATACAGTGCAGCTAATATGTTACACTAGTGTTCCTCATCAGCGAGTAGAAGGTATTACTGCGAGGAAGGATACTTTTCCCCCCCCCAAACGGGCTACATGGGCTGAATAGCCTTCTCAGGTTTGTATCCATTCTTATGTTCTTAAATCTTCAGATCCATATTTCTCATGAAGGCAAGCTGTGTTAAATTGTATTCACATAGTCCCAAGGTATTTCCACTAGACTTTCCTGTGTTTTCAAGTGATTCAATGAGAGAAAGAAGCTATTATTATGTTGATGTTCAGAAAATGTTTTTTTTACTGAAAACTGAAGATAACACGTTTTGTCCCTCCTAAGCAGGCAGGTACACTATACTTTACCAACTGCAATAATGTATGTCGTAATGTCTCAGAAAGTCAGAATTTCCTACACACAAACATTTGAAACCCAAAGCTCAGGATGCACTTAGATACCGGTGTTTCAGTGCGCTTGATTAGGTATCACCGAAACAGAAGAGACGGATTGGTTCGCCCCTTTACCTGATATCAGCCAGAGCATCTTTCTCAATCTGACTCTCCTGCAGCTTGGTCTGCAGTTTAATGATGGACTGGCGAAAATGGAACTTTTGCTGTTCGTGAAGTTCACATGTCTGCAATACATTAAAATAGATCATTTTCAATCAATCATGAATGTTATTTATCTCTCTGACAAATGATTTGGCTGACTTTTTTTTATCCATGTGAGCTCCACATTTATAAAGAGGAGTGTTTCTCGCTGAAGCAAGCTCAGTGAAGTACCATCGTCAGACGTACAACTGCACTGTCCCAGCTGGGATCTGAATCCACAGGTATCTGGGATCTGAGCCCACTGCTGCGATCTTTCCAGTATAAATTCAGAGCCCTATCTCCTCCTCCACAATGTAGCCAAATCGATCACATACTTGCCCATGAAGCCAGCAGGAAACTAAAAGAAACTTGAGCTCACAATTAGATCAAACTACTGTCACCATGAAACCAACGTTAAGCCCAACAAATATGTTCTTACTCTTTAGATATGTTGTCTTGTGATCAATATTAATGTAACGTCCAACAGAAGCTGATCACAAACTTTTTACAGACAATGTTTGCAAACACACCAAAAATCATGTGTGTTTCTGGCCAAAAATACAGGTTTTCAAATACTGTACAATATTATAAGCTATTTAGCACAACATTTCACAATAATATAAGAACAAGGTTTCTGGTAAGTGGCACTGGAAACCTTGGCCAGAACCTAACAGAGCTATGGGGAAAAATAATAACAGGAGCAAACGTGTTGCTCACTGCAATCTATCAGACACACCTCAATGTTATGTCATTGTTCTCTTAAATACGCCACATACTGTAGATCCACTCCCTTTTCTTACACTCTACACAGTCAGTTTAAAAGCATGTGGACAGTTGTCGAAACAACAGCGATAACAACAAAGTAGAGCTATTCTTCATATCCAGGGATTTCAAAGCTATTTCCAATAACAACCCAGCTGAACAAACAGCCCTGCAGAGTGTTGCAGCCGACCGTGGAGTGGAGTGGAACACCACAGGCATTTTGAACCAATACCCCTCGGAGCAGATAAACCACAGGCATGGATCAGAAAAGAGCTTTGGCTGGGAACTTTTCATCCTGCACAAGGTTGAAACGAGGAATTTAGCTTACTGGCATTCTTACAACCTGCCTTAGGGTTGGCCCTGACAATGTGCCTAACGAACCTGCTCTTAAAAAAAGACAAGACCTATAATGTCCCCTATATAACTCAAGGTTCACAGCTTCAGTGTCATTCTTTGTCCAAAAGACTCTTAAGCAGATCAAGGTTTAAACTTGCCTTTAAATGTCACAATTTCATATTGCTTTGTAAAAGGACTGCAACATGTTAATTAAGAGTATCATTCTATGACCAGTAGACCGAAACTAGAAGCATAACTTTAACTATTACATTTATGTAATTTTATTATCCGTGCATGGGTGTATCATGTTAACAGCACTAAATGCAAAGGTATTCATTCTTTTCAAAGCTTGTAATCCTTATCAAGAGTACAAACGTATTAAGACAGTTTCCTTCAACCTTATTAACTTATATTATTGAATGGACAGAATGACCATGTCAAAGAGGTCAAAAATTTAATCAACTAAAGCTGTTCAGCTTTATGCAAGTGTGAAAATCTGTTTTTATCCTTCCACACCATATTGTCACACTTTTTCTTCAAACTCTCTTTTTCCTAACAGATTCTGCATCAACCACATCTGGATTCTGACACATTTGAGTTCGAATGTTCTTAGGACAGCACCTTCACCTAACACGAGCAGTTGGCGGAGATTCGGCTTCCACATTGCAACATTTCACACATGCTGGCTGCCAGAGAGCGACCCCCTTGTGGGATCCCTGCGCTGACCTCACTCAGTCTCCTCTGGAGCTCCTTGACCTGCTGGCCATACTCCTCCAGGGCCTTCTCCAGGAGATCCTTCCCAGGGAAACCGCAGCTCCGGCGCAGCGCCTCCAGCTCCAGCCCATACCTCAGGGACAGGCCAGCAGACTGCCCACTTGAAGTCAGCACATCCTGGCCATTCACCTCTGAAATGGTATCTTGAGAGGGCAATGCAAGAGTGCTTTATTTCTGTCCCCATCGATGTACTGTATAACAGCTCCTGTGATAAAAGCTACGATATGTCAATTCTCAGAAAGATGGACCACTATTCTCATTTTTTCCTAAACCCCTTATTAGAAAGCGACAGAGAACACTCAGAATTACAGAACTGGTGTGTAATAGGCAACTACTGGAAGATGCTTCTGGACTTTCAGTGTTTTTGAAAAAAACCTGGCAAGACTCTGTGAGAGACATCACTACTTATGAAACGTAGAAAGAGGGTGGTTTTGTCTTGGTCTGAGAGGATATTTTTGCAAGTGACCACCATTGCAGGGTAGGAGGTCAAATTTGCTAGCCAATGGTGAACATTAAAGCACCCTTTTTTTTCCCAGAAGGCATTTCTAACAACACTGGCCAACATTTCATTGTTTTATTGCAGTGACAGGATGTTCGGCCTGCTGCATCCTACAGCAATGTTGAACAGGCAAGACTTGCCGATACAGGAAGCTCATGTTTTTCATGAACAACGGGAAGACTGGTTCGGCCCACATGAATTTGAACTGTGTCTGCTGGTGATGGAGACAAGGTATCTGGTTATAATGGTTCACAATATTGTCCAGCCAAGGCATAAAAGTCACAATTTGATTATCATCGCCTTTCTTGTTAATGGTTATTATTTTCTGTTCTCTGTCTGACTAGCTTGATGATGGTTCATTTTGGCGGTGAACACACGTTTTCCAGGAGACAGATGAGGAAAGAGTTTTAGGTGCAGAGTTGGTGTCTATTAATTCTGCTGACACTAAGCCAGCCAGACTGAGCTCTGTGCCCTTACCTAGTGAGACGTTGAGGCCGCTGGTGGGTCGAGGAGCTGGGTCTCCAAACGAGCGACTAATCTTCTCCATGGTGAGTTTAGTGGCCTGTTCCACCTCCTCCTGTAGTCTCTGGGTCTCCCTTGTCTGCCTCTCCAGATGCTCCCTGAAATTGTCAGTTCTATTACATTTACAGCATTTAAGAGGAAGATCCAGAGAATTACAGTAACACTGGAGCACTGGAATAATGGGCCAAGCCACAAAAATGATTGTAAAATCCTTATAATACTGTGGAATTCACCCTACCCTGTTTTATCCATCATACACACATAGTAAATTTTGAAAGAGTCTACAAACAGAATAATATACTACATCTGACCTTTTTAAAATTGTACATACAGTATATACAGCAGCTCAAGGCTTAAACAGGAAGAACAATACACAGTGACAAAGTACTGCAAGAGCATGTGAGGTTGTATAGTCTGACAATATACAGTAGTAGGACTACTTGATTCAAATGCCCTGATAAAAAAAGCTAATAAAATAAACCTCTGGTCACACCTCAGCTCTTCAAGACTCCTGTTTCCCAGTGAGGCAAATCTGATGCCTGCAAGAGAAAGTACATAAGTTTGGATTACAATACCTCAAACACAACCATTGTTTCCCTATATACTATACCTGCTTTTACAATAGGATATAAAACACATCCGTATTGGATGCCTCTACATTTGCAGGGTATGAATTAAATATTTGCAATGTCTTTCATTGCAATGGCTACTTTTTCAACTTCAAAGCTACTGCAAAATGAAAACCATCATAAACCATTTCTAACATGAAACGTTCTGCTGTACTAAATAACAGCACAAATATATTCCAACTTTTAATTCAGAATAGATCCATTTAGCAGAGTCTTGCAAAATGAAAAACTGTTATTATCAGATGAAAATACTAATGAACCTCTATCATAGAAGCAGGAATAGTTTGATTTTTATTTAATTACAATGGTGTGTGATGAAATTGACTGAAGAAAACATCACATGAAGGATTTCCATGCCCTGGGAGTGGCCTGGCATGATAACGGGACACCCTTTAAGGATGAAAAAGAATATGGAAAACTAGCAACGTGTACATGAATTCTACCCTGCCCCCTGGTGAATTTTGAAAATATCTCAATCAGAATTTTCAGGTGAGCACCTGCTGATACCCAGCACTGTCAGGGCATTTGAAAAAAACAAATGAAATCAAATGTCGCTTATGGTTCGAAAAACCCTTGGGAAAGGATTCACTTCGGGGAATAATGGAGGACATTCTAACTGAAAGCTAAAACACCTTCAGGAAATCTCACATATTTCAAAAGCCCATTACAATGAGGGCACTCCTGTGAAAATTTAGGATTTAGCCTTCAGTACCTTCAGATTCAGCATAGGAGCCAACAGCGATTTTGTGCACAGGCTGCAAACTCTTGGCATCCTTTTCTCCCAGAATACTTTCTCCCCCTGCAAGAAAATATTTACAAAAATTAACAAGATGATCACTCGGTTAAAACAAAGTTTGCTAAAACTGCAAAACTTCCGATTATCGAAAGGTGGCAAATCAAAAGCCAGTTCATTCCACGAGTGTGTATCACAAAATGAGTGATGCGCAGTTAGATGAAAGGAGAGAAAATACGTTCATTAAGAACATTTCAGAAAGCACCAAAACATTTACTGTACATAGGCTACTAGCCTTTAATGTGTATTAGTGGAATCAATAAAATGTGTACAGTACCTTTAACAGTTTTATATCATTATTCATAGAGTACCCATATAAAAAAGAAGGAGGGTTCCAATGTAAGAACATTTTTTAGTTTCACTGATATTGTGAAATCTTAAAGTTCTCCCCTACCAATCATGTTATAAAGAAATGGCACTTGTATTTCATATACAAATCGGGAGAGTCAAGCAAAATTAGATTTTGTAGTTTCACACACAAGGCATTTCAAGAAATTAATCATCTGCACACAGCCATTGTAGGCTCGGTATCTGGCAGAAACATTTTATAAGTCAAATGTGTACTCTGGAAAAAAGCACAGGCTTGGAAAGAGTGTTTGAAACGATGAAACGATGTTCACACTCCCTGCCCAGTAGTACCACACTCACAATGGCATAGAGAGCGTTAGAATTTCTTTAAGTCATTTTCAGGTCGTGTGCAGAGCCAGCCACAAAACATCAAGCATTTTTCACATCAGAACTACCATCGTGATCTTGATCCAGCTGGCCACTATAGAAACTATACTGCCATCGAGATCTTGATACAGATTGCCATGGTAGAAACCATACCGTAGATATTCACCGCCACTGTACAAATTTACACTTATCTGGCGAAGCATGGCAAGTAGGAAGACCTGCTCTAGACGCTAAAAATACACACCAAAAGTCATTTATTACGTAACATTAACAAAAGCCTCGTACAGCATGGATCTTTAAATAGGAGTTTTAATGTGGTGATTTCTGAACACACAGGCGCTGTACAGTAAATAACACGCTAAAACTATGACCAAAACTTTCGGGACTCTGTCTGTCTCGTATACTTTGGGGCCACGTATCACTGTCTGATTTGTATATACATTTGATCACACTGGGGAAACGCAAAAGCTCTCTTTTCCCTACCTGTTGGGCATCCTATATAGTGTAACACTCACGGTGTGAGAAAGGTAATGCTTCACATGAACGTTTTGTGTACGGTGCTCTCCCGACACACACTGCTGTATGCCGTATACATCACCCCACCGTGTGAATTTACTCCTCGTTTGAGTTATGTTGTAGGGAAGTTACTTACTTTCGGCAGAGGGAGGGGAGCTCTCGATGACCGAAGCTCCCTGAACGGACACTCCAACCGTAACTCCGGAGCCTGTTGCCATGCTATAACTTTTTGCGATCAAAGAAGTGTCATTTCTACCGGTTTCTCGGCTTTCCGACGACATCCCTCCGATCGGACGAGGACAAAGCCAAATCTTTAAAGCAAAACTGAACCTGAACCCAAGAACTCTGCCGGCGTGCAAATTTGTGTTCCCTGTTCCCCAGTTTCAAACGGAAACCTTAGGGAAACTGTGACATCACCAAGGCAACCGCGGTTGGCTGATAATGGATAAATCTGGTTTTGTTGACAGTCGAGCGCTTTTATTAATGCTTACCCGTTGCGAAGAGACATCATTTGTAAGCAATATCATTGTGACGCGACTATTCCTACGCAGTGCTGTTCTAGAATTTTATTTGACGCTTTTGTGCGGCGGAGCCATCTGTAAATGCAATCACACAAAAGCACCTGCCGTTGCCGCTTTCAGTCAGTCCCTGTTTACAGCACTTCTGCCCTGCACTGCATTATGGGGAATGCAGTTCCCTGAGTACAATCAATCCCTTTCTTAGATAGATACTGTACTTTATTGATCCCGTGAGGGTAATTGCAGTGCAACAGCAGCTTAACACGGACAACACAGCCGCACTGTAACGAATGATACAATAATAATAATACAATACATACAATACAATCAGTACAGTGAGAAGTGCACAAAGAAGAGTTACACACAGTCCAGAACACACAAAGAACAAACCATTTTTTGACAATTATGAAGAGGCACGATTAATATCATCTAGAAATGTAAGGAAACAACGCACATGGGAGAATTCAGAGATCCTTAAGCCAGGATATGTTTTTTTTTTCATCTTGGTGATAAAAGTTACCAAGTTGACAGAATGTAGTGACCAAGAAAAGTCTGGTACCTGAAAATACTGGGTAGACGTTTTGGGTCTCACAGCGTGCTGTAAAAAAATGGGTATTATGAGAGTAAAAAAAAAGTAACCTGAACGGGCTTAAATTAAAAACCGTACTGGAAATCAAATCAAAGGTTAAATGGATAGTGTGTATCCATTACTGTTGGTGCTTGTTCAAAGAACAAGTTGGCTAGACAAGGCTTAAACTTTCTAAATACATGTTGACTACTCGGGATTAATAAAGTATCTATCTATTATTTCCATAAAGTTGAACATCTAGCTTAGTTCCAATAATAATTTCCATCACCTTAGATGTAAAAGAAGTCAGACGTATTGATCTATAATTACTTCATTTAATGTATTTTTTTGCAGATGGGTACTTCAAGAGCAATTCTCCAGTGCCAGGCTGTCAGCAAATGCCCTTCTTGAGAGGCCTCAGTCACTAACAGTTACTCGGTGACAGGCAGCCCCTGTGATCCTCTCTATGTACTGTATACCATTGCTCTCCTGTTGGAGCAATAAGGAAGCTGAAGACAACTGTTTTTTTCTTCTGTGATAAATTAGAAGACCACTGCGGTACCAGAAGCTTTTAAGGTGCTGCCTTTCTAACTGGTCCACCCTCATTTTCAGGCCAGCCCGCTACACTCTGGCTCCAGCGACTGCTGCAAAAGTCGCATCAATGGTTTGAATAACGTCTCGTCTCCTTGAGTACAATTGGGAACATACCCTCAGGCCCTGGGGGTTATTTCATCTTGACTGCCTCTAGTACCTGAAACACTCCTGCTTCTCCTGTGCTGATACTGTTTAATACAGACCTTTGTCCTTCTGCCTCAGGCATGTTGACTTCTTCCTTCGTAGACACCTGTGTAAAATACTCTTTTAGTACATCAGCCAGTTCCCTTTCATTGTTTAAGCCTTTCCCATTTTTTCCCCAATGTATTTTACTTCAGCCTTGACAGTTTTTTTTTTGTTGTTGCAATACCCAAAGAACATTTCATTTTCTTTGCCTCCTTACTGAATTTACCATTGACAAATACCTTTAGAAGCCCCATGTTAAAATATGGTCTGCTTCCCCCATGGTAACCATCGCTTCCAAAACACTATTCAATTTAGTAGTTTGCTTCTAATGGCAGTAACATTTCGAAAAGTTAAAAACTTTTGAAATACTAAGTGGTTCGTTTTCCCCTGCTGACATTTTCTGGCTGACATTGGTTTTTAGTCTGAAAAATGTTACTAATGAGGAATTTTCATGTATACGCACAACCCATCAACCCCTGAATCTGCCAAGTCCCATCTGACATACAATATGTTTCCTCTCTGTCTTGACACAATGGAGTGATTGAGGGCCGCTTTCTGCAGTGGGCTGTTAGGGGTTCATATATCCACTCAACCTTATAAACAGCTCCACAGGCCAGACTATCCCACAACATCTGTGACAGGAAAGGAACATCCCACCCCTGTGAATAACCAAGACAAGAGTTTGTCTTCTGACTTCTGATGTTTGAAAAGCAAAACAAAATGCTGCATTTTAAGGTCTGCTTTCAGAGATTGGTTTTACCGAACAGCCCCGAAAATCTGAATTCAAATCCAAAACGGGGCTAAAAAATATTGCCTAGTTTCAGGGAGGCACTGTAAGGCAGTGCTGGGGCCCTGGGCTCAATCCCAGACCTGAGGTGCAGTTTCCAGATCTGCATGGGGTTTGTATGGTCTCCCCATGTTCCTGTGTGTTTGGTTTCCTCCCAAAGACCAAAGACGTACTGGTAGTTGATCTGGCTCCTGGGAAAACTGGCTCCGCGTGTGCCTGCGTCAGTGTGTGTGACTCTGAATTGGATTGAGCAGTTAGAAAATGGATGGATGTACTGTATACTTGTGCCATGACTGCAAATTCTTATACTTTTTTTTTACTTGTCTTTCATTTTAAGTAACTTCCTTGACCTCGAACAAATGCTGCAGCATATAATTACATTAGAAAGCTTCTGAAACCAAACACAAATACCGAAACTCCTGGTTCACAATATGATGCAAACAGTAAACGTTTTGTGATAAACTATATTGTTCTTAACTAAAGTCTACCTGAGATTCTTACACATCATTGACCTCCATATATAGTTTAAGGACAAAGCACAATACAGACCCTGTTATTAACCTCTTAACCTCTTGTTATCAGGTTTTGGGCTACAGAGTGAGTCATGCGTGATTAAGTCACATTTCACGTTATTTTTGCTGAAATCCTTACAAATAACCCTTAAAATTGTCTGTTGAATTTTCATCATTGTGTTTTCATAAGGTTTGGTCAGATGTTCTATACGGATTTTCTAGAGGGTCATCATGGAGGTTAAGTACTAAGCACTATGAATTATGGGAATGTGATTATTAATTAGCTATTTCCATATATCTACATACGCAGTAATACGCTGTGTATTTGACCTGCTCTCTTAAAAAAAAGGACTCCTATGTTTCTCTAAATGCATTTTTAAAGAGCTGTACTAGACTTTTTGTGACTTCGTTTAGGTTAGAATTATGGCCATTTAAAGAGAACGTATTTGCAAGAACACATTGTCAGAAAGTAAAATGTTTTTTAATAACCGCGAAGCACGTGTTGTTTTTTTTTTAGGAGCAGAGCCCATCCACAGACCTGTTTCCCGGTTGAATCCACAGATACGTCAATAAATAAACAAACCCGAAACGTCTGTACAGTAGTTGTCGTGGAACAAAAGCATTTTGGCACAGTAGTTTTCACAAAATGCGGCGTGCAAATGAAAGGAATGTGGAAAAGAAGTCACGGCGTGAGAGGCTACATCGGGTCCCCCCGTTTTTTTGTTGTGGGCGAGTGGTCCGGCTTGAATGGCGATGAAGTGATCACCCCACTAGAAAGGGAGAATCGCCGTGGGACTTTTCGTTCTTGTTCCGCACAGTATGTGTGCCGTGCTTCAGGACAGCTGAAAAGAGACGACGGCAGGGGGATAAAAAAAACAAAAACAAAACCGTGTCACTCTGTATCCTGCCTGGGACGAGCTCATCAAAAGCGGGCAAGTTGTGTCCGTCACGCATGCGCCGAGGCGCTGCAACGCGAGTGCCCTGCGAGGAGGAGGAGGAGGAGGAGGTAGGTAAAAGTCCTGCATCCAGGGATGTTGTATGAGCAGTTAAACTGCATCAAGGGAGAGAGCTGAAACCGAGCCGGTCGATGAGACTTCCACCGATCACGGCTTTAGAAGTCTCCGGACTTGGTTGGGCGGGGGGGGGAACCGAAAAATAAAAAATACAGCAGCGCTGAATCCTGCTTTGGGAAACGGATTTTTTTCCCCCTTTCTTTCTGACAGCCGCGCTACTACTACTACTAGTAGTAGTAGTAACCTAACCCAGGAGCGACGAGCTAAGCGAATGAGCGCTTGCCTTTCTTTCAATCCAATGGATTGTGGCAAAATACCATTGTAATGGTAAAATGCACTCGGAAGAGGAAAAAAAAAAGCCTTACAATCGATCAACAGTGAAGCCTCCCACTGAATCCAGTTGCACCGACTGAAAAACTTTTTTTTTCCCCCTTCCACTCACCCATTTTGTTTTTTTTGGGGTTTTTTTTCTCCTCCTTTTCTTCATCATTTTATTGGATATCGATTGGTGGAACATGCGGGGAAAAAGTTGAGAAAACAGAAAGGCAGTTGTATCCTGCAGAAAAAAAACAGGATATTTTTTTTTTAATGCCGGGGTGGCATTCTGAAATTCGTTCCGATGGCAGATCGACCAAGAATAATGTTCGGAAATGTTTTATGACAGAGCGGTGGAGAATCCCGCGTCGGCTTTGGGCATCTTTAAAAAGAAAACGAAAACTCTCATTAGCGCCTCGGGGGGGGGGAGTGTTTTACACGGCGTCGCCTTCTGTTTTGCGCTGTTTTGCGGTGTTACAGCGCGGCACACGGTTTCCGCCTCTACCCTCTCCGGTCAAGAGGATGGAAAACAACTTCCACGGCTCAAGCGCGGTGACACAGAAAGGCCGATTCATCTACGTGGAGGCTTGTCTCCAGGGAGGCGCTCCGTGGGGGTTCACTCTCAAAGGTGGACTTGAACATGGGGAAACATTAGTCATCTCCAAGGTAAGCGCTGCCCCGCAAACCCGCGCTCCCTTCGCGACGCCGGGACACGGTTTAGAGAGGCTGTGCCGTAGCTTTCGCACTGGTACCTGTTGGGGGTGACGTGCCGTCCCTGCCAGGTGTTACTTCGAGCAACAGTCACCGTGGAGCACCATGGATCATAATGAAGTTAAATGTTGCTAGGCAAAATCTTAAGACCCGGGTTTTTTTTTTTTGGTTTTGTTTAAGCGGCGAGCGCGCATTTGCCGGTGCGTTGCAGCGCATTGACGGCAATGCGTGGACAGGTTACCGGGGCCGTGCTGGTGAGGGACGCGAAACTTACTGAAGGATGCGCAGCGGCAGTCCCTTTCGCACAAAGGAAAAGTCGGAAATGATGTTTCAGTGTATTGTCATCGTTGGGGTAGTGCGGGGTGTGTGACTGTCACCGTGCCGCGGAGAACATCTTACAGTCCCGGTAACGTGGTGTTTCAGTGGGTCTATATAAGTTTTCCCAAGACACGTACTTTCAAATGTTTAAATCAAGCGCGTCCATTTACTTACTCGAGTTACTTTCCCGAGTTCTTTTGTTGTGCTACGGTACATCTGCTGCACTTGTCCTGCTACTTATAAACTTGTAATGAAGTAATTCCTTATTTTCTATTGATCGTAGAGATGAATCTGCTCATACGTTGTTTTTTTTATCCAAATGCCTTTATCCATTAGGGACAGTTTTCAGGATTTGTGTTAATTTAATGTAGGGTGTATACTATAGTAAAATTAGGAAACTGAAGGTTTCGATTGAGCTTCTTAGGCTACTATAGAGAGGAAGATAAAGGGTGTATGAAGAGTAGTCCTTAAGAAATTGTTAAATTGGGGGACGGGATTTTGGTTCCTGGTGTCGCGCTGTGTGTGTGATCACGTTTAAGTTGTTTACCGCAGGTAATTAAATGACATGAATAAATCATTCAGCAACCAAGAGCATTATGCAGTTTGATCCTTTCCAAATATACATGCGAAATCTTTATTTTTCCCTCTTGAACTCTTAGTTACGATGAATAAAGCTATTCATGAAGACCTTTTCCTGTGTTAAACCTCTTTGCCTGAGTGCTGACAAAGGTATGTCAGCTAAGCTGCAATCTCATGATTAACATTATTTGGCTGCACGCAGGACCGCAAGAAATCACAGCAAGTGTGCTCTTGACCTCTTGGACATTAAACTGACCAAGAACCTCCTTAACCAAGGCATAGGTTTAAAACCTTTTTTTATATATCTTCTCTTAATTAATGGACCCTGGTAATACATTTTATTCTTTGTCATCACAAAACTTATTGAAGGAAAGTCGTCTACTGCACTTTTCAATGGGGGAATTGGTAATCAGAGCAAACAGGTGTTTTTGAACGACAAAGCCTAGAAATAATGTTGTGTCCTTCCAGGACAGCTGAGTTGCTTTTAGAAAAATTACTGCGCAGGCGGTCGAGGGGGTGAGCAGCAATGGAGGTCAAGCAGCTCTTTCAAATCCAGATGAGTCCAAATTGTTCTGAGAATCACTTCATAATTGTGTTTCTAATTGCCAGTCAGGTGGTGTGACTAAGTGTGGAGCTATTTCAGGCTTCTCGCTACATTATCTGTGGGAGGGCAGTGCATGTGACAGCAGCTGTTGGATAAATACTGACAACCCCTCATCATAGCCGGCTGCACAGTTAAGAAGGACTGTAAACCTCAAAGAAGGTAATAGAAAAAAATATATTAGAAGCCCGGTGGCGTAGCGGTTAGCGTCTCTGCCTGGCAGATCTGGGGGCCATGGCCTCCGTTCTGGAGGTGCTGTCTGTGTGGAGTTTGCATGTTCTCCCTGTATTCGCTTTGGTGTCACTCAGGTGCTCCAGCTTCCTCCCAGTCCACAGACATAATCCTAGGTTATGTGGGTTCTGAGAAAACTGGCTCTGGTCTGAGTGTGTGTGTGCGTGTGTGTGTGCGTGCGTGCCCTGTGAGGGACTGGCACCTGCTCCAGGGTGTATCCCACCTTGCGCCCGTTGCTTCCTGGGATAGACTCCAGCTCCCCTGCGACCCCGAGTTGGATAAGGATAAGGGGTTATTGAAAGTGATGTGACGATGATGATAATCAGTACCTGTCAGGTGTTGATTATACTGCCGAAATAATGGCGAGTGTTTAAACTCAGCAAAAAAAACAGTGCTAAGGCAGCAGCATCGGCCATTCAACCCATCAGACGCTTTCCGTCTGCTAATCACTTTCAGGAAATCTTAAACTGTTCTTCTCTCGCACAAGATTGTGATGGATCCTTAAGTTTGATAACTTTTGGAAGTGGAACTGGAAAGCAGCTTTGGCATATAGAGAATGTCCCCTTGCTTATTCCAGCCCTGCCTTTCCTGCTCCTTATCCCACCCGAGGACGCTGACGGGTCCCGTGTGCTTTGCCTCTCTCTTTGCTCTGCAGTCCAGACCGGAAGCACTGTGCCTTCAGTGTCAGCCAGAGGCCAGGCACGGAGACCCGTGCTGCACAGCCCTGCCTCTGCCTGCAAAACCTTCGACGTCACTGCTGTGCTGAAGCAGGTGGCACGACCTGGATGGTAGCTGGTCGCTGGTCTGGTGGTCTGAACTGGACAGATCTACCCTATGGTGCGAGGAGATGCTTCTTCCACATGCAGTCCCTGAGAACTTGTACTCTATTCTACGCTTCTACTGCTTTAAAGTGATGCTGTAGATCTTTTCAGGACTCTTGTATGTCCTAGAATAGTTAAGCAGGGGGAGCAGCTGACTGGTCGTTTTACTGTGTTCCTGGGTAGCTTGTTCCATACTCCCACAACCTTTTGGGTAAAGAGCTGCCTCCTGTTGTGGGTTTGAAATGCACTTCCATGTCGTTTCCACTCAGGCCCTCTGCTTCGTGATTCTTTCTTCTGGAGAATTGTTCAGATCAAGCCTGCCACATTCAGTGGAGTAAGTCATCTCTTACATTAAGAGAGCACAAGAAAACATCCAGCACGAAAGGGAACCTACAGTATATTTCCTTATGTGGTTGCTGTGCCCTGTGCCCAATGTGGCTGGTTGCATAGAAAGCTGATATATATACCACAGATGTGGACTTGTTGTGGCACAGTTGTACTGCTTGGTGGAGGAAGCATGCATTTAATCGTGACAAGGTGCTGTTTGTTTTACAGACAGATTCTGTTACTTTGCGCTGAACTGATATGGTAACCTCTTTCCCAGATAGGGTGATAAGACATAACAAGTAAAGCAGTAGGCACGAATTTGCCACCCTTGACCTGGAGAGCCAGAGTAAGGCAGGGCTTAGAGGTCACCCCTAGTCGGCAGCCATATCGCCCTGCAACTCACAACTGGCCGCCCACCGAAGCTCAGCAGGTGTGAGCCTGGCCAGTACCTGGAGGGGAGACTCCTGGGAAAGCTGAGGCTGCTGCTGGAAGAGGTCTTTCTTATACTGGTGAATGAAATGTGCTCCTTTCTTCCTTTTATAGTACCTAAGCAAAAACATTGCTTAGTGAGGCCAGCAGGCGGTGCATCCTGTTGTCTGTGTGGGTCCTAATGCCCCAGTATAGTGATGGGGACACTATACTGTAACAAGGCATAAAACCGAGGTCCTGACTCTCTGTGATCAATAAAAATCCCGGGGCGTTTCTCGAAAAGAGTAGGGGTGTAACCCCGGAGTCCTGGCCAAATTTCCCATTGGCCCTTACCAGTCATGGCCTCCTAATAATCCCCAACTCTGAACTGGCTTCATCACTCTGTTCTCCTCCCCACTGAGAGCTCATCCAGGTGGGGCTACACACTGCTGGTGGTGGAGGGGAGTCCCCATTATCTTTAAAGCGCTTTGAGTGGAATGTCCAGAAAAGTGCTATATAAGTGTATGGAATTATTATTATTATTATTATTATTATTATTAATTAAATCATTTATTTGTAGAGAGTTGGTACATACAGTATGTGAGTTTTGATCAATGTCGTGAGGTAATAGATTCGATTAAGTCAGGAGTAGTAAACTGTAGTTCTGGGGATCTGCAGAGTGTCAGGAGTTTCTTTCCAAACGATGTCTAAACTACTTAAAAGCACAAATCATCTGCTGAAGTAGTCAAAACAACAATGTTGAAAGTGTTTGGACATTGGTGTTTTATGTTTGTGTTTAATGGGGCTGTTTCTTTCATCTCTTAATCTGGGACAGTACAGAAGTTTTTTTTTCCGTAAATGTTAAACATCCTTGTTTTTTTGCAACTTGAAAAAACAAAGTAGCTAGATTGATAGTGTTGGAGCTTTGAGTGAGACACTGTTGTTATCTTTTATATGTATAATGTTGACTCTCCTCACTAATTAAAAGAAGGTTTGAGATTTTCACCCATTAAAACACCTGGCCTGCATTTAGACTTTATTTCCAGGTGGATACTGACGTGCCGACCGGATTGTTTGCCAAAGGGAAAAACTCTTCGCCGTTTCGCGCTCCTTATTTGGGCGATCCGACTCAGAAATGCAGAAGAAATGTTTCAGCTTGGCCTCTTCAACTTTCATGCTTTATGCAGTCGAAAGCCTGAGAATGTGCAGTCAGAGCTGCCAAAAAACGAAAGAAAGTAATCAACGTCGACAATTTCTGTGGAACAGTGCTTGAACTTTCCGCTTTTAAACACAGTAAAGATCTGGAACGGCGCTGTCCATTATGGCCGCACTATGTTTTATGGCAAGGGAACTTGGAGAGGGCGGAATGCGGAGCCGAGATAAAAGATTCCAAATATCCACTGAAGTGTTACTGCCAGTCTCTCGTTTCGGATGGCTCCAGCAGGGAAATCTTAACAGCTGTGGACAAGCAAAGGTGAAATTCCCGAGTGTCAGGATACTTCGGGGGCAGGAATCATTTATGGGAAGGAAAAGACGTTTGTGAATTGTGGGCCTACCCGTGCTCCCTATTCAAGCACTGTGCAGGTGGCTCCTGGACAGACGTTGTTTTAGTCCAGCTTTATGAAGTTGTTTCTTTGAGGCTGAGCGTGAAAACAGAAATCAAATGTTAACTGCATTATTCATTTCTCTCCGTGACTATGCCACTTGGAAGCCTGCGTTAGATGACTAAAGTATGTTTAGACTTCCCGAGACCGCGATAAGCGAATAGGAGTTTGTGGGCTGTTCAAGTGGATCTTAGCATTCAGCACATTCTTATCTGGAGACACAAGTACCCCAGCGAACAATGTCAGGCCTCCCCTTGAGAGCAGCACTGGAGACTCGCTGTGTGTGGTTTAAATGTCATCTCTTAGGTACTTTCAGCGTTTTAGAAAGTAATCTGCGACAGGAGCTTTGCTAAAAGCCTGTGTGCTTTGTTTCACAGAAATATCCGTAAAGTAATTTCATCCTTGTAGTGTACCATTTCTTCAAACTGGTGAAGTAAAATGAAGGGGGGGTTTATGGTGGCCAGTTATGCTTATACCCAGATGCCAAAAGAGTACATTCTTCCTGTCGTCGGTGCTAAAGATCTTAAGGAGATACAGCAACAGGCAGACATCCAAGCCTGCCACAGGGCCCTGTTTTTTTACCCCCTATAAAAGCTGGGAAGTGAATCCTGGCGTGGAGCCCGACGTTTTGGCAACGATCCAGGGCAAAAAAATAAAGGAATGCTAGTAACAGAATTTGCAAAAGCCCAGACAGCATGAAAAGCAACAAAAGAAGAAGAAAAAAAAAGAAGAAGAAAAAGACCTGCATGCATTTTAGTTCCAATTTGAAAGATATTGTTGAGCGTGTTACGTGTTGTTCCCTAAATATTGTTTGCGCAGTGTTAGTGATTTGAAATGATGTCACAGTGACCTACAACTTATGGAAGCAGCAGGTTAAAGGAAGGTTAAGAGAATTAGTCTTGTTGTTCAAGTCCATATTAATAGCTTCATTGTCTCTGTCTTGGCACTGCATCCGCAATTAAAAACCTCTTTTCAGTGTCTTTGGGCACAAAGTTAAGTAAATCTCTCTATCCTTTTGATGGGAGTACAACAAATTGTTACTAAGAAAGTGTAAAAAGCTATGCCTGTTTTTCTAATTATTCAAAATATTTCATGTGTTGAGTGTGTGGATTTTGTTTCGAGAGTGAGAGTCCTCACTGGCATTTTCACCAGAGTGCAAGCAAGAGGAGATGCAAGATAAGATTATGGACACGTTCTGAAGAAAATAAAATTGTTTGCAAAACAGGAGGTTTGTTTTCTGTGTCATGAGAATGGGATACTGATGTCAATTGAGCTACAGCTTTTTAAAATCTTAACTGTTCGCGTAATCTTTTCTGAGCTGCTGTGGTTTTATATATTGTGAAAATAAAGCACTTGGCAGTCTATGTTTCAGATGTACAGTACAGAAAGTAACTGAAAGTGAAACATGTGGGTGAGAAATTTTGTCTCCAAATATCATTCAGTGTTCAAAGTACTTGGGGAGATTTGTTCGTGTGTTTTAAAGCAGGGTAGTTTTTCTTCTACAGTCTTGTTCCACAATTCAAACCCCACAATGTACAAGGAAAAGGGGCCACCTGTGGCCTCTTTCTCACTGCAGAGTGAACTCATTGGATAATTGCACCCCTAGAGAATATAAGAACCAGTAGTGATCTAAGAACATAAGAAAGGTTAGGTTATTCAGCCCATTTAGACCTATTGTCTCCGACAATCTTGTCCAGCGTTTTCTTGAAAGAATCCAGGATATCTCATTGAAGCAAATGGACTCTGCACAGTATTATCTCTGTAACCCTGCAGGGTACTGGGCGTGCCAGCTTCAGGTTGTATTCTGTCTACAGGTCACCAGGTAAGATCCAGTGTGAAGTGTGATGATGGGGAATCGAACCTCTGACAACGTGGCCATGTGGAGCAGTGGACCAATTGAGCCCTGTTTGCTATTTCAGAATGCTGACCTCCCACTTAGCTTAAAGATAAACACTTTTAAAAGATGCTGTAGTTAGGGTCAGGGTTGACAAGTGATTTAACCATTAAAGACACTTGCTCAGAGTTCATGCAACAGTAAGCCCTTCCTCGTCTGGGCGATGTCATTAGTGGACTGGGAGCAAGATTCCCGAGGAGCAGTGCACAGTGGGCCGCGCACTGCTAGAGAATGGATCAGCCGGGGTTTCTTTTCATTCACTGACGTGTCACTTACTAGATGCTTGTGAGTTTGCAGTGTTGTCTAGGGTTTATACACCTGTAACATACTTGTTACTTGTACTTCTACTTACTTGGTCCTGGTAAGAAAATAGCTCTGTCAGAAGGAAAGATCTTTTAGTTTGAACTGCCTGTACTGTGCTGTTCTACTGTAACATTAAGATGAATATATAAATAGTACATTTTGAAAACAAGCAGGTTTCAAATCCGTGTTTTGTTGAGGGAGAGAAAAGGAGTTTGTCTTAGCTGTTTCATATTGATGTGCTTTTTTTCCTTTCTCCCCTTATTCCTAGTGTAATGCGGCTTCATAATAATACTTCATAATGTTTGAGGTGGGGCTGCACATCACAATTTTTTAGATGGTCCGGTATGAATTAGTATATTAAATAATTAGTATTGTTCCATTTTGATTTAGTGCAAAATGACATTTAAATTATGTAAGAAGAAATTACAATCACAATGATTTTTTTAATTCATCCAGTTTCGGAATAACCCCCAAATTGATTTACATAGAATTGGTACAGTTACATAATTTTAATTCCAGATTGTTTTGTACTAAAGCTTTGAAGAAGCAGAAGTATGTGACATGTCACCATAAAGTTTCTCTATTAGCGTTATTCACTAACAACTGACAGGCCAGAAAACTAAACAATGATGACGCGGCAGGTAACCTGAGCACACATCCTCACCTCTGTGCCATAAAGGGAAATTTCAGTGAACACATTTGGATATGCGATACCTGCCCACAATGCAGTTGTGAGTATCGACCTGACTGTGGTTGTTTTAGCTGGCTTGATCCAGCCCCTGAATTACAATCAACTTTCGAACACGTGCTGTAAGTCTATATGGAGGAACAACTCTTTTCCTTGCGTCACTGGATGCTTAAGCTCTTTTGGTTAAAACTGTTAGAAATCTATATTTATTTAAAAAATATCTATTGCTCTAGCCTTACCAGGGCTTATTAACAAATCCAGGTAATAGAGCATCATATTTCAAAAGAGCAGGTCCTCAGCACAGGTGAATACTTTAAAGCATTTCATTTCCATAGCCAGATGAATTCCTAGCAACACTGCATTCATATTTAGTTTTGCGTCAGGCGACAGCACTATCGTGTGAGCAGAACACAAAGCAGTAAAACAAAGGACAGACAACCATCCCTGTCAAAGAAATCACTGCGGGGTTACAGACTTAAAGGTTTCATACCTTCTCTTTAATGACAAGAAACTAAAAACATGAACTGGATTGAGCTCTGGAAATGCTCCGCTATTTAATGCGAGACAAAGCGTTTTCTGTATGTCACACTTTTCCCCTGACTCTCCACAGGATGACAGGACAAGAAGTCAGTATCAACATGACTCCATCCTGGTCTGTAGCCAGCCTGAAAACAAAAAGGTCGCAATGACAGATCTCCCTAGGTAATCCTAAGGATGAATGAATTATTTCTGACTTAAAAAATAAATGTTCTGTAAACCCCCAGATCTTCCTGGATCAAAACTGCAGTCAAGCCTAGAGCTGGCATGTTGATTTGTGCAGTCAAATACTGGGTCAGGTCCAGGATTTTCAAAACTGTCTTTATCCCGACAGTTGGACAAAAGCCACTTCATGAGCCGATGACCTCTTGAATTTCCTTCATCCCTAGTCGGTTCTGTGATACCAGATAAGACACATCAGGAAATTGTGGAATGGCACAACAATACCAGCCCATAATCCCGAAAAAGTTCACAGCTTTCCTGCAGGCTGGATCGGGGCAATGACAGATCGTCTCTATTTTATTAAGCGGTGGTTTCAAAAGTCCGTTCCCCATTTTCCCTTAAATTGCTCCCATGGGGATGAATCAAGTGTTTTGAATTTAATACAAATGAATGGAATTGAATATCAAAGCGCAGGCACTGAAATTCCTGTTTGGCAAATGTGTGCTTTTTCCTCATTCGCCATCAATCCTGCATCCTGGAATTTTCTCAGGACAACACACAAGTGTTGCAGATATTGTTCCTGGTTGTTACTAGTTTCATCCTCGTAAGCAGCAGTAAAGTCTGGCGTGCCTGCCGCAGAGTGTCCATTAATCACTGTCAAGTGACCAGCACTCCCAGCAGTATCACCTTGAACTGAGCAAGATCAGATGGCGTTCTACTGTATATGAAGATCCTCCTGAGGCTAACTTACCAATAACCGTTATTAATATGTTATTACACTGGCTTTTGCCTATTGTTCATGTGTGTCCACTATATATGATAAAAGCTATCACATTTTGTCTTTCTTGAGATTGATGCAAAGCAGTTTAGAGTCATCTTTCCTCTGTTCTTGTTCAACCCCGCCGCCCAGCTGCCAGCTCCATCACGCACAGGTGTGACGTAGCATTTTTTTGCATTTTTAAAATGCCCATCCTCTGCGTCGGAATGCAGTGCATCGACAGCCAAGAATCTGCAGTGCTTTCCTAAAGCACCGTGTTGTTGAATTACATTCTATGTTGTTGAGTTGCAAAAACCTGCACGTTTTAAAATGCAAGTTTGCAATCCAAAGTTGAATGCTTAACCTGAACATTTTCATGGGTGAAAGAAGTTAAATGCCTGCAAAACCCATAAATAAAAATGTAGATTTCCGGATTTTGTCAGGTGTCACATCAAATCCAGACTCTGAGATATTATCAGTGGATTGGAGTTTGATGACGTAAGTCAGGAGGACCAGAGACGTTGGTAGTATAGTGTCCGTTTGGAAAGTCAGCTGCACTCCAGCAGGGAACTTGTCCATTATAATATGTAACATGTCACTCCTAAAATTGACAATAGGTTTAGGCAATTAAGACTCATCCTTTTCTGGACAAATCTGTCTTGGGATATTACAGAGGGGTCTCTATTGCCCATCCTGGGCAAAGTCATAACAATTGTCTCAATTCTGTTGCTAAAGAACGTCTCCCAGAATTCCAGTTTGGGATTACTACAAAATTAAGTTTCACAGTACTGCTGTTTTGCTTTTCCCTAACTAAAGTGTGATTAATTTGCCCACTCAGTAAATCAGTGGTCCTGGTTTACAGTGTTTTATGCTTTTTTCTGCTTTTTGAGCCAGCCAAGTTCTTCATCTCGGGGAGATTGTTTTCTGTCTTAGGTGTGGTTTTTCTTTTAGCTCTGAAAACGTTATCTGGTGATTCCTGAATTTTAGACCTCTTCTCGTTCAGTGTAGCTTGTATATAATCATTTGAATTAAAGGCTAATCTACACTTGTCGTGTTTTTGACACAAAGCCATTGTCCATCTGTCACTCCTCTTACGTGCTCAGTGCAGTCAGTGCACATGCATGTGTTCAGTGTCTATTTTTTAAGCTTTCACTGCATAAAATAACACACACCATTGCACACATGTTGGAAGTGGAGTACATTCGCTTTTGGGTAAAAGAAAAACAAAACAGTCACTGTTGGAATATATTCGATACATTGCCATTCCCAATGAACCGTTTGTCATAAATATGTTGAACCAATCAAACCGAGGAAGCAAACCTGGACCATATCCTCTCACCCAAACACGGGTCTCGGGATGTAGATTCTGCAGAAATTGCTGCAGTACTGGGGTTTCCATCAGCTCATTGCGATCCAATGGCTGAACCCACTTATACAGAAGATCTCTAACACAAGGTGATTTCTCCTGAACTGGACTGATTTCGTATGGATGGTGTCCATTAGAGATCTGCTACCAGGCCCTAGCCCGATGGGGCCCGACAAAGAACCGGGTTTTGGGCTGGGTTCGGGTCGGTTTTTCACGTACAACTTCAGGCTCGGGCCGGGTTCGGGTTTGTTTTCTAATAAGTGAAAATGAATTATTATTATGTTATGTTTTAAGTTTATTTTTATTAGAAGAAATTCGTAACTCATTTTGCGCGCTCGCTTGCTCGTTCTCTCTCTCTCTCGTATGTGTGTTACAGAGCCCATCTAGGTAAATGTTTGCAATGGATGAAATAAAACAAAAACTCACAAAGGGAGAACTACTCAAACTTCCAAATGAGTCAGGGACAGCTTCGTCATGGAAACATTATGACCTAAATACCAGTTTTTCTCAGCGTACAGTATTCTCTGTTTATCAACACAAGCGCATAGCAGCCGAGCAAAGCATTGTAAAACCGTGTCTGTGAGAATCCGTCAAATTCAGGTGTGTGTCTACTCGCTCTGAGAGGAAAAGAGAGTGACCGATTTCGGGTTCGGGTTTCAAATTGGCAGTACCATTCAGGCTCGGTTGGGTCAGGTCTCAAAGTTCGGGCTTCAATTTCATGCCTGTGCAGACCTCTAGTGTCCTTGACCCTATATGTTCGACTGCCTTTCCCAATATGATGCGTGTAGATCTCTCCTGTTTTGGACACCTGCAAACCTTTCGGAAGTAGCCCGGAAACATCTGACTAGGGCTGGGCGATATGGCCAAAAACATTATCACGATAAAAATGTTCATATCAGTCGATATCGATAATTATCACGATAAATGTAAAATCATTATTTCTTTCAGGTTTAAAGGCAGATTTTTTCTCCTGAGTGAAAGTGAATTGGTAAATTAAACAACTCTTTATTTTAAGAACACAACAAACACTTGCCAAACAGCAGAAACATTAAACAAATCTGAGGTAGAGAGAATTCAAGTCTTTTTTATGTCAAAATATGCATGAGTAAAATTAGCAAAATAAATATCTTAATAGAAAAATTAAATACTGCAGTGTGATAAAACACACATAGAAGATGGCTCAGACAGACTGCAAAGTTTAAAGTGCTCTGTTTTATGTCTGATCGTAAAAAGCCAAAATATCTCCAAATTACCCATTATATCTCCATTTGCTTCAGTGTCGCTCATGTCTCCTCTCTAACTACAATCCTGTCAGCCACCACCGTGTGGGTAAACACCACCACGTTAGCTGCCCGGTCTGCAACACGCACGCGCACTCGCGCAGTATTTTGTGCACGTGCGCATATCATGCGCAAAGCATAAACATATATCGAACATTTATCGAACTTTTGTTAAAATGATATCGAGGAAAATTATATCGCGATAATTATCGTTATCGAATTATCGCCCAGCACTACGTCTGACATCAACCTAATCTGTAATGCAAGTTAAATGTGACTCTGGCCGGCACTACGACGCCAAGGTTTATAGACCGTCTGTCTTCCAGCTTCAGCCTTAACCCAGAAAAGTCACTCGGTCGATCCTGATTCTCATGTCGGAGTAACTCCACTGTCACGGTCGACATCCCCTCCTCCAGAGGGCGCTCTAATCCTCTGTAGATAGTCCTTTTAATTATTCCTTCCTGGTGTATCTCATCAAGTCCGTTAGTTAAGTTTGCTCCCCCCCACCAGCCTTTGGGGCTCAGCTTTGGAAAATGGTTGTCTCATGGCCTGCCTACCACCAGGCTTCACTGGGAAGTCTGATGGCATAGGCCAGTAGACCTGACCTTCTGAGCCCGGGGCCTGGGACGAAGCTCCGTATTCCTGGTTCTTGTTTTTTCCTGTGTCTGTTCCTGTTCTGTCTCCGGATGGATTTCTCAATAATGGACACAGGGACTTTTTCCTGATTCTCCTGTGGACCTTCGTGGATTTGGTTGCAATGGATACCTATCCTTCACTTCTGCACGGGCTTCCCTGTCATCACTGTGAGCACCATTAAACCTTGTGTGTCTTCCCTCGGCTCCGTTCCCTATTCCTTTCTGGATTTGCCGCCTGGCGTAGGGTCTTAAAATACTCTTTCCATGGGCGCCTCTCCCGGCAGTCGTTACATCCTCTCCACGCTTCTGCTCCACTTCCTGTCACCCTTGCTCTAATCTTGCAATTTGCCTTTTCTAACTGTTCTTGCCATGAGTTTTGATGCCAAAACCTATGGATCTGTGTTGTTAACTCTACCACCGCCCGCTTGCTGGGGTTGACTGCCAGTGCCTTGGCACTAGAGGAAACCAATGAAAGACCTGGAAAGATACTTTCACAGTCACAGTTCTAGATCACCTGCAAGCAAATGGCTCTCAACAGGAATGTAACAACATACAATCTGAGTTAACAGCAAAGCAGAGCTTCGCGTCTGAAACAATACTGAAACATGAGGTGAACACAGACACACACACACACACACCAGGGCCACTTTTCCCAGAAACCAGTTAACCTATCAGTATCACTATCACTTTTCCCAGAAACCAATTAACCTATCAGTATGTTTTTGGACTGTGGGAGGAATGGAGCATGTTGACATAACTGAGACAAGCACAAAGAGCACAAACAAACTACAAACTCCACCCAGAGAGCAGCTCAGGTCTGGAATTGAACCCTTGCCCCACCAGTGCAAGGCAGCAATGCTAGCCACTGTGCCACTGTGCTGTCTCAGGCAAGAGATATAAGAGCATACGGACACTTACCACTAGATTCTTCAATAGCTTCTATCCACAAGCAGTGAGACTGGCGAACACATTTAGCCATCCCCCTCGGACCACACCTACACCATCACCATCTACCTCTTTATGATTTCTTATCTATTGCACATCTCCAGTCATTGTTTACATGTCTGTATTGTTTACATTCAAACTGTCTACATGTTTACTTGCACATTGTCTATTGTTTGTTTGTATATTGTCTTGATGCACTGTTTGCACTTTGTCTTGTTTTTTACACTTGTTTTACAATCGAGAGACTTTCTGTAAGTAAGAATTCCACTGTACCAGTACCGGTTACATATGGCAATAAAGTTCAAGTTCAAGTTCAAGTTCCTGTGACCCTGTCTTGGACAAAGTGATTAGAAGATGGATGGATGGAATGAACACTACATCTCCATAACAGTGCTATAATTTTATCTTGTAATTTTTTGTAGTTTTTCTAGTAGTTTTTTTGCTAATTTACAATAAGTGGTTGTGCCATTGTGCACTTCCATGTCCTGCGTGTGTGCTCTTGTCAAAGAGCAATCCTCAATGCTCTGAGAAATGAACTGTAGACCAGAAGATGCCGTTGAGGGATGACATCATTACTGGCATGATAACCAAAGAGCACCTGCTGCTGGTTCTGTAGTACAATTCTGATACACAGTGTCAAACTACATTAACAATTGCCATTGAAACTTTTTCCAAATGGGATTATTTTGTATGGATGTCAGTGCCCTTTGTAACCAAACTACGTGTGTGTGAAAGGAGTAGTGAGAGTGGAAGGTGAATTCTTCGACCGGAACTAGGCTGTGTCGAGGCCTGACTCTATTCCAGTGCTCTTACTGATGCTGGAAAATTGCTAATGTAATTTCACAGCCAGAAAAAGAACTGGGAGGTACGAAATCATGAAATGTTCCTGAAAAAAGGAACCAGTGATGAAGGTTATATTAACAGAACAACTGAGGTTTACTGTAAGATGTCTTGAGAGCCGGAGGAAGAGGTCCAATGTGTGCTGAAAACTAAGTATACTAAAACTGAAGGAAAATTAAAATGAGAGCAACTGAAGTGAGAATCAGCTGGTTGTGAGGGGCAGTACCGAGATGGCGTACTGTCATGGAATTATGTTAAAATGTCATGAACAAGTCATGGGGGATTATCCTTGAGAAACTGGGGGAACTCTGGTTATCCCCTTTTATAGTATGCCCATAAGCTCTCTGTATAAAACTAAAGCACTATAGGATGTAAAAGAAACATGAATCTTGTTCTAATAAATATAGTGACCTATAATGCCTTCAGCGGTGTTCAGTACTGTACAGTCGAGTACCTTTTCATTCTGGTATTGTGCTCAGAAGCAAGGAAGAGCAGGTTTCTCACTTTTATTACCAGCAGGACCGTTTGTACCAGAGGACATGAGTGCCAATGAAAAAATCCGTAGAGCTGCCGATTTTATTACTACTTTAGGCAGGATTTTGTTTTTGTTTCATTCTTCTGTTTTGTTAGCAGTTTTCGAGGTTCCGTCAGTGACGAACCGGAGTTTTTGTGAGTGTGAGTGTCTGCACGATTACTGTTGCACAGAGAGATGGGAGGGGGAGAGGGACATCAGGAGGCGATAAATGAGTGTGTGGTGTTTTACTTTTGACTTTTTTATTTAATTTCAGGTTGAAGAAGGGGGTAAAGCGTCTCACTTACAGCACAGACTGCAGCCTGGGGACCAGGTGGTCAACATCAATGATGTGGAGCTGAGTGGCTCAAGGCAGGAGGCCGTCTCTCTGGTCAAAGGATCCTACAAGACTCTCAGGCTCACTGTTCGCAGGTATCAAGATCCATCATCTGTTCTGCAGTTGTTATTTTTACACCGACTTTGATTACTGACATATTTTGTTAGAGTGAATACCATAAAATCCCTGGTCCTTTTTGGAAAAATCTGAAAATCTTTCTCTTTTTTTGGGAGGGAATTCCGTTAACATTCACTACTTTAGCATCTTGTAAGACTACATCAGATGTTCTACAGCAGGTAAGTGTCCTATCTAGGCACCTATCCCCCTTTTCTCATTTCTGTGCTCCAGGTACAGAATTATTTTGCCATCTGACTTTATTGCTGTGAAGGATTTCATGTTTCATGGGCAGCCATATGTTTCTTCAAATGCGTTTCTTTTTCACGTAATCCAGTGCCAGCCCCCAGTACTGTATACCTGAATAATTTCCCCAAAGGACTGTAACTGGTTAAATGGCATCCTCCTGTTTGTGGCCTTTCTTATTGTTGGTATGTTATGAGTGTCTTTGGACGCTAAAATTCCTGCTGGCCAAGCGAAGAAAACAGAGTGTTTTGGAGGAACCTAGAGGTCAGTTTAGGTGACTAGTCACCAGCAGAGCTTTACAATTTCAGTGGCTCAGTGGGTAGCAAATCTAGCAGTGCCATTCTTTGGAGCAGAGGTAGGAAATCGTGATCCCTGAAGATTGGTGTGCCTGCAGGTTTTCTTGGTCAACAACAGCAAGTGACCAAGCTTGGAAAAGCTGTCACATTGGTCCCATTAAGCCGATGCTGAGCTCATTTAGGATGCCAAAAGCTGGAGTGAACACCTGGACTTCCAGGACCAGGATTGTCTTCTCCTGCCTTATAGATCCACAACTTCTCCACCCTGATGGTAATAAATCAGTGCATAACATTGACTTTGACCTCACATCACGGGCACCAGCTCCGTGCTCCCTGATATACTAGTCCAGCTCTGATACATTAAAAGCATGTAGATAAGACATTGGCAAGCACAGCTCTGCCCACCACCCTATGTAAGCGAAAGGTTCGAGTTGTAATCTCCTGACAGCTTTCATCTACATTACTCCAGCAGCTCCAGGCAAACCTCTCGACACCCTGTGCGTAAGAAAATAGGATCTGCCGTCTTATACACAGATTTTTGGCCAGCTGGTCACCCTCTTTCGGTTGTCAACACCGCTGATAAGCAGACTTTCAGTCCTGTCTCTCCCTTGTGCACTCTAACTGTATCATCAGAGGCCTGGCATAGTTTGGTTCTGATTCAAAAGGCTTGCTTGTAAAAAGGCTTCTATGGGGGCTGCCTGCGTTGTATGATACGTGAGATGAACTGCCTGTGAAACAAACAAAAAAAATCCTTAGTTGCTCCTGGATGTAGTGGATGTTGCCCTTAAAGCTATGAGCTATATGACCCTGCAACTCACAACCTACAGCTGGCAGCCCCACTGAAGATCAGCAGGTGTGAGCCTGGCCTGTATCTGGATGGGAAAGCTGAGGTTGCTGCTGGAAGAGGTGTTAGTGGGGCCAGTAGGGGGCGCTCACCCTGCAGTCTATGTGGGTCCTCATGTCCCTGTATAGTGACGGGGACACAAAATGAAAGAATAAAAAGCATTGCTCAAAGAAAGTATTAAATCATAATTAAATGAAAGCATTACATTGATTTAATTAAATACATTGGCAAGAAGGAAGTCATCACTGACAATAACCCAGCAAACCATTTAGGTGACAATGAAACACGTAGATTTCTTGGTCATATGAGATCAAATGAGAACTGTTTGGTCTCAACGCAAAGTTTTCCGTCAAGCACAAGTGCAACACAGCACATCTCCCAGTCTGCACCATTCCTGCTGTCAAGCATAATGATGACAGCATTATTTCACTAGAACATGTCATTACAACATGGAGCAGACACAAACACTAATTAAATAAAAACCTATCTGAAAAGAGCTCTGGGGCACAGCAAGAGAAAGCCTGACTTACTAAGGTTGCAAGGTGGGGAGATAATAAATCAGGAAGGTACTGAGCTGTCAAGCCTTGTAGAGCCTTATAGGTGAGCTTGAGGATTTTGAGGTCAGCTCGTAACCTGACAGGAAGTCAGTGCAGTGAATCGAAGACAGCCGTGATGTAATCGCTTGCACACAACCTGTGTAGGATTCTGTCTGCCGAATTCTGAACCATATTGGAGTTTGTTCAGTATGGATTTATATACTCCAGCAAGTATGGCGTAGCAGTAATCAATACTAGAAAAGACAACTGTTTTGACCAACTTTCTTGGTACAGTCAAAGACAGCATAAGACATAATTGGCAGTATTTCTGAAATGAAAGAGTGATGTTTTTACAATATTCGACAAATGAGGGTCAAAAGTCAAGTATCAAATATCACCACTGAATTCACACTGAATACCACCACAGACAGGATAACTGCATTGGTTTTATATAGGTCATAGGAGGTTTCGAGTAGCATGACCTCAGTCTTGTCTCTGTTGAAGTTTAAGCAATTTTGAGTCATCCAGGTTTTTATATCAGAGATACCACAAATCACTGTAGGGCTTGAGTATCATCAGTATAGAAATTTTAATTCAGACCTCGTGGTTTTAATACGTGACCAAGTGGAAACACACATATATACTGTATATTGAATAGCAGGGGGCCCAGTATTGAGCCCTGAGGAACACCAGACTTGATAAATCCAACTTCAGAACTAAAACCCACATGAGGAACAAAGTGTCAGCAAACAATAATGTAAGAGTTGAGCCATTTAAGAGTGATGTCAGAAACTCCAAACACAGTCTCAAGGCAAGAGAGTAAAGTGTCATGATTAACTGTGTCAAAAGCATTTAGGTCTAGGAGAAGTAGGAGAGAGAACCAGGATTAGCTGCTGTAAGAAGATCATTACTCAGGTTAACAAGAAGAACGGAGCAATGGTCAAGAATATATGAATAAATAATCCTCCTTCCCTGAGAGAACTGCTCTTTAAAATGTATATATTAGAAGTACTGTATAAAAAAGTCATTGGAGCTGATTGTTGTAGGCAGTTTATTGAGTGACTTAATGAGATTCTGGCATTGACTGGCTTTTTTTCTTGTGTTCTTTTAACTCAGTCCCATTTATTCACTTGCGATACAGCCTAAAAAGTTACAGCCTTTAAACACAGCAATTGTTCTTTTCCAGATTAATTGTTTTTATAGAAACTGACCTCCGGGGTCAGACAATGTAGAAAGTGTTCTTAAATGTTTCTCCTATTTCTGTGAAATACAGTGAGAACAAATTGCAGTGTTAGCGCAATTAAAAAACAACAGTGTTGTGCAGAGTTACCAGTATTACATTGCCTTGACTGTTGAAAGTGAGTACACAATGGGTCCTAAAAGACAGTGAAAACGTATATACTTTTGGTACTGAAATTATGTACAGTATATATTATAAATCAAGAGTGACATTACTTAGAGGCTTAAGAGACATGCGGCTACAGTACTGGTACATTAGAGACTCTGATGCCTCTATTTTTCCTTATTACATTAGTTTACTTTCAGCTTCCAGTTGTTTTCATGCCTGTTTATGATGCAAGTCCCCAGATTTAAGCGTGATTTGTTCTCTATGTTGCTTGAGTTCCACATGTGAAAACCAAGGGCACAAATGTTAAGAACCAGCTTCTTACCTCACAGACTACAAATGCAGATGCCATGACTCTTTGTAATCACTCAAATGGGGAACTGTCTTAGATTTGAACATTGGACATGAAACCACAACAGTGTTCAGTCCAGAGCCCTTAACCACACCTCCACTTTTATACACTTTCTGATACTTGGCTCCTATTCCTGAGGCTGCCTCAAGACTTTCTCAAGACCAGCATTTTTGACGATGTCAGTGATGTCTCCTCCACTTCGAGGACCACCTGAAGACCATCCGTCTTCGATTTAAGCAGAGGAAGGAGACGTGCAGCTGCCCTGTCAGCTGTAGGCGAGGAGTGTAAATGGGTGGATACTCCAGGTACCCTGGGACAGTCTCAGAGGGTTGTTGAAAGAGATATGTAGGGCCGAACTAGAGGGTAGAAACTGCCAACTAACTTCCACTTTTTACAAAAAAAGTCTAGACTCATTGCCCACCACCAGCCCTATCCAAGACATGAGGTAAAGGATTAATGACTGCTCTGTTGCCCCGTACCCTCATCTTTAATCTCCTTTGCTATACTGACCAACAGATTATCCTTCATACTGCCACAAAAATAAAGACGCCACCTCCTCGTAATCTGTTCTTCTTCCTGGATTGTTCTGCTTTTACTTTTTTAAGAAAGAGTCTCACTCTGTATTTGAAGCCTCTTCTGTAGTTCGGACAGTGCAAGTTTCTCGTGTTGACCCATAAGACAGAAAGACATCACATGAGTTAGTCAGTCCAGACTTCAGTTAGCAGAAGCAGGGAGATGCATGACATAGCCATAGAGAATTGATGTATTGTTAGAAGACAGCTCCTACTACTTTAATCTTGGATCTCAGACACTGGTGTTAGCTTCCCTCCCCCTTTTATTTTTGACAATGCCCAATGTTTTTCTCTTTGGAACAGAAAACAATGAATTGTTCTGTGAGTATATGTTGTGTATTATTGTACTCTACATTTTTTCTGGTATTCCTGAGAGAGTGGGAGCATAATTTCATTCAATTGTGTTCATTTCTATATTATGCATTATAACACCACTACTCTAGAATATCCCACACTCATTGAAGATCATGAGAAAGGCATGTAGGCCCCTTGCTTTTGGCTCTTCAGTGCCATAGGAATAGTTTAGTGTGAGGGTGCTTACTGCTATATTGTTGCGAGCAATCTAACACACATGTCTCTCCCTTTTTCCTATGAGTACTTGATATCAATAGTACTTTTATCAGCGTTATGTTGGCAGCTGGATTTACTCATGTCTCTTCTACTGATCACCGACACATTTCCATTATGTATGTCCACCTTCCATGGAGTAACTTGATCTTCCTTCTTTTGTTAACGTTTATAAGTAACATCTTTTATAACATTATATTTAGGAATGGGTGGCTTGAATTCATCTAGCACAAGAGCTACATCTCCTCCTTTTGTGGCTGTGACAGTGTTCACATTGCTTGACTTCAGGAGACCCATCTCAGGTGGGATTCAGATTTTGAAATTATGGTTTTCAAAGTAAGCATGACAAGACCATTGCTTTACTGTCACGATTATAGTCCCCCCTCCTTAAGGGTGCTCCAGCCCTTTCACGTGAGACTTTATTCTGTGCACCTGTTTCCTATTCCCAGCCCACCTTAAAAGCCAGGCGCTGACGCTCATCCGGGCTCTGCATCTGATTTCCGTATCGTGCGAGTCCGGGACCTGGAAGCGCCTGGTCCCGTTAAGGTTTTAATCTCGGTTCCCATTCCTGTTCCCTGTCCGCCGGTTCCGACCCGGCCTTCGTGTTTTAATTCCGCGTTTTGATGGATCTCCTGGTTTTGGACTTACCTTTGTGTTTTGGATACTCTCTAAGGACTACTCTTTTGGATTGTTCGCCTCGGCCACGCCCTCCCGGGCACCAGCGCACCTTGGACACACCCCCTTGTCTTCAGCCCCGTATCCCTGCATGACGTTTCCCCAGTGTTTCCCCACTTCTTCGGATTGTGTCGTCCGCATAGGGTCCGGAAAGAACTGTCCGTTACATTTACAGGCGCATGCTGACTAAAACAAAAACCCTTTTTATTGTGAATAACAGGAAGATAACTAGCGTGCACGCTGGGCTATAGCCAGTGGTTCAGTGCTTCAGATTCAGAGCGTCTGAAGTATGTACAGTGCTTCCTACACTTTAGGAGTTATCATCCACAGAATGCCGGGGTTGATGAAGAAATCCTACATAGATTGAAATGCAGACTTTGGCCAGCTGAAGGAACATGTTTGAAGATAGTGTTATTATAAATGATAAATAATTAGGAATTCTTCTAATCATGCTCAGTTTGGTACCATTTTAAAAATATAACTACACTCATAGATACATTTGTATCTAATTCCAAACGTAGCTAATTAGGAAATAATAAACTGCATGTACTGTACCACCTGCCTGCAGTTTGACATTATCAATAGAACTATTGATGTGCATGCCCTTGTTAATGATTATAAAGATAACACTGGAGAATGATCTTTTTCGAGAATCAATACAAAACCGTATTAACTCATAACGATGTCTCATTTATTTTACGATCACCAGTTACGGTGCGTTTTGGAGGTCGCGGTGTACTGCACGCCTCTCACACGCCTGACATCGCCGCGATCCACGCACTGCAGGTTCCTGAGCCCGTTTCGGAACAGCAGGCCAGTTAGGCTTTCCCGCCGAGCCGCGGGAGCAAGGTGACTTGACGTCAGCTACATTCAGGCATCCGCAACAGCGAAGCCTCTTTGAGCGGGAGATAAAGGCTGCAGTTCATTCCATTCCAGCCATTTGTGCACGGAGCCCTGTGTACACAGCAAGCCTTTTATTTTCTTCATAAAAGGCAATAATGATAACCATTGTCACACACCTAGCTTTTGTTGCGCCAGTCTCTGTCTCAGTTTCACGGTACTGATTAAAGAAAAAAACGTTTATGGCCTCATGTTCCCAAGGCCTGGCTGACGGACAGGTGGGTTGAGCCCACCTCGCCGGAAGCTCAGAGGGAGAACAATTGCCGCTCAGTCAAAGAGCTGTCAGGAGAGCCGCCGTTCTCCCGATGTCTGAGGTGCAGAGTTCAGCAGGTGAAAAGACAGCTCAGAACGCAACGCTTTCAGTTTCCAGGGTTTTTGCAGTGTGTGGTAGGTGGGGATGTTGACTCCATAAAGCACTAAACACACAACTGGAAATCGGTCCAGGGCCGGCGCTATTCAGATGGAGATAATGGTGTGAGGGTAAACAGACGGTTCTACCAGTGTACTTACTCATAGAGAACTGCTTACTTACCTGATACAGCGACGTCATCAGCTAGCCTGTTTGAAAAGAGTGAACTTGGCACAGTTTTCAATCAAGGACTTAATGAAACACGATTTCTGCACGTCGCCAAGTGGTTCCTTGAAAGAGGCACTTTGGTGCGACCAGCAGTTGTCAGCACTTAAGTCTTTTTTTTTGTTCATTGAGAGGACCATGTTAGGAGGAGCTGATTTCTTCAAAGCCTTGAGATTTGGGGATGGAAAGTCTTCTGGCCACAGAGATACTATTGGGAAACCAACCAGCCCATAGGAGACTAAAGGGAAAATGAAGGAGAAAAGGAATATGCTCACTGGGTAACATTTGACTGTCAGGAAGCTGTTGTGTGTTTTTTGGGGGGGCATTTCTGTCAAACACAGGATGATCACACTGCATTTCTCAGTGGCCATGTTATGAATGGATTCCCTGTTGCATGATTAAAGGGGTCGAAAGAAGGCGATCCTGTGAGTAATACACAAGAGGAGCGACACAGGTTTTTGTGACATAGACAATGGACAAGTGCCCCAAGACCAATCAGATTTTAGGAAGGTAGGTGATGAAGGTGTACGCTTGGATTGTCACTGAGTCACATTTGACTGTCAGGAAGCTTTTGTGTGTTTTTTTCAGTTAATTCTGAAAAGCAAAAAAAATCAAATATTCCATTTAATATTTTACTACTGTGTTGTGCTGATATAATTTGGTAATTAAGCTATATACATCATTTTCTGTAATATTTACCAACAGAGCACTCAGTAAGGGCTTTTTTATTAAGATGATTGCACTTGGGCAGAAATCAATATTTTGCTCTTTAGTAACTGAAAATAATTAGTTTCAATGGGGATCTGTTGTCAGTCACAGGCAGTACAGTGTTGTAGTTATTATTGATATGGAAATTACATTTCATTTGAATTATTTTAATGTCAGTGAGAACTAGGCCACATTCCCTTGAAAAGCGATGCCCTAACAGGTGTGCTCTGGTGAGTTTAGTGCTGTCACTGAGGTTGCCTGGCAGTGTTGAGGTTTAATGCCTTGTTCTGCCATGAAAATGAAAAAGACATGCGATACAGGCACCAAACACTCTACAGTATAGATTGAGCAGAATATTTCTGACTGTGCTCAAATAGTTTTAACTGAATCGCTAAATAAGCAGGAGCTCGCTTGATCTCACTGTCATTTTGGCCTTTCAGAGTTTTGAAATTTTGTGTTACTATGATTTCAGCTTATGCAATTAACAGATTGTTAGAACACCCTCAAGCATTAAAGCAAAGAAATGAAAAGAGCACTTCACAACATTTACATTATTCATCCCCTGGTAACACACATTGAAAAGGCAAGAACGAGACACAAGACTTCTACAGAACGAGATATGTATCTACCTGATTCATTGAACTAAATCACCAGTTGCTAAGTACTGTAGGATCCCTTTTTTCCAGTTGCAGTTGTGGAGGGAAGTGTTAGATCTATTGTGTCAAATTGAGGTTTTCACAGTTTTCTTGCTTTGCAAAGCTTAGTAAAAGTCCTTATAAACACAGAATTCGAGTTCATAACTTTGAAATATCTTGTAAAATGCAATAATTATTCCCTGCTCTACTTCCTGCTCTTCTCTGACATGTAATATCCCTTATTAGCTCTGAATGGGATCATGTTCACATAGGTGATTAGGGTCTGTATTTACTGTAGTTATGTTTATTGCTGCCATTCAGCTTAAGGCAACCTTAATTCTGGTGTTTGGGTGTGAGAGAAGTCAAAGGGCATCATTTGGGCTCTGAGCAGAACAAGCTCTTGTGTGTGAACAGACTGTCTCAATGGGAGCTCTTGGCTCACAGTTTGTAACTCAAACCAGAATGCTGCAAAGAATCTCCGTGATGAAGCCAGCATATTGTTATAGCTTTTCTGAGTTGCGTAATACTCAACTGGTCCACTTTCTGTCCCTCTGGGAAGTACACCCTCGCTTATGAAAAGACTTTGCATAACATAAACAAAGAGCAGTTACAGAGGGAGGTTACTTCTGCCCCGATGGCAAGTGAGAAACAGAGCCTGTTGTTACGGCATCCCTAGTAAAGAACTGCCCAAGTGTGATTGAGTGAATTGGGCAGGAAGCCCATTCAACATGTCCCTTGCCCCAGCCTCTAAAGTTGTTTATTTATTTACCGTGTAGTTCATTAAGAAGAGGTACTCCAGGGCCTCCTTATAGCTGTTCAGCTCAACAGCAGCAACATTAACTCTAAACCTCACTCCTAGGCTAGTATGGAAGCTGTAAGCTTATCAGAGAAAGAGAAATCCGATGCTTGTACTGTTAGTGTGCCACTTCAAATCACAATTTGTAAAACACCTAAGGTCTTTTCCTCATTGACACTGAAATACGCAGGCTTTCTTTCTTCGTCAGTAGCAGATTCCCAATAAAATATTTTTCATTTCCTGAATTGAACATGATTTTCTATGTCTAAACTGGTAGTCATTACCAATAAAAGTGTCTGAGCTTATATCTGATCACCAAATAACTAATCCTATTGAATATTTTACACCTGTCCTCATAAAACAGTGGATGATGTTCTCCACCCAAGACATTTGAATGTTTTGTGTTTTTATTTTGCATTAAAAAGAGTCATGGGTCATAATATGCTGCACATTATCATATCACCTGTGTAGTGCAAACATACAGTAGATTCGAGATAATTTAATATCAGGGATAGTTCTCATTTACTTTTTTGCGTGGGTGGGCTATCTGTATAGACTAAGAAAATTCCTGTTGTGATCATGAAGCGCCTATTAATAGAAAAATTGATAAATCCTAACAGAAGTTGTGGTGTCTTGTGAGTTTCATGGTGTTTTTTGTCCGGTGAATCCAAGCCCAGCAGAGAGTTCTTGCTATGTGGCAACATTTGTTTCGCATTCGTTGTACTGAATGTCAGACATGTCCAAAAGATTAGCAGTGTTCAGAGAAACTGAAATAGGAACTCCCAAATGTCTGGTAAAGGATTTTTCTTGACCCAGTTCCCATGGTATCACAAAAAAGATACGTTTTTCTTCCAACAGTCGGTTCGACACAAAGCTAGAAAGAGAGTTTGCACACGAGAGACAGCCATTTGGCCCATACCAGATAATGATAAGAGTGGCAAACAAGAGTTCACGCTGGCACGTGGTTAAAATGACACGTCAAACCTTTTTTAACACCTTTATTTATAAAAACTGAATTGAGATTCGCCGGTCATTTTTTGTTATACCCACCGGCCGGCGGACAGGCTGATTGGCTGCACTCATGGGCAGGAGTGTTGCCGTCGGTAACCCGGGAGCTTCACCCAGCCACCTCTCGCCTGGCAAGCAGGGTCTCTCATAATCCTGGATTGCGCCACTAGTAACACCGAAGCACATCCATTGCCACTACACATGGCTGGTATAACCAATCATTTGTTTAACCTAGGAGTTTACTTATACATACTGACACAATATGAAACATTAAATTCTGAGAGAACTTCATGGTTACTATGGAATCGATCAGTCGTACAAATGGCAACACATACATAAAACGCAAAGGATAAAATATGTCATTGTATAAAATTGTATCTTGCCTAACCAGCTTGTTTGAGTTTTTTTGAACAGCCATCAAAAGTCTTGAATTCACACCGGTGTGATTTTCAGAAAGCTGTCGATAAAGTTTGATTACAGATTTGATCAAATGACAGACAGTTGGAATTTGACTAAATTTGTGCGTTTAGTTAATAAATAGAAAAACAAATAAGTACAAATAAGGGATTCATATTCAAACTGGATGATTTAATTGGTGGAGTACCACAGGGATCTGTACTTTGCTCACTTCTCTTTCTAATTTTTATCAATGATCTAGGTTCTGGTATAGATGGTAAACTAGTCATGTTTATAAGTTTTAGTATCACTCTGAGGTGGCTTCTTAGTAGAAAGTATTGTGCGGAAAACGTTAGTACACCCCTACCTTTATCATTGCATCAAATGCCTAAAATTAGAGTCAGGTGCACCAACACGGGTGCAATTGATTAGAACATCATTAGAGAATAACTTGGAGGGCACTGCCTTATATAAACATCAGAAACCTGTGGTCTATTACCTATGGTATTAGAAATTTAGGTATGTGGCTACATCATGCCGAGATCAAAAGAGCTCTCTGAAGCCCTCAGAAGAAAGATTGTTGATGCCTATGAGTCTGGGAGTGATTTGTAGTCTACACTCCACTGTCTGAAAGATCATCTACAAATGGAGAAAATTTCAAACCACTGGCAATCTATACAGGCCAGATTCAGCCACCTAATTCAGCCCAAGAGCTGACTGAAAGATGCTGCAGGAAGTCTCCAAGAACACCAGGATAACATCATCGGATTTACAGGCAAATCTTGCCTCAGTCAATGTCAAACTGCATGAGTCAACCATCCAAACTGTCCGACTACACAACTTTGCCCTACATGCATGGTCAGGATGAAAGAAGCCTCTGCTCTCAAAAAGAATATAGATGCACGACTGAAGTTTGCCAGACAACACCCAAGTGAAGATCAGGACTATTGGAACAATGTGCGCTGGATGGATGAGACAAAGGTAGAGCTGTTTGGCCACAATGGCAGACGTCATGTTTGGTGAAAACCAAAAATTGCCTTTGGCCAAAAGAACCCAATCATAGAGTCAACCAAGAATTCCACATTGTACCAGAGAGTACTTGAGGAGAATGTGAGGCCATCTGTCAAAAAGCTGAAGCTGAACCATAAGTGGACCATAAGTGGACCTTACAGCAAGCCACAAAAGAAAGGCTCAAAGGAGGGTTATGGAATGGCCTAGTCAAACCCTAGATCTTAACTCCATAGAAATGCTGTGGGGGATTTGAAGCGAGCAGTGCAGCCCTATAACATCGCACAGTTGAAGGTGTTCTGTAAGGAGGACTGGGCAACAATTTCTCTTAAGTCGATGCAGGAGACTGATAGACAATTACAAGAAACGCCTACAAGAAGTGATTTCTTCCAAAGGGGCAACACCAGCTATTGAAAGTAGGGGGTGTACTTATTTTTTCCACGGCAGACAATTGCATTTCTTACTTTTTTTGTTGAATAAATTATTGCAAAGAATAATTTTCATAGTTAATTGTTAAATTAGATCACCTTTATCTATCAATATTGTTGAAATGAAGATCAATTAACTATGAAAATTATTCTTTGATTGATGGTTTTTACCCTTTTGCTTATCTGTGTGGTTTTGATGACTTTATCTCTAACATCCTTAGAAAAATGTTCTTTAGTCTTTACCTTTCCTTCAGATTCACTTACTGACTAATGATCTCTTTTTTAGTTTTATCTGAGGGCAATGGAAAGGCAATTAAATCTTTGTTAGGGCAATTTCTTCAAGATATCTGCTGACAAATAACTAATTTTAATTGAATTGATTACTGATTGGAAAATTATGCATTATCATTTATAATCCAGTAACATTTGAAAACATTTAAAGGGTCTCAATAGCTTTGCAAGGCACTGTATAGTGTATGTGCCATAATCCAGGATTTATAGTCATTTTGGAGGTTTGAAAAAGTTGAAACAGTTGCAGAACTGATAAGCAGAGCCAATCATCTCATGTCTTGTTAAATTCAGATACAAAAATATTTTACTAGTTACTAGTGAAAAAGTAAAGAATCTGACTCAATGGTAACATTTAATACAAAATGAGACTAAGAACACGGCATCTTGGGACATGAGCTGTGACCAACTGTCCAACTTGAACAAAGTTTTCTATCAGATAAGTTTTAAATGATAAGAACGCAGTTCCAAAAAACCCTCTAATCGGTTCAGGAATGCGGTATAATCAATGCTATTAAAAAGTGCAGTGAAGTCCAATATGAATAGTGAATGAAATAATGTCGGCAGTCATCACTAAATCATTATAACCCTAACCGCAATTGTTTCAGTACGATGCATTGACCTGAACCCAGATTCAGAAATGTTTCTGAAGCTAATGAACTTGTTATGGAACAGCAAAAGCCCATTCAAGAACATTTCCCAAACATGGTAAGTTAGATATCCGCTGATAATTACTGTACAGGCTAGAGCCTTCATTTCTTTAATTTAGCGGAGGGATAATAAAGGCATGTTTAAGTACTGAAGGAACATTTCTGGATCTTAAAGGTTCATTGTTGCTGTGTATGGACCATGGACAGAGAATTGGAACGTTTCAACAAAGCAAAACGGAATAGGATCTGTCTAGGCTCGGATGGTGGATTTAATTTCGGCAATCATCTTCAAATATGATATGATTTCAGATATTCAGAGAGGAGAAACTGCATGAAACCCGACAGAGCTGAGCCGAATAAAACTTGGAGCTACAACTCATTCACCATGCTTGGCGGTAGAATCACAGGAGCCTGACTGTCTTGATGTTATCAATTCTAGAGCAAACCAACACAGCATACAGTATGGATCGCACTGTTCTAGACTCTTCAAGAAGGCTTGTTTCAGCGGACTTCCGACTCGTGGATAGTGGAGGATTAAGGACTGACCAGCAGAATATTGTGGTGTGCACTGCACCAGCTGCAACAATGCTTTTTAATTAAAAGCTAGCTGACCTGCGTAAACAAGGGGAAAGCAGCTGGGGTCATGCTTTCACTTGAAATCGGTTTAAGCTGATCTCCAGCAGAAGGAGGAATCTGCTTTTTAGCTATGCTATTTTTTCCTCTTCCCAGCATGCCATTTCCAGTTTCCTAGCACTGTGAAGTCAGAAAGAAACATTTCAGATCTGTCTTGTCTAGTTTTTAGGAAAAGAAAAATCTGAATGTTTTAATTATTTGATGTGTGTACAGGGAAATTCCAGGCCAGGTAAACATTTCTACATACAATAGTGCTCTGCAATCTCATTAAATATGTTTGATTTTGTATGGAGAGCCCTTTCATATAGTTAAAGGAACTATGGAAACGTTTTTCTCACATGCATTATGTGAGGTGGATTTTTTTTTAATTTAAAGAGACAGAAAGGATTTGCTCAATTTTCTGTTAGTTCGCATTTTGTGTGAACCAGGATCCCTGTTTGCCTAAGTTAATCCTATCAGTCTAAATCTCAATTTACTGTCTCCAGTAGCGGATGTGCATTAGCGGTCGTATCGCCCTGATCAGGGGCTGTGCAGGCTTTACATTTTGGGGACTCCCTTTTCAGACAATAACGTCTCCCAAATCGTGCACAAAATCAGGCTGAAGTCTGTAATTATTACAGACACTTCACAATATTCAGAGCTGGACGGCAAGTCAACAAAGCTACAGCTGTTGGGTGATTTTCCTGGACACTTTACTAGACAAAGTTTCCTTGTGTTTCTCAAGGCAATTCACCCTCCATATTGGGGAGACCACAGGGGAGATGTACTTTCTTTCATGTGGTGAGCAGAGATGAGTGAGGGCTTGTGTGTGGGGGGATGTGTGTGTTTTAAAGCAAGACACAGGCCGTAAACACAGAGCCTGTTCTGCGAGTGGAAAGGGCAGCATGAAGAGAGATTTCCCCAGAAGCATGCTGGGGAAAGGTGCTCTGTCAGTCAGAGGACGAGTACAACCTGCTGTGTGATATCATCCTCCCAGACTCCACAGAGGCCTCTGTCTGTGCTGATTGGCCAGGAGGCGGGCAGTAATTTGAACTCTCTTTTTCTTTTTTTTTCGTCTCGTGAGGGCTGTCACTGTGGCTGGCTACTCCACACAGAAGGAAAAGTGCTTCCAGGGAAGGAGCAGGTGTCTGTGCACAGCAATTCGTACCAAAGGTTTAGCTTGTTTTATAGGATCAAATGACGACTTCGTTGTCTGTGCCCTTTGTAACGTACGGTGATTCTGAGCAAGGAATATCACTGCTGACACCTGAACTATCTCTGCTAATCACACAGTGAGGTAAGCAAAACCACTGTGGTGCTTTTGCATTTAAGCATATCCTTCAACCAGTCCTGCTTCACATCTTGTGTGCCTGTGTCGTCTAATCTCCCTGCGTAGAGAAAGGCAAATCCAGGATGCAATGACAGCACCCTGTAAGTTGTATCCTTTTCCGAGTCTCGTTTGATATGTTTTTCCTTGGGCTGAACCAGCGTGCAGTCGTGGATTTCTGAGATTTCAGGGAATGCAAAGGAATTTGTGTCCGATTTCAAGTTTCAAAATGTATCATTCCCCTGCCCGGCAGTTAATTTAATGTTAGATTTTGTTTAAAATGAATGAGTTAACTTTATTGTGCTTCTGTTGTAGCTATTTTACTTTCCTTTTTTTGTTCTTCAGTTGACCGGATAAAAAATACCATCTGAAGGTGTGTCTCTAAATTGTATTCTACGTGATTTTCTGGAGTCAAAATATTATTCTGTGATTTGTTTAGACCTGTAAAGATGAAGGGGCTGTATTTATTAGAAGATCCTAACCCCTTCTCTCCTTGTTCTCTGTGGTTTGACAAAACATGCCAGGACAAAAAGCAACACATTAAATTCTTCTTTTTTTTCAAACACTATTTATTAGGGCAGATAAACATTTTCTGCTCCTACAGTATTGCTGTGTTAATCTTACAGCATGCCCTGCAGTAGAGTGATCTCAAACTAACTTTTAGTGGCGTTTCATTTGAGAAAACCTTTGCAAATAATTAACATAAAATAAAACTTAATCTGTCACTTTGTTAGAAAAATGAAGAAGTTAAAAAATATTACAAATGAGAACATAAGATCGGTCACTCATTGACCGATAGGTAATTAGTAATTAATTGAGCCGAGAAACATATCCAGCTGTTTTTTAAAGAAGCCAGGGTATCAGCTTTAACACTTGTTTGAAGCTTGTTCCATACACCCACAACAATTTGTGTAAAGGAGTCTGGTCTGCGATTCACTGCTTACTGTGAAGAAGTGCACTATATAGACTTTGTCAATACCTTTGAGGATTTTGATAAAGTAACAGAAATAATTTACATATTTATTGGCATGACCTTTATATATATATACAGTATGTTCATTCTTGTCTTTTGTAGTCTAGTAAATCTCTTGCATGGGGGATACATATTTTTGTAAATCAGTCAGAGACGAGCATTCATTACTAAAGTTTGGGGTGATGAAAACTAGCTGATCAGAGAGGATCCTTTTCAGCGGCAGATATTTACTGGCAAATGGCAAAGAGAGTTTTTCAGGTAGTGACTTTTCCTAAGTGACTATGGAGTACGTAACATTGGGAAATTAGCTCTTCTCTATTTACTCCTTTTTGCAAAATGTCAGAGCAAACATCCATCAGTTTGGTCAGAAATTCACTGCGAAAAAAAGAGATTTTTAAAAAAAGGACCAGACAGCTCAGAAATGCTGAAATTACAGCTGCATTTGCTTTCCCTCGAGCCAAACACCTGTTCTATTTTAAAACCGTGTTTGGCATGACTCTCAGATATGCAGATCTGGTCATGTTAAGGAGCCTTGTGTGTTGTAGCCGGTTGGCAGCCATACTGTACCTAATCCGAAGCCAAGTTTTCCAATGGGCAGCCTTATCTAAACAGAAGCTTTTATTGGGGACGCGGTATGGGATGGACCATCGCCCTGATTTCTGCGAAGTGCTTGACAGTGTCACTTTCGAGAGTTTTGGAACACGTACTGGGCACAGGAGGAACGCAGGCAGTTATTGTTGAGGCTGACAGGGTAATAAAACCAGCTTCCATCCTACTGTAGCTGATGAAAGTAGTTGCGTGGAGCTGTTTACAACCAGCAGTGACAGCTGGCATTGTGAGCTCGCAAGAAATGGGCCTAAAGGGTCAGGAAATTGTCACCCATTGTTCTCTTCCTTTTTCTTTTGAGTATCCCAGCAAGTACAGGGAGCTTCGGCTTGCCTCTTAAACTCGTCGGCGTGCTTGGAATGCGTTACTCGACACTTTTTAGCCCGGGTCTGCATATTTTCGGTTACTTATTACTCAGCCATAAATGTCAGTTTTCAGTGGGCTGTGGCATGTTGATCATCTCCGCAGGTTTTGGAATGCTGAGAAACGAAAAGATTCGCTCGCGAGGGTGGTTGTGGATTTAGCTGTCTGAATGACGTTTTGCTTGCTTTCGGACACAAAGCCCTTGTCAAATCCCAGAGGCTGAGCCTGTTCTGTGGGTGGAAAGGGTGGCGTGAAGAGAGATTGCCCAGAAACATGCGGGAGAAGGGAGTTGCTTTGCCGATCAGAGGTTGATTTTATGTATAAAGACGGCAGGCTGTACTTTTGGATAAGCAATAAAGCCGTAACAGGATTAGTGTTACTGTTACTGGTGACCGGCCTACCTTTTTGCCAAGGCTAAAGCTCAACAACAGTGACAAATGCAACATTGTTTAATTATTGCTTTTATTTGGTTGATGCCTTTTATCCTAAACGATTTACATTTGTACTCACACTGCAGAGCTGAAATGAATACTTTGGTCGCACAAGGTTTGTGCTTCTCCCCAGCTGGCTTCAGCTAATATGACAGGCAGGTGGGAGAAGGTTTCTATGTAATCCAGGCCTTAGGTAGTCTACCAACATAGAGGAAGAAAGCTCAAAGACCGTGGCTCTTGTGGCAGAGGAACAGAGAAACAGCTAGCATCAACTGCAGTTGCTCCATGTGTTCAAAGTGCAGCTGTAACCAAGATATTTTACCGCTGAAAAACATCTTGCTCAAAACACGTCCCGTTATAGGGAGCAAAGAATTTTAATGAGTCAGATGAATTGTGAAGAACATGATAAGGATTTGCAATTAGCAGAAGTAAAAAATGTAGAGAGGGAGTTAGGTGTATAATAAAAGGAAAGCAAAATATGCGAATTGCATGCCACAAGCCAAGACTTTTTAAACTAATGATTACAGGCCAGAAAGTTTTTTTTTTTTCCTCCAGTGAAATTGCCAAAACTCTTCTCTATGTTTCTTCCTATCACCTATGGCTCTTTTGCACTTTGAAAATATCTACCCTTTACTACAGAGGTGTAGGGAAGCAGAAAGGCTTATAGATTAAAGTGATGCACATTTCTGAAAGCAGATAAATGACTCCTTTCTTTTCAATTGCAGTGTCTTCCTAAAGTTTTGGAGCCATGTCAATGTAGCCAAACAAATGTTGTTTCTGATATGAATTAAACATTTCACCGAACAAAAAGGAATCTGAGCCTTCTCAAAATATAACCTAAATGAGGTGTGGTGTCCTGAGCATTTGCACACAAAAAAATGCAACCTTTCACACAGTCACTGTATATGTTTACAGCGGTCGTGGGACCAGTGTGATTTTGCCTGTTCCTGTTCGGTCGATGGTACAGTAGTTCACAATCTGAACAGTCACGTGATTCACTGCGCAAGATGGTCTCCACTGGCAACGCCTGAAATTGTTTTCCACTTCCCTGTGTTGTACATCTGTTTGACTTACAAAATCTAAGTCTGCTATTTAGAAACTTGCATGAATGCGAAAATCAATAAGGAACTAACTCACTGCTAGTCATGCCCGGTTTCTGATAGCATTGTGCAAAGTTCTTTTGTGACAACAGTGGCTTTGCAGGGTGTGTCTGTGAAGAGATCTATAACCTGGAGCAACAACAAAACAAATACACTGCATGCCGCCTCTCTAAAGACTAATAATGGAATGAAAATACCTGGTTGTCCTTTGGTTCAGACTGAGACCCCGATTGGTGTCAAAGGATCTTGTGGCCCTATCAAGTGGCACAGCGGCATTCATCCTAATACCTCTGAGACTTTTTCAGGCATGGTGTTGAAAAACCTGTCTCCACCTGTTTTGTGCTGTTGACGTGAGTCGAACTTGCTTTGAATTGTCTGTGCTTCCTCATTCCAGATGTCAGGTGAAAGTAGGAGCTTCCATGCCAGTCTGTAGGATCTCGTACCGTAAACAAGCCGACAATAATCTTCCACACTGTGGGGATTTGTTGCAAAATGCACCAGTTTACAGTAAAAGCTTGCAAAGTTATCAATCGAAGCATGAGCCAGAGGACAACAACAATCACCTCAAGCCTGCTTCTCTCAAAATGGGTCCTGTGTTCACATATTTCCGTAAGAACTTTGAGTTAGAATGCAGTTTATATAACATTACTTTATTAACCCTTTACAATTTCTTGCATTAGGAATTATCTTTTTGCATTACTACATTCGTTTACTATAGTTGTGCCACATACTTGGACTTTACAGAGAAGGATTATGATTCTGTCTAATGTCTAAATGCTGTGTGCTCTCCCACGGTGCTGGCAGATGTCCGTGTTTATAACATCGTATTCTGTTTCGCCTTAACTGCTCTTTTAATTATAAACTAGAGTCATGTAAGGCGGCTTAGCCAAGTCCAGACGTAGGCCGGAAAATAAAATCAGGGACACTGGTTAGAAAACTCGAAATTGTGGAGACCTTGCGTGGCTTGGAATGCTGATGGCTTTTCATGGTGTTTTATTTTTGTCAGAATTATCTGAGTATGATAAAGCGGCGCGTCTGAATTGAGTGCTAAGCGTGTTGCATCAGTTCTCCACTACCCTCTGGGGGCAGGGGTGATGAGATGTGAAGTTCGGCTTTATTTACTGAAAGCGTGCGACAAGAAAATGCAACCTTCCTGGAAAATACAAACAGAGCCACATTCACAAACTCGTGTTTGTAAATGTGGCTCTGTCTGTATAAAGCATAATCCGTTTCCAAGCCTAGATACCTCTGTAACTTCCCATTAGATGTTTATACGTATTCTCCTCTAATATTAACAATGACTCAAATTATTGAAACTAATGATGATGATGATGATGATGATGCATTTCACATGAAATGTCTGTAGTATATAGTACATTACACTGGTGATATTCTTTGAGGGTGACCTAATGAGGTTCCTCCACACACACACACACATACACACTCGTGTCGTACACAGGCAGATATTTTTCTTGCTACAAAAACAGGTCATATTTCAATATTTTAGCATTTTAGATAACAAGCCACGGGATCACAGAGGACACACGCCTAGTGTACGACACTACAGGTGTTTTGTTTTTTTAAACAAATGTGCGGATTATGCCGTGTTGATAGAGAGAACTTTCTGATTGGTGGGATGTAGTGCCGGAAAACCTGAAGTGACCCTTGGCAGATATAGTCCCTGCCTCTGTTCTGTGAAGCTGAAGGCCTGGGCCTGGCCAGCCTGAGGGAAGCCCGGACTGAGGCTGCGTGTGTCGCCATCGCCGTGGATACCACCTGGGTCGCCCTGAAGGCCGGAGCCCGAGGCATGTGAGGAATGTCGATGGCATGCTTGAGTGGAGAGCCTCGGGGCAGGCCCGCCTCGATAAATAAATCTCGTTGCCCTCTATGGCCACTTCGAAGGCTCTGTGGCAACATCAGACTCCAGGTTGGGTTTTCTCCTCAATTCAAATAGGAATAGGAGGAAAACAAAACTGAATTCCCCCCCTTGAAGGGAGCGAATGAGAATCTCTGAGGCTTTTGCCCAGCTCTTTCAGCGAGAAGTGTAAATTAAATACCCGGAGTTTTTAATACTTGGCATACTTGCCACTCTGTTGGGGGCTTGTAGCACAATGGACACAGCAACAGACATGGTATCTAAGGCAATTAAAACCCGTGGTGTGGTCTTTACAGTTCACTAGTCATTTTTTATTTGAATGTATCACCCCATTAGAGCCACTTCTGGTATCTGAACAGTCCAGAAAAATGTGCGAATGTTTTGAGATTAGAGAGATAGAGAGACTTCTAATTGAACATGTGGCTTTTTGCCCTTCTCCTTTTACGAGAAATTAAAGTTAAATGTTCCTTTAAGTCTGTTTTTTTTTAAATAAGTAATGTTGAATGAATTTCATATATGCTAAATATTTTAAATATCTGACCAATTTCAAAGGTATCTGTATCACCTTTATTGCCAAGTTTCAGCGGATATTTGCAGTATTTCTATGTGAGGCTCAGAAGTGTTTATAAAAATGTGGTTTTAGTTACTAATTTAGGACAAAGACACCACCCTAGTATGAACGAATTATTTCTTCAGAAATTGGGTTAAATGCCAAGGAATTTGTCCTTTCAGAACCAGAGGCGCCATCTTTCTTTGGAACTTGACTTTCGAACAGACGCTTGGATTGGAATCAGTAGAAAGTCTATGTTTTTTGCAACCAATAAATAAAGGACCATACCCTTCCTTTGGTATAAACTGCAGTTCACTGCCTTACAAAGACTTGCAAGCCTAGTTTACAAATACACTGATATTTACTCATAATAATGTGCAAACCTCTTTGTATTTATGGAGTGTAGAGACAGAGAGACAGTAATGAAGATATATGACTCTTAAACTGCAACATAAATTTGATGTTTTTTTTTAAACTTATCATCTCTGTGAATACGCATGGTAAGATCTCAGTGGATTTCTGAATGCAAATTTCTTTACAAAGGAGCTGAAAGAGTGCTAAAGCCATTTTCCATGTGTTTAATTAAATAGATTTTTGCTGGTATTGAATTATCAAAGACCTGACTTATTAGGTTTGCTAACAGCACTGAGGTTTAATTGGTTAACTTTACATTCTCCTTGTTTTAATCATTTCCGTTCAAGAAAGAACTAAAAACTGAGGGTAGATATAAGGTTGTATAAAGCATTATGAATGAATATGACACTTTTGCTATCCATATTCTATGCATGTACATCTATTATTTTAACATAGAAATTATTTTCAAATGAAATACTTCTCAGCTGTGAGCATCTGGTTGGCTTAATTTACTGCTTCTTTTCATTTGCACGTGGGGTCCACTTACAATCTGTTCATCACCTTTACATTATTTCGGTTGTATTTCAGTTGTTTCAGTAGGAAAATTATAAACACAGAGAATCATTAAGAAGCGTTTTTAATGTCAGGAACCTCAGGAATGCGCCGGGATTGTGTTTAAGGGTATGTTTGTCAGCACTATACTTTGTGAGAAACTGGTGGAAAGGCCTGGACCTGTCATTCTTTCTGACATCAGACGTTCCGCAGATGTTTGTGACATATGGAGATCAGAAACCAGTCTGAGTACTTAAAAACCAATGCGGAGAAAATTCTAATTTAAATACCCTATTACGGGTGTAGGCACCTGCAGGCTAGGGAAGGAAAAGAAACAGACAGAGAAGGCATGAGGCAGGTAGTGCCAAGTAAGAGCCAAGGAGATTAAAGGCAAAGAAAGGCCTTCTGGGAAGCTGCATTCTTGAGGTTGTAATGTCATTCAGTCAGTGAGCCCCAAGACCAGGCTCCAGTACTGCACTTATCAGCCAGAGCCCAGCCCCAATATCTAACTGTGTATAGACGAAAAGAAGAAAAGAGTTCTGAAAAGCTAGTTCTCAGTCCACCCTGAGGTTAAATAATTAAGGAAAAGCCACTGGCGGGCTAAGATTCGCCGTTTAAGTATCGTGATTTAGAAGTTGCAAATTACAGGGCTTGCAAGGAATAAAATTAGGACATTCTTAGGTATTACATTGGATATTATATTGAATAAAAAATAAAGCACTCATACTGTATGTTAAACGTGTACCAGATGTATATTTTTAAGTAGATTTGGGTGAAATCTACTTAATTGGCTTAATTGGTAAATGGAGCCAATTATAATCACATATCATACAGTGTGATTATAGATATGTGGTCAAGTTTGACTTATATACCATAAATACAGTATTCTGCAGAAGATTGATATAATACATTTATGAGCTCACTGTTTGCAAGATACAACCAGAAAATAGAATACATCTGTTAGTATTGTAATTAACTAACTACCATCTGGTTAATACTTTGAAAACAAGGACTGAAAATAATACATCAGATACAAAATATTTTTGATGAATGTAATTGCCAGTGCTTTAAATTCAATATCTGAAATACATAACTCAAAACCTCATGAGAGACGCATTATAAACCTTATCATTTCTGTTTATAACTAGATTCCGTATAGCTGTGATGTCTAGGTGACATGCATCAGTGAAGAGTAACTGAAGTGTGTATGAAACTTCAAACTTATTAATGTAACATTTCCTTCATGGGACAATATTTCACATTCCTTTTGTGACCCCACCTTCAGGCCATTTTCAACTAAAACAACTGCACCTTCAGGTTCAGGGAATCCAGAACATGTGATGTTTATCACCTATGAAAACATAAGCACTTTGATTGGTTGATAATTGCCATCTTGGTTTAGTGGAATATTTTCAGTTATGTGTCATTTTCCCTTTAGACAATGGCCACAGATCTAACATTCTACTGAGCAATTCTTTCTTATTTAAACTGATTAAATGCTGAAGACATTCTGAAGGGTTAGCATTTTTAAATGTTGTAGAGGCACCCTCAGCAGAACACATTACTGGTTCTCATCTCACATCAATTGACCCTATATCACACAGTGAGAAAGTGAGGATTCATTTGCACTGGTATGCTTGCAAAAGCTGCAGTCTATAGGTTCAAGGGTAGTGGCCCCTCGAGTTGCCAATATGTGACCCCATTCTCCGCATGTATAACATCGATATTCCGTCTCTTGCGAGGTCCTTCTTATATGAAAAATAAGACCTCAGGGAATTTTTCTCATTTTTAATCTCCGTGTCAATCTTTGATTCTGCGCCTCTATATTCTGAGATTGATTGGAAATGTCTCCGTTTATTTCTTGAGGGAGAGTGGGGAGACTTGTGCCAGACGTGTGGTGCTTATTATTACTTCCACTCTTCTGACACCAATACTCAGTATCAGCTGAGCAGCTGGTTTTTCATGTAGGACCCTAGTAGCTTCCTGCTGAGCTGCGATCACTTCCCGTTGAGCTGCAATCGCCTCTTCTTGTATTCTGGTTGCTTCCTGTTGCATGGCAACAGCCTATATCAGTGCTGTTATAGCCACCTCCATTAATTTCCCTAGAAAATAAATTATTGTGGCCCTGAATGATTGATGCCACTGCCATCCCACTTCTACCACCAGATGTAACAGATCCCCCCTTAATTGGTAACATTACAGGGGGAACCTGCTCATAAACCGTCTCTATATTATGGGCATTTAGCTGACACCTGGAACATACAGTACCTCATGTTAACTTTCCTTCCCTCCCTATTCTTGTCCGATTAATGACTCGCCTAACTCTCTCTTCACCCGGACCAGTAGCAGTGCAGAACCCAACACGGTCGATCCTGTTTAGGCCAGTCCCATCAATATTCACCTTCTTTCTTACCGGCAGGCTGGCACTTCAATGATCGAGTGTGCTGCTCAACTCAGAGTGACTGCTTATAGGGAACTGTGTCCACAGGTGCGGCCCGTTTCCTGTTTTCCTCGTGGGAATATCAACTCTTCTTGTTTAGGGAGAGTCTCAACATTGTCCTCGGGCGGCTTGGGCCCATTTTTACACTTCACACTATGTTGCCCTGTTACAGGAGGACACATCTTACTGCCTCTCATTATAAACGATGCTGAGTGTTAATTTGCATGTGTCTCCTTCCTCCAAGCCACTATGTGATCATTTTCCTGGCTGTATCCGATGGGGAGTGATGTACCACAAAGACTGTGGGCAAATGGCCATTCTTGCAATGTAAGAAATCTGCACTAAATAAAATATTCATAAGAAACTAATTCTTCCAAATGAATTCATGTTTATGGACGCATATGGAAAAATAGTGATAATGATAATGTTGCTTTATTAGCCCTATACAATTCCTTGCATTAGGAATTTGTCTTTTCGCATACCCCAGCTTGCTCTCCGTGAGACACAGACACACAGACAGGGAGAGAAGCTTGGGGTCAGAGCGCAGGGTCAGCCATTGTACAGCGCCCCCGGAGCAGCTGGGGTTAAGGGCCTTGCTCAGGGGCCCAACGGAGTAGGATCCCTTTGCCAGCTGCAGGATTTGAACCGGCAACTTTCCAGCCACAGGCACAGATCCTGAGCCACAGAGCCACCACTCCGCCCCATGGTGACTAGCACCATGCAAAATGTCTAAGGTGTTAGCATGTGAATCCATGGACTTAACAGTCTTCATTCCTTCTTGAGTAGCGCTATTTGATAGCTATTTGAGCTACGATCCTGTTAGCCGGCATCCTGATAGCTGCCCTTACTTCACCTGTGTATATTGATTATAGTTTTAATTGAATGTGTGATAATGACGTGGTACTGTTATGAAATGTTTGGTGTACAGGCAGAGACTCCCTTGACAAACACTTGAAAAAGCCAAGTTTGGTTCTGTAAATGGGAGTGCCGAATTAGACACAAAAAGATAAGGGAGAGAAATACTGTGAAATTCAGTGTTTCCAAGTCTGTGTTGTTAATCAGTGCACTTTTTTGGAATACGTTTTTTACAGATATTCCTTAATTTACACATTTCAGATGGAATAGCAAGTATTGTATTTGTAAAGTAGCAATTTTCAGAAAATCAGTTATTGTTTGAAATTGTTTTCAGCAATTTCAGCGGGAGGTACTTTTGAGACCAAAATCTACTAATTGTGCATTCAAGGTAAAGAGTTAAAAAGAGTTAAAAACCATGTAATGTCTTCAGGTCTTTTGCTTACTTTACTAGTTTGTTTTCTTTGTATTGGCTAGACTGTTGTTTTTCCTCTGTAAAACAAACCTGAGGATTTGGGCCTTGGCTGACTACTGTTTTTATCCTCTGATTTGTGGTCAGGCTGAGGACTAAACCTGAATATAAGCTCCTTAGTGTCTCTAAAGTACAGGTTTATTCCAGCATAATGAGGTCTGACCTTTGTTTCATTATGTGTGCTGTATGTGAATGATGAAAAGGGGACAGCATTCAGTCTAAAATGCCAACATTTTGTAATGTGCTACACTTTGAAACCTTATTTAATAGGTTTGTGGGTGCATATTTCCATTTTTATCATAGTTATTTGTATCCTGATTTAATCCAATTAGAGATTTAAAGAGTATGTGCAGCAAATATTGTGCAGTCACTGGGATGACTTATGGAGAAGTCATTTTCCAGTTGAAAGGTATGCTATGTTGGTCCCACTGTAATGGAGGAGTATATGAGGTCAGGAAGTGTTTTTCATAGTATCTAACATCTCATAAAAATGGGAAGGTCTACATACTGTAAGCATGACAGGGGACCACACAGTTAGAAACTACTAAAACCCCAAAACTAGCACCTGTGATATATGGAAACATGAAGTCCTGAAATGACAATTTCTACAAAGAAATTCAGAAGAAACTACTTAAAATAAGTGGACTATAAAGTGGGAATAATAATAATAATCACTTATATAGCACTTTCCTGGATACTCGATTCAAAGTGCTTTACAGGTAATGGGGATCCCCTCCACCACCAATGTGTAGCCCAACCTGGATGATGCAATAGCAGCCATAGTGCGCCAGTACACTCACCACACATCAGCTCTCAGTGGGGAGGAGAGCAGAGTGATGAAGCCAGTTCATAGATGGGGATTATTAGGAGGTCACGATTGGTAAGGGCCAATCGCAAATCTGGCCAGGATGCCAGGGTGACACCCCTACTCTTTTCGAGAAACGCCCTGGGATTTTTAATGACCACAGAGAGTCAGGACCTCAGTTTAACGTCTCATCCAAAGGACAGCACCTATTTTTTCTTACAGTATTATGTCCTCGTCACTATACTAGGGCATTGGGACCCACATAGACCACAGGGTGAGCGCCCCCTGCTGGCCCCACTAACACCTCCACCAGCAGCAACCTTAGCTTTTCCCAGGAGGTCTCGCATCCAGGTACTGGCCAGGCTCACACCTGCTGAGCTCCAGTGGGGCTGCCAGCTGTGAGCTGCAGGGGGATAGGGCTGCTGGCGTGGGGTTCACGTACAGCAGCTGGGACGAGAGTAGCTCGACATCGGGCCCCTGGTGGTTGTGTTGCGTCACTGCAGCCTGGTGTTGTGTTGTCCTCCATGCAGGGAGGGATGTGGGGATGATCACGCCTGTGGGCCTGCTGCTCTGTCCACTCCCAGCCTGCCCTTGGACCACGCCCAGTGCCAAGACAGCCAGCCCGCAAGGGAAGAAGGGGTTAAGCTACGTGTCAGGAGCAGGTAAGAGCTCTCATCGGAGGCCTCTTGTCTTCGTTCTTGACCTGTGATGGGCAGACGTCACTTGTGTCTTAAAGATATGGACATTTATGATGCATCTCCATATTTTCTGACCTGCTGTGATAAATCTGTCCTTGTGTGGTGATGCGGGACTTCAGTCCATCGTGACAATGCAGTAGATTGTATGCACTCGGGGAGAAAAAAGAACCACTACCTGCTGTGTTCACTCAAAATGTGTTGCACTAGATTCTGTCAGGGATGGGGACCTCTAAATGCAATTAGATGTGTATTGCAATTGTGTAACGCCACCTCTGAACTGTGGTGGTAAGTGCCAGGTGTCTGGACTAGCCGGGCCTTTGGTCAATGGGAGCTATCTGAGAGAACATGGTGAGAAACACGTCAACACGGAGGCAGACACTGGCCGTTCAGTACAAACTTCAGATCAGTGTGGTTCCTGATACCCACACCCCTTTTTTCCCTCTGGGTCAATTCTTTTTCCACGTGCTTACACTATTGAATTGTAGTTCTTGATCATATTGTCCTTCAATGAGGAGTATGAGAAGCTCAGTTTTGTTCCAAATGTAATACGCTGAATCTAGATGGTAACAAACTCAACCTGCTCTTTCATTCTTTTTTAGGGACAGCTGTGAGCCCAGCATTATGTAGGGTTATGTCCGGTAGTAAAACCTCAAAATTCTCGAGTTCTACATTTGCGCTTTTGCCTGTTTGCTCAAAATTATTCATGACCACTTTTTTTCCACATTCGCAGTGTGTGCAGCAGGAGAGTAAATGCAGAAACCCCTTGCACGTCTTTATTTCACAGATCTAGATAGATAGATATACTTTATTAATCCCGTAGGGAAATTGATGTGTTACAGCAGTCCAGCCCAAGACAAGCAAAAACAGACATCAGAATAGTTATAAAACAAAAGACAAACAAAATAAATAAAAATAAATAAATACATAGGTGTGTGCAAAATGTGCTGATCATAGTCGCTGTAAAAACAATAAAATATGTGCAAAATGTGCATAGGTTTATACAGACTGATTGTCCACAAAGTACAATGGAGTAAACATGCTGTCCATAGAGGAGCAAATGAAGGGCTAACAGTCCCAGCCTAGGGCAGCGTTATACACCCTGACAGCCACCGGGAGGAAAGACCTGCGGAAACAGTCCCTTGAACACCGTAGCTGGAGCAGTCTATTGCGGTCTATCTGCTTCAACAGACCTGAATCAGTCTCAGTAGTAAAGGCGTAGCTTGGTTAACATACTGTATTTATGTAGAAGCCCATCATGGGTTGTGCTTTATTCAGTTTTTATTCAGGACAGCAGTGGATGTGTCTTGTGTTTAGGCCTGTTATGAGATTAATGGCTGTACAGTGTGTGAGCATTATGCTGCAAAATGAAAGAAATGTTAAATTACGAAAAAAAAACCTACATGGTCCTCTAGATTATCGCACTCTCAATGAGTTGGTTGAGTGAGGCTGCTGCTGCCTCTCCATCCACAACCCTTGTCTCCACACTAAAGTAGCTAAGAATCTCTTCTATATCCAGCCTGTGTCATCTCCAATTTTGTGGTATGTTTAATGCTGTGCACTTAATTTGCTTTCCTGGTTGTTATTACTGCCATGTAACAAACTTTATTACAGTACACTACCTGCTATATATTAAAAAAACAAGATGTAAAAAGTAAAGAAAATACACTCTTCTGGGACTGAAAAAAAACCGGAACAGGCTAGGCTATAATATCCTAACAGTAATGTCTTTTTTTTGTTGTTTGCATGTGCAATAACTTGAAATATAGGGGGAAAACAATGTTTAGTTTATCAGAGTTATCAGTATTCATTAACACTATTTCTAAAATGAGTTACTACCAAAATTCCTTTTTTCCCAAGCCATGGAACCATATCCTGTTTTCCCCATAAGGTATGAAGTCCAGCGTTTGCAAAACTGCCTTCTGAGGAGACTTAATGGTACCTAACTCTCATGAATGCCACAGGTTTACTGTATAACTATTCTCCTCAAATGTGCTGCAACATGGAGTATTTATTAATTCGTTCTACAGACGTTGCTTTCTGGAATAGAAATATGCCGATTTATAGGTATCCCACGAGGAATGACAGCAGCTGAAGATTGTGTGACAGTAACCTCCTTTATTTTACTGGCCCCTCATGCTTGGTGACAAGCTGGCCAAGGGGAAGCACCAAAGGTGGAGAAGGGGTGGAGGAAGGAAGCAAAAACCGAGTGAGGAAGAGGAGGGGGTGATGTGTGGTACAGTACATATGGGAATTTGAGAAATTACTCCAGCTGAGCTTGATGAGTTTGGCTGCTTTCATCCCTCCCAAACCTTCATTAGAGCTCCGTTAAAAACACAAGAAGTGGTGTAAGTCCAAGTAGGTCTCATCACTGTTTTTCAATGCCTCTCAGTATACTGTACATCTGAACCAGTGAAACTGAAGCTTTAGTCTCCTTTACCTTGCATACTAAGAGTGTGTGTGTGGCGTGTGAGAACTACTGTTTATTCCTCACTGTTTGTCTTAACAGTGAACAGTGAGTAGGCCCTGGAACATTTTGAAACACAAAAGTAAACCTTTGCTGAGATGGAAAAAAAGTACAACCATGAGTTTTTGACCACAGGTTTATTAATAAAAAATGTATGCAACTGGTCTATAAATAAGCCCCAAGTCTAAGAGCTTGGTTAAGCCCAAATAAGGTCATTGAGAAACCTGACATAGAACTGGAGTTGCAAGCATTTCTTTAAAGCTAACAGAATGATACAGACTTTCATCCTCCATCTTTGCTGAATAAGCCAGCAGGGACAGTACCTCAATGCCTCAGTTCAGTGGAGCTGAAGCTTTCAAATATATTGTGCCACAGGCTTCTGTTTTTTCAGCCTGGGGATTTAGAGGAACTACTCTCAAAGATTAGTAATTATTTGAACACAAAATGATTTTAAAATCTCTGCTTATTAAATTCTTCTCTTACTTGTACTGTGCTATAAACAGAACATTACGTTATTTATCATAACCCTGGATACCTGAGAACGAAAGTAGGGAAAAACCCTCCAAGCATGTTGCTTCGTAAATCTGAGCGACTGTGGTGACGTCGTCCAGCTCCTCCCTTTTTCTCCATGAGACCAGGCCGATGGGGCGACTCGTCACCCTTCTTTTTACTGTATCCTTTCCGAACCGTATGAGAGCAACCTGGAAGGAGAATGTCTACATTTCTTTTCGGGGAACTAACTTTATGATAAGAATGGCCTGTCAGGTCATTACATTTTGGGAAGGCAACATCGCCCAGACTGTCATGAACAAGAGGCCAGCTGACTGCCAGCTTGCCCAGTTATCAGCTTGCCCAGGGGCGAACCAGCTCACCGCACAGACTGTCGGTCTGAGGGCGTGCAGTCCCTGATGAAACACATGCAGGTGTCCAGCTCCCAGACTGGATACAGAAAGAGCAAATGTTCTTGTCCTTCGGATCCAAACAACAGGACTAGACAAGAAGGCATCAGGCTGGACCGGCTTTTTGGAAGCCTTGGAAGGCCAAGACTGTAGTGAAAACGGCTGTGACTGTGGGGGAGGAAAACTGTAAACAGCGCTGGGGCGCTCAGAATTCACAATGGAAGAAGTAATAATAATAATAATAATAATAATTGCTTACACTTATATAGCGCTTTTCTGGACACTCCACTCAAAGCGCTTTACAGGTAATGGGGACTCCCCTCCACCACCACCAATGTGCAGCCCCACCTGGATGATGCGACGGCAGCCATAGTGCGCCAGAACGCTCACCACACATCAGCTATCAGTGGGGAGGAGAGCAGAGTAATGTAGTCAATTCATAGAGTCAAGAAGTGCCAGCGATGAGGGCGTATAGCCAATGAGAAGGCTCGTTATCTCCAGAGGCAAGGACTTGAGGTCAGCTGACAGCAGAGGATCCAAATGAGGCCACTCGAGAATCCATGAGAGAGACGGTGTCCTCTTCCAGGAACTACAGCAGGAGAGGAGGAGGTCGTGACCGAGCGAGTGGGATATTCTCTGGCCTGTAGTATCCTTGGTCAAAGCTGAAAAATGTGTTGTGAAAGCTGGGGGGTCTCCTTCAGGACAGGACTGATGTCTCCTTGACACCACGCAGAGACATGGTTGAAGACGGCAGCGTCGGAGCTGAAGCTCAAAGCCTCGTACTCTCCATGACAACATGCCATTTCGAAGTAGAATGCGCTAAACAAAGCATTCTAAGGAGAAGCTCGAATCAAGTAGGAGAACCATTTTCTTACATATCCCAAACCTGTGTGATCAGTAAGGATGATTGCTCAGGACAAAGAATTGCTAGAGCAAAAGAAGATTTGCTCAAGTAGAAGTAGGTACCTGTGTCAGCATGTGTGAAAGAGACAACGCACAAGAGACAGTGTTTCAGCTGAAGAAGGCTCCACAGCTGAAATGTTGCGTCTCTTTTCTTTTCCTTTCAGCATGGAATAAACCTTTACCTGTTCATTTGCTTAAGTAGACCCCTACCTGCCTCATGGTCCATGGAACCTGTTACTTGTATGTAACAATAATAGATGCCTACAAAGTATATGACATGGTGCAGATTTTCCATAGGCTTTTGATACAGGTCCCCATAAAACTTTTATTCTCAGATTACATACATGCTGTAGGTATTTGGGATGATTGCAATGCGAATTAGTTAAAGAATAGAAAATAGTACTGATAAGGGATGAATGCTCAAACTGTGTGATGTAATTAGCGGAGTACCACAGGGATCTGTGCTGGGGATCCCGTTCTTCCCAGTATATCAATCTTCGCAATGTGGAGGAGAAAAAGGCAAACATAGTGCTTTTCTATGTAGTTCAAAGCTTTGAACTTAATTCAAGAGATTTTGTGTTGAAATTGTTCAAGGAACTAGTATAATTTTGGCTTCCTCATAACAAAAAAAGATATTGCCTGTCTGGTATCAGTTCAGAGGAAGCCCGTTACCTAATACCAGATACATCCTCAGGGCTTAAAGGAATCTTCTGTACTGACAGGCTAAAAGAGAAGACTACGAAAGGACCTCACCAAGTATTGAAAATCCTGAAAGGCACTGACAGAGTCAACCTCTTGAGTGTCACCAATGAAATGCGAACCGGATGACAGGGGTGGAAACAGTGTTGAAGTGTATTTAAATCTGAGAAAAGAAGGCACTTCTTAACACAAAGGGCTGTTGGAACCTTAGAACAAGCTACCCAGACATGAAGCCCACACCCTGGCCTCTTTGAAGATGGGACTGGATGAGATCCTCTTGATTGTAAGCTTTCTCCTGTTCTAATGGATTAAATGCAAGAAAGTACATTTGAGAAAGCTGTAACCCTCAAGAAAAAGCCTAACAGCTTTTCTACAGCTTAGATTTTGATTGTAAAAGCCTGGAATATGTACTTTATTTTCATATTAAGTAATTTAATAAATATTTACCCCTTCTTCGCTCAGACCTTCCCAATTAAACAAATAATGCCGACTAGCTGTTTTGAAAGTCTGATTGTTGGAATGAATCCCAGACATTCTTAGCAACGAAAGGAGCGAGCACACTTAATTGAATCAGAAACACAAATATTTGTGTAAACAGAAATATATATACATACTTTATAGTGGAAAAACTGGATTCTCAGTATGAATTAACCTTCCACAGTTGTACCTCCTTAGCTTGCGTGTAATTGGAGAGAAAATATCCCCGGCGCTTAACGACTACTAGGACAGACTGGAAGAGCCTCAAAGATTCCTGCAAGTCTTGAGGCTGTGCAGGGGTGCCCCCCTTTTCTGGGGTGCAACACAAGATGTGAGGTGTGTCTTTTGGTGGGGCCTGAATGTCTAAACCCCTTCCCCAAAACTGTGCAGAAGTCTAAGACACAATCATGAACATGACTGGGAGCTATCATATATGTGTGTTACTGTGACCGTCGCGGTTCCACCCCACCAGTTCGTCCTGCAACACCTGGGGCACGAACCCGGGTCTCCGGCGTAACGCAACAGGGAACCAGCCACATGAGCTAAAGGAGACCCCCCCAGCCCAGGCGGCTGAGGTCCCTGCTGTGCGCAGGGAGGGCGATGATGTCACCCTGCCCAAACTTTCTCTGCTACATTACGAGCTCCAACAATTTACTCCAACCTTTCACTGGCATTTTCTACCGATCAGGTCTGATTAAAACAGCTTAGTTTGGATGAAAAGAATTCAGGTTTATCATCGAGGATTCAAGGAATGTTTTAAAACCTGATCACCACAACTCCAGGCAAGTAGATATAATGAAGAACTGTAACAGCTAATACTTCCCATTTTAAGTCACATCTAATGAACTCGACGTGAGGTGTTTCTCGTCATCACGATCATCACAGATCTGTCCGGGTTAACTGTCAGCATTAAACAAAATGGTAGAAAATTCATTAGAAGATCGCAATAGAGTGCTCTCAATGAAGGCTTTAACTGATCATCTCCTTAAATTTCACACAAAATAATTTAGAAAAAGTTTCAGTATCTTTGTAGTATCTGTTTCTCCAGTTCTAGCCAAGTAAAACAATAACAGCTTTTTTTTTTTTTAGAATACCCAGCTTTAAAATGAGATATAACTAGTTGAGCAGCTAGTTAAGCTCCAGGTGCCGTCTTTTCCTGCAAGGTCTGCTAAAATCACAATAATTTTTAATCCTTTCATCTTTGTCTCAGCTGCTGCATTGTATGCTTGTGGTCCGTACGGGGGAGCTGTATTGCCCTGTGCACACAATCTGCTGTCCAGGCAGGGTTACCTGTGTTGCAGGAAGCTGCACTGTCCTACTCGGGCTTCTTCTTCTTTCTACAGAGGTCCCAGAAGTGATTTTGACATGAAATGCGTTGTTAATTGCAGCGGAAGGAGACATAATTAGTGGGAATGCCAGTAAAGTGCATCATTCCCAGAGATGGTGGAATGGTCTCAAGGGTCAGATCACGCCGAGTCAGTGTGTACCAGAGTAAGGCTTCAGATCTCCAAACGCTTATCTGTAGACTCTGTGGACAGAGAAAGGGACATGCAGAGCCCCCGGCTGATTAAGTGGCAGGAAGTCGGTGGTGGGTGCCTCCTGAGACTGGGTGTCAGGGTTTGAGCTATGTAAATATTCAGTCACGCAGAGAATCTGGTGCTGGGTCTTCCTCCGTTCCCTCATTTCCCTCGTTTCAGATTCCTGCGCAAAGCTAGCGTCGCCCTGAGCAAGGGGCGCACAGAAGAGCTAGCTGTGGCTCGATATTGCGGATTTTATTTATTGACTTAGACTGGCCCGGTTGTGGTAAAGTGTGAAGGACAATGTTGCCTTCGTCCGCCGGGAACGCGCTTCGGGGTGAAGAGTTCAGTCGCGGCCGAGTCTATTCAGAGCGACCCAAGGGCGGAGATGATACTGAGTCACAGAAGCTCGATAGGCTGTATCCCCAGTGACAGATGTTTTTACCCACAGTTCATTAGCAATTAATCAAAGTAAAGTAATGCAGTGAAAAGTATTACAGTGACCAAAGCCCATGTTTAATGGTCTGAAGTGGAGAAATATTGGTACTTTAATGCCCCTATCCCTATCAGATTGTGAATAATGGCTAATGTAGAAAACTGCAAGTCTTATTGCCTTCATTTGGGCTTACTTTCACATAATAGTGACCACGTATCGTCCTTCATTAAACTCGCTGAATAGAAAAAGAGGGGCAGTGTCTGAAATCTGTTGGCTGCTGATTTCGATTGTTGGGATTTTTGCAAGTGTTTCTGCTTACGCGTAGCGGGAAGACAACAATGCTGTACAAAAGCCCAGACGTTCGGATTACAGTAAACGCAGTTGCACGGCAAAGATTGTTTGCTTTAGACCTTTGAAATCCGAAAAAAACAACAACTCCAGTGTATTCACGGGATGTCGTGATGGTAATAAAATGCTTTCTCTGGGAAAACTTTGAAAGTCCTATCCATATTGATAAGGAAGGCGGAGGCCTTTACTTGTGGACAGTTTCACACCGTTTCAGCGCTGGCTGCATAAAAACGTCTCCTCCATCCTCTTTTCTCTATTTTTTTTTTCCTTGTAGGTCAAAAGATAAAAGATTTTGACTTTGTTCTCTCAGAGCAGATAAGGTTTCTTTCCTAGACACACCCTCATAGTCTGGCTTTACAAAGATGACAAAGAGTAAGGCCTCAAGAAAAAGCTTTCTGTCCAGTAGAAAAGAGACGTGTTTGTCCCAGCATCACATCCAGATAATAATTTCTCTTTCTCCTTGACCCTGCCATTTCTGGATATTAGGTTGCGTGGAAGTGCTTGAGAAATGCTCCCCTACTCCTTTTTAGGATTCTGTTCCTTGTGCGTCTGGGCCTTTGTCTTATTCTGTGCAAATTAAAAAAGTTTTTCTCTACACATCCCTTTATCTCCTACACACTGTACTTTCCCTGCTTCATGTTTCACCTCAGAGTTGGACAAGACTTAATTCCTTTGATTGATTTGAATTTCCAAAGTCTTGTCTGAATTTTTCTAGCTTAATTTTAGGCGGTGGGTTTTTAGCTGAAGTGGAAGCACAGCCAGCTGGGAAAAGAAAACACAGCGCTGTCAAAAAACGAAACTGTGTTGTTCAAACATGGGAGGGTGGATCTTGCAGGGGATCTTGAATATGATTTATTTAGCTTTATTATGACACGGATTAATGCGTTGCTTCAGTAGGAATAATGAAGAATCGGGTAGGATGTACAAAACAGCAGTTGTTCTTCTGCATCACATGCTATCATGTGTTCATTTTTGACAGCATACGAATCTGTCTCCAACTGAAAATGGACAGATTCTACCCTTTCTCTCCTGACTGCTTCCTCCCAGTCCTCCTCGCAGCGCGTTACAGGATGTTGACTTCATGCTTTATCATATGCGCAGTAATGACGGCTAATTGCGTGTTCTAATAAGAGCTGTGCCTCAGTGGACTCTCTTGCTGAATCCTTCGGTGCTGCCACTCGGGCGCAGTGGGTCAAGCAGAGCACAATGGAGCTGCTAGGAGCTTTCTATAGGAGAAAACTGAGGAGGAAGCAGAAGAGGGGCCCGTCTGATCAGGGAGCGCTCTGCAAGGTGCCTTCCGAAAGCAGCGTCAACAGCATCGCCACCGGCTTCATCTCCCGGGTCCTCAGACTTACCGCCAGGTACCTGTTTCATTTGCGCCTCTCTTCTGTGCCCGAACAGCTTCAGCTTCTGTGGTTTTTCTCTCTCTCTCTGCTCCCGTAAAACCTGCTCTCCATTTCCTCAAATGTCTGCGAAGTCGCCACAGTTTTGTTCCAGGTGTGCCGTGGGTGGGGAGTGTGTACCCCAGGCGCAGGGGTGCTCGTTTTTGTCCGATTTGAGCAGAAAGTTGTTTTTTTTTTTTTAATGCGCTGAAGCTTCATTCCCCCGACCGGTGGGGAGATACAGATTGGTAGAAACTTGCGGTGGACTCTCTGAACCGCAGAGTCCATGCTGAGCCGATGCAGAGCTGTACAGGGTGGGTTTCACCCAGGGGTCAATTCATACTGGCCATGGTGTCCCTTGAAGGGACCTTCCCACAAGTGCAGCCTTCACACACCGTGGCTCTGTCAGCCCCAAGTGCTGTCTTTAGGATTTCATCATTCACATTAGATTTATTGAATAGAAGCGCTTATTTCCCTTGTATTTTTTTTTTAAACTGGGACGGAGAGAAGGAGAGGAACGTGTTCAGACTGGTCCTCCAGTTCCAGTTCAAGAGTGAAGCTCTTCATACTGCAGCGGAGTTGGGGGCTACAGCTTTATCATTTAAATGATGCTGGCCTTATTATAGAACTGTTTACGTCCTCCCTGGTCAAAAGTCAATTCCTTTTCGAATCGCATATTTCAGTTTTCACAATAAGATAAGAGAGTGATCCCCCCTCCCCCCAAAAGCAGTGTTTTGCCTCATTGTTAATGTTATTGGCTTAGATGATGCACATATTTAGGGTGAATAAATGTTTTTTACAAGTCCAGTGAATGATTCACCTGTGTTAATATCGGTTGAACTATAACCAGTTTGGGAAAGAGCTGTAACTTCCTTTGCTTGTTTTAGAATATTTTGGGGTTTGGGTAAAGTACACTTTTTGTTTTGGTTTTGCACCGTCAGAGACTCAGAGATATGAAGTGTACTGTACCTGTAAGGTGAGTGAGACATACCCTGTTGTGTCTATTTTGAAACAAAGGACCCCTCCTTACACCAGTTGCAAACTGGGTGTGACTTTAGCGGGACAGACCAAGTTTTTAGCTCTGCGCTGCTGTCTTTTTGTTCACACACTATTCCGCATAAAGCCACTTTTTCTTCCCTGGAAGAAAAAAGTGCAATTTAAGGAGTGCTTAAAAAGTCTGTGGAGAATTGAATGCAATGTAATGGGTACTGAAAAGACTAAGCTACAAACTAAATGTTAGATTTACAGATTGTGCCTGTTTTAACACCAGTAAGATGCATCATAAAATAATGTTCCATTTTTCTCTATAGAACTGATAGAATAGGGCCTAATCACTTTGTTTTTACATTTATGTAGGGCAGTATGCACTTGCACACAATAAACAGTACATCTTCTGAGGTGCCACACAGAGAAAGAAGAATCTATTTTATTGTCTTCATACAGTAGAAAGTTTCCTTTGGCCACACTAAGACAACAATTTAAACAGTGTGATGCAGAATACATAAATCATTCAGTGGATTTTGCAGTCAGTGCAATATAAATAAAATGTAAAGCAATATGATACAGTACAAAAAAGATAAGATTCAAGTGTGACGTACATATATAGTACAGTATATGCTGTCAATACAGTACTCTGAAGAGACTCAAACATCAGAGTTATAATGTTTTTTGTAGCCTTTGATACCCTAAAACATCAACCAGATGGTATTTTTTTCCAAATTGAGAGTGTAATGGGTGTGAGGCATCATTTAGCTTGCTTTTCTGCACTCGTATAGTATAGAAGTGGTTCAGCTGGTCCTGTTTCTACCCAACAATTGCTCTGCCCACAGTTATAATCCCTGAGAGCCGTCTTCTGCTCCCATACCAAGGGCAGCTGGAGCTCCTCAAGCTTCTCAAGAGAAATAATCTTTTTTTTTAAAACTTGATCTCTGTGTTGTCTGAGAAGTTCAGTTTGTTATCAATGTACGTATCCAGGTATTTCAAACATGGAAAAATTATCCACCAGCCGGCCATTTCTATTCCTACGTTGATGCTTAACACGAGTTCTCCCCATGCATTTTGCTAAAACAGAGGTGAGGGCCATAGGTCTAAAATCATTACAAGACTGTGTTCCAAGTTGTTGTCTGCTTCGATAGCTTGGGGTCTCGAGCAAAAACTGGAATAGCTTGGTAAGCACTGGTGTTAATACTGGAGAGAGACAGGCAGACAGGCAGCGACCTCCTTCTCAGTCAGCTGCATAGGTGTGTAGTAAAGGAGAGTGTCGCATATCCTTAAACAGCAAAGCAATCACTTTGCTGTGATTTCCAGTGTCAAACCTGCACTAAAAGATGTTCACATCATTAACAAAAGACATATTTAGACTAGGGATTTTTTTTCTAAATCTTTCCCTGCCCATCTTGAGCCTTCCCATGCCTGGCTATTTCCAGAACAGAACCGTTGCTCCATTTCCCCTTTAAAGTCACGTTTTGTTTTATATCTAAATTCCTTTTTCTTTTTCCCCGACGACTCCAGTTTGACCTCTCAGAAAAGCACGTCTCTCTTGCGGTTAGGCGTGTTTTCTCAGCTCTGTAAGACACCCCTAGCTTGCCCTTTGGAAATAACTCTCACTGCTTTGATTTCAGCAACTCGTCTTTCACAGACTGAGGTGTGACAATAGTATCAGTTACTCCATTGACCACAGAGCACGAATCGAAAAATATGTGCCTGTCCGTATTGTCACAACAGTCTCTCAGTTCTTGTTTGCCGTTTTCTATGCACCTTTTTTTGCGCTGTCCGAATACGTTGTTTCTCCTATCAGTCTGTTCGGGTACAAGATGTATCACATTGTGGTCTACTGTCCTAAAGGCGGTCGGCATACAGCCTTATAGGCGTTTGCGATCACATTGATCTAGAATGAGAGACGGGTGAGCAGGGAAGTCTGTGTGCTTCCGAGAGGTGGGCAGGATACAAAAGACGACGCGCATATTGAAGTCTTCCAGAATAATTACTGTCTGGTCAGCAGAGCGAGTGAGGGAGTTGTTATATACAGTAGCATTCCTCTCCTCTGTCCGCGGCTTTTCCATTACCGGGTCTAGGCACGTTAACCGTGATGTGGCCGAATTCCCGAGGCAGACAGAAGAATATCAACTCTAGATTATAAAGGAAAGAGCATCTCTCAATCCCGGGCGCACACTTGCTTGTGGGTGTGGAATTGAGTAGCCCGGGTTGTCTGAGACACATATCAACTTGCTCCTTTTTAAAATCGCCATCAGTCTGCCAGCAGGTCTACCTCGCGGTTTGAAGAGCGCAAGTTCGCCAGTGTGGACATTCCGCCTCTTCACTTCTTGAGTTTGTTTTTTGTGGTATCCGTTACACGTTTAAAAAAAGTTGAAATGTCAAGTAAAAAAATAAAAGTAAACGGAGCAATGCTAGTCTGGGTGGTGTATTATAGGCCTCAATAAATGCAGTTTTCAACAGCAATTATTTTCTTTTAAACGAAATTTTCATTTTAACTCCATGTGACCGTTGGCCATTTTGACTCCCTATCGGACCCAAGATGGCTCGTCCGAAAGGTGCCTGAGGGAGTGTTCGGTAATCTGGGCCCAGCTTCTGAAATGCTGGATCAGAGGAGGGCCAAAAAGTCATTACACAGCCAGTAAAAAAAAAACGAATCATTGTATTTTAAACATAAAATCCTTTTCACCAGTAAATTCACCTCATTTCAATGTCGAGATTTATAGTATATGTACTCTTTTTTACCATTTGAAACTTTATGTATTATTTGCGTCTTTTATTATTTGTAGTCCTTTGTAAGATGCTTTGTTATACGATAACCTCAACATTCCTGTAGTTTTTGTCGTTAGATGCTGCTTCATTTGGGAATCCCATAGACAAAGTTGTGTAGTGTAATATTTACTAGGGAACACATTTTCATAATTACTTTTTTTATCCTTTCAAAGATTTGGTTAATTTAGACATTTCTTAAGGCCTTAAAATATCTTAAATAAAATATCTTTAAAAGTGTTAAAAACATTTTATTATTCCAAGTAAAACACTAACTGAAATCATTTAAGTTATTTTTGTCAGTGCTGTTTGTGCCTTTTTTGTAGTTCCAGGGACTTATGGGAAAATTACATTGATATCTTCCTTCAGTAGGAAATGTCTCTGAGCAGCAGTGGTTTCTAGTTTTGCATAGACCACATTGGTGTCACCTGAATTTGTGTTTTTGTATGAATTTGGAAGAAAAAATGATTTTGGACATAGTTAAAGCTTGCGATCCTTAACACTGGAGACATGTGACTATAAAGTGCTATAGCGTTATACCCAAAGACTGATCCCTTCGGCATACAAGGACAAGGAGTGCAAAGCCTGAACACTGAGGACTGCCTTGTTCTAAAAAGTGCTTTAATATTGGTTCTTGTTTGTGTTCACAGCCTTCTGACCTGGTCTTATACAGCAAAATAGGAAAAATTCAAGTAAATCATTTGAGTTCCAAATCTCCACAAATATGATATTGTTATGTTGTTTTATTGTTTTTTATTAGGAGGGAATGGGTGTCATGTTTTTCAGAAACATTGATCGTTTGAATACAGCCTGGATTTGTGTCTGTACATCATGCACTACATGTCAATGTGTGTGTGTGTGTGTGTGTGTGTGTGTGTGTGTGTGTGTGTGTGTGTGTGTGTGTGTGTGAGTGAGTCCAAAAAAAGGAACCCCACGCCTCATTTCTGCTGAAAAAACATAAATCGTAAACCATCCAGTTCTACAGGTTTAATTACATTTCCATCACATTTGTGTTTTTTTAAATAACGTTTGATGTAACCAGCTAGTGTTGTTTAATTTGACATTTTCCATTTGTAACTCATTTCTAGTTGAGGCAGTATCCGTTCTGAAGAAAGATTAAACATTTTTATCCATGTTACTCTGCTGCAATTGATTTATGATCTTACCTTTGCCCTCTTTGTTAAAGAAAGTTCTTTGTTTGATAAAAGTGAAAGCGACTGCCCTTGTAAATAATTAGGTGGTGTCACCTTTCCCGTAATAGTCTGCTGAGAAACCACGTGCTTTGTTATTTGTCCATTTTTCATTAAAAAATGGTATCCGAATAAAATGGGGGGAAACAAAACAGAAAATGTGACAGCTTCCCGAAGTGCTTGAAGTTGGCGGTGTGCGCCTTCAGGAACGGCGAACGGTTTCAGAAAATCCCACGGCCTGTTCCTGTACCTGAAGGGCTTGAACCTGATTTCCTTGTGTTTGCAGGCGGAGTGAACCAGCATCCCGACCTCATTCCTGGCATTCGACCAAATTAGCGGAGAGCCAACAGGATCCCGGCATGATGCAAATATCTCGGGGCACCGTCGGCACTCCTTGGCACCAAACGTATCATTCCAGGTCAGTTGGATTGGGGTTATTGGCAGGGAAACAAAAGAACCCTCTCTGAATGCTGTCCTGTGCACCACTCAAGCACCAGAACAAAGAACAACAACATCAAAAAGAAGACAGACACTTGAATCTGGAGTTTCTCCTTGTCAACAACCCATATACAGATTCAGAAAAGCTCTAACCTGACAGAGGAAGAGGCAGGAAAGAAGAATATTCTGTAGTGAATGGAATAAGGGATTATGACACAGTCCCCAGGCATGGTACTAGGATTGTCAATGGAAGTGTCAGTTCCTTATAACTGTTAATCTACACTAAAGATTATTTTATTGTGTTTGAGTGTCTTTAGCTTTTATACTCTGTTTATTCCATCTATTTGTAACATGGTTTCTTGGGTCTCAGAAAACAGATGTTTTTCATGCATTCTGCATCAAACTGTAGTTTAGATATTTCTGCCCTGCAGTGGACAGCGCCGATGTTCAATACTCATTTCTCTTTTTTCATGCACTGCATACACAGAGGCAATAAAGTGAGTCCAATTGTTTTATAGATCCAAATTAAGTTGTAATGTCACTGCTGCATGTACTGTATGCGTCAAGTGATGTTTTCTTCAAAGGAATTGTTGTAGTAGATACTAAGCAAAGTACGCAAATAAAATAATAAAATAATATTCAGTGATATCTAAACATGAGGAGGTTGATTTACTCATATTCAGCATTTATTTAATTCCACCCTCCAGAACCAGACGCTTTAAATTCCAGACACTTTTTTTGCACAGAAGAACCTCCTGTCTCCATTCCCAACCTTTTCTCTGGAATAGACAGGATCCTATTCGGAACCCAATGATCCTGCTGGGCTAGTACAGTATTTCTTTTTTTTGGCATTAGGACCTTCTTCTAAACGTCTGTGTTAGATCTCTGTCCCCTTTTTTGTTATACATGAGGGTGCAGTTATTTTCACATGACTTGTCCAGGGATTAGGCGTCTTGCTGTTATCTGGATGCTTTCAGATGCAAGGATAAAGTTTCTGTCGTGGTGACCAATCTGTGCCGCAGTGCACAATTCCATATGAGTCTGCAAGGCACCTGGGCCATGAGATCATTCTGTGCTGAATGTTGAACAGACTGGATCATATGTGCAACATTTTAAATAAAGGAAGAATTGGAGGATCGGGAGAACAAAGTTATGTTAATGATGAGGTTTGGGGTATTTCAAGTATTTTGTGGGGGAAAGACTGTTGTTGCTGTAGGAAACACCTGCAACAGCCATTTCAGGTCAGCACAGTTCACAGTACCTTCTTTATGCAGACGTCTTTAGTTCTGTGATATAATGATTCCCCTCTTCATCACTTGAACGTGGTTTTCTGGTTACAAACGATAGTTGTTCTCCAAATGTCCAGTTCCTTTTCCTTGTAACAGGGAAAGAAGAAGAGTTACATTTTCAAGAGGCTGTCTTGCCATGTCTTTGAGACAAAGTGACCAGGTAGTTCAGAAGTGCGTTCCTGTGGAAGATGGGGACAGGACGGCTTGTATTTCCTTAAAGGCAAAGATTAACCCTTGTTTCCCTTTTCCTTTCCGCTGATACAGTAATGGCCAAATAAATGTCAAGTTTCAATCTTCGTATCTAAGCCCCTCTAGAAATAATTTTATTTTCCATCCATAATCTCAATCGCAAAAAAAAACAACCTTTCTGATTTAATTTAAGCATGAGAAATTATGCCTAAATAATGTATAAAACTCCCAGTGAAAAGATTTTAAAAAACTTGCTCCTATTGCCGGTTTGTAGTATATTGAATCCTGAAATCAAGGATTGGTGTAGATAACTGAAAAGTAATAGCATGCTCGTTAAAACTAACAGTGGTTTGTAGCTATTAAAGGTGTTTGCCAATAGTTTTATCCTTAGAGATCGGAACGTTTTCTGTGTACTCACTGGCTGGTTTCACTAGCTACACTACACTGGTTGTGTAGTGCTGTATTTTTTGCATTGCATATTTCAGAGTATGCAGTATTTTGGAACACGTCTGCCTTTTTTCTAATACTGTAATCAAATCTTGCATGGCTGGCAGAACCTCCCTATAAGAATGATTGTGTTGGGGAGAAGGCTATGACGTCATCTTAATTATTTCTATTGAAATGTCAGCTGCCTTCTGTACCTCCTGTTCAGCTTTCACATTGCCATAAATGGCCAGAAGGGAGAACAGTCTAGGAACTGCGCCAGTCATCTCATATAAAGGTTTTTTTTGTCTGTTTGGCGGCAATTATGATTTGTTTTCCTCCATATATGTTCAACATACACTCACCAATTAATTTTCTTTGTATGTTAGGTGTCAGGTGATTTAAACCAGTCAAGCTGTGTGATCCTTTTTATATAATTAATACAAGCTGAAGAATTTGTCCCCAACAGATTTTACTTGCACGCAGTTAAAGAATATGCATACAATAAGAACTTTCACATACGCTAGGCTGTATTTCTGCTTTAGTATGTCCGGCATTATGTTTTGTGAAACACAATGGTAGTAAAATCTAGAAAGCATTAAAAAATATAGTGGCATTGCTGTGAACTGACAGTGAAATGTAAAGTATATTTTCGATAAGTTTTAAAAAGGAAAAAATACAGAGAGATAGTTTTTGTTAGTTGTTATGGAAATGTCGAACGTTCCGCAGTTTTGAAAGTATCGGTCATTTTCCAAGCTGTTTTTTGCGTCTTTTTTTGGAGGAAAATTGAAATTTCTGTCCTTCTTGGAGACAAATGCTCTGATAGCCCAGTCTTACAGCAGCATGTTGAACTGCATAGATGGAGTTTATTTAACTAAAGTTCGGGAGGGATGACAACAACCACGCTCAATCATTCCCAGCCGTCAGCAATTAGCAGTCACTCCCCTTTGTCCTTCCTCCACTGAACGCTATAAATACCAAATGCGATATCCCTCTTCCTCGCGTGCGACTTTTTGCGTCCCACCTCCACCTCTGCAGCTGCCCCTTGGTTACCTTGCTGGGGGGTCCTGGCCTCCTCGTCCTGTGGCCAGGAGGTCAGCCCTCAGCCAAGCGGGTTAAGCCAAATAGTCGCTCGACTACAGTTCATTACGCTTCGATCTTGGGCATTGTCATTCCTCGTGAACTGGCAGTAGCAAATAAAAAAAAACAAATATGCATGGCACATTCGAGATTAAAATAATAAAGGTCTCCCAAAATCAAACAGTACAGGATGCTGTAATTGTACTGTAAATCTTTGTACTCTTGCTGCATGGAGTTGGACTAATCACCCATGTCTGAGCCATGGGAGTTGCCCCCAGTTGCACCTCATTCTGCTTGTTGTGGTCTAGTTGAGGTGCTCTGTATTATTTGCTCATTTGCAGCAGCAGTAAGGATGTGTTTGGCAGCTTGAATAAACTTTTGGTATTCTCCACAAGGACATCCTGCTCCGTGTGCTAAGGTCCATGTCCAAACGGCTGCTGCACATGAACATAAGGGGACCTGCTGCTTCAAGGAATTGCTTTTGGCATTTAAGAACGTAAGAGCCTTTGTAAACGAGGGGAGGACATTCGGCTCATCTGGCCCATTTGGTAGTTTGTAGATAATTGATCTAAGGGTTGTATTCAGCCCTTTCTTGCACTGGATTTTGAAGAACTCAGGGTAATGGCTTCAACAGAGTGACTGGGTAGCTTGTTCCACCTACAACCCTTCGAGCAAAGAACTGCCTCCTGCCTCCTGTTCTTAGTTTTTAATTTCAGTTCCATATAGTTTTGCACTTATGTCCTCCAGTTTTTGTGTCTCCTACGTTTACAAGGAGTCCGCTGGAGTTGACTTTGTCAGTGCCTTTGAGGATTTTGAATACTTTTATGTGATTTGATGGTTATCTTTTCTGTTCAGGACTATAAAGGATCAGATCCTTCGGCATGTGAACTAAGCCCCAGAACGGGTTTGATTTCTCTCAGCCATTTGGCTAATTACTAATTACTAATTTATGTTCATTATGTTCTCCCTGTCTAGTTCCTCCACCACTGACCTCTCTGGCTATGAGCACGGGTTCCTGAGGAAAAGTCCGGACCAGTACAGCTCTCGGGGCAGTATGGAGAGCCTGGACCACAGTCATCCAGTTTACAGCTCCTGCCACCAGCTCACAGCCTCAAAGTCATCCAACAGCATTGACCACCTGCACAGTAAGAGGGACTCCGCCTACAGCTCCTTCTCCACGAGCTCCAGTATCCCCGAGTACCCAGCCCCAGCCTTCAGTAAGGAGCGCTCCTACTCCATGGAGAACATGCACTCCCAGCGGGGCCCGGAGGGGATGAGGCAGGCTGACATCCGCTACGTCAGAACTGTCTACGACCCGCAGCAGGGAATCTCGGAGGAGCACGAGGTCAGCTCCTCTGCTCTGGCCCGCAGCAATGAAGCAAGGATCCAGGCAGAGGCCAGGGGAGGCGGTATCGTCCGCAGCATGAGCAATGAAAACCACGCGTCCAGCAGACACAGCGTCGGACCCGTTTGGGGCCAGACACAGAACAGGATCCCGGATGAGAGTGCCGGTGTGACAGGGCCCCCTGCCCCACCCATGCGCAGTGACAGCTATGTTGCCATTAAGAATCACGACAGGCCCAACTCTTGGTCCAGTCTGGAGCAGGCCAGGTCCTCTCGTACCCTGCAGAAGGGATCCTGGCCTCATCCTGGCATCTCAGGGAAGTCCTCATTCTCTGCTGAGGGCCAGCTGCACACTGTGGTTGAGAAAAGCCCTGAGAGCAGCCCTACTACCAAACCCAAGCAGAATATTCCCCAGGCGACTCAACCAGGGAAACTCATGCTACCCACAGGGATCTATCCAGTGCCTCAGATGGAGCCTCACTTTGCACAGGCTCCGACCAGCTGCCCCAGTTCCAGGAGCCTGCTGTACCCAGTACTGGCAAAGGAAACCCGGTGCAGCTCACTAAGTAACCACAGCACAAGCGCGATCCTGGAAGGGGCAGCAAAGGAGAATGGATACCAAAGCAATGCTTCCACCTTATCCGACCAATCCCCTGGCTTTCAGCAACCAAAACTCTTCCTGCACCAGAAAGACAAAATGCATGAGGAACCAGAAACCAAATGCAGTCACTACAAGCCTCATTTTAAACCTGGCGCTGATGTGTACGTCTCTCAAGCAGAAAGGCAAGAGCACGGGTGTGTGCATACTCCCCAGAGTGCAGAAGAAGACAGGAGGGATCTGCCCACTGTAAACCAACAGGCAGAGGAAAGGCTGAGATATCCACAGGGCAATGAAATACCAGATGAGCACAAATGGAAAAGAGAGCCAGAGCAAACTCGAGCCGTGGAAGGAGGGCGTCAGCAGAGAGCCTCTTCTTTGCAAAATGATCAGGAACAGGACTTTTTTCCTAAAGGCCAAGCTGGCTTTGAATGTGGGCAAATGTCTTATGGTAGCTGCAGAGATCTTAGAATCCCTTATGAAGCTAAAACTGAGATGGTCTCAAACCAAGGGAGTGATCTCAGGGATCGACCCACCATACGGCACCACAGTGAGACAGGTGTGTGGCAACAGCAGACACAGCCACCCTGGCATGAAAATGCCTCCGCTGAGGTTCCAAGACCGAGGAGCCCCAACAGCAGCAGAAGTAAAAGCGACATCGCGACAAAGCGCCTTTCAGTGCTGGAGAAGGTCAACCAAATTGAGCAGCGCAAGCAGAACCAGCAGCAACCCCACAGCACGAATTCCCATCATGGCCTCACCTGGTCCAGTCGGCCCTCGAGAGGGAAAAACTCCTTTTCCAGCATCGAAGACATTCGGCACCGGCTGAAAATTTCAGAGGGGCCTTGTGCTAAGGGTTTGTCCCAGGGCAAAATGCAGGGTAACGGTCTGGATGGAAAACATGCAGGTGGGCTGGAAGACTCGATGGAGCAAAAATATAGAGAGCAGCACTTTCAGAGCAAACCAGAGAACAAGGCACTGCTGCTTCAGAGAAGTAAAAGTACCTTCCAATTGACGAGTGAAGAGAACAGCAAAGAATTTCACTGGAAAGATGGCTTGCAGGACATTTTAGGCACCTTCCAGGACACCTCTTTCAACAGGGCTTACCGGGACAGTATTAAGGATGCCCAGTCAAAAGTTCTACGCTCCACTTCCTTTAGACGTAAAGACCTGAGCGTTAACTCACCCCATCTCAACAGACATTTGTCTGTGGAGCAAGTAACGTCAAATAAGACTAGCACCAAACCTGGTGGGGTGTCGCCTCACACCCCGAGAGAAAGACACGTTGTAACTCCTGAGGAGGTACCTCCCGCGCTCCCAAGCACCCCTGCTGTAGGGCCTTCTTTTCCTCGAATTTGTGGCCGCAAACGATTGACAGCAGAACAGAAGAAGCGCTCCTATTCAGAGCCGGAGAAGATAAACGAGTTAGGGGTATCAGACGCATCTCAGAAGAAGGGTCCGCAGACCTTTCTTTTTCCAGAGACGAGCGTAGCAGACCGGCGGAAGATGTTTGAGCCCGAGGGGAAGAGCAGGTCTGTGCGTAGCCCCGGCGTCTCTCGACCTGAGCTGAAACATCTGCAGCAGACAGCGCTGGCCGAGTACGTTGAACGCAAAACAGCACACAAGTGGTCAGGGAAGAATCGCCCTCATAGTTCCTACCTTCAGCCCTACAACTTTGATTCACAAAGCCTCTCCTCAGCTTCCAGTCTCAGCTCTCTGCAGGAACAGAGCAACCAATGGGGCCCATCAGCGGATAGTCATCCCAGGACAAGGAGGGTCTCCTCCACCCTGCCTCCTGGTCTTCAGGGCTCCAGGTACCTGAGTGGGAGCCTGTCACGACAGTTCTCCTATGACATTTCCTGCTCCAGCCATGCCCAACCAGACAGAAATCCAGAGTTCTGCAGTTCAGAGAGGGAGCTGAATAAGCTTAGTAAAGGTGAGTCCTTAAGAAGGCGTAGCAAGTCCCAGTATGCACCCCATCAGCAGCAGCCGGAGGTGGCTTTTGAGAGAGGATCTACAGCGAGGAGTTCTGGGAAGTCTGCATCTGCTGAAGACCTTCTAGAACATTCCGAGAAGAGGCCTGTTCCACATCACATTCGATCAAGATCCTCGCCGTCTGTGGAAACACGAGATCGGGTACGTGTAACATCCGTGAATTAACATGGAATTTTGTCTTTATTGTACCATGGCAGGGCTTTAAAACAGTAAACTTCAGTAAAACATCAGAAATAAAAAAATACTGCATACAGTCTGGCACAATGATCTGATTGATGTCATCCAACCGTTTCTTGAAAGAAGACAGAGTACCAGCTTCAACAACATACCACCATACTGTAGTTGGGCAGCTTGGGGGATTCAAACTTAAGCCTTAAGAGACCTGAACAATCTTGGGCGGCTGTGTCATTTTGAAATATGCACATCCAAATGAGACATGACAGGGTGGGTACTGCAAACAGAAAGCCTCTGACTATAACATTAAGCCTCCGGCTGTAATTATAGTTTTCAACTGGCATACAACATTCTGATATTGTACTGAAAATGACACTGAAACAAATACGCGGGACATGGCTATGAGGTCCGGTGGCAAATTTGGCAAAAAATATTTTGAAATATTGAGAGAAAAAGATCTGAACAGCAACATTAACAAGTGTTCACTGTATGAGAACAATGCTCCTCTGTAAGATTCTGGATTGCTGGCATAGTGTAAAAATTGTTTTTTTCGATTCATATTTTGTGTTACAATTTTTTAGGTCCTCTGATATGAATAGTTTAACGTTATTGTGATGGTCCAGACCAACTGTAATTGGAAGTTGATTTACACAAGTACCCAACAGGCTGCAGGCTTTGATCTGCAGTCCCATTTTAACTCTTGGGCCTCGTTGGAAGCACTATTTAATCATTCCTGGTAATGTGACATGTCTGAAACCTCTCCATGGCAGCTACAGAGAACAAGGAAGGATGTGTTAATTAAACTGACTCGCAGATGAGCAAGGCTGTCTCACAAGTCTATTCTCCATTTGAATATCTCCCAGCTCTTCCTGTTTTGTCTTACTTGTTACAGTTTTATTAAGCTGTACCAGATTTGTCATGGCAAAGCTTATTCCTTATTTACTCATCTTTGCTGAAACTCTTTCAACACTTTGGGGGGCGGAGGAGAAAATGGATGTGAAGGGAAGCTACTGACAAGATTCCCAGATTTCTCTGCTGGGTGGAGTGTGCTGTATACCCACAAACGCAGGCACACAGGAAGTGAACAGAACTTCTGTTTTCCTGTGTGGTGCCAACGAGACTCCTTTGGAAATAGTTTGGCGAGTGATTACAGACTGATAAATGTCTTTCTGATTTGCGAGAGGAGGGAAAGACATCAGATGTCTTTAGGACCTCAAGGCAGTTGGAACAGGAAATGTCTGGGATGAATTCAAATGATTTTATCTTGGAGAATAATTTGACCGCTCTGTGTAAACATGGCTTTTTGTGTAAAGTAATTGTGGCTTTATTTAATTTGCGAACACTTCAATCCACGTTCATGAACATGTCTTATTGCACACTATATTCCTGGTTTATTTGAATAAAGGTAAAAATGGTCATTGCTTAGATTTATTTTTTATTTTATCTTTAGTACTTGTACATAGATATCCACAGTCGTTTGTTGGCTTATCCATATCTATCACGGTATGATAGCCTTGAAACACAACACCTTACTCTGAGGACACTACAGTTAGGCTTTCCCACAAATTGGAAGCAGTTCGGGTAGACCTGTAGGTGCCACTCTTTCCTCTGGATCACAACGGTCCAGATTGTCCAATGTCCCTGTTTCAAGTGTGCTATGGATGAGATGTTAAGATGAGATCCTGATTACTTGGTCATTAAAAATCAAGCAGTAGGGGTGAAAAAAACCCCAGTGTCCTGGCTAAGTGTCCTCTTTCTTCCTAATTTGGTTGGGGGGGGTAAAATTCATTTCACAGCCATTCCTGTTGCTTCCCTTCCTGCAGGTCAGTTCAATACACTCAGCTCTGTTGTGGGATGTTGTTATTCTTTTGTTCTTTTGCATGCAGATGAAACCCTTTAGAACTTTGCCAGTCAGGGCCTTCCTGTTCATTTTGCCCAAAATGACAGGTTAACCTCAAAAATTAGTGAGGATGCAGCTCATGCATACCAAGACCCAGATAATCTGGACATCATGCGAGTGCTGTTTAATATTTAACTACCTATCTGAACTTTATTTCCTTAATCTTGGACTTGTTTTCGTTTCTAATCCCAAGCTAAAAACCCGACCATCTGTTTTTCAGGACTTTGTGACTGGAGTGAATCAACCTTTTGGTATCTTATCGAAGCAGCACCTTGCATCTGCTGGTAACGAAATAAGGTCTATAAACATATTTTTTAAATCAAGCAAATGTGTTTCCTTTCCTAATTTTCTGACCTTTACATCTGTTCTTTGCTGTTGTATTTTTTTTCGCTGTGTAAGTGTAACACTTTCATTTCATTTTTATTTTATTACTGGTTCTGAAGCCCAAAATAAAACTACATTTCTTGGATATACAGTATATACACAATATGCACCGGTATTCCTGAACCAGGATCAAATGTAATATTGAGATCAGTGTTTAGGGGGTATAAATCTGGTAGCATTTTAAATCCTTATTTTCTAAATTTCTTGAGTGGTGGAATTGACTTCCTTTGACCCAAGCACCCATCTAATCATGTTAAAAGAGCCTCATGAAAGTGCCCATTGAGAGTGGTATTATCAACACCGTTGTTAAAAAAGATTGGATTTGTAGGGTTTCCTTTGTGTTTTCTGAATGAACTCTGCTGGTAGTTTTGGGTAGCTTTTTACAGACCTTTTTAAAGAGCTAGTAGCACATACATTACAATGATGGTCGCTTGCCTGCTTTTACTGAGAGGCTGAGAACAGATCAAGAGCAAGATCTGAGGCCGAAGCATCTGTGATATTTTTATCTGAGGACAGACAAGTGAATGACGCTGAAAAACTGCCATCTATCTTTGAACAGCTGGTTTCTGCATGTTAACCAGTTACCACAGTATTAGTATTACACCAGTGTTTTCTCATATAAATGAAAACAGCTTGCATTTCCAAGGAAGTCTGTATTGTATGTTTGGATGAGGATTTGTTTGTAAAAGCTACTACTTTGTTGCTTTAGTAAAAAGCAAATGGGCCAAAATAACACTGTGCTCAAAGCTTTATGTATTTAGCCCTAAATGCTAAATTTGTGTCAGTAAAGGAAGGAATGCAGCTTATTTCAGAAAAGACAGCTCAATGTTATTTTCTGCCATTGTTATGGTTTTATTACAAATGGTAATCTTAATCCACAATTGGGGGCAAAAAGTAATATAATACAATTGAAACAGTCACTGGCTGAAACATGCTTGACAAAAAAATGGCTGTAAAAAATATTTAACTTTATTCCACATAAAATGCATGTCGGACTGTGTGTAAAACCTGGTTTTAGCTACAGTTCTTATTCATGTTTTTCACAGACAAGAGGAAAAGACATTAACACTTCGAAACGACAGATACATGGCCAATCAAGTGACCCCTTCCTCTAGCAGCGCTTTGTTGTGGAGAGAGAAACCGAGTCATGTGGACCGACAGACCCCCTGCAGCACTTCGGGTGCAGCTCCTCTGGGCTGTGCCACCAGGCGGGATTCCCGGGGCAGTACGAGCTCCAGCTGGGATGCACTTGAAAGCCTGGGCCATGTTACCAGTTCACCTCCCCTACGGGGATCTTCTCCCAGTCTGCTGATGGGATTGGGAGGCAGGTTCCAAGGCAGGGCCCCAGAGCCTGAGCCAAGTTTCATAAGACAGAGCTCCTTGGACACCAACTCATCCGAAGAAACTCTCAAGGACGTCCAGATGGAGGCCTGTGGCCCACAGACAACCGTGGCCCCAAAGACGACGTCCTTCCGAAAGGCGGAACAGGTCCCGTCCTCCCCCCAAAGACTGGTCCGGCGCAGTCCCATCGCAGGGGAGGTTAACAGCTCCTCTTCGGAAACAGAAACCCCCTTCTCCTCGCTGGCCCACCCCCTGCCCTCCCTGCGAATTTCGGAGTCTAATCTACAGTTCTCCCCCACTTCCGGTTTCCTGCACGGCGACGACGAAGTGTTCCTTCAGGAGCCCCTGTGCGAGCCTTCCTCGCCAGCTCTGCCCTTCCAGCAGCCCGTGAGGGAGACGGAAATTACAGAAGACTTCCCCTACCCTCCTCCAGTAATAGCAGAGGAGCAGGGCACCCTGGCTACACTGCCCCCCACAGCACTGCCACATCCTGACAGGTAACCCAGCCTGCACAACTGCAGTCTCTGTATTCGGCTGTTCCCGGACTGCTCAGACACCAGCTTCTTTTTTTTATCTTGTTTTGAGGATGTCGCAGAGTGGCCTGAGCAACTGTCAAAGCCGGTCCGTTTTCTGAAACGATAGCGCCGCCGCACAGCACTCAGATATATCAAGTGCAGTTTATTTACAGTGCTCCTCTTCCCCATGAGGAAAATGGGGGAAAATTACAAAAAAAAAACAGTTCTTCAAGCAGGAACAAAAAGAAATCGCCACAAAATCGCAAATGCGTAACCATAAGAGAGGCGTTGAACCATATTTTACACTTCCTTTTTTATTTAACGTGTAGTCTGTAAGCTATGTTAAAGTTAAGTTGTGCCTGTGGTTATTTAGGGATATCCTTCAAATAGGGTCTGAAAGCTAATTGTAATACAGTTTTTCTATTTGAACTGGATGTTTCTTTAGTTTTGACAGGGCCTCATTCTACAACTTTTTACAGAAGTGGGTGATGATTTCTCATTGAAACAAGATGTGATATACTGGGGTCTAAATGTTGACTTCTTACTAAAAAACAATCTTCTGCTGGTTTTCTGAGTAAATAATGTCATAGACCCCCCCCCCCTGCAAAGCTGTTATTCAATATCTCTTTTAGTGGCAAATAGCGAACCCCACCTGCAATTCTCCTTCAGTCAATTTGATATAATATAAATGATTCCATTTTAAGTAAAGTGACAAAAGAAACAATCAATTGCATAAACAGCATTTCCTGGGGAAAAAAAATCATTTGAGCAGTAAGTTCTTTTTAAAGTATCGCTATATACTGTATGTATTTTTTCATGTGTTGAAAACAATCATGTTTTATTGGTTTGTGTAACTATATGTATTTAAATCTCTGTGCAGAACCGAGAGTCCTGATGAAAAGGACTTTCCTGGAGTGACAGAAAGGAAATTGTCCTCTAGCTCGACACCAAACTGCCCTTCTGACAGCACATCCAAGGTCAGCACAACAAGCCCGGATGCTGCGATTTCGATATGCGAGGAGGGGCCCAGGCCACCAGCAGACATTGGCAATGAGAGTGGAGGTTTGGTGGCAGATGAAGACCTCTGCAGCTCTGATGAGGACCTTGAGACAGACTCTCCTCTGCTTGGCAAGCAGGAGAAGTCTCCCGAGGAGCTGAGGTCAGAACTGTTAGCCAAGGAGATTGTCTCCAAGGATAAGTCTCTGGCCCACATCCTTGACACCTCCACCATGAAGACCACCATGGACCTGATGGAAGACATCTTCCCCACAGGCAGCCTGATGCAGCAGCAGGCTCACAGTCAGAGAACCGGGAGGATGGTCTGGAGATCTTCAGCAGAGGGTGATGAGTAAGTCTAAGTGGGCTTCTGTTGTTTATTGTGTTAAGGAATTGTCAGTGATGTAGCATTGGGAGCCACAGACACATACAGTTTCTATACATTTATAATAATTTGAGGTGTTGAGTGAGGAGTTGCATCAGCAATGGAGCTACAAAGGAACAAGAAGAGATTACTTCCATGTTGAAAAGGAAGAAAGAACAAGAATGTATCTGGGTAAGATGATACAGCAGGCACAGTACGATATGGGTCACGATACACCAGACCACAGTACGATATGGGTCACGATACACCAGACCACAGTACGATATGGGTCACGATACACCAGACCACAGTACGATATTGGTCAGGATACACCAGACCACAGTACGATATGGATCAGGATACACCAGACCACAGTACGATATTGGTCAGGATACACCAGACCACAGTACAATTTGGGTCACGATACAGCAGGCACAAATACGATATGGGTCTTAATACAGCAGGCCACAGTACGATATGGATCACGATACAGCAGACTACAGTACGATATGGGTCAGGATACACCAGACCACAGTACGATATGGGTCAGGATACACCAGACCACAGTACGATATTGGTCATGATACAGCAGACCACAGTTCGATATGAATCACGATACAGCAGGAACAGTACGATATGGATCACAATACACCAGACCACAGTACGATATGGGTCAAGTTACAGCAGGCCACAGTACCATGTGACAATTGTGGTAATATTATTTGTGTGTTTCGTCAGAAAAATTAATGTCATATAATATTGTTGTTTCCATTCCATGCCTTTTGCAATTATTGATTCACAGAGATGAGACAAATACTTATTTTAATATATTTAAACTATCCTTATTCGATAACAGCAATTCTCTAAAATGTATTGATTCATTCATCCTTGAAAAAAACATTATTTTCATAAATTAACTAATTTTAGGAACAATATGTCAACTGATATTTTGCCAATTACATTCATTGAGCTTTACAGATAAAATCACCGTTTTGATATCATTGCCATTTTTTAAATCCATAACGTTTCCGTGTTCAGATGTCAAACATTTTATGTAATTATATTTTTCCAAGAAATGTAATAGCATTTACGCAGAATGAACATTGAATACTGGGGAACACTAAATATATTAAGAAGTATGATGTAATGAGCCCTACCTCATACAAGTGGTTAGGAATGTGAAATGTAAAGGCTTAACGAATAGCGCCATCTATTAGTTGACTTAAGTATTGCAGCTGTTTTTTTTCAACACAGAATGACGTTCTCTGAAGATGTAATCGGTGAATGAACGAGTAGAGGTTAATTCTGCTCGGAAAAGTAGAAAGAATGAACATTGTGGAGGTTTCTTTGTGTAGAGGAGAGATGGAGAGCAAGGAGTGTAGCAGTAAAAGGGGGGGGTGGGTGAAAACCAAGCTGTGAGAATGGGCAGAGCAGGAGAAGAGGGTACAAGGGAGATATGATGGACTGTGATATGATGCAACGTGGAAAGCAGCATTCTGTAAATACAGTTGTATGTTAAAAATGTGGGTCCTCCTGGGCAAATTGCATGTTTCGCTGAATCTCTAAGTGAAAAGACGTTAACACAACCTCTGCAACCTCTTTTCAAGAGAAAAGAAAGACTCTTAGCTGGCTACAAGAATCGTTTGGAGGCTGTGATTTCTGCCAAAGGAGGTGTCACTAAGTACGGACTGACAGGGTGTCCAAACTTTCGCACATGCCACATGCAGTGTTTTATTTTTTCGCTGTTAAACTCAGCACATAAATAGTAATTGAGCATTAAAATGTGCAGAAATATGTCATGTTTAGGTTTGTCCCCTGCAGAGGTTGTGTTAACTTCTTTTCACATAGAGATTCAGTTAAACATGCGATTTGACCAGGGGTGCCCAAACTTTTGCATACAACTATAAGTGGACAGATGAGAGAGACTCTCTGATGTTGTTCCAGTACTGGAGTTTACGAATCACTGTGTGAAAAGATACAGACAGAAAGGCCAGTGTAATGGCCGGGGTAGAGAGAGGGAACTAATAGCTTGAGGAACTCTTTGATGTTCACCTCTCTGACTTGTCCCCTGAAACTATCAGCCAGTCTCTCGCCTGTTTTGCCAGTGGACAAAACAGGGCTCCTCCTGTAGGCCATGAACTATAAGACATGACGCCCTCTGGGTCACCCTGAAACTGCTGGAGCAGCCATGTACAGACTCCTCCATAGGTATTGGGAAAGCAAAGTCAAAACTCTCATTTTTGCTTTAGACTCACTGTGTTCATCTAGAATGTTTGTGTCGCACTTTAAGAATGAAACACTTGCAGCCACTTGTTTCTCCCAAAGCGGATTCAGTCTATATGCCAGTTTTCTCAAATGAGCAAATGTCAGGTAAAGGGCTATTGTCACTGCCAGCGGTGTTTTCTTTTGTGTGGGTGGGGGAGACGGTATTAAACAAATTGAAGCAGGTTAAACAAAGCAAATTGAAGAGGCAGCAAGCCAGGCGTCGTCATTAAGCAGACGGTGTTGCGAGATGTGCTGTAACAATTGTTTTGTATGTCTTGCTCGTGTTGCCACAAGAAACGTCGTTTCTTATGAAATGAACCAAAAAAAGAAAAAAAAATTAGCTGAGGACCAGGTCGGCTCTGGCAAAAACGGTGTAAAAACAAGCCCTGGAGTGTCGTGTTTTTTTGGGTTCTTTTATATATAACTTAAACACGGTTAAATATAACAAGGAAATGCGTTTAAACTTCACTTTTACAAAAACCGTTATAATGTGTCAGCCCAATTCTAACTTTCTAGCTTACTCTAGGGAGTGTCTCACAATTACTAGACGAACTGAAACATAAGGGAGTGTGTAAAAACTACCTATCATGACACGGAGAGTGCGGCAGAGGGTGCAAGTTGCCTCCGTTTCTCTTCAGGAGAGAGGAAGAGGAGCCTGCTGCGGGAGAGGAGAGGAGTGCGGGACCCTCTTCCGAGCTGAGCAGGCGGCTGGAGACCGATCTGGACGAGCTGGACCCGGACGGCACGACAGATGTCAATCAAAAGAAGGTCCTGACCCTCTTGTCTTTTCTGTCATACTGTCGCCCAGACAGGGACTACGTCACGAACGGAACGAGTGCTTTATCCTTCAGTATGGCCCTGGTTGTTGAGTTCAGCAGTCCTTTACCACACCCCCAAAACGGATTTAAATAAAAATCCTCTAGGTCATAAATGACAGAATTCCCGAATCATACTGATTTTCTTATTTTCTTGTAGAAGACTTTCAAAAAAGAGCTCCCCATTTGAGCGTTTGTAAGGACCGTTTTTAGAAACCGTCCTTGATTAATTCTGTAGTGCTATTCGTTTGTAAATGGATATCCAAGACAGATTTGATCATTATACTAATTTTCTGAACGCTCTTGGAAGACTGAATAATACCGGCTTGCGGTTTGTCTCGGTGTTTGTGAAGTTATTACGGATTGCATTTTTCGACGCCGTTGATTAATTCTGTAGCGCGATTTTTTTTTAAAAAAGACTTTTTTTTTCCTGTAAAAAACACCACCTTACATTTTCCCTTTAGTGGTTGTGAGGGCGGTTTTCAGAAACCGCGCTAACGGCCTCCGTTTAAAACGCGCGATTCAGGAAAAAAAAAATAAACGGACGTGGTGTTTTTTTCTGTAGGTGGAGCTCATGGGCCTCATCACGCAGCATCTGGAGGCCCTGCGCGGCGCGAAGGAGACCCTGGCGGCGGAGCAGAAGAGGATCAGCGGGCTGGGCAGCACCATGGAGGCCCTGGTGCAGGACCGGTGCAAGCCCAACGAGTGCGACAAGTACCGGATGTTCATCGGGGACCTGGACAAGGTGGTGAACCTGCTGCTGTCCCTGTCGGGCCGGCTGGCTCGGGTGGAGAACGCCCTGAGCGCCGTGGGCCGGCAGGCCAGCGCCGAGGAGCGGGTAAGGAGACGGGAGCCGGCTCTCTCTTTTACTACAATTAAAAGTTTTAGAAAGAGGCAGGTGCATTCCCTCAGGTCGCGTCTGCATGGCGCGGCGCAGTGCGGTCCGGAGGCCTCGACCCGTTTCTTTCATCAGGGAATAAACTTTTACCGGTTCCTGTGCAGCCTACGCATGCTGACGCAGCTCCCTATTTGGACGTCTCGTATTGTGGGCATGGCAAACAAAATCGGGAACCCGCAGTTAGTTTCTTAAAACCAATATTGCACTGCACACATCACAGGTTCTCATTCATTTCGAGTATTTGGGTCTCTAACCTCACGGTAGCTGTTACGTGATTTCTGAATTGGGGAAAGCTCTTGAAAGTTCAATTAGGAACATCAAAGAGGACATTGAAAAGACCACAGGCGTGTACACATGTCAGCAAGGCACAGGTTTGACTCAAATGTACGCAATTTAGAAGAGCACAAGAAGTGTAATCAGTAGAGATAAGTTTTACATATTTCAGAGGAGGACAACGTCTAAGCCAGTGTGCATAGTTCAGAAGAGCACAAGCTTTAAATACGTGCACACACTGTAGGAGAGGACAAGTTCTAGTGAACACAGTCCAGTTGCCCTTTTCATTCCTTGGTTATCTCTCCACCATAATTGAGAGAGAGATATATGAACTCATTTTTCCTCATTGCACTGTATCCTCTGGGAGACACTTAATTCTGCTGAAAGTCAAATGTCTCCTACTGAAGCATTGTTGTGTCATATTTGATAAAAACCAAATGGTTCTTGGTAAATACTTAAGTTTGTGTGTTTAAGTAATTATAGAAAATTGAGCATGTCCCAGACACAATTGCTGCAATATATTATCATCTATTTACTCTTTGCAACCCCCAGTGTCTGAATTGCCTGTTTCATGATGGGTAGCAGAAGTAGCTTCTCAATGACTTGCAAAACAATTTTAAAGCGATTTGATCTTTCGTAGTTTGCAACAAATTCAAATTTGACCTGTTTAAATACACTGAAAGATTCCTACCAGTGTCAGTTCACCTTCATTCATTTTTAAGAATGACACTGGGTTCCAAAAACCCTACTATTTGGTAAGAAATCCTTGTGAAGTGTTTTTAACAGATGGAAGCAACACAGATAAATCGTTTTCAACTTGGGAGATTTATTGCATATCATACACCAGTGTTTCAGGTCTTGGTTGAGTATTTTGTGTATATTTGACAGTGTAAGTGGTAATCGTAAAATAGAATTTCATCGAATTTCACAACATTGCAAGTGTGAGATGTTTCATTGTTAATCATGATAAAGATTTTTTTTTTAATTTACACTAACATGAATCAAAAGACACAGCGGCTTCTGCCTCTGAGCACTCCTACGTAAGAAGAATTATTTTTTAATTAGGGTTAGGGGTATCTGTTCTACAGAAAATATTTTTCTTAGTACATTATAGATACATAGTGGCTTAATGCTTTATTAAATACTTGCAGGACAATGGCTTACTGTATAAATTCGTAACTTTCAAAATTAAATACATGAGATAGTCAGTAGAGGGCAGAAGACATTCAGTTTTACTAGGGGCCCTAGGTTTCAGAGAAACTTCAGAGTTCAGTGTAATGCATCAAGCCCTTGGCCACTTTCTCTCAATATCTTCCTTCCCCCAAATGCAAAATGTTAATTGTTTTTTTTTCTTTAATGGTACAAAATGTCCACTTTGGACTCAATTCACTTTGAGTCGGTTAGGCTGAGGTCTCCCCAGACAGAGGGCTGTTAAATTAGTACGCAGCACACAGCCTGCTCTGTTAATCATCAGATGTTTGTGCCGCACAGATGGGAACTCAGCACCTCCCTCCCCCGTCAAAAAAGCGTGTTTTGAAACTGGGTTACATTCCTCTGGTCAGGACTGACACCGAAGGGAACGGGGATGAAACCGACAATGGCAGAGGTGCTCTAGGGAGGCAGGGAGTCACAGCACAGTCCAGTCAAGGTTTGCGATGAGTTTAATTGTCACAAAAATGGCCATTTCCAGAGAACACTGAAGGGGAGACGCACACCTGGTGTGTTTCCCACAGTGCCCTGAATATAACAGTGTGACATAGTCTTATAGTCCGAGTCCAGCCATGTTATTGCCAAGGATGGGGGTTTAAGAGTCTGCATTCCACTTATGGTCCAGTGGCTCTTCCTGATGACGTCAGCCGGGCTTTCAGCTGTTCCCGGGGGGTGGTGTACAGCAGCAGGCGTCTGCTCAAAGTTCCCTCAAGCCCGGTTAGGAGACGTGGCCCCAGGATTTCTGGAGTGCGATGCGCCCGGCTGGTCCGAGGGCCGGGAGCCGCGCGGTGTTGGCGGTGCGTGACGAAGGGGGGGGGGTGCTGTTTTTGGCAGGAGGCCCTGCAGCAGAAGAGGAAGGCGCTGCGCTCGCAGCACGAGGACGCCCGCGAGCTGAAGGAGAACCTGGACCGGCGCGAGCGGGTGGTGCTGGACATCCTGGGAGGGTACCTGAGCCCCCGGCAGCTCCGCGGCTACCAGCGCTTCGTCAGGACGAAGTCCGCCCTCCTCATCAAGCAGCGGGAGCTGGACGACGAGATCCGGCTGGCGGAGGAGCAGCTGCAGTGCCTGATGGACAGTCTGCCGGCTCCCTGCGCCCCCAGAGCCGCCGCCCCCTGTTTACCGACCACCGTCACCTCGCTGTAGCGCCTCGGCCCCGCTGGGCTTAAGGAGACAGAGCACCCAGCCGGCCCGGCGCCAGCGCTGCGGGCCGGCACTGGGAAATGAGGGGTGCAGAAATGTCTGAGGAAGACGCCCCCCTGTGGGGGATGAGAGTAAATTCCTTCCCGTTTCACGTGCGCCGTTTAGGAGACGGATGTGATGAGATGGGGGTCTCGGCTTCTAACTTGGAGGGAGAAATAATACGCCTGAGATCACTCTTAAAGGACATCTATGTAGCTGACTGTGAAGGGCTGCACTGCTCTCTTTCCTCCGTATTAAGTTTCTTTTTTCCCCCTCATATCCTGACTGTTGTTGGCTGTATTATAACAAATGTTAGAGTGCGGCCGCCCCGTGTGAGAGGTGAGGACTTCCCGCCCACTGTCGTGTTCCTGGTTTGGAGTAAAACCACACACAAGGGCCGAATTCGGCCTTAGCAGTCTCCCAGGTCACGATCTGTCGTGTTTTACTCATTGTGACTGAAGGACTTCAGGGGTGTGAAAACTGTTTTCTGACAGGCTAGGGTGGGAAAGAAACAGAAGGAAAAAAGAAATAACACTAAACTGAAGGAAAAAGGAAATGTTAACACTCACACAGCTGTACTTTTTTATTATAGGGGACATACCCCCCTTGTGAAAAAACGTCTTGCAAAGAGGAGACCATTTTTTCACATTTTTTCAAAAACACTAAATTGCAAATACTGAAAGTTGAAAATGTATCCTTAAACCTTTACTGCTAGCGAGATGGTTTATTTACTGATATTTTCCGGGATGATATTTTCCAGATGCCCCAGGGTTTTTTTAGTAGGTGAGGTCAAGAAGGGTTTCTGCGTGTACCAGCTGTGGTGGCAGTGGTGACAACCATCAGTCAGACTTGTTTTTCTTGGCCAAATAGCAGGAAAACCCCGATACATGTTTAACAGGTTACCCTTTACTGGACTTGAACGTTTTCACTGGGGGCCTCGAACAAAGTTTTCACCCACACTAAATGTACTGTAGCTCCACATTCATACTGAAGACGAAGTACATGCAGTAAAGGATGCTGTCAAAAACAGAAATGGTGGATCCAAACTGAAGACTATAATAGACTCTCCATGTATCCCTTGGTTACAGGAGAGAGGAATGTAGGAATGGGACTCGGAAGGAGGTAGCGCTTTCTATTGGTGTGTTTCCTGACATATTTGATCACTTGAAAACGTTCTTACCAGTTATCAATTTTCTTACTTTAGAAGAAGAGTTGGTTGTTTTAATTTAGTCTCTAAAAATGCTCAGTAGCTTCAACAGTATCAGAAGATTACTGCGTTAATTATTTATATATATTTTTATGCAAGTTGCTGTATATACTGTATGCTAACCTTTCTTGATTCTAATGCTGTAAGTAGAAAAAAAATCTAATTTTGTATTTTGTGAAAGAAAAAAAGGTTCTGTAGAATGTGAGAAATTGGAGAACAGGATTTGCTTTTGGAAAGGAAAGGCCGTATTCAGCTTCTCCGCTTGCAGAGAGATGATAAGGGTTTTATTTTTGAGAGTCTGGGACTAATGAAGATGTTCTGCCTTACAAAGGGCACGCTAATGCCTGGCAATTTCCATACACTGTTGTATAAACTGTTCAATCTGATATTTCTAAACTGAAAATCAGGCTTCAGGAAGGTTTAACTAGTCTCCCATACCCTTTTTACTGTCCACATAATGTTCAGTTTTATTTGAGCAGAGGAGTTACATGTTTTGGAGTTGAGCCAGTATCTCGTGATCAGTCCTGACACTAAACTTCCTTGACCAACTCTTGAAGCATTTAAAAGGAGTTCCTTATGGGAAACATTATAGTTCTAGATAAATCATTTACTCACAAGCATTCTTCCATTTAAATTGTACAGAGATCTTCGCAAAACACGCTTCCATTTTAATTTTACAGAGGTATGATTCTTAAAATATCACGATTGTTCAGCTACTGAAGGTCTTGAAACAATGTATTTAATAGGTTAGAAAAGAGGGTATAAAGCATGGAGTTTTATCTGGGGGAAAAAAGCAAAATATTTTGAAAAAGACAAAAATCCCCTTTCTAACCCATAAAAAGGCTGGTGCTCCTCCTCACATGTGTCGAAAAGCTGTTGTATGACCATATGAGTCAAGAGTCTTTGCAATATTCTCTCCACCAAACTGTGCAATGAACAGTTCAGGTTAATGGCTGTAATTGAAATGTTCAATTTTTAAGCACATCATTTTGCCAAATATAAGTTTACATGACATTTTGTTTGTGTTTTTTCTCCCCCCAAATCGTTTATCCCTGCACACAGCTTCGTTTCTGTCCCCAGAAGAAAAACTATCAGATTTATGAGCAGGATGGACTGAATGTTCTCCTACAGTTCATCGCCTCTATTCTTCTCTTTCTCACATGACACACTGTAACTCTTGCCTGCTGCGATGAAGCCTGTGTGGTGTTCTCAGTCTGTGCGGTGAAGTTTGGGGGGTTTAGGCATGTAGTGCTTTATAGTAAGGATTATTGCAAAGCTGCCTGCATTTGAAGCTAGAACAAGATTGGTCAGAACTGCAGCCCAGGAATTATTTCAGGCCTCAGTACATAATCACCCTTATTTTTTTCCTAGTTGAGAAAAAAAATAAAGCTCATTATAAGAATATTATTAAGGAGGGACATCTTAATCTGTTTTATGAGCCCTTTAGGTATTGTGTTTAGTGAGAGACAGCTGGCGTCTCCAAATTTCAAAACATTGACGAGGCTAATGTGCATGCCTTCAGCAGTGACCAGCAGAGTGACTGAATACTGAATAATAAATCTGGAAGGTGCTGCAGAAGACTATTAAAATCTAATTTTTTAAAAAAAGAATTTGTAGAAAACTGCCATTGCTGGTCTAATTATGTTGTTTAGCAATAACAGAAAAGACTGATGTTGGAGTGTTTCCTGTTTAAATCTTTGGAAGTGTTTTATCCCTATAGATAGGATAATTTGCTAAAACAACCACTTACCTATAAACATGAAAATATCTCTGCTGACACGTTTAGCAGCCCATGAGCTAACTCAAAGAAGCATAGACTTATGGTCACTTACGACATGTCCTTCTTTTGACATGTCTTACTTGCCAGCAGTAAACTAGTAAAAATACTGATTGTGCCTTCACCTTCGTTACTATTAATCTAATTGGTTTAAGGTGGATTTGTCAGCTTTGTGCTACACCTAGGAAATTTATTCAAAATGACAATTTCATTAGAAACTGGTTTAGTATTAATTAACACCTCCTTAAAATCATTTTCTTGACATTTGCAGGCGGTCGGGTCTACTCCAACACCTGGTGCCAAAGAAAAAAAAGACTTCCACAACAATAATCAAAATTCGTTTTTGTGTCTTCTGTGGAGCAATGCATTTATTAACATTTAATTGTGTTTAAGCACTTTCCAAAGTAAAGTACAGACATGATTTTTCATTCATTCTGAAGGCTTAATTTATTAAAATGCTTGAATGTAAATAACAATCACAGATGCATTTGTGCTTGGGAAATCAGTTTTTTTCTGTTCAGTTAACTGCAAATATCGTCATACCACAGAATATTTTAAGTAGGTGCCAGAAATTGTGGATTCCTTTAGAGATGTTAAGTTAAATGAGCTGAAATAATGGAGATGCAAACAATGTAAGAATTAAGCAGCAAAAGACTTCCAATGTCAGCACTGCAACGTCAGTGAGAATAAGGACTTCAACTATTATAACTTAAAAGTAGAAAAAAGAAAACATACAAACACAAGCATGTACTGGTCCTGCCGTATGAAAATGCATATTACTGAAATAAAGGAATTATTCCATTTTTTCATAGCACATACCAGTTGTAAAAATATGCAGCTTCTTCGTCCATCCATTTCCTAACAACGTTTTCGAATTCAGGGCTGCAGGGGAGCCAGAGCCTTTTTTATGACAATTTTATGCTTAGTGTTTTGCCACAGTAGAGTAACTGCGTCAAGTTTAATATTGCAGCGCACTGTTTATTAGGCTACACAAAAACAGAGCTCAATACCAATAATCAAATATTTAGAGATTTTGTTACCCAGACTTTGTAAGAAGGATCACAAACTCCACCCGTGTCTTGTTCACAATTGGCCTTAATATTACAGCAGCTAGAATTTTGTATCGTAACGGTGATCATTAAAAATCTGCTCCTGCAGTGCTGTGGCTCAGCAGCACGGTCTGCGACAGTGTTGCACGCTGTGATGGGTACTGGCTCCGAGGCGAAAAACTCAAATTGAACACATTCTGCAAATAACATGAATGTGTGTTTTAAAACTAAGAAACTTCACCGCAATTTTCCTGTATTTTTGAGGCAACCATTGCAAGCTTTTTACCTGTGGATCTGAGGGCCTGGAAGTCAGGTGTTTAAACTCACACACTATATTTTCAGTGGCAAAAAAATTTGACGTTAGTTCTACCTCGTTTTACTTAAACTAAACACAAAACACTGCATCTCAACACACTGCTGCTGTGGACTTTTAAAGCCAGAGAGACTAGGGAAAGCCATGTGAGACCCCTGGAGTAAAACATTTTGAGTTTAAGGTCTCAACTAATGTAATACATGTGAAAAACAGAAATCCCCAATACATGTTCTGTCATTTAAAGAGATTTCATGTACAGGCCTAAAGTTCAGTGTGAGGATGATTTCTTCTATGTGATGAAGTCAGAATGAAGTGCCTGGTAATTAAGACATCATGGCTCATCTTAACTTTGCAGACGCGTATAAAAACGCAAAGAGAAAACTTGTAATTACTAAATCTAAATCACAGAACTTGACATGGCCAAAAATAGGAACTATTCTGTGTGGGGTGATAACTACACCCAGGACATGAGAAGACAAGTATGTTTACACCTTTTGTTGCTTGCCACTAAATGCGCAGGTGAGTTGCCCTGGGAAAAAACCCAACACATTGAAATATAATGATCAGCATGTCTAAGTGTAATCTGTATGGCCAGCTGCGTAATGGCATCTTTCAGGACAAAGTCTGCACCACGACTAGAACCCAGACACCGAATGCCACCTTTGTGAGCCACACCTTAAAACAATATAATATGTACAAAAAAGCAAGTAAAACATACTGCAGATAAACTGGGAGATAAGCCGAGGTAGTTTTATTGTAATACATTAAACCATTATTTCATCCACTTAAAGCTGTGCAAGCAAATAAGGCTCCTGCTTCAGGATTTTATTACAACAGCCTTTTTGTTAGAAATAGCAAGAACGTCTCTGTGGAAGAAACAGCAAGAAGCTGCCAAGGTGAGGGGTTTGAATCTGAAAGGTCATAAAATCAGTTTTTTTGGCAGCTTATTGCTCATTTTCACTGTCCTGTGATTACTTGGATTTTTTTCAGTTAATGTTTTATTTGCCTGGCACTTTTGTCCAAAGTGACTCACATTTGCATCCACTTACACAGCTGTGTAATAATTTAGGTGAAGCATCTTGCTCAAGGGAACAGCAGCAGTACTACAGCTGGGATTCGAACCCACAACCTCCCAGGTGTAAGTCCAGAATCCTGCCCACTGCTCCACACACACCTCTCCAGAAACTACTACCTTCAAACACAGGTAACATTACAGAGTCACAAACACGTCTTTAAACTTTCCTTTTATTGCCGTGGACTTTTCCAGTCAACATGTGTAACCGTTGTTACACAACAGGTAAGTGAAGCAAGTCTGCACACGCCTGGACTGAGTTGTCAACAAGGTTTTACACATTCAGCGCAGTTCTCTGAAACCCATAAGCAAGCAGCATCTGAGTCTTTCCTCCATCATCTGATGTGCCAGGCGATCTGTTTCCCCTTTAAGAAAGTACAGTAATGTGGAAGTAATCGGCATGCTTTTAGGTGCACTGTGTTTGCAAGGGTAGGGGCGCCAGCCCTGTTGTCCCACCTGGGTTTGTTCAATCTGGCCGCACTGAAGAAACGTCTCAGTTCACTTCCTGACCTGCTGTGCAGTGGGGCTGCCCGGGACATGCGTCAGCACCTCAGTGTAGTGCAGGGAATCTAAAACCATTGCATCCAGTTCAACAGTTTCATCCATCTCATAATTGCTCTGTTCAATACAGGGCTGCAGTGAGCTGGAGTCTAGCCTGGCAGGCAATGGGTGTTGACAAGGGATCTGGGATGGGACCCCAGGCCATCAGCAGGAGGAAACTGCTTACATTATTACAAGAAAAAAATGCATAAATCTCCCTATACAGTTAGGCACGCCGAGAGGTGTTTCAGTTATTTTCTGACATTGCAGAGGAAGCTCTAGATTTGTCACAGAACCTTTTAAAATGCTGGTTGGACAACAGCTCAACCAGCGCTGAGCTGTTTGGAAGAAGCTTGCATTGTCTTCTGGGGAAGCAGCATTTATATTGTACATTTTAACCAGGCAAACCTGTTTCATCAACACGTTTGCATAGTATCTCTCCCATGACTGAATTCAATATTACATTTTTCTTTAATTAGCACAGCACAGTGATGTTACTACTAATTTAAAATAATTTAGCATAACAGTGACCATTTTTTGAATCTGTAAGTAGCTTGCACTGCAACAAACACTTCTTAAACTAAACAGCTTTAGGGTATATCCACCCCATCTACTTTCGAACCTCGTTATCCAATGCAGGGTCACGGAGCCTATCCCAGCAAGCACTGGGCGCAAGGCAGGATACACCCTGGATAGGAAGCCAGTCCATCGGAAGGCACATACAGATACACACTCACACCAGGCCAGTTTTCCCAGAAGCCAATTAACCTAGCAGTATGCTTTTGGTCTGTGGGAAGAAACTGGAGCACCTGAAGGAAACCTGTATGAAAATGAGAAGAACATGCAAACTCCACACAGAAACCGAACCCAAGGCCCCCGGATTGCACGGCGGCCGTGCTTATGGAAGATCCTACAACCAAAATACAGAATGTGGACCAATTTTAGACGGCTGACTCAGAAATAGTCGGAGCTGCCTGTAGCTTGGAGAATTTCTTGTGAAACACCCCAAACGAGCTGTGTCTCTTCACCGCTGCCGTTGGTAAAGCTGGTCTGTCGGGGACGAACTGCTGGGCTGTACTGGGCAGGTACTGGTTCTGTGGAGCTCCAAGCAGCTGGAGGAGATCTGCAGGTCCGGTGCGGGCTAGGTAATGCCAGGGCCTCTTGCCGCCGGTGTCTCTCAGACTGGGGTTGGCTTTGAACTTGTGCACGAGGACGCGGATCAGCTTCTTGTGACCATGAATGGCAGCAATGTGCAAAGGGGTGTAACCACAGCTGGACTTCACGTTCACATCTAGCTCCAGCCCTGCCTTACTCACACCGTACCACAGGGTATTGAGCACCTGGTGGTCCCCGTGCTTGGCTATCCAGTGCAGCACCGTGTACCCGGAAACGAAGTCCTTCTTGCCGAGCAGGCTGGGCTGCTCCCTGAATAAGCTGTATATCTCAGTCCAGGTACCGGCGGCCGCCTTCACCAGCCAGTCATGTTCTCTGGAGTCCAGGGGCACCGGCGTGCTCCGGTATCGGTACACGCCCTCCTGCGCCGCCACCGGTCTGGCTCGGGAGGCGTCCCCCTGGGAGATCTCTCTGTAGCTCTGCGCGCGCGCTCTCGGAGCGAGAGCTGGACCGAGGCCCAGGGAGGAGGACAGCAGGAGAAGCCTGCTGTGCTTACCTGAGGTTTCCTCACCGGAGAAAGACCAGTCTAAATCAGCGCCCATGCTGCGGCACTTTCTGCTCCTGAGTCTGTCCTTCTCTTTCCTGTTGCCTGCCCGCAGGGGCACCAGAGGCCCAGATTCTCCTCCAAGAGGGGGTGCCCATGTGTCCTGGCTTGGAAAGTTGCCCATCAAGCCGTGCCAGTCGTCAACTTTTCTCTCTGCGCGCTGGAGCATATCCAAGACTTTGCTCTGCCTGGTACGAGCAAGGCCCTTTGAATTGAGACCATCAATACTCCCCCACTCATCTCCCGGCAACCTTTGAGGGCTCTCTGCGTCCTCCGCGCAGGCGTAGGTGGGCTGAAGAAGATTCCCGTGACTGGCCGACAGCCCACTCTGGCTGCACAATGCTGATGTTTTAGCAGAGGGTCTTATGGGGGCTTCCGGTGGCAAAGCATAGTGCAGAGGACGCAAACTGATCTGCTCCTCCTCCCCACTGTTCGCAGAGGGCTTGCACCAGATGCTGCTGGAGGCCTGAAGGTCTCCTGGGCTAGACAGATGGGATGTGCTGTGTGCTGTCGCTTGGGTGGCAATCAGGCCATTTTGAGCTGCAGGGAAGGCTGATACACAAGGGGAAGAACCTGAAATTCGGGGATTTGCTGAGAGTCTGGAATGCGAGGACCATAAAGAACGGGCAGAGTCTAAAGCTCTGTGACCCACCCTTTCATTGCAGTGTCTTTGTGGATTATTCTCAATAAAATCCGCATTTCCAAGGGCCTTGTTCCGATTGCACGGGTGAGCTGGGTGGCTGAAGAACTTCCTCTCACAGTCTTTGGACTCCTGGCTGTGTTTACTCTCGGCTGCTTCTGACTGGCGGGTTTTAGCGCAGCAAATATTTTCATTTGTGCCCCCGTCGAATGCGGGTTGCTTTGAGCGGATAGGGACTGCTGGGCGCTCTGCCTTGGGTACGCTCACCTTTGCAGCCCTGAAGCTCTTCTTACTGTAATCTGCCAACGGTGGTTTGATGCTAACCGGAGACGACTGAGAAATGCAGCGGCTTTTAATTACGTCGGTTTTCGAGGACGGTGTTTTTTCTGTAGTATACAGAACGGGAGATTCTCCTGAGACTCTGGGATTAGCAACCGCAACATTATTGCTAAGAAAGCCTGCCGAGCACAGGGTTGAATCCTCGTTTAGCGCGTCTAAAACGCCAGGCTTTTCGCTGGCATTCCGTTTCGCTCTGCTATCGGATGGTTTAAACCTCTGACCTTTCTCGGGTTTTCTGTTCAGGTCCCGCCTGTTTGTAAAAGTCTCTCCCAACCCAGAGTCTTCCGTTTCTCCTGAAGACGAAACCGCGGAGCTGAAGTCTGGAACCAGGTCTCTGTATTTTCTTTTCAAGGCAACGGACGACACTCCGCCTTCATTCTTCACCACGGCCACGGAGTTCACAAACCTCTTAAACAGATCCCTGTTCTGCGCCTGCTTTTCGGGATCCTGGAGAAATGCATGGAAGTGTCTAAGCAGATCCGCGTTTTTTACCTTTCCTCCCCGGCGACAGAGAAAATCCAAAACTGAAGCTTGACTAAGTTCTGTTGCCATTCCTCCAGGCTAAATGGAGAAGAAAAGCTTTTACTCTTAACTCCCGGTTTTGGTTACGCGGAACGTGTGTTACTGTACAAAAGTTTCGAGCGCTCCCAAGTGAAACTCCTCCCTCAGACGATCACTGACCCCACCTGTGACTGCATACCTGAGTGTTGATTGACAAGCTCGGAAGCTCGGCGGACAGAAAAATAAACCGAATTTTATAGCAAGTATCGGATTCGAATTTCCTAAACTATGCCAAAAATAGATACTTGGCTTTTTAATACAATTGTAACGCAACGGGGGCTCGGGCGGGCGCCCTTGCCGCATCTGGTCGGCCCCTGCACCCTCGGGGGCTCGAACCCGGGACTTCCGCGTCTCTCTGCAGCGACCTAGCCCCGTGAGCCAAAGAGAGATCTCTCCACAGCCCAGTAGCTGTGGTCCTGCTATCACAGGGAAGGGCGGTGACGTCACCCGCTCTGGTACGCCGGCTCTTACACAGCGCCTGTCGGCCGTAAGCGTTACACTCTCCCCCGCTTAAATCGCCGTCCCCGGCGAAGGGCTATCCCGCCCCGCTTCTGACACCAATGTAACGCAACAGGGGCTCGGGCGGGCGCCCTTGCCGCATCTGGTCGGCCCCTGCACCCTCGGGGGCTCGAACCCGGGACTTCCGCGTCTCTCTGCAGCGACCTAGCCCCGTGAGCCAAAGAGAGATCTCTCCACAGCCCAGTAGCTGTGGTCCTGCTATCACAGGGAAGGGCGGTGACGTCACCCGCTCTGGTACGCCGGCTCTTACACAGCGCCTGTCGGCCGTAAGCGTTACACAATTTTTAAACACATTTTTGAAGAGAGGGTGGCGTCATTCATTTGTATGGGCCTCAGTTTGTGAAATGAAAGAGTGCGTTGACCCCACAGTTCACTAGACCACCACACTTTTTCCTATGGGAACACGTGAAATCTGTGGTTTATAGCTCAGTAATGAAGGAAAACACTCAGAATCCACACACTCAGGGTTTTGCGTCTTACACATTGAAATAAAAACAACAACAACAACATTTTGGCAAGTATTAAAGTGAATGGATGTTAATGGCAACCAACTGAATAATAATTAAAAGATGAAATTTAATTTCCCCTGCTGGTCAAGACGTCTGATTCACCCTGTATAAAATGCATATTCCCTTACTTTGCTAAATCAAAGGCTAAGGCTGTTTTAATTTGGACTCTTCCTTTAGCTAGAAATGCTCTCTGACATGGCACGTTCTGTGAAGTGCACATGCCAAGCTTTTGAAAAGCTACTTATAATTTTCATAAATCAGTGATTAGGGCTCTGGACCCCTAACGAGGAGATCAAGGGGTGAAATCACATTGTGCCAGCGATCCCAGCAACATACAGTAAATGGGTACCAAAATCTAGGTAAAAATATCATTTTGAAAGTTGCTTGGGCTGAAAGCCATCAGCCAAATAGCAATAGAGTTGTAATGATGTTGAAGGCCAAGAATGGTCGTAAAAGATGGACACACCCAGCACTCGGTGCTTCAAGGTGTGTGCACGACTGTCAACAGCTGACTTTTATAAACCCATATACGTATGGCCAAGAACAAAAGCTTCCAAAAGTTTAGCTGGAATTAGCCACCAATGCTAAATTATGAGTGACGAAAATACGAATCAATTTATGTTGTGACATGACCTTGAGTATTGAGCTCTTGTCCTCCTCAGCAGCAGCAGAGCAGCAAGATGTCCGAGGAACAGACTTTCCCAGGCTTCCCGAAGAGCCTAGCTACTGCCAAACGTTCCAGTCGAAGCGACTGCCCTGCTACATGTGATATACAAAGCATGTGACGGACTCATTTAGAGATTAACAAATTCCCTTTCAGTTCTTTTTTTTTTCTTAATCCCACCTCCACCCCAACTTTGGAGGACTTTTTTCCCCTCACTTTCTCATTTTTGTTCTTATCAGACAAAACAATTCTTACATTCACACACACAAATTTAATCCATAAACTTCCTTCAAAAAATTCATTCAAAAACATCCTACTAATATTCTTAACATCCAGTGCCATCCAAGTGTCTCTAATGGGCCCCAAACATTCCTACACTCATCAAGTTTCCCCTGTAAATTATATGAAATGACTTGATACAGTCTTATCATCCATTCTTTATACAGTCCTGTACTGTCCACTCATTTTTGCAGTATTGATTTTTTAGCAATAATACAGAGTCTAGAAAGTATTTTTATATTGAATTGCTGCATTAACCTTTGATAAATCACCAAGGAAACATGCAATGGGAGTAAGTGGAATTGAGATACTTAGGTACCTGAGAGCTTTCCCCACTGTGGAGGACCAGAATGATTGTATGTGCTGACAATACCAGAATAAGTGTAATAGTGATCCTTTATGTGTGTTACATTGTGAATACATCCCTGTATTATCCCACTTCAATTTTTCTGAGGTATAATAGTCCGTTTAAAATTTTGTACTGAAGCAGTTTATGTATGGCTCTAAATGGATAACTAGCATTATGCCACACAGTATCCCCGTCAAAATTCCCTTTCAGTTCTTAAAACTTTAACCAACCCCCAGGTGAAAAACGTGCAACAGGACAAGGGAAAATGGTGGAGACTTGTGTTTTATTTTTAAGTGCCAGGTCTTCAGCAGTACAGAGGCGGTTATCACATTCAGGCTTCGAAAAGAGCCCTCTGCAAAAATAGCAAGGTTGCAATTAATGAAGAACAAAGGAAAGGTGAAAAATTAAGCAGATTTTGTAAAGAAAAACTTTTTTTTCTATTTTCCGCAAAGGAAACGTTTTTTAAATTACTTTTTAAAGAGAGAATCTGCTCTACGACTGCCCCGTAAAAATTCATTGATTAACGTTTACATCTTGAGTGTGAAAATGATCTTAATGCTTTCTTATTTGTGATAGGAATTCTCTGCAACCACTTATTCCTTAAAAAAAACCTGTGATTAAAAATACTATTTATGACTGTGTGACAAACTTGCCGAACTGACAAAAGGTGAGGAAATTACTCCCACTATTCTCAAATTTGACAAAATTTGTGCAACTGTCTCAGCCTGGGTCTGAATCTTCCCGGAGCAGTTTAGAAACAATGTACAAATACCTTACAGTACAGACATTCTCGATCTAATTTTACGAAAGCACATTTTCCGGTTAATTGTGAAACAAGACACCAATCACAACACTCAAGGTGATGAAAAAGGATTCGGCGAGAACCAAAAAGTGATTTCAAGCAGTGTAACGTTTAGGAATATTCTTCAAAGATCAGAGGTAATCGTGATGGCAAAACAACCACTTAACACGAATCTCGAGAACAGATAAAACAACATTAAAGAGTGGGGGGAAAAAAGTAAATCTACTTTTTTTTTTAGAACTTTTCTTTTATAATTTTTTTGGATTTTTCTTTTTTTTTTTTAGCTGTGCTCAACAAAGGGGTTATGAATCAGCAGCAAACGGGTTATTTTTCTTTATTTTTCCTCCGGCTCAATCCGGTGTAGCCTGGTGGGATACCGCCCCTGACTGCTGTTGGCCCGCCAGCCCTCGGCCGCCATGACGGACGGCGACCGCGCCCTTTCCGCTACGCGACGCTGACCGGCCGCAGGGGGGGGCAGGGGGAGGGGCTGCCCTCCGGCCACGCCGCCGTGGCGCCGCAGGCCAGCCCCCCGCCCTCCGCGCCGGCCCCCTCCGGAGCGCTGTCCTCGTTGTAGAGGCGCTTGATCCCGTCGTAGAACTCGTCCACCTCCATCTCCTCCACCTTGCGCTTGGCGGAGGCCGGCTTCCAGCCCGGCCGGATCAGCGGGCGAGGGCGGGTCGGGGCGCCTTCGGGCCGGCTGGTGCTCCTGGGGTCCCGCGGGGCCGGGGGGGGCGGCTGGCGCCAAGGGATGCCCCGGGCGCAGGGCGCCAGGCTGTGCTTCTGGGGTTGGTAGATGTACACAGTGTTGGGAGGCATGGGAGCCTGGTGTGGAGAGAGGCGACGTGCCACCAGCTCTCGACAGCGGATCAGCTGGGAGCTATCCATCTGGCCAAAAAAAAAAGAGAAAAGACGGACGACTAGTAAAATGGTTTTCATTTCTCGTTACGTTCTCCTCGCGTTCAACAGCGGGAGGGGCGCAGATGTATCAGCCCGAGTCTATCTGGGAAACCACGAGGTGGATTAGCGTGACGAAAACACGATCCGATTTTGACGCCCTGCTCAAATTAGAATTCAATTCTTATACATGTCCAATAAAACGCCTTTCCGCTCACTTTTTCTACTTCGGACATGGGTTACTTTCCAAATCTTATCATGAACTAAGAGTGCCATCTTCGCGTCTTGCCGGCTGCTGAAGATTCGCTACCGAATTCCGATCAGGCAATGGCTGGGCCCAGACAAGACAGAATAAAGCCTTAAAGGCGAGCGCTGACTGTTACCTGGAGCTTCTTCAGCAGGTCGGCGGTGAGAGCGAACCAATCAGGACAGCACTTCTCCAGTTCTAAGGTGACCATAGCCAGCGCCAGGGTGGAGCCCTTAAACTGCAGCAGTGTGTGGTCAGCCAGGCAGTGGTGGAGCTGCCGTGTGAGGAGATACACATGCTGAGAGGGGTTCATTCCCGGCACGATGGCAGAGATCTGGGACCTGCTGGACAGCACCATCGCGTGGAACTAAAGCAATGAAGAATAGACGTCCACATGAGTCATGGTACCCGTCTGTGCAGGACTGCACAACAAGAGGCAGGACTTGGGTTACCAGTCCACCTTGAAGCTTTTTAGCTAATAAAACGTCATTTTCAGAATGGTGAGAAAAAAAAGGATCACAAACTGATGAAAACATGCTTACAATTACAACTGAGCTGACCGTTGTCCTTGAGCTGACCCTGACTGAGTGAAATTCAATATAAACAGAACTCCCAACTGGCAGAATACATCTTGTGAGGCTCTGTAACTGTGAATATAAGGTACGCCAAGAAATCGGGCATTCGCTGAATGGACTGTACTATTTAGCTTTGATCAGCTTTCGAACTACCACTTTAAAAGGTAGCCGTTATTGCCTGGTTATTATTACCAGATGACTTCCTTACCGACATGGGAGGGGTTGACAGGTTTAAAACAAAGTGATGCACAGTGTGGAGAAGCAATATTATATGAACAAAGGTTTGTTCTTATTTACAATGCTGTACAGAGAGGTTCTCCTTTCAATACACACGACTGCTATCGACTTTCCAGAACAAAAAAGGGGAAAAAAGCTGAACGGGAAAGTGAAAACGTTTCTGCTTGTTGACCGGTTCTCTCAACCGGTACCACCCCTCCTTCTCCCTCCGAACTTGAGCCGTTCGGTTTTTACAAACGTCCAAGCTGGGCGCGCTTGGCTTCGCCTGCCAGTCGCTCCGGTGAAGAGGACGCCAGCCGGGTGCACTCACGATATGAAGGAAATCCAGCGGCGTGGCAGTGTGCAGGTCCCAGCTCAGCTTATCCAGGACGATCCTCTCCATTCGCAGGATCTCGGACGGAGAGCAGCCGCAGCAGCTGTTCTTGGCCAAGTGCCGCAGGGCTGGGATCCTCTGTGGACAGACGGACGGGGCTCAGACTGCATCGCCACTGTGAAGCCCCCTGTGCCAACTGGCAAACCAGCCTCTCGTGAGCCGTACGTTCTGTTTTGAGAAGCTTAGTCCTCAGCTGGCTTTCCTGTGGCATGGCGGTCCTAACCACAGATCTGGACAGATGAGCTCCGACTCTACTCCTCAAATGAGATATTGATTTTTCAAAAGTGTGCTCAGAATTGTTTTTGTTACCAAAAAAGAACAACTCTTGCATATTTTAGGCTTTTGTAACTTTTTTGATTTGTAAATATTTTACTTTAATTCTCCGTACGGACTCCAGGCCTAAATGTTGCAGCGCTTTGATACTCCAAACTACTTTGCCTTCGCTTGCACTACTTTCCTTTTGATTTATCCTATTGTACACTAGTCTGTGTAAATAAATGCCACTGTGCTCTGCGACAGCTCATTGCGAGGGGCTCGTTGAACCTTAACTCCTGTAAGAGGATAACAGCAGCTCGTGATGGTGAGATTACTGAATCAGAGGTGGTTATTGTAATATCGCTGCGTCCACTGAGGATTTCCTTTCACACGATGTCAGATGACATTTTACTATACAAGATTTACAGTCTGTTGTTAAAACTTCATTTAACAACGCTGTTCATATGTCAAAAACAAACAATACAAACCATGAAACAAAAATACCTGCTTGTTAGGTAAATACTCCTTACGATAAGTAGCTGGTTGGTACAAGTAGTAAGCAAGTTTCAACTAGCCAAGGCTGGACTGTAATGTGTTCTGAGCTGCGGGCGCTACAGGTTTTTTTTCCGGCTTTCAATCTCAATGTCTTTCAACGTTCCCTCAATTACATCACCACATTGAAGAGGTTCAGGCAGAGAGAGCATGGAGGCTGTCCAGGTCAATGCCAGTCAACGAAAACAAGCAGGAATTTTCTTTTTCAGTCCACACAATGTGCAGAAATGTCACGGGTCACGCTGATGACTTTCATTGCAATGCGATGTCATTTCAAACGTCCTGTGATTATTCAGGCACTGTACAGCACGATTCGATTTTTTAGACGCTGCTTAGCATTAGCTGAAGCACATCTGTCCCGAATTTGGTGCGATACTTTCCCTACGCTCAAATTGAAGTGGACAATGCACGAGAAACAAAAAGATAATAATGGCTTTATCAGGTGAAAGCATTTTTTTTTGCTTTAGGAAGAGGCGTTTCTCCTTTCGCTTGCCTCAGAAAGATCTAAGCAAAACTGGCGTTGCACAATATGAGCATGTACTTGTCCGATCACCAGAGGGGGTCAAAGGTTAAAAAAAGCACAGCTCTGGATTCCTTAGACAGACTCCCCACCACACCGAGCAAACAGAAATCACCTTGAAATGTGTTCATTTATCACAACTGGCAGATAAAAGTGAAAGTAACAAGAAGGTCGTTAGGGGCATCCTAGCAATCTTCAGCAGTGTGAGGGGCTCTCGACTCCTGCTGCACGAACAATTTTCAGATTTTATTTACACTCACGACACAGTACTCAACTAATCTTGGCAAGTTGTTTTGGATGAAAGCATCAGCCAGCCAAATGGAAAAGGAAAAGGGACCGTACAGATTGCATGCCACTGTGAAACAGGGCAAAGGCAGAAGCCGAGATGGGAGGGCACGGAGGTTCTGGTGCGCATGAACAGGGGCTCCAGGCATGCATCTCGCCCGCGTGCGCTAGCCCGTGACCAGACAGATGGTGGAGAAGGGACAGAGCAGCAGGGTATCGATGCAATACAGCGCACCTTATGTCACACATGGCCACCTAGTCCACTGCCTTGCCCTCTTATTAAAAGCGTCTAACTTGAAAGAAGAACAAAAACACGCTTCCTCATGTGTACAATAGGCCGGAACAAAATATAAAAACAGAAAAATGCTAAACATCTCACATCAGCATTTAGAACACGTGGGCATATACTATCACTATCACTATCAGTCACTATCATTACTGACAAGTGCCTGGGATGACTGTCCGATTACTTGTACAAATTATTGTTATGTTGGTGGACCAGTAGGTCGCACTCTTAACTATCCAAATTTCCAAACAAATAGTGACTAGGAACACTGCAGTGTAGCCACTGTCTTTCAGAGGAGACATTAAACTACTTGGGCATCAGAACTGCATGGGACTATTTGTAATATTCCATAAGTGCTTATACAGCCTGTCCTTCCTCAAGTTCCATATTAATTCATCATTTTCCCATTTCTCCCCATGGTCTGATGTAAAGCAGGGCTGCTATAACATTCCATTTATAAAGCCAGTCATTCAACCACTGTTATACTTTGCAGTTTACAACACCGTCCTCCAGAATTCATACCACATCTAAGAGCTGCTTAAGGAAGGTATGTCTTAGAACACAGTTACCTTCTAAAAAGGCTCAAAGGATTTCACAAACTGCAAAAATCTTTATAGCTTTCATATCAGTGTATTCGCTGTACCATTCCCCACTGCACGCACAGCATTCGAAAAGGGTATCTCCATTTCACTTGGGGTATACAGAAAAAAAAAATTAAAGGAGAATGAAGAGCCAGGCTGACATTTGATTCTGTTTCCACCTCCAAAACTACTGAAGTCTGAGTAGGGTGGGAGTCAGGGAGAGACTTTCCCTAAGATGCCAGCTCCCCGGGAAGCACATAAGAAGGGTTTGTGGTCCTAGCACTGATCCTTGCAGTACTCCACTGATTCCATCACACCACAATGACATCCGTCTAATTACATCAATTAGAGGTCCAGCTCTTCTGGGTGTCCTTACCTCATCCTCCTCGGTGGTTTTGGCAGCCAAGAAGTAGCAGGAGATGGCAATGCAGCGCAGGTACTTCGGACGGGCCTAGGGGAAAGAAGGAACACTTGTTACCATCGCAGGATAGACACTTCTTCCAGCAATAACAGGGCACTGCATTTGGAAACAACAGCCCGACTGCCTCGGACATATAATCCAAGGTACAAGCCAGAGAGAGTCAGGCAAGCATTTTCTTTTTCATCAGAAAGAGGAAGTGAAGTAGGGACAAGTATGAAACACTTTGTGAAATACTGCTTGCTAAACAAGACTACTGAAAAGTCCAACTTCTCAGAAGATATTTCTGATGTAAAAGTCAGTCAGTATTACACTCCACAGAAAGAGCAAATCATATTTCAGAAGTGACAAATGAAAACAAAATGAGTGACAAAAGAGCTCTGCTGCAGTCGGTTTGCTCTCTGACCATGCACGAACAGTGGTTTTCCTCCTGAACTCAGCAAAACTACAAACTGACTCAAGGTAATGATGCATCACAAAGCATCCAAACCTTTACTCTGTGCTATTAAACACACTCTCGAAATTCTTCCGAGACGCTACCCGTCATGAATGGTCAGAACTCGTATTAATGAAATGGCTCCAACAAGAATTCTCCCAAAAACTGCAGTTACAAAGGTGCACAGTGATGTGAAACAGAAAATACACTTTCTTATGATTCTATAGTTTCACATATTGAGATAATATTTGGCCTTCACCTAGTCCTAACAGGAGATACATCTCACCTCCTGTGACGGATACCACACACAAATTTTAATTGATCATTATTTATTCAATAAAGCAGCCAACATTCAGTAGTCTTGTGTGAAAACGTACGTATGGAACCCCTTGAGGCAGGAGTAACTTGAAGAAAACGTTTCCTGTAAAGAGTTTCAGTCTCTCACATCACCGGGAAGAATTCTGGCCCACTCCTCCTCACAGACCTGCTTCAGCTCAGCGATGTTGGAGGCCCGTTCTCTTTAGGCCCCGCCACGGCATCTGACAGAGGTCGAGGTCTGGACCTCGACTTGGCCATCCCCAAATCCTCATTCTATTCCTTTTCACCCATACGGTTATGGACTTACCGGTGTGTTTCGGATTATTCTCCTGTTGCACGATCCACTTTCGGCTAACCCTAGCCATTAAGACAGATGGTCTCGCGTTTTCCTCAAGAATGTAGAGAGAGGAATTAACGGTGGACTCCATAACTGTGAGGCATCCAGGCCTGCGGCTGCAGGGCAGACCCAAATCAACCCCCCCTCCGGCACCACGCTGGACGGTTTCTGGTCTGAGGTTCTTGTGGCGATACGCAGTGTTTAGTTTTTACCAAACATGTCATTTTGCATCACAGCCAAACAACTCCACTTTGGTTTCATCTGACCAGAGGACAATTTTTCAGAGTTCAGAGGACAAGGTTCATTTGAGTGCCTTTTTGGGAACCTAAGCCACGCAGCAACATTCTTTTTGGAGAGAAAGGGGTTTTCTCCTGGATACACTTCCATGAAAGTCTTTTCCTATAGGTAGGATCATGAACTCTGACGTTTACTGTATTGACAGAGGCCTGTAGACCCTAACTGTGGTTCTTTGCGACCTCTAGGAGCATCATATGGTGTGATCTTGGGGCGAATTTGCTGGGACGCCCACTCCTGAGTAATTTGGCAATCATTGTAAATTATCTTTCTCACTTTGGAATGATGGTAATGATGGTGATGATGATGAGACCGAGACCATCACAGATATCTTTTGACCTAGGCATAATGCGTTACTACAAACCTGTATGCTCCTGACCAAGTTTCTGAATTTATATAAAGGTGGAAGCACATCCTGATGATCAAATAATTATGTGTGCTTGTTTAGCAGCACCTGATTCTCATGACCTTAATGGACAAGGAAGCAGTACGGGTGCACTTACTTTTTCACACAAGGCTTCTGAATGTTGGCTGATTTTTTTTTAATAATGACAAAAGTGAAATTTGTGTGTGTTATTCGTCACATGAGATTAGATTTGTCAGCTGTTAGAGGACTTGGTGAGGACTAGGTGAAGGTTCGATACAGTATATCTTAACATATAAAACCACAGAATCTGAAGAGGGCATGCTTTCTTTTTCACATCACTCTGCCCACGCACTTTTCTACATTTTATTGTGTTACAATACGAGATCATAACATATTTAATTGGGATTTTTTCCCCATGGACCAACACAAAACACATTAGAAGGTTAGCCCAGGGGGGAGACTCACTCCTCATTAGCCAAATCATTCCACCCCAGTTGCTTGTGCTTCTTATGAAATTAGAGAAAAGGTTACTTACCTTTACGATGGCTAAGAACCGGTCCAAAGTACTGATGCCCAAAGAAAGCGTCCCTGGATAAAGCTGGAGTCGGCGGTGGAGATCAGTCAACCATCGAACTACCTCATCCCGCTGTGCTGGAGAGATATCTGTATCCTGATTGCAAATACAACAAACAGAGGCCACACTGAAGCTGCAGACAACATCCACTCTGTTAGAGAGAACAAGGCTAAATCTCATGATCTTCAATTACTCAAACAACAGCTATACTCAAGACTCTCATACTCGGGTAAAACCGAGCAATTCCAAGTAAGTCACAGAAATCTTTTGTTCTTTTTTTATTACCAACATTTTCCTACCGACTCTGAACTCTCTAGAAGGCAATAATCAAGAACAACTTACAAAGACCCCCGATCTTAAAATAAGCTTAAAGCTTTTTCATTGTGCAATTTCTATGGTAATTTTGATGTCCGACGCAGCAACTAAAAAAGGAAACTATTGTTGGGTCTGTAAGAATTGAAGAGTATTACAGCCAATGGCTCTCAGTGTCACAAAAGCAAAGGCTAGATGGTTTACTGCCATGTCACTATAGTGGCCAACTCAAGACTTCAATTATAAAACTACATCTGAAAAGCAAAATCAGATTTTAAACCTGCATTTGTTTACTACAGGCCGGTTAAGGAGTTATTTTCTCAGACAGTGGAAGGCAGACGGAGATCTAGGCGTCATAAGTGCTTAATTAAACTGAAAAGGCCACATATGTGCATGTAGGAACTATAGCTTCTCCTCAGCACACAGCTGAAGCGTCGCTTGTCACATTTGGAAAGAGATGTTAAAGGCATCATGACTGCAAAACACAGAGTGACTCAGATCAAACAGATTTACTACAATTGAGGAACCACAAACATCAACCTGGAGAAGAAAAGGCATTTTATTCTTTGACACCCTACTTGTAATGCCTGCTCATCCGTTGTAACTCCTGGCTCTCAAGACTGACTGTACCACGGGCGATACTGGAGCCGAAAATGGTCAAATAGTTTGAAACGTCATCGAAATCTGATGCTAACTGCATCTTAAAAACCCAAGATGATCAGATGGGGACTTCTGGAATATTACTACAGTCGAGACAGCGTGATGACATTAATGAGAGCAATCTAGAACTAGTTCAGGCAATTCAAATTTTCTTTGAATCCATGGACATTTTTTTCAGGTTCAATCTGAGCTACAAGACATCCAAACCGAGGGCCTCGGTACATCAGTTTCTGGAACATTGTATACATCATCTAAAATTATTTGCTGTGTGTCACACATGCAGTACTGAATACTGTAACATCCTCATGCACCTCTTAAACCTCTATATTGTAAAGATATATCGGCTTGATTTTAATTCAGATTACTGACAGCTTGGTTGGAGAATGGATCTGCACTGTATGCATTTGGCTTTGAAATGTCAGGATAAGAGAGAAAAGTAGTTCTCTTTTGTTAAAAAAAAAAGACTCCCGCTTATTCCTTTTAGAATATCAAGTTGCAGTTTTCATCTTTACAATCCACTTTGTAAACAGACAGCAGGGTTTTTTTTCAATCTAAAGAACATGTACTAAAGTAACCCACAAATGCACGTCACATGCAAGTCACATTTTTAAATGACCACCCTTCTTTCAGAGCTCCCTACCTGATTGGTGGGATTTTTCGGCACGTAGACCTTCCACATCGCGGCTTCCCTAGAAGTTGCCATTTCCAAAAGGAAAGACAACCTCTGGCTCTCCAGGGGCTCCGAGAACTTCATCGCGCCCCTTGGATTCGCCTGCCTCCCCACTGGATACAGCTACCTGAAAACGCCAGACCCAATCAACACCAGAACGTTAGAAAGGCAAGTCATTCTGCGGTCTGCCTCTGGATAGCACAAACAGCACACAACCAGGCCCCAGGATTGAGCATGTTAAGGAATGCTGTCCCTGTGTGTTGTGACGTTATTTTCCAACCGTCCCCCCCCGACACTAATCTGGGTGTGCAGACAGTATATTGGTTTTGGCATTTTTAAGTTAGTCATCTATTTGAATCACAAGTGCACCATCCCAGTGCCACAGAATTGCACTCTACACTCTTACTCCTTTCTTGGGGCAAAATCAAAATGCAAAACACACAGTTTTAAGAACGCAGTTGGTAACGAGACTGTTCATGACACCTGGATTACTTCTGAGTGCAGCGTAGTATAGAAATAGTGTAGTGTATAAGGAAAGTACAGACATTATATATATATATGCTTACTAACATGTACACATGATAGAATATTTCAGTATAAGAAATGAAACCAAAAAAAAAAACATACATATGACATAACACATACACATAAACCAGGGCTGCAGAATTCTACCTTGAAGAGCGACGCGTCAACTCATTGCTCTGACTTCAGAGGGAATCTCCCCCAAACGGGAGTTGCTACAGGAACCGAAACTGCTGCAACTCCTCAGAGCTCATGTGAGCTGATCCCTCTCAAGGTGAGGCAACGCTTCTCACTGCTCACGTCGACAGCTGTCGTGCTGTCTTGCCATGACACCGACTTTGGGTTGACCTCGACACGGTAATTAAGCAGGCGGACAGACACCTCCCTGTGTCATTTAGTTCAAGCAGGTAAGACCTCTTGGCTGAAGGAAACGGGGTTTGGTTGGTTACTAAGCAGCGTCACTCTGGTGACTCTATCGATGCCTTGGTGAGGCGATACGGGGTGTGAGATGTGCGTCACCCAGGGCGGCAGGTACGGTCATGATGACATTTCTTGTGGTCGTTGCGTGTGCAAGGCTCCAAGGATTGTTAAATTAGGGACCTACAGTACAGTTCACTCCCTCCTTCAGCTGATGGAGCCGTGCTGTCCAGGGGGGAGGGGCTGTACTGCTACAAAGGCAGTCCAGGAAACAGAAATGGCCGGAGACGAGCTGACCAATATCATCCACACAGGACGCGTTAACTGGGCAACGTACTTGAAACCCTGAGGTACATTTGACCTCAAGTGTATTTTGACTTCACACAAGCTCCGAAATGAAAACGAAAATTCGTTTTTTCCCCCTGCATTGCGTGAACGTCCTCTATATTTTGTGTTCTAGTTTCAGTGAAACAGAAATTAAACTTGTTTTTTTATTATTAATTTCAATTGTAAACACCCAGCTTCCATTGTATTGGCCAGCCCACGGTACAAATTAAGGAAGACGAGCAGAAAGACGTTTTCACGGCCTCACGATTTTCATTATTTTCAACAGAAAAAAAAAACGTTTTCAAACGAGGAGAATACTACTTGACGATACATTTGAAAGGACTATTCTGAACAAGACGATTATATTCAAATAACTCCTCTAATAGATATTTTACATATTTCATATTTCAAAACATATTTCAATGTATAAAGAAAATAACACTATTTTTTATTTCTATGCAACGTAGTTTGACAATTGGGAGTATAAACACTATGCATGACTGAAAACACTGGAATTCGGGCATTTTGCCATTTGAACTTCGTAAAGTGTCCCTGTGCCGTACTACTAAGGTGATTTAATTACATTTTCTGAAGCTATGTAAATAACAATCGTCTCACCTCCCCTGCAAAGCTGCGAGAGTCACAGTTTGACTTGGCGATCATCCGGTCCGTTAAAGTGAGGCAAAATAAAAGGTAAATGTTATCTTCATTTTTTCACTCGTCCATCTTGTGTGGTTTCTGTGTTGTCTTTGGATCCGGGGAAGAGGGAAGAAAGAGTAATGAAGGGGGGGAAATCCTCCAAAATAGGGTATTTAAAATAAAAAAGGAACGGAATATAGACAAAAGCGTCTACTTCCGAAGGAGGGGACTAAAAGGAAAGAGAAGGGACCTGCCCACTACCTACTCGCTCCTCAATAGGCCATTCACAAGCGTCATTTTAGGAAATCAGCGACGCCTGGTTTTACCGACTGTTAAAAAATATATTATTGGTCCTGCGTGCATAATTAAATGAGTTATACGAAATGTGTGGTTTTAAATGCGTCGTTGAGGGGTGACTTGACACAGGACTATTTTCTAAGGCGAATGCACCTTTTAAAAATGGCCGCATCGTTATGTAATGCGATTTCGTCTCTCTCTCCCCCCCCTCCCTATTGAGCGAAGGCTGGTTGTAAACAAGGAGCGGGGGAGAGGAGCAGACCGTAAGAGCCGACGTCCTTTACCAACACCGGCCAATTCTGTCTTTTTTTTTTAATATTGCTTATGGATACAAAACTCTCCTCGATCTCAACTGCCCAACTCTTCCGTCTTTTATTTCCCTTGAGGCATATAATTAAAACAACCCCTGAAGTAGATTAGATGAGTTTACCCTGGGTACGTTTTAAGTGGAAAAGTAGAATTATTACTATTGTTACCGCAATTACTGTATATAGGCAGCTTTAAATAAATTAGAGGAGAAAGTCTCATTTTCAATAACAACCTCACCAAGGGGTCTGCTCCTTGACAACCAAGACCAACAGATGCAATTAAAAACATTAGTCAAAAGAAAAAACCTACTTTCAGAGAAGGTACCAATGAAACATACATTTTGTATGTAAGGGGAGAGGAAAACAGAGTGAAGTTCTCAGTGATGAAAGGAACACCAGTCACACCCTTTATTACCAAGCATGAGAACATAAGAGCGATTACAAACAAAACAGGCCATTCTGCCCAATACAACTCATTTGCTAGTTAGTAACTGACTCAGTGATCTCAACCAGCCATTTCTTGAAGAAAGCGGACATATGTGCAATAACCATAGCAGCAACACCTGTGTCTTAATAAGTAGCCTCTTCTAGCTCAGTGTTTTCCCATTTCACATTTTTAGTTCTTATTTTCATGATCTTTTTTCAAAGACCTGTCTACACTAACCATCATCAGCCAGATGTTTGCCCAATCTTGAATTTTATGTGAATCTTTATGAGGTTCAATTGCTATTTCTACACTCCTACTTTGGTATAATCTGTAAACGCAACTAGTTTGCTACAATTCAAGTCTAAATCATTTATATAAATCAGGAAGTGAAGTGATACTAATACAAATCCTCATGACACGCTACTAATTATATAAATCCTTGCACATTATACATCTTTTTATATATAAAGACTTCTAAAAATTGAACACATCACATCATATGATGTGCATCTGTGCAATACTATTGTTGTTTCTTCAATGAGCTCATTTTCAGATTTTGTCATTTTCAGAACCTGAGATCACATTTCTAATTTACAAGTCATCCTTACTATTTGCAAGATGTTGAAATATTGAATTATATGCAAACAACGTGCCATCTGCTTCTACTGCACCTCCAGTCTGAGTACAAGCAAAATGTTTCTTCCCTGATATTACAGTATGTACTACATAACACAGATAACACTATCTCCCTTTTATATTCATCCACACCGTTTAATATTGCTGTAGAATTTGTCAGACAATGTTTCATGTGTTGATAATATTCTCCAAAGTCTTTAATCTAGTTTAAAGTTTATAATGTTCATTTAAGTTGCTCATTACAGTGTCCTCACATAAATATTCATGGACAGTCTTTCAATCCCTATATCACCTTGCAACTCACAATGGGTAGCCTAGTGAAGCTTAGTAGGTATGAATCTGGCCAGTACCTGGATGGGAGACCCCTGGGAAAGCTGAAGTTGCTGCTGGATGAGGTGTTAGTGGGACCAGTAGGGGGTGCTCATCCTGCTGTGTGTGCGGGTCCTAATACCTCAGTATAATGATGGGGGCACTATACTGTAAAAGAGGTGCTGCCCTTTGGGTGAGAAACCAAACTCCTTGATCTCTGTAGTCATTAAAAATTACAGGGCATTTTCTTGAAAAGAAATCACTCTGTTCTCCTCCCCACTGATAGCTGGTGTGTGCTGAGTGTACTGGTGCACTATGGCTGCCGTTGCATCATCCAGGTGGGGCTGCACACTGGTGATGGTAGTAAAGAGTTCCCATTAATGGTAATGAGCTATGTCGGTGTACAGATATTATTATTATAACCCCACAGAGTATTTTTCAGATTACTTTAAAACAACAATATTTCCTTCATATCTGATATAATCAGGATTTGACTTGAAAGGAAGGATATGATGACTTTGAAACCTTTGTGAGCATAATAACAATTTTCCTTAAATTTGTACAGTTTTTGTAGTTTATTTGAAACTGATGTTGTTTGCACACTTTCTTACTTAACAAGGATATATAACATGGATATTCAGTAGTCTGTGTATTTTCTCTCTCACCTTGGAGCTGTGGTAGCTCAGACGACGAGGTCATCTGGCTCCTGACTGGAAGCTCCTGGGTTCAATCCCAGGTAGAGACAAGTAATGTTGCTTGCTCTAATTCCTTCCAGATAGCTCTCGGGTCCACCCAGCCTGCTTTCCAAATGAGTACCAGGGGTTAATCTTTCTGGGGGTAATAGGCTGGCTGGAGCCTGATGCTGACCACATCACCTCCACCTCTAGTGTTGGGTGGTTGAGAAAATGACCCCATTCCCCCCCTGGGCCTTTATGGCCTGAAAAGGGGACCTACCGATTTACCTCTCTCACCTTGTTACCATGGAAACACAGATAAGACACAGTTCTCCCCTACCCTTGGTAACATCCTCATATAAAACAAGCAAAAACGGATGCAAAACCTGTTCAGTGGCTTGTGTGATATTTGAACATACGAAAGATTACGGACACAGACCTACAAATTCATTACTAGGGTGAAAGTGTCATAGGGGTAACGTAGATAAAACACCACTAAATATACACACTATACTGGTGCATCTTTTTAGACAGAGTATAGCAGATACTGGTCGTACAACATTTCTTGGCACATAATCACATACCACAAAACAGAAAGAGGAAACAAGGTCAACATGATTTTCGAAACGTTTCATGGCATTGGGTATACGAGATTTGGTCTTTAATCATTTAGGGAGTTTCAGATTAAACTAAATCGAACCCAGCAGTAACAACTGTTGTTTACATGAAAACAAACTACCGATTCAAAGGTGGGCGTGTGGGCCCCTACAACACAACGCCCCTCTCCGTCTGGAAGTACAAAACAGGAAGACCTTTTTTACTAGCAGCCAATGACGACAGAAGGGACGCAGAGCGCTGGCCAATCACGGAACACCTTTCCCTACCTTTGGCCAATCGGCGCTCATTATTTTGGGCGGATTTTTCAAACACACAAAACAAACCGGACCCTTTAAAGGCGGTGATTCGCCCGCCCTCACGAATGCAACAACACCTCAAACTTAAAATAAAGGCTCGCCATTAAATATTGAATAAAGCAACGAGAATAAACCGTATTAACGAATAAATTGTATTTTAGTGATGTATGCAGGCAATCGCTTAGATGCATTGCAGAGCCCAGACAAAATATTTTAATTAAAATTGAGACAGGGACTATTTGATTGCGGCTGGTGTGGCTCCTTCCGCTCTTCGGTGACGTATTTCGTGGGCGTGGAAAAGACTAACGTCAACAAGAATAGAAAGACAAGGAAACAGAGAAGAATCTGAGAAACTGAGGAAATAATGTGTTTTTTACACTTTTCCTCGCGTTAAACATTACAATGGAGACTTGAGGGGGAGAGAAGCTTATGTATATACATAAGATCGTAGTATTATTTTATGTAAATACATATATTTTTACGTTTTCTTCGGAGATCTGAAAAGAATTCTCTTAAAAGGTAAGTTCATGTTTTTTTTTCAATGTAACTGAAAAAATTGTCGTGCTAATACAAATACTTTTAACTTTTGCCCTATACATGGATCCGTACCCGCTAGGTGCACAGTATTAATTAGTTTTATGCCATATTTTCCGTGTTGTAGTGCGAAAATATTTAAATCAGTGTCGCTTTCTTCATAGCTGGTTAAAAACAGTGGCAAGTTTATAGCTTTTGTGTGGACATTGTAACGACTTTTTATTACGTGCCTTTTTCTTGTCAAGTTATAATATCAATGTTTCCACCATCCTCACTATATTTAACATTTGATCATAGTCTGATATCAAACAACAAAGCCACCCCTGTCGCTACTGAATACACTCTAATTGTCTCCAATTTACTGTTTCTGTTTTTTTTAAATAGATACTCGATTTGTGGGTTACCGATATATATATATAAACATAGTTGAACAGTTGGTGTGAGCATCACTGAAAATTAAACGTATATTTGATTAAACATTTTTGATAGTACCAACACATTAAAAATTGGCCGTTAAGCCTCAAAAACGGCTTCCGACTGTCGCTGCCCCGTTGTTTTGCGATCGGATCTGAAACGACCCTAATCGCTCTTCAGTCGATGTTCATTTCTGAGGAAAATGAAGGGGTTGTTATTGTGGAAACTGTAAACCGAGCGCAGGACAGCCACCCCTCCTCCTCCGAAAAAGATTCTTGACATTTTTCCCCACTTTAAAAACCACTTCGCCCATCGAGAACCAGACACTCACCCCACACGATTGTCTTTTATTAGTTCCGGTTAATTTAAATTATTTTGTGTTTTTAGCACGTAGGGGTGTTTAAGAGTGTTAGACGTCCGGCGAATAATGTTTTTATTTTGTGGATTAAACAAAGAAAATGTGAATGAAGCCGCCGATTGCTGTATTGTGTTGTCGGGAGATTGGGGGGGTTTCAAATCTTCGGTAAATCACGTTTTTACGCCGAGCAGAGAGCTCAAATCAGCTGATTATATATACATAAAAAATATTTATCTCCGCTGGAAGACACAGGCGTTCCCCCTGATACGTGACACCCGTGTCGGACTCGCAGAGGAGGCGGGGCCGAGCTCGGAGACTCCGACCTTGCCCTGTAACTACAGCCAGTGAATGCGAGGTCGATCGATACTGTAACTGACTGGGCCGACCTTTTTTTTTTTGTTATTTTTATTTTTGAAGATGAAGGGGTTCCCATCGCTGGAGCAAAGCACGGAGGCCTTCAAACTTCTGAAGCAACTGAAGCTGCACGCAGAACAGGAGGCGAACTACCTGCCCCGGGGAGCAGGGCTGAGTCTGATCGAGTCCACTCTGGAGGTAACCTAATTATAAAGTAGCCTTCGACCCCTGGGTCAGATCAGCGCACTGTTTATGATCTTGTTGCCTTGGAGCCCAAGGGCAGCGCATTCTCCGAGTGTGGCTGTGCACAGCTGTGTTTCGGAACAAGTAAAAGGTTTATTCCCTGCTGAAAAGACAAGAAAGGAAACAACGTTTGGCTTTGGAGCCTACTTCACCTGATTATATAAAAAATATTTATCGTGCATGGAATAAACATGCAAACATGAATAAGCATGGAATAAACCTGTATCTCACACCCGAGGAAGGCTCCACAGTCGAAACGTTGTTTCCTTTCTTCTCTTTTCAGCATGGAATAAACCTATTACTTGTTCCTTTGCAGCCCACGAATACAGACGCAGCTCCCTACTTGAACTACAGTTGTGATTCTCTGGCTTTCTTGCTTTATATAGTTTTATATTTGTAATTTTGGTGTGTTGTATTCATCTCTCTTTTGTGTTAATTCTTAAAAAAAAGTATCTGAAACTGATTCAAACTGATGAAGTTCAAGTCTTTTAGAAATCTGCAAACTGTCTTTCCAAACAATTGACTATGTAAGCAGCACTGTGGCATCTTGAAGCTCGAATCTTGGGTTTTGAAATTTGATGTCTGAGTTTTTCTGTAAGTGCGTAACCATTTGTCTTACGTCTGTTTTCCAGAATGCCAGCGGCATCTCGGTCAAACTCAGGGATGCCAAAGTCGAAGATCTCTGGAGCCTGACAAATTTTTTTCGATACAGAACTCAGACCTTTGTCCTAGCCGTGAACCTATTGGATAGGTTTTTGGCAATGATGAAGGTAAGATTTAAGTACTTTGAACTTAAGAACATCACAGGAAAGGTTATAGAGGGCATTTGTCTCGTCTACCCTCCTTGGTGTTTAGTAGTCGACTGATCCAGGGGTCTCATTCAGCCATTTTTTAAAGAAACCAGGATGTTGGACATTGGTAGCAAATTGGAAAATGGCTGGGAGGTGTTTGTTTTGTTTGTATCAGTAACATTTGTAAGAAGAACGTGGTTAAAAGTTCATGTTTACAGTCATGAGCAACAGTCTTGGTAGTTACACTGGGTCTCATATTTCACTTCTTCTGTGCCTTTGCTCAGGTCCAGCCCAAACACTTGCCCTGCATCGGAGTTTGTTGCCTCAATATCGCAGCTAAAGTAGTGGAGGAGGAGTGCAATATCGCAGCCACCCATGAACTCATACGCATAAGCCAATGCAAATTCACCGTCTCGGACCTCAGTCGAATGGAGAAAATCATTTCTGAAAAGCTGAAGTTTCAGTTCCAAGCTGTGACAGCCTTAACCTTTTTGCACTTATACCATGCAGTTGCACTTTCACATACCTCAGACAGGTAAGTTACCTCTGCAGGCTGTATATGTATAAATTGCCCTTAAATGCAGCTTTATGGCTTTTGTACTTTAACAAAAGGACCAGTTCAATGTTCATATGGGCTCGCCCCTCCATTAGAAAGGAGCATTGCAAGCACGAAATCTGGAAATGCTTATTTTAAAAAGGAGTGTCGTAAGTTTAGGAAAAAAAACCTAAGCACTCCTTTGAACTTGTGGTAATGTGATCAGAAAGCAACATTAATGTGCAGTGTATTATAACATGGTGCAAGCGGATCTCAATTGAAGAACTGAGGTTTTGCATTTGTACTATTGTATAACGCCTCTTGCATGCAAGCTCTGTCCACCATGGTGCCCCAAAACGTCTCCACTAACTTATTGAACATTATTTGATTGCATCATAATAAGCAACCGTTCGTTTTGTTTTTTAAAGGAAAGAGATGTTGAATCTCGAGAAACTGGAAGCACAGCTAAAAGCCTGCCTCTGTCGACTTGTGTTCTCCAAAGCAAGAGTAAGTTCAGTGTTGATTTCCGTCCTGCGCTTACAGAGGAGATGAGTGGCTGTATGGAGTCTCATCGTATCTATTTTGTTTTTACAGCCGTCAGTATTAGCTCTGTCCCTCCTCACTTTAGAGACTGAAGCTCTGCAGTCGGAGGACTTGTTTGAAATTGCACAGTATCTTCAGAAGCACTTAAAGGTAAGTTTCACCCCAAACGTGATTTTTGGCAGGATGTGGTGAATGTTACTGCTACATGGTTTTCTCATTCTAGGTGTGAGTACAAAACCCAACACCATGCAGGAGCATGGACCTGAAATGTATTTGTAATGTTGCTGTTATAATGTCTGGCAAGGCTCTGGAAGATAAAAACAATTACAGTAAAGAGCCAGAGGTGAAAGGGCTGGTTGTGTGGCTCAAAAATTAAGGCCAAGTGTCAGTATGGATGTTAAGCTACAGACAGGAAGCCACGTAGAAGCCGGGAAGCATTGTGTAGGTTGCAACCGGGGTATGGCCGTATTTACCATACTGCAGAGTAAAAGGATTAAGGAGTACATATACGTGCAGTCCACTGCAGGCTCCTTGTACTCTTTACGAAGCACTTTACAATAGATGGTTTGTAGAGTATCCGTACTGGAACTGTTGCCAGGAACACATCTCTTAGCACTGTTATAATGGCACTTCGAGGAATTCTTGGAGCTCTCTGAAACACATCCCTGCTGTTATAAGTGGGGCGTGTAAGTTGCTTTTGATGATGGTATCTTGTTTTCTTTTTAGATTGCCGACAGAGAACTACAGTATTGGAGAGAGCTCGTGGCCAAATGTATGACCGAATACTCCTCCCCTGAATGTAGCAAACCTGACAATAAGAAACTGGTCTGGATTGTTTCGAGGCGGACAGCCCAGCATTTGCACAGCAGTTACTGCAGTATTCCTGAGCTGCCAACAATTCCTGAAGGTGGCTGGGATGAGAGCGAAAGGTAATTGCAGTGTAAAAATACACCTTGAAGTTTTTAGTATTCTCAGATTAATATACAGCCTGAGGTAAATACCATTAAGTGAACATAATATCACTCCTCACTTTCAGCACCCATCAGACACTCGGGATTCCCTGAATTGTTGTCAGAAATGTAATCTTAAAAAAATTCCAGGCTTGCTTGCTTGCTTCTGGGTTTTGTTAGAACAGAGACTTCCTCTGACTAAGCAGGGGATTTTGCGTATTTACTACCTCCCTGCCTCGTCAGGGTGAGGCGGTTCGTGTCCACAGATACTCTTGCGCTACACACTAAGCACGTGGGCAGGTACTGACGACATTAGTCTTTTAATTTGGCAAGCATCGTAACCTAGTGACTATTGCATCACAAACGCGCACAGTGGCTGACTGGAATTTTACCCTTTTCTGATTTATTTAGTGGTATTAAATACTCACTTTTGACTGAAGTTACAGTCGCGAGACTCGCTCAGGATAGAAGGAAGTGACAGAACTGCAGTTTTTATTCGCTGAGGCAAAACTACTCATCACAGTATCCACAGCAGTTCTTTCAAAACCAGTTTTTACTCTGGATACTACACTTCAGGTGTTAAAAGTGAAAGAGGAAGTTGACGATCGGCATCCTGAAACTAAAGCTACACATACGGACTACATTAAAAACCAATAAAAGCAGGGATGCGTGAAATACAGATCCCTCCCTCTTGTTTGTGAAGAAGTCCTGGCTTTTCTCTCGTTCCTGATGGAAGCATGGTTTTTCTTTCCTCTTGTCCGCAGTGAGGACTCCAGTGAAGACATGAGCTGTGGGGAGGACAGTCTGAGCAGCTCCCCCGGCAGCGATGGAGAGGGACGATTCTTCCCCGAGCTCTTCCGCTTGCAGGCCAAGCAATGTCCTACCTCATAAGAGTTTTTAAAACTAAGGGGGCTGGTTGTAGCCCTTGGTGCCACATCTAATGTTTTGATTACATTTTTAAATAATTTATAGTATGACTATCCCACAAGCTTAATCTTAGATTTTACAGTGCTAAAATGGGCTTTACGAAGTGCCTGTTGATCAATATACTGTATATTCTTATGAAAGTCAAGCTGAAATGTGGAAATTACAAATTATTTTGGCAGCTGACTCTACAGGTACAACTTTTACTGAGTGTTACTTCTTGTTTTTAAACTTAGTTAATGCATGCTTAGACTTGTAACATTCCAGAAAATGTTAAGCACAAATATTAACCATCATGCCATACGCATCTATGACTTACAGAATGGACTGTTGAATACCAGGGAAAATTTCCAAACCACGTAATTTGCACAGTTTTTGGAGAGTGGCCTTTATTTATGAAAGGCATTCAGGAATAAATCTGAATTACACACTTGATTACTTGTGTACCAGCCAGCTTGTGCAATCTCTATCTTTAAAATAGAAGCATTCTCTGGAATGATTTATGGTGTTATGCTTTTCAAGTTTAGTTAACCACTAACTGCCATCTAAGAGTTAGTAAGAGTTATAGTCAAAGTACAATAGAATAATTTAAATTTTTTTGATGTATGAAAATGGATTGATGTATGAAGATGGATTTGGTGATTGATGCATTGCGTGTATGTGTGCAACTTAGTCTCACTGTATAAAATATTGTAAATAAAAATGCACAAATTTGTAAGCAGTTTAAAAAAAAGAACACCCAGTAGCATTGTGAATAGATTGCTGTAGATATTAACTTATTGCATATTGTTTTGTTAAAAATCTTACATTTTGTCATGATTGAAAAACATGTAAATAAACATACTATTTTGAAAAATGGCACTTATCTGTAGCTGGTTGTTTTCACTTGGGTCTCAAAACGTTTTGTAACATATTGTGGAAAAGTAAGTATTTCAACTGTCCAAAAAGGTCGGAGCAAATTTGCAAGGCCAGTGTAATCCTGTTCACTCGTGTTGGGCAAACAAATTCCTTAGACAAAAGCCAAATCTCTTCCTTCACAGTTTTATTTTCCTTTTCTGACCATCACCTGAGTTAATGTAAACCATTTTTTACATCAAAGTTTGTTTTAGCACAAAGCATATGTACCAGTTACTATGCAAGTAAAAATGAGAATTTTGAATATCATCAGAACAGTTTGGCTTTCATTTAGTCTTCCTTTTTTAATAACTAAGTCTTAATCCACTCTTGCTCAGCAGGAGTACTAATGCTTAAAGATACTTCAAGAAAAGACATGACTTATTTGGGGTCTTTCAGAAGTTAGAAGCCCATGCGCGACCTTTTCTTCTTAGGCTGTGAAGACCGTACGGAGCTTTGAGAAGACGGCATCACGCAGGGATGCGTCTGCATAGAGGAAATGTTGAATGTCTGTGAAGTGGGGGACAAGAGGAAGGAAAAGCCATTTTCCTCTACCGCTTCCTGATTCGTCATTTTTAGCATCCCTTGAGTTGCTGGCCTTGAGGTAGGTGAGGAGAACAAATCGTTTTTCCTTGCGGGTTGGGAATTCTGAGACCCGTGACCCGGGACCCATTCCTGTTCACTCCTAGCAAATGAGCCTGAAGGCTTTAGGATACCTGTTGGCCGAGGAGACCCTAAAGTACTAAAGCTTCCAGCATCTGGTTCATCGGGATCGTCTGGAGGCGCCACCACCTTATTGCCTGGGGGTAAACGTGCCACCCGCGAGGAAACTGAGGAATCGGACAAACTTTTCGCTTCAGGTCCCTCGCTCTGACTAGACGCGGACAAGACCGGGGTTCTCTCCTTCGTGCCACGAGATGCTGGAAGCACATCCTCTTGCGCAGAAAGACTTTGGGTGGCAGATAAAGAGGCCACACTCTGACCATCTCCGAAATTGCTGGTGGCGGAGCACCAGCTCATACGGTCGTCCAAGTCGGACTGATAGCCTACCGAAGAGGTGAAGCTCGCGGGGAGAGCCGGTCGTCGCCTGGCCCTGGACTCCTTCTGCCTCTTCCGTTTCTGGCGCAGGGCCATGATCTTCTGGTCGCGGTTCAGCCCCAGCTTCTCGACCCACCAGTTATTCCATCTGCCCTCCCAGGCCACGGTGAGCCGACGGCTCAGGTCATCTCCCCAGTCTAACGGGGCCACGGCCTCTGGAAGGGGGACTCTCTCCAGGGCCTTCAGGTGCGTGCGGCTGCCTTGGAGTAAACCTCTACTCCTCATGGTCTCCTTCAGCTCCCTCTTCACTTCCTCGTACCTGCCGTCCTCCAAAGCGTGTTTTCTGAAAGCCCTGGAGGACATGAGCTTCTTGGTGCTTACTACCCAGAGAGAATTAGTTTCTCGAGGAGCCCGCTCTGCCATGTCAAACAAGGAGGCCATCCACCTTTTCCACCGACTGAGGACCTTCTTACTGGCCACCACTGGAATGGTTGGGCTCCTCCCTGGCCTGGAACCCACCAGCGCACTCCTGGTACAGTCGGTCCGGTTTACAGGAACAGGCTCCCCAGTCTCTCCGTCTGCTTGCAAGTGAATTTCCGAGTCAAGATGCTGCCCCGCCTGACGATTAATCATCACCTCTACTCGGTGCACCGCCGTTTCATCGTCTTGAGCTTCGCTCCTCGTATCATCCAAATCACTATCTGAGGTGTGGTCCAAGTTTGGTTCCCCTGTCTCAGCTCTCATTTCCTCAGCCTCTTCTGCTGTGGACTCTGTGCTTATTGGTACGTCTTCACTTCCAGGGTCTGATTCTGGTCTCAGCATCTGGTAGAAGATGTCTCCTGCTGCAGACAACTGGAGCACACAAAGGGACTCCATTCCTTGGTTATGGTACAAAGCCGCCAAGCCTAGGAGGAAAAAAGTGAAAATATTTTTATTTTACATGCACAACTGACGTCATAAGCACGTTAGTTCAAACTTATAAATCTACAGTGCCTTGCAAAATTATTCAGCCCCTTTCAATGGATGAATATTTGATGAATATTTAAAGTTTAGATTTTAAGCAGAATAGACTCTAGATAGAATCAGGTTCTATCTAAACCCCTTTCTGGGTGAAACAAGTTAAATGTCATCAAAAACCGCAAACAAAAAGCCAAGTTATTATATAAGTAATAACCCTTGATTCTGTATCTTAGCCAAGCAAACGTGTGGATCATTATAATCAAAGAGTAGGCAGGAAAGATTACATTTCCATGTATTTTTCCCGTCTTCCGTAATAACAGGGGACAATATATGAAGACATACATCAGATAATTTTTTTTTAAATACCAGTCTGAGAAGGAACCATGAATGACAGTGTTTTTACCTGCGCCAGGTGATCGTAGCCTCTCTGCCACACTCTCTTGTCTGTGAGGGATCTGGATGGGGAGGTGTTTCAGGCAGTCAGGGGGGCTACACAGCTTCTGCGGAGGTCCCAGAGACTGGCACGCAGCTTGACTGCCACCTGGAGGTCACACGTTCGTGATTTTTCAAAGGTCTTCTTGATACAGGCAATACAGTATATACACACCACCGTGTCCATGTTTTTTTTACATATTCAGTATGACAAACCTGCACCATCTTGTGCTTGGGGGTCCAAGTTCAAATCACTTAGAAGTAGGGAAATGCACATCTCAAGAATACCAGTCAATGAAATGTCTACTAAAATGTTTATGTTGTCCAGACAATGTAGTGTAAGCATTTTACCAACATGTCTCAATAAGGCAGTTCTCTTGTCACATCATCAGGGTATTCATAAACCACCGTGTTACAAACTCTATTTTATAAAGAAAACTATTTGATAAGGAGGAAACCAAACACAATACGTCTATTTATTAGCCACAGATGTACTGTACAGACTGGGAACAAGCATGGCATAGTGCTTGTTGGAGCTTGGGGCGGAGCAGTGGCACTGTGGCTAAGGATCTGTGCCTGTGGCCGGCAGAGGAATCCTACTCCGTTGGACCCCTGAGCAAGGCCCTTAACCCCAACTGCTCCAGGGGCGCTGTATGATGGCAGACCCTGTGCTCTGACCCCAGGCTCTCTCCCTGTCTGTGTGTCTCATGGAGAGCAAGCTGGGGTATGCAAAAAGACAAATTCCTAATGCAAGAAATTGTATTTGGCCAATAAAGTGATCTTATCTCTCTCTCTGTCATCTGTAAACAGTTCAATGCTACGAAAGCAGGAATTGTACTTTACAAGATTTCAAAACAATTCTAGTTATTTTTGTTCTCACAGGTGACCCTAAATCACCTGTTAAAGACCAGGAGTAACTGCTTAACTGATCGATTGTTTAAACATGTAATGTTTCATTGAAGGGAACACTGGTCCTTCTGAACAGAAGGATATTCTGATTTTCGTTCCAAACGATCACTGAACAGAATTAAACACACCACCAGTTTAAATCGATGCTGGCCTTCACAGATTGATGACCTAAAGGTCACCTATAAAACTTGCCAGACCTGGACTCTTCAGGACCAGGGTCTGAGACCCCCTGGGCTACACTTCAACACAAGTTAAAAAATCCTAAATGGAGTACCAGCCACCAAAACCCGTCAGGGTTGTCAAATTTTCAAAGCTGCTGCCAAACTGACGATCCTGCTGTTCTCTAGAAACCTCCTGCACAACTCTACTTAAATATGCAGCTTCTGACAGAGAAAACAGGACTTACCAGAATACTGTAGCAGCATCAGCTCCTGACAACACTGAGATCCCAACAACACTTTGCTGCTCCTGCCCCAGGGAGCCCCAGCAAGGACTTGGGTAAACATGGGCGGATACTTCATCATGTGCTCCCACTTGATCATGGGCAGACCCGGAAAACGCTCGTCCATAATGTAAGCAGAATACTGATGGAAAACAAAGAGGTCACGTTCACTTTTAACTCTGTTAACTGTCTGTTTACACACTCGTGACAAGCGCAGACAACGACCTCCTGTGGAACAGCCCCATACCTGTGTGGTAATGAGGTAGTGGTAGGCATTGACGTCTCGGAGGTATCTGGGCAGAATCACTCTCTCCCTTTGCTTGCACTCCGCAGTCTCTCCGATGCGAAACAAAGTCTGGCCGTGACGTTCTGGAGACTGACAAGAACTTCCTGTAAATCCCCATGCTTCAGACAATAAACTTCCCATTTTTAGAGCACAGTTTGGGATGCTGGCATGAGGAATAAAGAAGGTGACCAATGAAATGATGGACATGCTTAATGATTTGCTTCTTAATGCAGTCTGGAAAAGCAAAAACTGCACAAGATGCTCTTTTCGAGTTTATCTTTTCAAACAACCGGGGTATAATTAAGAGAACAGATGTGATAGAATCTTTAGGAAATTGTGACCATGACGCAGTATCTTTTGATGTGTATCATAAAATTCAAAAACAAAGTCTAAAATTAGTCTGCGTTTCTCAAACCTAAATGAATCCCTGGGGCCTGATGGCATTTTCCAGTCAGAATTGAGGAAATGAGGGATGATATTCTAAGACTCCTAGCTAGCATATTTCAGCTCTCTATGGGAGCCGTGCCCACAGACTGGAAAACTGGAGGATCTTATCTAGCCTGTTCTTGCAGGGTCCCATGGAATCTGCTTTCTCAACATGGATTGGCGGCTTATTTCAGACACTCATAACTCTGTGTAAAGAACTGCCTCCATTTTTTTTAATGAGGGCTACGCATCCCATCAGCTTAATTTCCACTTGTCTGACGATCGGTCCCCAAGAAGTGTTTTGGCTACTGGAACCGGGGGATCAGGGCTCACCCTCGTGTCCGTGAGCTCCACTCCCGTCCTGTCCGCGTAAATCACGATCCTGGGGTGAGCGGTGTGATCGCACCACCTCCACGCCGACTGGGCATTGAAGTACAGGTTCTCCGCTTCGGCCCGGAGCTTCTGCAGCCTGGAACACGAAGACAGCATGTAGCATCCCAACCCCACCGTAAGAGAGGCGAGCTTATGGCTGACGGAGCCTGTGTAGACTCCACAATAAGCTATGCCAGGTTTAATATTGAAACGCGTTTTATTCACATTCACGTTGGTTTCATTGACAAACGAAAAAAGGAGGAGTTTTCCCCACAATACCAAAACTAATCCTCAAAGCTCAAGTCAACTGAACACACCTACACAAGCACGCCCGAGACCGTTGCGCTCTAGTTTCCTCTCCGTTTTGAAAAAGGGAAACTTCTAGAATTTACATTAATGAACATTGGCGACTGGCTGTCTTGAAGGCATACACGCAATTTACGTAAACAAAACAACGTGGTTTTCAAATAGTAGAACATCGACACCCTCACAGGATGGTTTTTAAAGGAATATAACCCAAAATTAAAACATCACATGGCTCCTAAATTTTACACTTAAAAACTTCAACAGATTGAATAAAGGGAGAAGAGCTTTCAGATAAATGGAAAATATACGTCAATTTATTAATTAAAAAAATAATTTCATTTAAAAATATTAAAAAATCCCATATATACAGCTGACTACAGTACAGTATTGGAGCTATGGGAAGTAGAATTCTATATTTTAATACACTTTGCAAAATATTTGCATTTATCATTCATAGGCTCCCCGGTGCACAATTTTAATGAGACGCTGCTATGGTGCAAGCGCAGGCTGGAGATAAATTGGGCACATCTGCCTTAATTGGCTGATTAGCATCCTGTGGAATGATATTAGAATTATATTATATAGTCTGTATCATGTGAATATACAGTAACAGCAGCTAGGTGTCAAGCTCCTGCAGAAGAGAGTCAGGAGAAATATGAACTGTGGAGAGCTTAGACAGCACAGGAGGAGATATTTTACCCCTGTGCTTTAACATCAGCGGCCATCCTGCATTCCTAATTTCCAGATATAACTTGAAGGGCTTAAGGAAGTACAGTATTCTGTTAAGGAGTGGATTCAGCTTACAGATTCAGAGTGAATTTAGCATTTTTTGTTTGTACTTTTATTCCTTGTTTGAATCTGAATTCTCCACAGTCTCTGCAGGTTGCTGAGGGTTAAAGTATGGGGTAATGTTGTCTGAGTAGACAAGGGATATATTGCTGCCCTTTAAAGGGGTAGCCTGGCCATGTATTGAGGGGTGCCCGTTGTTCAGTGTGTCGGGGTGTCCCTCGGAGCGTTAGGAGTAGTTTTTAAGGAAGACGAATGGAGTTTGTTCGGGAATCAGGCGCTTCTGCCTTCTCCAGTGGATGACAGGAGACTTGCTCCACTGGAGATGAAGAGGAATGGAAGGTATTTTAATACCTCTGCGCTGGACTGGGTGTGGGACTAAGCAGGCATCTCCGAAAGGGGATCTCTGGCACATCACAGGAGCCTGGAAGGGTTCCACAAGCCAAGAACAGTGACAGACCACCTAAACCCATTCTCCTCACCTGGTCATGTGCTGTCTCTGGGTTACATGTGGTGGCACTGGGGTCAGCATTCACCACAAGAGACATTAAACTAGGAACACAGGGCAGGTTACAGACGAGAGCCAGATCTTGAAGGACACACACAAGAAAACAATTGGAAATAGATTTTCTTGTGTGTGGTTGTGTGCTACTTACCCTTTCCCAACAGTCCACAGATACGCACTTCCACTCTCTGTGGCAACAAGCAGCTCTCCTGGAAGATGGGGGCTAGCAGACAACAGGAAGGCCATAAAGGAATATAAACACTGCAGCATGGAGTAAATGCGCTTGAATAATGCATAAAGGTATACCGTTGCGGATGAACATCTCTAACATGACAGAGCAAATCAGCTTTAAAGTAAGCATTTAATGTTAAGACACCACAAGGAAATGCAAATCGGCTGCTTCAGGTTACAAGTATTACATTAAAAAATACGAGAACACTTTCCCCGTTTTCTAGACCTATTGTTACCACCTCATCCCATATAATAAGTCAGAATGTCGATTCTGCTAAATCCTGGGACTGCAAAAAGAAACTCCCCGATTTCTAAAGATTTTGGACTCAGACCTTTATCTCTCGAGGACTTCACTGGGAAGACTGGAGTCCCCGTTTTATTTAGCGCAAACGAAACCGACCAAAGCATACCTGACGTTGATGCAGGTGGCCATCTGCTCCGTCTGGACGACCTCCAGGGCTTTCGGCTTCTTCCAGCCACAGACCTTCCACACGCCGCAGTGGTAGTCTGAGCGCACCCCCACGTGCACTAACGAGTTTCGTTAAAAAGGGAAAATAATCAAATGAGGACAAATGGGATATTTTGGGACTGACGAAATTGTTATCCTGTTCCAGACAAGACAGCACCACGTGTGAGCCAGTAAATGGGCATGAGCTTTGACTACACGCGGGGCTAGTTTTCCCCACAGAATTCCCGCAGCTCTCTGTGTAAAAAAAAGACGTTTTCTGCTGGCCCTTACAGAAACGCTTTCCCTTAGTTTCCATCTGTATCTAGTGGTTTGTGATGCACTGTTGATTCTCAAGCTTATATCCTTTGAGGATTTTGATTTACTTTAATCGGGTCCCCTCCTAATTTTCTATGTTCAAGACTAAAAACATTCAATTCTTTTAGCTTGTCAGAAGCATTCTGGGTTGTGTTCAGGAATGGATTATCCTTTCTTTTAAAGCAATCATCTTTTTTTCCCCCAATGGGGTAAAATTGTACACACGTACACAGTGCTCTTAATTAGATCTTACACGTCCATAGCACAATTTTAACAATCCCTAGATTTCAATTCTACACTTTCAACTGTATATTTTATAATTCAGTTTGCCTTCTTTATTGCTTCCTTACTATACCCAGAAGATGTCAACATAAAATTATTTTTCATTGCTAACTTCACGTTTGTGTTTCTCATTTGGCATTTACAATCTCTCCTCGTGCATGTAACACCCTGTCAACATTAATTATGATCTGCCAGGTGTTGGCCCAATCTTGAATCCAATCAAAAAATTTTAAATTTTCTTTTCCAGCTCATATATAGGAGGCATTTCTATCCTCCTGCTTTGGCATCAGCAACGAACTTCCTGAACTTTCCCAAGTCAATAATGTAAATGAGTAAGAGCAACAGCCACAGTACAGATCCCTGTGGCACCCCACTAATTACGTCTCCAGAATACAAAGAGCAGCTCACTATCTGCATGCTGTTTTCTCACTCGTTCTCAATCAAATCTTGCACACCTACTGCTAGTTCAGTTCTGTGCCCCAGCACTCAGACAGCTCCCCATACACTGCCTGGACACACTGTAAATCCAGAACAAGCACATGCGATAAGGTGAATATAAGTGGCAAAATAATCGGGAATAATCGAATCAACTTAAACATCCTTTACAGAGGGTGACTAAGAAAAGCAAAAGCATCAGGGAGTGTGTCTCACCCCCTCCGTTGTGAATTCACACTTCTCCCATCTGGGAGACGCCTCTGTGCCCCCAGGTGTAAAACCAACAGACTCAGGAAATCTTTCATCCCCACTGCAATCACACTCTTCAACAATGCAAAGTAACTACCTGGCCTCTTGTTTCTTTTCTCCTGTTACACTACTGTGTTCTCTTCCCTTTTGGTGACGTGTATTTGTCAGTGTGTAGTGTTTGACTGTGCCGTAAAACAAATTTCCCCCAGGGGACAATTAAGCTTGAATTGAAAATTGAGATGGGTTGAAAATGGGAGGACCCGATTAGAAATGGACAGAGGAGAGGGCAAAAAAAGCGCAGAATCCCAAGACTGACAACAGTTGACGTTTAGCAATTCCTAGTTTAGCTATTATAGTGGAGGTACAACCACTTTAATAATTAAGCATATAATATTATTATTATTACTAATACACTTTATTTTATATAGTGCCTTTAAAGGTGGCTTCTCAAAGCGTTTTAAAGAAGGACAACAACAATAAATTAAAAGAATACACAAGATAAAACAAAGTTACAATATACAGAAGAGACCGTGGATGGTGGTAATAAGAAAAGCAGAGGGGTGAAGAATGGAACCAGTTAAGTAAAGGCTTTTCTGAAGAAGAGGGTTTGAGTCTGGATTTGAAGGAGTTTAGAGAAGGTGACTCTCTGATATCCTTGGGGAGAGAGTACCAGAGTTTGGGGGCATAAAAGGAGAAGACCCTGTCACCCATACAATGTAGACGGGCTTGGGGGACAGTAAGGAGGGCAGAATTTGAAGAGCGGAGGTTGCAAGGGAGTAGGGCAATAATAGTTCAGACAGGTACTGAGGTGCCAAGCCATGCAGAGGTGTCCAGCCATATAACCTACACCTTCCATAGCTGGCTTAACTCGCAGAGTTATCATGAGCTGTTACCAAACTGCGGCTGAACAGGACCGATGCAGCACAAACCACAGCTCTTCCCCCGGCTCGGAGAAGGTACAGAGCGCTAGGCCTAACCAATACACAGCACGTGGTCCGTTTGTATCAGAAACTGCTGCTGGCTGGTCAAAAAAAAAAACTACAAACGTTAAATGAGCCGTGCCTTTTCCAAACCAGTGACAACTATCCCCTAGAATCCTACTTCTACACGGGTGAGCGTCGAGCTTAGTTCTAAATATCATTCCCGTAAGCTTAACTAAGAAGAAGGTTATGAAACAGAAGCATAAATGTAACAGAAAGACTAGAATTATTTGATTCAGTTTTGTCACGCTTTAAATGCACACCACTTCTACAGCCATTGGTGTTATCTCTGTCGTGAGTGACTTCAGCAGTGTGGTAAACAGCCTATGAATAACATCTCTCGTTTCATGACGTACAACAGTAAAGAGTACCATTAGGCCCTGGAGATTTGTTTATATCTAGAGCTGCTAAAAGTGGCAACACTTCTGCCTCACCTGTGCTTCTGTACTTACACCATTTAATACAGACCTTGTGACTTGGCTCTGCCTCTACATGTTATCAATCGTCTCCTTGGTAAACACTGGTGTGACATATTCATTTAACACATCAGCCAGTCCCTTTTATCGGACAGAAAACTTTCAGTTTCTATGTCTGACACATGGCTTCACCCTTTACAGTCCATTCACTGTTGCAAAACCAAAAACAACTATTTTTTCGTCCACAGCAATCTTCTTTTTGATCACTTCGGCTTCCCAGAATCTTTAAAACGCTGCCATCCCTTCTGTATCGATTCATATCCAGCTTAATTCTTTTCTACAGCCTTTGTAAAGTTTGGTTTTGGATTCTACCAAACACAGAATTTAGAGAACAAATTCATTGTTTTAAAGATTAATTTTTACATTCATCTTTAAAAGGAACCACTTCAGTGTGACAGATGACTGGGAAATTGAAAAATATCAACACAAGGTAGATTTCCATTGTCTGCTGTACACCGTGTAGGAATAAGAAGAACATTCTAATTAAGAAGATTAATTCTTTGTAAGAATTATATTATTATTAAGATCATTCTCATTAAGAAGACAAATAGATTAAGAATATCCACACCTAAAGAAGGCTTCACAGCCAAAACAGTTTTCTCTCTTCTCTTTTCAGCATGGAATAAACCTATTACTTGTTCCTTTGCAGATTACGCATGCTGACGCAGCTGCCCAACTGAACTATAAGAACATGACTGACATTGCCCACTATTTAAAATGAGTGAGCAATGTGTACTTTCTGGAAAATGATCTAGAGAAAGCTGCAAGATAGACAGAGCAGACAAACATGCAAGTATAAAACCCTTCACACTGAATTGAGCAGCAACAGGGAACAGGGAGAATTTCTCTGACCTTGATCCTGCACACAGTCGGCGCTGATCTGCCGGATGGTTCCATTCAGTTTGAACTCCACGGGCTTGTTTCTGACGCTAAGCCTTGGACCGCCATCTTCCTGGAACTCCAGCACCACCTTGTGGAAATCTGTGGCATTGCAGTTAAGGCGCCGAGGCAGGCTGGGAGAACCGAGAGCTCAAAGCGTTCCAGTAAGTGTTCTGACTAAGGACTGAAATAAATCCAAGGCATAAAAGTCATTTTTAAGTGGACAATTCTTCTGGTCCCTCACGGACTCTCATCCAATACTGCTTTCAAAAAGTGCATTTTTGAGGCGTAATGTCCCGGTATGAAGAACGTTTTTTAAATCCCACAGGTGTGAATCTTCAGCTCTGGTGTAACTCCCTCCAACATCACTGTTTTTTTTTTTTGCTGTCTGGGGATGCAGCTGCTAAGCCCTGCAGAGCAGCATTAGTTAACTCTCAGGAGAAAGTCAACACTTTTACACAACAGCGCGCAAGATCGAACAAAACTAAACATTCACAGTATGTCGTGAACTGTACTTGCACAGAAAAAAAAAACATTCCCATTGGGTGATTAAGTGCAGTCTGGTGTCCTGTTTTGTTTTTCTCTCAGCGAGACACGTTACTTCTTTAAAACTCCTTTGCCACACAAACGCTTCCAAGAAGAGGTTAGTACCTCCTCCAACTTTCAGAAGAGGCAGATACGTTTGGCAGACGTGAAAGAGGATACAAAGATGGTTCAGGGCAGCCTTTCTGGGATACACAAGGTAGCCTTGCTGGGAGGCGTCCGACTCTTCGAATGGAATGTACCCCACAGCGCCCCCGGTGGCCGCCTCCTGGAACAGCTCTCTGTCGCTCTGCATCATCAGTTCCTCATGGAGGAGCTCTCCCAGCAGAGCAGGAGGGATGTCATAGATCACATCATCAAACAGGTAGCTGTAGGACCTCGCTCTCTTCTGGACATAGGTTAATGGACACCTGCAAAATAACAACACGCGTTTTAATCACTTGAGCCTTTTAAGGTAAGCGCAAAATAGCTTCAGATGTCAGGTATAGTATATCTTACCCTAATTTTGCATTAGGCTTTGGAAATAATTATTTTGCCTATTTAAACAGAGGGACTGTGCATCTTTTTTTACTAATAACTTCACAAGTTTTTTCTTAATCAATGCAAGATAGTTTAGAAATTAAAGGCTAGGGGTTCTAGCATGAATATTGTACCCCAGGACTCAAAGACGCTTGATTAATTCGTACATTTATTTTGTAATCTCTCACAGAGGATAAAGTGTTAAGGAAATCAGCTTTCAAAAACTGGTGAAGCTGTGGGATCAGTTCAGAAAAGAAGCAACTAGACATTTTCCAGGACTTAAGAGAATATCCTACACAGACAGGCTTAAAAACTGAATTGTTTAGTATCAAACAGAGAAGACTACGAGGTGATGGGATTCAACATTGACAACGACCTTTTGCTTCAAAATTCACAAGCTATCCCGTTTTTGAAACGGATAACCTGACGTCTGCCAGGAAACAGCCAGATAGGATTCTCAGCTAACAAAAAAAACGTGCTAGAAGACCCAAGTAACCTTCTGTCACTTGAAACCATTTTAATGTCGATTAATTCTTTTGAATCGCTGCGGACCTTGAAGGCATGGAAAAACATTACACTGCATGTTAAGAAAGTAACCCCTCAACACAAACATTTATTTCAAAATTTAACCCACTGAAGCCATTAAACAAGTTTAATTATGGCTTCCCTTTCTTTCAGATCAAACGGTGGTCTCTAAAGCAGCGTATTCAATACCTAAAGAGTTAAAACTGCTATTCGGGAAACACGTCATCTTGTCTTAGAAAACACAATTCACAGGTCCAAGATAAATGTTATCTAAATCTGCAGTAAGATTTGTTTTCGCTAGTCCATATAACAGTATCTTATGATGCTGTATCCAGCAATGCACAAGTTAAAAGATAAAAGACTGGCCACTAAATTGAGCTCAGACACTCAAATTCAACTCAAGCAGAACACTCACAGGTATTGGATGGTCTTCTGCTCATTCCAATGTGCTTTTACAGCACTCCGCTAGCAATCCTGGTTTAAAGCATAGCTGCGCCAGCCTGTCTAGCTACAATCCAGCAGGAAACCGATCCAGCTGTGCCTGGAATACACCTCCAGGAGACCTCGAAAAACACTTCTACACCTCAGACTTAACAGCACTCAACAGGTCTGATTGAGCCCGTAGAGGGAGAAACTCAAACATTAAGCGCCCGACTGCTCTCCGCTCCTTGTTGTGTTAAACTGGAAGCAGCACGCATGTTTCAGTAAGAACAAAAATAAAAAAAACCTGTGGCACAACTGCAATCAAGAGCTGAGACTTGGACGTAAGAGTATGCCACACTTCGTTTGTCCTATACTGCTTCATCTTTATTACAGGAATGATCTGATGCAGTTGTCATATCACCTGCAGATTCAGCGACAACTACGATGATACAGCTGGAGCACAGAAGACCTAATATGCACATGAGAAGACAAACCGGATCTGGCACCTGATGATCCCCAGTTAACTTACAACTGTGTGTTCTGCCAACTGATCAGACCAATTCAAAGCACAAGGAATTATTTCAGTTCAGATTTAAGATTCTAAATCTTAATGGAAATAAAATATACTTTGGGGAACCAGCTGTTACCACCAACTGCCAGACCATTTCTACATTTTAATGCAAATAAAACGTACTTTCGGTAACCAACATTTTCTATAAAGTCCATCATTGTCCTCATGCTCCTGGTGTTCTCCTTCACACTTCCCTGAAATACAACAAAAACCAAACCTCAGGTTACAATTACCCATTTGTTCCTCAACCATCGCAACCAACACCACATCAGATGAGAGCAGATATGGGTGTATTTGCACAGCTTTAAGAGACAAACAAATTCTTACAGAAGTCCTACTAGTCACTACTTCGCTCTGGCATCAATCACATAGCCTGAGAGCCCTCCCAGTGAGCTAAACTGGTTAATGTTAAGTATGTCATACAATGTTGACCACATTCACTAAATACCAAGTAAAAAGTCTAAAAAAAGTGGTTCACTTAACAATACAATATGAGAAAATGACTGGGTGGCTTAAGAACAGGCACATATACAGATGCTTGTCAGCACAGACAAGTAAAGTTCACCAAAAGATTTATGTATACTTTAATTCTCCTGGGTGGATCCTGGAATACAGCTTTGTAGATTACAAAAGACAGCTTGTTAGCTGCATACAGCAAGCTTTTTAGCTGTAAACTGGTCTTCCTTGTGCCTTCCTTTAAACAATTATGCTTCCTCACTGTAATTGTATTAAATGACATTATACATGAGTATAGTCAAATGGCTAAGAGGACATTCCAATTGTACAAGAAACATCTTCCTGACAAATCACAATGAGATAGCAAGCAAGACAAAATATCAAAAGAAAGGTCTTGTTGAAGTAATATAAAGTTAAGCGCCAACCCACAGGTAATCAGACTTGATTCAAATTTTATGCTGGAAGTGCAGCAAAAACGTTGAAAATGAAGATCAAAAAACAAACTTAATGTGATGTTTTTTGTATTTTTTTGCCGCCATTTTACAGCACAAAACATTCAAAATACACACACAGTAGTATAGAATCACACTGAAGCCAACTGTAAATAATGAGGCCTAGACTTCAGAGCTACACCAACAGGACCAGAACTGAACTAACTGAACAAGATTTGTTCTAAAAAAGCAACTAGGCAACAACCATGGTTTCAATGCACTGAAAGACAGCGTTGCGCTATACAAAACCCCACCAATATAGCTTCCCATACCTGTAGATTACCGTAACCAAAATAGAAGTGTTCATCTAACAGACGGCTCATAGTCCCAAAGGCATCTTGATGGTTATCCAGGTAGAAATTCCGCAACTTCAAGAAATGACAGAAATAAAGCTTTTAAGACATAAATAAAAAACAAACACCTGCTCTTTCAACCCCAGAATATGAACCATGGTTTCACAGTATACATTCAGTATCTACAATCATACAAACTCTTTTTTACAGAACTTGGGGTACTGTACTCTTACAATGTTCAATCTGAATCAGTTAGTGCTATACAATCAGAATTGACTAGTATTTGCTTGAATCTAGAAGAGTTACTTCTCAAGCACTCAAGAGGATTAAAACTATATTGGACAGGTTCAAACTGTAAGTGTAACACCAACACATTGTTCAAAAACAAAGGCACAAATGAGATGCCAGGTTATTCTCTGGGCACCCATTTACTAACATTTACATTTTTCCGTGGTGAGGTTTTCCTGAAGCCTCGTGTCTGTAAGCAGGAACCAACATGCCTTTCAACTCAATTCACTTCCAAACTCTCAGAGAATCACAAGATGTTAAAATAACTTGCAACACCACTTACATGTTCTGGGAAGTCTAAGGGACGGGAGTTAGCTGATGAGGGAATCTTGCAATCTGAAGAGAGGGGAAAAAAGTGATTAGAACAGATAAATACTACACATATGTAAATCCACCCCCTCCCGATGTTTTTTCCTTGTCTATGTTTTTTTTATTGCGTAATCTTGTAAATTGTTACTGTATGAATGTATTGTATTCTTCTTGTAACCTTCTAGCAAATTCTGTCCTCTCTTACTTCCAGAATCTATATTTCTCTGTTTTTTATTCCTCTTTAGGTTTTGCTGATATTTACCGTAACTCTTTTTCACCCTTAGAATTCTTCATTTTGAGCCATTCAGGTTTGGAATAAAATGAAGAAGTTAAAAAAAAAGTGTGCACATAATTTTGTTATTTCACAAGTGGCATGACAAAGGAAGGGTCTGAGTACTTCTAGAGGGGGGGGGCCTATAACTGGATCGGATTACCAACAACTGTGCTTGAACGGAAGACCACCGATTGTGCGCCCACTGGAGACAGGAAATACCGCCTGCAGCACGGTCCGAAGCAAAGTATCGATCAATCAATCAAGGTTTATTTATCAATGCACGAACAGTACAGCATACAGCGGTGTTGTTGGGAATGAAATCCTTTATCCACGAGATCATTAAGAGGGGGGTAGAAGACAGAAATTTATAAGGATTAGGTTAAAGATTAGGATACGATAAATGACACTAGGCCAGTTACCTGAATTCGGGGGCAGCAAGGGACATACAATGGGCTCTGTCGGCCTCCATTCCTCTCCTTTTACTTTGTGTTGGGCTTCTATCTTGATCTTACCCTCTAGGCCAGCATTCTGGAAACACCAGGCAAAGTTAAAAAAAAAAACATAATAATAATAACTTTATTAACCTTTTACAATTTCTTGCATTACATCTTTTCGCATAGCCCAGCTTGCTCTCCATGAGACACACAGACAGGGAGAGAAGCTTGGGGTCAGAGCGCAGGGTCAGACATTGTACAGCGCCCCTGGAGCAGTTGGGGTTAAGGGCCTTGCTCAGGGGCCCAACAGAGTAGGATTCCTCTGCCGGCTGCGGGATTTGAACCCGCAACCTTCCAGCCACAGGCGCAGATCCTTAGCCACAGAGCCACTTCTCCGCCCCAAAAAAAGACTACTCAAAGAATTGGAGTTCAAACTCTGCAGACACACTGCCAAAACTAATGCTCTGGCTCCTACTTGACTCTGAGGGGACCCGAGACGGGTATTCAAAATCCTCAAAAAGGCACCAAACCCTACAAGACTTGTTGAAAATCAGCCTTGCCAGATGAAAACAGAAAACAAAAAGGCTGCGGCAGTACGGAACCAGTTTGTCGGCCACGTTGTTGAAGACGAGCCCGTCGCTGCCTTCAGGACACGGCTTGATTTGAAATCTTCCCAACACCGTCATGAAAAACCACTTTTGTATCGCGTAGATAACCGAATGGATCAAATTACTAACTTTATTCTAGGTCAGGCAAAACAGTTTTTTTTTCCCAGCCAGCGAGCTGGCAGATAATGCAAAATAAGGTTTTGCATGATCTTATTGCAAAATATTTGCAAAATAAGGCGATACATCCCATTCTGCTCAAGCAAGCACTTAGGCGAGCATGCAGGGTGAAACGACACCCCCCCCCCCCCAAAAAAAAACAAGACGATTCTTTGTGCATTTGCATGTGCAAAAACGATCCGAGGCTCTTAAGCGGCAGGTTCCTGCGCAGGAGCTGCTGACGATCTGCGAGCGCAGGAGCTGAAGTACTCACCTCAGGCAGAAGACGGTCCACTCCCCGGATCTGGCCGTAGACCCCCCAGCCGCCTACAACCGGCAGGACGCCAGCGGTCCTGCCCGGAGGCCCGGTGTTGTAGGCCTGGGGGAAAAGCATCGGGGGAAACGCACTGTCCGTACGCCCGGCCATGTCTGGGCTCGACCCATGTGTCAAACCGGCCCCGTTTAACCCCAGCACTGGGCAACGAGGCGAGCGCGTCTCCCTTCCGCTCCGCGCTGCACGACTAGGGACAAACCTGACGGTTTTTTTTGTTTTTGTTGGTTGGTTGTTAAATTAATTTCCCGACACCATCAGTCCGAAACAAAAACGCGTACGCGCCACACGTGTTCCTGTAAATGAAAGGCTCCGAAAACGGAAGCCAACGCGGCAGGAGGAGTCTGTTTTGACGCCAAACTGGGGGGACTGGGGGGTGGAGAGAGGAAAGAGTGAGCCCTTCCCCTGGATGAGACCGGTAACCAATCGGAGGAGAAGGAGCTCGCCAAGGCCCTTCAGGCTTAGTGGAAAAGGGGGACGCCACTACATTCAAATTCAAACAGCTTTATTGTCATGACCGCAGTGTTACAGTGGTGCCAAAGCGCACACGGCGAATACAAATGTCTACGGACATTTACACAACACAAATACATCTTGGGACATGCACAGCCAACACATAGAACTGACTAAAACCGTTTCCATCACTAACCGGTACGTCGGTTACCGGCCGTTGCCAAATTTGAAAAACCAGCGATTATTGTCAAGGCAAATAACCCTGGCCTCTGCGAAAACTTGAGCCGGCAATCGCTGAAGAGTCCAGTGCAAAAAAAAAAAACTTTCTTTAAACCCGGTTTCAGGCGTACTGTAGGTGCGCCACCACATTTGGAAGTCTGGGGTTTAAACGTAGCCTAAGGTGTAAATTAAACGTCAATCCTTTTTACTAAATTGTTTTTTTCTTCTTTTTCGTTTGGTCTGGGAGTAAAGAGTATCAGCGGAGAACTGTTTTATTTGATCAACGACAGCTGTCCATTTTTGTAATGTTGGCGATTTGTCTCGATGCGTTCCACCAGCTGGTAGTTATTTTTATTATTTTTTCTTAGTTTAATCTATTCTACAGTATAATCGTAATTTGCACTGTCGGTCCATCAACGTGATCGGCAAACCGTGCCAATGAAGTCCCAATTCGAAGAAAATGCAAATGGCAACTTTCAAAGAGGGGTCGCTGCAGATGACGCGGTGGGTTGAAATTATTTATTTTTTTTTAAAGCTATAGACGCTTCTTTATTGAGAAAAAAGAATCATATACAACTATTTTATTCCCTGGCCCTGATTGATAATTAAGCGTGAAGGTCAATTCAGTAAAAAGTCTATTGGTCGGTTTACACAATGATGTATTTCGGTGTCAGGGCACTTTTAAAATGCCGCTTTGTCTCACAGTGTCCGGGGAATATGGGGCCAGTCGCTGCCCTAGTCTAGAGGGAGGAGGCGCGACTGTACCGGCGGAGAGGAGAGGAATTTAACGGAGAGAGAGGCACCAGCTGTGGAGCACAGGGCGCCACTTTCAGGGCTCAGACATTTCAGACACGGTGCTCCGGCTGCAGGTGGCAGAGGGCCGGCTGACAATGTCCGCCCGGCTTCAGCCAGCAGCGCGAGAAACTGGGGGCTCCCTTGGCGGCGGTGTGGGAGGGGACCTGGCTGCTGAGCCCTCAGGTGTGGGGCTGCACTGAGACCACCCGCAGGACCCCAGAGCGAGATGGAAACTCCACTCAAAGCGGGCGACGGCTCTCTGACATGGGATTGGGAGGAAGGGGGCAGCTAGTAACACAAACAGGTTGTCCCATCGAGTCACGTGTTCTGACGCTCCTGCCGAAGGCGGATGGGCGAGGGGACTCCTGTTCAGGAGACAGGGAACAGAAACTAGCTCTAGAGGTGCCTTGTAAATGGATGACCCTGTGCCCTGACCCCCAGCTTCTCTCCCTCTCCGTGTGTGCATGCGAAAAGACAAATTCCTAATACACGAAATTGTATATGGCCAATAAAGTGATCTTATCTTATCTCTTCTCTCCCTCAGAGTTTCTACGCCCAGTGAAAGGATAGAGGGATAAATAAAAACATGTTTTTTTTTTTGCTGTAGTCCTTCCTGTTATGTATTACTCCTGTTGTTTATTACTCCTTCAGTAATAAAGGTGGCACACCTGTGCCTGTGTTTTACCAAGGTCTTTGCTCTTATGCCCTGAATGTATGGGTTCTGTTACATTATTATTAAGCGGTGCACATATCTACTTGAAGCATATACTGTAGAACAATAAATAACCATTCACTGAATGGAGAGTCACAGGGTTTAATAAAATAATCTTTAAATGTTCCAAGGAATCATCAATTGATGTGAGCAGGAGACTCACATGTTCTTTAAATCAATACACCTTTTAAGTGAATGAGAAAGATAGGAGGATTGATAAAACTGTTTGTAACAAATTTGTGACAAGTTTGTAACAGTATTATCAAGCCCTCCTTTTCTTTGTAAGGTACTTTAGAAACGTAATATTGATTTAAAATATGGTGACACACAAGCTGCCACAGATCTTTGAAGCTAAGCATCTAGCTGGGTCAGTAGTGGGATAAAAGGTTGCTGCTGTAAGTGGCGATGTTGGACCAGTAGGTGGCACTCTTTCCAAGCCGGACCCCAGTATGAATGGTACATAAAGCCAAAGTCCTGACTACTTGGTCACTAAGGCTCTTAATGATAGAGAAAAGGTACTAATCCTGGTGTTCAGGCCACATTACACACTGGGCGTGTTCAATCTGGCCTTTCTAAAGTTGCCTTGCTGGCTTCGGTCAATTGCTGAAGCATTTCTTCACGAACGGATCTGCTGTGTACTGGCTCATATAGACTGCTGCCTGTCCCCTACATCAGTGCTGTGTTACATTGGTACATGAAGTGGATCTCATTCAATGTCTAGTTGTGAGATCCTCAGGGATTAAAAAACATGCCATATACTGTAAATGCAAGGAATTGTTATTATTTTACCTTAAACATGAGAATGTATGTGTGGTTACAAAAGAGAGGAGACCAGGTGACCCATCTAACCTATTTGGTAGCTAGAAGTTAATTGAGCCAAGGAGCTTGTTAAGACATTTCTTAAAAGTAACCAAGGTATATCAGCTTCAACACCATGGCTGGGTAACCTGTTCCATAACTACACAACCTTTAATTGTCTTAATTAATTGTATACAAGCTTCTCCTTCCTATACAGGGAACTCAATGTCCCAGCTCCCAAAAAAGTAACCTTTTTCAGACTGAAAGTCACCCAGAACAGCAGAATGTACATGTGACCACATAACAATTTGTAATTTAGGAAGCATATGTTGTTATACACTTACCGACAAATGCAAAATCAAACAACCTACAACTGGGAGCTCAGCAGGAGCAAGTGAATTCATGATTCTGAGGATTATCTTTGGCTATAAAGCTGCATAAAATAAAATAAAAAATGATCAATGGGGACCAATAGCAGATCATAAGGGGAAAACGCTGCGTTCTTCGGTTATGCTCCACCTGTTACTAAAACAAACGTAAAATAATCTAGCAAGTCACTAAATTAAGAGGTACAGATTCAAAAAGGAGGGACGAAATTAATACTATGCGCAGTGTAAAAAAATCGAAACACTTTGCATTTTTAAAGATGACCTCTACTTGTCAAAGACATATACGAATATTATGTCTCGTATCCGTGCAAACCCTGTTTTGTTACGTCCTAATTTCACTTCATGCAAATACTGTTCCAATTTGGCTATGAATGGGATGATAGAGCCCTATCTCACCTTTACCTGCCCAGCCACGTGACCGTAACTCTTCCTTTTCTACCGGTTAGAAAGAGATGTTTGTGTTCGCCCAGGACTAAAATGTCTCAAGTCGTTTGCTCCTAATTCGAAAGGTTTACCACACAACAAAAACCCGGCCGACCCGTTTATCTAGTTTCTGAACAAGGTAGCCATTATTACGCTTGCGAAAGGGAGTGAGCCGAAACCTGCGCTTAGCTTGTGACGGGGAAACGACTTGCTCGTTAACATGGTTCAACGGGCTGAAAGGCGAAAAGAAGCGTAAAAAAAGAAGAAGAAAAGAAACAAACTACCGAAATATAAAGGAATTTGGTAAGTGTTTTTTTCAAGTCTCGTTTTAATCGCATCCCTGCGCTCATGATTGCTCTTCAGGTTAGCTCTTACCTGAGAGTTTGAGTTAAGCGTGTTTCCCTCAGCGTATGTAGGCGTTTTCTATCGCCTGATTTTAGAAGTTTTGAGCAGTTTTACAACTTGCGATATAACTCATAAAAAAAAAATAAAGTCTTGGGAATATATTAATATTTTGCATACAACGTCCTTACATTCCGCTTGCATGATATCTAAAGAGACTGAATTGACGTCGGAAAGTTTTAATGATTCAAAAAAAGTTTTTTTTTTAAACCCATTAGAGCTGATATTCCCACTTGTTAACGTAAACGCTTAGTATTCTTTTTATTGAGAAGTAAATACGCGAGATTATGGCTTCTCACTTTGTAAGCACATCGTTTTACCTGGATGTTTGACTAAGTCAGTGATCGCTGGAAATAAGTAGAATTTAGAAATTCTTTTAGTCTGGATGTGTATATATATTAATTTATGATGTGAAAAAATGGTAGCTCTCTGTGCTGTTGGATTTCATTTGCTTCATAGCGATATTAATTAGCTCGTGCAATCCTTTTTTCATACTGTAAATATGTTTATGATCGGTATGGTAAATGAACCGTCCCCTTTACTTGCGGAGACATTGAAAAAATTGTATTTTTTTAGCTGATCTACTGGATGTCAGGGGCTGACTGGGGAAATATTTCACCGTTAGAACAGATGTAAGCCACTATTGTTAACAACGCGAAGGTTATTGCGGAGGAGTGGAGAACAGTCGGTAAAACCTACTTTATTGATGGGCGTAATAACGAGCCTTCGTGGGTGATCTCTGAGATTCAGAATTCACGGTTATTTGACATCGGTTGTTTTCCAGTTTGGAGGCTGAGGAAAAGGTTTATGTCAGACTCAGCCGGGACGACACGCCTATCAAATCGTGATTGGATGAAACGCCAATCAGAATCTTGTTTTTATTAGTCCTACTACTCTAGGAGTGGAAATTTACTGCACTTGGGTGTAATATAGAGCTTTATTTCACATCACCAGTATTGGCTGTATAAATTATCTTGAATTGTTCAGCCTTTTGTATTCACTCTCCCCGCTACTTAGATGTTATAACTGATACGTCGTCGTCGTATTATTGTAGAACGCCCCGTTCATCACAGGTGTTTAACGCAGTATTTAACGCTGTTTTCTGATGTAATTACTTGAACTTCTTAATTTGGATACCGCATTAACCCTTTTGATCCCTTCTGTCGCTGATAAAGAGTGCTGGTTCAGGCTTGCCCTGAATCAGTGTATCTTGAAATATGACTAGTTTATTGATGATGATGTTGAGGTCGGTGTCGTTTCTGTAGAAAAAAAGCTTGAAAATCAGAAATATCAGCATCTCAACCACTGAGCCCTGCGCTACCTCACTCCTGGCTGAAACGTCTCCTTTTATAAGTAGTTTTTTATTTATGCGAGTTGTTACTAAATATCTTCGTATTATTGTAGAAATTGTGAATCAGAAACGGCAAGACAGTAAATAAAATGCTTCAATTGTTAACATATTCTGTATATATGGAATGCCGATCCATAGTAGTATTTGCGTTTTACTAAGAAAATAATCTGAGGTCGAGACAACACTGCGTGAGGACCTGTAATTCTGCTTTTTTGTTTGTAAGGCAGTTTCTCGTTAGTAAATCCTTTATTGACTGTTTTCTATAATACTGTTCCCAAGTAGGAAACCCTCCATCTCGGCTCTGAACATTCAGTTTAATTGTACAGATATATAGAAGCCTACAAGGTTTGTAATTAACTCCAGACGTTTTACCCTCTAGTCCTGTAAATGCTAGTTTCTTTACTGGACATTTCCCATAACGATGCTATGGGACGGTCTGTGATCCAATATAGGATGTCATCAAAGACATTTTCGTATTTATTTGATGAATTTCACTTTTTCCTTCAGTATTCTATGTGGTGAATTAAAAAAAAAACATCTGGAAGTATTTTTACCCTTAATGGTAGTGTTTTGAATGTTCATTTGTTGAGGGAAGCGGGTGTAATTCTGCGATTCTGCTTTTTACTGATCTGATGTTTTCAATAGTTAAGTAGGCGTTTCTTATGTAAGTTAAATACTTAAGTAAAGTATAGATACTAAGATTATTCTGATGCTACTCACGTTTTGAGAATAACATGTTGATAAGATCATCATTGCAAAATAGTTTGCCATGTGTTGTACAAAGAACAATACTTTCTATGATTAGGCTGTAGTGTAAGAGTGTTCAAGTTTTTTTTTACCTATATTTAAGGATCACCTTTCTTTAAAAACAACTTGAAGAACACATCGTCTACTTCTTCGTGTTGGAATCCAAAAAACGAATGATCTCAAACAAATGTTACTGGAGCTGTTCAGGAATGCTTTAGGTATTGCACTTGTCTGTGTCTTCAGCTCTATTTAAGTGGATGTCTTGTTCATGTTACTGACAGAAAGTAGGATATGGTGACGAACTTTCAAGAGACCAGCACTGTTTTATCGATTCTTAATCAATGTCCTTCGAGAAATGTATCAAATTATTTACTGTTACTATGGCAGCTAACCTGTGAGTCTCATATTCTAGTTGATAACATTTTTTTTCCCATTGTGTCCTACAGTAAAAAAAAAAAAAAAAAAATACCTTGGTAAAAAAGAATGTCGTTTTTATCTAAATCTTGTATTTTTAACAGACTACAGAGCCCCAATTTGGTTAGTGGGGCATTCAATACTAGAAAATACATATATTCTAGTTTTAGCATTTAAAGTGCTAAAAATCCAATTAGTAAGAAATGCCTTTGGTACATCCAAGTATTTTCTCTTCAGATCATGTTAACGAGTGCTTGAATGTGAGGATGTAATGAACTGATGCATTATTAACAATTATCATGCCTTGTCTTCAGATGAGTAATTGAGCAGACAATTTAACAAGAGGCTGGATGGGGTGACTTCTAAACCTGCAACTGCAGTTCCTTTGAATCTGAAGAGTATCAAAATGATCCTTCCAATAAAATGTTGGTCCAATGCAATTTGCTCCAGATTTTCTGAGAAAGAAAAAAGATAACGTTTCGGCCGTGGAGCCTTCTTCAGGTGACACGGCCGAAACATTGTGTTTTTTCTCTCTTCTTTTTTTCAGCATGGAATAACCATTTAGAAGAATTATCCGGTTGGCCTGTTGGGTAGTTTAGAGGTTAAATAATTAGGTTTAAGAATCTTTTTCAGACAAGGTATAGGCTTCAGCCAAGTGGCTGGGTAGCTTGTTCCATACAGCCACCACCCTGCTTTGCATTCAAGAGCATAGGAGCAGACTGGAAAAATGAAAATGTACTGAGATACACCGATAACACTTCACCGGTTTCAGTTCACATTGGTTATATTTTTATAATTATGTGTAGTTATGAACAGAGGCAAAGGTGGTGCACATTCTGCAAGGAAATCTCCCTGTATATGCTACCTTCACTTTTGTTGTATAGTATCCTTTATAGAAGGTGTTAAGTATAGATGTCTGACCTTAGTTCTGATCATCTCATAGTGCTATGAAGGTAGATTTCAATGACGGTGGTGTTAAGTTAAGACCAATATAAAGTTAAAAGCATTCCAGTAAAACTCAGTTGCTCACTGTCCAGTGATCTTAAGACTGAATACCATGCTAACAAAGTTCATGACAGTTTCAGAAGTGCTAGAAATGGCAGTCATGTCACAAATACAGAGTATCCAGTTACTACTTTGTGCTGTCATCCATCCATTTTCTAACCACTTCTTCCAATTCATGGTCATGGGGCTTATCCTGACCAGCAATGGGCACAAGGTTGGGTACACCCTGGACTGTACGCTAGTCCATTGCAGAGCACACACGGACAAAAAAACTAGGGCCGATTTTCCCAGAAGGCAATTAAACTACCAGCATGTTTTTGGACTGTGGGAGGAAACCTACATGAACACGGGGAGAACATACTAACTCCACGCAGGAACTGAACGCAGGGAACACCCCAGGAACTGAACTCGGGGCCACAGCCCTGTGAGGCAGAAGTGCTGCCCACTGCACCACCATGCCAACCTCCTTCATAACACCATATTACAAAGTCACTGTGTCTCATGTCGGGTTACCTGCAGGGACACGTTTTTACAAAGGTTGCTGATACAGAAAGATTGCTCATTGTTTAACATTTGGAACGAAAGTGTAATATATGCTCTTAAAATGTTTACAACTTCCCTTACATTGGAAATAACGCATAAGAACTTTTAAATAGAACAGAAATCAGCCTGTTTTAGCACTGAGAGGGGTGGGTAGATGAATTGGTTTTAAAAAGAATTCATTGTGTATTGCAGTACAACCCAGAAGCAGTTTTTATAATTATCTGGTGGTGCATCACATATAGCTGAGTGTAAAGCTGAATTTGCATTAAAATTAATATCATAAAATGTACTAATAAGCCGGACAATTCATTTAGCTTTTAATAGCTGATAGATCCAGGGATCTCGTCCACTTTTATATACAGTGTAGGGTGCTGATAATTAGTCTCTGTACTACTGAAGGGCCACTGTGTGGGTCCATCTCTTCATCTCATTTTAACTGTTAGATTTGCATGTGGAAAACCTACCCAGAAAAACAGACTGAAGATGAAGGGATGGATCAATCTAGCAAAAAATACACTTTCATTTTCGTCTGCAAGCAGTGATGGAAATGGTAGATAGCAGTTTGCTGTTATAGGTCATCTTGCTCTGCCAATAAGTTATACATCCAGAAAGCAATACATGGATCTTTCTAAGAAATGTCATATTAAAAAGTAATTAACAAATCATTCTTAGAATAATACAATTTCTAATTATTAATCAATAGTTTAAAAGACTATTTTATCTCAGTGTTTTTCCAGTTTGCTTGTTTTGTTTGGGGATTTTTTTTATTTCTAATTTTCCAGTTTATCCATTCAGTCTTCTTAAGCAGATGTGTTTCTAGCAAATGGTGGACAGGTGGCTGCTTGCCCTGCTGGGACATAAGAGTTGCCAGTTTTAATATGCATGGTCTGGACTCCAGCCAATGACTTGAAGCCTGTGAGTTTCCCCCGGTGATCTTTAAACCATTACCTGGTACAAATCAAAATATAGTCATTTTGCTTCAGAAGCAGTATTCTGGGAGGTAGCATTAACAACAATGTAAAAATGAATGGCCTGAAACAGACATTTTGATCTTCAGAGTGGTGACATTTGAAACATTTTTCTGCTCTGAAACAGACCACTTCAGGACTCTGTGGGAATGGGTATGACTCTTTTGTGTGTATTGAGAGGGTGGATACAATCTTATAGTGGATCCATTCAGACAGAATCATAGAACTGCAGTCAATATTTTTCACAAAAATATACATTGAAGTAAAAAACAATACCCCACGTGCGTATAAACCTCCAGCCTGCGTGAGAACTGATTTGTTCTTTTTATTCCTCTCCAGATGGAAACAAAACATCTAACGTTCAGTTGCTGTAGTGAATTTATATGCACAGTTGTGAATGTGTCAAATCAAAAGTTCAGGTGAACCAGCCTGAATATTTTATTAAGTCTGCCATTATTTAAAAGCCGGCTGGATGATGCATGAATACAGAATGAAACCAATAACCGTTTCACTTATACTTGAGTAAACAGGGATATGAAGGCGGTGGTGCTTGGTGGTTGTCCTAGGGGGCTAGTGTGTGTCTGCAGGTTTTAATTCTAACAAGTTCAGCTCTTAACAAAGTGAACTAGCTGGAACCAGACTGATTTAAGAGTTTCTCCCAGCTCTTCTTAAGCTGCTTTAAAAATATCTTGAAAACCAGCAGACACGCTGACCCTCCAGGACCAGAACTGGACATCTCTGGACTAAGGGAAGGAGATGCAATTGGCATTGTGATGTGCATCCGTCACTTATTTCCAGTTTTCTTGATCATCTGTCTTCATCGCCTGGTGACTGGGAGTATCCAGTTTCCTAGGTTAGTGTTGATTCTACAGACAAAAAACATCTGTCCATGGAATTTCACCTGCTGCGGGCCTAGCCTGGCTGTTTTGCCCTGAGGCGTCTGCGGAGCACAACTACACCGTTAGATTGAGGTTTTCCATAGAGCTTCTGATCACAGAGCCAGTGTTCCAGAGACATGCACACCGCTAGGCAACTGGAGTATAGAATGATATGTATTGTCTTGAAACGAAGTGCTTTGTAACTCCTAGACTGGAGTGTTTTTCTTAGATTTCAAAGGCCCACATTTAAAAGAAATGTCAACAAAAGTTTTGATGTTAGTACTTTTGTACAAGAAGTGTTTTATTTCCAAGCCATGAAAGGGTACAGTGCTCGAAATTGTCATAGGAATGGAAAAACGGAGGTTTAAACATGTACGTATAACATACACAAATGTGCGTTATTCTAGTGTGTCAGTATTCACAACATTTTTAAGGAAATATTAAGACTTTTCAGCTTCTGCATGTAAGTAGTGCGATATTTCTGCACACAACTGTTGCAAACAAGTCATGACCTGGTCTCCTCTCTTTCTTCTTGATGGATGTGCCACATCAGTACTGTTGGAGTTGTGCAATTTAAACAGTTTGTTTCAGCCTCTCCCAGTTGTGTAATTAATTTTACAAGCAACATAAATTAGAATATTGTCAGTATTTTGTGGTTCGGCTTATTTTCAGTTCTAATACTGATTAGTGAATACTGAATATTAATTTACTTGTGCTTTTTTACTGTTTGTGTACTTGTGAATGTAATCCCCTAGGGCTAGTACTTATTGCAGACCAGCTCAGCGCTTGGTGCACTATGCAAAAAGGGTTAAGGTTGGTGAACAAATGATCACAGTTAATAAAAACAATTCCTGTTACATAATATTGAGTTAGTGTTTCTTGTACTCAGAAGGTATGTTGGTATGTTTAGGAAAAAAATATGCAGAGTACTGTATTAAGAGAAGGAATTTAGAATTGAATATAAATGTTAATATTATAAGGGGTGAACTATTTAGTCCCTTGTCTTAAAAGATATATATCTCTTTTTGGTTTTAATTTCCATCCACTATTGTAAGTACATCTTTGTGCGGAATTGACTTTACTGTTTAATCATTCAAAATTCTTTCTAAACTCTTCCTTTAAAATGCATTACAATGTTTGAGCTCTGAGTCTGTTAGAACAATCTCTGTGTGTGGCTTTGCAGAACAAACAGTATCCTGTGTGCGACCAGCAAAGACCGATCAAGTACAGGACCAGCTTTATATACTCAGTAAGGTCTTTTGTTCACAGGAGGGAAAGGGAAAGCTACTGAAGGTACAGCTGACAATCTGCTAAACTGGTAACATCAGGATGCATAATAAGTGGCCTAATTCTACTTTAATGTCTTCAGAACATGATAAACATTCATTTATTGACATAGTTTTAAAGTCAAATATTAGTCTGCAAATAGCTGAGATGCTTTTAATCATCCCTGTGTCAAGCAGGTGTAAGCATGTGACAGGTGACCGCTTTGAAGCTGTGTTTCATGAATTTCTGTCTCTTCGAGTTGTTCTTGATGTACTGTAGTTTTACTCAGCCAGAGTGAGCAAGAAATGTGAAGTATGTGCTTCAAGCCACTGCTTAGTAAGGTCTGGAGAGAAGATTTATAGAATGCATTATACCTAGGACTAGATAGATTTCAATCTTTGCAGCTCTGGGAGACTTTAGTTCCTGTAAACACGAAATTAATTATAAAGCCCTGCAGCTCCTCTGAAGCCAATTCTAATAGCCTGCAACACGGTCCTCCTCAATTCCATCAACTCCCATTGCGCACTCTCTTCAGTTTTACACGGGGCTGAAACCTTGGCCTGGATTCAAATGAATATCGGCTGGATGTCTGAAATCAGTTTTCTGTGCTATAAATTGTGCAATTGAATTTCTGCACAGAACGGGACGATGGCATTATAACATTCCCCATGAGGGGTGTTCCACCTTCGGTTGTCGAAAGCACAATGCAGAAGGTGTTTCTGACCAAGGTGCGATATCACCATTTGCTGGACCTAAAGCAAGATTAGCTGTGCGGCTACTGAAAACTCCTTTTGTAATCTGAGTTTAGTTTTAGTTTGCATTATACTCCATGATTACTATTGGCTTTTTTATGGTCTTTATTCATTACTGGGTCTACAGTATGTGGCCTTGTGTCCTGCTCCTGGGGTAAAAAGCAGAGTTGAAATACAGTTTGCTTGATGCGCGGTTACAATCTTTAGGGTATTATTGTCCTCAGAACTAACTGGAGACACCAGTTTAAGTGAAGGACAGAACATCGGCAAGATTCCCCTCAAACACATGTCTGCAACTGGCCCAGGTGCGAGTGCGTGTGTCTGTGTGTCTAACCTGTGATGGAAAGGCGTTGTGTGCAAGGTGTATCCTGTATCCCGAATCCTGCTGCGCGTCTGTTGTTTGCCGAGATAGGCTTCAGCTCAGCCGTGACCATGAGATGGATGAAGCAGCTAGGAAATGAATAGGTGGATAGTGATTGTTGAAACGGTCTTCTTTGCTAAGCAGACGATCCATTTTCTTTAGACAGTCTTCACAGGTTTTAGAGGGAGAGCGTGTCACCGTGTGTGCAGTACCATACCACATATGCCTGGAGCAAGCACTGTTGTTGTTTGTTAAAGAGGCAGCTATGTAAGTGAAGAAATATGGGAACTGTAAGGAGAGGATGGAGAGAGGAAGTTGCAATTCGCTATCCAACATTAACCGGCAATTAGAGATTGTTGTGCACTGGGAAAACCGACATGATTCAGGGAATCAAACCTGTTTCTTTGCACCTGCTTTCTTTTGTTACATTCCTTGCAGATATCTCTGCAACTTTAATGAGGGATAATATTCCATTAGGCTGCTTGGCCGGGATCACTGACAACTCAAGGTGTGTCGGAGGAGAAACTGTATCCACATCACTGGAAACCCTTAACTCGGATGGCTTGGATGTAAGTTTTAAATGGCTTACAGCAACCAAAGACACCTGATTTAAACCCCCGTCACCTACCTGATAAGCATCTCATAGCAAGGTGTCATGAACAGTGGTGTTGGTCAGATGGGGGAATGGCTTGATTTTTCTGTTTGCAGTCTTTGATTAAAAAAACTTCTTTGATTAAAAAACAAGAGGTAGAAACCTAACTCGTCTTTAAGATGTTTTTAAAAGATGATACAATATGGTTTCGCAACTGCCAAATGGAAGTATAAAACTAGCTGAAGGATGACTACTAATGTCCCATGAACGTTTCCAAGCCAGAGCCTTATTTTTTATTCTTTTCTTTCTTTTTCAGAATTTATTTTTTTCTTTTATTTGTTGCTTTTGTAACTCCCCTCTTAATCCAGTACAGACAAGAGAATCACATAATATATTGTAGACAGAGAGTGCCAGGAGGAGTACCGTTTCGCTTTAAAGTTTAATCACATTTCTGCCTGTGTCTTTCATCTCTCAGACTTGTATCGCATTTGTTAACAAGTTATTTTTCATGACATACTTATGATCTGTGACGTAGTTAATATGTCAATGGCCTTAATTGTTGATTGGTGCAGATGAAGAGATCAGCGTGCTACAATGAGATTTATAACCCTGATTCAGGTTAAGACCGGGGGATAGGACTAGGGTATGAAATAACCAATACATTATTCCTAGATAGCTAGGTGTGAAGGATTTTAGGTAGACCAGATTATAACCAACTTTCAGATCTGGCTGTGGGAGTTGCTTCCTGCAAAAACATGTAAGGCAACCCTTATCTCTGTATGTAGGAAACACAACAGCTGAGTCAGGAATTTCCAACAGCTTTGAGTTCATTGCCACTATACTGGAGCACCCATTTGGTTTGAAATTCCTGGATTAGAGCAGTGGTTCCAATCCCTGGTCTTGAGGAGTCACTATCTCTTTAGGTCTTAAGGTAAAGTCTTAAGCTAATCACTTTCAGGCAATTGTTAGGTCCTGTTTGGAACTACCTCTTAAAGTAGTTCCCACACAAAGCAGGGGAATGTTGCTTCTTAACCTCCCTGCTCAAAATACCATGGATTTACCTTAAAGCTTGGAAGGGGGTTTGGGGAATGAATTGACAGGAGTCACCTAAGTGTGCCATGTCCTTGCCCAGAAGTGTGCAGGTAATTTTATGTTGCTATCTGTGCTGCACAGTTTCTCACATTGGTATTTTGTAGGTCCTATTTAAACAGCAACATCAAAAAAAGCCTTTTTATTCCTTTCTATTGACTTCAATACTTTCCATGAAAATCAAAAGTCAAAAGTCCACACAAGCTTTTATTTCTAAAACACTGCCGACGAAGAACAGTATCATGTCCGTGCACACAGGTCTGGAACAGAAACAAACTGAAGTTTAATTTACCCCTCTCAGTTGATTGTCAATAAAGGTCTGATTTAACTGACGAGTTAAGCAGTTGCTTTCTTGGAGGAAATATATATATATACAGTATCTGAAGTATGAAGGAGGAAGAAAATGTGTGAAAAGAAATGTCTTCATACTCTTTCCTGCCAGAGAAAAGGGTGTTTGCATGCAACATTAATTTGGAGAATGTAAACAAACCAGCCTGTCTATGTGGGAGGCTAAGAGGCAGTGCACATTCACTACTGCATATTTTGGATATTATAACTTTGTCTGTCAAACTCATAATCTAAGCAGTGCATAAAGTCGATTTTGTCAGGAAACAGGCTTTTTTCGAAATCTGGGAAAACCTCTGCTTTGTCCATTTGAACATTTTCCTGTGCCTGGTGGGGCCCTGGTTAGCATTGCTGCTTCACAACGCTGGGGCCCTGAGTTTCCTCCTGGCCATAGGTAGGTTATTTGGCTTCTCTGGAAAAATTGGCCCTGGGGTGAATGTGCTTGAGTCAGTGTGTGTCCTGTGAGGGACTGGCATCCGGTCCAGGGTCTATCCCTGCTTGCTGGAATAGGCTCTGGCTCTCCTGCAACCCTGTATTGAATGAAGCAGTTAGAAAACGGATGGATCTTTGGCCTATGGCATCATTCATCACATTTCATAGTTCTCAATGTCAGAACGAAAGCGGCTCTTGTTAGATATGAAGTATGCTGCGAACATGGTTCCAGTAAAACTTTTAGCAGGAAGAAAGATCTTCACACATACCATCTGTGCCCACTTAAACTGACAAGTTCGGTGCCACCTGTTAAAGTTTGTGCATTTTAATTCATTTAAGGGCTTAGTTCTAAAAGGCGTATGGGATGTTGTCTTTTTATTGTTTACAGTAAGTGTTTTCGATAGCTGGAGAGCAATTTGTTTTGTGTTGAACGACCTTACAAGATCCTAAAAAACTGTTAACAAAAACTGAAAGGTTTTTCTGAAAGACCTAGTAGATAGACAAGGAGGTTGTCAGAAGACCTGTAAGTTTTTGCATGCAGGAAAATTAGTGCTTGAAATTTTTAAATTACGTACTTTTATAATCATGGCTGAAAATGCATCTCAGGAGTATTAAATCTTTATCTGTAACTTTATCAGTGGATCGGGGTCTCAGAACGTATTTGTCACTTAAAGCTGTTGTCAGTTAAAGCTGCTTTCGAAGAAACGTTCTACTGTGGTGTGCTTGCGAGATGGCCTTCCTGACCGTACAACGTGTTGGAATTCCCTGGCTGGCTTGCCAGTAAGTGAGGTAATTAGGTCTCCATGAAAAATTAAAGCTTCTCATGTGGGTTGTTCTCATGTGGGTTAGATTTTCTGCTATCTCTTTCCCTGCCTTCCTCTTTGGCAGGTTTTCATTTTTATGAAGATCCTTTGGAAAGAAAATGCTGTTTGCATCCTTCCATGGCTGCTTCAGGAAGTTCTGAATTTCACGAATGAAATATTTGTATTTAAGCAGCTAGACTAGACTCTAGTCCCATTAAAGTATCAACACTTTAAGGCTGAGGAGAAATGATGTATGTGTTCAGGTAATTAATGGGACATAGCACTTCTCACAGATAGGGATTTGTAGAATTTGAGGACACATAGAACACGTAATGGATTATGGATCCTGAAGACCAGATTTCGGAAAACAGCAGGGTGAGGCAACAATTTCATATTCTGCGGAAGTCTGATGTACAACAAGTTTGAGGTATCTCTTCATAATGCTAACCAGGCCCAATATAGGCAACCATCCTACATCTGATCAGGATTGATGGTAAAAGTCAGGACAAGGGTCTGTGACATACGTGTAGTACAAAGCCACCATTATTGCTGATATACAGTAGCAGCCAGGGGTTTTAGAATTCTTTGCCTTTTAAGTCTTGACTTTAAAAACAAAACCTGCCTATTAAGCCAGGCTGTGCCTGAGTAGTCTTGTTGCTAGCCTTGGATTTATTCAATAATGGGTCAGATTTGTTGATGTCACTTTGTATCCTGTGGTAGCGCAGATAAAATTGTAAATTCTGCGATGAAAATTCTCTTCTGAGGGAGTGCGTCTATGTGGTCCTTTGTGCTTGCTTCTCAGTTGAGTGGTATCCCATCCATTGTGAAGGTATTCCCATGACCCTTGTCATGAATAAGCAACTGTCGGACTTGCTGACCAGATTACCCACTGCTAGAAAAATCCTCTCTCGGGGAGAGTTGCACGCCTGAATTCAGTTGTTTCAGTAGGTTCAAGGACATCCTTATTTTTGACATGGAATAATTTGGGTATGAAGCACAGCTTGTTGCTCAGGTTTTGCTAACACACAGCCCTGTCTCGTCCTTTATGGAAAGGCTAACCAAATACTTTCAGAGTGCCACCGAGGAGAATTTGTCAGAGATTCAGACTCTTTTGACTCGTCATTTTAAAAATGTATTCTTTGATTGCATATGCCAAGAATATTTAACATATATTAAGGAATTATTTTAAAATAAAATACAGCACATTTTTAAAACTGATGTAACCTGGCACCACATTCTAACACCCCCTTCACAATGTTTTGTTTTTTGTACTGTATAAAAAAACACTTCCATAATTTTTAAACAACACAGTGCTTATCTGACCTAAACCAGGCTAATAATCTAACTCTCCATAGACTTTGTTTGTTCATGTTGTCAATTTTTATTACAGACAGAAAATTATCACTGATAAAGAGGGTGTTGATTCTTATTGTAACTAGTTATTAATAGGGGCCTCATTTTCTGATTTTGTATTGCTGTCTCTGCAATGCAAACCACTGTGCCTCCATGTACATCATATACAGTATACCATGTAAAACACAATGATGAGGATTGTGGTGACTGAGAGGAAAGGATTCATAAGAAGGGTCTCTAAGATCCCCACAGTCCTGCAATGCATAAAGTCTTATGTACAAAAGTACAGATTTCTGTTGCAATTTAAGATTTACCTTTTAACTTTGGACTTTTAACCTCATTTAGAGGTGCTGTTTAATACTGTATGTTACAATATCTGATCCCCAAAGAACCTGTGAATGTGAAATGCCTTCTGAGCAAAGCTTGAGGTAACTTACACACCCGAAGAAGGCTCCACAGCTGAAATGTTTATTTTCTTCTTTTTTTCAGCATTGATTAAACCTTTACTTGTTCTTTGGCAGCCTACGCACGCTGACACAGCTCCCTACTTGAACTATTTGAGAAGACTTAGGTTAGAGCTGCAGGTTAGCAGCAGTTGTCAGCTGAGGTATTTTTAGTGGATTTGGGCTAAAATAAAACATTTGTTTTTTTAGAAAAAAAAACTTTGTGCTTTCATCAGTGGGTGCCAGTGGGTGAGACCCAAACTGTTGGACACTCCCTGGTGCAGAATGACAATAGCAGATCGTAGTGAGAACGGGGAGATCCAGTACTGCCTGGTCGTTCTCCCTGCTCTCCTTACAGGACAGAGTAACTGTTTTGAGCATTGTTTTAGAGGTGGGCGGTTTACCTTTTGTGAATCCTTGTGCTCTGGTTTCAAAGCAGGCAGTTATCCGAGTCGTCTTCCTTTGAGATTTCTTGCTTTGACTCCCTCTTCTTCTTCAGTTCATGTAGGAGGGGTCCTCGGCCACAAAAACAACTTGTTTTCCCGGTTCAGTCCGATTTTTTTTGTTTTCGATTGCGCCTGGATCCGTAAGGGTGTGAAATCAAGTATGTATTTGTACACTGGATTTACACATGATTTTAGAGCTCCTGTGTACGAGTTTATCTTCCAGTTCAACATGTACAGTGAAGAAAAAAATCTTTGTATGAAAATGAATTTTAAAGGAAAGTTTCTACACTCCTGTGTACAATCTGTACAAGAGTGAGCACACTCAAAGGTAATGAAATGTAAATGAAAACTCATGAATGTTCTAGAATTTTGGATTAACAAGACTTTTCATTAAATGAATGTCACTTTGTAGCAAATTGGGAAAATTGTGATGAACCTCAGTTTTTAAGCTGATCCATAAAAGCTTTTTATGATATACTGATGATTGTTGTAAAAAAATACTTAGAGCTTCATTAAATGTTTTTCTATAGCATTTAGAATGCATTTATCACCTCTTTAGTAACTGTTAGTGACTTACAGAGGAATTATGGAAATATGCTTTGGCAAATTAATGTGAAATCCTAGGAAATTAGCAGTAGATCATTCAGAGGTGTTTCTCTGCACTGTTAAAATTAGATTCTGCTGAGAAAAGTTACACATTAACAGCATTTTGTTTCTTCTGTACAAGGAATGTGAGATGGGATAAAACATTGCAAGGTGTTTTTACTGGAGGAGAGGGAATTAATAAATGAAGGGAATTTCGAAGAACCACTACTAGCTGAAGTCAATTTTGGTCCGGCTGTTTAAGTCACCTCGACACGATTCAAATTTGTGTAGAATGTCCTACACAGGTGCATTAAAGAAGCTGCTGTCCTGCACTCTTCAGTGTGTTAGAGGCAGCATCAGGTTTGTTAAGGAGTCACATTATTAGTTGGCCTTTAAAATGTATTCTTGTGTACTAACACTTCTCTTGCACTTCACCTCTGGTGGCATTTTGTTTTTTGACCTTGATCATGATGGGGGTGAAATTGTCATTTTGCCAAGAGCAGCAATAGTTTGGTATTTCCCCATCACTATACTGGGGCATTAGGAACCACACAGACTGTAGGGTGAGTGCCCCCTACTGGCCCCACTAACACCTGTTCCAGCAGGAACGTTGTTCTGGTTCACTTAAACAAGTTAAGTCCATTCTTTTTTATTAAAACAAAGCATTTATTTTTAACCTTTAATGCATATTTCACGGGGCTTTATCAATCTTTAATTCGTTAGATTTATCAGGCAAAGTCTGGGTACTTTTTACGTTATTCACTTTATAGTCAAATGCAGAGGAACAGTTGAAGGTTCATTCCATCTGACACCTGACAAAGGCTCCACGGCTGAAACATTGTGTCTCTTTGCTTTTCCTCTCACCATGGAATAAACCTTTACCCACTCTTCTGCAGCTCACGCATGCTGACACAGCTCCCTACTCGAATCTCTGATAATAAAATATACAATTGAAAAAGAATGTTATTTTTGTGCAAAGTGAATTTATGTTTTGCAAAGTGCTTTGAGACGATTGCCGTTAAAGGCAAACTACATAAAGCTAAGTTAATTATAAACCCATATCACTATTAACATCTTATGCAATTACTAGACAATTTCAATAGACACGAAAGGGCTGAAAGGTTTATAATTATATGGGTATGATTGTGCTTTGCCTTGGTTTACTTCACTTCCATCTGAGTGAGGTTAGCAGGGTATGGAGGTGATTTATGTCTGCCTGCTCATACTTTATCTGCAGTGCTGATTGATTTGGAATATTTGGACTGGAAGATATGTACAGTAAGTGATTTTGAAATATGTGTACACATGTCTTAAGTTCTTACTTTCACATCGGTTTTTACAGTTAAAAGTCACTCTGCTTGAGGTTGTTAAAGCAGTCTGGTCTCTTTACGCCTTCCAAAGTAAAGGTGTCCATATTAATTAGTGTCTCTTAATTGACTGTGCGTGCTTCTGAGCCCTGAGCTGGTGTCCTGTCAGTGGTTTAGTACTGCTGTGCACTCTGTGGTTCCGGGATAGGCTCCTAACCCTTGATATGGATTAGTATGAAGTTATGGTGATACACAAGTTGAATTTTGTGCAGTCCTGTACTGCTGTTTCTCTGGCCACTGTTTATCAGAGAGTATTGGGAGATCTTTACCAGCTTAAAGAGCAGCTTGATGTGCAAGTGGCTTATCTGCATTCATTCTTAGACTGTAAATCCCTAATTTGAAAATTAAAGCATATAGACTAAATGTGAAACCCATCCCTGTTTCTGACTGGTATTCGCTGAGAGTTTGATAGTTGAGAGGAATGTGGACTCACGTTCTTTTATTTTGAAGCACACTGATAAAAGGTGCTTGGAAATGGTATGAAACTGACAGAATGTTCATGATGTTGTTTGTATTAAATACAGGTGGGAGTATCTATGGGTGATATACATCTGTCTGTAGATGCATTTAGTGACCTCTTTCACACAGATGCTGGATGACTTTATGACGTAAATGAAACGAGCACCAAGCTGTGGTGTTATTTGTTCACTCAGAGTCTTCTCAGTATGTATGAGAAGTGACATACAGTATGTATGTCACTTGAACCCACATGAAGCTCTGATGACATTCAGTGGCGAAAGTACACAAGACGTCAGAAACTCTGGAAAGGGGCAGATGCTTTTTCACAGGACTGAACACCTGGGATTTGGTAGCTGTCTGTAAGAACTGACTGAGATGGCAACATGCTGCTCTAGAGCACATTTCAAGTGGCAGTCAAACTGTATGTGAGACAGGTCAGAATAACTGTGTAATAATTCTCCTTTTCTCTTCACCCACCACTTTCCATGTGTTGCAAAAGTAAAAATGTGTTGAGAAGTTTTTTTTTTAATAAACATGGTGAGGTACTGTATATACAGCATGCTCTCATATTTGCTGTGCTTTACCTAAAAACTGAAATAAACAAAGCTTCGTTTCCAGTGACAATCTCTTCTGACGTTAGCGCTCACCTCAGCGGTGACCTTTCCACCCGAATGCTTGAACCTTTCCTGGTTCCAGTACAATGAGTGTTGGAATTAGCTGAACAATAGCAAACTTTTTTAATAGAAGTGAGACCTCATGAATTAATCAGCCTTTCTGCCTGCCAGAAGGAACTGAAACCTAAAACGCTTATCTTTTGGAAAAAATCTGATATCCCTTGCATATCAAAAAGACATTATCTAAAGGATAATTATCAATTAGGTGATGCTCGTGCCATTGAATTCAGAATTAAAAAAATATATATTTGTCAGTAATCAGCATTGTGTGACGATAAGCTATTAATTGACATGAGCAATCAGAATGAATCCAGAATTCATAATTACTGAAATGTTACAGCTAAAGTCTTATACCACATGACAAGATGTCTGTGTTTCACTTTTTGTACGCATTTGAAAGACAATTTTCAGAATATTCAGGCTCCGACAGTACGATGCACAAGGCATTTCAAAACTTATCTTAAAGCTCCAAGTTACAAATCTTTCAGCTGGTATGGGGAAAAAGGTAAGTTTTACCCTGTTAAGTGCTGTTAAAATCAACCCTTCCTCTCTGATGGGGTCTGATGTAGTGCTGCGTAATGATGAATTCAAATCACTTGGAACCAGCAGCTTCTTTTAGAATGTCATGCATATCAGACATGAGGTGAGGAAGGGTGGTGTCTGCATTCTTCAAGTCTCTCCTGTTGCTTTAGGCAGAAATGGAAAGAATTTTCAGTATGTAAAAAAAACATCACAATGGAGTAGCCAAGGCGAGAGATTAAAGATGCACTTCGTTGTGATATTTCTTCTACTTTCGTTTCGTTATTTTGGGTTGGCTTCTTTCCTGCTTCTCCAACGTGTAGCATGTCTGTGGTGCTGGAGCGAGAGCATTGTACTTGCCGATTGCTCAGGTCGTGACGAGGTTAAGCCCAGGCACCGATACAAAAACAGCGACATGGCGAAACATCGCACGTTGAAGAAGTAACGAATATAGCTTCATTGCCTCTCAACCAAACATCCTGCCTCTTGGTTTTTTTTTCCTTAACAAAGGAACAGAGAACTTCCTGTGTCTCTAGGACCTCCATTGCGACAGCACCTGAAAATGTCATTTTATCCCCTCCATTTGCGTTGTGCATTTGAGTAAGTTTTGTTTTTTAAGTTTTCACTTCATCTCTCTGTCCCTCCTCGTTTGACTTTGTTTGTATGCTTCACAAGCAGAAGAAGGTTAAACCGGTTTGACTGGAATGTGACAATGTGGCAAAGTGGAGCAGTCGGGGAGATTCTCTGCCTTTACCCCTTTCCCAGTCCTGCTTCCCCTACAGCAGTGGTTCCCAGTCCTAGTCCTGCTGATCCCCCACACACACACCTGCTGGTGTTCATTGGAATGTTTGCGTTTTGTTTTCAGTTCACATTCAGCATTCGGTCACATACTGGGGGTTTTACTTCACTTACAAAATACAACAGTCAAAGCTCCAACATGTGTAAGAGCTGGGAACAAACAGTTCACATTGATCATATCAGTAGTAAGTTAACGGAGGGTTTGATTGTGGATCTGAGGGCTTGTCTGGAACAAAAACCAGCAGGTGTGTGGGTCATCAGACCAAGATTGGGAACCACAGGCATTCAGCAAGTCCCACACTGGTGGAATATAGGCCTGCTGTAAGAGACTCACAGAAAACCTTACACTGGCTTCAGTTTCAAAACCGGAATAATCTTACCAGCTTTTTACAACAAGAAATGCTGGCTTTAATGTCGCAGCAGAGTGGAAGCTGGGCTTTAATGTTTTGGGTTAATGCAAATGTTACCAAGTACAAGAGCATGTAGAGATATAGTTCTCATCTTTTTAGAAAACTAAATTGCTTGGTGGCTGGTCGCTACAGAAAGCAAAGCGCCAGAGAAAACACATGTTGACGGTGAAACTGTTCTTACGGCAAGCTTTAAAAGGGCGGAGGTTTCACTTCCTGCTGGAGCAGTTATACTGGACAAGACTAAGGAAAAGAAAGCTTTGGTGGAGGTTTCGTTGCAAAACGTGGATGGTGCTGAGCTAGTGGAATGCGGATGCTCTACACTGAGGTAATGGTCCAGGCCTTTCAGCCTGGGGTGTGGCTGGGGTGTAAGTGGGCACCTTTCTACATTGTCTTCTGTTTCAAAGTCTCATTTTGTGGTTCAAATGACGCTTTCTAAGGCCGTCTGTGGTGAAATTACGACAGCACGATGTCCACCCCTTGTAGTTTTTCTACTTAAATGGGAATTGTTTGCACAAAGCAAGGTTTTGGATCCCGATGCCCCGAGTTGAATGTCTGGGTCTTCGACAGACTTGTGTAAAATTTTAGCACTTGAAGATGAAATACCCAGGAAAGCATATGTTAAGAATGGAAAGCAATTTGATTAGAAGAAAGAATTTCTGTATAGATCCTCTAAGCTTCCACACCATTGCAGAAGAAATGGACTCTTTTTAGATCCTCCATTATAGATTATAGGCCGATGTCTGGCGCTTAATCACCTACAGTGCCTTGCGAAAGTATTCGGCCCCCTTGAACTGTTCAACCTTTTGCCACATTTCAGGCTTCAAACATAAAGATATAAATTTTTTATTTTATGTGAAGAATCACCAACAAGTGGGACACAATTGTGAAGTGGAACGAAATCTATTGGATTTTTGAAACTTTTTTAACTAATAAAAAAATGAAAAGTGGGGCGTGCAAAATTATTGTACTGTATAAGCTTTCATTGATCATTTTCAGCAGCATTCCTGCAGAACAATAGTTCAGCCAAATATAGCATGTTCTGTATGAAACAAGGAGGAGGAACTGAGTTTGTTCCCATAACTCTGTATATGAAAATCTATGTTGCAATTTCATTGTACCTCTGTAAACAATGAATGTTAAAGCCTTTCAGAAAGTGATGATCCCAGAAATACCAGTCTCAGATAGGCAGTTTAGAGAGCTACTCTAGTAGTAGAGCTACTTTATACCACACAAAGGCAAATGCACAGAAACCTTTTATTTATTATTGTGTGGATTGCTTGTATATTTACAGTGCCTTGCAAAAGTATTCACCCCCCCCTTTGGACTTTTTTGCATTTTATTGTTACAACATGGAACCAGGATGTATTTAACTGAGAATTTTTGCCGCTCATCAACACAAAGTACTGTGTAATGTTGAAGTGAAAAAAATCCAGACATTTTACTAAATTACTTAAAAATAAAAAAATAGAAAATACTTGAATGCATGAGTATTCATCCCCTTGCTTTGACACACCTAAATTACCTCTGAAGTAACCAACTCTCTTCTCCAAGTCACAGAATTACTTGACTGGAGTCCACCTGTGTGGAGTTGAGGTGTTTCACATGATTTCAGAATAAATACACCTGTGTCTGGGAGCTTCCCCACTTTTCCAAGGAAACCCTACATCATGAAGACCAAGGAACATTCCAAGCAGATCCGAGACAAGCTTCTTGAAAAATACCAGTCAGGGCAAGGGTATAAGAAAATTTCCAAGACATTGAATATACCTCGAAGCACAGTGAAGTCCATCATTAAAAAGGTGAGAAAATATGGAACAAGTGTGAATCTGCCCAGAACTGGCTGTCCTTCAAAACTGAGTGTCCGGGCATGAAGAGCCGTATTAAGGGAGGCCACCAAGAGGCCCACGGCAACTCTAAAGGAGTTACAGTCCTCCATGACAGAGATGGGAGAAACTGTGCATGAGACAACAATAGCATGCACACTTCATAAATCTGTCTTGTATGGAAGGGTGGCAAGAAGAAAGCCTTTGTTGGGGAAAAAAAACTCGTATCACATCTCGGCTGGAGTTTGCCCAAAGGCATGTGAGAGACTCAACAATTTGGAGGAAGATTATATGGTCCGATGAGGCCACAATTGAACTTAATGGCACATCGCACTGAGAACACCCTCGCTACAGTGAAGCATGGTGGTGGCAGCATCATGCTTTGGGGATGCTTCTCTGCGGCAGGGACTGGAAAACTAATAAAGATAGAAGGAAACATGGGTGGAGCTAAGTACAGAAAAAATCCTGGAGGAAAATGTCCTGCAATCCGCAAGAGCATAGGGATTTGGAAGACGATTCATCTTCCAACAGGACAATGACCCGAAACATACAGCAAAAGCCACACTGGAGTGGCTTAAAACCAAAAAGGTTAATGTTCTGGAGTGTCCCAGTCAAAGCCCAGGCCTCAATCCCATCGAGCATCTGTGGAATGACTTAAAAATTGCTGTTCACAAACAGTCCCCAACCAGCTTGGAGCTTGATCAATTTTGCCAAGAAGAATGGGCAAAAATTCCAGTGTCAAGATGTGCAACGCTGATAGAGACACACAGCTGTAATGGCTGCAAAAGGTGGTCCTACCAAGTATTAACTCTGGGGGGTGAATACTTATGCATTCAATTATTTTTTGTTTCACTTTGACATTATAGAGTGCTTTGTGTTGATGTGTGGCAAAAAGTCTCCGTTAAATACATCATGGTTCCACACTGCAACACAATAAAGTGTGAAAAAGTCCAAGGGGGGTGAATACTTTTGCAAGGCACTGTACATATGTTTATCAAAATCAGTTCTGATTTAATTGGATTCAAATACATTTTTTATTTTTTTTAAATAATTATGCTTTTATAAATTATTTTGGTTCCGGATGTCGTGAAATATAGACGTTTTACATTTTCACATGTTCTTAGTTTAATTTCGGACTTTTTAAATCCAGGTGGCTTCAGTCTGATCAACTCTTAGATTCTCATGGACATATAAGTACATTTTAGTGTCTGATCAATTGATCAATTCGGTCAAATATAGCACATCTGTTAAAAGTCTACATGTTTACTGTGGTCCAGACCCTCTCTTCTACTGTTTATGCTTTGTGTGACGGTTGGCACTGCTGCCTCATAGCTCTTGGGTCCTGGGTTACGATCTGTGTGGTGTTTACTGGCTGCTCCGGTTACCTCTCTTGTTCCTGTGAAAGCAAAGTGTGTTAGTTTAAGTCATGTCCGTGTGTATATGTACATCCTGTGATGCCAGTTCAGGGCGTGGTCCTGCTTTGTGGTTTGTGTTTCCAGGATGGGCTCCCGGTTGCAGGATGAAGCAGCTCTCTGATGGTGGATGAATGTTTTTGCTTAGGCTCTGCAACAACACTTTGGATGTAGTTCTCCTTTCAGCTGTCCGTCACTACTCGACAGACTGGTTGACCTGCTCCCTCAGCTGTCTTGAAGGGTTGCAGGAGTGTATAACAAGCTTCTCGGCCATGTTGTTGAAGCCGATACCCAGTGCTGGATTTCCCATTAGGCGCTGTAGGCACAGTACCTAGGGCCTACAAAAGTATTAGGGCCTACGAAGGAGGGAAACACTAGTGACTAACTAAAAACGTCCTGAAACAACTCGCTTGCGATCGACTCTAGGTGCTCCAAATCGATAATCCTACGCTCTCTAGCGGCTGTTCTAGAAACGAGAAGTAGCGAAGTGATGGTCGCTCGACTCGCTCCATCAATCGCGTGGTTTGTGAAAGTGCCCAGGGCCTACGAACGCCAAAATCCAGCCCTGACGATACCCTGGCTTCTTTCTGGATGAGATCCTTGAAGTAACTAGTAACTAAGTTCCAGACGTGGCCTCCTCTTCTTTGACAACTCTTGTCAAGTGAAGATCCTACATAAAATGATCCCTGCTTTGTGGACCACCCAGCACATGGAACAGAAGAAGGGGGTCAGAGTGCGGTATTGGAAGATCCTCTCTTTCTCATATTTGAGTGCCTGGCAGCTGTCTTTGGTTGCTGGAGGACCAGGCAGAAGAGGAAGGATGGGCTCTGGCGGGACAATTAGGGGATTGAGCTCAAGCTGAGGAAGGAATGTGCAGTCGGGGATCAAAGGGATATGAGCAGCTGTTTCAGGCTTCTCCACCCATAGATTATGTTTAGGGGTAAAAAGATGTCGTCTGAATGGAGGTGGATTAGGTGTGGGAGAAATTTGGAGTTGTCAGGGGACCGGCCTCACTAGCAGGTTAATGAGCTTTGATTAAGCCTGTAAAGCAAGCGTTGAACAGGATCTATTTGTCCTCAGGTTTCAGGTTGTATTTTTTAATGAGGCCGCATGCATCACACAGCTCTTTTATACATTTAGATGTGGTTTCAAGTGCCTCGATGGCATTCCTGTCATGACGCGTCAATGGATGGGGAAAAAAAACTTGCTTTGCAGTTTCCTCTACAGATACTTCTAATTGAAAGAGGCTTGTGAACCAGTAAAACAGGACCTGCCCCTACGAATCCTAATCGGAACAGAGCTGGACTGAGAAGGAGACCAGCGGCAGGTGAACGTGGCTCCCCCTGCTGGCAGTGCTGAGTCTTGCAGGGGGAATTTCCCATCATGTCTCGTCATGTCCCCTGCTGGCTGCAGGCTGCAGGCAGTCGACCTTTAGCTCCCCTCACCTGCCAGTCTTGCAGAACTAAATATCCAGGTTGTGGTCAGTCACGGGCTCAGGGGGCATTTAGCTAGTTAAGTGCACAAACCGAACAGCGATGCTTGATGCTGAGGGAATATCTGCTGGTACTGTGATTAAGGGACACTGCTGTCTGATAGATTCTCAGCTGAATTATTGTAATGATTGATGAGACAACGAGGCATCACTCAATTACTGGATGACTTTTTGTAAGAAAAAAGCTTTGGAGTGTTTACTATCAATTTTTCATTTTGAATGAACAAACTTTTATTTTTTAATGTTATATGGAACCCTTTGTGTTCAAAATGATATTTATTTTTATGTGGAAAATCTTGAAAATGTTTATTCTGTTGTGAAAAATGACTCATTACAGGCGACGTAGTATCCTGGTTTGTTATATTAGTCATTGTGATCGCACTACTTGCGATTGTGTGGATTGTGACTAAGCAGTATTTAATTAAAAGAGTTATGTATCACATTCATTTGGTTAGTGGCAGCGGTTCAGTTATTCGTTACTAAATTGACTGCACTCAGAAGGTAATTTGTTTATCACAATAAATATGTAAACTGTGTTTTACAGTGTGTGTAAGGGAAAGGTAATCATTTTACCTTTCAGTATTAACTTTCTGTATTGTCCTCACCGTATTAATGCCAAACTGCCTGTCATTTCTCTCCAATCCTCAGCATGTTTTTAAACAGATTTTCCAGTATGGCATGTCTTTAAATTTTCAATACTATTCCCTTTTAAGGTTTTAAAATCTGTGGATCAGCGTAAAGTTAAAAAATGCAGACATATAAACTATATTTGCACTTCGTAACTCTACACAAGTTCTTTAGTGAACAGCAAATTGAAACATTGCATATCTCTCTGGAAAGTGTCCAACATATGATATGTGATCTGAGGGAATTGTATATAGAACTTTTGAAAAGAAAGTTGAAGGGGACAGTTAAAACTACAACCTGGACTTGGTCTGTATTCGTGTGGAAATTTGTTAGGTTTGAGTAGGCGGGTCTGGCAGCGTGTGAACTGTGAATGGAACAATTCCCATGCTAAAAAGCAGAAAAAGAAAAACTGAGCTTTCCTTTTCATTTTCAGGGTTGGGATCAACCTCTCATTTCATTGTTAGAAGGATCTCCAATCTAAAAGGACCTCTGGTCAGGTTGCGGACTGTGTGACTTCACCATACACTCCGTCGCCCATTTGTAATTTTCCAGTGTCCAGACAGGCACGAGAAGAGAGGAATAGTGCGGTTTTGTGGTGGTCATGAAACTACTTCTCTGTAGAGTTCAGAGAAGAGTTGTGCTATGAAACGGTGAAGTGGCTCTGTGTCATTTACCGAGTCACACGTCAGGCCAAAGGTCAGGCACTGACTGTGTCTTTCTGCTTGATATTGAAGAGGGAGGGATCTTCTGGGAAGACGCCATGTACTAACAGATACCTGATGGCCCCAGGCCAGTATTGACACTAGATATGTGCTTCTGAGTCTGGGAGCATGACAAAGAACCTGGCTTACCCTTCCTTTTTGTTTTCCAAATACAGTGCTTGAAAGTCTTATACAAATGCCCCCAAATCAGGAAACTGATCTTAAGTTTTGTACATATTCCTATACTCTTTACAATACAAAACAGATGGCTAGTGGAAATGGAAACACCGTAGAATTTTACTTCTTAGTAATAGAAGGTCAGATCAAAACCAGACATACAGTAACGAGACTGTACTGTATGTGAGCTATCCATTTTTCACGTTTGTCCAGAAAGGCTCAAATGGCAGTAGGAATGTTACATAAACATAAAATTTGGAACGGACTGAATAAGAAGAATCTGTTCTGCTGCTGTTCTTTGTCAGTTTTCCAGAACAAGGCCATGAAAGTGGCAACTACAAAACGAGCATGACCTCGGCAGTCTCAGGGCTGTGTGGCCTTCACAACCCGTGTGTCTTCCTGCTCTTAACGTTGGTTTTGAAGGTGACGAGCTGCGTAGCAAACCACTACGGCAACTCCAGTATTCACTGGTATTTTGTTGAATCCTGAAATTTCGGAAAGTCACGAAACTGAGAACTCCCACGTCGTCACAGAATGTGCTTTGTTTTCCAGGAAAGCTGTGTTAGTGATGGCTGTAACCATGCAATTTCTACCTTCCACTTGCAGTAAAATGCAGTTTCTCTTCGGAACACCTGCATGCTTTATTGATAATAAGCAGCTCAAATCGGCTCTTCCCATACTGTTTTGGTTTTAATGCTTAAAGCCTACGCAGCAGGGCTAAGACTGCAGCCTTTTTGTAACTGCTGTATTTATCACAGGAAAGTGTGTGCCACTGCAATAATTCCTTTTTGCCCAAGACAACTGGGGACCTACCCTTGTACTGTCTTATTCAGGTTAGCGTTGACTGAAGGATGGAGACCGGTTGAGTTACTGTCCAAAATCCTTGTGTTGTTTTGACTCCATTTACATTGTTTTAAGAGTCCTTTAACAAGGACTTTCTTTCGTACAGCTGTCTGCCCCACTTCAGAGTTCTGGAGTATAAAGAAGCAAGGAAGAGACCCGTTTTAGCTGACTTTTGAGTGAAACATTGGTTGGGTAGGAGACGAGAAAACATTTTGTAATACAACCACCAATTTTATTGCGTAAAAAAGCCACCAGCAGTTTTCCTATTCTGGCTTTGAATGTTTTATTTTCTTACAGTAATTTCCTCTACTTGCCCTCACATATGCTGAAGTAGTCCAAGCAGGGAGCTGCGTCAGCATGCGTAGTCTGTAAAGGAACAAGTAAAGGTTTATTCCCTGCTGAAAAGAGAAGAAGGCTCCACAGCCGAAACGTTGTTTTTCTTCTCCTTTCAGCATGGAATAAAACTTGACTTATTCCTTTCAATTCCATACTGTACTTCTAAAATACTTTTGATAATTTTCATAGCCTCTTGCAGCTCTGCAGCTTGTGCTTGGCATTTGGATATTTGCAGCGTCGGCCATCTGTACGCGCGTGTCCTGGTGATATGGTAAGGAAGATACCCCCTGTGTTATTTGGTGTATGTATTCCAGCGGCATAGAAGTGCCCAATGTTGGGCAATGTTATAAGCAGGGCTTTGGTTTTGATTGCTGCTATCATATCAAGGCATTAGTATTTTGTGTTTCAGTGTCTTCCCTAACCAGGTTGCCTGTGGACTGATGATGACCGGGGTCTTGGGTCTGTAGTCTGTCAGACGGCAGGTTCTCGCTCGTAATGTTGGCTTTCTCCCATGATACCTGCCGCAGTTCCTTCAGAGTGCCTGCTGGTGTTGAAAGCAGAATGTTCGTGGATGTTGAATATGAAATGTTGGATACACTTAGGACTGAGAAACCTCAGTACTCTCACTTCTGTCATTGCTTTGTGCTCAGTCTGGAGGTGTGTACTCCAAAAGTAAAGGTAAAAGACTCCAGGGCACTTGATGATAGAGCAGGGGTATTAAGGTGTGGGTGTAGTGTCCTGGCTACACCTAGTACTAAGGGCTTGAACAGTTCTTAATGTTGTCCCTCAATACAGTGGATGAAATTGTGTCTTGTGTCCCTACTTGATGTGCAGTACAGTGGAGATTTTTGGTGGATACAATGTGTCTTCTATGTGCACTTCACTGCTGGATGCATGACTGTCTTCTGGGTAAAGTGCTTTGGGACTTTTACATGTAAGAGAATAAAACATTTGAGACCCCCCCTTTGGACTGGCAATATATAAATGCAAGGAATTATTCTTATTAAAGATATTTCCTGAGGAAGGTTTAAAATGCCTAAAATATGCTAAATAGGGTGCTTTTAGTTGTAGATGTAACAAAGCATTTAATAAAAATACTTTGCAGTTAGAAATTTTAATTGTTTTGTGATATACATCAATTTCACAATTGTAAAACCTGAAGTTCTCAAAACTCTGCTAGCATGGAAAGCATTGCAGGGTTTACGTAATTCCATTTTTCTTGTTTTCAAAGGTAAACAAAGTACAGTATGTGGCAATATACTGTAAAACCAGTGGTTCAGTTAAGTTCAGTTACTTTTTGTTCCAAAGCTAGTATTTGCTTAAGCAATCTCCAGAATGTATGACTCAGACATCCAGAAGAAAGAAACCGAATACGAAAGGTAATCTTTACCTGTATCTGATTGATGTGTTTCATGAATAGCGGGCTTCTTGCACAACTCGGTAGGATCTAAAGGGGGGGAAAAAAAACAATGAGCTTGTGAAGGAAGTGTTCTGACAATGAGAAGAGTACAGAACATACAGTGCGAAAACATTAATCCCAGGACAAGATGAATTATTTACATTATTTCCTATTCTCAGTTGCATTTTTAGTTGTTGGATAGTGAACTAAAAATTAGAAAAGCAAGAGTAAGACATGCTATTGTCCCTTTCTATCAGGAATCACAGATTATGAGCTGCCTACTTTTACATGTATTTACTGAATAGCCTGTGTATGTCACTCTTCGGGCAGGCAGATGCAGGTAAGTATAGCAGAGAGCACAATGTGAAACGGCGACCATGACTTCCGATAACACAACACTGCAGGGTTGGTTTCAGTTACATATTCTATACATTGAGATCACCTTCATTTCTTAATGAATTTAGGAAAGACATTAATTTTATGTGTGCAGAAACGCCTTTTGAATTTTTCATTAAAGACAATGGTAATCTGTTCAAAACTTCACTAGCTTTTCAAATCAGACACATTTCTTTTATTTCTGTGTTTTGAAAAATGTCTAAATCTTTCTTTCTCCCCCTCAGTGAAGACCCTTCCTGACACCATGAATCGCAGTAACAGGGTAAACTCTGAGGACTCTCTGGGTCCCAATGATGAATATGTGCCATACAGTGATGATGAAACAGATGACGAACTTGATGAGAGGACAGACATTGAAGATAGCCAGGTACAACAGGAGACTGTACCTGAGACAATAGGTATGTAATGTTGTCGAGTATTAACCTCCTCGTGTGCTGATTTCATTCAGATTTGTCCGACTTTACAGGTGACTTCACGTTTATCTGTGTTCAGCATGAAGACACAAAAAAAATCCTTTTACTTTTTTACTTTCAGGTACTCAATGTGTCGATGCAGGATTTTTAGGGTTATCTAACCTTCACTATTTAAAAAAAATGATTCTATCTGTTCATGCTAGAAACATTGCCTTTTTTTAGATTGCTTTTGAAAAATCAATTCCTATAACGATAGGACGCACACCAGTGGTTTGTTAACCCCTGTTGAAGAACTAATACATGATTTTACAGTGTCTGCTTAAAGAAAAACGCACATTGTTCTTCTGTGTATTGATAGAGGTATCAACAATGTTTTGTCCACAAAATTATAATTTGGGCAGGTAAACCGAAAATCTGGAGATCTCTAAAACTTCTCACATCATAAGTTAACTCTGAAGGTATTTAGTTTACTGTTGTAGATTTATAAATTTGTTGTGGGTAGAAAAAGGCAAGAAATTAGTTTCACATTCCGAAACAACCACTCCTATATAGATGTATGTGAGTTGCGTCCACTCTGTTAAGTGAGAGAATGTTTGTTTTGCTTCTTTTTTTTTTTACAGTGGGCGCCTGGAAAGTTAAAGCAAATGATAAAGATTTCTACAATTTGCCAGAGTTTCAGAAAAAGACGTTTCTCTGCTTAAAGCAGAGTAAATATTCAGTAAGTTCTGTCTTTTCTTCGTAACTATGCTGTGCATTATTCTCAGTTCAAGGAAGACTGATTCGACAGTTTCATTAACTACACAAGGTCCTCTCTTAGATGTGGCTTGTTAGCATAGAATTTTGAAAAAATGCTCAAAAACAAACTCGGTTATGACCAGGAAAATTCAGTACATAAAGTACTGTAAGCTATGTGTAAAACCTGCTGTGTAGCGACAATGAAGACAATAACTGACAATGTGATAATGCAGCTTATCGCTCATCTGTTTTGGGCTGTTTTGAGAAGGCATTAGTGAGGAGACCATTGGACACATCTGCATTGTTTAGTTGCTAGTAGCTACTGTAATTCATTTGAAAATCTCATCCAGCCATTCCTTGAAAGAAGCTCGGGTATCTGTTTCAACAACATGGTTAGGTACCCTGTTCCATACTCCCACAGCCCTTTGTGTATAAGAACCGGCTCCTGTCCAGAGATTTAAAAGCACTTCTGCGTAATTTCCGATTGTGTCTTCCAGCTTGTATTTCATTGCTGATTCTGAAGAAGTGGACTGAATGATTAAGAGCCATTTACTTTCTGCAGAAAATTCTGTCACTTCTGATTCCATCAAGCATGAACAATTATCAGCAGTGGTAGCTAGACCCTCATAGAAGGGGAGATGCAAAATTATTAGGAGTCTTGGGGAATTTTTTCCCACAGCTGTAATTTTTTTTACACTCAATGTGATAAATAGGAAATCTAAATAATATATTCTTTGAGTTCCTTGTTTGCACTTTCTCACTGTTGTTAGTTTAAGTGCCATAAAGTGCCCTTTATATAAGGCTTAGAAAACTGGATGTTATATTTAACTTTAAAGTACCATTTAAAAGAATTGAAAATCTACTTCAAATAATAATGGCAAAGAAACCTGGATCTGGCCCCTACTGTGAGGTACCATAGCTAAATGAAGATGATTAATATTGGCATTTTTTTCGATCAGATTTTGTCTGTGTACATTTTAAATTATCTTAAAAGTTTTTTTATTCTCTAAAATGTGAGCTTCTTATCCCTTTCTATTGAGCATTTTGTTTAATTCTGTCTTTGTAATTACGATTGCACCATTTCCTTCTTCGAAGCTAAATCACAGGAAGTGAGGAAGAATACCCTGAGGATTGTGGGAGTCCTCAACAAGCTGCCCAGGCTTGTTGTCCAAGCTGATACGCTGCTTTCTTTTAGGAAATGGCTGGACAAGATTCCTCTTTTCAACGAGCTGCTAGAAGTCAAACGTGCTGAACAGTTTGAATAGCTCCCTCTAGTTTATGTACTATTTGATAGTGGTCTTTTGGCATGTGCTTTTGAATAATTTTCTCTTGCTTTTAAAAAAAAAAAAAAAAAAATAATGAATGAGGAAGTGATCTGTAACCAAATATTCCACCCCCATGTTTGTCTCCATGATGTTAATGTGTGCCCTAGAGCGATTTAGCTACAGGTGACTCTGTTGTTGAGCTCACAGAAATTAGATAGAACTTCCTGCTTGACAACATCAACATTGCCAAACTGGAATTTCCCAAAGGAATGCGTGGCAGGTCTTTGACACTGTTTCTTTTTTGACACTGAGTCTTTTTTTCCCCCATCAGCTGCTTTGCGTTCATACACCTTTTTCCTGACCCGTTTAAACAAAGTTTCTCTGCCAGTTCACTAAAATAGTTTTCTACCTGGAAGGTTTTTTCGAGTGGTGTCTTTTTTTTTCCCTGTCTCTCTCTACCACAAGGTACCAGGAAGCGTGCAAGTGATCTACCCTTTTCCACATTGTCATGCTGACTGTGGAGTTTCATGCCCTTCAGTGTTTTTCATTACCTTTAACCTATAACTTTATTCCACGACTGATGTTATTCCAACTTATTGTTTTATATATGAATAAGACCCTTACAGATGCTGATGAGATGAATGTGAATTTGTGTTAATGCATATTTTTTATTTCCTTTAAATTCAAGAGAGCAAGATCGGCATTATATTTCCTTTGTATTCCAGGGGAATGCCATCAAAACCTACAAATACAATGCACTGACGTTTCTACCCCTGAACCTCTTTGAACAATTCAATCGAGCTGCCAACCTCTACTTCCTTGGCTTGCTGATCTTACAGGTAAGTAACTGAAAGGTCATTGCACATTGCTTGTTCTAGCCGAGGCATGGGGGAGACTGTCTTAGTGTAGTCGTGGACGGTCATTGTCAAACAGATCCACTGGGCCCTCAAATACAGGGTGTTTAACTGGCGGCTTCGTACCGCAGCGTGGTGATGAAGTGAGGGAAGAATCCGTCCGGCCCAGTAACGGGGCATGCTGTCGACGTGTCAGTCTGACACCCAGCAGGTCTCTTTATTCTGACACGGTGGTCAAAGTGAACAAAGTGCAGTGACAATGGGTAACGTTTATGTAGTGCCGTTAGTCACAAAGATCTGAAAATGCACATGGTATAGCCACAATGGGAGTGAAATGTAGAGGCTGTTTTGTACCACAGTCACAGACAACAGGAGCTGTTCGATCGATAGGTTGGAAACAGAATTTTCCTTTGAATTAAGCAATATTAAAAAAAAAATAAATAGATCCCTGATTCATGCCCGATAATTCTGATTCTCTTTGCATCTGCAGGGAGACATGGTTTTGACTTTGTTTTGGAAACTAATTCCAAGCAGTTTGAAAGAGACAACAACCAATCATGTTTTGTTTTTTTTAGGAAACCGATTTTAATTTGAAAAGCATGACAAAACATTGCAACGTATTTCCCATTCTCAGATTATGTCCTCACTCCTCCCACCAGCATGTGGGACCCTGTCCAAGACACCTGTGTCAGTCCCTAAAATTATGTTGGACAGCGGCAACTGGGACATCTTGCGATTAAGATAAGACCATGTCCCCAGATGGAATGTGGGGACTCATAACATGGCACCAAGATCACGTAGCTACCTTAAAACCACCAAACAGGGTTTGTTGTTGAAGAACAAACTCCTGAGATTTTCTTTATATTGGGTTTTGGGTTGAGACTCCTAAGGTGTAACAGCTTTCTGGTGACGCTTGATGTTTATTGAAAGCATGGCACAGTTTAGGGGCAGTTATACTTTTTATGACTTTTTGCAGTAGTATATGGACTCTATTGCACTTCTGTGTTTGTCTTTCAGATTATTCCTGAAATCTCCACTCTGCCTTGGTACACTACTCTGGTGCCTTTAGTGCTGGTGCTGGGAATCACAGCCATCAAAGACTTAGTGGATGACTTGGTATGCACTCTCTAATGCTTGTGTTTGACGCGCCTGCTTTAAGGAAAAGTTAAGAAGGATTGTCTATGATACAGACAATCTGTCATCATTTGATGTAGGTTTTATGTCTTGTACTGAAAGTACAAGACACAACCACAAGGTCTTTTGCTGAAGTTTAGAATAGCAAAGGCAGAATAGTTTTGTAGATATATTCTTTGTAACATAAAGAGCTCAGGATTTTAATGTACATTGATGACTTCAGTGAGCTTTATTTCTCCTGTTAAAAACTTCTTTTTAGGCCCGTCACAGGATGGACAAAGAAATTAACAACAGAAAATCTGAAGTCCTGTTCAATGGCAGGTGGTGTACAATTTCTTTTTGATATTCTGTTTTTTGTAGCACTGAGCACAGAGTGAACACTACTAGGTTTATTTTCTAGATGCCCCTTGTATTGTATCACTAATAGTTAAATATCAAAACAAACAAAATAAGCTTTAAACCTTGAGTCCTTTTACGTGAGAGTTTAGTGATTGATTACAGACTGTACTTTGATTAGAAGGGACAGTGATAAACATATTTGCTTGATTATTGTCTGATGCTTATATACATGTCTTTAGTGGATATTCATGAAACAAAAAGGTTATTTGCAGTAGTTCTGTTAATTCTGTCTGTCCAACTGCTGGCTAGAATGTTTTTGTGGCTCTAACATGTATTTCTGGATGGCATTTGTTACAGGTTCCGGGAATCTAAGTGGAAGAAAATTCAAGTTGGGGATGTAGTTCGCTTAAAGAAAAATGACTTTATTCCTGTAAGATCCATATGTTATTATTTTACTTGGAGCACATATCCAGACTTTTGAGCTTTCCAGAAAATTGTATAATGTGTGAACATTTTGTTGCATTTTATATTACACCTTTTGATATTATTTCATTTTTTTTTCTGTTTAGGCTGATATTCTGTTATTATCCAGTTCAGAACCAAACAGTCTGTGTTATGTAGAAACAGCTGAACTTGATGGGTAAGGCCCTTTTATGTTTTTTCTTGTTTTTGATTTAATCTAAAAAATCGTCATACAAACGTGTAAAAAAGTAAATGAGCTTGAAACATACTGTTCCGAGTTTAAACTTTACTGTTCAGATCTCAAAGTGGATCAGGGACTGACTGATATTACATTATGCCAAATGCTTAATTTTGATGTATCGTAAATGAACTGGAACACTGTCATAATTTAAATTCTTCGGAATGCAACAGCCTTCTGATTTTGTTTTGCAAGATTCTGATCAATTAATGACAGAATAACTTTAGTGCTTTCTCCTGACTTGCTGCCACAGTCTCCACCTTTTACAAGGGATTATGAAAGTATTTCAGGACAAGGCACCTTTTGGACAAACATAGTTAGTGACAAAGTTTAAGACTTGCACAGGGGGAGCTGGCTGGCTGTTTGGTGGGAGTGAGTGCAGACAAGGAGAGGAATGCGCAGACAAGTGTGGGCCTGTGGCTTGGATGGTCAGGGCAGTCTAATTAAGGTGGTTATGTTAATAGACTACCACTCACTTCAGAAACATCTCACAAAATCCTCTGCTGCTGGACTTCAATCATGAAAAGCAGTAGATAATTGCATGAGATTCACCTAGAAGAGGAAGTTTTTTTAGAAGAATTGTTTCATTTATGGATGGCACGTTAGCATAGGGGTTAACATCGGTGCCTCTCGGCACTGGGGCCCGGATTCATTTCCACAGGGGGTACTGTCCGTGTGGAGTTTGTCTGTTCCCCGTGTTTGCATGAATGTTTCCCCTGAGTGCCCTGGTTTCATCTCCAGGGTGTGTTGTTAATTGGCTTCTGGGAAAAAATAGGCCCTGGTGCGATGAGACCGTGTTTGTGCCCATGTGTGCTCCGAGGTGGACTGGTGTCCCATCCAGGGTGTATCCCACCTTCCACCTGTTGCTGGCCAGGATAGGCTTTGGCTCCCCAGCGACCCTTCATTTGTATTCGATAACGTAGTTAGAAAACAGCTGGATGATGAGATATTGCCCGAAGAGATGATGGAAAAAAATGTATGCATGTAAAAATGCGTATAGGCCTAAATGCAACCAGCCATCTCCCATTGAAATAATGTACTAAGAGTGGCTGACTTGGAGGATCAGAAATCAATACTAAAAAGCACAAAAAAAAGCAGTGGTTAGCTTTATCCAGGCAGTCTCCGCTCATTGCAGTCCGTTAATAGTACTGTATTGAAATGTCTCCTATATTGTTTCCTCTTGCAGAGAGACCAATTTAAAATTTAAAATGGGCCTGAAAGTAACGCATGAAAGACTTCAAACAGAACATCAACTGGCCAATTTTGATGGTATGTACAATGGTGATAAGACTTTTTAAAAATGTTAGATGGTTTGGTGAAAGCCAGATATTTATTTCACGTTTTTTACCATGTGGTTTGAATAACTAACCTTAAAGTATGTGTAGTTGTCCTCTTCACGGTTTTCTCATTGGAAGGTGTTCTTTTCCGTCAGACAGTCTTTGAGGTGCTTACTGAATCAATCTATTAGTTCATTCAACGAAGAGAATTCGTGTTTTTCTTGTCTTCTTTGGATTCCTTATTTAGTAGCTGCTTTGTCCCGTTTCAGGGAATGTGTTGATTTCGGGTTCATTTGTGGATTCAGGGTTTGTGAGTTTGGTGTCGCACTCTTCCACATTCCACTTTGCACTGGCTTGATTTTCCTAAAGCTGCTTTCATTTTGCAAAAGCTTACTATCAAGGCTACTGTATTGTTGTAGTCCGTAGAAATAATATCTCTGCATCTCAAAGCAATTTAAATCTAAGCATCTAGGAGCAGCACGTGGCTGGAGCAGTCTTTAGGCAGGGAGCAGGTACGCATTACAGGTGTGACGTGTTGTTTCGCGTTAATAGTGTAGATCTATTTCTGTTCCCAGAAACCTCGGCAAACTCTTGTTCGTCTTGCTTAACGTACACACAGGCAGTATTGCTTCTTCCTTTTTTTCCTGAAACGATGCAGTCCAACGACAATCTATTCTGTAAGGAGTGCCTAGGAGATCTGCTCCCCCTTAATTAAAGGGGAACTGCAGTTCCAGTTTCGCAGGCCGGTTATTGAATCTAACAAAATACATTTATTGACGGTCTAGGAAAATTTGACAAATTCCAAATCGAGCGCAAAGTGGTGAACTTTGTGAAAGTTGTCGCAAACCCTGGCCTGGCCATGGCATATGGCGCTTTGAGTACCTGAAAATGTCGTCCATTTTTGTGATGTAAATTGGATGTTTTACAAGTTACTGTGGACATTTGACTTCCATTGTGGTTTGAAATGCACTTCTCAGGGCCAAATCTTTCTCACCCCGAAATATAAAAATAGTGTTGCGGTTCCGCTTGAACTGTTCTTTCTCCTTTCCTGATGAACCGATTTACGCCGGCCGCGTCTGCGCTCCAAAGCAACGGCCCGTTCCAAAATTGGAAAGCCGTTGAAGGCCTCCCTCAGCTTGCCTTTGAAATGCGCAGAAATATTCAAAACAGGCCTGAGCCCGAGCAGCGTGAAACTCATTTTGCTTGCAGCCATGATCGAGTGTGAGGAGCCGAACAACCGGCTGGACAAGTTCATTGGCATGATGAAGTGGAGGCAGGAGAGGTACGCGCTGGACCTGGACAACATGCTGCTGCGCGGCTGCACGGTCCGGAACACCGAGTTCTGCCACGGCTTGGTCATCTACGCAGGCAAGGCCCGGTCCAGCTCTACATGTGTCAGCAGCCATATCATCCTGCAACTCACCACTGGCAGCCCCACTGAAGCTCGGCAGGTGTGAGCCTGGCCAGTACCTGGATGGGAGACCTCCTGGGGAAAGCTAAGGTTGCTGCTGGAAGAGGTGTTAGTGGGGCCAGCAGGGGGTGCTCACCCTGCAGTCTGTGTGGGTCCTGATGCCCCAGTATAGTGATGGGGACACTATACTGTAAAAAGGCACCGTCCTTCGGATGAGACATAAAACCGAGGTCCTGACTTTGTGGTCATTAAAAAACCCAGGGCGTTCCTTGAAAAGAATAGGGGTGTAACCCTGGCGTCCTGGCCAAATTTCCCATTGGCCCTTACCAATCATGGCCTCCTAATAATCCTCCTCTATGAATTGGCTTCATCACTCTGCTCTCCTCCCCACTGAAAGCTGATGTGTGGTGAGCGTTCTGGCGCACTATGGCTGCCGTCGCATCATCCAGGTGGGGCTGCACATTGGTAGTGGTGGAGGGGAGTCTCCATTACCTGTAAAGTGCTTTGAGTGGAGTGTCCAGAAATGCCCTTTATGAGTGTAACCAAATAATAATAATATAATATTGCATGCGTAGGCTGCAAATGAACAAGTAATAGGTTTATTCCATGTGTGTATCACACACCTGAAGAAGGCTCCACAGCTGGAACGTTGTGTTTTCTTTCCTCTCTTTTCAACATGGAATAAACCTATTACTTGTTCCTTTGCAATAATATAATATTACTATCTCCCTAAACAACTCCCCGGAAAAGAAAATCCCTTAGAGAAATCTGATTTGTGGAAATGGATGTTATATTATTTTGTGCTTTTCATGATCAGATTATTAAATTGGCCTTTTAAAACCTGGTTTTAAAAGACAGGAAGCTTTTTAAAATCAGAATACTGGCAGCATTCCCAGCATCACCTCGCTTTCTCCCTTTTCCTTTGTCAGGCTCCGACACCAAAATCATGAGGAATGGCGGCAAAACCAGATTCAAAAGGACTAAAATAGATGAGTTAATGAACTACATGGTCTACACTGTAAGTACAGTCCATGTTTTTGAAACGTCAGCGTTATTTGCGGATGTATAAAAGCTTTAAGACCTCAATCTATTCCAAGTACGATTAAGATAAAAATGTAATGATGTATATTTGTGTTTGGAGATCACAAGATGGTGTTCCTTACTAAATTGCAATTTTTTCGATGAAAAGAAAAACAAACGTAATCTGACACTGCTGTCATTGTCCAGGAATGAGGTTCTTATATTTTGTGTGACTTCTACAGATCTTCATTCTCCTCATCCTGGTGGCAGCTGGCCTAGCCATTGGCCACACTTTCTGGTATGAGGAGATGGGCAGCATTGCCTGGTATTTGTACGACGGCAAGAATCAGAGTTCGTCCTACAGAGGTTTTCTCAGCTTCTGGGGATATATCATTGTGCTGAACACCATGGTGCCCATTTCCCTCTATGTAAGGTGAGGCAACAAGCTGTTCATTGTTTTCCCTCCTGCCTGATATTTCCTTTTCAGGATCACTGTGGGATTAAAATCTAGGAAGTGAACTTTGGTGTAATATCCATCTCATTTGAGTTTTTTTTTTTACATATATATGATTTCTGTTATCCACACTGCTTAGCAATTCAAAGACCTTTTAGCTAAAGTGCCAGCAGCCATATCGCCCTGCTACACACAACTGGCAGCCCCACTGAAGCTCAGCAGGTGTGAGCTTGGACAGTACCTGGATGGGAGACCTCCTGGGAAAGATAAGGTTGCTGCTGGAAGAGGTGTTAGTGGGGCCAGTAGAGGGTGCTCACCCTGCGGTCTTTGCAGGTCCTAATGCTCCAGTATAGTGACGGGGACATTGTACTGTAAAATGGCACCGTCCTCCGGATGAGACGTAAAACCGAGGTCCTGACTCTTCGTGGTCATTAAAAATCCCAGGGCGTTTCTTGAAAAGAGTAGGGGTGTACCCACTGGCCTTTACCAGTCAAGGCCTCCTAATAATCCCCATCTCTGAACTGGCTTCATCACTCTGTTCTCCTCCCCACTGAGAGCTGGTGTGTGGTGAGCATACTGGCGCATTCTGACTGCCGTCACAACATCCAGGTGGGGGCTACACATTGGCGGAAAGTCCCCATTATCGGTAAAAAGCTGAGTGGAGATTCCAGAAGAGCTTTTGTAAAACAAAACAATGCAATGTATGTGGCTGCAACATACCACTTGTAAGTTACTGATCATTACAGTGTGGAGTAAATTCTGGTGGTAAGGGGGGAAAAAAAGTCTTGCATGTTGACAGACAGAGGATGAAAGCTGTAGGCCGGTATTGATTAACAGGAACTCCATTCTCCTGCTGAAGAGTTACCTCAAGATATGGGGACAATAGTTTGGAGCAGTGTCTAATACATCTCCCCTTGTATAGTACTTGCATTCTGATATAACCTAAATTATATAAATTGTGTATCTTTGTTTTTTGGGTCTATCAGAATAGATATTCAAATTCATTCAAATTCATTAAAATAAGTGTGTCCCACATGTTTGCCAGGTGAGGGTATACAGTGACTCTTTGTGTTGACGTGTCTCTGTAAAGCGTGGAGGCCATTCGCCTGGGGCAGAGCAGGTTCATCAACTGGGACCTGCAGATGTACTACTCGGAGAAGGACACCCCTGCCAAGGCCAGAACCACCACCCTCAACGAGCAGCTGGGGCAGATCGAATACATCTTCTCCGACAAGACGGGGACCCTCACGCAGAACATCATGGCTTTCAAGAAATGCACCATCAGTGGCAGGACCTACGGTATGCCTCTGCCCCAGACGCAGAGCCTAGCACCTCGTGTTGAGTAACGGGCCACAGCATGCGTGCCTGGTTTATAGCTTATCTCCACTTATCCCCATGGCTCAGAAAAAAACAGCTGAAACAGCGTGGCTACAAAGGATGCCTGCACTGTTGTTTTTGTACAGTTCTACAGTGCACAAAGTGCTCTATAGACCTCACAAACCACTCCTAAATGCTTTTCTCCAAATAGTCATTGCAGTACGATTTCAGGATATTTTAACACATGATGGTCTAAATACAGTAATATGCAACATGAAAATTCTAGTATACAACTTACTTCTAAAGATGTATTTTTTTCCCTCTTTTTTCCAGGAGACCCCTACAGCACAGATGGAGTGGCTATGGAAAATATGGTAGTAAGTTGTTTTTTGTTAGTGCATTCAGAATAAAATCATGGTCTTATCCAGTACAGCCATTGCTGGGCACGCACAAAGAAAACTGCACACTCACACCGGGGCCAGGTTTACCCAGAAGCCAATTAGCCTACCAGCAGGTCTGTGAGCTGTGGGAGGAAACCGGTGAGAGCCCAGGGAGAACATGCAAACTCCACACAGATAGCACCCGGGTCTGGAACTGAGCCCAGAGCCCCAACTCTGTGGGGCAGCAATGCTCACCACTGAGCTGCCACACCAATTTCCGTTTTTCTTTGGCCTCTTTCCACAGCCCGTGGATTTTAGCTGGAATTCGTATGTCGACAAGAAATTCAAGTTCTACGACCACCGTTTGCCCTCCTGTATCCGGGCTGGAAAGGAGCCTGAGGTGCTTGAGTTTTTCAAACTGCTGTCGCTCTGCCACACTGTGATGGTGGAGCAGAAAGAAGGTGAGTCTGAACCGACGGCGAGTTCCGACACTGCAGTCTCATTGGCATCACACTTTGGGGGTCCATTCAGTCTTTCCGGGGTCCAAACAGAAATTTGTGATTGCTGATTGATGTATCCATCATGACTTTCCCCAGTCACCAGTAAGCTCCAGTCCAACATGTTTTCAGCGGGTTATCATTACCATTAACGTCACTTAAAACTCTGCATTTATACATAAAGCCAACAGAGAATTTCACATATGTATGTGTGCATATAAATTATAAATATCTCCAAGAAGTTTGTATTGTTGTACAACAGTTATTAAGTTCAGAGTTCAGGTGCTTTTTCTACTGGCAGGACTTTCAGTTTATGACAGGACATAATTGGTGAAATCACCCTGTGAAAACACTTTAAGACACTTTTATATAACCTAGATATTTGTGAGGGTTAAAAGTAACCTGAGGTTGATCAACAGTGAATCACCAGTGGCTCAGCTGTACCACAGCTAGCCTCCTCTCATTGGTATGGTTGTCAGTTTTGTCATATGTCAATGTATGCTTCACTACTGTATTTTGTACAGTGTGTTTAGATAGTGATGAGGACCAGTGCTATCCATTGGCTTTCTTTTCACTGCAATTCATTTAACACACTAAACGCAATACATTTGCTTATTTACAAATTCCTCTGCAATGCTTAGTTGTTCCGAAAAAAAAATTCAGCATTTCTGGGTTATCATAAAGCTGTTGTATCCTTTTGCAACAACACAGAGCCCCAGAAGTTCTTCCTGAGATCATGTACAGAAGAATAGTAATTTCACGCCAAGATTTTAACAGGACTTATGGTAGTGACACCTAGTGGGCAAAGGTTTGTTGCAGAGGGTAACACCACCCTCTTGAAACCTAGACAGAGGTCCTGACTACTTGGTCATTAGAGATCCCATAGTACTGTTAAGAGTAAAGGTGTAAATTCCACTTTGGGGCTGTTCTCCCTGAATTTCCTCTTCAGTTCAGCTGGAAAACGTATTTCTTGCTGTTCCACTGGAACAAGTGAGTGGGGCTGTTGGCACAGAATGAAAGAGACCCACACCAGCTGGATGCTACGCTTCAGTGCTGGATTAATAGCTGCTTGTAAAGTGCTTTGTGATCCTTTGGGATGAAAAGCGCTACACTAATTTAAGATATTAAATTCAGGAGCATGTCATATTTTTTTTTATATGTTGCAAAATGAACAGTCACATTTCCTAATGGTTAAGGAAGTCTGCGTGAGTTACACAAAAGGTTATATGAAGGTTTCTCTCATTGTCATTAAACTTCAGCAAGTCCTTTTTTATTAAGAAGATTATCAAAAGGGTTTTGGTAGCTCCACTGACTCTTCAGGAGAAAGGGAACTTGGTTTGTGTCTGATTGAGAACGCGGTGGCATGGTGCTTACTCCCTCAGATGAGCTGGTCTACCAGGCAGCCTCTCCTGATGAAGGAGCACTTGTCACGGCTGCAAGGAATTTTGGATACGTCTTCCTGTCACGGACGCAAGACACCATTACCATCAGTGAGATGGGGGAAGAAAGGACTTATACCATGTTGGCACTGTTAGACTTTAACAGTGACAGGAAGCGAATGTCAATTATTCGTAAGTTGCCCACATTTTTAGCCTTTCATATTTGTATGCTTATCCTACTGCAATGTTCCAGAGCTCATTCTAAAAATATGACACTTGTAGTATCGTGGGCAGTGCTATACGTTGGCTTTCTTTTCACTGTGATTAATTTAACACATTCAACACATTCAATTTGCTTGTAGAGGGATGATTTAGTTTTTCTGAAAAAATGTTCAATGCGGAATAGAGGAAGGGATTCTGAATATCTGGTTATGGCGCCAGTGACGTGTTTAAAGACCTGTGGCGGAAGTGCCGGCGGTCTCTTCTGTTGGAGGTGGGAGGGTTAAGAACAGTCTGCCTGTACTCAGGCCCTCCGAGAGGCCAGACGAGGCCCGAGCCATTTCACATTGTGAGACCCCCTCATTGTTTGGGAATAGGGGTAAAAATATTTTAATGTAAAGCATGGCATGATGGGAAGAGTGAGGCAGGTATTTTGAAACCCTTTAAGAAGGGTAGATTCAGCACTGAAAGGGGGACGTTTTTTCCACAGCCGTGGACTTCAGTCGAGAATCGCGGTATATGATAAAAGTTCCAAATTCGACACGTATCGAGAAACGCAGCCAAAGGGTTCAAGTGGAGGACCAGGCACCCTGGGCTGAGGTGAGGCCCCCCTGTGTGGTGAGGCCCAGGCCAAATGGCACTGTTGCCACCCCCCCCCGTAGGGCCTGCCTGCACTTTCTCAGTCTCACCCTCCCCTGTGTGCGGTCACAGGGTTCATAGTTGTAAGCCAAGATGTGAAGAACACAGTTCACCCAATCCCAAAATCATGTGGATATAGCTAAAATAATCGGTGATACTGAATTTATAAGAAGAAATTATTATTGTTACATCAACATAAAAAGCAGCTTTTCTACAATTTCCTTTCGTTTTATCCTCATTTAAAATTTGTAAGATACTTTTTACTGTTACTCAGATTCCTTGTAAAAAAGCACACTATTGTTTGCAGTGAGATTCCCGGATGGCAGAATCCGCCTCTACTGTAAGGGAGCAGACACCGTGATCTATGAACGCTTGGCTAGCAATTCCCCGAACACGGACACTACCCAGGTTGCTCTGGATGTAAGTGGTTTACTCTTGTTTCTTGCTGTACTTTGCATCTACAATATGGGCTTTGGATTAAGTAATACACGTCACATGACTTGATGCGCACTGTTTCTTTGCATTAGAAAAAGACATTCATGTTCATGCCACGTTAATTAAACTCTTCTCTGCAGATTCATGTTCAAACCCGATTTACTTCTGAAAGGGCTCACTTAAATGCCTGTATATGTGTAATATTGTACAGCCTTTTGAAAAAGACATGCTCAATACAGAAAAAAGCTACAGTAGTAGAATCTGGATTTGTCTAGTCCATCTTGTTGTGAAATCTGTGAAAATATATTGACAGATGTTCTGTTTTTAGAAAGCTTGATCTATCTAGTGACTTACAGGCTATATCATTTATTGTAATCTCTATCTGTGCCAGAGTTTTGCAAGCGAGACTCTTCGCACTCTCTGCCTGTGCTACAAAGATATCAGTGAAGAGGTGTTTGAAGCCTGGAACAGAAAGCACAAGGAAGCCAGTGTTGTCATGCAGAACCGAGAGGCAGCTCTGGATCGGGTCTATGAGCAAATAGAGACCAACCTGATAGTAAGTTCACCCTCCATTTTGTTTTAAAACAAAGCTGCCATTTTTTATTGAGATGTATTAAATACGCAGCAAATGACTAGTGGTACCAATAGCAGTTGCTGCATTTTAAATCCCTCTCAGTATGTATATCCACTCAGTCTGTTTAAGACTCTGTTTTCTGGGAAAGGCATCTGTACTACAAGAAGAGAACAAGGACATGCAGAATTGTCCAGCTGGGATCTACAGGGTGCAGAATACAGTTAGCTCTGACTAGACGAGTTACACGTAGTAGAAAGTTAAAAAGGAATGTAGCTAAAAACCAGCCAGCCTTCCTTGGTGGGGCTTTGCCAGTTGTACGCGGCTGTATGGGGAATTATGGTCACAAATGGCTCTAGAAGTGACCCAGGCTTGAATCAGCAATGTCATGGATAAAACTGAAACCCAACAAAGGAAATTGTACATTAAGCCTATATGTAAGATGGTAGGCTAAAATACTACTTTCTTAACATCTTAGGCCAGAGCAACTCACACACTATAATTATCAGCTTTATCACTCAGTTCTATTTTCACAGTCAGTAGTCTGAAAGGGGTTCATAAAGTCAGATCACAAGATGGCGTTAGCACTACACATTCAACACTATGCATTCTTGTGTGCGGCTGTTACAAAAGAGCATTTTTCACCACTTTCTTACTTGTGTTATGCAGATGATTGGAGCCACTGCCATTGAAGACAAGCTGCAAGATGGGGTCCCAGAGACTATAGCCAAACTAGCCCAGGCTGACATCAAAATCTGGGTTTTGACAGGCGATAAGAAAGGTAGATTTTCATGGTTATGAGCCGTGTTTTGGCGGGAATCCCATGGCCTCGTCCTCATCCTCCTCAGGGTTCCCAAATAAATCTTCTTCAACATCAAATTTATGAGCAGTTAAATTACAAAGATTTTTGTTTCGACAAAGCTCACCGTATTTGTGTTTTAACAAATCCCACAGGCCTCCATAGTGTCTTCTGGGAAAACTCTTTTCGAGACTTAAGTATAAAGAAGAAAAAACAAATCATGTTCTTGTAATGTATTGCCTTTGCTATTGTTGGAAACAAGAATATTCTCACAGCTTTATACAGGTGTATCAAGTTATTTTCTCCTTTTTCAGATTTGTCCTTGCATATTCTGCCGTGACTGTAATTGCCATGTTTTGTTCTTGTTTTAGAAACTGCTGAAAACATTGGTTTTTCTTGTCAGCTTCTTACTGATGACATGCAGATCCATTACGGAGAAGATGTTAAGTATGTTTTGATCAATTTCCATCTATGTCACGTTTTGTTTGTTACCTCCAATATGAGTCCACAATTTAAGAAGCACCTAGGATAACCGAAAAACAATATCCGTTTTTATCCTTATCTGTCTTTATCTATAAAATAAAGTGTTGAGAAAAAGGTCGGCTTTTGGTTTTTTATGTTTTGTTTTCGCCGCATGTTTTTAGAGAAGATGCTGTAAACTATCTTTTCAATCACTGAGAGGTTAATAACAGTCCCATACCTTGGGTTAATTTTTTATATGTCAAGATTATCAGTTCAGAGCCCCGTGAACTGGTTGTAATTTACATCTGCATATCAGATGTAAATATAATGTATTCAAAAGTGAGTCAGTTGATCAAGGGTTGGAATCCAAAATAAGTTCGAAAGTCATCAAAAAAGAGAATCTTGTCTATAACCACATCCTTTCAGGGTTAATATGAAAGTATTAAATGTCATCTCTTTGGCAAAATCATTGCTGAAGTTCCAGGAATGCACAACAAGTATTAGTTATTCTATCTAATGCGTATCACATTGAATTTGTTTTACAGTAAGAAGTTACAAATCAAGCAAGCGAATCGCAGGAATGCAGGGGGAGATACCGGTCGGAATAAGAAGAATACAGAACCTTTCTTTTCTCAAGATGAAAAACATGCACTAGTTATCACAGGTGGCTGGCTGGTAAGTATGGGCAGCACAAATCCATTGTTTTCTGAAAATTATTTGTACGTTGGTTGTCAATAATGATAGTTTGTCAGTATGGTTCTGATTGTTTTGCTTTTTTACCCCCAAGTGACTATATCGCACCCATGTCTTTATGAGGCGGGGCAGCCTAAAGATGCAATCTGAGTGAACCACTTAGCTCAAGGGCACAATAGCTGTGCCCCACCCGAGATTAGAACCCGCAACCTCCCCGTTACGAGGCGCTGTCCCAACACTACCCACTGCTCCACACGGCTGCCCTATGGCAAAATGGCTGGCACGAGCATGGCTCTCAATGCGGTCTGATCTCTAACGCCGGTGGGCCGGGGTGGGTTTTGCGCAGAATGAAATCCTGTACGAGAAGAAGAAGAAGAGGAGGAGGCTGAGGCTGAAGCTGCGCAGGAATGGGGGCCGGGCGTCGGCCCCCTCCGAAGACGGCCTCCCCATCAGCGAGCAGGAGAAGGAGCAGCGGCAGATCGACTTCGTGGACATGGCCTGCGAGTGCAGCGCCGTGATCTGCTGCAGGGTCACGCCCAAGCAGAAGGCCAACGTGGTCAGCCTCATCAAGAAGTACAAGAAGGCCGTGACGCTGTCCATTGGAGACGGCGCCAACGACGTGAACATGATCAAAAGTAGGAGTCGAGGCCCGTCTGATGATGCCGCCTTTCATGCAAACTACTAGAATAAAGCAGCTTTAACACTATGGGATTTGAACCTGTACTGGTCTATTAACATATTTAGGGGTTAGATTAATAAGATGATTTTGGAAAGCACAGGGAGTTGTCCTCCTGCTTAGATCTGAACCGGGAGGTATCCCAAGTGGTCAACAGATATTGTACCATTCTGTCTGTCAGTGGAAAAACATTCTGGAAGCCATTCTCTACAGTCTTCCACCCCTCTCTCGCTGCGCTTTAAAAAAAATAAATAATAATAATAAAAAAATAATAATAATAATAATAATAATTGCTTAGACTTATATAGTGCTTTTCTGGACACTCCACTCAAAGCGCTTTACAGGTAAGGGGGACTCCCCTCCACCACCACCAATGTGCAGCATCCACCTGGATGATGCGACGGCAGCCATAGTGCGCCAGAACACTCACCACACATCAGCTGTCAGTGGGGAGGAGAGCGGAGTAATGTAGCCAATTCATAGAGGGGGATTATTAGGAGGCCATGATTGGTAAGGGCCAATTGGAAATTTGGCCAGGACACTATTGTCCCCTCTCGACCGGCCAGCGTCTTCAGATTCCGTTCTGGCGCAGCAGGAAAAAGCCGGGTGTCTTTGTGCGAAGTGCCCCCTGACTCCCTGCCCCTCTCGCGCAGCGGCCGACATCGGCGTGGGGATCAGCGGACAGGAGGGGATGCAGGCGGTCATGTCCAGCGACTACGCCTTCGGGCAGTTCCGCTTCCTGCAGAGGCTGCTCCTGGTGCACGGCCGCTGGTCCTACATCCGGATGTGCAAGTTCCTGCGCTTCTTCTTCTACAAGAACTTCGCCTTCACGCTGGTCCACTTCTGGTACTCCTTCTTCAGCGGCTATTCCTCTCAGGTGAGGAAGCCTCTAAGGCTTGGATTGGCCAACAGTGTTCCACTGGATTCACTTCAGTCTATGTTGATGAACCACTTATTGCTAAGAACTTGTGGCAACGTCGTTTTATTTGATTCTCAGTGGAAGATTTCTACAGTTCTAATAAACAGCATAAAGCGCTTGATCGCCATTATATTCACATGAGGCGTGCTTATTAAAAATATTTTACCAGGGCCCTTCTGCTGACAGATAAGCAGGATGAGCAATTATGAGTAAATACACTCATACCCCGGTATCCAAACCTAATTAGTTCCTGAACATCTGTTTGGAAGGCGGGCGATCTTAAACCGGAAATAAAAATTCCATTATTTCTTCTGGGGACATTTCCACCGCGTTCCAAACCGCAGACAAGTTCACTCAAAAACCACCCTAAACATACAGACCATTATAGCAAGCTTAGTGAACAACACAGTTCTACTCAAATAAGCCAACCATAGCTGTAAAATAATGAATTAAATCATATTTACATTTTTCATTCTTTTGTAATAGATCGCTATCCAAAGCGATCGGCTTGAACGATGTGCATTGTCGTCGATTATTACACTACAGAATCTTTTTCTCTTCCTTAAGACCCCATGATGAACAGCAACTAAAAAAACAAACCCCCAAAAAACACTTTGAAAATGAGAGCACAAACTTTTGCTGTGATCGATAACAAAACACTGCTGCATCGTGGCGTCCTCACCCCACAATGCCTTGCGCATGCGCAGAAACAAAGCTGTTCAGTGGAGCTGGACTCAGATGTTTGCAGAAGGTTCTCGGCCAAAATTGTTGACTTTCGAACGTCAAAATTTCGTTCTTATAACGAATTACAATTCTTCAGGTTCAGATTAGTGAAAATTCGTATAATGAACGTTCTTATACAGGAGTATAATAAAGGAAAATAAAGGCTGAATTCTGAGGAAGACTGACTCTGTAATGAAATGATAAACTTGTATTTCGGAAGACTGACATGCTTGATGTGTATATATATTTCCCCCATCTTATTTTTCTCAGGTTGCCTATGAGGACTGGTTCATTACGCTGTATAATGTTTTGTACAGTAGTCTTCCAGTTCTGCTTGTGGGTTTACTCGATCAGGTGTGTTCCGTATGCATGAAATAATCTAAATTATTTGTCTTTTACTTAAATTGTAAAAATTCTCAGTTCTGTATGTCACTCAATTCACTAGTAGAAGTCTGCCCTGTTCATTTTTTACATTTATTATCTTCACTTTTTGTTCTATTCTCTATATATCACTGTCACTCTATTCCTCAGTTTTATATATGTTTAACTCTTCTGCTGTATCAAGCTTTTATACGACGCCTTTCAAGGAAAGGTTCACAAAGTATACATTACAACCCATTCAAATCCAATCGAATCCAATAGTGTATGTATAGAGCTTAAACATAAGAAGATAAAAATAGAAGCAGATAAATGTTTGCAAATTTAATCAACTTTTGCACAGAAGTGCAATGAGACTTCCATACATAATGATGTGTGTCCAGTATGTGAGTGTGCTGATAACTGACATTTTTCTGTTTTTGTTTTTAAGGATGTTAATGACAAACTGAGCATGCGGTTTCCGAAACTCTATTTGCCGGGAAAAGAGGGAGCACTGTTCAATTACACGAACTTCTTCATCAGTTTATTCCACGGCATATTTACCTCGCTGATCATCTTCTTCATACCATACGGTGCGTTTCTACAAACCATGGGGCAGGATGGAGAAGCACCTTCTGACTACCAGTCGTTTGCAGTGGTGACTGCCTCCTCTCTGGTCATCACTGTCAATCTGCAGGTACCTTCCACATCACCAGCTCCTAGGTGTCTCCCCTTTTAGCTGAGACAAATTCACAAAGTGGTTTGAAACGTATTGGTGTTGTAGGCATGGTTCTTTGGCTTAATATAAAATCGTAGATGGAAGGGTCTCTGGTTCTGGTTAACCACTCTGTGCCAGAGGTCAGTTACAAGACCTCTTGCTTCAATTAAAGTAATAAAATTTCACCAGTTTATATTAGAAATGATGAATGTGGAATGAAAACGGTAGCACATGTGAAATGTTACAAACCAGACGGGCCCCATTTGGCCCATCTAGCCCCCTTCTCAGTTAATTTCAAGGGTCTCATCCTCTTGTTTCTTGAATGAAAACCAGGGTATTGGCTTCAACTGCATGGCTGAGTGGCTTGTTCTTGACTCCCACAACCCTTTGGGTAGAGACGTGCCTCCTTTTTTTCTTGGTCTTAAATGTACTTCCGCATCGTTTCCACTTGTGCCCTCCATTTCTTGTTTCATTAGCATTAGCGAAGTAGCAATAGCCTGGTTATTGTTATTTCCATTAACCTAAAATTCTAGACTTCACCAGAGTACGAGGGGCGTTGGCCCCGAGCAGTGGGTTATGATTTGTGGCACTCTATCCTCTCTCCCTACGCCACTGGTGTCTCTGGGTGTCTGTCTCTGCCCCCTGTGGCTCAGCATGAGCTCCCCCTGGGGAAATACACACAATGAGGGTACTAGTGTGTCTGATACAGCTAAAAATGAAACCTGTTATGCCCCAAAGCTCTGGATATCAGTCACCTTCCCTAAACTCCTTCAAATCCACTCAAAACCTTCTTCTTTGGAAGGGCCTTTACTTAACTGGTTCTGTTCTTTATCCCTCTGCTCCTACTGTATTCAGTTCCCCCATCTACTGTCTCCTCTCATTGTGCGTATCCTGTGCATTTTTCTTTGTTGTCGCTTTGTAAAGCCACCTTTAAAGGTGCTATATAAAATAAAGTTTATTATAATCACCTCAATTCTTACTCATAAAAGTGGAGCTTGAGGAACCTGAGGGAAGCTGTTGGCCAGCCTGCAGTTTGATGTGATTCCAGCAGGTGGCAGGAGAACTTCCTGTCACTGCACTGTAAACGGCATTGAAGCTATTCCTTAAGATGCCTGGTCTTCAGAAGAGATGGAAAATATATCCAGAGTAACTTTTTATCTGATGTTTGTACATCTCTTGGTTTTCCTCCCTTCTCAGATATCCCTTGACACATCCTACTGGACCTTTGTGAATTGCTTTGCGGTACTTGGCAGTATAGCAATTTATTTTGGAATAATGTTTGACATTCACAGCGCTGGAATCCATGTGATCTTGCCCTCAGCATTCACGTTCACAGGTTAGTGGAGATCAAGAAAAAGCACGCCGCCCAGCTCCTTATTTTGGCAGGTCAAAACTATAGTACATCATTTTCGGATACGGTAATCAGGAAAGCACTGGCTTTTAATAATGGTATTACTTTCTGCTTTTTGTTGTAAGTCACCGTGATGTAGCTGCTCAGGGCTTCACAGGCGTCCTAAAATAGGTTGTCCTTCTTGAAAGGACAAAATACGGATATCGATGGCAAATAGGAAGCAACCACCAAGGAGAATCCGCAAAGGTCAAGAAATTACAATGCAAAAACCGTTCAGAGAACCAGATTTCTGTTTAAAATAGACTAGTTCATTTTTCCACAAATTTATTCCGTCATCCTGAGGTGGGGGATATTACTGTGGGAAGATATGAATCCTTCCCTTTGCCGGTTCAATTCCACGCTTTTTTATCTCAGGAGTGGCCTCCAACGCCCTCAGACAGCCTTACCTGTGGCTGACCATCATTCTGACCGTTGGAATCAGCCTCCTGCCCGTGATCTGCATTCAGTTTCTCTGCAAGACCATCTGGCCCTCGGAGGGTGATAAAGTGAGTGCGCAGTTTGAACTTGTGTATCGTCTAGGTCCCGAGATTAACAACACAAACTATCGGCGTATATTTTTACTAGTGTGTACAGAAAATGGCAACCACAAATATGCCATTATTTGGTTTTCTTTTTTTGAAATGGGTGAGGTTTCATAGAATGGGCTCCACAACTATACTTAAACAACTGCATTTATGTTTGTAAGTAATTTGTATTTATATATTGCATGATGTGCTATACCAGCAAAGTCTAAGATGTTCTTTCTGCTTAACAGTCTAGACATTTGTATCATGAGATTAATATGACAAGTACAATGTTTTTTTTGTTGGGTAATCCATGCATACTTTTGATCACATGAGGACAAAAACGTACTCTGTTCTCATCCCAGTGTCATCAAGTGACCATACCTGTAGGTATTGGGACATATTCACTTTAAGCACAACTCAAGAGTGTAAAACACGGTGTGTGGTTCAAGATCCCTTTGACGCAGACTTCACGAAAACTGTAACCCTTTGGGTTCACCAAACTGAAACGCTTTGCCAAGTTTTTCTTCATTTTGTTGTAGAATCCATGCTCAAGTGGATTTAAATCTAGAGATCCGGAGACTGGATTTACCCAGCCTAAGATCTATTTTTTTCCCCTGTTGAGCTCCTTGATGACATTGCCTGTACGTTTTGAGTCCTTGTCATACCGCATGGTGAAATGCTGTCCACTACGTATTTCACTGCGTTCTTCTACACAAATAGTAAAAAAAAAGTTCAAGAAACAACAGGGGAAAAAAAGAAAGTCATCTGCACTCATTAGTTGCAATACAGTTGACACAGTCATCAATAAAGACTAGGGAGTCCATTCCCTGCTATTATCTAAAGTGTTAGTCCAAAGTAGCATTAGTAAAGTGGTCAACACTTATACATAAACAGTATAAGTACAGACTACTCAGTCTCGATTGTCTCGAATCTAATGGCCAGTATTTCTTTGGACTCTGCTACGTCTGTTAAACCTCGGGGATGGCACTGCCTGACCCTGGACTAGCTACACTAGGTATGTCATGGCTTTAGTATGAGAAGAAAGCACGTCGATTTTTTTTTAAAAAAAACCCAACAACTTACAAGTTTGCAGCCAGCATGCGCCGCTGTAGTTTCTTGGTCAATGGTCCGAGAGTGACCCCCCCCTGCTCTTCTCCCCCACCAGGTGCAGAGGAGCCGAAAGAAGTACGAGGCAGAGATTGCCCCGGCTGTGAGGCCCATACCTTTCCAACGGGGCACGACCCGCCGGTCCACCTATGCCTTCTCTCACTCGCGGGGGTACGCCGACCTCATCGCCTCCGGCCGCAGCATCCGCAAGCGGACGGTGGCCCGGAGAGCGCCGCCCGGCCGCATTCAGGAGATGCCACACGCCGAGTCCGGCTGAGGGCTGGGCGGCCGCAGCAGCGGGACGTTCACACAGCCGGGAATTGCATAGAGGAGACGATATTTTTATAACGGAGCGTTATCTATTTTTCTCAGGACTTGTCTTTTTTTTTTTCTTCTTTTCCTGCCCCCCACGCACTCCCGCCACTGCCTCAGCCTGAAGACTTAATACCTTCTCTCACGGCTTCAGTCCCAGATATGTCGTCGGGTCTACTGGTTTCTTGTTGTTTTTTTTTTGTTTCCTGGCGGTTCAATTTTTATCCAGCCGCGCGTTGACGAGCCTTTGGATTTCTAAGGTGGAAGGATTTAAAGGTCATAAAAGCCCCTCGGTCCTCTTTTTAACAGGCGGGTGGAGAAACACGATGTAGCTACAGGGACGTGGTTTCTTTCTAAGGGTGCAGTTTTTTGTTTTTGAAACTTGTCGGTTATTTCTGTTAAAGATCGCATCACCTCAACCCGAAACTTAATGGGAAACGACAGCTGGCACTTGCTGGCTTCTGGACTTTTCTTCACAGTTGATTCTTTTCCAGGGTGTCTGTTTCGCTGTAGTCTTTTGACTTCTGCTGTCAGTTCTCTGTGTAGTTGGACGTTTTGTACAGCCATTGCTCTGAACCAGGTCATCTAAGTTTACATCGCCCCAAAATAATTTATATAGTAGGAAGTCTAAAACGCCGCCTGTTTTGTAAACCATTGTGATTGAAAGTGTCATTTTTCAAATGCCTTAAATGTAATGAGAGGTTATACAGCTATATGATTTCCATCTTACGCCTAGTGTCTTACGGTATCTTTTTTTTCTTCCCTTCTCAATCGGTGATATTGTCTACATTTTCAAACCATACATTTAGCAGAAGAAAAAAAAAGTGCATTGCAGTGGAAGGAGATATGTTTAAATTGAAGCACTTACCTGTGGCATGGACAGTTTAGATGTGCGTTGGGAATTTAATGTTTTCAACTTAAAACATGGCTCTGCAGCTGATGACCAAAATCAATCTCAAACAACTGTGCTTCCTCATAGTCCCAATCCAGTGTCATGTATGTAAAACAGAACATATGTAGTTTTAATACATAAATAATAAAACATTTTTTCTGTGCATTTTAAACTTTTTTTTACTTTTCCTTAAACCTTAGAATTCTCTCATTACTGGGTTTATGAGCTTGGTAAAATTTTTTAAAATATTTTTACCCCCAAAATATTCGTAATATTCTTCTGTATGTAAATGTGAAATGTACTTTGTAAAATTATTGAGAGAGCCTTAATAAAAAGAGAGATGCCTACCTCACTACTTTCTTCAGTTTCTTGAGTGGGCAGATAAAACAACAGTCATCTAATTGGCAACCAATCACACGTGTCGTTTAAGTGCTCAATCAGACATGGTGGCTTGCATGAGGCGTATAGTAATAATAATAATAATTATTATTATTATTAATTGCTTACACTTATATAGTGCTTTTTCTGGACACTCCACTCAAAGCGCTTTACAGGTAATGGGGACTCCCCTCCACCACCACCAATGTGCAGCCCCACCTGGATGATGCGACGGCAGCCATAGTGCGCCAGAACGCTCACCACACATCAGCTATCAGTGGGGAGGAGAGTAGAGTAATGAAGCCAATTCATAGAGGGGGATTATTAGGAGGCCATGATTGATAAAGGCCGATGGGGAAATTTGTCCAGGATGCCGGGGTTACACCCCTACTCTTTTCGAGAAACACCCTGGGATTTTTAATGACCACAGAGAGTCAGGACCTCGGTTTTACGTCTCATCCGAAGGATGGCGCCTGTTTACAGTATAGTGTCCCCGTCACTATACTGGGCCATTAGGACCCACATGAGCCGCAGGGTGAGCGCCCCCTGCTGGCCCTACTAACGGCTCTTCCAGCAGCAACCTTAGTTTTTCCCAGGAGGTCTCCCATCCAGGTACTGACCAGGCTCACACCTGCTTAACTTCAGTGGGTTAGTACTGATCTTTCAGTTTTGGGGTTGTATGATATACTGTATTTTCTTTGTTAATTCAGCCGTCCTATGGGTATCTTCCTGGTAATAGCATATTGCTTTGCTTCAGTCTGTACACCAGCTTTCACTTCCAGTGAGACAGAAGGTCAGAATTTCGGAAGGAATGACACAAGACAAAGCTCTTCTGACTCCTTTGCGTCTTTGGTTTCCAGCTGCTAACTGATCTCAGAAAGTCATCCAGCTGATTAGAGAAGGCTCCATTTTTGTCATCTTCAATGACTTTGCGGAGCAGTTGATACCCAACACTTGTGACTGAAAACGAACAGGTAATTAATAATGACAGAGAATTCCTTACCCTTATATTGAGCTGTTCACTTCACTTCACCCAAACAGCTTCGCAGGTAACGGGGACTCCCCTCCACTACCAATGCGCACCTCCACTTGGATGACGTGATGGCCGCCAGAGTGGACCAGTATGCTCACTCCCACCAGCTGAAGCCAGTTAGGAGGCTTTGCTGGTGAAGGCCAGTGGGAAATTCAGCCAGGAGACTGGGGTAACACCCATACCATTTTCAAAAAACGCCCTGGGATTTTTAATGACCACAGAGAGTCAGGACCTCGGTTTTACATCCCATCTGAAGGATGGCGTCTTTCTACAGTATAGTGTTCCCGTCACTATACTGGGGCATCAGGACCCACGCAGACTTCAGGGTGAGCGCCCCCTACTGGTCCCTCTAACACTTCTTTCAGTAGCGATTTGGATGACGGGCAAGATGAATGTGGGAGCCTTAAGGTGGTTTTCAAACTGGAAAATGCTAATTCAGTTGAATACTTTATTCCCGTTCAATACAATGACAATAGGCAATTCAAAACTTTCTGGGGATTTCTCCTAATGCAGCCCAGATATAAACAATGAAAACCCATAAAACTCTTACACATATGGAGTATGTTATTTCATCAGTCCGAGGTCTGCTCCACTTATACTTGCATTCACTCTCATCTAATCCTTGAAACATCCATGATCTACATATTGAGGTGCCTAATGTCCTCTAGATCGGTGCTGTTTCAGAACCAATCAGTACGACAAGTTGCTCTGAAACCTCTTCACCGAAGGGAGAAGTTTAAAAAAGGATCTGGCAGGATAGAGGGGGTCTGTGGGATACATTCCTCTATCCTCCTGGGTTAAGCGGTCAGTGATGGAATACGCTGTTGGATCTTTCTCACACCTGTCATTTCCCACAGCCTCCAGTTGTGCTGCAGCGGTGGTGCTGCCGTCTTTGTAGGCTTTGTATGTTCCATGCCTGCCCTTACTGTTGGCAACCGCATGCTGTTCTGGTTGAGCAGAGGGGCGGGCTGGTGCTTGGGCTCCTATTCGTAGTCACACACAACTGCTGGTTTTCACTTCTGCAGAGCTGAAGTACCTAAGCAAAGCCTTAACTGAACGAAGAGTTTTGGAGTATTTGCCAGGATTCTTCCTACCGAAATGTGTGGGATTTTGTTTTGCTTCTGAAACGCAGAAAAGGCAACCACCAACGTGTTTAAGCAAATGAAAGAGTTTAGTTTTTATTCTATTAACAAGTCAATTAAGGGGTCCAATTGTCTAACTGAGAGCTGAGCTACAACACACCCCAGCAGGTGAGTAGTCCTCCAGGACCAGGACTGGAAAACCCCCGGTGATTCATGAAAACACAGACCTACAGCATTAGCAATGTCCAGCCTTAGTCCCTGGAGCTTTCCCCCAGAGTGCTGTCCACTCAGACTGACACAAAGCACAGTGCCTGGCTTCAACCTCAAGAGCTTTGGAGAGCTACCCCGAGAGATACTGAATCAGACTGGCACAGATACAGAACAATGACCTTTGGGAGCCCCACGCAGAAGAATTCACAAGTTTGCATATTTGCCTAGTTAATTTACACTTTGCTGGTACACTTATCTCCCTGTTACAGCCTGTACCTATCTGCCCTAGGAGCAGTTGCAATCAATATATTATGCATAGGCATAGGTTTGTCGGTTAAAATTTAAACATCTGAGTGGACTGGGATAAGATTGGTCAATAAAAGTTTTACAGAAACAGACATGGTAACCGCCTTTGCAGTCATAGACAGTGAATACGCTCAAGGCATAACCTCAGTATGAGTCCTCTTCATATTAATATTATTAACCCTTCTGAGTTAGTGTTCGGTATGATTCGAGTCTTTAAAAATGAATGTATTTCAATTTCATGTAGTTCAATTTTGATTAAAAAGAGGCAGAGAAGAAAATAGAGACCTTGTAAACGAAAAATCGTTCTCATCTGACTTATCTGGTTAGATCAAATATGATCATCCTTCATCCATCGATAATCACTAACCGTACATGGCTGTGTTCGCCTACCAAGATACACCCCCAGTTTGTTCTGTTCATTTGCACACTCTCTTTGTATTCTTCATACTGAATGGCAAACACCTGTCTACGTATGTCTCTTTACGTACAACAGACACTAAACATGTATAATTACAGCATGTCGTGAGATTCATTACAAAAAAACACAAAACAATTACGTAGTCCACCACATCAAACATGGCCGTCCATCCGCTCCGCTTCGACTTTTCAGCAGTTCTACTTTACGGCAACGTGTCCTCGTAAAGCTGTAGACAAATCAGCTGACTGGAGAGTAATTTCCGACGGTGATAAACACGAGAAATAGAACTGACTTTGTTGGTTTCTCTAAAAACACTACAAATCCTGTCAAAGACAGGATATGCGCCACTAGAATTGTTGTCTCTGACTGGTGAGTAATTTCGTTTGTTGGGCGAAGAACTCGGCAAGAAGAAATGTGTCAATTCAGGTTTATTATGAGGGAAAGCACAGATAATATGGGCTTTAATTAATTAACATTGAAAGTGTAGCGGGGTGCCTTTTATGGACTGCGGTTATGTGTGAACGTGTAGCGACTACATTTTATTCTTTATGAACAAATATTCAGAAGCGGTGGAAGAATGGACAGCTTTGACATTTATCAAGTTGGTGTTTAAATGGTCACAAAAAACACGTAAGATGTGTGAAGGACGTTAGGAGAAACTGAACAAGTTACTATCAGGTGATGCTGTCTTACCGTTTTCCATTTATCATGTACATGTGAATAAAGTAGTTTACTGAGATATTTTTAAAGGAGAGAAAGTGTAATATTTCCTACGTGGTACTGTATTGCAGCTAATTTAATCCTAGTTTAAATTGTCTAGTTTTTATTATTTGCATTTAAGATTTTGCTGGTCTTTTGCAAACAAAATCTAAGCTAAGACTTTTACATGAAACATATAATGCAGGGGTAGCTGCAGTCTAGGTAGACGTGCCGAAAACCACGTTACGTTGTTATTATTTACTTTAACGTGATCTGTGGCATACAGAAGGTGAAATCTGGCTCCCCAGACAGCAAATAGACACCAGACAAACGTACCTCTGTTCCAGGCCATTGATGCAAACTGCCTATATACAGCCTACGTACCAAAGATAGTTCTAAATGTAAGAGTATAATTTACGATTGGATAGCTTGCTTTTATTTGCCTGCTAAGAAAGCATTTGCTATCTAGGTCTAGGATGGAAAGCGTGCGTAAATTACACTTTCTCCATAAGAATGTAATTCTCGCTGCCGCACTGTAGTAGGCAAATAAGACTGATTTTAGCATCCCCAACTTTAACACGCTGCGGGCGAAGTACTGCGTTGCTTTTTCAACTGCTTAGAATCGGCTTGGTCATGCTTTGATCTTTAGCCAGATAAACTAATCTGCATCCTTTGCATATGTGGATATTTCAAGATTCAAATATAGCATGAAGGCATCCTCAAGGGCGAGAATCGCATTTTACAGCATAGAAAGGATCAGGAGAGAGAGATTGCAAATGAAACGCGAGACGTTTTACTTCGAAGCATGATACTTAATTAGTGTCTTCTTTGACCAACGTGTTTGCAGAGAACATTCGGTGTTGTCCGCCTTCCAAGACCGACAGCTTTGGACCAGAACAGATGACCTCTCTGTCTGGGGTCCTCTTATCACTGGGGGGGACTAGTCCTAGTCTCACATCCATTCTTTGTGTTGTTGTCCTGGAGCTGTAAAGCATGGACATAGGAGATAAAGGGAGCCATTTAGTAATAATATAATTGCTCACACTTATATAGCGCTTTTCTGGACATTCCACTCAAAGGGCTTTACAGGTAATGGGGACTCCTCTCCACTACCACAAATGTGCAGCATCCACCTGGATGATGCGACGGCAGCCATAGTGCGCCAGAACGCTCACCACACACCAGCTGTCAGTGGGGAGGTGAGCAGAGTGATGAAGCCAATTCATAGAGGGGTATTATTAGGAGGCCATGATTGGTAAGGGCCAATGGGAAATTTGGCCAGGACGCTGGGATTACACCCCTCCTCTTTTCGAGAAACACCCTGGGATTTTTAATGACCACAGAGAGTCAGGACCTCGGTTTTACGTCTCGTCCCCGTCGCTATACTGGGGCATTAGGACCCACATGGACCGCAGGGTGAGCGCCCCCTACTGGCCCCACTAACACCTCTTCCAGCAGCATACCGAAACCAAAATTATCCTGCAGCTAGGATCACACCTTCCCCCTTCTCTTAACGACAGACTGCTCTTCTTCTAAATTTTCTCCATTCATAGGAGGTTTCATTTCACACCTCTCTACACCTATTCTGACTTCACACCTCCTGACTGGCCTCTCTTTCTGTCCCTTGCTCCCGCCTCTCGCTCCTCCTCTCTCCCAGCCTTTGTTCTCCCGCTACATTACCTTTGCTTACTATCTTGTCTCTCTCACACCTGAAGAAGGCTCCACGGCCGAAATGTTGTTTTCTTTTTCTTTTCTTTTTTAGCATGGAAAAACTATTACTTGTTCCTTTGCAGCCTACGCATGGTGACGCAGCTCCCCACCTGAACTAATACTGTATCTGCATCTGCCTTTGCTTTCTGTGTCTAAACTTGAGAGTCTGAATTGGGATAAGGCCGTTTGGATGTGGCAGGAGACCTAGGTGTTTTTGTTTTGGTTTCCAGGGTGTATACAACTACTTGAGATGGCTGAAGTAGTTCAAGTAGGGAGCTGTGTCAGGAGCTGCAAAGGACCCAGTAAAGGTTTATTCCCCGATGAAAAGAGGAGTAACACCCGAAGAAGGCTCCACAGCCGAAACGTTGTTTTTCTTCTCTTTTCAGCATGGAATACACCTTTACTTGTTACTTTAGATGGCTGTTTAGGTAATTTCTTTTTATTTTTGTTTGCCTGATAATGCCGAGATCATCTTGTCCTCACGTTCAGTGAGACTGCACCAAGTGCTGCATGTAATGAAATTTGCATTCAGAAAAACTGTGCAAACCTGTCTGAACACGTTTTGTGACTGATTCCTAACTGACATTGCGAATTTCAGATCAATTCTTCATGTCCCCCTTTTTTCTTTCAGAGGGTTTTATTTTCCAGTGTCGCTCTGGGCCTGCTAACGTATTGATTATGCTAAAAGCCTGTGGATAGATTGGTGCCCGAGTTTGGTAATTGTGTAGTGTGGACGAGCAGTCAAAAGCAGACGTCCTGTGTGCCTCCTAAGCCTTATTTCTTTGTCCTGGGTGTTTGGGGAAAATCTAAACTGCATTCAGGATGACTTTTTCAATTTGCGAAAAGTTGAAGAAAATGTTTCAGAAGCTTCGTAAGTCTTCTGTGAAACAACTTGAGGCACCAAGGTAAGGTACATATGTTTAGGTTTTTCTCATGACCCTGAAAACACGTTTGTGCTTAGTTCTACAGCCCCGAGTTTGTGCAAGCATATGTTAAACTGAGAGAGAGCACTCTGGCTCGCCTAATTTTGTCACACTTTAGTATTTTTTTAACTGTATTATTGCTCCATTTTTACTTTTAATTTGGTGTATTTTAAGTGATATAATGTGTGTAGCTGATTACGCTTTGTATTTAGATTATATGACAGACTGATTTTGGATAGTGGGTGCAGGCTGTATTTTGTCAGTCCGAACAACAGCAGTACGACGAAAGATTCAGTAGAAATTTGCTGTGCCTGTTAAATGTATTATTCTAGTAAATACATAATTATATTGCTTGTCAGTTGCTCAAGCCTTGGCCTAATCAGAACTCAGATTAGGTTTTATTATATTGTACTTGTGATTCTTTTTTATTTACTTTTATTGGCTCATCTTTGAAGTCAAATAGCTTTTTATTAGAAGCGAAACTCTTTTATTTATGAAAGGAGATCAGATCCTTTACTTCTGCAGGACTGCTGAATACCCCATTGTGGGCTCTGGGTGGGGACAATAATCCTACTGTCATGAAGCTTTGTGTGCAGGTATAGAACAGGTAAAAGAACAGAAGAATGCAGTAAATAGGCTGTTTGGAATAGAAATAGATGTGTAAACAGTGAAAACAGATTGTTACACTGCAGTTTCAGATGCAAAAGCAATTGAACAGCATGACTGTTTCTAGCTTCCTCTTCTATGGGGACACTGCATTAGTCAAAGTTTACAGGACTTAAGCATGGGCAGACACAACGGAGAAAATGAGGAAGACCACACTTCAGGAAGTATTTTAATTCTGGATGGATGATGATGCACTACTAACAGGGCAGATCTGCTTTTTACTTTTGATACTGCCACAGGACAAGCTCTGAGAAGTAACAAAAAACAAAAGTTAGTTCACTGCAGACAATATTGACAGCCTAAATACATGAATAGAAATTAACTGTTAAATCTTGTTTGTCATGAATGATATCGGTGTCTGTATTCTAGCAATTGCATGGTTCAAACAAAACAGGTTTTGTGATTCAATTATCAGTTCTGCTTTATTAATTTTTCTTGTTGTTTTTAAAGTAATGACAACATGTTATCATTAACAATAACAGAAACAACATGGAACCACTTTGTCCAGTAAAAAGTAGAATTTTGGAACTGTTATGAAGCCCTTTTTAGAGGAAGATTACACTTTCTTTAATGAGTAATGCATAACTGATTTGTCGATTTGAATTAGCCCATATATTTTTCTCACAGACGGTCAAGTGTACTGTCACTCTACAAAAGCACTGGTTTCCTTTTGATGTTGTATTTCAATGAATTATGCTCTCCCTTTCTCAAGAAAATATCTAAGCACTTCAGAGCTGTAATAGAGCATAAAGGCAGCTAGTTCTGTTTCTAACCATAAATATTTCTTATTATCAGTCTAATTCCTTTGAAATGGTCATTTTAAAACTGTTTACATACTAAACTACCAAGGAGCAAAAAGATGTTTTTATCCCGAGGTTATCAAAATTCCATGCAAGTTGTATCAGTTCAATGCTGTGAAAACAGTAGCCTGATTGTGTGATAAGAGGCAAATCAATAGGTGGGTTACATAACTTTGTAGTGCAGATAGTGTTTTTTTTGTAAGTGAATGTAATGAAGGAGTATTTGTGTTTGTATGCTTATTCCATTGAAGTAAGACAAAATGCCAGTGAGATAATGGATTATCAATAGAGCAACAATAATCCCACCGGCTGGTGGAATTTGGAAAAAAAAAAGCATTTTATTAATACAGACCGACCGTAGTAAAATATCTCTGCCCTATGTACTGTTAGGTTCTTTTATCTTGTTTCAGAAGAAAGGCAATCTAAAGTATTTCATTTCTGATTAAAACTGAAAAAGCCTTTGGTTTACTTTCAGACAGGAAAGGAAAAATGCCCTTCTTTTGTGTAACTTGAGGCAGCATTGTTTTCTGTGTTCTAGACAGCTGGGTTGCGGTGTTTCACTTGGGAGCAGAGGGGCAGTCTGTTAATTAGTCTTTATTTTATAAAGCAACTTTTAGATTAAAAAATGTTCGTAAAAACAAAAGCTGGCAGCGGTGGGGCCCTGGGTTCAGTTCCAGATAACAGGTACTATCGGGGTGGAGTTCGCATGTTCTCCCCAGGTGTGTGTGGCTTTCCTCCAGCTGCTCTGTTTTTTCCCCATAGTCCAAAGATATACTGCTAGGTTAACTAGCTTCTGGGACAATTGGTCCTGGTGTCAGTGTGTGTGTGTTTCTGTCTGCGTATAACCTGTGATGGACTGGTGCCCCATCCAGGGTGTGTCCCGACGTGCGCCTGTTGCTTGCCAGGACAGTCTCCAGCTCCCCCATGACCTTCTACTTGGGAAAAACCACTTAGAAGATGAATGTATGGTGGAACAATGTCTTATGTTATGACTTAAAACAAATGCATAAAACCACGCAAATCTAGGTTAAAAAAATACGAGCTGCAGAACTGTGCACATACTGACGTTTAGCTCCAGCAGGGAGGACAGGACAGTAATCCAGTCTGGGCATGGCAAAAGCAAATGCTGGTTTCTCCCCAGCAGGCATTCACAGTACAGGACAGAGCTGTGAAATTTCCCTCACCTCCTCTTGTGGTGATGATGTGAGCATGCGTCGCTGAGCATGATGTCAAAGCAAGATCGAAAATGACTCCCTGGTGTTTTATTTTGCCACAGCTCCCTCAGTGGCAATGGTTGGATTTTGGGGGTGGTTTTATCTGATGCCTAACATCGGCAGTACGAGTTGTGCACTTGGTGGTAGCCACTTCAAAGTCAGATTTAGATTGCAAGTGAAGCAGAATATTTTCAACCCAGAGATAAAAATGTACCTCAATTCATCTAAGAATATGGCCAAGTATAGAGCCAGAGGGAGCTCCAGTGGAGACCTGCCTGCTAATATGTCTGACCCCCCCCACCGTAGAGACGATCCCATAAAGGTAAGACTCTCACCAAGTGCAGCCTTGTAGAACCAGAGATGTCAAGTAATCCTCCACACAGCTCGCAGTGTCCACTGGCCTCTCAAGGCCAGACATAGCGACCAATCTGCTCTGTGGTTTCCATCTGCTGCTAACGGGTTAGTGCTGTCGTAACCGCATCGAGGAAGCATGCCTAATGTATTTCCTGAACTTTATTCTCCTGGAAAAGACGGTTCATGTTTCTGTACAGATCAAAGGCTGAAAGTTAAATCTATGGGGTGGACAGCGTCTGGTCTTGTGTAGTAAGTGTGCAGAATCGTCTTTATCGATTGCCTAATACATGTCCGCTTCCCTGAAGAGCATCAATTGTTCTGATTGGTCATGCGTGAGTGAGTACAGTTCCTGTCAGTCCAGCCACAGAGACAAACGGGCGAGTCTGATGTTAATGAAATTGTCGTCTGTTGACGGCACATAGTCTCATATCAGAAAGGTGTGCTGTTCACAGCTGTTGCTCAATGGATTATTGAAATCTTGCCTGTCCCCATGAAACATCAGTGTGGATTAAGGGATTTAGGGAATTCAGCAGGGTTTCTCATCACCAGGATTTTTAACAGAAGGGATTCATAGGCTGTCAGGCACTCTTTGAACACTGCTTCTATACAGTCAGCTTCTTGAGGCTTACTTCAATGTGTTTGTCAAGGGTTCTAAATAGTTTTCTATCAGAAATACCACAAGTAAAGGATAAGATCCCATATGCCCACAGATATGAACGTTTCTACCAAACTGTTCATAGAAGAGACAACTGAGGTTTTTTTAAATGTCCTATTTTGCAGTTTTTGGTGAATAAATTTGGTCGGAGTGTTTACGTATGTTTTTTTTCTTCTCTCATAGCAAAAACACAAGCTTGGCAACATTCACTATGTGTTTTTGTAATAGCTCATCCCACTAAGCCCCCTTACCTATATCTGATTAATCTTCATGAGTGCCTCCTTATTAATGTAAATGCTGTGGAGCAACAGTGAAAACACAGCAGAACAGGTTCATAACACTAGAATATTTTTTTGTGGGACAGTTACAAGCACTGTGCTGTAGCTTTGTTAATATCAAAACAGCACATTTTTAAGATTAAGGAGGGATCCATGTTTATTTTAGCCAATTACTATAAGTTACACTTCTTTAACATAGAGTCATTGCATTTGTACTTTAATTATCATATGCAGTGGGTACACCACTCCCTTCAAAATGTTCACCTTTTATTGCCCTAAAACCCAGAAAGATGACCAATAAAACCATACTTTTTCCAGTTTTATTTACAAATTGTACCTTGCAACATCCAAGCTAAAAAAGAAAGCAAATTTCTGGAAAAAAAATTAAAAAGTAGAATAACTGGGTTGGATAAGAGAATACCCCCTGAATTAATACTTGGTGGAAGCACCTTTTGCTTGAATTACAGCTTTGTGTCTGTTTGGATAGATCTCTGCCAGCTTTGCACACCTAGAGGGAGGAATATTTGCCCATTCCTCCTTAAAGAATTGTTGTAATTACACAACAGGACAACACAGTCACCTCTGTGCTTTACTGTAGGAATGGTGTTCTTTGGAATGTAAGATGTATTGGGTTTTGGCCAGACGTATAGATTTGGATTCTGGCCAAAATTCGATTTCGGTCTCATCTGACCACAGCACCTTTTGCCTCTTGGCCACAGAATCTTTAAGGTGCTTTTTAGGAAAACATAAAGGAGGCTTGATGGCTTCTTGCCACCCTCCCATACGGGCCAGATTCGTGGAGCGCTTGTGATATTGTTGTCACATGCACACATGCTCTCCTGCCCACTGTGAGCTGGTGTGTGGTGAGCGTTCTGGCGCACTATGGCTGCTGTCATCATCATGTTTTTTTGCCAGCAGCCATATCACCCTGCAACTCACAACTGGCAGCCCACTGAAGCTCAGCAGGTGTGAGCCTGACCAGTATCTAGCTGGGAGACGTCCTGGGAAAGCTAAGGCTGCTGTTGGAAGAGGTGTTAGTGAGGCCAGCAGGGGGGCCCTCACCCTGCGGTCCATGTGGGTCCTAATGTCCCAGTATGGTGACGGGGACACTATACTGTAAAAAGGTGCCTTCCTTCGGATGAGACGTAAAACAGAGGTCCCCGACTCTCTGTGGTCATTAAAAATCCCGGGGTGTTTCTCGAAAAGAGTAAGGGTGTAACCCCGGTGTCCTGACCAAATTTCCTATTGGCCCTTATCAATCATGGCCTCCTAATAATCCCCATCTATGAATTGGCTTCATCACTCTGCTCTCCTCCCCACTGATAGCTGATGTGTGGTGAGTGTACTAGCACACTATGGCTGCCGTCGCATCATCCAGGTAGGGCTACACATTGGTGGTGGAGGGGAGTCCCCATGACCTGTAAAGCACTTTGAGTGCATATGTACAGAAAAGTGCGATGTAAGTGTTTGGACTGTTTATTTTTTTATTATTATAATTATTATTATTGAAACATATCCTTGTCTTCCCAGGCCTAGAGAGAACATGGCAGGAAACAGCCTGGTGCTCCCGATCGTTCTGTGGGGCCGCCACGCCCCCACGCACTGCATCTCCAGCCTGCTGGTCATGGATGACCTGTCCACCATTGTCACCGGCTGCCACGATGGGCAGATCTGCCTCTGGGACCTGACCGCTGAGCTGGAAGTGAGTCTGCCGTGTTTCAGGACATCGCAGTCAGGGGTTTTCAAACTCGGTTATAGGGTCTGTTTCAATAATGCAATTAACAGTAGGAGGCACTGTTGTTAAGTGAATGACAGGAGTGCAGCTGGATTATATGACACACAGCAAAATCACGTAGTGAAAAGCATTGATAATGTCAGCCCAGAGGCCGTCAGAATGAAGTGAAAGAAGAACCAGAGAAGGCAGGAGGGAACTATGTGGAACTGCGTTTAAAACTGAGAGCAGTAGGCACTTCTTTATGCAGAGACGTGGGAGTGTGGAACAAAATTACCCAGCCGTGTTGTCCAAGACTTGGCTTTTTTTAATGATACAGCTAGATAAGATCCCTATTTCAATTAGCTACTGATTACAGCACAGGCTAATTGGGTCGAATGGTCTACTCTCATTTGTGCCCATTCTTATTAACATCTTACTTGGTTTCCAGAATGCACCTTTCATCCTCAACACTCTCCAAAGCCGTGTGCTGCATTTCTTTTCTGTTGCCAAATCACACAGCCTTAGAGTCAATAACTCATTTTAGTAGTTGTAGGGAAATGTAAGTGTAGGCGAATGTCCTCTTTAATTCAGAACAGTGTTTTACCCTCATCTTGCGTGCCCACAGATCACTCCGAGAGCCCTGCTGTTTGGCCACATGGCTTCCATCACATGTCTGTCCAAGGCCAGCTCAGGCAGTGACAAGCAGTACATTGTTAGTGCCTCTGAGAGTGGGTGAGTACGAGCAGCCTCCCATGAAGATCCAAGATGTCACCTGGTTAGCCAGAGATCATAACAGCTCTTGCATTTCCAAACTATTTCCTCCGGTTTTGTCCTTTTAAATAAGGACTTTTAGTCAGCAGTTCCTCAGATGTATTGCATTCAAAAGATGAGGGCAACAACCTTCCTTTTTTTGTCACAGTCAGCTCTGTAACTGAATTACTTGGCACTCACTTGGGTTGATTAGGCACTGATTTTATTTAGCTTCCAAGCCTTACTGCTAAACCTTAATTCTGATCTCACCCTTCACCTCAGCTCATCTACTTCCCCTGCCTAAAACAAACCCTCACAACTTAATCCTATCAGATAAAGATCACCTTGAAGTTAAGGAGATAAGGAGTTGAGGAGTGTGTTATATGAACTGCATGGGTTGTGCCTGTGTATCAAGGTAAAAACATTCATTTGGAATGCTTTTGTCTTGTAATTGTTGATGAATTGCTTAAACACCAGGTCTGGCCTTCATTTGTGAAGGATTGAAGAGGGTTTCCCTGCTGCCATCTTGTAGTTGTGCCTGAACGCAACTGTGGAAAGACTGTGAGAAGACAATAATCTTCGCCTATTGCCTCTTGGCCTCTTGTCTTGCTTAGAAAATGCCATGTGCAAGAAACTGTGTCTTTGTGCTCCTCTGTCTCCATGCAGGGAGATGTGCCTGTGGGATGTCAGTGATGGGAGGTGCATCGAGTTTACGAAGCTGGCCTGTGCCCACACTGGAATACAGGTAAAGATCATGGGAACACCTGCGTCTTCTTTGTGAAGGGCAGATTCAGCTCATTCGGCTAAAGTGGAAAATCTTTGATGGAGATTTACCCGAAGAGCAGTTTTCCCAAAGTCGATTCAGTCCACTTATTATTTAGTAGTTTTCAGTTGTGGGTGCATTGTCTGGTAAGTGGTTTGGTAAACGGATTGTAAACTGATCTTTTATCTAAAACAAAATTGAATGATGGTGTCCTCCAATACAGAAAGCACATCACTGTGTTACTCCCCTGCGATAGTAATTTTATGAGCAGTCTATCAGATGATAAGTGAATGATGAAAATGAGATGAAAATGACATCGCACATCGTCACTTAATCAAGCTGGCTGTTGTATGTTGAGCCACAGTCAGTTTGAAGGAGATTCCTAATGGGTTGATTGTGCACCGCATGTCTAATCGGTTTCTTTTTGCGCTTTCTAGTTTTATCAGTTCACCATTGGTACCCAGCGGGAGGGAAGACTCCTGTGTATCGGGCATTATCCGGAAATCCTTGTCATGGATGCCACCAGCCTGGAGGTCCTCTACTCCTTGGTGTCCAAGATAGCTCCCGACTGGATTAGCTCGATGAGCATTATCCGTTCTCATCGGACACAGGGTGAGTCGTAGTCTCCTACTGGGCCGCTGTGCAAATCCCAGGCTTGATGGGAATACAAGATAAGCATCTTATAGCTCTTAACATGGGACGCTGAGGAGCAAATGCCAGTAGTGATGTTTAAGGGCTCTTGGTTTTCCTCCACTGCCTCATGGGTGTATGTTAGATGCATGTAAAAAGAGTCCTAAAAAATGAGGGGCGTGACAGTAGGTTCTATGCATGCCAGCTGATGAAGAAACGAAACCACTGGATTTTGAATTCTGAAACGCCGGGTAAAGGAATGAAAACTTCCACTAGCGTTCAGTAATGCTGTCTCGATCATCATTCAAGGAAACTAAGGGGGAGAGCATTGATCTGAAATGATGTTTTTTTTGGTAAGATTTACTGTTGTTAAACGAGGCTAAAAAACACAATCATAACTACTTCATAAACGCCACACAGCATGATTAGAACTACATGCCCGACGATCACACATCAAAATAAGATTTCATAAACATGCCAGGACCTCTGTTACTGAGTGTGTTTTCTTTCCTCTTTGTTCTGCAGAGGATACAGTTGTGGCTGTTTCAGTGACTGGAATATTAAAAGTCTGGATCATTACCGCTGATGTCAGTCGAATGCAGGTATGAAACTAGCAGTGAAGTAAGAACAAGGGCGAGATCTCTCTAAAACTAGCAAACTAGTCTTTGCAATAGCATTTTCAGAATTGCATATGGAAAAATATTTAAAAGGCCTACTTAAAGGTCCCCGTAATAGAGAACTGTTTTACAAATATTTTGAAAGTTTAACGTCAGGTAATAGGGTGGCATGGCGGTGCAGCAGTTCGCATGGCTGCCTTGCATTGCTGGGGCCCAGGGTGTGATTCCTGGGGTGCTACAGTACCTGCATAGAGTTTGCCTGGTCTCCATGTGTTTGTGTGGGTTTGCTCGGGGTGCTGCAGTATACTGATAGGCTGTTTGGCTGCATGGAAGATGGACCCTGCTGTGAGCGTGTGCGTGGCGGTGTTTGTCTGTGTGAGCTCTGTGACTGGACTTCAGTCCAGGGTGTGTCCTGCCTTGAGCCTGTTGCTTGCCGGGATTTCTGGGATTTCTAACTGTGTTGGGTAAAGCAGTTTGAAAATGGATGGGTGGAGCTTAAGGTAGCAATACATTTTTGGTGCATTACTTATGTCTTCAGCGCTTCCGGAAATGCATCACAGGGGCTCAGATGATCAGAGGATGGTAGATTGATTAGAGGAGAGGATGTAATCATAAGGCAAAAATGATTGTTAAATCTGTAATGGACAGTTAGGACCCTGAGTTGAATGCTGATTTATATTATTTATAGTTCATTAGCAGCACTGCTACCTTTTTTGCTAGCTTTTTAAGCCGGGCAGTGTTGCAGTTATGAAAATAAAAACACACTTTTTTTTTCTCCATCTGCCGCTAAACTTCATGGATGCATCGTTTTTAATTTATATTTGTCCATTCTCAGTTTGAATGATCTTTTCTTGTTACTCTGAAGATATCAGTTGAATATGAATGCAGTTTTTACAACCGAATGCAGTTGATATCTTTTAAGAGCAAGAAACTAGATAGCTCTCAAAGCAAGCTACTACTATTCATGCATGTCTGACAGATGACTTGAAGAATACTCTTGCTTCTTAAGTGAGGCCTTTTGATGAGATATAGAGCTGTAATGAGCTAGAGCTGTAATGGTTTTATAATGTTGAAGAATGACCTCACCTGTTGGTTCTATTCTAGGTCACTGATCCAGTCTTTGAAGAGGAATCCAAACCCATTTACTGCCAGAGCTGTCAGAGCATTTCCTTCTGTGCTTTTACCCAGCGATCTTTACTGGTGGTCTGCTCTAAATACTGGAGAGTAGGTGGACGTTTGGACAACGTTGAAAATGCAAATACACACACACACAAATAATCTCCTTGCACATTACAAAGAAAACCAGTATAAATAAAAAGATCAACCAGTTGAATATATTGCTGGTATTGGTGGACTTGTGGTTGGCAGTCCTCTGACTGGAATTGATATTTCAGTATGGAGACAAGGATGATTGTGCTGAAAGTGGAGCCATCTTTCAGCTGCAGTACTGACTGCTTGAACAGTAATGATCACAGGGCACAGTATAGGTACTAAATGCAGAATTATTACTTCCGTTCTAGTTTTCTAAGCAAAATGAGTTTACAGACTCATTAATATTAGGATAGAAGTGGTATAATCTGGACTGTAAGAATTCATTATCGTACTGCATCTCAACTTTTAGGTAATCTATGAAATAATTTCGACTATACTGTGCCAAAAATAATGTTTCGTTTTTAATGTATTTCTTCCTCTAGCATTTACACAAGTAATGTTGCCCATGACTTTTCACATCCGCTTTGTTCAATGCTTAATCAAACCAAACAATATGATTTTTTTCTTAGCCTAAGTGATCCACGAACAGCTACAGTCATATATGTTAAACGTATTATTAGGTGTCTCAACAGACTTGCAGGATGGTGATTTTTCTTGTTGTTTGCTAACTCCATGAGTCATGCTGTTGTGGAGGATCCCTTGACTCTGGTGGTGTAAGTATGCACTGTTAGATTTTCTTTTCAAGGCCATGTTCTTCAGCCTGTGCTACTTTTCCAGGTGTTTGATGCTGGAGACTATTCCCTCCTATGCTCTGTGCCCAGTGAGAATGAACAGTCCTGGACAGGGGGAGATTTCATCACTGCAGACAAGGTCATTATATGGACAGAAGAAGGAAGCAGCTACATCTACAAGCTCCCAGCAAGGTACACGGGATTATTACATTTTTAGAGGAGGACACTCAATGACAGTCAAAGCCCAGCCGCATACTACAAATTAATTGATCAGTAGTGGAACCATACGTGACATGCCTATGTACATTTGCCATTCTATAACTCTTTAGAAGTGGTTTGATTCTGGGCTGTTTTAGTGGTTAGGCAGTTGAGATGAGGGCAGGCTCGACCCTGGGTCCCGGATACCAGCATCATGGGCTGCAGAAGACCCTGATGTTAAACAGCCTCTCGCATCCTGCAAAGGGACACATCTAAACCAAGTGACATACCCTGAATAGGCTGTTATACAATAGCTCAAACACAACACAACCTCCCTCCCGCCTTAAAATGTAAACTACTTTGTATGCAACCACCTTTTATATATCAGGATTTATATGTTCAATATATTTATTTAATTTTATGTAATACCTTAGCATGGGTGATGTACTGTATATGCAGTCCATCTGAGATAATATCTGCACCTTGCTATGCTACTTTATAAATCTCAAGGACAACAATTTTAACAATGGCATACTGAATATATTTTCCTCCAGTTAAAAATAAGTCGCACTAAATAAAAGTTCATGCAAGTTTGAATTAAAAAAAAGGTTTTTAATGGAGTTTGACTTGGAGTCATTATGGGCTGCAGACAGTGAACAGCATGAGGAATGGGGAGTTCTCTTTGGCTCTTCTGGGGCTTTGGAGATAAGAAGGACTACAGTTTCACTGTCCCCTCTGCCTCTCTCCTCTGTTAAAGAAGGTGAACACTGGGCTGCCATTTGTGTCAATGTGTTTTTCAGCTGTCTCCCTGCCAGCGAGTCCTTCCGCAGCGACGTGGGCAAGACTGCAGAGAGCTCCACCCCCCCTCTCCTGTACAGCACTGTGGGCAGGACAGACAAACAGGTCGCTTATCACTCACCAGCAGCCTTGCTGTACTTGGGAGGCACATAGCGTGACATCAACCTTAACGTTGACTAGAAATGTGCTGCTGATAAATGCTTTCTATGTACAGCTATGGCTGAGAGGCCGAAATAACCTTTTTTATAATATTACTCATCTTCAGTAAATGGGAAAGGCATTGTCAAACTAGGCAATATAAACATGAAAGAGAATTTCCATTTCTGGTGATAAGGTTTGTTGCTTTGTTAACTATGATGCTGATATAGTTTTTTTTTTGTTTCACCCTCCGTTTCAGATGTGGATTTCTTTTTTGTGATGGTCTATTAATTTGTTCTGTGACATGATTGTGTTTGTTTTTTGTTTTGTTTCATACTTGCCATTTGTTATCCTTCTGTGCACGGGGGCGCCCCCTGCAGGCAGAGCAGGGGTGTGTCGGGGAGGCCACTGTCCAGGTGTCACTGGACCACGTCTCTGCCCCTGAGGCAGCCTGGGAGCACTGCTGTCCTCAGCTGCTCTTCCACGCCAGGCCTGTAGAGCCACCAGTAAGAGTGCCCACTGGCAGTGTGCAGGGAAATCCAGTGAAAGTGGTGCTTGGGGCATCTGGAGACTCTTGGGTGTCCACTCTCGGTTTATGGGTATCGCCATTCATTTTTCAAGTCCGTTTGGCTGGAGGGGAGACCACCCTGATTCTGGAGCTGGGTTTCCCTGTACGAAGACCTGCCTTTCTTCAGATGCCCTGTCAGACCTTTTCTTGGTTATTCCCGTAAAAGTGCTATCTCCCCGCTGGTCCATCTCTTCCCTCTGCCTGGGCTGGTTCCTTACTCATCCCGCTGCAGTGCCCACAGGAATAGTTGTGGAGGTTTGGTTTCATGAAATTCTGGCATCGAGCACATCAGCGGTAATACCTTGGTGTTTGTAACTTCAGAGAATAATATAAGAATCTTTCTTATTCCACAATAACACCACATTCATGGTAGAGTAATTCCTAAAATACTGGACTCCTTAGAACTTAATTTTTTCTATCCAAATAATTGCCAGGTATTAAAAAGATCTTTAAAAAAAAAACAGTTGCGAAAATAATTCAACTACAGTCGAATGACTGTATCTTAACTTTTCTTCTCATCCCTCATTGACCTGCAGCTGGTCTGTGGTTTCTTATGATAACTTAAAGAACCACTCTCAGCCCTGCTGTTTCAAAATTAGACTCTGTGTATATATACACGCCTTTCATTTATAGGAGTTGTAGATTATTGTGAAAAAATCACAAAATCAATAAATGGAGGACTTCGCAAGTTTGTGGTATTTAGGTATAGTACTATTTATGTGAAAACAGCCAGATTGTTCTGTAATTGTTCCAAATCGCACAAAGCAGCTGAAGTTTTCAGCATGCATATGCAAGTATTAAAATTGAGAAGCAGTTCACATTGGAATGAAAACAATTTTCAGCACTGTTTATCTTCATTTCTCATAAAACTGTTTGCCAGCAGACTTCAGTTTTACAAGTTGGGCATCACCCAAAAGGTCGGCCGGTGAGATTGAAAGTTGGCACTCACTGGGCAGCACTGGTGGATGTGTGTGGTGGAAGTGAGGAACCAGTCTGGCCTGTATCTTTGTGTGAGGCTCTTTAATTAAACCCCTTGCTCCCTGTTTAGAATAACACCACGTCTGTTTCTGCATGTAGGTTTCTACTTGAAAATTCCTAACCAGGTGTTTTCGTCTTGCACCTTCAACGTGAAGTGTTCTGTTGGCAGCAGAAGCTTTTATTGTTTATTTTGTTTATTATTTGAAATGCTTTCTTTCAGGAAAGCTGAGTGTTCTCTAGTCAGCTTTCTTAAAGTCTTGGTACTCAAGTGCATAAAGCTGAGGATTCACTCTTTGTTTTGGGGTTTTCTGGTCTCGGATAACTCTTCTATTTCATTGGAGTTGTTCCCAGTCTGTAGTATACAGGAAGTACAGGCGAATGTATCAACTAATTTCTCTGGGTGCCCTTTGGAAAATAGGTCAGTGTAACTTGCTATTTAATGTAAACCACTCATTGCAGTACAGGATTTGTTTTCTGCTTGCCACTTGATTGCAGCTTTAGCAGCAGTCTTGCCATCTTGTGGCCAGGCCTCAGACATTAACCATGAGTGGGGCTGGTCAGTATGGGGATTTGAGACCTCTAGGCAAAACCAGGTTGCTGTTGCATTTTGGATATTGGTGGCAGTCTTCCTTCTAGACTAAACCAGTATGAGTTACTTTGACTTGGATGAGACATAAAGATCCTGACTGCTTGATCATTAAAGATCCTGTAGCACTGTTCATAGGTGTTGGCATGTTAACCATTGTATTCTGGCTAAAACAGCATTTTACCTTGTTTTTATTTCTGGCAGCGTTATTCATGGTATCTCTCTCTGTATTTAAAAATTACACCCTTTGTGACCCTTTAAGGTGATAACCACATTAATGCTTAGGTACCCTAGTTACTTTTATCATTGTATGAAAGGAAGCAGTTTTCTGAGTGGGGCAAAAGACAGGAGTTCAGCTTTCCTACTATTGTCTTATTTTCAGCATCCGTAAATAAACAGAAATGGAAGTGCAAAGCGCAGATTTGATCACATGGTAGAGAAAAATTATGGGAGTCTGGAGTGTGCAAAAGCCTCATGCTGTGGGGCTGATTCTGTGCCTACTGGTCAGATTCTAACAGGACTGCTTGCATCTTGGACAGATATCGTAGCAACTAGCACTCAATGTTATCAAAATGTTTTTTACGCTGTTGGAAAAACAATGAGGTTTTCATGGAAGGATCTATTTCCATCAGTTTTTGAATTGGTTAGTAACACTGTGGAGCAGTTGTGTTGAGAATGTACTCTGCTGTGACGGTTCCTTTGGCTTTTCTGCTTGCAAAAAAAAATTGTGGACAAGAGCTTTTCTGTTGATCGTTCTATAGTTTAAAGTTTTCAATAGTATTACTACAGAATCATGTACAGCAGTACATTTTATGATGATTTACTATTTTGATAATGGAGACTTGGTTTAGACACCCATTTTGAATGCTAATGTTACTGCATGTCACAAGGTCCTCTTTTTTTGTCTTATTTTAAAACTTGTGATGAATGAAATATATTTGATGCATTTTTCTGATTAGAGTTATAGAAATACAAGCCTCCAGTGAACCTTGTGAGGAAGTGTGGTTGCAGACTTGGTCTGGACGAGTTTGAGTGTTTTGGTCGCTTCAGAATGTAAACACAAATCTTATTTGCACTGTTGTGACAGGCTCTGGTTCATCCTAAAATAGTATTCCAACACAAAAGTCCTGTAAAGAACGAGCAACATTATGCTTGGTGGCATGCTCTTTCTGTCCTAAACTTTTTAATGGAGAAAAGTATTTGTATTCCAATTCTCCTCTGTTTTTAGTCTCGGTTGATGTTTCTGGATATTAACCCCTTTCTGCATGGGTTTGGATTACTGTGTGGTGTGCCAGTGGTTCTGCTTTGTAGAATAGTTGAAATGTGACCTTTGGAACAAACTGATTTGTGGTCCTGCTTTAATATAATACAATCCTAGGTTATGAAGATGCATCTTGTAGCTACCTGCAATGCTTCACTTCTTAGCCACAAGAAGATAGACCTTTTAATAAAGTAATATTGCATTCGTAAAAAAACATCAGTGCAGACTTTCCCTAACTCTCACTGTCAGCATTTTTTAGTGATCTTGTCACTGAAGTTCAAGGACTATGCTAAAATGTTCTTAACACTCCTCATTTCTAGTCCCGAACTGGAAATGTGAAGTGAACTGAATATGAGCCCTCCAGTCACCTTGATGTAAGAGCAGTCCCACAGACTATCACTCCTCAGGCTGTTTCGTTCTCATCCAGATACTATTACACGAGCTTCTCCTATCAGGGCTTAACACTGACACTTCAGACAAGGTTCAGAGGACTTTTTAGCTTAAAAAGTCTTTTCATGGACAGTGAAGCAACGCTCTTCAGACGGTGAGCAAAGCTATGCTCAAGACAAGTAGCAGTGTGTTCATGGCTGGTAGGATTATCAGGGTTTGTGCCCTATTTAGAGAAATTTAGAATCTTCCATCGTAGGATATCCAAGGTATTGATGTTTGACAAAAACTTGGTCAAAGCAGACAAAGAAGGTAAAATCTCTTGCCCACAAAATATATTTTTTCTAGTAACAAGACGGGATACGAGTGCAATCCACTTCTTCCTTCCAAATTATAGTTCTTATGGGGTCAAGTAGAAGGAGAAAAAGCAGCCAGACCAAGTTTTTTCTTGTCGTTCTTTGAAACGAGCATCCTTGCCTTGCTCGTTTTTCCATCATTATCGATCCTGTTAACAAGCGGTAGGTGTATTCATCTTATTCGTCTGTTGAGATAGTTTTTTCTTCGCGTTTTCAGCTTCTCATCTGCCCCCCGGTCACCCGCTTCTTCTCCGGCCGAAGGGAGCCCTTTCACAAGCTGCTGGTGCAGGGGAACTCGGCGGGCCGACTGTCTCTCTGGAGTGTCCCCGCTGCCTCGGAGCCGCAGCCCGGGTCCGGCGCCGCAGGTATCTCGCCTCACCGCGCTACTCCTCCGCCTGACGCGTCACGAACCCAGGCGCCCGTCGGTCCTTCGCGGGTTTGTGCTTTATTACGACGCTCTCTGGTTAAAAATCCTTTCTAAATGGGAGGGTTCAGATGCGTTTACAGGTTTTCAAGGTGTCTTTAAAGCAGCAACGCCTGAACGGGCGAAGCCGCGAAAAGAGGTTTCGGTTCGTTAGGAGGCGAGTTGGAATGAAAATGTACAGACACCCTGGCCGTAATGGCTCTCCATGAAGATGATTGCTCATCCCTGGCCCTGTACCAAACAGTATCTAAAGAAATTGCCATTCCTTATGAACAGAGGGATGGGAATCGACAGAAAAACTCCTGGACCAGAATTGGAGACTCCTGTGCTAGACACTACTTGTAGGATCAAGCTTATTAGCACTTGACTGTCCTCTGTGAGTTGGCTGATTTAATTCCATGTGTTATGAGCATCGGTACACAAGGACTTCCAAAGTGGACTGATACAGAAAATCCCAAACTGGCAACAGAAAGGTTTGCCAAGAATTTGTTTTTGTGAGTTTTATGGGTTTTATTTAGATACTGATATTTTGATAACATAAATGCCAGGGATTTATAAAATATAAAGCTTACTTTTTAAAATCCCATTAGATTACTTCTCAGAAATATTTTCCTTAAAGTAAGATTTTTGTTTTTCAGCCTTTGTTAGGGAGAAGGAATCAGTATGTATTTTTCTCGCATGTATGTATATATTTTATGTATTTTTCTAAATATTTACCAGTAACAGGTACATACATTTCAGTAGTTCAGTAGAAGTAATTCATTTTAAACCAGCTCTGCTCGGTGCAGATGCACTCATGTCCACTAGATGGCGAAAGAGGCCATTGTTTTAGCAGATCGGCCTCTCCTTGATGAAGGCCTGGCGAAAACCTGCTGGTTAGTTCACGCTTGCACATTTTTCCTCATGAACTTTGATGCCTCATAATGTTTTATGTGCTACTGTATATTTGAATTCATTTTTATGATGTTTGTTTTTTTCAGTACTGTTAAAAAAACAAATGCAGAAATGTCATGTCAGATCATCGGCGGTTTACTGTAATATGCACATCTTAATTGTCCCAGTGATTTTTAAACAGTATGAACTATGCTACAGGTTTAACTGCTTCTCAAAAATGTGTTTTATACTGTAGAAAATCAATTCTGATCTTTAGCTTGTGAAGTCCCTAAAATTTCCTAATTTTATCTAAAAAAAGCTGAGTAATACCCTGTCCTTTCAACTTATTACCTTAAAACAGAATTGTCCCTGAGTCAATTTCAATATGGGAAAATTAGAAATTGCTTCACATTGAGTCACAGAACAGGCTTGCAGAGGCTTGATTTGAAAATGGCATTTTTAAAAAGACGGAAGCAATTTTAGTTCTGACAGTGAAGGGTTTATTTGTTTAGTCAGTCAGCTTGCAGTTTATATGACTTTTCCTGACAGTTTTTTCGTATTTGACCGCCTGGATTACATGGTGGTCAGGTTGGGTAAATCTGTAAGAATTGTAAAGGCGGTGGAGGCGCCATCTAGTGGTTTTTCTGCAGCACTGCAGTCTCTGTTGCCTGAATCAAAAACTGAGTCAAAGGAACACCAAAATCTAAAATGCCCCCCTACAGCGATCTTTTATTCCAGAAGGGTTTGTATTATCCAGTGCGGCTACGTCTGTCGTGTGGGTGCGAGAATGGGGGAAGGGAGGGGAGACGGGGCGTTTGAACTCCGAACTCGCGCGTCTTTCCCTTTTTCCCAGAGCTGGCGGTGTCCTCTTCCGTCAGCCTCCAGGAGGCCTTCGACAAGCTGAGCCCCGAGCCGGCGGGCATCATCGACCAGCTGAGCGGGCTGCCAGGCTCCGAGGCCGTGCTCAAGGTGACGGCCACCGTGTACATCCCCTCCCAGGGGCGCCTGGTGTGCGGGCGCGAGGACGGCAGCATCGTGCTGGTTCCCGCCACGCAGACCGCCATCGTCCAGCTGCTGCAGGGGGAGCACATGCTGCGCCGCGGTGAGGAGGGGGGCAGAGAGACGGCGCGCGGGGGGGGGAGGGCGGTCCGTGCCAACGCCCCTCGTATTTTGGCGAAATCTAGAATTGTAGGCTAAAGGAGATAGCTTACATAATGTCCGAGCTAATGCTAGTAAAAGGCGAACCAGGGGGCCTTAGTGGAAACTCTGGAAGTGCAGTTAAATCAAAACACAGGAAGCCCTTCTGTACACTAAGGGTTGTGGGAGTCTGGAACAAAATGCCTGGCTTCCTGCGAGAACCGGCAGGATTCTCACTGCTCACTGCCAAACGTGCCAAATGGTAACCGACTTCATGTACTGACTGTGATCCCTGCTGTGAATGGCCAGAACTTAATCAGTGCTGACAGCAAAAGTAAAAGTACGTCCCTCCCTGTGTGCTCTGAGAATTTGGATGTACAGCGTGTCAGTGTTAATTTTCGTTGGTTTGAACTACATTGGTTAAGGCATTGAGGACAACTGTTTAGGACCAGCTATGTTATATACTGCTTCAATTTAATCTTTTAATAATTTATAGTAAAATACATTCTTGTCAATACGATATTTCCTAATCAGGCCCCTCAAAACCTCAGTAAATTGGGATATACAGTGTTGAAAAATTGCGTTGGTATCTAGTACTTAGCAAAAGTCCACACTGCTTCAAGTGGGAACTAGTTAGAAAATTACAATTTGAACTCGTTTACACCATGTTAACTGCCATGTCTGCTTTTTCCAGAGGCTTTTCTTTTTTTTCTAATACTGCTCAAATATTGCAAAGCATCTGATCCTTGTAGGGGATGCTCCTTTATCGTTGAGTAGGGTATAAATGAATATGGGGCGGAGCGGTGGCTCTGTGGCTAAGGATCTGCGCCTGTGGCTGGAAGGTTGCCGGTTCGATTCCTGTGGCCCCTGAGCGAGGCCCTTAACCCCGGCTGCTCCAGGGGCGCTGTACAATGGCTGACCCTGCGCTCTGACCCCCAGCTTCTCTCCCTGCCTGTGTGTCTGTGTCTCATGGAGAGCAAGCTGGGGTATGCGAAAAGACAAATTCCTAATGCAAGAAAATTGTAAATGGCCAATAAAGTGGTAATCTTATCTTTTATATTGTGAATTTAAATGTTCTTTACAGATTTTGTTCTTTAGTAGGGGTGTCCTGGCCAAATTTCCCCCTGACCTTTACCAATCATGACCTCCTAATAATCCCCATCTATGAATTGGCTTCATCACTCTGTTAGCCGACGTGTGGTGAGCGTACAGCTTTGGCTGCTGTCACACCATGCAGGTGGGTACTAAATTGGTGGTGGTGGAGGAGAGTTCCCATTACCTATAAAGCGCTTTCAGTGTTTTTTCAGTGTCCAGGAAAGAGCCATATAAGTGTAAGGATTTTTTATCCCCGTTTCACACCTGTGGACATGTTGGAGCCGTGTCGGGTTGTCATGGCGGCGCGTGGCGAGGAGGTCACGGGCTTGTTTCCCCTCTTGCCCTGCAGGGTGGCCACCACACCGCATCCTGCGAGGGCACCGCAACAAGGTGACCTGCCTGCTGTACCCCCACCAGGCCTCCCAGCGCTACGACCAGCGCGCTCTGGTCTCGGGGGGGGTGGACTTCTCCGTCATCGTGTGGGACATCTTCACCGGGGAGATGAAGCACATCTTCTGCGTCCACGGCGGGGAGATCACCCAGCTTCTCGTTCCCCCGGAGAACTGCAGCGTGAGTTTTCTTCCCTTGCCCTCCCCACCCCGCCCCCCCTGCGGGTTTCCTCCTGGTTTCTGCCCCGTTTGACGAAAGCTTTAAGGAGGAGAGCCCCGGGATTCTTGGCAGACCTTTGTCTGGTGTGTTTTGATGCAGTGCCAAGGTGCTTTACCGACGCCGAGTCAGATAACTGATCCGCGGTTTGATCAGTCATGAAACGTTTGCTTCGAGCAGGGCCCTGTTCCATTGCAGGCGGCTGGAGTTGAAAAGGCCATGCACTCCCAGTGGCTTATTTTCAAAAGAGCCCTTTACCTAAACACTTCACAATACCTCCTCCCTTGATCATCGTTGCGTGTGGGAAAATGTGTTCTTGATCCGACGTGTCTGTTCAAATAAGATGCTCATTTGGAGTGCAGCTGGAGTCTAAAACTTGTTACCTGACTGTTGCCAATTTTTCCCCGCACGCCGATTCGCCGTCGCTGATGGTACATGGGATTGATCGGTCCAGGGTACTTCTGGCTTCTTGCGGGAGCTTGCAGTGTGATTTTAATTGCGTCGGTCTGACGATGCATCCGTGGCATGCTGATAAGACCGGATTTGTGCTGGAGGCCTGAGCGGTCCAAATCGGAATGAGTCACCCCGAGTGGGAATTAATTTCCCTGCTCAGTCCCAGAAACCATCCTGGTTTCCCTGGGTAGGAGTGCGTCATGTGTTTGGTACCTCCTCCTCCCAAGAAAACCTCTGCCTCGAATTGATTGACAGAAGCAATATTGGTGTCCATTACCCGGAGTAGTACAAACTGTAAATAAACCTGCCTGAGAATTACTTTGGATTTAATGACCTGCTTAGTTATGCTGCTGGTTTATAGCATATCAATACTTGTACTTAAGGACTGGAGCATTTAATTGATATGTGAGAGGAGGCTGGATACTATATCTGTTGAAATCTATAGTACCCAAGTGCTTAGTATACCTATGCCTAGGAGCTCTTCTCCATAACTGACCACATTACTGTTGATTAAATCATAAAACCACTTTTTTGGCAGATCAATAGTTCAACTTTGTGACCCCTTGACTCGCTGTCCTGCATTGGAATGCTGACTGAAGCACCACCCCGTTATCGTTTAGTTACAGAAACACGGGCCTTTTCATCATTGATTAGCGTTATCTTTTTGTTGTTGTTGTTTTGTTTTGTTTCGGAGGGGAGGGGTGACATTCTCATTGTTACAAGCTTTAATCTAGCTCATTCCTCAGCTCTCCGATCAGCCGGACTGCCATAGTCCTCGAGTTCCTGGGTGGAAGAACATGAGAGTGTTGACGGGCAAGAGAAGGCCATCTGGCCCATCTAACCCATGTGGTCAACCGGAGGTGTTAGAGTCGAACAGTTAACCCAGGGCTTTCTTGAACAAAGAGCTGGTATCAGCTTCAACGATATGGTTGGGAAGTTCGTTCCAGCTCCCACAGCCTTTTTGTGTAAAGAAAATGTGCCTCCTGTCCTCACTGAAGGAAAAAAATTGAAGAGCAGTGGTCCTATCACTGATCCCATTTGATACTCCACTGATTACATCCTCCCATTTTCAGAATCTGCCCCGCTTTTCTTCTTTCTTTTTTTTTCCATTCGTTCCAGTATCTTCCAATAGCCCTTATTTTCCCCATTTTGCGTAGTAGTGCCGCCATCAAGTGAACATCCCACAGTTTCTTCTTGACACAGTCTGAGTGCTGTTCACTCCCAACAACTCTTTAGCAGGTCAGCCGCTACCTTAATGTAAGCTAGGATTCAGTGCACGGACAAATTTTCATCCATTCTGAATATTCATGCTGGAATGAATCTTCATATCCAGAAATTAATTTCTATTTATAAGTTCAAGTAAATTGTCATTATACTCATACACAGGTATATGGTATAACGAGCTGCTATTTTGCTAGCTCTCAGATGGTAAGTAGTACAAAAAATAACAATACAATTGGGGGACCCCAGCGTTCAGAGTTAGTGTGCTGGAGGTGTGGTTTCCAAGCCTTACACCCTGGGATCTGCCCGTCAGGAAGTCCAGAATCCAGTTGCAGAGGGTGGTGTTGAGACCCAGTGCACTGAGTTTCTTGACTAGATTCTCTGGAATGATGGTGTTAAAAGCTGAGCTGAAGTCGATGAATAGTAGTCTTGCGTATGTGTTCTTTTTATCCAGATGGGATAGGGCAGTGTGTATGGCAATGGAGATTGCGTCATCTGTGGATCTGTTGGACCGGTAGGCGAATTGGTATGGGTCCAGTGTGTTTGGAATGGTGTCCTTAATAAATACTTTCACATTGGTTTGCTAGTTTTCTTTCCATTCCATGATGAATTCTTTCTCAACAGCTTAGCTTGGAAATTATTTTTTTCTGTGAAAGTATGAAAGGGTAAATATTTCATTTCAGAATTCCCGCTTGAGAGTACATATTTCACATAAAATATTTATCCTTGGATAGAAGAATTTCAGCATGACAGATTCCTCTCACACCAGCTGGGGCTGTGATTGCTGTCATGTTTGTGGCACTGAAGGTTTTCTTGATTTATGATGATCAGGACAGGAGAGGTCTATTTGCACAGATCTGAGACAATCTTGCCTCTTATTTCTGTAGATTCTCAGAGTGAGGAGGTCAGATGTATCATTTTCAGTAAAGAGTGTGGGGGAATCGACTTTTTGACTAACACCGAAGACAGAGATTTACTGTAGAACCCACAAGGTTGACGAAATAGGCAGCATTGAGGACCTGAAGACCACCTCCCAGTTGTCCCTTGTTTGTGTTTTTAGCTTGTTATCCTTGATTAAAATTATGGCTTTTAGGTCATGATAAATCTTCATGCAGCACGAATGTATTAACTGAAAGGTTTTCATTCATATCACCATTTTTTGGGCCTTACCAAGATGCTGGCGCTTAAAGTAGGATGCATGTTTCTTACAATCCATAGACCCAATGCAGTACAATATGTATCTTGTAAAACAAATATATCTTTTTTACACTGAAGGTACCCTTAATGAAAACCTGGCTGCTACAAGAGGTAAACCCATTCTGAAAAAAAAACTAATTTGTCACCTAGGGTCTCGGTAAAGTATTGAACATTAACCTTCATGTAAAGTAACTGAAATAAGCTTTCTGGACGTTTCCTTGCAATTGATCAGTCAGAGAAAATTCCATCTTGGGGCGGAGAAGTGGATCTGTGCCTGTGGCCGGAAGGTTGCCGGTTCAAATCCCGTGGCCGGCAGAGGAATCCTACTCTGTTGGGCCCCTGAGCAAGGCCCTTAACCCCAACTGCTCCAGGGGCTCTGTACAATGGCTGACCCTGCACTCTGACCCCAAGCTTCTCTCCTTGTCTGTGTGTCTCATGGAGAGCAAGCTGGGGTATGCGAAAAGACGAATTCCTAATGCAAGAAATTGTATATGGCCAATAAAGTGATCTCTCTCTATCTTATCTTGGTCATAGTACTGACAGCACTGTGCATCTGCAATGAGTAGTTCAGGTGGGTAGCTGCGTCAATGAGTGCCATTTAGCTAAAGTAGAGCTGATGTTATAGACTGTGAAACACAATGTCTACAGTTGTTCTTTGCTGTTTCTTGAAAGACTTTAGACTATTTTGCCTCTCATCTCTCTCGGATTTTCATAATGTCTTTCGGCGAATGCGGTTTGGTGTCCACCAGGGCTCTGTCTTGGGACCCTTGCTGTTCAGTGAGCTGTTGTGTGTAGACACCCTTGCTTTCACTCAGTAACATGGTCAGGAAATTTGAGCTTGGCTTTTGCTTCATGCTGGTGGTTCTTTCGTCTAGACTTCTGACACGGCAGTTGATTGTCACCCATCAGGCATCCATACATTTTCTAGCCTGCTTTACCGTGGGGGAGCTGGAGCCCGTCCCGGCAAGCAAAGTGCACAAGGCAGGACACACCCTGGATCGCAGTCTTATCACACCTTTGATAGCAACTTTATCGCACTGTTAAGAATCTCACTGTCTTTCTTGATAATGGGCTGTTACTTGATTTTCACATTAAATCTGTATGTACTGTATTGCATTCTGTCACCTGAGGAACATTTCTAAGATCTGTGTGAAGAGGAAGGAGGAACATTCTAGTTCATCCTTTCCTAAGGTCCTGTTTTGGTTACTGTAACTTCATTGCTGGTTTGCCTGATTCTGTTTGTTCACTGTGCAGGTTATTGACCACCCCGCTGCTGGGGGTCTTTACTTGGGTTGCTTGTGAGATTTGGAGTTGATTTCAAGGTGGCTGTAATAATATATAAAGTGCTTCATGGGTCAGGGCCCTGCTATTCACATCGGTGTAGAATTTCTTGCAGATCTGAAAACGCGGATTTCCTTGCTCCTACCCACTGTCGCTTGCAGGAGCCCCTGATAACTTACAGCCAGCGCCGGAAACGCTGCGCTTTGAGAAATTCGGTTTGGAAACCGGACGGTTCAAATGCGCTTCTGTGCAAATGCCTTTTAACCGTATTTGCTTTTTAAATTGATCTGCGTTTTACAGTTTTGAATTGCACTCTGGGGTGCTTTGGTATTAAGGTCACTAAATACAGGACTAAATTATTATTTTATGTAAAACCCATGCATTGCTCATACCCATAAAGTAATTGAGTAGTGTAAATGCCTGTAACATAGTCGCTATGCATCCAGACTATTTAATGGGGATTTGCTGGAATTACAGCAGAACATGCAATATTATATCATGCAACCACTTGTAACTGCTTCACAATGAGTAGCAGAGTGCTGTTCTGATTAAGCACGTTACACATGACCTCATTAAGCTGAAAGTCCCCCTGTGATGCTGATAAAATGCTGAGAGAGAGATGTATTCAGTCTCGCGCGGTGCCGGAGCTCCTTGCTGTTCTGCTTCCCTGCAGCCACTGAAGTGTTTCTTCCTGGTCAAGGATTCTGGTGCTGTTGAATCACCACCTGGGAACACCGCCTGTCACTGGAGGTTGCAGTTTCAATTTAGATGCTGTTCAGATCTCCACAGAGTTTCTCTTTTTTTTTCCATCTATCCTCTTCCACTGTACAGTATTATCATCAGGTGCTAATAATTAATTTTGAATGCTCACATGTTGATCCTCATCACTAGAATCATGCTTAGCAATATCAAGCGTTTATATATATATAAACACACATTTGTCCGAATCTCAGCCTTAACTCTCAAACGTATCATACATCAGTTGGCCCTTTGTGTGGTCTTCTTGATAAGCACGTTTTGAGAGTCTTGAAATCCAGCACACAGTCGTTAAAGTCTAGAGAAGTGCTGTTATTACACCCCTGCTGTTACAGAAGAGAATCACAGCAGAACAGATATTATTAGTGACCATGGAGACCGTGGATGACTGGGTTGATAGTGTTTTTTGTTTTATTTTCAGCTGTTATTGACTAATTTCATAAACTTTCAAGTGCTGCATTTAAACCTTGTGTACAAATCTAAAAATGTACATTTCTTAACATACAAGTAAACCATTTCTATGTGCGGTGTCGTTTTCCTGTCTGAAAACTAAATTTTTAATGCAAGAAAAAAAAATCAAAATTTGTAGCATTTTGGTCTTGAGACTTATGGCAAAAGGGAGTATTATGTACTGAGCACCAGAAGAAACATTATGTATATATTTTTTTAAAGAAATGTACAGTTTTTGGAAATTGATTTTTTTGGTGTCATTTTGATTAATTGATCCTTCGTGACTGACTGTTAAGCACTGGAGGGACTGAGACTGTGACATAAGCACTAAATCACCCTGTGAGGTTAGTGAGAGGGGGGCTTTGTGAGAAAGCCGCCTGGTAATTTGAAAAGCCAGCAGAAGGCCGAGGCACACCTGGTCTGGCTGAGTAATTAGTGGTCACAGGGAGCGAAATTCCATGTGAGGGAAAAGAGCTGGGACAGGCTCCGAGTGGAATTAGCCACTCCTCCGGGCTAATTAAGAGGCTTTTGGTCTCTGGTTTGGGCTCTAGTCTGCACGGAGGGAGAGAGGGAGATCCAGGGAGTTCTCGCGAGCTTGGATTGGATTGATTTCCAGGCCGGTGAGACTCGGTAAGCTAGGGAGGCTGGAGAAAGTACAGCATAGTCTGTGCTGAGGGGTGTCGCAGGTGCAGGACACGGGAGCGGCGTGGTAGGTCATCGGCTCGGATCAGTGGGAATGGGGAACAGGCTTGGCCAGCCGGAACAGGGCGTTCGTACCTGCAGGAGAGGGGCAGCGCTTGGCACAGCTGCGGCATGTCTTCTCCCCACAGCCGGGAAAGCGAGTCTAGATGGCCCGGGTATCGGCACACAGTCAGGCAGTCTCTGGGAGTGTGAGAACACACCCGGCTGCCTGCAGCTGTGTCAGGGGTGCAAGTACCGGCTGAAGGGAGGGCCGGCGGTGTCAGCCAGGAACCGTTTCTGTTTGCTCGTGAAGACCAAGAGTTGTGCGAGTGAAGCTGAGGTTGTGGGTGCTAAGCTGTGTCACATGGTGAATACGAATGCTTGGTGATTAATGAAGATGGAGAGTGAAGTGAGAGTGAGAAGACTGAGTAAGTGTGATTCATGAGTGGTTTGTGTAAGATATATATATAGAGAGCCAGCAGCTATATCACCCTTCAGCTCACATCTAACAACCCACTGAAGCTCAGCAGGTGTGAGCCTGGACAGAGCCTGGATGGGAGACCTCCTGGGAAAGCTAAGGTTGCTGCTGGAAGAGGTGTTAGTGGGACCAATAGGAGGTGCTTATATTAATGCTCCAGTATAGTGATGGGGACACTATGCTGTAAAAAGGCGGTGTCCTTATGGGCGGGACGTAAAACCAAGGTCCTGATTCTATATGGTTTATTCTATATGAGTGGAGTGTCCAGAAAAGCGCTATATACAGTAAGTGTGAGGATTATTATTTTCTGGAGGAAAGACCAGTGGATGAAAGAAGACTGTACAGTTTGGGTTTGAAAGAAGAAAGAGGGATCGTTTAAAAATCTAAATGTTGAGATTTATTAGAGTTAGCATGCCCCAATAAATAATTATATCTTCATTTATTTTGGCTCGAGTGATGAGGTGGTTTTGCATGTTTGTTGTCAAGGCTGGTGAAGATCCAAAAAGGAAACAAATATTCTCCATTTGTCAAGTGAACAAAGCCTTGCTTCCAACGGCATGTTGGAGAACGGACGATGCCTGCACGTGGTCACTTGTCATCTTGGGTCTTCACACCCAGCAATGTCATTTTTAGCAGGTTTTGATTTAATAATATGGGATTAAATGTACAATGCAAAATATAAACACAACACTGAGAAAAAGGATCCCATGTTTTTCATCTATAAATCTATATCTTCTCCCTCCAACACCCCCCCAAGATGATAGTCTATGCCCCATTCCTCATATTCTCCCAATTCATCACACCAAGGAAACTTGGGAGAGAAAACTGAATCAATGAGTGAATGACACTGGTGAACAGTGCTATTATGTCATCAGCTGCTACTTTCCAAGACCTTCCAAGTTCCTCCACCAACATTGTGGACCTGGCAGAGCAAAAGACAGTTCTGAAATCCTAAAATCCAAGGCCTGGTTGGCACCGGCAAACGCGGTCCACCTCTGATGGGCCACAGCCTGGGGGACCGTGAGTTACGACACCCCGCCAAGATCGATGACAAGGTCGGAGTGGGATTGGCCTTGGCAGGAGAGTCTAGCTCCTACCGAGCTCAACGTGCCGAGATTGATGTTGACCTGACTGCACTGCGCAGTTCCCGGCCCTCCCACTTTGCTACACCTTATTTGCCAACTTTCCTTCAGGACAATACATCCTCAGTGGTACTGTGCCATTTGCTGTGCTTTTTACTCTCCCATGAGACCCATTGAACACTTGTTCTGAGACTTTCTGACTTAGAGACCATTGAACAGGCATCTACCTGTCCAGGTTCTACAAAAGGAACGGAAGAGTATCCCACAAGACAGCATCTGCAGCCAGGTGCAGTTCCTACATTGTGGGTGTAAAGCTTGTGTTGTGTCTAACAGTTTCCACACATGAGTAGCCTGCGACTTCCGCAGAAGGTACCCTGTTGATCAGTCATTTTGATAACCGATTTTAATCCGTGTCATGAGTTTGCCTGTCATTTCTGTTCAGTAATATATCGGTGCAAAAAAGAAAAGACGAGTCATTTTTTTTCTGATTAAAAAAAAAACTTTGTGGTGTTCTACTTGTGCAAGTCGTTTATTTTGAAGTTCGGTATATTTTGCATCTACTAGCCGCAGTAAGTCAGCCTCCAGCAATTTTCAGTCTATTCTCACGGTCTTTCTCTGCCGTATAACATCACAAAACCTCAGAAGGCCAGTAATGAAATGAGTAGGCCAGCGATCAAATTATTTCCATCCCACCTCGAATTGTAAGAGATAAACAGCTAGTGGAAATAGGAAAAATGTGCACATTGCATGGACACCACTCACAGCAGGCATCAGTTTGGGTGAACTTGCGGTCAGTGGTTTGGGTTTATATGACTGATGGTTTCTTTTTCAGGGGACGTTTTCCAAGATATATATTTTTTTTAATTTCTCGTAATTATGATAGGCTTTTTAGAGGATTCTCCTTTCATCCATTTTCATTCAGGGATGAGGCGCACATCATTATACAGGTTACCATGGGAAGGCGTTCTTTTAGCAAAATAATCGACACTGAAGAGAGGGCAGCCTTAGGCTTTTATTTGAACTTCATCTTTCATGTGTTGTCTGTAAAACAAGTCAGATTAATGTAGCCCTCTGGAACTCATGAGAAAAATACTTGTCTTTACAACCGTCCTCTCCTTACTCTGAGGCCTTTGTGTTTATCTAGGCTAAAATAGTTTCTACTACAAGTTGAGATTAACGTCGGCATCACGGACAATTATTTCATCCTGAACAACGGATAAGGTGGAGCTAACTCTTCTCTGGGGGCATGGGAAGAGTTGTGGTGTGTTCCTCGTGTAGAAAGCACATCGCAGTGGATCTGATGCCCCGGGCTGCTGTTCCTTCTGCCCCTGCAGAACCGAGTCCAGCACTGTGTCTGCTCCGTGGCCAGCGATCACTCGGTGGGTCTCCTGAGCCTGCGAGAGAGGAAGTGCATCATGCTGGCGTCCCGCCACCTCTTCCCCATCCAGGTCATCAAGTGGCGGCCCTGCGACGACTACCTGGTGGTGGGCTGCTCCGACGGCTCCGTCTACGTCTGGCAGATGGACACCGGTACGTGTCTTAAAGGCGGTGCAAATGCAATGCGCTTTTTGTTAAAGCTGTCTTTCGCAAAAGCTCCCCGTGTGCTCACCTTGAAACCCCCCCACCCCGTGAAATAGACAGCCCTGTGAAATCTCTGAGAGGGTCTCCTGAGGCAGGCTCTCTGGGATGCCTGGGTGGGATTTTGGTGTTCCTACTGTTGATTCTTAACCAGTTTTGGCTCAGCGGTGGTGGAAGGGGCTGTGATATTCAGCTCTTTCAGCATTGTGAAAAGGTACACGCCACTTCTGTATTTCGAACACTAGAGTACTGAAGTATTACACTCCAGCTATCATTTGCTTGGTGTTTTGTCAGTTTTAATGTCTTATTTGATTTAAAGATCTGTGAATTATTTGCGTACTGAGCACAGTTGCGATTGTAAGCTTTAGCCTGCAGTTAATCATTTATAGGCTAATGGAAGTTGAAATAATGATCTGCAGTTGTTCCTGTGCTCTTGGGCTCTTTTCTGATGCAGTTACAAATGGCCACTGCTGAGCTACTACTCCGATTGTGATGTCCTGATAGCTCATTGTGAGGACTACCCACAGAATCAAAGTTCATTTTCAAGATAACGTATGTAGGAGGAAAAACAAGTTTGGTTGTCAGACTACAGATCAGAATTATTTCCTTGAAAATCTGACACTTGAATCAAGGTGCAGACTTGTTTAAAAATAGGTTTTCATGGCACTAGGTGAAGAAAGAACATTTACTGACACCCTCTTCCATCAATATAGTTTATTTTCAGATTAACCTCTTCATTGGGCTGGGTAGCACCCAGTATTTTATATCTGATCACATTGACATGAAATATATTTCTGTTGAAGACACCAAGATATCAACAACATCCTGGGTAACTTGTTTTATTCTCCCATACCCCCCTTTGAGAAAGGAAAATTTTGGGTTTTAAGAGCACTTCAACCCATGCATTTCTTTATCGATATATTAATGAAGTTATAACAGTGGTTCTAGTACAGATCCCTGTGGTACTCCACTGATTACGTCTTCCTAATTTGATCGTTAACATTAGTTCTCAATCCAAACATTCCTGTGTTCCTACCACCTGGAATTTAAGAATTACTCTTTTATGAGGAACTTCATATTTTCAGAAGGCCTTAGTAAATACACTATCAAATGCTCTCTGTGTGCATCTGATACTTGTTCACAGACCCCTTATAACTTAATTAAGCAAAGTCTACCTTTTCTTCATCCATGTTGATTCTCCCCTGGGCTCGTATTTCCATTTCCATTGGTGATCCTCTAGATCTGATAATTGATTATAGCTATGGAAATGTAATAGAACTCAGACTTATTGGTCTATAATTACTTGATTTCAGTTTTGTCACCCTTTTAATAGATGGGCAGTACAGTAGCCATTTTCCAGTACATAGTTCCCCTCTGCAGTATTTGCCTTACGGCGTTTTACTTGTACATGTTATTAAAAATTGGAAATAATTGGAAAAAAAGGTGTTCAGCTGCTCAGATTAGCTCTATCCATCATCATCCGATCATTTAGAAATAAGTAATCTGATCTTGTGTGGCAAATGTACAGTATGTGAACAAATTCACAGTACACAGATCTTTGTGTGCATTTTTATGCTTGTATCATTGGTTTTGATGGTAAAATAAAATTGTTTAATGAAAAAAGCAAAATAAGGTATGCACCATGGTAGCATAGCCATTAACACAAAGCTATGGCAGGTTTATACACACGTCATTAAAGTCAAGGAATGAAGAAGATGAAAGAATTATATAAATCAACACAACACAGAAACTTGTATACTGTGTTCAGTGTTATGTAGTCTGTTTTTTATGTATTTAATAGAGAAAAACAGTTACTTTTTGACTGTGGTGATTTATACATTGTGAATAAACTAATTCTTAAGAAAGCAGTGTTATATAGAGCTGATCTTCTTAGTCCTGTGATGCTGTTTAATCAATCAGGTGTTAAATTTCAAAGCTGTTTCAAAACAGTGTATTTATAACTTAACAACATTAAGACTGTTTTTTACAGAGTTTAGGTATGGATATCTTAGATCTGTTGTTTTTCAGTATTTTTTTAATTTCACTTTAATAAACTTTTAAATGCCTTAAGGACTCATAATTACATATCTGCATGCATCTAATCATGCAAGTCTTCTACAATCCATATATTGAATCCTCCTAAAGGCAAATTCCACTGATGATGTATTGAGTGAAGCTACTAATTAAAACATGTTTAATCTAATTTGTAAATTCTGGTTATGTCAAAGTGCCATTGAAGTGTTCTGATAAGAGACCGAGTCACTTTGGGGAAAAAAAGATGCTAAGGAAGTTACATAAAGTGGCAATAACTTTATTTGCACACTTTGGTGTGTTGGTGAAGTTCCCACGTGTTTGTCTTTTGGCCTTCTGTTGAATGAAAAATTATCTTCACAGAACGCCTATTTGTTCTACCCTTTAAGTAGGCTTTTAAAAAAAACTAAATGTTGCATAATATATAGAGTGTAATTTCATTCTCAGGAAAAAAATGACAAGGTTTTTAGCCGTTGACTGCTTTGTCTGTCCTCTTAACATTATGAAAAAAGTGCAATTACAGTGGTGTATATTTTTATGATTATGCCATTTAGTGATAGTTCCTGCTCTTCTGTTTTAACAACCTGGTAAATAATTTATGTGCTGTGTTTGCCATGCTTACACAAGGTTTCATTAAGCTACATTCCACTTACTGGGCCTGTTCTCATTTAAATTTTATTTACCCAGCTTTGTACTCACATCGCATTGCACAAAGCAAACCAGAGGCCATGCACTTTAGAAACATTTTCTAAATATTGAATAAGGCTGAAGCTAAAAGTCAGTATTTGTAACTACATTAGGTGCATTAGCCTGTTTATGCAAGCTCTTAAATCTGGTTTTAAAGGAATATTGCTGAGTAGGTCATAGCCTCTTCATGGCTCATGAGGAAAACTGTCCAGATTTTATCCTCACTGATGGCTTATCTTCATCTGGTTTGGGAGGGGGAAGGAATGACTATAAATGTGCCTATTTTTGTAGACTTGTTATAACCCGTAGTGTTAAATTGAAGGATCTGCTTGATGACTCCTTACAGTGTATGTTGTCTTTCCACTTTTTAAGAGCATTTTATGTAAAGATTCACAGAGAAACGTGATCACATTATCGTCAGACAAACGAAATAAATCACAGTGACGTTTCCTTTGCACTGGTCATTTTACCTGCAACGGGAAAGGTGATGCCTTCGCACCTGAATTTGTTAGTGCTTTGTTGTAGGAATAGACCAGTCTGAGAGCTGTATGGTGTTCCACTCGTGTTTCAGCAATCTGTTTTTGGTCTGGTGTGCCCAGATTGTATAGTAATACTGAACCCAGGAAGACCCTTGAGGCCAAGGAAATTCTCATTCCACTGTTTGATGTGTCGACATGACTGGAAAACACAATGAAAATATTCAGTCTTGAGCAAGTCAGCTGTAGAAAAGGCCTTGGTTTTAAGCGACCTAGCTTAGATAATGAAGCAAAAAAATCTGAATGGTTTGTATCCAGCAAAGCTCTCTGCAAACATTTGCCAATTCGAAAGTAGTTGAAGGTTTTGGGCTGCGTTTTTCAGGTCTTTATAAGGAAAAAGCCAAAGAATGAGATGTGGTAGGTGAAATTGCTGGGTAGTAAAGTGTGAAATTAACAGTGGAGTGTGCTGAGGCGTTGGATGGGTAATGGCACTGTGAACTGGAGTCTTCTATCAATGCGAGGAGCAGGTACTATGGTCTTTGAGGGAAAGGGGAATTCAGAATTCTTACCTGTTCAATTCTCAGCCCATTTTTGTGAGTAGATATTGAACACAATCCCAATAACTTCACAGTTCACAGCAAATGGTGTGGACCTTTTTTCTACTGAGGGGGGGGGAAATGAGACGTTTAAACTGGTTTCGCTCTCGAGATTGAAACTGCAGCCGAGAGAGACGAGCATCAGCTGGAAAAAATATATATATATAAAAACAAGCAGCAAAATCCCTTATATAGAAGAAAAGGCCTGCCCCCGGTAGGAGGTCGGTCCATTTTGACACACCGGCAGCAGGGGAGCGTGTGGCCTTGCGGTGTCGTGGGTGCGCGCTGCAGGGCCCGGTCCCCCCCAAGCCCCGCCTGTGGCTGAAGCGCTGGTGTCCCCCCCCCGCAGGTGCCCTGGACCGCTGCGTGATGGGCATCACCGCCGTGGAGATCCTCAACGCCTGCGACGAGGCCGTGCCCGCCGCCGCCGATTCCCTCAGCCACCCCGCCGTCAACCTCAAGCAGGCCATGACCCGCCGCAGCCTGGCCGCCCTCAAGAACATGGCCCACCACAAGCTGCAGACCCTCGCCACCAACCTGCTGGCCTCCGAGGCGTCTGACAAGGTGAGTCCCAGCCCCCCCGCCCCCACGCCCCATTCCCGGACTCTACCAAGTAGTTCCGGTGGGCCGCATGGCCTCCTCTCCTGAAACCTGTCTTGTGTCCTTATGCTCTTCCTGCGGAAGCACTGATTGACCGGGAGGAATTCTTATAATGGCTCACTTCAGTCTCCAGTCTAAGGTGCAGTGTGTTTTAAAACTGCCCTCTCAGCCTGTGCGCTAATATGTGTTTTCTACATCATTCCTGCTGTTCGTAGAGATTTTCTGATAGATCATGGGGCCTCGGCCACTGGAGACTTCTTTCACCATTTCTTGAAGGTCTCTTATGTGCAGTTAAGTCTTTTTGTGTTTATTGCGACTAGGAAAACAGTTAAAAATCTTTACATTGTGCACTTTGCATGGGATAATGCCAGTGAATACTTGAAATTTGACTGTTGAAATGTTTTAGGAGATTAAATTGCTTAAGCAGTGTGTGAGGAAAATGTTCTATTACTGTTGACACAGTCAAAGTCAGATTTTTTCTGCATCAGCAGATGAAAAGGAATGTGTATTACTGGAAGAAGACCCTATACATTTTCTTCTGTTGACTATTAATACATCAACACTTCTTTCCCTCCGAACAGCGTACAAGACAGTGAAGAATCTTATAGCGTTGCGTGTTTTGTATTTCGCATTTTGCCATTTTGTGTGTTCTTTAATACATCTTCAGCAAGCACTTACATCTTGGAAACATATGTGACCAATTTAAAAACTATTACAGACTTAAAAAAGCACAAAAACAACACAGTGGAAGCGGAGCAGTGGAGGGGATAATCGCTTTATGAAAAATGCATGCCATCTGTCTCGTTGGGGAATTCAGTTTTCTGTCTGCTATGCAGCCCTTTCACTCATAGCTGAAAAGATAGTGCCTCTTTCCAGCAATTAGACAAGGAAATGACACCCCCTTTGATAATGGAGTGTCCCCAAATGCTAGTAGAAAGGATATGGCTGGAGAAATGACTATCAAATATCTGAACTGTTTTGAGAAGCGTTTAGTTAATGTAGAAGTGCCTCTTAAGAAGCAGACACTCTCACGGAAATGAGGAAGCATTTTCTGCTTTCTTTAACATCATTGTTTTTAAGTTGGAATAGCCATTTTATTTCCGTTTTGCCCACCCTCTTTGGAATCTCGAATTGTGCGTCTTGCTCGTCGCGGCTCACGACTGCGAGACCCGGCGGTCATGCACAGGGCAGGATGAGGAGGCCCGTGCAGACTCCTCCAGACTCCTCCACCGCCGTCCAGCCACTCGCTTCTTAACACGCCCCGGTCCTGATTGGAGGAGAGGCGTGTCCTTCGCCGACATGCCTGCAAGCAGGTCCTTCAGCCAGCTACGTGCACCGGCTTGGGGAATCCCAGTCACACTGAGCAAACTCATGATGCCTGGATCATCAGCGTCTTTCAGAACTGAGCACCAGCTCACTTTCCCTCTGCCGTTTCACATTGCTTAGGGAGGAGGGACGACGGAGGTGCCGATTTTATAAGCACTCTTTCACTTGTCTGCATGAGAACATAAACGTAATGCACAAAGGCCAAATCGTATTATCACTGGGAAATGAGCCAGTCATTTAGGTGGAAGAGGACCGGTAAGAAACTGGTACTGCCTGCTGAGTGTCAAATAAGAAACAGCCGTAATGATGTAACGTGTGTTTACAGTACATGGCATGAAGAGCAGTCTTCAGAGCTTAAAAAATGATATGTAGCTCCTGTATTCAACGCATGTATCAGTCTTAGAAGTGCTTGTAGTAAAAGAAATAAGTGTCAACAGTAGTCCTCCACAGAGCAAGTCCACTGGGGTGGTCATTCTGAACACGGGAGTGCGATAGCTTTGCTTGAAGTGGCGGCAGACGCCGACACGTGTCGCCAGTTCTGTCTGTCAGCTGGGGTAGCAGGCAAACCTGCCTCTTGCTTTTTTTGTCGTAGTTGGATTTGTGCGAGGTAAGGTTGGGTAATAAGCGGGGATAATCTTACAGAAATCTTCTTTAGGCCCTGATTGTTCTTCACTTGACAGCTCTGTACACCTGTATATAATCTGCTGCAAAGCAGGTGTTGTGAAGCAGTGGTGTGCGTGCATCTCTTTGTTTGGTACTTTACAGTCCCACAGGTACTATAGAACAGGAGAAGAGATTTACCTTTTTACCTTCTGTGGACTAGACACAAGACATCTGGGCTTTTTGGTGTTGTGGAAATTCTTTGGCATTTATGCCGCACGTATCTGTTATTGTCCTTGATTTAAAGTTTGAATGAGATAATCTGCTTCTAAAAGTCCAATCTGATGCTGTATTTGTCAGTCCCCAGTTCGTGCTTCAATAAGGAGGCCTGGTCCTGTGAAACGAGTGGGGTCCAGTCCTGGTTCTGGAAGGCCAGTGTGTCTTTCAAAGCCTCCTTCAAGCAGCACCACATGAGAGCTGGGAGTAGCCAGCAGGTGGGTCTGGTTATGTCTGGTGTAGCTCGTTAAGAGCTCACTTGGAATGAAAACTTGCAGACACGACGGCCCTCCAGGACCAGGATTGCTCACCTCTGAATGGTATCCAAGGAAAGCGAAGCTCCTTGTAAACAAAGAGAAGAAGTAAAGGCTGCCGGGTTTTGGTAAATTTTGCGAACGTCACAAAGGCCATTCAGATGGCGTTTTCTTTCAGATCATATCTTATTATGAAAGAAGAAGATGTCCTATGCATGTTTTTTTTTACAATTTCACTCTTCCTTTCTTTCTTTTTTTTTAACATTTCAAATGGCAGACCTGGAGGCGGGTAGGTGCCAAGAGACCGGCTCGTTAAACCAAAAAAGCAGGAAGCAAGTGATAGATGACCTTAAGGATAGCATGAATGTGGCTGACTATCTCAGCCTCCGGACAAAGAAGAAGTTAAAGCTTTTTTTTTTTACTCTTGACAGTGTTACAGAATTCTTGACCTTTCCCTCTCGCCTGCTGCACATTTGGCCTAATTAGTTTGATCTTCTGTGGTTGTGAGGCTGTTGCAGCTGGCCGCTCTGTGACCTGCTGGAGTCCAGGCGGCTGGGCTGATTGCTGTGCACCCGCGATGAGCACTGGAGACAGAAGGAAAGGGCTGCAAAGTAAAACAGTGCAGAAGGAGAGCTTCGCTGGATGAAAGACAGCAGGCACGATGAGCAAGACGGGAGAGTTAGCAATAGAAAAAAGGTTAATTCTGGAAGAGGAAACAGTTTCCTGTTTTTTTTAATGCCCTTTATTCAGTGACCAATTAGACCAGTACCTTCTTGCTACGGCCCTCAAGTGCACAACGGAGGGTGTAGGCCGGTCAGACCCTGTGAATTCAGTCACTGATCGCAAATTGGTTACCTGTGCCTCTGAGGCAGAGTTCGGGCTGAGCAGTTTGTCCTGGGCCTCTCCAGATCCCTGATCCTGTGGGCTCTGTGCAGATCTAAGAGGCAAATCAGTCTTCAGTGATTTTCCCTTCTGGGTCCTTGGGAACATGGATGCCAATGTAGTCTTCTCTGAAGGTTTTTAAACTGTAGTAAAGAGTGGCAGTTTCTTCAACATGATCTTAAAGTCATGGTGTCCTAAAGTCACAAAACATGATGCTATGTGGTGTTTCACCTCAGTGAGAAGCAGGAGTCCCTTAGGAAAAAAAACATGTCTAAATAATTTTTCAAGATGTTACATTTTAATTGAAATTAATTTAAATGAAAATTATACAGGCCTCTAACCGGCTGTCTTCATATATTGGTTCATTTTGTCCCATTTTATTTGCACGGTGACATTATTCCATTCCACACGGGCTATGATTGAAAAAGCCCCCGTTGTTGCAGCAACAAACAGTATTCGCGTAAAACCTATTAGTACAGCTTTTGTCTTTTTCAGACCAGCAGTAATATTTAGTTGTCTTGGCTTGTGGAACCAGGCACATTTTAAAAGGAGGTATTTGAGGCATGGCAGGAAACTTTTTCACGAGTAAATGTCAGATTAATGCCAGCTGGAATGATTCAAGTATGCCCTTATCTGCTCCATTAAAGGCCAGAAGTGGTGTGAAGTTCAAATCAAACACCAGCTATACCAAGCCGCAGTTCAGAACATATAGCATTTTATGATGCTCTGTAACGCCACACTGCCAGAATATTGATTTGATGACATGCTTTTGCCCTAAAGTTGTTTCTACCTTAAGGTACCAGTTTTAAAGCTATAAAAACAGCACCTATAGGTGTTTCTATACAGAATGCCTACAGACAACACAATGTGCCTGTTGTCAGAATATGCATGTCTCTTTCTTCTTTAAAAAGAAGGAATCTTTTGTGGCTCAAGACATTATGAACCATCAGATTTTACACTGTGCACAGCTTTGTATGTAAATAATTCCACTAACATGCAAAGGAGTTTCTGTCACCAAAGAAACTTCTTCTTTTTTGAACATAGTACCACAGTATCAAAAGCCTTAATGAATTAATCAATCAATCAAATGAAATCTATAGAGATAACAGCATAAGTGTGATATTTATTGAGGACCGTTATAATACCATTCAAAACATTTAAGATTGCTGTAACACAATCATGACCAGAATGAAAACCATACTACGTATGAGATAAAATGCAATTGATTTCTAAGAATATCAAAGCTGCTTGTTAATTATTTTCATGATTTTAGAAAGGCAAGGTAAAATACTGTAGGTTATACTATATAGGCCTATAGCATTTAGGGTCTAAACTTACCTAGTATTTTTAGAAGAGGCTGAATATCAGTGGACCTCCAGTCTTCTGAGATTTCAGCTGTTTTTTTAAAAAAAAGATTGAATAATTGCATCAGAGGAGGGGACTTTCAGTGAGGAGCAAGTTTTATAAAAACATATTTCAAAGCAGTTATGATTGACTGTTTATTACTTCAGACAACAAACAGTGTGTTTTGTTTCATAAAAATGAAATGTTCATCACCATATATCTGTCAGCAACACATAAACAACTGTTGGAACAGTGTTTCTGTATGTAGTCCAAACGAGTAAATGAGTTTTTAATGTTTTTAGGAAGTACAGAAGACTTTAGGAAGATTTTTTCCTAAAGTGACTGAAATGTGATAGCTGTAGTGAAGTGCCCACTTAGTTCAAAAATATGAATGGCAAGATATTACATTTAAGCCATTTGCATTGTATACTTTCTGTATTGTCCTGCTGTTGTACTATTGCCAGTTTCTGTAATAACTTATAATGTCACAGCAATACAGTTACACTGGGTATTCAGAGCTAATGGAAACACAGTTAATAATCAGTATTGTGATCTGTAATTTCTAAAAGTTCATGTTAAATATTAAGTGGCTCTAGTCCTATCTATTCCGTGATGATTAAATCACTTTGGGGATTTGTTTTTTCAACTTTTTTCCCTTTCCCAATGCAACTCCAATTTGGAGTTGTATACATTCTTGTTGGTTGTAGCATATCTTGTATGTCCTCGTAAGGAACCTTCATTTAGTTTGGTTGTCAGTTTTTTTTTTTTTACACTGCACTGGTAAAAATCAGGATCGTAATGTCATCTTCAAATCCCTCAGAGTAGAGGTCTTTCAAGCAAATAAACAAATTCACAGACCGCTTGGGTCGATTGCCGTAGTAAGTGATGTTAAAATGCCCATGCTGTTGCATCTGTACGGTCTTCATAATTGGAGAGCAATTTTGTTGACCCTCATGTGCAGTTTGCATTACTGTTCTTCAGCCCTCAGATTGCTGTGTGCCCTGGCTGCAGTGAAGCTGTTGGCTGGGATTAAAAGGCCCTCTTTGCAGCTGACAATCTGCACAGCCATCCGGCTTTTTTTGTCTTCAGGTAATATCCCATCACTCCCAGTGACAGGATAATTCTGCACCGAGGGCTAACATGGCAATATCGCCTGTCAAAACAAACCATTATTCCACACGATAAAACCCACAACAGGGCCAAATACACCCCTTTACAAAGGTAATGACAGATAATCACCATGAAATGCTTGCAATCATCCTGGCCTCCTCTTTTGTGTTACAGCCACAGTCTCGACCCCCCCCAACCCCCCACCCCCCAGCGCGGGTGATCTTACAGTTTCTGCAGCCCCTGCGCTTCCAGGAGCTGCGCTGAAAAACGGCAGGGCTGCTCGACATGGTGGCGTTCTTTTTTGTTAATGTTCATGGAGTAAGACTTTCACCGAAGGTCCGTGGAGGGAGGCTGGGGATGTTTCCATATCCGAATGGGTCTGTGCTCGGAAGTCAGTTTGAACACCGCAGACAGCCATGTGCACAGGTCATTTAAGGTTTGGCTTGAATTTGGAATTGGATAAAAATGCCTCAATGTTTTTCTTGCCTCAATATGTCACAGTGCAGCAAGTGAACAGGTGGAGGGTGTTGTGATTTTCACATATTCCTGTAGCACATTGACACTGCAGGGTTTTTGTTCATATTCTGCTTGCCCTTTTAATCACAAGTCTGACAGGGCTGAAGGGCTGCAAGGAATTTTCTGTCTTCCCCTTGTAAATAACTGTTGCGATTTTTATGTTGTATACATTTTATAGAGGTGTTTTTTTATGTAACCACATACAGTTGCATTTGAGATTTGTGACTGTGAAGTCTGTAAACCTTTTAGTTTGTTTTGGGAAATAGTTGTTTTGGGACTCTAATCCTCGTACAAATATTGACAGTGACATTCATTAATGAATGTGAACATTTCATAGTTATACTTCCAAGAGATGAAGGGCCTCTTCTACCAAAACTGCTTTCCTTTGCCCCGTCACAAACGTGCACAGAACATTGGAACTGCAGTTGACCTCTTGTATGTTGGTTTCTCCAAGCGTTCAAGTGATTAACTCAGAGCTGGAGGGTGTGTTCCCTTGAATCAAATTTTAAAAAAGCAAAACTCGCCTTTGTACATGCAAATCCCCATCTTACTGTCCAGTTAAAACAGTCATTTCTTCCCATCATGGAGTTAGTAAATCAACATCAGCCCTTTTCACTCCACTGCTGGGCGATGGGCTCCTTAAAGCCCTTCTGCAGTTTCCTGGTTTTAGCCCTTCACATCCCCATTGCCTCAACAGATTTCCTCCTCCCATCTTTCACGGTGCCACTTTCTTGTTTCTAAACAGTTAGCCTGTCTAATCATGGTAAGTAGATTGTACGATGCTGACTTTGTATAGATTTATTTTTTTTGGTTTAATCTTTGTCTGAAGGAGCTTTACCTGTTTTGTCTGAAGGCAATGAATTGAGCACCCTCAGGGGTACTGGGAGTGAGAGCAAGTGCTCTGGGATGCTCTCTGTAATGAGCGAGCTTTCCCCTTAAGGGGGCTTTTGGCTACTCTCCCCTGCCTCTCTGGCCCACCTGCTGTTGCTGCTTAGATCCTTCTTCCCTCAGCCTGCATCTTTACAGAGAAAGATCTGGATTTCTGTCTCCAGCACCTTCCAAAATCTAATCAGAAATAAAACGCTTTTGACACCACTGTTTCCTCCAGAATTGCAGAACTCCCAAATTCTGCCACTACTCTGTGCCTCCATGACTTTTTCCTAATGTCAAGCCAAGATCCCAGTTTTGTGTTTCAATTGAACAGAAATCAGAGAGAAGTATTTTGTGTCTGGTCAGGGAGAATTCCGTACATATTCCTTTTCCCCTGTCTCGCAGGGCCACAGCAAGAAGGAAAGTACTTTTCTTTCAGATTCATTTCTAGGTACAGGAGGGCAGAGACACAGATTCTTTTCAGCTTGACGCCAATTTTCAGGCTCTTAAGATTTTTCAAAATGGTGAAACCACAAAGTAGACAGGTGTGTAAGTGTTCAACATAAAATATGGTCTCGTTGAGACGTACTCGGAGTTTGAAGAGCCAGTCGCAGGAATGTATTGATAGTGCAGAACGGAGTGATGTTCATCTGCGGTACTCAAAGAATGTTGCATTTACAAAAACAGTATTGCTTAATTTTCTTTTTTCAGTTGGGTCCACATATTCTGCAAGTTCAAGATGTATAGTGAGCGCAGCACAGAGATGTTTTATTTGCCCAACTGCATTAAAATGTCACTCTTTTCTGTCATTTATGTCAAGAAAAGCAAAGTGATCGCTTTTCAGAATTCTCTGCTATTTCACCGAATTACGGGAGAAGATGCAGTGTGAAAGTAATTTTTGAGAATTTTAATATGGTGTTCTTAAAACCCATTAGCTGGTTCATTTCAGGTGTCAAACCTTATGTCAAACCCTGAAACCGATTTCAACCATGCAGCTTTGAAACAACATTAGCAAAAATGTACAGACAAGAACTTTGAGGTGTGTGCTTCTGTATGCATGTTCTGCATTAAAACCCAAGATAATGCACCATAAAAGGCAAGTGAGTTTTCATGATATGAGGACGTGTTAAGGGGGTATCGTTGTGAGAGGGGATTAAGCTGCTGGGCTTATTAATGAGATCCTCTGGGCTTGACTGAGGAATCGTCTCCTTTCACCTCCCTCGTTGGTGAGGTGCAGAATACCAGCGGTCCTGTGCAGCCCTGTGGCAGTGTTTGGTGAAAGAACAGTCTGGGATTTTTTTTTTCTTTGTTCACCTGTCGTGACAGCAACCAGACTGGAGAGGGCAGCATTTCTCCATGAGCCGATCCAGGCCTCAGAGGACTCTCTTCACCCGAGTCTTAATAAATTGCAGAAGAGAATCAAAATAAGGTGACGCCATTCAGACCACACCACATTGGCTAGACATATTGAATTCTGACAGAATGTCCCTAATAAGCACTGTGTTGAAATGGACACTGGAAATTTGGATATGTCTGGTGTGCTAAAGGGTTTGAAAAAGGACTGTTTTCAGACAACTGTGCGCTCCTGTTTTTTGCTGCATTTGTGTGGCTTTTCATCTTTTGCCCTTTTTTTAATGAAGTATTGGTGGTCTACAAACAAATTCTAGGAGGCAGCTACTTTTCAATCCTTTCAAAAAAAGAACATTAATTTATCATAGGTAGATTTTTTTCATCCGGGGGGAGGGGGATGCAGAGAACGCTCTCAAACGGTCAGACTGCAGGCATCAAGAAGCAGAAGAGCTGTTTTGTCTCCTCATAATGAAATGTCAGATCACTGTGCGGTGTCACCTGGCGTATCTGGGATGGTGCAGAATGAAATTGTTGGATTGACACGGTTATTAATATAAGAAAATGACTGAAACTAGCTTTATTGTTGATGAAATTTTACCAGATTTGATTTACAGCATCTTTTATTCGAATACTTTACAAAAGGAGAAAACTATAGGTTTTATGTAGGGACAGACATACGTGTTAAATTCTGTATAATTAATAAAATGTGATGTTTTTGGCAAATCATAATTTTTATTCACATGTTAAACATTCTAAGTACACCAGAAGTTAAACTTCTTAGTTCTGTGCGTGTGAGAACCATACTACACACCTGTTTGTTTGCCAATAATGTGCAAATGTGTTTTGATGCATTTTACTTTCTGATGTTATGTCATTTGAAGCCCATATTTATTAACCATGTCTTGGAACTAGAATCTTTTCAAAGGTTTTTGAGTGCTCATTTTCTTGCAAAACAGTGTTTTTTCTAGTTCAGTCAGTGATTGTTGAAGCAAATGCTTCCTATTCATTGAAAATGCTTAACTACCATTGAGCAGTGTGACAGTCCCAGCCTCCTAAGCACTAATTGTCAGTAATAGACGTTGGTCTGATTCTTATTGAGCGCTCAATGGTGCTGAAGGAGTGACCAGATGCAGTGTCTGAGATGGTTTTGTGGATTGGGCTTGGCCACTGTGATCACTTCTTGGCTGATTATCAGGAGCTTAACGCTTGTTCCCCAACAAATAAAATGTTGGAAATAATCCGTTTTTGATAGCCGGTCGAGTTGCGTGAATCATACACCGTTAAAAAGGTTTCACAGTGGCTGCTGTTTTGAATGGGCATTAGTTTGTCGATAATCAGATTACAAACTTATAATGCATTTCTTCCCACTGTACCTTACGAAAACTTTGCAGTGGAACAATTTGAGCGTGCTTCACATCATGAACCAAGCTTTTAATAGTTAAGTGAACTGCATTCGTCAAATTCTCATTCATTCTCATTGTAATATCTGATGTCAACTTTGATGGGTCTTTTTGTGTAATAAGAATTTTTATTCATCTATAAACTAGCTTTCTACGGGTTACTGATTTAACAGGAATTCTGGGTGATTTCCTTGGCTTTTGAATGTCTTGTCATTGCACTTTTGCTTCGTGAGTTGGGTGAAGACTGTTCCCTGTGGTTTTGGAACGGGCCCCTCCCATCATGGGAATCCCCCAGCATTACCTGCTGCAGTGGCGGGGGCAGGGCCAGCCATAGGCCCCTCAGCAGTTCATCCGAGATCATTACCACACTTACTGCACACTTTTTCTGAGCAGCTCTTGCACCTCTGTGTGCCTATTGAACACACCAGTTTCTTTTTTCGTGTTCTTCCCCCCCCCCCCCATCTCTTCCTCGACCTGATTAACGACCGTGTTTGCCGTTTGCGTCGACAAGGTGTAGATGTTCAGTTTCAGCGTCTTTGTACTTGATGACTTGATTTCCTGACAGTCACCCTGGAACTACTTGGGTCGGCGTGGGTTTAATGGGAGCAGGTTGGGTCAGTTCCTTGACGGAGAGAGCGAATTCAGTACGTGCCTGCTACGCTAGGGCTGCCTTTGAGATGATCTTGATGGGGTGGCGCTTGGCTGTCCGCGTTTTACGTCTCCCGTGTCTTTTTTTTTCCAGGGCAACTTGCCGAAGTACTCTCACAACTCCCTGATGGTGCAAGCCATGAAGACGAACCTGACGGATCCGGATATGCACGTGCTTTTCTTTGACGTGGAAGCCGTCATCATCCAGCTGCTGACGGAGGAGGCGGCGCGGCCCAACCCCACCCTGGTCTCTCCCGAGAGCCTGCAGAAGGCCCAGGGCAGCTCGGACAAGGGGGGCTCCTTCCTGGCCGGCAAGAGGGCAGCCGTGCTGCTCAAGCAGGTGAAGGAGACCATCAAGGAGAACATCAAGGAGCACCTGCTGGACGACGAGGACGACGAGGACGAGGAAGCCCGGCGCCAGCGCAGGGATGACCCGAAGTCCAAGTCCCTCAGCCTGCTGGAGTATAACCTGACCATGGACACTGCCAAGCTCTTCATGTCCTGCCTCCACGCTTGGGGGCTCAACAGCGTGCTGGACGAGGTGTGCCTCAGCCGCCTGGGCATGCTCAAGCCTCACTGCCCCGTCTCCTTCGGCCTGCTGTCCCGGGGCGGCCACATGTCCCTCATGCTCCCCACCTTCAAGAACTCCATGGTACGGGTGGCGACAGGCAGGGGGGGCGCCGACACGGTCAGCAGGAAGATGTCGGTGTCCGAGATCCTGGGGAAGGGCACCTACGGTGTGTCCCGGGCTGTGACCACCCAACACCTTCTCTCCGTCATTTCCTTGGCCAATACCCTGATGAGCATGACCAACGCCACCTTTGTCGGGGAGCACATGAAGAAAGCACCCGCCAGGTACGTAGGGGTGACCTTCTGTGGGGAAAGCTCTCTAGACTGAATTGAGAAAAACGGTGGTTCGGGAGCTCTAACGATGGAAAACGAAAAGGGTTCACTTATAATATTACGTCACTTAGATTTTTAAACCGAGTTTTTAACCATGTGGTTGGTTCAATGGGATTTTTAATGAATCGCCTGAACTGAGTTTCATTTTGTGCTAGAATATGATATTTACAGTTGTTCCATCCTTCTGATGTCTGTCTATATCAGTATGCAGTTAACAGTCAATCTTTTAGGGAGGTGGGTAGCTGCGTCAACATGTGTAGGCTGCAAAGGAACAAGTAATAGGTTTATTCCATGCTGAAAAAAAGAAGAAAGAAAACACAACGTTTCGGCCGTGGAGCCTTCTTCGGTCACATGAAGAAGGCTCCACTGCCGAAACGTTGTGTTTTCTTTCTTCTTTTTTTCAGCATGGAATAAACCTATTACTTGAATCTTTTAGGGAGGCTAACAGACAAGCCTGTAAGAAGCATTTGGGTACTATGATGGTGTTTGTGGTAAAAGTGATTAATCCATGCACCTGTTTGGATTGCTGCTGATGGATTTGATACTAGGCTGGACTACCAGATCACATTGCCTAATGTATTAACTTATAAGTGGGTAAGGAGAAATCGTGGTTGTTCTTGAGTTTGCAGTTTACTGGTGTGTCACTGCACTAAATTATCGTCTTGCAGACAATAAGATTTATGGAGTGGATTCTTAGTATTGTATTTTTTAAAAAGAGATTTTTTTTTTCAGAGGGATAACATTATTTCAGCTATGCTCTTTTCTGTAGGTTCTGCTGTTTTATATGCGCTTATGATAGAAGTGAAGCTTTTGCACTTCTGGAAATGTTAATTAGATCAGACACTATGCTTCCTAGTGCAACTTTTTATTTCAACTACAGCTCTGGACAACAATGCTTGAATTTTTCTTACTGTTGGATTCAAGCTTCTGTGGCATGGTGCCCCACTGGTTAGCAGAATGTTAGAAAAATCTGGGCGGACCGATGAATTAAAGCTTGCTTTTAGAGGTATAGTTTGACGTTGTATCTCACATTACAATTTCATTATTCTATTTCATTACTACGGCAGGCAATTAATTATGGAAACATGCTCTAGAAACCCTGTATCAGAGTTACTAGGGTCTTAGAACTTTCTTGTTCTCAGAAACAAGGCTGTGTGATTACAGATTGATGGAGGTGCAGGCTGAAGTGCTATCCAGTATTGAGCTGTTGTCCTCTGTTTGATATTACTGCAGAGTACGCAGCTTAGTGTTAGAGCTTCCATTTCCCCATTTGGCGGTGAAAGATTTAGAGTTTCACACTGTTCATGAAACATCTGGAGATGACAATTTCATGGAGTGTGTTTATATTTCCCTTTGAAGTGTGCCTTTTTCACTAGCTTTTGTGGACAGATAGGTAAAGAAACATCCTGGATGAAGATACCAGCCCCAAGTTAGTGCTAAATTTTTTAATGTTTTAGTTTTCAATTTTTCATGGTTCTTTGCCTTTTCTTCATTTTTTAAGTTCCTGGTTTCTGGGTTGTTACAGTATAGATGCAGAAGTGCCCATTAACACACATGAGGCTCAAACACAGATGTGACATAGACGAATAATAAAGATGTTTTCCTCTTCATATTGGGAATGTCTTTTATCTTGAATTTTGGAAGTGAATGTACCTTGAAGTTCACCATTTAAAATACATTTTTAGCGAAGAGGGGTATTTTACTAAATGCTCCAGGTAGACTCGCAGTGCAATAATGCAAACCATTGCATCTGTTTGTTAAATATTTTGTAGAGATGGTTAATATCAGCATAAAAGATTATTACATAATTGTAGTCTCAGCAATGAGAAGTGTGCAGACTTTTTTGGGGGAAGAATGGAAAAACTAGTCAGACATTCAGCAGCTGCAAATTACTCATGTAAATAAATTGGACGTTGTCCTGTACACCAGACTTTTAGATTACACAGATTGCCCTTACACAAGCAGGCATTAACATAGTCACTGTTCACGGATCACACTGATAGTGTGTCATCATTTTAACATCGTCGTGTTTTCTGTATTGAATGCTGTGCCTGTCATCATAAGGTCAGATAGCTGTCAATGTGTAAAGGAGGCCTGGCATCTGATGCCATCTACAGTACATTGTCTTCAGTTGGTCATCTTCCTAAATTTTGTGTCTCCTTATTCCTCCCTGGGAGGACCTTCACACAATGTGTTGCAAATAAAGCATCGCTGGCGTTTGTAGTGTTAAATAAAAAAGGTTTCTGTTATAGTGTAGTCGTTGATGAACAGTGGAAGTGTCTAAATGAAATCAATTAGCCCAGGATGTATTGTACTGCTCTTCTACTGAACAGCACTTTATTCAGATTTAAACAATGGAACCACTCGTACCAAAGGGTTCAGCTTCAGACGCCAAATTGCTGAATATATTTCCTCAGTGGTGATGAATTGGAGTTTAACTCTAATGTATTATGGAAACACTGTTTCTTCTTCGCTCTTATCCCATTTAGTTTAGGACAGTTTCCATAAAAGCTTCGGGTTCATAAAGCACTTTACAGAGTGATACTTTTACTGTCAGATCGTTTGACAGCTGTAAGATTGAAACTTGTAAGATTAGGACATGATTTTCTAAATAAAAAAATAAATTCTTTAATGACTGTTAAATTGGCTTGTAGAACTATTACGCTTTTATTATGCTTTACTACCTTATTCTGAACTGTTTTCTAATTGACAAATACCAATAGTACAGTCGTCATGTTTTTAATATTATTTTTTGTGCTTACGGTCTTTTAAAAAGGTGACCTTTTTTTCAAATGATGTTTCTACAGTAGTAATAAGAAATAATTCCTTGAATTTAAATGGCACTTTCATGATGCAGGGCAGCAATTTTGCCAGCAGCCCCAGTACACAACACATCTGGTGGAGAAATGAGAAATTGCTTCACCAATTGAATTTGGGGAGGAAAATGTAAGAGAACATGAATGAAAGAGAATACAATTATTTTAGGCTCTTTAGCGACAGATGCAGACCACAGTACAATGTAGTAAATGTCTAGCTCTTAGCCTAAGCAAAGCCTATGCAATCTTTAGAAGCTAAACTCTTCCAAGCAAGGCAACAGTGAAGCAGAGTTTGACTTACAAATTAAGGCTGAAAAAAAAGGCAGAGATTTGCTTTTGTTTTGCACCATAGTTTTCTTTTGCCATGTTCATTCTGTTCCAGCAAAACAGGCTTCTGCAAGAGCTTATCATTATTATTACCACTACTACTTCTTGACAGACCCTTACCTCACTCTCTCAACGTCAGCTTTAAGGGTTGTGTTAGAAGCATATGTATTTAGTTTGCTGTAATAATTAGTTGCCATGAGAAATAATTAAGAGGAAACGATAACATAAAATACGCCAAAATAAAATTCAGAGAAGGAGAGAAAGCAATACAGTAAAAAGAGAAAATCGGCCAATGTAAAGAGAGCCTTCTATGCAGTGCCATGGGTGAACCGGCTTCTTCAATGGCTTCTCAGGGCTGTTTATTGTTGCGAATGAAAATACTCTCCTCCTGAGAGGTAAAACCCTTTTCTCTCTTTCTGATTGCCGATTGCATTCTTGAGGTTTACAGCCTGCCCTCCCGATAAAGGGTATTAGTTTCTAGTGCTTTTTGTGTGCCTATGCAGTGAATTCTGTCACAGTTCAGCACATTTTGGCTTTGAACACCAAAATCCTACCGTTTAAGCTCTGATTTTATTTTGAGTGTAGATCGAAAGAAAGCTTAAGCTGTAAATTCATAAAGCTGACCTGAAGGAAGGGTTATTATGACCGAGTCTGTGTGGGTGAGTTGATGGGGTCTACTCGATTGCCTGAGACAATAGTGGGTCTATGCTAATTAAATTTAGGTAGACGCCTCTTTGGCATTTGCACGCTGAATCACGTTCTTTTATGCCTGCTTAAGATTTACAAAATTAAAATAATTTGTATGCATCAGAATGATTACATTAGCACTTGAATCTAGGTGACTTTTTTAGCTTATTTTATAGTGATTTAAAATCCCACCCTTTACAGCTCTTCATTCTTAACGAATGAAGTTTTTGATGACTTTATCCTCATTCCTAACTGAGCTTGGTCTACATCACAGGCATTACTAAGACCCTTATTGTGTATTGGGGGAAAATATCACAAGTATATCATTTCATTATCACAAAAGCAGTAGAAGACATTCCATTAAATTAGCGAGGAGACTTGCAAAGTTGGAAGGCAGACAGTGCTTTAATTAGAAGGAGACTAGGAAACTCACGTTAATGCAGTGGCTGCATCCTGCTGATTTTCAGTGTGGAATATAAATTGACCGAAATCCACAAATGGTTTTTAGTAAAGGATGCGATTCAGGCTTGCCAGCAATTTTAGGAGCACTCTTTCACAAAGGAAAAATATCACGCAGATTAAAAGTCCTTCCTGCTACACTTCAGTCTCAAGCAATACAATGGTTCTGTCTGACTTTTTATAATGTCTAAAGTGGAGCCAGTCTGTTGAGCTTTAAGAGAAAAGATTGATGTGTATTTTATCTGTCAATATCGTTAATAAAATGTTTTCCTTAGATCCTACAGCCTTTCATACAGATGTGCTTTCATGAAATTCCAACAAAATTGGGAGGTTTTTTTAATGATACTTTAATCACAGTGGTATCCTAAGGTGAAATACATTTTCAATAACTATCAAATACAACACACACAGCCTGCTGGAGTGGATCTAATTTTTGAGAAAAAAAATAGCAGAAATTAATATTTCATTCTTTTTTTTGTTTTCAGGCCCCCTAAACCAGGCACCCCAGAGACTTCTAAAAAGATGTCCCCACAGGTTTCCAGCACAGTGGTCCAAGGACAGATCAAACAAGGTAACTACAAAGCACAGTTTTCTCAGCAGCATGCAGGGAAAATGACAGGGGTGGAGGCTTAAGTTATAAAAATGAGAAATTTCCCTCCTGGCCCGTCAATATCAGAGTCCTTGAACCCAAGGAGCACAAAAGGTTGTTTTTTTTAACCCCGAAAATTATTCTTTATCTGGAGAATGAGTTTTGATGTTAATCATTCATATGGATTGAAGTTTTCTTGTCATATTCTGGAAAAACTGATTTAGTTGATTTTCTTTTCATGGGACTTTGTATCGTTTTACTTGACTATCCCTATATAAAACAACGTGAGGGTATAACCAGTTATATAGGTATTCTGAGGCTTTGCTAATCCTCTTCTCCTTTAGCTCTTTGCTTTTCTCCTCCGAAGGAAAAAAAAAATCAACCTATTTAGTAGTTGAAGACCTTCTCGGCCTCTGGGAACAGATTAATTTACACATACAGTTTTTGGTGCTTTATTGGTAATATCCAGCTCACGAACATGAGTGAGCTGGCCTAATGTGCCAGTCTAATATCATATGTCACTATCGAGTCTTGGTATTAAATCCCTTCATAACTTATTTGGATCAGCTCTACCAGTGTGGCCTGCACGAGTTGATGATGTTTAGTCAAAGTTGAAAATAAATTAGCGGCGGTTTTAGTCTGCGCCCGTGCATTGCCTTTCTGAGCTCTGTGATTTTTGTGGAACACTGTAAAAGTTCGTAGGCCTTGACAGTGCTAAAGGAAGATAATCGGGAAACTGCAGTGGTTTTAGAGATCTGACTCGTTCTTGTCTCCCATTAAGTGGGGGGGAGCATCTCATTGTGGAACCACACACTTGAAACAGCTTTTATTGCAAAACTGAAAGATTGACTTTGTTACTCGGATTCTGATGAGTGTAATTGTGTGGAGAGCTCTCTTAAGAATAAATATGTTTTAAGGGGTTGCAGGGGTTGCACTTTTAAATGGCAGCAGTGGCATTTAAGTATGTTTGAAACGTACAGTATGAGGCGCAGCACGCAGGGGGAAATCATCTGTATGAAAGGTGCCTGTGGTACTTCATAACAAGTATGGGCAAGGTACAAGACTCGTAGTTTTGTGTGCAATTAGCCAGGAAACAGTGTCTCTGAGCAAGTATACTATATTGATGTGTTTACAGCTTGAACCCTCCTTCATCAAATGCAATTGTTTTTGAAAGTAATGGCTGATTTTAAACCATCTGGTTTAAAATGTTAAGACTTTGCCTCTGACTCTTACCTGAAGCAACCATTTTATTTAAAAAGTTAAAGAAATTGAAGTGCAGCAACCTGGTGTTTTATTACTGCATATTACCTTTTGTTAAGGTAAACTCAGACTTTCACACTTTTTACTTTACTTTTACTTTCCTTTCACCTTACTTAGCGAGCTAAAGTAACATGCAACATGCAGAGAATTAATACACTATTAAATCCCCATGTTAATATTTAGCATTAAACATTGTACAACTAAGATAAAGTAAAACTTAAGCAGTACAATGAAATTTATAATGTGAGGATTTTCTCAGAAATATTGTGTGTTTCAAGATTAAAAAAAAAATATTAAAGTAGAAGTTATGTCCAGTAAAATCCTATATAATTGCACTGCAGACTGATTAATCATTTAATATTGCAGGGAGAATAATTACGCAGTCAGAATTAAATATGATGGATTTTGCTGCAAATCTTAAGGGGCTTGAATTGGCTGTCTGTTTATAAAATACCGCAACATGTAGAACGCTGGCCTTTCACAGGGTTTTAGAGTTCTTACAAGGCTGCTGTGCCTGAGGGCTCACACTCAGCTGTTCAGGGGGTGTGGGGAATGGAAATTAAAGGCTAGTTGTCATGCAGATATCCTGCGAGGACAAAAGATTCTGCCACAAGTTAAGCAAACAGACCATTTCCACCACACTGCCAAATCTGTACAGGAGCTTGAACCCATTGTGACTCCATAATAGAGTAAAGCACAGGGATTAATTTGTGTCCGCTTATGCACAGCATATGGTTATGTTTTCTATAGAAAGGAGGTGTCATGTTGTGACCTCTAAATCTTGGTGTTAACCTTCAATTGTTGAGGCACTGTTGCCATAAGGGCTTTCTGTTTTTTCATATGCTAATTTTTTTACCCCCGCGCACACGTCGGCCATGTAAGAACTTTCCGCGAGGATGTTAAGGCGCTCTCTGCCTGTGCTGCCTCTGCCCGCAATAAAAACGGAGCCCGCGTGGCGACCGGTATGCACTCTCCTCTCAAGGAGCACTGTGGTCTGTAATAACGATCGTAATAGCAAGAGCGGTCATACTACCCATTTTTTGAAGTGCTTTTCCAAAAATTGAATGCACGTGCACATAAGAGAAGTAAAAAGACGGAAAACTAACAGCAGGAGCACAGTAAATTAACCCAGCAAATCTGTGTGCATAAATAACATGAAGCAGGTGATTCGCCATGGCTTTTGGGTAGGAAATCATATAATAAGTTTATTCTGTATGGGACATCAAAAGATAGAGTAGTCGGTTGTCTTGCTTAAGGGATTATTGACCACAGAGATGCAGATACAGATAAGAAAAAAAAAATGGAAAATGATTATTTGTGAGATCATATCTGATAATATGTTTTGCAACTTGGAGTTTTGGATTCCTCTAATGTAGCGAGCTCCAATGTGGAGTTACTAAATGTGTCACGGAGAAGACTCTTAAGAGCGATGTATGCATTCTTCAAAAGATAAGAGACAGCATTGAGTGCAGAGAAATATGGTACAGTATATGTGGGCGGTAAATACAGTATGGTAAAGCCTTGAGATGTAGACGTGAAGGTTAAGGCCCTTAATGTTTGTTCACAAGTGGAAGATGTAAAAGAGAGAAACAAGTCAAGAGCATGAGAAAGGTCACGAACGAGAAGCGGGCATTTGGTCATCTGGCCTGTTTGGTGGTTAATTGATCCCAAGCATTGCATCCAGGTGTTTTTTGAAAGAAACCATGATCTTGGCTGGGCAGCTTGTTCCACACTCCCACACTTCTTTGGGTAAAAATTGCTGCCTCCTGTTCAGTATTAAATACAGCTTCCACATAGTTTCTACTTGTGCCCTTGATTTCGTGTTTGACTTTTCATTCTGAGGAAACTGCCTTGGTTGACTTTGTCAGTGCCCCCAAGGATTTTGAATACTTGAATCGGGTCTTCTCCGTTCGAAAAGAAATGAAATGTATTATTACTTTTGTTTCAGTTTCATGAGCAGCCCGTAGGAAGGTGATCTGTGAGTGAAGTCTGAGCCCTAAAAACAGGGCGAAAACTTTCAACCTTGAACACAAAACCATTTAAATGAATGAACATTATTTTATAATGTTTATAATGATTTAATTAAATCAAAGGGAAGAACAAGAGCTGATGGATTTGTCTCCACAGTCCCTTAATCAAATCCGCATTGAAGTAGTATTGGATAAGCTTCATTATTGAAGGAAACAACTGAGTGCTGCTGTTATAAATACTGCATGCCTTGAGAGATAGTTATGACTGAAATGGATAGATTAGATGACAGAACAAACAAAGTTGGGTGACAGATTGTTTTGAGTAGTCATGGAGCTGTGATAATTGTCATTGGTTGATAATTTCATAAGAAGTGTTTTCAGTAGAAGGTTGTATTTTCTTCAGAGATTTCTGTTTTATATGTAAGTGTTTTAGACTGACTTTTTCTCAGGATTGCCAGAAGTGTTCCCAGAAACTTAACTCCCTTTCACATCTTTAAAATTCAGTACTTAAATGCTCAACATGTCTTTGCTTTATAAGCTTTAAACTAGGTAAATTTAAATGGAAGGGTTATGATTGTATTGTATTCCACATCCATAGTTTAATTAAATAATTACATTATTTAGTTGAATTATTAGTCTTAAGATCACTTGATCTTGATTTTAAGTAGCTGTTTTTTTGTTAATGGGGATTTCAGATGTACAGCTCATGTAGCTAGATTGGGAGGTTAGATTAAGAGACCGGGGCTAAAAGAATCCCGGAAATGTGACTGGATACAGCACATATCTTGGGGATAGCAATTGAGGTGGGTGTGGTAGATGAGGAGGCAAGTTTGAAACCTTTTAGGATATATTTCAGAGCCAACTGCTCAGCTGTTTTTGATTTTTTTAAAGTAATTCTTTATTGGTACAGAAGAAAATTTTTGGATTGTGGATTAGAATGGTGTGCTGCAGGTTGTGGTACCACTTATCAAAAGTAATTTTAATGACTTTGATCTTTATTTGTTAAAATAAGGCGCACACATGCTTGTCTTCTGCTTTCCCTTTCTTTTGTGAGAGATGTTGAGCCCGTCTCTTTTCTAGTGATTCCAGTGTTGTCTGTTTGCATGGCTTTAATGCAGGTTTGTAACAAGGTCCTGTTGTGATAGATCTGAAATAGCTTTGTTGTGTGAAGTACTCTTCCATATACTTTTGACATTGTACACTATGTGCACCTTCTGTATATCTGTTCATAGGAGCCAGGGAAATTGCAGCTTATCTTTAGAACAAATAATAAGCCATCAAAGGCAGACTGTGGATCATGCCATCACTCAGTTATTTGTTAAAGTAATAAGTCACTAATTTTTTAATTAAAAATATCAGAAGGGCTATTAGATTGACATGCATTTTTTAACCAGAAAAACTAAGCACATGGATACAAAATAAAGTGAAAAGCTATAAAAGCAAACCTTTAAGTGTTCAGGTGGGGTCTATTTGTTTTTGCCAAATCTACATTTTCATTTTGTTCTTTGGAGAACCTTAAGGTGGTGCCCATTCTTGTGGGAAAACGTTTATCCGTCTTGCCTGTCGCTTTTGCTAGGAAGCAAGCCACAGAATTTCCTTGGAGTCCAATACACCTTGCATAAGTCTTTTAAGGGTTGCGCTAAATGGAAAGAAGAGATTAAATCCTCAATTTCATCGGGTTCCGGAATGACATAAAAACGGAAGAAAATCGGAACGAAGATTAAAGAGCCAAGTAGTTTGGGATTTCTTCTAAGGGCCCTTGTGTGAAGTACAGGCTGTGTCCTATAGTCAGGACACCACAGGACTGCATCTGGCCTATTTTATTCCTGTGCTGTGACCTGTGATCTCTAGGCAGTGGGGTGCTGTGAGCCAGGCACGAGGCGTTTGGTGTGTCTTTGGTGTGCCGTGCGCCCGTCTGATACCTGCATGCGAGAACCCCATCCCTCTTTCAGGGGGGCTGAGACATCTTAATGATGACCAAGGGGAAGGCTGTTATTATATTGTTACTTCTGTGGTTGTTAATTTGGTTGTGACTGGATGCAGCTCATACTGTAGCTTGGGGGTAGCAGTTGAGGTGGGTGTGGTGGGTGAGGAGGCAAGCTTTTTGAAACATTTTAGGATACATTTTAGAGCCAAAAGTTTTTTTTTTTATTGTCACACTATAGAAAATGATTGTGGTTTAGGATGGTGTGCTGCAGGTTATTGTACACAATATTCGAAAGTCATTTTCAATCAATTTGCCCTTCAAGAGGCAAACTGGGCGGTGTTCAGTCAGGGGTCCTGCGGTCAGGTGTCATGTGATCTGCAACCTCTCGGTGACCTGAGAGCCTCTTTCAGGACGTGCAGCTCATCCGTGCAATTCCCTCAGAACTGACACCTGCTTTTAACATAGTTGGGAGCACCAAACTCTCTTTTCTCTTCATCTTCTAACTTTTCTGGATTTGGTAGATGGAGATGGACATAAAATGAAGTTTGTACCTTTCTAGCCTGGAAATGGGAAATGGGAAAGATGGTAAAGCACCAGCCCCATGCCAGGCAATGTGTACCTCACCAATTCCCAGCCCTGGTTTTCTCGTGTAGGCTACAGTATGTTAAAGACGCCTCACTAAAGACTGTAAAGATGATACATGCCGGCTGAAATATGCAAACTATTTCCATCATCTCCTTCACAAGACGGTGTTTTAGAATGACTTTCTAATTTTATTTTCTTTTAAAACCACCATCTGCTCTTTTGCAACATTCTATCTGTTGATAAAAGCAAATTGATGTTTGTGTAAAACATTGTTCTCCTTTGTTTTGGATGGTCTGATACTCCATATGTAATGTTTTGCAGATTTCAACAACAGCTATGAAGGCCTGTTGCTATTTCATCTGCAGTAGGTTACTGGAGACTGAAGTAGAAATAACATTGAAAAACCATCATTGCTATCACATTCCATATCATTTCCAATTCAGAACTTATTATTCTACTATTATTAATTAAGGTAGTAGTAACTTTTCAGAAGGACAAAATACTTAAAAATTCCAGTATGAGTGGACTAAAATAAACACAACATGTTCTTTGTACATGCCATTGCCAGAAGAATGATGATATTGAATAAAATACGTGTTTATAAAAGCTTTTTTTTCTTTCTTTGATTAAAAAAATCTGATTTGGCATTTCTCATTGCATTCTAAAACTTATTTGGAAGACGCAGGCATATAATGCTCCAATTTGTCTGCAAGGCTGAGCAAAAGGGTTCCAAATATTGGCTATTTCTTAAACTACTCTGAGCACAGATTGGGTTGTCAATTGAGTAATTTATGAGATGCATATTCTGAAAAGCTGATTTTCAGATTTATTGACAGGAACAGTTACTCATACACAATTTAAGTTAAATTTAGGGCTTTCATGTATTATGCCTCTCACTGAAATGCATGAAAATTAGTATTGCAAAGCTCTTACTTTGACAAAATTCTGTGTAGATCTATAAAGTGGTTTTGTCCAAACCTGAATCCAGAATAACTTAAAGCAACCCACCAGGTGCACGTTACCAGTAGGTACTCATTGGGTGGTAAGTTTCCATTTGGGTAGGTGCAAGATTCCTTTGTCAAGCAAGAAATACAAAGTTGAGGGCTTAGAAAGTTGAATTAACAGGTGTCTGTCCTTCTGACTCTGAGTCCATTTCCACTTTTAGCACGGCAAAACATTTACCCCAGTAACACGATATTTCCAATTGCCGATAATGAATAAAGTTAAGTTTACAATTCCGAGTCACTGCAGAGTTGGAACCTTTTTTTCTCAGCTGTGACTGTCCGGTTGTTTTTTTCTTTTCTTTTTTTGTTCCCTCATCCTTACTAACGCTGTTTCTCCCTCTTCTCTTGAGTCTCCTGGAGTTCATTTTCTCTATCTTTCCTTTCCTCTGCAAGTTCCTGCTGTGGCTGCGTCTGCTGCTGCTGGTTCTGCGGCTATTCACTCTGGCCCTGCTTTACATGCCTGTCCCTCAGTCAATGAAGGTACTTGCCCTGTTGCCTCATCACTACCCCACTACCTCTGCTCTCATTTGCCATGCGTCCACCCTGGAGTCCTTGTTGAGTCTTTGTGTCGTCCACGTCTCTCTCTCTCTCGCAAGTTTGGTGTGTCTTTTTCACGATTCTATTTAAGTACACACTGCACATTTGCTTTGTTTCACGCGTGGCGGCGGCGGGGCGGGGCAGGGTGGGGTGGTATCTGTCTCAACACTCTGCCTTCAGACAGTTTCTTCAACCAAAAAACTGCCCAGACCTTGGCTGGGTCTGTAATTGTTTTTTTTTTCTTTTTCGACTGTCTTGCCATGATTTCAAGACATTAACTTGAGCACTTGTTTCTTTTTTTTTTCCTCCCTGTTGCCCATTGTTGGGTTTTCTTATAGGGTAAAGTTTAAAGGTATTTCAACTGATTTTTTTTCTCTGCCTACAAAGGCAGCCTGTTCCTTGTAGTAATGAAATGGAGAAACACTGTTTTTATAATCTGAACCTCTCAAGAAAGCCCTGTGGCCTAAACTTAGGGCCCGGAGAAGTCTCAGACTGAAGCATGCCAAAATTTGTTAAAATCTTCAAATCAGGTGTGGAAAGTGTTTTTCTTCTGTTCCTTCTGTGTTAATTTTTCCAGTCGCCCTGGATATCCACTCGGTAAATGGTTACTGCTTCATGCAGTGAAAACTCTATTTGTTTTGATTTATTTGAAAGATGTAGTAAAGCCCACTCGAGTGAATCACGAATGAAGCACGTGGATCACAGAATTTCATGTCTGCTTTAAAATATAGGGCCTCGTGTATTGGAGATGTGGGCTGAGGTTTATTTTAAGGATGATCTGCTAGTTTAATTGATTTTTTGCATAAATGTAAGCTAAAATGAAGTTGCTGATGTGAAAAAAAGAGTACAGTATTCCATGTTTCTTAGCACGTTTGTTTTGTTCATAATATGACCATTTAAAGATTTTTTCAGTGCCCAACCCTATAACAATTGTTTCACAGTTTGTTTTGACAAACAGCAGTAGCTTTAACATTAATGGCAGTAACATTTTGCATCTCTGGAGTAAAGCATAAATATTAGAATATTTTTCCAAATTAATGCTTCAAGAATTGAAATTGATTTCTATGCTAAATATGACTATTTTGTTGAGCACATTAATATTCATCCTTTTGGAATACACATTTGAAAACATTAATATATTCATGTGGATGAACTATTATAATTAATTATAAACATTGTGCAAGTGTTTGTTACTCATTTTAGCAAACTGGAATCCTGGGAAATTGATTTACTTGCAGAAACAGTGCAGTTAAATATTGAATAAGTAGCAGAAATAATCTCAGTATTGTAGAAATTCTACTGTATAATTTATAATGTTATTAATGCTAATGTTTTATTTGCTCAATTAAATGCATAGCAGTAGTAGTACAGTAGTCCGTAGCGCAATAGCTGTAGCACAGTAGTAGAGGTACAGACACAAGTTACAGATTTCATTAATTTATTTCCTTATTTTCATTCAATTCATTTCTCTCAAATTTCTTTGTAGAGGTAAGTGTCCTAAATAACTCTAGATGAAAAACGTCTATCGGTGTATAATTATAGCTAGGTGATAGAAAGGGATTTCAGTAGAGGTACAGTAATTTGTAACGGAATTCCTTAAATTGCATGAAAAAAAGTTGCAGCAGTGTTTTTCTGTATTTAAAATGTTTTTAAATGTTTCAATTATTTGCATGTTTATATGAGCTAAAATGTGCATTTCCCATGACATCAATAGTTTCATGCATGATTTGATATTCATTTGTATCAGAGATAATTCTTTATGTTTTAGGTCACAGATTGAACATTTTAGTTTTTAACAAAAAAAAAAGCTCCTTTAAAATTTTACTTTCTTCCCTTGCCCCTTGGAAACTGGACGATTCTGCCATTAAACTCAGTGGCTATGTCTCACCGGCTTGTTGAAAGAAGGAAGCTGGAGAGCAGATGACTTTTGAGTTTGTTTCAGTCTGATCAAAAACTAATTAAAAGCTTTAAACAGCAGTGAGAGAAGCTAACAGTCTGACCCAAATGAGTAAGGTAAATGTCAAAATTCTCTGTTAAATTCCCCTTAATGATAGAATACGAATGATTGATATAAGAACAGGGCTCTTCCTGCAGTTTTCAGCTAAAAAAATATTTTGTTTGTGTAATTCTTCTGTTTCTCCTGTTGTCATTGTGCTACTGTGCCGTTGGAGTTAAGCTGTGTGGTTTTGTGTTTGTGTGGATGAGGACAGAGCTCCAAAGAACAGCTGACTTATTCCTGTTGCCTGTTTTCTGAACCCTGACAGGATGGAGTCAGCTTGCTGCCATGCACTGTGTCATGCTACCTGATTTGCTGGGGTTGGACAAGTTCAGACCTCCTCTCTTGGAAATGCTGGCTCGTAGGTGGCAGGATCGATGTCTGGAGGTAAGTTCTTCAAGGAAGACTTAAAAGGGAAAGGCCTGTAGCTTTGGTGGTCCCTACACTTAATGCTGTTAGCTCAACAAAGAGGGTTGAACTCAGACGCTTTTTTAATATTTCATGGTGCTTAAATCCTTTTTAACAGCCATCAAAAATGGCGATTTAACAGCTATTACTTCTTCCTGTTTCACAGAAAGCAGTGTAGTGACTTTATTATTTCTTTAGCCTTTATACCTTTACATTTATACCTCTAAAACCAAAAGTCCTTTTAAAATAAGGGAAGCAGTTTCACCTACAGTATGCGGAAGCGTACTTTGTACTTGGGACACAGAAATTGTTGCTTTCCCTCCCCGTGACTTCCAGAAGGATAATGAACACAGAGCAATTAACAGTCTGTCGTACTGGAGGAAATGAAAGCTGTTTTCCAGCGGAGGGTAACCTTCTTTGTGTGTTGAAGTCTCCCAGGATGGACTGCCCCTTGACGTGTCCTGGTTCTGTCGATTGACAGCCTGCTTACTTATTCTGTTTCAAAAACGCAGGGTGCTTGGCCACTGGCTCAGTACTTTCCAATTTGATAAATGACTAGATGGCCTTGACACGTACCTCTGCTGCTGTGGCAGAAATTCTGTTGAATGTGCAGCTTTGAACGGAAAGATGTGAAGGCAGCAGCTGAGGTTCCAATGTCTTAATTGGACAGAGCTCTTTGTTAACAGGAACAGGCTCTGGGCTGGCTCGCTGTGGTATGAGCACTGGCTTCAAAAGTCTGTGGTGTTTATTCATTTTCCTTCGTATTTTTTCCCACTTTGGCTTTTTGGTCCTGCGAGAACCTTTTTTGTGTTAATTTTTTTTATTAGTGATCAAATCGCCGCATGTGATCAGTTTGCCTTTGAAGCTGAAATGTTACCCCATGGATCAACCTTACATGTTGTTCATGTTGAGTATGCAGGAAGTCTCCCTTCTATCCAAAGCCTTTTTTGCAAGGAGGTGGCCCTATGATTAGAGACATTATGGGTTGGTAGGGATCATGTCACGCAATAAACAGAACTTCTCAAAATATTGATTGCATTAGCTGTTTTGATTATCAGAATTTTGTTGTACTCTGATAAGACTAAAAAGGTGATGGGAGTCAAAACCAATTTCTAAAAAATAAACATAAAAAGAGTGAACATAAATCTTTCCATATAGGTCAGATTCCAGTTAGCACAGACTTTTTTCCCTTCTAGTGCTAATGTGTTTAAGATTTGTATTTTGTTCAGACAGATAAAAGGCAAGTTTCTACAAAAATCTGCTTCAAATGAGTAAATATACAAAAAATACTCATTTTATTCTCATTTAGCTGTTCAGACCTTTCTGACAAAGTAATAATCTAGGCTGTTCCAAAGGTTACAATGACTTTTGCTGAAGAACTAAGTTGTTGCATGGCTCAGGAAAGAGGGACGTTCAGACTGCATTTTCTGGTGAACCTTTTGGTTCCCGTCGGAACAAATGAGAGGTTTTGTGATGGCAAAATGTAGTCAAGGCTCAGGCCAAAGGAAAATTGTTGAATCAAAAAACCTCGTTGTGTTCTTTCCTCTTGAGTTTTATGATACCGTGCTGTTGCCTGGGTCATGAGTATTTAGGCTGCTGTTAAGCCAGTGTTGAAGTGCCTTGCATTATCTGGCCTATAAAAAGTCTCCTTTCACTTTTAAAGGCTTTGATTGAATAACAGAGACATGAGGTCTTAATGATAGAATTGTTTCTCGGAGCGATAAGGTTAATAAATACTGGTTTAAACTTTATTCTGAGTCAACAAAGGTGTATTTACTGTATATGTAAATCTGTAACTTAACCAAACAGGATACTTAAAATGCTTCTGGACAGTGAGGGGCCTATTCTGTTGAAGCGAGCGAAAACACAAAGACTTTAGCACCACAGGGTAAAGAGTCGTTCTGGAAATGTGTTTATTAGCATAGCTGAAATGTCTTTTACTGTTGCATAAGCTGGAGAGATCGGGGCAGGCAGGCAACAATCCCTTTAAGGGACAGTATGCACATGCAACATGATTGGTTAAATTTGGGATCATATGGAGAAGCAACTGCAGACTGCAAGAGCAGCCAGTGAGAAACAGTATGGGGCACGCGCTGAGAGATCAGGTGAACTGCACTTACCTATGCTAGTGATTGCTATGTTCACAGATAAGGGAGAGGCATGCATGGGTGTACATCACAGCAAAATGTCTACCATGAATACATGAGAGCATGCAATCAGATAGCCACATTGATAACAGCTTTTTTGAGCACTGGGGCAACAGCTATGGAGTGCAGGAAGCAATTACTGGGCTCCAGTTCATAAATATGTACCACACATGCATTTTGATTCAATAAACTAATTTAGCCTAACTACATTTGTAATGGATTATTGAAAATGATTTTACATACCACTGCCTGACCTACCCTTCCTCCCAATGGATAACAATACAGTGATGTCAGGCATGGTTATAAGTGGTTGTTGTTAATGTGGTAAACTGCAAGTATTCAACAGTTTGGCAGGACACATTGAAACAAGCTTGAGGTACGAGTTATATTAATTCATTGAATTTGCTTTATGCAGCAGGGGCAAGGCTTATTAGATGGTACTTTCTGATGGGCTGCATGTTCTGACTCTGTAACAGAAATCAGGACATTGTAAATAGAACCCATCTTGACATCTTCAGTAATGAAGAGCCCAACACCTCAGTAGCTCTTTATCTGCAACCCTGAGGGGCGAACCCATCTTGTTGGGACCCTACATGCAGGGTCAAGGGTCAATAAACTAGAATGGCCATCCAATAAGGAACCTGCTGGGTGGGAAAGAACACTACACCTGATGACATCACGATTTTCCCAGAAGCCAGTTACCCTACCAGTCTGTCTTTGGACTGTGAGAGAAACCCAGGGAGATCTTGCAAACTCCACACAGAGGACTCCCCAGGTCTGAAATGTTTGTAACGTCACACTTTTCCCTTCTAATGAGAGTGGATGAGTATTCTGCTGCTTCAAGGGTGTCTCAACACCCCTCATGCTTGAAGATCGTACTTATGCAAATGTTTTTATGGGGTTTGTGACACAGTTGATGCAGTGATAATGTCAGAGGGAAGCGTGCTTCAGTGTCTTTTATGCACATCCTTGGGAGCACTTTTGTCTTTCTGCATCCATAATGAACAATATTGTTTACGTACAGTTTGAATTACACCCAAGCACAGGTTTGCTTTGTGTGGCTAATGTGATAAGAGACTGGATGCTTAAAAGTTACATGCTTTGCAGAGGGAAGAGACACTGTCATATTTATTCCTGTGCACTTCAGTGTTTTCAGTGTTTTTCTGAGCAGTCATTCACATTTCATCCTTCCCCTTGTCCTAACACCTCATTGTGTGCTTTAAAAACTGCATTTAAAACATTGGCATCGGTTGAAAAATCTAAGGCCCTTGTTTTGTGTGTGTAATGTAAGCCAGTGTAGATGTAGATATAAAATGCATGATAAGACACTGCTGGGTGGATTAAAACCTGGGTTGTTAATGGCCCCCCCAGGAATTGAATTGTGAAACCCTGGTTCATATAATTAAAATCTCATATTCATTTTATCTGAGCAGCATTTGCAGTTGGATTTAAAAAAACCCAACCGAGGCATCTTGTTGCATTGTATAGGGCAGGATGCAGTGGTTGCTGTGTTCCAGTACCGCTGCTGACCTGCACTGTGTGGCCTTGCAGGCACTGTGCTCACATTCCCATGTTGTACTGCAGGTGAGGGAGGCCGCGCAGGCCCTACTACTGGCCGAACTGCGTAGGATCGGACAGGCAGGCCGGAAGGAGACCATAGACCTGTGGGCGCCGTACCTCCCTCAGTACGTCGACAGCGTCATGTCGCGTAAGTATTGAGCGCACAGTAAAGGAGTGCTGGTCTATGGACACCTGCAGAAGTGAAGGAGAAATGTGCAGTTCTGTTAGAACCTAGGCTGAGTGCGGTTGTGGGGCGGGAGTACACTTCCAGGGTGGGTGCAGTTCTGGGGGTACCTGTAGGACTGGTGGGAAGGGAATAAGCACCCGTATCACTCACAACTGGCAGCTCACTGGAGCTCAGCAGGTGTGAGCCTGGTCAGTACCTGGATGGGAGACCTCCTGGGAAAAACAGTGGATGAGGTGTTAGTGGGGCCAGTAGGGGGCGCCCACCCTGCTGTCCATGTAGGTCCTAATGCCCCAGTATAGTGACGGGGACACTATATTGTAAAACAGGCGCCGTCCTTCGGATGAGACATAAAACTGAGGTCCTGACTCTCTGTGGTCATTAAAAATCCCAGGGTTTTTTTCGAAAAGAGTAGGGGTGTAACCCCGGCGTCCTGGCCAAATTTCCCATTGGCCCTTACCAGTCATGGCCTCCTAATAATCCCCCTCTATGAATTGGCTACATTACTCTGCTCTCCTCCCCACTGAGAGCTGATGTGTGGTGAGCGTTCTGGCGCACTATAGCTGCCGTCGCATCATCCAGGTGGGGCTGCACATTGGTGGTGGTGGAGGGGGGGATCCCATTACCTGTAAAGCCTTTGAGTGGAGTGTCCAGAAAAGCACTACACTTGTAAGTAATTATAATTATTATTATTAATAAATATGGCGGAGGCTTGTTATGTAATGTTATATTTATCTGTAATGTTTGCTTGTGCTATTTTGTATGTTTTGGACGTTTCCATGTTTGTGAAACATGCAAGACAGATTTTTGAGAAATCGGGCACTAACTTATCGTATTGTACATGGGAAGGAAGGAGAAGAGTAACCACTGACAGGCTGGAGTGTAGTACAGTTATGTGGAAGAAGTCTTGCACATAGTACTCCTGTTGAATCCCAGGCAGTGGGTTACCATGATCTTGTCCACTCATGGTTCAGTCTGGAATGTTTTTGGTGGCTTCTGCTTCAACTTCTTTTTCATCATTATCTGTAACTAACGAGGCATGAAAGTCACTGATGATGTCTAGGAGCTGCCTTGTTTTTCTTTTGGTATGAGTTGGACAGAACTGAGATAGATACTTTGCCACAATTTCTAAGAAGGTACAAGCAGCAGTTAATGAAAACACATGCAAACTGGTATATATAAGTGCCATTATTGTCTGTTAACACTTTTTGCAGGTGTAATTTTCTGTCCAGGACAGAAAAATGCTGTAAAATACAGTAGTTGACGAGCATTGTTGAGGTCGTGTTTTGCTTTAACTGTGAGGAAATAGCCTACACATCCTTATAATTGACTTCCTTTATATCTGGAACATTTGCTAGTTGCTCTTCCATAAGGATTTTTTTCATAGTTTTTTCATGATGATTAAACTGGTTTAATTTTTATAGCACAAAAGTTATTTTACTTTAAGCCCTTTTAGTTGAATAACCGATTTAAGTGCTGCTGCTTCAAAGTAGCCAGTTGATGAAGATCTGCCAAATGATCAGTATTCTTTTTTTTCCCCAATACTAGTACAAGGTAATTGGTAAAACGATATTAAAATAAACAGGGCAATGCAGAGATGGAAAATAGCAAACGATCAATCTAGATGAATGGATTTATGGGTTGGTATTGACTGGCCAATCTTACAGATCACTTGAGAAAGAGAGATTGCAAGAGTATGCGCACTGTTAGGGTTTTAATATTTGAAAATATAGAATTTATTTTAGATGTCGAATTGTTTGATAAGCAGTTTATCTAGATTGATTCCTCCAACTCACATTTTGTGTGATTTCTGTTAGAGGAAAAATCCAGCATTTACAGATGTTTTCTCTGAGGGTCTCATTGTTCATTTCTCAACATTGACAACTTTAGCAGCCAGCTCTGGGGAATTTCATGTCCCCTTCTCAGTGGCGGGACCACTCAAAGCATTAACCACTTAGCCAAGGCATATTCCTTTCTGTCACTGGCTATCAGGTTTTATTTACTGGCTAAACAAATTAGCAGCAGTAATAAGCTGTGATATAACCAGAAATGCTGTCTGCATAATAATATTGCAGTTCAGTTAATGACCCAAGGGCAGATTTAGTAGCGTCAAGTATGGCGTTCTTGGAGCTCGAAGCAAAAACGTTACCAATTAAACATATGAGTATTTTTTATCCATATGGCAGTACAACGCATGGGTGTGATTATGCATTGGTTAATCATGCCTCAGCTAATTGTTCCCTGCAATGAGTTAATTTGCTCCAGGGATATTAACGAAGCATTTGTGAGAACTGGGGGGTGGTAAAGAAGCCTCATTATTTCACGGTCCTTTTCTGCTATTGTCTTGTGCTTTAAATTGCATGCGATTTGAATTGGTCAGAGCGCTGTGTAATTCGATATTCATTTCTCCTCTAATGGCTTGAGTATTAGGAATGCGGCTGTTATTTATTGGTTCTCTGGAGGGATGTTATAATCAGGCGTGGGGCAGGAATATTTTCTGACCCTGGGCTTCAAGTCCGGTAACCTGCTTTATTGATGTTATTACAGAAAATGAGAGAAATTATGATATCAAGACTACCGTTTGGTGCAAACAGATCAAATACTTTTGCTGGGTAACTTGATTTGTTGTGATTGGGTTAGTGTGGATTGCAGAGCCAAGCAAAGGGAAACAGGTCCATCTGAAAAAAAAAAAATCTACACTGCAATTGGATATACTTGGAAAGAGTCATTTTGATCACAGTGGATCAGCAGCTGTCTCTGTGCTTACCGAATTAAAACACCAGGCTGTCACTCGTCATGTCATCAGGGAAGGCTTCACTGATGTCATCACTTAATTTTAATGGAATACGTTAAGTTACGCTTTGTGTTTTTTTTTTTTTCCTGCCATCTTAATGGTTTGATTTCGCACACAAATCAAACACACAAACTAGGCGAACTAATGATCAATGCCCGTGGGTCTTATCGACTCCAGTGAAACCAACCGGTAAGTGGTGCTGCAGTATATAGGATTCAGGTGGACTCCACTAACTTGGCTAGCCTCAGTCAGCGAACCCTGGACCCCTGTGGCGTGATGAGAGCCCCGCCAATTCTACCAGCGCATCCCAGCAGGATACCAGGGTCATTTGGAGTTGTCCGTCAGTCCTCGTCCCAGTTCTGTCGTTTTTGCAGTCGGTGCTTGAAGCCAGCATCTCCTTGGCCATACTGGTTGCCATCATCCCCCCCCTGGGCGGTGTCCCGCTTGCATGACAACACCCTCAGCTGAATAACTTGAAATCTGCCCGTTGCGTAGTAAGATTACAGCTTTGTGTTTTTTCTCCGTGGCCGATAACCGGTCGTAACCGTGAGTTTGATTTAGCGCTGCATAAGAACTGGGGTTTTTGTTTCCCTTTTCCCATGTGCTTTCTTGGGACCTTTTGCGACATGAGCCCCTCCGCCTTGTTTTCCAACCGTCCTGGCTCACAGCCCAGCAGCTCCCTGGATGCGAGGCTGGGCCAGGAGGAGGCCGGCTTTCTGTCACAGCCGGCTTGCCGGCCGCAGCCCGCTCTTAATCGGCAGCCATCCGTGCAGATCACCGCTTGGGAGCCGGCTTAATTTCCTGTGTGGCAGAGGGAGAATCCAGACCCTGACCTCGCGTAGCAGAGAGGCCAGCGAGATCGCCGCTCTGTGTCTGGGCTTGAGCGGCTGTGCCAGGGGGAAGCGGTCTTCTCCGTGGTCTGGTGTGGGCTCCAGGGGGCTTTTGCGATCGGCAGGCTGGGTTCAGCAGAGGGAACGTGCCGTTTACTGGGCGTTGCTGCAGTAAAACTGGCGCCCTCTCGATGCGAGCTTGAACCGTCCTAGGTTTTGCAGTCCGTTTTAAAAGCACCAGATGGGCAGTTCACCAAAGAAAATTGCTAGAACAGTAAAAGCACAACTACCGTAGCAGAACAAAATGGTATTTTGTTAAAAAAATGCTTGGTTTACTTGTTTTATGAAAAGCTTTTTTCAGCCTTTAGGTGTTTAATGTACAAATCTGGGAAGAACAAGCTTGGGCAAAACAATAAATAGCAGTTTCATTTTCCCTCAAACATATGTAAAAATAATTAGATGGAGGGGGACTCTTGAAATAATGTTAGTTCTCTGAAGTGTAACTAAATAAACCAAGGATCACAACATGTACACCGTAGTGTTTATATCAATTTGTCTAGGCCCAAAAGAGTTTAGAGTATTCATTTTTCAATTAATGATATTTTCCTGTCAGTTTGAATTTCCTTATTTTGTGGAAGATGATTGATGCAACTTACAGAGATATTGCTTTAATATTATTTTCATGCAGTTCTGTTTCATCTCTTTTGCTTGAGTCCCCTTGCATTCTAACTCACTCTCCTTCCTTGCAACCTTTGACTCATTGGTAGTAGCCATTAATGTGATTGTTGTTGTGCTTTTGTTGTTCTCCTAGCAGCTGGAAAACGCACATCATGAAAAACACGGCTAGACCCAGATAGGGTGTTTGCTGTATTTGTGGTTGCACTCATGCATATCTGTGGCATGTTCACACAGCATGTAAAGAGGCCAGAAATGATTGAAAGCGAGCAATTGCAAAAGGTTATCGACTTTACATACCTTTGAAATATTTTTAATCCAGACTGCACGGTCTCGGATAAAACGGGAGTGAGGATTTTGCAGGACAAATTCGGTATTCTGAACACTGAGTAACATCTGGAAGCTGAACAGCTCTCTGAAAACAGGTAGTGTGTGCAGCCAATCATCTTCGCCACAGCAATTTACAGTGCTGCAAAAATGTTTGTGAACTTTCTAGTTGGTCCATATTTTCATGTTTTTAGATCCTAAAATGTAATTAGATCTTCATGAAAGTCTTAATAAACAAATAATACATACTATATTTTTTTATTATATGTTTAATCACGTGTTTCATTATTTTGTTAACAAATTGACCCAACAGTAAATGTATCAGAATAGTGAATAAACATGCAAACCCTTCGATTCAGTAAATGCTTACAACTTCTTGAGCACCAATGACTTCAATTGGATGTCTCCTGTAACTGTTTATCGTGTCTTGTATCAGGTGTGAGGAATTTTGGCCTCTTCTTCCTCGCAGAACTGATTCAGATCAGTGACATTTGAGGGTTTTCTTGTGCGAACCAGTCCTTTCAGGCTCGGCCGTAACGTCAGTGGGGTTTACATTCGGACTTTGACTTGCCCAATCCAAATTTTAAAATTTCTTCTTCCTCAGCCATTCTGTTCAGATTCTGTCAATCTGCTTAAGGTTTTTGTGTTGCTTCGTAGCGCACTTATGGCTCAATGTCCGCTGATGAATGGATGGCCTGACATTCTCCCACAGAATTTGCCGATGCCAATCCAAATTCAGGGTTGCATCAATGATGGCGAGACCGCGAGCAGCCCCAAATCGTGATACTCCCTCCACCATGCTTGATGGTCGGGAGGAGAGGTTTTTCTGATGGATGTCAGTGTTTGGTTTGGTGGGTAGTCCAGGCCATCTTTGGAGATCTTGAGATGGGCAATATTATTTTAATTAGAGAGCAGTGGTTTCTATCCTCCTATGAAAACCAATCCCCTTCAGTCTTTTGCTAATAGTGGAGGCTTGAACACTAACGGAGAAAGAGGCCTGCAGATCCTTAGATGATACTCTGGGGTTCTTTGTGTCTTCCTGGACCATGTTGCTGGTTGCTTTTGGGGAGATTTTGGCAGGATGAGCAGTCTTGGGTGGAATTTACTTACAGGATCTACTGTGCAAGGGGCACCAGTCCATCACATCGCAGACACAGACACAAACACTCACATCATGGCCAGTTTTCTCAGAAGCCAGTTAACTTAAAAGGATGTATTGGGACTGTGGGAGGAAACCGGAGCACCCTACGAGCTCCACGCAGATAACATCCCAGGTCCGAAATTTACCTAGGACCCCAGCACTACTAGGCAGCAATGCTAATGCACCCCATTATGTGCTCACCTAATTCTAAATCCCCCGAATTATTTACTAAGTAAGCTGTATTTCACATACAGTAAATTGATTCTTTATTATTTATTTATTTTGACTTCATACCCCATTGTGTCTCGGACAACATCAAATTGTTAAATATATGTCCTTTTGGTTATTTGAGAATAGACCAATGCTGAATAAACAAGGATGTCATGATAAAAATTATAATTCCCATAATAATATTGGGTGTTCAAAAATGTTGTCAATTATTCCTGGGATCAGAACTGCCTACAAGGCATATAGTTCTTACGATATCAATGGGACAGACTAGGTAAAGAGTCTTCAGTGAATCTCAATTTTGTGTTAACTTTGGGGCTAAAAGGAAGACAAGTGTACAGTATAGGGCAGTATCCCGGAAATATTTCCCAGAAATGTCAAACTGTCAATAAGAAGTATCAGTGACAGAGCCCTGTCCACTCAATCTCCTGCTGGACTGCAGTTCCCGGTGTCAAATCCAATCCAGTTTAGCTTTTTTTAAATCTTTATATGGTTATATGGTAGTTTTCACATAATATTAAAATAAAGAAGAGTGTTGGTCGTGTGACTAACTATAATAAGAATAAATACAGGGATGTTAATCCTATTTACATTGAACAAATCAAATTGTGAGTAAGAAAAGTGTTTCCATGTGAAAGGATTTCTTGTGCTCTTTCCATTTTGCAGTGCATGCAGACTGTTTCTTTGAAGCCCTGTAGATTTATAAAGTACTGCATTTGTGTGTCATAATCCAGTCCTTCTGAGGTTCTCAGATTCTGTCAATCTGCTCAAACGCAAAGCAGTGATTAAAATCTCATCCTTTCACCTTTGGGGGCAGAGCTTTATTGCAAACTTCGCTTTCAAGAGTACTTCTCACAGGGGAAAATAACTTATTTATTTACGTGGAAATCTGAGCAGGTGGCTGAGTGATTTGGTCTTCATTTTCAACATGAAGATGGGTTTCTGCAGAGATGACTGGCAGGAGTCATATTGACATTACATTTATTATTGGGCTTCCAGTCATGCTTCTCCTCTTCAAATGAAACTAATGCAAAAATATTAACGCTTAAAAAACAGATACAGTAGGTGAACCAAATACAGTCTTTGATCAGGAGATCAAAAATAAAGCATTGGTGTGCTGATGTGTATTCAGTGCATAGTGTGTTTGAATGTTTGCATTATTTGTCTACTTGATAATGTACATCCTGTTTTGCGTCCTGCAAGATTTTGTTCTATTACTGCTGTTAAGGTGCTTTTTTACAGATAAGTTGCCTGTTGTTCCTCCTCATTGAGCTCTGGAGTGGTGCATACGAACCATTAAGTCTTCTTGGGGACCAGCCTCAACGCACGTACTTAATAAAGTGCATTTATGTTGCAAGTTGCCCGTACTGCATATGCTGTCTGTGAAGGCAGCACATCTAAAACTTCATGAAAAAGGTACTCTGGACTTGCATTTCCCGCTGGTTTTAGGGGTTTTTAAGTAGCGCGTTAAAGCCAAACTTGAGTACAAATTTTATCCTATAACACTTGTAAAAAAAAACAACCCTACTACAGCAATTACGATATTAAACATAAGTATAAAAACGGTCAGTTTTAAATAAGATGATTGTATAGGCTCACTAGCTCTAATAGGTGTCCTTGACGAATTCTTCATAGAATAAAGGATTTCTTTTTCAAAATGTATTGATCGAGCCGATCGCGCAAATTGAGAGCGCGTACGTTGCGAGTCGACTGAGGTATGGAAATAAAGGTCGTGCTGCATTCATTTCAGGGGTATCGCGTCATGTGGAATACATATTCTTGTTTGCAGTCTTTCTTTGTATCCGTGTGTCCAGAGTCTTTTCTGTAGGACTGTAATATCTCGGACGTGCTTCTGTCCTTTTAGAGTGCGCCTACCCTGGCAGATATCCGTCTCTGATTCTGCCTCTCGTTTTCAGTGAACAAAGCGTCTCATTTTGGAGTTTGTTTGGAAGCGTATGTTCTCCAAAAATGTGATAAATTTTCTTGCCCCAAAGAACTGTATATTTGGTAGTATAAATTTACCTATTGATTATTCTACTTAAATAATCATTTAGTTATTCTACTTAACGGTTCCAGAAGAAAAATAATCTTTGTATAATAGATTGTTAAAGGTTTGTTGTCTGCAAATGTAACAGGGAGGCGATGTTTTCTAAATACTATAATGGTTGAATTCTCGCTTTTCTTTGTTTTTGCATTGAGGTGCAGCTCTGATATATTTCCTCAGGTTATTTCCTGCATTTTCTTTTTTTATTGCTGCAACGATGTCTGTCAGTCAGAGTGGCTGAAGTAAGTTTAACCAGACCGAATTCAGCAAAAGTTCCAACAGCAAATGTAAGATAAAAAAATCTACAAAGGAGCAACTCGCTTATCTCTACTATAGTGTTTAAGAGTTAGCAATAATATTTTACTACCGTTTTATTTATTTTCAAGTTTTTAATGGTAAAATAAATTAAATGTAATTATAATCCTGAGTTGTGCCATTAACCGCCTGTCTTTTCACCCAAAAATGTAACATTTATATATATATATGCTTTACATATTTGCTAGATGTTTATATGATATATTTCATTTATATTAAATAGGTGATTTTTGCTTTCGTTAATTTTTAGTAGAAAAATAATTTATTCCCAGCTCTTTATTATGCCATTTTAAAATTTAATTTATTAACCTCTAAATAAATAACATTTATGAATGTATGAAATACATTTACTGCATTTTCTGTCAGAGAAAATGGTTACAAAAATAGATCATTCTGTGTATTATAAAGTATATTATTAGAAAAAGTGATGGGTTTAACAATTTTGTTTTCTTTTATTATAAAGTTTTATTACACCGGTAAAAACAATGGTCGACACAAACCGATTCAGATTTATAAACAATGTTATTTTTCCAGAACATTGGGTTTGTTTTGCTAGGGTTCACGTAAAAGCGTATGCATGTATCATTGAAGAATATGTCATGTCCGGTTTTAAAGATGTTTCTTTAAACTTGTTCCTTTTCGGTGAATGCCTGAATTTGGTGGAGCCCTTTGTCTTGGAATTTGACCTTAATATTCTATGCAAACAAACGAGGATTCCCTGGGGGACAACGCCGCATCCTTCCAGAAAATACCAGCCTGCTGAGAATTCCAGCAAAAAGGGCTAAACGCTAGTCTTGTACACTTCCTGTAGTTAAGACGGATTCCACTTAAAAAGCTGTAGTTTTGTGGGCTTTTTTTTTTTCCGCAGTGTATTCCTGGAACAAGAATTGTGTGCTGTCAGTTACAGTCTGCTGGTGGAGAGCAGATACTGAAAGGAGGCTGGTTAGGGCTCTGGGGAGTGACTACCATGGTAACCACTGATGGTCAGTGTTCTGTTACTGCAGGAGCGAAGCTGAATGACCTCTGCAGGGTACAAGGTTGCGGGGTCACTCAGTCTGATCTTTCTTTGTTTTAACGCTCCGATTTTTCCTCTCTCTCACCCGGAACCTTTTATGGAGAGGGGGGTATAACTCAAGAAGTGATACAGAATGTGGTTACCTTTGTGTGTTTTTCCAGAGGAGGGCAAATTTGTTGGAACGTCCCTATAGCCCTGTAGGTTCGACGTGTTCTGCTACTGCAATTGAGCCACAGTCGCTCCAGGTCCTTAACAGAACAGGCAGGTGTTTGGTTGTGTGAATTTGTTTCCTTGAATTATGCCACACACCGATTCGTAAGAGTCACAGCTGAGATTTTTTCGAATGGGTACGTCTAAGATACTTGATTTAAAAAGGAATGGAGATGCATGATAGATTTAGCGAATTCACGTAAGACACAATTGATGAAATTGACGCCAGGCTATTAGCGATACCAGAGATGGCAAAACTAAATGTTAGTGTGAAGTAAGTGTTGTTGTGGCCTTTAAATGTTGGGCTTTTAGAGGACGGTGATTTTTTTATCCAGTCTGTTACTGAGGTCCTGTAATAAACATACTGAGAATTGTGAGAATTTCCTCACTAAACTAGGTCTGACTGGTTACTCCAAATTCACCAATCTGGGAGATGGTCAGTGAGAATTAATACTTTAAGAGATGTTTGTTACCAGTATGACCAGAACTAACTATGGGACTATGAAGAAATAGAACCAAATAAATTGGTTGAATTCTGATACAGTATGTGACCTTTCAGATGCATAACAGTAATCTTAACAGGGTATTACTAAGGATAATTAGTCTTTTGGAAAGAGTAAAGGGAAATTGCCAAGAATTGTTAATATTGCTAGTAAAATAATTGGTCGCCCACAGAAACAGCTTGAAGAGCTGCATTATATTGCAGTTCAAAGGCAAGCTCAGTTTATCATTGATGACACCCCCCACCTTCTTTATTCCCATTTTCAACTGCTACCTTTAGAAAGGTGTTTTCGAATGCCTATGGCCAAGAAAAATGTATACAAGAAATGTTTAGTTCCCTGTGCAATTGGTATATTAAACGCAGTTAAGTGACTGTTCCTTGTAAGAAGCTATCAGATTAATGTAATAAGAGTGTACTATGGGCAGAGAGAGAGGTGTGTATATGTACTGTTGCATGTCTAGGGCTATTATTTGTTTTTAACATGTTTATTTTGAGTGTCATTTGTTTTTGAAGTTTTTTATGGAGGTGCCAAAGACAAATTTCCAACCATTTGGATGGACAATAAAATTATAAGTTATAAAGTTGTATATGACATACCCCTCGCCTCACTCTCCTTAATCTCTCGCACTCTTTTCTTTTCGTAGTTGCTAAATGCAGCACACACAGGTCGTTCTATAACTAATCAAACGGTCATGAGCTCAACGTGAAATGAAAGAATCGGTTCTCTGTTTGAACGCTTCACGTTTTGCAGTTTTTCGACAGCAGTGCCTTTATTTGCCAATAGCCTCTGAGAATAACATTACACAGAAGGACAAAAAGGCTGCGCTGTCATCATAGAAAACGGGATTTTCTCAGGTGCAGTTTAGTGTGTAAACTGTGAAGATTGTGAAGTAATTAAGTGGCAACAGTGTGGATTAGTGGTTTAGCCCTGAGACCCGTAACTGGAAATGTGTGGGTTCAAACCCCGGCAGGAGACCTGTTGTGGTCCCCATGAGCAGAATATTTTACTGAAGCAGCTGGAGCAAAGTGTGTATGAAAATAAAATAAAGTAGCACAGATGAAAGCCACATTAGATAACAGTGTCGACCAAAGCAAGAAGAGGAGAAATGCTAAGCAATTTGTCCTTATAGTTACTGCTTCTAGCAAGTAAAACAACTTGTTTTGTCGAAGTGGCTGTAGGGCAAATGAAAACTTGATTTGCAAACTTTTTGCACTTTAGCGTTTTCTGTCTTATCTTGTTTCCATGCGGATACTGGATTTCAGCAGATCCAGCACAGCCTCAACTGAAGTGTAGAGCCTACTGTATGTAGGACACTGTTTCCCTTATTTATTTTGTGAGGCTGCCACATTTAAATTATGTATGGACACCAGCACATATCAAACACATAACTCTAAAGCATCAATGCATAGCAGATTGGTGGTGCAATAATAAATACTTTATATACTAATCAATATAAGGCTTATCAGTAAAAATGATTAAGCTTGAGCTTCGACCAATAGTACCCAAAAGCACGTTGGCAGGAAAAATGTATATCTGCGTTATTTCCTGTGCTACATTTCCGTTGTTCCAATTGTTTTTTGATTTTTACGCTGTTTCTTTGTTTTACATTTCCTTTTAAAATACTGTGCAGAAAGTAGAAACTTATCATTTGTCCTGCACGAATCCGATAGGCTGCAAAGTTGCATCGTACAGTACGTTTTGTTGTCAGTTTGGGAACGTATGAGGAGACTGGAGCAACAGTCTTGCTGGCTTGTTTCTGCAGAACTGCTGGTAAAGTATTTGTAAAACCTGCTGTAAATGGAGAAGGCAGAGCCAGTTTTCTGAAGGACTTACAAACTCAATTCAGCAGTGGGGGAAAATGGTAAGAAGGAAATATACATGAGTTGACACACAAGCCCAGAGAAGCAGGCTGTTTTAGACTGGTTAACATGGCACCAGACTAGCCACAGCTCCTTCATCCCTTTTGTCCTTGACTGTACCCAGGCTGCCAGCAGCAGGGGGTTCCCCTGGACACTAGTGACTGGGCTGCTCCTGTGTGTTCTTTTTCGTGCTGTTTGAGTTTTTCTTTAAACATTCTTTTGGGTTCGTGTACTCCTGCTGTCGAAGTTTCCTTTTTTTTTCCAGCCGGTGGACTTCAATGAGTGGTCTGAAGGATGGTGTGACAGAAAATGCTGGATATTGCGGACGGGTAGTTTAATTGTAGTTTTAGGTTAAAAGAACCCTTTAACGTCGAGGGCCTGGTTTGAAAAACAGTGACTAATATAATCTGTTCAAATTCACCTTGTCGCAAAAGCCTCCAAATTTGCATTTTCTGAAGTCTAGGCTTCCTGCAGACAATTTCAGACGTGAATTCTTTCTGTTAATTTTGTGACGTTGCCCTTAAACTTTCAAAGCAGTCCCATAGTGTGTCTGTTTTAATTTTCAGTTCTTACTTCAGGAGTAATGGCAACAAAACACAAATATGGCCTTGACATAACAAATAGATAAAATTAAGTTAGAAGGGAAAAATCCTCTACTTATTCTTCCTGTGTGCAATATTCTTCTTATTATAAAAATCCTAAAATACAAATGCTTTAGTGCTATCCTTGTAGTTCTAAGGAGCAGAATTGTCACCCTTTAACCTAAACCAAGCGCGTGTTTTCTTCTTTTTCATCTTTGCTTGTGCAGTGGCAGAAAGAGCCCCGCTCTCATCAGCACAGTAATTGAATTGGTTAACCTTGAAAATTTCCCCAGTGCAAGGTTATCATCATGAATATATAATATCTGCTAATATGGAAAAGGAGCACTACTGTGGCTTAAGAAATGTTCGGTTTCCAGTAAAACCCCTAACTCCTCCACAATTAGCTTGGAAAAAAAGAAACGAACCTTGGAGATCCGTGTGACTTGAAGAAAAAAAAAAGACGCCAGTGATTGGATATTTGCCTGTTCACTTTCTGACCAGAGCTGTTCAGTTGCTGCTTGAGATTGTTACACAAGACTTCACACACCTTCACTCAATAATGACCACTGCAGCTCAGATCCCAAGAGTGAGAAAAATGATAGAAAATAGTCATTTTCAGCATTCACTTCCATTAAGGCAGTGGATTGAATAGTGTTTTTCCAACAGATTTTATTTAGCTTAGTGAGTGCTTAATTTCTGGATACTATAAATGATTTCTTGACAAAGGCTTGCCATTTTTTGAGTGCGTATTTCATTAAAGAATGACAGGCTTTTTCTAAGGGAATTATTTGCAGAAAATGGTTCAACTTGTCTGATGACATTCTCATCATTTTGGAATGTAACAAACGCATTTGATTTTTTCTGCTCATTAATAACCTGGCTAATCAAAATGTCTTTATGCCACTGGAGGTCCAAGTCAGCGTGCTGTTCTCTCATGCACTAAAACTCATCCCTGTTAAAATGACTGTCCATGCATGGTCACAGTGGTCACAGTGAAAGGCAGAGTCTTTCCTTCTTTCTGCGAGCTCCCTTCATTTAAGTTTCAGAGGGTCTTTTTTTAACACGAGCCTCATAAACAAATACATAATGAACTTTATCTTCTGGTTTGCAGGTGCTGAGCGTTCATAAAGTCCAGAACAGCAGCTGCCGAGACTTTCAGCTCTGTTAACAGCAGTTTTTTTTCTCCTTTATCTTCATATAGACGTGGTGGTCGTAGTTTGCAGCATGGATACATACAGTAAATGCAGGATTCTACTCAGAATCAATTTTAATTCTCATATAGTGCCTTTCAATCCTGAACGCTCTCAGGACACTTAACATAAACTACACATTTAAAAGTACAGTACACAAAAAATACAATTAACCTTGTATGAGCCATGCTTACAGTAACTGTGACATTAAAGGGAAGAAGTAAATGATGAATTGAAGGCCATCGAAAACAAGTAAGTTTTGAGGCGAGATATAAAAATATCAACAGCGGCTGCATTTCTTATGCGGGGAAGGGGAAATATTATCTTCAATACTCTACGAGGAGTAGCGTATCTGTGAATTCTCCAAAGACGAGCTGCTCGTGAGCACACAGCTTGAAGCTCATCTCGGAACGAGAGGCGGAATGGCAAAGCAAACCAGCACTCCTCCAGTGGTTCAGTGAGACACGCGCGGCTTTATACAGCATTGGAATGGGAGACCCCCCCCCCAGGGAAAACTAGGTTGCTGATGTAAATGGTGTTGGTGGACCAGCAGGTGGCGCTCTGCCCACGTGGCCAGAATTTCCAAACAGGACTGTTAACCCTGATGTTGTGGCTTCCTAATAATAGCAACAACAACAGTAATAATAACAAGAGCACAGACTGGGCACAGGGCATCCCAGTGACTCTACACAGCATAAATTATGATGATTACACTCATATAATAAATGAACAGCTTTTCCCTCAGCCTACACTTTATATAGAGTATATCAATATGTATGTCTGTATTTTATGGTCTGTATTTTAAGTTGAGACTTTTTAGATTGGCTTTACTTTTTTCAGAATACACTTGGATTACCCTCTCTTTTGTTGCTCCCCAAAATCCCACTGCCGGGCCTTCTCTGAAGAAAGAATGAGAGACGAGCAAAAACAAAAATATTCTCCATAGACATGCAGCTCAGTTGCTTCCTGTAGTTCATCGTGGAAAGTGCTGTTATACTGTAGAACAGTTTTGAAAGCCTAAGAGTTTCCTGGCCCTTTTTAAGCAATGTCTGTCTTTAAAGCCATTTGATTTACAGAAAAGAAATGCTAATTTCTGTCTGGTAGATTACCTAATGGTCCGCCCGGCCGGTCTATGTAAATAAACTCATTTAGCAATAGCGGTGGCGATTTGTTCTTGCAAGCAAAGGCTACGTCTCTCGGCAAAGGTAAAGCTCTTTCCTTTTCTTTCTTTCCGTTCCTGTGTTTCTGTGGGTGCAAGGAAGCAGACAGCCTGTATGTATAATGCAATTGGGGAGCTGGGCTGGGATCGATAAGCGTGGTGTGAAGTGAATTAATGTGCGGCAGCCATTCTGTCTGTCACAGAGCGAGAGGAGGGGAAGTGGCCACAGAAGCCCCAGCTTGTGTCTCTTCAGTGGATCGGCACCATGTTTGAACACAGCTTAATAAAACATGGCCACCACAACAGCACAGTCGAGTGGGCTGAAAATGCTTTTCCTCGAACTCATCTTATTGGGGTTAAACCTTAATCTGCGTGTCTTGAGACGGAGAAGTTGTGGCTGTTTTTGTTTCATGTAAGATTCTCAGACAGTGCACGGGTGGGTACTTTTTTCCCCCCCCCCATCCTGACGATATATTAGTTGCCCCCCCAGAGACGGGTGGAAACCGAATTTATTGCCTTCAAACAGAGAAGCCAGAGCGCAAAAGTTGGTTTGAATGAGTAGCCAGCATTTAAAAAAAAAAATTGCTGACCAGATTGTGCAATTCCGGTGTGTGCAAATAAAATAAAATGAGAGCAAATCATAACACAATATTGTAGTAAACTGCTGTAGTTATCAAAGATAACAATTACCACAGTGTGCCTTTCATAAACTAGTTCATTTCCAAGATTTGTTTTTGTAATGCACGACTTAATTTACATCTATGTAAAAAATGAAGCATTTATTGTTTTGCATGTTTTTGAGAAACATTTTCCCTAGTTATTAAGTCTAGTCATGCCAGTGCAGTATAGTCTTGTACTTGAAAGAGTCCAAGTAATGGAGGTCTGAGTTTTCATGTGGGCTCGATATTGTAAGGAAAAATACATTTTTAATAACCAGAGAAGCTGATATCCTGGATGCTTCCATTGGCAATAATAGGAAGCACTTTGGAGAATGCCAGATATGGAATCCTGGTATATTTCAGAGTCTATGATATATTTAGTGTACTGTGCATCATTTGGTATGCAAATCTCTAACCTGAAGTCTGTCTATGGACATAAAAACCTGTTCACCTGATTTTTAAAACATTAAAAAAATTGTTTCTCTGTCCACATGGTACCAATCCATATTATTCATTCCCCTGAAAATAGGCAGATTTTAGAAACATTTTACTTTGTCGCTAATCCTCTGGTAGTGCAGTGTTAGATAGCCCGTACTGTGCGAATTCTGAGGTATTAAGTTTTTCCTGTATTTTCGCTGACTTCATGCATGTGAAGTCGAGCTGCATTTTAGCCTTGATCAAACACGGAGTCATGTGCACAATGGCACTGTTTTTAGCCAACTAAAAAGCATAACAAATAAAGTTGATTAAAAAAAATCACAGAGCATTGTTAACGTTTGTTTTTTTAAAAGATTTTGGATACAAGGTATTTTAGGCCTTAGTACCTGCTGACTTATTATCTTTGTACTCCTCACATCGTAGCCTTTGTTCACCTGACTCTGGTCTCCTGTTCATTCCCCAACCTTGTCTACATACTATGGGTGACAGAGCCTTCTCCTGCTGAACCCCAGAGCTCTCGAATTTTATCCCCAAGGATATCAGGAAGTTACTTTCCCTGAGCGGTTTCAAATCCAGACTCAAAACCTGCTTCTTCAGAAGGGCTTTTACTTACTCAGTTCTGTCCACCCCTTGCATCTTCTTCTGCATTCTACACTCTTGTTGTTAATTTTGCCACTTATGTTGCTTCTCCTCCTAGTCCACTTTTTCTCTTGCTATAAAGCACTTTGAGAAGTTAAAGATGCTGTATAAAATGATTATTATTTATTATTAGTGTCCCCCCCCCCCCCCATGTCTGAATCAAGGCCCTCCACTGGAGCACTAAAAACTTTCACCCGATTGTAAACAGCTTTTGGATCCAAACTGGGGTCGTGGGGGAGCTGGAGCCCAACAGGCTCAAGGCAGGGTAAAACCCTAAACGGGACGCCAGTCCATTACAGGGCACACAGACACACTCACTCCAGGGCCACTTTTCCCAGCAGTCACTTGACCTACCAGTGATCTTTGGACTGTGGGAGGAAACTGGAGCACCTGGAGGAAACCCACACGAACATGGGGCAAACAAACCAGCGCCTCACAGACAGAACCTCAAGTCTGGAATTAAACTCGTGGTCCCAGAATCTAGAGACAGCAACGCTCAACGCGCCCCTGTGTCTTCTGGGATTGATCGTGCTTTTTAAAAACAATGAATGGTCATTCAGAAATGTCACTTTAACAGGGTTTTTCATCTTTTCTGCTTCTATTTAGATAAAAACATCTACAGATTGAAAAAAGATTTCTGATATTTAAGACCTGAATTTTTTTTCAGCTGCTTGAAAGGCAAATCAAGTTTCTAGATATAGAGAAGGTTGAAATCAAATGATTACCTATCTTGCAGTTTCAACATTGCAGAAAACAACACGAGGCAAAATATTAACCACAAAAATTCTTCTGCACCTGGCATTGTAAAACTAAGGCTTGTGTCTCCATGTTGTAAATTTGTGATGCACACTGTTGGGTTCTGAACATTTCCCCACAGACATCTCAGTTCTCCAGATTAGTCCCTTATTTTTGTAATGTTGGAAAAGAAGCAGAAATCCACTCTTCTGTGGTGTTGCTGCAGTTACCAAAGCAAACTGTGATTTTGGATTACGGAAGCACAGCTGGCTCGGAGACGTAAGGGAATAGGCCTACATTGGATGGATGGATGGATAGATGGATAGCTAGATAATTAAAATCAGGTGCAAGTGAGCACTTTTTATGAATTGGGTGGCATAGCGGGTGGATGTAATTCTTTAATCTCACTGGCCTCCCACCCCTGAGACCGGTGATTAATCGAACCAGCTCCTGAAGTGAATCCACAATCCACAACACAGAGCACCAACGTTTCCCTTGGTTGGCTGGGGAGTGAAATTAGACTCACGGAGCTAGATTTATCAAGTTATTTCGCAGCAGAGCTTAACTTGGTCATTTTTTATATCTGAAGAAAAAAGGTAAATGAATGATATGAAACAGCATTGCATCATGCCTACAGCACTTACTTTGTGACCTTCAGGAGGGGACATCTCCACACCCTTCAGAGGCTTTAAAATATTTCCTCCTATTTAAGAGGTCATTTATAGTGTGTTAGGTCATCTATGTAATGTGAGATATTTCTGTTGCAACTGTTGTCATGGCAGTTGCTTATAATCGTCAAGTTCTTTGTTAGAAATTTAAAAGGACTTGAAATACAGGACAGTTTTATTATGGCAGACATTAGGGAATTACATTGAATGTAGAGCGACTGAAAGACAAAGTGACATTTTAAAAGTTATTGAAGCCAAAAGCTTATATGTTTTTGGCTTCAGGCTGAAGGGCTCTGGATCAACCAGGTGGAAAAACTTAAGAAGTGTTTTTTCAGTGTCCATAAAAGTAGGTAGTGGTTATTTTATCTTCTCAAAGAGCCCATACTTCTTGCTTTGCCTTGCACTCAATGTAGGCTAAGTATGTCTGCAAATTGCAAGATCTGTTGCATTAACGTCCCACCCGAGCAAAACTAAAATCATTTTTTTGTTAATGTCTTAATGTTAATGTTTGTCAGTCTTAGTGGTTCATATTGGCTGCCCATGTGTAGCGTATTTTCAATCTTCAGGTTGTTGAAGATTGTGATCGATGTGTAGTAGAAAACACTAGACTTTTTGTATATATAGAACTATAAATAACTAATGTTTAATAATCTTATATATATATACTGTATATTCAATATATACCATATATAGGAACTCATGATTGTGTCAAAGATGTCTAAGACTTAAACAGCTGTGTGTTTTAGTCTCTTAAATGTTAAAGTTGAGCTCTTAACTTCTTTTGAGAAAAGTCTTCATGACATTCTTGGAGAAATACTACCAAGCTGGCTAGATGGCTAGATCTTATGTTCATGTGATATAGAAATCAACCCCCATAGACTACATGTTTTTTGGACTATTAAAATTAATACGTAGATCATTTGGAAAGTGCAGCGCAAGTTGTGCTTCGATATAAAATGTTTGATATACTGTATGAGGTGCACAATTACTTGTGAAGCCTTGCTGATAACTTCTTTTGAACCTGAATTTCAAACAAGTGAAGACTTTCAGAAAAACTGCTTCTTAAAAACCTTGTGGTTAACGAGGCCGGGATGAAGCTGTGACTTGATTTGGTCATGGAGTACTTGACCTTGCAGAAGGAGTTTTTAATCATGTAGCAGTGCATTGAAACACAGGGTCTGCAAAACTGTTGCCTTGATACTATTTCAAAACTTAAACGATTAAGGATATTGCAGTTTTTTTATGGATTGAGAGTGAGGTGTATTTTTAATTAAGACTTTTCAAGAAAAAGCCATAAGAAATTTAAGTAAAAGAGAACTAACTTATCCCAAGTTGGGAAGTAGTTTTACAAAATGTGGTGTGATTCTTTTGAAAGACCCATGCAAATATCTTTGATTCATTCATATGATAAATTGGAGTAGATTTGGATCAATCTACCTCTCTCTACATACAGTAAATATAAGTATACATATTCTGATGCATGAAAGAAATGCAATGCTCAGCTCTAATTGATTTAGATATATTCTGAACATAGATTTTGAATAATTGGATAAGAATTATACAGAAAATTTGCATTTACAGTATGGAGCGTGAAAAACTGTCAACATGAAAAGATGCCTAACTAAAATTGGGTTTGAACTCTGTGCTTTAACATAATCCACAGACCTGATCAGCCTCTGAACCCACTCTGTTGGTGTAGCAGCCATTTTGAATCAACTATTTTTGGCAAATCAGGGTCACACCTTAAGAAGGCTCCATGGCCGAAATGTGTTTTCTTTCTTCTCTTTTCAGCATGGAATAAATCTACAGTGTTACTTGTTCCATTATTTTATTAGAACAGGAGAATGAAAATGGCGACATGGTTATCTGGCATTATTGCTTATCCTGTTTATGTCATAGGAACTCTTAATTATGAAAATAATCTAGTAATTTGAGTGACAGATTCAATTTAGGGCAGGTCTTAGGTTTTAAAGTGCCAAGTATTTGTTAAACCTCTGTCCGTGACCTTCCAGGACAAGAGAAATGTAGAGGACCTTCATATGCTCTAAAATGAAATTCTGTTTCTGTAGCCTTAATTTTTATCTGAAGCCTTGTTTTAGCCTGACTAGAACAGGACTGGACTAGATGTTTGATTTCTATTGTGTTGGTAAAGCAATGAGAAGAGAGTTTGCAGATGGTATACCTCGGTCCTACCCTGGAGTCCTGGCTGATTTCCTTCCTCTTTAAATATGTCATTGGTCACGTCTGGAAGCAGAGGTTAATAGAAACCTAAAGAAGCACATTAACAAGAGAGGGGATAAATCAATCTGATCCCCTGGTCACTAACTTGTTCAGTTCATCAAAATTAAGTGGAATACAGTTGTCAATAAGGACACAAAAAATGTCCTGGTGAAAGGAAGCAAGATAACTTTTCACAGAATTTGTTTTGCAAGTGTATACTGTTATTAAATTTGAACTCAACATAAAAAAACACCACTGGTATTCAGAGTAAAAGTGTAGTCGATTCATATACAATCTGGAATTTGGTTGAAATAGCATGGAGCACAGTTACCCTGTCTCTAATCAAGCACTTGCTGCAGAAATTGTAATAATGAGACTGTTAAACCGCTGCATTGTGGAAAGAACAAAGCTTAGAGAAAATCCATTGGGATGTTTTCCCTGAAGTGACAGGATAAGAAAGGTGACCCCAGCGCTGTCCGTCCTTTTAAATGTTTTCAGGTGGGAAATTTGGAATGGGCCCTAGCTTACAGGATTCATTAGGCGTTGCAGAAGCAAACAGGGGTGGCACGTTCATGCTGGTGCCAAGGCTCTGGAGGTTCTGCTGTTTCGCCACCCAGAGGTTTCCTCCACCCTCTCTAACCTTTTTTCTTTGTGGCCGAGCCAGACGCGGAGTTGCCGTGGGCTGTCGCCGAGAGTGGAGGATTTCCCATCGAGCGGACGTGCCCGTGCAGCTCGCTCTTCCCCGGCGCTCATCCCGTTTTGTGTTCCGTGTTGCAGCCGGAGCCGCGGCAGACAGCGCGCAGACCGCACCGCCACCCCCGGACCCTCCGCTGAGCACCGAGGCCAAGGCCCCCGAGGAGGAGGCGGACCTCCCCGACGATGACATCACAGCAGGCAAGTCCTCCCCGGTCTCCTGGGGGATCTTAGTAGCGGTTTCCAAGCCCACAAACCCCATTTCCCCCTGCAGGACAGCGTGCTCGAGGCTAGGCGGCTTGAATGTGGTGACCTGTTAGGTTTTGCATTGCGGTCTCATTACTGGCTGATGCTGACTTAGTATGGCCTTACGATGTAATGCTGATAGTCGGGCAGCAGGGCATCGATTTAGACTACCTAGATTTAAGTGCAGTAGAACAAAGTTCTATCTTTTATTCCCACGGCCATTAACCTGCTCAATTTGCACATCTAATTGATTGATTGTTATATTTTATTTTCATCGTGTATCCATCTTAGGTATCCATTTCACTCGCTGACAGCTTTTTTTAAATCCAACTATTCTGGACCGTGAGGATTATTTAAAGCTTCTGTTTTTTTTTTTTTAATCTCATGCATGTACAGTCTATTTATTAGTTAATGGATTCATGCTCTGTTAAATGTATTCTGTATTTTTTTACCTGCCTGTAAAGCAAAAATCCCACCTGGAAGAATAAAAGAAGTAAAGTTAAAGTTAAAAGTACAGCAGAAGGCTGAAAGGGCGAGAACCTGTGTTAGGAAGTGTAAAAATGTGGATAACCATTTGGATGCATTTCTTTTAGGATAATATTTTTAAACAACATTTGTTATTATGTTTTAAAGAGAAAGATGGTCAAGTAAATATTAAATAAGAAGTAACATTTCTCTTTTTGTCTCAAGTCTTGATAGTTGTAAGTGGGAACTATAGTAAAGTGAAATGTGACAATGACTGTGAGAAATCTAATAATTGATCCACGTTATAACAGGAACTTTTGGTTTAAAGGCTGTCATTAACTCAAGGGTCAGAGCTTTCATAGGAAAGGAAAAAAAGGTGGGCTTTGTTCTTCTCTGAAGTAGCCATAAAATTGTTTAACTGTCCTTTAGCCTATCAATCTACTCACAAAACCTTAAATAGCGACACCTTTAAGCACAAAATCAATGTGAAATGTGCAAAATCTCAACTTTTTAGCTTGAATATTACTTTATTTATTATAGACTTCTTATCTTCTTCCCAGGTGTTAGGCTTCGTTAATACAATTTTTTCCAAACACAGTGGTGCACAACGCTACTCTGCCTTTTATATTTTAACACTAACAGTTCTGTTTAGATTCAGGAGTTCTCATACTGTCCATGAAATTAAAATGAATAAACGAATGTTGATAATGCAATTACTGTCACCTCTTTAGAAGAAGCTGAAGGTCCGTTGTAGGATCATAGGGTGACGTTTTAACGCTGAGAATCTATACAGAAGTATTGCCACTAAGTGGGAATATTTTTTGAACACATTTTAATGTAGAACTTAAAATAATGCCGCTTTTATCTCTTAGGTATTTTTTTTATTGAATTTTGTTTTCCTCAAGTAGGAAGAGAGTAATTACAGAAGAGTAAAACAAACACTTTTAACATACCGCAGGCTCTGTTTGAATGGTTATGGATTGAATTGGAATATGGATTGGAAGACACTTTAAAATTGCCTATCATTGAGTGTTGGGTGCTTAATAGGAGGTGGATATTAGTAGTACCAGTAGCCAGGGTTTGTATATGCCACCTTTGCAAGTGTTTCATTTGCTTGGGTGAAGATAGATGTGTCTCTTTTTTTACCTGTGTAATCTGTACGCTAGAAGAGTCTGGATTTAAACTTTAGCAGACAGATTTGAGTGCATTGTAGTGGCGTGGTAAGGTGCTGACACCAAAGACTTCCAGGCTGAAGAAAAGAAAACTCTTGTGATCCTTTTCCTTTCTATTCCAAGTCAAAGCAGCCTAAGAGTCTGACTTGTGTGATAATGTTTTTTTTTTTAAAAAAGGGAGAAAACGTGTTTTGGCTGGGGGGCATATGATTTGATTGGTAAAGATCTGGAATGCAGGTGGTCCCCTGGATTGAATTGGAGGCTATGGCACTGTCTGACGGGTCTGGATTCCCCGTGTGGTAGTGCACATTTAGCCGAGCACGTTCAGACTTGCGTTTTAGTCCGCAGGCCAGGTTACATGTGGCCCAGGATGCCCCCAGCGGCTTTCAGTGCTGTTGGAGAGAGCTGCAGGAGCCTTGAGTCGGCTGGCGGCGTTGGGGGCTGGAGGTGGGAAAGGACGTGAGAGAACTAAGAGGTTCTTGTGATGGTAGGAAGAGTGTGGATTTGAGCAAGACTTTGCCTTTTTAACAAGGGTGGTGTACGGACCGAAAATCGAGTGATTCTAATGGTTAAGTGCAGAAGTTTTAAAAAAAATCCCCCTTTCACCTAGATATTTTTTTTAGTGAAATTTTGTTGTTTGTTAAGTAGTGTTCTTAAATGCTTCTTTTTTCCCCCCCTATCTGACACCGTGGAAAAGAGGATGACAAAACCAGTTCACTAGAATGAAGCAAAAAAAAAAAGATGAATCCAACATTCAGTCCTCATATCTAGAAGAAAAAAGGCTGAACATTTGTTTAGATTTTTCTATTGATTCTTGTAGCAATTAAAAATGCTCATAAATTCCGAAGATCAAGCGCTGGATGGGATAATTTTGTGTCTTTTTTCTCTGTGTTGACTGGCTTCCCTTTGATACTCCGTTATTCCAGCTCACACAGACTTCTCTATGTAAACCCCACTTATTAGCCGAGAGGATTTAAAACTATCTCCCTATGGGAGAACTCAGACTGGGGAGCCTAATGACCTCCCAAGACATTACCAAACCCGTCAGTACTTAAGATTGCAATATAGCTCAGCACCAGGAAGATGTTTTACTTATGAGAGGCTCGTCATCCATGTTGGTAGAGATGCACAATGCAAAAAAGAAAAAAAAAACCCAATAAAACGTCATATTCTCTCTTTAAAACACCACCGTCACACGTTTTGTTTTCATACTGTGTGGAAAAAGACATATTATCTGCTTGTGTGTCAAGATGTCCTCTTTGAAGCGTCTTCGTGCAGGAAAAAAATTGAGATGTCAAACTACCAGACATTAAAAACTTAAAAAATTGCTTGTGAGTAACGTAGATAGTAACTTGAGTGATTTGACTTGGACAGGAGACCTACTGTACAGAGATGTAGCTGAAGGAGGTCATGGTTCGGTATGGGATACTGGTACTCGTTAGGAGAAATTAATTCGTTACTGTATGTAGTGCTTTTCTGGACACTACTCTCTAAGCACCTTTACAGGTAACGGGGACTCACCTTCACCACCACCAGTGTGTAGCCCCCATCTGGATGATGTGATGGCAGCCGTAGTGTGCCAGTATGATCACCACGCACCAGCTATCAAGCTATCAATTGGGAGAAGAACAGAGTGATGAAGCCACTTCCAATTATTAGGAGGCCATGATTAGTAAAGGCCTGGGGGGATTTTGGCAAGGACACTGGGGGAACAACCTATTCTTTTCAAGAAACACACTGGGACCAAGGAGAGTCGGGATCTCGGTTTTATGTCTCGTCTGAAGGGCAGCGCTTTTTTTTTTGCAATATAGTGTCGCCATCACTATACTGGGGCATTAGGACCCACACAGACCGTAGGGTGAGCGCCCTCTACTGGCCCCACTAACACCTCTTCCAGCAGCAACCTTAGCTTTCCCAGGAGGCCCCCATCCAAGTACTGGCCAGGCTCACACCTGCTGAACTTGCGGGGTGATATGGCTGCTGGCTGCATCCAGAGCAGTTTGCAGTACAGAAATGTCCTTTTGAGGGATGTTTAGAACAAATGTGAAACTGGCTTCCTGTTTGCTCATGGAGCCATGCAGAAGAGTAGGGTTGCTAAAAACAGTTTCTGCTTTTATTGAGAAAGCCATGCTTAATGATCTCTTTCATTAATAAAAGAGATGATTAAGTATCTGAAATGGGCTGTTAGTCCTTTTGTGTTCTTTTTGCCAATTCTTTATTGAAACTCATTAAATGAAAGTTAATTTTTCATTAATTAATGAGGATAATTAGATATGCATGGCCCAAGATAATACTGATATAATAATAGTAAAGGATGGTAAACGTACAGTATACACAAGTATTTTTTTTCAATAAAAAGGACCAACATTAAAAAACGAAGCTTCATTAATTGACACGGATGGTTCATGGACTTGTAGAAGCTGCTGACTGAGGTTTTGAGTCAGATGACTTAAGACTGTATGGAGAACAATAATTTTTTTGGAGATTAGTAGTAATAATAAACTTTATTTTATACAGTGCCTTTAAAAGTAGCTTCTCCAAGTGAATTACAGAGAAGAAGGAAAAGAGGAGTTTACGAGGAGAGGAGATAAATTTAGCACAGACAAGGGTTCAGAATGGAGTAGATCCTGGCAGTCCACGCAGGCCTCCTGAAATTTCTCACCCGAAAACGTGAAGTGCAGATTAAAGTGTCTTGAAGGCCTACTCGCACATTGATATGGAATAATGAATCGACAGTTTACAAGCAGGTCAAATATATTTATATAGAACACAGCACAAATATGGCGTCTAGCTGCGTCAGGTGTTTGGGCAGGGCTGGCAACGTGCAAATGGCTTGGGATGTTTCCGTTGCAGTGCTCGTTGATTGTGTGTATAGAATGAAAGAGTGTTTACTTTTTTACAAGTGCCTTAACGTGCACATGCATAAATGAAATTGAGTCAAAAATTAATAAACGTTGCATTACTGTTTTTTTTTAGTTTTAAGGAATGCCTAATAATGTGTCCGTTTTTTTTAAGCTTTTTTAGCTTTTTCTTGCAAATTCGTAATAGGAGCTTTTGTGGTATTCAGAAGGTTGCTGACTTCTGTGTCCTGGCTACTTCAGATTATAGCCTCTCACTGACTTCGCTGACCTTGAATTCTGCGCTTCAGTTCCAGCTCTGCTGTATAAGAAACTGCTTTCGTGGAAACGTCTGTCTCACCAGACGTTAATGTGCAGCTAAATTTGAGATTCAGTGAGTCTCCCTTAACTTGCAGGGACTTTGGAATCTACCAGAATGCAAGGCTCTCTCTGTCTGTTATTTTTAAAGTATTTCTGTGAAGGGTAATTTTATGTATTATCTTTGAAGTCAAGGTTTTTACTGATTTGTCTGTCTTTCTGGCTTTCTGAACAGTCCAAAATGTCCTTTCACAAGTCCTGGTTAATTTAATTCTAAATGTTTAAATTCATAATGGTGTCGCTATTTCTTTTTGCCAAACCATGATCCTACAGTACAGGGAAGAACATGTTTTTTGTAATGGCAAACCTTTAGTCTACACCTATACTGATATATCTTCTTTGGATTTTACTAATGTGATGAAAATATTCTTGTCTTGTGAGACTTTTCCTATATTACTACTATAATACTACTAGCGGTCTCCTATTTATCAGGCAAATTGGTGTACCCAGACACTTCAGGTGGCCTGAAAGAGACCTGTATCATCAACTTGTGAAACCTGTATTTGTAAAGCTAGCAAATAATGCTATAAAAGGCTTAACTGAGGTTCAAGGGGTTATCCCTTGAAAATGACACTGTACCTCAAGGGAGTTGCATTCCAGAACTATAATTACTTCAAGAGAGATCTAATAACTTATAAACCCAAATACTTACTGTATGTGCCAGTACCCAATATGCCTATTAGGATAATATTAAACTTCAAATCAACTGCCCAAACATGATTCTAAAATGATACATTACTAAAACAATTTAAAAAACTATGTAATGCCTTTCCATGTCATTTCCATACTTAACAAAATACAAAGTGTGTCTGCACACTACAGTGTCAGGATTTCTTTTTAGAATAAGAAATGTTGGCTGTGGTAACAAGCGAAAAAGAACAATAAAGGTTGAAGTTTGGAATACCTTTCCCTCCGAGAAACATGTAGAGTTTCTTATGGTGTCGCTGAGATCAATGCTCAGCAACATCCGTTTGCGAGTAATCCTATTAAAAATAAGCAATCACGATAAAACCTCCTTCAGTATAGACGGGGACTAATATCGGTGTTATTGGTACAAGAGTTGCTGTATGTGCACTTGTTTTGTCACTGTCGTGTTCATCAGCAGAGTCATTTTCTTAATAGTTTAATACAGTTCCTCTTTACAGATTGCCTGGATATCTAGAATTAAAAAGATTGGTCGGTTTGTTTATCTTGTAACTTTTAAAAGTATGTGTAGAATTTCTGCATGTTTTTCCATATTTAATGGATGGCTGTAAGCATGAGATGCTTCACAAGATTTTCCCGTGCAGCACAAGGAAATAAAATGAAAAAGTAATCAGATGCACTGTGCGAAGGACAGTTTTAGCCAACCCTTCGTTTGAAACCTAAATCCGCAAATGAAGGGTGGAGCTTTTTGAAGATTGTTTAGAATTCTTTTAAAGTTTCCATAGGACATGTAGGTCTTTAATTCCTGAGAAGTAATGATCACCAAAAGGTCAGTGTAGTAGAAATCAACATTTCACACCAGCAACGCAATAGCTTCTTTTCATTTCAAAATTTGACAACCATCTGAACTAGTGATGCAAAAATAGTCAGAAGTAATGCCAGTGTTTGGGGAAATATGAACTGAATTAAAATATTGAGCTGTGGTCTGTGCAGTGGTCATGCTACAGAAAGCTTCAAAAAGAAGCATGTCGTTTTTTGCTACAAAATGTGTGGAGAACATAGCCTTTGATTGTTTTTCAGCTTGCAACGAAGTTAGCGCATTAACTCAGCTTGCAGTGAATTCAAATGATATCCTAACGTTTTACAGATTGACTTATCTCAAAGTAAGGATTTTAATTTCCATCATCTTTACGTGGGCACTAAACCGTGCAGTGCATTATTTGTTCCCTATCTTTACATACCTCTAGGTTGAGCAGAAATTAAAAACTAACTGACCTTTTAGTTAAACATATCCTGCTCTAATGTTTGAAGCATCCAGCGTGGAGGAGAGTTATTGCTGTTATTAATGCTCTTTATGAGACGAAGTGAAAGGTCCTGCAGTAGGAATCAGTAATGTGATGTGCAGAGACTGCAAACAATGGCAACTAGGGAGCAGCCGTGCTACAGAGTCATCTTGGGCTGATACATTCATTGATCCGAAAAATCCATCTCCTGCACCTAATGTGGTTAAGTTTCTTCTTAATCCCAGTGAAACCATACATTCCCACAACAAAGGTTACTAAACATACCTGCTCTCTGCTCCCTCACCCGCACTGCTGAAGATAATAGCGTGGTCACTTGCTTGGAAAAATTGGGGCTTATTATTATTATTATTATTATTATTATTATTATTATTTGCTGTTTTTACTTATTGTTCAGCTACGGGCTTCATTCTTCTGTCGCATTTGTTTTTTGTAGCGTACACCTTGCAGCGCTTAAATTGCTTTTTGTCGGTTCCATAGGGTGTTTTATCGGCTTGTTTATATGGGTTTAAAACAAAGAGAGTGAGAGTATTCCAGCTGTTCGTCTAGTAACGTTTGAGCTGTAAGTTGGTCTTGAAATGTCACTTCTATATTTCTGCAGTGCACCTAGTATAAATAAAGGAATACAATTAATTTTCAGATAACAGCGTATCAATCTATGGCTCAAAAAAGTCTTTAGCTCCAGACAGTGGGGGTTTATGATTGTCATTGCATTTGATTAGCTTATTAAAAAATATCACTTTTCTTCACAGGCATGTAAGAACAACATGCAACTGTTGTTCTTACACGCCTCCAAATTGACAGTGTAGTGGTTATTTGAGTATTCAGTTCATTGATTGTATTTATACTAAGGGAACCCGCAAATTTGATGTGTTTGAGTATGAGCACCATGGTTTGCCTTATGATCACAGGAAAATGAGGAAAAAAAAATCTTAAAACAAGCCGTTCCTCTCTGTGCTGTCTGCAGACGTGGTTTGGATGACTATATCTCGCTGTGTGTTAAAGTTGTTATAAAAAATCTGAAATAGGACCCGACTGGATACAAATCATGTCCTGAATCAAATGAAAATAATTGGATCGGTTTGAAATAAGAAGGGCGAGCAGTAATGGAGAAGACCTGCTCCACAAGAAAGAAAAATGGACCCTTGATTGAAAGGGGACAATTTAAACCTTTCTCTGTGTGCTTAAAAATATGATGGCACTTTCTTTCCTGCCTTTATATATCTTTCCTAAAGCTAATATCTATTGATTGTTTTCACAGGACAGGCTAGGGTCGGCACTGGCCAGTCCGAATGCCTGCAGTGTGCATCTCAGCGCCGTAATCTTTTTCCAAACCATACTTTCATCTCAATCACCTTGATCAATGCTGCTGGTTCAAGTGGCATTGCGTGTCTCTAATCCTGTTATTACTGTAGTAGTGTACGTCAGTGCTATTTGGACCACTGCAGCTCTGCCTGTATGAGCTAGACCCTTTCCATGGTTCAGGCGACTGAAATGTTAGCTCCATTTCTCAATGGAAATAACTCTGGTTGTAGACATGTAGAACATATCATGAGGTGAAAAAGAGCCTAGGAGATTTATATTGCACATTGCATACTGAAACTTTCAATATACCAATAGAAATGATAAGAATAACTACACAGCATTGTCCTTCAGTTTTCATTTGTGTCTTGTGGTGCGCATAAAAATATTTTTCTCTTCTTTGCAGCCGCGTTTTAGTGAAGTACTAATGGTCCACATACAACGCGTACTGGAGCCCTGTAGTTTGTTTAACCTGCCTTCATAACTAGTTCCTAGGTTTCGCTGTGGTGTCTAATGTTGGTGATTAGGAAAACAGCTATGAATGCCAAAGGTATAAACATTGTAACCTATGCTTATTAGGATTAGAACTTTAATTATCGTAGATGTTGTCCACTAGTGTCATGAATTTGATCACACTTTTTCTGAAGAATCCTCCTTTCCATCCGCTAACTGTGCTCTTGAGAAACAGAGCCAGATGCAGTCGGAGAGCGCAAAAGCATTTTTTGTGTAGCAGTTTGCCCGCTCTTCTGAGGCTTTCCCAGATCTTTTCAATCTTTTGGCAACAGAATCCCCACGTAGCACTGGGACAGGTTCACTTGAGTTCTGTGAGCGTTATTGGCTCATTCTTACAGGAAGTGAAACTCTCCAGACTCTGATTTTGTCCAATGAGATCAGGCTATTGCAAATAAAAGACGGCTGAAACAATAACACCACTCCGTTGCAACCCTCGACCACTGTCATGGCATTTATTAAAACTCTTGCATCCTTCTCGTAATCTTCTTGGGTGGCATCTTGTGATTAATGCATGTTAATTCGGCCAATTTATGTAGCCACAGCAGCTGTTGATTTGAAGGCTTGACTTTTTTTCTTTTGTGTTATGGCTTAAAACTGTGCTGCCCGATGGAAGCCAATTGAGCTCTCTCAATGGCAGATTCTTGCCTTGCCTTTTTTTTTTTGTGTGGTGCTGTATTACTGAAGGGTTTTCTGACAATAGAAATCCTGTACCAGGGCCCATTAGGATCAATGGGCACACAATTAAAGGTGATAACATTAAAATTGGTATTTGTTTGCTCTACTTCATTATTTAATTAGAAATAAAAGAGTCTGAACTATTACTTAGTCCTATCCACTGGGCGTATGGTTTGAGCATAAATTTTAAGAGAGATAACTTTCTACGTACAGGGCACTCGTGCTAGGAATTGACAACGAGTGTCTTTGCGATTTCAGATTCGGAGTGATATCATATACTATCGAGCTAAAAGCATATATTTAAAGGTAGAGAGGGCCCTCACAATTTAAGGACTGGTACTTGGCAAAGTTGTAGAACAGAGATTGTTTGGCTTATTTGGTTTTAATTAGCTAACTGATCTGAGGAGCCCATCAAGTTGTTTCTTCAAAGAAATGATTACTAATATTTACATGCCCATGTTTCTTTTCTAAACTCCCATAATTCTTTGTATAAAGAAGTGCCTTCTGCATTTAGTTTTAAATAAACTTCCTCTTAGTTTTCAGAAGTAGCAGCATCTTTTTTTATTGGACTTTTTTCTTTTTTGTGTGAGTTCATTCATCGTAGTCTTTTTCAAGCACAGTGTTTAGTCTGTTTTTTTCATAGGAAGAGTATCCACCCCAAAAAACACTTTACTTTTGTTTCTTAAAAAGAGATTTGGATGTGATATTTCCTGCCGATCACTGAAAGCAAAAGAGAGCAAGAAGAAAAGTTTGGTGTGACATAAAAAAGACACGGAAACATTTCAGTTGCTTTTCTTTAATTAAATATTGTTTTGGAAAACATTTGATATATGTGTATCCGGACCTGTCTCCAAAGGTCCACAACTGAACGTTGTAGTGATTTTGAGATTTTGGCACAGTAGACACTAATGCATCTGTTTTCATTGAGGGATTCTGTAAGGTTATCTCAGCCCAGAGGTGAAAAGCTTAAAGGTTAAAGAATTAAACCAAACTCATCACTTGTCCCTCTTAAGAACTTTCTAAAAGTCACAATGTGTTCTCTAATGGCTTAAAACCGACAGCTTTTCATAAGTGGCCACAAGCAGTAAAATGTTTTCTGCCTCCTCTATAATGTGCTGTAGTTGCCAAAGGCATGAAAGGAAAGAGAAAAAAGATTAAAATCAGCTCAGAAAGGAAGCTGGAGCTTTAAGTTGTCTACTATCCAGTTGAAAAAGGTCACAGACACACTCAGAATGCAGCAGCCCTACTTTGGGATGTGAAATCTCTTCTCTGCGTCTCATTCACTTTTATGTTTAATCCATAAAGGTGCACTTATTTATTTATTTGCTTTCAGATTTCCACAATCCAGTCCTTCAAGAGTTACAAAATTGGGGCTTGTGATTCCTCTTGAAAAGTTATCAATCTGGCTAAGGCATTTCTTTTAAAAAGATAAATGCACTGTGGAGCAAACCTTTTTATTACCCATCTTTTCTAGGGAATGTGAACAACGGTTCCTGACCTATAGAACTGCGATCTGGAGAACCAAAGTCTGTGTTTTGCGATAACTTAACAGCTAAAAGACACTTAGTGGAATGATGTAGAGCTGCATAACAGCAACAAATAGCTTTTTAGTTACTACTATAGCTCATCGAGTACATTTATTAAGTGGTTTCATTTTTTTCGGAAGCCCCACAAATTGAGACAATTTGACTTAAAATTTGCTCAGAATAGACTGATACCTCTATAGCTCCCAGAGGAGCAGGTTTGAACAAGAAGCTTTTTGCCAGAGCCTTTGGAATTTCGACACACAAGCTGTTCAAACCACCTCCCTTGAATCTTCACTGATTATTTTTTCTGTACCTGTCTTCTCTGCCATGCCAGGCCGTGTCATCTTGCACTTTTGTTTCTTTGGGTTCCATCTGTCATTTTATATGTTGGATTCATAAGAAGGATGAGAAATGTTCAAATGAAATTAAAGCAGGTTAATTTGGCCCTCAGAATTTGTTTGAAAAATAATCAGCCAGTGACAGCTGAAACCATCATCTTTTCCCTGTCTCCATTGCAGACCTACTGTATCTTTATTTTTTTTATATCTTTAAGGTTTGTCCAAGATCAAAGGTCAGAGTTCATTTAACTAGCTTTCCTTTTAGTCCTTCTTGTTTGTTTCTTTGTGAATGGGACTGTTTTGTGAAAGTTTTGTGAAAAGTCATTCTTAATGTTTCTGTTAATTAAACTCTTGATTTGCTACCACATGTAAATTTCATTGCATTGTTGTGATTGTTTTTTCTCCCTCAATGTAAAATGAACACACTGCTGTACATGAAGCAGTTTGGTTCTTCAGGCACCCTTGTTTTAAAGGATTGGCCCTGGATTTCCATATCCCTGATGTTTGACCCCTGAAGGTGAAATGTCACTGTGACACTGTTGACACACTGCATCTCCGGTTCCAACTCATACTCTAATTACTTTTTCCCTCTTGGATGCAGAGAAAATTAACTATGGATAGAGTAGTGGTGTTATCCAATCTTCCAAAAATGTGAAAGCCCCTTTCTGCTATGAAGTATAATGATGAAAATTTGTATTTGAAAACATTACCTTTCGCGAAATAAGAGGGGGATTGGTTTAATTTGACATTTGTTAGAAACTAACATGTAAATCATGTAAAGTAACTGCCCATACATTCAGCAGAATCTAAACTTTTTAATGTCATGTTCTGTCAGTTCTTGGAAATAACATAGTTATGAATTAAGATGCTTAATGAGTGGGCTCCTAAGTACATGAGTTGTCAGATGGTTCAGATCTCTCCTTTAAAGGGCAGAGCCTGGGTCAGAGGTGAAGAGGAGCATTACAAATCAGCTATTGCCTCTTATGTCATTAAGGAGGAGCTATTACATTACATTACGTCTGAAACACAACCCTCTCTTTTAATTCAATAGTAAGAAAGGCCAAAGCAGGGAAGCCCTTTATGCCTGGTCTTCTGATGAGTAACCTCCTGACATGTATTGCAATTGTTCTTTTTTTCACACGAAGAATGCTAGAATAAATGTATGAGCTAAAAATTGTGTTAACCCCCTCCATTGCAGTTAGCGCAGATCCATGCTGTTCTCAGTTTCTATGCTTGGTGGGAAGCGTTCAAGTTGAGCCCTGTGTTTGGAGTGATAATCAGCATTTTGCGTAGTTGGTTTCATTATGATTCTCCTCTGCTTCAGGCCGTTCCGTGCACTGGGGGAGCCCAGCGAGAGCGCTGCACTGAATGGGAATTTAACAGGGCCTGGATTCATCGCCAGGAACTGAGAAATCATTGAGACTGGGCCTGGTGCGGCATTTAAGAGCCGAACTGCGAGCTCTCATTGGCAGCGGGGGCCGTGGGGGCGGGCCTGGCCGGGCCCCCGCGCCGTGTTTTCGCCTCTGTCGAGGAGCCGGGTTGATTGTATTGCTGTAGCCGGGAAGTCAGTGAAGCCAGAGGTCGCCTGGTCCTGTCAGAAGACAGCCTCTTTGTCTTGCAGCGGCGGCCCGCTTCCCTCTGCTGCCTCCTCCTTCTCTCGCTCTGTTGTAGTATCCTTTTCTATTTGTTTATAGTTATTGTATTTTCCCCATTGATTCAGAGTTAACCTAGCCAGGCAGGAATATCGTTTGTCAGTGCTGGCTCGCAAGGCAGGCTCTTTACTCAATAAATCCATTCTAGGAAATGCAAGAGTTTATGCCTGCTGAAGGGGGTACAAATTTGGTTTAAAATGGTTTAATTTTTGTTAATCCCCTTCCTTTGAAGTCCCATTTAGGAGGCGGATTTTGTCAAGGCCTCTGGTAGTTTGTTTTTCCCCCCCCCCTTCTCCCGTTTTGCTGTCGCGGCCTGTGTCGGAGCCCAGAGCTGCATACAATGTGATCCACCGAGGAGGGGGCAGTCCCTGGTGGGTCAGTCAATTAGGCTGCCATCACTCAGCCCGATGTCACTGACCTCTGCTTCTTTTCTCTGAAACCGACTGTCCGCTTTAGTCTTCCAGTGAATGGGATAATAACAACATAGGATCCTACCTGCAAGATTTGTACAGCCTCTTAATTAGGCAAGCTCCTACCATGTAATTGAAGTGAGGTTCAAAAAGGTTGCCGGCACTGCCATTTCTTCTGGTGCGGGAATATGCTTCTCGCCCCATCCGGTTTTATCCGAGTGCAGAGGAACATTTCAGAACAATCATTTTGTACCTATTATTCGTTAGAAGCGCCCACATTGTGTGAAGTGCTGCCTGTGCTCACAGTCTTAAGTCAGGAATGAGAGCCATGCTTTGCGTTAGCGAAAATAAAATCATGCTCTCCTTTGCCTTGTGCAGACTTGGTCTGTGAGATTATAGCACATGGCTAGCACAAAATGGGGAATTTTGGAGCCCTGGAAAGGTGAAGCATCAGACAGAGGTCAGGTATGAAAAGCCCACAAGCCATCAATGTTTTTTTATGACTGACAAGTCCTCCGGTCTTGGCAGAGTTATATTTAATCACTGCATACAGGGACACTTATATTCCTGTCTGGAAAGACTTCAGTTTTATTTATCAAAGGCTCATCTTGCAGTCCAGAGTTCTGGACTGTGGATTTAAAATGCCACATTTATATTGTTGTGGAAGGGTTTGTGTATCTGACGAGTTTAATATTGTGCTTTTAGCTAGAGATCACCCTTATTTTCATTACTGTATGACAGTCTTTTTTTTTTCCTCTAGCAAAACATAGATCAGTTTTTTTCAAGTGGGTAAATGGCCTCTTTCCAGGCATGTGAAGCAGCTCTGATTCACTCGACCTGCATGAAGCATAAACTTCACAAAAACATGAACCGAGAAGTCTAATTTCTGTACCATGTGGGTACAAATGAATATTTTTTGTAAAAGAGGTATCATGCTTTTTATAGCATATACTACATTACACTAAATGGTGCAGTGAATCATTTTTTCCCTTTTTCCTTCTTCTTATCCCTAGTTTTTGGGGCTCCCAAAGAGGTGGCTTCCTAGATGTTTTGTGTGTATTTTCAAACTTTTAGATTCCCAGGTTATGACACTTGTTTCAGTTAAATCAGAGCTACAGTAATCACACATCTTTTTTTGCAGTATTAAAGCTTTAGTACACGTGTGGCTTTTGCTGTTCCCTTTGGTTTTGTAAGCAGTATTAACTTTGTGGTACATACACAGATGTATGAGAGATGCGGCATCATTCTTCCATGAGAAAGTCAATAATTTCACACCTGGATAATGATGGTGAAAACCGCCGTCTCTGGTGTCCAGAATATCCCATAATTGCTGGATTGGATTCAGTTCTTGTGACTTGAGAAGGCCATTATATCACAGAATTGCTCATTCCCTGTGATGGGAATATCTGGGAAGACACCTCCACCTCCAGCGGGAAGAAAAGCTGCAACATGGGGTGAAGACAATCACTCAGTGTCATTAAGTAGCGATAAGCATTGACCTTGGCTCCTAATGGAATGAGTGCACCCAAGCCATGAAAAATGCACACCACAACATTGTAGAACCACCAGAACCCTTCACTGGTGGAGCAAAGCCCTCAGGTCTGTAGAGTTCTTCCAGTTTGCACAACACGTACAGTCTTCTGTTTGAAAGTTTTGAAGGATGTTTCATCTGACCCATCGTGTTTCTACACTGCTTAGTAGTCCATTGTCTGTGCTGTTTGCATCACTAGACCTGCAAACATGCATTGGCAGGTTTGATGAGGGATTTGTGCAGTGCAGCCTGACTGTAGTATTCCACACTGAGGCCGTGGTCTCAGCAGACCGTTTATGATAAAACTGACTTCTTGCACACCAGACTAAAATTTGCAGTCAAACGGTGTGCAGATCCTCTCCTGTTTTCCCTTGCACTTCGATTTAATGTGCACAATGTATCACAATCCTGGAGTATGTGCTTTCTCCTGCTGATGCCCTTTGCTGATGATGTTATTCCCTCAGCCGTCCATGCTGACATCACCTTAGACACTGTTGCTTGTGAAACATCAGCAACCCTTTACATTCAGGAGCTGGTGGCACTCCCTTCAGCAGCAATAAGTGGTCACTCAACATTTCCTCTAACCATAGATCAAGCTCTCATCATAGATCAAGCTCTCATCGGTTTTGAGGAATTTTGGCCCATTACTCCTTACAGAACTCCTTCAGCCCTGTGACGTTTGAGGGTTGCCTTGCACGGACAGCTCACTTCAGGTCCTGCCACAACATGTCGATGGGGCTAAGGTTACGGCCATTAGAACACAGGGAATTTTGACAGCCCCAGCCATTCTTTTGTAGATCTTCTTGTGTGTTTAGGGTCATTGTTCTGCTGTAAGACCCACTTCGTATTCGTCTTCATGTCACAGACAGATGGCCTGACGTTCTCCTCTAGAAAGCAGAAGTCATGGTTGTGTCAGTGATGTCAGGTTGTCCAGGTACTGATGCAGCAAATAAGCCCCAAATCTTCACACTCCCACCAGCAAGCTCGATGGTTAGGATAAGGTTCTCCTGTTCAAAAAGCAGTGTTTGGTTTTCACCAAACCTAGCATTTCTCATTGAGGCCAAACTGTTCTACCTTTGACTTGTTTGTCCAGCGAACGTTGTTCCAGAACCCTTGTGGATCATCTGTGTTCTTTGGCTAACGTCTTTGATGGGAAGCAGCTTTTTGGGGAGCTGTGGTTTTCCCCATGTTATCCTTCGATGAACACCATTCTTCTTCAGTTGTTTTCTGGTAGGTTAGTCATGAAGTGTAATGTTAGTTAAGGTGACAGTGGCCTGGGGTTCTGTGGACATTACTCCTTGATAATCTTCGGTTTTGTTCTTGGAGAACTTTTGTTAGGACAAACACTCCTAGTATGTAGAGAGACTGTGATCTTTGCTCCATTTGTAGACTTAGAAATAGTTTTGTAATCCTTTCCAGACTGATGAGCAACAATAACTCTTTTTCCAGAGTTCCTCAGACATTTCTTTAGATCGTAGCATGACTTGTATGATTCACGCCTGTATGGGGAAGACCAGCCTCAGAACGTTTTTGATCTTTATAGGCTGGAGCCCCACAAATTCAGCCCGAAAGTACGACCTAATTATTTAAATTAATAAAATTCTAATTATTTCCTTAATTGAGCCAATTAAACTAGGGGTTCACTTGCTTTTTCACATCCCCACTCGAATTACTCAGTGTTTGATTCATACATCATTTTATTTTAAGAGACATGGAATTGGTTACTATAAACCTTATTGGAATGAACATAAAGACTGGTTTGTTTATATAAGGCTGTCATCGTAAAGCTATGCAATTTCCATATTTATCTTTGGGGTTCACAAACTTTTTGCCTGCACTGTATTTTGTTTTTGTATTCATTTAAATGTTTGTTTTGTACAGTGTTTTACAAAATGTTTATCTGCTGTAGAGATTGATTGTTTTGCACAGGAGTTCTGAAAGCAACTGAAAACATGCAGAAAAGACTGAAAAAGTGCAGCAAGTTTTCTTGGGTAAAACATATTCCCATTTCCTAGATGGCAGTGTAGAAATATGCATAAACTTCAGTGTTTGACTTTATTGCTTTTATGCATAGAATAGAATGAATAATATTTCTATTATTAACTTGATTGTAAATTTGAAATCCTATGTAACACTTCATCTAATGTTAATTAAGTCTTTTCAGTACAGTAAGCCGCTTAAACAAGAAAACTGAAATGAGAGATCTGCCTCTTTCGGCAACACTCCAAGCACATGCTTAGGATCTTTAATTAAATCAATTGCAGCATCTTAGAAGTAATGAAAGGCATTTTGTGCACCATTTTGTGACTGAAGAGCCATTGGTTTTATTTGATGATATTGTATAGAAAATCAAATGTATGCACCATTATTATAAGTTTGAAAGAAAACATTACAGACATATTGCTCTGGTGTTATTTGTTAATTTAACAGTAACAGATAATTTTTGCTTCTCCTAGAGTTTGACTCTGAAGCCGAGTGTTGAAGTTGTGGCACAATAGCCTGTTATCGTTCTGACAATGAAATATACGGGCAGAATTTCTGCAACAAAACATTTAAGTGATCATTATGCAGTCTTATTGATAAATTGCTTCTTTGCTTGTCAGTTTGTAGATTCAGAGTAAAGTCTAATATATTTTTTCAAAATCTCTTCCCATATCCCTCATGTACTCTCTTTTTCTGCCTGAAATGCCTTAGGGTAAGCTTTGAATAAACTTTGACAACCTGAACAGTTAAGTTGAAAGTAGATCTAAAAAAACCCTTTCTAACAGTCCGTTGTCCTAATTCTGTACACAATGCAGAGTGACTAGAGGCCTAATCCACACAGATTATCTATTGCCTATACCCAAAACCTAGGATCTTGCTGAAAGTATAGTAGTTATTAATGTGATAATTCCATCAGTAATCTCACACAAAAAACAAAGCCCTTTTTTAATATATTTTATGCTATTGAGCAAAGACAATAGATTGGCTTTTTCTGTGGCAAATTCTTCAGCAAGGCTATTAAAAGCAGGCGGTTATGTTAACCAATGAAACCACGGGTACCACTGATAAGCAGATGTGTTTTCATAATGAATATATTCCTTTTTTTCCCCTGTTCAAAGAAATTATTTACAGAAATGCAGGCTTAAGTATGTTATTCAAAGTAAATTGTCAAAATTATCTCAATATACCAGTTAAGCCTTATTGGTTATAATTAAAAACATTATATCTTAATATCTAAATGATAAACACACAATGGTGAGAGATTATCACATAATGACAGTTCATCTAAAGGATGAAAGAAAACAAGTTCAGTATCCTGTTTTGCTCTTGATTCTCGTATAGTTACAGATCAGTGTAAGCACCCTGGTTAGCTAATGTGAGTATTTATGTGAGAGAGTGTGAATATCTAAATCACAGCCAATTTAGATAGATGGCTAGGTTAATCTAAGGGGAAAAAAACAGTAATAAATACATACAGGCAGGCAAGAGCTAGCCTCGGTCTCCAGGAAACAAGAGCTACATAGCTAAATTCATCCTAATTTAGACAGATGTTGAGTTCAAGCTGCAATTAAGGCCTCATTTCCAGTGCAGTGCCACCTCAATCCACAGGCGGCACCAGATCGGTGTCTGGGACGTCTCTTCTGAGCCGAATGGTAAGATCATTTATTTATTTTTTCCCCTTTCCTTCTTTGTTTCATGTTCTGCTCCAGGATCAATGTATCAGTACAGGGTCAGCCCTAAGATCAACCCTTATTCTGAAAAAGAAAATAAAATCACAAAAGCAAACAGTGGAGCAAACAGGCTATTACTCCCACACCATTGCTGTTTCAAGCCCCAGAGCCAGATCCTATTCAACACAGTAATGTGTGCATCCCCTGCTCTCCGGAGGCTGGAATCTGTACCGTTTGTACAGACCCTTTATTGCCATTCCGAAGACTCTAGTAAAAAGCCCTGGTTCTCTCCTATTCTGGAGGTAATTAACCAGAATATATATTTGAGTCATTTTTTTATGTGACACTCCATAGACCTTCTCTTGCTGGAACGAGACGGCCACAAATTTAATTTTTTATGTTTTTTCCCCCCCATGGTTTAGCTCAATTCAATTTCCGTTCCATTCTGAAATACAAAAGTACGATGAAGAAGCTCCTCTGCTGTTTAGCTGCCCTGCAAAGGTTTCCTGGGGTAGAAAATACACTGTCTTACTTCCCTTAATTTACTTGGTATGTTTGCTTGGCTAAAAGCAAAAGTGATCCATTTTTAGTCCCTTTAAGTAGCAAGTTTGTCAGTAGCAGGTTCTAGAGCCAAGTTGTCCAGAATCTTATTGCACGAGTCAGCTGTCGATTTATTTATTTTTTCACATTCTGATGGGAAATACAGTAGCAATACAGACTTTTTCTACAAGTTATTTTGGCTCTTTGTACCTCCAAGCAACCTGCGTTCTGTGATCAAACATTGATCGTGCTGTACTTAAGTAGAAATGCAGAAGGCAACACAGTAGGGTAACAAAAGTTCCAAGTGATTCGATTGACAAACGCACAATAATTGTTTGACGTAAAAACTCAACAGGACTGAATGCTCTGAATGCAGTGTTTCTAAATGGAATATTACAATATTCTATAATAACAAAAGTGCCCTACTGTGTGGTATTAATAATTCTTACAGAAAAAATGAATAGGGGTGATAGGGCAATGCTTTCTTTCCTCTTTCTTTGTGTTGCGTACTGGACATTGAGAGAAATGTTTTTCTAGATGTTAAAATATTTTTTATAATATAGTTTATATTAACATCATGATACCCACTTGCGTTAGTACTCTGGTTATTAACTGTGAAGCTGAATTACGTAATTCAGTTTTCAATCAATAATATGGAAAACCTCTCCATGGGAAATATCTTCTGGAAACCTGCCTAAACTGAAATACTCCATGTTGGCGAAATACGTCACTTCCACCGAAGAATGAAGAACATTTAAATGATCCTCTGGAAATACAAATCCATTGCACTGCAGGATAAAATGTTTAATCGTAATATGATGTGATCGCATTGCTGCGATGGGTAAAAGACTTGGGCCAGGACCTGCACACTGCACCCCCACCAGGATGCCTTACAGTGCGGAGCGTACAGTAGGGAGCCCTCTCCCGTTGATTGCCCTACAGCGGCAGTCACGCTGGGGGAGAGACCCCAGTTTGCCCACGCCGGCTCAGCCCTTTGGGGTTCCTCCACTCGCATTCCCTCTGGCCCCCAGGGGTGCTCTGCGGCATCGGCTCGGAGCCACAACGTTACAAGACAAATGCAACACAGTTTGTGGATGATTATGACCAGCATTGCCGAGGATTTGTGATGCAAACAACACAATCATACAGTGACAAAAGTCTTCTTCTTCTGTGTCTGTCTTCTATGCCTTCTTCTCCTAATTCTTCTTAAATTCTATGAGTCTTCATTCTGCAAGCCTTAGTATTTTCTTATCGGCATTTGGTTAAAGGAAATATACAAGTCTCGGTTGTTTATTGAAGCAAGTGTCTGAGTAATGATATCCAGTGTCGCATTTCTGTACTTTGATATCTTAATCTGCTAGAAGTGTCCAGAATTGCACTGCCTTTCGGTTTTAAAACTCCCCCCTGCTACGTTGTAATGTCTCCTTGGTTTTTGTGTGTTGGTAGCGTTGGAAAAGCGGAAACAATAATTTATCTAGGTTTTTTTTTTGTGATACACACCCTGTGGGACTGGTAATCCATTTCACAGTGGTGCATTCGGATCCTCCTGTATACCAGTGTGTCGTTCGTGTTGCTAGGGCTGGTGGGTGGTGGGGGGGGGGAGGTGAGACAAGGCTGCCCATTTCGAAAAGCTGCTGTTTCCCACCCCCAGCCAATCTGAAGAGAGCCTGAAGGCGACCAGTTACCTGGCTAACAGTTACCCTTCGCTGCATCTTGTCTGCTCTTCCATACTGCCCTTTCCAGTGGCATCAGCTCCTCTTCTCTTCTGAAGTCAGCGACACCACGCACTCTGGGTATTTACAGAAGTCAGACAAAACCTTTACTGCCCCCCGTGGTAGACTGCTTACGCCATTTTAATTCTGTGTAATATTTTACAGAGAAAAGAAGAAGAAACTTTTTGGGGTGTTTTTTTAAAATGATTTTCCCACCCATTATTGCCACAGAGAAAAGCAATGCTTTGTGTGGTCTACTGTACATGTGCCATAGATCGTTGTGTGCGTTTGTGTATGAAGCCAGCATGAATACCCCACTTCCTCCTCTTCAGATGCTTTGAGGTGATTGGTTTGAAACACAATATAAGTGAACTTTTTGTTGTTGTTGTTGTTGTTGTTATTATTTCCAGCAGTCAAAAGGGCAGTCTGTAACTGGGGCTTCCAAACAAATGTGGGCAGAGTGGTTGTTATATGTTACTATGCATATTTGCCTCGGATGTTTCAAAAAATTGATTCAGACATCTAGTACAGTATTCTTACAGGTATTTATTTAGTCCTGGAAAGGATCATGGCTGTTAACTGATCTTTTACTTGCGTTTGCAAATGGTTCGTATTCTGCATGCATGTGTCAATGCGTGCATTTCTTTGCTTGCGGACCTTTGAGTTGTGGTTGCAGTGTTTTTAAATTATCAAAGGAAGATATTAGTCATTCGAACCTATTCCTGTCTCCTTAGTTGTGATGTGTGCTTTTTATTTTACGTGAGCGAGCTTGACTGGCTAAATCTCATCCTAAAATTGTAGTGTTTGAGCTGATTGTAAACTCTCCTTGAAGGAAACTGAGTTACCGTCCAGTCATTATTTAATTCTTCTGTGCGATTCAACCGATTTCTAAAAGACAAAAAAGACAGATACAAGTTGTTAATTGCAGGACTTTTTAGGTGTAGCTTGAATGAAGGTTATCAACTTTATTTCCACAAGAAAGCTGTGGGGTTTTTTTTATATCTAGAAATTTAAGCCTAATGACATATGTTAAATACATTACCCAGAGCACATTTTGTGGGGGTGGGATTGTTAAAAAGAGCTTTCTTAAAATTCAGCTTTGAAGCTGATGGTCAAGGGAGAATATGGCCTCTGGACCAACAACAATAGCCAAACGAAGATGATGCCGACGGTTTCTTTTTTTTTTCTGCAGTGATTAAATACAAATTAAAAGCTGCTTTGATCTCCAGGAGGCTTCCCTTTGTGAGACCACGCACAGAAATGAGTGTTGACAGGAGCTGAGGGACACTCTCGGCTCCGGCCTAAGCTCCTTAAATGGATCCCAGCGGGAACTTTGTTCAGTGGTTGACTTCTGCCGCATGCTTATTGTGCAGAGCAGTAGGCCGGGGGGCTGTTTGTTTGGGGGTGACAGATGGTCTCATCTATTCCCGTCTCCCTGGCCTTGCCCGGTTTCAGCAATGGCTTGGGCCTTGTGGCAGCGAGGTGCTGTTGCACGGGCACACCTGCCACTTCCAGGTCATGGAACGCCAATCGAGACGAGAGTTTGTCAGGAGAGGGGCCGTTAGAAGTTGGAGGAAACTCTTTAGAGCTGAACACGCCTGGGGGGGGGGTGAATACGGAGGACAAAAGAGAGCAAACACAAAAGCACCCTGGAAGCTTCAAGCTCATCTGCCTTCGAGGTCAGAACTTAAAAAGGTCAAGAAACAGTCTGTAAAGAAACTGGACTGTAGGAACCATTTCACTATTCTGTTCAAAACGTTTTAAAATGTGATATGCAGACATCTAAAATCTTACAGATACGAAATGCATCTTTACTTTCGGAAGGGGAAATGAAGATATACAGTATGTGCTGCAGCTGACATCATGTTGTCTTTTTTTTCTTATCTTTGATTTCTTTCATCTGATTTCTTTCCGTTGTGAAGTGTCATTTTACTGCAATTTGAAAACAGCTGTCTATACCGGTGATCAGAACGAGCCCTCCATTTTTCAGACTTGTGTAGCATGCACAGAACAGACATCTATGCGTGAAAGTTTTGTTTTTCAGATAAGGCTGTGACACTAAAGACTAGAGAGGTCTGAGAAGGAAGCCTGTGGCTAGACGGTCTTCTGACTCGGGGACCATTGAATTGTTATCGGGATATCTTAATGAATAGAAACATAAACATGCAGGAGATAAGAAATAAAAGATGCTAATACTGCTAAAAGCTATGTGGTAGAATGTCCTGTGTGTGGGTAGATGCACTATGCAGCAAGGGAGATCATTCTATAAGCTACATTTTCAATAAAATGCCAGTAAAATGTGTCCACTTGCGCGTTTAATTCTCACCTTGTTTATACATTTTCCCATTTGTATTTCAGTTAGACTATCCCTGTCATTACTTTATATTAGTGAAGTCCAAACTCTTGTGAGGACAATTAATTATTTGTGTTCGGGATTTTGTTTTAACATACCACTCAAAACTAAAATGGGTATACTTTTTAGTGATCTAAGACAATGATTGCAAGTTTTAATAGTTTTGTTCAACCGATTGAAGTGTTTTTAGAACTCTTGTCAGTAGAACATCAGAAGTTTTTGGTTAACCAAGCTCCTGATATTTGACCTGTGTAAACAAAAAAATATCAAAGTGAGTGGTAAGAACAAGTTGTTTATTGATTACTTTTGTATTGAATTACAGAATTGCTGTTTTTATATGGTATTGAACTGCCTCAGGAAGCTTCTTTCTAAAAGCGGAAATGAGATTTCCGAAAAAGTCTTTCAAGACCCTAGGAGTGACACAGAGCAAATATGTCCTTTCCAGCTCTGAAAGACACCATTTTTGTGGTAGTGCGGGTGAAATATAGCAATTCCTGCAGTTTGTGACCTGTTGTGTGACCTAATATGAGTGTAGCTATTCTAATTCTAATTGATATGAAAGAGTTAACTAATCAGACAATAAAATACATCAACGATTGATTAACTTTTAACTCAGAATCAAGGGCGCTGTTTGATCAAAACGTTACAATGTAAAAATGTCAATATTAAGTATACGTTCAGTTTGATTTTGCTGCTAAACAGGCTTTTGAATGTACATCTTGCACATATCCTGGTTTCCCTCTTCTGATAAACTGAATGTTAAGATTCCTAGTTTTTTTTAAATAAGCTATAGAACTGGGAAAATACTTCATTCCATGGTCCAGTCTTAACCATTGCTAAGTAGTTTATACTGTATATATAGAGAGAGTGCCAGTGAGCACAGCAAGCAGTTGAGCATTTACATGCAGTAAGTGTATCCACAAACATCAAGTGTGGCAAGGAGGAGAAATCAATAAAAGCAGAAAACAGCTAAGAAGCTGGTACCTGCAAAATCAAAGGGTTAATAATAGAAAGAACAGCGACAATTGGCACAGGAAATAGATCCTAATGTGAGGACAAGAATAATACCATACTGCGTAGCACCAAGCCAGGGATTGAAGTGCAAATTAAGCATGCACCTCGTTAATTCATTGTATAGTGCTTACTTACTGTGAGGGGGGATACATGATGCAGCTGAAGTGGTGCCAGCCTCCTGATCTAAAAAAAAAAACAGAAGAAAAAAGAATCACAGAACAGATCAATGGTGGGTTTAACTAATGAAAGCGTCAGTGAATTTTTATTGCCATTATTAAAGGAGGGGATTCTCAGTGGAGGATGAGACTGCACTTTTCATTGTTCTGTTCAGCTCCTTCACAGGGAGCTTGTGTGAACTGCTCTGTCTTTCAGCACTGCAGTGAAATGGAGGGATTCCATGTTCCACATCAGACTCCTGCTATCGTCTGTGTTTCTTTCCAGATCATTTTACTTAGTTGATTCATTTCTAAGCAGTGCTTTTTGTTTGGTCATTGTACAGTACTTAATGATATACTGTATATCCTGTTGTACAATCTCTTAGTCTGTAGTGACAAATGCAATCGATTACAGAAGGTTATTGCCACAAATACTTAAAATATTCCTGCCATTCAGATAAATTGTATTAAGAATGTACAATTTCATACTGTTGTTTTTTAGTGCCTTAAATGTATCGGAAACCACAACTCAGGAAATGCTTTGCAGGGTGTGTATTTTGTCTTAATGTTTAGTTTTTTAATATTCATGCTGCGGGTTTAAAACGTTTTTCTTCATTGCCGTATTGAATAATAGAATATCGCGGTATCCAATTTAGTAGGCAAGCTGAGGTACAGTAAGTAGCAGACCCAGGTGATGGGAGATCCTGTTGCACTTGCTGCTGAAGCTGTGCAAGTAGCTTGCTCAGGAATAGGTCAGTTTCCCAGATCAGTGAAGGGCTGAGGGTTTATCTCAAGAGCAGGGAGCAAGACCACTGTCTAAGTCGGTGTTGCCGAACTTTATAAAATGGTTGAGAGTTTCTAGCAGAGCTCTCTACAACATGGAGCCATATTGGATTATCTGTACGTTTATATTCAGTCGAACGTTATATAACAGGGTGGGGATGGAGTTGCTGGAAAAATCACAGCACTTTTATGGATGCTATCAATTGAAAGAAGTCACTGATTTAAACACACAGGTGATCTGCTTGTTCCATTATGCTTACTGTAAGTCTTTTTGTCCAGAATTTCTAATGTATTCTGAACAGGCAAAGTGTGTTTTTTTTTGCCGTTTATATCTAATATAGTGTACGGTTCATTTACCCAGTTACTGTTCTGTGATATTAGCTTAGTTAAAACATCTTTTGTAATAACGGGAGAAAAAGGAAAAGATGTGGAGACAGTTGAATGATAAATTTTGTATCTGCAAATCCACTCGCGGAACATTCCTCACCATTTCTCATTGGATCATAAAGATAGCCAGCAGATGGCGATAGTGTACATACTTGGAAAGATTTTAAAGTACTATAAAAGCACAGTATTTTTGTGTTTTTTTTTCCTTCAACTTACTTAACCAATGGAATAAACACTGGGAAATGCTATCTTAAAATCGGTGTTCATTCCCACACTTGGACTGTCTGTTTGATTGACCAAATATATTTTATTAAATTGGCTACTATGTCTACATGTGCTATTAAATGCATTTGCTCTTTTAAAGCACTTTTTAGACTTAAATAACATGAACAACTGACCTCATAGTGTACAGTTTTAGGACTTAATACATCATATACATCAACTCACCCTACTGGTTTTAGTAGCCTGAAAGGCTACAAAGGATGGGATGCTCTTTACTGTCTAATTGTTTGTTTTTATCTAATTAAAAAAATAATAATATACATTTTTGACAAGGTGCAAAGCATTTTCAAGGCACAAAGTTATAGTATTCTGTTTTGGATGTTGTTGCTGAGAATCGGAACAGTAAAGTTCCAAATAACGTACAGCACTCTTCTTCCCCAACATTTTGTGCAAAATAAAAGCTGAAGGATCATATGACTTTACTGGCAGTTTTTAAAGTTTCTTTTAACTTCACATTTGCATGTTATTACATGTTTTGTAATGGCTATTTACTTACTAAAAATGAAGGTGGTGTCAGCATTCTGAGGTTTCCTTGTCGCTTTTGTAGTTCCTGAAAAGATGCACTTGCAGTCCTGTATCAAACCTGCTCTTCCCTAGTGTCTAGCAAGGAATCATTGAAAAGCTTTTTTATATGCTTTACTTTTGTCCTTCGATTGGCCTGAATGTGTGGCGGAGCTAGTTCGGATACGGTGATGTCATCGCCCTCCCTGCGCGCAGCAGGGACCTCAGCCGCCTGGGCTGGGGGGGGTCTCCTTTAGCTCACCCGGTTGGTTCCTGTTGCGTTACGCCGGAGACCCGGGTTCGTGGCCCAGGTGTTGCGGGACGAACCGGGCGGCGGAGGGCACGAGCCCGACGGTCACAAATGCTCATGAGCGGAGTTGTGGAGCATGTGTGATAGCTGGAGATCAGAAGACGATGTTTTTGCTTATTGAAAATAAGAATTTCAAGAAATGTGAGTGGAAAAGGGTTAGCCTAGTCATCACTGACCTTCTAGATGCTCCTTTCTGTTTTTTATGTCATTGGTCTGCTGAAATATGCTGCACAGCAGTGTTGATAAGAATTGCTACAGAGCTCTGGTGCAGTTACCCTCCTGTCCAATTGAAACGTCACTGCAAAAGGAATAGGATAGAATTCACACCTAACTCAGCTCCCAAAACTGTTTTTTTGCTGTGACTAATGATATTTTAACTTTCTGAAAAGAATTAAATTAAAATTAAAATAATACTGCTTTCAGTGCTGATAATAAAATAGCATGTAAAAAACTAACCTTTTTAAATCTGCGGACAAGAAGTATCTACATCTATCTTTATCATCTCTCACTACATTTATCATCTCTCTACATCCGCAGATGTACTTGCATGTGTGAAAATGCGTAATTTTACTTCGTATATTTGACAAATCTAGTCCGTGACAGAATGCAGTACTACCCAAAATCCATGCTAACTCTAGGTGTCTTTTTTTATTTTGTTTTTTTTTATATAAGATTAAAAAAATACTCATATTCTTACTCAAATTCTTTTAATTTATATCATTCAGTCAGCAAAGAGTTGTACTTTGCTGTATTTGGGCTTAAGAAACTCACTGTGAAGGGAGCGTCCTCTCTTCACGTTGAAATATTAGCAGCAGAATAAGGATTTGTCTTAGAGCAATGCTCTATGACAGCGTTTTTTAATACACCCTACAGTGTATATAAGATGTTTGCAAAGAGACTTGTAGTTCACATTTAGGAAGCAGATTGAAACATATCCCATTGTAAAGCATGCAACCCCACATCCTGCTGTTTTGGAATCAATATGTTATTACAAGTGGCATTCATTACAATACATTTCCATTTCACCTGCAGTTACAGTGTGCAAGGATGGAAGCTGTCTTTATGGGGCTGCACTTTGACAACTGAAGGAAATTGTACGGCACTTTCAAAAAGCACAGGTTCAGGGATTTTTTCTTTAAACAATAATTTTGTCACATATAAATAGGTTGATTTTGATAGATTTAAAGGCCAGATTAAAAAATATCAGTAGGGCAAGTCAGCAGAGGTATTTAAAATGTACTAGAGCAGTGACAAAACACATTATATTACAGTATAATAGGTGATTTATGTATAAATTAGGCGGGCTATATTTGAAATTTTGTACTTCTTTTCATTACTTATAAAAGCCACCATCTTCAATACTCCTGACAATGGCCAGAGGCAGGCTTGCAGCCTTGACCTTTTGAGGTTGAGAAAATCTGTGTAATGTCCTCACAGAGGACTGGCTTGAATAAGACATTACATTCGTCTCCTCCCTATTGGAGTATGCTAGATCCACGCTACTAATCTTTGCTCTGTGTGCTTGCCTCAATGAGTTTCCTTGTACACTAGATATTTTTTCAAACTAGTTCAGGTGGGGAGCTGCGTCACCATGCTTAGACTGCAAAGGAACAAGTAAAGGATTATTCCATGCTGTAAAGAGAAGAAAGAAAGCACAACGTTTCGTCTGTGGAGCCTTCTTCAGGTGTGCGTTTTGCAGTGACGTTTCAATTGGACAGGAGGGTAACTGCACCAGAGCTCTGTAGGAATTCTTATCAACACTGCTGTGTAGCATATTTCAGCAGACCAATGACATAAAAAACAGAAAGGAGCATTTAGAAGGTCTGTGATTAGGCTAACCCTTACACCCGAAGAAGGTTCCACTGCCGAAACGTTGTTTTTTACACTTATTCATTGTTCAGAAAATTGTTATCCCAAACTATCTCTGAACTATAATCCCTTTCTTGCTGTGTGAAATTATTTTCCAGCTTTCCTCTAAGTTTCTGACACTGAGAGCAATGTCTTTTTCAATTACCTTATACCAATTTTCCATCTTAATTGGAATGTTTTATGTGTACTGCGTATAATTTATACAAAATATGCATATAATATAGGACCATATACAAAACAAATAAAGTGTGCCTGGCATGAGTGTGTTTTTAATTATTTCTATAACTTGGAATGAACAATATAATATAATTTTGTTTTTCTAGGATTAGCTTTGAGCACAAAATAGCATTGATTGATTAAATACAATTGATTAACTTTATTTACAGATTTAACATATACTATGTACTACTTACTAATCTCTAATTAAACTGCTCACGACGATTTATGCAAACAACATAAAGGTATTGCAGATAGATACAATGGTGACTAGTGTTGTTTACTGAGCAGATAAAACATAATGGAGAAAATCAGGTGCTACTGTCGTAATCTGAAGTGTGATAGTTGGTTTAATGATATGATAAATATTGAACTGCATGTCGCAGGAAAGATTCCTCCCAAATGTGTATCCATTAAATATTACATATTTTTCACAGTCATAGAGCAGCCTTGGGTTGTGCTTTTGATAAATGGATTAGCTAAGATTCAATAGGCCTATCACAGCGTATAATGGCTATTCAGGAGCAATTAAACTGTCTTTTTTTATGTCTGTGTGCGAGCGCGCCCTTTCACAACCTTCAACTGGATTCGTAGTGATTCAAAATTAACTTAAAAGTCTTGTTTGCTGACAGCTTAAAGCTTAATTGACTGAAAGCCAAATAGAGTGTGTTCTGTATTCAGCAGCAGGGACTATTGATAAAGCCATGTGCAAATCGCTCTCACTGAAAGAGTGGCAACTGGGCCCCCTCTCTTGTATTCAGCACACAGCTTAGCAGGGCCCCGCAGTCAGAAATGCTTTGTCGAGTCTTTCATCACCCCGACTTAACTCTCTCTGGAGTTTCTCAAACAGCAGTCTGCTCACAAATGCAAGGCTTTATGCAATTCTTAGAAGTGATTAAAGTTGCAGCATGCTTTTCTTACAGGCTTCTATTGTTACAAGCTCTTGATAGAATATAAAAGCAGAATAAAAGCAAAATATCCCCCCCCCACCCATCCTCTCCCATTCCTATGCTACAGCCTCCCTTCACACAATGCTTAAGAAAAAGGCAATCCTGGATAGATATCCATCCAAATTCTTGACTCCGTTTCAGGAAAAAAGAATAAGAGAATATAAATAAGTAATACCACGTACGGCAATAGAAATGAACTCTTTACTCATGGCAAACCTGTCCGTCAATAACACTGAAGGGATTGTTTAAATTAATATGGCAGTTATTGAATACTAGCGAAGAGATACTTTGTGTATGCTGAAGCTCACATCATGATGCAGGCTAGATGATCTTCTACCTCCCATTGTAGGAACATACAAAATGGGATCGTCAACAACATGGTAGTTGTTGTAGTCTGAGCAAAATTCACATTTTGAATAACCATAAATTGTTTTGTTCCCCGCAGTACACAAAACAATAATGCAGATAGTAGGTGAAATTGAGTTTGTGGAATGAGTATGCCTCTAATAGCAAAATATGGTTTATGATAAAATAATTAAGAATTACTAAAGCTGAAGAATTGGACGTGTTCAGTGGAAATCACTAAAATGTCATTCTCGAAGGTGCAGTATTATATGATATGGCTCATTTACTGCTTGAAACATAATTACTAAAGTGATCAATGCTGTATAGTGGGAATTTACAATGCAGAGGGGGCCAGTGCTGTAAGACAGCAGAGGGTTTGCAGTGGTATTTATTACTTTCCATAACCTTACATTCTGTAGCTGGATAGCTCTTCCTTTCCTTCTTGGACCTGGAGAATGAGATGGAGGATGCTTGCAGCACATCCTCTGTCAGAGACTGCTGTATCTTTAAGAACACAGTGTTTCTTTTTAAAGACTGACTTCTATGTTTGGAAGTGTTATTGATAGAAAAATTGAAACTGCAGTATAAGCACTACAGCGTAAGTCTTTGGAAACAGAGAAATGAAATGGGGGCACATGGCAATAAATAACTGGGAAAATGCGTCTGTATCTATTGTCTCTTACTCTGTACATTTATACAGAGTTTCACTTTGTACTGATGAAAAGCACTTAGGTTTTTATGTTGGCATGCTTCTTCTAGACAGTGCGAGGAAGCGCTTAAAAAGGCAAACAAAATTCTATGATGTATAGTTAAAAGCATAGGATTTTTATCACGGCATGTTATATTAAAATTGTCTAAAGCACTAGTTAGACCTCATTTAGAGTGTGAGTATAGTTTTGGTGGCCATGTTATAGAAAAGCTATTGCTGTTCTTGAATCAGTCCAAGGAAGAGCAGCCAGGTGCATTCTGGGATACCTAACAGCATATCTTGCGCTAATAGGCTGAAGGAACTGAACCCCTTTAGTCTTGAACAGAAACTGACAAAGTCCACTGCGCAGATGTACAGTCTTCAGACCGAACAGTGAAACACGAACCAGAGGGCACGAGTGGAAACTGTGGAAAACAAAAATGAGAACAGGAGAACTGAACTTCTTACTCTGACGGCTCTTTGGGACAAGCTACTCTAACACGTTTGTAAAGCTGATACCCTGGCTTCTCTCAAGAAAAGGCAGGATGAGCCTGGATCAGTTAACTAGTAACTACCAGGTGGGACAGATGAGCAGTATGGCTGCTCTCATATAATCATTCTTATATTGCAAATGTTGTTTCCATGCAAGTACGGCATTTGCTAATAAGTCTATCCATTGTAACCACTTCGCACTATGGAAACTTGGGTTACAGCAGGTAACGGTGGATACATATCGCCAAAACGGTCAAAATCCTGAAAGCACGTAGAAAAATAATGTGTAAAAAAATTAAAAATGAATTAATCTGAAAATCCGTTTACCACTTGGAAAGGAAACATGCCGTTTCTTTGCCCTTTTACTACGATATGTCTCACCAAGGCAGCTGACCTTGGCAGCAGTCACAGCTACACGTGCTTTTAGGCCTTTTGACATAGAGCATTAGCAGCTTCTTACCATCTTTGTTTGTTAGTTCACTTCTCTTCATTCCAATGTTCCTTTTTGTGCTTGTCGGAAGCTTATTTTTCACCCTCCTTTCACACTTGTCTCCAATCATTTGAGGAGGGTTAAGGTGAGGGAGTGGGTGAGGTCAGTGCGTGAATTTCAAAAGTTGATATTCTCCAAGCTCATAGCAGTAACTGGCCGCATGCGTTTAAAATCTTTGTCTGCTTGGAACCCATCCCCAAATCACCTTGCTAATGGCAATACGATACACTGAAATATGGTACTCCTACTGTCATATTATGCAACACAAAAGAATAAAAAAAGGAATACCATTTGACCTAGGCTCTTCCATTTTTGATGTAACATGCAGTCCCCTCTGAATGGCCAATCAATCCTCAATTCATTAAACAGAGCCATATTTCTTTGAGGGAAGCCTGCAAATGAGAGAAGACCCTTGGGCCCAACTTGTGAAAATGAAGTAAATGATCTTGTGTCAATAATTACTCTTCACAATGAAAGGTATTCTGCCATTTAAAATGCAAAAACATCAATTGTTTCAGCTAACGCAGACTGTAATGGTACATAACCTACTGGTGGCAAACAAAAATAGTTGAAGTGTAATGAATAAGAAGACTAAAAGAGGAGCAAAGGGATCGTTAAAAGGGCTCTGTTTTTTAAACTACGCTTGACTTGCTGTTAATTTCAATTGCATGTCAAATTGAAAAGTTACTCTGATTGTGGCTTGAAAACCTTTGCTCACCAGAGAAGACCAACACCTTAGAAATTGCAACTAAGCCTTAAAGATTAGTTAGCAGCACAGTAATGAGCACCGATATGGGCAGACAGAACTTTCCAGTTCTGAGATGAAGCAAGTGTCTTGGGTAAAACTGAACCCCTTTAGTCTTGAAGGGTAAAAGCTGTTTAATCTGGGGTAATTGTAAAAAATGCCTAAATGAAGTGTTGCCATAGAGGTTTCCTTTCACAGAGTGAGATTTGACATTGAGATCAGCAGTAGGTTGAGTGCTAGTCAGAAAAATGATCAGGTTTGGTCTCATGCATAATCAGGCTGTCTTCTCTGGTAATTATTTTCCACATTCTGCCTTTGCACGCTTTTGTGCACATGACTATAATTTTCAGTTGTATCTGTTCATTGTGTCCTAAACTCTGTTGACCTTTCTTACAATTTCCATTAAAGAATATCCTTAATCACATAGGTTATTTGTAGATACACAACATGTTCATCTTATTTATTTGATCTACAGTATATAGATTTCCATAAAGCTGTTGAAAGGGCTCTCATAAGATGTTAATTTCTCAAATTCATGTCCTGGGTAGAACTCTGCTGTTGTAACTGCATTGTAAGTGCCCAGCTGTGTAAGTGGGCAGTCTTGGAGTAGTTTGTTGTAAATAGAAATTTATTTCCAACTGAGTTAAGTGATTAAAGAGTTGTGACGATAGATTGCGAAAACTATCAGAATTATTTTTGAGATTTTGATAATTTTTCAGACTGAAGCCCTCTCTGTTGATATTAATAAAGCAATTGATTCAGATTCTTCCCTTTCTTAGTTGTACTGTAGTTAACCACAACTTGAGGGGTAAATAGAAAAAAGGGTAAATAGAAAAAAATGGGTCACTTGGATTCAAACATTCTGATTATAATACATGAAATGTGGGAAGATTATTTTATAAAAGTTGATACAGATACAGATGCAAAAGTTGATACAGATAATTTTGTTTTTCTATATGCTAAATCATGATGAACCAAAATCATTTGTAAACCTGTGATTTCTGCAAAGTGCTTCACATGAGACTGTCTACAGACTGAACTAGTAAAGTCAATTTGTGGTTTAGATACCTTGAAGGAAACAGACACGTTTATGTAATGCAAAAAGATTTATTGAGTTGTAGGTCTCAGTTGAACACTTAGCTGAAGGCGTTATACGAGTACTGTGAAACAGATACTGTATGTGAAAAATGCAAAGAAATCCTTCATTTTTATTTACAGTTAATTAATGTATTAATTTAATTACCTGAAATCCACCCACAAATTCTTTAAACTTTCGCTTCTAAATCTATAGCTGTGACAGCTGGGAATATATGCTTTGAAAGCAGTATTGTATAACTGCCTCACCTCTCACTTTTGAGCTCATAGTTCCTGGGAAAGAGCTTGAGAAGGACTTAGCCACTGGCATAAGTGGTGAGTTTAGCAGACAGGAAAAAATTCATTTGACGTTCCTCTTCTGCTGGGGATTCTGCTTTTCAAAAGGCTTCATCTACAAAACGAGAACTTTTTCCTTTTTTTTGCATTGCTGTTCAGATCAGAACAGAATCTTTTACATGCTGCTTGCAGGGCAAACTTTTTGCCCTTACCTGTTGGGAAGTGTCTTAATCACATGCTAATGATAAGGACGTGTTTATAAAACAGTTCACACAGCACATTCAATCTTTTCATGCATGACCATGCTTAATGGCTAGGCTTTCATTTGATTCTACATACTTTATTCACAGCATAGAGTTTTTTTTCATTTTTGAGTATATAATAAAGGCTATGTGATTGACTGATTTAAACTTTCTGCAAAGGTGGTACCTTGAAATATTGCCCACCCTGTTTCTATATACTGTACATTACACATAGACACTCGTTTGAGGGCGTCCCATTCACTCTTGGTCTATGTTTGTTATGTGTCCAGTCCTTCACTGAAATGAAATTCAAGGTGAAATATCGGGTCCGAAACATATTTTTCCACTTTTTGATTTGACATATGCCATTTTGGCCGAATTAAAAACTTATTTGCATTGAGGGGATGTTACAGCATCATTTGTTTGTCAAATATCTATCTTTATGATGTCTTAAGTTTTTTTTTCTCACTATGAAACTCGTGTCCTCTATGCCCATATACACTACCAGTCTAAGATTTTGTAACCCAAAATGAGGTATGGTAAGGTTTGGGCCTGAGGGTTAAGACTGATATTACATTACAGATAAGATACGTTTGCATCTCTGGATGTGAAACTTATTCCCAGAACCACGCTTTTACAGTAGCTGTTTTGTCCAGGGTTAGCTGAATCCTAATCCTAAGTGGGCGCAAGACAGGATACACCCAGAATGAGACTTCAGTGAACCTAGTCCTTAGACTGTGGAAGGAGGACTGAGGAACGCTGGAGCATTTGAGCAAACCCCCCACACAACCACATGGAGAACGTGCAGACTCCACAGAGAAGGCCAGGCTGACATCTTATCCACTATCCAAGCATTCTTTCACAACATATAATAAAGATGGCAACCCCATGTGTTCTGTGATTAGCTGACCAGCTAGAGCCGAGGAGGGCTGGTTTGTTGCCTGGGAAATCTTTTACGAACACTTAAGCGTGAAGTATATTATTTTTATGGATAGACAGTGACTGCACTGATGTTCTGAAACGTTGAGAAAGGTGAAAAAATAGTGGGGTAGAGACACGAGCCTTTCTGTACCCGTGGCTGCTGCACTGTCACTTTTATTCATTGATTTGTTAAGGTCTCAACCAGCGCATGCTTGTATACAAGCTAGGCTGTACAATACAGTGAACATGGAGGAAATCAAGTTCTATACGGCCGTGCTTTTACACCACCAGAATACCAAATCAAAATACAATCCCATTACACCAGCCACTTTCCATGTGATACACAAGCAGCACATCAAACACTGTCCTTCCTGTAATGTTGAATATGCCATAATTAAACTATAGATGTGTACTTTTTTCCTCTTGACTGCTCACAAAACATCTGTTGATTCTCTGAAGGAATGAAGTGCATCAGAAGTGCAAAAACAAAACCTTGTTGCCAGTTGTGTTATTCCAGAATTGCTGCTCCCACTGTCTTTGTAACATATCACGTGTTTCATGACTCTGGCTTACTAGCTTACAAAGCAGTTTTGTATTAGAAACCCTGTCAGAAAGACTTAATTCATCTTTCTACCCACGTGTACCGGTTCGATTGATTACAAACCGAGTTGCTGTGCTCTTCCCCAGTTCACGTCACGCGACCTAATTTACTCAGTTGATCAGACAATGTTTCCTTTGTTTAGTTAATTTTGTTTTTAATTCGATTTATTTGCAGAGTTTAAACAGGAGGATTTAAAGACAAGCCTACAGCATAAGAGGCTTCTCGGTTGCAGTAATACACATAGCTGCATAGCAGATTAAAAGTCCTGAAGGATTTATTTTGTGTATTAATGTCCCCCCCCCCCACTGAGAAGTGTTTTTCCATCCTCAAGCGATTACTTCACCTTATTAAGGATATGCCCAGAGCTTCAAATTGTTTGACTGGAAATATTTTTTTGCTATTAGACACTGCTAAGCGGAGACGAAAATAAGCAGTAAGATTACAATCAGTGTTTCATTTAATGACCAAGTTTCTTTGACGGGGGAAGAGATCAAAGGTAAGAATACTGGTAACCATGCAGGGCTGTTCACCTTCTCTTCTCTTCACACATCTTCCCAGCCTCCTCTTCCTGTCTCGGTCAGGTGCAAGAAGTCAAAGGAAGAGATGACAGGTGAAATATTGATCACAGGGAAAGCGCTCTGGGAGGCGAGCTTTTGGAGGGGAGAAAATTTTTTAAATATTAACCAGCCCGGTTGTTTTTGATCTGCCTTGCGAGGCGGCGTGTAAAACAGCGCTGCGCGCTTGACATCACAGAATTCAGAACGCGAAACCGTATCCGGGCAGTCGAATTATTGAAGGCGTTCATAATTCGCTAACCATTCAACCCTCTTAACAAACAATCTGTGATCTGTGCTCTAAACAAAGCAAATGGATGATGAAGTGGCAATCTTGCCTTGTAGACCTTGGGAGTATAGTGAAGACAGCTCTTTTGCAGGTTATATTACAGTGCTCTGTACTGCAGAGTGAGGAATTTGAATATGAAAAAGTCCAATTAAAATCATATTCATTTCCACTGCCATTGGAAATGGATAATTTATTAAACTCTAAGGTGAAAATAACCATCTGTAAAAGCAAATAGCAGTATACTTAATTTCTTTGTTCCATTTTTTTTGTACATTCTTCTTGCTCTTGTTTTTGGTATAGTGCCTTGCACGTGCTGATTTTTCATAATTAATCAATTTCATTTGGGTTACATTGGACTACCCGAGCCCTTTGTGGTTGGAATTTCAATTTTTTAAATAAAAGCAGGTTTGCCTGCAGGTGTTTCCAAAAAGTAATTCTTCTCCAGCCTGGATGCAGCATGCTTTGACGTGCCATTCTTTTGAGCCTGAGAAGTAGCCAAGTACCATTAGGAAAATCCGGGGGTGAATTTGGCAAATGTTGTGTATTTGTTTCTTTAGAAAACATATCCAGTCTTTTTTTTTTGACAGTTCAAATAATGTTTTTTTTTTATTTCATTAAACCCCAACCTCCCAAAAAGGGGGTGAAACACAGAGGATATTACAGAACAAAACAGGCTGCATGCATAACAGCACAGCGTACATCGCAGGGCTGTAGTCAAAAAGCAAAAAAAAAAACAGGAAAAAGAAAAAAGAATGAGACACACACTTAGACACAGAACAAAGCATCACATTGTTTGAGCTACTGTATCGATACCAGAGTCCCAAGTCACCAGTGTAAAGACAGAGCCGGAGTGCACCTGAGCTGACGACCTTTTGTGAAGCAAAACGTCACATAAACATCCTTCCAAAACGCAAGCAAAAGTAATGGCAGACTGTTCAAATCCTCAGAACAGTCCTCTTTGCTGCAGTCATCCCTGCTAAGAAAACTCATTTGTGGAGCATCGATAGTGTTAATTGAGATACAACAGCAAGTAAAAACTTCGAGGGATTTGGGGAGAATAGTACCTAGAATAAATTTAAAATTGTGTACGGATAATTTTGACATTTCTGTCTCTGACAGATGGAGAGACCAAACTAAGTTTTATTTTTATTTGATCAACTTTTTGCTATGCATAGTAATAACAAAACAGAAGAGAGAGGGTTAGACATGCTGTCGTTTGCCCCCAAAAGACTTTAGGAAATAAGCACATTGAAAATGCAAAGTAGCACCCTTTCCCACCTTGTCTGTGGTATAACCCTCGATTTAAAAACACTTGTGTTACGCATTTCTGTTGGTAGTAGTATCACTAGTAAGAAATCCAATGTTTGCCATTTTACTTTAGTATGATTTTAAAAATTAAACTTTATACCAACACTGTTGAATTATACGTCTTTCATTATGTTTTCAACATTGCAGGCCACATTTATTACATGGTTTATTGAGTGGGCTAGCTAATTAAGATTCTCTTATTTTCTTTTGGGAAGCCAGTGAGTTAACTTTATTACATGATAAGGAAAATATGAAACTGGTCAGAAAAAAAATTAGTTGTGCTTGTGGTGGCCAAGTGATTCATCTTGCTATTCTTAGCCCTGAAATCCTTTTAATTAGAAGAATTTAAACTGAGATTATGAATGACGTGCAGAATGCAGTGCATGGAACAGCGTGCTTTGTATTCCAATGGAATACTCGTTGATTCCTTAATTGAAGCTCCCTGGAGTGAATTCTGCAATGGTTATATGCTCTGTGCCTAAAATTATTGAAATACAATTAAGCCCTTGGAAAATCAGAAAATAAAAGCCCTATATCCTTCAGAATGCAACCATTTTGTTTGTTTTCGTCTAAAATACACCAGACACTTTGCTTGGGTCTTGTACATGGGTGTTTATATAAACACACATAGTGCACAAATTGTGTTTATATGCATTGTATACTTAAAGAGAATAACACTCCAGTTTCACGTATTTGTGAAGGTATCCTTGCACACACTTGTTTTTTTTAATATTTAAAAGATTCTTGTTTCCACATGAGAACACAGTCTGATATTGCAGAATCTCTGTATTGATTTCCTCACAATCCCAGGCTATCAAATTTTACCTGCCTTCTTATCGATGTTCAATTGAGGGCCAGACTGCCTGCGAGAGCGTGGCATCATGGGAGGACTGGTCTGGCTGAACACAGCTAAAACCAGGCCAATAATCCATTATGAGCATGCCCAGTACCTGTGCCAGAGCGAGTGTGTGTGAATGTTAATTCCTGTCAAGAACATTTTAAATTCACTCTAGTTCTCGATGTAGCCCTGTGCATATTTTTTTTCCTCCAGTATGTGGAGCTTGTTTAAGAATGCCCTGCAGTATTGATTATTGTGCAGTACACAAAGCTAGTTTTTTTTCTTTCGCTCCCTTTGTATGGCAGCTTCTTAGCAAAAAAAAAACCAGCAGAGACCCCCAGCACTCCCATTCACAGCTCCAGCTCTCTGCAGCTTGCCTGTTTTTTTTTCCCTCTGCTTTTTCCTTTTTTCTCGTTGTCTGCTTTTCTCCTCGTACTCCTCCTTTCGTCCGCATACTATATGTAATGTGCTGTTAAATCAGGCTATTATTCAAACACCTCAAGTGATCAAAACGTCTATTTCACTCCAAGCAGAATTGATGTTTCTGTGTTAACTGTAATCACTCACTCGCTGCTATTTAAATCAATTGTCTATCACATTGCGTCATTAGAAAACAATGTGTATTTGATGCTTGACGTGTATGATTTGGACTTTAATTCATTTGGGCTAAGTTATAAGGGGCAGTAATTAAAGCACATCTCGTCATTTATTTTGACTTTCAGTAACACTTCTCGTGTCCTTCTCTCCATTTTTCATTTTTATATACAGATCGGACTATTCCGGTTTGGAGATGCTTCTATTTTTTTTTTTTTACTGCACACGCAGTGCGTTTTTCTCAATTGATAATTTTATTTTACAGGACATTTGCCTTTCCCAGATTCATTCCCTCTCCCGAACATTAAGAACAAAAGAAGAAAAAACAACAAAGAACGGTTCAACCTCTTTAGTTTATTACGTTATGTTTTCAAACCAGCGTACAGCAAATAGGATTTGGATGCAATGTCATTAAAATAGATCTCTCTGTATTAAACTTGTGGGATCAATGCAGTTCAAAAATCAATGTCTTTTAAGCAGCCTTTACTCTATGAAAGAAGGTGGAAAACAAAAAAAAAATACATATCCTCTTTTTTCTTACTATCACTGCACTAAATGTATGAAATTTGAGCCTTGTGCCTTTGTAGTCCTTGAGTTCATCATCAGGATGCAGCATAATACATTGTAAATTGTGTATACTAAATTAATTTAAATAAAGTCCAGAAGGGAATTATAACATTTTATTGCAGGGTTGCATTAGTCTTCCTAATTAGTCTTAAATTAGTTTTAGATTTTCAGAAAAAATAAAAATTTAGCTATTGCAGTTTCACACCTTTGATAATCTGAACTTTACCTCTGTATTACTAGAAAACACAATGTAAAACTAAACTCGGTATCACTGTTTTGGGATTTTCACAAACAGTTTGTAAGGCTTGATAGTCTTCTATGATCTCAATGGGAGATTTATGTAATCCCAAGTCAAACAGTTCATTTTTCTGGGGTCAGCTGTGTGTGCTTTGTTTAAACCACTCTTTAAATAATATCTTTGCTCATCTCTCAATAATGGGGACCAATGTTAATCGTAGGCATTTTCACCACCGATGTGTAACATTGATTCACACTCTTGACCAAAAAAAAGAAGTGCTTCTTCATTCAGATGCCTTAATTTGGCGAGTGTCTGCGTGAATTGACTTAATGGTAGTAGCCGGTGGTATAGCTCACATTGGATTATGTAACGGGTGCTCGTAACTGGCTTAGCGCGCAATTGGTTTTCCGCGTGGAGATGAGCTTGAGATGTCTTAAGTGGATGCTGTAAGAGTGCTGATTCTGTTGGCTTGTAAGGCACCCACCTTATAATTGGCTTAGTGGGAAGAAGAAAGTGCAGGGGTTACTGGAGTGAGCACAAACTGGGGAAGGCACATATAGTATGGAAAGTTAATAAGTGGGAAGCTAAAGGCAGAGATGGAGAATGAGGGCATTGACAGGTGCTGATCTTGGCAAAAGTACGGAAGCACTATTTGTAATTGGCTTTCCGTAAAAAAAAAAGGGGGGTGGTCTTTTTAATGAGCACTGGGAAGTCTATCCAGATAGCTTATCAAAAGCTGCACAAGCCCTGATGTTAAGCTTCTTAGGACTGGTGAATGATGGTTAATGATTATTTAATGACAGATCTTGGGGCTGAAAGGCACTTAGCACTCACAGTGTACTGTGCAGCTTATTTTTCATACCCCCAGACAGGTTTATTTGGTCTCACCTTGACTGGAGCAACTCTGCATTGATTTTATTGGTGTGGTTTTAAACACACTGTTGGCTTAGAGTACCACTGAGTGGGAAAGGAACAGTAGTGGTGTTTACCTGGCAATTGTTTTTAAAGGTACTTGTTGTATTTCAGAAATCTCAGGAATGTCTTTCCTCTGTGAGATGGAAATGCTTGGTTTATCGAACCTCATGACTTATTAGGGATGTGCACTACACAGCTGCAGGCAGAACATTAGCACCCTCTGGTTCCAGTTATTGTGTTTACTAATCTGTTAAGGGTCATACGGATTGCTTGTTAAGCTATTCTTATCTAACAGTGGTACACGTATGTCTTTTAAATTTACTGAACACAATCATTACAGCAAGTGAAGTGGTTATGATTTCTTAGGCTTAGGGTGCCAATATGTACTTCTACATCTTCTCCTTAAAATTTCTAAATAGTCATCCTCAGATATGGGCACATCATGTTTTCTGTTACAAAAGTTTGTATATTTTGAACAAATTTTATAGTGTCTCAGAATCCAATGCAAAACACTGTTGTGTCTTATACTTACAGCAGAGCTGAGCTGCACTGCTGTAACTTACTAAAGGCAAATACAGAAGGCAAGGGAAGAGAAAGCTGCTCTGGGATCCTGCCCACTTTTATACTTACTGCTCAGTTATAATCTTGATTACCTCTTTATTATGTTCTTCGGTTTCCGTACAGAAAAAGGCAGTTTTATGTTACAGATGTTTCCTAAGCTTAGTACTGCAGTGTTTTGGCCTGACCACTTTAATGACCATATTAACTCTCATGCATTCCACATTAATAAGAAATAAGAAAGTAATTAATAAGAAAGCAATATGTGCTTATTTTAAAAAAGCCAAAATAGCAGTTGAAATTAACAAAGGCCTGTGCGCTATTTTCTAAAAAAAGGAATACACAGATCTTCACAGGTGTTCAGTCCAATCACGTACTGTAGCGTGGCCTTGCGCGTACCTGTGTCTGGAGAAAATGTTTTTGTCTTAAATTGATGAAAGAAGCAAAAGCTTACAATACCTACTGTATACTGTGTGTGATTTCTCCTCCAGAAGTCTGATACTCAGGGAAATCGGAGCTGGAGATTTCTGTGCTTGTCATGTGAGTGAGTTTGTTTGTCCCAGTGCACATACTGTACTGTACCATACTTAGGGTTAATTGTCTTTAGGCGAGAAGGCAACACCATGCTACAGATCCTTATTACTGTTGGTCAACTTGCGAAGAATGTGTGGTGCTAAGTGGCATTAACTTGGTTGGTGTTGCCTTGGAGTGAGTCACAGTGGTTCTCATTTAAGATACGGCACAGCATAATTTTACATCGCATCCTCTTGAAATGCACAATAGTAATCTTCCCGTAGAATCAGTGTACCAATGGACGCTCAGCCGTTTGAAGTCTTTCCACTAAATGGTTGAAATGATGAGGGACACTGTACAAAGTTGTAAAAACTGCATTTACAGTAGGTGCAATTTTAAAATCATATTTGTTTTTTTATTCCCTTCATTCAACGTGATGTCTGTACTGTATTTCCCTATACAACAACACGCCGTTTGCACTCTTAAGGTTGCTGTTGCTCCAAGACTGTAGAATCATGTCCCATAGCAAGTCAGTCATCAACAACATAACATGATATACGTCCGTCAGCACTTGCAAATCCTCTTAAAACCCACTTTTCTATGCTAGCTAGCAATTCTGTTTCATTTACTATTCTAAATTCTGTTGCCTGTTTCAACTGTTTTATTGTACTGCACTTTCAGGTGATGTGCTATCCAAGGGGCCAAGTAAAATATAAAGATCTTATGAAGCTGGAAAAGACATGATTGATCAGAAGAAAGGTTATAAATGAGGGGAAACTTCATAAGAGATTGAGGGGAAGTCTTGATTTATCGGTTCGCTGTTGCAAGTGTGTTTCTCGTGGAGGAATCCTAATTTGACTGGGGAAGGTCGAGGTCATCAGCTACCCTCTTGAAGGAAGCACTTAAGCACTTACGTAAGAGACAAGTCTCAAGTGGGGAGATGGGCAAGGAGAATTTAGGTGTACTTTCAAACACTGTGTCACTATAGGGACCATACCATTTTGCTCCTTTTGACATTGTTTAAGGCTTTTAAGGCCTTGTCACATATAAATATGTACTTTATAATGTATATGCCCTGCTTTACAAAAAGCCTTAGATATTAGGATTTACTAGGTATTTGCAAGTTATGTGCATCAGCAATTTACTCTTAGCTTTCCCCTAGCACTGCCCACTGTTTATAACAGCTTAGGATGAGAAGAAAACAAACCAGTCACATAGTCATTTTCAGTTCACAATGGATGAAAATCTTCAAAAGTTTGACCACATGAACTGTAGGTAAACTGTACACAAGCAGCCAAAATGAAGTGTTGTAGTAGCTAATCCATCACATTTCTCTGTTAAATATAATTGACTCCTTGAGTTTAGGTGTTCCTGGTCATGAATATCATTTATTATTTGGTGCACATCCATAAAGCTTAAACACTATTTTCTGTACTGCGGTTAATTATTTCAAGCATCGTTATCGTCCTTTTCATCCTAAAGGATCTCAAAGCACTGTGTGTATAGGAGAGGACCCTTTTGTTTAACCAGAGACGTTCAGCTCACACATGGGTGGCGTGCTGTCGATTAAATCATGAGAGGACTTAAGGATGGCCAGCTTGTCTGTGCTCAGTGATATTATCAGAATACCAGAGTTAACACCCCTTGATCAAGTAAACGTCGCCCTCCTAGATTGCTATTATTATACTTCCCATTTTACGAGAGAAAAAAAAGGAGGAAAAACTGTAACACAAGAAATTCTGTAATGTCCTAATGATCATTTCCCTGTTTAAATTTCCCTGTTTAAGCGCGTGGAAAGACTCAAGCTGCTGTTTTCTCTAACATTATTTTCATGTTTATTAGCGCTTTTACTGATGTAAGTGCAAGCCATTATCACTTTTATCCAATAATGTCTGGAAAAAAGGAAGAAAAACAAGTAAAAGTGGTAAAATTATCAAGGCAAAGAATCAGTATGGATGCTGAGGTGGAAAATAAAAAGTGTGCAAAGACTGGTGAGCACTTGGTTGATATTGGTTGCAGTTATTCATTTCCTTTATAAAATACTTCAACACTGTTATCATGCATAGAGTATTGGACCTATTATACAGAAACTTGAGCACATAAGAAAAGTAAATGACAGGATACCAATTGATAGTTATTTCTTGAAAGAAGCCAGAGTTTTGGCTTTCATTACATGGCTGGGAAAATGCTGTCTCATTGTTGATTATGAAGATTTCTGCCGGTTTGTATATTTGCATAAGGTCCTTTTGTAGACCTCTCTGTTCAGTATTAAAACAGTCCAGTTATTTAGACATACAGTAGGGCATGCCTTTAAGCCCCCAAAATCTGGTTGCTCTCCTCTGGACTGATTGCAGAGCACCAATATATCTTTTGTAACATAGTGATCACCTTATAGACAGTTTTTTCTACATGTACTCTTACTTAAGTATTGTACAATTATAACACTTTGATTTAAATGTTATGCTTTTATTATATATAGTTTGCCCCTTTTTTGCTTCTCCTACATTGTCTAGATATTGCAAATGTTGTGATAACATTTACACCTCAGCCTTTTTTTGGGGAAAAAAAAACTTTGACATTTTGTATTTATATTTTTTGAGTGTTAAAAAACGAGCACTTAAGAGCCAAGCATTTCAGCATCCTCTTCATAAAAAAGAAAATGCAATTCAGTGGATTTAAAAAAGGAGTATATGTTCATCATCTGTTCAGTAAAAAGATTTGGTCTTATAATACTGCAAAAGAAAAGAACAAACATATTTAGTGAGTTATACAAACATGGATTTCATTGTATTGTTAGGGCATTGATTTCAGACCCCATTTTGCTCAGTGTTGTATCCAAAAAATGCCCCAGATTACAGAAATTCAGCAGTTTGGGGTGTTTGTATTAATACTAGAAATGTATTCTCTCACTGAGGGGATGCTGCAATGCAGAGATTTGTGATCATGACATTTTCTATATTAATTTACATTGACACATCCATTCTTACCATTTATTTCTTTACATCAAACATGGCTGAATTATTCTGTGCATCAAGGAAATAAAATGATAAAGACAGCCACAAAAAGGAAAGTTCAGTGCATTCTGAATCAGGCCGCCATGCTGTCTAGTACTGTGAAACACATCTGCTGAAAAGTGAAAATCTGATTAAATGGAAGAGTATCATGCTTTTCATAACTGCCTGCACATCAATGCTATATCTTTTATGCTTCTTTTACTTATTTTCATTTCTATTGACTTAACAAATTTGCCATGTGGACATTCTAAATTTAATACTCCCATCAATAGTTTTTCTCTTTTATGGATGGATTAATGAATCCAGCTCATCAGTAGTAGCAACAGGCAATCTGACTCTTAAGTGTTCCTTAACTGAGTTTTGTCTTCTGTTGTATAGATCTGTTTGACGCTTGATGACACAGTATGTTTTATTTCTGTCTGTATGGATTTCTGTGCTTAATTTGGTCTGATTACAGTCTTTTGATGGTTGTGTTTCACAGCAGGAATGTGTTTGTCAAGTAATATTCTTTCTTTGTGGTATTCGTCAAGTGACTGCTGTACAAGCTTCTTTATACAGTGAGTGTTTTCAAGTAATGGTTTTAATTGAAAAGATGTGATGGTTTTAAAAGACTGCTTAATTGTATACTTTAATTAGTACCACTGATTTTAAATGCAGGCAAAGTCAGAATACATACGACATCAAAGTAATCAACGTATTGATTAATAATTCAAAAATACTGAGAGACTGTCAATAAATGGCCATATGTAAAAAAGATATGACCCACAAAAACACTGAGCTTTATTTATCTTATTGTCTTATCAAATTTTTTCCCTAATTAGGGAAAAATGTCGGAATATCAGAATTAACTGTTTACTTGTTAACGGTTGTGTGTCTGTGCTGTGTTTCAATATATCTTTAGTAACTTTATAACAGGAGAAAATATTTACCCAGAGATACAAACGAACAGGTTGCCTACATTGTATTTTAGTGCTGTAGTGTTTTCCACCAACTGGGCTTTCACACTGGTTATTTGGGGTTATTAATTTTCTGCTTCTGATAGGGTGATCAACTGTCTTGTCAAGAAAATGGATAACTGTGTCACACTTTAGCATGATTAAATACAGCCATGCTGCCGCTAGAAATACCAAATTCTCTGCAGATTGATGAAACTGCAGAGGGAGGGATTTCTTTTCACCACCTTTCTTAGCTTTTTTTCTTTGCTTCCCCCTTCCTTGTCTTAAATAGTTCATTCAGATGCGCACGTCAGAGTGATCTATGAACTCGTGCTTGCATTGTCGTGATTGAGAAATAATGAAAAGCCGAGGCTGTGTTTCATGTAGGGTTTCCATATGATATACTTGAAAATATGTCAGCATGGGCAGTGTTAGCATTTACTGAAAAGAGCACATACTGTACTTATCCTTCTAACTTCTGTGTTACTAAAATCCGTGTTTAAGAAGAATTTAATACATTGTACAGTTTGTGCAGAAAATGCCAGTCATTTCAGGTAATTATCAGGTAAAACACAGCTGTCAGTGTCTGACAAACTCCCTGAGACCTGATTACTGAAAACTGAAAGAATTATCCTGTACAGAACATTGAACTCCCAAGACGTAAGTCAAGCAGGCTAAAATGCATAAAAAATGAACTACATATTTGACATTTCAGATCTTTATTGACAGTGCAACCACACAACCATCACAACGGTGCAAAACCAAACAAAACAACTTTATGGTCCTTGATAATTCTCCTTTGAGTTAAGCATTACAGCTTGAACCAACATTAATATTTAAGGCCTTTCCTGAAATAAGATGTTACCTTGTAACCTTCTTGGATATGACATGGCTAAACAGACGAAAGGAATGCACAGTGATTAAAGCCTCGCAGGGCTTTCATCCCTTAAAGTGGTCTCATGCCTGGTTATATAAAAAATGTAAAAGATAACGTATTTACTAAATTGAGAAAGCGATACCCGGACCTTGTCATAGTTTCATGACATTTTGTTTCTTAACAGGGTTCAGAGTTCACACAAATGCACCATCTGGAAAATATCCCTGTCACGTCAAGGCAATTGCATGTGGTACAGAATCACCAAGTTATAGGATGATACTGTATTTTCACTTGCACCGTCTTTATTAAAAAGCTACAGACTCGCTTGCCTGCGCTTTCCTATTCCTGTGAGTCTTTGATGTGTGGGTTCTCTCCGAGCTCTGGTGAGAGTGATTAACAGCTACAAAAAAGAGTACCAAGACAATAAAAATCTGGCTGTCTTCCCTTACAGAGGGATGGGCAGCTGGGAAGGAGGCCTCAGGTCAAAGGTCCTGACGAAACAGCCAATGAAAAAAAACAAGCTCTAAAAGAATTGACCCAGTACAGGGGTCAGGAAGCAGCTTTTGTGCTACAGTACTGAGCATCTCCCACAGCCTACCAGAATGGAGCGCTGTGGTGCAGAGGTCAGGGTGCAGCAACCAATCTTTACCTCGCAGGTACAGGTTTGTGTCCAGTATTTCAGCAATGAAAGGAATGGGGAAAAAAAAAAACAGCTGTTGCTTTTTTTCTTCATTTTAATTACCCTTAGCTCCAGCTGGGTGGGTTACTTCTCGATTGTCAGAACAGGAAATAGAGTTAATTCCAACTTGGTTAACAAAATGCTATAGATCCTTATTGACAGCAGTATTGCCAGTTGTGTAGCCTGCTTTTTGGCAGAACTCAGAAGCTTTAGTCAGTACCAGGATGGGAGAACTTGAAGGCAAATTGGAGTGCTGCTCTAATTGGAATTGGTGGACCAGCAGGTGGTGCTGTTTCCTCTTGACCAGGATTTTCAAAAAACAGCAAAACCTTTCACTCTGTGCTTCCATCCTTTGTGGACCTGAGTGCCTCCTGATCTATAATGCAGTCCTTAAGGCTTGTCAAATTGGTAGTGGCACTTCTGTAGGCTTGTGAAGGAAAGACATTACAACGTAAGCACATAAGAAAGGTTCAGAGCGAGACGCGGCCATTTGACCCAGTAAGCTCTCTTAGTAGTTAGTAGTTCATTGATCTAAGAATCAATTCCACATTCAACCACATGGCTGGAGAGATTGTGCCAGACTCCCACAACCCTTTGAGTAAAGAAGTGCCTAACTGGGACCGACCCTGCATGGCTTCCAAGATCATACAAGATCGGGCAGACTCATGGTGGGATGGCTGTAAATGAGGACCATATCATGGCCACAACTGATTCATTCTGAGAAGACGCCAGTGGGAGTTCAGACATAGATCATTTTAGTCTGCAACTCAGTGTTATAGGGAGATGGCTGGACAATACGATTGAGGGACACCTATTAATCATCACTCTTTCTCCGTCAGTGCAGTGCAGAAGTGAAATAAACAACAGGGTCCCCAGATTAAGGTAACAATTAGATATGAACTGTGGGTTTCCTAGAGATAGCTACGTGCAAGTTTTGTATATGCACAAATTCTGTATTGCTTTTTGCGAAAGCAAAAATCCTGATGTAAGCCATTCGCAGGATGTTCTCTGCAAACAGGAAAAAGGTAGCACTGGGGTTTCTGTACTTGTGAAGAATATGAAATTCTGTACTGTATGTGCCTACAGTTTGGTGACACGTACATTATCTTAGTATTCACAACAAGACACTTTTAAGTCGATTCTGTAAACTTGATACATTATGTTTTGAATAAATAAGATGCTTTATTAATTTCACATGATTTACAGTATTATGTTAGTTTTCTTCCTTTTAATATTGCTTTCTGGCTTGTAGAATAATTATGAATCCTTGGGAAGATGCTTTTGAATTATTTTATTTGCATAACTGCATCTGTACTGTATACATTAACCCATTTGGTTCTGTTCAATCTTTTGTGCATTACTGACTTGCATTAATAAAGTTCAAATCAAAGTTTTTTTTTTAGTGTGCAATGCATGCAGTTACGACTTTTAATTTAAGTGCATTAAATATTAGTCTAAGGCTCTGGCTTCCCCGCAACCCTGAATTGGAAGAAGTCAAAAGTCATCTATATACTGGACATGCGTTATGCTCTAGTAATGATGAAATCTTGATTAATTAACCTTTGATTGTCTAATGGAGGGTTCTTGATTGATAAAAGTCTTATATTATTTTTTTTAAAAAGGTCCAAGTGGTCCAAATAGATTCCTCTGTTTTGTAACTGTTCTTATGTTCAATGCATTCGAGTGCAAACTTGGTTTAAAAGCTCAAATGTTCAGCTGCAGCTTTTCATTTGCCTAAAGACAGGTTGTAACACAAGTTACAAGGTTGCCTGTTTTAGGGGACTTAAATAAAGGGTGTATTTGCAGGGCAAAGTGTGCTGCAAGTCTTAAACTTTATGCCCCAGATACAAATGTGTCCTGTCCACACAAGGGGAGCAGGCACAGAGCGATGTATTAAGATGCTATTGAATGTCAGCCTCTGTTACATTTGATTTGCAAGTCAGTAAAACAGCTACCGGAAAAGGAATGGCGCTCCCCTCCTCCCCACGTCCTCTTAACGTCAGCCTGAGAAACGGGGAGTCTTGTCCCTGGTGTTTGGTTTCCTACTGGAACTGCACACATGGCATTTTTCTGCACAGGAGCCATTGCAGAGACTGAGCGGCTGGGGTCAGGGCTCTGCCTATTGATCAGTATATCCCTGCTCTCCCAAATACTGCATCTGCTTCACTGGCTCCTTTCAGAGCCTGCTCCCCTACATTAGAATAGAAATCCATAACCAGAGCTGTGCTCATCCAAGCACGGGAAGAAACTAAATTAAATGCTATAAAACAATCCTGGAATCAGGAGTTGGTGCCAATTCATCTTGATCTAGAATGTCATGCCAGCTCTCTCCTTCGGAGCACCTGGGCCAGAGGCTGCTGGAGTGAAAATAGATGGGGCTTGTCTGTCAGCCGGGGAGCTCAGCAGCAGTTAGCAATTCCCTATTGCAGAGGTCAGCTGACAGAACAATCAGTGTGCAGGCTCAGAATGGAGCACTCTGCCTGTGCCTTTGTCCAGATGCATGCGCCACGCAGAGAGTGGGGGAGCGAGGGTGTGCGTCCGTGTGTGTGTGTGTGTGTCTGTGTCTATGTCTGCTCGCGTGCGCCCGCGTCACTGTGGGGAAGGTGTGGGGATCAGGAAATGACTCCCGGGGAACAGGCCCTGCTCACACAATAGAATTCGGTTCCCTCCACTTCCGAAACAGAAGTGCTTATTGTGAGAGAACCCCATTTGTTACAGGGCTGCTAGTGGCTGCACGTGTTGGTGTCGGCTGTAAAGATTGCTTCTTTATGTCAGATGCCATCTGAGGTGGAGCTCACAAGGTGCGAATAGTTTTTTCCTGCTAAGCCGATGTAGATATCTTGGAAATTAAACATTAATGTTTATTTCTCAGGCTGTGAGTTATAGTTTTTTTTTTAAGAATTTGTGTGCATGTTTGTGGCTCCTGGACATCTTATTATTAGTCTGGCGCACTCACTTTTCTAACTTCACGTTCTTCTCATAGAACTCTGCCATATTTCTTCTAATAGCAAAGAGAACTAATAAAATATAAAGGGTACATGATATGTGCTATTATGCTATTCACTTAATTTGATAAAGAATATTTCTTTAGTTTAATATCTTTTCTGTGATACTGTATAAAAACCTTGCACAGTTCTGCTTCACCTTTTTAGTGTAGTTTGGAATCCTACTGCATATATATATAGAGATTTTAAAAATGATTTTAAAATTGTTGACGTTTAAAGTAAAACAATCTCTTTCTATTGAAAATGAATTTTTCCATTTATTTTTATGTGAGTGTAATATAAATGACGTCAAAGAAAAAGCAGTACTGGATTCACAATATCTCTTTAACTAGTAATGGTCGTTCTGAATATTTCAATATTACACTTTTAAACTTACCCAAGTGAAAGATGTGATGATAGTCATAGCTGTTGCATAGACAATTTTCTGGGTTGTTTTTTTTGCGTTAATGGACAAAATATACTGAAAGTCACTTTGTTTTTAACTGCTGAAGCATTGAACCAAAAAACTATTGGGAGCAACTAATTGTATCATGGACTCAGTATACTGTACCTATTTAGCAGTTTTTCTTTTGTGGACCAAAAATACTGTAATTGCACAGTTATCAGTAGGCCTTTATTATTTGAGTGCTGAACATTTTCCAAAGTATGAACTTCAGTGAGGTGGCATAGTGGGGCAGTGGTTAGTATTGCAGCGCGGGGGGCCCTGGGTTAACCTACTGTATGTGTGGAGTTTGCATGTTCTCCCTGTGTTCGCATGGGTGTTCTCCCACAGTGCAAAGACATGCTGGTGGGTTCATTGGTCCTGGGAAAACTGGCCCTGGTGTGAGTGTGTGCGCGTCTGTGTCTGCGTGTGCCCTGCGGCAGACTGGCATCCCCTCCAGGGCGAATCCTGCCTTGCGCCCACTGCTTGCTGGGATAGGCTCGGGCTTCCCTATGGCCCTGTATCGGATAAAGAGGTTAGAAATCGGACGGGTGCACTTCAGTGCTGAGACGAGCGGCACGCTAAGCTGCTCAAGCTGGAATGTGACTCTTCTCCAGGTGAGAAAATTATAATTCTAATTCCGCCCTGCTTTTCTCCTTCTCTGATCCCAGGGTGCCTGTCCGGCCTCCCGCCGCACATAAAGAAGACCTCCTCGTCCTACGAGGAAAGGCGCAAGCAGGCGACCGCTATCGTCTTGCTGGGGGTGATTGGAGCAGAGTTCGGTGCTGAGATAGAACCTCCGAAACTGCCGTCCCGGTCACGTACTGCCACCCAGGCTCCTGATGGTTTCGGGCTTTCTACTGGAGGGTCCAATTACTCGCTGGCCAGGCATACCTGTAAGTACATGTCATTAAGGGGCATCCTGATGGGAATTTCAACTGTACGCTTACCATTTAGTCTTCTACAAATTAACTGAATGTCTCTATTGATCATGTTGTCTGGATATCTTAAAGATTTGTGGCTTAGGAGGAACTAGATCATAGTGTATTACATTACAAAGTTGTTGTTTTTTTTTCCCCGTTTGTCAAAAGGGAGGCAATAACCCAGTGAGAGTACGGTGCCTCTAAATTTTGGGGGAAAAAACAAATGCTTGCAAAAAGTTTCTCTAACCTCGTATAATTTGGCCTTTTTGTTGGATTTCTTTGTTTTGGCTGCCGAGTTTGTCCCAATCTGGGCACCCCCCCCTCCCTTGTTGTTTCAGTCTCACTGACGCTTGAGGGCTACATAAATAACCTAAGATCGAGTTAGCCCAGAGCCAAAGTAAAGCTGATGGGGAGGTTCTGCGCATTTAGTTATATTGTCTGGGGGTGTTCTTGGGAAATATTGGAGCTGCAATCTTTTTTCCCTGCCTTCACTTTATATATATATATGTGTGTGTGTGTGTGTGTGTGTGTGTGTGTGTGCTTGTGTGATAAAATGTCCTTTTGCATACAATGCACAGAAATTAAATCATTTTTCATTTTACCATCAATCCCTGAGCGGATTCAAACTTTTTTTTACCTTGCTTAAGTTAGATTGCATAATGCAGTGTCTGAGGCACTCAGTTCTGTCTGGTAAAGAAAAGAATTACTGTCCAGCCATGAAAAACCTCGGATCTGAGAAAGCAGGCTTGATCCGAGCTCTTTTCAAACAGCGCTGTAAAGCATCAGTACAACGTCATGAGTCAGAAATAAAGTTTTCCTAGCCGTACGTGGAGTGAATATGGGATAGAATAATCTACTATTACATTGTAGTTGTTATTAATAACCAAAATGGTTATTGACCCATTTTGGTCAATAACCACCATGGCCAAAGTGGCTTGGCACCACTGATTCCGCCTCACACTGGACTTGAGATGCGAAAGATGATGACAAAGATTTTTTTTCAGTAAATTCTCTGGGTCACTTAACAGTACCTGTGTTGCCCTGACACAGGTACTGACTCCTGACTCCAGGTCTGTCTGTGAGGAGGACGTGTGGTTTGACACGGTCAGTTTCTGAAGAGCACTGCCACCATTGCAGTTTTGCTGCACCTCACTGACGAGTCGCCCATAGTGCACTTTCGGGGATATAACCCAGAACAAGACCGGAGATGCGCAGGAAAGCTATTTCTCGGGATACTGTATGAGCTAGCTAATAGTGACCTTTTCAGAAAACCTTAGAGAGAAAGAGAAGATTTGATACAGGCTGCAAGTATATTGTAGTGTCATGTTCCATTGCAGACTTCTCCAGGATGTGCTTTAAGGGTTATTCATACCAAGTGCAACATGATTGTGATTTATTGGGTGAAGAAGATAAATTTGCAGCAATGTTTGCCATTCACATCAGGGGAAAAGCAACAAAAAAAAAAGTGAGAAGAGAATACATTCTAAACAGTGGAAAATAACGTGCTTTAGCAGCCTGTCAGTCTGGTATTAAACATGAATTCCAGTAATATTAACATATTTTAAGCTTTCACATTTGTAAGTAATAAAACTTAGGTTACATATGTGAAACCTGTCCATTTCCTTTGAAATGAACTAAATTATTTCTTGTAATTTTTTGTTTTTAGGACAACCGCTGCAGCTGTAGACTTGTTGCTAAGATCCCTAATTATTGCGCAAAAGATATGTAATAATTCCTTTCAATTCCTTTCATTTCACATTACCCCAGTGTCGGATCATTGCTGTTCAGCATCAGCTGTTATCTTGCATCAGGTGTGAAAGGTATTGATCAAAGCTGCAGGTTCTACATATTTTATTGCAGTACTGCTCAGATTTGTTTTTCTTTCTTGGCATCCAGTATGAACAGTGCTTTAGACTCTCGTGTGAGAGCTGGAGGTATTGAATTCATGTGGAAACTGGAATGTGAACAAGGTGTGGTTCAAAATGGGAACTCGTGCTGAGCCACTGAATGGGTAAAGAGTGCAAGACTGAGCTAGAAAGCAGTGTGGAGCGTTGGTCAGGGCTGTGAAGTGGTAGGTTTGCGGGTTTAAATCCCAGGTGAGGTGCTTCTTCTGCACCTTTGAAAAAGATACTTAAGGAGAATTGCTCCTGTAAAATACCCATCGGTATACAGTACATGGGGATAAAATTATGTTTCTTTGGATACAAGAGTCACCCAAAATAAATAGTAATAAAATGGTGTAAACAATGCTGGACAAAGTATGTTACCAATTTCCACATTTAGTACTTTTTTAGAATTGTATAATGTTAGCATGCCCAGAGGGGTTGGGCCAGTTGACCTTGGACCCCTAGAGGTTTATTTTCTCCTTACAGAGGAGTTTTTGGTTCCTCTCCTCCGTTGTCTTCTGGCTTTTTCTTTTTCTCTTTCTGTATTGTAACGTCACGTACTGTCACACAGCTTTGTCAAGTGCCTTGGGACAACCTTGTTGTGAAAGGCGCTATATAAAGATAATTTGAATTGAATTTACAGTAACACTTTATTTTAACAAAAAGACAAGGTATGATTATAGTACTTGTACAGGTACAACTATCATCTTAGGATGTTGGAATGGACAAGGAGTAAGCTGTGGATGGTATTTGTGAGGTAAATATTATGTGAGAGGCACATCTGCTGTACACTTTACAGGTCCTGAGTTTCTGTTTGGGATTAGTTGTGAGATTATGACCCAGCCTGTTTAATATTCAAATAATTTGAATATGCAGAGAAAATGACTAGAAACTAACAAACAGAAGATCCGCTTCCTGTATTTAGGCGAGATGTTAATCTGAGAGAGTAATCAATGCCGTATGTTCTGCCATTTTTTTCTTGCACCGCTTCCCTGTAGGAGTTAAGTGTTTGTGCTGTGGGGTTCAAACCAAACTAATATAACATTATGAAGTGTAATTAGGTCACGTTAGCATTATCTTATCTCCTGATGGACATTCAAACAGGTTTATTCTGATAAGCCTTCCTTTTACCCTGCCTGAGCTCTGCCTCCTTACATCCCTTTGTCAAGTGGGCATCCTGTGCGCCAGACTTCCCAGGTGAAACCAAGAGAGATACAGTATGTTGTGTTTATGTCTGCCTTATGGAATGGCGGTACAGTAAGTGACTGAGCAAATGAAATTAAATTGTCTGGCATTTAACAAATTTAGCTCTGTTTTAACTACCACTTACTGCCTTGCCTGACATGTGAAGCAAGATTGAAGTCTATTGAAAGTGCAGCCACTGCTTTCATTGAAAATCATTGCACTTTGCAGCTGGACTCATACAGGTTTATAGAACTATGAGAATTTCCCCATGCTTGATCTGCATTTGTGGAAGTAGCATCAGGTTGCTGCCTTTTAAGCTTAATTTGAGGTATAGTATGTTTCAGGCTGGGAGGATAGACAGTTCTTCTCATTCTTGTCAAGGACAGCCAGCAGCCATATCACCTTGCCACTGACAACTGGCGACCCACTGGAGCTCAGCAGTTTGAGCCTGGCCAGTACCTGGATGGGAGACCTCCTGGGAGAGCTAAGGTTGCTGCTGGAAGAGGTATTAGTGGGACCAATAGGGGGCGCTCACCCTGCTGTCTGTGTGTGTCCTAATGCCCCAGTATAGTGACAGGGACACTATACCGTAAAAAGTCCTTCGAATGAGACATAAAACCAAGGTCCTGAGTCTCTGTGGTCATTAAAAATCCTTGTCCGTTTCTTGAAAAGAGTAGGCAGTCTTACCCCGGTAAATGTTCAATGCCAAATTTACCATTACCCTTTGATGATTGACTTCACTGAAAAGAGCAAAACAACATGTGGGGTGCTGACAAGTGACAAAAAGAACAAGATTTTTGGAGAAATGTGATTTTGTCACAAAAAAATAAATACTTCATAGAGATATCACTGATAGAAGCATACGTTTCAAAGGTTTAGGATATTATGCGCTGGATTATGTGTGTTATGGCTCAAGTTCGACTCAAGAGTAGAGAGAGGAAAATAATAACCCTCTTTACTGTGGATGATGGTTTCTGATTTTGAAGGTTTTGGTATGCATCCATTCTATACTTCTGACAAATAAAACTGATTTCATGCAAATATAACTCATTCCTGTGTGTCCAGGCAATCTCTTCTTCTCCAGGCAGCTTTGGAGAGGGAAACAACACTGTCCCAGATTGTCTCTGAAGGGCGACAGTCTTCTTTACAGTTTCATCCTCTTTATACCTGAGAGGTCTGAGGCCAGAAATTAAAATGTTGTGTCTAAGAGTTGCAGAAATCACAGAATACACTGTATGCTAATTCTGCTACTTCAGAAGTAAGCACTTCAAATGAAGCTTACCTTGTAATTAACTTATCTTACTGAAAACGACTAAATACAAAAAACATTAAGATTTCGATGCAGGTTTCTATCGTAAGTTTTAAATGATAAAATCATGTTGTGGAACAAAAACAGAAAAGTTAAATAATTGCTTGTTTTCAATAATTACCTTTGTTTTACCTACAGTCGCTATTTTAGCATGGTGCAGATTCTGATACATCTACCGGTGAGACTTTTCTTATCCTAACAAAAATTAGTCTGTCACTCAAGATAAAATAGTTCATTCTTTTTGATGCACATAGAATTCTGAGAAAAACAGATACGACACATGCATCCCTCTAATACTCTTCACACATAAATGAATTTTGACAGCATTGCACAAGCATTGTATTAAAACAGAACATTACCTCTGGTTTCAGGTATTTTTTAAATAATCTTAGAGATTTCTTGTTATTTCCTAAGAACAATTTTAAAAGCTTTAAAAAGGTGTATTTAATTTATCACATAAATAGCAAACACATAAAGCTTTCCAGTGTTTTATTCATAAATACCAGGTGAAATGCATCTAATATGATGCATCTAATATGAAATAATATGATGAATCTGAGTAATTCATGTGTGAAACGGAATAAGCTGGCTCACTGTGTCATATTAGTACTATGGAATTGGATAGGCAGTAAAATTGTTGGATAATACTTGCATAAATCTGCTGTGTTGGGTCCTGGCCAGTTACAAAGGATTCATGCTGCATTCCTTTATGGATAAATGTCTGGCTTCAAAAAGCCAGCCAGGATAATCAATATATCTGAAGCTGCGCCTCGAGTCTGAGTTGGATAATCAATGTGATTGGATCGGTTTGTTTTTTCATAACCTAGACCAAATCCTGTAACAATGAAATCGGTATTTTGTCGAGCCAGTAAAGCATCGAACTCTGCAATATATATTTCTGATCCACAGGGACTTAGCTTTATCAACTGTGTAAGGTAATATCTTTCTGGGTTATTGGAAATAAGTGCACATGTGCTAAACCAGAATATAACTGCGTTTTCTTCCAGCGTATGGTTTTGCAGCATGGTGAATGATTTTATGTAAAGTAAATACCATAACCTTGTTTTAAGTTTTCTGACACTTGCAAGCTGCTAAGGAATTAGCCTTTAAAGATTATTCTAGTTCAAATAACACCCCATTCCCTGGGGTGTAGATCACTGTAATCTAAATGTTACATTACTAAAATGCATAAAACAAATTCTGAAAAAGAGAACTGCATAGTATACATAATGCAATACTTACAGAATAAAGTATTAAATCCTACAGTGTAAAAAAAGTTAGGCTCAGAAGAGGCATGCTTTGTATTACAAGTACAATTCTTAAATAACTTAGGTTTAATAAAATTATTCTGATAATGAAGTTACTCTCTTCAGACACAAATGTACTGCAAAGCTTCTCTTTGTCCTTGGTCTGCAGAAAACAGCAGAAATACATATTTATTGTGTGGTAAAATACTGTATACTTCCTTGTAAAGGTATGCAGATTCTTCTTAGGGTGTACCATTTAGTGAAATTACAAAGTGATGTAGGCACATTTTTAAACTGACGTTTTCATTCAAAATATGAACGCACAAAATGAAGAGTTCTGAAGGTGAGAAAAGCAGCTTTCAAGTCTTTCCCCAGATTCTCAATAGGATTCAAGTTAGGACAGTAACTGGGTCACTCAAGGACATTTGCTTCCATCTTTGGCTTAGTGTTTTGTATCATTGTCCTGCTGAAGGATACTTTTTACCCCAGTCTTAAGTCTTTAGCAGAATAAAACAATCTTTACTTTGGCATTTGCATGTTCTTTGCTCCATCCATTGGAGAAGCTGGATGAGGAGAAGCCGAAGCTGCCATCATCATGCTTAGGTCTGCAGATGTTTTTGTCTGGGAGGTTGCCGTGTTGGGTCTGTTCCACATGCAACTCCTGGCATGTAGACCAAAGGGTACCAGTTTGGTCTCATCTGACCACAACACCTTTTGCCACATTTTTTCAGGATCACTCAGATGTTTTATTGCCGTCTCTATGCAGGGTATAACATGGTTCTTCCATTCTGACGTGCACTCCAGCTTTGTGAAGTAATTGGGATATTGTCGACTGATTCATATTTTCTTCCATATCAGCCATTGAGCTCTGGAGCTCTTTAAAATGTGTCAGGGGCAGCCCTCAGCAGTTTCCTTTTTGCCAGGCTTCTCCGGTTGGAGGGAAACCCTGATCTAGGCAGTGCCTGTATGGCATGATACACCTTCCAATTCTTGATAAATGAGTAGACAGGATATTCACAAGAGTATTCAAAGACTTCAATATTTTTGTACTTTTCTCATGATCTTTGCTTTTCAGTGTCCCTTACTTTCTTCGAAACCTCCTTAGTCTTCATGGTTGAGTCTTTTCTTGAAATTAACTACCTGACCAAAGAACCTCACAGACACTTGTGTTTTTATTCTGAGATTTTGAGTGAACTAAATTAATTTTTTTTGGCTTATTAAGGTCATTCTATGCACTTAAATGAATTTAGATGCACCAAAGGGTGTGAATACTTTTGTCATCATACCTCATATTCTCATATATTCTATTTACGTTTTTGTTTTTGTTTTTTGCTTTGAGTCTTTGAGTCTTTGAAGATTATTGCAACTTCAAAGGGTTATGACTACATGCTTTAAAGCAACAAAATGTGAAAATGGTGCAAGGATCTAAATACTTTTGCAGTACTTTTGTTCATAAGATATGACTATAACATCTCAGACATGTGTCTCTGACACAACCACCTGTCAGGGCCATTCATGTTTAGACATGCCACAAGCTCCACAGGGCAAGAGAGTTGATGCTGACTGGGATACTGGCACATCTGTCACTGAAACTGAAGGGTATACCCTGACATTTGTGCACAAGGAATCCTTGTCACAGTCGACTGGTTACGTGACCCAGGCTTGAATCCGAGACCCTAGAGCTCAGTCTGTGCTCATGCTCTCATGATCTTGGACAGGCGACTTGGAAGGTCCCAACAGCTTAATTTCAGGACACAATGAAACATGGAAGTTTGATCACACTTTGAAAGCTTAACATGACTTGGACTGTAGCCAGAGGTCAAACACAGCTTAGTTGAAAGCCTTGTTCATTTACAGCTTTATAATGCTCTTTATGTGCAGGATAGTAAAATTCAAAAGGGGTATCTGCTGTACGTATAAACAGTTTTGAGACAAAATACAAACTTATGTTTCTATGTTTTTCATTTTAGATTAAGTTATTTAAGTAGGACAGTGCTTTAGAATTTTACAACACAATGGTGTTTTATCAGAATAATTGGCTTGCAAAACGGTAATATATTTCATTTTAAAATGCAAAATAGCTTTAACAAATTACACTACAACAACATTTGGGCTGCTGTTTATTATTCTTTATTTATGATCACTATCTTCGGGTCCTGCTAAGCCTGTTCTGTCTGACTCACAGCCCCATCCTTTTACCTTTAATATCTGGTCAGTTCCTTGCCTTGTATTGTGCAGTTTGCGGTAGTGGGAGGTGAAAACGTAGGAAGTGTGTTACAGCAGATCTAGATTTCAGCTGTGCTGGATCAAGTTAGATAAGAAACTATTTCCTTCACAAGTCAGGTGTGATTTCTTTGTTTGCTGTTAATAAGAACGGGGCCAATCATAATTAGCGGTAATAGGCGTCATTCTGTAACATTCAAGCCTTTCAGAAGGATGTCAAGGCATTTTGTTACTGCTGAGAACAATGGGGAAGCTACACGTTTTTTTTTCTCCTTTTGCTATGATGAATAACTGGCATGGCATAATTGCCCTAGACAGGCCTCAGGGCAGGAATTATTCTGCAGACTAACAAGGATGTTCTGGGATTCATTGCCTCCTCCTGACTGAACGCAAGGCCTCCCCTCTGAAATCTGATTATGTGTTTGGTGTGAAATGAAAATTGTAAGCACTTGTGAAGATGACGGAGAATCCTCCCCACACACCCTCCCCACGTCTTCTCAGTCATTTGGGAAGGCTTCCCAGTGCATGCAGGGAAATGTGCAGTATCTGCGCTTCCTGTTTCCAGAATGAGGCCACGCGTCTTTGGAGGAAATACCTCAAGGTATGCTAAACAGTGACTGTAGCAGGAAAAGAAGAAAAAAGAAAAAAAAACTGAAGTCAGCTAAGACAGCACTTTCAGCTTGAGGTGCAGTTGTAGCAAATTCCCTTCTTTCAGCACAGATACAAGAAACACTATTTTTCCTGTTTGGACTTAAAATGAATTCCTGCCTTTATTAACCCTTTATTTTATGTTGATTGCTTCTACGCTGGAGTCTAGAGGTTGCCACTGTGGGGTTCTTCTGTTTTCCTGTACTGTTGCAGTTAAATCAATGATTTTATGAAACTGGAGTAAAGTGTATTAACCTCTGGCACTAGAGTGAAGAGACCTTGATGAGTAAATATCACTGCATAGGGAGATTTCCTCTGTTTGGTGTATCATTTTCAATAAAACAGGACTGACAGGGTCACTTCCTTCCATAAATAGTATAAAAGCCTTTCAATCACTTGTTGAAATGGCCCTAATAAAAAAACAGTAAGATGTGATAACATCCTGGGGGTTATGCATTCTTTATACAGTGCGATGCAGCAGTGTACGACCATAAGCTGTTGGCCATGCAGTACATTTATGTGTTTAATTTCAGCATCTGAAAGAAGATCTAACATTTCGTTTAGGCTATGAATGTTTGTAAGTATTAGTTCCATGCATCAAACTGTATCCAGCATTTGACAGTGTAGTTTTATCAACAGTATTGTTTTTTTTTTTTGCCTTTATGCCAACTAGAAAATAGATTCGAATAGCTGAGTACTTGTGTGTGAAGTAATGATTAATGGCAAATATTGTACTTCTATACCAACTCAGAGAACCTGTTTACCTCTTCAGGTAAATGTAGAACCATAATCACTCTAAAATGTTAATTAAAAAATGGAAATGTTAAATTCCTATGTGTACAGTGAAGGTATTTTATTGTACACAATCTTTAATAGAACTTTATTGTGCCACCTTTTCCCTGGTTAGTGATACTCTATTATGTTATGCTTGTGCTGAAGCCAGTTTAGAAGACAAGACATTGTTTGTGTTAACCTCCTTTTGGAGTTATTGTTTTGATTAAGCAAAATACCAAGATTATTTAAAAACTCCAGTATACCCATTTCATTTTGTCATTACTTCCTTGAACTTCCCCTAAAGTTCTCATGTGTTATTTATTGTTTGTGTTAACCTCCTTTTGGAGTTATTGTTTTGATTAAGCAAAATACCAAGATTATTTAAAAACTCCAGCATACCCATTTCATTTTGTCATTACTTCCTTGAACTTCCCCTAAAGTTCTCATGTGTTATTGTAAAAAATGCAATATCTCAGATGAACTTTAAAAAGCCTATACCCTTTCAATTAGTGTGTAACCTGGGGCACTTGACCTACAGCGCATTAAAAGTAACCTTTTGTGCATTTTGTTCCTAAAATCAAATAGGAATTAATGCAGTCAATCTCCAGGAAGCCCATTTAAACCCAAAGGATCCGTAATTAGTTTTTACAGTTATGAAAAGATAACTAGTTGAGAGGTCTACCCTCCCAAGAAACTCTAAATATAAAATAATTTATTTTCAGGCAGATTTGCTCCTTGCATCAAGATCGTTCTTAAATATTTGGTGTCCCTTTTATTAGGTTTTGTGTATTGCTGTGCCAAACGGTCGAGTAAATCGTGTTGCTATAGTTAAAGCCCCACACTTGGATTGAACACTGAATGTTTTGGCCTTGTTGCGGCTCAAGCACACTGCTATGGAAGTGAGCCTCTCATGCTCTTGTGCTCCAGTGTGCACTGAGCTTCCCCTCGGCACGCTGGGCCAGGTTGAGAGCGAGGCCGTGTTCCGATAAGCGTGGTGTGGGCCTGCCCGGGAGCGTTGGGAGTGGGGCTGATCCCCTCAGACCAGGGCAGGTGTCCGTGGCTTTGTAGTACAGGCTGCAGTCTGCTGGGAGCGCGGCTCAGGTCTGCCGCCCCCCCCCGGCTTTGCCAAGTGCCCTGGAGGGAGAGCTGTCAGACAGGCTTGACTCCCGGGCCCTGCCGTTTGAACCAGCCTGGCGGAGGTGAATCGCCGGTGGCTGTACCTGGGGACCTGCCTCCTGCTCTCTGGCAGTGCCCTCTCGGCCCGCTCCTCAAAGTATGAGAAACTGCGGGACTCTCTCTCTCTCTCTCTCCACCTTTGAAAAAAAGGTTTTGCTGTTATTGGAAGCTGCTAATTTAATAGTTTTCCATCCTACAATGTAGCGTAGTTTTGCAAAGGTTGTGTACTGGGCTTAGGAAGGTGGTATTCCTTACTCAAATCACTGACGCCGGTGGGGACAGTTTTAAAAAATAACTGGGCCATTTTCAGCGTTAGTTCACCCTTTGTGTGAATTTTATAATTAAATTAGCAGTTTGATTTATAGTAGTTTTATAGTGCCTTTTGATAGAACAAGGACGAAAAAATTATCAGAATAAATACAAATATGATTCCATAAAGGAACTCTTGGGTTACTGAAAGAGTAAAATGATGCTTCACAATATTGTTTTTTACATACATTAGAAGGTCAAAGTTGTCTTGATACTTTTTAATGAACTTACAAATGTTGCTTAGTTTGCCCACAGATGTTTTTTATATAGTACTTGTTTTAGAATACTGTGAACAGTTTTCTTAGAATATGTTTAATTGTGTCAGGGGTGTCCATTACAGAGGCCAGATTATTAAAAGGTAAATTTAAAAGAAATTTTGTTCTTATTAAAATGACCATTGTTCCGTTATGTGAATCATGATTTCACACAAATACGATTTTCCCCCCTTCCCTGTAATGTTTGAGTAGAAAATGTTTTTTATTTCTTTGTTAGACAAAATGTTTAGAAAATGGCTCATTCACCTTAGACACACTCAGGAGTTATCACATATGTAGTTATGATATTTTACTGAAATCCTTCACCATTATTTTCTTTTTAGTGAACTACTTAAAAAAAAAAGAAAAATAAAGCAATAGCAAAAAATGTTGAACCCCACCTGCAAAAATCCCTAACCCATTTTAAGGTGGTTTCTATTATTATAACTTTTGTTATTAATTTGGGCAAAAAGAAACCAAGCTTGTCATTAAGCAATCTTTAATTCATTCTGTTGATCAGAATCTTCAAAACATTGATCACAACAGTTCAAGGTAAACTTTACATACAGTAAGCAGCCAATAATAGTGTTATACTATAGAAGCTAATCCATCACATGTACCAATCAAATTTAATTGACCCATTGACAGATTATCCTTATCATTAATGTCAGTTGTTCATTTTCCATACAAAACTGTACATTGCTAAATCTAAAATGTTGCCTTTTGCACTGCAAAAATAAAAATGTTCAATTAAGACACGTAGTCTTAGTTTCCAAGCTCAGTAAAGAAGACCTGACTGCCCGTGAATGAGCCACTTCTGTCTTTAGACTTCTAATACTAGTTTAGTGCACTCTGCAGCCTTGCTATGCATTTAAGGAATCAAAAAGACTTTAAAGCACATTTGTATGATCTTGACATGGTTTACTTTAGTATGCGTGCAACCTAAAAAAAGACACTGTAGTCCATATTGTTAAGAATATTTAAGTATTTGTCATCTTAATCTTTTTTTTCCATGCAACAGAATGAAATGAAATCATCAAAACCTCATTGTCCTGTAAGTCTATATGACATGAGTTCTAAGAGAAAAATACATCCAGTTCATTTGCTTGCAAACTTTTAAGTTCAGACGCTTTTGACTGTTCACGTCTATGTTTTTTAATGTCATTTGGAAAAATAAATCCTCATTCTGTTGTAATCCTGTCAGTATATGCATAGATAATATTATCAATCGATATAGTTTTCCATTGAGTAATTGATTATGCTGTATTCTTAGATACAGTATGTTGGATATACGGTATATTCCATAGATAGAATTGGAATAATGGGGAAGTTGTCCAGTGATTCTATTTCTTACACACATGCTTTCTGTAAGCAGCAGAACTTCACTATCCAGAACAGTGCAATTTCCAGTCCTGTGCCTTTAAAGCTAGCTTTAACCCATTCTCATTTACTTTGCCTTTCTCCCTCCTGGAACTAGAATTGATTTTGCTTTCACTTTTGATTTGACCACTGCAGGTGCTGAGTAGCAGAAAAATTGTGTTGTTAGGCCTACAGTAACAAGGCTTCAGAAATAAACAGAAAGGATTGGCCAACTTTAATGGGATGAAAGCACATTTTTTTAAGGCCAGTTCCGAGATCCTAAAAAAAATAGGAAGCCCAGGCAATATCTCAGCTGGTAAGAACAAAGAATAGGAAAAGAAAATTGGGAACCTGTGTGTTGCATATTATTTAAAGCACAGCATGGCAATGGTGCAAGTCCGACCTCTTTTCATGTAATAATAATAATAATAATAATAATAATAATAATAATAATAATAATAATAATAATAATAATAATAATAAATGCTTACACTTATGTAGCGCTTTTCTGGACACTCCACTCACAGTGCTTTACAGGTAATGGGGACTCCCCTCCACCACCACCAATGTAAGGAAACAAGGATATTTTCTTTTATCTAAAAAGCATAGATGACTTTGTGTTGAGTACTTTTGGATAAGACTTCTGAACCGCAAAATAACAGAGAATGAGATGACTTAATAAAATGAGTACACATTTTGTTCAACAACAAAAATGAATGTCTTTATATCAATTGGAAGCTATTAACCTGCTCTTTATGTCTAGTCATTCTGTTAATGCTTTAATTGTCCTTAGCCTAAGAATAATACATAGTGCATTATCTGGTTATTTCCTGTGAATTATCAGTCTTTAAAAAAACATGAAGACCATTTTCAATTCAATTAAGCTGGATACAATTTGACTTGATGCTGGCCTGTAAGTTTTTGATGGTGCCATGTAATCTACCAGCACACATTTTTGTGTAGGTGATAGAGAGGCAGCAATGTTGTGAATGTGCAGATATTGATTGCAAGAAAAAGGACCTGTTAAAAAATAATATATCTTTTATAGAATTCTGTCATCTGCTTCTTGTTTCCGTGGCAACCGAGTGCTCATGGTTTTACCCAAGAAAGAGGCCATGGTTTTAATTTTCTTGGAGTGGACTTGGACAAAGCAGCTTACGTATTTATAGTAATATTTATTTTGAAAACCACAATTTGGATCTTGTTAAAATGCTCAACATGTACAGTAGGTAGTTTTCTCTAACAACACTAACAAAAAATGCTAATGGTTTAAGTCTGTTTAATTTAAATTTGGAATTAAAAAACTAGTAAACTGATATACACCGTATATACTGTAAACATGCAAAGGAATATACAATACAGCACCCTACACAGTGAAGTTAGTCAGCTCACAGCTGGTTGGTGGGGGTGGGAAATACCGACTCAGGAGTTGTTCCAGATGATCCCATAAATGTTCTCATTTGAGCCCTGGTGACTGAGAAGGCCAGGACATATGGACATAAAAAATTAGTGTCACACTCATCCAAAACGCGCTCGTGGATGGGAGCACAGTTATCCTGTGACGACAACCCTCCCAGCGTGAAAGAAATCCAGCAGTATGGGGTGAAGATAATCACTCAGTACCGTTCAATAATGATGAGCATTGACCTCGCCTTCAAAGGCAGGGAATGCACCCAAACCCGCCCAGCCATTCATTTTCTAACTGCTTCCTCCGGTCTGGGGTCAAGGGGGAGCTGGAGCCTTGACCTATCCCAGCAAGCAGTGCTGTGAAGCAGGCTTCACCCTGGATGGGACACCAGTCCTTCGCAGGGCACACACAGACACAACCCAGGGCCAGTATTCCCAGGAGTCAGTTGTACCTAATGTACCTCTGTGTCTTCGGACTGTGCGAGGCAACCCACGCAAACTTGGGGAGAACGTACCAAATCCACGCCGATAGCACCCCAGGACCGGAATTGAACTCGAGCGCCAAAGGGCTGCAAGGTCGCAATGCTAAACACTGCGCCACTGCGCCACTGTCCCGTCTTTTGCATCCTATCTCTGCAAGGAAATGTGCCTCACAACACTGCAGAACCACCAGAACCAAGCACAACGGGCTGTGGAGTTTTCCAGTCGGTCCTACACATGCGCTGGTCCGTTTGTCAAAACGTAGTGAAGGCTAATTCATCCGAGCATGCCCTCTGCGCCACTGGACTCCCCAGTGTGCACTGCCGGGCGTGATGAGTGGTTTGTGCACTCTGCCCCGACTATAGCATCCCGATCTGTGGAATTCCCAGCTGACCGTTCTTGCTGAAACTGGCTGCTCACACCACTTTTCAGTCAGTTGATATGCAGTAGCTCACCTGTTTTGCCTTCCTCTCCGAACGAGTGACCAGGTATCACGATTCAGGAGCGTGCATCCGCCCGCTGTTTCCCTGTCCTGCTGATGTCTTTCTCTCAGAGCTCCGCAGTGACATCAGCTTCGACACAGCAGCTCATGAAACGTCGCCTTAGTCGCTGAAGCTCCTGCCAAATACACCCCAATAATCACCCCTCTTTCAAAGTCACTGAGGTCTCTTCTTGTGGCCTTGCTTGCCATAGTAACAGGCTTTTGTGATCCGAAAGCATTCTGGGATATTCTTTGCTTAATTAACACATGGACTACACCTGTATGGAAGCACTTTCCTTCAATCCCTTCCTTAGTGTCCCTCATTTACCCAGGTGCTTCCATTTTTTTGTCCACTGCTTGTTTTTTCTTTAACTTTTAAGCATTTCAATATTTTTACAAACCCACACATTTTGAAAATTAAGCTGGAAAGTGACAGGAGTCAAATCATTAGTTCTGTGTAGATTAAAATGAGTTATTAAACTAGTTAGTGAACTGGAGACTGTAGTAGGAAGTTGGGCTTCAGTGTACCTCTGAGTTTTTGTTTAGTGATGTTCTATAACAAAAACACTGAGACAGACACTGCGTTTCATATTGGTGAGTGCTTTAGTGAAATTAATGCATGCCGTGGACCATGAATCATTCCACGTTTTGAGAACAAGGAAAGTGAGAGGAAACTATTCAAATTCACATTATTTGGAGGCATGCAGTAGATTTATGTTTACCTTTTTTTCCTTATTGTTGTTTCATATCCATTTCATACATTTAAAAGGCATTTAAAAATCAGAGAACCTCGGATAGTATTGTCACTTTTGACAAGTGAAAATACTAGCCGTACATCAGTATTAAAGATGGCTGCAGAACGTGCAATAAATAATTAGATTTGGAAGTGTGTTTTGCTCTCCTATTTAATTTGAGAAAGAAATAATAATAATTTCTAAGCTGTGCTTATCTTTGTGTGTTTCAATTCAGTGTTTCAAAATCTTTTCTGAGTCAGTCATCTAACTGTGTTGACTTTGTGGAAACTTCGTCTCATTTGAAAAGGATTAGGAAAGGCTGGCTTAGACCAGGGCACCTCTGATAATGCAGTCCTTGACTCGCGGCAGGAGCTCCGCTGTCTGTCGGAGTATTCACATTAGCATAGCTCAGCTCGTCCCACACTTGATAATGGACTCAAAGGTTAAGAGCAGGGGATCTCAACAGCTCCAATCAGCAGAGCTTTTCCAGGGCTAATTACCTCTTTACCGTGCTGACTCTAATGTGACATGTTTATTGCCTTAACTAACAACTCATTAGCTTAGTTGATGTTTTGTCAATATTAATTCATTCATTTAAGCCGAGTCAAAGCTTAAACAAAGATGTCTGGTCTGAGAAACGGGCAGAGGACTGACTTTTCGTAGCCAAGTCTGGTTCTGGGGGCCAATTTGAGCTTAATAAATTTAGAACGTCGGGAGTAATTATAAAAAATCCTCTCCTTGGTAACCTTTAAAAGGGCTAAACGTATGCTTTATAGAGAGCAGACTTCATCATGACAAATTCTGTCTCCCTGGATATTGTATGCGACAGTGTGTCAAGAGGAAGTGTTGAGGCTGGAGCAAGACGGGGTTTTTTTTATGGAATCCCTTTTAATAAATATCGATTACACCACGCGTTCGGTGCTGTTCACTTTGAGGGGTACGATGTCTGGAATGAAGTCAGCTAATATGAAGCTTGATCAAACAGATTCTCCTTGTGAGCTCTGCCACCATGACGATCATTGCTGTAAAGCATTTGGACACGCAGTGTGCAGTGGATGTGAGCTGAAAAAACCCATCAACACTTTCTTTAAGGTTTTGGATTTAGGGATGTCATGGACACAGTCTGAGTGCCGTAAAAATGCAATACAAGAGAATAATGCAGTAGAAAAAATAAGTGTCTATATCTGTGTATGAAGGCATTTCCAAGATATCCCAGGGCGTGCACATTCAGCTGTGTTTTATCTAGCAGCTCCAGGCTTTACCTACTTCCTAACACATCTGTAATCCCTGAAGATACTGAGCAAGCTCCTTCAGTGCTGAATCTGTATGTAGTGGTCCTTAATTCTTGCACTGGTCCTTAAGTCATGCCTTCTCTGATCGTGTTCAGGCGGTGTGCATGCTTTTTAAGTTTGCCTGGAGGCAGTGAAGTTGTTGATGTTAGCGAAAACTTTAATGCATGCAGGTATGAAAGACAACGTCCCGATCTTCTCGTCTGTTTGATATCTTTCTCAAAGATGGAAATGTGTTTGCTTATTGAAGAGACGGTGAGACTAAGCTATCATCTTGAGCTGAACACAGAAGGAATTCAAAGTTCCAGTGAATTGAAAGAGATTGATTGAAATGTTGCTATGTGTTTGCAGCCCAGGAGAAGAGTACCAGGCTGCTGCTGTGGAGGAACTGAAAAGCAAGACAGCAAAGAAAAATAAAATGATTCTATAATTCTTTAATACATGACATATCAGAGCCTTTGCGATTTTGTCCACAGTGGTAATACTCATAGGAAAAGTGAAAAGATTTTGAACGCAAGAAGCCGAAAAAATAATAATTCACTTTCTGCTGTTTAATTCCTTCTGGGACAGTAAAATTGATTTATTTTCTCCACTTGTGTTAATACGTCAAGTTTGTCCCCATGCTCTTCTCTGAAAACTTTCCTTGGAAGAAAATTTTCTACTGACCTTCAGTAAAGGCAAAAATAAAGCGCACCGAGCTAATGAGATGTCCGAGTTTGACTTGTATCTGCAAGTCCATATGTTAGTACAACTCTTTGCCATTTTTGTGCTTGTACTATCACATACTATTTTCAGTTCTATTGTTTACTTAATTTTTTTTATCAAAGTTTTTCTTTAGAACACCGTTTTCAACTAAACAATGAGAAATGCAGAAAAGCAAAGAAAAGCGTTTATTTTGGGTGGTGAATTGAATCTGAAAATGTTCCAGGTTTTAATACTATGCTTCTTTTTCTGCAGTATTCACGGTAAGTTGCATATCCTAATGGGTTCCAACATTGCCTATAGCTTATTTTTTCTATTTTAAAGTAAACAGTTAATTTCCATGATGAAGAGATTAATCCATAACTATCACCAGTACTCACCTGGATGACACAGTAGCCATAATACTCCAGCAGTTCCACTACTCAGCAGCAAGGTATTTGCTGAAGGAATTTATATGTTTTAGCAGTCATTAATATTCTGCATTACATCTAAAAGACTCAAAGGCGGAAATACATGGGAATGTTTTCCACATCCTGCTGTTAGTGAATACCGAAGGTGTACTCAACACGGTAAGAACACTTGCCATGCTCAGAATGCATTAACACCATTTAGTGAATGAAGCACTCTACCTAGTTTTTTTTTGTTGGAGCTATATTGTATAATAACTAAGTATATATTGATTTTTGAATTGTTCTCTTTCAGCAACTTAAATGTAGTACCCTCATTACTGATGTTATTTTTAAATCAGCATGTTTGTCTACACCATACATAAACATTTAATACAAAAGAAACAGAAAAGACTATCCAGGCATGGAGACTGTGACAAATACACTGTAAATGGTGGTTCTTTCTGATATAGTAAATGTAGGGCTTTAATGAGTGCTGAACCTTTAAATAAACTAATACATGAGTCTTCATGTATGACAGTTTTTTTAGAATAGTAATGCTTAGCACATTTTTTCTTGCATTGGAAAAGTTCTTCAAATTCTATTGCATTTCAAATTTTTGGTGTACATTTTAGCATATAATCATCGAAAACTAAATACACATAAAAACAAGAAAAAGGGAGCTCACATTAAAAACAAAAAATAAAAGGAAGGAAAATAAAAAAATAAAAAGGAATAAAAGGAAAATTAAACATTTTGTAAATAAAAGATTCCGTCTGTCCAAGATAAAGATAGGTAAACTTTTGCACTGCACCAGTGAAGCTTAGCTGTACTCCTTTCTAAGCGCATTTTCTATTAATGAATGCAAACAAGAAGGCTTCAGAGGTATCTCAGTCTCCACCCAACCCTGAGAAAAAGAGTTTAGTGCTGCACAATGACCCACCAGCAAACAATGTTGTATGTGGGAATTGAAAGCAATGTTGAATTATTGTTGAATAGGAGCAATCTGGGGTTCATTGGTATAGTCTGTGACAGTAGAGCAGCTAGTGGAATTTAACTACTACTGCATATTAGCCGAGAGACAGCTTGTACTTGCTGTGGCCCACACACTTACTTTTCTATGAAAATTAACAACATCTGAAGTCAGATAGTTTCTCATAATACCCCTTCTTTAATACATTGAGAAATATCAAAATTGCACACAAGACAGCACAAAAGTGTCTGCAGACTCCTCCCTCCAGTTTTTGATATAAGTCTTAGATTGAGGTGTTGCTGTTTAGGTACAAGCTCTCATATCTCCATATAAGCTGCCCGAGCCGGTTCAGCCGGGCATAAGTTTGATGCACACTAAAGCTGTTGTTAGGGTTACTAATAATCTGCTGATGACCGCTGGCAATGTTGTTGTTGTTGTTCATGCCATCTAGTGCAATAAATTAATGATGGTTTTTGGTATAAATTAACTCGCTCTGCTTTAAATTAAATCTTATGTAAATATATAATAGGACATTGTTCCTCCTCATCAAAGCCGACCACATCTTGCATCCCACAGGGCAGTTCTTAGTCCCAGTATATTTGTTATGTATGCGACAACTGGGTCAGGTTCTTCACAGGTATTGCATCTATTTTCATTTCAGTGTTGATAAGCACCCAAATCTATATCTGCAAGAAACCCGACAGTAATCGAGCATTGTCTGTCACCTTGCATAGGTGGTATTTAAAAACTTGATGCAACAAAACTCCCTTCTTATCATCCCCTCAACTCCACAAACGTGTGGGCATTAGTCTGACTGTCTGTCCAGGTTCATCTGTCTGTCCATAAGATTCATCAAGGATCTTATGATGTGAAGGTGGATTTTTTTGTTTGTCTTTGTAATGTTGTTTGTATCTGTTTGCATCTCTTCCATAATGCACAATTTTGTCTTGTCTGGGGTTAATTATTTGTAATCCGATGCTTGCAGTTAAAACTAAGTGCATACTGTAAGTGTATGTCATTTGTTTTGAACCGTTTGTTTGGAAGACTCCGGATTAAAACTAAAAGTGCTGCTGATCACCTTTAAGGTCTTGAACAGTTTGGTTCCTGGAGTACATCCTTGAAGTCTTGAATCCTTATATGGCTCCACATTATCTGTCCTTTTTGGAATCTTCAACTCTTTCAGTTCCCAAACTGAGACTCCACACTGGGAGAAACCATTGTTTCTCCCCGCTTGTTTCTCCCATTGGGGGCGGTGAGGTGTCTCTGTGGTTAAGGATCTGCACCTGTGGCTGGAAGGTTGCCGGTACAAATCCGGCGGCTGGCAGAGGAATCCTACTCCGTTAGGCCCCTGAGCAAGGCCCTTAACCCCAGCTGCTCCAGGGGTGCTGTACAATGTCTGACCCTGCGCTCTGACCCCAAGCTTCTTTCCCTGTCTGAGTGTCTCATGGAGAGCAAGCTGGGGTATGCAAAAAGATGATTTCTGAATGCAAGAACCTGAATAGGGCCAATAAAGTGATCCCTCTCTCCCTGTTTCTGATCGGTTAATTCCAAGGCTGTGGAGTGATTTCTCAGCTCCTACTGTATCCGATCAAGCAAGTCAGTCAGCAATTTTAAAACTTGCATTTGTGTTTTTAATTCTGTTTACAGTATCACTTTTCAATTATAAAGGAACGGGTAACGGGTTTTCATGCAGGTTTTGACTTCACACCTTTCTCCACCCCTCTCCAGTTTGCACTTTGGCCTCTCTGCCTCTCCCCTCTCCCTCCTCCTCCACTTTTCCATCTTTTGTTCTCCTGTGCTATTTAATCTCTGCTGTCTCCCCTGTCTTTCTCACACCTGAAGAAGGCTCCACAGCCGAAACATTGTGTTTCCTTTCTTCAGCGTGGAATAAACCCGTTACCTGTTCCTTTGCAGCCTACGTATGCTGACGCAGCTGCCTACTTTAACTATATCAATTATAAAAGCATCTTGAGATGATTTATCAGGAAAGATGATAAACATCTGTGTCACAGTTTTGATTCTGAATATCAGATATAAAATAAAATTTCTTAAAAATCGTTTGGGATTATGACAGTCCAGGTTTCCTCATTTGTTTTTACTTATCTTTGCAACTGTAATTATATTACTGTCTGAATTGATCTCTCCGTATTTAAGGACAAGCCTCCTGTAGCACTTTGAGACTTCACTGTGTTTTTTAATGTTTTGTTACCTTCAAAAAGTATAATGCTGGCCTCTATTTGGAGCAGGAAGCTGTCTCATTAAATAATGAGAGACTTATTACAAAATTCACTGATTAAAAACAAGCCTAGAAGGATCTGAAAATGAGTCTAGCAGTACATGGTTGAAGAAGTGGAGGATGTGGGGCTTCCTGTTCAATTTAGTTGACCAGCATGATGGGTTATGTGGTTCTGTGATGAGCTACATAATTTATATGTAGAAGCTGTGAAATTATCATCTTTGTATGTCTTTGCCTCCTTTTTCAAAGGAGGTTGAGGCAAGAAACGTTTCACATGCATATAACCTAAACTCCTTTTTTTCATAGGATTATTGGTGTTTTTACACCTGACCAGTAGTACACACCTCTCTTCCTAGGGCCACGATGTCTGGAGATTTTCATTCCACATTTACTTTTAATTTACAAAATCCAGCAAGCTAAATTAAGATCATTAGCTTACTTGACCCAGTTTAACACTTTTTAAAGGTCTCCAGCTGTCAACAATTGAAAGAGACCTTGAAAACCTGCTGGATTCAGGGCCTTGAGGACTGGAGTGGTGCGTCTATGCCTTAGACCAATATAAATCAATTAACTGTATTGCATTAACATCTTCTAAGATGCAATTAATTTCCTGTTTCTAAAGTGGATGTAGTAATTTCATTACAAAATGTGCATTAAAAATGTTCTTGGGAATAGTCAATCTAAATTCATTTTTCAAAATGACCATACAGACCTGCAGTTTATTATTTGCAGTTTTGGCAGTTTAGAATTTCTTTTTGCTTAAGTGGAAGACATACTGTACAGTTAATGTTTTGTGGATGTTACCATATTTTGGCGAACGCATGCCTGGATTAATAGGAATCCATTGTGTCTGACTGAAGCATGGCCTTGGATTGTTTGCTAGGTTCAACAACACAATTAAATAACTGTATAACTGAGGACAAAGTATACCTGGTGAGGGCTTGGGACATTCTAATTTTTCCTTCAGGAATTAAAAACAACAGAATATGAGGGGAAAAAAACTGATTCTTTCAGTACTTTGTTTTTTGTTGGGGACCAGAAATTGCACAAAAATGTTATTTCTGTATATCAGTCTGTGTGTCTGTGTACAGGCAAGCTGGTGACCCCTGGGGATAAGAGCTCTGAATGACTGTGAGCAGAGCAACTGTTTCCATGTTTATTGGGCTGCAGTCTCACAGCACTGCCTGTTAAACAAGCGAAGCTCCTCAGCTCACTTCTCTTGCATTGTTCCCATTAAATATAAGCCCTGTCTTCAGGATTCACTACATACCCGCAGGTATCTTGAGAACTTGCTGGTGTCCATTGTATAAACCGAGATTCTGCCGTATTTTCAAGAACTCAAATGATTTGGTGACTGTTCATTTTTAAAGGAGTTCTGTGATCCTGCATAAACAAAAATCAGATGATTAAGGCATTGCTTATTAATGCAGTCTTTTATAGAAACAGCATTAGAAGATTTGGTTTCTTTTTTTTTGACATTTCCTTGAAGGTACAAATGCAACACAAGCACATTTAGTTACAACTCAACCAACTGGAAAGTCAGCAAGTGTTACCAGAGACTATTTTTAGGAATGAGTGTTGTAGGCAACATTAAAAGCTAAGAAGAAAAATACAACATAACACCTTAGATTAAGTATTGTGAATTTAAACTTAAAGTATGCACCCATTGGATTTAGTTTTATTGGATACCTACAAGTAATTGAAACAGACCAGTGATTGGCCAAGTAAAAATCTCCAATGATTCTTTGACTTGTCTTGTTAAATAAAGGATTTTAGGTGCAGTACATTGTTTTTTCGAAAGCATGTTAAGATCCAAAAAGCTTAAATGTACTGTGCTCTAAATAGCAATCGGAATCACCACAGAGACATCTATTCTTGCCTTTATATGGTGGGTAGAACCCTACCAAAGGTCTTTACAGGAGAGTGACCTTGGTGTAACTAGTACTATAAGTAGGTTAAACAGTAAGTCCAGTAAAAATATATTGGATGACTATTCTAAAGGTACAGGGCATATTACAGAGTACTTTTGATTTCTAGCATTCGTTCAAATGCTACACATTTTTGTACAACAAATGAAGTCAAGGCTCAAGATGGCTTGCCAGTAGAAAAATAAGCACAGGGCAGTAGGTGGCAGTCAGGGAAGCAGGTGCCACAGCAGCCCATAATCAAGATAACTGCCAAAGGGAAAGCTAGAGAGAACAGATGTCTTCACTTTAGATTTGAACAAGGAGAGCGTAGGGTCGTCTCTAGCGGCAACTACCAAGGAAGTGCAGCGTTAAAGCTGAAAAAGTGTCACCCACAGTGCGTCACAGGCAGAGACGTCACGAGCAGCCTAGAGCTAAGTAGCTACTGCGCACCAGTGCCTCGGGATGTGTGCTGTTTGTGATGAGCCATGTTGCGAGGCCTGCGTAATGTCCATCAGTCCTGTCTGAGGTGAGCTGGGCGTGGCATCTGAAAAACAACGAATCGGTTCTCTGCCTTCCATTAGACGAGGCGTCTGCTGTTGTAGCCCCAGAGAGCTACAGTGCGCCTTCCTCTGGTTTACTGGGGATAGCTTGAGAGAAGGTAGCCTCCACCTTTTGTTTCTCCTTCTCTTCCCTGTCCTCTCTCTTTCTGCTTTACACGCCACAGGAAAACAAAACATGGTGTGGCTTGCCCTTCGTTTTTTACTTCTCCTTGTGGAATAAACCTACAGTATATTTGAACCTATAATACCTGGAAGACCCCTGCCTTAGACTTCTCCAGGACAATATTGGAGCTCTGTGTCGTATAAAATGGCTGAGCTGAGCTGAGCCCCATTGGCATGAGCCCCATAGCTTTTGCAAAATGTGCCGATCAGCTTCACCAGTGATAAACAGATCTGTGCACTCAGTGGGATGTGAAAGTCATTTCTACCACAAGATGTAAAATTCAGCTCCTCAGCTGAGCGGTTTGTGAATTATAAATGATCATTTTTCTTAAGGGTGAAGGGAAATCTCTGTTGTCAACACCTGCCTAGCATTTCCACTTTCAGTTAGCCTAGGTTTTATTTTCTAATTGGGTTTTTTTCCCCACTTCAGGTTTTATAATTAAGACGGTTTATTGGATAAGTTATTCAGAGAACTTGTTGCTCACCCAATTGGCTTTTAGATGTAATGGCCTGAAATAAATTCTTGTGCCTCACAGATAATTGTATCTGTAATTATTTGGCAGTTATCTATCACAAACAACATAAAAATTGATTTGTAGGCCAACATCAGGCTGTTTGGAAACCCCTTGTCAGTATTGCTGCAGATCATTACACACTATGCAGACCCTAATGGTCCTCGTTCAGCCTTGTTCACAGTGTAACCCTGCTTGAGTGAGGTAGCTAGGAATTACAGGGGTGATTATCATTATCAAAGCCATTCTGTGAAATTGTACTTTTTTTCTGTATTGTTTTTGAATGCCACAATGGAGCAACCTTTCATTATGTGTGCACACTGATGTCTCAGGCTCTGCACTGCAATTTACTCTGTGTGCATCTGTGTGCACACACCAGCATCATCGCAGACTACACTTATGTGTGAGTCAGAGGTGTCTGTCTTACGGATTTCAGTTAAATGCCAGAGGAACCCAAAATGGCCATTCTCTGGAGACCCTCCCCCACACTGCGCTGACCAGAGCAGATGCAGCTCTGTCTTGGTAATGATTACAGCACTGACCCTGGGGTAGTGTCCGCTAAATGCCTTTTCCTGTCTTTGCTGCAAAGGTTCCCAAGATTTAAGGTTTTGGGGAAAAAGAGCCAACTTTTCTGTTGCAATTAATTTGGGATAGATGATATTCCAACATGATAAACACTTGTCGGTGACATATAGCCTAAGACCAACACACCCCTCTCCCTGCACTCTGTAATGAGTCAGACATTGTGTTTGGTATGATTTAATGTCCCTGTAGGTTTCCATTTCTCATTGAACATCATAGATATGATTATTAATGGCGGCATTAGTCGTGCTAACAGCAGTAATAGTGTGAATATTACAATGCAGTTCAGAATTTTCTTCCTCATGCTGCAGCATGGTGCATGAGATCGTCGGGGTTTTTGTACTCAGGAGAGTGAGAATTTGGCAGAATATTTCAAATAAACTCAGTCCATTTTCTCATGTTTATATAAGTGCAGTAAAATGATGACTGTATCTGAAACGTTTAATATTGATAACTTGAACTACAGGTTTAGCAAAATGGGAAATCAAGACTCAGAATGGACATATTTTCTATTCTTATTAAGCATGTGCTTTGTGCTATTTCTACAAGATTTCTTCAAACAGCATGAAATCCTACATTAGTGCACAGTTTTTAAATTGTGGAGTTGTGATGCTAGCTCTCTGTAAATGCTCTAGGTTCTGTATGTGTGTGTGATTTCAGAGGCTGTCCACTGGGGAATGTAGTACAACAGGCACATTTAACAAAGGCAGACAGGCAAGAGTCCTTCACTGTGTCCTTTCTCACAGCAGCCATGTAGAGAAGCTTTTAAAATCGGAGAACAGTGGTGGACATCTCAGGCTTTGTTTTGAAACAACAGAAAAGTGGTTTACCCAAGGCAGAAGGAAGGCTGTCTTGTTATTGGCTGTTTGGTTTCTAAGAACAACAGCATTACCTCAATATGCAGTTTAGATCATATATACAGTATAGGAAATACTTTCTGTTTTTATTTATATTTATATTTTTGCTTTTTAACCATTTTAAATGAGGTAGTAGTAGTAATTAATAAATTATTATTTTCTATTATTATTATTAACTGTTTTGAAATTAAATGTATATCATTTTTATCATACAGGAAATGGCAAGGAAATACCTTGACCAGATCTTGATTTATATCTTAATCCACCTTAAGGAAACTAACATCGTCGTGAAAAAAAAACAGATGCTTGCGCCCAGATCAGGATGTAAAATTGAAAACCTCTTTACCGGCTGACAGTTTTTGCCAAGTCTTTGTGTCTGCGTTTCCTGGGTCCGCTGGTACACGCCTAATATCTGTAATGTCTATTATAAAGGTCAGTGCAGAACAGCGCAGTGAATGCTGTATGAATGGGAGGGCCTCTGTGCTTGTCTGTTAATGGTCAATCTGCCCCTGCAGTGCTTCTCTTAAATACCAGGTCATGCCTGAAGTGACCTCTGCAGAAAATGTTTTCCCCACTCGCACGTAAAATGGCTGATCCAGCGGCCAGCGCGCAGCCCTTTTCTCCTGCTCCTCGGAATCCTGGCACTCAGCATTACTGAATGTTGATTTGTCGGTAGCAGAGGGATCTCTGATTCAAGGTGGACAAAAAAAAGGTATAATACAGTGTTCAAATCTGTTTGTTTTAAAGGTTTGGGCAAAACGGTCTCATTGAAACATTTGTGTTTTAAAGAGGCCTAAGGTCACCTTAACTAGGATCTTCATTTTTCCTGATGAAAAAGTGATAAGAAGCTGATGGGTTTTTATATAAATGAATTTAATACCCATATTCTGCAAATATACAAAACAGTAGAAGAAATGTGTTGTAAAATATAACTAGAACTGGAACAGCACAACTGTTAAGAGAAAATAAGAATGAAAAAAGCATAACAGCAATATGGATCTGATTTCTTTGTTTGCTCGACATCTTCAGTAGGTGTTAGAAGTTTGCTATAGCCCCTATAGTGTTAAGAGGCAGCAGTATAATTACAGGGCAGAGCACCTTGAAAGAATAATTTCTGTATAGCTTCTGTATCTTGTGCATTCCTCTGTCTGAACAGCCATTCAAGTACTCCGTTAACAATAGTCTAGAGACCAGACACGTCTGCAGGTGAATGAGGAAAAGAGAAAAAACAGAACAGCAGAATACTGCCAGAGTCTGTGTAGTGAAGTGTTTAGCCTAGTCAGCCAAGCAATGCTGTTGAGCTATTGTTGCCCTATTGCATGCTTGGAAACAGATTTGATTATGGGACTGGTGTACATTGTGATGAATAACAGCAGATTATCTGAACTAGTGTAAGTGCATTAATGGGTAATGGGATAGAAATCTGAAGTATGGCTTTTGAAATAATAGCAGCCATTGTTCAGCACTATTGTCAGAGAAGACATTCACTGTAGGAACAATATATTAATTTTCTATAAAATGTAGTTTGCTGTGAAAGCTGAATTTATAATGTGAAGGTGTTCTATTATCTTTGAGATTACTTATAGCCAGAGAGCTTCAAATTATTTAATTTTTTTTTATAAAATGTATACTGCATGCACATAGCTGTGTGTATCCATTGGTCTGTCTGTGCAATCAGTCACTTGTTATGCCTGAAAAAAGGTGAACTACAGGGCCTTAATGCATTTACATCAGAACATCTAATTAGTCTTTTTTTTAAATATGCTTTTAAAATTGTGTAAAAAATCTACAAAATCGGATTTTGTTTTTCCAACATATATTTAAAAAGGGCCTTGTCGATTAACATCTGCTGATCTTGAGTTAAGCAGCTTCAGGGCAGAAAGTCTTTACATGCAGAAACTGCAGATTGAGATTAAACTTGTCATTTTTTCCTACTGTGCTGCCAGGAAACACTAAACAAAAAATGCGCTTTTACGTATGAATAAAAACATTAAATTGAAATTGCTGTTTCAGTATAAAGAAACCAGAAAAACAAGATGTAGTAGTCGAAGTCGTAGAAAAACAGTGGTTGGAACAGGACAAATTATCAGAAATTTTTTTCTAACCTCTTCTAGTTCAGAGTCGCTGGGGAGCTGGGGCCTACCCTTGCAAGCAGTCACCGGGCAGACACACATCCACACATTCCTAGCACCAATTTTCCCAGAAGCCAATTAAACCACCAGTATGTTTTTGTGGGAACAAACCAGAGCATCTAGTGGAAATCCATGCGTACATGAGGAGAACATATGGACTCCACCCAGATAGCTCCCAGGTCCGCAATTGAACCCAGGACCTCAGTGCTGTGAGGTAGTAATGCTAACCATTGCACCACTGTTCTGTCCACTCAAACCCTATAGTAAACTTTATTTGACATAGTACCTTTGAATCGTCTGAAATGCTTTATGATACGTATAGAGCACACTTCACAATAAAATAAAGCTCCGAAGCCTACAGCAAAGCAGACACAGAGGGTAAAACATTTGCAGTCCCTGATTACTTTTGGGATGGTGTTCCTGAGCTTTAGGGCACAGCAGCAAAAGGTCTTGTCACTCATAAAGTATAGACAAACAGTAAACACACAACACATAATAAGACAGAATCAGCCAAGCAGAGTGCTGACAAGGTTTCATCTCTATCTTGGGGAAAAAGCCGATGATCTGACCTCTCTCTTGTAACATTTAAGTTGTATTTTGGGCCAGTCTTCATAGTAAAGGTAATTCAGACCAAGTAGTTTTAGTATTTGACTAAGAAGAAACACAGAAATGCTACATACTGTAAAAGGGGACTCATTACTGAGCCCTGCAGAACACCATGTGTAACCTACCCAACCTCAGATCTAAACCTTCAAGTGAAATGAAATGTCTGTGCTTAGTAATGTAATATATATATACTAATTAAAGACAGTACCCAAGATACTAAGCTCTTTGAGTACTGTGCATATCATGATTTACAGTCCTGGATGTAACACTGTCTGGGAAGTAAGACAGTGCTCCTGAATTAGTAACGACGAGGATGTTGTTAGCAAATTTAATGCACACTTGCTATATACAGTATTTGTCTTACTTAGTTAGAAAGAGTTGGAAATAGTGCATTTGGAGTGAGATGATTACACTGCACCAGCACTGGACCTTTCTATTATTTTCGAAAGCAGAGTCAAGTTAGATATGAGCCAAAATTATTTGGATAATCCAAAATCATGTCAGCCTTTTAAGCCATTGGTGTAACTGCCATAGTTTTAAAAGCAGCCTGCATTATCCCTGAACTTTGTCATTTATTATGTTAAGGAGCAAAGGGCAGAAAGGTACAAGTGAAATGACATAAAGGGAATAGAGCTCAACAGGTGGGAAGGGTCTTCCATATGTGATCCCACTTCAGCAAGGCATTGAGGAGTAATCTGTGACAGGAGAAAGACGAGAGCAGGCAAAGAGGCAGTGCTGTAGAAGAAAGAGGTGGGAATGTGATACAAGATGTTATCAATCTCAGTTGTAAAAATGTCTTTGTAATAAAACGTGTGCTAAGCAGGGGTAGTAACCACAGAAATAAAAGAAGTGAATCAGTCCCACTTGTGCAAGATCTTTCTCCACTGTTCCAGGTAACTGTTACCTTCCTTATTGCTGAGTTCAGGTGACTTTGCCAGGCAGTCTAATTACATTGTTTCCTGTCTCTCCAAGAAAGATGTACAGATGGGGACTGAACTACACTGTACGTTAACTCCTGACCCTTAATGTGAACTATTTTAGGATACTGAAATCAACTGAGGCAGGTGGTATCAATTTTAACTTAATATTTTATTTGTAATTCTCTTGTTCTGTTTCTGTAATGTGTACAAAACGCATAACCCAACTGTGTACATAACGCAGAAGAAAACATGAAAAGATCTGATTAAAAGATTGACTGTTAAGGCAACAGTGTGTTTGTTTCTTCCTGAATAAGAAAGAAATAAGATTGATCCCAGGAACCTCATCCAGTCATAATATGGACTTATTGCTTGTTCCGGGTTTCCAAAACCCTCTGTGAAAAGAAGCATCTCCTCATCTCAGTTTCAAATGGACTTCCTCATAGTGTCCATTCATGCTCTCTCCTTGTTTCACTCATGATTCTGAAGAACCTCACTGAGTTAACTTTGTCAGTGCCTGTGAGGTTTTAAAATTCTTGAATATTTGTTCTGATTTTGAATTGTGCCTTCGCAGAGTGATATGAAATAGTTGCTGAGGAATAAAATACCATATGAGCCAGTAGGTTTTCATACTGTAGGTGATCTTGAAACGATGCGTTCTTTGATAGTTGGGAACTGTTTCAAATTGTCCTGTCAGAGTAACGCTGTATCACGTGTACAGTAATTCAGCATCTACGGGTTAAGAGGGAGCAAAAGGTATAAAATCACCCTGGTTGTCCCCAAATCCTGATCTGAAAACCATGTAGGAAGCACTGATATTGTTTCTGTGTGCACCGATGCTCAGCCGGCTGAATCCGCTGCTCTGTCCTTCTCCCGCCATCCCAGGCAAAGCTCTCACGTTCCTGCTGCTGCAGCCCCCCAGTCCCAAGCTCCCTCCACACAGCACCATCCGCCGCACTGCCATCGACCTCATCGGCCGCGGCTTCACCGTCTGGGAGCCCTACATGGATGTGTCGGCGGTGCTGATGGGCCTGCTGGAGCTGTGTGCCGACGCCGAGAAGCAGCTGGCCAAGTGAGTACCGCCGAGCCCCGTACTGACGTAAGCGGGCCCGCGCACATACAGCGTATCGCGTTTTTTCCATCATGGAGGACCCCAAAAGTGCTTCACAGACAGGGAGGGATCTACTCTGTCCCCTCGCTGATGTGCAGCCCCCCCACACCTGAGTGATGTGCGGTAGCCGTTGTACAGACGCAGATGCTGGACTGTTTGAGCTCAGAGTGGAATTTACCCGAGACACCTGGGGGGTGGGGAGGGGGGCTATAACAGGCGCTATTCCGTCCCGCTGCACTAATGGGACCAATTGGATCCTTTGCCAGTTTTTCTGGTGAAAAGTTGGGAGATCTGACACATAGGAATGTGTTCCATAGAAATGGAAAGCAATCAAAGAGTTCAAGTTAACCCTAGTATCAGGTCAGTTGTGAAGGGTTTGGTTATAATAATAATAATAATAATAATAATAATAATAATAATAATAATAATAATAATTGGTTACACTTATATAGCGCTTTTCTGGACAATCCACTCAAAGGGCTTTACAGTCAATGGGGACTCCCCTCCACCACCACCAATGTGCAGCCCCCACCTGGATGATGCAACGGCAGCCATAGTGCGCCAGAACACTCACCATCAGTGGGGAGGAGAGCAGAGTAATAAAGCCAGTTCATAGAGGGGGATTATTAGGAGGCCATGATTGGTAAGGGCCAATGGGAAATTTGGCCTGGACGCCGGGGTTACACCCTACTCTTTTCGAGAAACACCCTGGGATTTTTAATGACCACAGAGAGTCAGGACCTCGGTTTTACATTTCATCCGAAGGACGGCACCTGTTTACAGAATAGTCTCCCCATCACTATACTGGAGCATTTGGACCCACACAGACCCCAGGGTGAGCGCCCCCCGCTGGCCCCACTAACACCTCTTCCAGCAGCAACCTTAGTTTTTCCCAGGAGGTCTCCCATCCAGGTACTGACCAGGCTCACACCTTAGGTTATGTCACTGGAGCTCAGCTGGGAAGGAATCTAGAGGGTGTGTGGGTCCCCAGGGCCTGGGCTGGGAGTCTCTTCCTCAGAGGTGTCCCAAGATGCCACAGCTGACCAGGCACAACTTTGCTTGCCTTCTGAAATCTGATTAGACTGGGCCAGGAGGTTGTAGTGCTGCTGTAAAAATTGACTTACGAAACAAGTGAGAATACACATTATAATTTCTCCTCTAAATATAAATGAATGTTATTTTGTAATATTAAATTTGTGTTACCAAAAAATTAGAATTTAGATCAGTATTAAGAATACTTTGGAACGGTGTGCCCACAGTTTCTTGGCCCTTCTATTCTTTATTCTTTTGTGGCGCATCTAATCAGTTTCTAATCCTGTCGCAGGTGATTAAATCCCCTCACACAACAATGGAGCTTTTATTCTCAGCCTTGTAGTTTCTTTGTAATGGTCATACAGTGGTATCGCAGTGGGTTAGGTTTTTAAGATCTTTTTTTTTTTAATCAGGGAGCAAGAAGGGGTTGCGTCTGGGCAGCTAACCGATGTTTTCAAAGTGGTTTTCAAATAAACACCTCCTCTCTGTAAGGCTGGCTTTAATCAAGGACAGGAGCACAAGGCCGTCTGTTTGCCTTAGATGCAGAGATGGTAATTCTGCAGCTCGCGAAGATGTGTCAAGTTAAGGTTAAGCAGAGAAATGGCTAAAGAGCATCAATATGAAATAATGTTGGTATCCTTGCTTTATGTTGCAGACCTTTACAGTGAACAGAAAACACATCTGTCTGTTCCTAACCTTTAAGAAACTGCCACACAAATAAAGTTAAATTGGACTGCTAGGACACCAAATGAAAAATACTGTGAACATCTGTTTATGTAATTAAGATGAAACCTTATCTTTACAAATTTATTATGAGTATATATATGTCTGCTTTCCCTGTAGCGTGTTCTAATAGGGTTAGTCTGAAAGACAGTAATTTTTCAGTGTTTATTAGAAGAGGGACCTGATGCTTGGCACTTAGTACAAACTCCAAATGTAGACGTGACATGCTTTCTAGACAAAAAATTAGATTTGCCAGCAAGATTCCCCCTCATCCTCCATCAAGTAGCCCCCGACTCACCCTCATATTTCTGCTCTCATTGTCCGCCTTGAAGAATGAGTCATTGCGTAGATTATGATGTTGCACTGTCTGACCTCAGATTGAAATCAGTCAGAGCCTACTGGTCACTGCAAAAGCAAATTCTATCACTTGTTTATCAGCGCCGGCAAACGGTACTTGAATCTTTATTTTAAGAGAAAAGGTGTCTGGCGTGGGGGGGGCAGGACCTACACATTTGCGCTGTCTAGTGGTAACAAAATTAATTCAATAAAAAATTGAGTCTGTGATGTCCAATCACATTTTCAAGGTCTCATCTCCCAAGCCTGTAGAACAAAGGCTGTATCTCGACAAAACATCAGGACGCTGCAAGATAACAGACAAATTGGATACTTATACAATTCTGTATTCATCTTCCGTTTTTTTCAGAAATAATTTTTTATTTTGTTTTTTGTTTATTTTTGTGGGAGGTATTTTTAACCTTTGTTAAGGTTGTTTTGTTTCAATTCAGTTATCAGTGGCTTCTGTATTTGTGAAAGACTTTTAATCATTGCTTTTAATATTAATTGTGCATCAGGCTGCTGCTGATGAAGTGCATTAAACAGGAAATTTCACTTCCTGAAAAGAAACAAGCAGAGCCGAGTTAATTTACTCTTCCATTTAAATTGCTGGGAATTGAATTTTTACATCTGAAAATAAGTCTACATAGCTCTATATTAAATCATTAACTTACCTAGACACGAGCACTTGCTGTAAAGACACACTGACATATGTGTTATATACAGTACAGTACCTCAATCTTTAAAGCCTATTGGGCAGGGTTGTATGTGCTGTGAAATACTAGGAATACTGGGTCACTGCCAGCTCTGTGAGTGAGCAGATCTCTGTGATCTTAACCACAAAACAGATGGAACAAAACCTTTAAAAGAGAAACCTGTCCTTTTTTTCAGCAGGGTCTGATAGTACACAGATTTGGTACTTAGCCCTATGTTCATTGATATGGTAATTATGAACTAGCAAAAAAGAATGTATTTATTAGGCCAATTGCTCCTGTGATGTTGAAACTTTTCTTTTTGATTAGGTCAGTACTTTTTACGGGCTTTAACTGATCACCCTTGAAATAACGTTTTTGGCAAAGCCAATTCAATTAGAGGTTTCTTGGCCTGTGCCACCACGAACTGTTCCTGCTTTTCTTGTTTTTACCTTGAAAAGTCAACCAGGAAGGCAAATGTTATTCATAACGCTGACAGTTCCTAAACCTTGAGTTTCAATTATATGATTTATGGAACTGATTTTAGTGAAAATTTTGAATTAATCTTAGATCAAACACTTTCTTCTGACATATTTATCTTAAATGTAAAAGAAAAGATATATATATGTATTTACCATAATTAGTTCTGTGCCAGTTCATTTACTGCAACCATACTGTACAGTTGCCTTTATGTGTAAATATTAGTCAGTCATAGTTTTATATTCAAATGCTTGTGCCAATGCTTTCTTGTATTATTTTGATTGAAAAAAAACAACTGGTTGAAAAGCAGTGCTACTGTAGTTTGTCATCTCTGCCATGGTTGTAATTTTCCCTGTACTGATGTGCAGGGAATAATGCTTTGAAATTATCCAGAATTCAAAGCAGTTCTTGTATTTGTTTTGTTGTTTTTTTCCTTTTGCTGGGAAGTTGCAGTGCTTTTGGATTGATGACTTGAGGTTTTGCACTGTCATTTATATGGCTGCATAAAAATTCCTATTCTAAAACAGGAATGTAGGTGGCACTGTGGATAAGCGTATTTCATTCACACACCAACCTGCTTCTGAGATTTAATTAGACAGCAGTGTTTAAGTAATGGGCCCATAACAATCACAGAAGGCTCGTAGGAGTTGTTGAGTCACAGGAACAGCCATGGAATATACTGTCGAGCTGAGAAACGGAGATGTTTCACAAGGTTTTTACTGCACTTTTAATTCTATTACATACTATTACAATGCCTATAAAATATTCCATTTCCATCTCATAGCTCAAGTCACCTACTGTAATTTATTCCCAAGAAGCTGTTGTAGAGAGCATAGTTTCAGCAAGTGTATACGTTTTGCTTTTAAAGAACAACAGTTCATTTAAAAAAAGTGGGCAATTGTTATCTAGAATGTGTGACTAATTGTGGCATTATTTTTAAAAGCAAAGCTTATAAAAATTGATTTTTAATTATTGTTGAATACATAGTTTATTAGTTTAATCTAATGGACATCTTTAGTGTTTCTTATATTTAATGTTTGCTTATTTCCAAAATTGTGATAATTCCTGTCTCTGTTATGTAAATGTAATGCTCTGTGTAAGTGCTCTGTGAATCACCCTTTTTCTTCTGTAGTTATAAGGAAATAATCTGTCGAATCTGAAAATTAACAGCACGAGATATACACTTAGAACGTTTCCTTCACATTTTTTTGTTCAGTGTTAAACTCAGAAGTATCTGAATTTTACATTGTAATGCAGTGGTTTTCCCAAGTAAACGAAAGTGTAATATATTTATTTTATTATTCTTTTCTAAAATCCAGTAAGTCTGTACTAGTAATGCTTCTGCTTTTGAAAAGATCTTAGTGATCCCCAAAGTATGGCATACTGCACAAACACCAGATGCCGTCAGCACTGTGTTTTGTATATATAGAGCAGCAGTATGGAGCAGAGGTTAAGTTTCAGAGTTCGTAACTGGAAGGTTGTGGGTTCAAATCACTTGTGAGACAATGCTGTATTACCCTTGGGCAAGGTGCTTCACCACAATTGTTCCAGTAAAATACACGGTTATTTAAATGGTTGGAAACATAAGTTGCTTTATATAAAAGCACCAGCCAAAGAAACTAGTTAAGATGTAATTAATAATTATATACATGATATATACATCTGAAGTTCAGATAAAAACTCCTCTGATTTTTGTGCCAATTGTTTTTAAAATAACGTTTTTATTTCAAATGGTGTTTCATCTGGAAATTAGCAGATTAAATGTGTTCTTAAAGAACAATTTTAAACAAGCTCTTAATGAATTTCATTAAATATGCAAACATAATGAAAATGAAAGAAATCAATAAGAAATGGAAATCTTATTGAGAATGCAAAGATGAATAATTACTATCCAGCAGTGGCTGAAGAGCTATTTAAATATGTTCTGGGTGTGCGGATATTTTATTACAAAGCTGGTAAACACTTCCAATTTGGTTTGTTTTTAATTCTGCCGATTAAAAAATCTAGGAAAGAAGAACATTCTTGTGGCTTTGTTTGCACAGATTGTGTAAAAGCAAACAAGAATGTAATGTGGAGCAACATTATAGTGCTAAAAGCATTTTGTGAATTTAAACAGATCACTTTTGAGCTCTCCTATGTTGCACATTCTGTTGAGATGGATTGTCTTTCTGATGAAAACCCTTTATTTTATATTGGATGTTTTTAAATGGTAAAGCTGGTGTTTCCAGAATGTATCCCACCAGCAGCAGGGGGCCGGGGGGCCTGGGGAACAGATGCTGAAGGAAGAGCCCTTTATCTCTCTTCTCTCCCTTGCCCTGCACACAGAGCCAGGCTGGTTTTGCCCTCTTTAGAGCCTGGTGTTTCTTGTCCGGGGTCCACAGTGCACATCTGCCTGTGTGCTTTACTTTGTGGACTTTTGTGTGGAGCTTTTGTTTGTGTGTCCATATGTATTGGCCAGAGGAGAGCGGCAGGCTGCCTATGTGAGTCCTCAAAGTACTTAAGAGAGACAAACTTCACGGCCCCCCTGCTGTGGCGGCACAACATATACATCCCCTACAGAAAAAATGGGGCAGAAGACACAGGACTTTACTGCATTAGACACGCTCTGTGCTATGGGTGGCACATGTGGCTCAGTTTTTGAGTGGGTCCCGTTTTTCACATAGAAGCATGTTGTCTGAGGAAATCCATGCTGTTTTCTACCGCTTATGATTCAGAAAAAAAAGATATCCTTAATAGAGCATGTTCTTTAGAAAACAGTGGTGCAAGTGCATGGGTTAAAAAGTTCTAGACTTGAGGTTCTCAGTTCAGCCTCTTGCTATTTTATTTATCATTTGTTTGTGCTTTCTTTTCACATTCTACCTCTGCATTGTCGAAAATTGCAACGGATTTTTGCAATTTGAGAAAAAAGTATTTCACTTTTGTTCTCGCCTTATTTTTTACAAAAACGACATAAACCACTCTTTCGCATAAAACATAAGTATTTAAAAAAGCCCACTCCAAGTAGTCACTCTATATCCCAAACTCCTGGTCCCCCCAGACCTGCTGCAACCGAAAGGCAGGACTTCCTTTCCCATCAGACACATTCTGCTTATAGACACTAAAGCACAAAGTATACCAACAACTGGGCTTAAATAATAATACATTAAGTGTTGACATCCTGTCAGATGTATACTGTACATCATGGAAAGAGGTTTACAGATGTTAATATCTGTATAAATAATACATGATCAGAAAAATAGAATTCTAGTTACAAATTATAAATTAATAGCTGGTCGAACATCAACTTATTGACCATGGGGTGTGTCCAGTGTGCAGGACCACTTCCTTTTCCAGCATGGTTAAGTATAATTCTGTACATTAAGATGCAGGCTGCAAATAATATTTACCCCTACCTACTGTCTTTGAAGTAAGAGTATTGACAGATTGTTAGATCGGGTTATAACAAAGCAAATGGCTTCAAGTCACGGTTATGTAAATGTGCCGATATCTTGAATAATCCTCTTGTGCTGCTTCTCACGCAGAAATAACTAAACATCCTCTCGATTATATTAATTGCCAGAATACAAACATTTGGGAACTGCTTTAGATTTAATGTTAGTGTCATTATTGTTGTTTTTTCTTTAACAATAACTGGATAGAAGTACAACATTTGAAAAAAGAACTTTAGCACGTTTAAAATTTAGACTAAACATTAAACCATATTCACGCTAGTTATTAGTGTAAAAGTGGCTTAATATTTTGTAGCTTTGTGTTTTACAACTGAGGTTTTATTCAATCGAAGAGGAGGATTAGGAAAACATCATTTTTTTTAAAAAAATAATCTAGCTTCCAATGTAACATTTTGTTATAAGATTTTTTTTATGTTCATCTCTCCGAATTGAAACCGTTTTTGTTTTTAGTTTCTAAAAAACCTGAACCACCTACATTGTTAAAGAGCAGACATTGCAGATATTAAACATGCTGAGGGGATTGTGAAAAATGTAAATGTGTTTCTTCAGTGTCCTATCATGTCTTAGAGCGATTGCTGTGGCTATTGATTGTTGATATCAGTCAATATTTAAATTACGATATTGATTAACCCCTGCAAGTGTGTGTGGCTACATTGATTTGCATGCTTGTGTTCCACACAGTTTTCTAATGTTTTGTATTTTTTTATAAATGTATACCAAGCTATTTATATATATATATAAAAACATCATACAGCAGTAACAAAGATACAGCTGCAAAAACTTTAAAAATCAATATTTATACCATGTTTCATGATATTTTAGAAAATCAGAAGTTATTAAATCTTACCCCGAACTAAATGTCTTCTTTTCTGTAATTTTAGTCTTCAGTAGGTGTTTTTATTTCTTTTGTGCTTTTTTAGTTAAAATGTTAAAAACGTTCAAATTGTTTTGTTTTTTTTAAATCTCACGCGATCAGTCAGAGGATGCTGTTTATTGTTGCTGGACGCAGGGGTGAAATTACAGTGGAGACAGAACAAGACATGTCGGCTCTTTTTTTTAATATATATACAACCGTAGAAGAAAAGGATCGGCTCAACTGACGAGGGCGGCGAAAAGAAACCGCTGAGAACTCTGAAAGAGGGATCGATGGAGCTTCGTGAACAAGAATTTGGTGGCGGTGTATTCATTTGTTTAGTCTTGAGATTATGTTGTTCCGGTTCCCTGCTGAGTAGAATGGGACAGCTTGTGCTGCTGTGTGTGCTCGCAGATAGAAATGAGCCTGCAATGCAGATGCTTACAGAGTGATCGGTACTGCCATGTATCAGTGAATGATTGCATTATGGCTAAAATAGTTTGGTACTGCCAATGGCGTCGCTAATTATAGGAAAGTAATGAAGGTGGAAATACTGATAAAAGGTCTCATTATTAAAATTATTTAAAAATGAAGCATATTTAGCAGTTGCTTACAGTTAAATTCCAATCTGTTGAATGTTACAGGTGCTTACAAAGTACGCACTGTAGTCCCTTTCATCTGAAAACATCATTCTAAGATTTGGATTTGGGGAAAAAAACGTTTCAGAAATTTTCTCTGTCAAAGCCTGTATTTAATTTTTCTTTTTCACTGCTGTCATTTAAGGAAAACAGTTTTTTTATTTTTTTTTTTGTTTCTCAGTATGATTTCTTTTTTTTTCTGAATTATTACCTTGCTTAAGTGGTATATCACAGATATACAGTAGCAGCATTCCTTTGAATAAATAAGTTGAAATACAATTCATTAAAATAAAATTATTTATTTAAGCAAAACATTCATAGGTAAATAATACTATAACTATTTTATGGATTAGACATACAATAAAGGAAAAGACAAAATATGTTACAGTGCTTACCTTTTCTGATTACCTTATAGGATCTTCCTAATGTTTCTGTTTCCTTTGGCTTGCTAGGATAATTGTTGTCTCTATTTAGTTCTTGCATTTGAAAGTGCCAAATAGTAAAATAGTCAAATGGACTGTAAGTCAATTGTAAGTCCTCACATAGAATAAAAATGTATGTGTCCATTTGGAGGGTGTAGAAGTGGCAGGGGGCTAAATTCTAGTTCACACGTGGGAGAAAACGCCTGTTGCTTATCAGGAAACATAAATTAAGCATTAATGAACCTTTGAGTGGAAAACAGCTGAACCCTCATAAAGTCAATAGAAGATCTGAAAAGAGTGACATCAAATTTAAAAGTGGCTCATCTCGTGAGGTTAGCTTTTCCTCTGTGTTGTTTTTTGCTCTTTCTGAACCACTCATTGTCACGCCTTATTTTTCTCTCCTTTTTAACTGCTCTTAAAGTAGTTGCTTAGTTTTAGAAAGTTATTATTTTTATTCCTAATTATTGTCGTTAGCTGCCTGTTTCAACCATTATAGTACTGCTGTATTTTGTTCTGCTGTTTTTATACTTATTAGTGTGAAACTGTCATTCACATACATTTTCTGATTTAAATTTAAAATAATTTGAAAATCAATATGATCATTGACACTCCTGCGTCCTGTGAAAAGAAACTTTTGCCTGTAGAAAATGTTTTGTTTGGTTTGATATGAGTTTATCAAGCTATAGGTAAAATATTACTAGGCAGAGAGAAATAGTCATTCTCTTCAAGAATATGGTAGTTTTAATTTGTGTTGAAATAAAAGAAAGAAAAGGTTTGAATGAATGGTTTCCATTATGAACAGAAGTAGGGATGCTTTTGCTTTTAGGCCTATTTTGAAACTATGAAGAATGAAGAACCCCCTCTAAGGCTGTTATGTGCATTTCTCAGAGTTAGCGGGGGATTGCTTGTATGAATCCTCTCAGTGGAACAGCAGGTGAATTCAGTGAAAGGCACTATAAAGTAAAGGGCAGTGAGAAAAACAAAGCCCTCTGTACAGTACCTGCTGCATTTTCCACAAAGCATGATCGTGCTAAAGAGATTGTTTGCCATTGTTTCTACCCACAAGCTAGTCTTCAAAACTCCCAGAAACCTTTAGCCTATTCAGGTACATGTGCAAGTTGACAATTAAAAATGTTCCGATTTTCACACCATTCTGCATCTTGGGTATTTTTATTTGTGTTAAATTGCAAACGAAAATTTGCAGTCTCTGCTTGCCCCTAGCCCTCTCTTAAGTCATCGCATATCATGATGTGTAATGTTATTTATATAGACTGACTTAAACTCTTAAAGATAAGAGAAATACTAGTACTTTTTATACTGATGCTTAGAAAAAATACTTTTACAAGAAAAAAAGTTGTTGTATTTCTGTCCGTAACATTTTTGTTTTAATGACTCACGATTTATCTTATTCTCAGCATAGTTCTATATGAAGGTGACTCAGAACAGGTGCCTTATCAATCTACGCTGATCAAATCAACCTGACTGACAGCTGACAGCTGCTAATTTTAGAGTAAAATAGTGTTTGGCTCTGCATTTTAGGACAAAAGATCTTTGTGCTTGTAAACCTTCTGCTGACAAAGGAAAGAAACCCCCGCAAAGCCTTTATAGTGAAGTATCTGACCATTGGCTGTGTGATTCCTTTTTCAAAGAAAGACAATATTGAGATGCATTTATGCCAGCTGTTCTATAAAAACATGGCCTAATAGCACTATGATTGTTTATATGTGAAAGCATTATGTGAATGTTGAAAAAGGGGGATCTGTACTTCATTTTGCCTGGTTTCTCTTTGTTCAGTCATAGACTTTGGAAGTGCAACAAAAGCCTAGCAGAGCTTGTTCAAGTAACCTGCAGTGTTCGGAGTGTGGCTAGGTTTTTGTTTAGTAATCCTGGAACAGGATCTATGATTTTGTTTTCGGATAATATCTTTTAAACTACCACAGCATTAGTCCTAAAAAGGGATAAGGGATGAACGTAGCTGGTAAGCTTTACCCATATATGTCCGTGGCAATGAATGTTTGGCATTATCTCATTCAAAAGCAGGTACAATAGTATTTATTGTGATGTGCCAGTTTTGATCTGTAAATGGTTGGCCTTAATATACACATGGCTTAATATTGACTTTTTGAAGAAAAGTCTGATAAAGTGCCATAGAAGGATGAACACCCTTTCAAGGTTCAGTTGTATTTTTGGTAGATTTTTTTTTTTAATTTCAACAAACATGTTTTAACATTATAACGCTCTCGCTTTCCATATCATTTCTAAACAAGTTTGCATATCGTTTTCCTTATTTCAGATTCATGTCTGTTATGTTGGTAGATGTCTTGTTTTAAATCTGTTTTTTAAAATACCACAGTGTGTCTTCTTTGCCATGTGTTGCATAATGTAGCGCACATATGTGCTATATAAACAGGCACATATATACATTAAAATGCACATATATGCATCCAATAGATGGTTTGACCTTGAGAATAACTGAATGTATTTTACAGTATCTCTGTGGATCACATCATGATCATGCTGATATGCTGAAAGTTTTGGCTGCGTGTCAAAGAGGCATTTGTTCCTCACTACAATGGCTCAGTGACTTCCATCTAGGCCAGATATTGGCCTTCGCAGTGCGATTCCTGATACATATTCTGCACAGGCCCTGGATAATTTGTTAACAAGGCCCTTTTTACATTTGAGACAGATGCACAAACTATTTTCAATTTTCACGCTTAATTGTTCCGGCTGTGTTGTTGACGCTGGAACACCCAGACTCCTAATTATTCCGCATTGTTGGGAGTCTATTATATTCTAACTGTCTGAATGATCCCATTGACCTTGAACTGACATTATAAGCTGTGTCTAATCTTTTCACTCTATATTTCTAATGCTTCCTCTTTTTATTTTGCTGCCTCCCTCTTTGTCTGCTCCCTCGTTAGCATCACAATGGGCCTGCCCCTGAGCCCCGGCGCGGACTCGGCCCGCTCGGCTCGACACGCTCTCTCGCTCATCGCCACGGCCCGACCACCAGCCTTCATAACAACCATCGCCAGGGAGGTGAGCGCCCCGTCGCTAATCCAGTCCACCCCAACCCCCCCCCCGCCCCACCTCGCCGCTGCTGCTCCCCTGGTCTTCTCTGAGGGGTGCTCTACAGCCCTTGTCTTGCTCGAAGCCCTGGGTTTGGAGAAGAAGTCGGAGGAGGACTTGTGCCCACGCAGAAAGTTGGGAGTATCAGCCGGTCTAATAACGCGGGGGGGCAGTGCCAACATGGTTTCCTTTTCTTCCCTTCGGATCCCTCTTTTCCAGTGCTACAAAAAACCCCAGTTTTCTGACCTGCCAGCTGTCTCCTCTTTAGGTTTAGGACAGGTTATTTCAGATTCACGTCTGTTATGTAGGTAGAAGTTTAGTTCAACTCGTCTGGTGAGGGTGAAGGTGAATCGGTGTGCCCTCCTGTATGGTGAAAAACCCCATAAAATGGGGCACACTGAGTAAACAGGAAAGCGCAGGTGAGAGATTTCCTTGAGAAGTGAGCTAAGGAGTCCACTGATTCCTTTGCACAGATAAAGCTTTGTGTTTTTAGTTTCTTTAAATAATCTTCGTTATGAGCCTCTCCCATGATTGAATACACCAAACAAATCTTACTACAAGCTGTTCAGCATGTCTGTTTTACTGGTTTCGATCAGTGCAGTGTGAATTGTTTTCTAAAAAACACCTTTAATCTAAAATTAAACATGAAGTATATACAGTGTATATACAGATTAGTTAGAGACATTTCTTGTGTTTAGTCAATGAATATGAATTAAAATAATAAATTGCATTTTTTAAATATCCCAGCAAAACAGTACAGTATATCAGTAATGTTAGCTGTTTGTTATAAAGCATGTAATCAGTGTGAATTTCCATTTGAATTACATATTCACTCACAAAAGCTTCAGAATTCTTTGCAGCAAAATGTAAATCATCCATCCGAGCAAAGAGAGAAAGAGCTGGTGGCAGTAGAGATGCGTCAGTGATGCGGTTCTGCTGGTTTTCTGCAGGTCCACAGACACACTGCTCTCCAGGCCAACACTCAGTCCCAGCAGAACGTCCACACCACCACACTGGCACGCGCCAAGGCTGAGATCCTCCGAGTCATCGAGATCCTCATCGAGAAGATGCCCACCGACGTTGTAGACCTGCTCGTGGAGGTGAGAAGAGATCGCCTGTCTGCCCCGGCGCTCACATTTCCGGCGCAGTTTTGATTAACAGAAATCAACGCCCCAAGCATTTGCTGCAGTCCGTTTTGTACACAGAAAAAACCCTGCCGTGCTGAAATTAGTAGAATCATCAAGTCCCACCCTTAAACCAGAGACAGGGAAACTGGCCCTTTGAAAAGACTGTAAAATCACTGGATTTTACAATAAAACTATCATTCATGCTCTGCAATTTTTTAAACTACTGTACATAAGGAAGTGTCTGATTTCTTGAAGTACTTACTCTGCATTAAATAACATCATTGCCCCTGTATCAGTTTAATCACTCTGTAATTAGTAATTACTGTGGTGGTAAAGCCAAAGTGCATTTTAATATACAAGTATCTCAAAAGAATGATTACTAATTTGGTACAAGTGTGCATTAAGCATAGTTTTGATGAGGATTTTGGCAATAGATTACCCCTTTCTTTTTCATTAAAGTCTAAAACGATGAATAGGAAGAGAGCTATGCAGCCAGCTTTCTCTCTTCCCCTGAGAACAGCAGCAACATTAATTTTCAGTGTCTCAGACATTGACGCATTGCATTTACATCTTGGAAAAAAGTGAATTTGTACGTGCTTTTGTGACTGATTTCTGTAATGATCTTTCCTCCCTGAGGTAATGGACATCATAATGTACTGCCTTGAAGGATCTTTAGTCAAGAAGAAAGGCCTTCAGGAGTGTTTTCCTGCAATTTGTAGGTAAGTCACCATACCACATGAAACCAGGTCATTTTTCTCTTTATTCCTCAGAACATTTCCATTCTGTATGGCCACCACTGCTGTGTTGTATTTTTAATAACCCCGAATAATAGACAGTATTACAGAACAATGGTATTTGCAGTTTAGGGGGGATGTACAGTATTTTGTACTTTAATGTTAAAGTGCTATAGAAGGTGCAATACTGTTTTGCAGTTTGGTACCTGGTGACATTTTGCATCTAATAGGACTCTCATCCAGTCTTTTCAATAAAAAAAAGACAAACAAAGTATCTTAAACTGTGGCTTAAGATACAAATCCGGAATTCCTCATGTTAATTTAGTACTTGACATGCTCCTGTTTTCATTGATTTTGGCTTATTGTTGTGTTTTGCTTAATTGTCCATATCGTACATCAAAATGTGGTATATTTCTGAATTAGTTATGTTTAAGAAATTATGAGGGTCTGTTTCAGGGGTGGTTGAAGTGGACACCTTGTCGTATTATACTTTTTCCAAGGATCAACTGAATTGATAGAAGTCGGTTGAAATGATCAACTCATCTTGTTTAATAATTTAGATCCAGGCTTTTAGTTTCTGAACACATATTCTTATAGAGTGCATATGTACATTAAGGATTTTAGTGTATTTTTTTCAATGCTTTTTTATTGGTTACCAAAGTTTGAGTTGCATAACTGCTTTCAGGGAAATACAAGCTGAGCTGTTAACCACTTTCAGAGACCTGTAGTGATTTAGGAATAGTGGTTAGAGTTATTTTAAAGAGAAATGTTGTTTTCAAAAATGGTAAAAAAAAAAACGTCTTTCATTACCTTCTTTTATCAAGCATCTGGAGAGGATGGTTTAGAGCAGAGCTATCTTTTGGTTCAGTTATGTCCGCAGGTTTGCTACAGTACGTCTTGCTACAGAAATAGGTTAATTGGTCTGATTAAACCACTGAGGACCTGGGTTAAGTCATTACAAGTTGGGCTGAAATGAAGGCTTGCTGATACAGTACACTGGCCTTCCAGGTGCAGGAATCTACACTTAAGGTGTGGAAGAATATTTTAACCCCTCTTTCAGGATCATTCCACATCTCAGGCCAGAGATCACCATATGTTCGATACCTCTGCTCTTCCCGGTAATTTTGCGTCACCTTCCGCAGGTTCTACATGGTGGGTTACTGTGAGCGGAGTCACAGGATAGCGGTGGGAGCTCGCCATGGAACTGTGGCGCTCTATGATGTCCGCACTGGGAAGTGTCAGGTAAATAAATCCCCGCGACTTCTTCTCCATAAAGTGAGAAAGTGATGGAGGAGAGAGAGATCGGCCCTGCGAAACCATTGAGCCGCCGAGCTGCCATAGTCTTACGGATAAGACACGGAGGATCAATAGTTTAATGAAAGGCAGTCAAAGTGTGAAATGTGCGCCACATCCATTTGTTAGATAGGCGAGCTATCCCAAGCAGGTACCCATGTTTGTGCTGCAGCATTAAGAGGGAGGTGCGTAAATGTTATTTAACCTTTGATGCCTTCGTACCGGGAGCACAAATCCAGAGAAGCAGATTGATAAGAGCAACTGTGCCCCCGGTTTTGTCATGCATGTGCACAAATCTGCAATGGAAATCTTCCCTCTGGCACCGAATGTCCTTGTGCAGCTGACAGGCGCAAGTAACTTCCCTGCCAATGTCATTGTGTTTATTAGGCTTCCAAGCATGGAAGGGTTTTTATGCTTTTAAGTGTCCAAGCTTCGAGTGACTTCCCTAAATTCTAACTGCCACCAGTCAGACACTGTGTAGCTGCTCATCTCCAATGTAGGCAGGAGTCGTGCCTGGGACATGGTTAGGGGCATGGGAAAAAACACATGTACTTCTTTGCCAACCAAGATGGCATCCTGGCTCATCTTTTCGGCAATCTCTGTAGCACTTCTTAGATTTCATTCACCCGCAAATGTGCTTTTTAAGATTTGCTCCTGTTATGTTCCTGCAACAATAATGAAGTCCACGCTGGTTCATTGTTGATATGATGGACACAACACAAAATACTCTTCCTCTCGTAAAAAAAAAAATCTGTTTGACCATTGAACTCTAAATTTCATAGGCAGCAGTAGCTAGTAACAATACAACTAGTTTATGGTGAAATGGAGTTCCTTCATGAACCAGGATAGCTTTTGTTCTCAAATTTCAGCCTGTCTCTTTCTACAAACAGTCAAAATGATTTAATTCCAAATTTGATGGCCATCATCCCTGGCGTAGTGGAATTCTGTTTTTCAGAAAGTTCCCATGTTCCTGTGTAATAACATTTCTTCGCAGAGTCCTGAGCCACATTGTGCTGCTTCACATTGTCCAGACTTTGCTCCAGGGGCTCTGGTTTCCTCTCGTAGTCCAAAGACATACTGGTAGGTTAATTGGCTTCCGGGAAAATTGGCCCCGGTGTGAGTGTGTGCCCTCTGATGGACTGGCGTCCTGCCCAGGGTGTATCCTGCCTTATGCCCTTGCTTGTCAGAATAGGATCCAGCTCCGCTGCAAGCCTGAATTGGATAACGTGGTTAGAAAATGGATGGATGTCTTTTTACACATGTATAGCAAAATATTTTCTATAGGTAGAGAAACATATTGATTCTTATTTTTCAGACAGCATATGACTAATATGAATGTCGTTAAGGTAGTGCTACACACCAAGACGGGAAGGCAGCTTCCAGTTTTATCAGAAGTACAGATAAATCAAATGTCATTTATTGTTACTAAAGAAAATAGCTGGTTTGTACAGCAATTGACACCCATCCATTCTAGAAGCGTAACTGCTGTGCCACATTGCTTTACGAGAGTATTTCAGAAGTGGTACTGTAAGGGTTGGCGTGCCATGGATTTCATAATAGCACAGGTACACATTCCTTCACAGCTAACATCCATTGCCCAATACTTTTACTCGCATTTTATGACAATGGCTCTTGCTTGGAATCTGTCAAAACTGCTTATAGTTCAATTTTTATTTGTTACACCTGTTGGACTCCATTCAATGTAAGGACCTGTGATTATATTGGAAAGCGATTTTGTGTGGTGACAGCAAGAATTGTTTCATCTTTCTCTAAAAACAAAACCTCAACCAGAATCCTGGCTGTATATCGAGATTTAGTCCTTCTGCTGCATGTTTTAATATGTGTTGATCGCTTTGTATTGTCAGTCCTTGTAATCAAAACACGGTTTATTATTTAAACCAGTTTCTATGAATTGACACAGATCAGATTGAAATGTGTCAGACAATTGCAGCTGTCCCAGTTTGCAGATCTGCTTTCAAAACACCTTTTCTGTCATTATGAAGAAAGTCATTGTATTGTCGGTGAGTGACGAAAAAAACAGAAACTTCACAGGAAAGAATGCTCAGCAAGAAGAAGTGTTTAGGAATCTTTTTAGAGACGTTCGCATAGAAGCTTTGGCATAACATGCTGGATGGAAGGTCAACCACTTTTCCACAAGATGAAATGTTAAAAATCCCATGCAGACTGAGGTTTGAACCAAGGGACACAGATAGACACATGTGAAGAAGAGAAGAGGGACTTACTATGGAATTCACAGATTGTTGGAAGTGGTATCATGAGTGCAGTTTAGGTAAACAGAGGTGGAGGTGGTTCCTGACATGCCCCCTGAACATTTCATTAACACAAACTGAATTATGGGAAATGAAATAATTTCAGTCACAACAACGCCTTTATTGCAGTCACTCTGAAACAGTCATCTAAACTCAGCGCTGTCAGTTATCTGTCCCTTGTTCTATGCAGGATGGCTGCAGGTAAGGGAATCTCAAGAACTAAAGCATCATACCGTATCTGCACCATTCTCAAAACTGCTCTCTCACAAAAAAACAAAGCAAAATACAACCTCTTACTCAGTTACCTGAGCCTCATGGCAAAAGGAGGACTCATTAATACCAGACTGTCATTCCTCAGCCTGCACATCATTTTGCTTACAGTTGTCTGTCATCTTCGGCATTAGGTTCTGAGGTTTATAGTGAGGATTTGTTTACAGAAATATTAGTATGAATGGGACATAATTCCAGCTCCTTTCAAAGCCTTATTGCATAGTACTGGGAATGAACTGGTGTGGTCTTGGGTGTCACAGGTGTTCTGTAGATTTCTCTGCCTTCATGTATCTCGTTGAAAGCTGTTTTTTTTCCCCAACGTAAAGGGGTGAAATCATCAGAACTTTAAAAGCAAAATTTCCCCTGAGGTTCACTTGCAGACAGTTATCAGCAGGTGCTGTGTGATTGCTGGTGTGTATGTATGGTCAGTACTCTGAACAGTGCTGAAGTGCCCAGACAGAGCAGCTGCAAATATAATATAAAGCATTTTTCTTTATATTGTAACAGTGATAGCATTTGGGCACCTTTATAAAACACAGTAACATGCTGCTGCTGTTGCATCATCTTAACAGTGCACACACTTAATCTCCTCATAATAAAAAAATTGTCTTTTTTATGTTATTATTTTTGATTTATCTTATTTTTTCTAATCTCTGTGACCTCTCTGTGACCACATAAAAATGACTGCCTTGTCATTTTTGTTTGCAAGCATCTATCACTAAACATTGAGAAACATGAAAAATGTAACTACAGATGATATATATATATACAGTAAGAATATTTTATGCATTAATAGTGTATGCCCTCAAAAACTAATAAATGGCATGGATTCGGTGCCAAATTCCTGCACATGCTAAGGAATAAGAAAAAATATGTACAGTAGCAGTATGGATAACTAGAACATTGAAGCGTTAACATCTGCAGGTTAATATAGTGTGAAATAATGAGTTATGCAGTACTTGATTTCTCTGCCACCTTGCAAGCTACTGATTGGTCAATTACTAATTGTCATATGAATTTTACTTATTAATTTTAAACTATGAAGAAAGGGAACCTAGGCTTTCATGTTCATTTAATCTGGAAATGGAGTAGGAGTTTTTGCTAGATCTTACAGCATTTTCAGAAGTGCGGTACTTCGAGGAAGATGGTGATAACAAGAAAACAAAGTGTTAGCCTCGAAAATACACACCATGTACTTTATTGAACACCATACAAGACTTGGCTTGTTTTTCAAACCATCGCCTCAGCTATTTATAAAAATCACAACACCTCCCCTCCCCCAATGCCTCACACTGTAATTGCATTTAGAAACCATCGATGTTGCAGTTGAAAGATTTCAAGAAACACTACAGAGACAGCAAACTATTCTTTTTTTTCCCCTCTATCATGTCATGCTTATAAATTAGGTGGTCCTTTTTTTTGTTGTTGGGATTTATATCCATATAAATCCTCAAGCTAAAGCTGCTACCAAGGGCAGGATATTACATTAAAACATTACCCCTCACAACGAGCTTTCTGGAATAAAATGCTTCTTTTATAGGTCTTTTAAAGTGTTTTGGGCCCAGCAGATACCCGAAGATTAAATAAAAAGGTGACATTTTTGGGTCCTTTTCTGTAATATTGATGGTGTATTGTGGGAAGTGGAACAGGGTCAGTGTCCTTTCCTTGGCTGTATTGATTTGCCCTTCAGCTGTTTGTGGTGAAGCGCGAGGCAGGGGCCCTGCTGTTGATTATCTACACAATGTCTCTGTGAGCATTATTGACTCAGTTGCAGCTACTGCCTGTGGCTCTCAATTTTTCACACCGTCTCCATGACAATCATAATAAAACATAGTATCTCACCACAAACCAACCTCAGAAACCGTCTGATCTAGCTTCTAAAAAAAAAAAAGTTAACATTATGAACACACAAACAGCACAGTGGAGGTTCTATAATAAACACTTTAAAAAAATAAAAAACAGGTCTCTCCTGTTCTACTGAATTATTCATTCTACTTTTTGGTCACCTCTGTGTTCGGCTTAATTTGGGTGTTAATTTGTCAAATTGTCATTTAGCTCTTTTTCAGAAAGCAATTCTAACTAAATTACAGTTTTCATGTTGTAGATGCTGGACCCACTTCTGATGCATCCCAGCTTCTGGGGGAAATAAAAATGAAGAAATTATGCCAGCATTTAATGTAATCTGTGTAAGCACTGTAAGCCAACCCAGGATAAAGGTGTCTCCTAAACACATAAATAAAAATCGTAATAAAGGGGGAACTGCCTGTGCTCACAATGATCTGAGAACTGCCTGGCGTTTCTGCAAAGACCTTTTGATTTCTTCTTCATTGTTTGAACAATAAATAATAAAACATCGAACTAATCGGGTAGACAAATTAATATCCCCGTCTTGTCTGCAAGAAGGAAAATGCTTGTGAGATGGAAAGAAAGAACCCAGATAGAATCTCAGTTTCATCATGTGTTTATCACTGCTTTTTTCCCCAGTTTGCTCCACTTCCTTATGTACACACCATGCTGTAAGTATCGCGGTAAGGCAGAAACACAATTGGAAAAAAAAAAAGTTCTGAAAGAGAAAATCAGAGGAAAAGTCAGATGCCACTGATTCACACCAACTATCACTGCAGGGCGCAGTGCCCACTGTTACACAGACTCTCCCTGGACAGCTGTAGCCTGACAGGAAGTCAGGTGTGAAAAGGATTTGACCAGGCAGGAACATTGGTGGTTTAACATTGGTTAACCTTGTAACCCTCCTCGCTCACCTGTAGACAACACGGACTGTGTTTAATAGTAAAATCAGCTTTTGGGATGTGGAGGAAGGCCCTGTGCTGCGAAAGGCAGTAATTCAATTCAATAAAATGTAATACAGAAAAATAAAGAAGCAAACAATTAAAGCAAAGAGAAATACCTTGAGCGTTTCCACTGTGTTGCGTTTTAAAAACCTCATTTTAGATACAACTTTGTTTTTTCAGTATGTAAAATGCAAGTATTTGCACATATGGAAAAAAATCTACATAAATAATCTACATAAATAGATGATGTGATTAAAAAATATAAAATATTTTTTATATCACATTAACCTTCATGCTCAATTTCAGTCTTTCAAATAAATTATGACAAAAGACAAAATGAACATAAATGTTTCAGTACAAATGGTCCTGTCTCAATTCACAACGGCTTGCTCATTTTTTGTGAAAAGGATTTTCCAACAGGTTCATTCCCTTACTGTTTTAACATAGAATAGTAACATCCATGTTTCAGCTTTCAAACATAAAAATAAGTCTAGAAAGGATAGTACAGACCTTTATATATATATAAAAAAACACTTACCTATATTTAGTTCCTTCAAACTGAAATACAAATTCAGGTTTTGCTTTAATTCCAGAGGTGAATTAATAAGAATATTACATAGAAAAACCCTACTGAAGTGAATTTTATCATTTTCTAATTTGCAATTCTAATCTTGCGCCAGATCTATTGAGATGCCTTCGAACCAGTTACTATATGCAGCAGTACAAATTTAATTAGAATTCCCATGATTCAACAGAACGTGTCTAAATAACTGAGCCATACACCAGCATTCAGAATAATTGGTTAACTGATGTGTGATCTGTTGTTGATGAATGCAGCACTTGACTTCTTTATTGAAACTTTTCAATGGAGAACAATCGGGTGATTCTGCCGTTTGCTTTGCTTTTATTTGGCCACACTTGAATATCGTATAACGCTAACAGAAATGTTAGAGTACAATTGCTGTCAATATGAATTGACAGCTTTTTAAACCAGTTTTAAACCGGGGATCTTGTAGTCTATAGTGGATGTAGTCAAGAACAGTTAAATATTGCACACAGGATTATAGTTTTCATTGAGGAAAGTTGTTCCTATCTATTATGCAAAAGTATATGCAGAAATTCTGAAAGTACATACATTATCACAGAATTATTAAGGGCTATATCTGATTAAGAAACCTGTAGCTGTGGCCAGAGGAAAACAGTTTTATATTCAAGATGATTCTGAATAACCTATGACAGATATTGAACCATAAATTAGAAAAATAACATTCAAACTTCAATTGGACTGATTGCTGGCATTGCTATAATCACCTGGCTCTTGTAAACATTTTTCTGTTATGAAGTAGGTCACAGTTTAATTATTATACATTATAATAATTTTGCTTTACAGGAGCAGTCCGAGTGATGTATCTTGCTCAGGGATACAACAGCTGTGCCCCACTTATGATTTGAACCTGCAACTCCATGCTACTCTTTTAATATATAGGGTAATGCCTGTATCTAACCAAGACCTTTCTTCATAAAACGTTTATCATTTATTATATCATTGTATCGTTCCTTTAAAATCTTAGATGAATCCTTAAATATTAAAATCGCATTGATGTACGACATGAATTATTACATACTGTAAAGGCAGGAGAGCGCAGGTTTTTCACAAGCCACCTCCACGAGCTGCTTGGTTGTTATCTGGGGCTGGTTGACGCTGGGTTCTTGGGAGCGCATCTAAATCCCACAGCAAGTGGAGCAAAGCCAGCCTGCAAAACCATCTGCTGCAACTTTGATCAGCTCCTGTGAACTGCAGAATGTCAGCTGGAAAACACCAATCTCTTTTAACACTTAACTGCATTTCCTAATTGAAGAAAATATCCCGTGGCTGTAACTGCTTCAGCCAGTCACGTGATTTGATTTTTCTTTTGAAACTGATTTTTTTTTTAAACGCAGGCTTCTATATTGGCTGTATTTGTTGTGCTCCTGCTTTGTTTGTTTATTTCAATCAACACTCAACAGTTTAAACTTTTTTTTTAGCATTGTTTTTTTATCCAAAATTCTGTTTGTGGAGTCTCACAGCCCAGGGGTAACTGATGTTTCATTCGCTCTAGAAAAGGGCAGAGTTATTTGGAGAAAAATACCTCTGGTTTATGATATACAGTACATTAACTGTGGGGGAAAATACCTTGGTAGGTGGTTTTAAAACCCTTTCTGTAGTAATTGCATGTTCTGGTTTCAAAAACCTTTCTGTGGTAATCAAAAACTTTGGAACTTTGGAAGTTCCTGGTCTTTTGCTTTCTTAAATAATTTTTTAAATCTTCAAAGTACAGTAGATGTTCCTTTTCTTATGTAGCCCGATGAACATGAGTGCAACTTAAATCATTCAGGCTGACTATTTCAAGGTTAGAAAAAAGAAAACACTATCTCTCTCCTAGTCTGCCTCACCTGCTCCTGAATCATTCGGTCACTCTAGAATCGCTGTGTTAATATTGTGTTTGAAGTTCAAGGGAGTTTGTGGTGTTTGTGCTAACTACCATAGACAGATATATTTTTAAAATTTCTTGTGTAATATTAATCTATACATATCATGCCTTATGAGAGGTTTGTACTGACAAAACCATAACCATTTATTCATATGTATGTGCCCTTTGAACTGTCCAAAAGCACACATATATTATATTGTATATAATATATTGATTCACATAGTATTGCATGTATTATACATTTATGTTACCATTTAAAAAGACACTGAGTTCATTCCAATCACAATTTGAATGCATATAATAATTATATGAGATCTTTTATTTATATATTTAAAGTAGATCATTACCCCACTTCACGTAGGTGTTATGTACTTAAAATGCTTTATAATTGGAAAAAAGCACACATGCATTGAGATACAGTACATTCAAAATGATTATAGAATTATTTAGCTTATTTTTGGAATTATTAGGGTCAAAATTGTTGTAAATTGGGATTCTAGGGCTAAATAGAAGCTTTGCCATTTTTGATAGTAACAGGTTGCACCTTGGTACTTTAAAGAAATGAAATGTAAAAGATTGAAGATGGCCCAAATGCAAGGTAAATGAATCTATTTTGAGTTTTTATTTACAGGAATTAGCTTTTTATGAGATTTTTCTTGTTCATCGAGCCTTTTTAATTGACTCTCCTGTTGTTAAAAATGAGGTTTTTAGGGCATTTAATGACCACCTTGAAATAGAGAACAGAGTGAAAAGCTTCGAACAGCAGCAAGACCGAGCTAATAATGCTCCTCACAAAGGTGTGATAGATTTATCGCTTTAGTTGAATCGTTAAGCACTCAAGAAATAAATGTTAGCCAACCTCACAAAAAAAAAAAGCACGGAGCAGTTTATCGGCTTTGTATCCAACAGTATGGGTATTTGCATGGCCCACAGCCCGAAGACCTGCGCTTCCTGAAACAGCAACAGAAGTCATCAGTCATCAGTAATAAACAAGGATCAATGCTGAAGTATAGTAATCAGCTCCGTCCCCATACTAATACACTTTAGGACAGTGGTTTTACACAAGTGGCTGCTTTCACGTGATCTGCAACCCGTAAATAACATACTGGAGCCATTGAAAGGGTTTGGCTGGATGTTTGGTTCAGCGGTCGGCCCTAGGAGGCTCAGCAGTGACAGGGTGCGGGAAAGGTTAAATCTTATCCGCGTCAGAACTGTTGAGGTTTCAGCAAACTTCCATCCTCACAACCTGTCGGCCACAATTTGATGATTATTATTGATTATTTCACAGCCTTTCAGTCACTCTCTGGCACTGCAGCCAGCGTTGATAAACAGATACAGGAGGGCTGCAGTCCAGCTAAAATAAGACTCCATCTTGATAATGAACTGAGATGAGATACTGTTATGTGATAAAGATAATTGATGGTTGGCCATGAATGGAAAAGTAGCTCCCAGAATACCTGCTCCTCTGTGACCACAGACATGGCCACTGGCTCAGAGTATGATAAACAGCGGAGACTGGTAGGACCCACAGCCATCATTTCTGTATATTCTTTTCTTTTGGGAGCTGCGCTGATCAATCAATACCAGTCAATTTATTTCTGCCAGGTTCTCCTGCTAAACTAATGCATGCTTCTAGAGGGTCCCATCTGCATGCAAAGGAACGAATAAAAGTTAAATCCGTGCTTTGAGGAAAACGTTGTTTTCTCTCTTCTTTTCAGTGTGGAATTAATCCACCCCAACCTCCTTGTACTGTCCATGTATGCCTTTTCTTAGTCCTAAACTGGTTGTCCGTAGTGCATGCTTAGCACAGTTAGATTGCTGCATTCCTTCCTCGCTAGATAAAGTGGCCCAGTGTACTGTAAGTGCTTGTCATGTTGTCACTAAGAAAGGAATCAGACTCGATTTTGAGGAGTGACGGATCCACTCCTTTTTCTCAAGCTGATATTTATTATTTTATCAAATGTTTTTGGAATGTCATTTTTCTGGTAATGTGTTTTTTTTTCCAATTAAGTATTAAAGTTTAGTATACTCGTTAATCAGATTTAGTTTCATTCTATCAGCAAGAACTATATTTAGATGTTTTTTTAAGTCAATGGCTTTCAGATTTTTAAATCTATTTTAAGCTACTTTTTCCTTCAGTAATATAATTTTTTTTCTATTAATTATTATTAGAAGGATTTGTGATTTTTTTACACCTAAAAAAATAACAGTAGCAACGAAAAAATAAAATAAGCAATAGCAAGGAAAATAATAGAAACAGAGACATGACTATTTTTGCATCATAAGGATGATTTGTGAGGACTTTCTTACTGCACTTATCTCATGGCTAGTTGTTAGGTAAGCCTGGACAATACAGTATATTTATTATTGGATTTGTGTCTCTGAAATAAGAAAAAACATTCTGGTTCTATGCGTTTGATAATAAATACTTACACATATTTAAAATGTGTAAAAAATTAGCAAAAGAGCATTGTGGTAAAGCCTCTTGCCTTACACCCATTGTCTGAATGAATGTTTATTTTTTTTACTTTTAAAAGAAGTTTTAAATGAAGTCTATCTAAAAATGCTATTGATATATCATTTGTATCTTTTTCTTACTTCATCTTTATCTTCATCATTTTATTTTTCAACATAGATTAATACATTCTGTAATGGAAAATAAGTATATTGTTTCAGCTGAAGCAAACAAATGTAGGATGTTATATGTTTTGGTAATAGGAAAATAAAGTTAGCATACTTTAGGCACTTCTTTTTCTAGAATACTTCAGGCATTGTTGGTGTACACAAATCACAAATCTTTAATGGGTGTTTGTAAAATGGGAAGACGTGATTTACCATTTGTGTATCTGTGATAAATGTTGCATACAAACTCACTATAAAACTGAATGGACAGATGGGATACATACACCATATACTCATTAATTATAGTTATATCTGCTCCTGAAAAATCTGTTTTTCCAGGTTTTCCAGAAGCAACTGATTTTTTTTTTCACTCTGTTTTTTTCTTCTGGCAATCATTTACAATATCCCAGAATGCTGCTGAGGCGCAGCTGAAGGTCTACGGGGCATTCATTTTGAAAGGAAAGCTGTCAGCATGTCAAGCCTGAGCCCAGTGCCTTCAGTCCCGAGCAGTGTTGAATGCAGGAGCTAGCTTCTCTGTCTTGGTGGACTATCTTACTCAAACCCCCAGCTTCCTTGAGTCTAAAGCAGAGGACAGTTTATATGAAAAGCACAGCAGTGCACCTTGAGGTCTTTCAGCACCACTGGGACACCCAAAGCATTATGGGAAATGGTCTGGGTGATTTACTGAAAGAAAGATGTCAGCTATGGTAACCTGTGTTAAAAAAGGGCTCCAGTCGAAGACCCATGGAATAAATATTTGTAAAAACAATAATTGGATGATCAAGTGTATGTTGCCACTGCAAATGGTGGAAAGCATGTTTTTATATTTATAGCTTCTGGGTTATTCTCCTGTTTGGCTAAACGTCAGTGTCATTAGTTAAATATTTTTCCAGCAATTCGGAAAAGTGTGATCTAAGGAATTCAGTAACGTCATATTTGGAAATTAGTCAAATTTCGGAGGTAGCAAGCTTACAAAATTTGTGGTTGTTAGTGCTACAGTAAAGTGAATGAAACTAAATAGGAGAACCCCATCAAACATATTTGACGCAAGAAATTGGAGTAGGGATTTTTACAATTAAGTTCATAGCACTGATCCAGTGAATTATCATTCAGGAACCCTCGACCTTATATGAACCATCCATCTGTTTTCTAATTGCTTCTTCCAATACAGAGTGCCGGTAGAGCTGGAGCCTATCTTGGCAAGCAAAGGCCCCAAGACAGGGTACACCTTGGATGGGATATCATCACAGGGCACATACAGACAAAATAATCAGATACAGTATGCACAAACTCACTCTAGGGCCAGTTTTCACAGAAGCCAATTAACCGACCAGCATGTCTTTGGACTGTAGGTGGTAGCAGGGAGAACATACTGTACAAACTCCACACTGATAGCAACCCAGTGCTATTGAACCCAGGGTTGCGAAGCAGCAATGCCCCAGCTTATATAATAGCAATGTCAAATATTGTAATCTTTCTGAACTTGATATTTAATATTATTGATATATTTATTACAATTGGTATTAATCTGCTCTAGTAAACCAATATGTAATCCCCTGTCCCCCATCTGCTGCTGAAAACAATACCCGACAATGGCTTTAAATGACTTTTAATTGGACTAATTAAGCACCTGCTGGGAAAGCAGGAAAGTGAAACTAAACACAGGCAAATATAAATAATGTCGCAATGCCTGCATTGGTTTCTGGGCATACTTCTAATTTCTGTACTAATCCCCACTTGTTTTTCCAGCCCTTTCACCATGCGAATCAGTTTTTGTTCACTGTGTGCGTGCAGTAGCATTAGTCGTGTATCTGGGAGCTACAGTCTCTAGCACGTTTATATTACAGGTATATCTGAGTCTGAATTCCCTCCCCAAAAGCTGTGCAATTGTCTGCCAATACAATCCATTGCATTGCAGCGCCTAGACAGAGCCAGCCCCTCGTTTATCAGATTAATGTTGACCAGTTTCAGTTCAATAACTGAAGTGCTGTTTGTACTGAAATCGTTCATTGCCATGCTCGGGAGCACCAGAGACTGAAGGGCCTCCTTTTGTGGCAGGATCCTTTGTTAGCTCTACTTACACAACAAAAGTAAAGCAAATATGGTTAGAATCCAAATAAAGGATGGCAAAGACTGGGGAGATGACTAGCCGCACTGCAGTTATAGTGAAATAGAGCGGTTGTACAAACACAGGATTCAACGTAAAGCCAAATAAAGAGTTGCAGAATACCTTATATTTGGAGTTTAGGTTAAAAAAATGTTATCCTTGTGCAATATGGTGAAACTTTCAGTCATGAATTCGTTTGGCATCAGATCCTTTGCTCCCTGGTCCCACACCCTTACTGTAGCCCTCTTCTTCTGTAAGTGAAGTAATTCAATACAGTGAGTACTAATAGGGATAGCCTCACCAGTAATTGGAAACACAGAGCACAGAGTCTCTATTTATAGAATATAATAAGCTTGCAGGCCTTGGGTGATCTGGGATGAACACAGGGAAATCTTTGGGGAGCCAGTGGCAGATATCTGTGAGCAGATTACAGGGGGCCTGATGAAGATGTAAATAATTGTGTCTGTATGTAGCTTCACAGATTCATTACTCAGAACTTAAGCAGTTGGACTGTTTTTTTTTTTTCCCAAAGGCCACACACCCAAAAAATAATGAAGTGGATTAAGTTTAGATCGTTGTAACTTTCTGAAGTTGCCTTGTTGATGGTGTTTTAAAAGAATACTGCTAACATATGTTTCATGTACTATAGTATATCTCACTGCTACTGCTCGGTTTTGAATTCCTAATAAGGGTTTATTTGCATTTTCTAATGCTTGTTGGGTTCTAATAAAATGTTAGGTTCTCTGGCTCTCACAACAGGGAAGATATTAACAGTGGTTAAGGTTCTAGACTTATAACTGGAAGGTTGTGGGTTCAAATCCCAAGTGTGATTGCTCCAGTAAAAAACTAAATGGGAACAAATGTAAATTACTTTGGAAAAAAAACATCAGCCAAATAAATTAGTGACTAGTACTGTCTAGTCTGATGTTTAATGTGAGAGTAAGTAAAATAGTGTTATAATGATGGATGAATAGTATTCTCCTCCATTTCCTTTTTTGGGCTTATTTTCATTCTCTTTATAGACAATTTCAGCAAAATATAATATCTTATCATACTGTAAGTGTCAATTTACAGATTCTTGTTGCATAAAAAAGGAAGAAATGTTTCTTACTTTTTATAATTCTGCAGTTTGTAATTAGAGAGCTCTGATCCCGGGGCAAAAATATTGATAAAGTAAAATATATTTATAGTATATGGTGGTAATTACATTTTCATGTATGTCAGTGTTGGTTTCCTAATGACTTGCAGCACATGGCAATGCAGGTCCTGTTGATCATCACAGAAGTAATCACACCTTTGGAAGACAGAAAGGATTAGACCAGTTTTTGACGTTTGTGAAAGGGTGATGTGAAGTAGGATGAGTTCTGTAATGACAAAGTTTTGCCTGGCATTATGTCTAATGCACGCCTGCTCAATAGGATTGTGTGTAATACTTTGCTTTAAAACCTTTTTTTCTACTGGAAGCACCTTTATCTAGTTTTTAAACAGTGTAAGTGAAAATGCTTAAAAAGAAAAGTCCTAAAGATGCATTAAAACTTTAATTTCTTATACACAATGCTGCTCTATATACTGTACAAATATACAGTATTTGGACTGAAGTAGTTGAAGTAGGCAGCTGCGTCAGCATGCATAGGCTGCAAAGGAACAGGTAACAGGTTTATTCGATGCTGAAAAGAAAGGAAACACAACGTTTTGGCTGTGGAGCCTTCTTCAGGTGTGAGAAAGACACGGTAGAGGGCAAAGATTGGTTTGTATATGGGGACTGGTTTGTATTTTCTGACCTCTCAAACAAGACTACAGTGTTAATTAAACTTTATGTCTTTAAACAGTCCGATCTGCTGAATTACTCTATTAGGAATTAAAGGAATTCTTTAATTTAGGACAGAGCCTGTTGTTTTATGCTTATGTTAGACCATGACTGAGATGCGTGTGTACAAGTGTTTTTTTTTTTCTGCAACAGGGAGGAAAAGCCTGGGTAATTTTCCGTGATTGCAAATTGCATTTTTGTATTCTTGAAAGCACATAAGACCAGAGCATGCAGTCTAAGCACTATGTTCGGTTGCAGAAAAGAGATAATAAAAGCTGGATGTCAAACAGAATTACTTTGCTTAGATATTCTGCATGTTCATTTTCAAGCAAGTAGAGGCATGCCTTGCATTAAGCGCTGCAAATTATGAAGGAGAGGTGTTGGAACAGCTTTGTGTCTCAATGATGAGGCAGTATGATGTCAATAGCTCTGTTAGTGAAGTGCAGTCTGTAGTATACTACTGTATGTCTTTTTTATGGCGATCAGTCCAAAAATATCACTAACTAGATGGAGCCGATTTCCCTCCCAGTCTGCGGTCTTGAATTTAAATCAGTGTCTTTCAATTACCTTGTTTTCCTGTGTCACGAAAGAGAAATGTATTTTCCAGGAATGTGTGCATTGTACAGTCACACTTACAGTTAACATGTTCGTGTACAGTATGCTGACTGTGGCTGCTGTCTGTTTTTTGGATATGTTCTCCATCCCTTATGTTTTAGTGTTTGAAGTGCCCTACTTTTTTACTGGCACGGTGTAGAAGCAGAACTGCACCCCTTCTGATAGTGCTCAGTTGTACTGTCAAGGAGCCACTGATTATGCTCAAGCAGTAGGAAATAATTCTGTTGGCAATCGATTGGTGATCTTTTGGCATTTCTCTACTTTGGAAGTACGGGAAACTTCTGATTTCCTCCCATATTCCCTAACAGCCCTCAAATGATCCTGAAATATAACAGCAGAGCTGTTCAGTAATTATCTATTGCTGATCCCTTTCTTTTTTAATAGATTTTCATCATACAACTCTCAATTCTATTCTCGCTATGCTTTCTGAGTTGTCATAATGACTGAGTATCTGCCTACTTGAGAAAAGATTCCATTTACTTATTTATACAACCACACTGAGGAATATCTTGTAATGTATATTATATGTCCATTAGCAGTAAAAAATCTGTTTAGTTTTTGTAAAAGCTAATTATTTGTTTAATGATTTGCCTTAAAACTGTGAATGTGTGCCATTTAATAATGGACATTATCATATTCCCATTTGCCCATGTATACATAATGTAGTTATTTGCATTGGTTGAACTTCTTACAAGAAAAACATAACAAACTCAACTGGTTGCCTATCCAGTCTAATGAACAGGTGATCAACTGGAACACCTAATGCGAAATTAGGCACGGTATCAATACAGTAGTAAAACTGAAACTACACCCTGTTGAGTTAAAGCCAGTGTTTTCTTTCGACCATGACATACTTGGAAGATAGAAGCTTCCGGTTGTGAAATTGGCCATTACTGCTTAGTATAGCTGGCCCGTGTTTCACTTGATGTGATTTGGTCAACTCGGAGATTAAAACAGTGATTTGAGTGAGGCGCTATAGTGCCTGGAAAGGTCTCCCCTTTGTCCAAACTTGATTTCCTGAAACCCATTCTCTCCTCCAGCTGAAGCCAGCGGGCATGCAAAGGCACTAAACTCTCTGGGCAAGCGGGGCTTTGTTATCAATAGTAATAGTTGGATGGCCACATCTGTTAGCTAAATTACTATGACGGAGTGGGACTGGGAGAAGAGGCTGTTTTATTTTCTAGCTTGTTGTCTTCTGCAGGAAGTGAAAGTGAATCGCAGTGAGGGAATCACAGCAGGGAAGCTCTTTACAAATGAGAGGCAGATATTGACTTACAGCCAGCGTGCAGTTTTAGTGATAAATGTATTTTCATACACTGCCGCTCAAGGTCACTTCATGCTTGCAGCTTATGCCAGGCATCAAAAAAGAGCCAGATTTCTTTGCCTCGCAGAGATTTTTCGGAGATTAGTGCTTTATGGGGAGGGGGTGCATCCAGCTGCTCAGTTTATCTAAACAGGGGTCTCTGCTAATCTTACTTCTGATTATTATCCTCTGTAGGCCTTTAAGAAAACACCCTTAAATGTGTCCACTTCATTCTTTTAGCTCTGACTAATAAGTTATTAACTTTGTTGTATTCATACACTTAAAAAATGTTTCTATGCAGACATAGATAGCAGAGCATAATGCTTTTAATATTTTGCATTAGCTGCAATCGTGTTTTTTAAACAAAAAGTAGAGCAGTGTATTACAGTAAACCCTCAGTTTAGCAGAATAATAGGAGGGAAGAGGTGTCCGTTACTGTCGAATGTCATTTAAATCACAAGTGACATAATTTCAGCCCCAATTACAGAATGAGAAAAATACTGTATATACTGTATGCTGTAGATATGCTTTCAAGATCTTTCTTAACAATTGCAATCAACACAATAATTAAAAGTTGTTCCTGTGTCTTTTTCAATATTAATATACAAGCTGTTTCAAGTTTTGTACTGTAAATATACTATATACAATTCCCTAAATACATTCATTTATATGTAACACAAACAAAACACATCATATGCAAATGACTGTGCACCTTTAATATTCCGAACTTAAATCTATGTAGTATTTATTTTTAACTTGTCTAATTATTAATGCATTTGCAGAACATTTAACATATTGTTTGCATTTTAGTTTTTTAAGATATACTAAAGCCAGATATACTAAACCAGTAACAACATCTAATGTAAGCAGTTACCTACCCCTACGTTTCAAGAAGGCTTACTTCCACAGTAATGACTACCTCCCTTTATAAAGTTAGCTTTATTTACATGAACTGTGTCTGTGGTACAACTGACAGTCAATCGATGGATAAATACAGCAACACACAACTTTATTCCTTCTCAATACTAGTAAGTTGCATGAGGAAATAAAACACTCAGGAGAGGTCCTGTCTATAGTGCTTCACCCTATACCAAATATACCAATATCCTAAAGGGCAACATTGGTATGTATGCCTACTTAAAGGCGTGTTGTCTGAAAGATGTTATTGTTATATTATTTTTGCATTTTATTGCATCCATTATTGTAAGAAAAGTCCACTATTCCTGGCTTTTCACACACATTTCTCCTTTATTTTGTGTCTGCTAAATCTGGTGATGGTAAAGGTGATGTTTTAATGGTTTACTGTAGTTCCAGGGTTCTTGCGTGTCGCAGTCCAATTTCTCCATTTCAGTTTCCTCCTGCACTTTAGACAAACACACCAACAAAAAACAGACCTCCTTAATGTGTGTCTTCTTTAATTGTAATAACATTTTCTTTACCCCCAGGTGCTGCAGATCACTTTAATAATTATTAAATGGAGCCCAAATGCCTGAAATCGGGGGTCATACAGGGTTTCCCTTCAGTTTTAATGGTGTTTTTCTAATTTCGAATAAGTGTGGTTGAATATGTGAACACATAGCGCTGTCAGGGTATATATATGTTTACCACAAAGATCTGTATTAGACAGGCAGTTCTTAATATTATCTTAATGAGTTTAGCTATTTATGTCAGTGTACAGAAGCACTTAAGAATGCCAACACAATGTCTGTATTTCTAATGAAAAGGTCATATTTAAGTCTTAGTAAAGCTAAAATTATACAGAAGTAACACCCCATTGAGAATATTGTTCAGAACAATGGCATTTACAGTACCTCCAAATACTTCAAAGGAAAGTGACCAGAGTGATTTCAGGTTTCAGATGTATTAACGATGGGCAGGCTAAGGTCTTGACTGGAGGAGATTGGAGCTGAACGTTTCAAATATTCATAATCCAGAAAGATACTGGGAAAATCAGAGCCAAGGACCTGAGATCTGGCAATGAGGTAATGTCCAGGGACACAAGTGGAAATACAGAGGTCCAGTTTAGGGCTAGAAGCAGACTGTGTTTACACACAGGGTATTGACAATCTGAAACAAACTATTTGGCCATGTCACCGAGGCAGACTCAGATACCTTTCACAAAATAAAAGAAGTTAGGATTCTGTAATGGATAAATTAACAGCGACTGATGAAGGTGGGTCAAATGTGCACTTGTGCAACTTTATAAAGTTTATATTCTCTTTTATACTTGTGTCATTGTAACATGTACACTTGCGTGATCTAAACCATTGCATCTGCTTCTTGCAGACCATTCATGGACACAAGGGGCCCATAACTGCTGTCTCTTTTGCCCCTGACGGACGGTATCTCTCAACCTATTCCAATACAGACAGCCACATCTCGTTCTGGCAGGTAAGAAACCAATGTTGTACTATTTTTTTTCCCTTGAAGGTTATTTGCCTCCGTATTTTCTTTCCTTTTTCTTCCCCTTCTCCTTTCTTTCATTTTGTCTGTTTTTGATGTTTTCGTGTGTCTTGTCTGTCATTTAGTGACCATGGTGGTACTGCATTTTATTTCCAACACTTGTTGTACATTGGCCACCCACCTGTCTTGTGACCATTTTATCCAGTACAGACTTGCAGGGGTGCCAGAGTCAATCCCAGCAGGCAGTGCTTCTAATGCAGGGTACTCCCTGAGTGGGACACCTGTCGTCATGGATCGGATACACAGACACACATGCACTCTCACACCAGGGCTGATTTTCTTAGAAGTCAAGTTAACCTACCAACATGTCATGCAAGCCAACCAGAGCACCCTGTTAGCAATGCTAACCAATGCACCACCACGCCACCCTGTTGAAGATTTTAATCATTGTAATTCTGTAGACTCTTGTTACCAGCCATGAAGGTAGATGTATTCAGGTAATGGTAAATTATGAATTTTCTGCAATGACAAGTAATAATATGCACTTTCCAAAACCACAGCCATTATCCTATGGCAGCTCAGTTACTCTATGCCCATGTCGTGTTACCTGCTGGTTGACTGATAACTTTCAATGAGAAACAAAGTGGGATGGGTTCTCTGTGTCTAAACGTTTAATGTCACCTGCGGTTTTATTTTTATTTTTCAGAATTAAACATCAGAAATCGCTCTTGCTTATGGTTAACGATATAGGAAAAACAAATGGCACCTCTATTCTATTTCTATTTAATGTAGGAGGTCTGAGCTTTTTTCAAGGGAAAGCAGATTTCTGCATTACTTGCACCGACCACAGAGAGAAATCGTAGTCACCCAGTGAGTTCACTCTGAAGTATGAAAACCAAAAAGCTATGGGGTTGTATGGCTGCATATTTCAACTATAGTAGCTCCTTAGTCAGAATCCAGTGAAGTAGGCATGATATACTGCAGTAACGGATTGAGGAGCATTTAGAATTTGTATTCCATTTTAACTTAAAAATAGTCTTTTTAAGACAAAACCTTAGGGACACACAGCTGAGGAGGTCAGAGTGCAAAACAAGTTCTAGATATTGACATGATTTCTTGTTCATCTGTTTTTGATAACATGTATGCTTATTTGTATTTGTCTTTTGTTTTTAACTTCTCTTTAAAACAAATAGAAGTAAAAGATTGCTTTACATCCGTCTCTTGCTCTTTGAACTTGACAGAAACCGAGGTGATCCGGAATGTAATTATAATTTCAGAATTTCCACCCAGCTTTCCCCATCACACTATTTTCCCTTCCCTCGATATTCAGCAGTAGCACAGTTTAACTTCCGGTTATTGTAGCTGGTATGGAGGCTAATGGACATCTCTCTGGTCAGAATCCACCAAAGTCAATGTGCCCGGCTGTGCTGACAACATACTCCTTAATGTGCGTCTTCCCCTGACAGAATGAGCCTTTTGGCCTTTTACTTGAGCACCTGACAAACCTGATACAAGACTGCAGAAATGGCATGATATATTTTCCCACCGAGCTGTTTTTTATTGAGAAGGAAAATTGTCTACAATGGCTGCCTTTGATGACCCTTTCTAGCAGATTGTACATTTACATTTACATTTTTGTTTTCATTTGACAGATGGTTTTACCCAAAGTGCTTTATAATCTCATCTAGATGCAAAGGGTGCTAGTACCTTTATCATAAGAAAACAATTCAACCACAAACAAACAATGAGCACAGTTTTAATTACAATATGTACTAGCATGTTGCACAGTTATCATATTTATTTGATTGTTTAATGCAGACCGCATACAGTGTGCTTACACATGACGTACTGTATTCTGTTTGGTTGCACAACTGCTTTGGAGTGACCTCAGGATGGAGTGATCTTTCCCCTCCCTCCCTGTGTCTCTGTGCTCTTAATGCAGGAAAATCTGGAGCATTAGTCATCTTAAAAGGGTTATTACTCAAGATGATTTAAATGGTGAAAATGTCAGCTATGCTGGCACACTCTCTGCTAGAGATGCTCTGATTTACACTCCCTGACTACGCTGTGCTCAGACGCCCGCTGCAGGGTAACAGGTTTCAAACACAGCAGCTGCGCTCTCGGTGCCCTGCTCAAGCCAGGACGACACAACACATTTTCCTCTGCTTGCTGACAAAAATTAGCAGTCCAGACATTTGCAACTAGGCCTGGCCTCTTAATATTACCAGCTGTGACACAGCAAAGTGGGAGAGACTGCTTCACAACTAAAGCAGCTTTGCTGTAGTATCTGCTTTTCATTATAATGGCATTACAGTAAGTGAGAGCCACAGTTCATGGACCTCTGTAAAGATAATGAATTCTCAGGCAGTCTGCTCCTCATTGAGCTGGTCCCATTCTCTTGCATGGTGTCTCAGGCTGAATTGGCTGCCGCTTGCCAGCTCTGAGATATCTGAGCAGTACTGTTGGCTCAGCTCAGTGTCTGTCCTTTCATGGAAGCAATAAAAGAAAGCCTTGTTGCATTTTCTCTTTTGCCCAGTAATTATTTCAGAATTAATAGAATATATAATTTATGTATATATACTAAATATAAACATTATATGCAGTGCCTAAGTTTAAGGCAGTGCCAGATTTTAGTCCTTCTGTTTCATCTGTCTTATCTTATAAGGAGTCGTGTTCTTTTTGTTTTCTGCTGTCTTCATCACGCAAATATATATCACCACGTCTTCAGTTATTGTGATTAGATTTCAACACGCTTTCAGTATCGGGTCAGCCCTGAAATCAGAAGGCAGGGGACCTGCCCCGTTTAACAGCCTGCCTGTTTTTCCTCTTCTGTGTGAAGTGATCAGAAGAGGCATCTCTGACAGGCCATGACAAGGGGAGCACAGCCAATTTACATATCGACTGACCTCTGACCTCCCTGAAAGAATAGAAATCCACTTAATCTTCAGTCACAGGAAGATTTATTTTTCACTGTGAAGTTGCTGTTAGTGTAGAAGTGTGCATTGGTCTTTCTGATAGGGAACTATTAGGTACAGTACATCTCTAGTTTAGCCACATTGTAAGGCTATTTTGGAATGTACAACCATTCCACCAATTCTCCATACATACAGTAGCTTCCTTCAAAGGTTGGTTTAAAGGTTTAAAATGTGGAAAATCACACAGAAGCTCAAAATTATAACTGTATGTAAATTTATATTTGTTTTGTAGGTTGTGGTCCCTGATCTTAATTTTTATTCTGCAGTATAGGGCAACATAAAAAAAACTTATATTGGTTAACTTTTTTGTGGGGAGAAAACAACATAATATCACTTTACAGCATAACACAAAAATCTCAGAAGGGTACAGACTGAAGAGACTAGACCCATTGCTCTGGACCAGTATGTCTGCAAACAAATGTTTGAAGTCTGTACCATGACCCAAAATTTGCATTAAGGGAAAGAAAAATCTTCTACTAACACTGCCACATTACTGAATGTACTCCGTATTTACGTTATGGCACCTGCTGTACGTTCTCACTGTAAGGACCCTGAGGGGTGCACACGTATTTCTGCTGTCTGGTGGTTTTTACGAATGGAATGATCCTGTATGAAGAAGTGACCTGTTTTCAGTAGTAATTACGGTGCTCTTCATTGCGCGAGGGCGTGCTATGAGGCAAGAGCATGTGAAAGGACAAAAGCAGCAGACGGGAAAGGGGAACGAGTCAGCGGTGTGTGAGAGCTGTGTTTCCTTTCCCCACAGATGAACACCTCCTTGCTGGGCAGTATCGGCATGTTGAACTCCGCCCCCCAGCTGCGCTGCATCAAAACCTACCAGGTTCCCCCGGTGCAGCCTGCGTCTCCCGGGTCGCAGAACGCGCTGAAGCTGGCCCGGCTCATCTGGACCTCCAACCGCAACGTCATCCTGATGGCGCACGATGGCAAAGAGCACCGTTTTATGGTCTGAGCACCTCCCTGCCTCTCCCACTCCCCCTGCACAGACCCAGTCACATAGGCCACGTACTGCTGTTTACACCTTCTGGTTGTTTACATTTCCGATCTGCCCTCCTAGTGCTTATATTGTTTAATAAAAGAGGCTTGTCTCTTCAAGTCTGTGCTTCGCACCTTGTCAAGACCCAGGCCTTCCGGCCTCGTACACTCCCGAGTTCGTTTGCAGCCGAGTTTCTTGGCGCCAAGAGCCTATTATACTCACTAGTTTTTTCTCAAGGGGCATTTTTCTTTCACTCGTTCAAAGCACTGATCATCCCAGTTTAAAAACTACACATGGGCATTCCACCGCCGGGATCCAGTACGACTAAGTATTAAACTCAAGGTTATGTGTGTAAAATTCATATCATATTGTAGGAAATGTTGTAAAGAATGTGAAATTATCTAGCTCTCGTTATGCAATGTTTTCTATTTCCAGTGGTTACAAAAATGAGTACTGCAATAAGCAAACCAGCCAATGTTGCATTGCCAGTTATCCTGCCTCTCCTACCTTAATTAGACAATATACAGTAAGAATAGAAAAACTGCACTGAATGGAAATTTCTGTTTAGCTGATGGATGAGGCAAAGTGCATATATATATGTATTTTAAAGAGTATTGTAATATATACTGATCATTTGACCAAACACTGAAGCTGCTTTCTTCTATATCTTGCACGTTCTGGGCCTGTGTAAGAAATAACTTCCTTTTAGTTGTCAATGTGCTCTATAGAATGTTTGAACCATTAATTTCTGTATTTTTACTGATACATTATTTATTAATAGAAAAATTATAACACTGCACCGGTCAATATTTAAAATACTCAAGCATATCGATGGTCTTTACAGGCTCTTTCAAAAATGATCTTTTAAAAAGGTACTGGTTCTGAGGAAGGCCTAAAATATCCTCCTAAAGCACCTGCTAAAAATGTTGTCATTATTTTACACATTTGTAGGCCGCAGTTAAATCAGTGATGTGTTTTGTTTTGTGCAGGCTGAATCTCTGGCAGGGTGAAAACAGGCCTGGAGTATATTTACATATCACAGCAGATTTTGTTTGATTATCTTAAAACGGAAAATTAATCTTGAAGAAGTAGATGCCGCACACTACGAATTTCCCTGTCCAGGTTATGATACAGTATGACTCCATGTCAGAATTTTTTTAGACAAGAGAATCTGTAGCCAACCTATTGGTTTGCCAATTTGTAGTTAGAGAAAGGAGCCCTGAAAGTAGTATACAGTATGTAAGTAGTCTAGCTGTATGGCTCAGGAAAGGACTTTTCAGTATCTGCCCCTGTTATTTAAAGACTCCCCAAAGGTTGCTGAGATGAAAAATATGACCCAGGTGTCCAAGAATTCAAAGCTCTCCCCCTTGTGAACAGATAATAGTGGAAATCTTCGAGCAGTTAGCCTCAGCACTGCTGCTCGGCGTGACATTTCCATTTCAGCGAAGCCGAAACAAAGTATGAGATTTTTCTCATCTTTAGGTGTTTGCTTTATATTTAATCTTTCAGGCAGCTATGGATAAAGCTGGGACTGAGCTGCGTGATAGTGAGTTAATTGGCCGATCCTGTCTCTGAGTGCTCTTAATGCTGCTGTTCATTTCTGCTAAAAAATCACCACAATTTACATGTAACATTGATGTGGTTCTGTAAGGCGGATTTGCGAATAGGAGACAATGAAGCAAGCACTTAAGCAATCTCTTTAACAGGGTGCATTTGGCTGTTCCCTTATGATTGCACTAGCAGATTTTCAGTATATAAAGATTGAGCAGTGGGGGTACCAATTAAAGTGTCTCTTCTTTGCCAGATTGTAATAGCATACTGTACATTTTAGCTCCTGGCCACTCAGTAAATTTCGGCAAACAAAATTCTCAGCTTCCTGAGCCAATTGTCCTTTGTAGGACATGGTTTTCCTTTGAGACTCTATATTTTCTGCTCCAAACTTTATGAGCCCACTGTCCTGGTTAAGAGAGATCAAAAACTTCACAAAGTTCTTTTCTACATATGCTGCTAACTGGAAAAACGATGCACGTGACTTACTGATACCGTAATTCATTTTTAGTTTTTGCTAGCTCTATGGCCACCTCAGTTCCATATGAGCACAGGGTTGTCGACAGTTTTGATCCGCACACCAATCTGCCCGTCTTACACATACAGATGCAGAATAGCATTTATTTGCTTATTCTTTTTGGGTGGTTCTTACATTGTTAAGGGATAGATCTTTGCTGAAAATCTTCCCATTTTTACAGATTTTTAAGTTTTAATGATCAACAAATATAAAATAGGCTGTATATATAAAATCCTGGTTTTAATTTAGCCAATTTCATATTATAGTGTTGCTCTCACTCGTAATTCGCACGTGAATGGTATTTCCCCAAAACTTTATGATACGCATAACTAGGGACTTTCTTAGACTCATGACATCCTAAAATAACACAGCTTGTCAAACCCATTGCATTGTATGAAACATGATTGGCTATATTTTGGACAAAATGGCACTATTATCGACAGAATTTCTCAGCCATTCCATATGTGGTGTTTGGAATCCAGCCTGCACTTTCCTTGTGTGAAGAACCAGTCAATTCTTTAGCTTTTACTGCTGCTCCTAACTCTCTTCGTCTCTCTTGCCAAGTCTCAGCAATTAAATATAAGGTTAGCCAGCAGTTAAATGTAAGGATTATGACAACGGCTGCATTATCCTAAGAGGATGTTAAAATAGAGGAAGATGATCACAGAAAGACCAAGTGCTTTTGCACTCTTAGTGCTACGCTTTCAGTACGGCAGTAAAAATTTGTATTGTCACTCCCATGTGATCTTTTAGTGTTTTATTGATTAGTTACTCCTGTATTTGGAACTGTCCTTCTTGTAAATGTAGATGCATAAACAGCTTCATTGTCAAATTATTAGTAGCAGATTCAGCATAATACAGTAATACCAGTATGATGGTAAACCATTGTAGCTGTGGAAGATGCTCTGTGCTGTACAAAAAACCTGTGCGTGACAATGTTGATATCTGTGCTTCTTATTCAGGAATTGTACTGTAAAGGCTGTGTTACAATGTGTTGCGTGTATATCTATGTGTTCAATAAATGAAGTGGAAATTGAGTGGTATTGTAAAATTACTTGAATTCATGGCGTATCTCTCAAAGAAGGAAACTGACAGAACAATATGATTTCGTCCTCATTATTGTTCACACCCCTTTTGAAACAGATGATTCTTTCCCATATATGTCTTCTGTAAGTACTGTACCTGCAGTTTGTGTTCTGGTGGATTTAAAAAAGTTTTTATTTTTTTGTTTCACTACCCCTTATGTATACAGTATACGTGATCACAGAACTTAGACTATTCCAAAAAGTTTGTTTTTTTAATTAAAATCATGCTGTGGCTCTAGTTTATCTTTGTAATGAGGGTAAAGCATTACCTCGTTGTAAAACTTTGATTATGTACCTTGCCTATGTTTTACATGATATTGCATCTGTAGGAGCAGACCTTTGCCTGTTATTAGCAGCTTAAGGTTTAAAAACTAAAAAAGAAAATGTGATGTCAATCTTCAATGTTTAGTGGTGGTGCCAAGGTCTGCAGCTTGTAAATGCTGCCATTTAAAACGCTTACCTTTAAAGCCCTTACTTAATTGTTATCATCTTGCAGCTTTTATTAATCTAAAATTGTGTTTTTAATTACATAATTTGTAGACATTTGTATTCAACAGTCTATAACAAGCCCAGTGGTATAGTACTAATCTCACTGTTGTGTATTTCTTGTTAAAATTGTACCTACATACAGTATAAATTGGTCTGTATAGGAAAGGGACAATTATTTTTGGTTTAGTAATTTTATATACACACTGGATACACACTGTTGGGTGATACCACACTGTGGTAAATAATGTGCGATTATTTATTCTTTGAGTGTAGTAATAAAGCAGGGCAGTGTGGCAGGTTAGTCGAGCCATTTCTTTCATCTTGGGCAGACTGGACAGATAAAGCCCAGTAATGTGTTAAACCTCAGGGCCTGGCTCAATGTCATTTAATATAAGGCCAGTGAATGTCTTCCACTCACGATCAGAGGACATATCAGCTGAACATGCCAGAGAAGGACATGACACTAATAGGAAGCTAAAGCTGGCCACTGCCGAGTGAACTCTCACCTTTCACCCCTGCAGTTCACAGACATGGCTGATGCTGAAAAATCAATAGCTGGGAGTCAGGAGGGAAATATTTCCAGCCTCTAACTAGAGAATGTGCTCTGACAAGGCCAAGCTAATCCACGCAACAAAGAAAAAATAAGAAAGGAGAGTCATTCTTAAAGCCTGGCACTTCAAGGTGTTTCTGCACAATAGCACTGGGAATGAAAGACAGTCAATAAGTACAAATACCAAAGGTCAATGGCAAAGCAAATGAATATCAAAAACACGGAGATCTGTTCTGAGCACAGTTACAGTACCTCGCTGAATAATGCACGTTTTTTTTTAAAGTAAAACATTTCAATAGCTCAGTTTTTGCTTTGCTTTTCTTTCTCTGCCGTTAGATCTGTTTTTATTTTACTTGCTCCGAGTCAATCTGCTGTGATTCGTACAATGTATGAGGAATAATTCCAAAAGTTAGATAGGACATTTTAAATCCACCGTAACTGAGGACCCTGTATTTCGAATTGGGAACGGCTCAGGAGACCTGAGGAGGGGAGCACTTCGTTAGCAGATGACCTGCTCTGTGTTGCTGTCAAAGTGAATTTCCTGGGGGTGGTGGGAGGGGGAAGCGGGCGTTGGCGTATCGGCGTGCTTTCTCATCTGGGAGGCGGTGGGGGGGGTCGTTAAAAGGCACGCAGAAAAGCCCCAGCGCGTCTCCACCGCAGATTCTGCTGCTCTCAGCCCACTTGCATTGCGCAAGCAGGAGGCTCAAATCCCGTCGCTGACATTTTGGCTTGAATCTAATCTGGTTGCGGAGAGGTAGTCACTTTTTTGAAGAGTGCATTTCTAATGAACGGGGAGGTGGCCAGGCAGAAGGGGAGGGGGTGTGAGTGTGGGAGGAGGCAGCTTTCCTTTGTGCCGAATTCAGACTCATCCCATGGGGATCGAAGACCACCTGGGGAATTTCCAATCATTTCACTCCCGGCTTACAGACAGGCTGCTGATAAGCAGGAAGAATCCCTTTTCTTTATTTTTCCTTCAGAGATGTCAGAACAGGAGCTTTGGCCAATGGTAGCGGCCTTGTCTGATTGGGCGAGAGTGACCTGGACTAGGTGAGGTCATTTAGGATGATACATTAAAAAAAGGAATAATAATTCAAAAGAGTGTGATTTCCCCCCCCCCCTTCCATTTTTAAATGACTTCAGATACAGTACGTGTGTAGAAATATAATAAGATCTGAATTTTTAAAGAGAATTTCAAAACAAGCTGTGCCCTCCCTGCTTTCTTGGTGACTGAAAAGCAAAGCTTCTAATCTATTAGTGGAAAACTAATGATAGCTCCCTATTATTTAATGATCCCAGGACACCAAAGGACCTTGGAGATGTTTCAGCTCAACTCCTTCATTGATTGACTCGGAGGGAAAGCATGATTTAGTTGATATACCAGGAACAAAAATCAATGGGTAAATGCTAAAATAATATATGTATAATTAAAAAACAGTTTGAAAAGATTGCAAACACTTAGCAAGATGTTGTTAAAAGCAAATGTATTGTGTGTCTGTGCCCAAACCGTTGTATATGTTTTTATTTAGAAAAGCGTAGGCTCATTTTTAAACTCCCTTTTCTCCCGTCATGTACTATAGCAGCTCCTTATGCGGCATATTTTTGCTTGTCTGTGGGGATACGTCTTGCATTTTATCTGGAGGCGGAATGTTCCCTCAGAAGGTTAAAAGCAGTTTTCCACAGGGAGATTCTGCCACCAGAGGTGCTGTTTATCCTGTATCTCTGAATGTGAACACCCTCCAGGTCACCACTGGCTAGCACTGATACACCAGGTTAAAGTGATAAGCAGCTGGCCTGTCAGCATAAGACCAAATGAGGAGATTGCTATCCCCTGTGGGGCAGTAAATACACCAAATTTCCTGGAAAGGGTGCGGCCTTTGGTCTCAAAGTTAATGGCATCTGTTAAGTAACAGAATATTCACAGGAATCCTGAGAAATGTCGCTCCCCCTTGTCACAGCCACTTTAGTTTCAGACAATTAAAAGTAATTAAAACAGTTTCAAAATGAATGGCACAAATTTTAATTTTTTAAGGGGATAGTGCAAAATGTATTCAAATCACTATGCAGTGAGGTGTCACTGTCTTCTGCTTGATTCCTTCTAGCATTCAGTGCTGACCTTGTCCTTATGTTCATTGTCACCACCTTTATTAGACAGCTTTATATCTGGGCCCTGCTGCTGTATATGTGGCTGTCCTGCTTGAAAAAGATGCTGAGATTGTGGCTGTGTTTTTGATAACCTGAAAACAAGACTGTGTGCTCCCTCAGCTACTACAGGAACAAACAATTACTCAGTGTACAGGAAATGCAGCAGAACAAAGAAGACTCGCGATGAATTTGAGAAATCATTGGGTATAGAATGTTTTTTTGATGTCTTTAATTGAACGCACAGGTATTTCTGTGTACAGTATATTAGCCCAGGGTTAGCCCTGAGGAGAGGATTCTATGTATCTTCCCCGTGCCCAGTAAAGGATGTTGCTCCTTCTCCATGATGCCAAGCACACTTCTAGTTCACTTAGAAAAAAACATGTGGCTTGTCGTGTTGGTGAACATGTGCTCTCAAGGTGTTTGAATCAAGGGAACTTTTCACTACTGTATTGCGGCTTTCTCTGTCACCAATATTAGACTCAAGCTGTTTCCTCTTTAAAAAGGATAAGTCATTATGGGAGCCCAAGATATCACACTGCCTCATCTTTTTACAGATGTAACTCGAATTGAGGGGAGAGGTTTGGTCTCATTGGAGTCATGCCTTTTTGTTTTCCAATACTCCATGGCCTCCTCTAAGGGACAGAAGCACAATGGCTACAATTCTTTTTGCTGTGCATTACCACAAAACCCTTCTACAGCATGTAATCTGAATGTTGCATTAACACAGCTATTGATTAGTAGGAAGTAAATTTGGACATTTAACCATAGTGTTTGCCTATTGGTAGCCATTGATCAGTTCTAAATTAATTATAACATCCCAGCGAAATCCATAGGGCAACAGGCTCTCTTTTCTTTTTGTCTTGCGATGTTGTACGATTAGAGACCCTCGCCTAGAGAGACTCACCTCTCAGCTGGCACCTCCGTCAGGGAGCTCCAGCAATCAATGCTTCGCAGGACAGGAAAGGGCTGGCTGGACCGCACTAAAAAAGGGGGGCTAGTGGTCAGCCAGCTCCTTAGGACATGCCAGAAGGTCGACATAAGCGTCTTTTACGACCCCAATCAGTGTCCAGTAGGAAGAGAGCCAGCTGTAGATTATATCTCAAGGTGATAGTGACCTCTGACCTTTCTGCAGTCCGGGTGCCTACTGGTCATTCATCATATGGTCTCTTGCCAGCAACCTCTTTAACCATTTTAAAGTCAGCGAACATTACCTATTGATTTTATTGATCAGACTCCACATCTGCTGTGAAAAATGCAGGGGTCCTATCTCGCAGCACTTTTCTTTTCTCTTTCTCTGGCGTTGATGTTTTAGTATTATTTTTCATCTGTTCTAACCCCCTCCCCCCCATCCCTCCATATGATACTGCTGCCCACTACTCCACGTGCATTGAGACAAACGAAAGCACCACCGGCCCCTTTTGAGGTACTACAAACAACGTGGGCTACCCCCTTTCGTGTCTAGACGTACCACAAAGGTGCTGTTGGCTGTGGAAGCGGCGATGGTGTTTGTGTTCGGCAGCCATCTTATCCTCGCTCGCTGTTTCTCTCTGACGGTCTGCACTCCTGCCCTTGCGAAGCTGAGCAGTTTAGGAAACAGCACTGAGCCACATGCAGACAAGCAGAAAGAATCCTGTTTGTGTGAAGTTTGCATTTGAGTCTTTAAAAATGAATTACTGCCACCTAACAGGCAATTGCCAAATTGCACCTTTGTGTTGCTCTGAGCATGTGTGCTTAAGATGAGGTTGCAAGTGAGACAAAGAAAAGTCGGCACTGCTGATGCTGACACTTCCTGCCGATGAGCTTTTATAACTTTACAATGGGGAATGCTTTTAATTTCCAATCCAATAAATGATTTGGTTTAAATTCAGTATTAGATCCGTACAAGATTCTAGGATCTATTTTTGACCACATTTTTATATTCTTTTTTAATCAGGGTGCTTAAATGCATAGTAGTTGTAACCGGAAGGCTGTGGGTTCCGGTCCTAGGTAGGGGCACTTCTTGAGTGAGGCATTTACCTTGGCTACAGTGAAATTCCCAGACGTATAAATTGGTACAAATGTAAGATGCTTTAGATAAAAGCGTCAGCCAGATTGTAATAATGTTCAAAGGGAGATTGAAAATGGTAAAACTGCAGATCTTAGCTTGGCTGCCTCACAGCACTGGGGTCCTGGGTTCGATTCCTGTGCTGCTAGCTGCTGGAAGTTTGTACGCTCTCCCTGTGTGCACGGGGGTTTTCTCCCACAGTGCAAAGACATACAGTACTGTATGACTAAATGAACTGGCTTCAGGTAAAAACTGTCCCTGGTGTGAGTGTGTGCGGATTTGTGTCTGGGCATGCTCTGCGATGGACTGGCGTCCCATCCAGGGTGTATCCTGCCTTACGCCCGTTGCTTGCTGGGATAGCCTCCAGCTCCCCCACTGCCCTGTATTGCAGTAATTCGCGGGCCTCAGAGCTGTGAGGCAGCAATGCTAAGCACCACTCCACTGTCCCCTGGTTTATTGTGTCTGGTCAACTTTGGCTTTTAGTTGTCGATTTAAACAGGAATCCTCAATTTCAAAGGACAATTACATCCACCTGTTTTCAGAAACCTGTTTCAACCCAGAGAGGGTCACTGTCCCGGAGTCTTTCCTGGAAGAAGGGCTCGGGCTACACCTGGGACAGCATGCCAGTCAGCCCACACGCTCGCAGGGACAACATAAAGGCCTTAGTTTACCTAGCCAGCATGCCTTTGAAAAGTGGGGGGAACCTGATATAAACCCCTGTGAACATGGGGAGCATGCTCCACACAGAAGGTACTCCAATCTGGAATCGAACCCAGGACCCAGGAGCTCTGAGGCTGCAGTGCCACTCGAGGATAATTGCATTGACCCAAAACAGTCTTTTTATTCTGGTGTAAAGGAATTCCTTTTATAGGCAGAAGTCAGTCCTGTGATGAGATGCCATTGAGGAGAGGATTGGGGACGGCTTCTGTCTTTTCACATGGGGGGAACGAACTCTGCATTATTTAAGCCCCTCAATGACTCCGCTGGTGTCTCTTTCCTGCTCACCTTGGGCTGTTTACAAATAACAGTCAGGTAGTGTTCATGATGATGTGCTGGCAACAAAGCTGAAAAAAACAACATCTTTCTGTTGCTTTAGCTGGTGATTTCAACAGATGCTTTTGTTTGAAAATGAAATGGAATAGTTCTATATAGACATTGTGGACACAGTAAAATTACAGTATATATATATATTCATAAATAATTTAAGAAGTGATGTAGTTACTTATGTAATAAAATATGCAAAATGAATTAATACTGGAATGGCTATAGTAAAGGAAACAAGAACTTATACGAGCTGTAGTTACCGTATTGTAATCAGTGTGGTTAGAGTCACAGCAGACGAGCAGTGTAGCGTGCATCACATCACAGGACTCTGCAGATAACACCTGTCTGCCTAGCTCTTCATTGAGGCAAATTCCCTCCACCGCGTAAGGCAGTGTGTGTGTATTTGCAACATGTCAACCTGATCTTGTAAGATTTCGGAAGTTAAGCAAAGCTAGGCCTCGTGAGTCCTGGGATGGGAGACCTCCAAGAAATGCTTGCAGGATACTGCTGCACTTGCCACTGGTGGACCAGTAGGTGGTGCTCTTCCCTCTATTCCAGACTTTCCAAAATAGCAAAGCTCCAGAATGGGACGCAGGGGTGTGTGTGTCATCCTTTGGATGTGATGTTAAAGTAAAGTCTTCCACAGTACTGTTATACAGTATGTATAAATATAGAGGTGTCAAGCCCAGTGCCCTAGTTCCATTCCAGTTTGTGCTTGCACATCCTGGTCGCCTTAAAGTTCTAGAGTTAGTATTTCTGTAGTGGGTGAAGTAGGTTCCCTCCTGGATATAAGGCCCTTTTGTATCATTTGTTATCATGACTCATTGCATACTGTATGTGGTACAAGTGATGGTTGTAATAGTAAAGACAGTAAAAACAGGTATCTCGCTTGAGCAACAGTGTTTTTTGTGGTAGCAATTTTAGTAATAGTGAAAGCAAAAATAATTGTCAAATAGTAAATGTAGTCTTTAAGGCTAAATATAAGTATAGTACTGGTACATGTCATTTTCAGCTAAATGCTGGATATATCGCTCACCCATACTAACAAAAGAAGTCATTATTTAGAAAACATTCTTTTGAGTACAGGATTAGCAGTGCAATTGTAGTTTAGTCATATTACAAGGTGAGAGAAGCAGTATCATGATGTGGTATTTATTATCATATTTGAGCTTGATTTTTCAGTCATATAAATTTATGAAAAAAAGACTAGACTCAAAACATAAGCACAAAGATATTCAGAAATGTCTCAGCTGTTGGACTGAGGTGGGTGAGGTTGTGTGGTTTGTGTGGTAAAGCTAGCAGATGCAACCATCTGAAGCATCATTTAATCCCGTCTACTGCCTGAAAAGATTTTTCTGTGGAAAGGCAATAGTAAAACTGAATGTACCCCCGGGGGCGTAACAGCTTGGGTTTTTAAAGACTTCACCATTGGAAACACAAAACCAACAGTAGATTAGTTGGAGCTCTGTCTTCTTCAGGAGCTCCTGTTTAAAAAAAAGGAAAGAAATTGTGTTGTCTGTATGACTCTGAATGGCCTGTAACTGTAGTTAGACCTCTAATTGCAATAAAGACCTTGCAATAAACCTTGCACCTTGCAATAAAGACACGACAAAATAACATTTCCAGGTATGTCATCAAAACACAAACTCTGATGCTACAGATAAACAATCCGTGTAATTAACACACAACTTGCTGTTGTCTTTCAGTTATTTTAATTGATAATATAAAATGATGACATTCGTAGTTGGAAATGGTATACATTGCTGTTAATAATTCATACAGTATATAGTGAAAATTCATGTTATTCCACTTTCCACATTATTTTTGATAACAACAATGTCCATCTTTAAATGAGTTGTAAAATTTTTCCAAGGGAACCTTTCTGTTCGAAATTGATTATCCCTTGAGGAGTCAGGTGTCGCGCAGATGGGAGCAGTAGGCCATTGATTTGTGTTGTCTGACTTGGATTTTTACTTTAATGTCAGGATCAAGAATTTTATCAATCATTTATGTTTAAGTTCCCATCATTGTCTGATGCCATGATTATTCATAATAATACCGAGGTTGTGACAGAGAAAAGACCAGGGAGAATCATATTTTAAATGGATTTTGTACCAAATTGAAATGTTTTGCTCCCAGGTTGCAGATTAATTTGCAAAACATCATCTTCAATGGAATCCTGATCATTCAATTTATCTAATTTAATTTTATCACTGTGATTGACTATAACTTGGAGGTTTTGTTGTTTTTTTTTGGAGGGGGAGTACGTATGAAACAGGACAAAAACCGGGGAAATATTAAAGCTGAGCTGCAAATCCTATTAGACACTGGTGTATCTGATTATGTTTTCTCTTAATGTACTGTAAATAGATTTCACTACTTTTCATTTAGTGAAAGTTTGATTTGATCCATAATGGTAACTTTCTACACTGAAGATTTTATACAGTACATGAAGATTCCCGACTGTAGGTTTTTTAATTGTGCTACTGTTACAGCAGTGCTCAAGTACTGTGTATTTGCTTATTTGTAGTAAGGTGTGTTTTGGGGTTTACAGAATTCAATGTTAATTTTCATTAACATGTTATGTGTTGTAAATAAGAGATGAACAACTGTTTTCTTTATCTTAAAAAAGGAGATAGGTGTGTTCTTACCTCCCAGGTTTCTCAAGTGCAGCACACTTCTTGGGAGTGGCCTTTTTTAATCAGTCATGGCCTCTTTTTAGTGACACAGCATCTTTTAAGGTACAGATTCATTAGAAGTATAAAATAAAGTGGGGTGGAAGAATCAATACAACTGAATGTTATGGAGTAGTCATTAGCTAGAGATAGGGCTAACCAAAACAAGATTTATGATGGAGTACAGTTTAGTTTTTATAATAGGACCAGATTCAATCTGCTCTTGATGGGGGTGGGGAGAGGGGTCACAGGCCCTGACCTTGAGGTCAGAAGTTGTGGCCGGGGGGCAGCATGGTCAGTTGTTTAGTGTCTGTCCTCTCTAAACACTGAGCTTTTTGAATGATTAAAATGAAGCCCAGGAAACAGAGAATTTCTAATTGTCATTGTCCCCTCCACTCACTGGTGCCAGGACAAAGGCAGGCTTACAGGGGAAATGTATTTATATATATATTATATATGCTTTTGCCCACTGAAGGACCAAGAGCACCTTTCACTGGTCTCATTCTTTGTTCCCTAAAATATAATCAATGATTACCAGAGAAATGAGCTACAATACCCTTCCCAGTCACCAATGTGTGCCTTCCTCGGGGCTTGTTAAAATAATATGGAATTCTACTGATACTTGCTCATCTTCTGCAAGCAAACCGTTTTCTCAGAACCAGCACTTGATCTTTGTTGTGATGACAAGATATCCATTCACTACACGATCGGTCTTGCTACCCTGTTCACATCGTAACCCTTTTATTGTATGTCTTACAAAGCCAGACTGCTTCAGTTACAAGTCTTGCTTTGAAAGTTGAAGAGGTATGCACTTGTCCTGGTCTACTGTATGAGCCTTTTTTCTTGCTAATAACAATAACAATTTCTTGCTTTTTTCTGCAATAACAGTAATATTTCTCTGTAGACAGATATAAAGGTACACTTGTCCATAAATGTCCGTGTGTAGAGTAATCTGTACTCCAAGTACTGCAATGTACATATTTCAAAATGAGCAAATATAGAAGGGCAGTTCAGTTTCATGAGTGACTCCCAGCATAACAGACAAGGCATGGATCTCATTGGCCCTCAGTTTGTACAGAGCTCTTCGTAATAAAAGAGAGATGACAAGTGACCCACTCTTCAGCAGGTCACCCTGCATACATCTGCATAAAATCACCTCCCGACCTGCTTCTGACTAATCTGGAATCTATCTTTGCGGCTTTGGAATGCTGCAGCTGTTATGTGCGGAATGATCATTCTGGATTTTGGAAGTTGTTAGAAGTCTTAATAACCCTGATATCCATTTTATTTGAAAATTGAAAAAGGCACTTGCAAACATCAAAAGCAACAAAGCCATCGGTAGCCCTGCACTGGCCACTGCTATGGTCAAAATGTAATTTTTACTGTACTTCATCTATCTGTTATCAGAGATCTGTTTACTTTGAAAAAAAAGAATTTATCTTAAATTTACAGTAGCAGATTCCCCCCCCCCCATATGTGGTGGTCTCCAGACTGATCAGGTATGTACCGATTCTTACTCTGCAGAGCTCTGAGGGGGTATTTTTTTCTGCTGAGGTTTGGACGGGAAAAAGCAGGAAAAATCTAAGATAAACAGGTAACAAAATCCCTGCCCTCTTCTGTAGGAACTTTTAATACCGCAATATTTATAGGAAATGTGATCTGCCTGTGGTGCTGTGACTGTCCCAGAAGGAACACCGGGCTGTAGATCTGGGCTTGGCTATGCCTCTGAACTCCACAGCATATCCGCTCCTGCTCACCTGCTTTGTAGAAGACATTTCTCATCATTAGATCATTAGCAAAGTTAATATTTTATTATCACTAGCTTCAATTCTTCTGAAAAAGCTCTATTCCCCCACAGCGGTGAAAAATAGCCTGGATGACCCAGCCGCTGTATATATCATCTTATTTGGGCAATTAACTCTTCAAATGGCAAAAGGACTAGACGCAAGCTGATGGGGATTGAAAAATTCCTGGCATGGGAGCTGGCTTGGCTGCCAGCGTTTGCTGGAAGCACTGAAGAACAAGTGAAGATTTCATTCCATGCTGGAAAGAGAAGAAAACAAGCACGACATTTCAGCTGTGGGGCCTCCTTGGGGTGTGAACACTGAAGAAATCTGTCAATGCCTCTTCTATTTTTAGAAATGTGGCAACGGCTGTACAGTATATGCTGGATAACACAGTCGCCTAATTTTTGCAGATGAATATTGATTACCAGTACCAGAGGCATGTAGCACTTCCATTCTCCAAGCCTGCTTCATTTTAGTTCTGCTTGGATGTTGGTTTTTCTTTTCCATTGCACAGGATTTACATCACATTCAAAGACCGTTTTTTTAGAGAGGGGACAGATTCCTCAGGAAGCACATTTCCTAATAAGCTGGTCCCACGGTGTGGTTAGAACCAGTTCATATTAGGAATGAGCTCCTTGATTGATGTCAAAAGCATTTTATTTTCAAACTAGGAAGCATAGACAAATTTTAAGTATTCCACATGAGAGGAAGGATACGTCTTATAAAATCTTGCAGGTCGTTCACTCCAGAACATTCACAATTTTTTCTTTTTCTCTCTAAGGACTGGTAATGTTCAGCTATCTAATGAACCTGTTCACTTGGTCCTACTCCATTCAGCCCTTTCTCGTTTTTATTTTTGGACTTTCTTCTTTTTTTTTGTATACATGGTTCTTGCATATTCTCATTTTTGTTAGGAAAAATAAATAATTTCTGGTTATGGAACAGAATACCAGCAGTGACGCTGGCTAAGATTTGCGCGAAGAGCCTGTGAAGGCACAAGGCATGCGTCGTCAAATGTACTAATTTGACAGGCCTGACATTTGACAGCACTTTCCCTTAACAGGCCCTACAGTGAATAACGATACCAGATGAGTTTCCCTGCTGTCTTCCACATAGGAAAAGGTTGCTCAGGGTCAGAGGTCAGGTAGATTGTTTAACTCGTTTGGGAAGAAAGAAATTATAGTCTTATCTAAATGCCTTCTCCCTCTTCACAGGTGGGCATTAGGCACTTGATCTTTTGCCTTGCTTAACCTCTGAATTTGCTGGCATTAAAACGTGCATTACTAGAGCTAAAGGAAAGGGTCAGTTAAGTCACCCCTTCCAAAATAAGGAAAACAAGCACTATGTCTTCATATATCTGTCCACCTGCCTCATTCCTGGGCCCCAGGGTCCATGACTGATTGATTTTCCTCTAATTTGTCGGTAGTAAAGGGTACCAACTTTTATAATAAGAATACTAATGACAGGATGCATGTCAATATTTCCTGCTGTATAAATGGTATTTCTTTCTTCTCAGGTCAGTTCTTTCTTAACAAGAATATATGCTGTACAGCAATCTTAAAAAGATCTGATGCGTCAGCCTAAGAAGCAGTTACTGTTTTTTCACTCTTTCATGATCTTAATTTCTACGCATCACATGGCTCATGGTATGCTACTTTATTTCTGCGTCTTTGATCAGTATTTTATTTTCTGTTTATGTCCTCCTCCTTAAGGTTGGAATTGATCACCTACAGCAATAAATGTGGTTACACTATCATGACCTGCGCCAACTAGTAAGCCTTAGCCGCAGTCCCTTAAAGAGAAATTGTGTTTTCTAAATCATTTGCTCTTAATTGCTTTGCGAGTGGCCTTATCTAAGATGACTTGCAATATGTAAAAAGGACTATATAATGTGTAAGTGCATATAGAAAACTAGTCATGCATGTAAAATAAAAAATAATATTATGACAATAAAGCTGTTAGAAACTAAATTCATATACTAAGCCTACCACAGTGCTGAAAATATAATGTAGGCGTTGCACATAACAAAATGAAGTAGTAAGAGCTCTTTACGTTGTGGGAGTATGGAAAAGGCTACAGTACCTAGCTATGTTGAAGTTGGTCTTCTTACTCTTATTCATACAATGTATTCAAATAGACATGTAATTATCCTCCTGAAAATTTTGTGGATGATCTTACCCTAGACTGGAGGATGTTGGAAGTTCCTTTTAAACTGAGTACAGGAGACACTTCGTTAACCAAAGGGTTGTGAAAGTAAAGTATGTAAAACGCTAACCAGGCGGATACTCTGGTTCCTTTCATAAAATGGCTGGAATGATCAATTGATTACTGACTATCAATTAGGATAGATGCGCTGAATGGCTTCCTACCGTTTGTACACATTTGTATGTTCTTACATCAAGGATGGACAGATAGTGTGAATGCAAAGCGATGATGTGAACAGTTTGTCAGTATGTGAAAGAACAAGTAAGAAAAAAGGTTACGTCCATGCTGAGAGTCAGAAAGAAAAAAAGATGTCACAAAGAAAACCTTTTAGAGCAAGACGAGAAGAACCATAAGCCAGAAGAAGACAGCCCATTTGTGTTTTTTCTTCCTGTCTGCTCTTCAGTGTGGAATTGACTTTTAATCGCTCCTTCGCAGCAACGCACACTGATGTAGCGTTCCACTGAAACCTCCCGCTGGTACAGTCCTGTATGTGATTTGACCCAACTGGAATAAACAGGTGAACCAGAGTATCAGTACTTACAGTATACTGTTGTAAGGAATCCGAAAAGATTTTGTATGTTGTAGCTTCTTTTGAAAAAAGACAACATCAGCAACAGAAATCTACAATCCACCAGCGTTTCAATAGTCCTTCCTTAAGGCCATTTTCTCTGTTAATGATACTAATCACTCATAACCAGGATAGGGAACAGGTAATCAATGTAATATTAGAGATATTTAGATCATACAAAACACCTTTTTTTTGAAGCCACAGCATATTTGGATTGTTTTCTGGAATTCTTATAATATTAATTATTTATTTGGTAATTATTATTGTTTCTTGTGGGGAGAGAACAACACCCTACCCCCCTAAATAGGGTTTCCTTTACACACCCCCAACATGGGCATTGTACCTGCTGTATGTGCTCCCTATGTGAGTTAAAGGTGGGAAGAAATTGCTTTCAGAGAGGGTGAGTGTACTGAAGGCTTGCCTGTGAACCATGTTTCTAAGATAAATGCAAAAGCAGCAAGAACTGTCTGCCTTATATTGCACACAGATGGCACCAGATTCATAATCAGGCCTGCTGGAGCCACAGAGTCTGAAATAGAGCCTTTTTTCCCAGCAGGAGAGAAAGCAATCTTGAGTTCTGTTTTTACATTATTCACCTAGATTATACTGTAAATGCAACTATATCGAGATTATGTGTTGGTCTCTTTTCACGTTTACAAGATAAATGCTAACTTTAAATATGTCTTGGACGGCAATGAAATATTTACAGAGAATATGCAATAGCGTATGATTACCACTATGTATATACAGTACAGTGCATGTGTGTTTATGTATAAAATAACAAGATCTATCCTTAGTCCTTTGTGCTATTAATAATAGTATCACCAGTAAAAGAGATGAGGATCAGGATGATGACGTATCCACAGTACACTGGAAAAGCAAAAGCAATTATTCCGATTATTTCCTTACACGTCAGTTTTCTGATACCCAGGTTCATGAATTTGTTCTCATCACAGACTTGTAGGATCTCCAGAAAACGAGGGAGTATTTGGCCTTAACAAGAAAATAATTTAAAAGATTCTCTGGGATACATTTAGTACATGTTTCCAAAGAATATAAAAGTAAAGGCATTTACCTGCAAACCAACTGTGTTCCTACTACTGCACATATCTTAGATACAGTATTCGATGTTCTTGCCTGTTGGGCCATCTGAACTGCAATCAATCAGAAAGCAGGTTTTTTTTTTACAGTATCCAGTGTAAACTTCACAAAGATAAATCTTACATATTGCAGTTTGATCACTAGTATCTTTTCTTGCCTATTTTTTCCTTTGAAAGTTAATGTAATAAACAACTATTTTATTAACAACTGCTTCAGTCGAAGATTTTGCTGTATTCTGGAATTGTTTTCCCACCCTCCAAGGACATTTCTTGCAGCGACAGGAAAGCAGAGGAGATTCCATCACAATCAGGCAGCAGTGTGACACTGATGGCGGTGAGTGTCAGGCAGAAGCACAGGGAGGTCTAGTCACAGCAATGAAACAGATTAGGATGAGGATGATGTAACCTCAATACACTGGAAAAGCAGTTATTCCGGAAAAAGCCTTGCCTGTATTTTTAGGAGAGCCCAAAGTGAATGTCAAGGGTACAGAACCTTATAGTCCACTTTTTTCCCATCGTTTGTTTTATACCCTCATTGATGGATTTGTGTGAAAAACAGACTTGCATGATCTGCAGAAGAGGAAGGGGTATCTGGCATTAACAAGAAAAGCATTTAAATGATTCTTTGGGATACATTTCGTACTGTCACATGTACATTTATTTACTTGCTCTTCACAGTCACACATGACTCAGAATGCACTAGTCTTTAAGGGGCACAAGGTTTTCATCCTGATCAAGGTCAGTGTGGGGAATCACTAGCAAAAGCTAACAAGTCTAGCAATGTGGCAGGAACGTGAAAATCGGAGTACATTTGCCTGAAAGAGCTTTCCCATCCTGCATTACAAACTAGCCAAACATAGATCATAAAAGTTAAAAGAATATCAACATGCAGAGCCTGATACACAATCAGTAGAAACTAATATTAGTTAAGCTTTGAAGGTATATTTCTTTTTGGTTGACTTGTCCATGTACATCATGTACAGGGAGGAAAATATTGTTACAACAGAATAATTCTGTTTTTTAGAAAAAAGACACAAAACATGCAACAGGATCATAATACATACCTGGTAGAATGTTATTAGTCATGTGAGTTGTGTACTTTATAATACCGTCTTGTTCAAATCTAGAAGAATTTCATTCTTAATATAGTAATGCAAGATAAAGAAAAAGTATTCAGTCCACTCAAGTTAAAGGTGCGTGCATTTAAAAAAAACTTTTGTATTTCTTGTATGTCTTAAATTAATTTACAAAACATTTAGCTTAATTTTGCTTAAGGTTATCATAATTCACGCATGAGAGGGTTAATTATGACACATTCCTGGACTTGAGGAGTTTGTCTTAATCCTGTTCTTGCTCTTATTAACACAATGGATACAAATAGACCTTTTGGAACTCTTTTGGAAGTTCATTCTCTTCTCCTGTTGAAGAAGATGTTGTTGAAACTGATACCCTGGTTTCTTTCAAGAAAAGGCTGGTCGATCAATTAACTACTAAGTACCACACAGGCTAGATGGACCAGACGGCTTCCTCTCTTTTTAAAAAACTGTTTAAAAAGGAGAAAAGTATTTATCTTCTTTTCTTGAAGAAAAAGGTCCTCCAAGCACAACTTTGCCGTTGTTATCTGCCTCAAAGCAGGGAATGGAAAGTGGAATTAAGTGCCTTTTATACTGTATTCTTCCACACCTACAGTATAACAGGGCTAAAAGATCACAAAAAGGAAGATAAATATACTGTATTGTCACACAACTTTGAAGTATTCTAATATTCTAACATCCAGCAGCCACATATATTGATCAATGCAATCCCTGATAAAATATGCCAAAGCCTTAACCAGACCCCAGACTGTACTGTAATTGACACACCATAAACCGAATTACATTTGTGTGAACACTTAAACTAACTTTATCTATAGTTCTAGCTGAGAGTCAAGGTGTGGCACCCCAGCTCATGGACAGGATCTGTACTTCCCTTTTGTTTACTTACACTTCCAGTAAATTATTTATTGAGTAATCAAATTAATCTCTAGCAGTGCTGACCATACTGCAGACAATAATGTTAATCATCATGCTTGATTGTTCTTTTGTCTGCTAATGGAGGGCTGGAGCCAGTGTTCTCTGCTTGCATAAAGGCGAGTTCTGATGAGCTTCAAGGGGCAGCTTAAGTGTACATCTTCTGGCAATTGTGGGTCTGCAATTATATTTTCCTTCTAGGTAATTTGTTATATAAATTTAGTGTAGGTATAGTGTGTCTATAATTGTGTGGCACTGTAGACCAGGATTAGAAATCTCCTGCTGGTTTCTCCTGGTACTTGAAACTGTCCTGATGCACATGGAAAAAGGTCATCTGGAAAATGAATGGCTGAATGGCACAACAGTTGTGGATCAACAGTTCTTCATCTTCACTTGGGATCATCTCAGAGGTAGGATTGTGTGTGACGCCTCTTTGCAACAAAACAGGATATACAGTGCCGCCTTGTTGATCGATTGTGTCTGACTGAATACCTGGAGTATCCAGTTCCTCTGCTGGACAGTGCAAACCTCAGGTTGCTGTTTGGCAATAGATGGTGTTGTATTTGGAATGCAGGCTCATTCCCCAAGATACCCAAGGTGCCCAGTATCTACTGTACATGATGGGTTGCAAACACAGCCAAAGGAATGTGTCTGAAGGCTGGATGTATTGCAAGCACATACTATCTACATCATATTATTAGGTGCATAGGACTTAACTGTGCATGAGAATATCTGCATTGTAGGTTCCGCAGCTGAAAGGTTGTGTCTCTTTTCTTTTCCTTTCAGCAGGGAATAAACCTTCACCAGTTACTTTGCAGCCAGTGGAGGATACTGCCTGGCAAGTGAGTGGGATTATTTCAGACACAATCTGGCATTTCTGGCAATTAGAACATCCCAAAGTCGTTTACAGTGGAGGTAACAAATCAGCAGTACATAAGTAGGAAAGAACACATTGAGGTCCAGAAGAAGCAGCGTTTCTGCATTCAGAAATGTTTTCAAAAGGGCTTTCAAAGACAGAAACACTGAGTTTGTATAGTCTAATTAAAATTATTAGTGTAATGACTTTAAGACTAAGTTTAACACTGCATCCTCACCTAATAGTGTTTCACTCAAAATTTAGGAAACATTTTCGATGCAAAAATGGGAATTGGCTCACCTGTTTGACTAATTCTACCTACTAAATATATTTGTTCAAGTTTAAAGTGAAAAAAAATCTGTTCATTATATACTTCAACACTTGTTCTTTTCTTAGTTTGCACTTATTTTCAGTGGGGCAGAGATGATTTATCCTTTCAGTTTCAAAAACATTTATTTGAGAAAGAAAGTCAACACAACAGGTACAGTAAGCTACAATTCTGGCCCAACAACAATAAAACAGATTTACTGCTGTATTTTGTTTTTTTTATTATTGTGAATTAATTAGAATAAAATATATTTGATTATCACTGATATAAAATATAATATATTTCATAATAATTAATCCTTTATAAAATACCTCTAATCTCTGCAGTTATTTGGCATATTGTGGTTCAGTACTTCAATTGGTGCTTCAATATTGGCTAAGCCAGCTCTTACATGATGTGACTCGGGCAGCTCTTGATTGCTAAGTTCTCAATAATGGTAAATATTATGGATGAAAACATATAAGCCTGAAAAAGAAAAAGAAAGCCAAATTCATCTATTTTTAATGACAACTACATTTATTCTGTTAAAGTTCATTGAAGGCCGAGTTAATCGTTTTTATTTCTACCATGCTTTTCTCAACCAAAATGTTGACTGCTGTAATCACTTAATTCACGAACACACCCTAACACTGACCCAGTGTGCATCCAGTCTTGTTATTTCACTACTGTGGAACGTTCCTCCTTTGCGTCTGGGTGTTTTTGTTTTCCTTTCCTGTAAAACTTTTCTTTTTTTTTTTGCTGCGTAGACCCAAACTTAACAAGAAAATAACCAAAAGCCCTGGTGCAGTGATCTGTCTACTCTTTCACCAGGAGAGTTTTTGCTGACAGGGCACAGCAGTGAAAAATGTGGGCCTGGTCATTTGTCCGTGTCACGCAGTGTAAGTGGGTGATGCATGAAAAAATAGTGAGGTTTCATGTGCAAGTCTTTAACCCTTTGTGGTTCTAGACACATGAGACAGCAACTGTGTATATCAGTCTTCCTGTTTTGTTTGGGGAAAATTGCAAATTAAATCAGTCTTCATGTATTTTAAACAGTATTGGGGAAGGGGGTTCCAAAAAGACAGTTGAAAAACATTAGAACAGCAGGGGAACAGGGATGTTTTTTTCTGTATACACTATGGAATGGTAAAAACAGTTAGTTTTTTTTTTCCTGTGCTAGGATGGATTTAAAGGATGGCTTCCTTCATTAAAATACAATATGGAACGGTAAAAACAGTTCGTTTTTTTTTTCCTGTGCTAGGATGGATTTAAAGGATGGCTTCCTTCATTAAAATACAATTTTTGTCTCTTTTAAACCCTGTCTTAACATCTTTTAGTAAGCTTAAGCCTCCTATAAGCTTTTTCTGCCATGACAGAATTTGTAATTAAAAATTAAAGTACTTACAATGAATTTTCAGCAGTGCTCTGCTTAAATCTGTGTCCCTTAACACCAGGATGAGCAGTCAGGCTCCCTTGTCATGAGACTGCCTCAGAATGGAAAGGCCACCCCAGCCTGGTGTGGATTCAGTATCTTTCACAGTTTCTGCAAGCTGAAGGTTTAATTCTCACCTGAGGGAAACTAGTCTCGGGAATTAGCTGGTTGCTAATTTTAGGGATTTCAATAGCTGGCTATCATGATGTCAATAGAGCTTGCCAGTAGTTCAGTGTTGTGCCTGGGAGTGGTTGTCTCTCCTTGCCCACATCTCTCCCTTTAATCTATAGAACAAAATGTCATTCATTCATTCATTTTGCTGTCAAATATCCTTATCTGGATCCAGGCAGCAAAAAAAATATCATATTTAATTAACCGTTAAAATTGTGTACAAACGTATTGAGGACATATAAGGTGACGTATCAATAATATTTGAAGCTGTTTGCTTAGATTTGGGTTTTTTATACTTTGTGTGTGAAAAGAAACATTTCAACACAGTGCTGAAGGTAGTTCTTCTGTATTCAGAATGGGAAAAGCTCTGTCTGTTTGCATAGTTCTGAAGCCAGACAACTGGTGATCGGGTAATTGATCATCAGTGATAGATTTATAGATGTATTTAAAAGGATTAAGTGAGTCTTTTTCAGCTAGGTCCTTATCTCTGGTTAAAGTGGTACATACAGTGGTAATTATGGCAGTGTGTGACTGTATTGTTTTCTTTACTGATAACATTATTTCTTTCTTCATCCAAAGTACATTAGTTCACGTTGTCAGGGTGAATTTACATTTTGCTCAGGGCATCAGTTAACCTTTCTGAAAAAAATCATTCAGTACTATGCTAGTTGGAGTTCTGACAGGTGGAATGCAGACAGAAGTGAGTTTGCACATTGTAAGGAAAGTGTAATTAATTAAAATTATTTAATTTAATTGTATTTAATTTTGTGGAAACCAGAAGGTAACTTTTAGAACTACCCTTGAAGTTTGATTTTTTTTACAAGATGGAGTCATGTTTCAAAACGCAAAGAACTAACCCCCCAACCCCTTGTTGAGACCTGTGTGAGGAAGTTGTTTTCATTATCATCATGATAGGCAATTATTTACTCATTATTATCACAATTGTCATTGTCAAGAGGAGCATGCATATTAATGGACACAGTTTTATTTATTAAGTTGCATCTGTAACAGGGATGCTATTAAAATAGTTAATTGTATGTGTGAGTTTTTTAAAAACACTCACCATTACTCAGCAGAGGCTAGCATGGCCAGTGTATTTCTGGGAGTAAAAATGTGTGGTTTCAGAAGTGAAATCTCTTTGGTGAGTAAACACAAAATAAACAGAGAAGAGGCCTGTAATGAAATATATCCTGAAATTCCAAAAAAATACAATAAAGAATAAACAACCTTACCGGACCTACCTGTATGCATAACTACAGTAAGCTACAAAAACAAGTACAAAATGGAAAATATTACCATCGTGGAATATTCGTTTTTCACAGCCTTGTTCTGGTCAGCAGGGAGAAAGAATCTCAAGTCACACCTCTTGTAACGCATCATAGCTGATGATAAAGATAAACACACATCTTCAGTAGATTATACTCAAAGAACAAAAACAGTGGCAAGAGGACGTGTTAAGGGCCTTTAAAAGTGCAGAGCTCCATTACTAATGTGAAGGATCTTGCAGACAACTGTACTTTTAGATTTTCACCTTCCACACCTCCCTCATTCACTGTCTGCAGTTGTGGGGATCAAGACATACAACTTGTCAATCTACAGCATTTCAGTTAATACTGTATTGATTTTTTTTGTCATACATCTTATATTGTACCTCAGCACTGCACCACTCCACCGTTCCATGCATGCCTTTTTCGGGTAAACTGTATTCACGGCTTTAAATTCCTATTAGAGTTTTCTTTCCCACAGTGTATCGGGGTAGTTGGCAGGATGAGATAAGCTTTAGCTCTGTGTGGCCTTACAGGCAAGATGATGACTTGCTTTTTCCCTTTTGTTTATTAAATACAAGGACAAAAGGTCAGCAATTAAAGATTAATGCAAATGTAACATCTATTGATGCTCCTTTTGGCCCCAGAAGCCCTGTCTACAACCGGACCCTGTCCTGCAAGGTAGACAGAGAGGTGGGTGAAGCTCAGAGGAAGAAGGAAAGAGAATAACTCAAACATTGCAGTGAGACAAAAGAGTCAGGGTTGATAAAGATGATATGAAGAGAGGGAAAAGACAAGTCGAGGAGCAGGGAGAGGAGAACAATATACACAGAGGATAAAAAAGGGAGATGCCAAGAGATGAAATAAAGTACAGTTCTACAGTTCTACAGAATTGCTGCTTATGTTAAAGTATCTCACCAGGATAAGTGGCTTTCTGATAAGGCATAAAATATATTTAAATATTTAAATCTCTGAACTCTGTAGACAGTCCAAAGTCAGACCTTGGTCTGCCATGGTCTTCACAGAACAAATGTTTTAGAAATACTATACCCAGCCCATAAAAGTGAATTTGGAAGTGACCTGCATCTATTTCAGGACAAAAGCTGAATTCTTTATAATATTACTTACTGTGAAAGCCAGAGAGGTGAATGGATTTGTTTATGTTTCTAAAGGCTATTATTTCATGCATTGTGATGTTTTTAAACATATATGTATATATTCAAACTACAGCAGCAGGTGTCAACAATGATCATTACATCTGTACAAAAGCACCATAGACAATTTAATATGGCAGAGCTTTGCTTTTGTAGATCCTATGCATTCGTTACGTCCATGGCATTGTCTGATAACAAGATCTGCTGTTTGTCCTTTTAGACAAAATTGCAAAGCACATGAATGCAGCCTCTGGTGTTTCAAGGGGTTTCACAAAACAAGCTGGGTTGATTTGAAAAAGTGGAAGACTGGCGAATTGGCAGCAGGCAGCTGTTGTCAGGCACAAAAGTCATTTGCTGAGACACTGAGTCACCAGGAGTTTTGCAGATTAGTGGTCTGTGCGTGAGGAAGGGGTCTGATGTGATGACAGTGTATTGGGAATCTTTCAGGGACCTGCTGGGATTTCCTCAGCTGTAAGGAAACCCAGCTTTATGAATTCTGAACAGGGCAGAGTGAATGAAGGAATAGAAATTCATAGCAGGGGACTATGTGGCACATGAGGATAATTCATTAGCCTTTCCCATTTGCCTTATACTGTTTATATTTACCTTTCCTTGCTGTCACAATAAAATACAAATTCCTGTACAGTGAGTATGCATTTCTTTTTTGTATATTTTTTTTAACAATGCATGTACTTTTTCAAAATTATGTTGCATACATGGTGGCATGATGGCACAGTGGTTAGCATCGATGCCCAGAAGCAGTGGGTCTCTGGATTCAATTCCTTGGGTACTGTCTGCATGGAGTTTGCATGTTCTCCGTGAGATCGTGTGGGTTGCTCTGGGCGCTCTGTTTTCCTCTCACAGTCCAGACATGCTGGTAGGTTCATGGGCTTGCTAGAAATAAATTGTCCTGTGATGAGCTAGCATCCTGTCCAGGGTGTGTCCTGCATTGCGCTCATTGCTTGCCAGGACAGGCTCCAGCCCCCCCCCCCCGTTCTGAATAAAGTGGCTAGAAAATGGCTGGATGTTACATATATTCTAAATTGAACATCTTTTTGGATGGTTACATTGGAATTTGTCTTACAAAAGTTCACTATCTTAAGGCCACTTGAAAATGAATAAGAAATAAAAAAGTAGTATGTCTGTATGTATTTGTAGATTTTGTAGACATAAATTTGCCATGCTTAACTAATTTTCTGGAATCCTGGAATTCACTAGTACATCTTAAACTACCAAACCAAAAAAAAAAAATCAATTTTTGCAGGAAAGGTACAAATTATTTTAAAGTATCTACTCTTCCAAATGACCCCATACAGGGTGCCGCTGTTTCTTTGTGATGATCATGTATAATTGCTAAAGGGAGGATCTTGTGTGCAAAACCTTGCAAGCATCAAGTGAAGCTCCTTTTTTTCAGCAGCAGCCCAAACATAGTAGCAGCTCATTTAAAAGGGAGCCTTGGTTTTAAGGTTAAGTAGGGCTGTGCTTCAGGTGACGGTGTTGTATGTCAAAAGACCTGCTTAACTCAAGAACTGGAAAAATACAGGAGCTCGACGGTGCATTTTGAAGCGCGCTGGACCTTGTTTTGTAGGAGCAATGCTTGCTGTGCTGAAACCACCAGGGTGTCGCAGCCGTGGGAGAGATGCTAACGTGGAAGGAGTTATCCGTGACCTTTCGGAGAAAACAGAAAGATGTGGTCTGATGAAGCTTGCCTGCGCAAGATCGCAGGGAGCGGAGGCCCGCTCTTCCTTAAAGACAGGCAGCTGACAGCCACTGCCGGAGCCCGAGATTAATCACTGGGAAACGAGCAAGTGCACGGTGCCGCGTGTGAGCCCCCACTTGATTATGATAATTAATAGCGCATCGATTCCCGCGGACTGGCAGGCAGGCCGCTCCAGTTCTCCCTGCTGCTCGCGTGCCGGGTCGCGGGTCCGTTTCAAGGACAGGGTGGGAGCTGCTGTCTGCGAGGAGTGGCGGGGGAGAGTGTGTCGTGCTTGTTCTCAGGCAGGCCACGGCGTTTCCAGTTCGGGCCCCCAGAAATAGGAAGCCTTAGCTCGGAGAGCAGGGGCCCCAAGAGCTGCATGTCCATGAATTATGTGTGTCCAGCTGGTCCCTCCCAGATAGAACAGTCAACACCCACAACAGGCACTACTGTATGCAAACCAGCTGGGAAAAGTCATGAATGATACGTATGGACATATTTTCTGCTCCTTTCACATACCGATTCAGAAATGCGCGCACACACACACACACACACACACACACACACACACACACACACACACACACACACACACACACACACACACACACACACACACACACACACACCGAGAGAAAAAACAGGTAAGCAAATAATAACACAAAAAATGGAAAAGGGATACACAATGAAAGCTGAAGATTCTTTGGTACAATTTGGGGGGGGGGGGTTGAGGATATCAAATCCAAATGAGGATTTGATATCAGTTCTAAAATTCAGTCGCAGGCATTGCCCACTCATTTTATGACATATGTGGTCAATTTTTTTATGCAGAAGCAGAATAACAATACTAGCCTGTCTTAATCCATTTTTAAGTAAATCCCAAGGAGGTGGTAATGAAGGATTTTCACTTTGTTTTTAAAAATGGTGTTTAATTATGGTCTCAAATAATATCCAGAAATATTATTGCAATAATCTTTTGTCCCTTCACAGTGGGCAAAACAAAGAATAAGAAAGTGGATAACAGGTTCATATTTCTACAGGTATCAAGAACAAGGGTTTCAAATGATAAACCCAAATTCCTGGTACTTTTAAATTTAACCACTAAAATACTTCAGTATTGGTATTCTTTTGAGCATAATATTTATTATATATATATTGTATACATTTGACTACATTTGGGTCCATGAGACTCCAGGAGAAACAGCTCTGCTAAGAATGTATTTTGGAAAAAACAAAATATTAAAAGCTGGAATGGGAAGTCTGATTACAATTGTCTCATAACATCCTAATCTGCTGAATTTACTCCACACAACAGGACTCTGGAATAATGACTGAACTCTTACTCAGACTGAGTTCCTGTTTTCCTACAGTATAGCTGTGTAAGTCTGATTCTGGACAAGCACAGTATGGCGGCGATCTCCCCTTAGTTTCCCTTGCAGAGTCAGCGGTGCATGAAGAGAGACAGGAGACGGTGACTGCAGCTCACCGACTTCATGACCCTTTCAGGGACAGCAGGCGCCACAGAGAGGAGTGTGTGAGGAGAAGAAACCCACTACCGCTGTGCAGCAGGGGGTGGAGTGAAACAGCGCGGGAGAGAAGAGGGGGGTCCCCTTTTACAGAGGGAACAGGACAGAACAGGACGTGAGCTTGCAAATAAGGGGGAAAGGTCAGAGTGCAGAGGTTGGCCTTGACAGAGTGCTACCAGGGGAGAACGCTACTGTATCAATGGCGACATCCCAATATCTGTGGTACGGTGATGCCAGGGTTGTTAACCCATGAACGCCACCAGAATATGTTCCTGTGTTTTTAAGTCTGTATATTCATATACAGTAACTGTATATGAATATACATATACAAGAAAAGTCAGCGCCAACTCTATTTTCTTAGGAGAATCAGCTCCTTTGGTGTGTGTGGAACACTGCTACACATTTTTTATGAATCAGTGGTGGTGGCGGCCATCTTCTACGCTCTTGTTCTTATCAAGAAGGCTGGCTCTGTGATGGGGTTGAGCCTTGAGCCCCTGGAGGTGGTGGCTGAGAGGAGAATGCTGACCAAGCTCACAGCGATCATGAACAACACCTCTCATCTGCTTCATGGGACTGTTACTGGGCAGCGGAGCACTTTTCAAGGGAACATTTCCGCAGGTCTTTCCTCCCAGCGGCTGTCAGGGTGTATAACGCTGCCCTAGGCTAGGACTGTTAGCCCTTCATTTGCTCGTCTATGGACAGCATGTTTGCTCCATTGTACTTTTTAAACAATCAGTCTGTATAAACCTATGCACATTTTGCACATATTTCATTGTTTTTACAGTGACTATGATCATCACATTTTGCACACACCTATGTATTTATTTATTTTTATTTATTTTGTTGTCTTTTGTTTTATAACTATTCTGATGTCTGTTTTTGCTTGTCTTGGGCTGGACTGCTGTAACACATCAATTTCCCTACGGGATTAATAAAGTATTATCTATCTATCTATAATATATAATGCTTACTTCCCCCGGAAATACCAGTGCCATTGAGGACTTGGTTGGTGACAGGAAGGCCTTCGAAGCCTCTTACTGCTCTAGTTCTTAATTTGCTACTTGCTAACCTGTCGCTCAATGGATTGATACAATTAAGAGGGGTGACAGAGAGTAAACCCCTGGGCGCAAATCACACTTGTGATAGCTCCTGTTCACTTGTCACCCACAACACAACCAGAACAACCACCGCGCCCCAAACATTTATGTGTCCTGGCTGCCGCAGCACAGAGTTAAAGGTGTGGTCTCCAAAGCAACCCCCCAAAAAAATATATCAATTTAGAATGTGTCAGAAGCCGGGTTAAAAATGGGACCCAGAGTGGGAATTCAATTAATAACGTTTGGCACTGCCTCGAATCCCTAAGCTGCAGATAAGCACCAGTTTCATCTTTATTTTATTTCATCCCCCTTCATAGGGGGACCGCAGAGAGTTTAAAACCACCACAAGCACTATACACAACCCCTTTGTCTGCTGCACATCCTGATTAGAATGTAGTTTGGCCCTCCGACTTTTTTTTAATGTTGCATCAATAATTTGCACGTTGGTATGAGTGAAAATTAATTGGCAGCCGGATTCCGTCCCTGCAAGTGGAACCTCCATTAGTACTAATGGAGAAGCAGACCTGACGTCTCCAGCATTAATGCTAATGGAAAGCCTGCTGACAGGAAAGGTGGCTTCCTTTAATAAGAGGGAAGTGAGGGGGGTGTGAAAAGGGAGGAAGCCCAGAAGCAGGCGTCAAGACGGCATAAAGAAGGGCTGGAAAGAAGACTGGAAAAGAGGCGAGTTTAGAGTTTGTGGCCTTCTGCGAGAAGTCGCACCTGGAGGGCTGTCTGGCTTTGAACACAGTTTTCGACCAGGTTGTATGGCCTATACTTTTGCATAAAAGTCCCCTTATTTTAAAGTGGCCCACTTTGCCAATAATTGAAGAGCTGGAAACGTCTGGAAGCCACTGTGTGTCCCAGTCTGACATGTTTTCCCTCTTTCTCGGGCTCAGAAATCAAAGTGGGAAACCCATCCTAGAGAACATGTAAGATCATTAAAATGATGTACACCCCCCCCCCAGACCCAGACTTGAAAAAATCATACTGCTTTAGTTGTGAGTTATTTTTAATCCTTGAAAACCCACTCCTCTGTCCCTCTGTGTATGTTATGGACATTCAGAGTGATCTTCACTGAGCCAAGGTGCATTAGTCACACAAAGGAGCCATGTGTTCAACTGGTGTTCAGCTCTGTATTGGCTTCATAAGAGTGCAATTACCTCCGGCACTTAACTTAACATCTCTCAGAAATGACCAAATATTGTTTTGGGCAGGACTGCGGGTGGCAGTTAGCACTGCTGCCTCCAAGCTCATAGATCCGATTCCAGTCTGGCCAGACTAACCAGCGTCTGTGAATTGTGTGCGTGCGTCCTGCGAAGGACTGGCATCCTTTCCAGTAACTAGACCGTGTCCTGTGCGTCTTTGATAGGCTCCAGGTTGCTGTGACGCTTACCTGGATTAAGTGACTTACTGACAATGGAAAGATAAAATATCGTTTAACCATTCTACTGTAAAAATGGAAGGTTAGCCACCAGTTCTGTGTTGTGTCATACACAGGTCTAGGAACACAGTGAAATCATCCAGTTATGAGTTTGCAAGACTAAAAATAATCTGGAATGAGAAAGCACTCACAAAAGACTGGACTAGCACAAACATGGTCGTTACACTTCTGAACTGATATAGGCTGTGAAACCATGTCACCAGAAAAAACAGTTAAGGAGCAAATCAGTTAAGGAGGCTTACAATATACAGTACGTATCTTACTCTTTATGATGCCTAACTGTGTTGGCAGCTGTATTTTGCAGAGGCACTTTTCTTTGGGGGCTATTTTGGTACAGCTCTGTTATGGCAGCTTCTTTGGAAATAGAGAATTGTTTTATTTACAAGGGGTTAATAAAAACACAAAACTGGGGACTTGGCAGACAATTGTAATAGTGTAATAGTGTTAAGTTCAAAGTGATCCACACAAGAAGTGGGAATGTGGGAACCATACTTGTTGCAGGGGTGATTCTAAACTACGCCATGTATGAAAAGGACTGGGGTGTTCAGATTGATTCTTATACCGTCCTAGTTCTGGAGAGCCAGAGTTTATAATAGGTCACTCTTAAATTATAATTTTCCAAAAACTCTCTACAGACATATAATTAAGCATATGTTCCTAAGGATGTACAGTATGTGAATTTTGATCAATTCAGTTAATTCATTGGTTCAATAAAGTCAAGAATGATCAACTGTGGCATTTTTATTTTACGTGATGTCAGAAATCCTTACTTGCACACCTGCTACACAGACCAAAACAATACATTCCAAGTGTTTAGAAATGGATGAATTAAGGTTGACCCATAAACCCCAAGGGACTGTGGCTCAACAGGATGAGAGCTGGACACCTCTGTTTCATGTTGCCATGACAGCGTGGAAAAGTGATTAAAAACCCTTCAGAATGTCTCGGTGTATATCAAAAAGTTTTGGAATTTAAACCAAGGGAAGTGATTTCTGTAGCTTTACAGCCCACTAGTAAGACGTAATTTAGAACGTAACTGTATTCAGTTTAGATTACCACATTACAAAAAAGATACTGTTGTAAAGAGCTGAAAGAAACAACAAATGATTCATGGTCTCAGGGAATTGACATATACTGTACAGACATGTTAAAAGAACTACATTTCTTCAGTCTAGACCAAAGGAGTGAGCAGATTTTATCCAAGTTTGTATGATCCCAAGAGTTGTAGATATGGTGAACTCATGAAAGTACTTGAACGAAGGGCAAAGGTTTAGAATACAAAAATAAGGAAAATAAAAGACAATTCATTTCTTTACCCAAACAGTTGTGGGGGTCTGGAACAGACTTCTCAGTTGGGCGGTTGAAGCTTACACTGTGCTTCATTCAAGAAGTGACTCATTTAAACTTTTACTTAATTATTAAACTACCAAACAAGCAAAGTGGACCACATGGACCTTTCTTGTGTTCTGATTATTATAATCTAATCTTCGTTAGTTTTAGATAGAAGCTTACGTGTGTCAGGTCTGCTTGCCCTTCGGATAATGAATACATATCTGCAACCTCGCTTCTCTTCAAGGAAGAGTTCAGAAACCTTTGCCCTCCAAAATACCCTGGTATGTTTTTGGGAGCCCACTGGATAATGGAGCTGACTGTTTGCGAGAGAAATGCATGCCTGGGGCTATCTTCACATTGATAGAGGTGACCTTCACTGGGTTCACCCCATGTGACTCCTGGCTGCACATGATGTTAGCTGGCTACTCTGTACAGGAGCAGAGCAGGTAAACCTGCTGCCCAGCTGTGACAGGGAAGGGCCTTGGTGTTGTCTTCAGCTCCAGCCGGCAGATATAATCTATGATTTATAAATGGAGGTATATTTATTATGAGCTATGAATATGAGAGATCAATATGCATAATAAAGTAGCGCAGGTAGCTGCCCAAGACAGGCAATTAACTTTAGCGATAACGTCTGGCGAATGCGAGACATGTCCTGCAAGCCCTCTGGCCTTCTTGTAGCTTCACATCAAAGACTGGATAAATATTAACTCTGAGCGTGTTTCAGAGAGTGCAAGAGAGGGAGGGCAGCTCACAATGCTGACTTGCCTCTAACGGAAACTATAGAGCATGTCGCTTCACTGCTGATGATAATTAATTACCTCTCTTTTTTCCCTCTCTCTCCCTCACTCTCTCTCTCTTTTTTTTGGGTCGGAGTCCTAAGTGTCTATCAGTCTGATGGCACCCTAGAGAGTCTTTTGTTCTGAATGGGCGAAAAATTGTACCCGCAAAATAGAGATTCCCAGCCCGATCAATTCTCTCTAACAACTCTATTGATTAGCTGCAGTAACATTTTTCATTTATTAATTATGAAGAAGATGTTCCTGGGATTTCTCTGACTCTGCTAACCCGTAATTTTTTTTCCCTCTTCTCTCAACGTGTTTAATGTGAATGACTGGGGCTATGGCTGACGAATAGTATCTGGGCTTTGAAATAGATTAATATTAATTCACGGGAGCGGAAATAATCCGTAATTTAATCACCAATATCATGGCACATGAAGAAAAGACAACGTGCTGCACCGTTCCTCTCCAGCCAATTCAGCAAAAGAAAGCTTGGTTTGTTTCACAGCTGTGGTTATAGACAACATGTTGTCACAGAAATACACTTTTAAATCCTTCAATCATTTTCCTTCTATCTAAGTTAAGCACTGACAGATTCTAATAGTGAAACAGCCCAGAGGCCTAAGTCAGTTACCGATATTGTAGCTCTAAAAACGTAATGCACCATGTCTCTGTGGCGGTTACATTCAGTAGTTATTTTACTGTACTGTATATGCATTCAAGATATCATAATTCGGCGGTAATGTAGACTTTCTGTGTGTGAAAGAAGTTTGAACGGTGCTTACTGCCTTGTTTAATTATCTACAGGTTGAAAAGTTTTATTTGGTTGCAACTGCTATTTCAGTTTGCTTAGGTAGACTTTAAAAAAAATCCATTGAAAAATTACCAGCGTTGAAAGTTCTGAATTCGTTACAACCAGGAACTAGGTGCACGAGAATAAAGAAATGAGATAGATTTGCTACTGAATGCTTATTTCTAGATCAACATGTTTTATTGATTAACACTTCATGTACCTATTCAAAGGTAAAACAAGCCAACAACACAACAGTATTGTTAAATTATGTGCGGTATGTAATTCTTTTAATTATTTCATGTTGAATGGCTCCTTGACATATCATGGCTCTTGTAAGTTGTGCTGCAGTTTATGAAGTGTCATCATTTTGTTAATGAATATTTCAGTAAGGAATTCAACCTGATTCCAAATCTTCTCCTTCAGGTGTTACTGCATTCTGCATCTCACTCGAATCTAAAACTCTCTGAGTTCAGTCTTTGCTGAAATGACATTAAAAATGTAGCCATCTGGCTCCAAAGTTACACAGAATTCTGAAATGCTGGGACTGGTTCTGTAATCTACCTTTAGTTTAAATGTAATGAAAATTGTAAAATTGTGAGATGCAGTATTCTAGTAAAATCTAACACAGTTTTAGATAAAAACCTGCATATTTGTTTATACATATACTGTATCATTTGAAATTCAGGTTTAAATTAGCTATTTATCTTATTTCACATGTAATGTATACCATCCCAAGTCTCGCCTCTATCATCTGATATAGTAAAGAAGTAATAGGCAACCAGACATCTGGTTTCTGTGGGCTTTACCAGGAATCAAAATCTTCTGATTTGAAAAGAACTTGAAAACAATATCATTTAAACAGCTTGCTTTCATAAAGCAATCATTTCCAGTTCAGGAACCTTTTCAAATATGACAGAAGAGTATTAATGTTTACCATTTAGTTGTGAACTTACAATGTCCTTCACTGTCGTCTTCCAAGAGAACAATATCCATGTCAATCCAGTAAGTGCATACACAGTTTTCAGGATTTAGAATTCCCATTTCTTTTTACACAATTCATGTTACATTCATCTCCTGTCTCTCCCCCACCACACACACTTACAGTACATACCCTGATATTCATATTCACACACACATGCACTCAGAATCACATGAAATGAGACTAAAGAAACACCCTTTGCTACTAAAATGAAGCTAGTATTGCAATTGGCAAACACAAAGTCTGAGCAATGCTGTTTCAGGGGCATTTTTAATGGACTGAAGAGATTAACACATGGCCTTAGGCTACTAAAGCTGCTTTTAAATATGCACGCAAAACTTCTGCAAGCCAAACACATCCAAGCTTTAAACACAAATCATGTTAGTCAAATCATGCCATGAAGCAAAACATAGCAAATAAAAGTAGTTTTAAAGATTTTATTTAGTGTCGTGCTGCACCATTTTGAAGTCTGTTCTCTCTGGTGTTTCCATAGCAACTTTGGCAAAGGATTTTTTAGGTCTTTGGGATGCAATATCTTGCTCAAACCGCTATGAAATATCAGGAAAATGTGGACAGTGACATCTTAAGATTAGAAAATCATATCAAAGGAGCTTGGGGACATATATGAATCTAGCTATGTTCTTATCAGAGCAGTGATAAACCCAAAACTGTTTTTCACCCTGAGCAATGGAGCAGATTCAATGTGGGCTGAAGTTTCTGGATATGACAAGGTCTTAGTATTACTTGTCTTCTGTGCTTGCAAGACTGCAGAGGATCTGGAGTTGTGGTGCACTACAAGTAAAACAGCAAGTGCCAACCTTGTTTTCTTTGTCTTTTCCCCACCTAAAGGCCCTCTATGCATTTTAATACTGTCCTGGAGGGATGAACCTCAGTCTCTGGCCCACTGAACCTTTAGAAAATGATCTATTAAAAAAGAAAAAAATGTCATGTAAATGTAAATGTAACATCTTCAGAAGAAGAGGATGTCACCCATCATTTTTCAGTTCAACTTGCTACGTAAACTAGGAAAGGTACAACATTCTGATTCTGTCTTTAAAAAGTGACTCCTGTGTAAAGTACACAATGATATGTGACATACACATTTTCTCAAACCTAACTTTTCTGAAGAAAAAAATAATTTAACACAGAATAGACCTTGTATATAGTAACAAAAAGAGGAACAAAGTTTCACAGGATCAACTTTTTAATTCTGAAAAAAAAAAGGCCGTTCCTAATGTCTTGGACAAGGTCATGTAAGAGGAATACAGAAAAAATGCATTTTTTAAAATGAGAAATACAGGCTCATTATACAGTACTCATGATTAGAGACGAAAACTGTCACTGCATGTTGTAAATGGACTAACTTGATGATGATTGTGGAAAGATTTTTGATGTCCCCGCTAAATAGATTTTAGAAGTATGGAGTCCAAGTATGAAGGTTTAGTTGTAGTAATCAATGCTATTCCAAAGTAAGGTTTTAAAATGTACAGTAGCTGATATATTGTACGGTATACTGTACATGCATTATATAGTTCCTTATTTTGCAAAGAAAGTGCTTTATAAAAAAACTAAATTCAAAACACAAAAAACACCTTAAAACTAAAAATGTATGGAAATGCACATATCTGCTGGTGCTTTGTGATCACTCTACGCAGTGCATGAATCTGGGAAGGATGAGTACAATCTGGCATTTCATTCTGGCCATAAAGATGTGCGTTATCATGGGAGATCTGATGGTTCCTTATGTCTCATAAAGCCCCCCAGGGTGTGGTTATCACATGATAACCAATCCCTTGTCATTCTATTATTGCTTAATTAATCATGCTAGAGCTAATAGATATGTTCCTGGGCTCATTTCCTGCTGAACCATTTTGTAAAATTGATAGGAGTGTGAGGCTGAATGGCCCTCCTCATATTGCCCCATTTAGAAAGTGACTGATTGTGAATGCCAGTTTTCCTGGAGGGAAACTCTCTTTCCTCTGGATTGCATCATTTGCCATAGTTACTGTGCATTGCATTGACAAGGTTTAGATAGAATTGATTTTTATGCACTGTTGTGCCAGGATACAAATGCCTCATTCTAGATGAATGTACATTTGGTTTTGGGAGTGTTCTGCATTAATAGAACTGGAGGGAAAAATGTCACGGACAGGACTACCTTACTGTGTTGTGTAAAACAATATTCCTATGGCCATGTTAATAACCTGGCCTTCAGTGTTGCACTTTAGTATGGGCATATAGTGTTGACTCTCTGTTGCTATCAAAAGTATAAATGTTGTATGCAATGCATATGAGTCGAGGTACAGTATCATCAACAAAAATCTTATGATAACACAATCTAATTTCATAAATGGGAATGGTTATCCTTGGAGTTATGAGAGGGTGGTGAAATATTTTTTAATCTTCACTATAAATCTGTTGTAATGGGTGGTGCAGTGGTTAGCACAGTGTTGGTGCCCTGGGTTCAATTCCTGGGGCTCTGTCTGTGTGGAGCTTGTATGTTCTCCATGTGTTTGCCTTGGTTTTCACTGGGTGCTCTGGTTTCCTCCCACAGTCAAAAGACATGCTGGCAGGTTCGTTGGTTCCTGGGAAAACTGGCCCTGATATGAGTGTGTGCGTGTTCATGTGACAGTGTCCTGTCCAGGGTATACCCTGCCCTGCGCCCGTTTCTTCCCTAGATAGGTTCCAGTTCCCCACAGCCCTGTAATGGATAAAGAGGTTAGAAAGTGGGTGGAAATCTGTTGTAAACATCTTCATCAGTGGGTCGCACTTCTGAAACTATTGCTTTTTGTTGCATATGTTCTTAAATATACAAAGGTGCCATTTCTAATTTACTTTTGAAAGTTAGTAAATTATTTACTGACTCTTTAAGTACTTTGCCTCCTCATTCACACATACACACACCTCCACCACCAACCAGCCACTACCTCCTTTCAGAAACAAGGGGCAGTACTGGGCGTAGGACTGCAGGATTGTGGACTCCAGTGCTCACTACACACTTCCCCAAGCAAGATGTACTCCCTCTAAAACACAGCTAGGCGTCAACCCAATCTAGGTTTGAGTGAGTGCTTCAGTTCAGTGGACATTCGGCAGCGTAACACAGAATCTAATCTCATGAATCTAATCTTATCTTTGAAACTTAAAATCCACATTGACCCAACAGTAAGGTCTACCACCCAAAGTGTTGTTCTTTTTATCAGGTAAAGGTCCTTGCTGTTTTCCAAAAGTGTGATAAATAATTGCAATTCTATGTCAGCATTTCTCATTAAAGAACAGGCAGGGGTTCATTGTAAGCTGAAAAGTTAAAACGTTTTGTAGAACCTTCTTCAGATGTGTTATTCACTTATTGAGAGAAGACTCCATTGCAGTGCCTTTTCTTTTTTCTTCTCATCTTGGAAACAACCTCTGCTTGTTCCTTTGGTGCTCACACACTGATACAGCCCCCCACTCAAACCTTGTGATTCCATTCATAGGCCTCTCTCTCTCATCTCATACTTTGCCTTCACCTGAGAGCTGGTACAGTAGGTTTCTTCAGCAGATCAATATGTCTTGTCGCTACACTTGTTGGGCTGCGCAATACAGTATTGTAGTGTTTATGACTTGTAGGTTTGCAGTGCTTTATCAGAAAGGAAATGACAAAACTTGGACAGAACGTTCTACAGACTGGAAAACAGTATACTGAGGCACTTAAAAACATGTGAATGTTCTTGTGGAGCACACAATGGACTTGACCTGATTCGAGGTTTAACAAGGGAAAGAGGGGGTGAGAAACCCACATGTTTAGAGGCTTGTTAATTTCACTTTAGCTGTTTGTACAGACTCTACCAATTGTAGACCAGAACACTATAACCTTGCCAGGGAGAGCGTTAGACCTCTAAAAATAAATCTGATTACTGTTGCCACAGTGGGACCCAGAGGCAGCTGGAATGAAAGTATTGATAAAAGGATCCAGAGCTTGGAGGCAACATCAAGTCAGTAAAACAGCCACTGGCCAGAGGCCATAGTAAACCTATTGATCTGTAGCATATTCCTGTTCTATTCGGCAGAATGAGCTCTGAGCTGTTGCTTTGCAGGCAATTCCCATCTGACAAAAAGAGGGAAGGCATTATTATTTTCGCTTTTCATCCTAGAGGCATAGACAGAACACTCCCTCTTCCCTTTTCCCCAAAAGTGTCTTCCAGTCTTCAATTTGCGAACGCAGTGGTGTGGTTTCTGCATCTCTACAGCTTTGTCCCTCTTTTTTTTTTTAAACTGAGTAGAGAAAATGTGCTTGTGGAAAGGAAGGATCACACATCTTTTCCCATTTTCTCTATTCATCTGATAGAACAGAGTCCATGGAGTCACACTGATAAAAAAGAAATTAACATCCATCCACCTTTAAGACTGTGTTACAACTTCCAAATATATTGCACTGGATCAGAGGTTATAAAGTAAGTTCAATTTTAGAATATACTGTATATTTCGAGAGCTTTCTCAAAAAATAAAGGGGAGTGAACATAAAGTCCCCATGCTGCACATTTTAGCACACTCAAACAGTTCACTTAGCCCTAGATTGCACTACATATGACTGCCCAAGCAGACATTAATCTCCAGTGTATGGTCAGGCAATTAAGACCACAGCAATAAGAATCAGATCACAACAGCGTCTTACATGGTGACATATTGATTTATAGTTTTTGGTACATTACGGATAAGGTAAATCAGGGCAGATGGCTCTGAGTGTTACATGAACAAAGTGTGTGATGTTCCTGCAGTTCAGTTGCTAGAAGCAAGTCGGAGATTCATTCAAACATGAGGGACACAGCTGTAATGGACATTTTGAGGAGGATTGCTAAAGATTTTATTAATTACTGATTCCATTTTTATCCTTAAAGCCAAATGCTTTACCAATATTAGATAGGAATGCTGAGCTATTCATAAGAGTTTTCCTATGAGTAGTATTCACATCTAGTGGGAAGTTTTATACATATACACAAGCTGTGTGTGGTGAGATGCAACCTTAGTTATACATTCTTTCTTTGGAATAACCTGTACTCTCGTCCCGGAGACCTTACTGCCAGTCTGTTGACCTTCACTTAATTTTGAGCTCTTCCTTCTACTGCATTCTTCACTGAATCAAACTGGACATTTTTATGGTGCTTACAACCACAGGGACACATGAATGATATCCTCAGGCTTCCTCATAGTGAAGTACTCTACTATTAAAAGTGATTCTGAGATCAATAACCCCTTACTAAAATCCTAAAATACAAAACATACAAATACATCCGTGAACCAAAGAAACTGAGATGTCAATTTTAGTAACATGGATCTTTCTATGTTACTTAAATATCATGAGTAAAGCATCTAGAAAACATCTATAAAATAAACCTAATATTATCCTTTATGGAACATATAGTTTATGCGTTAACGTCATAGTAAAAGATAAAAAATTCACAACAGAGCAAAATTACAACACTAGGAAATATTTCTCTTGCATATGAGTTGCAGAGGGATTTACAATGTTTGCAAACTCAAGAGGATACATGCGTATTTACTGCAATTGTTTCATTATATTAAAGGATAACCATTACTGTCATAAAGTATCACTGTATAAAGTAGGCAATTTTGTTACATTCTGTACTTTGTGCCATTAATGGATAAACCGTGTTTTGGAGGACTAATGGCTCTAATTAGTCTGAATGGACTACCATAGTTAACACCAGATGAATGTCACAGAGTTTCATGAAAGAACTGTTTCCAGAGGCGGGTGAGCGAGGTTTCATCTGCCCATGGCATCAAACAAATGAGGAATGAATGAGCAGCGTTACTTTTTACATGGTTGTTCACAGACCGAACAGTTAAACCCAAATAAAAGCACTTGAAGGCGAACAGCCTCGGGGCACTGCTATCGCATTGTACAGACATGCTACCCACTGAAAGGAAAAAAAATAGGAGGAAATGTAGAATAACAGTTACTGAACTATTCTCACATTTTCAGAATCAGGGTCGGTACCCTACATGAGTGTAAAGGAGATGGGCAATTTTTCCCCACAGAAACAGTAGGGTGCTCAGCCATGCTGTATTTACATACACATCCTGGTGTGTTGGGTTTAATCCACAGAGACAGTTCAAGAAAGCAGCGTTGATAGAAACAAATGCAGCATGCTTGATTTTTTTACTTTTAAAATGCTTTCCTTTGCCCCTTTCATTGCTTTTTCAACATCTGCCAACACGAATATTTAATTATTACTTTTGTCTTCTCCTGTGTAGATCTAAAAACTATTTTTATTAATTTATTTTCTTGCTTTTCACTGATTTCACATACATGGAAAATAGGGTTTCCTAATCTACAACATTTTATCATTGAGACAGAGCATACGTTTTCAAGTTCAGTATTATTAACACGCCTTCTTCTCTACTTGCTGAATTAAGAAACAGGTGCCTGTTTGGACAGAAAAGACTATGTTCTTTGTTTCCACCTTGATTATTTGTTCTTTCTTGTCCAGTTACTTTTTTCTAAAATAAACTTCAGAAATATTTAGAAGTGTAAAGGACTTCAGCCCCAGCGGCATCCAAGGAAAGTATTTGGAATATAACCTTTAGTTTGAAAGAAAAGTAATGTTTTTACTAATCCCCTGGTCACCTGATCTTCTTAAATAAGGCCTCATTGGCACCCAAATTTCCTTGTAAGTGAATCCAGGAATTAGTCACAGCTTTCAGGGTACAAAATATGATTTGCACCTCAGCTGAGACACAATCTTCTGTGATGGAGAAGCCAGCTTCCTGTCATGATTAAAAACTTGGAGATAGTTTGCAAAATATACGGCCACTTTAACACTGGGGCGGCAATATCCCCAACAATGTTTCCATGAAAAATGGGGGTAGCAGGCAGGAGGTTAATAGAGCATTGGTCCTTTTTTAATTGAAAAAGTGACTCAGGGACTTGTAGTATACAGAGTGGTAATATTATTACAGGCAGTGTGTAACAATCCTGAGACTTAGTGTTCACCTGGGATAAGGTTAATGAACATCAGACTTCTTCTGCAGGCTTCAGCCTTTGGGGTTAACTATTTCCCTGCTACCTTAGGCCCCTGCTCCAAAGCATGTGATCCAAAAATAAGCACCACAATCCATCACGCTTTTTCCTGGAGAACTCCGAGCTTCCTGTAACACGCAACCCATGTTTCCTAATTTCCCCAGCTTTGTTAAGGAAATGGCATCAGGAGTCATTTTAAAACCAAATTAAAACCAGACATGGATTGACACCAATAACCCCTCATTCTCATGGAGTGCATAATAATAATAATAATAATAATAATAATAATAATAATAATAATAATAAGGAACAAGTAATAGGTTTATTCCATGCTGGAAAAAAGAAGAAGAAAGAAAACACAACGTTTCGGCCGTGGAGCCTTCTTCAGGTGGAGCCTTCTCCATGCTGATGCAGCTACGCACCTGAAATAATAATAATAATAATAATAATAATAATAATAATAATAATAATAATAATAATAAATTGCTTACACTTATACAGCACTTTTCTGGATTCTCTACTCAAAGATATTTACAGGTAATGGTGACTCCCCTCAACCATAACCAGTGTGCAGCCCCACCTGGATGATGCTACAGCAGCCAAAGTGCGCCAGAACGCTCACCACACATCAGCTATCAGTGGGGAGGAGAACAGAGTGATGAAGCCAGTTCATAGATGGGGACTTTTAGGAGGCCATGATTGGTAAAGGCCAGGGGGGAATTTAGCCAGGACACTAGGATAATACCCCTACTTTTTAGAGACATCCTTGACAATGTGAATGAAGAAGCAGAAAGGTAGAAAAATGCTTTGATCACAAATGGCTGTCCTCTTGTTTCTTGAACCTTGGTGTTTTGGTGAGCTTTTTTGGGGTCTGTTACAGAGATTCTAGGATTGCACCCTGCTCTGTGGGTCTCGGGAGAATTGCTGTAAAACACACCCAAGGCTCTGTTGTAGTGAGACAATACATACAAACATCACTATAAAGTTCACTCAAGATATATTCATTATCAAGAAGAATTCAAAACGAAATTATGGACCTCAGAGGAAAAGGTTGTGTGAAACATATTTTAATCATTCAAGAACTATCTGCTCCATGCTAATGACATATGACACATCGCATATAGGTCATATTGTTAATTTTCATCATGAATGTCAATAATGTGAATGTTCCTGTTTTTATTTAATGTATTAATTTATTAAATGTTTACAGAATCCATCCAATAAAACATGCTGTATTGTATTTGTAATTTATATTTATTATGTAAAATTAACGTGAATTTATATTACCAATTATAATATATAAGGTACTTTCAATAACACCGATATTTTAATATTAATCCTTATTGGCCTTCTCCTTGAGACAGTTGTATGTTGTACACAAAGGTTAGGTTTGCCCCATCATCGTGTGTTTGTCCAAAGCTATTATCACAGTTTCAGAATTCAGATGAATCCTGTGATATTTTTTTTTTACCAGTGTTTTGTTGCTGATGCTTGTCCATGCATTTCATCCAACCATAAGACTCCATGTTACCCTGTCCTCAATTTTCTGTCATGGTACAGCAGTTTTATTTCCAATTTGCGTAAGAAGTTAAAGATCCTGCAGTGCTTTAGGCCATCTCATACAGTACCCTCACCCCCAGGAATCGTGACAACCAAACCTCTTTCTTTCGGGAAAATTGTGCAATAGTACTTTTGGTGAATTGGGTGCCAAAGGCCTGGATTTGACCTAACAAAGTAAAAAATCTGAACAATATTCAGTGAGGAAAACACATGGAAAGTGTTGTTTATCAGGCATAAGTGCCCTTTCAGTGCCCTAATGTGCCTGACACTTCACCGGCCTGACTGGAGGCAAATCTTAAACCCTAGGCTGGAGCAATATGCTGCCTCTGCCCTTCTGCCCCCATTCATTAGAGCCAGTGAAGGAGGTGGAGGTGAGGAGGATTCAGGCACTTTGTGTAACGAAAGCGTTCTTTCCAGACCCTATGCAGACGACACAATCCGGGGTTGGGTGAGGATACAGCAGGGAAAAAGGCATGCAGGATACGGGGATGAAGACAGGGGGGCGTGTCCATGGTGTGCTGGTGGTCCGGGGAGTGAGTCCGGGGCAAATAATCCAAAACAGAGTCCAATGCGAAATCCAGGACGAGAGCAAAAGGTCCAAAGCCGGGCGGTCCATCCGAGACTGGCGGTTAAAAACGGGACCGGCAGTGGGAACAGAAACTTAAAACCATAACGGAGCCAGGCGCATCCAGAACCCGGGCTGGCATGATGCAGAAATCAATGCAGAGCCCCGAACTGAGATGGTGTCTGGCTTTTAAGGGGGGTTGGAAGGAGGCTGGGACAAGGGGCAGGTGCACAAAGTCGGGTCCGAAGTGAAAGAGCCGGAGCGCCCTTAAGGGGGAGGGACTACTATCATGACACTTTGAAACTTTTGAATATTCAGGTCAGTTTAAAACAATGATCTTTGCTAATTATATCATTGTTGTTATTTTATTAGTTTAAGGAACATTAGTTTTAATTTGGCTTCTGTCCCTTGTTAAGTATATTAAAGCTTAAGACTGCTTTAGGCAATGATTCCTGTACTGGGTTTAGAAGGGTAAAGCCCATATAACAATGAACTGCACGGTGCACTTTTATATGCATTAAGAATGTGGTATTCTTATGTGCTCATGGTTCAAAGTCAGTGGTCATGAAGATACAGTAAGCATCCTGTAAGGTGCTTCAAACCATGATTTCCAGACTATCCTGTAATCCCATGATCTCACAGTGATCTCTAACACAGTTCTTGGAGAACCTTGTGTCTGCTGAGCTCTCGTTTTCATATTGAGCTAATTATTGAAATAAAAGCATAGTGGCAATACAAGGCAATAGTAAGATCTGCAGTTATAAGTCTATAGAGTTAAATGGAATTAATTCTGAGTAATCAATTGTAAAAGGACTTTTGAAAATACTATGTATAGTATGACATACCGACTGAGAAAATAATTGTTTAATTGGCTACTAATTGGCTACTCTGGTTGCAACAAAAACCAGAAGACATTTGTTCTTGAGGACTCGGGTTTGAGACCCATTTATACTCCCATTCAAGTTGTGTCTTGCGAACACATACAGTGCAAAGATCTTTTAATGTGTTGCATGTTTTTTTTTTCAATGCACTTTTTCCTGGACAGAAAAAAAGAGACACTTCCCTTCTAATTTCCTTTGCCATAAAAAAATAGTCAGCAGAAGCACTTCTCTGTAATTTATTAGCACTATTTTATTCATTAATCTCCTTTTTGAAATGGCAAAAGCACAATTATTTATTAATGAAATTCCTTTTGAAAGTTCTTAAATGAATCCTACATAGTATCAACATGGTCATTAGCGCAAGCATTATCTATAACAAGCCTCTGAGAATACCTCCTTAGTTTACTGGTAGGAATATTGCAGTCTGTTCAGTTTACCACAGGGAAAGTAAAAACAAGAAATACTCTATCACTACCACCTTTAATTGAATGAAACTGATTTTTAATAAAAACTAAGTTGTTCAAATGCTGAAACTGAAGTACATAAGGCAAGAAACAGCTTTGCAGCTAGCAGTCATATCACCCTGCAACTCAGAGCTGGCAGCCCCCTGAAGCTCAGCAGGTGTGAGCCTGGTCAGTACCTGGATGGGAGACCTCCTGGGAAAAACTAAGGTTGATGCTGGAAGAGGTGTTAGTGGGGCCAGCAGGGGGTGCTCACCCTCTGGTCCATGTGGGTCCTAATGCCCCAGTATAGTGATGGGGACACTATACTGTAAACAGGTGCTGTCCTTTGCAAGAGACTCTCTATTGTCTCTATTAAAAATCCCAGTGCTTATAAAGAGTAGGGGTGTTACCTCAGTGTCCTGGTCACATTTCCCATTGGCCTTTACCAATGGCTGCTGGCTTCCTAATAATCCCCATCTCTGAATTGGCTTCATTACTCTGGCTGCTGTCGCATCATCCAAGTGGGGGCTACACATTGGTGGTGGTGGAGGGGTCCCTATTACCTGTAAAGCGCTTTAAGTGGAGTGTCCAGAAAAGCGCTATATAAGTGTAAGCAATTATTATTATTATTATTAATTAAACACAATCTGGAGTAGACTTTCTTATGAAAAATCAGCTCTGTATGCTTGCACTATTAAGCTAATATGATCAGCAGCATACAGTATAGTGATGATTTTAAATATCAAAGCATGAGGTTGGATTCAGAGGTCTAAAGAAAATGTAGGCTGTATGAACCAGCTTCACCCTACAGTACATGGATCTTTAGCACCACAAGGGGTTATGAACTAATTACATAAGGCACAGATGAAAACCACAGAAATCATGTGGGTGTAACCTGCTAAGAGAATTAAAAGGTTATTTGATTTCTTGTTGAATTCCAGAAAAAGGCCAACTAGTACCTTTATTTTATTCGAAAATCATGGTTTAAACACAGCTGATATTACAGTATTTACTATTTTGTCCTCATGGCTCTAAAATCTCTTTGCTCATTCCCACTGTGGAAGTCTGGTTAGACGAAGCACAGAAGGACTCCTTATGTCCGAGATCTGCGTTGGTTACTGTGTGAGCCTTTTAGGATTTCTTAATCCATTGAATTCTGCAAACCAGGTTCTGGAATCTGAGACAGAAGATGTTCAACATCTGTTCTGCTGGGTGAAGGCTGGAAGAGGACTCTAATTGTCTTGGCCTCCATGACATTGCATCAGGTCATGTTTTGTCAAGATATGTATCATATGTTCCTATGCGTTTTTTTCAGTTGTCAGGCATGGGTGTGTTCTGCCTCCAGCGTGTTCACCTGGACCTCTGAGGGCCAGCTCGTGGTAGCAGTGGGAGCAGAATTTCAGTGTCCAGGTATCGGGGGTGTCCTGGTCATGGCCTGGCATGGTGGTGGCTGTTCCATGCGTTGACAAGAGCTAAACATGATGGGATTGCTCAATTCCCGACTGGCTACACACTGAGACAACACCCACTCCACATGCCTGACAGTGAGTGGATCCCACATGGGTCTAATCAGTGGCCTCTGGGCTCCTGAAAGACAGGTTTGGAGGGATGGCCAGTGAATTAACAATTCTGTCCTTTGGATTCCTGTTTTTTATATATTTTTTTGACATTTTTTATATTTCCTATGCACTCAAATCACATGAATTTTACTTTTGTTTGTTTGATTGATTGATTGAAAAACATAAGAAAGTTTACAAACAAAAAGTAGCCATTCAGTCCAACTAATGTTTTTTTTTGTCTAGTTTCTAGCTGATTTTAAAATCAAATTAGCAAAAGCAGTTCTAATACTTTGAAGTGTTATATGTTACAAAGTTCAATAGTTTGCATTGCATGGTTAGGAAATATCCCGGTTAAAAAATGTTAAGTAAATGTAGTGGGTGCTGCTACTGGAATTAAAAAATGTTTGTCAGTTAGATATTACTCATCTGCTAAAATGCTGATTAAGAAGGGGTATCTTGAGAGGTCCAAGGTCATTTACTATCTTCCCAAATCCATTGTGTTCAGCTGGTAACTTATCTGAAACCTTGTAATACATTCACTTCTTTATAGTACTTTGGTTCATGATCCTATTAGCACGGCACATACAATGAGACTTAGAAAAAGATTTATAAACCAGTTTATCAAATAAATACCATAAATCTGAGTCTATTACTTTCTTCTCAAAGCAGTGAAGGCTGGGGCAAGGCTTCGCAAAGGCACTTTCAGATTTCTGAAGGTCAGTAACTCATTAGTCTTTCTACAGGTGCCAATCCGTAAACACATTTCCTGATGTGTACAATAAGACGGTTTACCCTTGGTAGAAAATGGAGCCCCTTCTAAGGAAAAACAAATGACTCAAATGAAAACTTTGTTTCACCTTTGAATGAAAACACTTTGATGTGCTGCAACGTCACCCTTTTTCCAGGATGTTCCTTAGTAAATAAAAAAACTGAATGGTCATATTTCTACTAAAAAATTGTCATATTTCTACTAAGTGTTTATGTACTGTATGTTATAGGAACCATCTTTAAGGAAACAGCCTTAATATAAATATATATATAACTTTACAGGCAAGTAATACATAAGAAGAAAACAAACCATTTATCCTTTTCTGCTAGTCTAACATTAGCATTGTGTGGATTTCAACTTCCTAAAACGAAAAAATCCTTATTTTAGCTTTTCGTTATCCTTATAAAGGACACTTCATTTTAGAGGTTGAGTAAAAAAACCTGGAGTCCTGTCTTTCACCTAGGGAGAGAAAAAAGTCTTTGCTGATAGAATATTTGATAAGATATGAATGGAGCTATATCCCCTCTCATTCTCGTAAGGTTAATAGGATCGCATGCCTTCATCACTGGGCGGCACGAGAAATTGGGCCAGGAGAGTTCACATATAATTCAATTGCTAATTACTCAAGCCCAGATTACAATTTTTGTGGTTGACAGATAATGTCTACTTGTCAAATATTTTGTAAAAAGAAATCAATATTTTATCATCTTTTCACATTGCCTGCAGTAGGTCAGAGCTGAATTTGTGGTGGAAAAAAGCAGGGGTGACTGTTCTTTGGGACGTTTGACACTGCTAGGGTTAGGCAGCCCCAGTGATCATCACTTGTCACACACAGCACTGTACCTCTGTACATGTACCTACCGGTGTTTGTCCTTCAGACAATCCCAACTAGCACGTTTTTCAAAACACTATGAAATCATTTTAAAGCACAAAATGTATTTGGGGGGAAAATGAATTTATGTCCAGTAGAAGTTATCTTTTCCACCACTGGAACCTCAATGCTTTCTATTTGTTATCGGCTTCTGAGGTATTATATCTAAAATTGAAAGCACATCTGTTACCGAGTACCGAGAACCCCAGTTCCCATCACTACAGAGGAAAAAAAAAGCCCATTTTCTTATTTTTTCTTTTCTATACCAGTTTTTGTGTGGCAAATCTAGCTCAAGGGCCTGTTCCGACACGGTATGAAAAGGATACCCTTTGTTCTCTCAGAAAAACATCAGTTGTTCAGTTTGGTGAAAGGTGCAGGGTAATTTTAGACCACAGGATAGAACTTATATACATTTTCAATTTATTGCATTAAGTGTGCACGGGAAGGCACTGTTTAACCCTGAATAATGAAAAGGGAAGAATGAATAATCCTAACTCAGTTTTAAAATGTGTATGAATATGGCCTACTGTATGCAAATGACACAAGAATTCCCTTTAATTGTTCAGTAAATTATATATTGCACAACATTAGACCTGTCATATTTTTCTATGCTTAGACCCATAACTTGTTGCAGTACAGTACATAGAGTGTGACAGGATATGAGGTAAATGTATAGGGGGACTCTACTATGGGCCTAGGTTATACATAGTCTCTACCCTGATTTTGTGCTGAAACAAAAGCTAATAAGAGTTCATAAGCATTGTGCAGCGTTACTTCAGCAGAGCTGTATGTTGTGAAAGTCCTGTGCTCAGGGTATATAAGGGTGTGGCAGAGTGGAGTGAGCTGTCTGTTATGAGACAAGACATTTGTGCGGAAAAGCAAGGTGTTTGGGGGCGAACTACAAGTGACAAGGACACAAGCCAGATTTGTAGAAAAGTTAAAATGAGGTTTTTTGACAGAGGAGTAGTTTGTTTGTTTTTTAATTAATTGAAGGGATGCAGAAGAACCAAATAACAGGAATTCAAAGGGGACCTTTTCAGCAACCTTTAAGTGTAAAAATGATCATTTGGATTTCTACACTCTTCTAATTATCGTGGAATTGCCTGTTTTGCCTCATCACAAGTGCACACTGAACAGGTTCTGAAATTTAAATATAAATGTAAATTAAAATCATCCACATCTAGAAAGCACTCCAAAGGCTGAAATATTTTGTTTCTTACCTACATCATCAACAGGCTGTTGTGCCTTATTTGACCAATGATGTGACTATGATGCAGTGATTATACCTTTACTGCATTTTTACTCCTCATTCACCATGTTTTTGAGCTATGAGAGGGTGTTAAACCTTTATTCCCCCTGCCTCACCAAACACCTGAGTATGCCTTGGCAGCATGCAGATAAAGAACTTCAGATGTTTACCTACTATCCCAGTTAACTTCTGCACAAGTCCCACAACCAAGAGAACAATGCGCAAGCTTCTATGTGCTGCTGGTAATGCAGTAGTAAAAAATTATCAGTGTTCAATTAACTCCTATAAAACACACAATCTTATCGAATTTATAAACTGTGCTGGAATGCAGACCTGGTAACTGTTTGCCAGAGAAAGGAAGGTACACAAAGCAGAATAAAAAAAGTCATTGATTTTTCATTGCGGGCCTGATGGCAAATCCGTCTGTGAGGTGCTTCATGTGAGTTGCCAACAGAAGCATTGTATAATTGTAAAATATATTGTACTGCACAAAGAAAACATAACCTTGAGAGATCTGCTTTTGTGTGTATGGTACTGTATCTCCTCTTGCAGCGTGTGACTACTTAGAAAGAATGCAGAAATTAATTGAAGGTTAACAAAGTTGTATAAATTCTCACTTTTCTCTGCCGGGTGTTTTTAACATCCATGTTTTACCATCTGAAGAAAAAATGACTTGATATAATTATTGGGTGGCCTGGTGGCTTTTAATGCTGGGGTCCTGGGGTCAGTTCTGGATCTCTGGTGCTCTCTGCGTGGAGTTCGTATGTTTTCCTCATGTTCTTGTGGGTTTCCTTCTGGTGGTTCCTGGCAGGAGCACTGGTAGGTTCTGGGGTGAGTGTAAATGGGTGGATAAGATTTTATTTGGAATGTTCTTCCGTGTCACTCTGTTTAAAAAGGTCTTTTGACCTGGGCAATCTGAGAGGGCTAGAAATGTTGAATCTTAAGTTAAACATTTCTTAAACCCACACCTGCACATAACTAATGGTTTACATTGCAAAGACAATTAATTAGATTAATATTTCCGAAGTCAAACACAAGACTTCAAGACAGACCCTGCTGGAGACTGGCTACGTATGAGTCACAGCTTTTTCCTTGACCCTTTAACATTCTCCAGAGTACAAAAATATACCTGATTTATCATATCTTGTGATTTGCAAACAGTGATATTTCCACTCTGGCTTCACATTAACGATGACTAAATGAAAGTTTAAAAACAGGTTTGCACCCTTCACTGACAATGATTAATTGTTGGGTAGGCTTATTTTAAATCCACAATGCTAGCATCTCTGATGATATAATTGCAAGGTTAGGTTGGGTTTTAAAGGAGTGGTTTATGGCGTCTGCTTTATTTATTTTGCTCTGTCATTTCCGATTAAATTGTCATTTGCTGTCCTCAGTAACTAATCTAGAAATAAATAGACTGTGAAAACCTTCCTCAAGGCTGAGTGGGTAAGATGGGTAGGTGGGGATTATTTTAGCACTGTACAAATTACAAAGCACAGTCCTTGACCAATGGGCGTCAAAATAATAATTTACTCTAGGCCACTTCTCTGTCCATTCTGTTAGTATCTCATGCAGTGCATTACTACCTATAAAGATTGAGAGATTAATTTCGGGGTGACAATCATATATAAATTTTCACTCCTCCCTGTGATTCTTTGATGAGTGTTTTAGAGGCTCTCATTACTGGAACTGTTATTGTATCCTTGTAGATGAAACAGAAAAGGCAGGACTATGAAAAAACAAATGATACAGTTGTGATGGGGATTTACTTTCATCTCCAAGAATTCTTGAATGTTCCATTAATTTTTTTTTTTTAGAAAACTTTGAAATCTGAAGTTTTTTCTTTCTTGTCTTTTCCATGTGCCCTACATTATTAATGTATTCAGTACCAAAAGTACCACTCAGATAATTTAAGAAGACAAAGTAGCTTTTACAACAAAATATGCCAAGGGTGCTCTAACTGGATTAGAACTGCATTAAAAAGATAAATCAGATGATCTGATGTAATTATGTGGGGTGATGAAATTAGTGGAGGACTGGAGGAATCTCTATTACTAGGAGTATAAGTTCTTCTTAATTTATAAAAAGTTGCTTCCATCAATACTTATGCAATGTACCTATTTAATTTTTTTCTTCTTAGTTTTTTTTAAACTACTTTTACTAGGATACTAGGTTTTCAATAAAATATTAGGTTCAAAACATGTCTATGTATTATTTTTGCAATTTTGAACCATAGGAACACCAATGGAAGGGTCTGAATAGTGTTATATTACATGTCATTCATGTTTCTGCAATTCCACTCATCTCAGAGACATCCCTCCTGACCCACTGCATTTCTACAGGGTCACAGAGAGTGACTTGCCCCAGTAAAGCTTGTTATTTAAACTTGCATCTGCCCCTCCTTGTTTAGGTGTTAACCTAACTATTGAAGGAAAAATCCACAGTATGTCAACAGACGTAGAAGAAACATTTTACTACAGTGACATAGAAATAATTTCAATAAAAACCTCACACTGATGACCTCAAACAACTTAAATCTAAAAGGGCATCACACTCCACATATAACACCAAAACACTTCAGTTGGAAAAATAACACTGTAATAGTACTATGTGAATTGAAATGCTTATAGAGTATTTTAGTCATAATAAATTTGGACTGGTTTGGACCCACATATGGAGGGAGGAGTGACCAAGGGGTAGCCGCAGAGGCATAAAATGCAAATGATTTTAAATCCAGCAGCCATATCACCCTGAAATGCACAACTGGCAACCATACTGAAGCTCAGCAGGTGTGAGCCTGGTCAGTACCTAGATGGGAGACTTCCTGGAAAAGCTAAGGTTGCTGCTGAAAAAGGTGTTAGTGGGACTAGCAGGGGACACTCACCCTGTGCTCTATATGGGTCCTAGTGCCCCAGAATAGTGTTGGGGACACTATATTCTAAAAAAGGTCCTGTACTTCAGATAAAACCAAAGTCCTGACTCTCTGTGGTCATTAAAAATCCCAGAGCGTTTCTCAAAAAGAGTAGGGGTGTTATCCCAGTGTCCTGGCCAAAGTTCCTCCTGGCCTTTACTAATCATGGCCTCCTAATAATCCATATCTATGAATTGGCTTCATCACTCTGCTCTCCTCCCTACTGAGAGCTGGTGAGTGGTGAGTACACTGGCGCACTATGGCTGCCGTCACATCTTCCAGGTGGGTGGGTGCTGCACATTGGTGGTGGTGGAGGGGAGTCCCCATTACCTGTAACATACTTTGAGTGGAGTGTCTGGAAAAGCACTATGTAGGTGTAAGCAATCATAAGTGTAAGCAATTAAAAAAGATGAATGTGTAGGAGAGAAGGGGCTAATGTACAGTATTGATAGTTTTTTAACGTGATTAAATGATGTCAGGGGACAGTGGTTAGCATTGCTACCTTGCAGTGCTGAGCTCCTGGAGTGCTATCTGGGTGGAGTTTGTGTTTTCCCCTGTGTTCACGTGGGTTTTCTCCAGGTGCTCCAGTTTCCGCCCACAGTCCAAAGACAACCCTGGTAGGTTAAATAACTTCTGGAAACATTGGCCCTGGCGTGAATACATCTGTGTGTGCCTTGCAATGGACTGGCGTCCCATCCAGGGTGTATCATGCCTTGTGCCCTTCGCTTGCCAGGATAACCTCCGGCTCCCCCGTGACCATTGGATAAAGTGGTTTAGAAATTAGATTGATGGATGAAAATGACATCAGGAATGATTATGATTTAGAACAACTGAGGTTGATTGAACTTGGCTGTGCTTAACCCTCCCAAACCATCTCTGTAAGATCCATTTTGCAGAGCAGAGAGTGGGAACAAAATAATCTTTAAAATTAACACGGTAACCATTTTTGACCCAAACAGCGTAACCAGACACCAAAAAGATACCTTTCTCTTTGTGTCCCAGAGCTACTCAAACAAAGTCCATTGAGCAAAAGTTGTTCGCCCTGGAATGGAAAACCAAAAAATAAAAGAAGTATCCTTTCGGGTCTTTTTAGGTCAACATAGGCGTTACAGGGGGTGTCCAGTCAGCACAATCCATCACTGGAGTACAGCTCCCCTCTATTTCGGACATTTTTACAACTTGCTGTCTCAGGAAGGCTGGAAGTATTGCTAAGGATACCAGTCATCCTGGTTTCCCACTTTTCTCCCCCCTTCCTTCTGGTAAGCATTATAGGAGCATAAAGGTATGGACTTCCAGATTAAGAGATAGTATTTCCCGCAAGCTGTCAGATTACTGATATCTACCTCTGCCACTGGCTCACACTGATGTTTTTTAGTCTGTATGTTATTTAACTTGTTGTTGCTGCTGCAGTTCTGTGTTTATGTTTTTTGGTGTTTCCTTAATGTCCTTGTATTGGAGCATACATGCAAATAAACATTTCATTGCACTGAACTGAACTGTACAAGGAAATCCTCTCAATTTGGCTTCTCTCTTCTGCTTTTGCAGGCAGTCATCTTTTTGAAGTCTGCTTCCTGCCCTAATAAAATCACTGCGTGGGCAGCAATCTTCACAGGGGCAGAATCGCACACTGCTGCAGTCACCAGCATGCCGGTTACCACACTGTCTGCTCGAGCACGTAAAGTGTGCTGAGGTGCTGTACCAGACCTGGAAACGAGAGACAGAAAGAAAAAGGAGGAAAGACAAAGACAGACAGTACGCCACATCACCACCATTTACACACGTCTTATTCCAGAGTTGCCATGTTAAACAACAACTATTTCCATGCTATCACATCTCAGTGCTCATCCCCATTAGAGGCACAGCTTTCATGTTTTCATAATTATACGCCGATGGCTTGCCTAGGTTCAAAATTCAGTGTTAACCTACTGGGTTTCCAAGGAGACTGCGCCAGTATTCCTCCAGACTACTGTCAGGCTGTCTGATCAAATTCTTTAGGCCAACTGGCTGAGGAACCATAAGTCTCAGGCCCTACAGATATCTGTGCTGTACCCCAGATATTGGAACGACCTATCTGCCACAGTCAGTACCAGATTCACTAGCCATCATCTCTTTTCTCTATTGCTCATACGTCCTGTCCTGTCAAGCAACAATGCCCCTCTCACCGTGCAAGATACTCGCACTTCATTGCCACTGCACTTACTGGTTTTGGTGGGTTATATTGTTGTTTTACGCTGCTGTCAGCTGCACCCTTTGCGTCTTGACAGCAGTCGATCTGGATAAAAGCATCTGCCAAATGACTAAACGTAAAACAAACTAAAGATGAGAAAACCCCCTTTTTAAGACCACGTCATCCAGAACGTGCCTATATGATCTTTTAAGGGTTCTTTGAAAAAGTAAAGTAATACACACATATCCGTAAAAACACCTAAGAAAAATCTTTTTAAAAAGTGCATTTTTCATGACCAATATAAAGCGAAATGGTAATGCAAAAACAGATTGGCCATGCTCCCCCACTGCTGTCTAGCACCACCCTTGAGTTCACGGAGCCTCCACATGATCTCAATCATAGTCAAACCTTTTCTCAAAAGTCAGTCCAAGAGGCCACGCTTATTTCCAACAACATAACTAGTGCAATTGCTAACATGCTCCATTCTGGTAGTTATGTGAATCCTTTCAAACTTTTTTTTTTGCACAGTTTGAGTCCCCGACCGAGTTTTGTCTCAACATATTCCAGTTTCATTCGATCAGGTCTGTTATCCTCCTGTCTAAACTCCTTATTGTCCTGAATAAGACGGCAGAAACAGTATGTGGGAATGTATAGTCAAGAACCATTACACAGCACATCTGGGCCTTTTTTTTTGAATTAATATCTGAAAAGACATAAAAATGAGATTACATTTTTGAAATGAAGTCAAGAGCTAGTCAATGCAATATAATTTCTCATCTAATTTTGCCCCCATGTCCAAATTCAGTTCTTATTAATTTTAATTGATGAGCTGGGATACTTTTCTTCAGATGAGAATATCTGTTCAATACCATTGAGCGGGACCACTGATTGGATGTAAGGTAAATGACAGCTTTGTCTCCTGCTTAACATAATGTGAAGCCTACAACAGCCTACGCCTATATGAATACAAAGATGCTGGTCCAATTTCTTCTGGGTCCCTCAGTCCTTTTTCCAGTTTCACTGCAATATAGTATGGCACACCATTTATGGACGAAACAGAGTAGATAATATTTCATATAGTTTCATGCACTAACTAGGTATACTTTATGAATGTCCCACTTCACTGGGGGCATCAGCATAGATATGCGCAAAAATCAATAATCAGATCAAAATAAGACATGATGTTATATCACAATAAAACACATCACAAATCCATTGATGTGGGCAAAAAAAAAAAGTAAACCCATCTCCCTGGAGATTTGTGCTGCTTTTGCTTCTGTTTAACTGGTTTCTAATAGTGTGAACTCACTTTCATTTGTTGCCACCACTGCTTCTGAACTCATTTAATGAATTAGTTTTCCCTGTGCAGCTGGGAGTCAGAGTGATTGATACTGGTCAGCTCAACACGTGCGGAAATTGATCTGAAGTGACTGCAATCAAGCCACAGTTCCCTGGTCATTCAGTTGCCTAGCAACCCCAGCCCTTGGATGGTAGTGAGTGTGTCCAATGGCCCTTGTCCTCTTATTGGTCTTACAGTCACTGACCTATAAGCTATACATCAAAAACAACAAAAAAAAAAATCGGCACTTAATGTTCCTATTCATCTTTTATGTGTTTTACCATCCTAAACACATAAAAGTACCTAAAAACCTTCTAAATAAGACCTCCAGCAAGGAGGTCTTAGTTTAGATTTAGGCACTAACTGTAGCTGTTTTGAGATGTTTCACAAATACATGACAGGTGTTTCATGTTTTTGAAGACATAAAATATTTTTATGTCTTTTGTTAACAGAAAATAATTGTTTTCTAGGACACTGCAGAACTCCATTATTCAGTCTACGCAATCAATAGAATGATAAAGCCAAGGTAGATGATAAATGCAATTTTAATTAACCTTTTCCTCTCCGTCTTTTTAATAGCAAACCAATCAAAAAATGTTAAGAATAATTTGAAATGCATTATCACTATCAGGAATTTCAATACAAAAATTCTAATAATTAAAATAGAGAAATTAAATCAATTGAATATCTTAGTCTTATTATGATCTTGCAAAAACAAAACGGTTTCCTTTAAGTTTGGATACCCCTGACCCATGTCTGGAAAGTAGAACATGACAAAAAAAAACAGAAGAGAATCGAATAGAAGATCAATTGAACACATAACCAGCTAGTATTTGGACCCTTAAATCTTCTGTGCTCTCATGATTGAAGTTCCTCTGCCTGAAGGTTGAAACACATCAGCACTTTCCTCTGCTTCGTCCACCCACGACCTATCATTATTATGTCTTCTTGTACGTTCAGTCAGAAAGAGAATTAGAGCTGTGTACCCTGAACTAGCACCAAACCTGGGCACAGGTGAGCCTAATGCTTTTTGGAAACCCAGGGAACGACATCAGTGTAATAGGCCCTTTATGGACGATGAGTGAGCCCTCATCTTTATTGTGTTCTTCGTCCTCATAAATACGATGATCAGTTCTTGTATTTGTACAGCACTTTTTCCCTCAAAGAAGCCCAAAGTACTTTACAAATAGGAGGGGACCATACTTCACCACTGAAATGTAGCACCCAACTGCCATGTTGACACACAGCCGCCATTAAGTCCCCGCAGCCCCACTAAGTTCCAGTACAAGATTACTTATCAGCCGAATGAATTTAAGCAGGCTAGCAAGCAAGACAAGTTTAGACCAGAACATTGGGTTAGTAACACCCCTGTTCTTCCTAACCGCACCCTGTGATCTGCAGCATCTACAAGTTGCCTGGTCCTTGGAGTAACATCTCATCCACATGACAGCTCCTCCAACAGTACAGTGTGCCCAGTCTCCATACTGTGGTATTGCATTGCAAATTCTAATCCAGACAGTAGTGTATCACCTAATGGTCCACCAGCACCATTGACAGACACAAACTAGTTTGTCTTACAGGCCTTCCATCCCGCTACTGACCAGCTTTGCTTAGCTACTGAGATCTAAAGAGAGGTAACGCTACTGTCATACTCATCGGCACCATAAGAAAAATCTTCAACTCCAGCTAAAGCAGTAGCTCCGCTCATTGTGAACGAGATGCGAACGAGACCAAACATTGTGGTATTAAAAACAAAAAAGGACCAAAAAACAAATCATAGTTTGGCTGTAATATGTCTGGCCAATGGTCAGGTCATTAACCTAAATCAGCTAATGGTCAATTCATGGCAATTTGATTGCACCCTCTTCTTCCAGACCATTGACCACAGAACACATTTGACAGATGCGTTAGAGCATGCACAGCACTAATAAACCTTATTCCACCTCAGAGCCTAATCTCTTCAAGCCTCAAAAGCTAGGCAACACATGGCCTGAAATGCACACTTTATTGAAGCAGCCAGGGATCTGCTGCCCCTTAAAGATCACATTTATCACGAATTTATGTCTGCTCTCTTAATCGGGGTTTCTCATGATGCATTGTGATTTATTTCTGCAATCGAAGTGACTGGGATTTAAAATATTTGTTGTTGTTTTTTTGCTATATATGACGTTTGCTTTAATGAGTGGGTACCAGCCCTCAGAGTTCCTCTCTGATGTGTTTGTAAAGGTATCCAGTCATGTTAAATTGTACCAAGTGTGCTATGGTTGTCATGTGGAAAAACGTGTACAGTGTGTGATATACAGTGCCTTGCGAAAGTATTCGGCCCCCTTGAACTTTTCAACCTTTTGCCACATTTCAGGCTTCAAACATAAAGATATAAATTTTTTATTTTATGTGAAGAATCACCAACAAGTGGGACACAATTGTGAAGTGGAACGAAATCTATTGGATTTTTGAAACTTTTTTAACTAATAAAAAAATGAAAAGTGGGGCGTGCAAAATTATTCGGCCCCTTTACTTTCAGTGCAGCAAACTCACTCCAGAAGTTCAGCGAGGATCTCTGAATGATCCAATGTTGTCCTAAATGACTGATGGTGATAAATAGAATCCACCTGTGTGTAATCAAGTCTCTGTATAAATGCACCTGCTCTGTGATAGTCTCAAGGTTCTGTTGAAAGCGCAGAGAGCATCATGAAGACCAAGGAACACACCAGGCAGGTCCGTAATACTGTTGTGGAGAAGTTTAAAGCCGGATTTGGATACAAAAAGATTTCCCAAGCTTCAAACATCCCAAGGAGCACTGTGCAAGCGATCATCTTGAAATGGAAGGAGTATCAGACCACTGCAAATCTACCAAGACCTGGCCGTCCCTCTAAACTTTCAGCTCAGACAAGGAGAAGACTGATCAGAGATGCAGCCAAGAGGCCCATGATCACTCTGGATGAACTGCAGAGAACTACAGCTGAGGTGGGAGAGTCTGTCCATAGGACAACAATCAGTCTTACACTGCACAAATCTGGCCTTTATGGAAGAGTGGCAAGAAGAAAGCCATTTCTCAAAGATATCCATAAAAAGTCTCGTCTAAAGTTTGCCACAAGCCACCTGGGAGACACCCCAAACATGTGGAAGAAGGTGCTCTGGTCAGATGAAACCAAAATCGAACTTTTTGCCCACAATGCAAAACGATATGTTTGGCGTAAAAGCAACACAGCTCATCACCCTCAACACACCATCCCCACTGTCAAACATGGTGGTGGCAGCATCATGGTTTGGGCCTGCTTTTCTTCAGTAGGGACAGGGAAGATGGTTAAAATTGAGGGGAAGATGGATGCAGCCAAATACAGGACCATTCTGGATGAAAACCTGTTGGAGTCTGCAAAAGACCTGAAACTGGGACGGAGATTTATCTTCCAACAAGACAATGATCCCAAACATACAGCAAAATCTACAAAGGAATGGTTCACAAATAAACGTATCCAGGTGTTTGAATGGCCAAGTCAAAGTCCAGACCTGAATCCAATCGAGAATCTGTGGAAAGAGCTGAAAACTGCTGTTCACAAACGCTCTCCATCCAACCTCACTGAGCTCGAGCTGTTTTGCAAGGAAGAATGGGCAAGAATTTCAGTCTCTCGATGTGCAAAACTGATAGAGACATACCCCAAGCGACTTGCAGCTGTAATCGCAGCAAAAGGTGGCTCTACAAAGTATTAACGCAAGGGGGCCGAATAATTTTGCACGCCCCACTTTTCATTTTTTTATTAGTTAAAAAAGTTTCAAAAATCCAATAGATTTCGTTCCACTTCACAATTGTGTCCCACTTGTTGGTGATTCTTCACATAAAATAAAAAATTTATATCTTTATGTTTGAAGCCTGAAATGTGGCAAAAGGTTGAAAAGTTCAAGGGGGCCGAATACTTTCGCAAGGCACTGTATCTCTTTATAGCATTCCAGCCTGTTTTGTAGTATACAGATGCTCCATAGAGAGGCTGCATCACAGCAGTATTCACATATACAGTACACAGTTGTTTTTTCTCAAGGAAATGCTCTGCATAAAGGTAAATTGGATTACTTCATCCACTGTGACTGACAATGCATGAACCAAAACTCATTTCAAATGTTAATCAGATGATGGTAGCTTTGGATGGTATCAATGCCTCTCCCCTGAAGAGAGAGGTGGGGGCTGGGAGGGAGGGAGGGGCGGGGTTGGGGGGAGGGCAGGTGGTTTAGGTTTAGGTTTGGCTCGGGCCAATGCTCATTTCTGTCTTTCACTGAATAATCTCTGTCCCAGTCCCAGGTACGTCCATGCACTGGGGCTGAGGAAGTGAGGCGATCACAACCAAAAGCACAAGGACGGTTGGATAGGACTCACCCCCATAAGGAAAATGAACAGGTTTCCACTTTTTAAATAACGTCAGCATTAGAGCGCTTATGTGGCCATTGATGATTAACGCTTTCCCTTCAATTCTTACTGCTGCTAACTTCACACTTCCCACTTCACAATTCATACAAATGGAGTGACCGAAATCTCAAAACCATTTCTCTTTTCAAAGTATCAAAGGTTGTTCTGGATCTCACAAGTTGTAACACTTGCTTGACCGCTGTGCCATTAATTCCTGTATCTTGTACAGTCTCATTCAGAAATGGTGCTGGATGGCCTGTTGTTGTCTCTCTGTAAATGAAGAGGCCCATTGGCCTCATATGTCACAGCTGAGTCACATTCTGCTGCCCACAGCCTGTGAAGGAGGCAGGCAGGCTGCTGGTGATGGAACCAGCAGCTAGAAGGTGGAGCCTAAGAGAGTCGGTTTAGGGAAGAAATTGAATTAAAATCTAAGACGCGGCTCATAAGAGTCTTAAAGAGGACTTTTTGTTTTGTTTTGTTTTTTAATCCTGAACATTCATCCATGGGTATGGGGCCATATCATTTTGCGCACTGGATATAATGGGAATGAAAGAGGCGGTTGATTTGGGATTGCTTCAATTATTATTATTATTATTATTATTATTATTATTATTATTATTATTATTATTATTATTATTATTAAATGCAAAAAGAAAACATTGAAAAGAGAAATGGCAGTGGAGGAACAACACGATATAAACTAAATTGCTCTGAAATCACAAGTTCCATTAAAATCTGTAATTCTGCAACATCCAAAGCTTGATTTCTAGTTTTACTAGTCTCTGATAGCTCGATTATAATAAACCCAGCAAGAAATCTCATTATTTCTTAATCTTCTCACTGACTATTACACTCGGCTCTCAGAAATCCCCCCCTTTTTTAAATACCAACTCAAATATTTCCATTGATCATAGTTTATGGTACATTTTACAAACATTCATCCATTTTCTAACCCCTTCATCCAGTACAAGATCTCAGGGGAGCTGGAACCTATCCTGGCGAGCAATGGGTGCAAAGCAGGACACACCCCGTGGACGGGTGTATCGCAGGGCACACACAGGCTCAAACATGCATGCACTCACACCAGGGCCAAATTAACCCACCAGTATGTCTTCGGATTGTGAGAGGAAACTGAAGGGGAAACTGAGAGGAAGCTCACACAAACACCAGGAGAACATACAAAGTCCACATGGATACAGTAGCACCCCAGGTCTGGAATTGAACTCAAGGCTCCAGTGTGCGAGGCAGCAATGCTAACTAATGAGATGCTGTGCCTCTCGTATTACAGACATCAACTAGGAGATATCAGTATGATAGTTTCTTGTGTTTCGAAAGACACTTCTTCAGGTGCACTACTGGACAATCCAATGGATTTTTGTGAGAAACAGCAACTGGGGCATACAACAACACAGAGCAGACTCTACCCAGCACACACCTAATCTTTGTACTGTAGGTTCAGTAGTGCCCCAATTTAAACAAACTCATTCTGTCTGGGCTGAAGGGATGCATTTTTAATGCACAATTAAATAAACGCTACAGGCAGTGACTGACAAAAGAAAATACTGATGGCAGCAGCTTTCACTGTTTACTTTACAGTAAAACGTGGGTTTCATCATAGCCGCATTGGTGTAAGAAAGTAAAGTAGGAAACAAAATCTCCTGATAACTAGACCTCTGCTTCTCAAATCTACTCAGGAAACAGAATACATAATAAATCTCATCTTGATTTTTTTTTTCTGTGCAATGACGGTTTTCTGTTTTCTCACTCATATGTTGGGTGGGTTACCCTCTAGTTTTGTTAGTTGTGTTATGTTGGGTTTAGAATACACCCAACGTGTTATTGATTTTAACCATTTTGGATTCACAAAAGGCATTTAATTATTTTAGGAATTCCTTATTGTCAGAAAGATCAAGATGATGTAAACACTGCTAAAGGTAATCCTTGGATTCATGAATATTTGGTTCACCTTGGTTTACAACTCTAGTCCTCCACTATTTGAAATTAATATACATACTAGGGGTTGCACAGAGCTTTGATATTGTTCATTCACCTTTCTGAAATGTATGAAATACATGTGAGCACCATTATTTTATACAGTACATAACGTAGGTGTTAAACAGAAGTCAGATCCTCATATTCCTCTCTCTTACGTACACAATATATATTACCTTCTGGACTTCTCCTTGTACATTTCTCTCTCATGCCTCCCACATTCCAAGCTACTCTTGCAGCAGCTCCCTGTCTCATTCCTTGTGAAAGTGTGTAGGGGGCAGAGTTCAGTCAGCTCTGTCTTTACAGTCAGGCTGCTGTTTTCTCAGATAGGTATCACACCCAGTAACCTCTAATACATGTAATCTCTATACCACCTTTATTAGGATCTGGCTGAACTTTGGAGACAATTTATTTGCAGTTCTTGCTAACATTTTCCTTCTTTCACCTATTAAAGTATGCATTGGGGCTCAATTAATTTCCCTAATTCATCATACACACTCAATTTGTGAGGAAAAATATTCACTTTTGTCTGATGTGTATGCATCATTTGTAGTTTAGCACCACGGGCTATTATTGAAAAGAGGTCAATACTTGTACAAGGCACTGCATGACTAAAAATGAGAAACTACAGATTATGAATATGCTGGCAAAAACTATAAATAATGGACTATGAAATCAATGCTCCTCTTAATAACTGACACATGAGCAACGGCAATTTTTACATGAAAATCTAAACGGTTCTGAAGACGTGTTTAAGAGTCACAGGTCTTTTCTTCGAAACAGTCAGTCAGAACTTGCGAGATGTGACTATCCAATTCCTAAGCTTTATGAGAATGTACAGTAAGGTTTGAAGCTGCAGCTGTTAAGCAAGCTGTGTACAATGATGAGAAGCCAAGGATGGAGAAAAAGAATAATATGGATGTTGACTCAGATGCAGAGACTAAACTAACCCAACTCACAGTAGAATCCTGGGAATACAAAGTAAAATCTAAAAATTGAATTGATGAAACTAGTGGTCTCTTAAGGAATATAGCATAACCTAAGGCACTGACACATCTATTCAGTCCACAACTGGAATATGACCTCAGGAAAAAGGGCTTCTTTTTGTTCCATTTGTCAGGGGAAATAGGGAGGAATGGAGATGTGGTGCAGAAGATGCCCAGAGGTTGAATGTCCAAGGCTATGTGTTTACACGGAAGGAGAAACAGAGATGGACCTAATCACAGTGGCAAAGTGAAAGGATTGCCCACTGCAATATGGAATACCACACAACCTGATTAAGAGATCCAAGGGACCAGAGGCCAAAGGCTAGAAGACCAACACAGAAGATAGAATCAGAGCTTTCAACAGAAAGAAGATAGGTTTCACATAATTGGAAATTACTGTATAAGATGAGCACAGAACTTTCGGTGTAAGTCTAAGCATCACCATGTACCTGTGCCTGGGGAGCATTAAGTATTAAAAAGGGTTAGACAATCAAATTAACAGAAAATAAACCAACCATCTTCTAAACCACTTTATCCAGTACAGGGTCACAGGAGAGCTGAACCTGTAAGCAGTATGCCCAAGACAGGATACACCCTGGATGGGACACCAGTCCGATGCAGGTAACACACAGAAACAAACACACGCACACCGGGGCCAATTTTACAGAAGCCAATTACCCTACCAGTAGAGTATGTCATTGAACTGTGGGAGGAAACTGTAGCAACCTCAGGAAACCCATGCCACAGAAGGAGAAAATACAACAATACACACAGATAACATCCTAGGAATTGAACCCAGGGCTGTGAGGATGTAGTGCTAACCACTGCACCACTATGCCCCCCATAACAAAAGTAGAAAGGTATCACAGAGGAAGAGAAGGAAAGAGAAGCTGAACAAGTGAGGGAAAGAGACAGTACATTAATACTAAAAGGTATTTATTGGTACTTCAGGATTTAGTCCATTTAAATTAATAGACCGCGTCTGCCATTTGGTTCCACCCAAACTTCTATTCCTGCAGAGGAGGGCTGATTCATTTTCATTCAGATATACAAGCACCCAGGTACTCAGCGCTGTGGTTAAACTACACGTATTGAATAGAAACAGATTAAGGCTTTTTACAGCAACAGCACTCAGCAACTGTGCGACAAACTACGTTAACTTTTTATCCACTTTCGTAAAAACGAAAGTGTAATGAAAGGTGTCTGTGAAATATCTAGGATATAACGTTTTGCATACAAAAAAAAAAAGACTGGTGATTGATTCCGCATGCTAAACACGAAAACATACAGACATGCTTGCGGAGCGTGTAACCCATTAGCAGACATACTGTAGGTATTACGTTTGTTTTCAATGTTTGTTTCTTTTATTTTACCGAAAGGCTCGGTCCCCTTTAAATATCCAGCGGAGTTAGTTAATTAATTAAATTCAGTAGCTTGTATTGAACACAAACATTATTCCAATCACATTTATCTGGCGGGCTGGGAACAGGCATGGCTGTCGTGTCTGTAGCCGAACAGGAGAATGAGGGGGCTTCTGAGCAAAGACGTATCACCAACGCAACCAGCTGCCATCTCAACCACTGCTGCTCATACTAGCTCTCCATTTTTTTAATTCCACAAAAATCCAGCTCCACTGTTGTTGTTGTTTTTTTTCTTAAATCAGCCTTCATGAATTCTTAAGCGTGTTTATTTTAAGTGAATGCACCATTTCTGTATTTCTAATCTCTTTTGCATCGGGAATGAAAATACAAGATGGTCCGCATCGCTAGCGCTCTGGGTTTGGTGATGCTAAGTGTCGCTTTGCTCATTTTATCCTTGATCAGCTACGTGTCGATAAAAAAAGATAACATCTTCACCACCCCAAAATATGCCAGCTCCGGAGGTCCGAGGATGTATATGTTCCATGCTGGATTTCGGTGAGTGTCCATATATAGCTAAAACATGCAGAAGTACATAATGTATAGGCTAAAATGTTTGATGTATACGTATTATACTGTATGCATATATGTGCTAAGCATGCTTATTTGTTATGCAGTATTTAGCTGGCTTTGCTGTGACATCTACCAGTCCCACAGGTGTCAAAGTCTTTAGGGAATCTCTTATTCGAAAGCCTTGAGAAAATGGCAAAAAAAAATTAGATCATTTTCCATAAGACAGCGATGCTATTGTTCGAAATACGCTACTCGTACTGTACATCATAGGATCCAAAAGGCCTTCGATATACAAAATATACGCGATATGGTGGCGCAGGCGCCTTGTAAAAGAAAAAAAGCCTTGTCACGGGGAATCCTGCAAAATGAATACTGCATTCTTCTTTCGTCACAGAATCAAAGAAATATATAATGACACAATGAGTGAGTTATTATGCTGTGTTTAGGATGCATATCTTATGACCGCAGAAGGGATTTTTGATGCCATGCGTGTAATTCAAATTTAACGGTTTGGTGCCCAGGGTTGAAATCTCCTTTTCCTTGAAAAAATGGGATGTACTTGTCATTATTAAAACTAAAAAAAGACGTGTACTCACATGATACACACTAAGCCTTTATGTTTAATTCATGTTGTTAGAAAGAGAGACACTGTCTTGAGATCCACCCAGCGCTCTTTATTTCATTTGTTTTTTTGTTTTTTTAGAGAGAGAGCTTGGGTAACTCAAACAGAATTGTTGGCGCAGTTTCTCGGGGGCCCGCAGTTCAGTATCTGCATTGACGCCATTGTTGTTCAGTGAGCTTTCCATGGTGCTGATTCACTGTACTGTATTCGCAGCACCACGGTTTTCAATTAATAAGCGACATTTCACACACTATTGACTAGATTACTTAAAAATTACTTAAAACAGTAAGTAAAATACTAGTAAAACCTAAGAAGAACACAGGTGTGCCTGGAAAACATATGCATGTCCTTAACGTGCAACAAAAAGCAACTAGCAACTCTGCTTTAGGAAAGTCCCTTTCAAACAATTATGCTAGTGATGCAGAATCTACAACATGCACTCATTTTTCAAGACTGAGGTCATGTTACAGAAGAAAGTTGCAGAAGAAGCACATAAAAAAAGATAAATATACGGAAGACCGCTGCTTATACTATTATACTGATTCATCAATCCTACTGAAATTATTTATAATTATTTTGTGTTTTGTTTGAGCATGAAATCCATATCCTCATCTACTGTTGATCTCGCTGGTATGTAATACATTGATGCCTGAAAAGGACGACAATTTGTGTCTTTTTTATCTGTAAAGAGCAGTGGACTTCTATGTTTACAGAATTCCTGTGTTGGAACAGGTATTTTAATACTGATGAATAGGCAATATACTGTATAAACACAGTCTCAGTTATTTTGTACATACAGTTGGAGTTACAATGCTGTATATGCAACTGTCTCTGTTGTTGACATTTTAAGTTAATTGTTCTAATGAAGTACCATTTCCTGTGAAATGTACTTGTCAGTTTTGTTGCGTTATCAGGAACTTGAAACTGTTGTAAGGAATAAAAGTGGAAAATAACAAATGGCAAATTAACTAGGCCTGTGTTTTAAAACAGCTAATTAATTAGCTTTTAAAGTGATGGCAGTAAGCTGGGGGACATTGATTAGTGCTGCACTTAACAGCTGTCTCTCAGTGATACCAGTGGCAGGCCTTAGCTCTAATTGAAAAGAAATGCACTGTTTTACAGGTCACAGTTTGCAATGAAGTTCCTGGATCCATCTTTCATTCCCCTTACAAATGCCCTGAATGAAGAACTGCAAGATAAAACATCAAAATGGAAGCTGAATAAGACTGCCTTCATACAGCAAAGGTGAGGCAATCTCATATGACAACCAGTGAAAGAATAGTGAAAACATTGTTCAGTATTCATTATTTGACATGGTAAGATATAGATCATCAAAGGCGTCACTTAATGCATTTTGCCAAAAATACTGAGAATGGAAATATAGTTTGCATTTGCACATAATCCCCATAATCGTTACGTTTGCAGGCAAATATTAGTGGAGGAATGCATCTGTTTTACCATAACTGTGCCAATCATTGCCAAGATCACAACAAATACTGTATGACCCCAGTGGTTTAAACCTGGAGTCTTAAGCCCATTACCATCCAGTCTTCAGTCACCACAGAGATTATATGCCTTGTAAAGATTCGTATAGATCATCAGATATGAGGGGGTAAGTAGTATTAATGCTTATCTAAACTTTTCTACTGGGTGGGGTTTTGCTGTACATATCTCATTGAGAGATAAAGGACTTAATTTCTAATGTCTATTCATCTCCCTGTAGAAAATTTCATACTGTATCAGGAAATTAGAGTTGATCTCACAGAACAATGGACAGCTTGTGTGTGAACAAAGCCATCCACCTGAAGTCTTCATATATGCTATAGATATACAGAACATTTACCTTCATTACAAATCTCCTGGGCTTTGTCCTTGAAATCAGATTTTATGATGAAATCAACAGGAATAGAAATAGAAGGTAAAACAATTAGAATGTCCAATTAGGAAATAAGCATGCTAATTTTCTTTTCAGGTTTAATAAAAGCCTGAACAAGACATTCATAATCAACTTGACTGACGATTGAAACAATAAATGGGTGAAGGTTCAAGGAAAGTTCTTCCATGTTTCTCTTTGTTTACTCAGTCCCTTTAAGCGGTATGAGGATAGGAACTATCTAATTTATTGGTACAAATGTTCAGATGTGTGGGATCACTATACATTAGGACAAAGAGAGAGAGTGAAAGTCTTTCACTCATTGGAAAAAACTAACATTAATTAACATTCAGAATATTTGCATATTTGCTTATTGTGGTATAGGAGATAAAACATATTTCTACCGAAAATGTTTGGATTTTGGTAGTAGTTCGATAGATCTCTCTTTTGAAATGTATTTAATGAAAGATGAGGGCAGGAGACAGCTCTACTGTTACAGAAGTGTATTAGTATTCTGAAACAGTTATATAGAATCGATTCCTGGTCATAGAGATGCATGCACTTGTGTATGTTCCAGGCAAAGAGAGAGAAAACCATTTGATCTTGAGCACTCTTGAAATCCTGTTATCCTACGAGGTATAGAAACTAGCTGGCCGTTGGAATTGAGAAAATAAAAATATACTTTAAAGTATTTTAACTCTATCTCATCAGAACTACTGTATTGCCAAAAATGCAAAACTGTCAGCATCCTTATAAACACATCTAAACAAAACAGAACTTGGTCATTCTTGGTCTTCTTCATGACTCCTCCAAATTATGAGCAACCTGAATAGCTCGGCAATCGTTCATCTTACTCTTTTTTTCTTTTATTTTCTTCCAGAAAAGAAATCCTCCGTTACATTGACGTGGCAAACAACTTCTCCCTAACAAAGAACAGTGTCCGAGTTGGTCAGCTAATGCACTATGACTACTCCAGCCATAAATATGTGTTTTCCATTAGCAATAATTTCAGATCTCTTCTTCCGGACACGTCTCCAATCCTGAACAAGCAGTACAACGTGTGCGCAGTGGTGGGCAACAGTGGAATCCTAACAGGAAGCCAGTGTGGGCCAGAGATTGACAAGTCCGACTTTATCTTCCGATGCAATTTTGCACCTACTGAGATATTCCACAAAGATGTGGGAAAGAAAACCAACCTCACCACCTTCAACCCCAGCATCCTTGAAAAGTACTACAACAACCTCCTGACTATCCAAGACCGCAATAACTTTTTTCTCAGCCTGAAAAAGCTGGATGGTGCCATACTTTGGATCCCAGCCTTTTTCTTCCATACATCAGCAACCGTTACGAGAACCCTGGTAGACTTTTTTGTGGAACACAAGGGACAATTAAAAGTGCAGTTGGCCTGGCCAGGAAATATCATGCAGTATGTCAACAGGTAAGGTAGGACCTATGTCTCACTAGTCAAAGTTACGGCACAAACACATACTGTACTACACAGGGTGGCATGGTGGCACAGTGGTGAGTATTGTTGCCTCAAAGTGCTGGGGCTCTGGGTCCAGTTCCTGGAGTGCTACGTTTGTAAGTTCTTCCTGTGTTCATTGTGTCCACTGGGTGCTCTGGAGTCCTCCCACATTCCAAAGACATACTAGTACGTTCAGTGGCTTCTGGAAAAATTGGCCCTGATGTGAGTGTGTGCATGTCTGTGTCTGTGAGTGCCCTGCAGTGGGCTGGCAGGGGGTATCACGCCTTGTGCCCCTTGCTTGCCAGGACTGGATTGTGCCTTGAGAGTGTCTCCAAATTATGTCCAAATAATACCAAGGGACTCACCCGGTATACTTATTCATTTATACCAATGTCTTCTGAAATAGATGTTCAATGTTACATTTCTTCATGAATCCATTTAGTTCTCCATTTTTAAACATGTTTTTCTCCTCCCAGATTTTGTCCTTTATAATTAAATTACAAGATTTAAGTGTCTTACTCCAATTGTTCTCTAAAGGGTTCCACTCAGGTTGTTTGATAATAGCATTCGTTTTTAACAGAGCAAATGAGTTAGCCCAATGTATTCAAGAAAGAACCTTCAAGTTAATGCTATTTTTTACTCAACATTCTTTATACCATTAATTTTCTCAATTCTTCTGCCATTTAACAATGTCTCCTCTATATCTACCACAGCTCCCCTTTAAGAAGGATTTATGCTCTAATTTAAGCAAAACCACTTCTAAGTATATACTATTCATACCTGGTTGCAAAAATATTGCATGTCATTAGGCTTACTTTGAAACGTAATCCACTTCAAATTAATTTCGCAATTAGTTATACAGGTTGCTCTGCAGCACCCTTGCTGTGTAGGTAGTGACATTGGTTGATGGTTGATGACACCTCTATACAGAGCCTACAATTAAGTGAAAAAAAAACCACAATGTTGGAAAACAGAACACTAGCTGGAGAAGTAAGAAATTTTAACATTTGTTACTTCGCTGCTCAGCATTTATTTAATTTTCTAAAGATGGGTTTAATTACTGATGTAAGTGAATTTAAATGGTCTTCATTCTGTAATAGCCAACTAAAATAATTAACATCACTCTGCTGGATATACATGTATGAGTCATGTCTTATTACTAATGAATATTTAAAGAGCAAAGCAAGAGTTTCTTAAGGCAACCTAAGACAAGTGTTTTTTCTGTCTCTTCTGCTAATGCACAAAAAGCACCATTGCTATATTAATATACTATGTTAATGTTAAAGAGCTAGCTAAATAGCATTTCGTTATACCATATACCTGTGTATGAGTATAATGACAAAAACATGAACTTAAACTAAAATAATTTTAAAGATCTATGGTAGTTCCTAAGGAAGTCGGTCTAACACCTGTACAATGCACTGATTAAAGAGAGACAGTGACCTACTTTTTCTTATGTTATGATAAGCAGGTGCTCCTCTATTATACCACAGTATGATACACCTATACAAGACCTTGGTCTTCTATGTCAATATGCAGCCTTTGGGAATAGACAGAGAAGCGCACAACAGTAAACTCCCCCCAGACAAGGGTAACTTTTGCCTTCTCAAAATTCAACATTTTCGTTTTAAAATGATTTTGTGGGCATTGTATTTTTTTGCCCTTGATGCAGGAAGAAAATGGGTCGGAATACTTGAACAGTTTATGGGATCAAGATACAACACCTTTGTTGGTGTTGTTCATTTTTCTGTTTATTGGAATTTCCTTTTCCCCACACTCTAGAACAACTATGAAGCTTAGCTATGTTGTGCTGCAATAAGCAGTGAGTGCAGATCTGCAATACACATGGTAAAGAAGAGAAAATGTTACCCCCTACCTTATTTTAATCAACGTAATGGCTTGATTTATTGCCCTGTCTGTGGTTATGCATGCTTTTGATCTGTTTACACAGATATTTGCTGCCAAGATTAAAACACATTTTCCTCTTTAAAATGATTTACTTGACAGATGTTTGGTTAATAAATGAAATCCTCACCATTAGGATGCAGTGTACTGACCAGGAAATGGTGGAGTACCCTGCAGTAAAATGGATGTTCATCTCAAGTGATGTGCCATCCTTCCTTTCCTGTAACTTCTGAAGCTAGCGTTAAGAATCTTGATTTGCCCCCTCCTCTCTGATCCTTTTCTCAGCATTTCATCGAAGAAAATCTGAAACAAATTAACTGTGATGCCCGCGCAAATTTTAGTTTTCATAATGTGTCTGCTTTGATCCGGTCGTGAATTCAATTTTATTAGCGAAGAAAAGAAAACAGTTTGTTTCTGTACAACCTGCATCTTCCCGACAAGTTGTCTAGTAACTGTATTTGTTCAGTTCTGTTTTTGTTTTTCATTTTATGCCATTCCTAAGATCCTCTTTCATCATATCCGGCTAATATCAATACACCATGTCTTAGCATTCATAATTCATTTAATTAATTACATTTAAGAATATAATAGCTTAAAGTATATTGTATTCTTAAAGTATGAACAAATGTTTTGGCAAAAGCAAATTCCGAGAAAGTGTTGAGACACTTTTAGTGGATGGCATGGTACCATTCCCAAGCATGACAGACTGTGCAGTAATCTCATTCAATCCCCTTAAAGTAAGACTGCTTGGAAAGATTTACTCGTTTCACAAGCCAAAGCAGCCTTAAGCCACCCTAAGCATTCTTTATTAGATCTGTTTCTTTCATCTACGTAGAAACGGTCTTGAAGCTCAGTTTGGTTATGGCCTTTCAAAAAACAATCAAGTCCTACCAGTTTTAGGAATTCTCGCCCTTTAAGTGTGACATGTTAGACGTAGCTACCCGTGGGTCAGAGGCATTACCCTATAAAACTTCAGATACACAGGAGAGTTAACTTATTTGCATATCGCTAATAAAGATATGGAGAAAGCTGTTGGATGTCTGTATACCTGATACCTTGTGGTTGCATTTTGATCATTTTGCTGGCCGATTTAACATTAAAACATGTGCTCAGCAGTGTCTATGTTCAACAAAAGAACAAACTGCTTGCTTGCTTTATTGATTGATTGATTAATTGATTGATTGGCTGAAACATGAGTACTTTACTGACCCACTCTTTTCTTTTTCACCACATAAAACAGTTTACTGTCTTGGTGTAACCATACAATGTATAGTGGTATTTCAAAAGTCCAAAGGCTTTTTCTCATCTTCATCTCTTTTCACAGTACTGAATTGAGCTGCATTTTTTCAAAATGTGGACAGATTAATATTGATTATTGTTTACCTATAGGAATGAGGCACAGAACTATTCAAAATTAAGACATTTCCAGCATCACGGGATTCTTAATGGACGCACGTTCAGCACTATGAAACAGCACGGCTACGCTTAAACTACAAATAGACAATAACAAGCCTCCATTGAAATAGTGTCACACTCATCACATTTGGTTAACACAATCACCTTTTCAGACATTCAATACCTCTTTGCCCTGGAGTAGAACCTTCCCTCTCATGAGGCTTTTTGGATATCTTCATACTCTTGTTTTGCCCTCCACTTACTTGTCACCCTTCTTATTCTGAAGATGCAGTAGAACTGTATCCATCTGCTAGTACTGCAACCAGTCAGTACCACTGTGATTGGAGCACACGTAGTCCGAGACCAGAGACTCGGTTGTCTCTTTGCTGAGTGTCGTTACGTAATAAGAGTCCATCTATCACGTCTTGCATCACACAAGCAAAATGCCTATTACTCTTACAGTCCAGTCTGCTTGTATGTTTATTCCAATAGATACTGGAAGACCAAACACCTGGCTCCGAAACGCCTCAGCACTGGCATTCTCATGTACACCCTGGCATCTGCAATGTGCGAAGAGATCCACCTGTACGGATTCTGGCCGTTCGGATGGGACCCAAACACCGGGAAGGAGCTCCCCTATCACTACTATGACAAAAAGGGGACCAAGTTTACCACCAAATGGCAGGAGTCCCACCAGCTTCCCACTGAGTTCAAACTGTTGTACAAAATGCACACGGAAGGTTTGACCAAACTAAGTCTTTCACACTGTGCCTAGAAACCCCAGGTTAAACAAAAGTGCCAAATGACCATACAGTGATGCTCTACTTGGGCTGACTGAGGATACACAACCACCCTGAGACCCCGTCATGTACAAAAGGACATCAGCACAGCCATGTGCCGTGTTGAATGTCTGGGCTTGAAGGCCTGGGATTTTATTTGCTCATCGCAAAAAGGGGCAGAATGTTCCAATTTACAGTTGAGGCACAAATCGGTTAATTTATTTGAATGTTAGCATACTATTTGTTGTATAAATGAAGTGCGATATAACTAAAGTGCATGAAGGGGTCATGTAAGTGGTTTCAGTACACTTTCAGCTGGCTTTATATCATTATCTTGGATGGCAGGGGGTTGTGTGGAGGTGTTGGGGCAGTTTCCTCTGATATTTAGTGCTTCCCTTTCCATTCCTTTAGAATGGTGAAATTGGCACTAGGGACTTTTAATATTGATTCACATTTGTAACAGTTAGGCGGCTGGAGGGGAAAGATTTCGACTGCACCATCAGGACCAATTCATTCTGCTAGAGTTGCATTGAGTAAGCATTAACGTCAAATTAGTATTTTTTTGTCCTTATTTTATACTTATATCTAACGGTAAACAATTGTATTGATGCCCTTTGAAATGCCCTGACAAACACCAAATCAAAACTGCCCGACTGTCTTTGTGTGACCTGGGTAGAGCACCATGCCATTGTATCTCAGTCTCATTTATTCTGTATTGCACTGTGTGTTTGTACCCTATGGGTAATTTATTTTCAAGGGTAACTCCCATTAAGAAGTTGCAGCTGTATATGGAACAGCCATATTGCTATTTTTATGTTGTACAGCAGAAGCTCATTATCATACTAGGGTATAGAATTTGAAGAATTCCCCAGGAATTCTGCTGCATTAGCTATGCAAATGCAGATTACTAGGTGTGATGAATCCACATTGAGAAAGGTGTCAGAGATGAGTGGAGGAGTCTTCTGCTCTGTGCATTGCATATAGAATAAGCTTCTAATTAAGTCACAGGTATCCCAGGTACTACTGTATGTCACTATCTGCTCTTGTGCCAGACCTCATAGGCTTTTATTTCAGTACATAGTTTAGTCTTCAATGTAAGGAATGTAAGAAAGCACCTCTGTGTAGCAACAATGACTTGTAAAAGTCGTCAGTTGTTTTACTGCGTACACTTCAAGCAAAAGATTGTAAACCTGGCCTCAGTGTTCTTCCCACACATTCTTCTTGTAAGCTGAGATACTATTGCAGTCTTCTTTGGGCCTGTTGGAAACCACCATCTTGAAAACATTGTATACGTTCTCTGTCAAGAACTGGAAGTTTATGACATTTCTTGATCAGTGGTCATATCTTGCTTTGGCAAATGGTATGTAGCACCTTCTTCTAGTCTGTCTAGCTGTTGTGTAAATGTGATTTAAAGGACTTAGACAATATTTACTACAAAAATACTCAGTTACGCGGTTCCCCACTTCATCAGTTTCATGATGTTGTTTCTGTACCGTCCTTCCTGTGAATTGTGTCCGTTCCCTGTTGCAGCATGCACAGAGGTAACTGTCATACCAGAGTGCAGAAGAACCTCTCACCCTGTACGTACCCCTGTCCCTTCCTGGTCAGTCTACTTGACTACGTCACAGGTTTGCCACGACAGTCAACATTTCCTGACTGAAAATCAGAACGTTTTGTTTTTCGGAGATTTAAATGACCCCTTTATCCTTCTCTGTCTGTGTTTTTCCTCAGTTCATTTTGTTTTCTATGTTTCAGTTGTTCTGTTCAAAGCAGAATAAGGCAGAGAAGGGGTGTGATTTAAATAGAGAGTTTTATTGTGTTAACCCATCTGGCTGAGGAAAACATCCTAAATACTAATTCTTATTAAGGGAATAGTGAAAATGTGACTGAGCCCTTCTGAAAGCTAAAGAAACTACATTTACATTTATTTTATAGTAAGATATAGTCCAATACATATTTTATTTCTTACAAAACAGACACCCTGATATTTAATTGTTAACAATATCCATTGCTCTACCAGGAATAGAATCATTTCAGCATAGAAGTTTGGAAGTTTCTGGCTTAAAACATGGAAGTGAAATTAGTCACATTTTCAAAACAGCATTAATTTCATTTCATTCTTAGTATGAAAACATTTTGTATTCATTTTTAACAGTGAAAATGCATGGCCATACTTTATGTCAGAAAGTTGGATTTCTTTCACAATAAGTTAAAATAATATAATTGCTATTATTTCCCTCAGAATTCTGCCCACTCTTTTGGAGACCTGACGCTGAATTTTGAAAATGAGCAAACACCAATTTTCAATTGCATGTTTTCGGAAAGTATATTACAATTAAAAATAATACAGATCGTGTAATACGTATTAAAATATATATTATAAATTATTTAAATACAATTTAATTACAATGCATTGAACCAGGAAAACTCTCCATGTCACATAACAAAAAGCAGAACTCAAAGGTGAGCAATGAATTCCTGCATAAACAGAGGCTTAAAGTAATATAAGCTTTAGTCTGAATTAGTGCATCATTTTGCATTTCCACAGTTATCACAATGAATGCATGACACATTTAAGTATATACATCAACCCTTGTTGTTTCTGGAGGGGGTATTAACTCTATTATGAAGCCAGAAATTGTTTAACTGGGGACTGCAACTTCCGAGAATTGAGTGCTCTGTGATGGCCTGGACTGCTTGGAGAGAGAGCTTTGGCTTAACCTCCTTGGTTCATGAGCAATCTCCTAGCCAGAGGACCAGGAGGCTTGAATCCCATTCAGAAGGACTCAGCCAAGGGATAGCTGCAAGGTGGAGATAGGATGGAGAAGGGATGCTTGAGGTGAATCCTCAAGGCCAAGAGCTGTGTTTGTGTTGGATATACAGTATAGAGCTAATTTCCGTGATGATGGCGATTAGATCCAGCTGTGCGAGACTGACCTGTCATTATTATCCCTCCCAGACTGCAGTTAATAACCTCCGTATAAAAGTGGCATACAGTATTTCCTTTAGGTCAAACATCATTTCAAAAGAGATGTGGAACAAGCCAGGAAGAAGGATAGGGATAGGATAAGGGGTAGAAAGAGGCTGGGGTCTGTGGGGGGTCAAAACCGGATATGAATCAGCAATGACAGACCAGATGAAGTTTATAAAATGCGACCCGTATTCTGACTAATGAGATTTGCCTAATCAAATCAGGTCATGTGTCATTATGCACAGAGTTACCTCAATGTTCATGTGACCATTAAAAACAGCTACAGCCCTTGCCATTAGGGGAAATAAGAGCAGTTTTCCAAGACCATCGCTTTCTGGCCATGTTTATTTCTGAGGAGGAGTGGTGTGGGTCAACTCTGGATCATTTTTTAAAAAGCTGTATGTAGAATTTGTTCTCACCTTCAGTGCTCTGAAAAGAGTTCTGTAATATGTAACCTACATAAAATCAATTGATATGTTAAGATAGAATCAGACAAGGAAAAGGGTTCAGAATAAGAGTTCCATTTACAGTATGATCCAAAGTTTTGATCCATGGATCCAAGTGCATGAGACATTTTCATTTTAAACACATTGTCTGGAGAAAGGAACTATACCAGTGCTTCTTTTCTTAGCTCTGTTTCGTTCCGCTGGTAGGTTTCTGAATTTCTGAGACTGACAGTTGATTTTTAAGTGTGGATGTTTGTCTTGATTTGTTGTTTTTTTTTTCTTATGAGCATAGTGGACCTCTGCATAATGACACAAAGTGAGACAAAAGTAATGTTCATCTCAATGATGTTATTGAAAACACAATTCAGAATCATCTTGAAGAAAAAAGCTACTCCACTGATAATTTCATAAAGAGCTATCAATCGTGTAATAGTCACTGTACACTTTCAACACCCACCTGTTCATTTTCCTTTTCTCTTCAGTTTGTTGAAAACACATTTTTATAACTCACCCATAACATTTTCACTGTGTTTCTGCACCGTTGAAAAGCCATTTTTCCTTTAGTAATTTATTTGTGGTCTTTTCTGTGTTTAACTCTAGAGCTCTACAGATATCATTTTGGCAAAGGAATTATTTGCCTGTTGATGAATAATGTCTAGTTTTTATTTTACATGTTATCAGACTCCAAGTAACTACATTCACTCGAATGTCTTAGCAGGGTTAAAATCCAAATTAACTGTACAGTTTTTTTTTGGTCATTTTCAAGTACTGCATTAATTGTTCACCATATGTTGGATAGAAAAATATTTTAAACTTGCTGTTTACGAACACTTGCAGATTTGCCATTTGTAAAATTTTAATGTTTCTGTAATGAATGTGAATGGGTTTCTGAAATTATAAAACACATTTGAATGTACTGTGCCTGCATTTCTGCTATATGTGCCAACAATGCTCCTGTGTAGGACGTTGTTCCAAATAAAATCATTTTCTGCCATATTTCTCAGGTTCCTTTGTGTCTTCTTTACACAGCTGAAGAATTCCAGTTTGGATGTATAAGCACAGAATACAAAAATGTCGTTTTTCGTGCCTGAAGAAAAATGATCTGTGCTTACTAAGAAAAGGGATGGTCCAGTGACAGAACTCTTTTTTTAGCCTCTTCAATATAATTCAGGACACACTTCAATGCATCACTAAATGATTCATTTCAGCTCAGTCCGTTGCATGCAATATAGGTTTTGCTTAAGGTACAAGTAACCAAACCCAGTGGATGAAGAAGGGAAATTCAAGTACAAGACCCTCACATTAACAAGGTCTTGTACTTGATTTTCCCCCCTCCTGTTGCCCAGCCCACACATGGCAAAGGTCTCTGATTAATGGCAGCTGCCATCTCCCTTCCCAATGGTCAAGCATGCTGGCAACACAGAGGACAGTGACACCTGAAGATGTGAGGATTATGGCCCAAGGATGCAGTCTTCTTCCCTGATCTGAAACCGTAATTTCAAAACCAGTGTCCCACTGTAGTGAGAAGAGACAATGTCCTTCACACAAGACTTTTCACCAAGGCTCTGATGCCTTAGACGCTAAAGATCCCACTGCGCTGTTTAAAAGAGTGGGTAGGTATTGTTAACCCTGGTGTCCTGGCTAAATCTAACTCTTGGTTTGAAGAATCTGTCTTACCTAAACCTCTCACTTAATTCAATCGGTGAAGCAATTTGTCCTTCCTCCACCTGATCCTCGGTGTTGTAAGTTGCTGACACATGATGACTTCTGTGCGTCACCTGCACATGAATGGTGAAAGAAGTTGGACCCCTCTTGCGAGTACAGCTATTAGAGATTCCTATAATTATTATTAGCATAAATTCTTAAAATTCTTCACCTTCATGTTGCCCTCCTTAGATGCTGAAGAAGAGGACGATGTAACTTCTGTCTGTGTCATCTGGAAACCCTTGATGACCCTTGATGTAATCTACTGTATGTTGCCGTTTAGACACTACACAGGAGTATGAGCGCTGTATATTCCAAAGGCTTCAGGAGAAGAAAAGTACAATATGATGATATCATGTATCACATGTATTTCTAATTGTGCCAAACAATAAATTTGTAGCTAGAGAACACAGACATTATTGTTACCATTCTCCAACTCCAGGTAATACCTGAAGAGAGATGATTTGGAGGTGAAATCTTGTTTTTAAGCAACCACTTGCTGTGAAATGCTTTCCCAAGATGAGCAATTTATTATTTCACATACATATTGCTTGTCAACATTTTAAAAATCAGGGAGGACTGAGTGGAACTGAGATACATGTAAAAATGTATCATTTCAAATGGCTTTAATATTAAAATCACTTGAATGTAATTATTATATTAATTTTTGTTAAACATTAATTTAGAAAAATACAAAATTGTTGCCAAAGTAACATTTATGGTCTGCTAAATGCACCATAGTCATAACTGCATGCAATTTCTTTTTAGAAATTCTCATTAACCACAATTTGCAAATAGGGTTGGTAGAATCTTGTAACATCATGCTTAATCATGAACCCACATAATTGTCCCATCTGTTTCTGGTAATTCCAAGCATCACTTTAACGGTGGTTGGCTTTGTGCAACCATGGCCAGACACTGAAGTGTCTCAGTTTCTGCATCCAAAATGCACAGAACCACCAAAAAAACATCATGGAGGAATATAAACCCCATGTCAAGTCATAGAAGTGGGTGTAGCTACATGTTGAATATTCCGGACAAGGTGCAGCGTAAGCACTCATTCTCTGTTAACGACAGTGTTTAGTTGCATGAAAGGTATGATTAATGAAGCTGCCATTGCCAAATAACTCTGCACTTGTGGTGCACTGGCACGTACTGTGAACAACCTCATCCATGGGAAGCTGTGGAGTGAGCACTGGCTACTGCAGTAAGTCGAGGCCACTCAAATGGGGAAGCCTCTGCCGCAGATGAATGATTGCCAAGCAGAAAGCGAGCCGTTCCTTCAGTGCCCCGCTGACAGCACCCACGAACGTGTGTGGAACTGCAGGCGGGAGCTGCCCCCCCCACTCGGTGAGTACCACCCCTCTGGCTGCTCTAAGAAACACCTGCCAAGCGAAACAAACTGCAAGTGGCGCCGTCTTCGTTCCAGACGTTTGACACAGATCTCTACCCAGACAGATTCGGTATGTTCAGTGTGGCGGTGTCCTGGTAGGACACTTGCCTTAACAGCTTTGGAAACAGCTACCCTGCCCTTATGATTTTCTACACCTGTTGACATGTATGAATAAATGCCTTACCACAGGAGCACTTGATATCTTACTTTTTTCAACATCCTTGCACATTAACAGTGTTCTATTTCTAACCTTAATTTAACATAATGTTAATTGGTCCATTCTTTTTATTTAATAAATATCATCAAGATATAGGCTAGTAGAAATTGTGCTATACTTAGCAATGATATATCACCGAACACTGATTCAATCCAGGAGACAGCTGCAAAGATTTCATATGAATTAAGATGGAGTTCTTAGTATTAATGCCTGCAACTCTACAGAAGGCTCTTGTTTTAAATGTGTATATATATTTAATGTTGATACCTGCTTAGATGAATCGGTGTTCAGTAAGTTATGAAAAGATTGATGTATAGCTGAATAATTATTGTTTGGCTAAATTAAATTAACGAATGCATAGGTAAAAAGGCATACAGCAATATAAGAAGAAAATAAATGCTGCTTTTCACTTCTTAAAAATTTCCTTGGATTACTCTCTTATGTCAATGCATTATTAATTTCTTCCTTTGGCCATTCCACTGGACATTACAGCATGATTAATGAAAATGACCTTCAAATTATGTAGTTTGTTTGGGACATATTTTGACAACGTTTGCTGTTTTAGTCTCTATGAATTACGGGATTCAGACAGCACTAAACTGAAACTATATGTAAAATTCTCTAAGAGGTACTTAAGGCAAGTCAATACACTGCCATTAACCAGCTACAATGGTAACTGTAAGTACCGAAGACTTTCAGAATTTCTTTCAAGGGGATTTGCAACTGTATTTAAAAGCGAAATGGTCTTCTAGCAATATCTAAAACAACAACAATAATAATGATAATTTCTCCATCGGGATTAAATGCTCCAGAACTGAAAAATAAAAAATAATTATCTCATTTTTTGCTTTTGTAAGTAAATTGCTTTATTGCTTAATTGCTATCTGATTGTACCGCAAAAAAGCTTCGTCATACACACAGAAAGAGATATAAGTAGATAAATAATGCAAAAGAAAATTAGATTAGGAATTCACTGTTACATTGTGAGGTTTAAATTGTTTAAGAATTATGATTATGTTTTAATTATTTTTATCTTCTTCCGGATTCATTTGAATCTTATTTTTGTATTATGTTATTAAAAGCAAAAAAAAAAAGTCTGCTATCATTCAACCACAACCAAAAACAGCCCTTATGCAAAAACTAAGTCTTCTTTTGAAATAAAACATTTGGTATAACAGTGTTCTATATATAAATTAAATTAAGGTTTGGATTTTCAGTTTGCATTCTTTAATATCAGTATAGAATAAATTCTTCAGGAGGTTAAAACAGATCTTGGAGGTAATTCTGCTAGCAGTTTGTTGTGCTTCATTAATTTTAATTTTTGTATTAAACAAAAAAATGCATGTGCTATCGGACAGTGGTCAGTCACCAATGCAAATACATTTTATGTGCCTTGGGTCATGATCTCCTACTATCAAAGTCTCCACTCAACAGGACAGTGACTAAGTCCACAGCGAGCCTCTGAATGGATCGCTATTTAAATGCTTTTCAGAAGTTTTTGCGAGTTTTCATGGATCAAAGGTCATTCCAAGGAGTCGCATTATGCAGCAGGCTTCAGCAGAACATTGGACCATTGTAATGTTATGACTACTGAATCATTCTCACATAAATGGGGGAGGAGCTCTGGCCACAGGGAGATGACAGAATGAGTGACACAAACATGGGTGCCTTTTGAAAGATTAAGAGGAAGCACGCGCCTAAAAGCAACACATTTCACAACTCACTGGGCCTCATAATTCTTTGTTCACATTATTTTTATGTGCCTTACTGGAGGTCGTGATTTAAACAGACCTTCTTCTGTGTTGATCTCAGATGTTACCATGGTGAGTACAAGACTTACACAGCTACTGTAGCAACAACGTAGAGTTTTCAAAAGACAGACAAGATGTTATTATTTTAGAAGCCTGCAAAAAATCACCTGCCCAACACGATAACTTAAAAGTGATAACATTACTCACCACATCAAATATTTGAACAAGTGAGGGAAATCAAAAATTAGGACTGCATATTTAGTTTCTTTTTATTCGTTTTGGAAAAATGAAAATAGTTTACAGTAATGTTGTCCCTTCGGAGTTTGTTTCATTTAAGAAAAGGCTACTGATTATAACACCACAAAGCGTATTTTTTATGGATATGTAATGCACATCTGTGAACTTCATCCTTTTCACAAGATGTGAAAGATGTTTTCTTCTTAGCCAATTAAGAGCAACAGTAATTCTCATGTGCAATGATGACCTGGGGAACTGTTTTTACAACAAAATAGAAAAAATGTCACTGACCCTTTTAAAAGTGTGAACAAATACAGCACCATAGCAGAGCTACAGTATGGTTCATTTTATTGCAAGTTTATATAAAGAGCCAGGATAAATATAAGATACATATTTTGGATAGCTGCTGTATGTTTGGTTATTGATCAAGGGATTGATTGAAGGCTTTCCACAGAGAATACAAGGATCACAAGGATATATTTCAGTGCCCATGTAACACCAACAGTGTTTGAGGCACAGGGTAAAACAAACGCAGAACACAGGATAAAACAAGGTAAAACAGCTGGGAGCAAACAAACTACAGCATCCATTTTGTGCATGGCACTGCAGATAACGCCCTACTGACTACCATTTTCTGTAAACAGATCTTTAAAACAGATGCTAAATAGCCACAGCATCGTTCTTTGATAACATAACACATATTAAATGGTTACTTCTGCAGTCTGTAAGCATCACCTCTGCCAACTGTCTTGCCAAAAACTTCACCAACTTTAGGCTCCGATTTCTTAAGCAAACAAGTGGGAAAAAATGTGTCACTGTCTAATTATTTATTATTAGATAAGACTGAATTCCCGTGCCAATGCACTCTTGACAATTATTCTAAGCATAGAAAAATAACCGTGTACGAACTGTATATTTTTGTAAAAAAGAAGGATTCTGTTTTAATGGGGAGCTACACATACATCTACCTTATATAATGCAGTTCTGAATTTTGCATAAAGCAGGTCCTAAACATTTTAAGGCCGGTCACTTCTCATTATAATTGAACTGTTAATATTAAAGCTGTACTTGAGTAGAATGGAATTAAGATCTATCGCAGTTCATTGATGCAATTCAAGTTAAATTACTAAAACCCCACAACATTTGTCATAAGGGTTTCAAGGCTCCTTACAATAGTGTACTGGTTTTTATACCCTAATTAAAGTTCCTAATCACGGAAAAGAAAAATAGGCCAACAAATTCATAAAAACACGTTTTAGCTTATTTTAAAATAAGCAGTAGGTAAAAACATTCTTCTCAGTATTGTATGTTAACAGTTTTTTTTTTACCTTCGGCATTGCCAATAGTTACAATTCAGCTCCTTCCCCGATACTTAAAGGGAGTTGATTTGGTTTCAGACTGAACTGTTTTAGCATTGATTATTTTTCTCATCGATAACAATTCACCTCTTATACCGCATCCCATCATTGTAAGCATAGGTAAAGTCCAGAACAGAGCACAGTGTCCTAGGGCCAAAGCTCATCCTGGCTATTGTAGCATTAAATGGACTGAGAGCATGTGACTCCTGCCTGGATGCGACTCCTGTCCATCACTGGACTTGTCATCACTAACACAGACTGGGTGGACTGGAGCCACTGGGATAAAGTACCTTGCTCAGAGTACACCGGCAGTATCAGCCCCTCACTCGACAGCCATGGGTTCAGAGCCTTACTCACTACACAATACCTCCCATTTAGCATGAAAGGCCTGAGTCAAAAGATGACCGCATCCAGAAAGTGGCTGAAAACAAGAGAAATCTTGTCATGTGTGATAGCTGTCCTAACGACAGTAATGATAAAAAAATAATACACTGCAATAATAAATATGTACGCTGTTTGGATCACACCAAGTATGGTATTTGTACACATTCACCTTGTTTTGTGTGCTGTTACCCTTCCACAAGGCAGCACTCTCTCCTGAGTAGGACCCAGGGACACTGTACCCTCATGGAGCTGAGCAATGCCAGAGCTGCCTGTTGATACTGGCACGTGTTTCTGCTAATCAGAAGGCAGAGATCAGGAGAAAAAAGCTTGTCGTCTACCTTTCTCACTTGGATGTCCTGTTTTTTAAATTTGAGCAGCATTGAACAAGGACATATGGAGGGGAAATCTAAGCTCATTTTGACATATTTTATGATATATTTTAAATGTTCTCATACTAAAGGCCACTGATATAATAACAATACAATTATGGATCTCTGTAAGAATAAATGATTAATAGTTATATCCACATTGCCAACTCTGTGTATGAACCGTCTCAAACAATCAATACCCGAATGCCTGCAATATTTGATTTTTTGCAGACCCTACGAAAAAAACAACAAAGGAAGACATTTTTAATTGTAACAGCAACAGGTGAATGTTTAAAGGATAAGCATGACATTTCCTCTGTGCAATGATTTGTGTATGACGTAGCGACTTTAAAATCAAAACTTGTTTTAAATGAGATCTGAATAAGAACTGATAAACAGAACATTAAAAATGTATTTTGTATTGATTGCATAGGAATACTGTTGATTCAAGCAATCAGTTGTCCCTTGAACAGTAAAAAGATTCATCACCCAACATTAAATGGATATTTAAAAAATGTGTGATATAAGCATTTTGGTCTGAATTGTAACATTCATTTTTTATATATTTACCTGTTATTTTTATTTATATATTTTTGTTGTAAGCAAAAGCGACTTGTAAGGGTTTCAGTTTTAAATGCATAGTTTTTAGTAAGTGAAACAGTTTTATATAAATAAAAGCTGGAGAAAGTTAACAACAAATATAATAACAAAAATTTAGCCTTTGATATACTACTTGACATTTAGTTAATAATTGTTCTTTAATGATAATGCTGGTCAAAATAGAAAATATTTCATTTAGAAAAAGAAAAGCAAATTAAGATTTTTTTTTTAATAAATCAATTGCTGGATAACATATGGGAAAAAAAGAACCACAAGGCATTTATGCATTATTGTTTTGGCTTTAATGTTACTTTTCCTTAGTCTTACAGATTATTATTGCGTGGGACATTGAGTAATTGTAAATTGCATATATTTAAAATTAAGCACAATGTGACCAAGAACTGTACTCAAGCACATTAATTCCATTGTTATTAACTTGTTGATCACTAAAACGAATAATATAGTATTGTCCCTGCAATTTAATTATGTGTAGACAATAATACTGGAGATTAATTCTTTACAATAGAGGAAAACACATTTGAACGAACCAAATATTAGGCATAAAAATAAAAATATTTGTCTTTGTGTTGGAAAAAATTTGAAAAACATTTCGTGATTAGGCAGTGTAGCATACATAACAAGATTGTTATATTTAATAGTAATAATGTATTTTAAGTGTTTTAATTATTTGTAACATGCGTGACCACTTTTTACGCACAAATATACATTTGTCAGTATTTTACATGTAATATGGGTATACGTATTTTTAAAATATTCAGATGTGTCAATCTGTACTTGCTATTTAGTGATTATGCAGGATCTCTATTTCAAACCTAAGGATTTTTAAAAACAAGAACATCTCTTTACGATCTAGCCTGGTGGTCATTCAGAGATGTATAGGAGGCGGAACAGGCTACGTCAAAGGTCAGGAGTCAGGGAAAAAAAGCTTACTCTATACAGACCAGCGGTAAATACGATACAGGTGTTACTTATGGTTAGAAATGTATATTTGTATGATCGAATTTCTCAAAGCATATTATTTTACAAGTAGGTTTCTTGCAAGCTCAGTCTAAACTACCGGAAGATAATTCTGTCTTTTGTAACATAAAATAACTTACACGTCACAGCGGACAAAGTTCTTTTTTAGCTTAAAATCCAAATCCTAAAGTATAGATAAAACAAATGTAAATGAAGATTGAAAACTCAGCACAAATAATTGAGTGTTATCTATCTGTAGTTACAAATTAACGTTTTCTGCAGTAGCATATCGGTTACATGATAAATACGAAAGTCTAAGTCTATTGTATTATCTCAGTTTAAGTTGTAACAGAGCACTCATATATCCTGTACATTAAATACGCGAGCAGAAACTGTCACAAGACTATATCATATTTAAACGTTATCGTATTTAAATCCCATATTGACTTGTTTCGAAAATGTCAGTTTCACTCATTATGTCTATAAATTCAGTGCTGCTGATATCCACAAAAAAATCATACAAGATATTTCTCTATCCAAAAATATACTTGACATATGCAGTATATTTCAAACAAAATAGTTATTATTGAAGCGTATATGTTACAGTGAAATGAATAATTCAGTATACTTAGGCCTGTTAATCTTTCAGTTGTATTGACGGCAAGTACTGTATGTACTGTACGCAGTGGAGAACAGACTGTATTTTTTCTTGAATAAAATAATTTCTCAGTAACCCCATTGAGAGAAATTGTAAAACTGGTAAAATTGTACACGTATACAATTATATAAACATTTAACTGTGTTTCCTGTAATTTCCTATAATATCAGTATTGTGCGGGTCTGGATGTGATGAAAGGATTAACGCATACATAAACGAGTACACAGCTAAATGCGTGGTCCTCGGTGATCTTTGAATACATATTGTCGAATTTGCGTTTTCGAACACAAAATAGCTCATTCTGGTAGTATCACCTTGATTACTGTAAAGATCTTCAGTGCCGAGCAACTGACAAAAAAACAGCACAGCTCATCCCAATAAACTCAAATGCTAATATAAGAGGTCAGATGGCGTAAGCCTGACGGTGATGACCTTCGACCTTAACTGACCCGTGGTCCTCAGCTTCTAATGTTAATGTATCGCTCTGGTATCACAATAGACCTCACTTGGAAGCATCGTCAAAGTGGCTTCAATTTTTTAATATTTTTTTTCGTAAGCACAACTCAAACAGAAAAGGCGTTTGCCCGAATGACAATAATTCTTAACAAAAATGAACAAGAAGAAGAACAATCATCATCGTCATCATGACGATGTACATACAGTAGCATTAAGTATTTCACATTAGGATTTTCCTAATTTTTTTTAAAGTTTAGGTTTATCTAAGGATCTGTTAAGTACTGCTAAAGTAAACTGCTGTGGTAACTAAAAATGATAGCGTTTTGCGAGGTCATTTTAAAACACTTGAAACCTAAAGATTCTGAATGTACTTTAAACGCAAAACGTGTAATTCCAGGACGTGGAATTCGTAATACTTATTAGGCACGGGCTGATTTTGACTTCAAAACATACAGCGTACTTGTTGAAAGCTAGGTAACTTTAAAAAAATAATAATTTTAGTTATATTGCTGTTAGTTATAAATGGACAAATATTTAGATGAATTTTTATGGACATTTGTAATATGTAATTTAAGGAGACAGTTTTACCATAGCAAAAGACAAGCCAAGCCCTTCTACAGTATATAACGAAAAATTGACTGCATCAATATTTAATTCCGTAACATAAATCTCAATCACAGCTTCTGCTATGTCGGTTTTTAAATGAAAACATTTTTATTTTTTATTTTAAAGTTTATCCCAAACCACGAATAAGCCAAAGGGGATTTTTATAGTCTAACAATTTTGAGTTTAAACACCGTCTCTATTCTCTCATCTTTCATTAACAAGTCCGGTTCCCACATTAGAGTGTGTTCTCTGCACCGCCTAATTATACCTTAAAACAGGTTGAATAGCATATTTTACTCCAGCGGTTACAGATCGTTGGTTTGTGGTCGAATCAGTGCAATTTAACAAGCCAACCTAAGAAAAGTTAATGGTTGCAGTGATCTCACTGACAAGTCAAGTGACAAGACTGACAATGTGTTTACAGAACAACGCTCAAAGTTCATATTTTACGTCGACGTACTTTAAAAAGCTGCGAGTTTTCTGCAGTTGATTTGGAAATGCAAAAGGCATGAGGTCGTATCAGAGCAAGGTCTAAAATCAGAAAAGGATTTGCGGTCATTGCTGATTTTTTAATTGCTTTTATCTTACACATCAATCAATGATTGAATCAAAAGTTATGATTAAAGAGCAAAAGCGAAAAAAAATGTCTGGGGGTATTAAATAATTATAAGGTTAACTTTTTAATATTCAGTTTTTTTATGCTGATCGTCGCAGACAGTAATTTTAAGTACATAGATGTAATTTACTTTTGATAATGATTATATTTTACATCTAAGTATTTTCATTTTCGTATTTTCCTCTTTCTTAGACAAATTTCAATAATTACTTAGCTAACGTTGTTAAACGTTTTCTTAGAATATATTAATATGTTGTATAAAAAATGTATTTTTAAGCAATTAAGTTACATTTCAAATCTAACAAATGTGATTCCAATTTTAAAGAAACACCAGTTGCTATTCAAATATTTTCAGGAAGGCACTCCACTGGTCTCACGATAACTTTCGAATTCGTGTAATTACTTATTTACCTCCCTCTCGAAATACCTACAGATAAAATTTTAAAAATTGTCATTTAGTTAAAATATGAAAGTACACAAAAAACTACAAAATCAAAATAATGTAAAATACAAGTCGTAGTTGCCCTATAATGTGTAAAGGTGTAATATTTTAAACATATCGAATATGTACAGTATTGATAGTAATTACAAAAACATTCCTGTACATTTTGTATTTGTATTTAGAAGTTTTAATATTAATGGAGCAAAATATATACAGTACGCCAGAAAGACATTGATAGATTTGCATTTGGTGTTTATTAGACATTCAAATTTCCTGTAAAAAGCGATCAAGATTAACTATATCTTCATATTGAAATCTCATATAAATACCGTTTATGATCATTAACAATTGATATTAAAAAAATTGAGAATTATTATCCACGAGACTCTATTTATAATCAATTCGTATAGATTTTAAAAAAATGAAATTTAGTCTGCGCATCATCTTACCTGTTTTTCTTTTTTTTTTCTTCAATAAAGATTTGAAAATCGCATTTTCTTAAAATATGAGATAGTGGTAAAATTATATTACCTTATTTCGCTCATATACATCATGCTTACTTAATATCTGAATTTCAAATAAAACTAAACATAATTCTATGTCACATTTTTGCAAAGAGTAATTGAAAGCAAGCAGAGGTTATATATCACCACCCAAAATTAGAAGAGCGATGTATTATTCTGTTCACTTCTGCTTTTTGTATTATCAACTAAAACTTCTGCCTTCCTTTGTGTGGTTACTAAAAAGGATTTCACGCATAAGTCGCCCTCAACAATGGGGCCTCACGCCGAAGTTTGAAAGGAGTGAAAAAGAAAAGAAAATATCCTAATCCTGTCAAGTCTCAAATAAAATATTAGAAAAATACAACGAAAAGACATGTCGTCATTTGTAGGTGTTTTTTCTTTCCTTTTTTATAGCATCGTTTTCTAAATGTTTTTTGTACTACTGCAATGATGTGTGTTCTAAATTACTTTTTTTTTCCTGGTAACTGTTCTATCACACTTTGAAAAAATATTGAAGTGTTATCCTCAGCAGATCTTCTGGCTGCTTGTTTACCTCACAGTTCAAAACATTTGTTTTTTCAGTTGGGCAAATTATCAAATTGCTAACATTTTAGTAAGACAGTATAAAGAAAGGCTTGGACAATGGTATAGATAATGGCGACAACATTAAGAAGAAGGTGTCCTGGGTTTCTTGGTCTAAAATGTGTGTGAACATCGATCTCTTCAACTTTGATTTGTTCATGCGATATTTTGCAGTTTCAATCATATGTATCTTCATGATCTCATGTAAAATCATTTATATTGAATTTTAGGTCTTCAAACATAAAATAATTGTCTAATCATCTAAGAATTTTACAATTGTTTCGCCTGTTTTGGTTGGGAGTGAACTGGGCCAGAGGAAAAAGAGCTCTGATTCAGATTCGTTAGAGGTAAGGAGACCATTTGAAAGAAACGTGTTCTGTTGTCCATCTAAATCCAGTGTTTGTACCTCACAAACGTGATTTTCGAAGGATTAGGCTGAAGGACTTTAAGTAGCGAGATAAGTGTTCTTGAGGAGCCTGTGGTACTTTGAAAACTGCTTTCCCACTCAATAGGTCAGTAATTTGCTCACCTGTTTCCGAAGTCATGTTTAAAGCCCAGTCCAATACTTTTTGGTGGGCGTAGATACTTAACTTGTGCCCCTCTGTCACGCTCTCATGTGTATCCCGGCGCAGACTGAAAACATGCTATTAACATATGACATCTAAAGAGGCATCACTCGTTAACATGAATATTTCACTGACAGTGGCATACTGTTGTTACGGACATTATCTGAATAATTTCAATGTGATACTTTTCCTCATTTCAAAGGTCATTATGATTACAGCTTATTTCGCCTTTAGACATAAAACGCAAAATCCTTCCCAGAGCCCATTTTACCCACTTATTACAGTGCGTGTGTGTAGAGATACAGTACAAGCAATCGCGTGTCCTGGATATACGTCTGCTTTCCTCAAGTTGCTCGAAATGAACATTTTGTTTAAGTTTTTATTGTTTTTTAGCCTTAAAGGTGTCTATTACGTTTTGCTTGCTCGGTCCTTTTTTTTTTTTGCCTGTGCCTACGTGTGTTTGTGTGTTTGTGCATATGCAGATATTTAACTGCAAGCAATAGGCTGCCCTATCACTGCGCCAGTGACAAGATAGGCCCGTCCTAAAGAGCAACCCGCTATTGTTTGTTTCCTTCACTGAGTGCTTTATTGTCCCTTTTCTGTTCAGAAGCAGCGATTATGAGGTAGAATTACAAAGGAATGTCGCGCACTTACCACAAAGTAGCGGAATATTGTGTATGACAAGGGCCACGTTATGAAGATCGTGGATCGTGGTAAGCACAGATGCAAGGCAAAGCTCAAAACTGATTGCCAGTAACGGTATAGATTAGCATGGGGTCTGCAGCACAATGATTCTGATCAATACCCCTGCACTTACATACCAGATGGCTTTGAAAAAGACAAAAAATGAAAAAAAAAAAGAACAGTTCAAATCGACCCATAGTCATCCAGGCCTCCGTTCTCTTTCCTTTAAAATGAACAGAACCGCGTTAGATGAATTCAGAGGCGATTACAATATTATCGTATGATTTGCCTTTACTTATATACTGTAGCATTCACGCTTAAATGTATTATTTTTGTTGTTGCTGCTGAACACCAAATTAATAAAATCACCAATTTCTCATAGATTCCTAAAGTCTACCTTTTAAACCTAAATGTGTGCGAGAGAAGTTATAGGAATATGCATCAATTATAGCTGTTGCAATTTTGTGAGGCCTTTATCTAAATATGTTTTAAGCATTTCATTGCATTGGTTTTTATTTACTTAATTTCCCTGCATAGTCAAAAAGGTTTAAGGGCTGATTTGCGTGTAACAATTAACTATATTGTTCGATTGTTCGAAAACTAAACTATCGTGCATAGTTAAGGTTTAAAGAAGTCATTGGTCTTTGCGGTCTAAAAGAATAACAGGAAGCAACCACACATTTTCCTACTTTTATTGCAACACGGTGTACTTTAAAAATAAGTACATCAATAATTTGAAATGCGGGTTCTTGAATGCAGTCACATTTCAAAACTTTCAAAACAGAACTTAATCATTTATTAGTCAATCTTCCAGTTCAGGCTTTTGTCAATAATTAAGCGGATTACAGATTCTTTTATCAGCGAAGCTACACACAACATATAAGAGACTGCTTAATACTGTTCATTGATAAGAAAAACAAATCGAACTCCATTGATAAAATGCTAATTTGAAACTTTTTGTAGAAGGCCTGAGACTATGTTGCTAGAAAAAAATAAACCAACTCATACATGAAATCACCGAACTACCTCAGGACTGCCCTGAGAAAACCGAAAGAATTGAAAGAGTAAAACTAAAGAAAGCAGAGTCAAGTTATTGCTTTCCTCGTGTAACCCGTTTTATTTTATGAAATAATTTTAATTTCTATCCACGCAAAATTATGTCACGGTGTTATTATTTTTTTTTTCTGTGGTAAACTGCGGTCTTTCATTGTTGTCGTATAAATATTCCAGGTTTGGATATTCCTCCCCAAACATAAGGTTACGAACAGAACAACAGCAGAAAAACAACGCGGATAAAGTTCTCTCTGAAACATTCTTGATACCCCAGAATTACCTCTTCGTACACATACGATACATAATAATAATAATAATAATAATAATAATAATAATAATAATAATAATAATAATAATAATAATAATAATAATAATAATAATAATGTGATGGCAAAACTTGAAAACTAACCCGCCAGCGAAAATTCATTGCAGGTACAAGTGGCGACTTCGCCAATTTGTGCTCAAGTTTTCCTGACAGCTGAAACTGCTTGGCTGAAGGCCCTCTGTGGAAGAAGACCCCCTGCTCTTCTTTTGACAGCTGATCAAAAGGAAAATAGGTCACGCTTCTCAAACTTCTGTCCTCCTGTCCTTAATTACAGCCTCTTTAAACAATGGTAACATCTGCGCAATCTCAGTCAAAATCGCCACCCAGGGCAAATGAGAGCAACCTGCTTCCGAAGAAATCTGTTACTTTTAAAAATCTAAATCCGAATGGAACCTGTGCTATTTGTGTGCAAATCGTCTTTTGTCCTTTTAAAAGAAACATCCCCTTGTGGTTTAAGGACAGAAATGGGTTGGTGCCTCTCCAAACCTCATGGTGTGCCTTTGTGAGAAACTTCAAAATATAGTTAATGCATATTGCGTCCTGTACAGTATAGTACAGTTTTTAACCGCGTCTGAATTAAGAGCGCGTTTACCAATATAAATGGTACGGCGGCCAATAGTTCAGCCTCCAGAAGACTTCACAAGAGTCGCTTTAAAATCATGCTGCAACGTTATTTTTTTAGTTATGGACTACATGACTACATGAATCAGGCTTATTTTGTATAGCCGTGATTTAATCAGTGAGTGTGATTAAAAAGAAGAGATGTGTTCATTTACACGACAACATTCACAAGCTTTTCCGTTTCTTTTCTAAGTCACCTGTGAGCCGAAAGAAAGTAAAGATCTAGCACTCAGCTTTCATTTGAACATTTTTACATCACAATCTAATTGTGTTTTAAAAACGGAGATACGCGAAAAAGAGAATTACGGCACTTTAATAGGCATTAAAAAAAAGAGTGCGTATGTCTCTGCCTTAACTATACAAGCCGAATACATGTCTGTTTTCGTATTCAGAACTTGATTTTTTTTTGAGAAATTGAAAACGACTCCCATAAAATGACTCAAACAAAGCATCGCTTATAAGGCAAATGTAAATAAAAAATATACGTATACACAAAGTTACTTTAATATATACGACAAGTTTGTTTTTTGAATACCAGGACAGTATCGTCCAGAAGTCGTCGCCAGGGCTGTACGTAAATAGTAATCATTCACCGCTGTGATAAGATAGCGACGCTGTCCTAATCTATGGTAAATATTAAGGAACAGCTAAATCCAGGTAATGCTAAGCAAGTGATTCATTGTAGAATACTATCTGGTAAGAGATAAAGGGAAAAGAAAGGGTTACTGTGAGTTGAAAAGAAATCCAGACTTTCTGACGTTAGAGTCCAGATGCGAGGGCTGCTTGCGATCGTCAACCGAGCATGAAAACTCGGAGCGCCCTCCCCCACTAGAATTCAATTGGACGAGCCGCCTCCGGGACGCGTTCAGCCAAGCACGGGAAGAGTGGCGATTGGATAAAGGAGACGTCTGTTAGCAGGAAATCCCCGCCCCCCCCTCCACCGGGATAGGGTGATCGTATAGCAAACCCATCCTGGACAGCTCCAGCTGCTTAAACAGAATACGTAGGAGGAGGAGAGGGCTCGGACATGGCGAGAATCAGCACTGGCCCGTCTGATAGAGATCGGTAATTTTTTTTTATTTCAAAAACCCGAGAGGCCTTAGAAAAAAAACCCCAATAAAACTCATCCCTGGCACAAAAACATAAAATAGATCAATGGACTGAATGAAGACTGCCTACAACGCCTATAGATGCCTGGCCAAGGATCTGGATGCTTACGCCATGAACCCAGAGATGACAATGGACAGTATTGGCAATCTACATGGTGGAGTAAGCCATGAGCAGGATTTGATGAGCAGTCACAGTCCCCACCACGACCGAAACACGGGGGCTTCTTTACGGATACATCAGGATTTGGCTACTGCATCTTCAAGATCCGCTATGGTGTCTAGCATGGCTACGATCCTGGACGGAGCCGCAGAGTACCGACCGGAATTGTCTCTCCCGCTTCATCACGCCATGAGCATGCCGTGCGACACATCCCCGCCCGGGATGGGCATGAGCGGCACCTACACCACGCTAACTCCACTCCAACCCCTACCCCCCATTTCTACGGTGTCCGACAAATTCCACCACCCTCATCACCACCATCACCACCACCACCACCACCAGCGTCTCTCTGGGAACGTAAGCGGGAGTTTCACGCTGATGCGGGACGAGAGGGGTTTACCAGCAATGAACAATCTCTACAGCCCCTACCATAAGGACATGACAGGGATGGGTCAAAGCTTATCCCCCCTGGCCAGCAGCCCCCTCGGCAACGGCTTGGGCTCCATCCACAACACCCAGCAAAGTCTCCACAACTACGGCGCCCACGGGCACGACAAGATGCTGGGCTCCAACTTCGATGCCCACACTGCCATGCTGGCCAGGGGCGATCAGCACCTCTCCCGAGGCCTTGGTGGCCCCTCGGCAGGTATGATGCCGCATTTGAACGGGATGCACCACACTGGTCACCCGGGCCACCCTCAATCCCACGGGCCCGTGTTGGCTTCCAGCCGGGACAGACCGCCCTCCTCCTCTGGAACGCAAGGTAACAATTCGGGGCAGCTTGAAGAGATCAACACCAAAGAGGTGGCACAGCGGATCACCGCGGAACTGAAGCGGTACAGCATCCCCCAGGCTATCTTCGCCCAGCGGGTGCTGTGTCGCTCGCAGGGGACCCTTTCCGACCTCTTAAGGAACCCCAAACCTTGGAGTAAACTTAAATCTGGGAGGGAGACCTTCAGGAGAATGTGGAAATGGCTTCAAGAACCCGAATTCCAGAGGATGTCGGCCTTACGGCTAGCAGGTAAGACAAGGTATCCTGATAAGAGCTCTATTTACGGAATTGCTCCCAGCTTGCAAATCCATGTTTCTGAAACCTTCCACTAAAACAGAGTTCGAGGTACGGAATAAGTTCTACTTTAACCCTACTGTACGACTTTGACCTGTAATGATTCCCCCCCATTATAAACAGTAAGCTCCATGTTGTTAAATTATTCAAATTTATTAAAAAAAACTATTTTAGTAGGTATTTAAATGTGATCAATTATTAGCCGTCGCAGTTTTAATCATTTACCTGTTTGTCTGAGCAAAGTTTAGATGATATATTGATAAATGGCTTCAGATAGTCCAAGAGTTGTTGATATTTGTAAGAAATATGATAGCATCTCCTGCTAAGTTCTAGATTCTGCGTTGCTTTCAGTTTATTAGATAAACTGAACGAAAATTGCATTTGTAAAGGAACACTATTTTAGTGACAAGGTGGATTGTATATGCACAACGTCCATGCATGTACTGTTATGCGTTTGTGTTCATGTATTGTTATGTAAAGGATCATTTTTTTTTTCATTTTGACCTATTTAGAGGTTGAAGGTGGTTAAAGGGGGCTCACCTGTCGAGGATTTTGTCTTTCTGCAAAATGACATTCGGGGGGCTTTTACTGGGACGTCTCTTGTGTCTTGAGCGGAGTTATTGAAGACATGCTGCCCGAGACGTAATTCTTCTTGCTATTAGCCTGGAATGATAGCTTCAGCTATATCTAGCGAAGACAGGTTGCAATACAAGGCATTTAAACAATACATTTAAAAAAATCTGTGTCGAATGATCATTTTCTATCTTGAGGGACGTCGCGAATCAGGCCTTTTGCGTTTCATTTTGACGCGAATTATTATTATTATTTTCTCTGTAGAGAAAATGTAGAATGTGGATCGTGCCGATGTACACCTGGACTGTACACCTGAAATATTTGTAAACAGTGCGGACAACGAGGACTGCTCGCTTGTTAACAACGGAAAGTTTTGCTTATTCATTATATGTAAAGCAGAGTTGGGAATGCTTTTTTCTTCAGATTATCGCTTCCAGCAAAAGTAACACGACCCTCGCAAACCCAACATTTAGTTCAACGCTTTGCTTTTAAAACATAACTAGTTTTCAAAGAATGCTTAGATAAGTGCTTTCCTATGAGCTATATTGAATCAGTTCCAAACTATCCGATTCATTGGAAAAAAAAAACATTAATAGTATAAAGAAAACAGGGAGGAAATTTGGATTTGTACCGTGAACAGTTTTATTGTAAGGTTTGTGCGCCCTCTAGCGATAGAAAAACGAACCTTTAATGCAACGATTTCTTTTGTTCCGCTTAAGATACAAATAATAAAAAATAAGGTAAAATGCTTTCATGTTAACGTTTTCACAATTTCAGTTATGATTAAACTACGAGTCCAAATATTATTTATTGGCGATAAAATCAGTGTTATTAGGTTTGTGTGCAGATCACAACAAATTAAAAATAGAAACATTATAAACAGGTTCCTAAATACATATGAGATTACCGACTTTTTAAACACGTTAAATATGAAAAAGTAAACGCGATTACAGATGTTCAGACCATTTTTAATGACTGAATATAACATTATAAATCAATTGCTAAAAATAATAATGTAATAGAAAGTCGGTAATCTGACTGTACAATGGGAAATGTGTTAGAACTTCCTAGACTGAAACTGAGGCAATGTAACATTTATTGCTGGATACTGTGGTGCTCGAGTTAGCCCTTTGTGCCTTAAGATTAAATGCATTTTAATTATGTTGCCTCCTTTTTTCGTAGAAAAAAGGGCAAATAAAATCATTAAATAATTTTAATAATACAAGTTGTTAGGCCAAAGCAACCTAGTTTTGAAAAATATTTTATGCTATGGGTATCTTGTGTAAGTGATCGTGGATGTTGATTCTTATGCAGCACGATATTGGCATAAACCCTGCCAATGAATACAGTATTTGTATTTGAAACACGCTTTGTGAAATATTGAATTTTCACGCGCTGTAAGATCTTTAAAGAATCTACATCATTTCATGCTAGCAGCTAGCTAACCCGATAGACCGTTTACTCCCATACACGCATACTGTATAGTTTTATACAAGTACATACGCACATGATCAAAATGAAAAATGAAACATTTTGCACATTGCTCGAATAATTCTGAAGTACAATATTTGCGGAGTCTTCTTGGGTTGTGACGCCGGACCCTGCCTCGGGCAGAAAAAAAAACGCTAATTATTTTAAACCGGGGTCCTTGTGTTGCAGTTTTCTCCCTAGGAAGATCTTTAACCCACAGATGGTGCTACACGCCTCGGTCGGTTTTTGGAGGGAAGGTATTATGTGTGCGGAGGGGCTGTGGGGATTGAAAAGCGGGGGCCTGGCCGCGGCGGTTCAATGAATTATTGATAGAAATCTCTGCATGACTCAGAGCCGAAACGTCACCTTGTCTTGGGTTAACCAGGCAAGATGTGGAGCTGAGAGCGAGGCCTTTGTTCTTTATTCGGCAACATAAATCTTTCATATCCCCAAAATACGTATAGAAAGTCATTGTGCGCTCACAGCTGTATAGGCCTTCCTTAAATAATTCGTTTTTGATACATCGACGCCCAATGTAACATTTAGCGAAGGGCCTCAAAAATATGGAAGGCCACTTTCCAGTTACAAACAAGCACGAATAATAATTGGTATTGATCAATTTAAGAGTATCACTGCGAGGGAAGGATTTAGAATTTCTGCTTAGGTTCTTGCTAATATTATGAAAAGCGTTTATGTGGTTCATTCTTTAATTCATTACATGCAAGATCAGGTAGACGCCGAGGTGCTGTCAATGCCTTTTTTTTTACCATGTTGGCGTTGTAATGCGCGAAAAGGTTTAATCGTAGTACATCGCACGCGTTGCAACCGCCACTCATCATCAAGCAATTATAGGCGTTTTGCTCTGCGCATGAAAAGGAGACCAAACACAACAACAGTAGCATTCTGAAGCCTCAATCGTTACGAACTCGTTTATTATGAAAGCACAAGCAAGCCAGACCACCACTGATCAGTAGCGGAATGTTTTTTAAAAGAAAGATTTGCAGATAAAGATCCGCCTTCACTTGGGATCGGGTTTTTGAAGACTCCCGGACTATTGTTCTTGGGCGCAGTGTTGGGAGACCTGCTGAGGTTTCGTGGAGTGCAACGCCACTAAATGTGGAATAATCACTGTGCGACACGACACAAGAGATTACATGACATACACTAGCCCTGATTCAAGGACGATTTCGCTAAGTGGACATACTTTTGTGAACCTAAATTATAGGCTATACAATATATGCTTTGGGTTTTTTATGATTCATTTGTTTGGATTTTACTGTACATTCACAGGTATTGCAATACACTTGTATGTATTTCAATGCGAATATAAAAGGACCATTTAATGCTTTTTAATCCTTGAACTACATATCCTCCAAGCAAGGAACACACTCTTCCTGCCAGCCCATTTTCAACCACTTATGGCTGTTTGCTTGAATAAGTAAAATTAATAATTAAACAGCCCTGTGTTGTTGTTAGTCCTTGCCTCTAGCATTCCCTGGTGAAATAATAACACCTTCCAAATATGCATTAATGTAGGATCCCAGAGAGCATTGAGGGAAGGAAGAAAAAGGCACACGAAAACATTGGAACAAGATCCAATGGTGGTGGTGGTGGGGGGAAGCTTCCCTCGTTTATTTTTATTCCAATCTTTCAATCGTGTGGTTATGTCACTTTCTAAAACAAATGTGTGTATATAGATGTAGATCGATGCGGATAATCTCTTGAAGATTAAAAGGGCATTAATGCTGGCAACAATAACATAAACGTGTGGACCCAGTTCTCATTGATTTGGAACCTGATCCCGGCTGCTTCCAGTAAAGCTGACGCTGGTAGTCTCTTCCCAGCACTGGGCTCAACTTCGGCCTGGTGTCGGCCCCTTTTGCAGGTCGCTTTCCGCGGGCTTCAGGATCGGGAGCGTGCGGTGCGGTAGGCTGCGATTAGACTCATGGTGCCCATGGGGGTTATTTAACTGAACCCCCACTCAAGTCACACTGTCCGCATGGGGCATCCAAAAAGTACACGTACACTTTCACAACCGGCATAAATAAGGACCTGCTGCGCGAAGACCGTAAGAAAAGGGAGCTACAGTTTTTGTGTTCCATATCACCATCGCTGCTGGTTATAATGTCGATGATCTACAGTACTCTGTTGTTGCTTTTTGTAGCCACGTTGGTTAGAAAATTAGCGGTGCTATTTATTTGACGTGTAACGCAGTCAAATCTGCAAATATTGAATTGATTTCACTCAACGCTGGCTTAAAATCTCGTAATAAGTCATCCGTTGAGAGTTATGAAAAAGGGTATCTGAATACCGTGGAAGCGCTGGGGTGCTGTACGATTTAGTGAAAAACCATTATGCTCTTCTTGGTAACTCTTAAACTGACATACTGTATACAACTATCACGCTTTTTAGAAAAACAAAACCATTTGTTTTGCCACACTAATATTTAGAGTTAAGTTTTGATTTAGTTTAGTTTCTGTTCATTAGAAGGGGGGAAATACGAAAATTATTTAACGGACTTGCAGGTGAAAAAATAAAAAACGAATTTTCAGCTTCAAGGACAAAACTATATATTTTAAAAAACGACAAAGATAACGTTCCTGTTACAAGGGATTGTCCATTGCCAATTATTTTAATAATGACCACAAAATCGATCTTTAGTTATTGATTCAGTTGTTTTCTTTGTAATAACGATATTAACAACGGAATTTATATTGTTTGCTAAAAAAAAAAAGAACTGCCTTGGTCCAGCTGTCTGCGGAGTTACTCAACTGTATTAATTGCTGCGTGAGACGCTGACTTTGCGTAAATGAGCAAGCTCACGTTTTGATTTTTTCCGGCACTTTTTCAGATAGAAAGATAGCAATAAATACAACGGATGTTCATAATCTCACCAGGAAATAATATCAACAACGCGAGTTACGTTATTATGGCGTTATTATATGGTATTGTATCGTATGGTATTGTCACAGTATTGTGTTTTGTAAGATTGAATTAACAGTACATCCAGTACAGTATACTTTCACAGTTCCGCTTGGAAAGCTTGGCATACTATAATCCAGTTGCGGAATTTTCCCCATTAAAAAGACTTTCATTTGTCATGTTTTCCATGCACTTCAATGATGTCTTTAATGCAAACAAGCTATACACATATTTATTTGAAACTGAGCCTGTCAAAGGGCACCTTTAACTTGGATTTGCAGTGGAAAGCAATGAAAGCAGTATTGGTTTGCTGGCCACCAACCTCTAGTACTGTATGCGGTTTTCCTTCAATGTTTACGTCTCAAGTACTAACCAGAACTCTGCTCTAATGTACAAAAACTGCCAATACCCATTTAGATTGATCATGTTAAATGTCTTCATTTCATACTAATATGGCTTGCTCAGATCTGAATTTTTTAAACCCATTTGTTATGGATGATGTTTCAGCAAGTAACAAAAGCTGCACCCTTCTCTCTCTTTTTTTTGACATATACAGATTAGGCAGGTTAGACCACGAGCAGTTAGATCATCTTGCTTGCCTGGCTTCATACCAAAGAGACTTTGCAATGGGATTATTGATTGCTGTCAGCCAAAGTTGTGTAAAGTGCAAAGCATAGTCCTGTTTAAATCCAAAAATGCTCTGCTTGTTTACATTTTAACTACTGCCAATCAGCATCTAAACGGCACCAAAAAGTGTATTTAAGGTGTATTTAAATCCTGTTTGATATGCCACTAAGGCTACAAAAAATTTACGACAGTCATTTACAATGCAACCTAGCTGTCAAAAGCAATAATGGCTCTCCCACCATATTCCTCTGTAGATCCTGAATCTTATAAGCTTCTTAATTACTTAATTGGAACTAATGAAGACCAATAAATCAGTTAAAGAACTGGAAGATATAAATTCGTGAAAAAGAACGTAATTTACATGCCAACACAATTACAGTGTCTTCCTACTGAGTTAATTAAAAAATGATTCAAATTATTGGCTTCAAAACACAAGGCTTCAAGGCATCTGAAAGTTTAATTGGCTCTCTAAGAATTTCAAAATCCAATTAGTTTTTCAGTAATTCTTTCCAGTAATGCTTTGCATTAAGGCCAAACAGAATTTGCTGCAGATGTGAGAAAATGTCAGGCACCTGCAGTTTGATTTAAAAATAATCCCGTCATTATTATCAGCCCATTTTTAATATACTGAAGCACACTGCCGTGCTAGGAATATTCAGAGAAATTATGTGCAGAAGAACTGACTGTGGTGTTGTGTTGCACATTATCTTCCTCTGAAGTCAGGCCTCTGAGTAACTAAATATACTGTGATCCCTGAACAGGTAATTGGAAGAGTCATCTTGGAAATATATTGGCAAGCCTGTTCTCCATTTGCTAAGAAAGCAGTGCTAATAGAGAAGAGAGGCATCATGCAGTTGTAGGTTTAAGTTCGACTTTGATGACAATATGTGAGGCAGCTTTTATCTTTTCTAAACACATATCATGAGTATTGCGATTGTTGTGCAATAATAATCTGATAATAAATCGTTATTTTGTTTTGAACTGTTCACTGATAGTTTATGTGGAATTGTGCATTCCTTTGTCAAACTCTCTATATGTTGCCGAGATGTAGAAATGGGATTGTCCAACGAATGACTAAAAATGTTAATTAAATTATATAATATGGGGGAAAAAAGGAATAGTAAAAACAAAATGTGTCATAGAGAAAGAAAGTGTCCGCAGTTAAAAAGAACTGATAGACACATTTGTACAGTAGTTTCTTGAAAACACTTGCAGTTTCAAGTCTCTTTAAAAAGTAGAGAAAAAAACTCCATTAGTATTTTTATTCTCAGCGCAACTTATTTATTTTAAGAAAATAGACCTAAATAAGGTCAAAGAATCTCTAGATAACATTCTAGAGTTAAAGACAGATTGGTTACTTATTTGCAAACCATCAAAATGTTGATAAAGCAGAAACAGATCAGTAGTAAGGTAAGCAGAAAGTAACATTACTGCATTAGAATTGAAGTTTGTATTCGTAACTGTTGTTTATGTGCTTAAAAAGATACTCTACATAAACGCAGTCCATTGGAAGTATCAGCAAAACCAATAACTATAGCATTTTAAGATACTCTGCAGTGATCTGGTGAACATGGACTATTTTCTAAGTCATAATCACCTTAAAAAATATAGAAAATGTCTATTAAAGACAGACTGTCCCTGAAATAAACTGCTTCAAGTAACATCTCAAAACCCCACACCGGCACCTGGTCTCTTCACTGGTCTTTAGATTCATTATTGCCCTGCCTGCAGGAACATCCAAGAATCACAGGTTACAAAGAGTCAAGCCATTATTTTCCTGTGTAAATGAAAATGTGCTACATTTCCTTATAAACCATAGAAGAAGAACATCTGTCCAAACAAATTCTGAAACAAATGCTTTTTTTAACCACTTAAATCTTGTGTTCAATATGAGAGCTTTCCATACACATATACCATGCAATTATAATTTTCAGCAAATGAGAGATTCAGTGCAAGTTGTACAAAGGAGAGCTCAAATCCGAAATTCAGATACGAAATTTTAATCTTACATAATTATCACCTACATTTTATAGGAATGCAAGATGTCACAGTGGGGTTCAGTGTTATTTTGAAATAAGTTTCTTACGAAAGGCCTTCTGGAGAGTTGTGCAAAGAGACACTATCAATGTCTCTAAACCCCAGAAATGCAGACGTTGCTATTTACAGTTGTCACATAACTCCCATATCCTGAATAAAGACCCTTTGCTGCCAGAGTCACATGGCAGGGTTATCGCCTGCTTTCTTAACAAACTACGTCTGTAGAGTGGAATTCAATTCTATCATTTTTATGCTCTTTGATATGCAAATAGCACCATTAAACTGTTAAAACCTCACTAACCAAGAAGAGCAATTGTCTTTTTTAGAAACCGAACCATTTCTAGAATAACAAAATGTATTTTCTCTGTCATAGTACAATGAACTTTCTAACTGGACGTTTTGGAAGTGTTCTGAAAAAGACCTTGGTCTAGGAAGCTATGGATACCCGTCCTTGGACAGAGGTGGAACATTGTCCTTGGTGATTCAGTTTCGCTCAGTGCTGCGACACATTTGATGATGGTATTATCAGCATCCTTTGCCAAGAGAAGAAATGGATGTACTGAACTTTTCTCAAACATTTCGGACATCACGTAATGTTTCACACATTTCATGGGATTCATTTCAGGCTTTCGTTTGCAATTTTGGTTCAGATTTTTATTTGCAATATTTGTTCCGATTTGTATTTGCAATTTGTGTTCAAATTTTCATTCAGAAGCATGTTCTTCCCTTTGGACTAAAGTTGCATTGGTAGCTCTTCAATAGCAGAGGTAGGTGTCTGTGCTCTGTGGTTACGCTTGTTGAAAAGTTATGAAAGTTTACACAGTTTTGAAACAATTTGTTGCCTCTCACTAACCTGCATTTCCTTATTGACTCTTGCTTCTTTGGTTTCAATGAAGTATGCCTTGCTAAGAGCCTCTGAAATGATTCCTGGTGTTTTGTTAGACCGCATTAATAATATGGCCTGTATTTTAATAATGAATTTTACCTGTCTTTACCAGGGAGTTACTGTAATCAAGATGAGGCAGCACAGCGACTTATGATTTCTGGTAAAACACTTTTTTTCCCCCCTCAACATTACTCTTATGCAATTGCGGTCCTTTCCAAACCAGCAATGTTTTGTGGTGTACAAGTAGCTCTTGGCCTTGCATTGTAATTGATTGTGTGTATCTTTATTTCTATTGTATTTTAATGACATATTTTTAGCTATAGTATCAAATAATGTCTATGGTGATGGAAGATATCATGCTTCACACAAACATGGAAAATCACATGCAATTGTAGTACAGAATTTAATTATTTAAAATTCACTTTAAATTTAAAACAGCCCATTCATACAGTATGTCACGTGGACAAAATAGGAATGTTTAAGAACTTTTGTCATTATTAATGACATTTGACACTTTTAATAAGGCACGAGATTGGTGCTATAATTAAGGAAAGAATCTTTACAGTGATACTGTACATACCATACACAGTATATACCATAGAAGGGATTAAGAAAGATTTAAAGTAAGGAATTAAGAAGTTTCTTACTGAAATATGACTGAGGATTTCATTAATTGGTGAAAAGGTGATTTTTTATCAAAATGTAAAGACCTTTAACATAGAAAAAAAGCAAACTGTTGATATGTTCCCAAAACAGTTATTTTCAACATGTACCTGTTAGCCAGCACTGGTTCATGTTTCAGTTTAGTGAAGGTCAGTCTCTTCAGCCTCAGATTCCAGTGCATACTAATTGCTGTCTGCACTTTTCTTCACACTTGTCAAGCTCATCCCAGGGCAATTAAATATTAAGATCAGGCAATTTAGGAGTCCAATGGATTCATTTTTTGCGACTTTTTTAGTTTTAATAATTTTAGTTTACCCTGGCCATGTGTTTACTGTCATCATCACTTTACAAATCAAATCTTAACTTCCAGTTGCCTTGCATGACATTGTTAAATTGAATAAACTAATTACTGTATATATGCACCTTCTATCTTTAATACGTACAATACTTTATTTTTATCTATCAGAACATTCACATTTCACTCTAGATCAGGGGTCTGCAATCCTGATCCAGTCTACAGGTGTTTAGTCGAAATGGACTTAAAAATTACTTCAATTTGCTCTTTATTAGCTGAATTGGACCAATTGACAAATTTCTCTCAGCTCTTAAGGCACTACTGCTTTAAAATACTTAGAAAACCTGCAGACACACTGGCCTTCCAGGACCAGGACTTGGAACCTCCTCTCCAGATACTCCCATACCGATTGTGTCCTGGAGCCTCGGGATTTGGGATTTTGCCCCATTCCAGAGCTTTTGACATGTACCCCATCTGAATAAATGTTTCCGTCTCCCTTCATCACACCAGTCTCTTGATAATATAGCTCTTATTTTCAAGAGGCTGTTTTTTGATACGGTAACATTTGATGTGAAATTGATATGAACAACAACTTGAACGCTGGTTAAAAAAATACTTCAGGATTTTCAAGCAACCAGACTACTGTGTTTCCCCTTTTCTAATTTTCAATATGTTGTGACTGGAGCCTTTACTCAATTGCATACAACACTGTCACTTCGTGCAGATGGCCCCAAGGAATCTCTTTCCTTATAGATGATAATCATAGAAACACCCTTGTTATGTTTTATCCCTTTCCTTGCTGCTGTGGTAAATCATTTGCCGTAAACCCACACCTGTACCCCACTCCTATCCTCTGTCAGGCCCTCATCTTTAAAGAACTGGTCTGTCAGATGTTGTTTGTGCTGAATTTCCACATGTCTCTCTAATCTCAGCTCAAGTTCTGAAATGTGTGTGCTGCCTTCTGCCTGAGAGAAGAGTGTTTACTCTTTTAAAACTGGAAAGACCAACGAAGCAACAGTGTAGGTAGCTGAAGTGTAACCTATCGCTATTGAGTCGTAGTTTTCAAATGGTTTCTAAAGTTTTGTGCAAGTTGGACTTCAATATCACACACTCGTTATGACAGTCAGTGTACATACACAGATCCTGGCAATACCAGTATAAGGCAAGTTCTTTAGTTAAAATATTATAACTCTATCAAGCATTTCAGCCCCCGTCTGATTCCAAGTTGAGCCCAAAGGTCTATTCCCAAGCTGACTAAAATTTGATTAATTTGGAGATTAATATAAACAGGAAACACAATTTACTAAACACTGGATTAGCTCTTTTAAATAAACCCAACACAAACTTCTTATGCCATTTTATTATGACTGCTTGCTATGGAAACCACCAAACTACTCTAGATGCTCCTGTCTGTGGCTGTCTTATCAAGTCAAACTTGACAACACAGGGGGAATCCTGATTTGTGAAACAAATTGTGTGCACCTCTGCATCCCTTTATCGAATAACAAACATTTTTACCGTCTTCTCCAGAAAATTAGGATTCAATTTTGCTTTGAGGCAGAAACCTTTGAAATAATTAAGCAATTTAAAAACAGTTAATGATTACATCTCCAACTGTGTTTTGGTTTATTCTTTAGTCTAGAAGTTCTATTGAATTATTTTGTACAAAATGCAGTGTGTACAATTGCATATTATACTTCCTCACAAGGAAAACCGTTCCTCATTCCAATGGAAATTTAAGTGAAACATTTCAGAAAGGGTCCCTACACTGTTTAGTTTCAGCCCACAAGTTGTCTTTCTAATTGAGTCTGTACTTAGTTTCAACTCATGCTATTTCTAAGGGTGTGACAACAGACTTTAATGCAGCTAAATGCAGCACAATAGACAGGATATAAATTAATGCTGCAGTAAAATTGTGTGCGCGCTTCTGTTTAAAGAGTAATATTAGCCCGGGATGTGTGTGTGCTTCCTGGACACTCAAGGTCAGTGCTGGCCACTATCAAGAGCACAGATAGAATGGGTCCTACTGTTTGCTGGTGCCAATACAGTTTGTGCCATTCACAGCATACGGCTTGAGTAGTGTTCAACTCATCCTGCGTTGCATGTATGGGGTGGGGTATATTTTAAAAAAAGTGATCCCATGGTCGCCGAGCCATACACACAACAGCACTGACTTGTTAATTGGTTGCCGTGCGTGTCCAATGGCGGACTTGGTGGACTGTAGCGTGAGAAATAAGGACAGTCTCAAGCACATCCACATGAGGACGGGATCCTATTCCTAGAGCTGAGGCTAATCAGGGAGTAGAGGTCGATCAATTTAAATATCGACTGCACTTTAAATTTCTAATATAAAATGGTGATTCTAACTGTATTGATTTTTTAACAAAGTAATTCTTTTGCTTTTGTTGCCCGACGAAGAGCCTGCTTGGTTGATATGCTCGACCACATCGTGACATGCCACGCTCTCTTTTGTGGATGCATTTTCTATTTTCTATCCATGAACGGTATGACAAATTATTCCATTTTTTCTTCTCCAACTGGAGAGAGGATTTAATTTTTTTCCCCATGCTGGAGCACTCATCGACCTCTTCTTTTTAGACAGGGGCTTTTTTTTTTTTTGTCTGTTTGTTTCACCTCTGTGGTGAGTCTGAAAATTACCTGTCAAGAGATGGTGAACTGAGTGGTGTGAGAAACACTCAATAATTGAAATAATCATCTTGGATCGCGAACTGTGATCTGGGTGTGCTTTGTTCTCTTTTGTGTGGCCTCTTGTGCCCCTGAGCTGTGCTCATATATCCACTGCTACCCTTTTTTAACAATTTGTCTTAAAAGAGTGTTTTTACCATAGGTTGCATTTGGCCAGTACTCGGTAGTAAGTGGTTTGAATGTGTGTGTTTTTGTTCATTTCAGTGAGCTTTGGTGTTCATACCGGAGTATAAATTTGGTCAAACCATCTCAAAGCGAAAGCTCAGAATATAAATGGAGAACTTCCCTAGGGCCTGATACTCTGTACAATATCTGATAAAACTAGATACACAATGTTAATTCATTTTTTCTTGAGCAGACATGATTGCTACTAATAATAATGTTGATTATAATGTAATTGTTCCTATTTAAGAACAGTGCAGCTACCCGTCAGTTAACGTTTTAAAACCTTGGCCCCTTATTATAGTCTGTGTGGGATACGGCTCCTGTGTGGAATTAATTTATGTCTTTCTTTGCTGTGTTTTGTAGCCCCTTTTATCATTTTAGTATTCTGTCTTACTGGATTAAATCATCAGCTACCATCAATGTAATTAACCAATCCATTAATTGTTATTCTGTTAGCCTGTGACAGGAACAGACTCTCACTACATTCCAAATCTGTTTAAAAGCAGACATTTTAAATACAATCACCCTTCTTTTCATAACATCTTCTTTCGGGTTGTATTTTGAGTCATCTTGAAGCTTTATAATCTTATTAAAATCTCACATATTTGCATTTCTCTTCATCTGATCTTTCAATCCAAGTATCATCATCTTGTATAGGAAACATACTCCTTTTATTGCAAGAAATACCACGCACTTGAATCTTTATTATGTACTTTCCTTCAGCAACTGTGTCAGTAATTGACCCATTAAGGGTTAGACTTTTTTGACATGTTGATGTATGCATTTTCAGTGTAAAACATTTACCCCCTTTTCTAGAGAACGTTAAATCCGTAATATTTTTTTAAGGAATGAATCTTTCACAAGCAAGGGTGTCTCCCTTAAAAACTATTCATCTTGAAGCAGTGCATTCATAACTCGCACATTATTGATTTCTATACAGCAACTGTCATTTTCTTTGTATTGACATTCCCCCCCCCCCCCTTTTGGTGCATTTTGTCTGCACGTTTTCGGTTTCATAAGAAACTGCTTTATGAACGTTTATAAAACTGCTCTCCACTGGCTTTCCTTCTCTTAGGTGGGCTAGTATGAAGTCTGGCATGCCTTAGCCTTCTTTATTTGTTCTGGCAGCCGTTCAGAAAATCCTGTTGTCTGTTGTTTTTTTTCCCTTTCAAGCTTTTAAAAAAAAAAAACTTAACGGAGTTCTAAACGAAAGTCCGGGAGGCATGAGGGCAGCCGGACTAATATAGCTCAGCTGTCGCAACTCACAACTAATTGTGAAGTAATTTCTCAAATTACCATATACACCACATGTCCCTCTCTCCCCTTCCTCGCGTGTTTTTCAATCCCTCCCCCACCCCCCTCTCCAGTTTTGGTGCTCCCCCTTTTCACCAAGTATGGGGTCCTAGCCTCCCCCATCAGGAGTTTGGCCCTCAGTTACACAGGTTAAGCCAAGTTTCCACAACAAACTCAGTTGACGATTCCACTTTGACACAATCTTCGGTTGCCCTGGTACCTGGTGAAAAACAGTTAAGAATGTGGAAATACAGGGCATCATTTTCTGTGAGGTGTTGAATACCAACACCTTGAAACGTTAAACATCAAAATGAGGTTTCAGTTGCAGCACAGGCTAGTGTATGGATTCACCGCTCAGGTTCTGGAAGGGTTTAAGGGAGGGCAGAGGTCATCATGAATTAGGAGATATATGAATATGTAATTAGCCATGACCCTTCACGAGATTTTTAATTCTGTTGCCCCTGTGTTAAGTGCAGGCATGCAACCTCTGCAGCTGTTTGATTGAGCTCTTCGACCTGATACAGTACCTTGAACAGATAAACAAGCTTTATTACGATGGTTATCATTTATAGTTAGGACTGTAAAACACCATGAAACGATCGTGATAGTTGATTTAAAATTTTAAAAAAAGATAAGACGCTCCTACATCAAATTTGAATCGCGTATGTTTTTAACATTAAAAGTCCAATTCAGATTTCTCAAGCAAAGCCGTTTCCTGTTAAATAAGACAACATATACCACTATAGACATTCAAATACGGCTCTCCGGCCGCGGCGTTGAGGTGTTTCGGTCGACTTTACCACAACATGCCCGTGTGTGCACTTTCTCGGCTGTGCGCTGTTAGAGACTCGGATGCCATTGATTTGCATTTGTCAGAGAGGAAAGATAAGCCATGGACGAGAGAAGCTGTTATCCGTTTGATGTAAGACCAGGGAAACCTTCGGTATCGATCCCATCGATTTAACCTTACCCTATAAGAAAACCACACTGTCAAACCCCACTCCTCCCTCCTTCCAGCCTGCCTGCCTTCCCCTCACCGAAAACAAAGTAAAGCTTTTCTTGAATATTACAATTGTAGTTCTTATTGTAGGGTAGATATACAGCACCCAGCAAGACTGATCATAAAGCACAGGTTTGTGCTTCGAGTGACGAAGTCGACCCTGGACATTTACATGCCTGCAGTTCGCCTCATATAGTCGAGTACAGTATAGTACAATAACACCTTTATTGGCTGCAAAATGGCCGCAGAGAGCAGAGCAGAATACGAGATGCATACTGTACCCACGCTACGTTTATGACCTAAACAAAGAGTAATTAACGACTCTTTTCCCAAGATGGACATTCAGAAACCGCAGACTTTTTATTTTAGAATGAGATGATTTTATGTCTGAAGGTGACAATATTATAGCTGGTAGACTGAATGTGGAATTGGAACGAATCAAATTTACTGACGTACTGTATATACAAAGAAATGAGGAACAACCGGAGAGTGTTTTAGAATGGCTTACTGTATATTAAACACGTTATATTTTCTATTGTTATTTTTATTAATATTTTAATTTGTTATTACTGTATTAGTTTTTCCCCAAATTAAAAAAAGTGTATATCTGTTAAAACACGCTGCTAGTTTAGACATCTTCACGGTGGGCTGTAAAGATTTAATGTATTTTTGCATTGAATAAATATTTTAAGCCCATGTACCTGGGTTCACCTTAATCATCGGCTTAAAATAAGCATGAAGCTTTAGAGTAATGTTTCATAATGATGATCCAAAAGTTTATTTTGCATTATTTGACAGAAAGCAACAGTGTCAATAAATGCATCGTGAATGTAATACATGAAATAGAGAAAAAAGTAAATGTTACCCACAATAGCAAACGTTAGCGCAGTCTGATGTTTTTTTTCCCCCCCAGTTTGGGAAAAGTACAACCGAGTGACCTTGCTGTATTTACAGGTAGCTCTCCTTTTCACAGGTTGCTCCGATTGCACAATCCAATTAGATGAATAACCACGACATTTCTTAACATTTCCACCCGCAGGCTAGAAATGTTACCTAGAAAACCGAGCAAATATTAAAACATATCTAATTTCAGACTGTATTCTTTCAATCTCCTTGCAGTTTCTTTCAAAAGAAACTCGGCGATGTCTGGTCTTTATCCAAAGTCATTCAAGAAGTCTTTTCTTTGTACATACAGGTACATACAGATTGATCTACAGTAGGTACATTAGGTATATTCCGAGGCAAAAAATGTGAATGTTATGCTTTTGGTTTACTGTAATAATTATTTCTGTTACGTCAAATGTAATCTTTATTAGAGGGGCAACGTGAAAGAAAGAATAATTAGCGGGGACGCTGAAAACAAACTAAATCCTGCTCGTCTGGTACCGCCAGGAACCTTTGGTGTGTCTTGGGTAAATAGACAACGATGTTAATCATTAGTAGATAAAGTTTCAACATACGTTTGAATTAAATAGGAAAGACTACACCTCAGGCAGGATTCAACTGACAACAGATTGCATATTAATTTTTCCAACTGCATTGATTCAAATACGCCTTGATAAAACTTGAAACTGCAAATAACTTTCTACAATCGCCGTCTCCAATTGAAATTCAGGACAAGGCGAAACAAAATTTCAACCATATAAGGTTTTCTAGTATTTTTTACGTGAAAAACAACTCAGAGGTGGGTTTGGTTTCACATAGAGATCATATAATATTTTAAAGGGTTTTGCTACCTTTGCTACCTCTTATAGTTAGTACATAAGTGATATGTAAAGGAAAAACAGGGTTTAGTTCAGTTTAATTGCTATGTTTTAATAAGGAAAATAGGTGAATAACGTCTCGCTGAATTACTAAAAAACATAACATTGCCATTATATATTTTTTTACTTACCGCTCACTACATTTCTGCTATCGCTAAACCAAACGGATTCGTTTTATTAATTTTTCGACTAATAACATTCCATTTTCATTGTTACTGCCTTGACACACAATAGTGTATATCATGCTACACAGTGCGTTTTGAGCGGTGACGGGTGCTCCGTGGTTTTGTTAAGCATGCAAATTCAGTATTGCTAAATTTCTGGGGAAATAAAAAACACAACGCCAAATCATTTAGCCGCATGGTGCTAATTTCGTTCGTATTTCCTTTATTTGTGAAAACATTATTTTGGGGTTAGCGTTATAACCGCTGTAGCTAAAGGGACGCCTCCAAAGATATTCCTTTATTGTATAAAAATCAGCAGACTCTTCATAACCATAACTCATTAAGGAAAACACACTGGCTAGATCATTGTGAATGGATTCCACTTGCTCTACGGGTTTAACCTTTATAATACTGATTTTTGATGAGTGTTTTCAAAGTTGTGTTCATAGATAGATAGGTAGATAGGTAATACTTTATTAATCCCGTAGGGAAATTGATGAAAATTGTGTTCATATCCGTTTAAAAGAAAGGTACCATTTTAAAAGGGGTCATACATGCGATTGCCCAAGGGATCTCCCTTTCAGGGATTCGTTGTTTGCTCAGTTAAAAGAAAAATAACATGGTTATAAGTACAGAACTTGTTCGCTGCTACCAGGTCGTGTGTTCTCTGAACTCCAGGGAGCAAAGCTCAGCTTTCACACAGCTTTAACAAATCCCCACTCGCTACTTTTAAGAAGGTTCTTTTTGCAGTTAATTTAAATAATCTTGCCCATGATCCCTTAGAAAAAAAAATAAGAACGAAGTTAAAACAAAAAGCACTGAACATTTATTAATGTCTAAATACAATCTCGTAGAGTACACAGAGGTCTGCGAGGTTCAATTTTCGTGGTTGTTGGGTTAGTATTTAAAAAGCAATCGTCACCTTCCGCTTCTGTGCTCGATTTATTTATAAACACGCGAACCTCAGGGAAAATGAAATAGGATTTACCCAGCCAACACGAGTTCCTCATATGTAACAGAGGTTCGTTTCTTCTGTACGCCCAGTTGTTCTCATAAATAAGTCAAGAGTACACTGCCACCTTGTGGACGAAATGTTAAGATATTGAAATTTAACAACTTTCCGTTCATTTTACTGCGCTGTTTACAAAAGGAACTATTTGGAATAGTCTTAGTTGTGTTTTTGGCCTGTGGAATTTTTTAAATAAGCATCGGTTTCCTCATAGGGAATGCTAAGTGATAATCTATGTGCCTTGCGTAACCCAGTTATTAACATCATTTTTAAATTGTACAGCGGTATCTGTGATCAGCTCCTGGTCTTGAGACTTTAGCTTTCAGTACCACGGAGAGCTCCATGTCCGCACTGCCGAAGCAATGCAGTTTTTTTTCGACACTCTTCTATTGCCAGTCTGCATGTCTGCACGACAGAGGACAAAAAACATACATTCCCAGCTGGAATACTTCAGAAGAGGAATATTTCGAATTATATATTTGTTACGATACATGTATTAGTTGAGACGCCGGTCGTAGTCTCTCGGCTCTCAGTCGCATTCTTTGGCGTGTCCTTGACACTCAGACTGGGGGGGTTGGCCTGTTGCTCCTGTTCTCTGCAGACGTGGTGTTCAGGTGTCCACACTGTGCACTGCGATTATTTTCTTAGCTCCTCCAACGTGTGCTCTTAGTGACTTGCATCCCCAGTCTTAGTCATATTATTCAATTTGCTGACACTCTTGTCCGCACTGACTTGGCATATTGGTAGTATACAAGGACAAATAGACTGAGTTTAGGTGTTTCTGGATGAAGATTTATACCACTTATAATGTAATATGATGCTATAATGATTTAGAACTACTTCTATTAAAATAATATGCATTTTCAATTTAATGTCAGCTTTACTAGAACTTGTTATTTTAGAATGTCCTCACTTAAAGCTAATGATTCGTTAGTTATAGGGTTAATTACATTAATTACAAACAATAATTCTGTGCACTGTGTATTTCCATCATAAACTGGTAAAGCAAGCAAAGCTGCGCAAGTGATTGCCGCTAATTAGTACAGAGAAACAAAACAAACACTAGAGAAGTACATTAAAACCTTGTGACATCTACAAAAATGCATCACCGCTTGATGACGTGTTTATTTGCATTCTGGTTCAGATTGCCTCTTCTTACATAATAGTTTTGTACACAATGGAGTACTTAACCTGATTTATATTGATCCCGATTGGTCTCAGTTGTGCATACTTAATTCAGAGAGGTAATCAAATTGATTTCTGAGGCTTTCCTTCATTGGAGTGCACCAAGGCAGGCACAGGCATACAGGCATACAACCCAAGTGGCACAGGGCATCTATCTGTGAGGAAGACTGTTGAAAGACATCACAGTAAACCATTTGAAAAGTTTGTCTCCTCCCCCCACAGTGCTGTTAAATGATATCTTCATCATGTCTCCATAATGAATAATGCTGTGTTTATGCTGTACTTAAAGAGCAGAGAAATACATGTGATTTCATATAAGCAAGTAAACATAGTAACAGTGGTTTATAGGATTTAAGAAAGTGTATGAATATTTAATCTTATGCCAATAAAATATTGATATGCACGTTGTTTGTCAGTGCATTTTCAGAATTTGTAAATATTTGCTTTTTATTGAATATTCTATTTTTTGTACATATTTTTAAAAATGCACAAAATTACAAATAATTACACATAACTAATCAAGCATAACAGATGAGAGTCTTAAATTAACTAGCTGAAAACCTTACTTTTTCATTTGAAAATGCAGTGGGAACTGACATTTACTGTTCATATTTCACTTAAAATATGTAATTCATGATGCATGAGAATGAATTTAATTCCCTGAATGCTGGAACATTTTACAGAAAAAAAAGTATTCTAGATGTTATAGGACAAATGTGCTGGACTGCCGTTAATAGGGAGCTGAGAAAACAAAATATTCGGTGTTATTTCTTCACAACCAACTGTGCACTTAATGGCAGCAAAAAGATTCATTTGAAGATGGTTGTAAGAAATTATAATTTATCATAAATATATTAAACATATATATTAATAATAAAATGAGAGCTTAATGAGGATTGTGAAGTTATAGTGCTAGATGGACATTGTGTAACCCAGTTTATCTGAAATGTTTCTCCTTATTTTTCCCCATCAAGAGCTTCAAGGTTATTTCAGCTATTTTTAGCCTTGCTTTTATTGTACTTGCACTACATAATTAATATAAGCTACTAATGAAAAACAATTTAAAATAGATTAATTTGTCATTTCTCTTTAAGTGGGTGAGAAAGGAGAACGTTCTCAAGAGTGAAGATAATGACACACCCTTAAATTTGTAATTCAAATCTTAATTCTCCATTATTTTGATTCCTTTTGAATATCACTTCAGAATTTTTTTTACATTCCCCCCCTTCCTACATTATCATTTGAGATACAGTTCTGATTAGAATAAGGTACAATTCTTAAAACGACTCATAGGGAAATACTAAATACAGCGTATGACCCACTATATGACCCAGTCCATGACAAGGTGTTGATGAAGCAGGAGGTGTCAATCTAAATGGAAGGCTTTATAGAAAGCTGAAAATGTTCAGTTCTGTAAGGCTGAGCATTGAGTTATCCACCATTTCACCTTGATCGGTGTCATTGGTATGTAACCCAGACAGTAGCACACTGGAGGTGCTATATTGATCGCAGAGACCTAAATCAAAAGCTCACTGTAAGGAAATTTTCACATCTTTGTGAGGAACAGCATATTTAATTTTCATTGTCTTAAGTAGCAACTGCTGACAGAGGAGATGGAAAAGGGATGCTTTCATTACTTTCATTGCTAGCTTTGCCATCTTTGATGTGATTTTAATATCTAAAAGTAATGCTTCAGTCTCTTATGGAGATGGTTTCTGAAACAAGTATTTATTTAAATACATGGTTATCTGTAAAGCTCATGTTGTCTCGTCTTAACCTCATGCAGAATTGTTAACATTGTACTCTCATTTTTGCTCACTTCTTTAGTATTAAATCTGAAGACTTGAAAAACAAATTTGCTTTAGGTCCAGGTAACACAGTCGCCTGGAAACAGGTGAAGTAAAGATAGAGATAATTTAAACATAACTTGTCCTCCAGAAAGGCTAGAGAGAGCCTGTTTGGAAAAGTTCAAAGAATCTTTTATTTTTGCTTGTTGTCACTGCTGCTACTGTATTTGCAATTTCACCCTTCTGTCAGCCAGTCAGGGTCACAACTGACACCAGCAACTGAGGTTTGTGAGCTGTCCTGGCCCAGAATCAATAACACACTGAAAGGGTGATCGCACACACAAGACAATCGGTGACAATACCTGAAAATTATTCCCCTTAAGTCTAAGAAAGGTTTTATTTTCTAGTAACCCAGTCTAATGATTCAATAATTATAAAGTCTGCAGGATTCTAAGTTAACTGTCTGTTAGTCTTCATAGTGTGTCTGTCATGCATGATGGATACCAATGAGATTGCTGTTTTCAACACAAGGGTCAGAAATAGCCTGAAGTTACAAATTTCCATGGCCACACTTGATAAGGAAAATCACAAGAAAGACTCAACGGTTTAAAAGTGTAAATGGCTATCCATGGGCAAGGAATTACATTGGTGTCAAAGTTATCAACCTGCCTATTTACAACATTTAATTTGTTTCTGAGGCTGTTCAATTTACTTGAGTTTGCTCCATATTAATCCATCTATTTGTTATCTTGGTAGTTTAAAAACAGTTGTCAATAACTGAGAATCAGCATAATTTCAATGAACAAACTAAACTTTGGGGTCGGCTACACCCAAAATCTACGGTCGCGTAAAGGCATATAATATTAACAAATCAGTTATTGCAGAAGAAGGGTTTCTCAAACGTGCAATGGTATCTTTCATGGGTAGCCACTTGATATCATCACATGAAAGATATTCATGCATTGAGGATCTCCCAAATACATAGTTTATATGGCATGGCTTTCAGCCAATCATTAGCAAAAAGTAAGTTATCTTTCCCACACCATAACAATTAACGAAACCTTACAAGAGAGAACAAAGGGGCAGAAACTGGACAATTTTTTGAATTGTGATTTACTGCCTTGGTGAGGCAAAGGCAGTTTTATATAAAAAGTTATAAAAAGAGTATTATACAGAAATAATTATTTAGAATGTTTTAGAAACAGATGTAGTATTTAAAGAATTATGGATTTAAAGAAATTATATAATCTCAGTCTCTTGGCCACAGAAGTGTAATTTAAATTGATCTAAGATAATTGCCCACCATTCTTTGTTTTCAAGCTGATCTCCATGGAAGAGTTGCTAATACAGACACCACATTCTTGGCACAATATTTATTTTTCACAAAAATGAATTGTAACCATCTGCAAATAAGAGTTTTAGTTTGATTAAAAAGTCAAAACAAAATATTCCATACATTACTTTCAATTTGATATTTAGGGATTGATCTGTGTGTATTTTGCATGGTGACTTCTTGCTTCCTAATGTATAAGTTAGAAGACAGGTATAAGCTAAACAGGAAGACTAAAGGTAATGGAATGGACTTTTACTGAACACACCTAAAAAGCCCATTTCTGAATGTTTTTGTGGCATTTTGTAATCCACACAATGTCCAGTTTCCTATTCTTAATATTTCTACTGAAAAGTAAGTAGATTAAATTCTGTATAATTCTATAGGTGCTTAGATTAAGTGAATTTACAATTAAGACTATAAAATATACAAAGCAATGGCAACAAAGCACCACAATTTCTCTGTAAATTTGTCTCTATTCAACAAATTAGCAATACAATCAAACAAACTGTATATACATCAGTGAAAATCTTACATGCAGTAATTGCAAACCCAAATGAAAAGGGATGATCTTTCTCATTTTATGCCCAGTTAAGCAATTCACTTACATCTAGGAAAAATGCATTGGCTGATTCATAATCTAAAGCAAATTAAAGGCCTCCCATATTTTGAAGAACCTGAGACTTGAGGTCTTGCACAGTCACAGATGTTTTACAGAAAACAGCCACTGCCCTTGTTGATTAATGTCACATCAGTGTGCCAACAAAGAAATTAGCACAAGAATGAGTAGTTCACACACACACAAAGACTGGAGCTGTGTGTGCCAACATGAAATTTTATGTATAAGTAGGATTTATACTGCACCCAGGGTGGGTCACAACAGAAGAATCATTAGGCAGGTCCCTGGACAACTGACATACCCCAAACACAAGCCGCAAGGTTTAACTGTGCACTTTATCTGCAAGTGGGGGTTACACAATCACCATCAAAAACAAAATAAACTAGAACAAAAGCTTAGCTCCTGGTTCAGCTCCTGGCTAAGCCTCTTGAGTCCCTTACTATGCAACTGATCAGGTAGTCTGCTTACCGCCTTCAACCAACACAAAACTTTGGAGTCACACAGACTCCAAGTCAAGCGCTCATGGTTTCTCCTTTGTTCCTGAGTTCCAGGTTCTTGGTCAGTCCTGTTTGAAGTCTCCCACAGAGCCTCAGCCTTCTCAAACAGAAATTGCACTGCACTGACTGATTTTTAAATGCTCACCTGACCAATCACCTTCCTCGGCCAGGTCAGGTGGTTGAGGGCAGCAGCAGCAGCAGCAGCAGCAGCAGCTTGTTCCCCAAAGGCTTCTGGGGAGTGAGGTCCAGGGAAGGCGGCCATTTTGTCTGAACCGCGGTGCCCTCACTATACATAACATAAACACAGTAAATTAGAATTATAACAATAGACATCATTATGACTTTTGATTAAGAATGAAAGGTCAGCTTATTTCTCCAAATATGACACTTGGACAATACATTAGAAATGCCAGTACCTCTAAAGGACAGGATTGTTATTGGGCCTCTGTAATTGGAAGGCTCTGTGGTCCAAATCCCAAGTGAGACACCGCTGCTGTACTCTTGAGCAAAGTATTTCACTCAGATTGTTCTGATTAAAATGCCCAGCTATATACAATTAATGGGTAAAATGTAATTTGTTCAAGATAAAAGCCTTAGGCAAATAAAAATAACAGGAACAACTAGATAATAAAAGTTGGTGTTAGACAACCTTCAGTCTACTAATCAAACTCTCTCTCTCTCCCTTTCCCCCTCTCGACAAAGCATGCAAACGCAAAGAGCAAGATCCAGGCAAAGACAGGAGCAATACACCAAAGAAATCCCGTCTGGTTTTTACTGACCTCCAGCGCCGAACGCTTCTCGCCATCTTCAAGGAAAACAAGCGACCGTCTAAGGAGATGCAGATCACAATCTCTCAGCAGCTGGGCTTGGAGCTGACGACTGTCAGCAACTTCTTCATGAATGCCCGGCGGCGGAGCCTGGACAAGTGGATGGACGAAGGGAGCCCAGGAGCAGCGTCCTCTGCGTCCAGCACTTGTACCAAAGCGTGATCGAGGGGGGTGGGGGGGGGGGAGGGGTGAGGGGTCAGTGCGCCAGGAAGGGGCACGTCACTCAACAACAACTTTTTAAAATGTGCTTTTTGAGGAGGTGGCTGTTTACTGGCAAAGGTGCAAAAGGCTATCAGACGCTACCATTCACATAGACACACAGACCCATCTGAGCACTGGATTACAGCCACTCGCAAGCAGCCCAGTTGATCAAATGTCCCCTCCGCCCTCACTGTCACAAAAAGCAATGGATTTTTAACTGAACCGAACCCTTTTTCTCGGGCGCCTCTGAGAGCGGAGTCTGTTTTAATGTGGTATGGTGATTTAAATGCTACCAGCCCATAACGTCTTTCCCGTGTGCTTTTACTGTGTCGAGCTGTTCTGACCGTGGGACGGTTAGCCCCCCCATGCGATTAGTACACATGTTATGGATGGTGGTATTTAGATGAACTTTTCTTTTAATTAAAATAGACAGTGTTGCTGTAGAGGTAATCAAAAAAGCAAGATCATTTACATAACTACTGTAATGGGATAGTTTTTTTTTTTACTGTGAATGCTGAAGCCTAGGAAAAATATGATTCACTCAGTTGCATTCAGTCTAGATTATAATCCATTTATACTGCATTTTAGCTCCTGAAGTGCAATATAATAGGGTTAATAATGACTGCATGTTGTTTTAATCTTGCTTTCAGCTACCTGGTTTAGTTTGCACATGTGTTTCACACTTAATTACAATTTTGAAGCCTGAGACATGCCTGCAGGAGTATCTTACATGCCACTTCTGAGCCGTGTAAACACTGACCAAACTAAACTAGGCGTATAACCTCTGTAGCTCCAAACTGAATTCCTGATTTCCTGAACTCCTAGACATACCCTAGATTGCCCTTATTTATTTGTTTAGATTCTCCAGTTGATTCACAGTGATACCAAAGTGAGACAAAACCCAATCTTTGTAGCAAGTAGTACAGCAGTATGATTGTAGCCAGTGGCTTAATCTGAAGGGAAAAACAATGTTCGCATCCACTGAAGGTTCCCGAGAGTTGATATTTTCAGTGTCAGGTACTGGCAGGTATGCAAGCACAAATCTTACAGATTTAAGTATTGCCTGTAATCAGGAACACACCTGTACACGAACATTGACTTCAATGGCTGGCAGCGACGACTATTAAGTGCTCTTTAGAAAATATTTTTTAGTGGTTGGCAAAGTATGTGAGCACAATCTTGAAGCACATTTCTTTTGCAATAGAAATAGGACTGTTTGGTGCATAATGTTCTTCACACATTAGAAAACTCAGGATGCCATTTCTATGAAGCGGTTGAAGAACACCCTAGCTTTAATGCTTAGCTCACAGAGCTAAGCAAACCAAATGCCCCACTCTCACTTCTCCTAAATCCTTCACAGAAAGCTTCTGGCAAGGCATTTTTCAGAATTTGCAAGCTAGTACTAGAATGTATGTATTGTGATAATAATTTAATTATTTAATTTAGCTTTTCAATGGGAAAATAAGGTGATACATTCCTACTTTTTTTTTGTTTACACATATAAACAATACCCAGAATAGTGCTATAGTCTTCTCACCCAAGCTGATGTAGCTGGTAAATTAAGTTTCTCTTAAATGATTTAGTTGAATGCATTAGGCCCCTTGACAATAAAAAGTGGAAAAAATTATCACTTTCAGATTACTCTTTCAAAAGTCTATTCAAGTAATTTAAAAAAGTGGAATTTCAGTATTCTGTCTGTGTGGCCAGCCCAATTCATATGACTGTGAGAGAATGAGCAGAGCTCACTGAGTCAGGCACTGCATTTGATTCACTAACTAAACTTCCTGTCTCTACTCCAGGTAGTGACAATTGAAAATAAAAGCTTTACTTTGTTGTAACACCTAATTCAAAGTAAAACTATATAATATCCCCACCAGCCTAGTATGGCCCCAAACACGTACAAATACAATCTTTCCCCAATGAAGTCCACATTGTCAAAGCAAACCAGTGTTATCAGTTTTTGCCAGTAAACAGACTCATCCTGAAATGCGTCTTTTGTGATCGGAAGCAAGCCAAAGGCTTTAAGAACTCTTTATGGACATTTGAGACTTTTCTATTTATTGATGAATCGAAACCAAAGAAACTTTTTTTCTGCACCTAATTGTTCTGCAACAAACTGTTATGAAGATTAAAAAAAAAACTAACGATGATGATGATGATGATGACGACGACAAAGAGGATGAAAGAGGAAGACAGATGTCAGGGGAACAGAGAATCGAACTTTGTTTAGCCAGACGCCTCAGACTTTTTCCAGGAAGCAGATAATAACAAAGGGTAAAACACATACAGAAGCTGCACCACTGTGGCTGCTTCTTAAGACTGAGCATTGTACGTCTCTTAAAGTTGAAGATTGTCTTTAACGTGTGCCTATGCAGTTTTTCAAGAATATGGAAAAGAACAACAAAAACCTCATCAGCTACAAAACCAAAGATTCATGGATATTCCTACAGCAGTTTTTTTCCGTTCTTTTTGTTGATGAATGTTTCCGTCTTTTTGCAGGTAAATTATTTTAACTGTCCTTTCAGGTGAAAAAGGATATGATTCAGATTATGATATATGTGATTTTTTTCTTTAAAGGGGGTTCTTTCGCTTTCCAAGCATGACATTTTGGTATTCTATAAGCCAGTTTCATTTTTTTTTTCCTGTTGAGCCTGTTCGCATTTTAATATTTAGAACTTGGTCCCTGCTTCACAGTTGATAATGAAAGTATTGATCAGCTGAGGGTTTGCTACTGGTCCACATAAACCCTAATCATTAAGTGGAAAAATAGTCAGATTTGCAGTTCATTCCCATTTTGTGCACTGATTTCTGAGCATGTGATAACTCAGTATTGTTCCCATCACCTTTATTTTAGAAGTTATAGTTCATAATAAATAGTTCATAAAGAAAAACTACCATATGTAAAATCTACATACCATAAGAGTCAAATAGATACCCTTTCTCTGTAATTATTATATGATAAGCAATGTTTAAGATTCTTGCAGCTACAGAAAACTGTGATCAAATTTACTGAATTAAAATTAAATAACAATTTTGCACAATGAGAGCAAAGCAGGATACGACCTGGACAGGACATCGCAGGGAACGCACACACACACACACACACACACACACACACACACACACACACACACACACACACACACACACACACACACACACACACACACACACACACACACACCAGGGACGATTTTCCCGGAAGCCAGTTAACTTACCAGCATGTCCTTGAATTGTAGGAGGAAACTGGAGCACCCGGAGGAAACCCACACATTTATGGGGTGACATTTATAGCACCCCAGAAATCGAATCCAAGGCCCCCAGCATTGTGAGGCAGAAATGTTTATTGTGTGCCAATGTGCTTCCCTATACCAACAATTTCAGTGCTTTTTCTTTTTTTCAAGTTCCATGGATAGTGGTATCTTCTAAACAAAGAAGAAAAGTTCCTGCAAATTCAGTTCAAGCAAAATCAATATTACTTGAAGATCAATATATCAGTCCTTTGAAATATGATTTATTTATTACTTTACACAGTTATCCTGGTCCGTTGCCAGTGGTGTGTCTTACTGCAAATCCTCACTTGTTCAGCCTTTGCCCATAGTCTGTAATTGGAAAGTGTAGTCTCCAGTCATGCCCACAAACCTGATGCTCCAACCTGTCATGAAAGATGTTTTCTGTTGCTCTATTGGTCTTTTAAATTGTTTTTTTAGAAAGTGAAGATGATAAATGATTGGTATATTTGATTTTCCATATGTGTATTTCTTGATTCATTATTAGGTAGGTCCTCCTGAAGTAGAGTCAATTTTAGGAGAGTTTAAGAAGTCATAGGGATTGGTAGAACACAATGCAGTCAACCACCAGGTGCCCCTGAAATAAATTCCACTTCGCTGTGTGTGAAAAAAGTCCAGACCTGCCTGTGCAGAGAATATCAATCTCTCATGCTTGGAAACTGAAAGGGAGGGAATGGGGGATTCTTTAGGCACGTCCAAGATGAGTTCAACTTTCAAGAAAACATCAACAGCGACAACAACCGAAAAAAAAAGAACCACTATTCATCTGTTGAGAGGAAACTGTTAAAATAACACGGTCGAATAGCTTTATCCTTTAGTTTTCTCTCTTTAAAGCTTAAAACCCAAAGATCCTTTCGCTGACCAAACCAGCAGGTCTCCCAGTTGGCCATGTGTGAAATGGTTGGAGCTCTCTGTCTATGAACTGTTTCACAGAGGTCTGGTCACTGAGAAGATGTGCCAACCGAGGATGTGAAATCAAAAGAGGATTTCATTGCTTCTCTCAGTACTTACATTCGTTAATGCTTCTTGTAAATTTTTTTTCACGTTTATTAGGATTTGCATATATAATTTTATTTATGTAATTTGTATTTTTAATTTAATTTTAATTTAATCAAACAATTCCTTTCGAAATCCTTGTACCCTAATCAACTAGCCAAGGTTTACATTTTTTTCCCCACTTAATTTGTATGACACTCTTGAGCTTATTTATTTATGACAAAGGTTTGTTAGAACATGTGAATTATAGTTTTTTTATACTTGATTATTTAATCTTATTTAATTAGGGTGTAATTGTTTTGCTAAATATTTATGAGTATTTAATGTTAGCTAGTGCATCAAAGATGCAGTGCTCATTTTTCCTCTTTAATTTATACCTAGACAACTTTGCTTTAAAAAGCACCAGATGTATTTAATGATTTTGTCATGTACATAATGAAAACAAAGATCAAATTGTAATAGTTTTTTTAATTTATTGATTTGTAGCTTGTAGCATTTAAAATGTGGCCAAAATATAATTTAAACAATGTAGCTCCTTTTCCTTTCCTTAAAACTTGTTTCTTTCTGATAAAAAAACAATCTATTTAAAGAGACAACAACAATTGAGCACTACATCTGTTTTCTGTGAATGCTTAATTATGATATTGTAATGAGAGGCCCTCTCAACATCCTGATCAAGACAAACAGACAAGGAACGGATTTGTGATTCGCATCGCGACTTATTCAAATGGGGGACACACGCTTACTGGAATCGTTGCTTGATTTACCAAAGATAACCCGGAGAACAGAGTGGCTATAAATGGCTTTGCTCGTAGGAGGAAAACTGAGAATTCCCTTAACTAGCTGCTTCCAAGACTGACTTGTGTGTGTAAAAAAAAAAATCTTTCTATTTCTAGTGAGAACCAAAGAGGCTACCTCACTGACTTTTTCCATTTGTAATTTTAATCGTGTTGATGATACCAAAGATACCAAAGATTTTTTTCTCTGTACGGTCTGCGCTTGGCCCATGCTTTTGTTTTTATACTGTACTTGTATCTCTCGCTTTCTCTCTGACTCTCTTGCTTCTCCTTTTCTAAAGCATAAGTGTCCCCTTCCCTCATCAGAATACGTCTGAAGGGAAGGGGGGCTTAAAAAGTTAATGCTCGACCCAACGTGCTTGAGAATCCTGTTCACCAGCTAAAAGTTAGCAAGTAAGCAAGTGGTAACCCTAACTAGCCCTGACAGTGTCTAAACATACCATGGCTCTGCTGAAACAGTGACACTGAAGCAGTGGATTACCGATGTGTAGGTACTAATGGGAAACTACCCAAGATGACATACTTAATGGTTTTCAAGGAATTTCACATACTGTAATACTTCCCTTTGCAGAGCATTTCAGAGGCGTAAGATAAGGTACACAACGGTGTAGAATTTGCTCTCACGTAAGAAGAGGGTAGACTAGTTGAGATGGATTTATTTTATATGAAATGTGCAGCCAATACTTTATGTCACCACAGTAAACACTGACTGCATTCAGCACTCCGTCATTAAAAAGGGGCTTTTCAAAATGTCAAAATTTCAAATTTCACACCTTTAAAAAAGTTTTTCTTAATTCCCCTCCCAGTTTGGAATCTACAGCACTCTTATCTTTGACCCCTGTTCCCGCAGGGGGGAGGTTCAAGGGTTCATAAACAGGCTCCTCTGACCCCACACCAATCCTCTCTGATAGGCTGGAAGTGCCTGTGAGGTACAGGATCCCTGTCTGTTGTCTCCCCAGGAGCCCAGAGAGCCCTGGCTGAGCCCCACACCCAGCCTGGCGGCCTGCGGCTCTGAGCCACTGCTGCTCTGCCGCACCAGAAACCCCAGCCCCGGTCAGCTAGAGACCTCACCCAGACTCACCTCACACTGCAGTCCTGCCCCCGGGATCCTAGATCCCAGCCCCCACTTGAAGCAGGCGCCTTTGCCAGTTGAACCACTCAGGAGTCCCCTTCCCCGATAGTTTTTAATAGATCAGGCTGAAAACCAAAGTCTACATTAAGAAAAGGCCTCTCCAGAGGTCTGGCTGGTTTGCTACCACGTGTCAACTAGCCAGAGGTCTAATCTCACAATCTATCTGAATTCAATGTCCTAACATGAAAAAATGATTTTTTGTTACCCTTATTTTATCCCACAGTGTCATTGTGACTTCAGCCTACTGACTACTGTAATTTAAATTTAAATATAAATTTTACAATTTAAAAGGTCAGTGATATTCTATGTATTTATAAAGTGCTTGACATATACAGTAGTACCCACTAAAAGATATGTGTCTGCCATTTTTAGCTAGAAGCACCACTACACAGCGGATCAGTGAGAAATAGTTTAATTATAGGGGGCCGTCAGGCAGATTGTGATAGTCCAAAGTGGAATTTAGCGAAGACGCCAAGGTTAACATCCCTTCTCTGTAACTTGGGATTTTTGATGACCAAGCAGTGAGGAACCCAGTTTAACATCTAATCTGAAGGACCAGCGCTTCGTAAAGCATAATGTCTTTGGTCACAACTCCAGGGCATTCAACTGGGAATTCTGCTCCAAAGGGAAGTGTGTTTCTTACTGTTCCACTAACACCACCTCGAGCCCCGAGTTTCTCGGCAGTCTCCCCTCCCTGAAGATCATGTTCCCACTGAGTTCCAAAGAGAAGGAGAAAAACATGTCAACCTAATAAAAATGCAGGAAGCTCAGGTACAATGTCTGTTAAAAAGAACCCCCCAAAGTGTTTTTTGTCTCTTATTTCTTCATACACATCAGGACTTGATCTAAATGACAACATAAACTTCGGTTTATGACATAAGCTTTAAACAGCGTCTGTTGTGTCACAGCGTGGGCTCACGACAGAGCCAAAGAACTTGCTAAACACAATTGCTGGTGAATTAAGATCTTAAGCACCGAGGGATATTTTCAATGGTGATGTTGAAAAAAGCATAGTAATAATGATACTATTCCTACTACTACCAATAATGACTGCTTCACACAAACCTAGAAAAAAACGCTTTAGTTGCAAAGTATGAGATAACCACGGGACGAGTGCCTTGCTTGAACCAAAGCGACGATTTTTCAAGTCTAGACCTCTCTGTGCTTTTTATTCCTGTGAATTACCTCAGCGTCAAATGGGCCGCCAGGTTGTGTTACTGTGGTGGATCCAGTACTGTGGTGCTTTGCAATGCAATCACGCAAAGAACAAAGAGAAACTTACGATACCAAAGGCTTTTTAAAACTTAATTTCCTTCTATGTCCTTCTCCTAATGGTTGCAAAGCTTTAATTAAAGAGTCGTGGCATGATAGCGGCGCAGACCTTACCGAATTTTCTCAGATATACCTCATAGATAATAGTGTTTAGGGTAATGTTATTATAGCGTATGTAATAAATTATTCACTTGTTTTTTTGGTAACTGTGACTTTATGAAACAAAAAAAAAAGCTTTATACATTTTAAGTTGTGATTTTTGTAATAGTTGAAGAGGTGCGCTTACAGAAACAAATGTTGTTTTTTTTAATTTTGAGTTCTTTTCCTTCCTTTCGTTTGTTTGTTTCTTTGTTTCTTTGGATTGGGAACGGTTGCAGAACGAGCCCAAAGTTTACAGTTTTCATACTTTGAAGAAGATCTGTTCTTTTGTTGTGTTATAGACAATGTTAATTTCCATGTGTCCTAATTGGTCTTACTTGTTCTGTGTTAAGGTGTAGCATTACAATTAGCAACTGCCAAACAGTGCTATAGGCCTAATTTTATGCATGAGGCTATTAACAATTAGCAGTGTAATGCATTGTGATTATTAAGATTATTTAATTTAAGAATAGATTATGTTCCTTTTTATGGACTTAATTTATGCATGGGAGCCTGGTATTTGTTAAAAGAGCGTGGCTCAGTTGTGTATATATTGGACAGTAAGATCTTACACCGATAAATTAGACACACTGGTAAACCTGTTGCACAAAAATGACTTTCCATTAATCAAGGAGGTTGAGAAACATAAAAGACCATTTCCAACTCTTCATAGTAATAAAATGGATAAACGAAATATGAAAAATGAACTCCAGATAATTGTTTCTATGTTGACCATCAACTAAATGTAATAATATCTCATGGCCTTTTTGATTGCCTGGTTTCTTAGGCTAAAGCTCACTCCCATACTTTATAGCTTTATGCTTTTAAAATGCTCTCATGTAAGATGAAGTCAGAACATAAGAGGTCATTGCCAAAAAGACATTAATCAATAAACTATCAAGGGGAATATGAATTTAGGGATTTTAATAGTTTGCAAATCTTTTTTTGAGGATATATAAAATCCTATTTATCCCTTCATAGAGAAGATAATTAAATTCCTACAAAGATGTATTTGGAGAATCAAAGAAAACATATTGTTTTTTTTAATAGATATGCTCTGTATATTGAATAGTCACTATTTTATACAGCTATACTTCTACATCCCTATTTCTACATTTAGGTCTGCAATATTGCACTCTACTATAGTGCTCATCCTTCCTTTTTCAAAAGGAAAAACACAAATGCTTCACCACAGGTGCAGAATAATAACTTCTACCAAGAATTCCAATGCCTAAAAATAAAATCTGCCAGCAAAGAGGATGTCTAACATTTCCTTGAATAAAATGGGTTTGCAAGCTTTAGGTAAAGACAATGAGGCAGAAACGGAGCATCAAAGAGCACAAAAACAGAATTGCCATATCACACATGAAATAGAAACCTTCAACCCAGGTCATGTTATACAATTCACTATCGGTGATATCCTTAAAGCATGCCATCAGTCCAACAGCTGCACTGCTGCTTGGAGAAAGTTGACCGTGTTGCTATGGTCAGGCCACTGCTCATGATTGTCTGTATCCTGTGCTGCTGCCTGTTCAGGGCACAGCTTAGGACACAATCTGCAAACCTGCATCATGCAAAAGGCAAGGATTGCAAAGACACACTGGTAGGCTAATTGCCTTCTGGGGAGATTGGCCTTACGCCTGTTGCATGCTGGGTTAGGCAGGCTGGGCCTGGCTCCCCCCACAACCCCACACTGGATAAAGCAGTTAGAAAATGGATGAAGGGTACGCCTGACAAATCAAATTTGTGATATTATTCTTGCTGGAATATCAAATTATTTTCTTGCAAACCCACCTAATTCCCAATGTATTTCTTCATTTCTGTGTCCTCTTGACCTCTTGAAATACCTTCCACTGCTTCTGCAGATAACATGCAGTTGTAGGAGATGAGTAAGGAAAGAACCCGGCATGTCACCGTATAAAATCTAAAGAATTTCTGTATTTTTATTGACTTGCCAATATCTTGTCTGGCGCAAAAAGTTAAAATACTTTCTCTGCTCGTGTGGTTGAACCATGGTTTGAACAGGTATGACCGGTCAGATCAGCTGAGCTCATGCCAACAGTCACTTATTTCAAGGACAGTATATGTATGTATTTTGTGTCGATACTCTGCCCCTCACAAAGTAATTACAGAATTGCCTGCCCAAAACGCCATCACGAACAAATACATTAAAGTAGTATTACTATAAGATTGTGCTCTACCTTAAATGAAAGAGTACATTAACAACTCTAAAAGGCTAGGCTACTCGAAGGTTTTTTCAATGCTTTTTTCAATTCTTCTGTATGACAGTGTGCCAAAGATGTCTGCTTACACTGGTACAGGAAGTGAATGGGCTTGCGAGTGAGACAGTGTGTGGCTCCACTTGGTAAGAGGCACAAAACGGTATCTTAGCTTTTGCCTGTTTTCACGTTCTAATCACTTTCCATCCAAAATGTGTAGCCTAAGGAACCAAAGCAATTAGAGGGAACAATGTGGCCCTAAAATGTGTTTGTTTCTTTGTTTTCTTGATGTTCAAGTTCTGTGCCAAAGATGAAGAGTACATTTGCAATTGACAGGAAAGAATACCAAAAAGAATGAACTGAAAATGTTTCAAGACTTTATTGGCAACTTAATTATGATTAAATGAAGAGAAAAAAAACACCTTCCTATTAAATGTTCTTCCACCTTAAATGTAAAACATGTTATGAAAGGCAATAGTCTGAGTGTGCTCACCTACTTATTTTGACTTCAGAAAGTGAACTTGTACTAAAAAAAAGACTGAGGATGTGAAATATTGCCAACCTGGTGTGCATCATCTTTTGTGTGGATTGTATAAAATAATGGAACAATTAATTTGCTGTAATTATCTGATTGTAGAAATCTGATCCTGTCCATTCCTATCCAAGCCATATGGAGTAGTAATCTTCATCAAATACTGTAAATCCTTTTATAACTTCCCATTTAGAAATGACCAGGAATCCCCATTATTGTAATATGTAGAAGACAAAATGAGACTGTTGCTATTTGTCAGATTAAAATTTATGTTGGGGTACAAAACAGATTGCCCATTTTTTTCTAGTCTGTATAAAAAATCAGTTCCTCAGATTGGCTAGGTATGCCTGGTAAAAAGTTTAACCACACAAATCAAAGAACTTCACTATGTTGTGCAATTGTTTTGATTCAGACATTTTAAGAAACAAGACCGCTGACAAAATAAAAAAGTCCAAATGGATATATTTGTGGAGATACTCTCCCAGAAAGAAGTCCTGATCATGTCTGAAGGTCTTTTAATGTTTCTTTTTTCAAGATCCCGGTTACTTTAAGTCTGTGAAGTTCAGTTAAAACAGTGTGGCCGAAAAAAAAATCATTTTGAAACTTGTGTCAACAATATTTCCCGTCCTGCCAAAATAAGATAGGTTTGTGAGATAAAGGCAATTCTGCCCATGGAATAATTTTATTCTTTAACTGAGTATTTAAAAAATGCAATGTGGTTAAAATACCCTTTACCAAGGTGTTTGATATTCCACAGGGAAAATATTTGCTTTGTAATTCATATTGTGTGTTGTGTTTGAAAGCCAGTCTAAAGAGCCTGCTGTTGTCTGTGGTGTTTGTTCTTACTATGGGCCTCCCACTCATATTACCTGGTTCCAATGGGCAATTTTGTTTTCTATTAAGAGATGTGCATCTTTTTGATAACTGGTTAACAAATGCAATGTTAAAAGTTGTTTTCAGAAGAAAAAAACAGAAAAGACCTCGAAAAAGTTTGAACAGGAGTGAAGAGATCACTATCACTTGTGTTGCCAGTGATTAAAATGCCCATATAATGTTGAAGGTCAATACTGTATATTTTATACCCCTTTGCAATTGCAATTGGCACGTTCTAATTGAATTAGTCTAATTGGACAAATATTTTCACAGAATAGTGTGCTCTAACGAAAAAGGGTAATTGAGGCAGTAAAATGCTGTAAAATGTGCTGAACATGAAAGCACAGAATTTCCCTAGAAGTGGGGAAGGTGGGAGATTGTAAGTCTTTCACATGTGCTAGCACAGCTGAGATATTTACACAACTGATTTATGATTCTTTATAAATGCATATATATGTATGTATACGTATATATGCTTGCATGTATTTTGGTAGAACACTTTCCTTTAAATTTGAGCAAACAGAGTGCACATTGGGTTTGCATTATTTCAAAAAGCTCTGTGTATGAACCCTACAACCAGGTGGGATTTTCAATTAGTATTTGCGCCTCTTACCTGTGCAATATTATTAGCTGTGTAAAAAAAAAGAAAAAAGTTAATAAAATAATGGAATTACAACTTGCTGTATCAGTGTTACATGTTTCAACTACTGCATACATTGGAGCTTTTAATATTGTTAAAGTTGTTGATGTATTGGGCACTTTAAAACCTTTGCAGAACATCCCAGTCCTTTTTCAAAATATTCAGTTGTGTGTTTGTGTACTGTTTTCTATTTGCTGTTTGAACATAATGCTCTACATTGCGCACGCATTAGTGTTTTGTCTGCATCATGCTGGTTTTTCTGTTATTTACTTATTTCATTTTTATTCCCACTATCATCAAATGGTAGTGCTGTATATTCTGCAATTAATATCAAATAAACGGCTTTGATTCATTCTCATTAATAGATGTTGTGCACTGTGTGTTATTATGGAGAAGCTACCACGTCACACCTCCCCTCTCAACATCAACTGCCACCTACCAAAACCAGTATCACATGGTGAACAGAAAACAGTGTAATAAACTTTTGCCTGAGATATAGCTGCCATAATATTAATATTAATAACAATGAAGAAGAATGATAGTGGTCATGTTTTTATTATATTGCACCTTTAACGTTAAACATACCCAGACACAGAATACAGTTAAACACACACACATTCATCATGACTTTAAAATGAAAGATGTATCAGACAGGATGCAAGTGTAAAACAGTGTATTATAACAAGCGAGATTTAAAGGGAGCCCTAGAACGGTGTGGTGGCTCTGTGGCTAAGGATCTGCACCTGTGGCTGGAAGGTTGGCGGTTTGTATCCTGCAGCCGGCAGATAAATCCTACTCCGTTGGGCCCCTGAGCAAGGCCCTTAACCCCAGCTGCTCCAGGGGTGCTGTATAAATGGCTGACCCTGCGCTCTGACCCCAAGCTTCTCTCTCCCTGTCCGTGTGTCTCATGGAGAGCAAGCTGGGGTATGTGAAAAGACAAATTCCTAATACAAGAAATTGTATATGGCCAATAAAGTGATCTTATCTTAACTGCAAGATGTAACTGTAACTGGGAGCTCATTCCACAGCCTTGGAGCAATGGTCTACAATGCAGTCTCCTAAAGTCAGGCATCTTGTAGTGGGAACAGCAAAAAGAACAGAGTCTAGAGAATGCTGGCAGCACGCAGGTGCATATATACTGTAGATAGCAAGATCCTAATGCAATCTAGAGCGAATCCATTCTGGGCCTTCAAAGTAAGCAATAACACTGAGACATTTTCTCTGGATTCCACAGGAAACCATTGCAAGGAAGCCAAAATAACATTCCTCCTCACTCGCTCCCTCTCTCGAGTAGAATTTGGCTCATTAGGTTTGGTTCTAGTTGAAACCTAGGCAGCTGAGATTTGAGTACAGGTACAGATACACCAGCAACAGAGGTAATTCCAAAGTCAATCCTGGAAGAGACACCAGTATGCATCCGACTGGGATACACACAAGCCGACAGGAGGAAGATTCTAAAGGTGATAAAATACACTTTCACATCATTGTGATAACACATCAATTTCCCTACGGGATCAATAAAGTCTTATCTATCTATCATTGCAAGCATGGCACACAGAGTACTGTACCACCAGGAGGATCAAACTGGACTCCTGGAGAGCCCAGCCCTAATAAATGTATTTCATAACTACACTGAATTGTGCTCTGATTTCTCGCATTCCCTTCAAATGAAAGATTGCTGAATGACAAGCCTGCTTTTTTCTCACGTGATCAAAGCTACCTGTATAATATCAACAGCTGATGCTGTTATAATTCAGTAGAGTGTTGTTGCTCATAAAATACCTGTAATGCCCCTCCGCCTTGTTTCCAAGACTTTTGCACAGTGGTAAAGTTGTGTGGAATCTAAAAAAAATGCTTCATCTAATGGCTGTCTTAAGACTGATTGGCATTTGTCTCTCACAGAGCCAAAAGACATCCTTTATCCCACTTACACCTTTCTCATTCCAAAGCCGCACCAGGCCATAAAAATGCTTTGAGACCTTTATTGGTCAGGTGCCATTTGATTTCTATCAAACCCACATAAGACTCTGACTGACCAATCACTTTGTTCCATTTTTGGTTTCTACAGCAACCACCCATCCACCACAGACTAATTCATCGATATTTTACTTTCCATCACCCTAGAAGGCAGATCAGAGACCAGGGAAGATAAGAATGTGTGGTTTTAAATTATTTCTTCAGAATGCTTTGCAGTCTTTGTGTAGCGAACTGTCAGTCAAATACCAAAGGGACAATGCTATGATGATAAATTCTTTCTTAAATTGCTTCATGCTGCAAACAGCACATAAATGTTAGGTTTATTTTTTTGATCAGAAGAAATTAACAGATACTTTTGGGGCCTGCTTAGTCAAGTGTAGAGCAAGGTGAGTTAAAATACAGTTAGTCTCACTGAAATCATACTACTCAACAACATTTCTCTGGTGGTCAAATAAAATAGTGCTCACTCATCATCAACTATTGTTGGAGCCACAAACCTAGTTTTTCTTTAAATTTCATTTGTTTCTGCACTTTATAAGCTCAGAAACGAAAATGCTCCTTTCTAATCATACCAGAAAATGATACAAATAAAACATCTTTGATATTTTTATAACCAAGAAGTTGAGTGCATTTTTCCTATAAGGAAGACATTTCATAGAAGGTTAAGAATATATACAAATCCATTTTGTTCAGACTTTATTTTCCTTTGCAATCTGTGAAGAGTATTTCCTTATCTACTTACTATTAATACTAATTTGGATAGAACATAACACTTTTGTCTGGTTCCATATTCAAAATTAAAAAGAAAGATTAACAAAACTTTCACCTTTTGAAGACTGAAAACTCTGAAACTAGCATTTCCTAAAAAAACTACCATGCCTGGTTTTCCAATGAAATATATCATTTCACCAAAAATTAATGCTACACATTGATGATACGATTGTCAGTGGTTCACCTTAAAATGGAAAAATGTAACTTACTTTTAATACTTTCACTTTTAAAAACAGTGAAACATTTTTGGACCTTAAAACTCATTAATAGGAAGAAACTAAATACAACTAGCATGTTAAAACAAAAAGTGTTTCAGTTTAATTACAGTATGCACCATTTTTTTTGCCATAACTGGACAAGATAGGAACTCAGAGGGTGTGAACGGCAATGAATACAGTAACACAAGTATTAATTTCTCTTCAACCGCTCAGGCCTAGAGATGCAGCCCAGCCCTTCCAATCCACTGTGGTAATGTATAATTACAAGCACTACAGCTTAAGTGCCCATTTAGGGCTTCTGCCCAAATGTGATATGATCGCCATAAAAAGTGTAATGATGCATCAAAAGAGGGTGATGTTCACAGACTTCAGACCATTGTTAAAGATGGCAGGAGTTACACATGGCGTGCTCTTCAAAAGAACAACTGATTGGTGTTTCTCCCTCAATACCACCACACAAAACACCAGAGTTCGGCTGGAGGTGCTACCATAACTTTTTTATCAGAAACCATCAGAAGTGCACTTTCACACTCCCTAGGATTTCTGAAAGAATGGTGCCATATCATTTTGTTATCCACCTAAGTTTTGTGCAACTGAACAAAGTGGCTTTCCATAGAATTTAAGAACAATTTCTCTGATGTTTCTAATTTCTTGTCAAAAGCTGTAAAATAACCCACAGATCATTAATTGAAGAACGTCTGGCTACAACAGATCAGGGGAACCCAGATAACTCCATTCTCCTCCATTGCAGGAGTTCTATCCTACCAGAACTGTATTTACTTCATGAACATTGCTGCTGAAGATCCCTTAACCAAGCGGTGATTGGTTAAAGCAAAAACTGAAGGATGGAAGGTAAAAGTTTTCCTGAAGTTCTCTCTTAGGATTCAGAAGTCCCTCTTCACTAGTGATTGTCTATCATTAATGGACGTATCTTGAATATGCTTTTTACTATTAAGAAACACCTAATATATAAAATAATATGTAAGTGTGAGATCAACTACACCCTCCATGAAATCAGTTTATGACCGCTGATATAGAGTGAATAAAACTGCTCCACCTTTTCTACTCATTTCCATATACCATGACTCACGTCAAGGCAGGGGTAAGTTGATTATACTCCCTTTAAGGAATAAGGTAACATTTAACAACTCGAATCCTAATCTTATGACCTGGAGGCTACAACATAACAAAATTCTCTGAAACTGGGTCTGCGTGTTATGAGGGACCATTGCAGATGTGCTGACCAGGGGCATAGCCAGGATTTTATACTGTATTTGACACCCATGGGAGTGGCACCTTTAAAAGACATTATTTGCCTTCTGAAATGGGTTGTTCTACTGAGAGGTGTCCCGCTGTTCTCCTCTGCACCAGTTACACCCGTGAGCCCTGTTTCCCAGCGCGGGCGAGGCGGAGCCGATACTCCAGTCAGAGCCGAACTCTCGCCCGGCCTTCACCGAGCCGCCTGGGAGGGATCTCCAGCGAACCGCCGCTTCTCTGCCCACAGCTCAGGCCACGCGCGCGCTCTTACAGACGCGTTTGAGATGCTCCAGAATCGTTTGTTTCCCTTTTCTTTTGCTGGTGAAATTGAGACACTATGGGGTTTTAGGTGCTAAAATAAAAATGGGGTGGCAGCTGGCACCCTGTGTTGCCCCTCTGTCGACGCGTCTGGTGCTGGCCTGTGTTTCTGCCCCAGTGTGAGAAACACACACCCCTGCTCTGAACACCTGTCACCGTTCAGCTGTGGTGGCCAACAGACTACCGTTTTACGACCCCCGAAAGAAATATTAAAAAGACAGATGAGGGTTTAAAATTGCAATTAAATATTTATTTGACAACGACACTGAGAAAAAACATCACGATTCTGTTTACAGTGCATACTACTGCATAATCTTGCACCACACATTTTTAATGACAAATCCTATCCGTTCACAACACTGTCAAGTGCAAACCTACTTTTGTCCTGAGCAGTTCCAACACTGTTTCTGAGGAGTGATGTAAACCTTAAACACATCACTTTACCCACAGAGAGAGCAATATCATAGGCCGAGGAAGTTCTTCTTCATTCGGATTTCCTTAAGAATATCTTCTGCTAGCTTGCTCCAGTGGTCGATCTCTACTTTTGAAATAGAATACATTCTTCATGAGATAAACAACAATTATTCTTACATTTAGAAAAGTTCAAGTCTAAGTCTAGGTAACATTCGGTTACTGTACACCTAGTGTAGACGGCTGTTGTAGATGCATCATATGCAAAACATTTTAAAATGGAAGGCCTTTATGAACAAAGTCTCCATTTTCGTTTTAAAAAACTAAACCAGGAACTGTGTTTGAATTTGGCTGCATTAGCAGGATCATCAGTTTTTGGTGCAGGAAAAAGTCAAATGTAACAGATCATTTCTTTATAGGGATTTTACAAATCAGAATGATAAGACACTTTTTTTTTAGCTCTTCAATCTGTTGTATTCCTAATTTCTCCCTAGTCTGGATTCTCATTCTCTATCTGGCGTTTCAATCTTTCCTCCTCCTGCCCTCAGTCCCTCACCCCCTCACTCCTTGCCTTCCTTCTCGGTACATGGCAGGGAAATCAATTGAAGTGCTTTCAATTCGAGGTCACACAGTGCCACACAACAGCCTCCCTCGCTTTTCAATTACCAGGAAGAGCAGCGGCTCACAGGTCAACATCTTTAACTTCCCAGATTCCCTGTCACAGCCTGACCAACTCCTGGCTATGAGCACGTTCACAGTCAGGGCTTACTGGGACCGAGACAACCAATTTCACCCAACGTAATCGACAACAGCTTCATCAATGGATGCTTTTATCAGGGGAAAAAAAAAAGAAAAAGGAGAAAGTATCTTAAAGCGTGATACGCTTGCTTGATAACATGAACAACGGAGGATTTTTTTTTGGCAACGGAAGACTTGAAAAGGCCAATCGGCCTTTTTGTTTTTGATTCACCACAAAAAAAGGATGTTGGAAAGTTTCAAAGTGACTCAAACATTAATGGTGCAATCTGAGCTCTGCGCTCTGCAAATATGTGGATGAAGCGTGTGCGACGTCTCAATCCTGGCTGGGGATTCTCCAAGTGGAAGTGGGCTGACCGCCATCATGTTGGGTGGCTCTCTGTCAGCCAAGATACACCCGTTGGTTCATGACAAGAGGACTTGATGGGTGCCTGCAAGCTGAATCCTGCGTTGGCTTGATGCGAGGTGCGCCACTTCTCCTTCCATGCTAACTGTCCACAAGGGGGCAGCAGTGCGGAGCAGTGGTTAGAGTCGAAACTGGAAGGTTGTGGCTTCCAACTCCCAGGCGAGAGTCCTCTGTTGCACTCTTGAGCACAGTACTTCCCTCAGGACTAAAATAAACGAGCGCCACAAATTGGGCGCAAATGTAAATTGCTCTGGATTAAAGCGTCAGCCATCTTAATCGGGGATATGCAGCATCTTGAGGGCACAAGTGGAAACTACATGGAAGTGAGTTAAAAACTGAGAATTGTCTTTACCCATAGGGTTGCGGGAGTGTGAAATAGGCCACCCCGCCAAGCTGTAACCCTGGCACCTTTCAATGAACGGCTGGATGGGATCCTCATCCCAACTACCAAGTGGTCTGAAAGTCTCCCTCTTGTTTGTAACCTTTCTGATGTTCTTATGCTGTGCTGCGGGATCCAGCCAGGACTCACGGTGCCACTTATAAAACCCACCTGCAGAGGTCCAAGAGTCACAACTGCAAACCAAGAAGAGCAACAATTTGCACAACAGACCTGGAAGTCGGGGGGGGGGGGGGGAACATGAGTGACGCCTCCAGATGGAAAAAACAAGTGTGCCTATGACATCATTTCCTGAAAGGGTCAAGCTACGACATAGTTAAGTCTTTACATTCACCACATTCAACTGAGGTGCTTCAAACTAACTTGCTGATTAATACAGGAAACCTGCATGACAGGTTCTGGGGTTCATACATCAGTGTATCTAGAATGTAATCATGCATGTGTAGTGCACATTATATTCTTTCTGTAACTGCAGTGCAGGTCAACCCTGGTCCTGAAAAGGCACAGGTTAATTTTGATATTCTTTATGAAAGCTATAAGTACATTGTCACAGTTGTACTTAATTGGTCAGAATAACAATCGGGTTATTAGACTGAATTGATCAAAGGGGTAAAGATCAGACTTGCAGGACAGAGGCTGTGCAGGTACAGGGAGGGATTTATCGGTGTCACCACTTCATTGTGCAGCAGAAAAATGACTCCAGCTGTTTTTAATTATACAGTATCTTAGTCACAGATTGCTTTTGGAAAAGAAGCTTTCCATGCACTATGTCATTATTCTTCTCTGTTCTGTGGAGAAGTACTGTAAATTAGAATTATCCAGAGTCACATAGCCACACAATGGATCTTCTTAGGTTCAGTCGCTGGAGACCACCAGATAACTACAAGCGAAGCCCTGAAGAGTGGTAACTCCAGGCTCTGAGCTGCCAGATCATGTAAAGCTTAGATTGTGTTCTCAGAGACTGAACACAAGCTTCTAGTTGAAATAATGATTAAAAAAGGTTAAGCAACTGTCATCCAAGCCAAGGGAACTAGCCCCACACTGACCATTTTTTGTCTGATCCAAAAGTCAGGAGAAGGGAGAAACAATATCAAGAGGATGAACTAATTGCACAAGAAGGTCTTGTGCATTTGTAACAAGGAAACAGACAGAAAAATGCATTCTGCTGTCTTTGACTTTATGATGGAGTTTTTCAGAAACAGTAGCTTTTTTTCTAGAGCAGGATTATGCAGAATAGTCACAATACCACGTTACCCCAGACAAACCAGAACAAATTCAACAAATGCAAGCACATTGAGAAAAATGATTTTCAGAACACAGCAAATTGTAAGCTTGAATTTGGGGTTCATGCTCAGAATAAAGAGCAGAGCCCTGCGGGTTATCAAGGCTGGCCTTGAGACGCCAAGTCTGATAGACAAGATGTTAACATTTCAGGTGAGAACGGCTGAGTTTCTGTCTGAGAAGAAAATCATAACAAAATAAAAAGGCACGTTCTTGAGATTCCACATCACCATTGCTGCCTGTTGCCTCTGTCATAACAGAACAAGATATTGTCACTAAGTCATAACTGTGGAGGCCAAGGGATATCTGGATGTCTTTACTTTGATCATTCATGCAGCTGTGTTAGACTGGACGGTACCAAGCTGCAGCTTTGAGGTGAGTTTTAAATCAATAACAGGAAGAGCATAGGCCATAAACAGTCCCAAGCAGGGGCAGGTCTCTGCCATGCCAAGCTGTGGCTTGACTGATATGTTACTGACAGCTCTATGAGCCATGGGATTCAGTCTTTATCAAGTCAACCCACCTTCTGCAGAAGCACAATCTGAACAAGCTTATGTTGCCGACGCATGCAAGTCTTTATTCCACAAACACGTGACCGAAATCTCAGAAGGAACAGTGAAACACGAACCGGGGAGCACACATGGAAACTGCTTGGAAGGGCATTAAAAACGGAGAACAGGAGGCACTTGGAACAGGCTACCCAGCCGTGCTGTTGGTGCTGACACCCTGGTTACTTTCAGAAGCGGCTGGATGAGACGTTTAACTATTAGCGACTTAATGGGCTCAAAATGGACTCAATGGGCCAGGTGGCCTGCTGTCGTATATGACCTTTCTTATCTTCCTGTACACGAATGATCTCTGGGGGACTAAATTGGGGGAATTCATGGTGGGAATATTCATGGCCAGGTTTTCTCAATCAGAAAATTTCTGTAGTACACTTGTGCAGTTTTTTTTTCCAGTCATGTAGGAAGCCCATAACACAAAGTGATTTTTTTTCTCAGTGAACTGGGGTCTGTAAACAATTTCTGTGCTCAGCACACTCTATTTAACTCCTTCTGTTTATCAACAGTAAGGTGCTTTAATCATATTCCTGGGGATATTTTTTTTTCTGTAATTGGGAGATATGTGTAGCTGATGAGAGGCTTATTGGTGTTCACTCTACTACCTTCACAGATTAAAAAGAGACGTCAGGGTTTCTGGTTGGCAAAAAAAGCTTTTGCCTGCCCACACACTGGGTTGACACACATTGGGCAGCGCAGGGTCAGCTGTCTGGAACAGGGTTCCTTGGACTTCAGATGAGTGTACACCAAGTCAGCCAACGCCTGAAATCAAGAGAGAGAAAAAAATCAGAATCCAGCTGTGTTCCAAACTCTTATCTTCTCAATATATGCTCGTTTAATACCCATCGGAATATTGGTAATAATCTTGGTTGATGACCACAGTTCAGAGTCTGGTTTTAAGCTTTCTGCCTTGTAACTGAAACCTAAACCGAGTTCCCATTTAAAAGTCAACAGAACATTTTTCAGAATGCTTTTTGCCTATCAGCAGTGTGTCAGTTTGGAAGAGATGGTACCCTTTGCTCACAAGCCGATATCTACAGTAATGCTGGTAAGGTAAAGTGGCTATCAAGAACTGTGGGTATGTAATATTCTTTTGGCAGAAATACATTCTTTTTAAAGTACAGCTCAAGGCAAAGTTCAGGAGACTTTTTGGCTTGAGGGCCTCGCTTTGAACCACAGTTCAAAAGATGGAAGATGGAAAAAATGGCTGAACCAGGAGTTACATTTTTTAACAAACCTCACAATAACACTGGCACACAAGTCAACCGCCTCATCTGCTTTTGCTCTAAAGCTGGTCAGAGACAGAAATGGCACACGTTTCCCCACCCCATTTCAAACTCTTCTGATTTTCATCAAGAGATACTTATAGCAATGGGATTAATGCTGATGAAGCTACTCTTTAACATGATTTTCTCCTTAGGAGACCTGGCGGTATTTGTGTTTTTGTTGGATTCATCGGCCGCTAATTCGATCAAGGGCTTCGCCTGACGTCACCCCCTTTGAGAGCGCAGCTCAAGCTCGGAGTCAGCTGAAACTCAGACACTGATGTAGAGGCTTCATGATAAAACTTGCAAGCTGGCTGTTACTTTTTATAACTGCTTGTGTTTTAACCTTAGGAGAGCAAATGTGTTTATTGATAAAAGTTTCCAGGAAAATCTTGTAGACCATGGAGGGCAACTCCTTCTTCATGGAATTAACGGTTGACCATTAGAAGACAGAGGGACAGCTTCGTACTGAAGCAGAAATAAAACCTTAAATGCAAAGGGGGGCAGGAAAAACTGAAACGTCTCTGCCTTTTGTTAGGTTTCTTTCACAAAAAAAACTTTATTCCTTAACTGCATTGAACTACCTTTGCAGAACTGTCCAAAGCACAAATTTGTAAATGTATACTCAGAGTATGCTTGACACCAGTAAAATCAACATTTACTTAAGTGCTTTTGCCCCCAGAAAAGGCAAGAAAGTACAAGAAATGATAAAGGGTGAGCAAATTGTCATTTAATTCCAACAAAGAATAAAAAAAAAACCGCTGGAAACAATGGAATAGGTATACCAAAATTACCATAACAAGAAGGACTGTGTTACATCTGAAGACTTTTGTGGCTTCAAACGTGAAAGTAACTGCTCAGAGTGCTGGCTGAGCCTAGATATCACCCTTTAAACCTGGGATACTGTATGTCATTTACTGACTATGAGAAGAACTCCTGAAGAAGCAGGGGTGGAGTGCAACTAAGACTGAGAGGACTTGAGTTGACTCAGCCCTTCGCCTTCCGGAGCTCACAGTGTGCAGAATTACTCTTGACAAACACACAGCTCCAGTTCCTCATTCCCCTTTCCTGTTAAAGGAGACGTAGAGACGAGCTGAACAGAGGAAGAGACGGGTGACTGCAGCTAACCAGGGAGGGTATTTATGCCTAAGATCCCTACCTTTTAAAAAAGGGGATTCAGAAGAAAAAATGTGGTGGCTTTCAAAAAAATATACTTCAGTTATTACCCATTGCTATCCCATCTTTTTTGTAAATGCATGTAAAAAATAACACATGACTGCAACGAGATTATTCAATGTGAGTCTCATAATATGGCCACTACTTGGAAGTGTGCAACTGCAAATGATTTTCAAAATCAATATAATACCATGAGATTTGATTTTGCATTAATTTTTCTTGAACTTGTTGTAGAGGCTATAATGTGCGCAGGTCACATTAAACAGCTATTGGCAAGTCCTAGTTGGTTGATACAAGATGGCAAAAATAATCACAGAATCTACACCCGCATCTAATAAGCAAAAAAATATGGACCATTATCTTCTCAAAACAGACGGTGAAAAATGACAATACTTACATGAGAAATTATATGAGCACCATCCTTCTTCCACTTTTAAAATCTGGTTTGCTTACAGGCCATCTTAGGGTATGTTCTGTACAATTCAATTTGTGATATTCTATATAATTATGACCAGTGCTCAGAATGGGCTAAAGCACCAGCAGCATACATTGACACACTTCAGAATATTTTAACTAAAAGGAACGTCAGTAATTTTTGTACTTGCACATCTGCTAACAGAACATTTTAGTTAATAAAAAAGAAGTACTATCAAAAGTAGGGCAAAGAAAAAGACTCCTAAGAGGATGCCACACTTTCTTGTCACTTTTTATTATAAACCTACTGCTTTCCTTTCCATTACTTTAAAACCCTGTCAGGTACCTGTGGAACCTGATATTAAACAGTCTCAAATTATGAATGCTGAAGGCGGTACGAATATGAGCACAAACAATTAACAATTTCCATCTCCTTAAAATTATTTTGATTGAAATTAAGTTTTTGTTATATATTATTTAAGCAGAAAGCCTTCTTAATAAGAACACAAACAATGGCTTAATCACAAACAGCTTAAATAAAATAAACAGAGTAAACTTTCTGGTTTCTATCTTTCCTTTGCACGTATGCCACAAAAAGGTCAGAATTAGTTAAATGCGCAGGAGGATCGCCCCTTCTAGTTTCCTAATGAAACCTCTGAATTTCCACGTCATGAAAATAACTGCCAGTATTTCAGAGAAGGACTCCTGAAAGTTGTCAGTTTCAGAGCACAGGGGAAGCAAATCTGTACTGTGCCTTTGTACAACACAGATGTCCTCTACCATATACTGTAGCTTGTTTGAGAAGTCCTGTCAGAAGTTGCTTTTGCTGGTCACATTAGTAAGTATAGAACATCTATGCAAAAACCAAATTATAACTCAAACAGTAAAGCAGCTAGATCAGCTCATCCCTAATCCTGGTTTTCTCTAGGGCTGAGTGGACTGGAGGAGCACATATCCCCAGCGATGCTGGTACTCATTTATACAGCTGGATATACTGGAGCTGCTTGCTCAAAATACAACAACTGTTCCACCTCAGGGACTTGAACCTGCAAACCACCTTGTATGACCAGAGACTTAACCACTATGAAACACTGCCAACACAACAAAAAAGAAACGCAAGGGAACAGTCTATTTTTTCTGCATAATGAGTAAACAAAGTTGACAGTTTCTGTCAACCAAGGACAAACACTAACTTTACCTGGCATGGGCATATTCATGCTTTTACAGAGTTTCCAAACTTTTCGGAATTGCACAACTCAATTTGCAAGCTATTGCACTTTATCAGATTTTTAAATGACTGTACATTATTTTAATGCATTTTGGGACAGCCATGACCTGTACAACATAAAAATGGTTCCCCAGACTAAGAGTAAGCATCTTACAATCGTCCATAAAGTCATGCTGAAGGCAATATAAACCAGACAATTTACAATTATCCTCAGTGGGCAGACAGAACTGCAGAGTAGTTGTTTCCATCAGTGAAGGAAGCTGTACAGCAGACAATTACACAATTAACTTGCTACTAATTGCCTGGACACCAGCACTGATGAGGGTTCTTTCCTGAGAGAGAGGTTTGAGTTTAACTTTTTTTTTTTGAGGAAGCTCATAATATATTAATACACAATGTCAGCACAAGACAAACAAATGATCACTCCACCCCCCCCAGGATATAGAAATAAAAGAAACTTTCTGGAGCCACAGGAATACTGCCTTCAGAAACCATAAATTGTAGAGGGAGGTTGTCTGCTGCTAACTGTATAATGCATACCTTAAAGAAGAGAGGGTTTCCATTTAGTGACTCAGCTCTTCTGATGTTTTCCACACCACACTGCAACAGAGAGAAATGTTTTTTGTTCAGGTGAATAAATGTGAAACAGAGGCACATCACTATGACTCATGTGTTTTTTTTTAGCGTTTGCTCTTCTTCCAACAAACAGGGATTCGGCAACAAGGCAAAACCAGAGCAAAACACCTCCATCTAGAAACGACCATTCAGCAGTTTAAGATTAACCAAAATGCAAACACTCCAGTGGTCAACATGCAGAGAAAAACCAACAATTGAAAGTTACATCATGACTCTGCTTTTGCTAGTCAGTACTTGAGCAACTGAAATTTCCAACCTTTACTTGAAGTACATAATTTGTCATGTTATTTCATTTCTCGTCTCATGTTTCACTGCATTCTTAACTTTTCTCTACCTGTTTACACAGATGTAGTCCTGCCCTTTTCTAATGTGTGGCTCGTTATAGTACAGGATTTGTTAGAACTTGCTAAATGGTAAAAATGGCTCCCACTTCCCACATAATGTAATTTGACTCGAATGTTTCAGATAAACAGTATGAAATAGAAGCAGAAATCTTTGAAAATGGAATGCACGATGCAGATCAGGGTGGAAAAACATGAAACCAGAGCAGCAGTTTTAAAAGATTATTATATTGCTTGGATGTCTAACAGACAAGGCAAAAAAAAAAGTTCTTTTTTTTTTGGTAAGACGGGAGTCCAAAGAGGGCTACATGAGTTGAAAAAGGCACTGCATTGAAGAAAGTGAACTAGTCTCTGTCTTACTTGTTTGGTTTTTGGAGGACTATTAGTCTTTGTACCATAGCATAGAACTTGAACGGGCCCTGAGGAGATCAAGCTGCTTTTATAGCACAGGGGAACTGTTGTGCTCTCACACAAACCATGCCTTTAAGTGGGTTTTTTATACATGTGTAAAGTAAGCATAATCTGAAGCTGCAAAATCATTTGTGGGACATTTTTTTTACAGTAGTACTATACATATCAAGGGCATCAGTACAGTGGCGCAGTATTTAGCATCCAATTCCGGACCTGGGGTGCCATCTTTGTGGAGTTTTTATGTTCTCCCCGAGTTTGTGTGGGTTTCCTCTGGGTTACTCCGGTTTCTTCCCACAGTCCAAAGACTTACTGGCAGGTTAACTGGCTTCTGGGAAAATAGTCTCTGGAATGAGTGCATGTGTCTGTGTCTGTGTGTGTCCCCCAAGATGGACTGGATCGTCCCATCCAGAGTGTTTCCTGCATTGTGCCCACTGCTTGTCAGGACAGGCTCCAGCTCCCCCATAACCCTGTATTGGATAAAGCTGTTAGAAAATGGATGCATGCACTTATTACCGGAAACACTTCATAACTAAAAGCTCTTGCATGCATCTGCTGAACATACTGACTAGTACTATGCAGTACTCGAATGATGTTGTCCTGAATTACATCCGATGCAGTTAAACTCTAAAACTTCTACTAATTGCTCAGTTGATGTTTTCACACTGTATCCGTTTGCGTTGTAATTGTAGATCTCCTTCTCCTGTGCTTTGCGCAGAGCAAAGCTAACTGAATAAATGAGCAGTCAGTAGTACACCAGCTTTGAAACCCCTGTTCCCTGTGCAGGGGAATAATGCACTGAGGAATAACGCACAGAGAGGAATAATGCACAGAGCTGGAGAGAGGAGGCTGGAACTACAGCAGACATTTCTCACTGCAAATGCCACATATGAAAAGAAGGAAAACCTTCACATGTTTTGTAACTCTCAATTTGCTTTGCCTCTTCTTCTTGTGTTTGATCTTCTTTTGTGCTTTTGACAAGCGGTACAAAGTGCTTTAACAAAAGTTAAATCAGTCATCAAATTTGTTACTTTGTTACAAGTATTTCCATGAAAATTCCAAAGGTATATTTGGTTGATTGGTCTGCCCATGGAAAGTTTCTCACTTGCGTTAAAGATTTTGTTTGTGTGCAAAAATGTAAGAGGAAGAAAATCAGAAAGGAGCAAACCTCAAAACTGACTCGGACAAGCAAAAGAAAATCTGCAACAAAAAATTTTACATCACTGTAATTTACAGGGGTAAAACTCATTGTCTGGAGGGCCTAGTACCTAGCTTTGTTCCAACCTCAGAACTCAATTAAACAATTAAACTCACTTCATTGTCAGATATACATATGGAATGTTTTTTAAGGTCTTTTACTGATGATTACTTAAAACATTTACTTCATTTAAGATTTACCAAGATTTATCAGACCTTGGGTACAAGTATTACACTTATGCAAACAATTAGGCCAACCAACCATGTATTTGATAGCTTGGTTGGAACAAAAACCAGGAGATACTGGAATCTCCAGGAATTTACTTTAAGGCCCCTGCATATTTTAAATGTATTTCAGTCAATGTACCGTATGTTGAAGCAAGACATACATGACCTATAAAGCGCCTGTTCTTGGACTGCAAGAACACACAGTCTATCCATTACAAACCAAACATGAATCATTATAATTTTGTACAAATTGTGTACTAAATGTATGTCCTTGCTTTTTATATTATTTCTAATTTCTATTATATAACATTTCACCATGAAATGTGTGGTGTACACTTTATAAACTATAGGAACTGTAGTTAACACAGGGTGTTAATCTGGCTTGAGGGCATTTTAAATAATAAGAAGGATGACAACTTTCGACAAAGAGAAACAAAATTGTGCATTGAAATGTTCTACAGACACGCACTGTCCGCTTGGAGCAGGGGCTCAGAGGGCAGCTTGGCTCAAACAGTTAAATCTGCGAGGCAGCGGAGGATGGCAGCTAATATTACAACAGAGAAAACACAGAACATTTGACAGGATCTGCACCAAGTCGGATATAACGGGAAGAGGCAGATGATATCAGCTCCCGCCGTGGCAAGGAAAGCTTTTTATTTAAAGCCTTCCGAGTGCAGTTCTCTGAAAAGCGTTCAGCAGTTCCCCACAACGGGGGGTATCACATTTTTAGCACACCTCAGAACGACAGATTCCAATAGCTTCGGGACAGAGCTATGCAGTTCTCCTTGGTCCCATGGAAGAAATCAATGGGAGCCTGGTGGCAGCGGTGCCGCTTGGCACCACTCAAATGGATTTGTGGTCGGTGTGGAGCCCCTGGGCGTGTGGGTTAGGGGGTCAGCCTCTGGGCAGGGCTGCCTCAGTCTAGACGCCGAGCTCAGAGAAGTGCTCTCTCCCCTCAGCACTGGCACCACTCAGGGAGATGAGATCGCTTCCTGCTGACCTGTGAAAAATTAATCTCTTCGGAGACGAACTGTGTCTGCTCCCCGCACAGAGACTGCCAATGCTGCAGCGAGCCAGGGAGTTTACAGAGGACCCTTTCTTATCCGCCCCCCCCCGCTTCAAGGGCTTCTCGGAAATCTTTCATTCATCGAGCAGTCCTTGAAATAATCCGCGGAGCGAGCAGCCCTTGGAATAACTGGACAGACAGAACCATTTCCCCATCTCTCCGACAGTACAACACAACCAGTCGTATTTGTTGCTGTTCCTATGAAGCCTTTGTTGGAAAGAACAGCTCACTGTGAAAAAAATATTCTATCATATGTCATTACAGTGGTACATTTTTTTTTACAGAGCCTGTACAAGACACTGTGCACCATTTCATCCATACTGCTGATCTCGTGATCCTGCCGCGGTGACAGCGTCCTATCAAAATCCGCAGCTGAGCCACAGCTGCGTGATATTTAGGAGTCATTACGGCTTAAATGAAGCAGTTAAGCAGAATTCTAATCAAACAAAACTGTAACCTAATTGTCTGAAAGCTACTTAGCAGATAAACCTTTAGTTTACATATTATCAGCAACTAAATGCACGGCAAAAGATTGCTGAAACTGTTTTAAGTGGTGCGCAGTCTTTAATTGTAGATTGCTTTGGCTTGGTCAAAGGAGTTTATTACAATCTGCAGTATGTGTAAAAATAAGATGTACTGCATCTTTCCTTTCAAGCAAGAGAAATATTTTTCTCTTCCATAAGTAATGTAGTCTTTCTTCAATATCCCCTGAACCATCCGTGTCAAACCAGGAGGGAAACAGGCCAGAAATTAATGTTTTTTATTCACAAACACTTTTTTGTAACTCCTTAAAAGCTGCCTTAAGAGACTCATTGTACTGCAATAACAAGATTCATTGGTTCACACCAGGTTGAACCACAAACGGCGGAGTAGCAGGATAGTCCAGTGTGACATACTGAGTGTGTCCATTGCGAGATAAAATCTGAACATAACATTTCAAATCGGGCAGGGCAGAAAGAGACAAGCTAATAAAAAGACCACCCAAACAAAACACTCACCTCCTCCCCTAGCACCTGGGAATACTCAATATCCAGCTCGTGTAGTGTCTCAATGTGGTCACTGGTGAAGGCAATAGGTACCAACATGATGTTCTTTTTTCCTCTCTGACACAGGCCTTTAATGGTATCATCTGTCTGAGGACCTAGCCAAGGCATTGGGCCAACCTAGGGCATGAAAGAAGATGAGGCATTGACTTGTTAGCATTGTATTTCATATACAGTAGCCCGACGTATAACTCCAAGTTGATTCAGCTTGAGCATCTTCTATTAAACACAATATTTTCTGCTACAGATGAGCCTAAAACTGTACGCAATGCAGTGTTTAGCATTGCTGACCTGCAGTGTCGAGGCCCTGGGTTCATTTCCTGGAGGAGTGGAGTTTGTATGTTCTCCCCATGTGGGTTTTTGCCAAGTGGTCCAGTTTCCTCCCACAGTCCAAAGATATGCTGGTAGGTTAGCTGGCTTCTGGGAAGAGTCTGGGCCCTGGTGCGAGTGTGTGCATGTCTGTGGTTGTCTGTGCGTGCCCTGTGATGGACTGGTGTTCTGTCCTAGATGGAACGCTGTTTGTGCCTGTTGCTTGCCAGGATAGGCTCTGGCTCCCCCATGACCCTGAACTGACGTGGTTAAAAATAAGTCTAATAAGTCTGGATAAGTCTAAAACTAAAGCCATTTATCTTCTCATTCAATCCCCAGCAATCAATGTTTTGCCCATCGTTCTTTGGCTGAAATAAAGTCAAAAAGGTGCTTCCTGTGGCGCTTGACTCAATGAGGGGTATTCAACCACTCCTCCATGCTGAAGCTTTCCAGTTCCCGAAGGTTATATGGCCTGTTCTTGTGATCTGTTTTCTTTAGCTCATACCACAAATGTTTTACTAGAGACGGTGAAGACAGAAGAGTGAATTTTACACTCAATTTGGCAATTGAGCCGATGTAGGCTTTGCTTTGTTATCCTGTTGAGAAAGATACCCACAAACAACCCTGAGCTCAATGACTTGCTTTTTTTTTTTTTTTACCAGAGCAGACCACGAAACTTTGGAATAGTCTTAACTATAACAGAAGCACAGCAGGACCAGAGGATAAACACTTACGCTAAAGCAGAACAGGTCCATTTTGTTTCTTCACCGAAGGGAGGACGTTCTTTTTCAACCTTCACTTTGTGTGCTAATCACACTGCTGGCAGAAGTGTCCAATCACTCAGTCTGTGCTTCCTTCAGCTACTCCATTTGGTCCAGTTTGACCTGGGAGTCAATTAGCTGCTAGCTGACAAATTTACATCCTTTCTTTTTATGTTGTCATGGAACTCTGCTGCAAACACCAGATTCATGAAGCCAACCTCGAATGGTAGTCATGGAGACTTTGTATCCTGTTGAGTTTTTAAAGATTCACAGGTGTTGCCCTTGGCAGTGAGCTAGCCTCCCAAACCCCTGTGATGATTGCACATTATGCGTAACATTTTCTTACATTCTCTACTGTACAACATGTATTTCTCTTCCTGGTAGGGTAACATCCTATCAGTCTGGAGTTTTTTTTTTAATGATGGTCACTGCAGAAGAAAGTGGAATGTCCTATAGTTTTTTTCTTACAGCTGTTACCACAGTTGTTGAGGTAAATAATCTTTTACACTAGATCTGACTTTTTCCCAATTGTCAGAGAATTGTATTGAATGTTTTGCTTCGGTGTTTGGTTCCTTTAATACTATAAACTACAAGTGATAATCTAGGTGCTTATATGAACATTTTGATGCTTTGTAAAGCAACATTAGAGAATTAGAATCACAACATGTTCTAACATTTTTTACAGAGCATGAATAAATCTTAATGAATATTTACAAATATGGAACAATTTATTTTACAATTACGTTATTAATATATTCAATACAAAATTTTAATACACTACATATATTTCATTCCGTATTTCAGAACTGTGAATATTCTTCATTTGCACCTGTCTTTTTTATTACTAAATCAGGTTTTAGTTAAAGTTCACCAATAAATGTCTAGGCTTCTGTCTCTCACAGGGAACTGTATTAAGAAATATAATTTGTCATTTTCTATTTCTTTATTACTAACTCATGAACATGTTGTTATACAGAATATACTATTTTTGACTTAACCATATTGTTTCTGCTTGGGTATTTGTTTTCCATGTTTACCAGCGGCACATTTTAATGCCCAGAAGCTTACAAAAAATCTTATAAAACCCAAATTACCAAAACTGCCACAGACAGATTGTAACTCAATTGTTACTCTGTACATTTGAGCAACAATCTGTGAGGTGTTTTCAGAATATATTTTTTATCGAATGATTAATTAAGACGGCAACAATATAACCAGAACATATTCACCGAGATGTGCAACAAGAAGTTAGTCAATGAGAAGATCCACATGACAGAAATGACTTCCTTGTATATTAAGACACAAAGGTGATCACAGTTATTAAAATAGGGTAACGAATCAAAATAATCCACCCCTTTTGGGAAGCAATGTGGAAGGCTATTCTGAACACGGACTCTGAACATATTGTAACTTGCAAGGTGTAGTTTTAGAGACTCCCGCAAGTAGAGTGTTATCCTGAGAAATCTACCAAATTTAAAAACTAGACACATGAATCCCGTTGTGTCCTGACCGATACAGTCAGTATAGAAAGCGTCCTGCTAGCATTTATGGGCCTTTAAATCATTCTGTCCGTGAGGTTCATATATCCAAGCCACATGGGAAGTCACTTCCCTTCTGCATGGATACGTTGGAACGAAACTCAAGCACGTTGAGATTTTGTGAAAGGTGATCAGGGGGCATACCCCTGCATCAAACGAAAGCAAATGAGAAGGACGTCTTGAAAAGCATTTTGAAAAGAGTGTTGCAAGGCTGCAATCTTAACAGGATGTGGACAGTGAGAAAATGTGTGGACACAGATTACATAAACAGCAGCAGCAAGAAACAGAAATGCACATTGTGACATATTTTCGTGAGCACAGTCATTCCAATGAATGATTCTGATCCAGCTGCCTGATTGATTCAGGTGAACTCTGACAGCACCGACTTAATATTGGTCATCATCTGGGGCCCAAAGGGGACAAGTTGAACACCTTAGGTTACTAAGAAGTCTTGTTTAACGAAAGAAAAAAAAAACAATTTTCTAAAAGCTGGAGATAATGAAAGGAAAACATAGGTGGGGTCTTTTTTTCTGTTTGCGAAGAAACCTATAAAAGATACTTTTGGTCTTTGTTTCCTTCAGGGAGGTACTACACAGTTCTTGTTCTTCAGCCAGACTTAAAAAGTACTGAGTAGCTTTACGCGACAGCATGATGGGTCTGTTTAATGGTTTAATAAGTTAATAATTTATTTATGAAAGCGGTTTTGGCTGGCTTGATTTCTCCATGATTATCTAGGGAAGGCCTCCCTATAACTACTTCCATAGTAGAAGAATAAATGCAAAGTGTTTTGAAATAACCACTAGATGGCACTGGTGAGCTTCTCTGTGCGGTTTAGCTCTTCTGTCCACTAACGGACTAGAATAACCTGACAACAGGATACACTGGCTATTTATTACCACTTTGGGCCAAATTGTCAATGCAATCTATTTACATCTATTTACACAGAGATGGAGTATTGGGGCACATCATCACAGAGGCAATTTATATCTTATAAACAATGAGACAGCTAACATCCTTTCAAAACAACAACAAAGCACGACAATCTAGACTATAACTGACTATAAAGAAGGTATAATTAATTACTGACACATTTTATAGAGATGCATACAGATAGTACTGCATGATGGGTCCTACATGATATAATTACTTAATAATAGTAAATAATAATAATTTCTTTTTTGACAATTATAAAATCCCTGTGCTTTTTCTGTCTTCTCTATAATTGTTTTTAAGTATTTTACCAGCAGTTAAATCCCCGAGTCCAGATCTAAACTCTCATTTTTAAAACCTCATTCAATAATAACAGCTATGTTGTTTAACAGCGAGGATAAAAAGAAAAATCTGAATTTGCATTGGTTTTCTACTGAGGTGTTACACACATATCGGTAGATTACAGATTCTTTTCAGCGCAGTAAAAAAGTATTTGGACAGGTTGGTCTGAGATACAGTGTCGGTATTCAAAACCCTGATCCCACCCACACCTTATGCTTCAGCTCAGTTCGAAAAGAGAAGCAAAGGGGTTTCAGGGTCTTAAAGCACTAAGTTTTGCATGAGCAGGTGCCTCAAGTCCTGTCCTTGACCTTTCATGTGATCTTATGTTCACAAGTATCTCTCCTAGTTATCCCACCTGTGAGAAGACTTTCAAGGGGCCGGGTGTTGATTTACCTTGGACTGCCACACCAGGCGATAGGGGTTGCAGTGCTTCAGCCTCTCCATGACTCTCTGTACTGTGGCACCCACTTCTTGAGGGTAGGGGTCCCCTCGATTCACTACCTGGATAGACAGAGCCCACAGAGCCATTCAATTTAGCAACCCACCAGATCCCAAAATATAGAACCTACTGCACAGGGCTTTAAAGAGTGAAACTTTACAAATTTTAAGCAGAATGCCCTCCTTCCCCCAGCTGGAAATTTGCAAATACCAGGGAGTTCCATCTGGACAAATCTCTCTTGCACAAGTACTGTATTAGTACAAGACAGTGGCGTGTATTTCCTCTACTAATAATCTCTCAGCATTTTCTTTCACTGTTGTTCCTAGCAATGAAGGAAGATTGATTTAAACTGTTATAATTATCATCTCTAAATACAACACTCTGTTGGTTTAACGAATAATATAATGAAAAATGTGTTGTAAAAATGAATTAACTCACTTTGATCATAGTTGTATAGTAATTTCCAGTGTAAAGTATCAAAACAAAACAATGTGTTCAGTTACCACTCTAGGGACATATACAGCAGATGTTGATGGAGCTTGGACAATTATAAGCATTAAAAGATAAAGTAAAGAAAAAAAAATATCTTTGCCATTTCCTTGAAGAGGGTAGCGGACAGAATGCTGTTAAAGAATCAGGAGAAAACCAAGAAAGTAGACTTAAATCAGGAAACAACACAAGAAATTCACTGGATCACCAAAGCATTTCTACAGAAATGTAATCAAGTAAATAGACCTTGTACTCACAGACATGGGGAGCGAATGAGCAGAGAAGAGAATAACCACATCGTCCCTCTTCTCGGCAGGGAAGGCGTCCAGTTCTTTTTTAATGTGCTCTGCAAAACACTGAAGAGAAAAAACAACTGCAGGCTTGCACCCTTGACCAAACTACCAGACAAATTTGCAAGCGATGGAATTAACTGGGGTTTCATTGAACCAATTATAAATAAGCATCAAAATTAATACATGAAATAACTGTCTGGCAACATATAATTTTCTGTATTGTTTCAACATTTCACCAGAACGTATAAGCACTCCTGGTGCAAGGTGACTAAAGAGCTCTGCATGCTAAAGGTATCTGACCTCTGTTCGTGAATATTCTCAATCTCTCAATCTCTCGACACAAGAGATTTAGCTGCATTTAGCTGTGTTCTTGAGATTCCATTTTCCAATTATTTTGTCTGTCTGTCGTTTGAAAGGTCAGCTCCTACTGTGTACGTCACTTCCTGTGATGAAGACCACGTACCGTACGTGTAATACTTCATGGCTTGGACTGGTGGACTTGGATCACATGATCTGGGGTTTTAGAAGCCCACCTGTGCCTGAGCCAAGGAAGTGAAGACAAGGGAAACAGCTGAAGACAAGACTACAGCTAGAAGGGACTGTGGGCTTGGGGAAACTACATGAACACCTCTTCTGCTTCACAGGGGAACCGGTAATATTCTCTCCTGTGGGTACTGTGGAGCTACGTGTGGTGGTATATAGTGTAGTATATAGTGTATTATTATTGTTTTTCTCCCAGTCTGTAGTGATTAAAAGAAGGTTTTACTCATTATGGTTTGGGCTTCTGTGTTTCAAATCATCTTTAAAAGGTCAACGCACCCTTAAATATAAAGCATATTTAAGTGGTAACAGTTTAATTAACACATTTCTCCAGCCACCCCTAAAATTGGAAAGACTGCTCAGAACCCTGAAGCACAGGCAGGCTTCTTCAGGCTTCTTCACAGAGTCAAGACAGCACATACTGTTGGTGTACGACAGCCACGGGAAGAACCCCAGCAAAAGTGAAACCTCAGACCATCAATACATCAGTCCACTGCAGATCACGGATAGAGCGACAAAAATCAACGGGGACATCAGAACCTGCAGAAATCACTATTTATTGCAGAATGGACCTTGTCTGCTTGTACACCTTTTCCTAGATGTGTAAAACCAGTGTCCGGAGGTAGAGGGTGACACTGCAGGGGGTTAAGTGGAGGTAAGTGAGGTGATCATGCAGCTGAAAGTCACCTGGGGCAGGTTAAGTGTTAGGCCAATGTTTTTCTTAGAGATGAAAAACACCAGATAAAGGCCCATTTTTTTCCTAATGCGAGATCGTTTAAGCCCCTGAATTACATTTTAAATAGCTTTTTTTTTTGTTATTTGAGAGTTCTCGTCTTCTTTCAACAAAAAAAAAAAGGGCGTCTATTTTCAAACCTCAGTGTATCTCCCTCTCAAATAATGATCATTATCTCCAAGGTTGGCTCAATTATGCAGAGTTAATGGCATTTGGTGAACCACATTTAAAAACTATGTCTCATAACCCCATAATTAAGTCTGCAATTTTAGCATGAATTTTCCTCTAAATTTCACGGCTCATTAACAGCTGAAAACTTATTATATTGCAGAAAAATAATGTAAAAAACTACTATATAAAAAATCCTTCCGTTAACCTTTATTCTACACAAATATGTAAATCGCGACATATTACAAGGCTATGGTGCAAGACTATTATAAATTAAATATGTATAGCATAATTATAATACTGTTTATTTTCTTATCGCTAAGAACAAGGACTAAAATTGTGATATACTAATCAGGCATTATTCTACAGCTAATCTTGTGTTCTATATGTTTTTTCAACAAGAATGGAAGAACCAAAGTGCTCAATTTTAGTTCCTAACTCTTTCTAATTTAGTACACTCTCAAGATTTGTTTTGCACAGAATAATTACAAACACAAAATTCCAGCCACATGTATGATTTATGTTACTATGGTTACCATAGTCCTCCAAGTAAACTTCGAAGATCTCATGCCCAGAAAAAAAAAATCAACCAAATGCTCTGCATTTATTTAAAAGCTTCCTTCTATCCATAAGCTCAACAGCAGGGGTTGTGAACACTGCTAAAGAATTATATGAAAGTATTTGTTTTCTTGGAACATATTTGCTTCTTTGTGATGGGTGATGTAGTTTAATTAGCCTTAAATGAAAGACAAGTGTTTTAAGTAATTAGAAGCAAATGAGACAGCCAGTTATTTCATACAGTGCCTCACACGGTTGTTTCAACTGTTCTTTCCTGATTTGGGGGGAGGCTGTATTTACTAAAAAGAGACAGAACAAGAACTCTGTCACTCTGATATTGTGCTGTGTCTTCCAGCAGAAGGAACCTACTGTATGCCTGTTAGGAGTTAACATTTAGGTCCTCAAGAACTGTTTAACTGTTCTGTACACTCCCTGCTGGCCAAGTTTTCTTCAAGGTCTCTTCGAGTGGAGGTGTAGCTCATCTATTCTACATGTGATTTAGTAACATGAAAGGGAATAGGGTCTTAGTTGATTAGGGACTTGGTTAACTGCCCAATGGTGACCTAACTGCCTTACTTACTGACCTTGATTACACCTCATATGGTAAGAAACTGCTACTGACCAATCATAAAAATATACTATATGTGTTTTGTATAAATTTCTTTGTCTCATCTTCACACATAAATGCCTGTTTCTGTCCTTAAGAAAATGAGTGAGAGACACGTTTAACCTATTAACTTAGACTGTCCTCCTTTCTTTCTTGCAATAAAGAATCTCCAGCTTGATTCACCCGAGTCATGTGATTTACTGAGAAAAGGGTCTAACATGGCCTTACCTCTATAAGAAGAGGATGTGTGGGCCAGCGATCAATCACACTCCAGCTCATCTCCGACTTTCCTCCTCTGCTACTGTAGTATCGGTAGATTGCATTGAGACTGCTGCCTATTTAGATAAGGAATAAGGCATTTTTATCCCCACACATTTCTCCCAGAACAATGACTATCTGCGTGGCAAACATATGTGTGTACAGTAATACATATGTACAGCGATATTTTAATCAAATGTGCAAGTAGTAATTTGGACCATGTTCTCAGCTAGAGCCATGCACATTCAACGTGCTCTAGCACAGGGGTCTGTATGCATGGTTCTGAGGAGCCACAGTCCTGCAGGGCCTAGAGGTGGCCTTTAATGGGAAAGAAGACATTAAGAGCTTAGCTGCAGTGAAGACACTACAGCACCCTGTGGCAGGGCCATTGTACACTATGAGCACTGATACACACGGATTTAATGACTGACTGACACTAACCACTTAGAAGACCTTAATGAGGTAACGCTATATACAGATCCATAACCATAAGAAATGTGCAGTGTTATTAAAGCTGGTCAGAAAAATGCAAAGATCGGAGTTTACGAGTTTAGTTAGCATTTTTACTAACTGGTATACCTGATACAGCAAGCAAGAATTTACGCGAAACCCCAGTATAGTAAAACCGAGCATTTAAAGTTGCAAATGACGCTATTGCTTAAAAAACATCAGTGATTATAGAGTATCAAGTATAATCAGGTGCAATTTCTATGAGCACTACTAAGAGGTACCTGGCATTTTACTTAAAACTCTTAATAAGACATAGGTTTCAAGAATAGAGGAGCTGAACTGATTACAGAATACTGAATATAAACATTTTTGTTACTGATCCACAGGTTTAAATCACTACTGCCAGAATGAAGTGAATGAAAAAAATTGTAATTGCAACAAGTGGCTTTACTTTTTTGACAGAAAACCTCAGCAGTAAATACAGTTTCTATTTGCTGTGGCAAACGAGCTGTAATTATACAATCCATTATCTACTAGTATTTGCTTCTGCACTTACACTGTAAGTTACAGTACCACCTGTCTACACCTATGACAATGGACAAGGGTTGAGAACAGAAAGGCAACATTCCTATTGCACCTGCATATATCTAACAGGAGAATTCGCAACCATATTCAAGCACATCCCCATATCCCATAAGTTCACGACTCTGCAAAATACAAAGATATATAGATGCCCACCTTGAATTCAGATTATGTGTTTATGCAACACCAAAAGAAATGGTAAATTACAGATAAACCTATACACTTCTCTCATGTTTCTCTACGTTCAGTAATGGAGAGGTGGACAAAATCTATTATACTTCAAATGCACAGAAAAACAATATCAGACAAGATTCCTCATCAGTGAAGGATCCATCTTTGTTTACAGTTGGCACAATATTGCACACGCTCCAGTGGTTGCCTGGTTACCGGACACAATGAAATACACTGAGCCTTTTCTGCACTTGTATTTATGAATAATAACGTGTGTTATCCTAATTAAAATTAGAAAAGTGTTTCTGCTATTATGCGCGACTGAAATTCTTAGACCAGATTCAATTTGACACACACCATGCTGAGCCTTCGATGAGATCAAACAGTGACCTGTGTAATGCTCAGAGTACCTAAGGAATCCTGAACAGATGCCCTCCCAAGAAGGTGACGCGTTTTCCTGAGGGAAGGCGTGGACTGCCAAAGACGATCTACAGTACATGTTGCTGGGTAAAGGATCTTTTGAGCAATCTGCTGGTAATCAAATATTTGATACCCATCTACAGCTAGGATTAAATCCAACCCAGACACTAGTCAGCCTCAGGGTCACCTGTGGTCGAACAGCTGTACTGCGGGTACTGGGTGAAGGCCACAGCTCTCTCCACTCCATCTTTCTCCATCTCCTCAATAGCCTCTTCTGTCAGCGGGTGGACATACCGGAATCCAATGTAGAATTTATGGGGAGCTTCATTTGAACAAGAAACAGAACAGTTAGCATGCAGGTGTGGGCGAGTTGTTTGCCAGGTGACACAGAATACAGCAGGAATATGCACTAATGTAGCTGTCACCCATTTAAATCAGTCACACACGCATACACATACTAACATTTGGGGAAGAAAGAGGTCACAAAGAAAGGCCATTAGACACAAATAAAAAATCTCAATCCACCTGTCAAAAGCAAAGTACAAATGCTATATATACGACTGCCCTCTGTTTTCCTATGCCTGCCCTTGCACAAAAGCGATATTTCGAAGGTTTGAGTTATTCTGGGCCGTTATCCGAATGCGAAATGAAGACCCAAATAGCTACATCCCAGTCCTGACAATTTTTGAATCGCTGATCACCGAGAAGGGATTTAAAATCTGCTCCTGCTTGTCGGTGTCTTGGAAATTTTGAAGCATTGCAGCCTCCAGCAGGGAAGGGCCACCTCTTCTGTGACTGTGAGGGCCAAGGTTTGGAGGCAAGGGCTCGAAAAAGTGTATAATATCCCTGCACACGTTATTCAAGAAGAAAGAAACACTGACACGTGTTTTAGCATGATGTATAGCAGTTTCACTGAAATACGCCCTGTGTGAAGGCTGTGCGAACTCCGTCTTACAGAAGTTACATCACCTGGTGAAACCTAAAAAGTACAGTTTTAGCTTGTCCTGTCAGCTTAGAAAGGATCCTTCCTTATCAGACAGGACCCAAACTAAAAGCCACGCCACTCCTTTTTATCTAATCAGCACCAGGAAAACAGCTTTCAACACCCATCTCCTGTCTATCAGTTGAGGGCAGAGCACATTTAACGTCTAACGTTTTTACAGACACCAAGCAGACAGACAGAAACCCAAGTCATTTTCATTATCTTGGCTCAAACCATTTTTTTTTTCTGAAGTGTAAAAAAAGAGAGCAATGGTACGTTACTTCTAAATGTATGATACATTTCTCACAAACAGACTTGACATTCCCAATTTAAATATTGCCCCCTTGATAAAATCCCCACTTGGCAAAGAGGTTCAATAAATTACAGTAGATCACACTGTTTAGAGTGAAATGTTATATCCATGTGTATGATCTTATATGATATTTGTGAGAAATTGTCTTCACTTTGCCTGGAATGTCCTCAGGTGTCTCAGGGCATGTTTGCAGACTGTCTGTGTGGCACAGTGGGAGAAACCAGCCACATCATATCAGCCTTTCACAGACAAGACATGACCAGGGGAGGTCACAATCTTATCAGTACAAAACCAAGAAAACAGGCTCAACCTTACGAGACTCACCCTAAGCACGACAAAGCACCCCTGCACATCAAAATACAAACTCTAATTAAAGCCAGTCCAGTTCAGCACTTACTGTTCCTGTAAAATGTTTCACCCCACTTTTCTCTGTCTGATAACTCCAAAAAAAGAAAAATGTTTTAGCTGAATCTGTCTCTGAAGTATAGGCTGTCAAAAAAAAACCTAAGTCTGCAAATCTCCAAAAATACCAAATCACAAGTTAAAATATTTTTAGGAGTAGAAAGCTTGAATTTAGATCAGTATGGCAAAGAACTAGAGAGTATAGCTGTTATTGCAGTTTCACAGAACTATTTTGACCTCAGGTCTGTCTCTCTACTTTATCTATTCATTCCCAGTAGGAGTGGAAAAATTCCTGAGTGTTTCTTCTTCTTTTTTTCCCCATGAAGCAATCATGTTAAGAGCAGTCATTTCGGAACAAAACCGCAGCTTATAGCTACTAGAAAATGTGTTAAGATTGTCGACAAAACAGACCACCTCTTGACAAATGTCCTTGTGAAATGAACAATAAACCTCATCTCTTCACACAAACTGTAGTGTTGCTTTTGCCGTCACCAGTATTATAACAAGCAGCAGTGATGTTACAAAATTCCCTTTACAAAAATTAAAAACAGATTTTTAAAACTTTTTTCTAACACTCAATCTACAATCGCCAGGTGCCTAGTAACTTAAATTACAAAACACAGAGGGGGATGTGAACCAAGAACACATCCTTCAGACACATACAGGGGACACGTTTTTATCCTGCAGTTCTCAGCATCTTAAAGCACAGTTAGCGCTAGTCTGGGGAATGGTGTTGCTTCAGCTGACAATACGGTGAGCTCTGCAAGTTTCCTGGTACAGCTGTTGTGGAACAAATCAGTGATCTCCCGTCCATATCTAACACCCTCAACACCATCTTTCCTCAGCTAGTAAAGGACAACAGAAGTATAGTTTGATATAGAGGACAAAAAACAAGATGGCAGACAAGTGTTAAACATCCACCATTTCGCACTCTGCCAACCCATGACTGGAAGCGTGGAATACCTCCTCCTTCCCTGGAAGCAGCTGATGGAAATCTGGAAATCCAGATGCAAATAGGAGACCATCGCCCCTGGTGCTCTGGTCTGTTTGGCCAAAACCTTCCTCTGCTGAAATGCCTGGTCAGATCAATCCCGCCTCACCACCTGAGAAGGTCAGCGCTGCCCTTCCAGTCTCTTCGAGGACCTCCGCGAACAGCGCACGACTGGGAGAGTGGCCTCACCTGTCTCCGGAGACATTTCATCCAGAAGCTTCACCATGCCTTCGCCCTGCAGAGTGGTCCACATCCTTATAGGAGACCCCCCGCCGATCTTACTGTACTGCTCCTGGATCTTGGGGGTGCGTCGCTTTGCAATGAACGGCGCAAGCTTACTGCGTGACACAGGTCGAAGAGGAAAAGAAAAGGACCACTTCATTTGGGAGCAAGTAACATGATGCAACACCATGATATGATGAAGGAGAGTGCATCGTATGTAACTGAGAAACAGCCATTATTCAATGTTATAAGATATATAATAAAATAATTGCAACTGGCAATGGGCAGTTTTTTTATTGTCCTACCTACATCACTGTGTTATACTGGTACATTTATTTAACCCCCTTCACCCAGTTAAAATCTGCAATGAAAAAAATTAAGAAATGCAAAGCATTGTAAGACGAGACAGTCTTACTTCTGCACAGGAAGCGTCATCAAATCCCTGTCCATGAAAAGCCGAAACAGGAAATCATGGACGTCCTCGAGCTTCTCAGGTCCCCCCATGTTGAGCATTAAAATTCCCGTTTTGGGTTTCCTGTTGAAGTCGAGAGCAAACGAGCCCATTAGATTCTGACGGCCGACGAGAGAGTGTCAGACACCAAGAAGCGCCAGAACTCACGACCACGTTTCTAACACATGAGAGGTGAAAAGGAGGAAAAAAAAAAAACACTTTCACTCTTCAAATCTCACATACTAATATCCAGCAAAAACAAAGGCAGGTGTACTTTAGGATAAAAGGTAAAACAATATTAGGTGAGAATTTTACCCCAGCTGTCACCCTGTTTGTCAGTGGACCACTGCAAGATGACTGCTACTGAAATTAAATGATCTGTACACACTTTCGTTTTTGAACACTGTTCAATTTTTTGCAGGAAACTCAACTTTAAAAGGACATTTCTAAATAAAAATACAGTACTGCACTGGCATGGCGACAAGGTCAGGTTTGATCTTCGCACATGCCTCTCGCTACTGAGAGCGAGGCAGCAAGGCATTTTTTTACACTGCATTAAGTGGTAAAACTGGGTCACTTTCCGAACAGTTTTAAAATGTGAGTGATGGGACGAGATCCACTCACGGTGAACGAGGATGCAAGAAAGACGTTTTGCATTGCTGAATGCGAGACAGAGAAAGAGTCCAGTGTGAGGGCCCCCTTACTTCAGAGTTGCCAGCCTTACTACACATGACAAACACAGGCAGTGAGACCCAAATGGATAACTATCTGAGGTGTCCATTGCAAAAGTCCTGCAGCATGTTTTTATGTTCCCATCTACCCTTTCAGTGGTATTCCGCAGACCCATCCATCACCTGTCCCCCATGCTGCAATATCACAGAATGACATGCAGTATAAAAGGGACTGAATAAATAAAGATCAGTTCCATGCCTGCTTTTAAACAGTGAGGGTCCCAAGTAGTGTATTCACAGAATGGGGTTTAAAAAGATCAAGGGACTTGCTCTTCACGAGATGGGTGAAGCTCAAGACTCTTTCTACAGCCCTGTCTTACCATGTTTCACACATGACAAAAATGAAGATTTGTTCTCTAAAAACGCTGAGTGGCTTTGAAAGACTGCTCAGATTCATCAGACAGTGGAGTCATGTACATTTGGACAGCTGTACGGTGCAGGCTGGCACTATGTGCTACTGCAGGGGGGGGTGCCTTCTTAGATTTAGGTCATTCTGAAAAGTCTATACGTGCATGCAGTGCAAGTCTCATGACTATTCATTCATGAGTACGCTGAAAAAATCAGCTCCAGCCGGAAACAGACCTGCTTTCCCGAATCTGGGGGCTGGCTCCTACAGCTGGTTTCTTTACTGCAGCAGCTGCTGTGGACTGCCACCTGTACTGCGTACTGATGCACCAGCTCCTGTCCCTGCTGCACCTGGCCACTGGAAGAAAAGGTTCAATTGAATTTTCAGACAGATGAACAGTTAGTACTGCAAACCGAACCACACAAGACAGGCCTTAAGGAGATAAGCAGGGCGTTTCGCCTGTACAAGGATTGCAGGGTTGACTGTTTCAGAGAGACTGGATGTCTTGCAATGTGGTCATGCAGTTAATTCAGCTGATGCATACCTCTGGGCACAGATACATGTTTATATGCTGAGCATCAAGGCAGAAATGTACCACTTTTACCTGTAACAAATTCACAAAAGGTATTATCAGGGTAACAAGAAAAAAATGGAGGTGGCATAGGCATAGGCATAGGTAAATTCATTATCGTAACATTTGCTTAATCATTAACATCTGATTAACCAACAGAGCTGATCAGAAGATCTGGGGCTGCACATCGGTGTTGGTAGAGGAGAGTCCTTATTACCTGTAAAGTGTTTCGAGTGAAGTGTCCAGGAAACTGCTATATAAGTGTATGGATATCAAAGCAGGTATCTAAATAAATGGCGAGAAGGGTGACCACCGTTGGAGTCAATACAAACTGTACATCAGCGACTCGTGCTCTGCACCAGGCTGCAGTTGCGGTCTTGTGGGATTCTGTCCCAATCCTCTTGTCCGGCCTGTTCACTGGTCAGTGTGTTCCACTTCATGCAGTATTAGATTGGCACGTTGTAATGTCATTGGTTGCCAGGCAAGACATCTGAAAGTCCCAGACCACCTCAAGGCTATGCAAGTACAGGCAGTGACCTGGTCTCTGAGCCCTAGATGTCCCTTGTCCTCAACTCCTCTTGAGCTGGGCGTTCACAGCATAACTGTCACCTTCTCATCTCAACAAGAAGCCGCTGTTGCCCGAGCCGCCCGAGAACATGCATTGCCCTGTCAGAGCGCTGCCACATCACGAAGAGCCCACAAAAGAGGGGAGGCCAGCGAAGGCCCTGGATCCGATCACCGTAGCGCTGAGCAGTCAATTACTACAAGTGGAGTGCTGTACCGGCAGGATGCTCCAGTCCAGGCCATCACACTTGGGCTCCCTATCGCTCGTGATGAGGTGTTGAGACTCGTACCCTCCCACATCGTTGGCCTGTCAATTAAGGATTGAGCTAAGCTAAACTGCAACATTTGCAACCAGGTCAGAAAGTGCAGGCTGGATACATCGCCATAAAGCAAGCAGAAGTGCACCAACATGGTCCATCTTACAACATACCAATGTGAAAGGAATTGCTCTCTTGATAAACAGGACATACTGATTCCCTTTCTGTGTGTTTCTTCCTTGGTTTTTAACAGACTAGGCATTCAACAGCCCCAGTAAATCCCCTCATCATCTTTTCCCAATCATCTCTCAGTAATGAGGTGATTTAATATTTATGCACCAATTAATGATCAATTACTCAAAAAGAGACCAATAACATTTTGCCAATATCCAAACCCTGTGAACTTTATTTTTCTAAAAAACACACATGGACACAGAATGTGATATGTGTCTTTTGAGATGATGGATACACTGGTGTTGGCGGTGAAGTAGACCTGTTCCACGCAGGGTAGATTAATTAGTAAAGAGTCTTAATCCCACAACCCATAGAATGTGAAACACACAGCACTGGGAGAATCGTGACACTGGACTGTAATTTGTCAATAGGAGTGGCCTTTTTCAAATTGAAACATTTGATTTCTAATGTCTCATCATGGGATATTCCTTCCCAGGAGCCACTGTGTCCATCGCCTATTTAAAAACAAGACATCACTGCCTGTACTTGCATAGCCTTGAGGTGGTCTGGGACTTTCAGATGTCTTGCCTGACAACCAATGACATTACAACGTGCCAATCTAATACTGCATGAAGTGGAACACACTGTATATATATGGCACACATCCAGCACTACAATGTTCCTATTTAACCACGTTGTGGAAGGTGTGAAGAGTAATGGCTGGGATCTCTTCATTTAAAGCAGGATAAAGCTGACTTATTTCAACTACTGCAGCATCATTTTCTTTCTACACGCTGTTCAGGGAAGGAGTAATCACATATCAAAGAACAGGACTAACACATCGTCAACCAGGGCAAACTGTCAGGACAAGAACAGGACAAGCAAGTGTCAAATGCCGACTTCTCTCTGAGCCCGCTGTGTCTGTAAGAGCTGGGAAACCCTTACAGGGTGTGTGTTCTGTGAGGCAGAGCCAGCGCTGTGCCTCTGTACTGACTGAGCTCGACAAAGACCGAAACCACATAAGACGGGTCCCCTGTATGAGCATTTAACTTTGACAAAAAAGCTCTTCATTTATCAGGCTTAATTTGCATTAGATACCCATATTTATTTCCAGCATTGCCCCTCTTTTCCTCTTGGATTAGCGCCTCTTACAGGCTGAATCCTGCCTTGCAGGCCCTGCTTGCTGGGACAGGCTCCCCACAACCCAGTACTGGATAAAGTGGTTCCAAAATGAATGAATGGATGAACACAATAGTTAAAAGACAGCCCGCTACTTATTTAAGACCTGAAAACAATGAAACAGTCCAAATTAAATGTATCATTAGGTCTATTTAGGGTCCTTACCAATGACACTATGACATGCCAGTGTAATACTGCATGCAGTGGAACATATATATATATATCCAGCACTTCAATAAGTGCTTAGTAAGTGTGTGTCCCCCACAAAAAGTTTGTGGGTCCCAGAAACCAGGATTGGGAAACACTATTCTACCACCTTTAAACTAGTGGCCGATTTAGACCTGGAAAACACAGTTGATTTGACTTCTTATCCACATCAATTAAATCGTTAGGGTTCGGGATTAAATTAAAACCAGGTCATATAGTTCACTCTTAAGTCATCAATTTGCAAAGACATGAAACACATTAAATTTTAATCAACGGTAAATTATTTGATTCGATGAGGTAAAGCATTGGAATACTGTGATCCTTCTGCGTTATGGGGTATTAGTGATTTCATTTTAAGTGACCTCCAAACTAAATAAAAATCGCCTGCTTCAGGGGTCAAAACAAATTCCTTACAACTGTTTAAAGATTGATGAGCTACGGGTAACCCATAAAACCTGATTGATTGGGGCTCTGCAGAGCCAGGGATGGTCAGTCCCGCAATAAACTAAAAGGAACTATGTTCGTAAATAAAAAATGAGATCATCATAAAGAATAGAAACATTTACTTAAATCCTGCTGGCCGGGGTAAGTCTGGGTGCACCGTCTGAAATTCACAGGGCTGCCACCTCTCTCGGGTTCTCGGCCGGACGAGTATTGTTGGATTCTGAGTTCAGGATGCATTACAGAACCATCGTGTATGATTTAACCAATACCAATATGGATTTACACGGATCTTTTAAAGACGTACGTCCGAGTTTTAGGTCTGTAGAAAAAAACGGCAGCTCCTGAGATACAGTACGCATTACAAGAAACTCTGACGGTCAGGTCTACTACATTTTTATATCTGAGCAACATCGTATAGTGGTGCTTACAGTAGTACAGTAGAAACACAAGTGTACGATGCATGGATGAAGGTTTTGCATTATGCGTTAATCCTTCAAATAAAATAACAAAACTGGGCAAAACATACAACAGCGGAAGCAAATGAAGTGTTTACTGGAAAATATTTATTAGAAAGCTGTTGCACGGGGCTTTTACGTCGCGGGATCATTTCCACTTCCTTCCAGGTTTCTCCTCGGCAGAACCTACCAGTTATGCAAGCGGTCAAAACGGGTTGTGTAATTTGAATGACAAGTTTATACAAGAGCACTGACTTCGAAGGGGGGCTGCCGATATCTTTTTTCTGCTTATGCAGTGTATCATACTAAACCTAGTTTAACTAAATGATCACAATGATAATAATAAGAATAAGTTTAATACAGGGATGTCCACCCTCTCTTATTTTCTACCTGGGCTGTGGCAATATAAATCCAATTTGGGGTCTGTAGACCATGACTGTAGGCATTAAGTACCTTATGGTTTCAAATTCGTGATCTCAACATTTGAACGAGTTAATACCACATGCACTATCGGGCGAGCAATTAACAGTTATGACCACGTCAAGCGATTTATGAAATCTGCCACCAAACTTTAAAACTGACCAGCTACTAACTTCACTATTTCACAGCCACTTTTTAAGCAACCTGCATTCCTGCGTCTGGTGTCGCAGAAACTCTTCTACTTGCGTCAAAACACATCGGCGATTTTGTTGCGTTTCGTAAGAGCAGATCAAGCAATTAAAACTCAACTGAAGCATCAGATAAGGGGGTGGGAACGATTTTCAATTGCTGGAAACAAAATACCCAACTGTTAAGAAAAGCATAAAGCAATCACATGATACCCAGCCGACAAGCCTTCGGACCGAACACGCGTATCTGAAATCGCTTTGAATACGTTCCCTTACATTAAAAAAAAAACTTACATTGAAACATTAGTCGACTTCCCAAGACTGCCATGTTGTGTAATGTCAAAAGCGTCCCTCCTTGGCCAGCTCAACTGCAGGAATTTAGTTCCTCCCAATTCCGAGCCAGTGGCTTTTCTCGCCGCCGAGGTGGCCGGAACTGTGTAGTCGGCTCGGTCGCAGCGCCGGGGAGAAGCGTGAAATTGTGCGGGACAGAACAGCGCGGCTTCACAGTCTGCAGCGCTGTGACAGAGCGGCGCGGCGCGGCCCCGCCCTGCCGGAGCAGCCGGAGCAGCCGGAGGCTCCACCTCCCGCACGTGCGAGCTGCGCTGAAGGTGACACCGTGCCGCGCGGAGAGAGAGAGAGAGAGCGAGACCATTGTTTATTCACGCCAGCCCCAGAGGAAGTGACATGTATTTTACAGGTTTAGTCTTTTTTTTTTTGGACGGGACCAGGACGTGTAATTCACATGTCATATTTCCGATAAGGTTCTCCGGATGAAAACGCGTTCTGTCACGGGGCCCGCGAAGATATGAAATTGTCAGGCCAAGTTCATTTTTTTGGGGAATTGTGTTCTTTAATTTCTGTTACGCCGTGGCAAAATATATATATATAAATATATATAATATAAAATAAAATAAATAAAATGTACCATCTCTAATCAGTCAGTCCGGGACTCACCCTGTTCGGTGATGCCATGATCAATTAGTGACAGGTGAAGCTGGCGACACTATTATCTTCATATACTGGGTGACAAATGTGACGCGCGGTGTTAATGGATTAAAATACATCTATTTAAACATTCGTTTTTGTGGTTTTAGAAATATTACATCAATACGAAGGCAAGGGCAATATTTTATACACACAGGGATGATTTCCGATAATTTCCATTCCTTAAATACTTGACTGTGTCCTCTACCTATAGATTAACCCAAAGGTAAAACACACAAACTTACAGTCTACCTCAACCTCACACCAACAATTTGACCTTCAACCGGTCTCTTCTCCATTGGAGCCATTGGGCAGGCCAAACTGTGCTTTAGGTCAAGTAATGACTGAGTGTTAATGACTGAAGGAAACGAAACCATACATGAAGAAAATGAGTAATGTTGCTCAGTTAGCATTTACACTCCATTTTTCTTATAGTTCATAGTAATACAGACATCCAGGGCAGAGCTGTGGCTCTGTGGCTCAGGATCTGTGCCCGTGGCTGGAAGGTTGCTGGTTCAAATGCCGTGGCCGGCAGAGGAATCTTACTCTTGGGCCATGGAGTAAAGCCCTTAACCCCAGGTGCTCCCAGGGCACTGTACCCTGTGCTCTGAGCCCAGGCTTCTCTCCCTGTCTGTGTGTCTCATGGAGAGAAAGCTGGGGTATGCAAAAAGACAAATTCCTAATGCAAGAAATTGTATATGGCCAATAAAGTGATCTTATCTTATCCAAACAAAATTACCCATTTCCAGGCCACAGTTGATTTATGTTTTAACAGGGGGGGCAATCACTTTTTCCCACAGGGCCATGTAGGTTTGATTTTTTTTTTCCCCTTAATAATAAAAACCTTCATTTAAAAACTGCATTTTGTGTTTAATTGTGTTATCTTTGTCTAATATTTCAATTTGTTTGATGATCTGAAACATTTCAGTGTGACAAACATGCAAAAAAATAAGAAATCACACCACTGGAGAGGCCTGGAAACTGTATAGATTAAAGTTCTGCTTCCCTCGTTACTGATGTTAACATTTTAATACCATCTATTTTCAAGAATGTGGACCCGTAGTGCTTCAATGAACTTTCCTAAAAAGTGACCCCACTTTCAAAATTCCACAAAATAAATCTAATCTATCAAATGGAATGCATTAACGTAAAACAAGGTCTTGGTGGTCTTAAGGTAACATAGCATCTTGCAGTGTGAATGTCAGCTTAACAAGTGGCCTAGTTTTTATAAACCTTGTGATTAATCTTCACATTCCTGCACAGATCATAGTGCACGCCAGCCACCTCACACAATATTGCCATGAAACAGCCTTTATGGGCCTGACAAAGGATTTATAGAAATCCCCTTGAAATAAAATTAATGAGAACCATGAAGCATCATGAGAAATCACAGAAATGTTTAAAGTGGTAGCAGCAAGAGCAAAACACAATGTTAAGAGAAAAAAAAATGCACCGAACATCTTCATTCCCAGTAAAATCACTAGAGTAGGCAGTGATGTTTACACACTACGCAGGTAATCGGGTGCTGATTGTTAATATTTCAGATTATGCGTTTCAGAAATCGTTTACTGGTATGTTCCGATACTAAAAAATATTTTTTTCTGGTGTAACATTTGTGAAAAATGCTGCAATATAGGAAAAACAAATCCCAAATTTGAATGAAACATGAAATAATAAAATAGTTTGATTATAATCAGTCACATGAACAAGTATCTCTAAACATCTCATTGCAGAAGACAGCACAGTAATGTGGCAATTAGTGTGACTACCTCATAGCTCTTTGGGTTTGACTGTGGAGTCCAAACGCACTCTCCACAACTATGTGGGATTTTTCACTGAATGGATGGATTTTGTGACAACTATAGGGTCACAGTTGTGTAAAGGGGTATGAATCATCAGGACCCGGTTTTTATTTTTGTTAACTCGCATCCCTCTTTAACATTCTTCCATTTACAGAATTTACTGTAAACGTAAACTAATAAATAACTAATCATAACATTAAACGGTCCTTGTATACACAAATCACACACTTAAAAAACCCACAGAGGCCACGTGAGACAGAAGACATTTATTGGCAATGATGCTGTGCTGGACAACTAAGATTGGAATCAGAATGGAAAGCATACATTATCATGGTCTTTGGGTTACTATTATCGCTTCATACATTGTAAGTGCATTATCCACTGTAATTTCATGTAGCTCAAGTAGGAGATGCTGTTCTGGGCAAGGCGGCAGCATAAGGAAAACGCTCAGGGCCTACAGCGCTGGATGAAGCGAGGGTACAGACACACGTCTCGAATGTGGTGTCTGTTCAGTAGCCAGGTCAGGAACCTCTCCAGGCCCAGACCATAACCCCCATGAGGGCAAGTCCCATACTTCCTCTGTGAGAGAGAGAGAAAAAAATGGGAGAAATGCTTTTAGACCATCAATTTGATCATCACTGTTCAAAGCTGCCAGCTCACATGTTTTCAGAACCTACTGAACTGAGGCGAAGGGATGTGAGGACTGTAACTATATCACCCTGCAGCTCACAGCTGGCGACCCACTAAGGTGTGAGCTTGGCCAGTACCTGGATGGGAGACCTCCTGGGAAAGCGAAGGTTGCTGCTGGAAGAGGTGTTCGTGGGGCCACTAGGGGGCGCTCGCCCTGCAGTCTGTCTGGGTCTGTGCCCCACTAGAGTGATGGGGACACTATACTGTAAAAAGGGGGCTGTCCTTCAGATGAAACAAACACAAGGTCCTGACACGCTGTGGTCATTAAATAGCCCAGGGCGTTACTTGAAAAGAGCAGGGGTGTTACCCCAGTGTCCTGACCAAATTTCCCTCTGGCCTTTCCCAATAATGGTTCCCAATCTATGAATTGGCTTCATCACTCTGTCCTCCCCACTGACAGTTGATGTGTGGAGAGAGGACTAGTGCACTTTGGCTGCTGTCGCATCATCAAGGTGGGGCTGCACATTGGTGGTGGTGGAGGGGATCCCCATTACCTTTAAAGCACTTTGAGTGGAGTGTCTGGAAAAGTGCCACATAAGTGTAAGCAATTATTATTACCACCACTACTATACCTCCTCAATTCTGCTATAACAATGCCTGATGTCTAAGAAGCTGAGCTAGTGAAGATCTTCTTCTGAACACAGCAAGAAGTATACGATGCAGATGTCAAGCTTGACCATGGGTCATCTCAGTAGCTATGCAGGATGCCCCAGCGGCAGTGCACAACTAGACGAGTGCTGCCCGAGGTAGGGTTTGGATTAGCTGATTAATGACACTTCCCAGACGGCTGAAAATTCACAGGAACATCAGTGAGGGACACGCCATCCTCCAAATGGCATTCAACCTCCTGCATGTTGCTGCAGAGCTTGCATCAACAAAAGATGAATGTGCAAACATATGAAACGTTACAAACGAGAGGCGGTCAGGATTTAGGATTTAAATATTGAGTGAAATATTTGCTATTGGATATCGTTTGGTAAGCCCATACAATGAAACGATAGTTGTAGAAAGGAGTTAAGAGTTTAAAAATAGAAATGCAAAGGAACGGTCTATTCTTATAAGAAGTACGATGACAACTGTAATTGTAGAGTACGATTGTTACAATACCGTGGTGGACAATTGCTCTCTACAGCATCGTACCAGTAGTGTTGGTTTTGGTACGTACCTGATCTGTATACCAGTAGTAAGGGGTGGAATCAATGCCTTCTCTCTTGTATCCTTCAAGGAGTTCTTCCGTGTCCCAGATACGCATTGATCCCCCAACGATCTCCCCAACATTGGGCATCAGTACGTCCACCTACCCAAAGGACACAGAAACGTCACTGAACTCCACATTACTTCAAGAGCAAACAACAATTCTCATTAATCCGGGGAGCAGAGCATTAAACTGACTGCATTTTCTTCTCACTTATGTGCCTGGCAGCCCGGGATCTATTGAGTGGCGAAGTTTAATTCGTCCACCCAGCCTTCTCTCTGAAGTGTCAATGCAAACGCACGCCGAAGTGAAGGAATGCTGCCGACATGAAGAAAGCCACGGGTATGAAATTCTAAACTGAAAGACACTGAAGAATTTCAAATTGCTACACTTCTCCAGAACACGAAATGCTTCTACGAACGGGCCGGAGACCAGGACCAGTGGACCAGTGCCCATGATTTTGATTCAGTCCATGTCCAGGGAAAGGCACGAGGAGGAGCTGACCGATTCAGTGAGGCGGCGGTCCTCGGGACAGCGCTGCATGTAGAAGGCCTTGATCTCAGCTGGGAATCGGCACAGCAGGATGGTCTCATTAATAGTATCAGTCATCAGCCTCTCTGGGGCTTCAGGGATATCCTAGGAGACAAAGACATGAGGTGTTTTTTTATTTTAGGCTTTCATGTTAAATCTCTGGCAGGACAATAATTAGAAAACGAATTAGGCACGAAAATAGTTTTCATTACAACATTTCTTTCCTGGCAAACGTTTGATGCATTAAGGCATTCTCTTCTGGAGCAGCTGTGGAAATAAACAGTAGGAAGACTGTGTTAAAGCTACATCTAGTTAAAAAAAACTCGGACCTCTCCAAATTCATAGTAAGTGCCATCGTCTTTCTTGACATCGTGCTCTTTGAGCCATGTGATGGCTTCAGTGTAGTCCATTCTCTTGAAAGGTCTTTTAGGGGGCTTGAAGTCCTGTAAGAAACAGAAACCGGACATTAGTCCTCTAAATAAAAGCTTTAACTAATGCATTTGACTTTCTAACCCCCCCTGCACACACAAACTACAATTTGCACTTTTTATAAGGAATCAACAAGTTACACTTACATACAGTATGCAGTTACTAATACAGTCAGTTTTCCTTGTAGCAAAGTACCTTGGTGAGGGAAGAATGAATCATAGGTATTGAAAGAAAGGGCTTACACAGCAGTGCTCAGAAACTCGAAATACACTGCATCTTCCACATTCAATTTACCACTCAATGCTGTTAAAGGGGACCTCCTGTGCAGCTCTATGACATTGTAAACAAGCAGGCTTGTGAAAACATCTCCTTTAATCCAACGGAAATATTGCTTTCTATATTGAGATGGTTTTGCCGACAAACACTGCTTACATTAACTCTGCAATGGATTACGTTGGAACATTTCTGCAGTGAAATGTACGAGCAAATAAGCACAGGTTGTGCAGCAGACATCACATTACATTAGTCATTACAGTGACTAGCAAGCAAGAAGGGGGAACTCTTGCTCTCGTCTATAGCAAGACCAGGAGTTTGCGACAACAGTGACTTGTAGTACTTTCACAAAGTTCACAATTTTGCGCTTAATTCGAAATTTGTAATCTTTTTCTAGAACGGCAATAAATTTGTTACTGAGGTTTAATAACCGGTCTGAGAAAACTGGGACAGCAGTTCCCCTTTAAAAACGAAAAGGCAGCTCAAACAATAAGCGTTGTGTATGCTTCTAATATATTTTTAAAAATCTGAGCCATGTTATTAGCCAGATGTGACTGGGATTATCCATGACTGGTGCACAAGTGGTGAAATACCACCATGGTTGGCTGAGCACGAGCCTGTCATGCACAAGCGACCCCCCAGACCTGCTGTGCACCTCTGGGGTTTCAGGGCTGTCAATTAGAGCAGCATCACCTTTCCAGTCAATGCTAAGCGGCCACTGAGGGATTTTCAGCTTGAGAACCAGCAGATGGCTCTGACAAGCGCCCATTTCGAAGCAAAACCTGCACAGTCCTCTTCCCCCCTCTCACAGGTACAGTAGGCAGAGATAAATAAATCTCCGAATGAATTTGCAATTTCCAACTGAGGTGAGTGAGAAAAAGAAATACCTGCCAAAGTTCAGTTTAAAGGAAAAGGTCAACTCCTTAAATGTAGCAAGTACGCTCTGTAGCGCGAGCTATTAAGACCGAGAGGAAGAAAAAAAACACGCCGATGCATTATGGAACATGAAAGTGTACTCCAAGGATTAGGATTTGTGCATGGAGGGAATGCAAGACGTCTCTTGTAAAACCTCTTTCTTCTGAAATAAAAAGGGTTCAGGCACAGAAAAAAACAAGACTACAGAATGGACCCTTTTGCGGCTGCGAATAAAAGATCTTGTAATCCAAAAACAAAGCCTACAAATTGGAGGAGGACATTCGGCCAATCTATCTTGGGCCAGTCTGGTTGCCGGGAGCTAAATATTCTGAAGATCTTGTCTGGTCATTTCCTGGAAGCTGAATCTGCTTCGACAACATGCCTGACAACTAGCCTCCCGCACAGCTGTGTAAAAAAAGTGCCTCCTGTACGTTATTCCAATGGCACCTTCCCTCCAATAATGCCTTCTGGGCTTTATTAGATGTATTATTCACCTCCATTCCATCCTCTTTTACTTTAAGGGCATGGTTCTTCTTTAAGAAAAATACTCATCTGCAGGCTATTGCCTCTTGGAGTTCAGCATCATGGCTTCAATTATTGCCTGTAGTTGTTCTGACTTTCAGGAGTACCCATGTTTTTAGACAAAAAAAAAGGTCTAGGGGAGAAAGGTCAAACGTAAATCACTCTGGAAGAACTTACAGGGTTGATGTCATAGAGGAGAGCGCCAGCAGGAGACTTCAAGACTCGATCCACCACATCGCACACCAGGTCCTCCAGACGGTTCAGCAGGTCCTCATAAGATATAAAGGGGCACTCCGCTTCGATGTGAGTGTACCTGTGGAGGGGCGGGGAGGAAGACAATATCACCCCGTTTCCTATACTGCAGCTCTACAATTTCAGAATGAACATGGAAATCAGTTGTGTATTAAAACATAAAACTACACTCAGTAACACTGCATTAGCTCTCCCTTGCAGCTCTTCAGTTTCAAGGGAGGTGCCCCGAAATACCTCAGTATTTTTATGAACAAGATCACATGGAAACGGTTTTGGTAAGGTTTTTTCTGCAAACTCCAGTAGGAACGTACAGCCAACCAGGCCTATGATTTGGAATGTAGACTACGAACATTATTAGCACATTTTCCTGTACTTCTTTATATTTAGTGGATATTCAAGAAAATTTCATGCCCTATGTACTCAAGCAGTTATTTAGGCACAAACAGAAAAGATCAGTTACTGCACCAGAGCCACTTCAAACGCACGGCGTCAAGGTAACAGCACAAACGGCTTCCAGTGCTGCTCAATAAAAACACCCATTACAGACTGATACATCTTGTTTTAAAAAAAAGATGGTTAGAAGCCCGAAGATTTTAGATACACCTCCTGCGATCATCTGGCTGTGCATATTTCTGTAAATATTTTTGTGGCAATTTGCTGTAAATTGTGAAGCATAACATCATGCACCGAGGCAGAGTGAAGGACTAAAGGAAAGTATGTTAGTATAATTATACCTGCTGTATGACAGGCGGTACATGGCAGATTTAGGTTGGAAAACCTTTATGAAGACAGGGTTCCACAGAAGAATGTATAAAATATCAGTTTTAGTTCTAACGCGACCAGGAGCCTGGAACCCATAAACTCCGTTTACAAAATAACTTTTAGGGAAAAACGTTTGGAATTCTTTAACAAGCTTCTTGGACGCCAGGGCGCCATAAAAAAAAACTAAAGACAAAGTACATGCTGATACACAAAAGGTTAACACTTAAATACGAATATTCAGCACAACATCATCAGTGGTAACAAGGCTGGAACAGCTCTGCCTGATCTTCCCCAGTAAAGAAGACTGCAGAATAAAGGCTTCAGCTATGAAGAGGTGGAAATTTCATTATCTAATACAAAGGACCCTTTATTGTATGTGAAACTGCACCTTTTTAGACCAGAGGATGAACTATTGCATTCTGAATTGATCTTCCTGAAAAGACTATTTCCCCATTTCAAAAAAGATAGGCAGAGAGCCCATAAAAGACCATCAGCAACCTACTACACAACAATGTTTGAAAACAATATCAGGGCTAAATTCAATGAGGTAGGAAAAGCATAGAAGTGGGCTCTTTAGCTTTCCAAACCCTTAACACTTCAAAAGGGAGAATTCAAAACTGGCACCCGAAGTTAAGGCTGACAAAGCAGCTTGCAGAGTAGCACCTTCACTCATTCCAACTTCAGTCTTTTTCTGCTCTTTAATTAAGTCTCTGCTTGTGTAAACAGGACTCCCTGAAGATGCATCCCTTCCTTATGAATTACCCTCTTAATGTCTCAGTATCGCTTCAAAACTATCAACCCACAGACGCAGGTTTGGTTAGATATTAGGACACTTAAATGCCTTAAACTCAAAATTACTAAGTTGGGTTGTCTCACTTCTGAACCAGAACTACAAGTTTTAAACTCCTGTCTTTATCTCCTGAAATGAAAACCACCTTCGATTTTTTCCTCCGGGAGGAGAATTCCGGTCACCTTTCTCTTGCCATCCAGGCATTTTTAAAAGGACTTATTCCTGTTAAGTGTCCTCACAGCCGGAGGTGATACAGTAATACGAGGACTCTTTCATAAGTTAAGAATGGGAACCAGAAGTCAGCTGTAAGGAAGCAGTACTGTGCAATCCATCTGTGGCGAGGTATTCTCATCTGACTTCTCAATGGACAGGCTCCTGTGCAGGAATAGAACAGCCCTGCTCTACATCTAACAGGGTGTGTGTCTGTGTGACGGAGATGATCCAGTATATCGTGCCTTTTAATCCCAGACAGGAAAAGGTCCCGGAAACTACAAGCTGGAAGCAGCCACTTTCTTGCGCAAGAAGACAAAAGGGGTTTGATCTTACTCGGAGAGGTGCCGGCGCGTCCTGGACTGCTCGGCGCGGTAGGACTGAGCGATGCAGAACGTGTCCCCCAGAGCTGGAATGCAGGTCTCCAGGTAGAGCTGAGACGACTGGGTCAGATAGGCCTCCTCTCCAAAGTAGTTAAAACTGAACAAGGTGGAGCCTCCCTCCACCTGCGTCTGCACCATGGTGGGGGGGGTGATCTATGGGAACACAAGGGGATTAAAGGGGAACTGCAATGCTATTTTTATATTTAGAGAGATCTGGCATTGATGAGTGCGTTACAAACCGCAACAAAGGTGAAATGAAAAAATAGACCAAATTTCTAGGTACAGTATGTGCTGCGCCGTGTTCTGCGATTCAGAACACGGTAACAAGACTTTGGTTTATTCCATGCTGAAGAGAGTCACACCTGACAAAGGCTCCACGGCTGAAACGTTGCGTTTTCGTTCTCTTTTCAGCATGGAATAAACCTATTACTCGTTCCTCTGCAGCCTGCGCATGCTGACGCAGCTCCCCACCGGAGGTAACAAGACTTCTGGTGACTTGTTGCGGCCTTATTACATTGTCAAGAAGCAGGCTTGTGAATTCATCTCTTTTAATCCAACAGAAATATTCCTTTTGATTTCTAGACAGTTTGGCCGACAAATACTACTTATTTTTAAACTGCATCCCAATCACATTGGAACATGTCTGCGCTCTTATTTGCTGCGCATCGCATTACATTAGTCGTTGTGGCGACGAGCGAGCAGGAAGGGCCATTTCACGTCCCAACTCGTGGGAACTTCAATGCTAGCTTGTGACAGCAAACAGTACTTTCACAAACTTCACAATTCCATGCTTAACTGGGAATCGGGACTGCAGTTGTTCCCCTTTAACATTTCTCACTGTGGTTTTATTTTCCGAGGAGAAAACACACTGCGAGATTTTGGTGGAGAAAGCAGATCAAGTCACCGTGGACATCTGCTGTGCAGTTTTTTCCGACACCTATGCGAACCAGCCCTTCTGACAGATTTGGTCAAATAAGTCTGCGCCAACCGTTACAGAAAGCCCTTGTGTCTCCGAATGCTTCACAAACGCCACGCGAGACAGCTGCTCTCCTTTCAAACTCCGCTCAAGGCTCTACTCACCTCGTAGTATCCCCTGCTGAAGAAATGGTCTCGGAAACACTGCGTGACCACGGAGCGCACTTTCAGGATCTTGGACATGTTCTCTCCACGGATCATCATATGGCGGTTGTTGAGCTGGACGTCTACATCCGACTCCTCGTTCAGCAGGTTATCAGCGCCCCCTGCTGGGGCCAATCCTATCAGCTCCCAGTAATCGCAATGCAGCTCGTGTCCTCCAGGTGCCTGCCAAACAAGAGCCACCACACCTAGCAAGGGCATCTCACCTCACAGTCCCGAGTAGACAAGCTGGTATCCATGCTCCTACAACAGTTCTAGAACCTTACGACTACAAAATATTAATTTTAGAAACACTGTTGAACTCTCTTCATAATGCCAACTATGACACTGGGTCTGTTTCCTTTTTATTTATAACACCAAAATCTATTGCACATTCCTAATGCTTAATGCAAATTTAAGTGTATGACTTTAAAAAAAGGAGTTTTGGGGAGAAAAATGGGGCTTATTATTAACAAACGCTGGTATTAAGAAGAACAAATATTTGCTACAAAAAGAAATCAATAAGACTCCGTAAGATATCTGACGATTCTGTGGTTTTTGCTGCCTTGTAAATATTGTAACCTAAAAGAGCTCTGCCAGACTTGCTACTGGTGTTACTCATTCACAGACTGTTATATTGTACATCTTTTAACACTTCACAGGCATTGTCTTAAACCCTTAAAAAAATTCTGCAGATATCAATGTTTTACCTGCTTTCCTTCTGGTACAGCCTTCAATGTTCCGTAGAGTGCAACAGTGCTTTCAGTGGACAGGACCAATGCATTGTAGGTTTGACACTAAAAACAAAACAAGTCTCACCACTATTCACAATTTATACCAATAAAGACAACTTCAATAAAAAAAAAGAGATCATAGCACTTGTTATCCTGTTCCGCTGACTTTTAGCAGGGTAATTCTACTTTAACACACAATTTGAGGGGGGGGAGGGGGTGTCATAAATATGATACGAACCATCAAATAACAGTTTTATTGAAGGTGAGCCAAGACAGAACTCACACCTGTCCTAACAAGGTAACCCAAGTCCAGAATAAAATTAGTCGACAACGTCTAACTTATCTAAGTTCAGATCTCAAACGTTTTTCCCCCAAACACTTTCAGCAATGTTAACCTTAGGAAAATACATCTACATGCCTGGCTGTCTGAGAATGTTTTAGCGATGTTGACATCATCTCTAGTAGTGTTACAGTTCTTGTCAGGGCCCTATTATTTAAACCTGCTTCCTGATGAAGAATCAACCCTTAGTTCCTCACCAGGAAGAAATAATCAAGGACAGAAGGATAAGAACATCCAGTTTGGCGTTTCACTACTAACAATCTTGTCTCATGAGGCTTTGCGTGATGACGAAGACTATTTAAAATAACAGTAACACTATTCTTTCTGGACCGAAGATCAAGGTTTAAAGAGTCATGCATTGCAGTATGTCAGACAACCGTACTGGGGGTGAGAGCATAATACCGTACCAGCTGATCCGTCAACACACACTGAAGAAAGCCCGTGCCATCCCTCACTACAATGAACATCAAGTTCTTCCCTAAAAAACAAAAACAAAACAGAAAGTCATTCTAAGTCAAGGCTGTTTCCCAAAATAAATACACTGCTTCCCAGCAGCACCAAAGCCACAGTTTGTAATATCTCTTTTAAAGGATGAGGAATGGGGGTGTGTTGTCAATCCACAGCAAAGAGACCACAGAAGCACTGAAACCCAGAAACAGACATTACTACCACAAGAATTTAGTACCCAGGGTCCAGGAGTGCCCCTGAGTCTTCTGTCAGGACAAAATAACTTAATTCCTCAGGCCACTGGCCTCTATCTGTATCTCTCTACTAGAGAGGGTTTGAGTAGCTCATAGATCTCCATTGACTTCTCCAGACTTCCAAAATAACGATGGGATGCAGGCACAGGTACTACCAAATGGGCCAGATGGGTCACATAGTCTTCTCTCATTTGTAACTGTCCTTGTGCTTCTATAGATAAGCAGGACAAATTGCTTCCTGTGTTTTACCATTTGAATTTCAGCAGGCTTGATATTCAACACACTAGGAAAAGACGGACATGTGGTTGCAAGCTTTTGAAGAGGACAGAGGCAGTAATTATCGGTCTACAGATTCTGGCAGAAACTCCATGTCTGCAAGCAGTGACTGACGGGCTGCCTGTCACCTGTTAAAACGGAAACCTCCATGTCCACAGAATAGGCAGGTCAAAAACTGGCGGCAAGTTATTTTTGTTTTACTTTTACATACATTTTATTTTTCCATCAGTGTTTTACTTGCCAGTGCATCAGCTACATCGAAGTGTATTAGTAAGCAGTATTTTACTTTAATTAATAAAACTCAAGTTCCCTATAACCTGGTGCCATCCACGGCTGTAAAAACAAGCTGCCCAGCAGAATGTGTTGCACTTCCAACAGACTATAGTCGTCCTGAGGAAAAGACATGTTTTGCATGTCTGCAGAACAGAGGGAACAATAATCTCTTTTGAAACCGCTTCGGTCCCTCACAAGCCTACAAAAAGGACAGTTGGAACCATTTTTGGGGGTTTTAATTCTATTAAAATTTCACACCCCACTCATGTAACCTCACTGCTCATGTTGCAACATATCTATACAAAACAGAGTTCTTTCACATAAAAGAGTACATTCACAACAGTTCTGCTGGCTCTGGCATTTAAGTGAATTTAATTCCCTAGCAACCACAAAAAAAAAAAAAGAAAAACCAGAAGAATATCGTCACTAATTATGGAAATTGGCACTTGGCTTTTTACCTTGGCGTCGCAGCCTGTGAGTCCATCCAAAGACTCGGACTCGTTGATCCCGATATTGTTCTAAATGAAGAATCTTTACCTGAAATCGAAAACAAATATCATTCTAGCCACAGACGTAAAAAAAACATCTTCATTTTAATAGATGTACTAGCACTTGACTGGAATGGTAGACAAGTGTGTCTGAACTAGTAGCTTTTATAAAGTAGGAGGCAATTTCTTGACAGCCAAAACTTCTGTCTTCCCAGATATAGGACGCGTTGTTGCTCCAGTACACCTGGAAATGGGAGCAGACAATTGACAATTCTCCCTCATGCTATCTCATCATCTTAATCACACAAGAGAAAAAAATAAGCTGTTCTATTATCATGAAGGCAGTCAAGATCACACCACAGGACGCCGATCCCCAAATCAGAGAAAAGCATTCCAGAACTCACTGTTTTCGGCTCGGGAAGGCTGGGATCGTTCTGGATTACGACTTTCTTGGCTTCCTCCAGGTTCTTCTCACGCCGGAGAGCATCCTCTGCCTGGACAAGCAAGACCACTTTGGGAGTCAGTACATCCATCCATTTTCGAACCACTTAATCCTATAGAGGGCTGCAGGGGAGCCAGAGGCTCTCTCGGCCAGCGACAAGCACAGGGCACGATATACCTTGGACGGGACGCCAGTCCATCAAAGGGGGCGCACAGTCAGAAACACAGGCACCAGAGCCAATTTATCTACCAGTATGGCTTTGGACCACAGGAGGAAATGTAAGCACCTGGAGGAAACCCTGTGAACACAGGGAGGACATACAAACTCCACACGGAGAGCATGACCCAGGACCCCAGTGCTGTGAGATAGCAATGCTAGCAACTGCACCACCATGTCACCTCAGCTAGTTTATCTAACACGACTATGCACCAAGGCCAACAGGGAGTCTCCCCATCGCTTACCTCTTTTTTATCTTTAGCGGTGTTCTTCATCTGTTCCTTCTGCCAGAGTTTGCGGACATTCTTCATCTGCGTCTTTGAAATGACAACCCAGCGCTGGTGAAGAGAAGAAAGAGAAGAAAGGAACACCAGGATAAACAAAGGCGCTCAGTATTTTGCTGCAGGTGGGACAGGCTGCAATCAGCTTATACCGAGAGAAACACAGGAAGACTACAGAGACTCCAGTCTCCCATACCGAGGTCCAACATGCTGCTCCACTGTGGAAGTTCGTCATTATTAGGTCTGAGAAATATTTTAATTGGTTTCAAGGCTCATACCCTATGATAGAAATCCTACGTTTTGGATTTGATACAGCAGATGCAAATTTTACCGTTCTGAATTTGAGGGAGAGGATAACCACTGATTAAAGACAGGCGCTGCCTCATCAGTCCATGGGTACATTACCTCATCCTCCTTTTGAGAGTCCACATAGATGGTCGGAAAAGGTTCCTTCCCAAGAAACAATAAGGCCTAGAAAATGATGAGGGAGGAAGAAATACGTTTTTAGATCCTTTTATTTCATCATTACTTTCCACTTTTAATGCAGACGTTTGTAGGATAGGAAATAAAAAGCACAGAACAATCACTGTTAAGAAACAGTTCCAGAGAGCCACAGTCTTGAAGGCGGATTTGAAAGCAAAACAGCTGTCAAAATCATTGAGTGAAATAAAGAAAAATCAAACTTCATCAATGTCTCTCCTGCATGTCAATGAGAAGCCTTTTCATTTTTTATTTTTGGCTAATGATAGATTTAAAACTTCTGAGAAGCTCTTATACTAGCACTGGGCATTCCTATACAATATTCAACCTTTTATTTAACTGTTGAGTGAACAAAAAGTTATAGACATATCTTCATTGTAACTATGGCTGTACATGCTGTGTTTGACAAATTTGTAGTGCTTTACGAATATCAGTGTGAATAAGGTAATCCTGTATATGATACAAATGGCTTATTTGTATTTTGCAAATAAGCAGAACTAAAAAACTCAAGACGACAAGTCAGGAAGCTTAAGGATTTCTTTAACTTTGTGCGAGCTATAGAGTTTTTATCATTCATAATCTCAGAATGAAAATAAATTGTTACTAATTTTGACCTCTGTACTGCTAAACCATCAATAGCTGTGGATTCAATTCATATTGGCAAAGATAAAGTCAGTATTCATAGTGCTAGCAAGCAACAGTGTACCACACTGACCTGCCCCATTTTATATGAGATGTTATCTAGTGTTATGTTAAGAATAATATCAGCAGATAGAAATTGGTAATGACTTGGCTTGCATTAAATATCTATATTAAATAAGTATCCTGTGGGTTGAATTATATACATTTTCATATTGTTTGGGCCAAATTTGATTGGAACGGAAACAGGCAGTTTTTCAGTCTTTCTACATAGGTACCTCAAAAAGGTTCATCATTTACCTTTAACACCGTTTTAAAAGGCTTCTCTTGCGTTCCATCAGCGTCAGAATCATTTCCCTCCTTTTCAGAGACATACAGTTCTCCTGTATCAGCAGAAAAGATGAAAATATTCTCGAGCATTCTGTTGGTCAATTGAATGAGCAAGTTAACTGGAATCTAGCTTCGCAACTTTACACACAGCTGCACCGTTCTAGAATGGTTTCACACATATGCACAATTATTGAGTTCACCACATATTGTGGTAGCCTACTGCAATACACATGAAGTAAAATTATTTTCTGTGACCTCTTACATATTTGATAAAAATGTGCAATAATACATTACTACTTAAATATAAGCCACAAGGTCCCATTACTTGGAAAACATGCAAATCCATTACACATACGTGAATCAAGTTCTTCACGTGTGAATTAAGTTGTGGCACAAAACCGATTCAACCTACTGATTTAATATCATCATCTTTACCACAGACCAACGTTTTGCTGAAAATGAGCCGGAGAGCTTAATGTAAATAACATTAAGGACAAAATGAACTTTAGTCATCAAGAAAACATTTAGTTTTAGGTTCAGTGACCTAAAGAACCAGCCTTAATTGAGCGGAGCCTCCTACAGGAGGGAGGGTAAATGTGAAGGAGTTCAAAGATGTATGATGGAGCCGGATTATTCTGAGCCTTGAAAGTCAGTAACAAGATGTTATTTTGAATACTTGACTTTACAGGCAACCAATATAGAGATTTAAGTGCAGGAGTGATAAATTACCAGAGTGTAGTGTGAGTCAGAAGTCTTACTGAGACTGTTAAGACTGTTAAGGAATGAGTAATGAGTTGCGGAAATCAAGCCTCGATATTACAAAAGCATGAATCAGGCACTCGGGAACTTTTTTCCAACTGACATATGCTGCCCACCAGTAAAATCTCTGTTTTGTCACTAACTTCAGGGAATGTGATGTCAACCACAGCTTGATGTCACGCAGACAATGGATAAGTGACAGAGTCATGAGATCAGTGGGGGAAGAGGTTAATATAAGATCACTTTATTGGCCATATACAATTTCTTGTATTAGGAATTTGTCTTTTCGCATACCCCAACCTGCTCTCCATGAGAGACACAGGCAGGGAGAGAAGCTTTTGGGGTCAGAGCACAGGGTCAGCCATTTATCGTCGCCCCTGGAGCAGTTGGAGTTAAGGGCCTTGCTCAGGGGCCCAACGGAGTAGGATTCCTCTGCCGGCCGCGGGATATGAACCGGTAACCTTCCAGCCACAGGCGCAGATCCTTAGCCACAGAGCCACCGCACCGAGGTTTAAACATAAATCTGACTATCATCTACTTAACAATGAAACTGAAGACTATGTTTGCACATAAGCTGACCGAGAGGAAGAATATAAATAAAGAATATAAAGAACATAAATAATAAAAAGCAAAGGCCCCAGGACTGAGCCCTACCGCACACCATGATTGACAGGAGCCGTCTGTCGATCAGATATGAGTCAGGTATGAGTGGAACCAGCGATAGACAAGAATGTGTGCAGGAACTGGAGCGCCAGTGAGAGATTTACTGTCTCAAAAGCCACAGTAAAATCAAGGGGCAGAATGCTTAGACGTCCCCAAGTGAGACGCAATAAGTAAAACATTCACAGGAGCAGTCTCAGTGATATCACTGAGACAAGAACCGGACTAGGATGGTTCAAACAGATCATTAGCTCTCCCGTGAGCCCGTAACTGATGTGCAACCCCCATGTTCCAAAACCTTTTGCCTTTTATCCAGACACTGCCAGGATATTGTAACGCATACGGCCACCATTGCAGGTTGTTCGAGCCGGTTTACCAGCGCTGTACAATATATTTGCTGACGATTTCCCTACATTTCTTTATCCAACGGAGTACCGAGACCCTAAATCTGTCCTATATATTTGCTTCACGTTGTATCTACGTAGCTGAAGAAACCTACTTATTGAATGTCAACAGACTGTATACAGATGGTAACATTAGCTGTTCATACTATACATATGGGACCTCCAATCTCAAATACATTTTCTCCCTTTTGTGATGAGGTTTAACACATTCTTCTTCATAATATCTACCTCTTGAATAGCTTTAAAATCCTCTAGGTTACTTAATATAAAAAAAGCAGTTGACAGTAGATCGCTGTACTTGATGATGAATGGCCACCACCGAGCTTGCGCGTATCAGGAGGGCCTTTGATATCTCAAGGGAAGCGAGTGTGTAAGTACGGCTATCGGTGACTGGCAAAATGAAAACAAAATACAGAAATATCACAACATCTGAAAACCACGGGATCTACGGGGGGGGGGGGGGGAATCAAATACTTAAGAATTCCCCGCAACTGATTCAAAGGAAAGACTTTTCTACACCCGCCTCAGAGGCGACTGCAGTCAGCGCAAGATGATGCAACACGCAGAGTTGCTTACCTACTGTAGCTAATGTAAAAAAAGTGACTTCTTACCGATTGCAAGTCCCTCAGCGTTTTCGGTGATTTCGTCGGCCATGTCCTCGTCACGAATGGTTTACACGTTACCTTTTATGTCATATATGTTTAAAACAGAAAACAGAACTGCCTTTCATACGCCTACCCTACCGAGCGTACAGTATATGCATGTGCCTCAACCGGCCGTCTCGGCACAAACTAGCTTTAATGCAATACGGTTCCGCCCTGCTGTTTTATTGGTGTGTTTTCATCGTTGCCCTGTTAGCGTCAAACTCTGAAAGCTGATTTGTCTGTTAGACTTATATTTTGCAGTCGCTCCACCTTCAATACGCTCATGGGCGGTTGAATTGCAGGATAACGTCAGATAGACACCCCAAAGCTATTAGGAAGTCATTCTGATGGAATACTTTCGCTTTCGCTTGTTACTGGATACTGCTTTAATGTGAATATAGTACAACACATCTGCACATCACAACTCTAAACTGTTTTCCGTAGTACCGAAAACAAAGCTGTCGATGGTTATTTGTAAACAGGTGGGGTGCCGTAGTTAAAAAGAGAATGGAAACAACAATGCTTGAGCTGTTCTCAAAATCCGTCATATTCCACTAGTATTAAGAAAATTAAATTCAACATGTACTGTATGTATACAGTCTCAGGGAACAGTCTTGCTCTGGGTATTCTAGATATTGGGGGTGAGACGTTTCTCAATAGTTCCCCAGACCTGAGTCTCAACGGGCGTATTCATGCCCATGATGAGGCTCAAGCCACAAAAGTTAAACGGATGCGCAGGTGCGACAGCCGGGGTATGTATGATATCAGGTATGGTAGGTGCTTTTGATCTGGTGTAGAAGCTAAATTACGGCTTTAGTAACAGTTGTTAAAGAAACGAAAAATGCCAGGGTGTGGAAAAACAAGTGTAATAAAAGTAGTTTATTACAAAAAATCATGCTCTTTGGTTTGTATTGGGAAGCAAAACTTCTTATATTTAATTGATAGTTTACACTTACAGTAAGGGAAAATAAACCCGAAATATGAGAAAACCAGATGCATGTAAATAGATAATTCGGAATACACACACTAACTCACGCTACTCAGAATATTTAGCATTCCAAACACTTCCGTCGTGCAAGCGCACTGAATAGTTGCATCAGAAAATCGGGCTGTGCTGTTATTAGACACGTCTTTGAAATTTCCCCTTCTGAGCACAGCAGTTTGAGGACCACTGCAAATAATCAAGTTGGTGTATCGTCTGAATCGAAACTTACTGTACATTTTCCTAGAAACGTGTACATACGCTTGCTTTTATTTATTTTTTGTATCAGTTGCGGTTTGCCAATACATGTTAAATATTTTTATGCCATGTTTTACTGATTCATATTATACCCAGTGGCATTGGGAAGCAGTATTTCAGATTTTTTGGTATTCTATTAATTATACATACACACTGTGTATTTAATTCCCTCATACTCAAAGTTGATTTGTTTTTAAATCTTGTTAAATAATACAGTTGCTGAGTATCCATGAAACCTTGTTTCCACTTCAAAAGTCAGTTTTCCCAGGTAACAGAATTCTAGAAGTACTAAAGGAGATTATTCTGCTGTCTTCAATTTGTAACCTGTAATCAATGCTGTGTTCTTCTATTGTTGCTGAGTTGGCGTACAGGAGTCACTGCCTGATAAAATCTGATTTACTGGAAACGAGATATGTCATCTGGCTCCATTCATTAACCCATGCTACCCAACCCCATGAACAGAAGCAGGTAGCCCATGGCCTTAAGTTAAATAAAGCTAGCTTCCTTTTAACGGTTGAGATTGTCAACAGTAGATGAAAAGTAAGGCAAAATGGTTTTTTTCCACTACATATTTTTCATTTGTCACTATCGCTGAACCCCTCATCATACTGTAAGTCAAATTGCATCTGCTTCATCAAAAGCTGTATAAAATGTTTATTTTTACGTATACTTATGACAGTATCAACCATCAGATACCTATTAATCATTTTGAAACCAAAGATGGCCTCTCAGGCTGTGTCCTTCCTTGGTTTAAAGCAAAGCAAATCCATGTACACTCAAGTGAATGATACTTCATATTTATCACAAATTTCATGTAGATTCCTGCAAGGCTCTGTACATTGACCTGAACTATTTTCTTTATATAGTGTATGTCGCAGTGCCTCAATACATAATGTACATGCATAGTTTGAGCAAGAACTGTTGTTGATTCCCATGTAAGAACGTGCTTATGGTAGTTTCTGTTCATCTTAGAAATATTTCCAAAGGCAATTTTTTTTCAAATAGAGTATACAGAAAAACTGATAAGTGCATTTCCTCTCCTATGGAGATTCTCCTATGGAGAATCACTTCCATGACTCAAACAGATTAGTATGGAACAGTTGCTTCTTAATACATGGCACATCAAAAACTGCTCATTTGTATCCATTCAGGTTTTCCCACTAGGTTAAGTGGATCGAGTTGCATCTGTGAACATACTGAGTTTGAACAACAGTTGGCTTCATTTTGAATTATTTTGTTTTGCCTAAGTACATACATTTTAATTGAAAATATTCTTAAAATGATGCAGTAATACAAAAAGTGAGCATGACCCATTTTAGTTACCTATTATCAGTCTTTTCATTTTATTATCTTCTTCTTCTACTTTCAGTGTTTCTGTTTCTGGTCATCTTAAGAAGTCAAAGGGTCAGGACGGATTTTGGTTACTGAGCAAAATTGCTTAAATTGTAAAACTAAACCAACTGGGACCAACCCATGCTAAATACTATGGCTCTTGGAAACTGAGCAAAGCATTTCATAGCTGAGATTCAGAAATTTCACAAATCTCTTTTTAAATGTGAGAAAAACACTGTATATTAATGCATCTTTGGTAAGTTCTGTGACTTTTTGCAATTTGCAAGTAAGCCTGTTTAAGTCTTTTATTGCTAGTCTTTCCCCCTCCAATTTACCATATAGTTAATTCATACTTTATTACTACATAACTGTATAAGATTTCTCACGTCATTCAGTTGAAAAATGCATATCTACTAAGTAAACTTAATCTTGGTATTGACAATGAATTTGAATATATTGTATCTAGCACTTTCCTTTTTTACAGCAGTTACATAATGCATCTCCTCAAATTTTAAAATTAATTCTAGTAACAAATGCATTATAAAAAATATAATATGATATTTTTTAATATTTTAGTATTGATCTTTTATATTTACTGCTACAGTATGTGATCTTTAAAATGTTACATTGCGAAAAAAGTAACAATAATAAAATAAAAATACACTTTTCAAACATAAATGTAATCGCATAGTACATTTCTTTGTAGCGGTTTATGGTATACTATATTTTATTGTATGCTTTATAGGTCATAGAAACTCTTCAGACTCAACACACATCATCATAGTTGCACTTGATCCAAACGCCATTTGTTTAAGGCTAGTTGAATCTTTTTTATCTAAGACTGTTGCCATGTTATACATGTCAAGCTCTGGTTCAACCTTTCTCTTCTTCAATTTATAAATCATCTACATAGAAAAGAAAAAAAGCAGACACAGTCAGATACACATGAATTTTGTGTTTTGTATGAGCAGATGTCACTATGAATGATTGTGATATGTATATTAATGAGCCCAGACAGTTTCCCAACATTAGAAAGCATTACCTACTGAAGAGACATTCATTCTTATGCTGGGAAACAGATTGTATACAGTATCTGCAAATGTGTGGCTCTACTGTTGGTACATGTGTAGAAATGTTTTAAAATGCTATTTTTCCAAAAATGAAATGTGTATTGGAATGAAATGTTAAACAAAAAACATTTAATTGTAATTATTCAAATGAATTAGATTGAGGAAGAAACAGTAGTCAAGGGCCATTCATTTGCTCAAGCTGACTTCTAAAATGAACTATATTGTTTGTGAAAAATACTTGAGATTGAGACCTGTGGAAATCTTAACATCTACCAAGGATTTTACAAGGAACACAACGAAAACCTTCATTTTGGCAAAAAACAGAGAAGGCTGCAATACAAACTTATTGATGTAAAACTTTTAACAGGTCAAGCCCTTATGGTGCTAGAGGGCAAACTTCTAGATTTAAATGTTTAGTCTAGCTCATTTGATTATGGCCATAGCACAGATAGTTAAACTACTGTTCACACTCCAGGATGTTCTATTACAGCTGGGTGCTATATTTCAGTAAAAACTATGGCAATCTCCATTATTATGACCAAATAAAATACAATATTTGGATTTCAAAATAGTACTTACAGTTTTCCAAATGGGTAAATGCAATAATCCATACAAAAGCACAAAGCAATAGATGGCACATTCAAGATACATAGTACATTCAAAAAGTTCAATGTAGTCCACAGATAAATGCTGAAGCTGCTGAAAACAGAAATTGTGTTTTCTATAAACAATTTAATTTACATTGTAAAATTGAAATAATGTTATTGTAAGTAGTTTAACATAGAAAGAGAGATATACTGTACTATACAGGTTAATCAGATTAAATAGCAAAAAATGTAACAAACACAAAAAGGTTTTTTAAGAAGCTGGAATTATGTGTTCTCACTCACTATAATAAATTAACACAACATCAGTGACAACTAAGTAATTACTGGAATCTGAGTTATTCATTTTATTTAAAAAAATATATCCCTCTACGTCTTTTAAATAGGTAAAAAGTCAAGATAATTAATTTCAAAATAACCAGGCACAGTATTACTATGCACCTCTAGAATCTAGAATTATCTGTCAACCTATGCTTTAAAAAAGATTAATCTAATTTATAGTGCATGAATTAGCCATGAAAGGTGATGTATGGTAGGCTTCCATCCTGATGATTAAGGGAGCACCACTTTCAAGACAAAGTCACATTTTAAAAACAAAATGATGTATTTCGATGTATTCACAATCCTGTTTACTGAGAATAAGCAGGGTGAAATTCAGCAAAAGCTGAAGAATGTGAGAAAAGGCTAATGCAAACCAATGTACAGTACTAACCAGAAATAAGAATACAATAAGGTCTGTAGGACATGGGTAAGACCAAAGGGAAAAATTTGTTTTCATATAGAGCATGTACAGTATACTAATGACTGAATATCTATTTATAGCTTAGCACCTTACAAACCTAACTACAGATTAATAAGCTTATCTAATTGCATATCTTACAATAATTAAGAAATTGATACCAAAACATTAGATGTGCAAAAACATAAAAGAACATTTTTCAAATAGTTATACAGTAGTTGCTAAATATAATCACTTTAAAGTTTAAAAAACACAGCTGAAGACTTCTCAAAGACAATAGAATGGTTTCTATCTTTCCTAAACATGCCCATTTCATCACTGCTCAGAAACATTTATATTATAAACCTATGTGGTTAAAGACGCATGTTCCCTTGGGTTTCCTCTGGTTGCTCCAGTTTCTTACCACAATCCAAAAATATACTGGTAGGTTAATTGGCTTCTGGGAAAATTGGCCCTAGGTGCATGTGTATCTGTGTTTGTGTCTGTATGTTCACTTTGATGGACTGGAAGCCCAACCAGGGTGTACTCTGCCTTGTGCTCATTACTTACTGGGATAGGCTCCAGCTCCTCCACAACCCTGAATTGGGAGAAACTGTTAGAAAAATGTATGAATGGATGTTGTTAAAGAACAGATATGGGATGTTCCATGTGTTCTGCCTCTAAACCAGTTAGTTGAAACAAATAAGTAGATCATGTTGATTTTGTGCTCCATGTTCATACAATCTACTTCATCCGTACAAAAGTAAGATACTTACACCACCTCGTCCAATTATTTGTCCGGTTTTGTTTTTGTCTGGACCAATAATTGAGCCTTTTGGCACAGAATGTGGATTCAGAAATTCAGAATGAGCATAATGCCTTCTTTGTTTGGAGTAAGTCTTTGCTGAAATATCTAAATTAAAAAAAATATATATAAAAAAAACATGCATCTGAAATTCAGACCTGTGTTAGTGGATATCCTGATGGTGGATGTAGAATTACCTCCTCATTCCATATGTCCGTAAGTGTGATAGGTTACTGTAGTTATTTGGCATTCCCAATACAAATCATCTATTAAATTAATCTCGCACATTGCATTAGAAATATTTAATTAATAACAAAAATAACAGAACAAGTTTGTTTGCTTCCAGTTTCTTTAATTATAATCTTCTAGTCTTTTCCTGTTGTTATATAAGGGATCATCATACACTTAAGTTTATAAAATAACACTAACAAAATAATTACTTGTACACTATACAAGCTAGAAATTACTTCACCAATTCAAATTAGGTGGAAATGTAGGAAGGGCAGATTGTGCAATTTAGCCAAGGCACCAAGCTATTCCTGTAATGGACTGGCATCCCATCCAGGGAGTATCCTGCCTTGTGCCCAGTACTTCCCAGGATAGCTTCCAGGCCACCATGACCCCGAGTTAAATAAGTGGTTAGTGAAAGTGATGATGTTACCAAGCTACTCTTCACGCCCTTCTATTGTAAAGGGCCATTGGCCTTTAAGAAAGAAGAAGCAAGAAACAGGCTGACATATCAATATCGTGGAAGCAAATATAAAACTGTTGAAATAAGAAAACAACTTACTTTTTTAACCACTGAAGGGTCATAAATAGAACAGTTTAGTACAGTATTTTTAATTACAGCATTGGTAAAATAATTGACATATACTTACCCTTTTGGAATTTTGGAAATAAGATGGGTACTTTCTCTAGGGAACAGGACATAAAAAAAAACGTTTTTTGGTTTGCACTAAGTGGCACTTTTTTCATCTTCCACAATACTGAGAAAAATATGAAGGGCCTAACTAAAATACCAAACTTTTGAGCAACATTGACATAAAACATTAAATAATAAATTCCCTTTTCATCTTTTAAACCGGTTCAAAATGATCAGTGATGATAGGCTTGCCTGTCTCCGCACAAACGAGTAGAACTGGGGTCTCAAAAGGTTGGGCACGAATAAAAAGGGGGGGCGGAAAAACCGCAAGGTTCTACTGTACATGAGGCAAAATTTAGATTTAATTGTTTAAATTGCAAGAGGCCTTTTAGCGGGTCCCATTTTAGCGAAGAAAACCTACTCATTAAATAGCGAGAAGAGGAGTGTTGGCAATTTACCTGAAGTGAGGGCATCGGCAGACAGTAAAACAAAGGTCATCAGAAACAAAATCACGAGATTCTTCTCAGAAAGGCACATTTTAAAAATTTGCGTGTTTGTCTGTTTTTAACAAAACCCGTCCGTACAGTTATACTGTACTTCTCCCTCCTTCGCCAAATGTGTCAGTTGAAAAAATTGAAAATCGTTCTCGCGCGAGAACGATCCCTTGTCCGGAGAGTGAAACGATACAAGTGTCAATACAATCAATTTGTATGGCATCTTACTCGTATTTTACCTAGATTTGCTCAGAAACTGTGTTTCGGTTTGTAGTTTGCTTTTTGGAACTGAAAGACTACGGACGAGGTGCGCAGTATCAATTCCTAGCCAATGGCAACGTGAAAAACGCATATTTTGAACTCTCCGTGTATGCTTCTACCTAACATTTTTTGGGGGGTTATTCAAATATGTAAAATTTGTGTAAAGAATTGTTTAAATGATAAAAGGTAAGGTGAACGTACGACAATTATTATCTGGCGGACGCTTTTATTCAAATCAACCTGCATTTGTACCTGTTTTTATACTGCCGGAGCCGCGTCAGTGAAGCCGCTTCTCCACTTTGAACACGTCCTCCACTCAAAAATAAGAATCACCCTGAGATTTTTAATGACCATGGAGAGTCAGGACTTCAGTTTTATGTCTCAAATGAAGGACGGCGCCTTTCTTACAGTATAGTGTACCCATCACTATACTGGGGCATCAGGACCCACACAGACTGCAGGATGACCCCACTAACACCTCTGCCAGTAGCAACCTTAGCTTTCCCAGGAGGTCTCCCATCCAGGTACTGGCCAGGCTCCCACCTGATGAGCTTCAGTGGGTTGCAGGGATATATAGGTGCCAACAAAACCTTACGGGTTTAAAGTATTTTAAACATGTTTTTACGACAATGTTTTTTTCCTGCATGCTGCAGAATCTACCCGTTGTTCTGGTTTACAAGAAGTATGGGATTTGAGAATTCCTGTGTCCTGTATGAAAACAGATATTAAAAGACTTAATATTTTAATTCCACAAGCCCAGTGGCTCCTTTTTGCCCAGTGCAGGTGGCGAAGAAAGACAGAGCAGGTGCATCAGGCTCACACAGGTCGATTGCCATTTACGTTTCCAGAGGGGCCTGTGGATCAGGGGCAGAGGAAAACAGCTGGAAAGGCAGAGAAAGACACACAGGCATCCACTGGACACACGTGGGGAGTAAGAGGGGGAGGAAAGGCTTCCCTCTGCTTGAATGGGCAGAGCAGTGGCTCTGTGGCTAAGGATCTGTGCTTGTGGCTGAAAGGTTGCTGGTTCAAATCCCACAGCTGGGAGAGGAATCCTATTCTGTTGGGCCCCTGAGCAAGGCCCTTAACCCCAACTGCTCCAGGGGCGCTGTACAATGACCCTGTGCTCTGACCCTAAGCTTCTCTCCCTGTCTGTGTGTCTGTGTCTCATGGAGAGCAGCTGGGGTATGCGAAAAGACGAATTCCTAATACAAGAAATTGTAGAGGGCTAATAAAGCAACATTATCATTATCACATGAAACAAGTGGGGCTAGGAAAAGGGAGAGGTCACATAATCAATAACAGTGTGGTACAGAATGTTACAGCATCACCATTCAATCAGCAAGCAGCACGTGTGTCCAGTCGCATCCCTGAGAAGCCTGCATGGGGTGTCCAAATTCGGGTAGGAAGAAAGGAACACGTGGGTTTTAGCAGGGCAGGTCAGCGGGCCTGCTCACTTGCAGGTCCTAGGTACCATTAATGAGCCCCAGAGATTTTTGTTTCATGCGCGCACACACACACAAAAAACAACACACGGAAGTCCACATGGAACACTTGGGAAGTATGCTGCCCAATCGATACGATTTACAATCAATCTGCCGTTTCTTGAATTATCAAACTGGATGCCAAAATTCAGATGAAGAATTCGAAGTTTTAAACAGCCATAGCAAATCAGTTGTGTCTAACCATATTGGTAAGCAAGGTTACTTAAAACGTGTAAGACTAAAAAAAAATGTTAATTGCTTTTAAAGTTTAAAACGAATCAGAATCTACTAATTGTTCTGGCTAATACGAGATCGTAGGATTAATTCCGTGTCTTGAGAGACTTAATATTCAAGTTCTACAATCCCAGTAACTCCATTTTGGAAAATTCCCTCAGTGAAATGAACTACATTGTTCAGCATTCTTTTAATCTCCAACCTATAAAGCAGACAGTATATACAGTTTCCTTGAAAAATGGGCTACAGCAATGAAGAAAAAAATTATCCTGGCTTTAACCTCTGGATACCGCATCGCCTTTCCATTGCACAAAAAGACACTCGTGACTCTGCAAAAACAGAAAGTTCCTTTTACTCCAGACAACACGCTTGCTGAAGACTTTTCGGCAGTTTTGCGACTAACTGCAGTCTTTTACGCGAATCGTTTCCCAGAGTCACCAGGGCAGTTGCCCCGTTACTAGGGCGATAATCCCACCCCTTTTGAATCGGAAGGATCCGATTGGTTAGTGGCATTGTTGCCGTCAAGCAGGCGATTTGCCGAGAAGTGTTTGATGCATGATAAGTGACTTTATGATATTGTTTTATTTTGCTTAGGGTCAGGCTTATTTAGCTTCGTTCTGTGGAAAAGTATATATTTTTTAACACATTACTCTGGGAACTTTGCTTTGTGAGCGGTCTGTTGCGTGTTACGTAAAATGGTCGGGGTGAAGGTAATCGGGAATGATTCTGAATTCCAGCCTGAACTTACAAGCGCCGGCTCCAGACTCGCCGTAGTCAAGTTCACTATGGCTGGGTAAGGGCGGAAATCTAGTCCCAGGCTTCATTGCGAGAGCCGGGGCATTGTACATTTTCTTAGCGAAGAAAGTAATTCCATTAACATGATTGGAAAACAATAAAATAAAATGAATGCACACGCGTGAATATTTAATAGCAATAAAATAAAAATAGTATATTTCTCTGATCATTGAAGTTAAAAGAGTATTTCGGGTTCTCAAAGTATTGGTAATACAAAGCTACATTGAAGTGGGGTAGCAAGTACGTCAGTAAGAATTCAATTAATAAAAACGGGGCTGTTACCGAAGTCGTGATCAAACGTTAAGAAGTAATTTGAATCTCAGATGTAGCGAGCTGCTACCCTTGAATTTAAAAGTGAAACTGTTTCTTTTGGTGATCGTGTTACGGTCGTGGTGTAAGTCTGTGCTTTGGTATTTGCATTAACAAGTATCTATCGCTTTGTTTCATTGCATTAGAAGTTGTTGTTTCTAATTCAGGATTTCATTTCCCCCCCAATATTTTGACACTAATATTTTGACACCGCGCGAACATGGAATCGTATAACATTTAGCCAGTCTCTCGCAGACTCTAGTTGAGTGAATCTTGGATGAAATTGGTTCCAGTAATTTGTAGTTTTACGTAACGTGTTTCATTCATGTTAATAATTGATGAACTACTTAATAGCTAACTAGAAACGTCTCAGTTTTTTTCAAGCTCATTTGGTAAATCTTCAGATATAATGTGACTTTAATCAAATCGATAAGCAGCATCTTTACAAAGTTATACACACCAGCGTTTTGGATTATCCAATAGATAAAACGTTAAAATACAAAGTAATCTATTCTGTAAGCACCTGACTGGTTTTAATGAAAACTGTCCCAATTCCGAATTCAGTTGTTACTTTGTTGCAGAATGTTGACTATAAAGGAACAAGTAAAGCTTTATTTCATGCTGAAAAGAGAAGAAAAGAGAAACAACGTTTCGGGTATGAAGAAGACTACAGCCGTAACGTATTTTTTTCTTTTCAGCATGGAATAAATCTTTACTTGTTCCTTTGCAGCCTACGCATGCTGACGCAGCTCCCTACTTGAATGTTGATGATGCTTCAGTATTTGTCCTAGTAAATGCTTCATGGATTCTTTCTGCTTCATGGATTCAGCTTCTTTTTAGTTTCATTGAGTTCATTTGTAACTGAAAAACGTTTTGGGATGATCCTAAGCATCAGCAAGCCTCTACTTCTTAGAATCTCAGCGCTGCTCTCAGTGATGCTTACTGACATTTTTTTTTTTGCCTTTCTTTCAGCTGCCGGCCCTGTGTAAGAATAGCTCCTGCTTTTAATATGCTGAGCAATAAATACCCACAGGCTATGTTCCTGGAGGTGGACGTGCATGTGTGCCAGGTGAGTTGGGCTGGAACATTCTAAGATAATCACCTGGAAAACCGCACTGTAACTCCACTTATGTAATCGGACCACCTCTGCGTGCACAGTTGCAGTGCTTCTTCTATGTGTGTGTCACACGAGCTTATATGTGCTTCCCGCTCTTCATTCAGGCCACTGCTGCTGCAAATAATATATCGGCGACGCCTACGTTTCTGTTCTTCCGAAACAAAGTGAAGGTTGATCAGTACCAGGGGGCGGATGCCTCAGGGCTGGAGGAGAAGATAAAACAGCATCTAGAAAATGACCCTGGAAGCAACGAGGATTCCGATATTCCCAAAGGATACGTAAGTATAAAGATTGCCATGAGGGGGGCCGCTAAGAAGTTTGCTCCGATGACTCAGCTTCTGACAAAATGTCTGCCAGTGGGGTTCTTTTGTCAACATTATTTTTCTAGCTGGTGGGTGGAGGGATCGCGCAGGATCCATCGTTACCGGTTTTTGGGTGCAGTTTTCAGGAAAAATTAAGTTGTTCTTTACTGGGTGATAAACAATGATTTATCACATACCCCGACCTTTATAACTGACAGTTTTGCTTTTGGTGGGTGTTGTCTGTGCCACTACAGTGTAGCGGGGTATAAGTGCCTATCAGTTCTCTTACACTACCTTTAACCCAAAGCTTAACCTCCTACCCTTATTTTACACATAGAAGCTGTGTGTTAACTGGGTACATTTTAGTGGTTCCTATGTTGACAGTACTACCACAAGCACCAGTTATAAGCACAGCATTGATTATGAGGCAGATGTGGAAATAGGCATTTGATGTTTGATAGGCCTGCTCCATATTATTTTTTATTCCATTTCCTCAAATAGAGTGATGGGATCTGTGGCCCTTCCCATCCAGACTTCATGTCCCCAACATTTTCTTTGATGAAAACATGTTTGTGAGATTACTGCAGGTATTGATTGTGACAGATTTGAGCGAAAGCTGTTCGAGGTAGAAGAGCTGTTCTCTTGCATATTTAAAAATTGACAATTGAAAGGAAAGGCTTATGCCTAATGGCAAGCTTTTGAAAGAATATAGACAAGATGGGTGGATGTTCGTTTAATATTAAATCCAGTGACAGAAAATGTTTTGGGAGGCTGAGTGCATTCCTACCAGTAGCATGAGCGAAGGAATGTCTGTGTCAGTATTAGTAAATGTACTAATATTCTGCCCAGATGCTGTATGTGGAAAAAGTAGTCTCTTACCTCCAAAAGTCCATATCTTTTGTCTGGCATTACAGATGGACCTCATGCCCTTTGTTAACAAATCTGGGTGTGAATGCCTCAATGAAAGTGATGACAATGGCTTTGAGAACTGCTTACAGAAAGACCCCTCTTTCTTGGAGTCGGACTGTGATGATCAGGTGAGTCAGTAGCTCATGCGGTTCACGTCATAATGTTGTGTGCCGTGGACATGGGTCTGCCATGGGGTGGATTTCCTGTGGGCATTGTGGGAGAATGCAAGTCGTCTGTGAGATTACATCTCAAGAGGAGAAATGCAAGAGTAGCCTCTCGCCTATTCTGAGAAATGCCATATTCGTAAGCACCTTCTATACTGCGCCTGCTAATAAGTTCTGTCTCATTTGTCTGTACCACCAGGTGTGGACTTTTGTGATATTTTTTTTAATGAATCCTGTACAGAAGGCTTTTGGTTCCCTAAAACCAGTCTACTCTCTTTGAATTCTGTATATGAATATCTAACAGGCAGAATGAAAGGCTTCGGTAAACAAGTTTCTCACCAGTTAGTCTTTTTTCCTTTTAAAGATTTAAAATGGCTACATATTTTTCACTTAATGAAAGAATGTCTTTGGTCATGTACAGTGTTGACTAAAATGTTAAAACATTTGACATTGACTGACTGAAATATAAAAAAATACTGCTGTTTTCCAGCCTTACTTGTCATGCGTTTTTAACTCAATTGTTTCGCTAAACTTATCTTGGACTACTTTCATGAAATAGGAGATGTTAAAAATGAAGTGAAATGTTTTGAGTTATGTATTTTCACACTATTGGAAACCACTTGTCAGAACAACAGTTGTAATCTGCAGCTGTAGTACTACATCTCTAGTATAATGTTTCCTACTGTAATGCATTGCAGAATGCCATCTACCATGCTAAGACCTAAACAATCAATTTATTCCTTCTGTGTATATTAGGATTACGTTGCTGTTGCTGACCGTTTGATCTTGTCACTTAAATTCTTTCCTAGAAGCACACCATCTCAGCCTTTCTTGATGCAAAGAGCTGTTTTACCTGGGCAGTAAAAATGGCATGAAATCAAAAGCACACAATGCAGTTTGGTCACAACAAGCATGATTTATTCATCCTCATGCATGACTTCCTGAAACTCCACGGGACACCTGTTTGTATCTGAATGCATACCACAGTGCCAGCTAGGACATTGCCATAGTGGTTTTTATGGCTTTGGATCCAGAGCAGGGAATTTAGTAACCTTATATATATGACAACTATATCTGTAGACCATCTAAGATAAAGTATGAAATGCATAGATTTTTCAGATTCTCTGACGTGGTTTTTATTAGCTAGTGTGCCATCCATGACCATTTGGGTCATACTCCCAAATCAGAACTGATTAAAGTAATGTAAAATAATGAAAATATGTAGACAGTGGAGTGTGCAAGAGTGGAATACGTCATTTCAGATCCCCCAAATATATGCTGCTTCATAATTTGTTTCAAAACAAAACAAGTTTTCGTTTAAATAAACAACACAGAAAAAAGTCACTGACCGAAAAAATAACGTATTTTCTTTTCGCTTCTAGCTACTGATTACGATGGCCTTCACTCAGCCTGTCAAACTGTTTTCAATGAAACTTCACAGCCCTGAAATTGGTAAGGCTTTTTTATGAGATTGTTTGAGCAGGATTCAGAAAGTGACTTTTACTGAATATCATGCTGTCGCATTTTCTTGGCTATGAATGTGGCAGGTATTAGTCATTTGCTGACAGCACCTTCCACAGTTTCCCTGTGTGCTTTAAAAGTTGTTCACCACTGCAGAGCAAGCACGAGCCATCAGGCTTTTGGTTAGTAAAAGTCTCAAACCATGTTGCCATCTTTGACAAATGACCGCATGATGTGGTACAGTCTATTATAGCACAATGTGAGCAGCAGCTTAAAAAAAGGCAGAAGAGTGCACACTTTGAACATTTTGCATTTATAGGTGCCATCATAGATGTGTCATTACAGAGACTCAATGAGGTGTGTAAGGGTTATATTCTGTGCAACCTAACATAGGCTGAAATGCACGCAACCCAGAATGAACTGTTATACGCACTCATTTACCACAGTTACCATTATTACTGTTACATTACTGTACAAAATTGTACTATGGCAATGTTAATACACTATACAGTACTGTATCGTGTGGCATTCTGATCCCCAGCGATTGGCTTTAACTTTCCCTTGTTACAGTATTACTGAATGCAGTACTGCACCATTGACATCTGCACAGGGGCATAATACAATGGCCTTCATCTGAGAAGGGATTTTGAAAGCCTTATAAGGCGCTATGAATGTAAATAACATTTCTACCTGGCTAGGGATAACCTGCTGAATTATAATCAGTGTTGTTAAGCAATATGGGACGACACAAAACGACTTGCACAAAAGTCTGTAATGAAATGGCACCAGATTTTACTAGTTAGTTATTAAAAGGGAATGTCCAGTGTTTGTATTGGGATCCAAAGTGTGATTTGTCAACTGGGAAATGACTTGTCAGGCAGTAGATTCACAGAAAAGTGAACCTTGTTCATGCCTCAGCTCCATATTAAGGAAAAGCAGTGATCACCTTTTAGTTCAAGAGGCAGGTTTGGGGAAATGTTTTGTAAAACAAATTCCAAATGAAGATTCATGACATTAAATGCTTACCTGCATATATACCTGTCTTATGGGTATTCTATTTAAATCAGAAAATGTTCTCTATTACTTTCAAAACCTTTAATGTGGGACAGTAATCCCTATTGTATTTTTTTATACAATGCAACAAAACAGATTCAGTAAATAAAATCACTGCCACTTGCCATAAGAAATGTGTAACGTATATGCTACAGGAGCACAATTTTGTGGCAAAGACAGGTTATTGCAGCTAACAGACACAGGTGTCAAATTTCTCTTGGGGAAGTGTACCTTTGGATGCATTTTGAAACACACTGTTCTTTCCTCTGATTGTGCACACAGCTCAAGCACCAAAGTGTGTAAAAATCTTCATAAACCTGCCCCGCTCTATGGACTTCGACGATGCTGAAAGAAGTGAAGCCACCCAAAAACTAGACCTCACAGAAGATGACGTGAAGGAAGAGGGCATTATACCGCTGCGTTACGTCAAATTTCAGAACGTTAACAGCGTAACTGTAAGTAAAAAATTAACTGGCCGTTTCATTTGTGGAATTTCTGTTTTGTATAGCTGTTAAGGATAATTGTAATGTTTGTTCCAAATTTTTTAGATGAAACGGTCTGCTTTACAGAAATTGTCAGGATAATTTCATTCAGATTTTAAATTCTGAGACGTAGGTTCTTCAGTAAAGGAAATTTAAGACAAACATTTGTATTTGTTTGGAAGGTATACATTTTGCATTTATAGACACTCCCACACAGTGTAGGATTCATATGTTATACGTGGGCAACAAATGGAAATACATGGGTAAACGAGTTAAAAACAAGGGCTTACAACCAAGTATGGCTTATGCCTTAATTAAGCAAATAATGTCCCTGCATGTTTAGGATTATTATGAAAATGAAGGACAGGTCTGTTAGCTTGGAACTATGGCTACAAGAAGATACCTCTGTAACGCTGAAGGAGGGGTGAATGTTAGGTTATTTTGCAGGAGTGTCAGTGATCAGAAAAGCACAACTTGGTGATGTTTCACAAGCAACCTTGTCTAAAGTGATGTCAGCTTGGAACTCCAAGGGCAACAAATGGAGAATGCCCCAGGATTATGATTATGAGCTTTCCTTTGAAGTGGATAGCAAAACAGGAGAACAACTGCAGATCAGTTGCCTGCGAATTTCAACCAAGGACATGAGCAGCCTCTTTAATCAAATGATGGTCTGCCGAGATTTCCACAGAGCAGAATACCATATTCCGGTTGCACTGCACAAATCACACCTGGAAGTGCATGTCTGTGCGCCCAGTGATTCAGAGGGCACAGGAAAAGGACTGCTGAGTAATGGAGAAATAAGATGTGGTCTGATGAATCATCCTTCTCCATGCCTCTACCAATGGAGTTTCAAGACATGTAGCTGGCATGGTTTGGGTACAACCGTTCCCTTATTAGGAAGGGTTAATGCTGACCACTGCTTAATGGCACTGAGTGGTCACCTTCACTCAATGTTGCAGCACTTCTGTCCTGCTGGAAAGGGTGTTGTCCAGGATGACATCTAGAGCATGTGTGGTCGCCCAGCGGTTTGATGAGCTTGACACTGATGTTATCTGTATGTCAAGGCCTTCTCAGTCATTAGATCTGAGGCCAGTCAAGAATAGGTTTGGGATATAATACATATAAGCCATACTTGCCACACTTAACTGCCCAAGACTCTTATTAAGTGACTTCACATATTGACAGTTCACGTATATTGATTTTTTTCTTAGATTTAGCGACAGGAGGTTCATTTTTAATCTAATTAAAGGGCACTGAAGACATAAACATTTTATGTAATGCCGGAGAAATAAGTGTTAAAACATTCTGTTGAAAAGTCTCTGTAAACAAGCTATAAGTAGGTTTCTATGACCTACAAACTAACTGTCCAAAGTTAATGGGCTCAGTGATCATACAACTTCATTATATCAATGAACATACATGGGAAGTAACTTGCATTGGCTGACTATGTGTAATAGTGAAAAGACTTTCATTTCGTCAGACTGATCTAAACCAGAGAGTTCAAATTCAATTCCTCAAACGTTTGGTGTCTTCTGGTTTTTGTCCCAACTTGTAGTAGTCCATTCAACAAGTAACCTAATTATTTTCTTAGACGTATGAAGTATATTTCGTAAGGACTTTTACAATTCATTATTCAAAATATTAAATGTACAGTACTCAATAAAACACCTCTGAGTCTGTATAGAAGTATGGGAATTATGCAGTTACATAAAGACTGAATGACTGAATGTTAGCCAGAAGATACTGGACTCTCCAGAAAAAAGTTTGAGACTTCAATACTTCAACAAAGCTGCATGCATCCCTTTCATCTTTTATGAAACAAAAAAAAAGACAAGCTGGGGCATAACTGACATAAGTGTGTTACTTATTTTTCCTACAAGCTTTTGTTCATTTATGTAGAAAGTACACTTAGGTGGGTTTATCATCAACCCTTCCTTAAGGTAAAATAGTACTATAAGCCTAACCTTAATGCATCTACATCACATTGCATTTCTTGTTGTAGATTTCCCCCAGTCGTATTATTTCAGGGAAACTGTAAAGGCTTTATTTCTTACACTGAATTGCAACACGAGTGCTGTGCACAACAAAGTACTTGTAGCCCCCAATAATTTTTAATGCGCGAGTACTTTCTGTTCCGGTAAGCATTACGTAGTGATATGGCAGCAATCAACATAATTGTCTTAAGCATACTGTAAAGCAGGGGCATGCCCATGCTGTGGCTCATTAGGCTATTGCTTTTGCTGATTTCTGTAGCATTAAGCAAGCTGTGATGATGAGCTGTACCATTGATTGGTCTTCATATTCATAATCAATTCCAGGACTATCTCCTGCAAAGTATGTGACCACTTCTTTATGTTGCACCTTGAAGCAGGGACTTGTATGGTCTTAGTATGAACATAAAGGAAGTTAGATTGAAATGGTTTAGCAACATGGAAATTGAGACATTTGAATGGGATATATACACTATAAACAAAATTTTATTAAAAAGGGTAAGCTGTATTTACAAGTGGATTAATTAATAGCGCTGTGAATGCATTTTCATATGGTCTTCTGTTTCCACAGTGGCTTCTATAACATCTGAAACCTAGACAGTTTTCAGTGCCATTATAACATTATTATTTTTGCTTTGTTCCAAATATTGTTCAGACATGATTTGTTCAGCGTTAAATGAAATATGGAATTACATTACCTATGGCATTCGAGATTTCACAAATATTTGAGGAATATGGTTTCATCACCACTATTAAGCATGTACTTCATGGTGTAGCATTTTAAACAAGTTTTTTTTTAAAGCAATTTTACTGCACTGATAGGATTGGTGTTCATAAAAAATGTTTGTTGTTAATTCTTACTCTTTTTTTTTCCTTTAAGCTATTTATAAAGTCCAACCAAGGGGATGAAGAAACAACGAAAGTAAATTATTTAACTTTTATTGGAACCCCAGTACAAGCCACTAACATGAATGACTTCAAACGGGTGAGGAACAGTATGATTGAATGTTTGTTATGAGAAACACAGCTTTGTCATTGTTTGCTGGAAATTAATGAGAAAGTAGCTTGGACAACTTACCAGCTTTTGAGTTTGGGATGAGGTGATTTTATCCTATCGCCACTCTAGTTGGGCACACACCTGAGACTCTCCGGATGAGAGTAAAAGCAGTGTAGTGGAATCAGTGGATTCAGACTGGGTCTCTCCTTTTGTGCACACAGCCAGCCATTTATCTGAGCATCTGATTCTGGCTCTCTAAGCACTTTTAATACTAAAGAGAGATTTAAACACACCTGAGCAGCTTGAATTGAATTCCAGTAGCTCTCCTTGCATCCTCATATGGAATTCCACCGTGTCCTTATAGCCTTTGTCAAGTCAGACTTGAGGCAGGGCTCATGGTAATGTCCGATTTCCCCCTTTCCATTGACCAAAAATACTGCCTTAAGATCTTCGTCTTGTATACACACACTTTTCCCCAAGCTGTAGGCATACCTCAATGTACTACTTTATTTTAGATATGAATCAATTTAAATATATATTTGAGGAACAGGTAAGTGATCACCATTTTTTCATTTAATTTATGTGGTTAGCTGTTCTTGAAGCTGCTTTTAACCCCAGTGTCCTGCCCAAATTTCCCCCTGGCCTTAACCTATCATGGCCTCTGAATACTCCCCATCTAACAACTGACTTTATTACTCTGTTCTCCTCCCAACTGATGATGATAGTGATGAGGATTATATATATTATGTAATTTCTCTGGGAGCAGATTCAGGAGGTCACACCTAGGGTTCGAGTCAGCCATGTTGGTACTGTCTGCATGACAGCAGGCCTTCTAGACTTCAAGAACTGGGCCTCAATGCCTCTTAGTTGCCTCCAGCTGTTGAAAAAGCAGGGTTTTGTCACCCTCTTGTGGCCAAAGTGATATTTACATTTCTTCTGTACTGCTAATCTGCAACAAAATTAAAATGTAGGTGCTATTCTTAATTTTTATCCCATGTTTCTTAAGTGACACTATTTGTACAGGTAAAAATTGGTAAGCTACGGCCCATGTTGTGTAATTCCCTAGGCTGTACGTGCATATTTATCTCGTTCATTTTCCGATTAATATTTGTTTATCTGGTTTAGTTTTGCTAAGTTGAATGAATTCGTAAATTAACATGATTTAATCCTCTCAAATGATGTAACTTGTAAAGGGAGACGCTCACATTTCTCGTGTCGCCACCTTCCTTCCTATAGCATGCTTGCTCAGCACAGCCACTTTTCTACTTCTGCTTCACATGCTTTGCCACTGGACGAGGCTAAATTGACTTTGGTAACAGTCCAGTAGGAAGACTTTATACGTGGAAGTGTACAGTGTAAAATCAGGAAAAAGATCGCCTTATCTCGGATTGAAGTAAGATCACCTCATCAATAGGGAATGTGTTAAAGCCTGCTTAAACAGCAAAACAAAGATAAGCACTTCATACTGTGTATACACAAGTGAGGCTATATCTGGCTGGACTGGTGAACTGCACAGGTTGTTGCTATTGAGCATGCATGTGTTAGACTTACAGTGTAAATAATGCGTGGTCTGAAATACACAAAGCCATGCCCTGTATGTGCTTTACGTAAGGTAACGTACAGGGAAACGTGAATAATACTTGTGACAAATGTGTTTAATAGAAATTAATATGAATATTAGGAAGGGAAATTGATAAAGTCTTATAGCAAACCCTGCTTCAGTCTACTAAAGACCTGTCGCTGGGAGAAAAACTAACCTTTCAGAAGGACAATGATTCAGAACACAAGGCAAAAGCTACATTAGTGTGTCTTAAGTAGAGGAAGGTGAACGTGCTTGAGTGGTCCAGTCAAAATCCTGACTTGAATCCAACACAAAATAGAAATTATCCATCAACAATTCCCAAGCTTCATCAAGTTTACAGGGAAGAATGGCAAAACTTGCTGTGTGCAGAGTTGGTAGAGACCTATCCAAAAGCTGCAATTCACAACTGAAGTAGCATCTGAAAAATGCTGCCAGAGGTGCTTTCATCAAGTATTGACTAGGGACAGAGTGAGTGCTGATACAGTTAATATTTTGATTTTTTATGTGTCTTTGCAGTTTTTGCTGATGTTTAACTTCTTTTTCCCATACGTTTCAAGCATTGAAATTGTCATTTAAAATATTCCCTTAAAATTATACATTTTGTGGTGTTACTGATTATGAAGTTATTTCTATTTGGATGCTTGTTTTTTGGGATTAAGAAATCCTCATAACTTAATTTATGCGACTAGAATACAAAAATGTGAATTAGAATTTAAATGATCTCAGATGGCAGTGTGTTTCTACATGTGGATTGATGTGTTGTTCTATTGAAGCACAGTTTCAATTCTATTGACACAACTTAAATTTGATACTTGTGGTTAGTTTTTTCAAACTTAATTTTGTCTTCAGGCAGCATAAAAAGAGACATTAATTTCATATTGTTATGTTAGCCTTTTTGACAAAAGTCCCTCTTATTTATACCATTTCTTAGGTGTTTCTTACAGGATAAGTAAACCTCCTACTGGTACTTTTTACTTATGAGATAATATGGGACTATATTGAGTGTTTTGAAAGCTTTATTTCAAGGGGGTGGAAGTTTAATTAGATATTAATGAATAAGGCTGCACATGCTAATTAGATTTACCTAGCAGATTTGTAGACTAGTGCATCCTACATGTTAATGTTCTGCATTCAGGCGGAGAAATCAGGTTGAACTTATTCTCAACATGCTTTTGTTTTCTGTATAGGTTGTCGGCAAGAAAGGAGAAAGTCACTGAAAACAAAGAGACACATTGCTGCACTTACTCCAAGGACCTCTTTGCCAATATTACCTGGATAGCTTAAATAGAAACAGAAAGGTCTGTTTCAAATTAACTTCCATTTTCAAAGAGTATATTCACTGCTTCTATTAGGGCAGGTCATTTGAACATTTTTATTGTGATCCAGCTGATATTGTAAATAAAATCAATTGTTTTTCAAAGGCAAGTTGGCTGCTAATGTGTTTTTGTTGAGTCTCAGGCTTGAGTAACACTTTGGTAAGCAATTATTACTTTTTTTCCCCCCCATGTGCTAGTTAGAAACAAATCTCATGAACTTGAAGAACAAGAATAACACTTTTGAGGGAGCAACACAACTAATACTCTATTAATAATTTCCTTAGCCTGTCACAAACTCATTCGGGGAGTACTATTAATGTTGATAGGGCTGTGATTTCAAGTGAGTTTATTTGTTCATAAAGCCAACAGTACAAATTGGATTCCTGACTAGCCCTGGTGCCTGAATCAATGGTTCTCAATCCTGCTTCTGGAGTGGCCTTGTCTGCCGGTTTTTGATTTTTGCTCTTTAAAAGCTGCATGAGATCTGTAATTGGTATGTACACTGTGCTAATTAGTGAGTTTCAGGACTACTCTCGTAAAGGTGTGTAAGCTGAAATATAACCAGTTGGACTTAAGCACAAGGAAGAACACTGCGGGAGTGTGATTCGGTGTCATTCCCACCTGTGTCTGTTCATCATCAATTGATCACCACGTAAGAGCTGTCAGATAAGGCAGTCAATTTTTAATTAGCAAGCTGAGAAGAGTGAATACAGTTCTGTGGTGAAGTTGTTGGAAATAATGCACTTTAATTAGGGTAGTTTTGAAACTAAGAACTGAGTGCAAAAAAAAAAAGTCTGAAGCAGCCAGCAGATTGGTGCCTGCTAATTAATTAGCACTGGTGATCAAAGGCCCAGTTGGAACAAAAACCAGCACAGGGGTCCCCCAGGACCAGGACTGAGAACCTCCGATATAGATTGTCCAGCAGACTAATGTGTGGATCTCCTTGGAGAATCCCAATTCAGGATCCACACAGCTGGACTTAAAAATGCTGTTTGACGTCTATTCCTGTCTTTGTGTGGAGTCCTCATGGGCTTTCAGTTGTACAGTTTTATACTCCACTGAAATGAAACACTACACAAGGTGAAAACCTGAGACTAAAACAAATATATCTGACAACTGTTATTAGATTAGCAAACAACGGGCACAAGACAGGATTTAAACTGGATGGGATGTCAGTGCATCGTAGGGTAGACACATTGACACATATATGCACACACTCACACCAGGGCTAATTTTCCCAGAAGCCAATTAACATACCAGTATATCTTTGGACTGAGGGAGGAAACCCACATGAACACAGAGAGAACCTAAAAAACAGAATTTAACTATGTAAACATTATATAAACAAGGTGTCCCCCACTTTATCTTTTGGTTAGGAATTCCTGTCTTTATGAGGTTGTTTTTCTCACACAAATGTCAAGTCTCAGCGCATGTGGTTTTTAAAATCTTCATGATTTTGTTAAACCACATTCGTAGTAAACCAGTATTTTAAAGATTTTGTGAATTTAGTTTTCTCTGAGGCTAAGTTGAAGCTAAATGTGAAATGATGTACTCACATGATTACACTGACATTAAAGGGCACATTTGATGTAAAGGAAAACAATTACATGTGTACAAAGAGTTTTTTTCCCCGGATATACCAGAGAAGCGATTCAAAGAATTAAAAGACGGAACCAACAAATGTGGTGGAATTTGTGCTTTATCTCATTGCTTTATGTGATGGAAAGCGATGAGTGGAAACTGGAGTGCAGATGGAGGGCCTCTGGGCTTCTTGAGCTCTTGCTCTGTATGGACACACATCAGTCCCATCACTGAAGGCTGTTGGTTGAGGTTACATCAGGCCCAGCAAAGGCTCCGTCAGCACAATGGTTATGTGGAGTGGAAGGCAGTCTTATCTGCACAGCTTACCTTTGCATTTTAGAGTTACTCCATGACGCTATCAGTCTGAGATATATGACAGAGACTACCTACTCTGGATTTATCAAACTGGTGATCTGCTGCTCCTTAAGAACATAAGACAGATTAGAAACTCGAAGAGCTGTCTTGTTCATTAGGTTCCTATTAGCTTTGTTGAGAGAATACAATGCTACAAAATCTAACATAGGAAAATCTGTGTGTTCCTAGAATTACACAATCACATTCTTCATATATTTGTTTTGATGGATGCAAAGCTTGATCATGGTCAGGAGTTATTATAACCTGTTGTCTATAATGCTGAAGTCTGCATGTGAAAAGCGTTTAGTTTCACCAGCAAAGGTTTTGTTTTCTGTGCAAGTGGATCAAGCTGTCTCACATTGAGTCCAGAATGTTGTCACTTCCCAGCTGTGACCAGTCCTCTTAGTGACACAAGGATCCAATCAGGAAAGGGCAGGACAACATCGTCAGATCAATTTGCTGCTAGAAATCAAGCTAAATGGTTCAGGTGGCCATCTCTTACTCAAAGCCTTCCTTATGTTCTTACGTGAATATGATTGGGATCAATTGGCCTGGGCATTCTTGGCTGAAGTTAACCCTTGCAACTTCCTGGTCATGTGCAGGCTCGTAGTGAATTGTGCCTTTCGTCCAGTCAGGGATGGGGGTGGAGCCTGTGATGTGATTGGCTTTAAGAATTTGTGGGTCAGTATAACCTGCCTGTCCTAATCCTCCCCCATATGGATACATAGGGGTCATTGTTGTCAGTCGAGATGCAAAGACAGAACTGGCGTCAACAAACTGGGTGGTGTATAACAAGAAATAGTTGTTGAATAGGTTTTTCTTTAAACAAATAAGCACTAATGAACAAAGTTTTTGAAGTTTTGGTTTCACACTTGATCTAAAAACTTCCTCTCCGTTGAGTACACATGACAAATGATGACGCTTGGAACATACCTCATCGCCCAGGTCCACACTGACGGCTTACGGTCTTCCCCATTCTTTGTGCCTCTGTCTCTTGCTTTTCTGAGTTTGTTCTAGAACATTCCACTGTGGAATGCTCTGCAGAGCAGTGGCTTGCCTCATTCCAGAACAGCTAAATTAATGTTTCCCTCCATTTTTTCTTTCATATCTCTCTTCTTTAATTCTTGCCCCCTTGTGCCCTCTTTGGTGCAGCAGGAATCTACAGGGGGAGACTGTAGAGCTTTGTATCTGTAAACAAAAGGCCCACTTTGGAATCGAGTTGTCTTCACAGCCTGTGCAGGCTCTGTAGTCCAAAGTCTAGGCATGGGGAGTGACTTGTTTTTTTTTTGTGGAAAGAGGACTTTTCGAACACTCTGTAGTACTTGAATCTGGGCTCTGCACACCCAGATCCAATTGCTCTGCTGTTGTAGGAGCTTGTTTCTGTGATTATTAGCACCTTTACCAGGGATTTGTCCAGACGAGATCAACAAACGCTTCTCCCTCTTCACCTGCCCTCATCAGCCCCAGCGTAGTCTTAAGCCTCTTTTAGATGTTGTGACCCCTGAACTCCGGGGTCTCGGGCCCCTTTGACCTTCAAAGTCTGCACCCACATAACTGCAACCCAGGCCAAACTGCTTCCCCTTTAAAAAAAGGGGAGCACTGAGTAGCCTTTTTCTCCTCGAGAACTGTCTGCTCAGTTTGAACTCCTCTGGCATGACTTGATATTGTCTTGTGAAAAGGGGACTTTTCGAAACATGCTGTAGTACTTGAATCTAGGCTCTGCTATTGTAGGAGCTTGTTTCTGTGATTATTAGCAGACTTACCAGGGATTTGTCCAGACAAGACCAACAAATCATGTAACTTCACCTGCCTTCTCAATGGCTGTGTCTGGTCTCCCTCTGCCCCTGGGTAAAATTCAGCCTCAGAGCCAGGATGTCTATTGACAGCGGAGAGCAGATGAGTCAGGTGTCAGTAATTTCCTGCTCCTGGGAGGCTCTATGATGTACTTCCTCTCTTTGGAAGGGTATCACCTGCATGCCACTGCAGGGAACCATTGTCAGAATCATTTTCCAGTGCATCTGTTCAAAATATGGTACTGCAAAAAAAAACAGTTCGTAAATGTTCCTACCTGCAGCTGGAAACAGAAGGCGTACTGAAAGTGTGTCTAACTCAGCTGCAGGAGCGTCACTGGGTTTCGGAGACAATAAATTCAGATTAAATACACAAATAATAATCTAATTTAATCTAATGGTCAGGTTAACAACCTCTGGCCAAACTCACCAGCCCAGTGTTTTATAACAGATGAACCGGACCAGCATTTGTATTTAAACTAGTTCACGTTAAACATTTAGACACCTACACTGTTATCCTGCTAAAAAGTTACGTATGTGACACAGTAAAATTTCCAACCAGGAACTGCGAGCGAAACAATGAAACTGAAAAGGCTAGCATCTGTACTAAATATGGCTTTCCTGGTGTACTTAACAAAACCTTAATTTTTTTATTGATTTGCTGGATGTTTTCATTACAGGCTACTAAAATGCTCTACAATAGTAGTATTGTATTTTAGTACAATCTTTTCTTTTCTCTCTCAAAGGACGCTCTTGGGCCCACAGTGTGGAGACTTCGATCATTTTCATTTGCTGTACAGGAAAGACTTGGTAATAAGATAAAAAAGCTGCAATTTAAACTTTTGACCACAAGGTGTCAATAAACACTCATAGATTGATACAATTTCTCTAAAAACAGTTTCTTTTAATTTGTGGATACACAAATCGCTAAAAAAGTAAGTCATCCTGACAATGAAAAAAATTCAATATTCAATATCAGTAGTAAAAAGATTATACTTCATTTTAGAAAAAGGTTTCAATGACAGACATAAGACGACGTTAAAAATATTACAACGAATTCAGATCCTCTTGCCTGGTTGGTTGTCAGTACAGTAGCTAGTTCATTCGATGATCTCGTCCAATGTTTTTTGAAAGGAGTCAGGGTATGGGCTCCAGCGGTGACCGTGTAGCTTGTTCCATGCTCCCACAACCGTTTGTGTAAACAAATGCCTCCCGTTTTTAAAGCAGTTCCACACAGCCTGCTCTCGCTTCTGGTTCGCATGAATAAGTTAATTCTGGAGAGGTCTAGTGGGTAAAGACAGCTGATCAATATTTACAAATGGTGGTGGTGGAGGGGAGACCCCATTACCTGTAAAGCGCTTTGAGTGGAGTGTCCAGAAAAGCGCTATATACGTGTAAGCAATTATTATTATTATTATTATTATTATTATTATTATTATTACAAAAAATGCATGCCTTGATCCTAAAACAATGAAAGTATATTTTATTTTCCCCAAAATAGTTAAACTACGTGTAATATTCATTTTTAACAAAGGAACCATATAATACATATTTTAATTTAAGGTGAAAATCAATAATTTAAATTTGAGGATAACCAGCATTTCAAAAAGTTTACGATGCTTATTTAAATACAATTAAACTTCATAGTCCTGAATACTAGCATGAACCATTTAACCTCATACTTTTATATAAAGACTATATAACTATATCTAGACTATATAAAACCGTTGTAAAGCGTGAATAGGCCCTACTGTATATGAAAACCACCTCCTGGTGACAGTTTAGGTTGGAGAAAGTATTATTTTGTGATTACAGCAGAACAACATCGTTATTTTTGTTTACGAAAAAAATCCTTGAAGGTTAACGCATTTGTTTCGATCAGATATATGGTATCACTGCTAGAGACCTCCAAAGAGTTCAACGGGATTTCAAAAGCTTTGCTGGAACTTTGTCATTTCCTGCATTTAGGGAGTTCTCCAATTCGGGTTACATCACCAGGAGGTTACAATGAATAGTAATTTGCTTTATTGGATGCACCTGTTTGTTGAAAGCTGAATGAAGTCCACCTTAATTGTGTGGTGCGGCTGGAAATATGTCCTGCATTCGGACTTTAGTTATTTTCTCTAATTCACCCTCCCCTACCCTGCTCTTTTATAGTACATACAGTCTGTAGAGTGTGCCAAGATTATCATCGGCAAAAAATAAATAAATCTCAGGATGATTAGCAAAAAATGTATAGTCTAAAACAATGACATTGTAGGTTACGTGTTTTTTTTTGTTAGACTAGTATGATAATTACGTGATAAAAGCATTTGGACAACGAAACCTCCGTTGCGTGTACATTTAAAACAAACAAAAGCCGTTAACTTCTGGAAACAACGATCCTTCGCTTTTTAATATTCACCATTCGTCTTGATCACATCGGATGTAAGGCAGATAGCTGACTTCATGAAACTCGTGAAACGTTTTCTTTTCACAATAATAAAATATTCAAATATTTTATATTTTTCGTGTATTTTTTCTTATGTTTTTGTGTATTTTCTGCAATTTATTTGTCTTGCTGTGTTGTGTTATTTTTAAAATATAAGCTGTGGAAATGTCCGCGTGTGCAGGAGTCCCGGTATTTCTTTGTCTAAGCCAAATTGACGGAAATATCCCGTAGTCCATCCCTCACACCTGGTCATGCTATGCCATGTCATATTTTCCTAGACGTCTGAGAAAGCATTGAATCCGAAGGCCTTTTCTGTAATGAATCGAGCTCTTCAGCTATTACCTGTTATGTTTTCCACAACATCTGCTATAATTGTTCCCAGTCTAAACAAGTAACATAGTATTGAATGGTATAGTCTACTGCATGAACTCTGTACTGTGCATGCTTTGTTATTGTTTTCAAAAACGACTAGGTCTTAAAATGGTTTATATGAACAATTCAATCACTACACGTTTCCGTTTTTTTTTTCCTCTGGAAGGCTTATGGTGGAAATTAGAAACTTGTACAGTATCTCAACACATTCATGGCGTATTTAAATGTGTTTGCTAAGGAAAAGACATCTGTCACATATTGTTTTCACCCAGAACCACAAAACACAGCAAAAAAAAAAAGATCTTATATTCCATTCAGGTATTTCTGCCTTTTGATTAAGTTTTCTATATATATATGAGAGAAAAAATGTGACATTCAGCTTTTAAAATGGCTTTCTTGGTCTGTTTGGTGGTGGACATGAGATAGAGACATGTAACCCTGTAGTTTTGTATACACTTATTAAGATCTTATCAAAGAAATATAGCTTTAACTCTTTTGACCTAGTACTCTCAGAGCCTCTCATGGTACCGGACAAATAAAAAGGTGAAGAATATGGTTTCCTGGACGAAGTAATGGTAAAGTAAAAAAGGTACACATACACTAAAATAAAAGATTCCTTTCCTAAATTACATCCCCTGAATCCTTGTGGAGCACACTGTAGGTCCCTCTCTCCAAATCTACATATTCTTGCTCCTGATGGGTTTGCAAAACACTGGGAAGAAATGACTGAGGAATCAGACATACTGTATTAGTCTAGACACCTGTTTGAAACTGACAATGCTACTGTGAAGTCATCCATCTGGACAAACTGCATCCCGAGAGAGTTAAAGCAGGATATCGCGGCGAGATGGAATTTTGGCACAAACAATATTTGGTCAATTTTCATTTAGAGGATACCCTCATTGGAAAAGTATTTTCTGGCATTCATTTACAAGCGTGGCCTCGGCGGTTCTGTTCACCCTTACAGAAAAAAAAAAGCTTGTTTTTAAAAAAACGTTATACAAATGTTATGCACATAGCAAAAAGGGAGAAAAAAAACGTGAGTGATTTTCACATATCAAGGGTTATGTAACACAAAAACAAGTTACGTGGTATTTAACAATGCAAAATAAAATTTGATGTTGCAGTGTACTGTTGTTTATCTGAAAGCATGCGGAGAACGATGTTTCGTGTATTAAATGACAGAAGCAACAGAAGCTTTAACATAAACCATATTCTCTTCAAAGTATCAACATGTGTAGCTCTGTATAATGGACTGGTGCCAGTTCCAAATGCCAGAGCTAAATGTTGTTGCAGGCGATGTTAGAAATGAGTAACTTCTTCTATAAAAAAGAATGGCTTTCAAATTGATATTTCAGTTCCCATTTTTAAATTTGTTGAGTCTTTTATTTGTTGTAAAGCATACATTAGTTCATAAATCCTTCCAATAACTGGTTTTTGCTTTATATATGAGTTGAACTCTATAGAAATGTTTTTCATATCTCTGAGAGTATGACTTAAGAGTAAAGTGACCCGTTTTCAACCTGTGCAAGATGATTTAAATTGTGCTTTCATGTTATGTCACAACCATATGACATTTCAAATTTTTATTACAAGGACATGTCATCATGTACTGTGTGTATGGCACATTGGTGGGAGAGAGTACCACTTTGATTTTTGATTTTGTCCTTGCAATTGAGGACAATTTTGTTCACAGGAAGTATTTCCAATAAAGCTCAATATTTCTATTTTAAAATATTGGTTATTGTTGCCTAGACAGCAATATGATACTGATATGATTTTTTTTTCTGTTTAACAGCATAAATTACAACACTTCTTATTCCTTGATCAGTTTATATCAGTTTAAATCCTGAGTCCATTCCAGTTTAATATATTAGTTTAAACAAAATCTATTTCCTTTGCTTGAATACATATATGGAGTACTTCCTGATTTATGCCACCTATACTGTACATTGTAGTTTTTGCTAATTTACAACCTACAATTAGGACAGAAAAAAATACATAGGGATTACATGTGTTATCTGTTAACATAAATATTATCAAAGAAGTGAACATTCCTCTGTGTGAACTCCAGCTACCTATTAATTTTATGTATTAACTACAAGCACTATCAAGACCATTAAGAGTGGGTTTTCTGAACAAACCCAATATGTCAATTGGAAGATCACTTGTTTTTCAAATCTATGTCATTTAGACACTTAATGCTTAGCTTGGTTACACAAGGGGTAGAAGATCTTTTTCACAAGTCCAACTTGATACTGAGGAAGAGACTGCACAAGGATTTCTTCTTTTGATAAACTGCTTAAGTACAGCAGCTGTGAGGGATTGATGTAAAGCAGCTTTTATGTCCAGAGTCCTAAAGTACTGCAGGCTCAATAGCAAGGGCAGAGAATAGAACTGGTGTGGTCTCTCATATGAGTACAAACTGTATCAAAAAGTGTCTTTTAGCTGAAAATTCTCCTGCTATTAATCGGTGTTCTACAACCAATTCATGTCACTGGGGAGAGGTAGAGGAATTTTAACAGGCACAACATGAAGCGGTTGTGTAGCTTGATTTCTCACTGAAACAAGACATAATTCAGGGTCTGAATATCTGTATTCAGGGTCTGAATCTGCAGGATCAGTGTAATACTCAAAATACCCGAGCCACTTCTTTTGTTACTCCACATACAGTATGAGTCTGCTCACCCCTCTTCCAGTTGTTTAGTTTGAAACATACTTTAGTGTATTACAATCATTTGATTTTCTATTCCAAATGTATTTGAAAAAACATGCTGTTTTTTTTTTTTACCAAGCCACATAATTAATTATTGTAAAAGTTTGGAATCGCCCATTTAGCCATATCACCCTGCAACTCACAACTGGCAACCCACTGAAGCTAAGCAGGTGTGAGCCTGGTCAGTACCTGGATGGGAGACCTCCTGGGAAAAACTAAGGTTGCTGCTGGAAGAGGTGTTAGTGGGGCCAGCGGGGGGCGCTCACCCTGCGGTCCATGTGGGTCCTAATGCCCCAGTATAGTGACGGGGACACTATACTGCAAACAGGCGCCGTCCTTCGGATGAGACGTAAAACCGAGGTCCTGACTCTCTGTGGTCATTAAAAATCCCGGGGCGCTTCTCAAAAAGAGTAGGGGTGTAACCCCGGTGTCCTGGCCAAATTTCCAATTGGCCCTTACTAATCATGGCCTCCTAATAATCCCCCTCTATGAATTGGCTACATTACTCTGCTCTCCTCCCCACTGATAGCTGATGTGTGGTGAGCGTTCTGGCGCACTATGGCTGCCGTCGCATCATCCAGGTGGATGCTGCACATTGGTGGTGGTGGAGGGGAGTCCCCATTACCTGTAAAGTGCTTTGAGTGGAGTGTCCAGAAAAGCGCTATATAAGTGTAAGCAATTATTATTATTATTATTATTTACAACCCTTATATTATCATTACTAGTCAAATGTTTTTCTCGGGATGGAGAGAGCGAGAGAGAGAGAGAGAGAGAGAGAGAGAGAGAGAGAGAGAGAGAGAGAGTAAATGACAAAATACAGTTCTCAGCATATGTGATGAAACTCTTGAGGAAGCCAAGCAAGTGTGGCAAATGGAAAATGGAGCTCCCTTGACTTACGGCAACCTGCTTTGAATTTTATGATGTGGCAAAACACATACAATAGATTTGCCTGAGACATGTTTGTCACTTAAAGAGCTAAATGTGAGAATGTTATATCATTCATTGTGGAACAAGTGTTTGGTCATAATAGTTTGAAATTATATTTCATGACTTTATGCACACCAGAACATTATTCATTGGATATGAATCCATGAAAAGTTTGCTAACATCTGCCTACACCAGTTTCATTGACAGAATGATAAGGTCACCAAGAGATTCCATATATGATAAGTACTTTACTACTTTGTATCACAGAACTTTCTGACTTTCTTCACTTTTGTGTTAAATAGCAGGACTACTTAAATTTTCATTATTATTTTTTCTGTCTTAATTTACTATTTTTGTAATGACTTCAACTTAGTCCATATATTGGGACAATAAGTGATGAAACAATTGTTTTAAATTGGGTCTGTTGTTCAGTCAGTCTCACAGTTTGTGCAGTGTGATTTATATGAACCACTTTTGGACTCTTCATTACCCCTGCAAAATTGAGGAAAAGAGATTTTAAAATGTTTGCCTTTTAGTTTAAACATAATTTTGGTGCTGTATGATGGGCTTCTTATCCAAACCAATCAGTCTAAAAATTTAAACTTGTCATCCGGGAAATTTAAGGTACTACCTTTACTATTGTGCAGCAAAACTAATGACAGGAACATCATTCCATACTGCGGCAGTTTAAGAATAAAACCTGAAAAATGCAAAACAGCTCTCAATTAGTATGAGCTTGAATTTAAATGTGTAATATTTTGTCACAAAGGAATAATCATCAGTCTTGCTGTTTTTCATTTTTCTGATCTTAAAGAAGGTGACAAAGTGTGCAATGGATGTGTTGCTCCAGTGAATCGATTAAGTGTAACTAATACTATATCATTAGCGCAGAGGGAAGTTGTGAACGTGCACCATTGTTGTCAGAGGAAAAAAAACAATAATACAAGGCTCTCAGAGGTCTCCTAACCTTTGTACTATGTATTTTACTCAATAAGTGGTCTAGTCTCACAGTAGGAGAAAAAAATGAAACCCTGATGTAATATTTCAGGCAGATTATAGCCGTGTCATTCATCTGGATACAGTAGGAGGCTAATAAAATGCAATTTACTTTCCCTTCTCTAGATGCTTAGATAATTATTCTGATTTGCCAAATTTAAACTATGACACAGCTTAAGGTTCCAGGCACAAAAGGAATGTGTACTTCCTAAATGGACCCTCAAGAGTTAATGCTCAACCTTTTCAACATGCATTTTGCTTGCCAACTGGTTTAGTCCATCCTTTCACCAAGACAGAAAATATAATTTAGCAAATTATTTCAAAGAGATTATAGTTCTGTCATTTTCTCAAACACAGTAGAAGTTTAATAAAATACATATTTCTGTCCCTCCTCTGCATGCCTAAACTACATTTTGTTTTTGCCAAATTGTAAACTGCAATGAGGTTTAATATTTTATTCTTACAAGCTCAAACTTTGTGCTTGAGCATGTTGAAGTTAAAAAAAGTCATTCCTCCAGCAACAAGTCACAAAATAACAAAAGTAAAAAATATTGTTAAATTATCTCACTGACTCATGTCAGTAGAAATTCTCACTGGATTTGTCCTTTATACTCTGGAAATCACTGGTTCAAATCCAGGCTATGCCACTATCTGAATTTAGTCAGTTAGCTCCTAGATATAGCCAGCAGCTGTATCAGCCTGCAACCCACAACTGGTGTTTCTCCACCAATCCGTGCTGGATCTCCTGCATGATGCTGCAGAGCTGGCAGGTAACAAGGGATGTACAGCTTGTTGGGTGAGGCCTACCTGTGCTTCGTCAGTCACCCTGCAACTCACAACAAGCAAACACACTGGAGCTTAGCAGGTGTGAGCCTGGTAAGTAGCTGGATGGGAGACCTCCTGGGAAATCTAGAGTTGCTGCTGGAAGAGGTGTTAGTGGGGCCAGCATGTGACACTTATCCTGCTGTCTGTGTGGGTCCTAATGCCCCAGTATAGTGATGGGTACACTATACTGTAAGAAATGCGCCGTCCATCAGTTGAGACATAAAACTGAGGTCCTGACTCTCCATGGTCATTAAAAATCTCAGGGTGATTCTCGAGCAGAGTAGAGATGTTACCCCGATATCCTGGCCAAATTTCCCTTTGGCCTTTGCCAATCATGGCCTCCTAATAATCCCCATCTATGAACTAGCTCTGTTCTCTTCCCCACTCCCCATACCCCACTGATAGCTATTGTTTCGTGAGCGTACTGGTGCACTTAAGATTTTAGTCAAATAATTCAAATGCATTGTAATTTTGCGTTGCATGACTGATTCACAACTTCAATTCAGTTCCAATCTGGGGCACCTAATGTGTGGAGTTTGCATGTTCTCCCTGAGGCCACATGTTTTTTTTTGGATGCTCTAGTGTCCTCTCACACCCTTAGACCATGCTGTCTAAGATAATTGGCATCAGTAAATAGTCGGCCATGTGCATGTGTTTGTGTGTGTGCGTCTTGTGATAGACTGGCATCCCATTCAGGGTGTATCCTGTCTTGCACCCATTGGCTGCCAGGCTTGGCTCTATCTCACCATAACTCTGGATTGGACAAAGTGCATATTGAGGACAGAATGGAAAACGAAATTCAATCACCATCTCTCAGTCCTAGTCCTAGGCCTAACTCTCAAACTATTCAGCATCCCTTCCAAAGAGGGTTGAATTCAGCTATTGTAGGTCAAAAGACTGGCTGGCAAGAGAATTCACACTATTGTGTGTTTTAGTGGGTTATGTCGCTTTAACAGGTTCACTGAATGTGCTAGTTATGCTGTTCAAGAGCTGCATACTGACCATTTGTTGCTCCTGAGAGTGATATTCCACACGTGCGGTGTTGTTTTATGTGTATTATAGCAATCAACAATTGTTTTCCTCACTGTGTCTCAAAAGCTATCTTCCTCAGAGCTGTATGTTGCCTAAGAGTCTCCCATGACTTGGCAGGCAGCTGGCAGCAGGCAACAAGAACTGGAGGTGTGTAAGGAAATAACATGATACCAATATAACAGAAACAAGTCGTCAGTTTTCTGTGGCAGGTAACATGGTGCTTGCCCTTTTCCTAGGAGAAAGTAAGTCAGTATACGAAACGTGTATTTTCAGCTGTTAGTGATTAATAATGTATGACAGACATGGATATGTAAGTCAAACCATATTATATGGATCTTTTAGTCCACTGGTGTTGAAGAGAACCAAGTTACACCTTGTTTTTATTCTCTCTCATAAATAAATTCAAATCTTTGGCAGTATCCCGCTGTTTGGCATGCTCTTTGGACTGTGACAATGTTTTCCCTTTTCTTTTCTGGTTTCTGGAACACCATGTTACCCAGAGTACATGAAAACCTGGCAGAGCCCACGTCCCCCCCGTATCCCTTTCATATCATCTGCCTGAATGTGCTGGAGTCCTTTGGAATGTCTTCAGAAGGTGTCAGACCTCCAGCCGCAGTGTTCCTCTTGGCAAGGGGAACTGGAAAGGATAGACTTATCATGGGAGCCTTTTAATGCAGAGGCTCCTGTCTCGCAATCTCAAATCCCAGTCAGTATCCCCCTTCACGCTGTGATGGTTTGCTGCGATCGACTGAAATGGGAAGGCCCGTGTGACTCATCCTGATCAGACCACATAACATCCTGTATGATTTGCATTCACAGAAGCCGAGCTACGCAGGGGATCCTAGGAGCGATTGCTCTTGTTTCCTGTATTTCAGCGTGGCATAGAATACTGGATAAACGGCATGAGGAGAGTCAAAAAATGCCCAAGTGGCGCAGTTGGTAAAGACGCCTGCTTCAGCGCAGGTCAGGATCTATGATAGAGGTGTTGTGGGCTGCAGCCTGGATCGTGTCACTAGCCAGGATTCCTGAAGCAGCAGTGCACAACCAGTTGAGGGTGGGGGGTCGGGGGCAATTGGTTGACTGGTCTGTCTTTACTGTCAGGAATCCCTGTGCCTCTCTCCAATCAGAACTGAACCTCCTGTATGGGGTTGCTGTGCATGAAAAACATACAAGTAGCGATTCCAAATGACGGTGACTCTAATTTACAAAAAAACCCCAACATAATAGATGTCATCCAATATTTGACTTTTTTTAGTATTTATTCTTAATATGAAGACCTCGTGGATACTTGTGAAATAAGTGATCCATATGCTATACTGACATAAGCAATCACATCATTAATTAAGCATTAAGAAATACAATTAGCCTGCTCAATGACACTAGGAAGTCCAGGGAAGAACATGTGCCAGAAGGACATAAAGTACACATCTTAAAGTAAAAACAACAAAACAAAATCTTTTCTGGGCCACCAGCAGTGTGGAAACACTGCTTAATACAGTGTGTGGTCAGCACAAACTGCAGATTAAGAAGAATCTTCCCAATGAAATTGTGATAAGTTGTTTTTGAATGCTTCTCCGTTTTCTCTTAAAGACGAGTGACCAGCTGTGTAGTGTATCCTTAGAGCTGAGCACAGCTAAACAAAGTGACTAAACGATCCTGTATATACCAATATCCTTTAAGGAATTTCATTGATGAAGGAACTTTATCAATAAAATCAACGATTTAACTAGCCTTTTGCTGAAAATAGTTACGTTACTGAAAGAATGTGTTTCCCTTATTTTGAAGCAAACAAGTATACGAATTGTTATTAGTTAGAGGAAAATGTTGCCTTTAAACATTATATTTTACATTTTTTAAAATAGCAAGATTTACAAAGAAATAAACTGGAAACTGCAGACACATTTGCCAAACAAGCAAAACCAGCGCAAAAGGCTCTTAGCTGTACCCCTATTTCAGAAAATCATAGAATATAGGAAAAGGACAAATTCACAACTTTGTTAATTTTTATAGCTTCTGCTGACCTCTTTAACAGATTTAATAAATCTTAAACCTACCATGTATTGTTTCATTAAATAAAAAAAAACCCTAAAAGTGAATTTAAATGCATCAGCTTATCTTTAATGAAACTTTCTGTAACACCCCCACTATTTGCACTGACATGCAGCAGTAGAGGATATGTGTTAAGGAGGTTAGGAATCTTGCAGAGTGCCCTCCTGGATGCATCTTGTTCAATTCTGTTTTGTATCTGACTATCTCTTTTACCTGTTTCTGAAGATCATGCGATCTCTCACATTATTGTGCCCATAGAATTTGACTGTGTGCGTTGGCATTCCTGAGTTACAGCAGCCATCCCTCTTGGGACAGCAGATGAAGTTCTAAATACCCCAACACAGAGGACTTATGCACAGGGGGTCCAGAAACACTCAGCATATGGGGAGAACTGGCCCTTCACACACTAACAGTTTGAGTGTTTGTAGATCGTTATGATGGCCAGTGCCTTTTGCCTAGAATGCATTGCACAGGCATTCATGCTCTGTTTAAAAAATTAATTTATTTCTGGAATACACCACACTCTCCAGTTTTTCCTCTTTGACGTGATTAGCCTGGATGAGATCCTCATATCAGTTAGGAGACGAATATTCTCCATCTTGTTGATACCCATTACCCAGAGTACTGCCATGCTTGGTGGACTTCCTGTGGGGGGGGGCTGTGTCTGCTCTTCCACTTCCTGCTCACCACCATCAGTTTCATTTCATCTTTCTGGTGGGGATTTTGTGTGGGCAAAAGGCAGCTTGGCAAGTCTTTTTTTTATTTTTTGTGGATGTTTTTGGTGTGTTTCTGTAAAGCACTGCACTGGGTCTCAGCACAGTCCCAGTCATCCTCAGACCCCTCTCCAAATTCCACGTATGAGGCTTGTCGACATCAAAAGCCCTTTTTCTCTTCACTGTCCTCTTCACAGTACATAAGCATGGACTTCGTCCAGTCATGGTGCTCCGGTGTCCCCTTGGTGATGGGCTCAAACTCCTCATCTTCAGTGTCTCTCCTCCATGATGACATTTTCATCGGGAAACAAGTTCCTTTCCACATCTGTCATGATCGTAAGACCCTCCTCTTAAGGGCGCTCCGGCTCTTTCTTGTTTGTCTTGATTCTTTGCACCTGCCTCCTGTCTCAGCCTTTTCCTTTAAAAGCCAGATGCTCCTACCAATCCAGGCTCAGCTTTGGAAGATGGACGCCCGGAAGCCCGCCTACCCGCGAGTCCAGGAGAGGCTCGACGGCACAGGCTTCACAACGGCGTCCTGACCATCTCGGTCCAGGGTTGGAGCGCCTGGCCCCGTTACCCCTTTTTATTCCCCCGACCCTTCGCCGGATCCTGCTCCCGCTTTTAACTTCTGTCTTGTCTGTCATGGATGGATTACCCGGCTCTGGACTTTTGCCTACTCTGGATTTTCCTACGGACTCCCTTTGGACTTGTTTGCCTTGAACCACGCCCCCCCCCCCCGAGCACCAGCACACCGTCGACATGCCCCCCTGTTCGTCTACCAGCCCCGCTCCTAGTCTTCTCTCCCCCGTGTCTGTTCCACTCCCTTCTGGATTCTGCCATCTGCATAGGGTCCTGAAAAACGCTTCGTGACAAAATCACTCTGATAAAACCAGCAAGACTAAAGCCTGACAATGAAGTGGACCACATACTCCGTGCACGTCTCTTATTAGCCTGGGTCATGAGAAAGAAACCATGGTTCCACTGCTCCACATTCATTCCAGGTTGCAAGCCATTACTCTGGAAGCAGTGGGAGTGGTATACCAGAGATATAATCAATCAATTAGTCAAGCATAAAATTAATCATTTCTGAATAATTGTATCTATTGTTCCTCGTACATTAAAAATGCTGTGATATTGTTTAAAATTGTCCTGTGTATGTTGTGTGTGTGGGGGTGTCCAGTGTCTGTCTAATTAGTTTGAGGTGCAGCCCATGACTTTGATTAGGTGTTTTTGAATGGAAGTTACTAGTGATCTAGTGGCGGGGTCCTTATTTGTATAATTAAGGCATAATTGCTTTCAGACAGTGCTGCCACTAGCTATTATGAGTTTCTGACTTAGTCTGCGACAGGCTGCCCTTGGTGTTGCACTTCTATGGGCCACACATTGATACTCTTCTTTCTGCAAAAGGTGTCCTTTTTAAAGCCTATCAATTGGCATGGCTCATCACACTGGAAAGTGTTTTGCTTTTTTTTTTCTTTGCTGTCCGGTGTCTATGAGCTGCCTTTCAGGTTCTTTATCGGTGGGCTTCTACCATTCACATCATGTGCAGGCTGCCTGCTGGGAAGTAAGACTCTTCCAGTTTGTCTCCCTGGCTCCCATCTTGTGAACACTGTAGTCCAGCTTGAAGCAGGATGATTCAGGCAAAGGGGCTGAACCCTTGACACCACTCCAGACACGACTGCCTGGCTTATTCTCTCAAACAGTTTGAAGTGTGGTTTTGCGTATGAAGATGCTGGTTAAGGGTCTTTCTGATGAACTTGTAACTCTGACTTGGAAAAGCTGTCGGTCTATTTTCAAAGAACGTACTCTTTTCAGAAGGAGACATAATTGCCTCACTTTATAGGATACTGTCGTCGATGTTAAAAGATTGTTCAGGGCAACTTCAAGGACGTGATAGCTGAGTGACTAATGGCACAGTCATTCTTAAATAAAGCCAACTTTTAGCATGGGTGAAAACTTCTCTTAGAAACTGCTTTTTTCCTTTTGATTGATATTCTGTAACGTCCTTGCCTGAAAAGCAAGAGAGAGCTAGAGAAATATAGATGTGGCTGGGCTGATATCACCTTTTGATAAAATATTTTTGGGATTATTACTGTATGAGCTGGAAATTCAATTATTTGCAAGAATAACAGGACAATCTTTATTTTTGATTGAAAAAATATTTATTTATTGTGCACTAATGCGTTTCATGTGAGATGTTTCTCTTTCACTATTAGTGTCTTATCTGCCTATCAGTCCCCTTTTTGGAGGTTGGTGTTGTAATTGCAAAATGGCTACAATGTAGGCATAATAATGTAAAAACATATTTCAGTGTGTGTTTAATCTAAGAAATCAGTCCTATACTGCTGTTTTATTTTTGGACTGTCTGCTCTTATTTGCCTAACTGCTATAACGTAGGGATGTTGCTACAGTATGTAGAAGAGCCTGCTAGTTTAGGTTTACCATGATTGGACTGTTCAGCCATGTAACAAGTAAACCTACCATGTGCACAAGTCTATCTGTTGTACAAGTACAAATGCTGCTTCTGTTCCCTGTAAAACATGGAATGACCTTATCTGCCACATTAACGGCACTCAAACAGTTTCAAAATGTTGCCTCTTTTCTGGAATTTCCATGCACTTTAATATGTTATGTGGTGTCTGTCACAGTTTACAAGGCCTGGGGCAAGTGCAGAGTAAAAGAGCAACATCACTTATGCATTGTTATTTGTTATATTGTAGGACAGTTAAAAGACCAAACTAGTCATTATGTAAATATAAAGCAGTAAAAAGTCCATTTAGCAGTAAAATGCCAAGAATGACTACTGTATGTGATCCCTTAGTTCAGCACCATTTCTGTAAAAAAAACCCAACATTTTAGTTTCAGACGCGTCTGTGTCGTTGTTGATGTGGGACTTTCCCTCCTCCCTCTCTCAGGAACAGCAGCTGTGTGAGGCAGTGGGAGAACACAGGTCCATGAGAAACTGTTTTTCCCAGCTTCTGTGAGTACAGTCTCTGTAGCCCGTCCTCTCTGCCATTTGCTTTCTAGGTTGTCAAAAGCTGTTATTATGGGATACCACCTGGAGATACCAAAAACCAACAATGAGGAGGTGTGGATTGTTCAATAAACCAGATATCCGTTTCTGTTCCCACACATAATTTGACACCAGAGGGCCTGGCAGGGGCTTTTTTCATTGAATATTATTATTTAATAGCATCTCAAGGCACTCATTAGTTTTCAATGATGATGTGGTCATGTACCTTATAGAGAAAATTCTAACGCAAGCAGTTTAAGGCTAAAGCAAACTAGGGCTTGGTTCTGTGGTGTTTTTTAGTTGTAATAAATTGTAATTTGTAAGGAAACTGTAATAAAATTGGGCTCATCTGGCTGTCTTGGACTTTGGAGCTGAATCAAGGCAGAATAAACCGAAAGAACATTTTTTACTTTTCGGAACAGCAATGGGGAAAAACAAATTGAGGTAGAGAAGCTGAGGGACGACTTAGATCAGATAATGTGATGTAAACAATTTTATTTACATTCTTTTCTTTATATTGACGTTTCTGGAATGTCTGAAACACTAAACTACTTTCTAGTCAAACAGTGCGCTGTTACAGAAACCTGACAATGAAAATAGGCAGCACTGTGACTACAATTTGCTGCTTCGCAGTGTTGGGGCCCTGGGTTCAATTCCTGGGGTGCCATCAGTGTTGAGTTTGTATTTTCTCCCCGTATTCACGTGAGTTTCCTCTGGGTGCTCCAGTTTTCTCCCACAGTTCAAAGCCATGCTGGGCGGTTAATTGGCTTCTGGGAAAACTGGCCCTGGTGTAAGGGTTTGTGTGTTTGTGTGTTCCCTGCGACGGACTGGCATCCCATCCAGGGTGTATCCTGCCTTGTGCCCGTTGGCTGCCAGGATAGGCTCCGGGTCCCCCGTGACCCTGTATTGGATAAAGCAATAGAAAACAGAAGGTTAGATGAAAATGAAGACAGAATTAAATGGGGCTTTACCACGGCGTACTCGGCTCTGTTGGTTCATATCCATGCATGTCTACAGCTGCCTTCAGCTTTAATTAATACTTTAACATGATTGATTTTTACTAGAATTTGGAAGTCCTGTTTTTCTTACATTGAATGTAGAAGTGTTACTGTACAAATCCAGAAGAGAGAGGAAGTGTGCTCAAAAGAATTGAAAATACAAATAAAATGAATGTTTTCTACGCAGATTAGTTAACTAACTTGGAATTTGGACGTCTTGAACCGGAGCAAAATGTTTTGAAAGATGCCCCTTGACTCTTTATGATATCAAATTTACTCTTGGAATTTTTAAGTTGTAATGAAAGGACATCTGCCCTCTCTGTTACTTCCTTTTTGTATATAATGCCTGTTGCATTATACATGGTAGGTCTTGTATGATTCACTTGCTGCAATTTCTTTAGAGCAGAACTGTTCAATCTTAGTCCGGGAAGGCTGGTGAACACAATTAAAGCAGGGATAAGCTCATAAATCGGTCCAATTAAGCCACTAATGAGCTGATTTCTGTTATTAAGAGCTGAGGTGGAAAGAAAACGTGCCAACACACAGGCCTTCCAGTACTAGGATAGGACCCCCCCACTCCAGAGAAAGATGACTATCCATTCCACAATAAACCAATTCCGATAACACTCTTAAAATCTGATTGGAAGTCTAGGGAAATCTTTTTGGTGTACCATAATGGTGAAAAGAGAATGAAGGAAGATTGAGATAATGGACTTTCCCACTTTTCCCTTCTTTCTGTTGGCTTTCAGAAATCTTTTTTTTTTCAGCTTTATTTTTCATTTTTGGGTAAAACTAGTTGTCTTCCATTCCTGGAAGTAGTGATCACGGCAGCTAATAATCTGAACTAAAAAAGGGACAACCTTGTATGAGAAGCTAAGTAACGAGAAAAATAACGTCCAGTGTGACAGTGAAGAAAAGAATAGATACACACTCTATCAAAGCAAACATTGAAGGATATGAAGCTACAGTTTGCTCTTAATTTTAACATAATGTTCAACAGGTTGTAGTATTAATGTAGTTTACATTAAATAAACCACCACTCTCAATATATGCTTTTCATTTACAGTATGTAGTTCTATAGAGTATCAGATCTACTGTAGGCACTTCTGCTAGCAGGGAGATAAACATTTACATTCCTAAGCAATCCCAACCGGTAGAGTATATGGAAGCAGGACAGAGCACGGATTATCATCGTTTCCCCCGTCCTTCGAGGCAAATTTGTGGACACTCCCTCCCGCCAACCCCCAGCTATTTCCCACTTTTTCTTGTGAGTTTGCTAACTTCAAACCCCCTCTCTCTCCCCTTCCGGAACGAGGAAGAGAGAAAGAGCTGTCCTGTCAGGCTCTACGCGGAGAGAGCCCAGCCTGTCAGCCCTTCGCCATGGCTCTTGCTCCAGCGCGGCTCTTTTCTGTTTGTGACAGTACATAATGGAGCAGTGTTCTGAGGGGAGCGGGCGGATCGGGCCGAGAAGTAGGTCACTGGGCTGTCATTCTCATCAAGAGAAGAGGCTCCTCTGGAAAGACTTCTCCTCCAGTAATTAGTCTCACTGTGATTTTCAGACTGGCTGTCAGGTTGTAGGTGGAACACGCTCGACAGGATACCTACAGAGGGAAATTCGTGCTGCAACACACAAGCCAAACATCATTAATTAGGGAGAGAGGGGAGGGAGGATGGAAAGAACGAAGGCATGGATGCAAACTAATATTGTTCACTTAATTTGGAACTAATGTATAGATCTCAATGATATACACATGCAGGTAATGCATCCTCAGGTGCGAGCAGCTGTGTCTCTTTTTCACTGCTTCCTTGCACTGAGTGGACAGCAGAACTACTACTTTGTAGCCTGATCTCGTCAGGTCTCAGAAACTAATCAGACCCGGGCCTGGTTGTACTAGGATGGGAGACCACAAGGGAAAGACTTCCAGACTGCGTCTGCAAACGGTGTAGGTGGACCAATAGGCGACACTCCTGCCTCAGGAGTTTCTAAACCAGTGCCCTCGTATGGTGGCTGGGGACACATCCCTGACTACCTGATCATTAAACAGCTCATGGCACTTTTTGAAAGAGTTAGGGGTAGTATTTTCTCTGGATCCAAGCTACATGACACTGATCTTGTCCATTATGGTCTTCCTAAAGTTTCCTCTTTATTCAGCTGGTAAACCAATTTCTACATAAGGGCTGCTTGTCATCCAGCTGTTGGGCTGAATGGTCTCCTGTCATTTGTAACCATTCTAAGTTCAAGTGGGTGAAGTGGGCCCTGTTCTTTATGTAAAGCACTTTGACATCCTTCTGGGTGAAAACCACTATAAATAAAGGCAAGGAATGATCATTATCAATTATTACTGTCTCAAGTACAGTCTAAATACTTTTTTCAAATGCAGTCACAGAGCCACCGCACCATACCAGGGGAGCAGGAGTTGGGGCAAACTGGCCAAACTCTGGTGTCAGGTGGTGTCACCCAGAAAATTGGTCTGAGAACTACTCTTCTTAATCAGCATGAACAAAATAACATTAGAGAACTGAAAAATTAACTGATCCCATCGACAAATCCATCTAACCACTGCTCTGCCAGTTCTTCCTACGTAGAACCCATCACATTACTACATTAATATCTGATGAAATGCTCAGTTTATCATTATTATAAAATGTCTAGTTTACCAGCACTAAAAGTGCTTTTAAAAGAGAAGTGTATTAATTTAATGCTCTCAGATTCAGGGTATCTTTTGCACTGCTCCACTCCCTGCACTCTTGATTTATTTCTTTCCTGCTGTCAAAAGGATAGGCAGTAAAACAGTAATATCTCCTAGTTTTTTTCTGCATTCCTTCTTCCAAATCCACACTCAAATGATACAAGAGGGACTGCTGAATGCCATCCCTGTTCTTTCTCAGCAACCTTTTGATTTACTGACTTGTTTCATGGCTTCACCCCTGCTGCATTCACTGTCCTGCAGTTCTGTGTCTCTATAAAATGGCACCAACATGAAGAAACAATAATGTTAGTACTCAGTTCAGTAGTCTCCGCTTGGCCTCATTGCCTCCGGGGCAATATTCATACAGTTGGTATTTCTAGAGTACAATACTACCCTATGGAAAAGCTGAGACCAGTGGGTCATTCTACGTATTTCCCTAAAGAGCATCAACAATTTGCTCTACGTGGCACTACTAAGATATCTATGTCTCCACACCTGCTTGTGTTTTCACACCAGTTGATTTAACAGCTATTATGGTACCTGTCATAGCTTTTCAAATGGTTTATCTTTCAAGTGCAGTTTTAAGATGACATTACTTTAAATAACATCTTTCGAGTTCCCTTCATTAATGCCTAATTGTACTTTCAAGATGTCGGACATTTCGGACATTGTTATATACTGTTTATAGTTATATATGTAAATGGGAACCGATTGATCACTTGAAGTTAAAGTAATTTCATTACTTTTAATTTAATAAAAAGCCATTTTTTTACATCACCTTATGGATTATTCATTTTGGAAAGCCAACGAGGAAAGAGCTGGCTTTAAAAACCCAAGGGTTACATTACGGCTGCAAAGACAGCAGCAGAAACACAGCCTCAAGGATATATATTCACAAAAGGAGGAGAGAACTGAAAGCTCCTTAGTAAATAATTCACAACACATGCCCTGCATTTTGTCATCTGAGTGTGAGGTAAACAGTGCTTAGATCTCAAAGTTATTCAGCCTTTCCATTTGTGTTTTATTATTGTTGTTTTAAAGAGCCATGATAGAAAGTAAGGTTAGTTGTATGAAGAGAACAGCTATACACAAACTTCAACTATACTCAATCAATGTAACACCTAGACCACTGACGAATCATTGGTCCTGTTGAAATGAATTGAAAGTATGAGGTCTGAATATAATATACTCCTTGCAAGTGTGACATTCAAAAGAAGAGGTGTAACCTATTTTTTTCCATAGATCCAAGATAATTTTGTCATTTCAAATCTTCTTTCAACAAAATACTACCTCCTAAATACCAGACTAGATAAAGCCATAGCTGTGGTGTAAAGGTTTTCGCTGGTGTCCAAAAATACAGTATACGGTATGATGAATTGCAATGCTTTTACCATACAAAGTTACAGTACTAAAACCTCTCTGTATATTGCTATTAGGCTGGGCCAACTGGATCAATAGAATTCAAAGGCAAGAATTCACAAACTTGGATTCTTCAAAAACAAATTATGTAGTGTACTACATAACACACTATAGGAATGCTACCAATGGCTAGAAAACAAGATCCAGCATATTGGCCACAGTTTTAAGTAACAGTGCAGCTAATTCCTTAGTTTAACTATTCTGTACAACAATGTTCATCATGGTGGTTGTAGTTTTTAAATTATTTCCTTCTCATAATGATAAATAATTACATTCATTTGAGTTTTCTTTCTTCATAATTCGCTACACATTGTCATATCCGTTTCTGTGTTTTTTTTGTTTCACTCATTCTCGTCTCATCAGTCGCAGGAGTCATTCTTCAGGATTACAGTACATCAACAGGAAGCAAGGGGACACCTGCCTGAAGATCTCTTTTTTTTTTTACTTGGAAATGTTAATAGGAAGTTAAAGACACCAACGATTAATTTCTCTCTGGACGGTCAACGATATACCAAACACTGCAAATGAAATGACCGCATGCTTTTCTGAAGCCCGCTAAAATTGTCCTTTTTTAATCTGCCTTTACATAATCTCTGCAGTTTAAGATGTGTCTCTTTGTTATGGCACACCATAAAAAATTACTAACCACCCTGCGTGACAGTGCATTAGCATACACAGAGAAGATCGCTGTCGGAGCCAAGCCAAGAGAAGTCACATTCCTGTATTTACAAGACAGCAGTTCACACTGAATTGTTGTTTAATTTTTGAGGGGAATTTAAATGAAAGCTGCCTGCAATGACAGGGCTTAAAGTGCTTAATTTTTTTTCTCCCTATTTATTTATTTTTTTGAACAGCACAAAGCCGTAACATGATCCTTGAGTTAGTGTCTCCTAGCTCACCATAGAGGCCTCTCTTCTTTCCCACCGGGGCCTCAACAATAAACAAATCTGGCTCTAAGCTGCCCCTCAAATTCCCCCTCCACTACTTAATTGCAGATAATAGCAGTGGCACAACTGTTACTTTCAGATAAGGACAAGATTCATCATGCAGTGTTTGGCACAGTAAAAGACAGGCCTCCCTCTGCACTGCTGCACATATCACCTGCAATCATTCTTCTTTTTAGAGAAATATTGTCTAATGGGTTGGTTTTCAAAGGTACAGTATTGCTGCCTGGATCTCCCCTGGAGCAAGCCTGCAGCCTAATGATGATGTCATCATCAACACCACACAGCCAGGCTTTCAGATATGCCAATCCTGTCTCTCTTTCCCGGGAATCTTATATACTGTATAAGAGCTCAGGATATGTACTGTACCAGTGGATTTTCTGTGTCATTATATACCACAGACAACAGTGCACATAACATACACAATAGATATGCTTCTATGCATCATTACATAAGTATTGCAAATATATTGACATGTAATTATACATTTTAATTCTATTGATTGTGCATGATGTCAGCTGAGAATGGATTAATGTTAGCATGTAGAAAACCGAATTGTGTGCAAAACATAAAGTTTAAATTTGTGTTTAATATACCCTTGACAGTTACCATATTTTGGTTACCTTTACCTTTGTCTGGCTCATGAAAGATAAAAATATACAGAACTGCCGTGAAGAAAGGTTGCACAGCAGCAGTGAGTCCCAATCAAGGTTAAACGAGACTGCAGTTGCTAAATGTTTTACTTTTTGTTTGTGAGTCTGCTGTGAAAGGCAATTAAATCAGCCTTTTGTGATTTCAGCTTTCTTTCCATTAGCATATATATGGTATGAATAGTGTATGTATTTTACTCCAGCTGGAACACTATATTTAAAAAAAATATCCAAGGCCAACAGAATCACTGAAGAATATTTCTGTTTAAAATAATAAAACACATCCCAAACAGAGAAACTGGGACAAGACCTCCCCAAAAACGAATCCTTCATTTTTAAGAATAGTTTTTGAAAAGTGAGACAAATCCCCTACACTGTATCTAAGGTTCTCATGTAAAATAACATATGAAGATTTTTTCCTCTTGCTGTTGAATGTTGAGAATTTCCCACAACCAGTGAAAAAAAGCAAATACATTTATGAAGTGAGAATAAATTCACTACCTGCAGAAAGTGAAAATGTACAATAAGCTCCTCTGACAGAGTGAATGCAATGTCATAATTTATGACTTAAAAATAATTAATTTTTTAACCTAGAATCTGGCACAGCACCTCTTGTTTAAAGGCAATAATTTCCTTTGTGCATGATTTATAGTGAACACATAAATCTTTCATGAAGCAAACAGAAAAAGCCACCAATTCTTTTCTTCGGATCTAATGAAATGTTCTCTCACGTGATTACAGTAATTTACATTGTACATACATACAGTACAGCACATTGTGACACATACTGTACCATACCAGGATGGAAGAGTTGGAAAAACTTTGCAGCGTTACTCTGGGTGTCCACACCTCTGCGATACATTCTTTGCTTTAAATTATATGGTTTTCACTATATATACCAGCATTCTGTGTCCCTTTTTATTGTTTCAACACATTCTCTAAATGATATATATATACTGTATTAATATAACCACCCATATGTTTTTCATTTATCCTTTCTCAGTTTCAATGTTTCTCATTTGAATAATCTTTCGCGTCTTCTAAAGTATCTGAAAATCCTGCTGTTTAAGTAATTCTACAATCGGCCAACATCACTTGTTTAATAATTTTACCCGAATTTAGATTGTTTAAAGAAATTATGGAGAACAGTGGTCCTAGCACATATCCCTGTAGTACTCCATTATTTAATCTCCCAAATCTGAGCATTTAGATAATATCTACATTCTCTGTTCTATACACAAATTATGTCTCAATTCATTACTTTACAAGTTTACTGCCAACAGTTTGACAGTTAATCTTTGCTAAAGACCTATGGCAAAAATCTAAATATAGTACATCATTGATTTTCTAAAGCCATGCAAACTATCCCCTAGAATCCGATTTCCATATAAATTATGTCCTTGTTTAGTTCTAACAATTGTTTCCATTGTTTCCTGTTATACATAACAGGAGTAATTCCATAGTTCTGCCAAATTCTAATGACAAAACAAACTGATGAATTTGAAAGTACTTTGGTTTTAACTCACATAGCTGAGGAAAGGACAGTACTGGCTAGAGATCAGTGCTGTCACATCTCTCCTAAAAGAATCCCCAAAACACCAACAAAGATTTTGAAAACTAATCAGTTGATTGCAGTTTTCACTAGACCCAAGCCAAACATGCATGGAGCATGGAATGCATAAGAAGTGTGTATGACGCTGGCTTGAGCTTGTTTAAATGAAAGGATTCTGAAATGCAGTCCGTGTGAAGCCCTCTAATATGAGGACTTCAGTTTAATTATGCGAGTAGATTCAGAATACAGACTTGAGCTTCTTTGAATGAATAGATTCAAATACGCAGTGTTTCAGAAGAACACTAATTTTGAATGAAGAAAATGAGAAGTACATATGATGCAGGTGACGGAACATGAGTATGTGAACAAATGACAGCACAGTTAATCTCTGCTATTTTGATATTAAAAATTAGGAGCAGGCAGTGGAAGACAATGTGGTGTCCTGGCCTGATGTAATGCTTGGAAGTTAACTGACTCTTGCTGATTGTTGCTAGATGGAATGGATGACAACATATTCCAAGTGGAACCCCCAAAAGAAATAAAATATCAGCTACATATGTGGCTAGAATTTTTGGGATGGGGAAGCATTGAGGGCCAACACTGTACCTGATGGACACCAACACAGTGAGCTGGCAATAGGGACAGCGCTGGGAATGAATGAGGATATACCTTGATCTGATACAGACAAATGTTGAATGCTTGCAGCTGCAGAGTGGATTGGGAGTCAGTGTCTCATCCTGTGGGGACAGTGAAGAGAAGGATTCGTGAGATGGGAGAGAGGAATCTTCATATATAGGTGGTGCTTATGTATGTGTAGTGCATTGGACGCTTGACCAGAAAGAAAAATGGGAGAAAGGAAAGAGAATGTTAGTGCATGTACTGAAAAAGATTGTTGTTTTACTGGTTAATTTGTTGCAGTTGCAAAACATTCTTTTTTTCCAGAGGACACAAGTGGAGACTCAGTGAAAGTGCATTTAAAACTGAGATGAGGAGTCACTTCTTTACCTGAGGGTTTGTGGGAATATGGGAAAAGCAATCCAGTGCCCTGGCTTCTTTTAAAAACAAGTGGCTAAGAGCCTTTGATCAATTAACTACTGAACATCAAACAGGACCAATGGGCTGAATAGCCTCCTCTCATTTGGAGATGTTTGTAGATTCTTTTGATGCCCAGTATTCCTTTGTCAATTTTATACATTGACATACACTAAAATGTCTGTATTCTAATATTTTAAACAGTGTGTATACAGTAGTAGCCTATTAGTTGCTTATATCGTATCTCCCTGGAACACATACTAACACATTACAAACCTGCTTAGTTTTTTGTCAGTGTTCTGGATGGATAAACCACCCACAGTGGACATGTCATACTCATCTATTTCATATGAAGTGCTTATTATGGTGCTGTTTTCATTATAGTTATAGGGAGTGGTACTTTCATCTTTGAAAGTAACGGTCAGTAATAGCAGGTTGCTTTTTAAACTGACAAATGAAACAGAATTGAGAAAATTTAATTTCAGTTTGTTTGACACTGCTTCATAGACAGGTTTTAGTCCAAAAAATAATATGCTCTTAAACCATCAGCGAAAATAGCTGGGACTCTGAGAATGGATTACAGCATTTGCACCCTCCAAAAATGTCTCCTGCAGCCTAGACAGCTTGTTTAGTTTCTTGGGAAAAACATCGTAATTACTTCTAAGCAAGGGACAAAATCAGCCAGCTGAAGTATCAGGCACGAGGGTGAAACACCTGTTCATCCAGCCATAAGATTCTCTCAGATCACTTATTATTCAGTTTCTGTAAAGGGGCCTGACGCTAAATCAATCAGTGCAATTCTAGTGGGCAATTGTAAATTAGAATTAACCCAATCCCGGGCTACTTCTAGAGTACTTCTAGAGTCTTTAAACACTGAACAGCTAAGTGCAACCCAATGTTATCATTACTTTGCTGTTGAGCACATTCTTCCTATATCAGACAAAAGTATCAATCAGTCCTAGCTACACTAGGAATTTGTGCAATTACATTTCTTAAATAAGGTTACCCATTTTGTTTTTGTGCTTTTTATTTTGTTCTTTTTTCTTTACTGTAAAAGAGGTTGATTTTTTTATATTGACTTTAAAACATGATTTTGTGGTTAACATAGCTGGAACTTTTATTATATTTAGCTTATGAAGGCAAAGGAAAAAGCTGCCAGGTCACAATCTGATTGATGGTTTATGGTACTTTTGCTCTTTCCAGGATGGTATTGTATGCAGTCTAGAAGCTTTTGAATTTCTTTCTTCAGCTTCAAAATTATATTTGGGCCTTGTGGTGTCACAGTAACAGATAAGGCCATTTTTTAAAGTTGTTTAAAAAACTTAAAAAAAATCTAATTTTATATAGTGCAATTTCATTCACTTAATATTTTTACAGCTAAAAGGAAAAATAAAATGATATCAAATGAAGCTGTAAATTCTAATAATTAGGCAGAGCTAATGCTCAGAAGTGAGCATGTAGTATGTTGTTAGAGGGCATGAATCAAATTGATTTTAAGACTTTACCCTACTGCTTTAAAGGTTCTCTTTTTGTGCAAATGAAATATCTCTTTGAATGAATAATGCACGCCCCCTAAAGGCTGCAAAATATTTAAAAGCTTATAGAAAAACAAAACATTTTCATGACACTGAAAATTCAGCATGGCGTTTAATAGAAAACTCAAATCTCTGAAAATTGCAGCACTTTGTTTATGACTTTTAAATGTTGCTGTCAAAGTGTAGCTTTAAGTAAAATGGTTTGCTCAAAACCATTGGCAAAAAAATTAATTTGTATGATACTCTCGAGGAATGTCCACCGAGTTGGCACGGTCTGTTTCTTTCAGGGTGGTGAATATTTGAATAAAGTCCCCACAAAATCTTCTGTGATCCAGGCTCGGCCCCCTTCCTGTGCTCAAGAAAGACATTCCCTTCAGATCTGGAATTCATCTACTTGTTGTGCTTACAGAGCAGGAATGTCTTTTCTGTGGTGACCCAGACTTTGCACGACACTCCAAGTGAGGTCTAATTAATGCATTTGATCATTGTAATATTGAAAAATGCAAAAATGATGCAATTTAAAAGGTCCAAACCACCCAAACATTCCTTAGTATGGAGACCTATACCATTGTAAATACTATGGCTTTTTTAAACTGTCATTACAGAATATCACTTTCAAAGCTGGATGTGTTTTTACACTGACCATGTTTCTTTGCTATTTTATCTCTCCTTCCATAGATATACTATCACAAGGATGTTCATGTTTTGAATATTTTTTTTGGCAAAAGATATTGGGAACACATGTAAGAAGATTTCTTACAGAGGGATGCCAGGAGTCATCATATCAAGCCGTGTACATTACCTTGACACTCTGAGGAGACGTCTGCGGTGCATCCTCTCAGAGAACGATGTTCCTTTATGACTACTAAAGCCCTTGTCTGAGGAAAGGGGAACAGTTCAGGAGCACAGTGGTTTGGAGACAGGTGTTTTATAGGCAGTGTGGGAAATGGCAGCCGGCAGGTGAATATTTCTCACGATTATAATGGGGGTGGCAGTATTTTTTTTCTTTTATTACATCTCCTCCTTATAAACTGGTGTGGAATGAAAGTTACCTGGTGAATAGGGGTGGGTAATGTTGAGCTGCTGTGTACCTTCTTCCCTTACACAGAATGGGGCAGACTTCGTTTTCTGGTTTGTAAGTTTAAATCTAACCCTTATTTTAGATTTAGACGGGGTAGTGTGGTGGCTCTGTGGCTCAGGATCTGCGCCTGTGGCTGGAAGGTTGCCGGTTCGTATCCCAGGCCGGCAGATAAATCCTACTCCATTGGGCCCCTGAGCAAGGCCCTTAACCCCAACTGCTCCAGGGGTGCTGTATAAATGGCTGACCCTGTGTTCTGACCCCAAGCTTCTCTATCTTGCTCTCTTGGAGAGCAAGTTGGTGTATGCGAAGAGACACATTCCTAATACAAGAAATTGTATATGGCCAATAAAGTGATCTGATCTGATTTTTCTAGCAGGATTCACAGTCATTGGAATATCACTATATACTGTACATTTGTTATTTACAGCAAAACTAGATCATTTCCTTTTTATATTAACTCAGTGTTAATAAGGAATTAATAATTATTACACCTTTTTGCTTTTGTATGCCCTCCTGAAGTAATAACAAATGAGCACTTGAATGATTTGTGAAAGATTAATTAAGAAAGGTACATGTTAGACACTGAAGCTAAGAGATGGACAGAAGGAGTGTGTCATGGGTGTCTGGAACAAAATATCCAGCCATGTTGTTGAAATGAATCACTGGGTCCCTTCAATAAATGGCTACTTGAAATTCTTGGCTCCATAAGCTACATTCATTACAGCCAAATGAATGAGATGGACCAACTGGCCTCCTCCTCTTGTCGGTAACCTTTCTTATTTTTATGTGTTATCGTGTGAGCATCTGGGATTAGCTGCTCATTTTCCTTTGCTCAGATCTTAATGAGAATCTTCTCACATGTCTACAGATACCCCAGCATGCACTCCCTCTCCTTGCAATATGGGTGTGAATGTGTGATGTTACTAATGGGCATGCTATTTTCTTGTATTTGCCCAGTTGATTGTACAATTAAAACATATCGTGCCTTGATTTAAATTCTCGCTTTTAGCTCTATATACTAACAGTCTGTTTGCCTTTTTATTGATTCGTCACATTTTCTAGAGGTTGGCTATTTTTTTCATGGGCACTTTCCTTAAGCTCAGAATACATGCATTCTTCATACTTGCATCCAATGCTCTTGCTTTTGCCTACAGAACGTAAATGGCACTGTTGGCTCTGTATGTGTGTGTGCCCAGTCCTGAATAGTGATTTAAGCCTTTTTTGAATTTCTTTTGTGCTACCTTCAGATTCAACAGTCTTTCTTTTTTAACCACCATCTAGATGTAGAGTGTAGTGACTCCAAAACAGACCCTTGGGGTACCCCACATCACTACAGTTTTGAACTTTTTCCCTACCCACCTGTGAGTTAGGCAGCAGCTAAAGAAGATTAGAGATTTATACCTTTACTTAAAAATGTAGCAAATTTTATGAGGATCATAGTCTAAATAAGCCATGGCTTAGTAAGAAAGTTTCTGCTAAGATGTATATGAATGCAGGTATGCCATGCTACCAAGGGTAGGCGATTAGGATTCCCAGCATGCTCCATCAACATTCACATCTTAAATAGAACACCTTTTCAGAAAGAGAAACATGAACTTCTGGAATCCTCAAATGGATATTCTGAGGCATTGTTGATTACTGTGGAATGCAGTGAATTCTTGAAAGTTGACAAATATTTAGTCAACCTCTGTGCATGTGCCGCCAGAGCCACAAATGTCAGTCAAAATATCGAGGAGAAATGGATTGAAAATGTAGGAAAGGGGGAAGACATGGAGAGAAAAAATTGACAACTCTAAATAAAAGGAAAGTACTTTTGTTTACTTTTTGTTCATATAGAATCAAATTAATTGCCGGGCATGTAGTTGTTGAATGGACTTAATACCAAATGATCTAAAGGGGTGTCTCTGGAAACCTTTTAATGTCGACAGTATGCGGTGCTGTTTTACATTTTGTTTCACCATACCCAATATTTGGAAAAATTACGATTATTCTCTTGCCAGGAAATGAACAAGTTTTTACAAGGAAATGTAACACTCCTTTTAATTGTTTAACTGCCATAGTACATTTCATGCTCACTTCTTAACAAAACCTTCTGTATTGTACAAAAAGCTTTCTTATCAAACAAAATAAAACAAATCTAGATGGGTGAATGTCCTTCGCCCATTTGTGTGTATTTCCCATGTAATTTCCTGTCTTATGAGTACTCTGTTTCATATCCTGTAAACAGGTCTTAATAAAATTACTTGAATTTCCTGCAGTCTTCATTTTAAGACTTATTTTGGATCTCATTGACTGTTGTTGCTCCAAGCTTTCCAATAAGCTCATCATCATTTCTACGTTATCATTTCTGTAGCTTCAAGGCCTTTTGACTTTCAGAGTTCAGAGTTGCAGTGTGTTTTAGATATGTATTATACAAGCTCTTCTGGATGCTGAAATATCACTGGGCTAAATAGGAAAAAACACAACAAATTACTGTAAATCTAAAGTGCTGTACCTATGAAAATATATTTAATGTGCAGCACCACTGCTGCCAATAACAGTGAAGATATTTCTGCCTATAAGACTTTAACTGATGTGGTGAGGTCAAAGAGTGGGTTGTGCCACCTTAGAGATGTACTGTCACTATAGTAACCTGAGCTGTCATTTTAAATAATTTTGACATGTTTCCTTAGAAGTGGCTCTTAGGCATATGGATTTCTATCAGTGCTTTATGGAAAACAGAACATATAACTGTGTTATGTGGTTTACCAGAAAACCAAAAGTGGCTTACTGTGGTCTTCTGAAGGTCTTCTGGGTGAATGAAAAAGACCATTTGATTCAGGTGTTGTAGAAGAGTCATTCACTCCTGTAAAAAGGAAGACCTCGATGAAATTAATCTTGCAGTTAAGGGTTTTTTATTTTTTAAAGTCAACAAAACTGCTATTTAAAGACAAGCATTTCTGGAAGATCTAAATGAACATTTAAAAGCAGGCATCCTTATTTTTAATTGGCATTCATTGACATGCTCATTAACACAATGCACAATATGAACTGTGTTGCACAATACAGCATAGCTAAGTGTTGACAAGCATGCTTATGATTTATTACTCCATAGGCAACTGCAAATTATTGTTTCCCCCTTTGACTTCGGAATGCATGTTTAGTAGTGTAACAAAGATGAGAGGCTCATCTACAAAGATAGCAACCTCCATGATTTGCTGGCAAGAGTGGACCCATGAGGATGATTTAGTCTTCAGATTTGCAGGTTGTCAGAAGTTGCTATAGTGTGTTCCATCTGGTGTCAATCAAACACACAATGGGAATTGTGGAGTTAACCTGTGGACATTTTTGCACTTTAGATCAGCTGTTTTCCAGGCACTTGATAATAATCAGTCTGATTATAGGAATCAGGCATTTCTTATTAGACAAACCAGAGTTTACTTATTATTATAGTAATATTATATTGTTGATTACATATAAAAATGTATATATGAATCCCTTATAAACAGGTACAGTACATATGCATAACACAAATACAGTGTTTGAAGCCATGGTTTTATTTTATAATTAAACCAAAACTATAATCTGGCAAGGCAAGACCAACTGGTTTGCTCTTGCCTGTCTCAATGTGGCATAAAATAATTAACAATTTTAACACACGGAATCTTATTCTTCCTTCTCTGTAGGACCAGCAATGGTTTAAGTAAATATCTCCTATCTTGTGGGAACCAAGAATCCTGCCTTTTAAGAATAGGTTTGCTAGACTTTCAAGGTGGCATGCATTTTCATAACACAAGCCCTATTATCCTTATTATCCAATCTGAGCTCCTTAGAAAAAATTTCAAAGTAGGCTGAACCACACAGTGTGCTTATTTTTTTGTGAGGGAATAGAGGGAGCCAAGATTTAGGGACTCATCAGTGGTATACGTGAAATTGAAATCACAAGGCGTGCAGGAATCGAATGAAGTATAAATTTTAATTACTTTTTATTAATGCATGCCTTTATTGTGTACCCAGTGTATATCGCTTAAAACCATGCGCTCCTCTCTTTAATGCAGTTAGTTAAATGGCTGTAGTACAGTGAGTTCATATGGTTCATTCCTTGTTGTCCAAACAGCTGTTCTTGATAGTCCTCCCTGCAGGTATCTGTTTAGGGATTAGTAATGCTTCACATGGTCGTACATCACAAGAAGTGGATGTGTAATTACATTAAACATGCTTCATCTCTTAATCTTCAGTTATTTTAAGGCAGTCATGCTGCACCACTTCTATTCAGGCTCTGTGCACTGAGGATAAGCAAGTGTACTGTCTGAAAGAGCGATCCAGAATTGGATCATGCCTCACCTCTTTAAGATGCCTCATGCTCCAAATCTCTGCCACAGCAGAGGAAGCATCTCACTGATCCCCAGACACCTACAGGTCCCTCTACTCCAGGAGATTCTAGAGAGCTTCTGCGGGGGGAGGAGTGTGTGTGTGTGTGTGGGGGGGGGGTTGGAAACAAAATTGATTGTACTAAGGAAAAGAGATCTCTCATTCAGAAACTCAATAGGCACCTGCTTTAAAAATAACTTTTCATCGCGTAGCAGGCAGCGTATCAAGTTTCCAAAACACCTCGATGCATCTTCCCTACCACATAGGCATTAATGCCTATTTACTCTGGTAAAACAGCGGTGCCCTCAACCCTACATGACATGATACAGCATGATCCGAAGAAGGACTGTGAAGTAGGAATAATCAGTAAGCTATCCGTACCAAGCTGTGTAGAGCAATCGAGTCCTTCTTGAATTTGTTTTGTACCTTTGTAGCTTTAGTCCAAGAACAATTAAAAAAGTAGGCTACAAATAAATATGACCTAGGTACAAGAAAATGAAACTGTTGTTTCAACAAAAGTTATATATTTAAATCATTATAGCCACCTGTTCTTATTTCTGCTTTTGCTACAGCCATTGATGTCGAGAGTAGGATTTTGTTAATTACCATACTGCCACGAATGCTAACACCACTATTATGAGAAGTTTTTTACAAACACTTATTTTAACACTTGGTGTAACACAATTTACAGGAAATGATCGCTACATTTTGGAATAATTTACACATATATGTTATTATTAAAGCTATGGAATGAGAAGTGAAGAGAGGAAGGGGATTTTGCCCATCAGTACATGTGTGGCAAGGGAAGAAATTTCCAGAGGAATATTGTAGAGTCCCACAATATCTCCCCAAATTGGCTGGATTAAGCGAATAAGGAGTCAGGCTTGTGTACATGCTTGCTCTTTCTTAACCTGATGTTGCGTTCTGCTGAATGCCATGAATCAACTCTACGGCAAAATTAAAGCAGATTAATGAAATGAAAGGATTTCCTAATTTAATTAATATTCTGAATCACGAGCCTGTACAATTAATGAACCATTTAGTTATGCATGCAGGCAGTAGATTTACGATTCTGGTCAGATACTGTGCTGAATGCCCATGTCTGCAGTGCCAGCTGAGGCCTGAGTGGAGCCCTCTCAGATTGCTGAAGGCCCCAACTCACACCATGTTCTAACTCGGAGGCAGCATTGGTGTTTTGATTTTTTACCCCGGAAGAACAGGATTTCATCTTTCCAAGCATCTGAGGTTCACTGAGCCACACTGCTGTGAGGTTTGGCTTTTTTATAGGAGCAGGGGGTTTTTGCATTGTGAGCTGGAGAGTCGGCACTCATGACACTTTAAGGTCGTTTACAGGAGAGCAGGATCACAACAAACCCCTCAGAGTAACGTTGCACCCAAGCCAAAGCATGCTGGGACCTAAGAGCGCTGCAGTCACATTGATACGGCCAGCTGTGCTATTGTAGCCTCATACCATTGCAAACCATCTGTACTTAAAGAGCCAGTCACATCAATCAGTGTTTAGGGTGTTCAGTAGTCACGATTTACCTCTGCTGTCACTGGTACGAGAAACTCAATTTACTTGTGTGCTTATGTGTGGATTGGTAAACTAATCTTAAATCCATTTTCTAAACGCTTTTTCCAATTCTAAAATGATGCATTTGCTTGTTTTTCGTCTAATCCATATAATTTTAATGTTTTCTATTATTATATTTGCTTTTAATAAGTAGTCCTGTGCAATTATGTATCATACTCCACATTGAAGCATAAACCCCAAAACACATTATAGTCACTACAGCACAACGTACCTTGCTAGCATGAAGATCCCTTGTCTAATTTCGAATGTCTAAATCACAGAGAAAATGAGTTTTAAATGGCCTGCTGACAACTGTCTTGCTGTTATTGACATTTAGTGGCAAACGGTTTTGAGCATGCTGTAAATCTCAGTGGTGTATGTTTACAAAAATGTAATTGGAAAAGTTTTTAGGCATTACAAAGTAAAGACATTTTTACTTGAGGGAAAGAACAGTGTTGATAATTAGGTGAAGATGGCTATGCCCGCTACAGTTTTGGAAGTAATTCCAAATAACTTTTTGTGCTATGTTAAACAATAGTTGACCGATTATAAAGTAGATATGCACATCATCATGTTAAAGGGTTACAAGGTATGTAGGAAGCTGCTGTGCAAGATGATTTAATACAAATAAATTCACAATAATAAATAGATAATGGACACGTTCTAATACTAATACATTTTTTAATGTAATCCAAGTGGATTTGCACAGCTCAGATCCCAAGAGACCAATGAATCATGTGCTGTTTTCTTCAGCTGAGTTCTTAGTCAGTTTTCTATTTGTGGAGCATTTTTTAATTTCAAAGCTTATTGAATGGGATTGTTGTTGATATCAACCCTGTGCCGTCTTCTGCGTTTCACAAGTCATTCAGCTGTGTTGCCAGAAAAATGACAAAATGATCCACCGTAGAAGGAAACAAATGTTTGATCTGTGTAATTCTCCTTACATTTATCACTTATTAATAGCTGTTTAGTCACAAATAAGTGTAAACACATTGAGTACTGACTTCTTTAAGTTCTGTATGATGAAATTGGAAACTACATGGGGGACATAATAATGGAAACACCAAAAGAAAAGTAACTAAATTTAAATAATTCTACACATATTAATTTCTATATTAATTACCAATATGTGTCCTCTAGTAATTACCAATATCTTGTCTAAAAGACAAATAACACTTTAACACTTTAACACCCCCCAAGCTCTGGAACTCTCTCCCCAAGGATATCAGAGTCACCTTCTCTAAACTCCTTCAAATCCAGACTTAAAACCCTCTTCTTCAGAAAAGCCTTTGCTTAACTGGTTCCATTCTTCACCCTCTGCTCTTCTTAGGACCACCATCCACGGTCTCCTCTATATATTGTAATTGTGTTTTATCTTGTGTATTCTTCTTATTTATTGTAGTTGTTATCCTATAAAGCGCTTTGAGAAGCCACCTTTAAAGGTGCTACAGTATATAAAATAAAGTTTTATTATTATTATTATTATTATTATTATTATTATTATTATTATTATTATTAATATGTCTGTTTCTAAAGCAAAATAAGAGACCTAACAGATTTTGAAAGAGGTCAAATTGCAGGTTCATCAGTTACAGAAACGGCACAACAAGGGAAATCAGGACAGAAGAACAGTGGTTGCAAGTTGAAGCACACTGACAGGGCTTGACACTTAACAGAAAAGCTGCTTAAAACCACAAAAAAACCGCCTCAACATTTACCACTAAATTAAATCTACCCATCCGTGACCCAGTCTCAACAAAAACTATGTCAGTAGGGCTGCCATTTGGAAACCTTGTAATCAAGGCCAGTATGCAACAATACTGTATATACAATATAAAACCTGGTGTAATGAGCACAAAACCAGGACTTCTGAGCAATGGAAGAAAATAATGTGGTCAGATAAAACTTTACAAAGGTCACCAGACGAATAACACAATGAAGTCTGAAACTTCAAGTAAACAATAAGTTGGTAACTTAATGAACCCTTGAAAATAAACCCTTATAAAACATAACTGAGGGGGACTGGCTATATTTACTGTCAGCAGGTCCTGATTATTTTACACTTTTTGTACTGAACACTTTCTTGCAGTGCTTTTCTGGCTTGTATCATAATTCACTACTGCAATCCAAGATTACATGACACTTCACACCGCTTTTGCACAGCGTAAAATTTGTATTTTGCACATTCAATTGTAACAAGGGGAAGCAGACTGTAACATCATTTTAAAACAGGAAGTGGATTGGCTTTAAGGCGTCACAAGCTCAGAAGCAAGCCCCATGTTTTCTCCAGGTGCCTCTTGACTCCCCAGTGACATCAGTGAGGAATTTGTCTCTCCACCAGTCTGTACTGGATCTCCTGGAGAGCTGGCAGGTAACAAGGGAGGTACAGCTTGTTGGGTGAGGCCTACCTGTGCTTCGTCAGTCACCCTGCAACTCACAACAAGCAAACACACTGGAGCTCAGCAGGTGTGAGTCTGGCCAGTAACTGGATGGGAGACCTCCTGGGAACTGTACTGTAAGAAGGCGCCGTCCTTTGGATGAGCCGTAAAACTGAAGTCCTGATTCTCTGTGGTCATTATAAATCCCAGGGAGTTTCTCCAACAGAGTAGAGCTGTAACCCCAATATCGTGGCCAAAATTTCCCCCTGTCCTTTACCAATCATGCCCTCCTAATAATCCCCATGTTATTCCCCTTTTCCTAATAATCCCCAATTCATAATCCCATGAATTGGCTTCATCACTGCTCTCCTCCCCACTGATAGCTGATGTGTGGTGATTGTTCTGGCGCACTATGGCTGCCGTCGCATCATCCAGGTGGGGGCTACACACTGGTGGTGGTGGAGGAGAGTCCCCATTACCTGTAAAGTGCTTGGAGTGGAGTCTCCATAAAAGCACTATATAAGTGTAAGGAATTATTATTATTATTATTAATCACCCTTCTGGGTACAGGGGCTATTGCTGCAACCCAAGGCAGAATGACACAGCTGGTGATTCTAAATTGGCCACGTACCATATGTAAGAATAAATAATAATAATAAAGCAGCAATTTCCAATTAGAAAATTCAAATGACTGTCTTGCTTGGGCGAGGCAAGGATAGTAACTGCACCGGGGAAGCTCCGGAAAATAGGATAGGAGTTGAGAGAAGAGAGACGAGAAGGCCATTCCTGCTTTTCACCTTCCTCCCCTGAACGAGGGCACCCCACTGCCGCTCTCCAGCAGCCTGCGCGGCTCCACTCTGCCGGGCCCCAGCTGATGATGATTGAGACAGCTGCAGCTCATTAAGACAGCAGTTATAGATTGCACGGATGCTCCGTTCTCGGCGAGGGTCGCGGATGAGCTCCACCCCGGGGACAGCAGCTTGCACACCTGGGCCCGCGCGAGGGACGGCCTGGCCCCGCGGAAGAAGATTCCGTGGCAACGCTGGTACAAACCCTGGGTGGGCTGTTGGTGCCACTCCGGCCCGCTGCCTGGTTCACAAGCACACCAGTGGTAGAACAGATAAAGCCTCTTTTGCCTTTTCCCTTCTCCCAGGAAAAAAGGAAACGAAGCAGTTGTATGGTTTTGGCTGGCATCTGGCGTGCTGGTTTTGAAAACAGCTTAGTGACATTTTTCAATGGAGGAAAAAAGCGGCTGAGCAATTCATAAGAGATGCATCGGTTTTATGTTTCAGAAAAGTTCAAGGAAAACGTTTTGCGAGATATCTTTTCTTTCTTTCCTCACGGCATGAAATCCTGGAAATATCTATTCACAGAGACTGGGGACTGAACTGAGATTATGGCTGTCCTTCTGAACAGCACGTGGAGGTGATACTGGAAGAAAAAAAAAACTGGCTGTCAGCCAATAGGAGAGACACAGCAAAGCTACACAGAAGCCGATCTGCAAAACACTACTTTTTTTGTGAAACAAATCACAAAATCACACGTCTTTAAATAGTATGGAAAAAAGGAGCATCAATTAGATTCCAAACAATCTCAAACAATAAGTTGTCAGCTTATTCATCCATTTTCTAACTGTTTCTTCCAATTCAGGGTTGCGGGAGAGCTGGGATCTTATTCAGGCAATAGTAGGCGTAACACAGGTCAGACCCTGAATGGGACACCAGTCCATTGCAGGGCACATACAGACACAAACACACACTTACACTCACAATTAAACCCAATTAACCAATGTGCCAATTAACCCATCAGCATGTCTATGGACTATGGGAGGACACTGGAGGACACAGGGAGAACATACAAACTCCTCACAGATAGCACCTTTGGAACTGAACCCAGGGTCCAGTACTGTGAGTCGCCAATGCAAATTCACTGTAGCAGCCTATGATGCTTATATCACCTACAATTTCTTTCTACCCAATGGCAACTTATTTGTTTGAATTTTCCTGTGCTCTACTGGCAACAGGCCAAGATGTTTGTTCCTTCAGAAACTGAAGGAACAGAGTTTTAGTACACTTATCAATCAGGAAGTGGAGTGTTAGACACTGCATTTCTATAGCCGTGTGCACATAAATTGTTTCATTATAAAGCTGCTGTAGTTAGCAAACATCTTTATTATATAGCATCTTTCATCATAAGTAACACAAGGCGCTTCACAGCACGCTTTTGAAAAATCCATAAACCAAGTAATCAAAGTAACCAAATCAAAAAACACTTTTATAAATTTAATAACAAGGCTAGGTGGAACAAAACCCCAACTCAAGATCGTAGAGTAGGTTTTAAAACAAGATTTAAGATCTCCAGGGATCTAGAATTTCTGGTAGTACTTGAGGGAGGGACAGTGGCAGAGTGATTGCTGCCTCATGGCACTTGGGCCCTGGGTTCAATTCCTGGGGTGGTGTCTGTGTGGAGTTTGTATGTTCTCCCTATGTATGCAAGAGTTTCCTTCGGGTGCTTCAGTTTCTTCCCCCAGTCCTCAAACATACTGGTAGGTTGATTGGCTTCTGGGAAAATTGACCGTGCTGTACGTTTGTGTCTCTGTGTACCCTTTGATGGATCCTGCCTTGTGTCCATTGCTTGCTGGGATAGGCTCTGGCTATCCCGTAACCCTGTTCTGGATAAAGCTCTTTAGAAAATGGATAGATATACTGTATGGATGGATAGTACTTGAGAGAGAATTGCAAAATCTGGATGCACGTACAGAAAAAGCCCTGTCACCTTGACCAAATAAGCCGACCACATACAGGTAGGAGTATAAATAGGATAGGATAGTAAGAAGTTCAGTAATGTAAGAAGCATGCATGCTTTATAAGTGATTAATCCAGATTTCTCTTGTTAATTCCTGTATGTAAGCAGTGAAGATAATGAATGAAATATGATTTGAGATCTTTACGTGCTAGAACCATTGCCATAATTGAGTCTTGAGCATCTACTAGATGCAAAAATGAATCTAATTTGGCAGATTTATGCAAATGAAAAAAAATCAACTGGAGTTGGAAGGGAAGGACAAACTGTGGGATTTTAATAACTCATTGCATATGTGTAAAACATGAATCCTGTGACTTCTTCTGCTTTGAAAATCCCACTTGTGTGTACCAACAGGTTTTTAGCAGTTTAGTTGATTGATGAAAAGTCTGAGTACCTTTTTGCAAATCAAGAGAAATTACCACATCTGATTATTCCAAAGTAACAGACATTTTTAAAAATTGCAAAACTGATGCTACAAAATCATGTGATCTGATCAGGACAAAAGCTCCTGCATCTGTTTGTTTACTAAGATTGTGCAAACTTTTTAGCCACAGCTGTAAATCACTGTGGGCTTAATAGTGTTTTTTTTTAAATATTTTCACACTGAATTATTTCTTCAACCACGTGTGAGCAGCTAAAACTGTCTTTTGAGAAATGTATTACTATGTCTGAAAGTAAGCTATTAACTTGCATTTCTACTGCATTTACTGTGAATATGAACCATGTTGTTAAATAGTTCAAGCAGGGAGCTGTGTCAGCATGTGTAGGCTGCAGAGGAACAGGTAAAGGTTTATTCCATGCTGAAAGGAAAAGAAAAAAAGACACAACGTTTTGGCTATGGAGCCTTCCACAGGCACCTCAAGAACGCTCCACAGCCGGAACATTTTCTCTCTCTTCTTTTAATTTCAGTGTGGAATCGACATTTACATGTTCATAAATGTACAGTACGACTGTCTAGGGATATGCAGACTACGGTCTATTTAACCCATAGAGCTGTATATACAGTATATAAAAAGGGTAAGATTATTAACTTTTTGCAGGCAGACCAGGAACAGGAAGAATTTAAATGTAAATATAGGAACAGTGAGAAACTGTGATGAGCTCCACTGCTTTTAAAACATACAGTACAAAACAGCAGCCAGAAGAGCACTACAGGCTGTGCTGTAACTGTGTTGTGCCCCACACAAGACCAGGCATCTAGAGTGCAACCTGGTATCTGCTGACTGCAACACTTCTATTGTGAAATTTATGCTAAATATGCATATCTTAATTGCATTATTCAAAATAATTAGCTAATATATTTTTGCATAATGACAAGGTAAGCAAATATCGGTGTAGCACTGTGGGCCTTGCCTGAGTAAGTTTAGAAAATTAATAGACTCCCCATTTCCTAATTATCTATTTTTCATTTTGTAGCCCAAACAACAAATTGCCATTGCTTTCTCTTGGGTGCTGTGTAATTTAGCTGCATTCTTTGAAAAGTAGTGGGAGAAAAAATAGAAAGGCAAGGAATAAGTAACCCACCTGTTATTTATTTAATTATTGTGGATTCCTCAAACCTTGAATTATATGTGACTTTTGTACTGAGCACTGAATTTCTGCCCTCAACACGAAACTTCTCAAAGCCTGTCTTTGTCAAACTCGTTTTTGCCCCAATAGAAGCTGTGTTGATCAAATTACGCTGAGATTTCAAAGGTAAGAAAACTCAAGTACTCAACAATAGATTCAGAATACATTCACCTTAATTTGATATATATTGCAACTCAGTTAATGAAATCATTTGTGTATGGAATTACTGCTTCTCGTACACTTTGCTTGACCCTTGCTTGAAAATTGTACAATACACCCTAATTAACAAGATGGTAATGAGCCAGTACTGATCTTCTGTCAGAACAGATTGTTCTTTGCAGCACCTGGCTGTTAGTACTTAGTTTGGCTTCTAAAGTCAGTATACTCTTTCATAAGAGCAACACATAGTTTTTCTAATTTAAAAGTAGCAGTGCTAGAAAAGTATCATTTATTCTGGTGATACTGAATACTGATGGATTAATGTTAGTGGACAATTGGGACCTATATTAGATCAAAAGTTATCAATCCATCAAAGCTCTATTTTATAATACTCTTGGTGACATGTTAGTGCTGATTTAATCTGACATTTAATACCAATCAGGAACATAATGTCACTCCACTGGATATTCAGCTCCAATCCTTCTGTCTGGCTGGTGTTCAAAGCTTCCTTATCCATCAACAAGTTTGAGATTAGGAAAAAGGCTCCAATTAAGAAAATAACTAGTTCAATTATGCAATTATTTAGAGTTCAAGATGGAATGAAAGCCAAATGCCCCTTCAGCACTTAAGAAATGATATTAGAGACCCTTGGTTATATGAATTTTCCTAATGTGGTTAAGACATTTTGAGAGAAAAAGTTCTTGATAGAACCAGATTTGTGCATAAATGTAACCTTGTTTTTATTTATGTTTTTGTTTTGGTCTTAGCCAGCTGGTTCTTGCTCACAACAGATTATAATTCATACCTAAATGCGACAAGATTCAGGTGAAGTCCCTAATTAAAAAAAAGAGCCATTTACAAGCATATCTATAAGTAAAAGCAACTCAGTTGAGGGCATAATGTAGCCTCATTCATCTCATAACTTTGCAAACACTTTGCAAGATGCATGGCATAGAGACAAAAAACAATCACAGGATGTTGAGCTTGGAGCAAGGCTACAGTTTAAAAGTGCAAAATATATTACCTGCAATTACATCAATTAATCTTACATAGATAATGAATATTTTCTTTACTAGCTGAAAGTACCAAACACTTATCTTACTCTTTAAGATGAAATGCCCCTTCCAATATAATGCATTATTAAACTTGCTTCTATTTTACATTTTGCCTAGAATCCTTTTTTCAAGTAAATAATAATCACTGTAATTAATAGACTAGCTTCTTTATCTCCTTAAATCTGGTAACAGTAATTTATCAGAAGTATGCTAATGAATACTTAGAAGGTAGCCATTCCTCCTTGATTAGGGAATTGCAAGCATACTAAGCAAAGGTAATGTTCTAACCTTTTCTTCTCTTCTGTAATTAAGGCTGTACTTAATAAGTGATATATGATCGTTTTCCACCATGAGGTTAGTGCCTGAAAGAACATTTTCTTTTGCTGCCATGGACTGAAGCAGATAGGCCTGTAGTTTTTCTTGATGAGATACTATAGGTTCCATTACATTAGGATAGGGCTCCATTAAAGTTATGATGTTGGCATAGTCTACAATATGCCACTGCCATAAACCACAATCAATCAATACATACCATATTTTCTTCAAGAAAGATGTTTTTGTCTAAATAATTGACACACTTTTTCATGTAATTATCCTTTACAATCATAATAACACTGACTGTTTAATCTGAAACGAAATAAATCTTCTTCACACATCATGCATTTTGTTGTACTTTGAATGTCAGTATAGACAAATGGAATCAAAATGACCACACAGTTCTCATCAAAAAAAGAGAGACAAGATGATGAATTAAAAAAGGACATGCTTGATTTGTCTTTACAGCCATTTGACATTAAAACTTGTGAAAGTTAGTGATTACATTTGCAATGTGCTTTACATAGTGTTCTTCATAGTCATTGCATATTCTTCATATATCTTCTAAAAGTCCAGTCCTGTCCATTCAGTTAAGACTCATTACATACAGATACCCGGTGATAGCCAGGCAAAGGTGGTATGAGCTCCTTCCCACAAGTCAACAACAAATATTGCCAAATTTTAGATAGCTTGCTTCTTTAAAGTAGGTTTCCTTTCAAATTAAGAATAAGAAGATAGGGATCTTGAAGTGTCAGATCATTTCACCCACCTCAGATTGAACAACATGGAATGGAGGTTTTGAATTAAAATTAGTTTCAAAACTAATTTTGCTTGAGTAAGACTATTAGATGTAATGTGGACATTCTTTACAGAATCAGAATTCTACTGTATAATGTATCCAATGAGAAACTGAGCACATTACACTGCAATTCTGTTGATCTGGAACAAAAGTATTTCAACTGAGAATTAGAAAGAATTCTGTCACAATGTGTTTTTCAAAGACTAAGTGATTCAGAAAGTAAAAGTATTTTTCAGATTTGTAAGCAAAGACAAGAAAATTTGATGCAGTGGGCACAGTGTAGTATTGTAACGTATTACAAAATCATTATTAATATTTCAAAATATTTTTTTGTTTTACTTTGGTGAATTTGATAGATTTCACAGGAAGAAATAATAACATGAAAAAATGATATCCAAAAACTCCTGTCTGTTTTTTGACACATATGAGACACATCAGCATGTATAATTAAGACTGGAAGTGAGACGTCCAGTAGGCGCATCATGCCCCACATTTCATTAAATTAGATTACAATGATTTTGTTAAGTATTCATTCATGGGTGTTATCACACAGGGTCTTTGCACAGATTAATTGAGTTAACATTGTTTAGTTGCATTTGTGCAGATTTTTTTTTATTCCATTTGACTGAGCTGCAAAGAGTCACTGCATTTGCCCGCAGAAAAGCAAAATCTTAATTTTGCCAGTCAGATGCTCACAAGAAAAAAAAAACAGACATATGGACAGAGAGCCCTCGTGACAATTGATGTGATGAGGGTAGTGCTGTTAAATTGACTTGCAGTTTTTACCTTGCTAAGTGTGAGCATTGGAGTCACAGACGTGTGCGTTCAAACTATTTTAAGCAATGCGTGGGGTCATATTGTACATGTTTTAGAATAGCTTTCCTTTTGGATGTATGGCATTTTTTCCTCATTAGAAAGTAGTCTTGAAACATGGCAGGTTAAGTGGTACTATGCTCTCTATGCAACAGCAGAGCCAATGAAGAACATATAATCAATTTCCAGACACTACTCCTGAATTGATCATATCTGCTTTTTTTTTAAGAAGCAAAGGGAAGGGATGGAAACTCTCACATCTGAAACAAACCACTTTCAGAAAGGATGCCACATGTCACCTTTAGGAGAATTTCTGCTTCTTGTGTAGTTATTATTTACAAAATGTAGATATATTGATTTGCACATATAAATCTCAAGAGGATTCTTCAGTATTTAAAATTAGACAAGACAAGGCCCCATTTTAAACTGAAATCCAAACCTTCAAATATAATTTCAGGGCTTTGAAAGGTTCAGAAGTTTAAAGGCTCCTACTAGCAGATTAGTAAATTCTCGAATGTATTTCAAGTCAAGGTATCGAGAAAGGATTTATTTTATATATGAGTGGATACGGCTAAGTGCTGATTCAATCAAATATAATCTTGATGTTTCTTAATGATAAAATTAAATTAATCTTGTCCACCATGTTACAGAACAGATGTAGCTGTTCTGGAATCAGTCCAAGGAAGAGCAACCAAGTACATTCTGGGGCTTAACAGAATGTCCTGCACTGGCAGGCTAATGGAACTGCATCCTTCTACTGTAGTCTTGAATAAAAATTATTATTAGGGGACTTTATACAGTACAAGTATTCAAAATCAAACCCAGAGGACTTCTTCAGAATAAACAGTGAAACACAAATGAGAAGGCATGTCTTTACCCAAAGAGCTGTTGGAGTATGGATCAAACTACCTAGCCATGTTGTAAAAGCTGCTAACACTGGTTTCTTTCAGGAAAAGGCTGGAAGAGATCCTTTGATCAATTAGATACTACGAAACTTACATACCGTAGAAACTGAATGTCCTCCTAAAGTCTGTAATCTTTCATACTGTATGTTCTAATATTTAGTATATGCAGTAGTTACATCTGACAAAGATAAAACACATTTAAGTTAACTTCACATATTCTGTTTTGCAAAACATGACTCATATTTTGAATCCCAGTAAATGTGTTAGCACCTGAATATACAGTAGTAGTTTTTATTCTTTACTCTCACTCATAAATAAGACCTGCCAATGTGCCTTCAAACAAAACTTTGGTCCATCAAGAGTTCAAGGATGTAAACAGCATGTGGTCAGTGAGTCAAGACCATGACCTGAGAAAGACTTTAATATGGATGATGAAGGAATAGTGTCACGGATGTCGGAAGGGATGAACCGTGGAATGGCAGGAGAGCAAAAAATACCCTATGCGTAGCGGGGAGACGGGGCTTAGCCGGGCTCAGCTGTTCAGGAAATGCCGTATAGAAACCTATGCCCTCAGGCCACGGACAAGAGGAGCGATCTGGTGCTAAGCGGGTCTCAGGACATCCGAACGTCAATGCTGAGCCAGGAGCAGAGCAGAAACAGGAAGTAAATAGGCTACAGAACAAGACACACCAGACAGACATGAATAATCACAGGGAACGAGGAACAGGAGAGAAGTAGAGTGTCCTCTAGGTGTTCTGGGCGTGACATATAGTTGGGCTCTTGCCAGTAGTCATATAACAAAAATATATTCTAATGCAGTAGTTTGGTATGAATGTTGGCTTTTATTACTATTGCATTATAATTATAAATAGGTCAATGATCCATGTTTAAATTAAATTTCTTTATAGCTCACATATCTTGTGGCCCAGTACAAAAAACACTACCACTGTGTGTGTATTTGCTTGTAGTACAGGTATAAGCATATCTGTGCAATGAGGTACCATTTGTTTCTACCCTTAGTTGTGTGTTTCTGTCAGGTCCCAGAGGGTGTCAATATACAGCTGCAGATTTCAGTGAAACTAGCATCTGCCAGGCCTGTGTCTGGCCCAGCAGTCTGCTGAACAGCTGTAGTTTGGGCCTACCTTACAACATTTATTTCCTTTAAATGTATTTTTTTCAGGTGTTAAGTGTTTTCCCTGTCACAGAGCAACACAGACCCAAGTAGCACTCACGTACTCAGGGATTCTAGTGTGTATGCAGAGACAGTGCAGAGACCTGCAGAAAAACATCTTAAATGCATTTCCTCATAGTTTCTGCTCGTGACCTCAGGTTCATGTTCTGTTGTTCATTCTGAGGAACTCCACCGTACTGACATTTTCAATGCATTTGAAGATTTTGAATACTTGGATCAAGACCCCTCACCAGTGTTCTCTGTTAAGGACTAAAAGGGTTCAGTTCAGGTCCAGTCTGTCAGTGCAGGACATTATCTTAAGCCCTGAAATGTACCTGCTCTTCTCTGGACCGATTCCAGGGCAGCAATGCCATTGTCTTCCACATTTTGAAAGGTCACTCTGGTCTTAACGCATGTGAGAGTGGTGGCAACTGTTAACATGGAGACAGTAATTATCGAGCAGAGTGCATGGCCCACAAAAGACACGAGTCCCAGAAAAGAGGACAGCAAGCCGCCATGTAAAAACACAGTAATGCACATCCATTAACATGTGCTGTGGCATGCAATGAGTGGAGTTCATGTTTATATAAGACTGTGGCGAGGTACAGTCTCCATGGTACAGTGACTCATTCAGAGGGTCTACAGTTAATTAAGGTTAGTGGATAAGTTTTCATGGATGAAAAATTCAGGTTGAGATTTCTAAGTGAGATTTCCTTAAAGCGCTGGAACAGCTGGAAGAAGAGTGGAGACATCCATTCTGTGCATGAAGGCCACGAGTAGCAGGTGCACGTTCAGGGGCAAGGCCCGAAGGCTGACCGGCAGGCTGGCTAAACTGCTGCCAATTAATCATCCAGTAAAATGCTTTTGACAACTGAAAGAAAAAGCTGCGGATTTATTCTCTTGATCGCACTGCTGATTTCGCCTTTTGAAATCCTGCACTTGAGCCCACAACTTTCTTTTTGCTGTGTCTTTTGCACCTTAACTTAACCTTACGTTATTACACCAAAGGAGTAAGATTTGAATAGAGGACATTTTTATACTTCTGTGTGTGTCAAGCTGCATCATTATTCATAAAGAATAAAATAATAGATACAGTCCATAAATCACACTGTAAGAAAAAAGAGTCTCATATGTCAGACATTGCATTTTTTAATTCCATTGTTACACTGCCTTTTATTCCTGATAAAGGCTGCAACAATATGGAGAGTGCCTGGGAGATATAAGGCACAAAACGAGACTAAACCTTAGAAAAGATGATAGGCCTGTGCAGGACGTGCTCACAAGCACACAAGGACAGTTCAGAGACATCAGTTGGCCTAGCCACCATGTCTTTACTGTGGGAGGAAACTCAGGCACTTGGTAAAAAACCCTCATAGACACAGGGAGAACATATTTTTTCCTCAAAATAAAACACTTCCAATTCATGAAAAATTAAAACAGTGTATTACTACATTACTAATTTCAGTGACACATTAAATCCATGATATTTTCTTATTTGATTTTCTGCAGCTGACTGTATACTGTATAGTAAACAATTTGTAACATATGTAGCACCTTTATCTTCAATAATATTTAATGACCAAATAATAAAAAAACAGAGCTTGAAGGAATTTGTATGGTATAATTATTTCTATATTCATCTGATCAGAGCAACATGGTGTTATATTAAGACAAACTCTTATAGTATTTAGATCTAGTGCTGGTGTAGATCTTGTTTTAATGCGAGGCACAGCATTATGATGGTAATAATGATTACTTCCTCCTGGATAAAAAATGTGTGCTTTAAAAGTTAAAACCTGCAAGACTATACAGAATCGAATAATTCAAAAAGATGCAGTTAACTTTTGCAGCCAGTTTACACAAACCTATACCATATGCGGGGGAAATATATTATATTTCAGATATTTACCTAGACACTGTTAAGAGCAAGGTTTTTATTTATGGGTCAGGGAGGATACACATGAAAAATCTGCATTTTTATTGAAAAACTCTTCTCTAGTATAATTTCACTTCCTTAGACGCTTATACCTGTAGGTCATAGGATTGTTCAAAATACAAACAAAAAAAAGTTTAAACCTCACTGCACTGTGCTTTATTCTCGGTCTTTCCTGAGACCACACCTCATGCAAGAAAAAAGGTAAGGGCTACAGTCAGACTCCTGGACAGCTGTGTAGGTGAAAGCCCAAACTCAGAAGAGGAAAAGTTGAGACTATTGGAAAAATATTTTTTTTTTCATGGCATCTACCGTAGGATGCTGATCTGGACATACTGCCACAACATATGTTATATGTTAACATATTCTTTTCTTTCTGAGACAAAACAGCATTATTTTGTACCAGTTATGTGTAAGTGTGCTGAAAAATAAAATTTCAGAGTGGTGGTGGCAGGACAGTTATATTCGGTAAAGACATTTTGTCACCTGAATCCAAAGCTTTATGTTACAAATCTGATTAATTTAAAATAACGGTTGATTGTTTTTGTTTTTATGTCTCACACCAATGGCAGCTGACGCTTAAAAAATATTATGCTGTCATAAGACAATACTCTTCAGGTTTTTTATTTTTAATTTTAATTAAAAAAAAACAATCCCCTATGATTTCCCTTTTCACACGAAGATTTTTGCTTCATGGAGTTTCAAACGAAAGTTCAGGAAATCATCAATTCGACCACTTCACTCTCCTGCCTGCGTACAGATATCTTTGCCTCGTCTTGCGCGTCTTCTCGGTTGACCTTCCCTTAACCTCAACATCACTCTTACAGTACTCATCTTATGTCTTGCTAAGGGCAAGAAAGTTTGCCGTCCGCTCAGAAGTCGAGTTACTTAAAAAAACTCATTTGAAACAACACATCTACTTCGTACTGCATATTATTAATTAGGGTTCAATACACCGATGCGGACTAAGAGATTTTTCTAACCCTGTGTTTTAGCGATTAACTGCAGACGACGGGATGACAATGTTATTATCCGAGAGTCAGGAATTCTACTTCACCTACAGTGCCACCCTTCATAAAGTCTTTTCATGAAAAGGGTCCCCCTCCGCTTCAGCCTCCACAGACCAGACGATGCCTTCAAACAGCAGCACTTTGCGAGAGCGGCATGTCTGCAACAGCTGTGCATCCCCCTACAGCTGCTGTCACTCCCTAATTGCTCCTGTTTCTGCAGTGTGTGCTGGCTTAATCAACACGGCACATCTTTTACAGTATGTGCGGCACCTCAGCTCCCACCCCCTCCTCCCCTTCACTCCACCCCGCCCGCCAAATGGAAGACCTCACTCGGCGTCTCGGAAATCCTGCTCAGGATAATGGTCACGAACCGTGAACATAACGGGTTTAATCGGATGTAATCTAAAACGGCCTTGTAACAAAACTCCGTGTCTTGTGTCTCGTGTAATTGGGTAGTGTCATCTTCTAAAAACGCACTCACACACTGGCCAGAGTTGGCTCGGGTCTCTCCACTCAATGACAGCGTCGGTCGATCCTCGTTTCAAGTTTTAACGTGTTCCATGTTAGTGTTCGTTGTGTTTTCATTTTCTTGATGATGTTGAGTCCGCAGTTAACGACCGCCGACACTACACTGTAAGAACCGATGTGACGAGACCATTCACGCTTGGTTTGTAGTTAGCAGGTAATTGATCTGAGGTTTCTTTTTTTATTTACGTGATCCTGTGAGTCTTTTCCAGCAGACACATGGATTCTCAGAGATTTAGAGCAAGGTGTGCAAACAGTGGTTGTAAGCATCATTTTATACATCATAAATGAGGGATAATAATAACAAAGAAAAGAACAGAGGGGGGTGTTTCCTCGTCCCGTGAAAAAAAAGGGTATTTAAGCCACGAGGAATTTTATTAACGATGAAATTCTTTAGCCACTTAAAGGTCATTAAAAAACTTTCATAGTTAATCACTTATATCTACCGTTTTCATTAGTGCTAAATCCATATGTTTGCCTTTTGTTCTTGTATTTAATGTGAACAAACTGTTAATAAATAAAGAAGATTGCAAGATTCCTAATTAATAATAATAATAATAATAATAATAATAATAATAATAATAATAATAATTAATTGCTTACACATATAAAGCGCTTTTCTGGACACTCCACTCAAAGCGCTTTACAGGTAATGGGGACTCCCCTCCACCACCACCAATGTGCAGCATCCACCTGGATTTCAAGTTAGTTATTAATTGAACTTAATAACTAACTTGAAGATAAGAACATTAAACATTCTTTGTATGAATGATTCGAGTCTGGAATATGAAATTGTGCCAGGTCACCATCTTTCCAGAAGCAAAATTAATATGATCTGTAATATTTACACAGATCCGTGATTAAAATGTATGTTTTGAAGATGAGAATGAAAAATCTAACAAAAAAAAAGATCCATGCATTTTACCATTGTGGTGATTCTCCAGAGTTGCACACACGCATAGCAGTCTTGGCGAAAAGTATGCCTGTTCATTGTTTAAGAAGCGTGAAAGTACTGTGTGCAAAAGGAGACTGGCTGGTGGTGACTGAATTAAATAACACTTTCTCCCTAATACTGTCCCCTCTCTGCCATCCTCAGGCACGATCACACAGGAGGGAAGGCCTGCTGTAGTCTGCCTGGCCACCGTCAAGGTCTGTCAGTCTTTTTCTGTTGGAGGCTCTCTGGAATCCTAGCTCTTACATGTCGCTTCCCTCCAGGGAAGAGTGCACACTCATCTCCACCTGGTGGTCTTTCCTCTCACTACTTTCTTTTCACCAGTATATAAAGTTGCGGAACTGGGGTGGTATTTGCAAGAAGCTTGTACATTCTCCTCGCGTTTCCTCCCTCAGTCCAAAGACATGCTGGTAGGTTAATCGGCTTCTGTGAAAAGTGGTGAGTGTGTGCCTATTTGTGCCTGTGTGTTTCCTGCGATGGACTGGTGTCCTGTCCAGGATATGTCCTGCCTTGGGTCCTTTGCTTGAAAATGGGTGGATGAATGTATGTATTCCAGAACACTTTGACCTCTCAATTCTTTAGTCTCGGGTTTCCAAAGTAAAAGGTTCTTTAATTAAGTGAGGAACTGTGGTATCGATAACATAAATGACACAGTATTCAAAAGCAGAAAGTTTCTAATCAATGTTATTAATTTCCCTTCGGGATCAAACAAGTCTTATCTATCTCTATCTATATCTAATCAGTCAAACTAGTATAGCTCTACGAATAAAAAATGTGTTACAGTATCATAGAGACTGTTCCCAGGAGTTACAATATAAATACACAATTACGAGTTAACACACAGAACAACAAGACTAGGACAAACAACAACAATAGGAAAACAAGACTTGCAACACACCAAGAGCACTTTACAGAGAGGGACGCGGGCTCATCATAATCTGTAATATTAACAGGCTTACTCCAAAACCAGTCAGCCAAAACATTCTTCCCTCTTGGATCCTTGTGCTATTCATCTGAAGCATTTGCTTTTACTCATTGCTATTATTCCAAAGTTGCCAGTCCCAGGAAAAAAGTAAAATAAAAAGAAAAGGTACCATTTCCAGATCTGCAGAGGCTCTACAAGATAATTCTTTCTTTCCCATCTTTCTCTTATTTGTGTCTCTTCGGCTGCCATTTTTAATTAGAGGCTCCCATCTTCTAACTCTAGTTAGCAGTAGCAGTTGTACCCGGAAGAATCACCATTGATTGCCTTGGTGTTCAATTATCACAGTTAGGGTGGACGACTCTGGGGTGTGGAAATGAGGAACAGAGAGGGAACAGAAAGAGAAAGGAAAAGAAAACAGCACACTGTCACAATCACGGACTGAAATCCGTGTCAGATCTTGTAAAAGACCCTATGCAATGCGGTAAGAGCTGGAGAAAACAGGAGGCGTGGTAAAAGGGAACACACATGGGTTTAATAGTGCACAAAATAATGGTGACAGTCCGTGAGACAGTGTACGGGGAAGACAAAACGGCATCCAAATCCAAACGGGTCCAAGGGCAGGTCAAAACACAGTCCGAGAGTCCATCAACAAGGAATCCATCCTGGGACGCGACAAAGTTAAAATCCCCGGGAGGGGGGAGCACACGGACAAACAAAACTTGGAGGTCCAAGGGTGACGGGGCGAGATCCTCCAGACCCCGGGCTCAGGAAGCGGGAGGTGTCGGGGATGAGGCCTATGCCCTCAGGAGACGGACGTAGGGTTTCCTGGTGCTAGGCGGGCCTCGCGACATCTTACCCTAATGATGAGCCCCGAGGACTGGAGGAGCTGGGCTTTAAATAATAATGCTAACAGGGTACACCTGGAGAGCTTAATCACAAGGACAATAATGGGAGCAGTGGAGCGCCCTCTAGGGAGGGATGTCGGGCGTGACACACACCCTGATACCTGGGAACAGGTAAAGGTTTATTCTGTACTGAAAGGAAAAGAAAAGAGACACAATGTTGCGGCTGTGGAGCCTTTTTCAGGTGTGAGGGAAAGAGGGAAACTGGTAGTTGATAAAGGATGGGAGAACAAAAGAGAGGGTAGTTGTGAGGGGGCAGAGAGCAGGGGAGAAGGAGCATCAACACTCAGGAGAACTGGAAGAGATGCACAGTTCTTTAAAATCTTGAATACCATTATCAGGTTCCCTCATAGGCTTCATTGTTCAAGGCCAAAAAGGTCCAGTTCCTTCGTCATGTCAGTGTAGGTTATTCTTTCTAGCACGTTCTTATGATGTGGTGACCCAAATCATACACAATATTCTAAATGAGCTCTGGAGCCAGATGAAGAGCTGAGGGCATTTCATTGAATGTAATGATTTACAAGAAGGTTAATTTGAATTTGAGCAAGTACTCAGTCATAACAGGAGTGATTTTGTATAGTGCAGTGAGCTGGCTGTTTCAGACTGATTAGTTTTTAAAAACTTTGGCCAGTAATAAATTCCAGCTCTTGGAATCTGCAGAAGATTAACAAGAGATTTCCATGCAATATTACTTGCCACAGAACACCTGGATGAAAACCATTGATTTGTTTAGGGCTAATAAATACAGTCAGGCTGTTATTTAAATGGAAGAACACAGCCAAGACAAACTGAAATCTGGCAAGAAATAATCTTGGACCCAGCCCATCAGTCCCACTATCCTGAAGAACATAAAAATTTTAATAGGGCTACAAACTTGTCTTACCATAATTTTATAGTGTAATAGAATGACTTTTTCAAGAATGTTTGAAATGTTTATAGTGCGTACTATAAATACAGGTTAATTGTTTTCAGTAAAACAAAATATAAACACATTCTTGTATTAACCTATAACTTTTAATTCAATAGTAACAAACTCAGAAGAGAGGTAGGGGGCTGTCAGCCCTGAACCCTGGGTCTGTATTTATACCCTATACGAATCTGTATATATACACCAAGAAATGGCGGGAATTTTGATTCTGTATGTTCATTTATTCCTCAGTAGAGGAAATAAACTCGGGCATAATCCTGCCACTTGCTCCACAGGAATGGAATGTGTATTTCTTGGCTGTAACACATCCTCTTTTTTGAGGTCTTGAGCTAATAAATGTGGCATATACAGTATGTCATTTTACCCCATGTTCCATTTGTGTTAAGAAATGACTGAACCTATGGGTTTCACTGCAATGTCAAAAATAGCTACCAAGTTAGAGAACTGAGGCTTGAGGGAAGAGACAGTTTAGAATCTACTGTAGATGGGCTGAACTATAAGGAAGTTATAGTTAACTATAACTCAATGAAGTCTCACATAAAGTTGCTTTTTATATCATGAAATTAATAAAATACATATTGTAGTAAAGGTAATGATACTGGGAGACCGCCATTTACCAGACATAAATTGGGTGTTGCTTTAGCAATGCAGAAGCTGCAAAGTATTTTTTTGTGTGTTTTGCATGCAGGTGACAAAAACATAAATGCAAAATGGGAAACACTGAAAAAGAACAGGCTGATTAAGAAAAAGACTTAAGACAATGTGGGAAAGCAATCATTGACTTCCAGCATGTGGTTTTCTGACTTGATCCGATTTTTAAAAAATTACCCAGCATGAAAATTACTTTATTAATGGTCAGTGACAAAATTAAGTTAATAGAGACCATGTACAAATGTAATGAAATATGGTGTCTAGTTTCCTTACAACTCAAGCTTCCTTCCAAAGCATCTTTTCCATATGAAACGTTTATGTTTTAATGCATTCATACTTTATTCTAATTCTGTCTGAAAAACATTTAAATAAATGACATGAAAACAAATACAATTATGAGTTTAAATATGAGTAATTGCAATGGATTACACTTGCTGAAATTCCTTAATCTGACCATGTGTGTAAAATTGTGTGACAAATGCAAATCAGTATTGCTGAGCAACATGTATTGCACTAAATCACATACACTGAAAAATCGTATTAATGAATGTATTCATTTATTTCTATTTTATTAATTAGAAAAAATATTTTGCATTCATTGGTAGAAGGAATTTACAGACAAAGTCTAAACTCAAACAAAGCTGCTAAATCAAAGTGGGTATTTTTTAGCAATTCAAGTTTAATTTTAATTTTAATCCACATTTTAAATCAAATTCTTTCATCAAGGTCCAGGCTTCAAGGGGACGTCCAATGATCTATCATCCCCTAGAGCAAGTTGGGACTGAACTCTGGACAGGGCATCATAGGGCATACACACAGGGATAATTAAGAGACACTGATTGTGTTCTAGATTGGAATCAAGCATGGAACCCAAGTGCTTTGAGGCAGCAGTGCAATTAGCACACTGTACATGCAAGAGGTTTTCTAAAATTTCTAGAATAAATGTGTCCTTTGTTTTTTCTAGATTTCAATGAATTATTTCAGGCGACTTTGTGCAATTGCAATTATAGCATAACATTTTTAGAATTTTTAACAGCAAGACATTTGATCTAATCTATTACTCATACTGATATATGTGTTGTGATGTGTTTTTATTCCTATTACAGCAGGGTATGAAGAAATCTGGAGTGCATGGCGCAAAGAGCTAGTTAAAGATCTCTTTGAAAGTGTTTTTAATGGTTACAAAATTTCTGGGCTTTTCCTTTCGGAGGTTGAGCGGTGGCTAGCATATATTTCAAGGACACTTTTATAAAACTCACAACTGGCAACCCACTGAAGCTAAGCAGGTGTGAGCCTGGTCAGTACCTGGATGGGAGACCTCCTGGGAAAAACTAAGGTTGCTGCTGGAAGAGGTGTTAGTGGGGCCAGCAGGGGGCGCTCACCCTGCGGTCCATGTGGGTCCTAATGCCCCAGTATAGTGACGGGGATACTACAGTATACTGTAAACAGGCGCCGTCCTTCGGATGAGACGTAAAACCGAGGTCCTGACTCTCTGTGGTCATTAAAAATCCCAGGGCGTTTCTCGAAAAGAATAGGGGTGTAACCCCGGCGGCCTGGCCAAATTTCCCATTGGCCCTCTCCAATCATGGTCTCCTAATAATCCCCCTCTATGAATTGGCTTCATTACTCTGCTCTCCTCCCCACTGATGGCTGTGCGGTGAGCGTTCTGGAGCACTTTGGCTGCCGTCGCATCATCCAGGTGGGGGCTGCACATTGGTCGTGGTGGAGGGGAGTTCCCATTACCTGTAAAGCGCTTTGAGTGGAGTGTCCAGAAAAGCGCTATATAAGTGTAAGCAATTATTATTATTATTATTATTATTATTATTATTATAAAACAATTGTCAATCCGAAGTCCATATGAATTTCTTCATAAATATGCCATCTGGACACTCCTGTGGAAGCTATGTGTTTACATTGTACAGTATACTGTATCCATATAATAAAATATATGACGATGTAAGATTTTGGCACCACCACCGGAGATTTAGCTCAGAATTCAGGAACAGCAGGCTCAGCATAATTGAATTACTTGCAAAACTGGATATTTTGAATTAAAAATGAATGCAAATATTTGCTTTTGAAATTGTTGCTTTTGTAATTTCTTTGTTTTTGCCAAGTGCCTTTTTTCTGTTTGTGCTCTCCAGTCTGTAGGTGTTGTAATTTTGAGTCGGTTGGCACCACTGGGAGGAAGGTTGGGGTTGGGACAGGTTGTGCTACGCTCCTCGCTCTTTCTTTTGAAGACAGTAGGCCATGGCAGAAGAACGCATTGAAATGTCTTCATTCTCCCCTTACAGTACCAGGGCTGTAGTCAAATGGGAAGAAGATTGGCACTTTTAGTCCCTGGTCCACAGCTTTTATTGGTGCACAGGAATTTTATTGAATCGACACAGGAACACTGTAAAACCCTTCCTCTTAACAGATGTTAAAACTATCTGCACTGCTTTGAGGTCAATCCAGTCTTGCTTCAAATTGTAAGAGAAGATTTCAGCTTCAATCTTCTGTTCTGTTGATAAAGAGCCAAAAGGCATGACAGCATTAGCAACTCAGTGATGGAGCTAACCTTTCTTAAATCCTATCTGGCCAAATTAGAGAATGGGAGCTGTTGATTTAACTTGTACTGTATATTGTTGGCTTGCTGGAGGATGCCGAAGGAGATGATCGTATAAGCTGTTTTTCAGAAATGTCTTTAAAATAACTGACCCTCGCTGACTGTCACAAGGTCCATTAAAATCATTAGGGCATATAAGATTTGTGACAGTTCTAGTGAACATAGGTTCACATCTTGTATTGTACCTTCATTTTTAAATTTCTTCACAATACTGATCAAATACTTGTCTTTCTTTTATTATGGTGTATCATCTCAACATGACTCACTCCTCCTGCTCTTTCTCTTATTCCATTGTCACAATAAAGCACAGAAAATGTTTCATTTCAGCACAGAAGATTTTTTCTCAGTTTGCAGTACATTTTCCTGTTTTCTTCCACAGTGGCTCGTCCAGGCAGTTCAACACTACAAACAAAATCGAAAGATTTGTTTCTTGTTCTAAATGCCTAAATACTGGTGCTTAACTTGCTCCAAGAACTTCACTCTTTCTCAGTTTTATTTTTGTACATAGTGAAACTTGAGTTTACTTTTATACTGCTGTTTGTGTAGTGTCTCCTTCGGAAATGAACTTTGTCTGCCTTTTCTTCCCTGCAGTCATCTGTGAATGTGATTTAGTTTTATTTTTCTAAGTTGCTTGTAATTGTGATTCTGAGTTTGGTACTTGGTCTAATCTATGAATCTAATCTATCCATTTATTCAAGATTAGAGTAGTTGTTAAAATGACCCTCCTTTTTTTAGGGGGGAATATTTTTAAAGCCCTGTTTTACTGCAAATACAATAAATAAATAACACAGCAAGTAGATTTAAAAAATTTAATTTCCTGGAAAGTGAAGCTAGATATTTGATGGTTTTTCATCATTAATGCTGTATTTCTGTAAACCAAAGATCAATTTTAATTTTTGTGTAAAACTATTTGCAAAAGAAAGAGAGAAGACAGATGGTAGAAAGTATCCCAACCTGTAATTTGCATGGAACTCACCACCAACAGTTTCAAATCGGGCATTTATGAAAACTTAAATTATTAAATGACACATGGACAAAAATGAAACACAGAAGTCAGAAATAAGCTACAGAATGGCTGCCACACCATGAATGTGTCACTCATCTGAGTCTGTCAGACAGCCACGAGTACGCGAAGATCTGACCAGCACTGTAAGGTAAGAATCTACAGGTGAGTCTTGGTCTGTAACCTGACAAAAAATAATGGAAAAGACAGGACACAAAACTACAAACACAACAACGAAGAGCTACTATGTATCCATAACAAAAGGTAATACATAAGAAACTATGAGTTCAAAAATACAAGAACAAAAAACAATACATTGTTAACAACAATATTAATAATAACAATAATGGAGATAATTATGCTAATAAGTCTCTTGCTCCTAAAGTGCTCTGGGATGATGGAGCACAATTATCAAGCAAGATGATGAGAATATGGAGCAAGTTAGGAAACAATATGCAGTATGTATAAATATACAAGTGTACAAATAGGAAAGAGCTCAAAGCAGGTTATGCAATAAGCGTATCAAAGGCAGCTCTTTGTCACATTACCTGTGCAGTGCTCTATGTACTATTACAGTCTAATATCTCTTTACCAGGAGGTAGCATGTTTTGTGACTAAACAGATATGCCCTGAGTCTGGATTTAAAGACTAAAAGAGTTTACACTTCTCGGAGTGGCAGGGAATGAGTTCCAGAGGAAGCAGAAAGCGCACACCCTGAGAAGCTTGTACCTACAGTATAACAATGTACTGTTAAAAGATGTGCTTCAGCAAGGGACTAAGGCCCTGATTAGTATACTATATAGGGAGTAATGAGAGGTGCTAAGTATTACAGGCATGTGGTGTGTAGGGCTTTAAAAAGTAAAAAGTAATTTTTTTAACTTAACGTGCTGGGCAATAGAGAGCCAGAAAGACATGTCAGAATTGGGGTGATGTGGCTTTAAATGCATTAGAAATTTGTTGAGTTTTGGACCACTTGAAGACTGTAAAGACTATTGCAGTAATCTAGACAAGATGTGATGAAGGCAAGAATCAGGATTTCTGTAGCAGTGTAACCAAGAAAAGACCAAATGGAGGCAATGTTTCTGGGGTGAAAGTAAAGGATTTTACAGATGGCTCTGAGCATCAGAATAGAGCTCGGTATCAACCAAGACCCCAAGATTTTTCATAGTAGAACAAAATTTGAATTCCAAGAGTTGTTTATTTTAATAAAAGAGATACATCTTCCCTGGATTTTATGCACATCACCTCAGTTTTTGTCATATTTAAAGGGAGGAAATTTGAGCTAAACTTGGCCTGAATTTAACTCACACAATTTGACAGAATGGAGATCAGTCACACAGAGATAGAGATATAAAACTGCATGTCATCAGTGTAACAGTGAACGTAGACACCCTTTTTGTCAATCAGATGCCCAAATGGAAGCAAATGAAGTAAAAAGAGAATGGAGCCTAAGATAGACCCGTGGGGGACACCTGAAAAGAGTGGGACTATTTTAGATTTAAAATTATTGACGACAAAAAATTATTCCAGGTTTTACAAATAAGACTCAAACCATTTCAAACCTGCTCTAGCAGGTTTCATATCTAGTAGGATATGATGGTCCACGGAGTCAGACACAGCTGTGAGATCAAAAGGGACAACAAAGAACTACAGCCATTGATGACAGATGACATTCAGCTTTATTATCTCACCGTCTGAGTATAATGGAAATTTAGAACTGAGACTGCGGCAATAAGGTAAAGTACAGGATACAAACAACATAAACGATATAGTCTTTCATAGCATCTTTAAAATCTTTCAAAACGGCAGCTGACCATTGGATCTCTGCATATTGTGGTCCTTTAAAAAGCTAAGCAATGTGTTTGATGAGAAAGTAATCATATGCACTTTTTACTCTTTGTTGATGAGGCAGTGGTTTTTATTAAAAGGAAAATATCTGTGGCTGATATGATTAGAAGGCTTAGTTGCATATTGTGCTCAAGGTCTCTGTTTTTGTGTTGCCTTATTTATGGTTCTGACTTTGTGTGTCTGCCAATAAAGGAATGTGGAAATTATTAATGTTTTCACTTGTAAATGCTTATGAAATCATTTGTCTACAGTAAATGCTCCAAAATAGAAACATTTTAACATTTTCCCAACATTTAACTCATAGGATACATGCCCCTTTTGTGACTTGCTTGGTTTTTAAAAATAGAATAGGTTGTGGATGCTTTTTTTTCTTCAGACCTTCCACTGCATTTCTTGCCACAGATGTAAGTTCAAAAGAAATCCAGATGGAAAACAACAAACCATTTATTAAATTGTAAAATGTGTTCCGTTTCACCCAGAGGAAAATTAAGAAATGTGCAAGGCTGAAATAAAATAAAAATAAAAATGTCTGGCTCTGTATAAACACTCCAAAGCAAAGTACTGCATTATTGATTCAGTGATTCATAACTCAAGGAGGTACACACTTCATCTTGCTGTGGTCCAAATGCACCCTGCCAAGCTACTATTTCTATTTGAAACTTACTGGGTAATGCTTAGTTCAGTGTGCCAAATAAGGCATTTGTATGTGTTTAAAAATGTATATCAAATGTAAGCAGCTATGCTATTTCATTGTTCCATGTCTTCCTACAAATTCATGTGTATAAGAAGAATGTGTGCCATCAGGCACATTACACTGTCCATCTGTACCTCACAGCATTCAGATGCTATTTGTTAGATATTGAATAGCTGCTTGAAAACGGATCCAGAAAAAAAAATCTTCAAATAATGTTGCAATCCTTTTTATAACTCTTGGTTGATTAGTGCTGTCCCTGATGATTTTTTGTTTTTTAAAAACCTATAGCGTAAGCTCCTTTTATAGAGAGAAGCATAGTTTATCAGTGCCATCCAGTTTTCTAAAGACTCTAGTTGGTTTCCTTTATAGGTCAGTACTCTAGAGGACAGAGGTCCATGTTCATTAGGCTTTATAGGCTTTTAATTTACATATTACAGATTGCCAATTCCTAATTTAATATCTGTCTAGTAGCCTCATGACAACACTCAGAGCATTGATCTTAAATATGTGCTGATAGCTTTTAAGGATAAGCATTAATTTCATTATTAGACCAAAAATTATATTTTGTGGGTTGATATTACATTTCTGAGTCATACATGTAATCGTTTTGTTTTCACAAACATTGAAGGTGCACCTTGAGGTCCATAATTTCTTATTCTGTTCTGTAGCTTTGGTACATTTGGAAAAATAATCCCTCTTTTCCAAATGTGACTAAAAATCATTTCATAGAACTCTAATTAAAAAAACCTAACCATTCCATTTAAGTTTTTGAATGGCTTTATGTGTGTTAGCCCATTCTTGAGTGCAATTTTAATTAAAAATAAAAATGTCTGAAGACTACTCACTGAAACTAAATATGTACAATTCAAGAACACCACAAAAATGAGAACTAAGGAGGCCATTAAACCCACCTTGTTGATTTGGACTGCAAGTAGCTACTGGATCCAAGTATTTTGTCCACTGGTTTCTTGAAAGACGACGGGATAACAGCTTTGACAACATGGCTGGGTAACTTGTTTTGGAGTTGTTTTTGTTTCTCAACCTTTTGTGTAAAGAATAGCCTTCTGTTCTTAATTTCCATTAGTATCCTCTGATTCAAGTTAAAAGTTAAATGTACACATTAGCTCGTGGGAACAACATGTTGCTGCAGTTGTCACTCATTAAGTGGTCTCTTTATATATAGTTAAGAGACACACAGACAGGGTGAACATCAGAAGGGAGGGAGAGCTTACTGGTAGAAGATATGTATTTAGATGAGTTCAAGTTAAGACACAGCTGGATAAGTTAGGAGGCTGAAGTGCGAAATATGGTGGCTCTCCCAAGAGATACACTTAACTACTGCCTGGAGAACAGGACAGTTCCCCAGGGACGGAACCCCAGTTACCAAGAACCCTGGAATATCCTCCAGTATATGGACATGTGTTTATAGATCTGGTTATGTGGTTCACAGTTGCAGGTGAAGGCTATAATTGTGGTTTATCGTGATGGGTGTGTTCTGACGTAGGTTGTTGGCATGTGGTCTTTTGGTTCACAGTTTGGGTTATGGTCTCTGTTCTATGATTTAGGTTACAGTTCAGAGCCATAGGTTTGAGATCAGGTTAGGAGTACAACACAGCTTCTCTTAGGTCCCTGTGAAGCCCAGGGGTGTCACAAACGGCTACTTGTCTGGTCCTGGAATGACCGTGCTTGGAGCAGTGGAATGCCAGAACCCATCCACAGTTTAAGAAGAACTAAAACAAAATTAACATTGCTGGGAATTCGCTAAACATGGGGTGTGAGTGTCCAGACTAAGGGTTGCTATTGCTATGGTGCTCACACCAGTGATGACTGGGTATCTGGATAGAAGGCTCTAACCTCCTTGACCTATGGCCTGGTGGTCGAACCTCAGTCAAGCAGGTTAACCTGAAGCTTCCTTTGCCTAACTTCAACAAAAACATCCAAACCCACATTTTCCTTTAAGGTGTTATTACTCATGAAAAATAATTTGATTAAAGTACAATTACACGACAAATTTTTAAACCAGTTTTAAGCCAGTTAAGGGACAAACACCTCTCAGAGCAGTGTAAGTCCTAAGTAAGAAATGGAAGAAAGTGTTTATTTGATTGATTCTAAAAAAGAAATAAATACGTCCAGATCAAAGTTGCAGCACAGTACATTCTTCTCTTACAGCTGATCTACTGTATGGTACTCTCCATGAATAGTTAATCATCTTTTATTACAATACTGTTTATTTTAATAGTTATTTTTCTACACCCCTGCATTTGTGATAATTGTCAAAGCCAAGTGAATTTCATATCCTCTCAGGGCTGAGAGAGTACTGATTTAGTACTCTTTTACTCTTCCCAATTCAGAGTCACAGAGGAGCCAGGGCCAGATCTCGGCAAGCAACAGGCCCACGAAAGAAACACCCTGGATGGGATGCCAGTCCATTCTAGGGCCCACACCGACAGTCACGTCAGGGTCAATTTTCCTACCAGTGCTTTTTTGGACTGTGGGTAGAACTCAGAGCCCCCAGAGGAAACCCACACAAACACAGGGAGAACATATCTTCTCCATGCAGATAGCACCCCAGGAATTGAGCCCAGGACCTCAGAGCTGCAAGGCAGCGATGCTCACCACTGAGCTAGTATGCTACCCTTTAAAAAATATTGATGATAATTAAAAGAATCCTTTAAATCCGTATAACCTAAGTACCACATAACAGTGGAGTGCTAAATTTACATTGCTGTCTATCAGTGTTCTCCGAATGCTTCAGAAATATATATAGAGTATTTTTATATTGTTGTTGATTTTAACCTTTCTCCTCACAGAAGGGCATTTGCAAGGAATCAAAGCCCTGCAGTCTGTGGGATACTAAAAAAAGGAGAATGAGACAAAGAAAAAAAATATGAAGAAATAAAACTGTTGCCCATTTTCCAGCCTTCAGCCACTTGTCATCCTGTCTCAGTGATGTAAGATTCTTCTGACATCTGCTGCTTTTTAATGCCCATTGATGCCTTCTCATACTGCAATACCTATAAATAGAGCAATAAGCCACTCATTCACAGCCTTCAATGTTTTTTCTTTCTGCTTCACTCCCGTTCTTAGCATTTTTTCCGAGCTACAAAACATTTATGTATTTTTGGGCTGCTTTAGTTCCTTTTTTATACATTTTTTAAATAAACAGTACATTTATTAACCAAACTCTGTTCTGATTTGCTGTGTGATTAACTGAAGAAATAAGACTGTCAGAAATCTTTTATCACATACGGTGCCTTATAAAACTATTTAGGCCCTTGCAGTTTTCAGATTGTGTTGCTTTAAAGCTTGTAGTAATGACATTTGGAATTAGCAGGTAGTATTGTTATATTATTTACATAACCTCCACAAAACACACCAAGAAGTAATAGCGGTTCACATACGTGCAGTAAATATAAGCTATGTCAGTCAGGTAGCCAATTGAAAGCAAATAAAACTGTGCAAAGACCAAAACAACTCAGGGACAAAGTTGTGTAAAGTTACAGGTCAAGAGATGGGTCAAAAAACAGTATGAAAATGGTTAATATCTCTTCTCTTTGAGCAAGGTAATCCTGTTAAGAAGTAGCAGGCATCCAGACTCCACTGAGCAGATCAGGATCATCTTCAAACTGAGCCACCGGGCAAGGAGAAAACTGGTTAGGGAGGCCAATGGCAACTTTAAAAGAGTTACAGAGTTCAGTGGCTGAGATGGGAGAAAATGTCCACAGGTGAACTCCACAATGGGAGGTTGTATGGAGCAAAGCAATCAATATCTCAAATCCTGCATGCTTTACATCAAAGCACCTAACTGAAACTGCAAAGGGCGTTTTGTGGTCAGAAAACTCTCAGTCAACACTGTCTTGCTTGTGGCGGCATTTTGTTATAGTTCTGCTTGTCATCAGCTAGGACTGGGAAGCTTATCGAGACTGATGGGCACGTACAGTATATAAAGCAAAGTACTGAGAAATCATAGACGAAAACCTGCTTCTTACCTATGATGGGACAAAAATTCACCTTCAGCAGGACAATGATTTAAAGCACAAGGTCAAGGATGCACTGCAGTGACTTAAAAATAAGAAATTGAATGTCCTTGAGTGGCCCAATTACTGGTAAAATTTGCATCCCATTGAGAATTTGTGGAAAGATTTCAACATTTACAATATCTTACCTTACCCTTAGTGGTTTACAGTTTGAGCATTCAGGTTTTGAATAAAATATGAAGTTGAAAAAAATGTGTATGCATCGTTTTGCAGTTTCACGAATGGTGCACCACATTTAGGGTCGAAATAATAATGCAAGATTCTGTAATTGGGTTGTTAGAGTGGGCTATTCAAGGAAATTAAAAAAGTGTTGTGAGCATTGGTTACTTTAGTAGATTTTTTGCAATCTTTCATTTTGTCATTTTTATCCACAGTACTCTAATATTGAAGCACAAATGCCTTTTCAGTTTTTTTTTTCTCACTGGGAAGGTGACAGTGGCGTTCTTTATATAGTTTGATATTAGCCTTTAGATGCAGGAAAACTACATCCAAGAAGCAGCTGGTCTACATGACTTAATTGCTTTGTTTCACTTTTGTAAAACTGATTTTACTCCTTCTTCGCGAAATGACTCTCAATTACCATCAAGTCCAGCTGAACAGTCATTTTATTAAACACCCTCTGATAACTACTAAGTCAAACACAAAGCACATCTTCCACTGCACAAATCGGATTCTGCTGATGTCAGTGTATTGGTTGCATGTAGATTGAGTGGCTGCTGACAGGCTCATTATGGGCTGCAATCATTTGGCTGTCTTCTAGGCAACACTGGGTTAAATCTCTTCCAAGATGTTTGTTTTTTTGTCACCCCCCCTTTATTAATTAACGCGCGTCCACTCTGCCAGATCCAGAGCCCAAACTTCATTTGTTATGTTCAGCTGAACGCATGAATAATTTTGGAGTAATTATTTTCAACATCATCTAATACCTCTCTGTGCATCAATTAAAAAGCCTCTTAACAAGGAGCTGCATTTGTTTGAGGATCAAAAACCCAGCGTCCAGATATATCAATCATGTTCCGCTAATTAGCAACCCCATTTTATACCTTTTTAATTTTATTATTCTATTATATATTTTCTAATGAAACCAATTGAACGAGTTCTTTTTTTGCCTTCAGCATCTCCGGTAAGATTAACTGCGAGGTTTATTGGAGGCCGTCTAATTAAAGGCTTTCTGCTTGAGATCATGAAGCAAGCTTTTTAAATGAAGGATTCCACCTATTCTTTTCATCAGAATCCTCTCTTCTTAATCCACGTTTTCAAAACTTTTTGCATATGCTGCTTTCCCTAATTTTCATTTATTGTCATATGGGATCTTGCTACAGGGTTGTTTGAGTATAACTCATAGACCAAATTTGGAAAAACTCTGCAAGCCTACACAATAGTGTGCCATCTATCCTCTGTATCAAATCTTACAAAAACGAACAAAAGTGATTAGGATAGTTTTAATATATTGAATTTCTAGCAGTATTACAGTTGGTTCTTGCTAGGGTAGACTGTATTGCTCCTTTGTATTTTTCAGCTTTACTCCGTTCCTTCTTAGTATAAAATAATCAGAACCAGTAGAGTAGGAATTTTCTTCTTTGGAGTTGCATTAGAAATGAAAGAATGAACTGCTGGATCCCTGTTGCAAAGACTTAAATTAATTTCAATACAAATACTTTGGAAATATTTCAGTACAGACATTTTCATATTTAATAGCCAATAGGTTATGTGTAGGTATGAATACATTGAATAGTCTTCAAAAACTAATTTTATGTATATGGAAACAAAACTAAAAGCACGTTTTGCCATCTTTCAATAAAACCTCAACACTTTACTACAGATACGAGCCACTAAAATGAAAGTGTGCAAAAGTTCACATAAAAGGGCCAAAGAGAAATTTGAGCACCACTTATTTATGCCGAGTAAGCAAGAAGCAGGAATTTTGTAGTTTGGTCAAACTCTATTAATGATGAAATGAGACTTGCCTGGCTGAGGAAATGATAGCCCTGGCCAAAGATCAGTGTTGCCACAGTCTACCAGAGGAATCATCCAAACACTGATGCAGATTTCAATCACTGAGAGAAGAGTGAGTTGGTTCAGCTGATAAGTTTTGCATGAACTAAGCAGACTGTTTCTGTAGTATTGAACGAATGAGAAGCACTTACGACCCAGGCTTGCACTTGTTTGGTCCAGTAGTTTCAGATATGCAATGTACTGTATCGGAGTGAAGAACTGATGGAAAGGAAGTGAAGCAGGAACATGTAGGATGCAGGTGAAAGAAAGCAAGTCAGCAAACAGGTGACTTTGCTTTTAGCAGCACTAGCAGGTCTTACTAGCTTGAGACTGAAACTGTTGTCAGTTTCAGACACTGAAACACTGCAGCGACCCAAAAGATTAACCTGATGTGGAAGTTGGATAGAACATGCAAAGAGGGATACCTCTTGTTGAAGTTTGCTAGAACTAGATGAATGAAAACACATTCACCAAAAGAAGAAGAAATGTCAGCTACAGTACATTCAAATGCTGAAGCTGGGAGGGGAAAGAGTCGAGGGCCGACACCACCAGTTGGACACCAACCCAGTGAGGGGGTAAAGGGTAATGGGGTGGGGAAAAAACCCATTGCCATAGCAGCCAGGGTTTGGACTGGGATTAGGATACCAGGGATAGTGAGGGCTGTGAACAGGGAAGCCTGAACCCTGTGCAGACCATTGTCGTGTTATTCACCTATGGGAGAGAGAGGGCTTTAGTGACTGTGGGGGCTCCTGGAGGGACAGCAAAAAGGAGGATTGGAGAAAGGGGAGAGCAGGAAACGATGAATCTGCAACAGAGCCGTAGGCATGGTGGGTGGGAGGAATGGAAAGAAAAGGGGGAGAAAGGGAGAGAACAGAGCAAGGCAAGTGGAATTTGGAGAATAGAAAAGGGGAGGGAAAAGAGGGATGAAGAGACTACAGTTGGTAGTTTCAGGGAGGGTTGATGACATCAAAAGAACTGAAAAAAAAAAGAAGAGACAGCATGACAGGAGCGGAGCTGGTTGTTTTCTGTGGAGAATTGGAGTTAGAAGAGCTGCCTGTTTGAGAAGAGAACAAGAAAGCAAATCTGGTCCTGGCTTGTAGAAAACGACACATAGTTAAAGTAGGTATCATATAGAAGGCACTTGCATTAAGTCAACTGACAACGTTTTACATTACAACTTACACATTGATTAAAATAGTTACACTGGAAACCATCTAACTTCCAGTAATTTGTAGCATATCTGACCAACCTATTAATGCAGAAGCCCAATATAAAAACTATCTGTACCTTTCAGTAAAAAAGCCTAAATACCTGTACTGTACTTTTCAGTGTGCAGAAGCCAAGCAAAACAGACTACCAATACCTTTCAGAGTGTAGAAGCCCAGTAAAACAAATACCAATACCTTAACCAGTAATTTTAAAGCTCATAAGTTAACCTCTCAATTAGTTTTCACACTATACCTTTCATTTTTCACGATCGCCAGTTCACGAAGCACCGCATTGTTTGTTATTTCATTCATTTCTCAGAAAAAAATTGCTTTCATAAGGGATGTGGGTGAGAATTTAAAGTGTGACTTTATAATGTATAACTAGATTTCAGGTCAAAAAATATTTACCACTCCATTAACTTCAAGGTATTGCCATTAGTATTAATATATTAGTGTGTGAAGAAATAGTTTGATGTATTTATTCCTAAACATGAACATGAATCTGCTATGTACTGTATAAAGGGAGGCATTGAGTATCACAGGAGGATTACATACTCAAATTTACCATTGCAGTTCATCAATTGACTCGCTCTCCCTGAGAACCATTTTTAAAGTATTTTTTACCGTGTTTGCTTGTACTAAATGCTGTCATATAATGTGTTGCTTCAAATACATCGTGTATGGTTGGTTGTACTAAAATTACATCATCGCTACTTAACAAAATCATAAAATTAGAAACACAAAACTCTAATTCTCTGTAGCCTTCGCTGCTATTACTTGAGCAACACATGAAGCAAAAATAAGAGGATGACCTGTCATTCAAGTATTTTCTCTTTTTAATGAGATCTAATTGAAGAGAGTTGCATTTTCGATTTAAGAACGTTGTATTTCTCAAGTATTTATAAGTTGTGTATTTCAAATTTATATAAATTGGGAATCTAAATTCATGACAGCTAATAACATCAAAGCCTTAGTGGTATGTCTCATAAAAAGGAATGCTTTTCATGTATTTTGTTTGTTCTGGCTTTTTTTTTTTTGCTGTGGAAGGAAAGTACTCAGGAAATAAGGGAAAAAGATCACCCTGGAGGCGTGTTATGAGTTGATATCAATTGTAGAAACTTTTCTGGACCTGCTTGGCAGTGTGGGAAATACTGTTGCTATGGGGACACACAAATGTTTAACGCTGGGAAATTCATTAAGCCAACAATATCACACAGCTTTAATGGGATATTTGTATGTTTAAAGCATTCAATCCAGCCAAGCAAGGTCAAAACACAGGATATTTATTGCTGGTAATAGACTTACTCAGTTAACTCCCATTGCACAGGTCAACTGTGCCTGAAAGCCCTTGGATGGAAGTTGCACTCACTTTTAGTGTGATCACATTTACTACAGTACCAAGAAAAAAACTGTGGGCCCCTTAGGATTTTCATGTATTTCACATATTTGAAACTTAAAATTTTATTATACCTTAACTGAAGTCCTTATAATAAAGTTCACATTGATTTATCCTCAAATGATACAACAATCAATAGACATGTGTGACAAAATATGTGAATCTTTACATTCAGTAACTGGTGGCCCTCACTTCATCAGCGAGGACTGCAACTAAACTTTTCTAAACCAAACATTCTGTTTTTGTGGGATTTTGGCCCATTCCTTCTTACAGAATTCTTTCACGTCTCTGACATCTGAGGGCTGCCTCGCATGAACAGGTCACATCACGTCCGTCATGTTTCACTGGTGTTTGTCCATGTAAAACACTGCATCTCTTCTTCTGCAGCCATTCTCTTGGAGAGCTTGACAAGATTCATCCTCCTCTTGAATCTTGTGCTACAATACAACATTCGTGATTGTGTCAATGAAGGTAAGCCATCCAAATCCTTAGGCAACAAAATAGCCCCAAACTATCACACTCCCACCAGCTTGCTTGACAGTTGATTTTTCTGTTAGAAAGTGGTTTTCTCCTTGCTATTCCTCCATGGACATCATTCTTGTTCAGTTATTTTCTACTAGTTGAGTCATGTACAGTCTCATTAGCCAAAGCAAGAGGGGCTTGCAGTAAGGGGTCCCTTTTTGATTTTCTGGTTTGTTCTTGGAAAGATGTTGGAAGGATGAACCTTCCTGGGTAGAGCAGACTGTGGTCTTGAACTTTCTCCATTTGTAGGCTGTATGACAGTGGATTGGTGGAGACCCAATACCTTAGAAATGGTTTTGTAACCCTTTGCAGACTGAACTGCATCAATACATTTCTCAGAGTTTCCTTAGATGGTGGCATGACCTTTTTCCACACACCTGTATGGCGAAGACCAAACTCACAATGTTTCTGATCTTTATAAAGGGTGAGGCCTTTCAAACTATGACCTGAGAACTACCTAATTATTATAATTATTTCAAATATTCTAATTATTCCCTTAATTATTGAATGAACTATTCCATAATACATTATTTAAAATGATACTTTAGGGGTATAAACACTGTTGGACATTTACATGAAGTCTAGTTTTTATTCAGGAGGGTTATCATGGTAAAATAATGAAATTTCCATATTTATCTTTTTCTCACCACTGTAGTAGTAATGTAACCACAATATCATATTTGGTATATTATGCTTAAAATAATATCTACATAAATTGTAAAGGTTCTTACTGAAGAGCACTACTATTAATAATGCACATGCCACTTGTGATACTTTAACATATTGTCATTACTGTACATACACAAATTTTGTTTTTTAATCCATAGAGCCTAAGCTAATAATTTTAACAAGTTAAAGACACTATAGGCTACTTGACCAAATGATATGCTTTAAAAGTAACTGGTAAGGTAAGATAACAATTATAGTAATATTATTAGAGGTAGTAATCTGATTACGTAAATGTTTAAGACCCTTTTAAGACAGCTTTTGTCTTGGGTCTGGCTATTGAAATGTGCTCTTATTGAATGATTCTGTTGTAAATTCTTGTGCAGTTGTAGTCGGTTTAACCACTGAAATTGAGCCCCAGCACCTGCAGCCTGGATTCTTTTATAGGCCTTGTGCTTCACAGAGGACTGAAAACATCTGGAGGAAGGTTTAAGGAAAATTGAATGTTATTTCTGTTAAAAGACTGGTGAGGTGAAACAAAGAAAATCACAGTCTGCAACTACACATAAACCCCTAAAACATATCAATCAGACAAGACGTTTCAAAGTTTTTTTCTCTGTGCAAACCTAGCAAGTCAATGTTTGGGTTATTAAATCACCCCCTGATATTAACCATTACGGATTTATTTTGAAAGAAATGTAATAAAATTTAGATTTAATTAGATTTTTATTGCAGCTTATGCTTGCTCCATATGGTATTTTTGTTTTTGCAGGGACAAATCACATTATTTTAAGTTTTTTTAATTACCTCAATAATTTACTTGTACGTATTTTTCCATCTTTTAACTCAAAATAAGAGCCCTTTTATTTGATTAAAAACAGTTGTACTGTTGAGTTTTCAGAGTTACTGGTTTCCATTTGAAAGTTGAATATCTAAACTGAAGACGTGAAACAAAATTTGGCAGGAAATAATTAAAACATTCAATGTTTTGGAAATGACTAGGTCAAAAGAAATACCATAAGTTTTCTGGAGGGATAGCCACCTTTTTCAAAAAAGGAAACTTGACGACAGGTTGTGTCATTTTTTTTCCTCCTAAACACCTGAAAGTGAGTGTGTTACCTCAATTGCCAACAAGTTCCATAAGCGATGCATTAAATAGGTGTCAGCAGTACAGTCCTCTGTAGGTTTTAATCCTTCTTTGACAAGGAGCTAAGTGGTTATTTTTAATGCACATGAAGGCAAGGAATAGTAATAGATGTGTGTGTGTGTGACACACAGACTGGCTTCCTACTGCGGAAGTTACTGTAGAACCACTCAATTTTCTAACATTGTAATGCATTATACCCTTAAATCATCTGTTAGATAGATGTTTACAGACCTCTGCAAAAAGATTTGGCAAATCTACTGCAAATTAATGGAAATTAACAATGTTAAAACAGAAAAGTACAAAGCAGCTAACAAGTATCTTTGACCTTTAAGCACAAACAATGCATAGACATAATGCTAAACCATAGACAGAATAAAGATAGCAGCAAAGTGAGATTTACAATTATATATTTTTTTCTGAAGGAAAGTGTGATCTACTTTGATTCAGACAGGTCAATTAGACCTGAGGATTCTAATTAATCCTCAGGTTATTAATTACTACGTTTAGTGCCTTTTTGCACATAAATGAACTTGAAATACATGTACAATGTTACAAGATGAAAAAGTGTCTTTGAAGGCTTCAGCTTTTCCCATTTTCAGAGCAAATACTGTATCTATTTTGTTGTAATTTCACTGTGTTTCAATTAGGGTTTTTTGGAATTATGTGTTTTCTGAAACATTTCAGAATGCCATCTTTTGTATTTTAACAGCAACGTTTTTGCAGTTATATTTACATTTCAACAGTTATAGGCCAACATCACCGATTACCAAAATTTTAAAGATTTATTGCTTGAAGTCAGAAAACATACAGTACATCATATCTCTGTAGTTCCTAGATTGACACATAACCTCCCTTTGGTTGACTTATTCTGAACCTTCTTACATTTCATACCAAGACTCTGGAATTCCTTGCACAAACTCTATTTTGATTTTTATAAATAATGCATTATTTTCAGTGGATTGGTGGAGACCCAATACCTTAGAAATGCTTTATGTTTGATTTTTGTCTGCTAAATTAAAGGTCAACATTTTATCTTTTAAAGTAATCTAATTGATATCAATTCAGATTTTTATTATTGTAATTCTTTTTTCTTCTTCCTTTTGTCAAGAGATATCTGCTAGTTATAATGTATTAAGACAGTTTCCTCCCTCTTCCTTTAAAGTGGGGATTTCATATGCCAAAATCTTCAATGAAAAACACATTGTGAAATTGGAGGTTTTCTGCACATTATGCTATAATTTTGGCAGCCTAATATGATAAGAAAAATTTTGACACATTGGTGCTGATTAGTTTGAGTAAGATCAGAATCATCAAAAACGTACAAGGTAAATGACATACAGTACTCATTATTAGTTGTTCCTTGTCATTAACATCATTTGTTCCATCATTTGTTAACATAAAAAATGATCCTCTTTGTACTACAAGATACAGATCTATCAGGATTTGCTGCTATCTTAAAACAAAAGGACAACAAATTCAGGAGAAGAAAATAACAGAATTGTGTTTCTGCATAAAGAAGGAAAAATACTGAGCAAAAAGAGAATGTTACTGGTGTAATCACTCTCAGGACCTGTGGCTAATACAAGCTAACAGATTAATAAAATAACAAGATGTATAATTCTAAATGTGACAGATTAACAGTTGTATGAAAGAGTTGCAAATACATATATTCAATGAAGATGATCCTCTGAATTACATTTGCTTCCAGAAATAATTATGATCAAAACATAAGACAGATGGCATGAGAGGTACTGTGGTCCCAATGGACTTATTATAGTATTAACCCTTTCACAAGCAGATGATATATTGACAGTCAATCCACAATAACTATTGACATATTTTACAAATCCTACAACAATGACAAAAACGCACAATAGAAATGGGGAGAAAACATTAGTGCAGGCACATCAAAGGCTAATGAGGTAGCTACAGTACCGCTACTCAAGTAATATATTGCTTATCACAAACTGGTTAAGTACACCACAATTACACTGGGAGTATTCACTAATTGGTTACAGCTCTGGCTGGCTAAAACCTTTCTTTCACCCTAACAGAGTAGATAGTTTAGCAGTGCATCAATTCAGGTTAGGGGTGAGCAATCTTCATCCTGAAGGACCCGTGTGTCTGCAGATTTTCTGTATATATCTTCAAAGAGTCTTTCATGAAGAGCTTTGAGACGTTGTTAAATTGGTCCCATTAAGATGACAAAGAGCTGATTTAGTTTGTTAAGAGCAGCTTTGGAATGAAATTCTGAGCTGTGTCATTGGTCAGTTGCTGTGACGGGGACTTTCTAAATGACATTGCACGAGTCTGTAGAATCCTGTGCTTGTCACACCATAGACCTCTGTGATGCCCCAGGTACCTTGCAGTGTGGTCAGAGAGAACTATATACCAGCATTTCATTACTGCTCTAGACTCTCGCAAGGTGCAAGGTGAATGGCTTGACGTTTTATGAACTTTGTTCATCCCTGGCAAGCTGACTGAAATCCGAGCAATCCAAACTGGGATAAAATGAGAAATAATTGACCATTTGAGATTAAACCACGCCAGATAAAGCTTTAGGTAATGAGCATTGTTAGAATTAGTTGTCCATCAGGTATCTTCTTTGGTAAAACCAGCACCTTTGTGTCTAGTGATGAACATTCATCACAGCCTCCTTTGTGTGTTGCTCCACATGAACTGTTTATTCTTTACACACTACAGTATATACCCTGTATATCTTAATATAGTTCATATTGCACTTTACATTGTGCAATGTCCCTCCCTCTCAACATGCATGACAATTACCCTACTACTAAGCACCTGCGCTTATCAGCTTCCAGATGGTGTTATATTTACGTGCTGCTGTATTGTGCAATTGTAATACATTGGATTTTCTTTGCTTTATTTATCTACTAATAGTTTCGGTCACCTGCATCTGTAACTCACCCTGGGTAAGGGTGTCAGTTACTCAAGTGAGAAATAAATAAATCCTCCACAAAACTGCTGTTTAATCTAATGCCTGGAGCTTAGTGTTACAGTATATTTTACAAGACATAGAATATATTTTATTGTATATGATTACATATGGAGCTGAAACCAACATTCAGGAGGAGGTCAAATTGTCATCTCACCCTTCTGCTGTCATACTAATAATATTTTGCCTGCTGAGCACCTCTTGCCTGTATTTTGTCTTGCAGTTTTGTCTCATCAGAGACAGATGTCTCTTACACTCGGTGTTGCTAGACCTTACCTTTGGCACCTTTCCTGCTCCTTGCTTGGCTCTCACCTACAGTGGTCACCTTGTGCTCATCACTCTTTCTAGCACAATTGATTTGACTGCTGTTTGCCTCCTACAAGACCCATCTCAAACAGGCAGCTCTTCGACCTCAGCCTCTGCACAAAAACAACTAGCTCCCTACACCTATCACGATGTCAGCTCTTTTCTTCCTGTCTCCAGCTGTCTTCACCTGAGACAACCGAGGTATCTTTTCCTCCCAAATCCTCTGTCCCTCCCACCTTCCACAATCACTGTTTGGTCCACTGTCTGTGCACCTATGACCCAGCCTACCTCCATTGTTTCATCTCTCCTTCTTCCTCAGTCCTCCTGTTCTCTCTCCCTTCAGGGAGCCTCTTCCCACCTGGTTGCCGATATCACTCTCCACTTGGCTCAGGCTCCTGGTTTTTAGCACTGTGTACCTGTGGAAGTCGCACTCTCCGCTGTGGGACCCCAGCTACTGTATGTAACCCCCAGGCATCGATATGGTGAGCTCTCTTCCCTCGACTCTTCCCTCCCCTGTCCCCCAGGCTTCCACTTGCATACTCTCAAGCACATCAGAGTCCTCTTTGCTTAAGCTACTATTTTTCTTCTTCTGGGAACTTACGCGTCGAATCCTTCCTTATCGGTAATTACAATAAGTTGTAATAAACAGAGCTGCTTAGAGCTTGTCCCTTTACTGTTTGCTCCACGCTTTTCTCGGTCGGCCATTCTACCTGTTCACTGACAAACCTCAGCATGTGGTTACTCACCACCAGTTCCTGTTCTTCTTCTGCCTTGGTGCAGGAGACCTCAAGCTACTGTTTCTGGGTGTGTGCAGCATCTTCTGCACCATAGAAATCCAGTCCGATTATAAGTTTGTTCTGTCTGGTACCACCAGTGCGTTCCATCGCCTGCTCCATATGCAGATCTCATTCACGCTACATTGAATGATTCGCACATTCTACAATCAGTGTACTGTACCTCTGAATCCCTACATATCTGAAGTAACTCAATCAAACATGCCCCAACACCAAAAACTCCAATAACCAATAACACCAAACACCAATAATTCTGTGAAGAACTCGACATAAATGTTTTGAGGTTCCCTCTTCTTTCATGAGAGTCCCTTTATGTTTATCGTTTCAATGTATCAGTTAGAATTTTACCAAATTACTGGAATTAAATTGTGTGTAGGGAACCATGCACTACCTATTGTTGCATTGTGGTTTGCTTCATTATTCATTGACTTCCAGTGCAGGGCTCTTGTCTTGTTAACAGTCTATGCTGTTGTTAGTGACCGAATGGCACATTATGCCACTGTCTTTGGAAGTTTTGGTGGTTTTTAAAACTATCCAGCACATTCAGTACAACCAGTGGAGATGTCAGCTGACAACAAAATTACAGAAAGCACGTCTTGGTGACCAACTCCAGCCTGTTCCAGACATGGCAAGAAACAAGCATTAGAGCTGCTCAGTTTTCTCTTCTATTACAGTATGCTGATTCCTAGTTTTTCATATTTAAACAAGTTGACACAGATTTAGGCAGCAAGGGATGAAATTGCCTCTCGGATGCTGCAGAGCACAATCCATTATGCCAAGCAATGAAGAGCCTGCGGTCATTCCCTTTAAGGGCCTTATATCAGATGGCTGTCAGAAGAATTTAAGCACTTTTGCTCCAGCAATGATCTTTTTTTTTTTTAGAAGATGTTTTATTCATGGCTGATAACAATTTGAAAAAACGTACATAAAAAATGACAGTAATGCACTATACGGATACCTTTTTTGTAACATTTACCCTACCCATGTAACAGCTATATTTAAAGACAGGAACACATACAGCACATTCACAAAGGGGTCTGGAAACATCAGCATCAGCTGACAGCTCCACAAAAATGTTGCCTGGCACCAGCAGGAGAAAAAAGAAAAAAAATGAACAACTGGCCATGACAAAGAACACCATTCCAAATGGTGACCCATTTGAATATGATGGATTTTGATGCTTAAAATCTGAAATCAGTGCTTATGCTCTGTAATCCTATTAGTTTTCACTGCCTGTACATCAGAATATCTGATATTGGATGAACCCTGTTGCCAGCATGTCACCCAAACCTGTGTAAAAAAATTGAAAATGCCAACGTTTGGCTGTTTTTGGAGGTACTATTTGAAGCAGATAATTATGAAGGCAACTGATTCAACAGCTGAGGAAGGCTCTAGAGCTTACTCTTTCTCTTTCCTTCTCAGCATGGAATTAACCCCTACTTTATCCTGTGCAGCTTGCATGCTGATGTAGCTTCCTCCTCTTATCTCTTCAGAATCCAGAATGTCTGCAGCAAACATTTTTTAAAGGTGGCTTATTGTTTTCCTTTAAGTTAAATGTTCATCTGAACTCCTTTCAAAAATGCATTAAAAGCATAAAAGAACAGCAAATGGTAAAGGTCAGATGTGATTGATTAAATATGATATAATGCTAAGGTAATTGTAGATAGAATATAGAAATATTATAAGGTAGTATCATGCAAATTGCCATGCAGAGTTAGAAAAGGGTAAATCGTTCTGTGTTTTTTCTCTCTTTCAAATTCAAATAACAAATTTCTGTGCATTATAACACTATATTCCTCATATTATGTGTGGATTTAGTAGTACTTTAATTGGTTTGTTTTTGCTTAGAAAAAAAACATGTACTGTATGAAGTGGGTGGAATTTTATTTCACACAAAAGTTACTGTAAACCATGAAATACGCTAAAATTAGATTCTAATCTGAGATGAAAGTGGATAGCATCTAAAACGTGTTGCTGTAGATGCCTCTTTTCCCTCTGAACATTAATTGACAATAAAACAATGCCCAGATATTGTATAATGTGTTGCACGAGGTGCTGTGTTCTGAACAAATTGGTGAACTCCGGCTCTGACTACTTTGATCATTAAAGATCCCATGGCACTGTTTGTAAGAGTATGAGCGTTGAACCCTGGGTCGAACAATCTGGACTTCCTAAAATTCCTTCCTAATGTGTTCACTTCCTAATGTGAACGAGTTTCTACTCAAACTGTTGCAGAGTGTGACTGCTGGTACATAATGGGTACCGTGTGTCACCAAAGACGATTTTGCACTCAAACTTTGAATGATGAGGGGTCCCCTTCCGTATGAAAATTGGTTTAGAACTCTCGGGAATGACACGTACTGTATAAATGCAAATGTCAACTATTATTATTATCCTACGAATGAGACATTTTTATTTAGCAACCAACCTGATTTTTATTTCTAATTAAATAAGATAAATAATTATCTCTGTGTCTTGGTTCAATTAAACAGGAACAAATTCCTAGTATAAATTCAGTTGTGAAATATTGAAAAGGCTATGTAGCCTGATAATGTTATGGTGACAGTTACTACTTATAACAAATATTTTTCTTTGTGCGCAATATGTTGCACTGATGTTCTGGAATATGTGATATTCTATGGAAATGCTGTTAAGTGTTCCATATGTTAAAGTTCCCTTCACCAGGAACGCCACAGCTTGGCCCTTGTAGGTCTCTGCTTGACCTCACTGGAGTTAATGATGGCTACCCAGTTTTCATTTGCACTAGAAAATTTGTTTGAATGAAATAAATTCATTCATATGGTCATACTGGGGACAGTACAAGCATTCATTTAACAGTTTTCTTGTCCTGTCATGAACATAGAAGTGTAATACATCAAAATTGTCTTATAATTGGTCTACAGTACATGTTCCATGTTGCCACAGTTTTTCCATTTTGCAAGTTTTCTCCTTCCCCTTTCCTTTTTTACCTTGCAGAAGCCCTGCCCTCAGTCTCTGAAGATTTAAGTCAACATGGCTGTAAAAGTGATTTGACAACAGACTGTGACATGGTAGTAAATGTCAGGAGAAATTGACTGGGGTTATACAAGCTTTCTCGTTTGAACCTGCTGATTTGTTTCAGGCTGACCAGAGTGTTATAACCCACCTGCCATTAATTTTAAAACAGATGTTGCAAAAACTCAATGAACTCATTAAAGATACCTGAAAACCTGTCAGGGGCTGGCTTGAGCGTGCATGTTGTCCTGTGGGCTGAAGGCTTGTCGTTGTCTTTGATTTTCCATGATTTGCTGCACACAAGTTGAACCATTTCCTAAAACAAGAAAATGTCTGAAAAAAATAATCTGCCCTTTCCTGTTTTCAAAGAAATGACTCAGCTAGCAATGTTATGAGGCTGAATACAGAAAAAAAATCTGTTTTCTATGGAATAAATTGGCCATTCCATGATTCTTATAATATAACTCATAACATACACTATTCTAGCCATAATCAATGAATGAAAGGTGCAGCATAAATATGAGGAATTATTTTTTAATTAATCCCTTATTATCCTGCAGGTTGATTCCTTTCCCAACTCCCAAGTCTTTTACTGTTTCGGTACTGCAAAAATGCCTTTTTTTTGTCTTGGTTACAATATTCTTTTTTGTGTCCCTCTTGAAAATTGTAATATATTTTTCCATTTACACCTGTAGCTTTGAATAAGCTTTCTGTTTGTGAATCTTGGACCTTTTTATGCCATCTGTAGAGCACTCTCTTCCTTCTGAATTTTTTTTCTCTGATTTTGCCATTAAACCACACAGGACATGTTTTCCTACATTTTAACTTATTTTAGGAATTAATGTGTTTTGATCCTTTAACCTTATGTTTCTGAAGTATAACCATCCTTCTTCTATTGACTCTGCATCCATCTGTTCCCAGTTCACCCTCTTGTAAGCTCTACTTCATTCCTACATAGTCTGCTTATCTAAAATTATAAAGTCTAATTTTATACTCAAACTTTAGAGATTTAAAGTATACATGAAAAGATATCATATTAAGGTCACAGTTTCCCAGGGATTCTATCGCATCTATTCCCTTAATTATATCCTGGTTGTTTGAAAAGACTAGGTCAATACGAACATCTTTTCTTTAAAGGTGCCTTTACAAAAGTTAGAAGCAGTCATTAACCATTTCAGTCACATCAGTTTCAGCTTGTGTATTTGCCATTACATTATTTCAGTTTTTGCATTGAAAATTGAAATCCCTTCATACCTTTCTGATCTCATTATTCTATAAGCTACTTGTGTCAATATTAGAGGGCCAAAAGCATAGGGTTATAAATTCTATTTTCCAGTTTAACCAGTACAAATGAAAATTGACCACACTCTAAACTGTGCCTATTGCTTAAGGCTTGAAGGTTATTTTTGTTATAAGTCTACCTCCTATTTTATCCTGCCCGTCTTTCCAAAAACATGTGCAACCAGTAACATTATATTCATCGCTGTCATCTCGTTCACAGGCTTTTTTCAGTTATTCCTATTATGTCACATTTACGTGTTAATCCTGCAGCTGTCACGTTCGTAGACCCCTCCTCTTAAGGACGCTCCAGCCCTTCCTTGTCTTCCACTCATCACCCGCACCTGCTCCCTGTTCCAACCCCCTTTCAGTTCTCCTTAAAAGCCAGGCACTCACTTAATTCTGGGCTCTGCATCTGATCTGCGTATCGTGCGAGTCCGGGACCTGGAGGCGCCTGGTCCCGTTAAGGTTTTATTCCCTGTTCCTGTTCCTGTTCCTGTTCCTGTTCCTGTTCTTGTTCCTGTTCCTGTTCCTGTTCCTGTCTCCCACTGGTTCCGATCTGGTTCGTTTTTAAATCTTGTTTGTCTTGGATGGACAGCCTGGTTTTGGACTTTTGCTTTCGTTTGGATTCCCCTTTGGATTTTCTCCCAGATTGTTTGCCTTGGCCACACCTCCCCGAACACCAGCGCAACTTGGACATGCCCCCTGTTTTCATCATCGTATCCTGCATGATCTTTTCCCTGTGTTTCTTCACTTTTCCCTGGATCGTGTCGTCCGCATAGGTCATTACAACAGCCTGGAGTTCTTTCATTTTATTCCTTATACTTTCAGAAATTACATATAAGCATTTCAGTTTTTGCATTATTAGTTTTAAGTCTGGTCTTCGCTTGCCCTGAAGAGACAGAGAGTCTTTATTATCCCCAAGGGGCAATTTGTTTTACAGCAGTAGACAATATACAGTAAAGGAAATACACAACAACACATGCACAAAAGAATCATTTGTTGAGCAAGGTTATAGCCATGGTTGTAAATAAGATCTTAAACCCGTTTCTTGTGATTCTGGGAAATCTGTATCTGTATTCTGAGGGGAGTAATTGGGATTCATTAAACAAAGAATGTGAAGGGTCCCCTAGAATGGAACATGCTTTACTTGTAACTCACAGACAAAAATCAGCACCAATGGCTCCCCAGTTTGTTCTTATGCCTCAGATTCAAATTCTCGAACCATCAAATCCGTGTAAAAGTTAAAGCAGACTTAATAAAAGACTGATACAACATGATAAATAATGAATTATCAACCTTAAAATATTTAATCGTCCTTAAAAAAATAGATGCTGTTGCCCTTTTTTTTGATAATAGAAACAACATTTACAGGTACCTCACATTTTAACTTGCAGTCCTAGACTGGACTTTCCTGATCCTGGCAGACGTGGACTGTTGTAAACTAGATCGTGTGTGATGGCCTGTTGCTGTTTGTGCCTATAGTGCTATTTTTCATTTTGACACATTCAGCTGCATGTTATCGATTACTTATGATCAACTGCCAGGTTTAATTGAATTTCATCTAGAGTGGACTCTAATTGATTGACTCATTTAATTCAGGATCTGAAGAATACTATTACTGAGTCTGACAACTTGTGGCCTTAGAGAGAAGACAGGTATTGGAGTGAAAAACTGAACAGTTCTGCAGATTAATTAAAAATGCTTCAGAATTCAGTAAGACTATGTTCTGTTTGGATATTTTTCTGCTTCTACTACAAAGTCTGGACTAGCTAATTGGGCTTCTTTATTGCTGTTAGCAACCTGGTTTGTCTTTGTTTTTTTATCTAAGGTTGATTCAATGAGTGAACATTTATTATGTAACACTGATGTCTTTCTTTTCACAACCAAAAAACACAATCACCACACGATACAGAGTTAAGAAAAAATCAATTACATTACAGAAAGAAGTCAATTTGAACTGTCAGTGCATTATATAAAATACATTATATTTAACAAAAACACTGAACATATCTCCTTGAAGTGGTTCTGTTTATAGAATGGGATTAATCATCGTTTTATCACTATTAAAGGTATTTTTGCCTATCTGTGGCCTGTTGTTTTACACAGGCATTGTAAATCTTATGATGGCTTGAAAATGTCGAACACTGTTAAACAGCTGTATGTGTAAAGCTAATATCCAGTAACACATGCACACGAGTAACATCTGGAGAGTGAAGTGGCCATCTCATATGCAACCAGTCCTATATTAGCTTTGGTTAGACAATCCGACATATCATTGTTAAATGGAAGGAAGAACTTCTACAGTGAAATTCACTGGTTAATAAGTTGGGTGTATGAAACAAGTAATATAACAAAGATTTAAGCCATTCTGAATACAGGTAGTCTCTCTTTAAGTACAGTAGAGGGCAGGACAGTATTTCACTTAAACCTCAACTCAGTCAGACTGTACAAAGGTATGGTCAATCGTCTATATCTAACTTGGCCAACGAATCATTTCTTTATTCCTTTAAGATGCTTTAAAAAACATGTGTTGTACAATGCATAAATAACAGAAAACTGAAATCGCCAAAGGTCATTCTCTTCTTGTTTTGGTAGTGTCATAAATAACCAAGCAGACAAAGCACTATTCTCATCCTGGGTGACTCATTAGTGCAGTGTATTAATGTCTTAAATGTGCTAGTTTCCCTAAACCTGAATGTTGGCCTCTGTGTCTTTTGGGGGTAATGTGTGTTTTGGGGGTTCAGATTCTAGCATACCAGTTGCCGAATTTCTGCTTGTTGATTATTAATTCTCTGTCTACATTTTCTCTTTTTACATCTGCTAAAGCTCTGTTATCAGCGCTCACAAAATACCTGTAGCACTCACAGTTTCTGGTTAATTTGCTGTGTGCACATGTGGCTAAAAGTTCTGCACTATGTATAATAACAGCAAAAAAGTTTTAATCTGTTTTATCTAGTTTGAATCTATTCTACATTCTACTTTCCACAATATAAACAAAATTAAAATTGTTTTTTACTTACAACAGTCATAATCTTTTTTGAAAGTAAAACAGCATATATATTATAAGAAATGTAGCACTGCCAGAATACTTACAGTAGGTCAATACTTAGTTCAAGCATTGAACTTGTAAGATATTGTGATTATGGATGAAAATTTACAAATCTGAAATTAAAGAAATGATCTTAAACTCCTACGGTCGCTTTTCACTCTGTTGAAGAACAGAATGTCATTTAATCATTTGCATAATTTGCATATGCCTGCATAATCAGTAATTATCTTTTATAATGAGTGTTCTGTTAAATGTAGAGATTTACTAAGAGATATATTATTAAAACTTTACAACTACACATTTTTGCAATTTAGAAGTATTTCAGTCTTCCATTTTTAAAACATTTTATCCAACACAGAATAGCCAATAGATATTTCCCTGTCATAAGATATTACTTTCTATCATTGTCAAGACACACTTTGCTTCCAGTCAGGCCTATTGTCTGTCTGCAGTGCCACCCAATATGGAAACAAATTATTCTTTAAAACATGTTCTAGAATGTTTTCTATTTCAGGATTCATCAATGTTATTGACATTCATTTCACTGAATTCCCTTCATTGACACATTTGGTGAATCCTGTCCTTTTGCTTTGTTACTGCATTTTTAGTCAATAACTTCCACTGGACACCATATGATTCTGTTATGCACAAAGCTCGAATAATAATCACCCACTAATTTAATTGATGTGCTAGAGACTAGATGATTGTCAATAAATTTAGAGCAAACATGGCATGGTACATAACAGGATTTCCTCACAAGATGATGTGCAAAAGGAAAAAAGGACTTTTAAACGTAAAAGTGCTCATTCAATATCTCAGAAAAAGTAGCGCGAACATTTACAAAGGAGAAGAAGCCATTCAGATCATCTAGCCTGTTTGGTAGCTAGTATCTAAGTGATCTGAGGATCTTTGAAGCTGAAGCTAAGCAGGTGTGAGCCTGGTCAGTACCTGGATGGGAGACCTCCTGGGAAAAACTAAGGTTGCTGCTGGAAGAGGTGTTAGTGGGGCCAGCAGGGGGCGCTCACCCTGCGGTCCATGTGGGTCCTAATGCCCCAGTATAGTGATGGGGACACTACACTGTAAACAGGCGCCATCCTTCGGCTGAGACATAAAACTGAGGTCCTGACTCTCTGTGTTCATTAAAAATCCCAGGGCATTTCTCGAAAAGAGTAGGAGTGTAACCCTGGCGTCCTGGCCAAATTTCCCATTGGTCCTTACCAGTCATGGCCTCCTAATAATCCCCATCTATGAATTGGCTTCATTACTCTGCTCTCCTCCCCACTAATAGCTGATGTGTGGTGAGCATTCTGGCGCACTTTGGCTGCCGTCGCATCATCCAGGTGGATGCTGCACATTGGTGGTGGTGGAGGGAAGTTTCCATTACCTGTAAAGCGCTTTGAGTGGAGTGTCCAGAGAAGCGCTATATAAGTGTAAGCAATTATTATTAATTATTAATTATCTCTCCCAGAATCAGGGTATCAGCTTCAACAACACAGCTGGTTAGCTTGTTCCAGAATCCCACAACCCTTTGTGTAAAGGGGTTCCTTCTAAATACAGCCTAAAAGAAAGCCTAAATACAGTTTGCAATAATTTCTATTTGTGTTCTTTGATTTGTGAGATATATGAACATAGTTTTAAGGACTGCTGTGGGAATTTTTTGACAACAAAAAAGTGTAAGATTTTTGGAGAGCCTTGCCGAAACTCTGAGGGTCTCATGCTTATCAATATCATGAGGTAATAAAGAACCAGAATAGACTTGTAGACTGATAGAAGCTTGGAATGAAGATCAGTAGGGACGTAATCTGCCAACTGCACAGAGATTAGGGTCTAATCAGTTTCTGCTATGTCCCCTGGGTGACACAGCCACCACCTGCACGATTTTAAAAAATCCAAAACACCTGTTGAGCCCGAGTTCAGCAGTGGCAGCATGTCCACTAAGCTTCTGCATGATGTATTTCAGATTTATGGTGTCATGAAAGGAGTTCTAGAATGAAAATAAAGCTATTGCACACAAAATGAAATGTGACACAGAAGGGCTAATTCAACAATTGTTGGTTATTCTCTTTACAGATGTTTCTCAGGATCCAAATTTTATACGTCCAGCACGGACTGAGTTTCTTTCTTGGATTGTTTTGAATTGATGTTAATAATTGTGTACGGCACAGTGGACAGAACATATTGTTCAATGAATGTTCAGTGAACAATTGTTTGGAAATATGTTTGCACTAGGGTGAAGGGGATCTGGTTAGGATACAGCTTCAAAGGAGCTGTTGTGGTTCAGGTGTGTGCCACATGGAAACAAGGACATGAAAAGCTGAAAGCACACGTTTCAAATGTGCCATTTACAGTAGTTCCACATAACCTGTGTCCAGCTTGTCCTTATTTAATCAAAAGTCATACAAAAAAGCAAAACGTTTGCAGGCTTTTGGTTGCCAGCAGGCCATAACTGATTATGCTCGTGAAGGTAATGAGTGCGTTGAGCTAAGGTACATGAAGGAAGCGGAACAAGTCAAACATTCAATACCAGAAAAGTCACACCTGCTTCCATTCAAATCACCGCTAGGCTGCTCTTTTTTTGGCTGGACTTTGTAGAAATTGGCATGCAAATGACCATTTCCTCTTACACAAAAAGGAAAACTAAGAGATGACAATGCAATGAAATGATTTTTTTTGTATTGAAGGAAAATGGAAAATAGTGGATTCTTTACGATCGAGGCGGAAAACCTTCGAATCATAAGGAGTGGAAAGGAAATAACTTTGAAGGCAAGGCAGACTGGGGAAAAAAAAAATTGGATTCCTATTGCAAAAGATCATTCAAAAGAAATCTGACAACAGTGATGTAACCAAAGATGACCAAGAGGTTTGAAACAATCTGTCCATTTGCACTCAGAAAAAGTCATCAACGCCCCCCCCAAATATTACATAAAACAAGACCCCCACCCGTCTGCCTATATAATACATCTAAAACACTATAGAACATAGACCACATTTAAGATATTGAATCTAATAGAAATAAAGGTTATTTAAAAATCTAAAACATATCTTATTATTTTAAAGAAATCCATATAATTTACTAAATCCATATAATTTACTGCTATCTAAATAAGTCTTATAATTTAAGAAAGAAATTCCACTGTTATTTTACTGTAGCCTTTTCTAATCATGATATCCCCAGTTGTCAGCGATCACAGTTGTATCTACTGTACTGTAGGCATTCTTACACACGGTTTTGGCTGTTTATTGTTCTGTTCTCATCATCCCCTAAAGCATATTTATGGTGATTGAAATGTTCTGATATACTGGATGTAATTTTAAAAACTCTTTCACTCACGAATCAAGATGCTGAAGAATGAATATGTATTTTATAATGCTTATTTCAGCATATTCAATCTTTGCCTGTAACCAGCATATGTGTATATACTGTATACAGTACATGCTGTGTCTACAGTACATTACTATGTGCTATTATTTAGTACTCTTTGAGCATAGCAGAGGCTGTTCATGACTCATTTTAATTAGGCAGAACAGTACGAAAGTATGGTCAATTATCTATACCTGAAATTAATCAATACATCAAATGTACTGCTTTAAGAACTTAAGAATGTAATGCTGTAAGACACTTAAATGTGATACACTAAAAGACATCAGGATCATACAACAAAGTTCACAATTTAACTTAATACAAATTTATTTTTTATATGTCTTTACCTCCCTGTATTGTTGTACATTTTCTAGACACCTGTGTTGCTGTATGGTTGGCTAGCCCATTATAAAAATAAATGAATCAGTAAAGTCATTGAATATTGATCAGAGAAAGGATATGATTTTTGATGGATATTAACTTCATACTTTTGGCTTTTCTGCTTTTAAAAATGTCCAACCTGCAAGCAGAAGACAGCTGCAGATAAACCACATGTAACACCAATTTGATTTTATGTGCTTCTTCCTTGAGCTGGTACTTCATGTTCACTGTAAATTAAAATTAAAACAATTCTTATGAAGCATTTGCTTTGTGTGGTAAGTGGCTTTAGTGTACCTAGAGAGAGAAAAGCATTTGAAGTAAAAAACAAAAACTCCCTCCTGTAAAATCATCCTACCAATGTCCCTTATTTACTAAATTCTAAAGACTTCCCAAGAGGACAGTCTTTCCCACAACAGTGTAGTCAAGTCTCACTATTGTTATTTGATATAAACATGATTTGGTTTTGCTTCAAAATATTATTTCACCCAACAGTTTTTTTTATACTGTATGTGTAGCTGTTGGACTCCATATGGCATTTAAATCAATCATTTTCCCTACTTGTCTCCAGAAACTTCTGCCTGTGAGTGTGTACTGAGAGTGTTATGAATAAAACAGCTGTAAAAATATTAACTGTGCAGTCTAATTGTCAGTCCTGATTAGGGGCCGGAGCTGTTCCCTTAAGGGAAGTTTAGTTGCTTTGTTTGGGCTTTTCTCCAACTTTCCCCTGTTTGTTTTCTTTGTTTTCTCATTTTGTATTTCAAGCTTTGCATTTCCTTTACATTCTGCCTCTTGTGTTTTTGTGTTCAGTAAATTAAATTTAAGCAGGTCAGCAAAGTGGTTAGCATTAACTCCTACAGTACAGTATGTATCACCTAAGCTTTGTCTCATGTGAAGTCTGTTTTACATCAGCAGTTCAAAAGTAGTTCCCTTAAAGGTTTCTGTATTTGTTTGTTAGATTTTTTTGCTTATTTACACAGTTATTTCCTATTTCTATGTCATAACCATGAAAGGTTTTAAGGTTTTGCATGACCTTATAAAGTGATTTTAGTTTGGGTAAGTATCTTGGAGCCAAGCAGGTAGAAGTGGTGAAAAAAATGCAGCTGCCATACCAGAGAAAAGGTAGAGATAAGCAACTAGTTTTGTTGTTGATATAGCCATGAAATTTATCATAGATTTGTATTTCTTATGCATTTTCAAGCTATTGATTGAATATGCTGACATTGGCACACAACACTAGATGACTGTCTCGTTGAGCCATTACACTCAAAAGCCTATGAATTTCAATTTTATTATTAGATATTTGTGGGAATTTATCTTTTAGTTAAGGTTTATGACACATAGAAAGTTGCATGTTGGGTTACCTATATTGATTTAAATGTGAGTGTAATATCAAGGTAGTTATCATAATTGAATAATGTTATAAAACAGCACTATTATTAGAATTAAGAGTATACAATTACGTCGGACTGCACTACGTTTCAATACAGGGTTAATATCACACTCCTTTAATAAACAGCTCTTGAAAAATACATTTTTTAATTGACTTGGGATATATTTAAAGTAACTATATTGCTGAAGATGAAAACAAAATAGGGGTGTTTTTTTTATTAATATAATGATTTTGGCTCAGAAGTCTGTTTTTCAAAGAATTTGCTCTTGGGTTTTCTTAGCAGATAAGTTTTTTTTTCTTGCGAAAGTAATTAAGAAACTATGGCTAAAAACACTTTGTCTGCCCTCCAGTCCATACAGTCCAATATATTTGTGTTTAATTCAGACATTAACACTTTTTTTTCATTTTTCCAGTTTTTGTACTGCTTTTAAATTACATTTAGCTACAGATTTGTATCAATTAAAGATAGCCCGGCTTATCATTCTAGAGCAGCTGAGGGTTTCTTCCTTTTGCTTTCATTCCAACTACATTGCTGGTATTTACAGTATACTCTATGCCCTGTGAAATTATTTTCTAGTCTCCTTTTCTGCTCTCCCTGCTTGGTAAAAAGGGTTTGGCACAGTGCATTGTTTGACCTCATTTATACTCCACATATTGTAATTTGTAGGACTTTAAACCATTTGTTACATTTTTTTCCAGACCTAACCAGAACTGTTACAACTCAGCATAATATCTCAGTCACAATGACATGTTGTGCAGAGTAACAAGTCAAGCAGTGTTGAGTATCACTGCTACTTCACACCTACTGTACTGAGAGAAGACTGAATCATTGTCATTCCAATGAAATCGGTGTTTCATTACCATAAACATGCAAGCCTATGTAAAAATCACCTTTTACAGTAGACATTTACTCACTGGATATCTCTAGGTGACTCATACCATTGCAACTCATAGTATTTGTGCACAAAGACAATTACCAGAAGCTGAAATTTGTTACCACCTCTGTTCTTATTTTTAGAAAGTACAGAAGAAGTGTAGAATAACATCCATTCATTGGTTATCTGAAAGCTGCTTATTCCTGATAAGGGTCGTGCAGGGCAACCTGGAGATTATGCCGGGCATCCATTGTGCAGGAATACACAGAGGAGGGGAATACAGTCCATTTCAGGTGATGCATGCAAACTCAAGCGCTCGGGGACAATTTAGAAACTAGAATGATCCTATCCAACATGTCTCTGGAAGGTGGGAGGAAACCCGAACACCCAGGGAAAACCCCCAATCACATTTGAACTTTAGAACATGAGACGGAGTATAAATGACAGGAGGCCCATCAAGCCTGATTGGTAGTTAGTAGTTAATTGATCCAAGGATCTTAACAGGTCATTATTGGAAAGGACCCTGGATATTGGGTTCAACAGCATGGCTGGGTAGCCTGTTCCACTCTCCCACAACCCTCTGGGTAAAGCAGTGGCAGCTATTGTCAGTAAAGGACATGGTGGTGAACAGTCTGTCTCCACACAGAATACCTGCCTGTTCAGAATCAACCTAAAGAAACGTGAGGCAGCCATTAAAACCCTGTGTACACAAACGTAAAGAGTAAATAAAGGACATAGAGATGTGGGAAATGAAGTCTCAAGTATTTGGAATGTACATTTGTAGATAGAAATCGTCTTCACACAGTCAAGATGCATTTTATATTGAAGAATTGTGTAAGCCTTTATAACAAGAGCACAGTTTCAGCTGTAATTTAACCCCCTGCCCCAGAAATGAAAAATAATAGGAAATGGAAAAAAACTGCACAGAACCGTATATGTCACATCTGACTAAGCAGGCCCTGACACTGGTATAAAGAATAACCAGTCTGGGTCACATTTACTTTTATGCTCCACAGCACAGTCATGTTTCCTTTTAGCAAAACATGTTCACATCTCTCCTTTTGCAGTAGAAGGTGGATTTTCTATTTTTATATGCATACAGATTGCAGTCAAGATTTCTGTTGTCACAATACAATAGGTTTTCTGTACCATTTAGTGCTTGGTGCTTGATCATAGAGTTTCCTCCTAATGCTTTCTATGACTGCCTCTCATGGAGGAGGTTACATGAAAGTGCATGAAAATTAGAGGTACACCTTACGGACGAGTCCCACAATTTACAGGTGCTCTGAGCTGTACGTAATTTGTGAGGTACCCAAATGTTGAAATGTATCAAAACTTCAAATTTATTTGATTGAATTGAATACAATTAAATATTGCTCCTAAAAATTCCAGTATTTTAACTACACTACATCTATTAATTGTATTTATGTTATAGTTTCTTATGTGTTCAGTTTTCAAATAATCACCATCCTATTCAGTCCCCACGGCTTTTATTTCTTAATTTTCTTTAATAGCACAGCTGCCAAAGTGAATATAAAGACTGATCTTCCTAATACAAAAGGAGCTTTGGTGATCCAGTTTCATACAGAGCTCCCAAATGATTTACCCACAGGCACTAGTGCTCCCTGCCTGGAAAGTTAGCAGCCCAAACCAACTCCACAAACCAGAACCCCTTCATTGTCATTGTAATTGGACTGATTTTGGCAACGTTTCCTTAAATCTTCCAACCTATTAGCATATTACTTGTCCTAGATATTTAACAAGTGGAAAGGCCAGAAATGGGGATTAAAAATAGACATTTAGCAGGATAGTACCAGTAGTGTTTTACATGCCAGTCAAGCTTCGCACATCACAAATAGTATTTAGAGTAAAATTACATCTGTCAGTCTAAATCTAAGGCGTAGTCTGGGCATCGAGTCCTGAATCTAGTTAGACATCAAACCAAATTACAGAATAAACACACACTCTCTCTCACCCACACACTCACATAGACACACGCACTTGCAAAAATCTACAGATGCATGATGAATGCACAGGATGCTGTGTCACACATGAATGACTCCTGCAGGCCGAATGACAGATGTATTTCCCCGACTCGAGGCCAGGCTCCAGCAAAAACCACTCTTCATTTATCAATAATTGGGCCTTAATTTCATTTGGCAGCAATGGTGGAGGATGTTTAGCTTCCTTTCCAGCAAACTGACGTTAATTAGGCTTTTGGACGTAGCTTTCTTTTTATACATTCTGAAACTTTGAGCACCCCTCTGGAGATTTGCATTCATACAAAATGCTGTCCTTCGAAAACTTGACCTGATAGGCTGAGCACTAGAGAAAGTAATCAAGGCTTGTACCATAAATACCTGTGAACAGAGTACAACTGGGATTTAACCCCTCATCACCCTTTTTTTTTCTAAATGGTAGGATTGTTCAGTGGATTATTCAATGTCCTAGTGGGCCCATGCTTCAAAGGGCAAAGTGGAAAATATTTTCCATAATTTAGATGTGGTGCTCAGAAACACAGGTGCCAAAAACGGATTTTCATCCCCAGGGAGCTTAAAATAATGACTTCTGGAAATAATGGTCTTACTGGAGTTGGTGACCAACGGATATGGAGGGGATTGTGGTGCCCATATGTCGTACTAAAGATTATCTCATTTATAGAGCTTTAAATACTGTATGTGTGTTGTTGAACTATTTAATAAGGTTTCTAAACATTTTCATTTTCATGTCCACAGAACAGTAATCAGTATAATGTCTGCTGCAAAAAATGAGAACAAAATCATTCCTCATTGAATTTTCCCATCAAGTGAAATAATGCAAAATAATGGGGATGGTAGGTATACTTATTAATTAGTACAGGCAATTCACTCACAACATACCAGCTGCATACAACAACACAGGTTAAGGTACACAATATGACAAAAAATGTAATTGGTGTCCTAAAAACAAACAATTTCAAATTTAGGGAACCTTGTGTCAATTTATTAGTTACAAATACAGCTGTTTACAATTTTTTGAATTCATACCACAAATAACACTTTATTTTAAATTAATTTTGTTTTTGAGAAGTTACAGAAGTAACTACAAATAACCAAAGTGATTTCAAATGTTCAAAACAGAGCAATTGTCATCATTTTGTAACATTTGAAAAATGACATTTAAAAACAAAATCTGATTCTGAACCTCAATATAGCAGTACCAAAGCTAAGTGTGAAATACAGAAAACTATGTTGTGAGGAATATCTTAAAGAGCAATACAAAATAATTTGTTTCATTTAACAAGTAATAACTGGTATTGTGTTTGTTTATAAAATGACTTCGGTGTGTTTTCAGTGATGTTTGGAAATATTTAATTTTTCAGTATGATACAGTATGTACAGTACCTTGTGAAGTTACAGTATACAGATCCCATTTTCTGACATTGCAAACTGATGCATACACATCTTTTTAAACTTAATATCCTATTCAAAACCCAAATGCTCAAAACATCAGAAATCAAATGTAGAGATAAGTAATTATACTGTAAATGTCATAAAAAACTGAAGGAAAAAATACCAAATATGTTGTAAATATTCAGAGCCATGAACTCAATATTTAGTGAGAGCACCCTGGCAGTAAATGTTGTTGTAAGTCTTTTTAGGTAAGTTTCTGCCAGCTTCACACACCACATACAATTTTTGTCTATTCTCGTTGGCAGATTAAAAGATCAAGATCTTTCAATTTGCCTAGGAATCGCTTACAGACAGCAGGGCTTCCTGCAGATTCCCAATTGGATTCAAGTCAGGTCATTGGCTAGCCCCTTAAGGGCATTCACTTTATAATTTTTAAGCTAGATCAGTGTAACGTTGGCCTTGAGTTTTGGATCATTGTCATGCGTGAAGACACACTTTTGTCCCTGTTTTAGGTCTGAAGTTGGGTTTTCTCAAAGATTTGCCAGTACTTTGCTCCATGTATCTTCACATCAGTCCTGAAAAGCTGAAGAGAAGAGGAACAAGAATTGTAACATTCTTCCACTACCATTCTTGACTGTAGGGACGATGTTGACTGAGAAAGGTACTTGGTGGTTTTGCATCTGATGTAACACTTTGCATTTGGACCAACAAGTTCCAATTTTGTCTTGTCTGACCACAAAACACATTTGCCAAATGCTTGCAGCATCACTTTGTTTCTTAGTTGCACATTTAAAAAAATCCATATGAAATGTGACATGGTTTTCATCAGTTCTATACAAGTCCCCTTTGTGGAGTGACAAGGATATTGTTGACTCATAGCCATTTTCTCCCATCTCAACTACTGACCTTGAGGGGATAGTATGATGGGTACACTCTACTTCACCATACTTGGTTAATGATCAAATTCACCATACTTAGTACTTGAATATATTTAGAACTTCTCTTGATCTGTGCCTTTATACACCTACTACTGAGTTGTTTTGAAAGCTTTGTTCTTCATTGTTGAATATTAGAATAAAATTCACTACCTGACTGAGGGACCTTACAGAAATAGGCATATTTATTCTGAAATCATGTGAACCACTGTTATTGAAACCACTCAGCTAATTGTGTGGCTTGTTAAGGCGCTTTTAAATTGAATTTAGTTTTGCCACTGCAATGGACTTGAGTACTTATGCAATCGTGATTTTTTAAATTTCTCTCTTTTTAATGATCCATTTACTTTATTTTCTTTGAATGCGTGGAGTAGATTGTGTATATAACAAATTTTAATTGCTACTTCAAAGTGTCGTGTGAAAATGTAAAAACTGTGCAAGGGTCAGAGTACTTTTGCAAGGCACTGCATGTATGTTTATGTATGCTATGATGTTGCTAAATGTGCCTACTGAAGTGATAAATATTTTGTAAAAGTTTCATTGTATATATCCACCTTTGCATGTAAGTACATAATTCAATGTGCATGTTGCCAGGTACCGCCTCCTGTTTTAATTATTAATCTTAGATTTGAAAAAGGGGAAAATTATATTCCTAAACATTACTACATTATTAATGCCTTTTTTACACCATTTAGATCAGTGTTCATTTTTCCAGCAGATATTGCTTAGTTTATAGGCAAAAAGGTTGTGTGTTTACAGAGGTTGCCCTTCTTCAGTCCACCAGTCTTCCAACTTCTAATTAACATGTTTTAATTGCATGTTAAAATAGATGATCAGAAAATGAGCTTTTCCCCACCCATTCAAGAAGAGAGGTTATCAATTTGAAATCGCTTTAACAGGAACGACAACAATTATTTATAAAGTGCTTTTTAATACACAAATTTCACAGTCGAAAAAATGTGACAGTAATGTCTCTGCATGCCCTGTAATTGCACCCTGAATTGTGTTTCACATTTTTATGATAACAATATCTAATCAGAATACCCTCTGTAGGTTTCAGGAGTGACAGAACATAATAAAGGTTACAAAAGCGAGGAGCCCTTTTGGCCCACCAAGCCTGTTTTGTAGTTAGTAGTTAATTGATTCAAGGATGTAAGAACTGTTTCTTTACAGAAGCCAGGCTATCATCTTCAAAGACTGGCTGGGCAGCTTGTTCCACACTCCCACAACCCTTTGGGTAAAGAAGTGTTTGCCGTTCTCAGCTTTAAGTGCACTTCCACAGAGTTTTCGCTTGTGTCCTTCTGGTTTCAGTGTCCATTCCTTGAGAGGACTATGACATCTATATCTTCATCATCCTTTGTGAATCATGCTTCAAGTTTGAAAGGGGAAATCTACTCATTAAACTTTAGAAGGAAAAGACTTTTGTGGGATTTTGGAACAAGCTGTCAAGCCATGTTGCTGAAGCCAATACCTTAGCTTCTTTAAATAAACACCTGGATGAGTTCCTCGGATCAATAACCTAATAAATCCCGAAGAGTCTGTCTTGATTGTAATTGTTCTTAAGTTCCTTTGAGAAGCAAAACTCCAAATGTCGGGCTGATACATTTAATTTAAGATTGTGTAGTTCAGATTTGAGAATACAGGTTTAGATAGTTGCCTCGCACAAAAATATAATTCAAACTTCAGTAACGTATACATGGAGTTTATTTAATGAAGGTTCGGGAGGGATGACAACAACCACCCTCAATCATCCCCAGCCGTCAGTAATTAGCTATCACTCCCTTCGTCCTTCCTCCACCGAACGCTATAAATACCAAATGCGATATCTCTCTTCTTCACGTGCGACTTTTGCATCCCACCTCCACCACAACTCCACCTCTGCAGCCGCCCCTTGGTTACCTTGCCGGGGGGTCCTGGCCTCCTCATCCTGTGGCCAGGAGGTCGGCACTCAGCCAAGAGGGTTAAGCCAAATATTCGTTCCACTACAGTTCATTACTCTTCGATCTTGGGCGTCGTCATTCCTCGTGAATCTCTTTTAAAGCTGCTGTGCATGCCCTTTGTAGTCCCCTGACTATAAACTGAAATGCTCTTGAGCTTTGACAAAATGCTGCAGCCATGCTAAAACTGTGGAACAGAATGCCTAACATTTGTGTAAGTGTGAGAACTGACAATGGTGGACACCTCATCGAAAGGTTTACAATAAAATGACAGAAAAATGAAATATACATTTCATTTTCTTTTTGGGGATTTGATATCCTTTCATATGTATAGTATATTATCTAAACACTATATTCTGGGACACATTAAAATTGCAACAAATACTATTAGTGTGAATACTAATATTATACTTAATGCATCCATCCTGCCTTCCAGTGTGTATTTATATTATATCTACAGTACATGCACGTGAATTGTATTCATCGCTACATGAACTGGCATATTCTGTTTTGTTCTAAAAGCCCTCTTGATCTTATCCCCTTCCACCCCTCCACTGTCACCACACCCCCATCTGTTCACATACTGTACTGTTAATGCCAGCGTTCGTCAACAAAGTCTTAAATTAAGCATATCCTGGAACTAATGCTAGAGATTCTGGAAGGATACTGAGTGCTGCACTGTATTCCTCCCTGTGCGGACTGTGTCAAGACCCGACACGCACACCCACCCAGGATGAACGCAAGGTCAGTCTGATCATTATGAATCAAAGAGTGGTGCTTAATTGGACCTTTAATAAATTGTTAGCCTATTCTTATCCTAGATTGCCTTAACTACCATTTTGTGCCACGTTGTTTGGGGATGATATGATTACATGCTAATACCTTTTTTGATTAGCAATAAATAGGAACGCAGCTCCTCACAGGACTTAAGGCAGCCCTCCCTTTTTAATTTGTATGTTAAACTGCAAAGTAGCTGCCTAATGCAATGTACTTTACTCATATTAATTTTGAGGTTATCTCACAGCTTGTGCAATGCACAGCAACATGTCCCATAATCTTTTTGGCACTCATCCTTTTAATTTAATTACAATTTACTTAATTAATATTTCATTAAAGCTTCAGATTTAAAGAACATGTATCTAAATCAAATGCACAGCCCCTCCAGGATGACCTTCCAAATCTCTTCCCTGCAAGCGCAGTACGGCCAAGGATTCAAAACAGGAAAAAAGAGCAGAAAATGTGAATCAATTCAATATTGTATCTATGGTTTTGCAGTTGTCTTCGTCCTGGATTTGATTATAGTTTATTAATACGTTTAAATTGTATGACTATTTTACAAAAGGTACATTGCCTTAATACAATATTTTATTGTAACTTAAATTAACCTCTTTCAGCAAGTTAGGCTTTGTTAGGTGACTTAATTCGACATGGACAATCATCGAAATGGTGCATTCAGAATATCCTTCTGTCCCATGTTACTGTTACACTGCTGAGCATCATTGAGGTTTACAGCACCACAAACTATTAAGCTCTCTAATTGCTTGTTAATGGAATATGTGGTTCTGGAAATAAATAGTTGTTCTTTCTAAGTAACAGAGATCGGTTTTCTTAAGTCAGGAAGGGGTTAGGCCTTTTGCTATGCTCTGTTACTATTTGGTAAACTGACCATGAACTTCATGAGCCCTGTTGAAGCAAAATTTTATAAGAGTCCGATCAAAAATGTTGGAAAACAACAGTATTAAGCATTCACTGTAACAGTTATATTAAAATACCATGGCATGACATCTGGTATAATCAATGAAGAGCCATTTAAAAAAAACGTCAATGAAGATCTCCTGTTTTATTAACCACCAGGTTAGGCTTAACACTGTACCATGTACAATCTTATAGTCTTTTAGCCAGGACAAAAATAATCGTGATAAAGGAAAAATGTTCAGGAAACTTTGCCAAATGCAATTAAAAACAAACTTTTGTATGGTAGTGTTTTGAGATTGTAATAAGCAGAAAAATGTTTCCATTTAATAGAATAAATCAATGCCTTGATTTATTGTTTTCTATTCTAAATTCTTATTCTAATGCAGTGGTTTTCAGCTCTAGTCCTGAGAGACCACTGGATCTTCTTGTTTTTTATTGAGTTCTTAATTGTTAAAATGATTAATGTAATTGGTATCAATCTTTTGACCAGTTTTGAATTTCAGAACTCACCTCACATACTGTAGTCAATAGTCTCAATGAAGTTCTGAAAGTTCTGTTCAGTAATCACCTACTAATGCTTATTAAGTCAGAATTAAAGGTGAGAAAGACGGTCAGTTCATGACAGACCATGATACACTTGAGTGCCTTTGACTACTGCATAAGTACTAAATTGATTGGACACAGGGAACGAGGTGATTTCACCTGTTGAATGTCAGGCCTGGTAAAAGTACAGAAAAACACAAAAAGGAACCACTTTTATAGGAAGCAACACCACTGTGCCATCTGTACAGTATGTTGAGGTTTAACTAAACCAGTGCACTGTTGCTCAATGGAGTGATCACAGCCAGCATTTTCTTATGCTGAAAAATTAAATGCAGTTGAGCACAGTCTATTAATGATGCTACAACCTGTCACAACTTCTCAACGAAGATTAGTAGGTTGGTGTGAACTGGTCTGTGCAGGAGTCAAGTCACTACAGAAATCCACTCAAAATGTTTGATAGCAACCTGATTGCAGCACAGATCCAATGACCTCACTCACTGACCTTTCTATGGGCTTATCCTGACATGGCAACATTCCAGCAGGATAGTGCCTGTCTTCATGCTGCTTGTGCAACAATGGCTTACTTGTAAACACGAGAATGTGAGTGTTATGCGAGGGGTGCCCTACTGTATTCTCCTGGCGTAAGCCACATTGAACATTTGTGGGATGAGCTGGCGTGACATGGAACTCTATGACTCAGAGACCAATGGCTGGAGGCTCGCCTCAGCTCTAAGAGAAAAGGCTGGTGCCGAAGGCTTGTACCAGGGACTAAAGGCTTGAGCAGGCACTACGAGAGGAATGGGACAGAATCTCACAGATGGTGCATAGCATGTCTCACAAATGTGCTGTACAGCATGCATCACCTCCAGTGGTGGTCGTACACACTACTACCCTGTTGTGACTTTCACAGCAGACCCCCTGTTGATGAACCATGTTGATGACTAATGAATCAGCATAATGAATTCACTTATGTCGTGTCTGCTAAACAAAATGTTGATGTACAGTACCTGCTACCAAGGGATTTTGTCACTTTTTATGATATCTTGTATCAGTTTTATGTTATATCTTTGTGAATGTGTCACAGTTACAAGTCATAGGTTTCTTGGGATGTTCAGTACAGTTTCCTTATTAACAAACCATTCCACCCTGCAAAGAAGTAAAATGGTTGATGTCTAGAAGATGAATGCCAAGATTGTGGGTAGGAGAGCAAAATGAATATTCTCATATAACATATAAGATGTGTTTTGATAGATTCTGGATTACGTTATTGCTGTATGTGTTTGTGCATCTTCATATTGATTATTTTATTATATTTTTATTGTTTTCTGACGGATCTCCATTATTTCATGTTTCTGCAACGTTATTGTTGCTTTTCCTAGTCATTGCGTTTTAGACAGATTTAGAGAAGATAAAAGAAGATGTGTAGTTTTCATTTAAGAATGTTGTCATTTCAGCTGCCTCTTAAAGGAATATATAAAGTCAGTAGCTCAGTTTCACTAATAGTTTTACTATTGTTATGATAATGGTGATCATATAATTTTTACTTTTATCCATAAGAATCAAATGCATTCAATTAAGAAATAAGAAAAATAATATCTAATAATGCATATCATAATACAGTACCCACATATGTAGGTCTTTTTACTAAAATAAGGTAGGTTTAACCCCTGACCTTCTGCCATGGTTTCCTTGCTACCATGTCTTTACTACCATCAGGATTAGTTTGAAAAAAGGATAACGTGCAAAGACACAGGATGTTTAAAATTACTTGTATTATGTAAGCTTTGTGTTGTTTGATAACAATCAGCTCTTGTCTTGTCCATTATGTCATTGTGACGCATGGACTGAGAACAGCGGAGCTAATTGTTCAGAAATAGAAAATAAAAGACACTGTGTACTTTTCACAGCCAATGAGATGTATCATGAAAAAGCCCAGAGGTGAAATCCTAAAATGGAAGATGTTTTGATAAACGCCAATTAAAAGATACAAGCATGAAACTGCTAGTTAATGTCTTCTTAAGATGCTGAGCCCTCACAGCTGTATTGTGTTGCCTGTCTCAACTAAGGGAGGACTTGTAGAACATGTTTTGCAGAAAGATGGGAACAAACTGGAACTGAAGAAAAGTTACATGGTTTTCTCCAACTGTCATGGCAACAGAAGGAATGTGTAAATGCATAAGATAACTAGCCAATTAGCTGTTGTGTGCCATTTCATTTGAAATATTTTTGGATTTACTATTCTATATATATATAATATTTAGAGTACAGGAACCTATTAACTTGTGTTGAATTAATATTTCAAGAAAAAAACTTTATTAACTATTGCATTAATTCTTTTATCTTTTGTTTTCCATAATTGTTATTATTAATGTTTGTTTTCATTATTTGTTTTACAGATAGCTCTAACTCATACAGATTATCTGAAGACCTGGTAAAATAACACATAAACTTTATTTCTATAAAAGTAAGGATACTTTTTTTTAAATGCAGGCTACTTTAGAAGTCTACCTAAAGATTCGATCAAACCTATGTATTTTAATGTGTTCACACAAACATGTTATTTTCCAACTTATTATTATTATTATTATTTTTTTTTTAGAGTAGTTGAGTTCAGTGTTCAAGATATCTGGTCAGTAATGAAGGTGTTCTGGCTATGAGTTCCCATACTGTATCTCATTCATGGTATTGGACTGGAGAAAATGTGTTTGATAATGTGATGCTGGGTGGTATACAGTATTTTATTTTCTTTCACCACCTGGGACTATTTTCTCTCAATCTGTACTGTACATTTGTGCGCCCTGGTCTCATGTACCACAATTTGCGTTGGATATCTCAACAGGGTCTGATTGGATTACACATTTAGTTTTGATGTTTATTTGGAAAAATCGTGATGTTGTAAGAAGATAATAATTCCTTATTGGATAACAGGGGTGCCTTAACCTGATTTCCCAAAATGATAGCTGATTAGGTGGCACTGGTTTGACTCTTTACACAATCAAGAATCTTTTTTTTTGGAACAGAAGCTTGGCAGGGTTTTTTCCTGAATGTAGGTATATGTTTTGGTACTACAAATAGAAATAGGCATTTTGTACATTTTTACAAGGACTGCGCAGAGATATTCAAAGATTAAGTACAATGTTTTGAAAGCTGTTAATACATACAAAATTGCACTTGCCTTTTCCATAAGAGTATTTCATGAAATATGATGTGTAACGTATATTCTGGGTGAAAAATGAAAACATCACAGTCTATTTTTTTATATCACATACTCTTTTACAGATACATAAAGTCATTTAGATGTTAAACAGTGTTGGACAGGCCGTGTCCTGGAATTGCAGGATCACAACATCGACCCAGAACTGTCACATCTGCCTGATCCATCTGCATAATCATTTTCAGACTTCAGTGGGTACAAGAGATTCCTGGAAGAAATAATCTGCTCAGAAGCTGAATGATTGTACTGTAGGTTGCCACTCTGTGAAAATAACCTGCATGTTAGAAGGCCATTCAGAGGCAACATGTTGACAGCTGAGAGATGAACTCCTTGTCTTCTGTGGACCAAAGAGCATCTGGTATTGTGGTAGAAACAGTAATAGAGTGTATTCTTCAGCAATGGTCCTCTTTCGGCACTGGCTGATGTAAAAAAGACAAGGTGTTTGGAGACATTTTTGTAAACCTTATTTTGACTGTGGCTAAAGCCTTCTGGTTTTGTGTTAGAAGTGGGATGGTGAAGAGGAATTGCCTTTAACACAAGAAAGATTTTGGTACAGATTGTCAACCTTACTGGGATACACAGATTAAATTATTGAGCCAGCAGTTTCTGTATTTGCACCCATAAGTGGCAATTTTCCAGCAGGACAGTGTAATACTACACAGTGCAAGGGTTGTAATGAAACAACTGCATGGAAACAAGTTGAAGGTCTTGGCAAGGATTTTCTTTACTCCTGACATGAGAGCATTAGAACATTTTAGGGAAAAAACTACTATTTCCATCACCATTAAGCTTGACCAGGCACCTGGAGCCGCCCAAGAAGAATTACAGAATTACAACACTAAAATGCATGGAACTTTGATCTGTATTTTTGTACATATTTACTGTATTTGCATATATTTGCAAGTAAAACTTTTGATTCAATCTATTAGATATGAGTGTTGTCATTTGTGTGGCAGTATAGTAGTCATTCAGTGCCTTTCTTAATCTTAAGTGTAATTCTCTTGTTTTGTTAGAGTGCCTAAAATCTATCACATGCCCCCTCATGATAAGTGCAGAAGTGTGTAGATCTTGAAACGTGGTGCTGATTCTGTAACAGCCTTTTTTTTTAAAGAAAAATTAATGATTAATAGAATTTTTCAAATATCTTTCCTTCACTTCAGGCTCTAAAGTTGAGCTGCTTCATCAAAGAGAGATGGTTCTCAGACATTGCATGCTCTGCTGGAAACCTTCCAAACTTCACTGCCAGCTTTCATTTGCACCCTGATGTCCCATATAAGGTATATCTCCCCAAATTAGCATTGCATTCAAGTTTGTACAGCTCTGCTGTCACACTATACCTTGCCGTATTATTATTCATAAGGTAGACGCTTGGTGAAAGAGTGCTGACATATTTCTCTCACACATTTCAGAGGTCACAGCTTCAAATCCCACTGGAAACCAGGTGCAGACTAGTATGCCATCTGTGTATCAAAGACTGAAATATTGCCACTTATTAAAATAACTCAAGACTGCAGTAGTGTAGGGGAGGAAACCTCTGGAACTGTCTTTTACGATATCCCTCAGCTTTGATGTTTTAGTCTGACTTTTTGAAGGGTTAAACCTTGTACATCTCACCATAGTAAATTTAAACTGCTTGCCTTCATTTTCCACATGATCCCATAAGTGAACTGACCTGTTCCAATCAAATTATACGGAAAAAGTCATGATAGCATGAAAGCAGTCATGATAATGCGCTCCCAGGTACAACAATTACAGAAAGCAGGAGAATTACAGTAAGTTTTACATTATGACATTGTGACGTTGAGAGAGTGGGCATGTCTAATAGGGAAAAGGGAATTGTTCGCTGGCCTCCAAAGCAAAAGGTATTATCTCATTGTAAAAAGGTCTGAACCCACTGACAATTCAGAATCTCATTTCTTTAATCCCCATGACCCTACTGGCTCTTTCTGGCTTTCACACATAGGAAATACTGTACAGAGGTGGCCCAACCACTCACTCACTCTTTTTGGTTTTGGCCTGTGTGAGAGGGGTAATGTCAGAGTCTCCACACAACCACGCACTCGCTGCCACATTCCAACGTGCTCTGTTCACCACAAATAATCTATTATCCAACCACTTTTCCCCTTTTTTCTCTACTTAACCCTTTCTACCGCACCTCTCCATGCTCACTATTGACTTCTACTCGCCTGAGCTCAACCTTTCTTGCCACATGACTGTCTCGCTACTTTTGATTAAGGATTTTGCCTTCCCACTGACTACGGACCTGCCTTACGGATCGGATTTGGTTATCGGACTCGACTCTCTGGTTTACAGATCTCTGCCCTCCTGACCACTGCCTAACGATTTGGACTTCGGTTACGGGACACTCTCTCTCACTCTACCCTTTACTCCAACCCCGCACCGGGTCTGAATTTACCAAACACTGGTCCCTGACAGGTAGCCCAATTTGGAATTGCAACTCTGTGCAACTCACATGTTATAAATGAGAAGCTTTGGAAAATGAAAAAGGGACATTGATATTACTTAGGGATGGATTACATCAATAAAAAATTAAGTCAGGAAGCTAACTGTACCAGCTAACTGTGTACCAGCACTTTATCATCTTGCTTTTTCCTGCCTTAGCATAAAAATGGCATACAATTCTATAATGATCAACACAAATTATGAAAAGAATCTTGTTGGTTGGATTTTGCAATTTGACAGTGTACAATTTTGACCTGTAAAAAACTCAGGTTCAGGTTTGCTTCCTAAATCTTGAGCCAAGAGCAGCAAATAAACTAACTGATATGAAACACCTCTTTCAAGACCCTACAGTATGTTTCCACAAGCCTCCTGTTTCTTATGTTTAGTGATAGTAAAATTTGTTCTGAAAAATGAAGGTATTAGTAACTCAATACTCATAAAGTAAAATGTTACTTTATGAGTTAAACATAATGGAAAGCTTTTGGAAAGTATTAGCAGTCATAATGAGTTTCATGTGGTGTTTTTAACCACATCTTACACATAACCTACACATTCATTAATGCTGAAAATTATTTTTATTAAAGTACCTAGCAAAAGTATTCAAGTATTCAGGACCATTGCACAGTTTTCACATTTTGCAGATTTAAAGCTTGTAATCGTGACACTTTGAAGTAACAATTAATACATTTTATATACACAACCTACTCCACACATTCAAATAAAAAAAAAACCAAATAGATAATATGAAAGGAAAAGCCACAATTGCACAAGTATTCGAACCCTTAAATACTTCATTGCATAAGTATTTAAAATTTGGTATGGCAAAACTAAAAGTTCCAAACATAACCCTAACAAGCTGCTTCCCATTGTAGCGAATTTCAGGCAGATAGTCATTCATGAAGACCAAGGATCTTTCAAAATAACTCAAAACAAGGGATAAAGTTAGAAAGAAAGCAAGTGAGCACTACTGCAAACAAGTAGCAAAAGACAATTGTGGACCAGACAAGACAAATGTGAACTTTTTCAGCCTAAATGCACAGTTACAGTACATGTGATACAAAACGAGCAAAGTTCACTACTCAGTCAATCAATACCTTTTCAACTGCCAAGCGTAGTAATGCCATCAGTGTGTTACAGTTCTGCTACTCATCAGCAGGGACTGGGACACTTGTCAAGACTGAAGGGTACATACAGTAGGTGGAGAAAAGTACTGGCAAATATTGGAGAAAAACTGGATTAAAACTAAAACTGGGACCAAAATTTGCCTTTTAGCTGGACAATGACACAACACACAGCTGAAGCTACGCTGGAATAAGAAAGTGAATGTCCTTGTGTGGCCTGCTAAAGTCCTATCATGAATTGTGTTGAGTATCTGTGGAAAGACTGCTGCCCATAAGCGATGCCCAAGCAACATGAGAGAGTTAGAGTAAATCTGTTAAGAAGAATGAACACAAATTGCACCAAGCCAGACCCAGTTGGAAGAGACTCACTTAAAAACATTTGCAGCTGTAATTACTGTCATAGGTACTTTCACCAGATATTGGGTTTACAGACCTGAATTCTTATGCAATCAACATATTACATATTTTTGTCTTTAGTTTTTTCAGACATTTACACTACCTTATCTTACCTTTAGAGATCTTCTGTTTGAGCTTTCAAGAATAAAATGTTGAGTTTAAAAAAATGAGTATAGTGTTGTCATTTCACCAAATGTGACACTGTAAGAAGAGTCTAAACACTTTTGCAAGGAACATTTGAGTGCATATAATGTTAAATATTTCATAAAAGCACATCCAGCAAAGGATATATGATTCAGTAAAAAAAAAGAAGAGCAATTTTCATTGAACTTGCTGGTAATGTGGACACTAATAACAATCTGTACATTTATAGTACCATTTGTTACTCATTATTTAGAGTCTTGGTATGGCTTTTAATCAAAAACGCTTGTGCTAAAAATGTTCACTGAGGTAATTTCACAAAAGCATTTCCCTGAAATCCTGTGACGTACTTCAAAGATTGATTTAATTAATTTCAACATCATATTTTCTCAATCATAAAAAGTGTTGAATGTTGTTTATGAACTCTGCCTTCAAATCCAAAACCACATTCCATAAAGGAATATGAATTATTATGAATTATAATTTGATTTTATGAAGCTTATGAAGTAAAAATGTGGTCGACAGTCGATGGTTTTGTAAGTAAAGTGCAATATCACTGCCATCATATCTACAGTATTATAACAATTACAAATGAATTCTTATAGATCTGTAACCAGTTTGTTGTAACTTTTAGTTTCTAAGCTTTAGCGTGATCTATCAGCAGTGAGGGAAATGATAACAAGGAAGCAACTTTACAATCAATTGAACTCAAATGAGTGTGTCACATAATCTAGTTTATTCTTCATACATGGCATCGAACCTCAAGTTCCCTTGACACATGGGGATGAAAAAGAAAGTGGTGTAAAACAGAAAAAAAAGCAAATATCTGCAAGATTAATTTTGGCTTTTAGACAGTGCAAATGGAGGCACAGCTAATGCTACTTTTCATGCAAACAGAGCTAGGACTCTCTGTTATGATGAGGTGCTATTAAAGGTGAGGAAAATGAATCCCAGTGAGTGTATCTCTGTGTGTATTTGTGTGTGTATGTATCACAACTGTAATTCATTAGACAAATCCAGTCAACATTACTCTCTCTATTGTCTAAACGGGCCGCCATAGCAGAGCAGATTTCTTTGTGGTGCTTCCACTGCTGTCTATTAGGTCACTAATCCATCCAATCTCTCTTAATTAATTGTTTCCATTAATTGTTACAAACATAATATTGGTAATGGAATAATACCAGCCCCAGAGTTAAAGTCTCATGGCACTTTAATAAAGAAATTAACGCTGAAATCTAATTTGGAATGCACGCTGTAAATGGGTCATTAAGGCTGCCTCTCTGGGGATATTCACAATTACACTCAAGCGAGAAGACCTACAGGAAAGTGATAGACCTGAAGGTGTTACTTAACATCATAGCAAGATACCTGGTTGTCTCTGAAATCATATGCGTGGCTTGTTATTCACATCTCAAGTCGCAGCCTTGAAACCGAGCTTGAACGGTACTATCGTGCATTATATCTAAAGTGGAATTAAGCACCCTGTTCATGTTTCATTATTATTTTGTGAAAACTTCAGAGAATTTCTCCTGCAGCATTTCTTTCCAGCTGTCAACTATGAGTGCATTTCTTGATTTCTATAAGCAAACTTATTTTTTTACCATTCAACATATTAAAGTTTAGGTAAAAGTAACTGAACGTTTATGATTACGAATGGAGCAGCACATCTCAGGGAATTTGTATTTGTTCAGAGGTATAGTACTCATTTTTGTTTCGATAGAAATGGTTTTCAGTGCCTCCACTGACCTTTTTTATATTAACTTTGAAGTGTGTCACATTTAAAATCTGCATTGGCAAATGTACCTGCTACAAACGCTTGAGTATGGTCTATGATAAAGTAATGTATTCATTGTGAGGATCTCCAAGTGAAATGGGACTCAAAACACAACAAAAACTAAATCCTACAGGAAGCCATTTCTAAAAACTCTGTGAAAACAGCTAAACATTTAAGTTATTGTGCTATTACAGCACATACAAGGACACAGGAAAATGATTCCTAATTTTTACTGAATTAACTACATACTATTTGTTTTGTTTACATGAGTGATCCTCAGTCTTTTTCCCAGAGACCCACATCCCAGCATGCTACACAGGGAACCAACACATTGTCATAAGTAAAAGCAGTTAAACAGCTTTAATGAATAGCGGTTAAGTCAATAATCGATTCAATGACCTCATTAAGAGCCAGGGTAGCATGAAAACAGTAAATCTGTGGCTTTTCAGGACATGGAGTGAGGATTGCTGGATTACATCATTCTTACTGGAGAGAAGTGTTTAGACGAGGAATATCCAACACTGATCTTGTATCATCAAGTCTTGCAGGTGTTATACTGTGGCCTTTAAATAATCATATTCTAAAAACCAGGAACAATTCAGCATTTAACAGGTTTTGTGTTCAATTATGGAATTTCTAGATCATCTGGCATACAAATCAGAATATTCTTAAATTGTGTTCCCTTCATACTTGCTAAATTCATCTATTATTTAAATAAGAGTTGCCGATCTTTCGATAACAGGTGATTTAGGCTGGCTTGAGACCCCTGGTTTAGGCATAATGGAAAGCATTGAATGTTTGACATTTACCTTGATCACAAGACAGTATTAACCACACATTAATACCAAAGCGATTGCTAGAATAATGCAGCAAAATTGTCAGTATTTCCAATTGATCTTTCTTTGTTTTTGAGTGTTCATGCATTCTCATCCACTGTTTAAAATCTTTACTAAAAATCCATTGTCTTCTACTGTGACTCCTTCAAAGAACGAATGGCAAATTATGCAAATATCCTTCAGCACTTTTGAACACTGTGCATATTTATCATCTCCATCTTATTTATAATTTATGGGATGGATGTCCATGACAATTATATGATTGTTTACTGACAAAAAAAAGGAACTGCTTTAACTAGCATCTGGTGGTAAGAGGTAAAACTGGATAAATGGATAATTCATTGTAGGATATATACAAGTCTTTTTATATTTGTGTATTTCTGACTACAGAAATATAGAGGTCTTTTTTATTATAGTAAAGTTACAATGAGTCTTTTTGTGACATACAGGAGTACAGAAGCAACTCAAGTTGAAGATATACTGCTTGACAGCAGTCTTCAAAAATCTGACAGCCATCACAAAGCAGAGAAAATGAGAGAACATTTTCAAAGAAGGTATTTCAGACCAATGACCTCCATCTTGCTTTGTTTGAGGGTTTCGATTCCAGTGCTTGGGGTTAGTGCTCATTCAGGTGGCTGACATGTTTCTGTGCTTCCTGACGCATTACCTGAATAGAATGTGTTGTTTTTCATTAACTGTATTTTGTTTGCACTAGAATAGATTATTATTTAATATGTCTGTGTCACAGATTGCAAAAATAATTTATAGCTATTAATCTAAAATTATCACTGTACACCTGCTGTAGGCCTAGGAAAACCTAAGATTCTGAAGACAATGAGACTTCAGACTGATCACCTGTTATCACATTGCAAGCTGGAATGAATACAACAGTACCTAGATTTTTTATCATTGTTTAATTTTCCTGTTAGTTTTCTCCACTGCTTTTAAGAGCATATTACAGTTTCAAATCATTTTGAATAATTTTCAACCTCTTTCAGCACCCCTGGAACAGCCTCAAATCAATAAAGACTAATTTTTCCCTCAAGTACCACACTGCAAGTGGAAGATGTAGGAGATTCTTGTCAACAGCTTAAGTAACAAGCAACAGCAGGATAGAGCTAAATGCTAGAAACATGTCACTATGAATCTTGAAGACTGAAAAAGGGATCTGAATGCAGGTATGTTTACACTGCAATTAGACAAGCACCTACAGTATGTGAGTGTCTGAAAGAGCAGAGCATAAAGCATTTGATTCATTATCTTTCATTTAAAAGCACATGCTGCATGTGCTTTAAGTGGCCAAGGCCTTAGCTCTAGAGTAGGGTTAGGATTAGTCAGTCAGGGTCATCTTGGTGCAAGCCTGACGCCTGTGACTTGTTGAGCACATGCAGGCCTGCAGTGATGTCAGTGAGAGGCATGCTGCCCCTCCAATCAGAGGTAGCTCTGAAGCCAGTGGGAGGAGTCTGCAGGCGGGCGTGTGTGGGGACCACACCTCAGTACCTCATTCTCCTGGGACCAGGGAACAGGAGTTGTTGCTAGAGTGCCAAGACGTTACAAAAAGTACTGAATATTTTCACCAAAAAAGTTCTTCCACTGAAAACCCATGTAAAGTTACAATATTACTACTTTTAGGTGACTTCTCAGTAGCAATTCTGTTATTATACTCTATATACTCAATTTGTTCCATTTAATAACTCTAAAGCGATGCTACAGCTAAATTATCCATAGTAGTGGGGATTGTGGGTGGGTTGTAGCGAAACCCAGTTACAATTATTGCTTTACTTTAGTAATATTCTCTGACTGGATGATAAATTGCTGTGTAACTGGATGGGAATGGAAATAGTCTTTTAATATGCTAATACGGCACAATTTGTTCTTAGGTGTAAATAAATGATGTTCTAATGGCCTGATGTTTCGCTTAAAAAACATTATTGGAAATGGGAGTGAAAACTGCTATGTTCATTTTTGGCTTTTAATTAGAAAGCTACAAAATGCATTATAATAGAAAACCATTATGCGGCAATGCTTAGACTTGCATTTGTAATTAACCTTTCAACCATTTCTTCTATTTAAATATAGGGGTGAATGCAAATGTGAAGAACAGTAGCCACGACTATGGATGTTTGTAAATCAGTTGTGTTAATTACATTTTTGGCAAAGGCTCTTTGTTAGCCTTAAGTCTGCGTGGATTTTCGCTAAGTATGATATTGGCAAGCGGTGCGTCTGCAGCTCCCTTTAGAAAGCAGGAAATCAGCATTTCCTAGCCAGCCTCCTAATTTCACAACACCTGTAGTAAGCTCAGGAGCTGCCACTTCCATTTGGACAAGGATTATATAAAGTACTACACATCCATTCACTTTCAGTCGGCTTTCACCGGTGAGGGTCAAAGAGCAGATAGATACTGTAAGTACACTGTCAAACATTTTCACCTGCCCCAACTTTCGGTGCCCCACAGCGTCCTCCTCAGCAGACCACTACCATTTTTTATTTTTAGTGTACATTTTTTCTAAAACCTTTGTTAAATCGGCATGGGTGAAGCCATACTCCCATGGATGAATATGAACTAATTCCTTGTGTAAATACTGTATAGCATATTTAAATCTGAGGGATCAAGGGATCCCAAAGAGCCTTACACATGGATGGAAACTTCATCTAACACTTAAGTACAGCACCTGCCTAGCTGACATGCAAAAGCCATTGTGCACCAGAAGCCCCACTACATATGAGTAACCCTTCTCCCATAGAATACAAGGAGAGGTTTAAGAAGGCCAGACTAAGAGAGCCCTGTGAAACATTTAACCAGGACATCAGGGTTAATGTCCCCACCATGGGATGTTTAATGACCAAGTATTCAGGACCTTGGTTTAACATCTCAGCCAAAGGACTGTCCCTCCTAGAGAACACAATACCCACGATACTCATGCATTGGCTGGGAAATTCTGGTACAGAGGGAAAATTGCTACTGATTCTCCGACACCACCTGCAGAAGCAACCAAGTCTTCCTTGGAGGTCCCCCATCCCAGCCTTGCTTAGCTGCTCAGCTCAGGTGCTGAAGCTGCTAAATGGCCACTTCCAAGTAAACTCACATTGTTTTTTTTCTCAGATTTATAACTGATCTGATCATATTCGCCTCAGATGTGTTGTGGCTCCGCATCTCACCAGTCCTGATCCCAGTATGGGCATGACACACACAATCAAAGGGTTGTTAGTTCCCCAAGGTGTAATGCATTCATTAATTTTCCCACGTAATTAACACAGTAATCAAGCACTGCAATTTATAAACATGAGAAACATGAGAGAAATGGAAGGAGAGACAACCTGTGGCAAAGTTAAGTGCAGTAGGTTACACTTGATATTAAATAATATACAATAATGCATTGTTATAGTGCTACTGTATACAGTATAAAATGCATTATTTACACCTAACATGTGGAAAATACTATAGATTGATTTCAGATTACCGTAGCCTCCAAACCATAAAATGTTATGATGGTAACCTTTAGTTTTCATCAGACATAACTTGCAGATCTTTCATTTTTTTACACTCATTCAATCATCAGATCTGTTATATTTTTCATTGGACTAAACCTGGTCAACTTAAGGAAGCGATGTACTGTATGTTTAAGTAAAAATAATACCGGATGTTGGATCTTTTATCCCCTCAAGAAAAATAAAGCTTATAAACTGAATAAACAAATTATATGATTATTAATGTATATTTATGCCCCCTGCCCTGACCACACAGTATTAATGACAGTAGGGAGAACTGAACGGTCAATGAACTTCCACATCATCCTGAATGAGGTCAAAGGGTACACCAGAGGGGATATCAAACAGTGTAACTTTAAAACACAGAGAGAGACTTGACCTTCAGTTATAAAGAATATATACAGTAATTACATTTTATCCCAGGCTGAACTAAAATAATGTAAGTAATACAGTGAGGTACAGTATATCACTTCAGTATTTCTCAGAAGGTTAAGAAGCTTTCTGATCACATATCTTTCTGATCTCCACTATGTGCTTTAAATATCTATGTTGTAGGTTCTATCAGGGTCATCCTTTTTAAAGGATGTCCTTAGTATTGTAAAGCTGTACCTTGTAATGAGTTTTTAACTAGTCAGGTCTGAGTGGATTTACACAGGAAGTGGAACTGACATGTTGCACTGAAAAAAATATCATGGTGCCTAGGGGGAAATAAATAAAAGGTGTATCACTCAGGCCTTGACTGAGGGGTGTGTTAAGCTCCCAAATGGTTAGTGTCAGCTAGAATGCTTGTCCATGGTCTATCAAGGTGCTGTTCATTTTTCATCATCATTAAAATGTACCATGCCCCAGCAAACCTCAAAGAAACAAAGAGCTCAAATTCAGGAATTTCACACATTTGAGCTCTTCACTTCTCTCCTTTCTGTAACCCACGAAGAGGATGAACTCTGCAAGAGTCACAGTGTGCTCCTACACTCCTCTCGTCAGCTCATCTGGGAACTGAACCATTGACTGCAGTGGTGTCAGGGAGACGTTTTACAGCTGTGCCACGAATCTGCATGTCAACTATCATTTAGCATGGCAGAGCGATGAAGCCTGTGACACAGAGTAGGCAGGTGAGAAGGAGAGGGAAGCTGGAAATTTCAGACTAAAATACCGACGGATTGGGAGTGCGACAGAGTGACTACACTTGGTAATTCTGTGAGTGCCTATATCCTTGAGGAGGTCAGGGGAAAGGGATTTGGTGCAGCTGGGGAGCTTGCCTGTGGTAAGCCTATGGTAGACATCCTTTTAGACATCAAGGCCAGTCACAGGGATGAGGGTACTGCAGCAGAGCATTCTCTCGGACTCCAAAGGCTGCAAAATTCCCACTGGGGTACATACATTCCAGTCCATATGCCCGGGTTTAGCCCATCTCCCTGAGGCATGACTGGCTCCAAGCATTTAGAATCTCAGTACACGGAAAAGCTTTATCCCCTGCTTGTCGTTTTTATATAACTAGCTTTCGATTGTTAAGGCTTTAACCCAGCAGAGTGAGCAGCATGGGGTTTAATTTGTAAAATTCCACTATTCCCAGTGGCCCTTTTTCATGTTTAATAGCACTAAGCAATTAGTCACAAAAATTAGTATTTTAAATGCAATTAGGTATAAGTCTTGTTCTGGAATTTTGTAAGGCTTTTAGACAATTGCAAACAATGCGTGTTAAAATCTCGATACACTACCTTGTGAGCTTAATATTAATGTTAAGATTAACATTAGTACAGCCATATACACTTTGTATTGTCAGATACGAGCATATCAGATACAATTAATATGATCAACTCACAGTTTTCCTTAAAGAAACAAAGAGCTCTTCAGTTTGTAGGGGCTTCTCCTGGGGTTTCATACAATTGAGCTCTTCACTTCTCCCACGAAGAGGATGAACTCTGCAAGAGTCACAGTGTGCTCTTACCAGAAAAAGTGCTATATAAGTGTAAGCAATTATTATTATTAATTATTACAATCACTTGCAGAGCAAATCAAACTTTCACCTAGACTCCTTGAAACAGGACAAGCTGGTAAAACGGCCCTTAAATTGAAAGATGTAAATGTGTAAATTCAGCAATATGCCTTTATAGAGATAAAAGTCATTTCTTAATGCCTGTGCGCAGTAAACATGTAATACTTATCAGCTGTTCACTATAAAACCAAACCTGAAATGATGCTTTTTACCAAATCAGTAACATTGCTCAGCTGTTCACACAGCCTGATCATTGGCAGGAATAGTGAACAGCAGATCAGTATTACATATTTACTGCACACGGACATTAAGCACTGATTTTCATCTCAGAAAAGGCATAATGCTGAATTTACAAATTATACTTCTTCAGCTTAAGGGTAGATTTAAAGTCTCAGAAGAGTCTGGGTGAACACCAAGTCAAAGGATCACAATAGCTCTCTTGTTTCTGATCTATGTCAAAATGCAATCACCCTGAAAGTCCATCTTGTAAGGTGTGTGTGTGTATTCAGATTTCCTTTGTCAGTGGAAAATGCAGTGCATACTAGGTTGTGAAACATTTCTATGTTGTTTAACTGTGACAACAATTAGTCATCACATATGTGAAAGAGGGAAATTATATAAGAACCACATATACGTTTTTATTTTTAGAACTTAGAATACGAGAGGTATTATTTTCTTTAGAAATTAGTTGAATGTTCATTGCAATTTTTTAAAATTATAATCTAAAAAAGACAGCCTATAATAATTTAGTGTGGGCACCAATTGAAATTACTGTAGTGCATTCGCCTGATGCTGCAACCGAAGAGCGCCGGGCTAGGGTACGCGGCGAGGGGCAGGATGGGAGTAGCAGTGGTCAGGGCGGGGACAAGGAAAGCCGCTGACCAATGCAGCTGACCCACTGCGAAATGGGCGTACAGTGTGATGAGATCGGCCGCATTCTTGTAAATAGTTCCCTGGTTTCACACCCCTGTTATACTTGTATCCAATTGCCACCCTATCCCCATGTAGCTACCCGAATAGACACCAGTATGTTGCTCTCTCTCTTGTTTCTCTCTGGCGCTTGCTCATTCTCTCTCATTTTCAGTCTGTCTTTTTCTCTGCTGGCGTGCGGCCGCAGGTGTGCTTTGCTGGCTGTAAGTTCAATTAAAGCGCTGTTTTCTTTACTCCACGAATGTCTGTGTCACAGAGTCCGTCCTCGCCGAACCCAAAACTATTACATTGTTGTTAGAAGTGCGATAATGGAAAGTGAGCGACAGTTGATGTCGGATTCGGAGAAGAGCCAGTTTCCCCAGCAGCCAAGTGACGCCCTAAAGCCCCATTTGGGGGCGAACAGCAGTCACTGGTGGCTACAGCCCTTATCTGGGCTACCCAAAGGCTTCCTACTCAGCAGAGGAGGGACCCTTTCCCGTGTTGCCTCAGTCCATGTGGCGGGAAGGAGACGCCAGAACCGGCCAACACACCAGGCAGGAAGGAGACGCCAGACCAGCAGGGACCAGCTCACCATATATCGAGCCGATATAATGGGGAGGTTCCATGGCAACTTTTCGAGGCCCAGTTCCAGATGGCGGCTTGGGCAAACTGCTGGTCTCAGATGGAGATGCCGGGCCACCTGGCCGCGGTGCTAGAGGGGAAGGCCTGCCAGGCGCTGCTGGATGTACCCGGGGACCTGAGATACAACTAATTTGGTGGCGGCCCTCCGTAGACGTTTTGACGGGAGAGGGGAGGCGCCGGGACTGCTACGGGCGAGGCTGACCCAACGCCACTGCCTAGTGGGAGAGCCACTGGGGCCGGTCATCACAGATATGGCCTACTTAGTCCGCCAGGGTTACCCTACTCTCCCAGAGGAGGCCCACCAGGAGATAGTGCTCCATGCGTTCCTCCTGGCCCTGGCGCCCACTGAGGTGCAGCGCCACGTGATGCTGGCCACGCCAGTCTCCTTGTAGCAGGCCCGAGCTCTGGCCGAGCAGGCTGATGCCATATTCGAGGAGACCGGTGGGCACCAACGTAGGGGTGCTCCCTGCTAGGCAGTGGAAGCGGCACCCGGGGAATCAGACAGGGAGGAGGAGATGGCCAGCACGGAGACGCCCGGGGAGCGATGTCATCTGCCACCGCTGTGGGGAGAGGGGGCACTTCGCCCGGGAGTGCCGGGCGCCAGAGCCCTGGGGCCTTCGGAGGCCATCGGGAAATGGGAGAGGGGCGGCCTAAAGGGGGCAAGGCCACCCTTGAACGACGCTACCCTCGCTCCGGAGAGCCAGGAGGATCGTTTCACCCCATCTGCTACCATGGGAAGGGTTGGCCTCAGCCGGGGCTTATTTCTTCCCTGCAGTGGGTCATCGAGGGCAGACCCTGCCAGGCCCTGGACAACACCGGCTCAACCATCACCCTGCTGCGGCCTGGTGTCCTGCCAGGCACCGAAGCAGCCGTAAACCCAGGATGGGAAATCACTAGCCTGCGCCTGTGGACTTTGAAGGGGCAGTGCGTAGAGGTCCTCAGCAAGCGGGCGCTCACCGTGCACCATGTAAAACACCCCTTCTACCTCACCCCAGTCTGTGAGGACTGTATCCTGGGGTTGCAGTGGTTGTAGTAGGTGGGTGGTTGCCTTGACTTGGGCCGGCGGGAGTTGGTGAGGGAGGGGAAACGAATCCGTCTCGCGGCGGGTGGGGCTGGAGGTTTCGGGGAGCACGGGCAGGGAGAGGAGGCAGCGGCGGCGGTCGTCGCCGGGGCCTGTCAGAGCCGCGGGTGTCGGGGTGAGCATGTCAGGGTTAACTCCCGGGCCACCCGGCCGAGCAGTTGACAGAGCGGCCACTGGCCAGAATGCGGGGGCCAAGCGCAATGGTGATAAGGCGTGCTGTGGGGGAGCTTCTGCGGCGTAGCAGCGAGGGCCTCACTCGAGACCAGCAACGGAGGCTGCGGTCTCTCCTTACCGAGAATGAAGATCTGTTCGTGGTGAGGGATGAGGACTGCACCCGCACGGCTGTCACGCAGCACGAGATCGACACCGGGGATGCGCGGCCCATTCGCGTTGCGTCCCGGCGGATGGCCTTCGTCAAGCGGGCGGCTGCGGAGCAGAAGGTTCGGGAAATGGGCGCAGTAGGAGTGATCGAGCCGTCCACGAATCCGTGGTCTTCCCCCGTCGATTTAGTCCGGAAGAAGGACGACTTGTGGAGGTTTTGTGTGGACTACAAGAAAATGAACGAGGTCACCCGGTAGGACTGTTATCCACTGCCCTGGATGGATGATGCGCTGGACTACATTTCCGGGTCGACCTGGTTCAGCTCGCTCGACCTCCGCTGTGGTTACTGGCAGGTTCCGCTCACCCCGGAGGCTCGCCCGAAGACGGCCTTCTCCATCGGCCAAGGGCTCTGACAGTTCACAGTCATGCCTTTCGGACCGTGTAATTCCCCGGTGATGTTTGAGTGGTGGATGGAGCAAGTGCTGGCTGGTTCCCGAGAGCAAGTGCGTGGTGTACTTGGATGATTTACTTGTGCGTGCCAGGGATTTCAAGCAGGCCCTAGCGAACCTACGGTTAGTGTTAGCTTGCATCTGGCGGGCCGTGTTGAGGCTCAACCCCGGAAAATGTGAGCTCCTGCAACGGGTGGTCACTTTCCTGATGCATGTGGTCGGGCTGCGAGGGGTGTCCACAGACCCGGGGAAGGTCGCCGCGGTGCGTAACTTGCCGGTGCCCCGCACCATAGCGGAGCTCCGCAGTTTCCTGGGGTTGGCGTCTTATTACCGGAGGTGAGTCCGGGACTTCGCCAGCCTCGCTGCCCCATTGCACCGCCTCACGGAGAAGGGGCGGCATTTTGTGTGGGACGCGGACTGTGAGGCGGCTTTCTGGGGACTGCGGGAGGCTCTGGTGGGTGCTTCCATCCTGGCTTTCCTGGATCTGAATTTGCCTTATGTGCTACTGTATATACCGACGCCAGTGATATGGGGGTGGGCGCGGTGCTAGCACAGGAGGGGCCAGACGGGGAGAGAGTCACGCGTACTTTAGCCGGGCGCTCAATAAGGCTGAGAGAAATTATTGCGTCACCCGGAATGAGCTGCTGGCTATAGTCTCGACGGTCCGCCACTTCAAGCCTTATCTATTCAGGACCCAGTTTAAACTGCAGACGGACCATGTGTCCCTCACAATTTCAAAGAGCCGGAGGGTCAAATGGCGAGTTGGATTGAGATCCTGCAGGAGTACGACTTTACGGTTCTGCAGCGTGCGGGGTCTCACCACCAAAACGCAGATGCTCTCTCTCGGAGGCCCTGCGAGTCAGCGGACTGCAGCTATTGCGCCCAGCGGGAGCAGCACGAGGAGGCCGCCCGTGGCGAGGGGGAAGCGAGTGCCGCAGCCATGTCCCTGAGCGGACTGTTTAGTGTCGGCCTAACAGATCTTGATGCAGCAGCAGGAGGCTGACCCTGACATCGGGTTGGTGCTCCACTGGAAGGCTGTGGAGACCTGGCCCGCAAGGGAGGAGCTCGCCCCTCACCGCAAGTCCATGAAGGCACTCTGCGCACTGTGGTAGGCCTTGGATGTGAGGGATGGGGTGCTGCGCCAGGGATGGCGGGTGCCCTCCAGCAGCAAGGTCAGGTGGCAGCTTGTTGTGCCACGGTCGCTCCGCGGGGCGGTTCTCCGAGCGGTGCATGGCCAGCCGGGCGTGGGGCACTTTGGCTCCGCGAAAACCCTGTGGCGACTCCAGGGTCACTTCTATTGGGGTCTCTGTCACCGGGACATGGATCAGTTCTGCCGGACGTGCGCCGTCTGCGTGGCCCAGAAGGATCCTCCCGGGCGCTCATGGGAACCCCTCCAACAACATCAGGTGGGGGCGCCCATGGAGCGGGTGGGTTTGGACGTGCTGGGCCTGTTTCTGCGCACCGTGGCGGGCAGCCGCTACGTCCTGGTGACAGTGGGCTACTTTACAGAGTGGCCCAAGGCTTATGCCCTCCAGGATCAGAGCGTGCCCACCGTAGCTGACGCCTTGCTGGAGGGAATGTTGGTGGGTGCCGGAGGAGCTCCACAGCGACCAGAGGCGGAATTTCGAGTCCCGGGTGTTCGTGGGGGTGTGCCAGCGCCTGGGGATTAACCTGTCCAACCCACTTTCTTCTCTTCACCTTCCAGTAGTAAAGCCACTACCTGCAAAAAGACTGCACTGTTTTTAGATACTGTACCTCATGGTGTCAGCTAGAAACTTACCAGTTACTACAGTACTTAACATACTTAATGGAAACTAAACCTGAAACCTAAACTTAAGTGTCACCTTAAGTGATCATCTAGATCACTGTCTATGTGTACACTTTTTCAAGCATTTTGATTACTTAAACTAAATGACTTCATTCTTTAAGAGCACCGACAGACCTGCCATTACTTTTATCATGCATTTAACAGTGCTTTTAAATATGTTGTTTATCCAATGCTTGGCACTAAGCAAGCTCCTTTTAACTGTTGCATTATATATATATACAATTAAAAACTTCCAAAAATTAAACATGACGTCTCCGTGTCATTCGTCTTCTGCTTCCAGGTAAGAACTAGTTTTCCACCTCATATTTGAAAATGAAAGAAAAAAGAAACACTCATCTGTTTCCACTCTCAGGTTAAGATCACATAGACCTTGCAGCCAAGCATCTCATCAGCAGTAATTAAGGATCTATTAATAAATTACACAAAGCTGAAAGCAGGTTGTTCAGATTTGATACTGTATTTTGCTGTAGGCTGGATATTAATGGATATCCTTTTTAAGTACCATTAGTATGATGAACCTTTAGTGGAACAATGAGAAAGTATCTAATCTGTACATGGGGCTTTTCAAGCTATAACTGTCAAAGCTCTCATGTGCACCAGTTCTGTCAGTCAAGTAATTAAAATCCCCCATTAATTGATGTAATATCCATGATAGGATTAATTCACTGTCACCTGAAAGTTGTACTGTAAGTATAAACACTTTTCTGTATTTTTCTGACATTTTTAACTAAAACTGGGCTGACTCCAAATCTGAAAGAAAACACAAATCCTTTTTAAGTTTTTTTCTCTTACTAATGTACCATCTTCTGGGACATTATAACCAGAAAACAGTTCCCTCGAACAAAAAAAAAGTCCACATTTTATTCTGAGCCACCTCCACTGTGTGGTTTGAGAGTTTGTTGAAAATGCAGTTTGGTCTCACAGCTGAAAAACGATTGGAATTCTAATGGAATGACGCTTGAACTCCACTAGAGACAATAACACATTGAACAAGTAGGTATACAAGATTAATTCTATATTGAGTATATTTTACTTATCCATTCAGGAGGTGCTGGCACATAGTGATCAATTGTTAGGCTAGCTGGATCATCGCCATTCAGTGCTTTGGTATCTTATATCTTTGGCAAAAAGTCCTGTGGAAAATATTACAGATATTTTGTATGATATGCATAATATTTTCCGAATATAAATGATATATTACATCATGTTTTTTCCTGTGTATCAGGAAATACTGGAACATTCAGTCTATTCCAGCACAGGATTTGTACACAACCAGCTCTTTAAGCTCTCTAATTGTTTGATTACCATATTAATTAATTCAATTATTAATTATTAATTTGGCTGTATCAAAGACTTACACTGGAATGAATTTGAAAGATCTCAAATTTGATTACCCTTGCTGTATAGCCACAGGAGATTTTGAAGTTTCACAGAAATTGAGTCTACTCAGGCAATTGCAAATACACCCTGATAAACACTTGCAGTGTAATAGATGCATGCAAATGTGGGTATATCTCAGGCTCGCCCTCCTAGAACACAATTGCTTGGTGTGCGTTCATAAACTCAGTAAGACGCTCTGAAACAGTAGGAATTCTCTCTACAGTGCTCCAGTGTGTAAATATTTTCTTTGGTATTTGGTGAAGAAATAAAAAAAGAAAATTGTCATCCTGGTATCAGCCAACACATGGATAACAGGAATTTTGCCATACTGTATCCAACACATTCACTCTGTAAACACAGCCTTAATTTAATTGACAGTTTCAGCACTGAACTTAAATGATCTGAGAAAAAAAACCTTTTTCATTTTTTGTTTCTTGACACCAAATAATTCCAGGTTTCTACGTCCTACCCCAACAGCCTACACCCTCTTCTACTTCCATTCCACCAGAATATCAGATTTGTTTTCTTACATTTGAATCCCACATGATATTCCCTGGAAATTGGTAAACAGAACATATCCACACATCCATTAAATAGGCCGATCGTATCACATCTCCTAAGCGAAATAAGGCTGGTCCTGGTCAGTGCTTTAAGAATAAACACATTTCTGTTGTAAGTCCTTGTTGACTAGTAGGTGGCACTCTTTTTTTTTCTGGACCATGAATTTTAAACCATGCCCCATGGTGACCAGGGATGCTGTGTTGTGGTTGGTGCCTTTAGATCAAATGTTAAATTATTATAATATTAGGATATGATGTCCTGACTTTTTTGGCCATTAAAGATCCCATGGCACTTTTGAAATAGTAGGATATTAACCTGGAGTAAATTCCACTCTGAACTTACTCAGACTGGCCTAAAGATCCCCCTTAACCAAATTGGTGAAGCAATTTCTCACTTCTTTAACCTTATTTGCTAAATGGTAGGGCTATTGTGTGCATAATGGCAGGTGTGTTTCACCCAGTAGGAGGCAGCGCTTCACTGGTGGAGGAAGTGGGTCCCCTTTTACACATAAAATGCTTGCAATCCCTTGTGGTAAAAAATGGTATATAAATCTCCTGAAATATTATAATTGTTATCCTTCAGATGCACCAATCCTTCCCTGAAAGTGGCTATTCTCCGAATGTGCTTTGGTATGGAAAACCTGTACATGCACTGTTTTTGTTATTAGTATTACAGTATTTCTTCTGCCTTTTGGAAAGCACAGTATATCATTAATATTTTACGTATTGAAAAAAAGCAGAAAACAATGTTGATTAGAACAAAAGAAGAACTCTGTTCCTGAATTATAACAGGGCATGGTAGCACCCTGGCTTTCACTACAGCATAGCTAAAAAAATAGGGAATTATTTTTTCATAGCTTAATAACAAGCTGGGGAAAATAAAACGCCTATAAAAAGACTCCATTCTCCTATACTAAATGAGAAAAGCTTTGGAGCTCTACGTTAAATAGAGTGCCCATCAAATTTATTTATACCAATGAGGAAATAGGAGCAATAAAAACAGAAAAAACAATGATTTACAGATTGGATAATGTCCTTTGCTTAAATAATCTGAAAACAGTCATCTTAAAAGCATTGCACGAAGTTAAGTCATAAACTAAGACACAAATAACAGTTCATATACTGTATCCTTTAGTCTTTTTGGTTTCTGTTAGTTTGCCATCTTGAGCTTGAATCACAAATTTTCAATGAGATAAGATCAGATCACTATACAAGCCATATATAATTTCTTGCATTAGGAATTTGTCTTTTCACATTCCCCAGCTTGCTCTCCATGAGACACACAGACAGAGAGAGAAGCTTAGGGTCAGAGTGCAGGGTCAGCCATTGTACAGCACCCCTGGAGCAGTTGGGGTTAAGGGCCTTGCTCAGGGGCCCAACAGAGTAGGATTCCTCTGCCAGCTGTGGGATTTGAACCAGCAACCTTCCAGCTATAAGCACAGATCCTTAGCCACAGTGCTACTGCACCACTAAATTGAGGACAAGAAACTTAGATGGCCAATTGAGAACATTTATTTGGTGTGCAGTTCAGCTTTCCTTTGTTGATTACGATGTACTGTATGCTTTGCATCATTGTCACACTAGAATGTCCATTTTTGGCCAAGTTTTCGTTTCTTGGCAGAAAGAATCAGGTGTCTGGCCAAAATGTACTGATAACTGTTGAAGTTAATAACTTCTCCTATCTTTACAAAGGCTATAGGATCTGCAAATTCAAAATGACCCCCACAGTGTTTTAATATTTCACACTGAGCATCAGTGTTTTCTCAACATGCATTACCATCTTTTTTATGCCAGGCGTAACTCCTTTGAACACATCCATAAAGCTTGATTTTTATTTCATCTGTCCATAAGATATTATTTCAATTGTCATCCCAATGATTTTTTGGAAGTTTCTCTTACGTCTTTAATGGCTTGCCCTCAGGAGAAGCTTCTACCCTCGCAACACAGTTTTCAATGCCACATTTATCGAGGTGACTTGAAATGAATTAAAATGTATATATATAAAAATAAATTATATATTAAAATATTAAAATTGTGTACCTTGAATATTGCAAGTGTGCATTGGAAATTTCCAACTATTGTCTTGAGATTAACAAATGCCCAAACAACTTGTTTAACAGCCTGTGGGGGCAAGATTCATTTGCGTTCTTTTCCTAGATAGGTTGTCAAAATACCAGTAGCCTTAAATCTCTTAAAATGAACACTACAATAGATTCAGCTTTCCGTGGATTATATTATAGCCATCCCCACCTTCTGGAGGTTAATGACCATTTGCCTGTAGTCTTTTGAAGAGCTCTCTGACCTTAACCATGATGATACATGCTATTACTGAATGTCTTCCATGTGTTTCCTCTTAGTATTCCCCAGGGAAACGTGGAACCTTGGGAGGCCTCAATGTAGTTCTTGAGTCGCCCATTGCACTTCCAAATAGCAAATAGACGCCTGTTGTTGCAGACTTATTTTTATTGTATTTTATTTAAAGGAATACTTAGAGGTCTGAATAAATGTGGCCATCTTATTTTCTGGACTCAGTCGATTGTTTATGTCTTTGCTCTATCCAATGCTACTATGATAACAATATAGCATTCTCCGATGATTTTAAGTGAGACATCCTGTATAGTACACTCCAAAAGACTGTAACGCATTCTTCTATGGTATGTGATGTTTTTGTTCATTTTAATTGGGAATGAATAAGAGAGGATGTACTGTATGTGTGTCATAGGAATGTAATATTTGTTTTAGTTTTTCCAAATTAAAATTCTGTGTAATATATATATATAGAAATATCTACATTTTACATGATATATAATGCACTTAAGCCTTACAAAAATAAATCAATAAATAATAAAAAGGGGAAAGGAATTGCAACATTTCTAATTGATGCAAATTATTTTGGAAGGCACATCAAAGAGGTATAAGACAGGGTAAACTGCATCTCTTTTGGTGATGTGCATTAAGTGAGTTTCTAAACTGTTTAATGAAGTACTGGCAGTTTAGAATAAATAAAGCAATCCAAATGAACACTGAACTTCCCATTTGTAATAGACTTTAAAGCAATGCCAAGGTTCAGATCAGCTTAAATTACTTTGCAAACAGGAATTCAGCAATGTATTTTGTGATGTTTAATCATGCATAATTTTGCTGATCTTTTTCCAAATATGTCTTTTTTTCTTGCCTTTGAATTTCTATTTTAAAGAGGGCTGAGGCAAAGGAAAAGATTAATTTACAGGTGCAGACTTTTAAAGGTGCAGTAACAGTGAAATGCTTTTCATGTCATGTCAATGCTGATTTCCCTCTATAATTATATTTTATGACTACATTTCCTTTATTATGCTTCCTTTAACTTTCTACATAGCATAGTATGATTACGGAATAAAGAAAATATAAAATATATACCACATTACAAGTTATTATTACTGTATAAGTAGGTTTAATCATTGGTGTTGAAAAAATGAAAGGGAAAGGTAGTGTAAACATGTATTCTGAAAAGCTCATTGCTGGTAACTAAATTGTTTTATCAATGCTAATTTTAAAGAATGTAAAATAGTTGCAATTGTGCTAGTAAAAACATGTCAAACTACATACAAAGACCATCCACGTTTTTAATAATACTGTATTATTAACCATTATACTCTAAATATTCCCCATTAAAATAATTAAATTTAAAATACAGTACATGTTATTGGGCATCACTGATTGGGCACCAATTCCATACTTTCAATTCCATCATTTCACATGAATTAAGTGTAAAAATGTAGACAATAGACCCTAGTTTGTTTGGAGAACAATTCTTGAACATAGTAGTAATTCAAGTAGAAGGCAGCCTAATCATATAAAAGGACATGTACATACAGTACAGCAACACCATGCAATTCAAAAGGAAACTGCTTTATGGAAAATGTATTCATTTTTCAATATAACAATAATTCCAAATGCGCTATAAATATAGTTGCAGGTACAAAGAAAAGTGTTCCACCACTTAAAAACCTACATTTGCAAACAGTGTTTAAATACAGCAGTTAAATACACATAAGTAATACAATCATAACTCATGTAATCATTGCTAAGCTCCCAAGCTTTCCTGTTTAAGCCACTTTACTTTTATGGATAAATTGCTAAGTCATAATGGCTTCTTGGTTCCAGATAACATTTATCCTATTCAAATATCCCATTGAAATGAAAATGCACATATATATAAATAAAGAATATGAAAGTAAGGATTTCACAAAATCTCCAAACATATAACCAGGGATTTCTCATATTTGCTGAAATATGTAGGGAATTCATGAAATCCCCTGTTTAATTTTGTTACTCTAATGTGTTGATATAAAACCCATACAGCACAGTTACTGTACAGTAACACTACTTATATATTTCTATATTATAACCGTGTATCCCATGCATGTTCAACACTGAATCACAGTGATTCTAGAATGCTACAATATATTGCACAAAGCTGAGTTGTTTTCGGATGCTAATAAATAGGTACTGCTAGGCTCATAGAAGATCTGTGGTACACGAAATAGCAAATAATAAGTATCTGAGGTTATCAGAGCTCATCTAACGGCGCACATCCCTGTTTTAGGAAGAGCTGATCTGATTTGTATTTGCAGCCAACTTAATCTCTTTCGCAATGGAAAAAGAGAATAAATGGGCCCTCGGAGCAAATTGTCAAAACAACATGTACTGTAAGTGGGGACACATGCTGTACCAGGTGATCCCACAAGCAACGGACAGGTGCATAAGGAGTTGTAGGGAGAAGACGAGGACATCGTACACCCCACATTGCAGCGAAGGCTAGCCGCTATTCTGTCACAGGGTGCTCTGTCTATCCCTTGTTCTTGTTTCAGTTAGCTATTCCCAGCAGGGAAGGAGAATTAGAGAGACAGGTTGCACATTCCCCTGCAGCACAATTGCCTCTCATCACCCCCCACAACAATCAACACTTTAATGACTGGAACTGGAAAGCCAGCCTAGAAGAAAAAAAAAACACAATTTGCTGTACACACTGTTGTTCAATCACGTAAGGAGAGAAAGACAGAATCCTTCTTTATTTACTGTATATTTACCTTGAGTCGGTAGCTTTCTGTGCTGCTTTAAAGTTCTATAGCATGCCAGTATTATTGTTTTTTTAACAAAAAAAAACAGAAATGAAAACCATCACAACTAAATTCAGAGTCATATATAGTATAAATATTCTGCCGTTGTTTGCAGTACCATTTTAAAATGTGGCACACCAAACTCAGTAACGAAATCAACAGGAATTTATGCCTAATATAAAATCCGCAGTGTGCTAACGTTCCCCAGATACTAGTATTCATCTTTTGGGATTACAACCTTTGATTTTGCTTGACACCATTTCCAGGCCAATAGGGAACTGTGCAGAATGGTTTCTGTTTAAACAGTGGTTCAGGTGGCCTTATTCTCGAAAGGGCCTTAAATTTAAATAAAAAATAAATAAAAAAGTCAAATCTTAGAGAGCAAGACCAAGCAGTGCTAATCAGCATTATTTCTTCGGTTTTCCGTGAAGTTGGAATAGAATACACATTAACCAGAAATGTGTAAACATGAATGCATTTGGACTGACTTAGAAAATCTGTCCAGTGTGTTTGGGAGTTATCGTAAATGAACTGATTTATTATAAGCACTGGAATCTCCTAATCATTTTCCAGTCTTGGAGGAGAGAAACATTCTCTGGCTTTTACTCGGGTACTACTCCCATGTTCTCCTGCAGAGGCCAGCAGGAAAGACTGCCTCCTTGGGGCAGGGCAGTGTTGCGCATGGGTGCTGGGTGCAGTGCCACGTCAATAAGGATATTGGGTACTACACCTTTAAAAAAACAAACACAACACGCATCCGTACAAAAAAAAATGGTGCTGCAACAAAAACCCTGGCATTTCCAGCCATGGTTTGATTAATGATTTTTTCTGCCTAATAAAAGGTTCACAAACCATCTGTTTTTCTCCCTAATGCCTTGCCCAAAGGTTTCTCGTTCCTATTTCAGGCTTGGGGCCAACTGACATTCCTCTTTCTCTCTCTCTCCCCCATCTCTTTTCCTCCATCTCTTCCTTTCTCTCTCACTTTTCCTACCCTTGTAAACAAACCCCTCTCTTTTTAATCTTCCAGTGCCATTTCCTCCTCATCGTTATGCATATTCATTGCTAGTAAACATTTTCATCGACTACATTTAATCTCTTCCACTAGCAATTACCACTGAATGTTGTTCTGTAATGCAGAAGGGCCAGCACTTCCCTCCAATAACAGCTGGGTCGCAGATGGGGCCTGAAGCCGTTGCAGAAAATAAAAATTTACAAGATGCCAGTGGAATTTGTTTTAGTGAGGAAGGCCTTTTTTGCTTTGTTTTGTTGTATTTTTTCTTTCTGTTTTTTTTTTTTGGAGTCACAGTGGAACCTTTCTCTCTGTTATCTGGCTTCAATGAAAATTGCAGGCATAGGGCAGGCATTGACATTTAATCAAAAGGGTCAGCTAGACTGAGCAGCAATGAAAGGGGAAATGGAAAAAAAAGCAGGTGGATCTTATTAGGAGTGTGCCAGTGTCAATTTGCTGGGAAGGGGTCTGGCTCAAGAGATCTTTGGTACCTGATGTTGCATATGAATGAGTGCTCACTCCAGAAAAGGTGGGGGGGGATGTTCAAAATAATGCCTTTACTGTTGGCTACAAAAAAATCTATTTTCTCTTCATAATGGAATAGTCAGCGACTCCCTCCAATTTACAGCCGTGTTTAGTCTCCAGGCTTTATACCTTATCAGCTAAATTTGTTAAAGACAATGGTGCTTGCATAAATCCGTAGACCGTTTTCAGAAACTGTAATGATGGGGCAACAAGGAACAGAACAAGAAGGCAGACAGAGTACATCCCCAGGGGTCACTGTTCGTCCTCTTATTCTCAAAATATGTTTGTGTTTGTTAAGTTATGTCCAGGGTCTGGTACCCTGTTCCCCACAATTCCATCACTAAAGCAGACTTTCTTCTCGATTAACACTCCTTAGGAGTGTGCTGACTCTTGCTACATACAGTAACTGGAAAAATGACTGTTTGTCTAGTAAAGACATATGCTACAATTTGTGAAGTATCCCACAAACATACTGTACAGTATATGCACAAATGGGTGAGTGACCTAAGAGATGTGTATACGCAGACAAAATTGGAATTTCTCCAGCTTATTACAATGTTGATGAAGGAATACCTCAGCATTATTTATAGATTTGTATAGGCATCTGTTGCCTTTGTCTAAAGAAAATGCAAAGCCATGTTCTGCTGCTATTATTAAGGAATTCAGTGTCATTAATTATATCTAAAGCTTTTATTGCAAAGGATCTCAAAATGCTTTAGTTGCTATTAGGTAGCATGGATTTTACAGATCCAGAGAGATCTAGAGATTATACCCTATTTTTACAAACACTGCCATGGGACCTTTAATGGCAAAGTAGTGATGACTTTAATTTTAGAGCGTAATCCAAAAGACAGCACCTCCTACAGTAGTATACCTGGTCACTATACAGGGTATTTTCTTTCAGAGGTATGAGCGCCACCTACTGGTACAGCAGCAACCTGATTTTTTTTAAGAGGTCTCCTATCCTGGTATTGACCTGGTCTGGTCTTGCTTAGCTTCTTAGATGAGACTAGACGGTGGTTATGATGTTTGTGCAAATTGTTTTCAGAAATAGCAGTTATAGCAGGTGGATGCTGCACATTGGTGGTGGTGGAGGGGAGTCCCCATTACCTGTAAAGCGCTTTGAGTGGAGTGACCAGAAAAGCGCTATATAAGTGTAAGCAATTATTATTATTATTATTATTATTATTATTATTATTATTATTATTATTATTATTATTATTATTATTATTATTATAGCCAGGCATACTAAAGGACTTTTGTACCACAACATTTGTACAACATCATGCATTGATGTTCATTCAATCAGTCTCTGCCAGCAAATACTTGTACAGTACTATGTTCTCTAATGTGCTAAGATCTTTCTACACAAGATCAAATGGGGTTAAGGTAAGGGTAGTGGGATTTTCTAGTGCAATCTGGTTAGCTTGTGTTATACAGCCTGTGTTATAGCACCTCAGAATTGAAAGATACGGTGCTTTTGACAAAGTTTATATTAGTGTACCATAAAACAACCCAAAGTTTCACTTTGCATTGTTTCTGTTAGGTAAATATTTTACTGTTGCATTTGCACAAAATTTACACCCACCAGAATTCTGTTCTCTGCATTCAATCGGGCTTTAAACAGATGTGGTGATCGAAGGCACCCCTAAATCAGGAATAAATTGCTAATAACAGGCGACAGAAAGCTCTTTCATTCCTTGACTCAGTTTACGATAAACAACAACTGCAATACAAGAAAGGCAATGTCTATGTTGAACAAACACACATTTCCATCCGTCATCTGAATGATATGCTCTTGTTACCAAGTAACATATGCAGGATGAAGGATGACAGACCCAACTACACATTAACATGAAAGAGACATTGCTTAATTAAAAAGGACAGTGAAAAAGAATCTACAAAAATTAATGAGTTGTGTGTCGTCAATACTTTGGAATATACTGTATAGGTGAAGCCATTTTGGAACAGCAGTATTTGAAGAACGTGTTATTTTTGTTTCCTCCTCAGCAGTGATCTCCAATACCAGGTTTCTTCCTCAGCTAGAGTATGTTGAAAAAAATATGCAGATTTCTGTCAGGTTTAAGCATTTTATTTTTCTTCTAATATGCCGCCTATGCTTGGAACAGAAAAATTCTGATTGCATACTCATTCAATTCTCTTATTGATTAATATTTAGTATTCAGCATTCATTATAGGCATTATTAACACTATCCTCATATGAGAAGAATTTTGCAAGCTACAGTATGTCATTTGTGAATTTTATGTGGTATTCACCAGGCTTGCCAGCTGAAGGCTAGTCTTCAACTTTTGAAAAAAACTAGTGCCTTCTTGTTTCATTCCATAGTTTCTTTTTTGTGCCCTGGTAAATTTATTTGCATACTTCCATTGAATTAATTATGCAAAACACTTCTTTTTTTCCCCTACTCAATTACCTGAGTATTGCCTTCAGTCAACAAAGACATGCTAAGGCTTTTGTATTTTGCGAGAGCAATGCAATGCAATATAACATAACCCAACCAACCTAACATAAATTGGGGGGGGTAACATAAATGGTCTGATGTTTCTTAGAAATTAAAAGGACCCAACGTTTGAGTTACGGTTTCATAGCAGTAGGTTAAATGCAGGTGGAAACTTACTGTACCTGCTGGTAGAGAACTCTTAGCTATGGTACAACATCATTGTACAGATTTCTACACAAATTCTAAATTTGGCTACTGTATTGGTTTAAAAAGTAATAAGTGTCCGACTTTATCTGTGTTACTTTGTATTTAGTCCTTGCTACAGTATACGGTATGTTATATCAATGAGAAGGAGAATATGTGTATTATGCTTTTAGTGGTGGCAAATGTTAAAATGCTAAATAATAAGTAGCAATCTGTTTTAATAATACAGCCTTCTCTAGCTCAGCCGGCAAGACCCCCTGTTGAGCGATGCTGGAGACCTGGGTTTGCGCCCATGCAGTGAGGGACGAACTCGGGCGGGAGCGGTAAGGGCACAGCCCTTAGAACCCGAATTCGCTACATTTGGTGTCAGGAGCAGGGGAGAATGTAGCTAATAGTTATGTAGCTTTGAAATGTCATCCGTAGTACACCCATACCTCTTATTGCGAACGTAATTCGTTCTCAGAAACGTTTCGGGAAAATTCATGAAATTCGGGAGAAAAATACTATTTCCATTATTTCGTACGGGGAATACAATATGTTTTAGACCCCCCCAATTGTCACGCCTACTTTTACTTTTTGCACCAAAAAATGAAACAATAATAACTAACATTCATTTTGTGGTTTGTGTTTGTAATAAAAAACACAGCTTGTGTCACGATCGCGACTCCTCCTCTTAAGGGCGCTCCAGCCCTTCCTTGTTTAGCCTCATTACCTGCACCTGCTTCTTATTTCTGTTCTCCCTTAAAAGCCAGAGGCTGACATCATTCGGGGTTCCGCATTGAATTCCGCTTCGTGAGAGCTCTGGTTCTGCTGCGTCTGGCTCCGTAATGCTTTTAACCTTCTGTTCCTGATTCCCCTCCCTTCACCGGTCCCGACCCGGTTCATGGTTTTAATCCCTTGGATGGATCTCCTGGCCTTGGACTTTGCTTCTGTCTTGGATCGTTCGCCCCGGACTCACTCCCCCTGGACACCTGCACCCCTTGGACACGCCCCCTGTCTCCGTACCCTCTCCTGCATGACTTTTTTCCCCCAGCGTTACCTCACAATTCCGGATCGTGTTGTCTGCATAGGGCCCGGAAAGAACTGTTCGCTTGCATAGTTAGACATCATTAATCCTACCTAAGTATTTACTGTACAGTAACCGGTTGATTTGCTTTTTGTGTAATTACAAAGGCACTCCCAGTTTAACACCTTTAGGGTCCATGAGAAAGTCTAAACCACAAATATGCTTCTGAAAAGCAACAGTGTACACAATCGTGAACAAGGTAAGACGCGGTGAACTGTATCGCTTGCCACTCCATATCCTCTGTGCTTCCACCCATAGCAGTTAGCGGAAGGTGATGCCTACACTCCATATGAAACGAGTCTTATGGCGCCTTTCTCTTCGCTCTCTACATTTGGCGGCGGTTTTGAAATTTTTCTTTGAATTGCTTCTTCGTAGTTTCAAAGTAGTCTTTCGTCATTCGAAATGTGGGTAACAATTCACCTGCTTTGAAGTATTGCATTTTTATAAAAAGAACATTCCTAAAAAGAGGTATGGTTGGAAATACTGCATATATACAGTATTATGAGGTAAATGGGATTGAACACCACGATTCCACTGCGTTGTCTGTAACATCTTGCCGGGACTGTAATAGAAAACATTGAACATGTGTTCCTTTGTGCACTCAGGTTTGCTGGTAACATTTGTTGCTATTAATAAATATTTGAGAGGAATGAATTCAATCATATTCTAACCACTTCTTCCAATTCAGGGTTGCAGGGAAGCCAGAGCCTGTCCCAGCCAGTAACAGGCACAGGGCAGCATACACCTGGGACAGGACACCAGTCCAACACAGACTCAAACTCACTCACACCTATGGCCCATTTTTCCCAGAAGCCCATTAACCACCAGTATGTTTTTGGATTGTGGGAAGAAACCTGGAGCACCTGGAGGAAACCCATGTGAACACAGTAAGAACAGTAAAAACTCCACACATGGCAGCCCAGGAACTGAGCTGAAGGCTCTACTGCTCCAAGGCAGCAATGCTAACCACAGTGCCACCATGCTGCCCACCTGTGATTAATGTACTATAATAGTTAATATACTAAGCATCCATAATATGCATTAGAGTTAATACACTATTTATATTTGATTACTCCTCTAATCAAAAAATTAAATGAGGAGTTATTTCTAATAAGTGCACTACCTACTGTACTATACAGAGATAACATTGCTAAAAATCTAACTGTACAACAAAACAATACAACAGCTATGTGATAACAAAGACAGAAGGGCCTGCAAGTCTAATGGTTTCCATCTTGCTGGAGGTTTTGTTTATTCCTGCAGTGCTGAGTTCAGAGAAGAACATCTTTTTCCACTGGTGAATTCAGATTCACCCAGTCTATGCTTTGCCTTTTACTCAATGGTTCATAATGGTAGACCCAAGTGTCATCATTTGTTAGTATGAGTGCCTGTGATATATCACGCTCAATTGAAAATCTGTCTGTTTGCTATATGGTATTTTGTGAGAAAATATACTCACCAAATAAACATTCTGACTCAATGTCTCCATTTTGCAGTTTATCAGTGGTGACTATGTTTGGACCTTAGACTGCGCCCTTCATAAAGGAACTTTGCAGTTTTTTTATTCAGGATTGCAAAGCCCCAGGTAGGTATCTCACGTAATGCAAAAGAAACTAAATATAACAAAGAGAGCTCAATTTAAAGTATCTGTACTTGCATAATCATCCTTGAAAGTTTTCCTGTATAACTTACTGTATATAATGTCTCTAAAACCTCAATGTTAATAACACTAAACAGATGTTGTCTCAGTCTATTACAGGCACTAAATAATAATAACTAAATAGAATTAAACAGCCGTTGATCTAAAATGGTATTTTTTAAATAAAAAAACAAATAGAATACTCATACAGTAAATGCTTTTTAAAGTGACATTTGTGGTGTTTCTGCATTTAATCATTTTGATATACTGTACTTTCTTATTTTGGAGCCTGACTTTTTCCAGTTAATTGTTTACAAAATCAGACTTGTGTTTTTCAAGGAAAATGCTCATCATTTGCTTTGACTGAAGCCACATGACAGCGAGAGGCTTGATCAATCAATTGTATGGAATTGTTAATGAGGTGTAATAATTGCTCTCAGAGCCATCAGTGAGAACAGAGATTCAAGATGAGTAGGAGAATCTTCCAGAAAATTCCAGCTGGCTTAGGAGGTGCTGACATGTGCCTGACAAGCACAATCTCTTCTTCAATTTCACATCAGTTTCTGACACACCTTTCTCTACCATTTTGTAAAATAAAAATGAGTCTGTTCTTTAAGAGGATTGAAGTACAAAATTGTAAACTGTATTCCAAATCTGATAGTGACCAGAGTTTGGGGACAAGACATTCTGTTTCGTCTACTCCAGATTGGTTACAAAAAGTTCATGAATATCTTTTTCAGATAATACAAAATGTGATAACTATGCCAAATTGTTCTGATGGCAATAACCGTCAGAGATAGGCTTCAAAAACTGAAATTTCAACAGGAACGTTCATGCAGATTTAACTATAAGACAAAGCCCAAACTTTAAAGAATCTAGTCTGAATATGCCAGATTTATGTACGAATCTGGCCAAACTTTGGAATCGGAAACAAATGTATTTATTATATTTGGAATGTTCTCATTGCTTATAAAATCCTACAACTCGTAGTGAGTCTGTTAATCTGGACCTTAGAAATGCAGAAGTTTTCATTTTCATCTAGCTTTGGGAATTTTTGTAATCACTGGACTAATCAACACACAAATGTAAATCAATGAACTGAAGTAATTAAAAATTGAGAAGTGAAACACTAACTTCATTGTATGCATGGTAATAAATGTCTCAAATTCACTTCAGTAGTGTTATGAAACCTGAACTATTCAAGTTAATATAAATGACACAAAATGTCTATATTTACAAATCCGTGGTAATTGACAAAATGTATGTACCAAAAGGACAATTAGCAATAATTACCATTATTTCTCTTTTATGTCTGGGGTTGTCAGATCAGATTCCCGAAGAAAAAATAAAATAATCTGATTTTAAATAACCTTATCATGCAATTTTAAGCAAGCAATAATATGTGCAGCTTTAAAAAGATGACCACCTTTTCATGTTTTTCCTCTTATAAAAAATATTTAAATGTGTTTCTGATTTTAAGAGGTTTTCTGTTTTTTCCATACTGGATACAATTTAAAAGCAAAATCAGCATAAAAAAACATAGTTTGCTGATATCGGGACACCCTTCAGAAATTATGGTCTCACTTCTTTTAATAAGCAAAAGAATTCAGTGGTGCCAATGTCAGATTTACAATGCTGATTTGAAGCCGACTTTAAGCGAATGAATACAATAAGGAGAACAAATGGCACATGCAGGAGATAAGAACATAAGAATGACTACAAACATCTAGTACCTGTAAGACTTCTGTTTCTTCTATGGTCAGTAAGGCAGAACTAACCACCTTTCAGCAGTGGATCCTCCACAGGAGGAAAATCTGTCCTGCAAACTCAATATTCATCTCAGTATGAGCTGCGAATGCCTACCATTTCAAATAAGGTTGAAATCAAAGTGTTTAACTGAGCAGTATGGTACAGTTGACATTTTTGCCTTCTGTAAAGCATGAGTCAAGATTTATAAACAATGCACTTGGGTTCTTCATAAATTATTTTCTTATGATCGGCTGCTCTTTGCCTCGTTTTCTCTTCTTTCACTATTTAGCATTTCTTGTCAGAGATACTACAATGCATTCTGGTTCCTTTAGTGCACTCGTGATTGGCAAGGAAAATTATTTGCTAAAGATAATGAAAACTAAGTAAATATTTTCAAGATTCTGTGTGCTGAACTTCAGGCTTTAATTTAAGATTTGATTTAGATGGTAAAAATTCACTTTTAAAACTTTTGTGGGATTTGCATGTTTTTGGAAGAGACTCTTAGACAATGTTGACTGCTGTCATCTTCTAGCTAAGGTTTTCTTTTACAGTATGTGTCACAGAAAGCTGTGAACTCTTGAGGAACGTGAATGGGGCTGCTGGATTCTTGTGTTTCTCTCAGAAAATGAACCCCTTGAGCAAGTACAGTACTTCGATTGTCATTAACTCAGCAAAACAAAGGTGAGTAGGAATGCACTAATCATTTAAGTTAAGCTAGTGATTAAAAGTAGCAAAAATAATGGTGGCCTACACACTCCGGCATGCTTTTGGAATGTGTGTTTAAGAAAAGCACATTCCTGTCTTCAAATCTGTTCACAAGTGCATTTATCAACATAACAGTGACCTTGGGTTGAGACTAAACCCCCTCCATTATTATGATCACATTCCAGTGCTCAGTCCCTGGGGCAGAAAACTGAGTGGATCCGGTATTTAATATTGTAAGGAATACAGGAGCACTGGCAGATGGAAAGCAGGAGAGGGAGCACAGTCATGAAGGGAAAATGCCAAGAAGCATTAAGGTCTGTCCCAATGATGACAGGCCCTATTTCTAAAACAAAAAAAGGAGTGGCACTTCAACAGTCTCCTGCAGAACAGAACAACTCAAAACTCAGCTTCTTTACTGCGTGGACAGACAGGGAAACTTTTAAATAAGGCGTGGAAGATTGAAACAAGGCAAATTCCAAGGTCATAAAGAATGTGCATAGAACTATAGGGAATGGACAAAATAATGGAAATGCCAATCAGCATATAAATATTTATTAACTAGTAAGGAGTTGGGCTGCCCATTACCTTCAGAAGAAGTTCAATCCCTCTTGGAGCACTGTTATACCAGTTTTGAACTGTTTCTAGAGGGATATTGGACCATTCTTCAACAAGGGAAGCCTTCAGCTCTTTGAGAGATGAAGGAGGTAGAAATCTGTTCCACACTCTGTGTTCCAGGACTTCCCCTAAAGGTTCAGTGTTGTTTAGATCTGGTGATTGGGGAGCCCACAGCAGGTGTTGGTTTTTAACCTCATGCTCACGAAGCCACTCTTGAATCTCTTTAGCAGTGTGTAGGGGAACGTTATCATCCTGGAATATGGGGTGGGAATCTTAAGGAAAAAATGTTTGCACCGTAGAGTGCACCTGGTCGCCCTAAATGGCTTAGTATTCCTTGGCCGTAATTTTACTGTGCTGAGTAATAAATGGGATCAAACGGTGTGGATTCAAGTCTTCTTTGGCTTTTTCCAAACATAAGCCTACCCAGACGTAGGAAAAAGAGTAAGAGATGACTCATTAGGCCATATTACTTTCTTTCAGTGCTCAGAAGTCCAGGTTTTGTGCTCATTACACCAGGTCATGCACTGCTGCTCTTTGGCTGGGTTTACAAGTGGTTTCCAAATGGCTGCCTTACCATAAATATCAGCTTTGTGAAGCTCACGACAGAAAGTCAATGTTGAGATTGGGTCACGGAGGTGTGGATTCAGTTCTGTGGTCATTTTTGAGGGCATATTTTGTTTTGTAGTTTGCAGAAACTATTCTATTAAATGTCAATCTATCCCTATTGGTGAACTTTGACTTGCCACCACTATTCCTCTTTCCTGATGCTGTCTAGAATGGCAGACCCATATGGGCAATTTGTATTGAAATGAAAACATTTAAACTTTCGTGTAGAATCCTCTTTAATCACAATCGAGTTACTTCAAAATGTGAGTCATTTTTTCATAAGCTGTTTCCATTATTTTGCCCAGTCGCTGTATGTGGCAATGAACATGCTGTACATGTCAGCTCCTTTTGTTGTGCCTGATAATCAGTGTAGTGTGTGTGAGCTGACCCCGGATTTAAAACATCTTACACACAGTTTAAACCATACTGCTGGACTAATGACCAGCTCCTCATTGACAGGAGTGAATATTAACATTGTCCTTTAGTCATTCTTTATATTATAAGACCAGTCCTCCTCCAAAGTCCCCCGTAAATCTCCACCGTAGCATTGAGCTCACCAACGTAGTGAGTGTGACTGCAGCCCAGATATGAACTGTATCTCTATCTATTGAAACGGTGCTGACAAGCAGCAAACTCATCATACCAAAAGGTCAGCCCTTCTACATGGGTGCTCTAGGAGAGGCATACCGTGACATCACATTGGTTATATGTTACACAGCAAGGTCTAGTATGTACTGTAACGCTCAATACCAGTGCATGTGGTGAAGTACATTATTTCAGATTAAACTTTCAGAGTTAATGGTCACCAGGTACTGGAATATTTGATGTAAATGGGAGCTTTTTCTGCCCCAGGAGAGGTAATATCCTTCTTCATAAAATCTAAATTCTATTTACTTTCTGTATATTGAAGTCCGTGTCTGTTAATGATCTACTGTAATGGATTACAAGTCATTGATATACATCAGAAAGCATTGGAAGAAGAAGGAGATAACATTAATAGCCCATTAATAGCCCTGTGGTTTTCAATTAATTAAATTACTTTTACTTTTTCACACAATTAAATATTCAAAAATGTATTAAATATTACCCTTACTCCGTTTTCTACCCATTAACCAGTTTGTAATCAAAATACATCCATAATGTTAAAAATTTGAAGACTAATCTTTAATTAGGAAACTTATAAAAAAATCTAAGTATACTGTACTAAGTCATGTGCTCTGTATTGACTACTGATTTATATAAGTGCAACTGTGTTTTAAAGTGCTTAAAAATGTTCTATAAATTAAAGTAATCTTTTACTTTATAGTAAATGGCTTAAATTGTTAGTAAGATGATTAAGAACTCAATGTCAATATTAGGTTAAGGGTTTCTTTCGTTTTTATTTATGACATTAAAAAAGAAGAAAGGAAATAAATATCCGGGTAGCAAAACAAAACATCAATTAATGTTATAAGGACACATTGTGCCGATTTATGGAGTTCTCACTTTTTTAAATTAAATTGAGACACAACAAAGGCTGAATCACAGTAGTCTCCACGATGCATTACAATTAAGCTATTCAGAGAGAAATTAGGAAGTTAAACTTTCTGGTATTTTATCTCTGCTGTGGAATATACAATGCATCATGACAGCCATCTTTTGCTGTTATAGCTTAATGGTACCCATCTGTGTGCCACACATTGGGAGTTTGTTTTTCTGTTTGACAAAATTCAGTCAAACCTCTCCCAGCCACAAGACTTCCTATCTGGCCTCAGGCAGGGATCAAAGGGGGCTGACCAAAAACTTCTGTGGTCGACGCAGGTGCTGTCCGATTTTGTCTGCTGCAAACCGGAATCCACAGAGAGCTTGTCGGGAATCTAAAATAAGCACTCTCTCTGGTTCCAGCAAGCCACCTGTGAGAGGCTGCTCCCATGTTCCATAAATAATCACTATGTGGAGCAGCAGCACAAACCCAGGAGTCAATTGGAATAAAAATGCAACGCTGTCTTTATGCGACCAGCTGTAAAGCAGAAAGAGACAGGGAGTGAGCAGGAGTCCTCTGCAACGATGCTGTGAAGTACATCAGAACAAAGTAGTTGCATAACACACATCCTAATCTTTAATAACTGTGTAAGGTTAACTCGCTGGGTTCCGATACACATAGGGTATTGAAAGAATTTATTAAACGGTAATGTGAAATGCATTAGACTGTGAGGTACAGTTAGGAGTGTTTCAAATTATCTAAAAAATCAGCACTGAGAACTGAAGCAATGGACTGAAGATATGAATGTCACACGAGATTCAAGCTGTGGTTCTCAACAGCTTGTCTAAGGACTAGCGGCAGTTCCTAATAAGTTCCTAATCAGTCCCTGGGAAATCACATTAATAGGTAGAAATACAGGATCTGACTAATGTGTTCTTCATGTTCTTATTGTGAAGTATTAGTGTATTTGTGTTCTGAAGGCCAAGGCTTCAATTTCCTGTTCTTTTTTTAGTTTTCATTAGGTGAAAATAACACTTATAGAAATGTGAGTGTTTTGTTTGCTTGTTAATTAACCATTATAATTACTATATTACAAACATACGGATGAAAAGGATATGGAGGAATTAAATGCTAATTCTTGTTCTTTTGTTGTATAGATGCATTTACTGTATGGTTCCTTATAAGCTTTTCAGTGTCTGCTTTTTAGCTTCTTTTAACATCTAAATCTGTTTTACAAGATAAAAGGGCACCTCATCTTTATTTTCTGTCAAATTATGAACAACACTAACATGTTTTCAGAATTTTTTAATCTTCTGAGTATTTTGACATTGGTCCAATGTCTCCTCGATGACACATTGAGCGCCACATTAGTATTTCTTCTTTGTACCTCGACTGTATTAGTCCCTTACTGCAACATATAAGTCATTCCATTTTAATTGAAACTCTCAATCTTATATTTGATTTCCTTCTCATGCATTTTAACTTCATACTGCTCACAGTTTTAGTGTGAGTGTGCCAATTTTTGGAAAATGAGCTAGAAATCAGAAGACTTGCTCAGATGCAAATAAATCTGCCTTCAGTTGATTACTTAATTCTTGGAGAGCAAAGAAAAAAATCTGATCATTAAACATCAAGTTGAATTGATCACTGATTCCTCCCATTAAGTGAAAGTAAAAGGTTCCTGGATTTAACAGGAGAGAGCAATGCTTACTGCAGGCACACCATAAATTCATATTTGCAACTGAAAACTGTAGATATATTTGCATTAGATAATAAATTCTCATCTCTGATTGTACACTAGAGGATTTGATTTATTTCAACAAAAAAGAAGATGAAAAAGCTTTTAGACCATTTTTCATGTGATGTCTTTATTTAAGAAAGAAAAAAACTATAACTGTCACTCTAGAGTTCTATATTTACTGTATATCTACTGTATGCTGTCATGGTTACACGCGTCTTTCAATTTTGTATGATCCAGACCCAGACATTGCTGCTTGTTTTATTTTGTTGTATAATATTTATATACAGAGAACACTACTAGGAAGTAAAATGCATTGACATCCACATATTACATCTGTAACAAAACATTCGGTACAAAATGGAGCCAATGCAAACTCATCTGTGTCTGGTAGTTTGGTCTTCTGGATCATGAAGGGATTTCAGCAGACATTCATGAATGAGGCTGATATTTACAATGTGAATACAGAAGGACATGGGGGAAAATGAAGAATTCCAATATTTGGGATGTGCTCATTTTATTATGGCAATGCTCTGCATGTACTTTTTTTTTCTTTTCAGCAGTTTTAAGTTTGGCCTTTCTGTTGCTTAACAGCTGCAGATCAGATTACTCATATACCGGATATTTTTCCCAGACATTCCAGGTCTGGCTTTATAACAGTGTTTCCTCACTCTTCCTAATAGCCTTCTGAACTAAGCTGTGGTACATCAATATCAACAGAATTTTATAGGATTGCAGCAAAATCCACATGTCCCATTAGTAAGGCTGCAAGCCAACTTAAGAGGAGAAAAAAGGGTAACTGGAACAGAAGAACAAGTTTATCTGTACGTGTCTAAGTTAAGCAGCTCTTTCTTTAATACCAGTTCAATGCAGTATTTTGTGTTAGTCTGAATGAATGTCTTCGAGCAGTCTTGAGTTTAAACATGTAAACCTTTCTGTAAGTTAGGAATGCCACAAAAATCAAACTACAAAAACAAGGTTTCCATTTTTTTCATGGCACAACACATTTGTTTTTAGTAAGCACTGGACCCACACTTTACAAAGCTGTCTTGCCGCCTGTCTTCCATTTTCTCTGGATTGCAAAGCAATCTATGAATACATGTTGGCATGAGACATTTGTAATGCTACAGGGATCATGCTCTTCAGTTTCTGAGCTCTGAGTGGGAAGGCAGGTGGCCTCTGTTTTCTGAAAAAGGGAGAGATTTTCTTACGCTGGAAAAGAAAGCAATGAACTCTCTGGCATCGACTCTGTCTGTGATTCACCAAAACCAAAGAACTGTTTCACCGTTTCATCTCCCTCGGCTATAACACAAGCACTTTAAAATATTTAGTAATGATTTCATACTCGGAACTTCAACCTATTGACCTACAAGATGTTGTAAGAAGATATAAATAAGAAGGAGTCACGTATCCTTCACATTAACCAGGCACCGACTGGCCAATTATGCTTCACGCTGAACACTATGAAAGTGTCACAACTCTGCCCATAATCCAACTGTTATTTAATTCATTGGACCAGCTGCTTTACAAAAAAAAATCAGAAAATCATATTGATTTAAGAGCTTTTAAACTGACTTGAAATAGATATGATTTAAATTTTTTACTTAGGACTTTTGCTGGGAATGGCTTGCTGAATTTGTCCCGTTGTTATAATTGAAGATGTTGTAATCAAATTTGAAGATGAACTCTAAATGCATTATATCCCATGTGGCCCGCAGCTAGCCATAAGAGTTTCCAAAAGCCCCATAATGCAGTCTGCCACCACCTTCCCAGAAGGTCAAACCTAACCAGGGCATTATGCCGAGACTTAGCTCCACATCCTGCAGGGTCTGCGTCAGGCTACAAGACTTAAATGGTGCGACAAAGCAGCCTCACTATTAATCAACAAAACTGCTGACATTTTGAAATTTCTTAAAGTCTTGCATGTTTACTTTGATCACACACAGTTACTGTTAGTGGTTTCATATGGACTTGTAATAGTTACTATAGAGCATTTACAGTTAAGTACCAGATGTCACAGATGAGCTTCTCCTATTTTATTTCATTTTTGTTTGCTTTTTGGTAGGAATGGGGTTCAAGAAAATATGCCTAAATATTATGCCGTCAAGAAAATGTTATATTTATAAAAGAAAAACATTCATATTCATACGAAAGTCTACTGTACAAGTGTTTCATCTGTTATTAAACATTTACTCTGATGACACTTTCGAAATGCAACAGATCTGGCAAGAACTGTGTGTGAAAAGGCTTTTCTTTTCCTCATATTACTGAATGTTGAGAGTAGTCATGGAGATTTTACATTTGTATGATAAACATAATGCAAGAAAGAAAATTTAAAAATGATCTGCGAAAAGTAAACTGTGTGACAGAAGATGAAACTGGGGAACATTGTTCTATGAACAGTTACAGTACAGACACATATAAGACGTCTCACATATGATTGCTGTCGGACCCTTACTGTGAAGAATCCCATGGCAATTAGTGCAAGTGTAGAACACCTTTTCAAATACCAAAAAGAAAAAAAATCAGTAGAAACAGGGGACTCATTACAGACAAGTGATGATAACATTTGCCATTTTTCTTCAGAGGCCAAAATCTAAACATGTTCATAATGAGATCAGGAGAAAGACAATGCCTTGCTAAAGTGTAAGTATGGGTCTTTCACACATTCCTTCCCTTCTTTTTCCTTTCCTTTTATCTTCTGTGCTGAAGCTCCATCGGCTTGTCTTCAACATGGCAGTATTGTCATCCCTTAAGCCAAAAGAGTCAAAGCCAAAATGTGCCAAGAGGTTCCATGAAGTTCCAAAGCTTCATTTATTTTTTGAAAAACACATTATTTGGGGTTTTTCTGTGTCTTCTGAAGATATTTTATGAGTAGTGAGCTGGAATAAGATGCTACAGAAGTTCAGTATTCAGTAGATTGACTGCCGGTGCAAGGGGAGTTTCACAAGGTGTAGGAAGCATGTAAAAATGTATTAGCTAGTGATGGTGCTGTGATCAGTAGCACAATACCCGATGAAAGATGGATCCATCTTTGTTTCAATGATAAATGCAGAGGTTGGTTTCTGCCTGGTTTTGGCTAGTTGAGTAATATGCACCATTAACAAAGAGTGAGAGCATTTAAAAGTTGCTCTAGGAACGATTTTATTATTCCATATAAAAGACATACAACAGTGATGGTATAAACATTGCTGTTATAGTAATTACGCACTGAATATATAGGTCCTAGCAAGAACAGTTACTTGTATTGAGTACTGATAGCTGGACTAAACTGGACTATTATATTAAACTAGACTATAATAATTCAGTAATTGCAGTTGTTATATTCACCTGAAACACTGTGTCATCAAGTGACATAGGACTTAAGTAATTTTAAATAATCTCTTACTGAAATGTGAAAAGTGGGACAGACCTCAACCAGGAAATTAGAAATTGGTCTTATTTCTGTTATATGATGGATGGATGTTTTCCCAGTTTATGCCTTTTGGCATTTAGGGGCAGCAATATCCTGTTGCTGTTACCATAACCCTAGTTTTTTTTAACAGGACAGGGTTGTTAGCCTTGTGCCCCACCTCCAACATGGAGTACCTGGTGCCCGACATGGGACACGAACCCACTACCCTGATCTGTTATAGGGCAAAGTTAGAAAAGTATTGTGAGACATCCAATCTGAATTTAGGTAAGGGAAGGTCTTGTTTTACTCACTTGCTAGAGTTTTATTGAACAAGCAAACAAGGTATAGATGATACTAATGCACATGACATTATAGGTGTGGATTTTTAGAAACCTTTTTTTCAGAGTTTCTCATAAAAGGTAGGGTCTCAAATGAAAAGGCACAGGAATCCAAGGTAAAGTGTACACCTGGATTGAGAACTGGTTAATGAACTGATGTCATCTTAAAGGGCTTTTAAGAAGCTCTTATTAATGAGATGTGAGCAGTGATGCAGTGGTGTGCTGCAAGGGTCCATTTTAGTTTCATTACAATTTGCAGATGATACAAAAACAGGGGGAGGGACTAAGTGGACAAAAGGACAAAAAACTACCAAAAACCTTGAGTAAATCATATCTAGAGTATCAAGTAATAGGTTTATTCCATGCTGAAAAAAAGAAGAAAGAGAACACAACATTTCGGCCGTGGAGCCTTCTTCAGGTGTGAGAGAGACAGGGCAGTAGGCAAAGGTAAAGTAGCGGGAGAACAAAGGTTGAGAGGGAGGAGGAGTGAGAGGCGGGAGCAGGGGACAGAAAGAGAGGCCAATCAAGAGGTGTGAAGTCAGAATGGGTGCAGAGAGGTGTGAAATGAAACTTCCAATGAACGGAGAAAATTTAAAAGAACAGTAATCTGTCGTTAAGGGAAGAGAGAATGTGTGATCCTAGCTGCAGAATAATTTTAGTTTCGGTGGTCTTTCTGATGTATGAGTTCGGAAAACCGTCTTTAAGAACACAGATGGAGAGATTAGAGTGGTTGTGGCCGTCAGAGGTGAAATGAGAAACAATGGGCTTGGAGAGATCTTTAATCTTCACAGCCCTGACGTGTTCTCTGAAGCGGTCTCCGAGTCTCCTTCCTGTTTCCCCAATGTAGATGGCTGGGCATTTACTGCAAGAGATACAGTAAATTAGGTTGCTGGAGGTACAAGATGCTGTCTGGGTGATCCGGAATTGTCCTGAGGGGCCTTGAATGAGTGTGGTGGTGGCTGTGTACTTGCAGGTGATACAGCGAGCTCTGTTGCAAGGGAAAGTGCCTGGTGTGGATGGTTGCTGAGGGCGGTCAAGGGAGCTGTGAACAAGGAGGTTACGCAGATTAGGTGGTCGGCGATATGAGATGATAGGGCGATCAGAAAAGAGGGCCCCAATGGAGGGATCATCCTGTAGGATGGAAAAGTTCTGGTTAATGGTCCTGGGGATAGGAAGTGTGTTAGGGTGGTAAGGAAGCACCAAAGGAATGCGGTTGTTACGGCGGGAGTTCCTGATCGGGTTGATGGTCCGGGGGGTGTTTTTGGCTCGGGCAAGGGCCCTGTCAATCACACTGCTGGGGTATCCTCTGTTGATGAAAAATGAGTACATTTCGAGGGCTTGGTTTTCGAAGTCGATGTCGTCGCTGCATAATCGTCGTAACCTAAGGAACTGTGAAAAGGGAAGAGAGTTTTTAGTGTGGTTGGGGTGAAATGAGCTGTACGGGAGGTAGCTGTGTGAATCCGTGGGTTTGTAATAAACTGGAGTGGACAGTCGGGGGTAGTTGATAGACAAGTGGATGTCTAGAAACGGAAGAGTGGTGGAAGATATGTTAACCGTATATTTGAGGGACGGGTGGAAGTTGGTGAAATGGTGCAGGAAGCATTCAAGCTGATCATTGGAGCATGTGGCGGCACCGACGCAGTCATCAATATATCGTTTGTAGAGGTCAGGGACATAGCCAGTGTGGGAAGCGAAGAAGCGTTCTTCTACCCAGCCGACAAAAATGTTGGCATAGCTGGGTCCCATTCTGGTGCCCATGGCAACTCCACTGACCTGTTGGTAAAAAAGATTATTGAAAGAGAATGCGTTCAGTGTGAGGACCAATTCTGCAAGGCGTACCAGGGTGTGGGTGGGTGGATCAAGCACTGTGCGTTTGTCCAGCGTGTGCTTGAGGGCTGTAAGGCCGTCATTATGGGGAATGACGGTGTACAGAGATGTGATGTCCATGGTAAAAATGTGGCATTCGGTACCCTGAAATTGGAAATCATTGAAAAGTTGGAGCGTGTGGTTGGTGTCTTTGATGTATGAGGGAAGATCTTCAACCAGCGGTCTCATGAGGCTGTCGAGAAAGGCTGAGATGTAAGTAGTTGGACAGTTACATGCTGATACGATGGGGCGTCCAGGGGTGTCCGGTTTGTGGATTTTGGGGAGGAGGTAAAATTGAGATACCTGTGGGTGTTCCATGATGAGCCGGTTCGCCTCCTGGGGAAGCTCATTACTGCTGATAAGAAGGGAAATGGTGGATACCACTTCCTTTTGGTAGTCAGTGGTAGGGTCCTGTTGGAGAGGGAGGTAGGCAGAAGTGTCAGTTAGTTGTCTAGAGGCTTCAAAGATATATAGATCCTTACGCCACACCACAACAGCGCCTCCTTTGTCCGCTGGTTTGATGACAATATCATCCCTGTTGCGGAGAGACTGGAGCGCCTGATTTTCTCCTTGGGTGAGGTTAGACCTATGTTTACTGGGTATAGAGAGTGCCTTGGGAGCTTGATTAGTGCATTGGTTGATGAAATAATCAACTGGTGGAAAACGGCCAGAGGAGGGAGTCCAACAGCTCTGTTTGGGATTAATGTTGTTAATGACATCAATAACCGGGTTTTTATCAGCTGCCTGTGAAGAGGAATTGTCGGCAAAATGTGCTCTGAGACGGATCCTGCGGTAAAAGCGGTTAAGGTCGACATTGGTCTGGGGGATGTCCAGCTTCCTGGGAACTGGTACAAAACTGAGCCCTTTGCTGAGGAGGGATCGCTCATCCTGTGAAAGGGAAAGGTCAGAAGGTATGGTGACAACAAGGTTAGGGTTGGTGAGGGTGTCCGGGGTGTTGATGGTTTTCTTCTGTTGAAGATGACTGAGTTTTTTCTCCTTCTCTGTAGTGAGAAACTGGTAGAGTTTAGAGTTGAGAGATCTAATGAGGTTAGTTATGAAGGGCAGATGATGTGGAGCTGTCAGCCGTAGAAATTCCTTAGCCTCTTTGATGTTGTTGTCGGAAAGGATAATCTGTTTTTTGAGGGAGAAAATGGTAGAGAGCATTTGTTTCCTAGAAAATTGTTTTAGAAGTCTCTGAGTGTTACTCTGGGTGTTATCAGAGTCAAAAGAAAAGGTATTAAATTTAAGGCGAAATCCTTTAGGGATGATATTATGTCGACGACATCTGTAAAGGAATAGAAGGTGGTTAGAAAGCCTGGTCTTGGAACAGATAGCTGTGAAGAGACGGAATGCTGGTTTAGTGAGAGAAGCGGGCAAGTGGCCCAGGGAGGAAGAGAAGGTATGACGAAGAGATCTAGAAAAAGATTTGGAGGAAGATTTTGTACCAGTTCCCAGGAAGCTGGACATCCCCCAGACCAATGTCGACCTTAACCGCTTTTACCGCAGGATCCGTCTCAGAGCACATTTTGCCGACAATTCCTCTTCACAGGCAGCTGATAAAAACCCGGTTATTGATGTCATTAACAACATTAATCCCAAACAGAGCTGTTGGACTCCCCCCTCTGGCTGTTTTCCACCAGTTGATTATTTCATCAACCAATGCACTAATCAAGCTCCCAAGGCACTCTCTATACCCAGTAAACATAGGTCTAACCTCACCCAAGGAGAAAATCAGGCGCTCCAGTCTCTCCGCAACAGGGATGATATTGTCATCAAACCAGCGGACAAAGGAGGCGCTGTTGTGGTGTGGCGTAAGGATCTATATATCTTTGAAGCCTCTAGACAACTAACTGACACTTCTGCCTACCTCCCTCTCCAACAGGACCCTACCACTGACTACCAAAAGGAAGTGGTATCCACCATTTCCCTTCTTATCAGCAGTAATGAGCTTCCCCAGGAGGCGAACTGGCTCATCATGGAACACCAACAGGTATCTCAATTTTACCTCCTCCCCAAAATCCACAAACCGGACACCCCTGGACGCCCCATCGTATCAGCATGTAACTGTCCAACTACTTACATCTCAGCCTTTCTCGACAGCCTCATGAGACCGCTGGTTGAAGATCTTCCCTCATACATCAAAGACACCAACCACACGCTCCAACTTTTCAATGATTTCCAATTTCAGGGTACCGAATGCCACATTTTTACCATGGACATCACATCTCTGTACACCGTCATTCCCCATAATGACGGCCTTACAGCCCTCAAGCACACGCTGGACAAACGCACAGTGCTTGATCCACCCACCCACACCCTGGTACGCCTTGCAGAATTGGTCCTCACACTGAACGCATTCTCTTTCAATAATCTTTTTTACCAACAGGTCAGTGGAGTTGCCATGGGCACCAGAATGGGACCCAGCTATGCCAACATTTTTGTCAGCTGGGTAGAAGAACGCTTCTTCGCTTCCCACACTGGCTATGTCCCTGACCTCTACAAACGATATATTGATGACTGCGTCGGTGCCGCCACATGCTCCAACGATCAGCTTGAATTCTTCCTGCACCATTTCACCAACTTCCACCCGTCCCTCAAATATACGGTTAACATATCCTCCACCACTCTTCCGTTTCTAGACATCCACTTGTCTATCAACTACCCCCGACTGTCCACTCCAGTTTATTACAAACCCACGGATTCACACAGCTACCTCCTGTACAGCTCATTTCACCCCAACCACACTAAAAACTCTCTTCCTTTTTCACAGTTCCTTAGGTTACGACGATTATGCAGCGACGACATCGACTTCGAAAACCAAGCCCTCGAAATGTACTCATTTTTCATCAACAGAGGATACCCCAGCAGTGTGATTGACAGGGCCCTTGCCCAAGCCAAAAACACCCCCCGGACCATCAACCCGATCAGGAACTCCCGCCGTAACAACCGCATTCCTTTGGTGCTTCCTTACCACCCTAACACACTTCCTATCCCCAGGACCATTAACCAGAACTTTTCCATCCTACAGGATGATCCCTCCATTGGGGCCCTCTTTTCTGATCGCCCTATCATCTCATATCGCCGACCACCTAATCTGCGTAACCTCCTTGTTCACAGCTCCCTTGACCGCCCTCAGCAACCATCCACACCAGGCACTTTCCCTTGCAACAGAGCTCACTGTATCACCTGCAAGTACACAGCCACCACCACACTCATTCAAGGCCCCTCAGGACAATTCCGTATCACCCAGACAGCATCTTGTACCTCCAGCAACCTTATTTACTGTATCTCTTGCAGTAAATGCCCAGCCATCTACATTGGGGTAACAGGAAGGAGACTCGGAGACCGCTTCAGAGAACACGTCAGGGCTGTGAAGATTAAAGATCTCTCCAAGCCCATTGTTTCTCATTTCACCTCTGACGGCCACGACCACTCTAATCTCTCCGTCTGTGTTCTTAAAGACGGTTTTCCGAACTCATACATCAGAAAGACCACCGAAACTAAAATTATTCTGCAGCTAGGATCACACATTCTCCCTTCCCTTAACGACAGATTACTGTTCTTTTAAATTTTCTCCATTCATCGGAAGTTTCATTTCACACCTCTCTGCACGCATTCTGACTTCACACCTCTTGATTGGCCTCTCTTTCTGTCCCCTGCTCCCGCCTCTCACTCCTCCTCCCTCTCAACCTTTGTTCTCCCGCTACTTTACCTTTGCCTACTGCCCTGTCTCTCTCACACCTGAAGAAGGCTCCACGGCCGAAACGTTGTGTTCTCTTTCTTCTTTTTTTCAGCATGGAATAAACCTATTACTTGTTCCTTTGCAGCCTACGCACGCTGACGCAGCTACCCACCTGAATATCTAGAGTATTCTATGTTCAACTGTATTTTTTCTTACTGGACCCTCATATGTTGTCAAAAGCTCTAGGGACCTACATACACAAAATCTATGAGATTTCAAGTGCAACAACAACAAAAAACAGTGGGCCATAGCAATTATTAAATATAATTTACCACACAGCGGAAATTAACCAGCAGTAGTGTTTCTCAAGGGGAAAATGTTAAAGCAAACTTTCAAAGCCACTGTTAGGTCTCACCCATGCATTTTCCTAGTAGAGAACATCTTAAAAAATTTGGAGCAGGGTGTGTACAGCTGCAGACTGTCTGGGTTAAAACCTTGGGGAATGTAGCACTCTTTGCATATCAACACTTCCCTCCATCTTTATTGTGTTATTAACGGGATTATGAAGGAATTCACTTCAATTAACAGTTTAATTTCTTAAAAAGTCTAGCTAGATTTTATGAATCCATGCTTGTACAGTATGTGTGTTTTTTAGAGCCCAGCTTGGTGAATAACACTTTTTTTCTACAGTGCTAGGCCTAAAATGTACCATGAAGACCAAATACACAACTGCATAGGGTTTAAAAAGCATTTTTTTTTATCCTGTATTCAAAATATATTTGTATATTTGAATTAAATTCTAAATGGATTCTGAAACATTTACATTGCAAAATATGCCTATTATGCAATGTATTAAGCACATTTAGCGACATTATAAATATTCATACAATTCATAATAATTATAAAACAACATGATAATTTTCAGCGGACTGTGTCTAAGTTATAGTTATATATTTATGTGATTATCTGAGGATTTTTAAATCTATGAATATGAAAATTAACCCAGTGTCTAAAACCTATGTCCACCCTGTTACCATGGAGAAATCCCACAGATCACATAGTCAAATTCCCTTTTTTTAATTTGATAAATGTTGGGTAATTTTTGTTTTGGTATTAAGGGAATATTAGAAAATTCCACATTGTTACTTTATATTGAAAAAAAAGAATGGAAAATTTTACTTCACCGCAAAATTAGAATTAGAATGTTTTATTAATACAAAAGTACTGAGATAATCTACCACATACTGTACTTTGGATTTACTGGAATACAAAATTGAAACAGTAAATTGCAGGAGTGTTTTTATAGCTCCTAGGAATTAGTGAAGCACAACAAATGGTGATTCCAAGAATATAACACACAGTTTTATTAATATGAGTAATATAATGTGCAAAATAACCAATGCAAAGATGAAGATAAATATACTGTATGTGGACCAATCTGCCATGACACACAAATGACTGATCAGTTATTCAGGGATTATGACCAAGTAATAATTACAGCAATAGCGGGATTAAAATACACTGACTACAGCTAGGTTATTAGTCAGCTCATAGTCTTACTGTATATACAGTATAAACACACATTCAAACTTTCAGGATTAAGTAACATTAAATTACTGTACAGTACTGAATCAGTACTTCTAAAACGTGGTGTCCCGTTTTGTGAAAGTACAAAATGATGCATACTTAACTTAAAATTTTATTTAAAAAATGACTGCTTAACCTCTAAGAGTAAGATCAGTTATGGGAAAGTTATAGACAGCAAAAAATAAAGAGAAACAAAATACACACACTGTACATTGATGGCATAAGTATTCATGGCTGTGAATTCAGTATTTGATAGAAGTACACTGGCCTGGTATAATTGTTGTCAGCTTTTCTTGAAAAATTGCTTGGGGATCATTATTGGCAACTTTTTTCAAGTGTTTTCATTGATTTTCAATAGGGTTAAAGTCAGGTGTTTGCCTTGACTACTTAAAGACTTAAAGCCATTTTTTATTATTAAGGTGACATTTTGTCCCAGTTTTACTATTACTACATTTGTAATGGAATGGATTGTATTCAGTATTTTGCTCCATCTATGATGAAAAGCAGAACTACAGTACAGTATAACATGATACTGCACCAATATGCAGTAAGGATGATGTTGACTGACTATGCACTATGTTGGGTTTGCATCAGATGTAACACAGTCAATTTAGAACAAAAAGGTTGAAATTAGTCTTGTCTGACCAAAGACTTTTCCCATGTTTTCAGCATCATGTTATTGCTTTGTTGCTTTTTTCAATATTTCCATGTGGGAGATATTCTACTCTGGCATACAAGTCCACTTTATGGAGGGACTTTGGTATTTTTTACTTAAGCACATATTTTCCCATCTCACCTGAAGAACTCTGTAGCTCTTTGAAAAGTACTGTTGGCCTCACAGTTGCATCTTTAACCTGCTCCCTCTTTTCCCGGCTACACAGTTTGGAGAGACAGCTGATCCAGGCAATAGCTGGGTGCCTTCCACTTCTTAATAATCAGCTTCACAACCCTCACAGAGATATTAAAGGTTTTAAAATGGTTTATAAATCTTCTTTTGATCTTTGGCTTTATACAACTTTATCCTTGAGATGCTTTAAAAGCTCCTTGGTCTTCATGGTTGAATCTCTGCTCGAAATCCATTACCTGACTTGAAGGCCTTAGACATAGGTGGATTTATTCTAAAACCATGTCAACCACTATTGCACAAAGACATACCGTAGGTCATTCAACTTATTTTAGGCACAATAAAGTCATTTGTGCACCTAAATGATTTTACTTATGCTTTTTGCCACAACAAAGGGTGTGAAAACGTACAGAATCATGACTTTCGTATTTTGTATCATTAACCTATTTGCACAAACAAAATCAGGCTGTGCTTCAGGAGATGGCTAGTGCAATTTGGCTTCACAGCAATGTTAGCTTGCTAAGCTATGAGAAGGTTTTGGCCTGCTTTGTGATTTTCATGCAGTCAGCAAAGTTTATCAGAAAAAGATCAAACTACCCTGAACTGAATGACAAAAAACTGGTCATGTAACTCATGTTTCTAACGGACATCAATTTGCATCTAAACTAACTCAACCTCCTTTTGCAGGATGCAGAATAAATGGCTGTTTTGAATTGTGGAAGACATTTCTTGTAGAACTTGCCATTTCTCAGGACAGTCAAAATATCAACTTTGCGCTATTTTTTAACATCTTAAAGACCCATCTTAACATTTCATCATCAGTCTTGCTATAAGAGCTGTTAGATATGCACTTTAATTTATTAATTAGATACATCAGTAAACTGTAGTTTAACATCAACAACTTAAATTAATCAAAGTACAAGTATTATTAGGGGACAATTATTGATGTTACAAAGTATCAGTGAATGCCTTTTTCCTGTTTCGTACTGTGTAGAAATAGTTCATCACTCTGTATCTGTTTTACACTTTTTAGCAATGGGTCATGCAGTCAGTACTCAGGGCGATTTCCAAGGCAGGATTTGTCTTGGAAACCTGAATATGTTTGAATCGAGCTTAGGAATCTGGAACATGTTTGAATCAAGCCACGGCAAGGGTACTCCAGATGGAGTAAGTGGTACTTTGAAGAGAACAGCTGATATTAGTAAAGGGAAGGATGTACCAGATGCTGCTCATCTCTTCCCTTGATTATCAGAAGTAGATACAAGCATAACGAGGACATTGCCAGAAATCAAATGCAATTGAACCTTTATGTACCTTCAACAAAAAGAATCTGTTACCTGGTCACATTTTCACCAGGCAAGCATATATATCAAGTGTTATTTGGTTGTCCTCAACAAAGAAAAACAAAGTGTACTCCCGCTTAGTCCTGCACCACATTTTAGTTTCATAACTGAACCTCCCACTACCTTCCTTATTTCAGAAGGCAGAAGATTTAGTGGCAATATAAAGATGTTCTTGGGAAACAATGTGTTGTCAGAAATGAAGACTGTTAGCTGTACCTTGGAATTATTCTAACAAGTGATGAAACACATATTCATCTAAAATGCATATGTAAAGTGGTGTCAGAGAGGTTTTCCTGGTCAAGTAAACCTGACATTTTGTGGTACTTGTATGATGTTACCACCTTTGGCTACGCAACATGTAAACATTTCTGATGAAATGTGGTCTAAATTAGCTGCATAAATGAGAAATATACTAAGCATTAAAGCGGAAGATTTTCTGCCCAGTTTTGAAGGACATTATAACACTTCAGTTCACACGCTTCTGTGCTTTTGTACAATAACTGTAAAATGTGATAAGTTGCACCTTGCCCACATTGTTAAAATCTCATAAGACATTCTGTTAATTTTGCAGATTAAAATGGAAAAATGTTCACAATGGTGATGTCACTATTCTGTTTTAGATTTTGTATTACACCTATGAAAAAAGATGATTTTTATATTTAACTGATCTACAATTAAATATACATTTATTTTTTAACAGTGCCTATTGCTAAAAGCTCTTAAGATAAAAAGTTAAAATATCTTCTTTGCTTGTGTTCTTTTTTAAAACTTGCAAATCTGAAAAAGCATTACAACTTTAAAACATTATTATGTGTAGCAACTTTCTGAAATTTTGAGTGACCCAATAACGAGACATCATCTTAACATGATGTATGACACTTTGCTCAGCCAGAAAATAAAAATGTGCATCAAGGCACAGTATTAAAAAATGTACAATAAAGTTTTATAAATAAACAAATCAGAAGAAAGGTATAAAAACATTTAAAGAAATTTAAAAGCTCTTTGAGCCTGTTGACGTTGATCAATTAGAATTGTAACACACCCAGACACTGCCAAAATCAGGATTTCCCTCCAACTTCAGCAGCTGAGCATAGAAGAAACTAGTTATGGATGCAACTGTGAGGCAGTAGAAGCATTATGTTATAGTTCTGCTTCATACAAGCATAGACTAGCAAGCTTGTCAAAACTGATGGGAACATACAGTACAGTAGAAACTCATAGAGGAAAACCTGCTTCAAACATACTTGCTAGTTTGAAGCAGGTGGATGCTGCACATTGGTGGTGGTGGAGGGGAGTCCCCATTACCTGTAAAGCACTTTGAGTGGAGTGTCCAGAAAAGCGCTATATAAGTCTAAGTAATTATTATTATTATTATTATTATTATTATTATTAGTCAGGCCTAGGAGTGAACTGTTGTTGCAACTGGACATGGTCAAGTGGTCAAGTATTGCAACCAAAATTTAAATTTTGGCAATACATTCTATGTGCATTGTCATTCTCATCATTTAAACCTTAACTTTGTTGATAATGCAGTCAAAATTGACTATACAATATGATGCTGCATTCATATTAAAATCACCCGTACAGTAAATGTATTTGAAATAATTTGAATTTGAAAGACAAGTTGCAGATGATGATTCTGAAGTGTATATAATGAGGAATGAATTAAGCCAGACTTGGCAAAAACCTATTGATCATACCATGTGCAGCTATTCACCTACTGTCTTTGAATAAACACGGTCATCTAAAAAAAGTAACAAGACTGAAAGATTCACTCGTTCTAGAAAACAAAGTCATGAAAAAATGCACAAAAGCATCAAGAGAACTTATTGCATTTCGTGTCTATTACCCCTCCCTGTACAAAATCAAGACAGAGATGGATCACAGATGTCCAGAAGAACATTGTGCCATATTTAACTGGAGTACAGGCATTGGATCAAGGAAGTTGGGTTTTCCTACAAGTGGTTGCAGTGTGTCCTTTTGCTTGATTGTACATCTCTGATATTGAAGACCTGATGCATGTACCACATTAAACAAGATGCTTATAAATGAGTGTAGATTTGCAGCCTCTTCTGAAGAAGACCAACTGTTTTCTTACAGTTACAGTAGCAGCATTTCTTTAGCACTATGAGGGCACACTAAATAAACTGTTTCTTGTTGGAGTGACTAATAAATGCTGCTATTAATAAAAGTTTGTCAGTTCTAAATTGTTTTAAAAAAAACATGCAAAACAGAGAGTAACAGGTCTGTAGACATATATACATTCTCGAAGATCTCCCTCTTTTGAGTTTGAGTTAAATACTTAAAACAATTATGCTTGTCTACTTGCAATGCAGTCTAATCAGTCTGATTGCTCATGTCGAATTCCTAGCTGTCTAAATGGGTAAATATTTCTCATTCAACGCCACTGCATTAAAATATATTGCATATTCACTTTATTTTTACCTGTTTACATGCTAACTTTATGTATTTCAGTTGTCCGCTCAAACACTAATGATTGCAAAATGAGGTGACAAATATAAAGATACAGCTTGTTTGGTACTTTAGCTTTAACTCACCTGGTTAAGGAAAGTCGACGGCCGATGTCGTCGATGTTGAAATTCCAAAGCAGATTTTGAACAGTGAGCTAAGGGAAAATTGATTTGACTGCAGTTTTTTTTTTCAAATACAAGCAGAATGTGCATAAAGCAAAGAAAAAACGTGCACGCACGCACCTGTGTGAGATAGTCGATCTGGATGCAGTACACGAAAAGCATGTATATCGCAAGTGACAAAATGCAAGACTGTGACAGGTGGCAGCATTAGTGATTAGCAGCAGTAGCAAGACTGGCTAACTTAGACTGGAACGCTGGGTGACCAGAAGAGTAGTTTGACGAGGAAGCAGAATGAGAGCTACTGATCAGCAGGTAGCCGTACTTGCTAATTTGAGATTTGAGTGCAGTTGAAGATACTGCTGTGTCTCGGAAGAGTAGCCTGACACAGACACTTGCTGAATTCAGATACTTGAAAATAGTGTATTTTGAGCTAAATCCCCAAAAGAGGATATCAGCTAAAAACACAGCTGGAAATCTTTGGAGGTGGATGAGTTGAAGTCTGAGACCAACTTGGTTGGAAGTCAACCCAAAAAGAACCATAGATGGGAAAGGAATCCATCTCTATAGCTCCCTGGGCCGGAGTGCTAGCGACAGTGTAGGGGTGAATGAGGAAGCCCAGATATGACCCCATACGCTCACGCCCAGGGGAGTACTGAAGGACTGGGGACAGAGGGGAGACAAAACGAGATATGAAGGCTTGAACCATAGGTGCAGTGGGTTGGACGTTCAACGAGAAACAAAGAAAGGCTTGCTGACATCAAGAAACCTGAAAGACAAATGCAGGCAGTACGACCGATGCTCAGCCACTTGTTTCAGTAGAGAGTTGAGGCTGAAGAAGGAAGAGTGACTCCAGTCCTGGATGAACACGATGAAGGTAAGCCACCAACAATGCAAAATGCAACACATCCATTACACCCAGATTAGAATTTGACCTCAAACCAAAATTCCTGAAATTTTGTCCAGTAACATATTTTGTATGTTTAACAACAGCTAATGGTGTTTATTTATGAAAATAATATCCCTTTTAAGTATATCGCCTGGTTTGTAAGGACTGCTATGAAGAAAACAAAGATAATTTAATTTGAATGAAGTAACATACTTCAAATTATGATTTAAAATAGTGTAAAATAGATTTAAAATATAACGTACCTGAGCAGTAGACATGTGAGTTTGAATACAACTGAAGAGTAAATTTCCTTTCCTACAGCATGGATGCCCAAAAGACAATCTTACTATTCATCGCCAAATCAGGAGAGAATGTTTTTGGTCTGAGGATTCCTCAATAATTGAAATCAGAAATGAACAGGACACATACTCTATTACAAGGTTAAAATTACTTAGCCAGATTATGGCCACCAAGACTAATCAGAAGAAGGTCCTTTCACATTGTACAAGCTTAGAAGAAAAGGAGGATGTTCTTTCTTCTCTCTGTGTCCTCTCTGTTTCTCCCTCTATTTCCTTCTCTTTTCCTCCTTCCTTTTTTCACTCCTGTCTGCTGTCTTTGTCTTTTCATGCTGTGTATCTGTGATGGCTCTAATGATTTATCATGAAGCCAATTAACCAGAGTAAACTAAAAAAGTCCTCTTTGATCATCTGTGTTTACCTGTCTCTCAGCCTACCTGCAGTTAGGCAAATACCTCAAGCAATAACTATTATCTGTAAAACACCTTCAATAATGCAACATGATGAGAATTGCAAATGTTATAGATTTTATATCCCTCATAGCTGTAACAATACATTTTCTTCAGTGTGCTGGATTCCGGGCCACTGTAACCTCAGTGCACATGATCCTAGCCACATTGCTGACATTTTAAGTGAATTGGTACTACATGGTTTCTAAGAGTGAACCCTCTCCAGGTTTCAGGCTCTTTCATTGGTCCTATTTGTCTTGGTCTACTCTCTACCCTGTCACAGTTTAGATAGAGAGAATTTTGCATGGTGCAATCTATGGCCCCCAGACTTTAACTCTCTTTCTTATACCAACTCTCTAACTAGGCATGCTGTAGGTGGTTTTTTATAAACTCAAGCTAGCTACTCCTGTTCACGATTGAAGCACAGAAATCCATGACACACCTGAGTGCAGCACTACATCTTTAAAAGCTACCTTGGAGCAAGATGAGTTCAGCTTCGGTCCAATTCAGTGGTAGAAGGTACCCCAATCTTCAAACCTATAAATCTCTTTCTATTTGGCTGATCCCATTTGGTCAGGGATGCTCCTCCGTGCTATTTTTAAGATGGCAGCACCATGGACCAGATTTTGAGACCCCCCAAGGGAACTGCATCTCACTCTGTTTATCTGGAACAGAAAGGACTGGACACACATTTAAAAACATTTTGTCATGACAATCAAACATCTAATGTCGTGAGGTTAGAAATATATTCGGGTCTGGGCTTGAATTTCTTCTTCCTTTTGAAGGTTAGAAAATGGCCAGCATCTGTTTGCTATCTAAACTAGCCAATCCATTAACAAAAAGAACTGAAAAAGAGGGATGTACTTCCACAATTAGGGGCAGAAATTTACATTAGAGACATGGGTTGAGGTTATCATCATTTCTGAATTTTATTTTCTTTTGACTATTTATAGGGACAGCTAATTCAGTTTTTGAAAACATCAGAGATTTAAATGGTCATTTTTAACAGATTTCCTTCTTAGCATGTTCTTTGTTGTTTATTCTCTGTGTCATTCTTTTTTATTTAGTTTTTTAATTAAAACTGATAAAACTAACCACATACAGGAAAGTCACTATAAACCTTTCAAGTCATGCATTTAAAAAGATGATCATTAATAATAACTGAATTGCTACTGTATGGTAGGAACTGAAGATAATTTAAAGGCCAGTGTTGCTAATTTTTGGGATCACCCATACAAGCTATTACTTGGTACACAGACCAATCGATTTACTAAAGTGAAAACAGTGAGTGTGTTATGGGATTTGAAAACTGTGTCATCATACATTTTTAAATGCATTGCTTGAAAAAAAATATACAAGTACTTTTGTTCATCTTTTGTACAAACATCTTACAAACGTATTTTAAGTGGCTTTTCTCCTCCTCTTCTGTTGCATGATACCCTTTGCTTACATCTCTGTGTAAAACACCCTGCTATGTCTCTTCCTCCTTGTTAGCAAGTCATCAAAAGTCCCAAAGCAACTTGTGTGCTTAGATCAATGGACCTTTGGGGCTGCTGGTTTCAGAGCAGGACATGAATGAGAACTTAGCAAAAGCAAAATCCACTACAAGCACTACCCTACAATGTTTTAACAAATAATACATAACGATGTACCTCCCACCCTGGTATACTGAATGTCCTTACAACAAACTAGTGTGTAAGTTATAAAGTAACTTATGTAATGTAAATGAATCATTACAAATAAAATAATAAGTAAGGCTTTTTTCACTCTTATATACATTACTAAATTTAGTTTAGTTTAACAGTTTAACATTGTTAAATCATAAAGAAAACAGGATGTAAAGAAACAAATGCCCGAAACTAAATAAATTCAAAATTAATTAATATGGCTAAAGCATATTCTTTTTTATTTTAACCACACGTAAGTTGACTCTTTATGTCATCTAAATACAGTAACTGATTTCTAACTTACATCATTATTATCTTATGGAAAGGGACATATACTGTATATATATTAACATTATAGTATTAGTTTACTACTTCCAAAAAGATGGAAATTTGAATTTGTTTTAATTTTCAACTTGACATAATGGAGGGAAATAAAGGCAACTCTTCAACTGCACAAGCTTAAACACTTTAATTAATTTCATTTTACATTATTCAAAGGCACAAATGCATAATATTAATTAGGTTTTATGATCGGAGATCTTTCACCCATAACTATGTCCTTTCTCCACGTAGGTGGAGCATGTTATCTAGCAAATATTTTAGCAGGATTTTTAATAGCCATTTTGTAATTCAGTTGCTGTAATCAACAAATGTGCAAGAATAATTAGTAAATAACTCCAAGCTGTGTGTTTGGACAAAATATTTTTGAAGATGCCTTTTATTGTTTTGTGCTCTTTGGTTCTCTGTTTTCCTTACAAACAAAAAAAACAGAACTGTATAATTAAAATGTTTACTATGAAAACACACTTCCCATTATCAATAACTAGTAAACATTGACTTACTAAATGAAAGCTAATTTCTTAATTGTGAAATAATTAGAGACAATTATTTTGTATTTTTTTAAATACATAACTGCTGCATTTTAATTACTTTAATGGTTGTACTGATATTCTTTTTCTTTTCAGAACAGAATGTCTACTCCTTGGTGCAAACCTCTTTGAAAGTTCAATATGCAGGAAACAAGTATAGAGCAGCTCTATTTAACTCTAACTCTTTATCTTAGCATCCCAACCTGGAATACAATCCCTTTAGGTCAACATTCAGGTCAACCCCACCAGTGTTGGGTTAACTGACATTTTTACCCTGTTAAGTATGGAGTTATCTTGTGAATATCTTACTGCAGGAAATGTACTTCGCCCCTAGTTGAGCTGAAGAAATCAGACAATAAGAACAAAGGAACATAAGAAAGGATCCAAACAGAAGGCGGCTAATCAGCCCGTCAAATCCATTTGGTTGATAGCAGCTGATTGATCTAAGGTTCTCTTCCAGTTTTTTCCCAAAAGATGTTTCCTTGTATAAGTCAGTTCAGTCTTAGATGGAGATCCACTTGGTTTCCATTTGTGTCCTCTAGATCCTACTTTATGTCTTCGCTCTTGAGTCACTTTTGAACCTGACAAAAAAAATTGGGTTGACTTTGTGAACTTAGATGCAGTTCTTTTAGCTCATCAGCATGAGGTTTTCCTTTGAGCCATTGAATATTACTCACGATTTATCCTCTGGATAACCAAAATGGAACTCAGTTTTTTAAATGTGGACTTATTAGACCTATCCACAATTTGAACATAACATATATTAATTTAAATTCCACACTAAATATATAACCTAATATTATATTGCTTCCCCATTTTGTCTAGATTAGATGATGAAAATTACTTGTCAGCTTCTAAGTCTTCTTAATAACTAGCTTTACAAGCCCAGTTTTTTTCTCTTTGATATTTATAGTTTCATCTAGGTTGCTGTTAGTGGAGAGCTTTTCTTTTTGTGAATGTTTTTGCACTTACTGAAAGCAGAGAAAGAATTTCATTTTTTTAATGTAAGAGTATTTTTATCAGGATGTGGCCCTGAATGAATTTTGATTCTTGCGGTATGATTTTATTTGCACATTGAGCATTGTAGTTGATAGGAGCTCATCCTGATTTTGCTCAGCAGTTCCTTTAAATATTATTAAATACTTAAATATACTGTAATTGATGTATGATGAATACATCAAGAATACAACATAAATGTCTTACAATATATGGAAATAACTTACCTCTAGCCCAATTGGATCAATTCCATTATGTTAATCATCTGCTTAAATTGTGCTCTTCTCTTCTGCTATTTTTAAATTGTTTTATAATACCCACTGGGTTGTCAGGACACAAGTTGGTTTTATGCACCATTTTAATTTCCAGTTTTAGATCTTAGAGTGCTTTTTGGAATTTTAATTCAATCTTAGTTTATAATGTTTTTTTAAGAAGGTTTTTACATTTTACAGGGAATGTACAGAAATACAAAGAGTGATTTTTCATCTTTATGGCAGTGATACAAAATGGGTAAGGCATAGATCTTCATCTTTTTTTAATATTATACTAGAGATGTCACCAGAATGTTACATAAGAAGTGGACATCCTTAAGATCCCCTATGCTCTGGAATCTGGGCTAAAAACCTTGAAGTTAGAGAAAAGGGGATTGGTAGCTCATGAAGGGGAAGGTGGCATTGGTGAGGGTGTGTTTTTGAAACATTACAAAAATGGACGTACCTATTAGTTTGTTTTTCAAATATGAGAGAAAATGTGCATTGAGCAAGATGATTTACAGCCCAAAGACTACAGGTAGTCAGGAGGCATACTGTGAAGATGCATAAATGAACTGTGTACATTAATTAATGAAGACTTGTTTACAGCAAATATATTGTGGAAGAATCTGGGGATGATCTTTTCTTAGCAAAATCTCCTAAAAATGTCTAAAGAAGATGCTAGTAAGGTGGATAACCCTTTGATGTTGCAAAATCCCCCTGATGCCCCTTAGGAGCTCAGTAATGGAATGTCTTCAGGACTGGGTGGTCTCTCAGTTGAGTTTTACAATTTTGTGCTTCTACCAAGAAAGGATCTGCTCAAGGTCTTCCAGGAAATGGACAGAAGTCCTGCCTCGGTTGTAGGAGAGCTGTCATCACCCTTACCAAAGAGTGATTTCTGCAATATTAAAAATTGTAGGCCAATTACGCTTCTCTGTGCTCACTGTAAAATGTTCCCAAGGGCTCTTGTTAATTGTTTAAGGACTGTGATTGGAAAATTCAGATCTATTCTACTGCATGTCCAACAGATCAATTTGTGATAATATTTTATGTCAATATTTTTTCTCTTGATCAAGAAATGGCTTTTAAGAGACTGGACCATAACTGTCTCAAAATAAAGTTGCATTTTCTGAGCAAATCTTGATTCATTACATTTCTGTTCAACTATTTCTCCCCCATACTATCAATTTCTCTTGAAACAATAAGCAGTGTTGTGTTACCCAGATATTTAAAAAAGTACGCCATTATAAAAAAGTGAAAAGAATTGACCCAGAGACTTGGTCATGTTTAATTTAGAAGAAAAAGGAGAAATCTGACCTTCCTCTGCCAAGCATTCACAGATACAGTATTTCTTTAAAGTAATGTCTATATTCTCCTGACTTATATGGTAATCTTCATTGGCTCTGCTTTTGCTTGCAAAATCTATCAACCTTTTATCGGTGCTAAGCCAGAAGCAGTAAGTAGCAGTATACTGTACAACTGCTACACTTATACTGCATTTTTTCTCTCTTCTAACGGCTCTAGAACTGCATTCTATTTGCATTATCTATGACACTCAGGTTGACGAAACCTATAAAACTATATCTGTTTGTTGCTGTTGTGAAGGTTGCGTGGCAAGGACTGTGTTAAACTAGCATTTCCAGATCACCATGGGGGCTAGCACTTTAGTCTTTTAGGATCACCCAGTACTGTGGCTTCATCTGCTCCTCAGCGGCAGTTTATCATACTGGAGTGTAATTGCTTCAAGTGGTAACACGTGTTTAGAAGTCTATAAGTTATTGCCCATATTTAACTACAAAAACTATGTTTATGTTTCCTATTAACCTTTAGGATTATTAGTAAAAATAAATGTTCCATCCAAATTAGCTGCCAAAAAAGGCACTTACACACTTCTGTCCAAAACAATGCATCAGTTTACTAATGGTTTTAATAACATTTATGGCTGTGAAGGTATTTTCCCAGCAGCTGTTTTTATTCTTTGTAAAGTGGTTTTGCTCTTTGGACTCTAAAAAAGCAAGCCTTTAAACTAGCAGATGTTTCTTAGGAGGGGTTTTGAGAACTTGCACACTACATGGGGTGAAGGAGAGCACTAGCTTGACTGGTGCTCTCACGCTTAGTCATTTAATCTAACCCAGCCCCAAAAACCTACGGAGCGCTCTGTCTCAAGGGGTGTTCTGACAATTTAACGTAGTCGGGTTTGCGCATCATAACATCAACAATTGTAATTCTGAGTAAAATATTTCCCACAAATGGGCTTTAAATCCTTCAGAGGTTTACTGTGACAGGCTCCTTAGGACTCATTTCTGTTGAGGTAAAAGGATGTGTACATCATGTTTCACATACAGTACTGTATCCCCAAATCTTTATTTACTGCTGGTTGATAAACCTCATGTTCTGTTAGTGAACGTTTATAGCTCCTTATATCTGACTTGAAACTTTTCATCCTGAATGTGCCTCTGGCTTTGCAGTGTCCTCGTTTTGCCAGGCATCACACTTAGCAATATTGTCAGGTTTGTAGTTTTCTGTCCTCCCCCTTCACATGCTTTGCACTGTGCTGCCAGGCATTCCCCAAGAGTTTAGATCAGGGATAGGCAACCCAGCTCTTTGACTTTTGTTTCTGGATTCCATTTTAATCTCAGATCTTAATGACTTAGTCATTAACAATGTAACCAATTTAGTGGACAGGATGTCAGATCAGCTGTGCTTTTAAAGCATTTATCAGGTGCTGATGAAAATGTGCCTGTAAACCTGTAGAGACCTGACACTTAAGAACCAAGGTTATCTATCCCTGATATGGATAACAGGACTAGGCCATATATTCCTCTAGCCTGTCCTATTCTACATTTATGTATTAGTGGCTTGTAAATTACAGTATAAAAATATTAACCTTTTAATCTAAGGAGTTATGTTAATTTGCTTATTTAAACCTTAAGTATGCAATTAGCAAAACTACAAAGTATTAAGACTTGCCAGTTATTTCTTTCAAGAAAAGTGTTTCCTACCTGTCACCTACCATTTTTCTAATTGTGGTTAAATTAAAAGAGTCAAGACAATTTTAGTTTAATTGATCGACATGCACACCCAGAAAACAAAAGGGTCATCAGATGTGAAACAAGTCAATAAAAACAGTGTCACTTTAAGATGAAGTACTAAAGCTCCCAAAACCCAAGGATTTACCAAGTTAGCCATTAAAGATTGCTGAAACAAACAAAAAAACATTTCCCTTTCAATACTGATGTTTGTGAGGATACTTTGCATGCAGCAAAAAGTTCAATTTAACTATAAAGTTGCCTTCATGAAGGGGGTAGGGGCTGAGTGACTTCACTCTGGGAGAAAGAACTTTTAATCCCTTGGAAACCACAAACGCTTCTTTGAGTGTCACTAACCGACATGAACTTAACAGGTGTGAAATAGATCAGTTTGGATTGCCTGTGCTGTTCTAGGGGCACTGGATGACTTCAATCTCTGACAAAAGAACCACCTACCTTAGAAACCAAAGTAGCACACAGTCGCTTTGAATTACATAAACACAGAACTTGGTATATCTATGTGGCTGGAAGGGGTGCTGAGTGATGTCATTGTGACTGCTTGGGTAACACTACAGAGCTGCTTCCACCTCCTTGTTCTCTCTTTATTCTGCTCCACACACAGAAGCTTCACTGGAGGAGTCCATCTTCTGTACCCTCATGGACCTGGTAAGCCTGCTGCTTGCCATCCAACTGCTGCCACCAAATGTCACACAAACACCTCCTGTGGAAGTAGCATTGGCCATAGGACATTTTGTTCACAGAGAGAAAATAATTCACAATGGCAAGTCAGCACACAAACAAACCAAAAGGCCAGTTTAATTGAGGTTTACGCAGCTGGCCACATAAACACTCACTGGGTCTCTTCTCAAGTATCAAAAATTAATAAAAAAAACAACCTTTTTATAATATCTACTCACACCTTGCTCTTATTCTCAAACTTCTAACTCACCACAATCAACTCCTGACTCCCAACAAAACCTAGTGCTCACCACACCTTTAAAATAGGATTTGGGTTGTACCATTATGGATATACTAGGTGTAGAACATAAAATTCACAAGACAAACAGCACATAGCACTGTAGTCCGGACTACTTGGACACACAAATACATGAAACCATTAACAATACCCAGGACAGAGATTCATTAGGTCTTCTATACCTGGTTGTCATTTTTAGCAAGAGCATTAGGCTCTGATAACCTCCTCTCTCAGCATTCCAGCAATGGTATGTTCCACTAGCTACGTTTTAGGCATATAACCAGTCTCTAATCTGTTCATAACCCTTTGACCTTTCTGAGGACCCCTCCACACAAGAAGGCTCTGGCTTCTCCTCTCATGCAGTGCTGTTAAGAGGTAAGCTAGTGGCATTCTAGAATTATCCTTTGTTTCTTTATTGCCTTCTCTAAACATAGTGTTCTTCACCAGTAGTTTCCCCTCCTTTCCATAACCTGCGTGTGCACCCGCAGGCTGAGAAACTAACAGGGTGAATTGACCTGATGCACTCAACAGTATGTTTTAGAAAAACATAAGCTCTGTTACCTTCTGCCACCCCTGTCCTAGCATGTTCCATTGGCCACAGTGACAGACTGCTCTGTCACACACACACTTTGAGTAGATTTAAATTCATTCTATCTATGTCTTCTCAGTTGAGTTGTGTGTGACTCTCATCCTTGCATATTTGCAGTCACCTCCTCCAGCAGCCTAGGTCACTCACTTCTTCTTCAAGAACAAGTCAAGGGGACACTGAGAACTCAACATGGGAGGGCCAACAAGTGTAGCCACTGCCTTCCCTCTAGAAAATTATTACATGTGAATGAAGGTATTTCGGTTTGCCACTGACAATGACTGTTACAATCTGCGAAGTTAAAACTATTCACCTTTATTATATCTGAAGGTGTTTTCTGTTGTATAATTAAATCTTTTCTGTCTCATTTTGCTTGTTAAGACTGCTTCTTGTTGTTACTATGTGATGTAACGCTATTGTGACCAAGATGATTACATCCTACAGTCTGACAAACAGAGAAAGGAAATTCTAATCGCATTCTAATTTCTTTTTATCGATTAGAGTTTCCTTTCACTGTTTCGCATACTATAGGTCTAACACTGAAGTAATCCTCTTGGTTAGGCTGTCAATGTAAATGGGAATCTTCTTATCATCAAGTAGTTTGTTAAATAAAGGAATCAATATAACAAGACATACTGTTAGATAAGATCACTTGCCTTTTCCATCATTTTCAGTCAACCTGTTGTTTTCACTATTGGTTAAGGAGAACAGAAAAAGCCTTCAGAATTATGAATCATAGGAACATCTCTATGAATTTTTTAAGGTGTTCACATTACTGGTACACAGGTATGCATGACATTGTCAAGAATTCTAAAAGATTTTTTCATTTTCTGGTTTCAAGAACATAAGAAATGGTCAAACTCTAATTAAAGATCAGAAGAGGCATAATTCACATTGTGAGCTTTAGAGGTAACTAACATGAGAAGAACTACAACCTATAGTATCTGTAAGGATGGAGATGCCAGACCCGCCCTTTACTGAAGGATGAGCCAGGATACTGCCACAAGGGGCAAACTAGTGTGGAGGAGGGGTACAAAAATCTCCAACCCGCAAAAACACTATCTCCTGAGTTTCTGTTTTAAGCTCTAGTAACTAACGGAACCATGCTACCATGCTACACAATCGACTGTTCACACTTATTATCATCACACTTTATATCATCAAAATGGACTCAAAGTAAGGTCTAGTGTTCCATTTCAGTTCAAGAAGGTATTATGGATTTGTTAAAGAAATGTACAAGGTGTACATGTCTGATAGCATGGTTTTCTTTACCTTGCACACATACGTTTACGGCCCATAAGCATTAATAATACTTTTATTTTTATCAGTGCATATGTGTACCTATTTACCAGTTATGTCAACTTTCAGGGCTGCAGTTTTAACCAGATGAAATGCTGCCACTGACTACAGTACATTCCGTAGAAAGAGAAAATAATGTATGTTCTATAATAATGGAGATTTAATTAGCCTTCTAACTTGATCGATATCTAGCAAACTGCAGGACTGATCAGAAATGAGCATCCTTAAACTGCATAATTATATTTAAGATCTTGTCAGTAGATGTATTATCAATAATCAGTACATGATTGTGAAAACAGCATGAAGAATGAAGCAGAAATATAAATCTTATAAACGTTGCCCTTTTAAAAACCTTACAATCTAAAATGTGCTTAAATGGGAAGAGCTTTCTGAATTGCATTTAAACTATTCCTTTTGAAAACCTTAGCATCCCTTTTATTGACCCAATTTAAAGTAAATTTGGATGAGCTCTACACCTTGACAGAGATCGGTGAGGTTGTGCATTCAAAAATTCCAATCAAAACCTTTTTCTTGCACCTTTTAAAAGTCAGTATTCTCTAAGACTTGTTTTCACTAATTCCACACAAAAAGGCCAGAACTTTCTTTGCCAATTATCAGTTTGTTTGTACTCTTACTGAAAAAGAACAAGGAGCTCCTTGACAGTAGCTCATAGCATCCAATTTCTCTCCTTAATATGGGTGTTAAACTTTTGGCCAAAACTGTAGCCCTCCATTGTGTGTCAGTTCTTTCCCTCAGTAATCTCCTTAGACCAGACTGGATTTCTAAAGAAAATAACATTCTTTTTCTTTCTGACCTCAGGCACCAATTTACCATCATATGCTCTCATACTGCCTCACACACCCCAGAAGTTCTTATCTCATTCTATTCAGAGAGAGGTTTCAATATTGCTGAGTGGGATTATATTTCACTACTCTCCAAAGGTTTGGTTTTTGTGTTCCTGCATAAACGGCATTTGACTTCTTATGTTCTGGAGCACTTGCAGAGGGACAAGTGCTATCACATCAACCTAAAATGCACCCGTACTGCAATATTTAATTTGTGTAGGAAGTGTGGATTCAAAGTAAGTTAACTAAGGGTTACTCCATATCTGTGAAAATGTGGTTTTCTGGATACTGGAAAAAAACTGAAAATGATGCACTACAGGGCCAATTTCTTCATTTCAGTGAACACAGCTTTTTAAGTAATAATTAAAAAATTGACATCCTCATGTTGCAGTAAAGCCACACTCATTTTGGTCAAGTTCTCCATTTCTTTCAGAGCTTTACCACTCCTGGCAAAACCCAAAAGGATGACAGTACTGGTCCAGCCTCTATCTTTACCCATAATCTTGCCAGAGGCACATATGTTTTCTACGTCTCTGGTAAGCAGAAAAGGCTAGATCTAAGTGACTTTCTGGATAATTTGATTTACTGTTTTATAAATATTCTTTTTATAGAAATTCAGTAAGCTTTATTCTGTCATATTTTTCTCAATAAAGTGAACTTAAAATAAGCTCTAGTGTTCCATTTAATTTAAAGAAGATGTCACAGATTTGTTTTTAAAAAAATCAGTAAATACCTGCTATTGCAAAAAAGTACAATTTAAATACCAGTTTAGCCATTACACTAACAGAACTTTGAGGAGATTTTGTATTATTGCTGCAAAATGACTGTTAGAGAAACAATGCAATCTTTTTAGATATTTTAGATAGAAGTTTCAGGCATACTGTAAGTATTGGTATGTTGGTATCTAAAATAACTTTATTTATGTACACAGAACATATTCATGACCACCCCTTACTAATGCAGCGATGCTTGCTTGGAGTGAGTTTGTTATGGTGACATAACCCTCTGTTGTTTGAAAGGCACAAAACTGGTTTGTTTTATCATAACTGTTTTATTGATCAGCAATAGAGTATATTAGCAATTTTCCATTTCATGGGTATTACACGTCTCTTGAGTAACTGTCCAAACAGTTTTGGTAACAAACTACAATATGAATATCATCTCAGTTTTTCTTAACTACAAATGGTACCATCAGGAATTTGGTTTATCTTAAGTGCTTCTAGTTCCTTTAACTCTGCTACTGTGCACTAATGTTATTTAATATAGACCTTGGTCTTTGCCTATTACTTCATTGATAAACACCGAAGTGACAATTTCATGCATTTGCCATTTCTCTTTCATTTTATAAAAGTATCCCATTTTTAGCTCTGAAACTTCAATTAATCGTTTACTGTTATTTTGCTGTTGCATTGCTAAAATAAAATGTTTAGATATTTACTGTGATGGACTGGCATCCTGTCCAGGGTATATGTATGGATTGATATTAAGGTATTTATTTTCTCCTTGGCAATATCCTTTTCTACCTCTTTCATACACTAATATCCTTTTGTGTTTGTGACATTGCACTCCTTTTCTTCAACTGAATCTATTTTTCATTTAATACAGAACTTTCTTTCTCCATACAGTATCCTTAATTTTATTCACTGTTTTCTGTACTTTTGTTTGATTACTCTGAGGAAGAGTATTTTCAGAATATCTTTATACTGGTGCCATCTATTCTCTGCTGATTCCAACAAATATTTTATCCCATTCTACAGCTCTTAAACTTATCTTAAACTCTTACATTATTTTAATAGTCTACTTTTCTGAAATTCAAAGCCTTTACTCTACTCTACCTGTACACTTACAAAAGAAAATAATAAACAAAACAAAATAATGTAAACACCAAACATTAAATGAATATTTATTAACTAATAAGGTTTAACAAGGAGCTTTAATCCTCCTTGGAGTACTGTTTTAAACATTTTTAACTGTCTCTAGTGAGATATTGGACCATTCTTCAAGTAGGAAAGCCTCCAGTTCTATGAGAGATGAAGGAAATCTGATCTGCACTCTATTTTCCAGAACTTTCCATAAAGATGTTTAGGTCTGGTGATTGGGGAGACCTTGGAAAGTTCATGCTTGTATTCATGAAACCACTCTTGAATCTGTTTACCATTGTGTTTGGGGTAGTCATCATCTTAGAACATGTGAACATCTTGAGAAAAACATGTTTACACTACAGTATATCGTGTATACTGTAGCTCCTGTTATCCTAAAATGACTTTGTATTCCTTGGCCATAATTCTACCACGCAGAGTAATAATCAGACCCAATGACTTCTACAAGATGACTGCCCAGACCATAACACGTCCACCATGTTTAACAATTGGGAACAGACAGTGTGGATTGAAGGCTTCTTTTGGTTTTCTATAAATATAAACCTATAAAGCTGTAGGAAAAGGAGTAAAAGATGACTTTTCAGACTGTATTACTTTCTTCCACTGCTCAGAAGTTCAGGTTTTTCCTCATTACACCACATTATGTTTTGCTGTCCGTGGACTTTGGTTACAAATGCTTTTCTGAATGACAGCCCTTCTGTAAATATCAGCTTTGTAAAGCTCACGATGTACAGTTTTTTGTTGAGTGTCACAGAGGTGTTCATTCAGTTCTGAGGTAATTTTTGAGGCTGTTTTTTTTTGTGGTTTTTGCCAACTATCCTGTTAAGTGTCCATCCATCCCTATTGGTGAGCTTTGATTTGTGACCACAGTTCCTCTTTGTTTATACTGTTTTACCTTGTTGATTGTATGCTGTCATGATTTTTGGCACTCTTTCTCTTTACATCTTAAATAATTTTGTTGTTTCTGTGATTGATATCTGCAATTCGGACATCAACTATTTGATTTCATTTAAGACATTTTTAATAGCAGAAACTGGTATTTTGTATATCTAATTAATATGAAACACATGTAGAATCCTTTTTAATTGCAATTTAGTTTATTTAAAATGCAAGTCCATTTCTGTTAGGTATTTCTACTCCCTGTATAATTCAAAGCACACATTACCATACAATGATCACAGTTCCCTAATGGCTCTCTCACTTTTTCTCTTTACTCTTTCTCAATGGCTAGAAAAGATTAGATCAGTATTGAATAGATAAAATAAATACAGGCATTTCCTCCTGTTGGAGCTCTGTCTGTGTATAAAATATTCAAATGAATGGCGTGCAGGAGGTCTGTTCTTCCTCATTTTCTCCTGTAAGAAGTTGTGGGACTCATAGCCTTCAGGACAAAAGTAAAAACATAAACCACACAACTAGCAATTCCATTTTCATTCAGGTTCCAGATTCCAATGTGTTCTCATAAAAATGTGTTTTCCTTTCCTTTCCTTTCCTTTCTTCAGCTTTACCTTGCATCTCTTTGTCAGCTCTGTTTTTTACTCTGACAGCCAGACTCAAGAGTCATGAAGTATAAGTGACATATTTCTTCAAATTCTATCATACTCTAAATGTAAGGTGTAGGACAGTAGTGAAAATGATCTAATACTGATTTTTGTGGATTCTTGGGAGGTACATTAACCACAAAATACTGCACAATAATGCAGAAGCATTTGTTAATATTACCATAAAAATATGCAGGAACACAAAATTAACAAATAGTATTAAAAATTGGAATTCTTGCAAATTTGCAAAATGTTTCCATGTGATTTTTATGATTTTTTAATTGGCTATTAAGCCTCAAGTGTTTTTCTTGGTCATAAAAGAAAATACCTGTTTGCAAAATTAAACAGTGTCTCACACAAAAAGCAAATAGTTTTACTTGTTCTTACAGGTCAGCTTGTGTCAAGTTTTTTTCTTATTGAACTTAGCATGTTTTTTTAACTTTCTCAGATATAACTTTGTGTTTTCGCCATGTTATTTTCTATGCTGCTTTGCTTCTGATTTTTCTGCCTTGTTTTCATGGTATGTTGTTAATTAACAGCTAATCTGTCAAGTTTAAAACATCTGGGTGCTTTACTACATCCAGATACCCTTTAGAAAAAAAAGACAAAAAACCTCAACAAAAACAAACTCACAGTTTTAAATAACAGCCAATAAGAATCACATGGTGTTGGGGTTTATCCATATTATGCCTTGACAAAGAAGAGTTTTTGAGTGGTTGAACACATTGTTGTAGAATGTGCAAGATGTTGGTGCTAAATACACTGTTGGATCTTGATTCATTGTAAAAGGATTACCATTTCTTTCTGATGTACAGTTGTGAAGTTCCATTAAAAATCTGGACTTGTGACTTTAATTAGCTGTGAAAAGATGCAGTAGATTTAGCTGAGATTCCACAATATTCTGATTTTCATGTACATATACATTTTCATTAATGGTCTGCATGCATTCTACAGTATGTGCCCAGATCATTCAATTTTCTTGTTTCCTCCCACATTCTCAGCAGTTATCAATCTTGGTATCATAGAAAAATATGTATTTTGCAAAATACTTCTTTTACTGATGATATTTACAGTACCATGTGTCACGCCTGCTGCTTGCCAGAATGAGATCCAGCTTCCCCATGACCCTGAACTGGATGAAGTGATTAGAAAATGGATGGGTGGACTTGGGGCAACCCTTGTTCTTAGTACATATTCTATAAGTGGACTTTACTGCAGTCACTGTTATCATGCTTTCTGAAACATTGAGTTCCAGATTTTTTAAACTTTAAGGCATTTTAATCTCAGGTTTACGCAGAAAAAAATACAGGTTCAGTTTGTTCTCATCAAGCAGGCGGCATTGTTTAAGCACTGAATTATGCTGCAACATCGAAACAATAAGAATACAACCCTTTTAATCATGGGTAAATAATGCTGACAGAGCTGATGAATTAGATTTTTGCAATTTGCCAGCTCATGTCCCAGTATGCCTTGGGAGATGACCTCTTTTCTGTAGGCTAAAAAAAGATCCCCTACAAAGTGCAAAAGAAGAATCCAGAGTTACTTATAAATAGGGGCATATATTTCTTTTTCAGTTGTTCGTTTGTCTACCTACTGCATGTTTTAAGATGTGTTGAGTCAGCATTGTTTTATAATTAAACTGTAAAAAAATAGTCTTTTCCTAGTCTTTTTCACTCCACCCTCGAACAAGCCTTTATAGAAATGATCATGCTCAAGAGAAAAAAAAAAGCTTTTGAGTCAGTTGTCAATAGCTGGACTTGGTTTATGCAATAACAAATCAAGGAATCGCCAGTATTTTACTGGACCTTTTCAGTTTTCATTTTTTTTGTCAAATGGAGCCATGTCTTTCTCGATATTTTGCATATTTTTTTATAAAGCAGACGCCTCAGAAAAAGTCATACATCTTGTACACTCTCTGCCACTAGAATCTCTGAACTTTTTTTGCTGTTGGTAGACTCTGCTTCATTGGATAACAAGTGGAAATGGCCCCATTTACAAGTATGGTCATCATTTTCAGACTTGAGATAGCGTACAATGGTTGCATTGCTTAAAAAAAGAATGGTTACATAAACCCAGCAATGCTAAGTGTCATTACAGTTTTTCAATTTCAGTTTAGAAATTTTCACTTTTGTTTTCTGCATAAGTACCATTTGCAAACAGCAACAATTTACCCAATATTGCTTCAGGTTTGTTTCATGCTTTTTTTCTTGTTGCACTTTGGAGAGAGATTTGTTTTTGAGTTTACCAGTTGTACAGCATGCTTCTTATCAACGGATGTGTAAAAAAGTAAAAAAAAACTAGTGTCACAGCTCCTGAAGATGTATGTATATATTTCAGCCTTGTACTTTGCTGTTTTATGATTCTCTTCTCAGGAAGATAGTAAATTATACACAAAATGACTGAATGTCACTAAATATTCCCTTTATTTCCAGAGCACTAGGGACCAGATTCTAAAGACTGTAGGAATTTACTTCAAAATCAATTCAATATGTACTTATGTAACAAATCTTCCATGCATACAGTACTGCTCGGTTTGCAGAAACAGCCGAGAAGCTTGATCTCCATCTTCACAGGGCTCAGTGGTACGAACCTATTACAGAAGGTGACATCACCATCATGGAGCTGTCTGACAGTCACAGTTAGTGTGTCTGTAGCTGGAGCTGCTGTAACCAATTCCTGGCGAGGGAAGAGCACTGATTCCACTACTGAAAGTCAAGCGGCTCAGATTTTTTTTTTCAACTCAATGAAAATATTTGATGTAGCTGTGTAGCTTTAGAGCTATAAACACGAAGAAAAAAAGTCTGAAAAGACCACATGCCAAATTTCAACATAAATCAATATTGTTTATTTAGTAAGGAAAACATAGATCAGACTGCTTGAAAACAGTGCAAAAGAAGTGCAAGTTGCAGATGTTTCAAAGCACAACCATCTGCAGTGCTAAACATTTGAATTTCTGCTGGAATCTGCTATTGATTTTGCTGAATGTCAATTATCACAATTTTTTAAGTTCTGTGCACCTACAGTATATGCGCATATGTGTAACATGCTTTTAAGTTATTTTTTGTATGTTTAATGTGGAGTGAGCTGTGGTGTTACGTTTGTTTTTTATCAACTTTATCATTAAAGTACCATACAAGTGTTCGGAATTTTTTTTATTAAGTGTGGGTACACAAGCATATTATTGCTGAAAATTGTAATTCCCAGCAGAAAAAAAAACTAATTTTATTTCTAGCCCATTCAGAAGTGTATAGCCTTGTTAGACTTATAGAACAATCTTTCTCAGAACTCTTTCAGACAGAATGTGGAAGTTCTTCAGTGTACTTTAATTATGCTTTGATGGCAGATTGTGTATCTTTTGTACTGTATGCTTTGGTGTTTTGGTGCACATACAGTACTGCATTTCCACACCTGTTTTCTTTGGCTGACAATACAAAAAAAAGTGAGCATGGTGATGGCCTTTGTTTGTTTTCTTGTGTAGCTTGAAGTCAGAAACTTTCACATTCTACAACATTTTACACCTGATTTTGTCTGCAGCAGCTGTCTGTTATGTTTTGGCAATAGAGAAATATTTCCATTGTGTGCTCTTTCAATTCTAAGTCACACGACAAGTACATTTTCTCTATCTGTCTTAATTAAGGAGATGGTTTATGGGTAACTAATGTCACTAGGTTATGACAGAATTCTGTAGTCCTTGAATCTGTACATTTTGTTAACTCACAGTCTTATGAGATTGCTCCCACTGATCCTACATCAAAGCCTCATGTTACTGCGGTAGAATGTTCTAAAATCATATCTTTACGTTTGTCTTTATTAATAGCAGTCACATGCTCCACTGAAACTGTCTAGCAAAGCTAAACTTTTCCAGCTATCCTTATTTCTACTGCGTATCTTTTGTCACCTTACAATTTCATCATGCTTTCATAAGCATGCATTAAAGAAGCAATGATAACTGTCACGAATCGCTCTCTACCGTCCAAGCCCCATCGCATTCCCACACGCACTGAAAGCTCGTGCCCTAACTAAGCCCACGCACATTTCCTACTTAAACCCTCTCTTCACATCCTGCCCTTGCTCGCTATTGAGAACTCCTCAAGATGAGCTGCTCCACACTACACCCTGAACTATCCTTCTTTTGAGGCTGCTCAGACTTTTGGACTACTCTTTTGCCTCATGTCTTGGATACTCTTCCACCCTTCCACTGAACCTGCTCACCGTGTAGACTTCACTAATCGTCTCTCTGGCAAAGCACAGGGTTCTGTGGAGCTAGTTGACAGATAGCATGCGGTTTTCAGAATGTATTTCAGAATGGAGTGCTTTCAGTCATATATACAGTAAATGACTCATGCCCTGGTTGTTAACATCATTTGTTCCTCTCTACACCTTCACAAAGCTGAAAGCCTTTTGTACTTCGAAATACAGATCAGTCAGGGTCAACTGTTTGAAGTTGCTCAAATTTCATTGGAATCTTGAATTGTTCCTGCATAAAGAAGGGAAACACTTTGTGAAAAGAGTAGAACAATGCAAGATGTTCAAGACTGTCGCATAACAGAGTATATTCTTGGCTGAATTTAATTGAAAAGTGACAATCACATTCATTCAATCTGATGTCTTCATTGTCTCCTGCACATATAGCTGCTACTGTATGTGTTCACCTCCAGCTAACACCAAACAGACAACTTGTAACTTAAATCAGACCCATAAAGCCTTGTTATGAAAATCCCCCCCTCGGGATAAAGGAATTGCACTGTTAACCTTTTCCTTTGATAAATTTAAAGTAAATTTATCGGTTTCTTAAAAAAAATGTAAATGAGACCACTAGCTTTAAATTGACTGCTATTTTTTATTCCATTCATCTCTGGGTTTATTAAAATAGTTTACCTTTTGCCCTTACCTTGATATCTACAAGGCAAACTGTCTGGGGAGAGATCAGTGCTTTTTCAGCATCAAAAATGTTGTCTTGCAAGTCAGATGTTTTTAAAGGTAACATATGCTTCTTTCTTGTCATGAACAGTTCCAAGAGGTCAGCAGGTATCAGTGGGTATCAGCTCTGGGCTTTCGGACAGGACACCCACGGGTTTCTGGAGAAGAACTATTTGCCTGAACAAGGATTGCATCCCATGCAGTGCACTACAGGAAGCTGCTGATTCTTGCACTTGGAGCTGGGACAATGCAGCTTAATCAGACTGACAGGAAACAGACAGCAATTACAGAGTACCGCTGCATCTGCCGGGTTCCACTCCGCTGGTGGAAGAATTATTTAAACTGCACTTTGGCTTTGCTGTTTTTTTCAACTCAGCTGTAATCTGTTTACCTTCTGTCGTATTCTTCTTTTTTTCCACACAACCTGATTTATTAGCAGCTCTTTCGCTCAGAATAAAATTTCTCTCCCCATCTACATGTCACCCCTTATAAGATGATACATCGCAGTTGTTCCTGTATTCACAAAATAATGTTTTTTAATTTATTTATTCTGTGACACTTTCTACACAAAGTGCTTCCATTGTTGTGATTCAGTTTGGGTTTTATGAACTTTTTATAAATCTGTGTTGTGCTCAGGGTAACGTTTGGATTTGTCTTATTTTTTTAAATTGAATTAAGTATTATCCTTATATTGAGTGTCCAATATTGCTTTTCCAAAAGGCAAAGGGAAAGACAATGGGGCTGATTTTTTTGAATGTACCACATCTCCTTGTACAGAGAAAATGCTCTGACCTATGGCCTATGGCTGAACACCTATACAGACGGACACTGCCAGGGTTTAGCAGCTTGGAAAGATGCAATGATTGCATTTTTTTGGATGGAAAGAAAACTTGTCAGGAAATCCCAAGTACTATGGATGCATTGCCACCGTCACTGTTTACAATAGGTGATTGCAAGTGTGAACCGGACTTTCCAAATTGTTAATGGAAATCGAGAAAAGTAAAAAAGGAAGAGGAAAGTCCAATTCTATAGACTGTGACAGGCTAAGATATCCACACTCCGCTGCAACAGACATGGAGTATCAATAGTTACAGTATTTGGTGCATGCTGTAAATTAGTTGGGCCCCTGTAGTCCACAGGTGTAAATAATGAAGAACAGGATTTTCATCATTCAGAAGAGATTCACCCTTGGACAGAATATGTTTTAGGGACACAATTGCCTGCTCTCAAGTTGTATCAATAAATATGTAACCTATATCTTACGGTCCAGATTAAAGTACCATAATTTTACATGGAAGATTTAGACACTATTGTTTTACATAATACTGCTATCATCTATAAACTATATTAGTTTATATATTAAAATAAGGACTATCGACGATCTTCTAGATTGGTTCAAATATACTGTACACTGTAAGAATTTTGATTTTGCATGCTACATACTATTGGGGAGAAAAGTTTCTCCTTGCTTTTTAATATATTCTGGACAGTCTCTGATAAGGTCCCTAGGAGACAAGGTTGAGGAAAGTCATTGTTTGAATATACATAAATGTTGATATCTAGTTAATATCTATTGTTTTTAAAGACTAACATTATCATAGCCTGTATACAGTATGAAAATTATTTCATTTACCTTAACCGCAATGTAAAAATACATATTAAATCAGTTTCTTAAATCAGGGAGCTGACAAAATTGCCATATTATAAGTCTTTGTGATCAAATAAGCACAAAGAGAGGATAGGATAATGATAAAGGATCTGAACAGAATTGTTGTAGTCTTTTCTGAGTAAGGGCTGAATTACAGTTTTGACCATGCCAACAATATAAATGAGCTAAAGCATCAATTCAAATTCATTTTCCATCTCTGAGTAAATATTTATCAGTCAGCATGTTTCAATGCTTCATTAAGCTGGATAATTCCAAGCAATATCAGGAAGAGTGACCTGAAAGAGCATTCCGGAATGTGTTCCCTTCAGAGGTCATGTGCATATTGGGACGTTCCTTCAGACACCTAATTCAATCTACTCCAGAGAAGGACACAGTGGCTTTAGGAAGAGTCCAGAGAATACCAATTGGACTAATCCCTGATCTGGAAGGCATAAACTCTAGTTCCCAGCCCATTCTAAAATATGCATGTTGTGATCATAGCATAAGGTAATTCGTCACTTAGACAGAAGGTTGGTAACAAGAGAATATTTTTTATAATAAACAGAGATATTGGATTGGAAATTCATTAAAAAGCACTGAGACATATAGAAAAGGCCTGTCTCCCAAAGTATATTTTAAGGTGGTAAAACTCCAGTGCATAAATACCTGTATAGACAAGCAAACAACAGTGGCTCATTTTTTGCATTTCTGCCGTCTCTACCTGCCTTTAACACTGCAATGTACACTGTCAACTCATTTCACTTTCTTAATTAAATCATGGGCATTGGACGATGATGAAACATTCTCAGGCATTTTTCTAATTATACATTCATTATAAACATTGATCACTGTGTTGTCACGGTAAGGAGAATGTAGTCAATGTAATCACAAACAATTTGTGTTGTAACATAGAGGGAAATTTGTAGATGCTGTACATCCCAATTCAGCAAATTCTCAGTCTCTCGTTTTCTCTCATTTGCCTATGCTTTTGACAAGGGCTTTTACTGTACAATACATACAGGTAGAATACACATGCTCCAATGAATGTGAGAAACTTAATACTTCAGGTAAGGCTGAAGAAAGGAAGTAGCATTTAGCATGCTTATGTAGATAAAAATCTACGTTAATGTAGCAGTTAATGCCGGTGATGTGGTCATTATACTAATGTAATGTTCTTTTTCATGGTAATCTAGAAAATCAGGTCACTTATAATTGAAATGGACCTTGCTTAATATTTAGCAAACAAGATGATTTAACTTGGCACAGCTGAGAGATTAAAACCATTAAGTAGATTGTGAGGCCAATTCTGCAGTGTTTGCTCAATGTTAATAATGCTACTGCTGTGTAGCTGTCATTGACTCTTGCGGTCATTCATTTTCTAAACCAGCAAGACCTACTCTGTTGCTTAAGAGAGGCCCATCATCTTCTCCAGAGAGCTTATTTAAAACTTATATTAGTGCTGAGTTCACTTTTTTCTTTTTTTCTCTACCCATTCTGGACAATGCTGATTGTAACTTAAAAAGGCAGAGAGTGCACTTGCTGTCGACATTTGATATATTGTACAATACTGTGGCAATTTCATCACTGAACCTTAACCTTAAAGCCATAGCTTCAACATAATTAGACCTACTGTATGTAGGTCTGATTGCACTTGAATCCGAACTACATAACAGTGGTATGGATAGTCTTTATTTTCATGGAGGAGGTGGATAACTTTGCAAATACAGATGGTATTTTAATTGTAACATTAGTTATTTATGTAAGCATAAAAAGTTGCATGTTGCATGATTATTATTGGATGCAAAATTTAACATTTTGTTACTAAGACCTCTGCAAAATGATACAGAACACACAAATGACTAAAGACACTCAAAATGTACAACCGGCATTACAGACAATTAAATATAATTTTTAAAAATGTTTACCAATAAATTAAGCCACATATACTCTAAGTCTTATGTACTGTAAATTTTGACCCATCACAAACTAAGTCGTTGCTTTGAGAATGCCTAATACTTTACAGAAAACTGGACAAGGTGTCACAGAATTTTAAGAACTTGTCAAAGTTAATATACACTATATGCTTAAATGTGTTTTTAGTAGAAAAAAAAAGTATCATTCCCAGAAACTTTTAGACCTTCATACTGTTTGGAAATGATTCGCCAGATTCCTTTCATAATGACTGATTATCCATATTTAAATCCCACTGGTAATGTCATTCTCTGTATATTTCCTCAAACCACATATTTCCAAGAACGGACTTTTCACCCTGGCAAAATCCCATTTCCATGAGCAAGTTCTGCCATAAATTTCAACCTCAGGTCCTACTTTCATACAGCTGCTACCAGAAATGTTACCTTCAAAATAATTCAATCATTTTCATAGGCACTATTTCAATAATGCATACTGTACATGGATTGAGTGTAGAAGCAGTGGCTAGACTACTTACCAGAAGGTTATATATAGTAGTCTTTCTTGTTTACTGGAAAGATTCAGCATACCTAGTTAACCAAATTACTCTGTGACAAAAAATTAACAATTTTAACTAGTTCTATTATGAAATCAGAATAATAAAACATTGTAGCAATAAAATTTTTAATAACTGTAGAGTCTAGGAAAAATTGCCAAAACATTTACAGTATAACAGCGATCTTACAACCACATTATTAGTACGCACATGATAACATTACAAAAATATTGCACTGCTGTTGCCACAAAATAACAACTTTGTACCAAAGGTGTAGAATTTAAGAAAGACTGCCAAAAAACTGTAAGGTAACGTTGTATAATGACACTGAGGCAACCACATCACATTGTCATTTAATGCTGGGGCATTAGATGGGGCAATATTGAAACAGGGCTGCACTTTCGTTGTGAGAACAGAATGATATAACATAACATCACTTTATTAACCCTTTACATTTTGAACCAGCAACCTTCTGGCCACAGGCACAGATACTTAGCCACAGAGCCACCGCTCTGCCCCAATTATAATTTTTCGTCCATGCTAATTAATAGACTGTAGGGGATGTTATCCAAATATTGTGCTGAAGTAACAAAATACTGAGACATACTGTATATTCTGTAACAGATATTCTGCTGGTAGTAATCATCACAAAATATTTCTGTGGCATGCTATGCAGTAGCTTTGTCTCCTCAGCTCTAACTGGGGAGAGTGACACATTTGAATAAAAAACATTGTTTGGTATATACTGTATTTGTTGTCATTGGCATTAATGTATGTAGTTATTATTGACTCAATGGAGCAACATTGTGGGAAACAGAAGAACCAAACTAAAGCTAAATTAAATACTATACAATAATTTAAAAGAGAGAACTAAAACAGGCAGCAGCAGTTACAATATGCACCGTAATCTTACCATATTCTAAATGTGCTACTCACATCGTTAACATATTGAAAAACAAATAATTATCTTAAAAAACATATGAGACATGATTTAACATACACGCAAAATACAAGGAAGACAACAGGAAATTGGCAGACGGAGAACCAGACAGTGAGACGGGGCTTAAGACTATATTATTTTAAATCAATAATCAATAAACCTGTTACTGTTCATCATAATCAACAACCTCCACACGTTGCTTTCAGAGGTACTGTTGTGAGAGTGGTAACTCTGCAGCTGGGGACACAGGAGAAAGAGGACTTTTGTCACTTTAAAATCCAACAGCTATTCATTCATTACGATTTTGATGTCAACATGCTTTATACTGCAGAAAGGAATACAGAGGGAAAAGTCTTTCAAATAAATTATTTTCCATAAGCTTAATAGTGAAAAGTGAATATCCGCTTTCTGTTTGTTGCTCTTTAACTATCATATAGAATATACATTTATTAACATTATGTCACCACTTCCATCTGAGTGATTGTGTAACATTGCATTTCTGACAATTAGGTCTAATGACAAATCAAACCTTAACCAGACTAATAAGTGCAAAGTTTTCAAAAAACATTTAGATCATGTCTTCCTAATTCTCCACCTTGTTGCCTCAGTAACCCCTGGTTTTTAGTTTCACCTGAGCTTCCAATTAACTGAATACGAAGGCCAGCTAACAACTTGCCAAATGAGATCTTGATACTTAGTTTCAGTTCTTGGAAAACTGTTGAGATTTCAGGTTAATATTGAAATTTAATATAGAAAGGCACAAGGATACATCATATAGTCAGTGAATATTATTATTTCAGCATCAATTCATACAGTACCTGAAATCAAATGAGGGCTAGGACTGTAAAGCCCTGTTTTAGGTACTGTATATCCATCTAATACACACAAACAAGAAATGGAAGTTAATTTGCCTGTTATTTCTATGTAACCTACTGTAATTATGGGTTAGCAATCCATCACGTCAAATCCTTGCATTTCTGTTTTTGCTGTTTTTGCATTTCACATGCAACGTTGTAATAGTGGTTGCAGAGTATTGACTGGTAATGTTACCATGTGATAGTGTACTGTATATTTTACTGAATTAAATCACAGTTCTTTGACAGTGTAATGAGGAATATTGCACCACAACATTAAAAAATGCAACATTATGCCGCAGACTTTGCATTTTCACAGCTTCTCTTCACAATTGTGTCAGAGCCACAGTATAATGTTAACACAAGATTACTGCAATGTCTAGTTGTTAACACAGGATTGTGTAAATGGCAGGCATGGTCATAACATCTGTACCAACTCCTTCAGCAATGTCTGCTACAACCACATCCATAACTTCATTTTCTTCAGTTTTGTTACATTACTACAATCCTCATGGTAACATTGTAAGACGTTACTAAAACATTTCAAGATGGCAAATGCATATGTAAACACTTTTCATTAGCTTTTGTAACAGAAAAACCAAACTCTTTTTAACCCAGAACAAGCGAGAAGAAAATGGCTAAAAAATAATATATATAAATCATGAACATCTGTACTAATGAAGAGCACTTGCTTCATATATCTATGAGATGTATAAAAGAAGTTTGTATTTGAAATTACTGTGGAATAATCAGAATAAATTGCATAAGTATATTCATGAAATATTTATGCAACATTGTGTTGTATATAACCAAAATAGAACTGCTCATTAACATTATGTGGTCAGTGGATGAAATTGCTCTAATGTTTATCACATATACAGCAGAACTAAAATACAGCTTGCCAGAATGTTAACTGAGATGTGAGTTTCGTATTCAGTGATCTTGAAAGCGGTTTATGAATATTCTACTGTATACGTGTCAGGAAAGCATTCTTTCCGGACCCTATGCAGACGACACAATCTGGGGTAGAGTGGGGGAAAACACGGGGAAAAAGGCATGTGGGAGACGGGAATGGAAACAGGGGGGCGTCTCCATTGTGTGCTGGTGGTCGGGGGAGGTGTGGCCGAGGCAAACAGTCCAGAGCTGAGTCCAAAAGGGGAATCCAAAAACGGGGCAAAAGTCCAAAGCCAGGCAATCCATCCAAGACAGACGAGATAAAACAAGAACCGGGTCAGAACCGGCACGGGAACGAGAACAGGGACTAAAACCTTAACAGGACCAGGCGCTGCCAGGTCCCAGACTCGCCTGGGACGAAAACCAATGCAGAGCCCGGAATAGCGTCAGCGTCTGGCTTTTAAGGGAAACTGAAAAGGGGGCTGGAACAGGGAGCAGGTGCGGGAGATAAATAACAAACAACGAAGGGCTGGAGAGCCCTCGAGAGGAGGGGTTTGCGATCGTGCAATACGTAAATGAATACATTTATTCCATTCATTCAGCTTGTGCTGTACAGTACATTGTGTGCTACTTCATGTGTAATAATGCTGCTGAACTTTTCTTTACTTTCATGCCATGGACTAAAGGACTCAGTTTATTCTATCAGAAAATTATAATTATATAGTTATAAAAGAGATAGGTGAGAACAGTAGAGGATATTTTCCTTTTAAACTGGCTTCACTGGTGCATTTTAAGAATCAATTATGAATACAACTGTCAGTACACACTTTAATGGTGATAAAAGCCGTCGTGAATGTAAAGAAAGGCTACTTGTTTATTGTACGTATAATGTCTCTGAAGCATGTATCACCTCAACACAAACTGTATGGATATGGAGAAAATATTCTCTTATATTCTATACACTGTACTGAAACTTCTATCACTTCTGTGAACACATTCTAAAAAGTCTTAGCATAGCAATCAATGGCAGTAGTGAGATAGCTATGCAGTTTTTTTCCTAGCTTGCTTCTACTTTAGGTTGCTCATACAGTACACTGAAGCGGATGTGCTTAAAAAAAAAGATTAGTTTGCACCCTTTATTATTTTCAGCAGCATGTTTTATACATGGCACTGTTTATAGCCTTGTTCCATACCTCACTAACTTCTTTCGGAAGCTAATTAAGTGCTGTAAACAATGACGTATATATATATAAAAAAGGACCCTACAATGGAAAGATCCAAAAGATTTTGCCCTGCAGTTGAACTCATCCTGAAGGCACCTGTGCAAACCACTATGCCATCTGGTTGGCACCCCACTCCTAATTACATATTGAAAGCATAAACTTGTAAACCCAAAGGAAAGCAGTGCTGACCACCATTTCAAATAACAACAGTGTGTTGGGCACATTTTTTTAATTGCTGAAATTTTAGATGCCTGTGGCCTGCCTAGTGCAGAAGGGCTGGAGGAGGGCTGGAGGAGGCAAGCAATGTAATCTAATCCCAGAGACTTCTCTGAAATATTCCAAGGCTGTATCAAAGGGTATTAACAGTGGTTTTCAGTTCCTCTTCTTTTCCCATTGCTCTGCAGCTGCATTCTTCCACAGGTGTTTGGCAAAACTTACTGTTTTTATCTGGTAGGCTGAATGTGTTTTTGTTATTTACTGTATTGTTCCCATTTTTTCCGCTATGTGGGGACGAAAATTAATTTAATCTCATTTGCAATCTAGGAGTTCTGGATATTTTTGGGTATCCTCAAATAACTAAATACCATGCCTGGTTCAATTTTGTTCCCATTTTCTTGAATCATAGACACTTCTTAATTACTCTCTGGGATTTTAAATCAAGCTCGTATGCAACAGTGAAGAAATCGACAAAGATCCAGGGCACTTTCAATCTCACTTAAATGCCCAGATCTTCTTTTTACACTGGATGGGCATGAATCCACAAACTCAAGAAAAAGTCAGTCCCTACCCACCCACACCACAAACCAGTCAACACAAGGCTGTTTCAGCATTTGCTTCTAAGCCAACAAGGAGATCTTCATTAAAGATGAGACGCAGGGTCTTAAAAATAAAAAAAACAAATTAATACAAACTTTTAAAACAAATATTTTGAAAAATCATCATAGCTGGATTGCAAACCAGACCTGGTCTCCCACAAATTCCTGCAGGCTTTCTTTTCACTTAATTACAGTTGTACATTCAGAAAAAGGCAGCATTGTATACTACTTTCACTATCTGTAATAGCGATAGTCTGGAGTAAAACCACCTAAAATTTCACTGGACTCACTTTAAAGTGAAATAAAGCTCTTGAAAGAAAATAGAAAAAATGTGTCTTTTTAAAAATAGTTTGGTTGCTGCTCTTGCTCAATTTTTTGGAAACTTGACATGCTGTCCACTGACTGATATTTTTACGAACTGTCAAAAAGCAGTTTAAGAAACAGGCTTATGTGACATCCTAATTGCATATGAGTTATTTCATAGTCTTATGTAACATTCTAATAACATAATCTAGTATAATGAAGAATGTAATGAGAGTTTAGATCATTTTAGATCTGCAAGAAGACTCTCCAGAGAGGGAATACTCAGAGGAAGTAACTCAGTATGCAGCTTAAAGTGAAATAAAAGACTCATTTGTTCTTCAGACGCCTTCTCTTTTATCGGAAGGAAGGTAATGAAATCAAAGGAAAATGTTTACACGGGGCTAAGATAAAATTGTCATCTTTTTCTCTTGTAAACAAAATGTTGCCATCAACTCACTTAGTTGGAAAATTGTGATTGGAGTGTAATTAATCTGGACTAAGTCACATGAGGCTTTCTTAAGACAGGGGACAGACAGCATTACTAATTGTTTCTACCTGGTTCACCACCACTCAGCTAGGTTAAGTGACCTGTGACAGGCAATCACACAAATGTTGTCAGAAAAAATAAATTCTATAATTTAAATGAGCGAGCACCTTATCCAAAGAGTTGCAGCTGATCACTGTTTAAACTCTACTGATACATACAGTACATACAGGTCATACAGGTGACCTGCATGTATTATATATTATAGTCTGGATTTTTGAACATTGAACTTCTCAGTCTTCCTAAAAGTGCCATCTGAATTTCTTTATAGCCCTGATGAAATAGTAACAAAACCCCATTATACAACCAAATGAGGGATGGATAAGATAATTTGTCTTGCTTAAAACATTCTAAAAATATTTTGCTGTATTATGCTGTATTTGTAATAGCATTACATTAAGCAACGTTTTGTCAAAATTAATAATGCTATTAAATAATTGAATTCCAGAAAACACAAGGATCACATTTATTCACACCTCACAATTATTCCTATAAATCAAATTCAAGAAAAAAAAACAAATCCACAATAATGTTCTGCTCTTTGAAAGTCTAACTGAAACCCCTCAGAAACTTCCTGTGAGGTATAAAAGGAGGTTGGACACACACATAGAAAATATTTAGCAGTAATACACATCATCATGGTTAAGGTCAGGGAGTGCTCCACAGTCACTAACTTCCAAAAGCTGGGGGATCTCTATTAAAGACACTGAAGGTAGCATTTTCGACTATAGTGTCCATTATTAAGAAATTGCAGGCTACTGGAATGATGATCTTTTCACTATAGGCTGTTGGTATTGAAAACTTCCATTTCACCACGTACAGTATAGTACCATGTGCATTCATGGATGGAGTTCATAGAAGAAGTTCTCGTCTATCAGCCTCTAAAAGTGGCAACTCTGATTTTCCAAGCTACATCTGAGTAGTGGTTAGAATCATGTTTCATGGCCAGATGAAATGTAAATTGAGCTTTTCGGACATGCTCATGAGCATTTTGATTGATATAAAAAAAGATGGAACTCGTGTTGAGAAAACACACATGACCATAAATATGAAACGTTGTGGAGGGGTCTATTACGATTTGGGGTTGTTGGGCATCTAAGAGTCCCAGAGCCCTTGTTAAGACAGGTTCTATCATTAACTCCAACATGTGCAGGTATTTCTAAATTTACAAGCTCTTAATTTGTGTGTTGTGGTTATCATGCCTCAAAAATATATACTACTTAATTTAAAACCAATTAGTTCTCAGTCCAACACACTTTAGCATGACCAGCAATTGACAACCTGAAGGAGTGTTTGAGAAAATACACTATACTGGCTGTACCTGTACCAGACCAGTAGGGATGCATCGGATTGTTTGCTTGACAGACCCTTATGTTTAGAAATCATGAAAACACCTTAAGAAAATTAAATGCAAATTATTTTAAAATAAAAATCACTAAATACAAAATTTCTACTGTCACCTAACTTAAGGAAAAATGATTTGTACTGTTATTAATGAGACTTTAAAATAAATTGCATTTAAAAAGGCTGATTGAGAGAAAACGAACCCAAAACATAGCAGTTCTGGTGAGTCTATGCCAATGTGTATTTTCCACACCATTCACTACCCACCACTCAAAGTATTCACTTCACATTTTACAAGCATTTACTTTTCAACTGACTTTCAGCACAACTCTATAAATATCGTAGATGAATACATGTGTGAAATTATTTGTTATTATTTGGAAGTTCAACTCTCACTCCTCTGGTTGAGAGTGGACCTGGAATACACACCCCCTATTTACAGTATATGCATTCCTGTAGGAACGTTGTTTTTCAATGTATGCTTTTGCGAGTTATGTGGCATCTTTCGGGAATGTAAATCTACCAGGTAAATGAAGAACTACTTGTACCAGGACTCTTTAGCCAAACACCTGGTTTCCCCTGCCACAAAGTTCAAGCTTAGCCGAAAAAGGACCTTTCAGCATCACAATGATCCAAAGCACAAATCCTCAATTAAGAAAGAACCTATTAACAACATGCAGGATCACTGTTCTCAATCTCCAGAGGTCAATGCAGACGACCGTTTAAGATTCAGACTCAGGAAGCCCATTCACTAATGGAAAATCAAAGGGTCTGAAGGGCTTAGAGCAGTTCTACTTGGAGAAATGTCTAAAAGCAGTGCCAGAACATCACAGCTCACGACAGGAGTAAACCAAGCCCTAGGTTGGAGTGAGCTGTAAAGTAAATGTGACCTTCATGTTTTCTGGGCTTAGACTATTCAGGACAGACGTGACTTTTTCAGCTGTGCGCGAGGCAATTGAGGCAATTGTAATTACAATAAATACATTTGAGAATACTGAATTATACTTTACCCAGTTGGAGATTTTCTTTTTCTACTACTTTTATTTATCCTTTTTCATCAGAAGTATGAATAAATCTGTAGGGCACTATACAGTATATGTATAATAGCCTAATGTACAGGATTCCTGATTGGAATTCTAAGCACATGCAAGATGAAAACCTGCTTGTTTCTGATGCTCATCTTTGTCCCCAGTGCATAGTGTACTGTATTAAAACAGCCCCCCGCCCCCCCAACATACATTCACTTCAGAATTTACCACCATATGGCTATGGAACAATTTCTAAGTTCTTTACTATGGAGAATCTGCATCCAGCTGCAACTTCCAGGGACTGTTATGAAGTTATGAGAGGGACCTCATTTGTTCTTAGTTGACACTGTTTCGGGGAAGAAAGGATAATTTTACCTTATTTCGTATGAGCACTAAATTTACGAAGGGGATAGAAAACCAGATTCATGTAGGAAGGACAAATCACATGATTCCATTTCTAAAGCCAGAGAATCAGAATAACCCGTTTTCCGGTAGGTAGTGAAAGAGAAAGTTAAAATACATATACCCACTGCTTTCCAATGGGTTTGAAAAAGGGTAAAAACAAATCTGCAGCCGAAATCCAGAATGAATATCGAGTTAAAAAATTAATACCAAAACTGCTCAGATGTTTTGGAAAACTGGAATAGCTTCAGTAACTCTTTTAGAAACAGTCTTTTTGTTGTATACAGTATGTGACTGAAACATATCGCATTCTCTTAATGATGATAAAGTAATTGTGGACCAACGTGTGAAATGTTTTTTCACACGTTGAAATGCAAGGCCTTTTCAACATATTACTCTTATAATGCCTCATGATTTATCCAAAGCAAAATACTGTACATGGACAAAAACAGAATGGAAAGACTAACCTGTAACTCAGCCCTAAAGTTCAAGGTGCAAGTCCAGATATTTTGAAAAAATATAAGTAATAATCATGAAATGAATACAGAATTTACAGGCTAAGGAGGAAATAACCCTTGGTAAAAGACAATTCTACCACTGTTTAAAGGCATAGATGATGAGCCATAAACCAGTAGATATTACCACACAAAAGCAAAAAACACCAGACAAATATTTAACTAGCTGCAATACAGAAAAATTAAAAAGAAATGGAAAGATCATACAGACACCTGGAACACCACAATTTTTTATTTTCTGGAGATGACTGAAGATCCCAACTCAAAATTAGATAACCAAAAGCTACATTAACTCTTTAGAAAATGCACTGTAAATAGAGAGGCCGTTAAATCAGAAAATCCCACTAGCAGAGCATTGTCAAATTTACAGAGAATTTAAATAGTGTCAGAGGATTGGTGTCGGAGAATACTGGCTACTTTAGCTACTCTGCAAAAACTGCTGATAGTTTCAGTGATTTTGACATAGCATATATTTTGTTTTACTAGGCCTTGCTATTTGATGACAGAGGGTGAAAAGTCCAATGTTCATCTCTGCTTGATTTTAAGCACTATGTGGATTTTATGTATGATGTCAGTTGTGTATTTCATGCTAATGTCAGTATATTTACATTATACATTAATATATTTCTGTCATATATGCCCTTAAGTTTTAATAAGGTTCTTTCATGTTTTAGTGGCTTTATATTATTTTGGTACTCTTTATTTAACAGGATAGCAAATTATCATCACTGTTGATGAAAAAGAAATTCACATTAGAAATGCACTCATATTTCAGGAATGGTAATAATAGCATAGGAATGAATAAATTCCACATTAAAAAGACATGTTGTGTACAGTGATAGTTTCTGTCTACATTTGTTTGCAATACAATTTCAGGAAGAAGAACCAGAAGAATTGTTTCTTTATGAACACATGTTAGATAAGAACCCATTCTCATTTAGAAACATAACCTGGCCAGGAGGCTCACAGCATTGTAGCTGCAAAAAGCAAAACACTAAACAAAAGCATGTTAAAATGGCAATATAACATCTGGACATAACACATCATTATGTTGCAGTGTTAACAAATGCAAGTACAGTATCAGGCACGGAAAATTAATCATAAAACTGAAGTATCTTCAGATAGAAAGGCTGGATAGTTTCAGCTTACTTGGCAGAAGTTCCAGTCATTGCCAGTGGCAAACTAAAATGACATTATCAAGCATCGGTGGTTGCTCTTTGGAGTTTCAGTCTGATAAACATACATCTTAAATTACAAGAGTGGGAACTACAATAAATTCTGCAGATAGCAATGTGTTTTCCCAATAAAGGATCTATAATTTATATCCAAAGATACTACTATATTTAGGAAAGGTGTTATGAGGCCTACAGTGATAACATTTAGAGCACAATAGTCTTAATGGTTCTATTTCCCAAGAACACCTTTAGACCTTACAATGTGTAAACCACAAATTGCTGTGAAAACCTTATGTTTTGGAAAAGTGAACACAACAAATACCATTATTTAAACAAGGCTAAACATCTATGCAAAATATTACCCAGAAACATATGTCCTGAGAAATATATATACCACAATTATTGAAAAGAGAAGTGCCCAAGACAGACCCCTGTGGGACTCCCTTAGTAACAAGAGGTTGTGAAATTACTGTATGAGGTTGTGTCATTCTGAAACCATACAAGGTTGTTCAGACCAATTTCTGACCATTTTCTGAAGAATTTAGGAATAAACCATATCAAAATCCAAAGACAAATTATAAATGTAAATTTTGTCTAATGATTTCTATATTATACTGTTAAGAATTTTAATGTAGAGAGTAGAGAGTCTTTATCATATAAGTGAGGACTCTTAAGGCTGATGTAAGATCTGTAAATTAGCTGTTATAGAATTCACTACTAATACATTCCTGTAAGTTTATATTACTTTTTATAAAACTATTGCTTTCCATGAAGGAAATATTAATCAATCTGTTATTAATTTATGTCCAGAGACTAGAGAACAATAGAGACAATCTGTCTTGTAGTAATCATATTTCACAAGGAAGTAAGAATTTGGGAATAAAAACAGAGGAATATGGAGCTTATAAATAAAAGAGGCACTGCTGAGACAGCTTCCTCAACAGGGCAGAAACAGTTCTGTTTGTCTGGAATGTTAAAAAGGATACCACAGACTTTCAAAGACTTTTGGTTAAGGATATTTTTGGTAACATGGTCCTTACCCTAACTGGCGAATGTGTCTTGACTATGGAATATAAACTACTATATATAATATAATATAAACATGTCATCATGCTAAAATTATTAACTATTACTGTAATGCTTCATAACTCTTTGCCTATTTTTATTAATAAAAAATATTTGTATTAATCCTGTTGAACCTTCTACAGCATACACAGTAGTATCATAGAGAATGTTGTTGTATCCAACAGGATTCAATAAGCATTTCCTAAGAACACTGTAGTGAATCCTTTCAAATTACAGTATTTAATACATTGATTATTTACTACATTGCGAAGATGTAGAGAATTCTATAAAAAATACAGTATTGAATATTTTACAAATATATGTACAATATTGTACTATACTGTAATATTTTATTGTGACTTTATACAGCAATAACCACAATAAAGGCTATGAGACCACAAGACAGAGAACTATAAGCAATTTAGGTTCTAATTTAATTATTAAGAAGTATAAACTATGAATAATATCAGGGTGGCATGGTGGCTCAGTGGCTACCATTTCTGCCTCACAGCTCTGGGGGCCTGGGTTCACTTCTAGACCTTCTTTGTGGAGTTTGTGTGTTCTGCCTGTCTTCCCGCGGATGTCCTCCCGCAGGCCAAAGACATATGGGTTGGTTAATTGGCTTGTGGGAAAACTGGCCCTAGTGCGTGTCTATCTTTGTGTTTACACACCTGTTGCTTGCTGGGATAGGCTTCTTGCCCCCGTGACCCTGAATTGGATGAAGTGGTTCAAAAATGAATGGATGGATGAATGATGAAACTGAGATGAAAACATGAAAATCCTTTAGTAACTACCATATATTATAGCATATACTTTAGGTCACAACAATGAAAAAGTATCCTGAAAATGTATAAAAATGTAGAATTGCTTTTATTTAAAAAAAAACCTGCATTTTATACACTGGACTTAATAGCAAGTTTCTTAAAATTTTTGCCTCTTGTTAATTTGTGTAGTTTTAAGTTAGAAATTACAGACACCTATGAAAGAGATCTGTAGTTTCTCTCCTCAGGTCTAGCTTTTGCATTTCAATTATCTAAAACAGCTGTTTCTGTTTGGTATTTTAAAAATATTTCACGAGGAATGACGGCAGCCGAAAGCTTGGGAGAAATTAGAATAATTTATTGAGATGTGGAGATTTGGCGTAACCCGCTTGGCTGAGGGCCAACCTCCCGGCAGTTGGACGGGGAGGATAAGACCCCCATGCGACCAATGGGGTAGCTGCAAAGGTGGAGAGGGGGTGGAGGAGGGATGCAGAAAACGAACGAGGAAGAGGAGAGGGTGAAGTTTGATATATATGGAGACCGGTTGCTTACGTCAGGATTAGTGAGAACTGTGGCAGCTGTGTCGAATGAGCTCGGCTGCTTTCATTCCTCCCGAACTTTCATTAAAAACTCCATTTTTAAATGAAATGAGCTATCCATCTTTAATGAAAAATATTTGTTTTGATAGCTTGACTTTAAACTCACAATTAAAATCGACATGGGTCCAGAATTAAATAGAGTCACACAATGCCACTCCTTAGACAGCAGAAAATTTCACTTAATTTAAGAGCCAGGGAAATCAGCACTGCCCAGGTAACAATGAGATGACGTCACTCTCTTTAAAAGGTTCAGTCCCGGATGAACACTATCTTGTTTTTATTTATTATAATAAAGAATGCAATTTATTTCAAACATCTCATATTTATCATGTGTTTAACAGCTTTAGACTAATAGCATGTGACAGTGTGTCAAGAACAACTCAGCATGAACTGAGGTTCAAGCATACAGTAGCTGCTCACACAATGCTACTCCTCAGACAGCAGAAAATTCCACTGCACTAAAGGGCCAGGCCTCCTTGATGTGGGTGAAATCGGCACTGTCCAGGTTGCTGTCAACGTCTTTGACAGGTTCAGTGCCAGATGAACCCTGTTGCATTCTCACCACCCAAATCCTCCATCTCTTCCAGATCAACCGACAGGCATGGATCTCTGTGATCCAAGTCATAGTACCTATTTGAGAAGACCAGCTCAGTTTTCGATTAATGGTCCCCTCCAGGCCCTTTCAGCTTCAAAGCTATACAACATCACCGCCCAACAGGCAGAGAATTCCTCTATGCAAAAAGTTCCAGGTGAATCATGTTGCACAAGTAGAATCAGTTTCTTGCTGTCACTCTTTAAGCATTGAGAAACTGTACATCAAAGGGCACATTTTATTCCAACGTTTTTTACTCACCAAGTTAGAATCACTGTAGTTGCCAGGGATTTCTCTCCCTCTGTAACGCCAGTGGTCTACTAAGATTCTGCACAGGCTCAAATAAAAAAAAAAGATTCTAGTGTCCTTGATTAAATCTCTCATCCACACAATTCACTGAGCTCTCTGGCCAATGCCACTGTTATTAGTGAGTCTGAAATTAAGGCCCTCCTGTCCCTGTTTGTGCCACAAATCCTGCTAAATCAAATCACCCACCACTATAGAAGCCATATCAGGAAACCTGATACCAAGCTTTATTCTGAATGTATTTATTTATTTTTCATTCTAATAGAACATGTACTGAGAAGTCAACCACTGGTATTAAAAAAGGAAGTGGAAATCTGCTTTGCACTGGACTTCTGAGTCGGTGATTCCTTGTTTAGATGTAGCATGCAGCGCCACTGGCTTAAAGGCTTACTGTGAGTCCCCAGTATTTTCTTATTAAGAAGCGGAGAGATATTTCTTTTTTTAATATTTTATGCTGTGAATTAAATAAATAGATTTGGTCTCCCATTGTGAACCCTGTGCCAGCATTCTATTTACGTAGGGCTGGTTAATACCACGCAAGGATAAATCACCTCCTGTTTAACAAAAGACAGCTTCTTCTGAATATAATTTCTTACTTTCCTGCTGATATATGCAGTTTGTGACAGAAAAACATATTTTACAATAATATCGTCATTGCGAATTTCACCTTACGTCCGTCAATATTCAGTTAATGATTAGTCTCATAAAGTGGCAGATTTGCTAGTTTAGAATATTTTAACACAGAGAACAGAAAATACTTCTTCACTCAAAGGGTTAGAGTATGAAACAAGCTTCCCAGTCATGTTGTTTAAGATGATACCTTGAAATCTTTCATGAAACAGTTGGATGAGATCATTGGATGAATTAACTACTATCAAATGGGCTAGAGAGAGTATGCTGAAAGGCCTCCACTCCTTTGTAACATTTTTGTGTTCTAATGCTCTTTCAATCAGTTTTTTTAAAAATGGACTTTGTAATTTTTCAATACCTGAAATACAGTAAACTTTTCAGTACTGAAAGTCAAATATTGTGAATGAGACTCAACTGTTTGTGAGTGAATGGCTTACAGTATCTTTTAAAAGACTGAACTGCAGTGTACAAATAACAGAATTAAGAAGTTTCTATTATGTATAGCATACAAAACTTGCTTTTCATGCTATACACAGGGATAAAATTGTTTTAAAAAATAAATGTTTCAGACAAAAGCGTCTCATCATCTGTTTAGAAAGCAATTGTTATTCAGCTATTTTTCCTTGTCATTTTTCAAATTCAAAAGTCTGAAAATCAGTGCTCCCCAGCATCACCTACAATATTATTTAATTCTGTCTCTGCAAGTACACTTACATTGTCTAAATATTTTAATCTGTGCATCTCTTTTTAATAAGATTTACCATTTGTTTTTGAGAGCTGTGTATGTTTTAGTCCATTAAGGGTTCACCAAAGCATGCTTTGTGGCTTAATGTAAATCACAAAATGTTGATAATCAATAATCTCATTCAAGCTATGAAATACTCCATTTTAATTAAAAATGATAAGAAATTATGTCCTTACAGAACAGTATTGCAAACACTTTTGTTACAATACATTCATTCACATCAGTATGCTGTGGAGAAGGCTTGTGAAATGAATCTTGTCATTTCTCACTTTTTTGCTTTATAGCCAGCAAGTTCAACCTACCTGACATGACAAATTTTTGGGTGAAGATCTTTTTTATTGAACTTTTACAGGGGGAACAATACATCAAGATAACCAACTGAACAAAGTTACCAAGTTATACATTGCTTCAATTACTGGAGATGACACATTTTAATATGACATATTAACTTAACTGTGTTCTTCCACTATGTACTCAACATTATCAGACAAAGATTGAGAAAGAAAATGAAAGGAAACGTTTTGGCTGTTCAATTACATTTACTGGTGCCAAATTCTAGCTCTCTTTATGGATCTACTCCCCCAAAGAAGTCAAATTCCAAAACTATTTTCCTGTGCCTCTTGTTTTTAAGGGATTTGTTATCCAATTTCATACTTTTTAATTGATTTGAACTCATCTCTAGTAAAAGACTCTAAACATCTTACAAATATAAAAACCTTAACAATAACAAAACTAAATCACAGCATGAGAGCAGCAGAGTGGAGCAGTGGTTGCCATTGCTTCTGTGCAGTGCCGGGGTTCAGTTCCAGGGGTGCTATCTGTGGGGAATCTCTCTGTGTTTGTGTGACATTCCACTAGATGCTTGTTTTCTCCCGCAGTCCAAAGACACGTTGGTAGGTCCACTGGCTTCTGGGAAAATTGGTCTTGTTTTGTGCATCCGTGTTCGTGATTGCAACCGTTGCTTGCTGGGATAGGCTGCCATTCCCCCATGACCCCGCATTGGATAAAGTGTGTGCATGGTCTGAGTGTGTCCCCTGCAGTGGACTGGTGTCCCATCCAGGGTGTACATAAAAAATGTAAATTGTTTAGTTTGTCAGTTGTTGAGAGCAGATTAATTTATAATTGGAGATTTTTTGTTTTCACATAATTTCTGTAAATAGATTAAATATCCAGTGGCAAGTACCCCGCCTCTCACTCCTCCTCCCTCCCAACCTTTGTTCTCCCGCTACTTTACCTTTGCCTACTGCCCTGTCTCTCTCACACCTGAAGAAGGCTCCACGGCCGAAACGTTGTGTTCTCTTTCTTCTTTTTTTCAGCATGGAATAAACCTACTACTTGTTCCTTTGCAGCCTACGCATGCTGACGCAGCTACCCACCTGAACTAGTGCCCAATTATTTCTTTCAGCACCTTTTAGAAGTATTCACCTTCCTATGGTGTTCCATTGTCAAATTACAAAATGATGGAGGCACTAAAGAGAAACAAATATGTGGATTGCATGAGAATGCTTCTTGGGGATTGCTTATGGACAGCAGTTTTCTTTCTACAAATTCTCAGTAGGATTCAAGTCAGGACACTCAAGGATATTTACTTTTTTTTTTCCTAAGCCACTCCAGTGTAGCTCTGGCCTTGCACTTTGGATCATTATCCTGCTAAAAAGTGAATTTCTGTCCAAGTACGTTGTAGATCTACAGCAAGTTTTCTTCTTAAATTTGGTAGCTCTTTTTACTTCACCTTGCTCCCCAGCAGTCTTGTTAGGCTTCCCAGTCCCTGTTGAAAGAAAGGAAAACTGTAACAGTGCTGCCAGCACCATGCTTGATACTAAGGATGGGGCTACTTGAGTGATGCACTACACTGTACTTGGTTTGCATCAGAAATAATGTTCTTCCATTTTTGTCTTGTTTCACCACCAAACCTTTTGCCACAGGTTTGCAGCATCACTTTTGCTTTGTGCTTTGTAGCAAATCTAATGTGGTATTTGAGATGTTTGTCTTCAGATCCATACAAGTTCCCATTGTGGACTTAATAGGATAATCTTCACCTGTGGTCATTTATTGCCCATTTCAGCCATTGAACTCTGTAACTCTTCAAAGGTCTCTGGTGTCCTTATAGTGACATCCTTGAACAGTTTCCTTCTTGCACTGTTGTTCCATTTGGGGGAAGAACGAGATCTGGGCAGTCTGGGTGCATTTCACTTCTTAATTATTGACTACTCCATGCTCAAAAAGAAACGAAGGGTCCTTGAAAAGTTAGCATACCCTTCCTTTTCTACAACTTTGTCCCCAAATTGTTTTGAAAGCTCCCTGGTCTTGCTTGAAACTGACTACCTGACTGAGAGACCAGAAAGAGAGAGATGTAATTAATCTGTAAACCTGTGAACCACTATTACTGCACACAGACAGAGGTCATTCAACTAATTGTGTGGCTCATTAAGGTAATTTTGTGCACCTGAACCAATTTAGGTTTTATATAGCAAAAGGGTGAATGCTTATGTAATCAACATATTTTAGTTTTTGCTTTTCTTTGTAGTTTTTGCTGACATTTTACTTCTTTCACCCTTAAACATGTTCTGCTTGAGTGTTCAAGTTCTGATTAAAATATTAACTTGATAAAACTAGTTATCAATGGTGGTAGTAATGTTACATGGCTGCTTCTCAACAGAAGGGACTGGGAATCTTGTCAAGACGGAGGGAAAAAACTAATGGAAAAAAACACAGGCACATTTTAGAGGAAAGCCTGCTTTAGATTGCTGAAAATTTAAAATTGGGATGAAAATTCACCTTTCAAAAGAACAATGACACAAAGCACTAGGCCACAATTAAACAATACCCTATCAAGAAAACGAATGTCCCAGCCAAAGTCCTGACTTAAATCTGATAGCTAATCTGTGGAAAGACTTGAAAATTGCTGTCCATCAATAATCCCCAACCATTTTGACAGATCTTGAACAAGTTCACAAAGAAGAATTGGTGAATATTGGAGAGACTTATGCAAAAAGAATAGCAGCTGTAATTGCTGCCAAAGGTGCTTCTACCCAGTATTGACTTTGGAATATGAATACTTAAGCAAACACCATAGTTTAGTTTTTGATATTTGATTATGGCCCTTGTTAATATTTTACTCCTTTCACCACCAAAGTACTCATTTTTTGCAATTAAGTTGGATTAAAAAGACTGATTTTTAAAAATGTTTACACATTATCTATAATGCAATAAAAGGGGACTTCATAGGACAGCTTGTGCATATAACAACTCCATTATATAAAGAATCATATGAAGACTTAATCTGACCTTTGCTAAAAAAAAACATCATTTATATCTGTCTCACTTTAAATTAACCTATGAGGTCTATCTTCCAGCAAAGGCAGAACATAAGACAAAAGCACATGAAAAGTAATTAACAGTAGATGTCAATAAACAGGGTAACAGACTTCATCCATTACATCTGCTGTCACCAAACAAAACGTACACCAAGATCTAAAGGTAGATGCGTGCTTTTTTCATCTATCCATTTTTAGTTTGCTTAATATGATAAGGTTCAAATTAATGATACCATATGTAAAACTATTTAAGCAGAAAAATACGTTTTTACAAACAAGATAAATATACTCAAAATATACCGTAGTGACTCATTTAGAGAGGGGCCTGCAAGTCACAGAGCAGGAAAACACACGGAAAGGCAGAGAGAGACACACAGGCATCTGTTCGACACACGTGAGGAGAAAAAAGGGAAATAAAGGCTGCTCCCCGCTTTCACAGAGGAGGAAGAGTAACAAGGGAGCCTAGGAAAAGGAAGAAAGGGAGAGGTCATGGGACAGTCCAATGCTGAGAAGTGTGGAACACTACAGTACTCATAATGAATATATCATAAATCCTACACGGAGTCCAGAATCTCAGTTTAAGTGAAAATAAGTTTACGTTTCAAAGTACAGAAATTATAAACTGATTTCCCATAACTTTGAAATGATAATTAGATGCTTACAAGCACTCTATATACTGCATGTAAAACTGGTGCATTTATAGCTGGCCAATCGATACTGATCACTTAATAATATAATACTAATATTACGTGAAGAATACAACATCAGAGTCTAATGAAATCAGATATTCCGAATGCACACATGGATACAATGTCAGGATATTAATCCAATCATAGTGCTACTACCACTACTTCTAATATTTATACAACAAATAATAAGATAACAGCTGAATTAAGACAAACACAAGGCTTGAATCACTGATGCATTTCAAACATTATACATTATGTCTGAGAAGATCAATTCCCTATTAAAAAAAATTGTTAAGCATTTTATTGGCTCAGTTAAAAGGGTCTTAACTTTTAAAGTAAGATATCACCGAAAAATTAAATTATACATTATGACTTACTTCACAGACTATGAAACACATAATTATAGTTTTATACTAAGATATACATTCGAGTACGCCTTTAGTTTTACCTTTGAGAAATCAGAACTATAACATACGGTATACCAAGTAAAAAAGAACTATATACCTCTACAGTATGTACAGTGCATCCTATTCAACTCTCGTTCGCCCTATGCAGAACTCTTAAGTTTTCCCCAAAAAACCTTGGGTGTCTGCAACGAGTTATTTCATTTACTGGACAAAATGTGTGGCGAAAAGGCATTAAAAGTACAATAACTGTGTCAAAAAAGCCTAAAATAATATAACGCACACCTGTAACCAATGGCCTGTTAATTCTGAACTCACTTCGTTGAAAGGCACTGGCCAGTCAAACAAACAAGCATAGCAGGGTCTCTCCAAAAACAAAACAACCCCCCAGAAATATTAATCTTACTCACTGGCTCTATAGTTTGCTAGACTCGCTATATGGTTATATATGTGCCAGTTATTGGGAGTCGAATCACAAAAAGAAAACTGGAAAGCGAATCACAGTATTAATTATTTAATCTTATTTCATACGCTAAGGACCCTCAGGCACTTACTAAAGACAGATCTGCGCTTGCCTTATGACGTCATCCAAACGTGACCCGGACCTGGAGGGTGACGTGTGTCCCGGATGTGGATGGGACTTATGCATGCGTCTCTGTGAAACATGCTAGGGACAATATTGCACTGGTGCAATAGAAAGTAAATGGGATCTGAAAAGAAACAACAACAACAACAAAAAACCCTAACAAAAGGCAACATCTGGATGTACAACTTTATTTTGTTGGATGCTGGTCAAAATTGGAATTGATTATGGTGTTTTAAAGCAAAAATAAAGCCGCGATCGGACAAAAAAAGATTTTTAAAATCCTTTAAATTATATATTTTTTATTTTTTATGTTGTTATTGATAATATAAAAGAGACTGATTTGTTGTGGATTAACAAAACAAACATAAGGTAAACAATTTTGTAGTTGTTTATAATTATTTTTTTACTGATCGTGTGTGTTCTGTGTAAATTTGACACTCCAAGGAACTATTTACTATTTATGTTCTTTATTGATGCGATCGACTGCGCGATGAAACCCGGGTCTTAAACACTACTGACTACTCCAACTAACTTGCTTAAAAACTTTATTACCATGTGTAGATAACAGATTTAATGTGAACTGATTCGGATTTAAAAGAAATAAACACGTGAAAGCTCCCGATAATGCCGATTTTATGATTCCGGCATTATTTTGCTGTCTTGCCGTTGTATTGATATAATCCTGTCACATGTGGTAGCGACTTCAAAGTTTTTGAATAGTATTGAGTGTTAACACGTTCCTCAGCTGATACACTGTTAATAAAAATACTAGGACTATTTATGTCGGTGATATGATTGAAACCTCCACATTCTGTCTACATAAAATATTTGCAAGACATCCAAGATGATTTAAAACACGAATAAGCACTTTACCGTATCCATATAAATTGTGTGTTTAGAAACACATTTTAGAATGAAGTTGATTCAATAGGATGAGGCAATTTTATCCCTTTTGGAAAACCTGCGAATGATCACAAGTGACTAGTAGTGAAAGCTGTTTAGAACATTTTAAGGCGTGTTGTCACATTTAAATGACGCAATTTCAAATAATTTTGCTATTTTCATTTTATCCCATATAAATCAAGGTAGGTGAAGAAAAAAAACAAGACAACACAGGGACTAAATGGGACCTACAGTATAGGAAGTTCTGTTTTTTTTATTTCGTGGCGATTTACATTCTGACTCCTCTTTTCGAAAAAGAAAGGCGCGCTAATTTCTTTAAAATTTGAAATCCCGGATTTTTTACTGCTTGTTTCTTGGAGCCGGGAGATGTGCAGAATTTAATATTGGTGTGGTCAAATTGTGTAAAATGTTGGTAACGGTAGATTCAAATTCCAGCTCTGTGTTTGCGCAGTAGATCAATAGACACAACACTGCGTTTGTCTTCCAGGCTTCTCATTATAAAGTACTTTCTTTTCACTGCCTGCCAGTTAGTTTTGTTCAGAGGATTAAAACAAACTATCTGTTATTTCATTTAACCCCCTCAAAAAGGTACACCGCTGTTAAAGTTTAGATTTTAGTTCAGGCGGTCGAAATAGACGTCCTCGGCAGAAGAGATCCCCAATAAGATGATTTTCTTTCACGTTCTGCTCTTGCTTTTTCAGTGAACCGCTGGCAGCTGCAGTGTTAAAGGTATGTGAAAGGTAGCTAGGTGGCTGTCCATACACATTCTTACTGTTTAGTGGCGCACATGGGCTATAAACTCGGGAGAATGGAAGCTTCAAATTAACAACCGGGGAAAATTTAATAAAAGGCCTGATACTTTTTGTGCACACATCAAGGATATTTACAGACGTAGAATCCTCCTTTTTTTTGTTTCAGTGCCTGCGTTAGCTTTTGTTACCTTTTCTTTTTTTTTTAATGGGATTGTCACTTGCAGATCCCCCGTTTAACCTGCTGTTCGGGCGGGCTGAGTTGGACTTGGGAGAGAATTGTTTTTAATGTCAGTTTCTTCTTTCTGTACTGTACCAGTGGATTCATTCGTTTTATGTAAACCTCCTGTTGCATAATGATGCGCTGAGAGTGAATTGGTTTTAAATGCAAAGTGGAATCTTGCGAGTCGGGTCATCTGTGGATTTTCAGGAAGATCTCAGATAGTGATTAGATTTGCCTTCCAAGTCAGTCCGGGACCTGGTGTTTTCTGATTGCAATTTGTTTCCATGTTTTTAGGTCTGTGTGATTTTGCTAAAATGCATCACCAACAGCGAATGGCTGCCTTAGGGACAGACAAAGAACTCAGCGACTTACTGGATTTCAGTGCGGTAAGCAAATTCTATAAATATTATGACAGTAAAAAAAAAAAAGATCGGTTATTGTATATACTTTGCTAAACAAATAATTATATTGCATATATCTCTGAGGTAATGTTTAAAATGTTTATTTTGCACGTCTGTTTACTGTAAATGTTTTAATGTAGAAAAATAGAACACTAATGTGGATAAAACTGTTTTCCAAAAAATGTACAGAGAAATATGATTTTGCATTAGTAATTTTGTTGTCTTATAGATGCGAAACAGCGATTTGAAAATGTTCCCAACATCAATGGTAGTATATCCTACTTTTAAGTATTTTTCTTGTTTTGTTATTTTTGTCGTTTTATATTAGATTTTCACTTGGTATTTTAGACTTGTGCATTAAACTTTCAGCTATTAGTAGTATACGAAGATTGTTTTAAACACATTAAAATAAGCCCACGATTTTACCATGAAAGGAAAGCATGCAGTTTTACTGTTTATAGTGGATGTTTTTAAGAGATGATTCGTGATGTTGTACACTCTTAGTTTGCTCCACTAAGGAGTCGTGTTCGTCTTTTATGACTTTCGTATAGAAACTGTCTCGTATAAATAATGAATACAATTTCTCTTTTGCACGTAATACCTTAATGTGAACAAATAGCGCAACTGGGGCAAAGATTTCTCTGTTGAGAAATGCTTTTCGGAAGTTTGGACAGGAAATGTTGCCTTCGGCCATGTTTTTGAAATCCTTGCTCTTCATCAACTTTTTATTTATAACTTTCTGTATCGCAGGCTAAATAAAGGTTTAGAAACATCCCACCCTCGCCTTACATACAGAGTCTGGATTAAAGGGAACAACTATAATCTTACTGCACAGTTCACTCTTTTCAATGGATTTTCTTGTCAATTTCAGTGTAATGCGTGATCCCACAGTTTAGTGGACATGCCAAATTGCTAGGTGGATGAGACTGAATTTCTGAAGCTGCGAAACAGGAAGCCTTTTCATTGTAGCTTCACGATTAGGAGAGGATGAGTGCTGTAATATATATGCATGTTTTTATTCACATTTAAAATATAACGGTGTTTTTACTTGTTTAAGGAAGGAAAGGCGCTAATTGCTTTGATTGAATGCAGTTAAGAGTATAATTTGCATAGGAGTGCAGAATACTGTAATATTACATATTTGTACTGTATATACATGCACACATTAGAGCACATACTTTGCACTCTAGTGTGTCTTAAAAATATAACCTAAAATTATTGATAGAAAATTTTGAATGTAGTGATCTGAGAATTGATGTTTCTCTGTTTTAACATGTTCTTTGTTTTCTTTTAGATGTTTTCTCCCCCAGTAAGCAGTGGAAAAAATGGACCAACCTCCCTTGGAAGTGGACATTTCACAGGCTCAAGTATGTTAATCATAGTTGGCTTTATAAAGACACTGGGAAGGACTGATATAGAGCTGATTATATCTGATTCTTAATTGTGACCAGTTCAGGAAGCAGTAGTAGAATAGAGTTTATTTTTTGACATTTTAAATGTGCAACGTATAGATATATAGAATACTCTAGATGTTGTTATAAGTGAATCTTTTTGGATGTTTTTAAAATGTCTCTCCTTGAAACATTCCAACCCAATTGTGTTTTTAATTGATTTGGTGACTGTTATGCGAGTCGTGAGCGAGAATTATTGAATAGTGTTAGAATTAATGTTTTTGGGTTTCTTCCTTGCCACAGTTTGACTAATAATAAGAGCTGAAATGAAGGGACCAATGCTCTTTTATAACTTAAAGCTACTTTTGTGCACTGTATTTAAGTGACAGCAAGTTACTTGTATTAAAGCTGAACACTAATGATTAGTCTTAAGTGCAGGTGCAATTATATGTAGTACAAAGATAACTCCAGAAAATGTAATATAGTTGGAGCTGCTGCCAGCACTCTATACTGTTAAATTCTGGTATGGTATATTGTATATTTTGCCTGTGATTTACACTCATTGAGCTGTTAAACGATGTTGCAGTCTATAACACTATTCGAAGAGTGGTCTGACATATTTGCTTCCAAAGTTAATAAGAAAATGCAACAAAATGATAACTATTACAACTTTTAAACTAGTGAGTCTGGTGCCTAAAGTGTCTTTATGTTAATGTTTTTCTAAATGGTTTTGAGAAGCAAAAAAAAAAACAGAAACAAAATAAACATGCTGTGCTCAAAACATCCAGAACAGAATGTGAATACGTCTGTTATTGAGATACTATGTTCTTATTTCAAAAAATACTTGTGATTTTATAGTAGAATCATCCAACCTTTGTGGTATTTACATGGAATTGTCGTGTTCTCCTTTGCTAAACTAACCCACAGTGTCTGCATATGCATTTAGAGTTAGTTTTTAGACTGTGGTTTTAGTTTTGTCAGGATGAGAAAATTATGTTCTTAAACGGTTTTGTTCGACACAACTGCAGACTAGTTACATTGTGATGGCTTCCAGTTTGCTTATTTGGTTTAACGAATCTGAATATTCTCGGTGAACTCCTTCTGTTGAGTAAAAGCAGGCTTGGTGGGGGCTGTAGATGTTGTGCCTGAGCATATGGATGTCTCTGTTGAAATATTCAGAGATTAGGATCATCTGGTGGATCATCTATCCAAATACAGCGATCTTCAGTGTTTAAAGGTTGGATTTCTATGTGGGATTCTGGGTACAAACACCAGCCCGTGATGTAGCTTAGAATACATTTTAAGAGACAAATATGCTATTAATAAACATTACATTGTGCAAACACTTTGAGAGCAGGGTTCTTTGTCCTGTTTTTCCAACCTCTCTCTGCGCTGCTTTTCTGCAAATTGGTATTCAGTTTTTCAGAGACAGGTGGAAGGTGATAGCAACACTGGGATCCAAGCATTTTATTCCAGCAGTTGTCGGTGCAATGGACATGTTTCGGGGGGTTATGAACTAACAAAAAATTTTAAGTACCTTATATTCACTCAGGAAACAGGTTTAAATAGATCTAAATTGGAACTGGAAATTCAGCTAAAAGAGAAATATTAAAGTCTACTAGAGGGTTTTTTTTTTCCATTTTGAAAAGGAATCACACTGCACGCAACCAGTAAGCACATTCCCTGCCAGGGTTTAGAATTGTGAATCTCGGGCACAGGCAGATATGCTGATCACATGCCATATTTTTGTTTTCTTAATCGGCATAGCTTATTAAGTCACAGTTCGGAGTAAGAATGTTTTAATAATATCCTGCTTTACTTGATGCGCTTGTATGGTGGCAGATAAAGTGGTCTATGGAAGCTTGTGTGTTCCTTCGCCTATTCATTTGAATCTGTTTTGGTCATGCTTGTCAGTCAATATGGACTGATTGCATTCAAAATAAAGATGAAGCGAGGGAACCAGTCACTTAATACTTTTTTTTTCCCTTTTGCTTCTCAGAGTGTGTGTTTGTCTTTTTCCCAGCAAGCAGAACAACTACAAAAAGCTGTGCCCTAATTGCACTGTGGATTAGATGTTAATGGGCATTTTAGCATTATTAGAAATATTATTAGTGTTATAAATAATAGTCATCCACAACAATAAGAAGAATTTTAAGAGCATGTCTAAGTCTCCCATTTTGTGGGGCCACCCCTAGCAGGTTTAATTATATCAGTTTCACTCTGAGAACTGATGTGAGTAGTGGTGCGTGGCTTTTAAGTGAAGCGCTGCTTTTGCCTTACATAGTTGGAGGGTACCGTAAAGTAATAAGAAAAAAAAATGAATTCAGCATCTTGGTTTTATTTGAATATGCTTTCCTTTGATCATCCCGTGGTTGATGTTTTACACGTTCCATCCCCATTCAACCTGCAAGCTCTGTTTAGAGAGAATGAACTACCATCAAAATTAATTTTCTGGATTAGCTGGAGACATCCAGATAGATTTAAGGAGCTCGATGTGAGGTCAGCGATTGCTGAAACAAAGTAGGGGTGTGTGAGGATGTCTTCTGACGGAGAGGGAGGGATGAATGGATTTGTTCAGATGCTGTATTGTTTTGATTGGCCCTGAAACCAGTAGGTAGCATGGTTGACATTTGATCTGCTCAGGTAAAATAAGGGGGCACATGTGATCTACTTCCAGCGTAAAGCCAGTTGCAGTGCTTTGGCCTGGCCTCTTCAATCTGGGCGCTGTATGCTGTGTTTACACCCTTGTTGACTTTCTTGTGCGATGAAACCATCAGGGGAAGGCCATATTCCACACCGGAAGAGGATCCTCTCCAAAAGCAGTTGACACTGTTTATTTTATTTTGAAAGCCTAGTGCTCTACTTAGGCACACATGTATTATTTATTAATGTATTTGCTTCTGGAGCAGTTTTGTTCTGTATTGTAACCCTTTCCCCATTCCCAGAGGAGTTGTTGGAGTACAAAACTCTATTCTGAGATCATTTGATTAGAAGCAGAAAATAAAATAAGAACATCTGCATTTCCTCACAGCAACTATCTGCTCAGTCCCGCGACATACTTTGAGGCTTCAGGTAACTTTATTCCTTCTTTCGAAGTTAAGCAGAGGGAGGGGAAAAAATCAAATATCAGAGCTCTAATGGGAAAGTAATAAAACATGGTTTGTGACAGAACGGAGCATTGCTACCTAAAAAACATCCCTTGGATATAGTAGTGGGTCTTGTGAATTTTCCATAGGCATTCATGGGAGATGAAGGGCTGACTTCATTTAGAATAAGTAAAATCAGGAGAAAATCCTTCTAACATCAGAATTAATCAAATTGACTGGTTGTGTTTAAAGGAGATTCTTTTTTTATTCGATCTATTTCTCCACTCGAATCAAAATCCTGTCCTTGTGTTTTAAAGCTCATTTCTGCTTATTTGACAAATCAGACTTTTTTTTCGTGTTGTGATGTAATCGGTGAAGTGTGTATCTTTGACCATACCAGATGAACCTGTATCCAACCGGGATTCCTGGAGTCTTACATACACAAAAAACCATGAAAACAGGTTGTGATGTTTAAGTGAAAGGCTTCAAATACCTGGAGTGATGTGTGAGAAACCTATCCTAAATGTAACTGTTGAAGTAAAAAGTGCACTAAAAGTCCATATTTGCAGTGACTAGACATTTGAGCAAAGATATACATTTCCTGTTATTGCATTTGTGTGCTTATTGAACTGTAAACCACATAAACTGGTCATGTACATACTGGTAAATTTTTCTCTGATTCCTTAGACACCCATAATTATCAAGCCTGAATTGCAGCTTTGGATATCTAAAACATATGACTGAAGGTTTGTACAGTCTGTGTAAGATTATACCTAGGATCTATCTTTCAGTAAGCAGCTATGGAAAATTGTGATTTTCTGATACTGAATTTAGTAGCATATGTTAAACAATTGCTGTCATCTTGAAAAGAACAGGTCATCATTACCTTAGACCTGTTAGTAGAATTGATGTGTTCAGGTATTATTCTAGCTACATAAAATTTTTTCTCATGTTTTTTTTTTCTGTTTCAGTTTTTCATGTGATTTTGGTGCTGGTGATTTCTGCTCAATTGCAGTTTGGAAAACAATTTGTAGTCCTAGTTCACAATTGTACCTGTTAGTGTAAGGTAAAATGTAACAAAGGTATAATTAGGGCAATTCTTTAGAAAAAGAAGGAAAAATGTCAATGCAGCTTGTAATTAACTTGATAGGATAAAAATGCACACTTCAAGATGGAGGCCTTGAATTAAATCACCATTCTTTTCAGGGTATTTTTAAAACATTTAGCAGTATAATAAAGTGAAAGTTTAAATTTGTTCTTTATTCTAAAAATACATATCCTTGTATATACAAAAGTTGTATATGGACCTTTTGTAATGACCAAAATAAGTTGTTTTCCCACTCATATTTAGGTAATTCTGGGTTTTTCTTTAAAAAATAATAAAATACTCAGTATTTTGTTAAGGCGATATTTTGCTCAGATTATAAAACCCAAATATTGTTTGTTTGGGTGAAGTTTGAATACCCGTTTCCCTGTTTAAGAAAAAAATGTGATCCAGTGGCTATGTAATGCCTAAATCTATGCACTGGCAATATGAATTCCTGTGTTTGTGCAGGATTATTTTTACAGCATCAAGACAAATCACCAAGTGATTTTAGAAAAAAAAATGTCTAAAATTACCAAACATATAAACACTTTTGACTGACATTGCAATAATAATAATATAATAATAAACTGATTTTTATTATTTTTCATTTAGAGGTTTTTAATGTTGCATTTTGATATTGGAAAAAGCAAGCTGTCTTTTATGAGAAACATTGCACCGACCATAGTTCCACTGCCTATGACATACACGGAGTTGATTAACACTTTAGAGCTAACAATTGTGTTTTTAGTGAGGAAAGTCAGTACAGAATGTTATGTGATTTAATGAATTTAGTCAACTGTCTGGTTTTATTGTACTGATTGCTCAGGAGAATTTTCATTAAGAGACTGAAAATGTTATGTTTTGGTGTCGCTTCATATATTGCAAATGTGATAGGCAGAGGTGCAGATTTTGTATTTTGTACCTCACCAAGAAAAAAAAAATATTGGGGGGGTGGGGATTGAGATTGCAGGGTTCCTTCTTTATCTTCTTCAGTTTACTGTATATGTGAATAAAAACGACTGCATGCCCATTGTTGTGTTATCTTGGATTTTCAGGGGGGATCTGAACATTTTCACTTGCTTTCTATAAATGTTTCTTATAGCTACATATTGAGTTTAATATATAAAATAGGTTGTTAAATTGTGAGTGACCTTAAGTGGAAGGGACGAATTAAGCCATTTTGTAGATGTTAACCTTTTAATTTTTGTACATTTTCTGAACAACTTTAAAAATGGTTACTTTTGTCCATTGGCTTCAGTGAAAGTCTTATTTTCTGAGAAATCAGTAATTAATGCACGTTTTCCAACTGCACAGTCGTTGACTGCTTTCTTATTTGTGTGGAGTGTATGATGCATTTTGTTTGCTTGTTGAAAAGCTTTTGCCCTTAAAAAAAAAAGATTACAAATAAAACAATTGCATGCATTTCGCTACTGTTAATTTTTTGGCAGAACATTTGAAAATAAGAAAACAGTAGCAATGATAAGAGAACATTAGGCTCTCCCAGATCGTTTGTTTGCTAGTTACTAATTGATCTGAGGATTACTGATAATTACTTAGTGTTATGGGTGGTCATTTGATCCTTTTTCGGGCTTCTTAAATTCCTAATGATGACATTTTGTAGCATAAAGCCCAGGCTGTCTGCACACGTTCAATAGTCCATTCTCTGTAACGTTGGAGGGCTTTAAGAAATGAAAGTCAAATTCACGTGTTTCCCCCCCCCCCCGACATATGTACGCCACCTGGGAAGCAAAGAAGAGCTTTGCTGAAGCACACACAGAAGTTTCCTAGTTTAGTGAAGAGCAGTAAAGTGTAGGACTTAAAAAAAAAAATCTCTCTCTTGCCACTGTATTTGACGGAGCTATATCTCTGTTTCCAGAGCACTGGCAGTGCGTTCTGTAGTCCTTGTTGTGCAGTTTGAGGAAGGCTCCTGCCCCCTGCATATAAATCTGCTGGAACACTCCTAATGCCATCTGCTGCAGGAGAAAGCAAGGATACGAAGAGTTAATGGGGTTGTGGTGGCGGGGGAGGTGATCTGCTTTTGCTTTTTAACTGATTGGATGCTTCAGTATGGTTTGTAAGGGGAGAGTGTATTCATCATAGAAAAAAAAAGCTAAAACAGTGGAGAAAATGAGCAAATAGTAATAAGCCGAATAGGAGGAATTAGGAAAATGAGGTTGATTCAATACTGAAAAGTCGAAAGAATGAAAATAAACACAACGTTTCAGCTGTGGAGCCTTCTTGAGGTGATACCTGAAAGGTTCTCACTGAAATGTTGTTTTTTTTGGTTTCTTTTTCTACTTATCAGCATAGAATTAACCTCTACGTGTTCCTCTGCAGCTTGCAAGCTCCCTATTCATAAGGTGAAAATATACCTGCACTGTATTCTTGTCAAAGTGTATCCTCTTCAGATAACAGCTCTATGGCATCTAACAATACCTGAGGCGGTGGTGTTGTGGCTTTCACAGGTTAGTAAATTCCTGACTGTTCTCTAAATGTACAGTTTACTGTACACAAAAAAATGCACATTGTTTTTTTTTTAAAAAACTTCTGCATTTCTTTTCTCATTTTTCCAGAGCCTGTTTGACTACATTTGACAAGGGCAGTATCAGCATTTACAAGCCTGTTATGCTTTTTATTTGGTTCCCTATGACTTTTCTATTGGCAGGCATAGTTAAACCCTAAAAATAGAATAACAGTAGAATTTGGAAGAAAAAGGAGTACTTCAGAAATGTTAATTCTTATTCTTATGAACCCTTTATCATTTTATTAATCCAGCATTGTTTATTAGACTTTAATGGGGAATTTGAAAAGGATTTGTTCCTAATTAACAATAAACACATCATTATTTAGTAAGTAGGTAATTACAGAATTAACCCGGAAATTAAAAATACTGTGCTCACAGTTTTTTTTTGTAATGAGTCAAACTAGGGATAAAAGGATCAACAACATAAATAACTCGATTTACCAGAAGACAGGCAAGTTATAAACAGAAACTGGAACAGCTTTGTGAAATTATTTGCCAAAATAGGGCAAATACTGGGATTAATAAATATCACACGGAACATAAAAGCTTTCATTAGCAAAGCAAGCAGACTTAAAAGAGAAGAGAATTATGAGACGAATTTAAAATAAATGAGTCTTTTAGCCAAGAGCTGCACACACCGTATGTTAGCATACTATGCCTGTCCTCTCAGTGTATGAACTGTGAGAACCAGCTCATTTTTCCTGGGGTGTTGTGTGGCAGAAGAGAAGCCCTGAGCTCATCATTGCTTTCAAAGATTCGGTGCCTGACCTGCCGAGATTCAGCTGTTTGTTCGTAAGTTTTGGTAAGCGAACATCTGGCTCTTTCCCCTTGGCCTTAGTGTGATGTTCAAAATGTCTTTCTATCGTTCCCGGTGCTTGAGATGTAATTTGCTACATCTAGCCTTGGTCTTGTTTGATTACAATCTGTAGCTCTTTCCGAGGTTTCATTAGAACTGGCAAAACCACTGATTTCTAAGAAGAACTTAAAAGAACAACAGTATTTGCTGTATTTTTAGTATTAGTCCTACCATTGTTGGTGTTGTCACTACTGCTATTGCTAGTTTACATTATGTTGATGTAAGAAACAATAAATGAACAGAATGACACCAAGACAAGCTGACAGTGCAATGCAGATATGGGCACTAGGCAAAATGAACTATTAAAAATTTAAATTAAATATTAAAACAGTACACAGATAGTTGGGATATGATGTATTGCAGACAGCCTAGCGGTATGTATTCCTTACTTACAGTCAATAAGTACAATAAGAAGATCACATCGCCAACTAGAATTAGTAGTTGCTGCTGCTGCTAATTTATTTTCTGTTTATTTTTTTGTGCTTGGCAGCAAGAGACTTTTAACTTGTCACAAAAGGAATGCAGTCTCTTTGTCAGCCTGCTGTAAGACTGCCCCTAACCTGGAATGCCCATGCCAGCACAGGTGTTGTGAACAAGAAACAAAACCCGTGTCAGTTTTTTAAGTAGTTTTGGTTTAAGGACTATAATTGTAACTGTTGAGGTTTTTTTTTAAGCTAGTTTGTTTTTAGATTCGGCGTTTTTGCACCTTTTAAGCAGATGTTTCCATTAGGGGGGAGAAAAAAAACAACAGTCAACTTCTGTAATAACCTCTGGGTTTATCAAATACATTTTGTAAGTATTTACTTCTTTTGGTTTATAGGAATTCATTTCAGAGAAGAAAAAGTTACAAACTTCAATATTTCTGCAATGAACTTGCAAACGACCAAAGCAGAGGATTTCTAATAAAATAATGTATCTGCAGGTATCGCCAGGTATATCAAATGTCTGCAGACATTGTAGGGTAAGAAATAGTGATGGAGCTGATTTAGATTAATCTAGTGTTTTATTACCATGTTTGATGGGAATAAGTGGGAATAAGAATTTAGCATTTTCATCAGTTCCAGGCAAATTAAGGTTATTTTAGACTGTAGGAATGTAAAGATACAGCCAGGAAAAGGGTTTACAAAGTGTGAAAGGTACAGTATATGCTATAATTATAAACATTATACCGTAGTGTATCTCATGTTTAAAACAGGTAATCAGTGGCAGCAATACTTTCATTTTATTGTACTTTTACAGATATTCAGTGTAATAAAGAAAAATCCACACATTTTAATTAAAAACGTATAGTCAGGATGCCTAAAAATCACATTTTCTCCTTTAGTACATTTTAAGCAGATTTTGTGAAAGGTGTACTTGAGAATTATTCTGGCAGTGACTGAAGTTTTAATGTGGTTTTGGGATCTCAGTCCCTTTGGAACCGAAATATTCTCATTCTTACACTTCCTTTTCCTTTTATGTCATTGTGGGATATAGGCACTCTTCTTAATGTCTCCTAGTGACTCTTCCCTATTGCCCATGCTGTAATTCTACCTCCTGAACCAACCAGAAAATACACCCAGTCTCTCATCTGACCATACAACCATGACAAAATAATCTTCTATCTTTTGGAGTTTTTTTTTTCCTTGCAGTACTAGTCCTTTCTTCTTGTTAACTGTCCTAAAGAAGGCCTCTGCTTTTTCCAGCAACTCAACCATTAAATCCCCACTCCTTTGTTTTTTCTTTCACTGTTTGTGCCGAAACCTTAACACTGTGCTCGTCGGCTAGCTTCTGTGCAACATCTGAAGTATTCAGTCTCTGCCTATGTGTTGTTGTTGAGCACATCTGGTATAAATTGTCTCTGAAAAGTTTTGTATTTCACCAAAATCTGTTCCCTGCCAGTACACCTAACACAAACGAGCAGTTCTATCACTGTGATATTCAAATTAAATTGAAAGGATCACAAGAATGAATGAAACATGGCACTGAATAATATTGTTGCCGCTGTATATCGTTCAGGAACATACAGTATGCTATACCTCTCACTATATATGCATTTGTACTATTTAGCACACTCTCTTCCAAGTCATTCAGCAGTTGATAGTATGGAGTGGGTCAGTGGAATGTAACCTGAGCTGCTGTTAAGGCATTCCCATGGAAGAGTTCTCACATGAAAGGCTTTTGTCAGCCTTCAGTGCAGGAATAGATTTTTTTTTTTAAAGTTTGCAGGTGTTCAGTATTGAGTAATAATACAAACCCAGCCATTTCGGCTCTGCAGCTTTGGCAATGGGCAGTCTGGGTGGGGTGCTGCTTTTTTTATGACCGCAATGAATCCAGCCCCCTAGTTTCCTCTGGAGATGAAAGCTGTGATTGGAGAGAGCAGCCCAGTGCACTGTTAATGCGAAAAACAGATTGCACAGGTCCTGCACAGTGTAAACTTTTATCCTGAAGTTAAGAGGTATGACAGAGAGGGAGAGAAATATTTTTTTACAAATTCATTACCTTGTGAATTGGCTCACATTTGCTTGGGATGCCTCATTAAAAACCTGTGGTTTTCTTGACCTGGTAAAATTGCAGTTTTATAGCCATTTCAGTGTTCTTGTTCAGCAAGGAACTGGTAACCTCTGCCCTCAGGAGTTTTGTGCAATACCAAAAAAAAAAAGACAGGAGGTTGCCTTTTAGGACTGGAATTGTAAATGAATTTCCTGAGCTGAATTTGGGCTGTCAGAGTATTTTTTGTTTCCCAAGGCAAATTTTGACTTTACCATTAGAACCTAAAAGGTTAATTGGATGACTTGGACAGAAACAAAAAATAAAGCAGTACAGGATGAAAATACTAAATGCTTTGATACACTCAAGTTGTAATTCTTTCTGTTCTTCTAATTGTAAAAAGGAATATTTCTAGACCATCATGAGCTTTAGGTTGAGACATGTCTTTAACTGGAGACTCTACTCCAATGCTTCCCATTGATTTTGAGTGAAGAAATTAAGTAGCACATTTCTGACCGATTAAATCTGTTAGGATGTTTTTCACATTAGATGTTTTCACAGTTGGAAGTATCCAATACAGAAATGGAAGGCAACATGGGTGTGTAATAGTTGATTTTCAAGCGGAAGAAGGATGGAGTTTTCATTCTCTTCTCTTCACATGATTACACAAGCTGTACATGCTGCAGAGCTTAATTTCTCATTTGCCTAGTATTTCAGAAGTGCACTTAAACCAAACCTACTTTTTACTTAGTCAGTCATGTAATAAAAATAACTTAGGCTAATTGTTGTCATGTAAGATAGAATTTACGTGAATAAAATCAGCTTAAATCTTGAATAAAACAATGAGCAGAGCAAGTATCCGCAATTGCTGGGCATTCAGGTGTAGCCCTGCTAGTGAGCAGTGGAATAATATGCAATCCATACTCAAAATTATAATCAAAGATTTGAAATCTCCATACTTTATAGAGCAAAGTAAAAACTCCAAAGCCTTGTGGTAAAAATCTCAACTTGGATTTGAGTTTGATGGCAAACTTGTGCCAGCCTGGCTCTTATCATTGATCCTAATGCCGCTGGTGACTTGTGGGTGAACGGTTTTCCCTGTCATGTATTTTATAAGGCCCTCATCATGAACGAAAGTTAGGAGGTCACTTTTGGCTGTGCGCACTTCCAAGGCACTTTACAGTGCGATACTGTGCTGTAACTGAGGAATGATTAATTGAGTTCTTGAGAGTTTTGATTTCTTGGTCTCCATTCCCTGCGATATCCTTGGGTATTAGGAACAGGTGTGAGGTTGTTTTGCCGTCTATACTGAAGCAGGTGTGAGTTGACTAATTGCGGCATCAGTTTTGCATCGCCATTGTGTACGCACTACTGATGCGCCAGATCCATAATAAGCAGAAAACATTGCTGAAGTCGATCAAACTTCCTGAAAACATAACATTTTTAACTACCTCAGGTGATAATACCCTCGGCTTGTTACAGTGCTTAGATTTTTTTAATCTTTTACACATTTTTCCAAAGTGTGAATTAAATGTGAAATAAATTGCCGCCGTTAAAAGCATTCAAAACTTTTGTCTTTATTTACAGTTTTGAGCTGTTTTTAACAGTAAGCTTTTAATGCTTCCTTTGTATTGTTTTCACTAATATGGAATCAGAAGTGCTGTTATAGAGTAACATAAAAATATTTACCTGTTTCATGAGGTAATTGCTTTCTCACTTGCTCAGTGTTTTGATATTTCCTTCAAAATGGGAAAAAAATATGTTTGTTTTGTTAACATAATTTGCTAGTCCTTGAGGAGCAGAGTACCCTTTCCTGTGTTTGTACAGGCAGAGTGCAGAGCACAGTCAGACATGGTCAGTCACAATGTCCTTGTTATTTCTGCAGCCCTCTTATTTTGTGGAAACGAGTCTGATCTCTTCTCAGGAAACCCACGCTTTAAAAGAAGTGGCAATAATGTTCATTAAAAGAGGTTTTCAAATAATCGCTTGGCCATTTTTCAATGCTAGCCTTTGTTGTGGTAATAGTATCCATTTCTCCTCTGAAATATAGCTTCTTGTGTGTGAATAAAATCAGTCCTACCCTTTAGTTTGCCTGCTGGGTTGTGCTTTTATTGCCTGTCATAGAAATGGTATTATGTTAGACAAAGAACCAACCTTCTAGATGTGTCTTGTGTAATATTTCATATTTTGTTTAATATATTAGACGAGCATCAAATAATTGGAGCAGGATACATCGCCCATGTTGAAGTATTATGATGCACTGTATGTAAACCACATACGTTTTTTTAAATGAAGGGACACACCAATAAGGCAGTTTAGACATTATTTTAGTTTCCTTGGAGCAATGGTCAGGGATGCTGCTATGAGTACTATATACTAAATATACAGTAAGAGACGTATTGGTGAACGAGGGTACCAGGTTTAAGCAGGTAGGGCACATTTTGTGGTGACTCACAATTGTCTGTGTAAAATATTTACCTTTCATTTTCAAAACTGAGCAGTGCCCCATGTACCTCTTTTTTGTATTTCTGTGTAAAATAATAACTGGTTTTCATGCAACTCCTTGAAAGCCTACGATTTAGCAATATTAGCATGCTAAAACAAAGCTTTATTTTAACATAAGCTTACGTCTTACCTCATCAAATACAAAGACCTTTGTATGAGGATTTTGTACTGTACTATAATGTTTTAAATAGGACTAGCTATGGTCCTGCTTATGAGATTGTTAAAATGTAAGAATGTTCACATTGTGATCATTTTCATACAACCACACCACATTTCTAAACAAAAACAAATCTAAAAGTGTTTGCAATGGAAAGGATCAGTGGTAATATAGCCACTGTTTCTATACAGTATATATGAATAAATGTTGCTATTAAAATCAATATATAACAATGCTGTAGGTTTTATAAAACTGAAGTGTTTTTGTTAGTTTGCTATGATGAATATTTTACCGTGCTTTTCTGTGTTTATATACAAAAAGCCTCAGGAGTACAATGCTTAAGTGGTTAAAAATAGTAGAAAGTGCTTTGAGTGCACATATTTAAGATAAGGGAAGTAATAAGATATTTAAGAACTTCTTTTCAGTGCATCTATTTTCTAGCCCTTCATCCATTCCAGGATCACAGGGTAGCCAGAGCCTATCCCACCAGGCAAAGACAGAATACACCCTGGACAGTATGCCAATCCATAGCAGACCCAAACATGCACACACGCATACTAGGACCCGTTTGCCCAGAAGCCAGCTAACCTAAGCATTATGTTTTTGGACTGTGGGAGAAAATTGCAATTCAGTTCAACTTTATCGGTCATTATACTAACACGGGTGCATAGCATAGCGAAAGGTGTTCCACATTAGTCTCTCAGGTGCGGTATACACCTGAAAATAGAACAGGGGACAAGACAATGGACAGTAATACAATAACAATAACAGTGTAAACTGCCCGTGCAAGATTGTCAAAAACTGTGCAAATATGGAGCAGCCAAAGGAAGCCCACGCAAACACTGGAGAGAACATGCAAACTCCACACCGATAGTGCTCTCAAGTATGGAACTTAGGGCCCTTGCACTGAGAAGAGAAAATGCTAACCACTGTGTCACCACGCCTCCCCATGTCTTTACAGTAAATCTACTTTCAGAAATGCAGACATGTAAATTCTGGCTGTTTTATAGTTTTTCTGCCTCCAGTGTTTGGCTATATTTCTATCCTAATCACGTTTTGGCTGAAATATTTTTTTGGGGAAAGAGTATTTTGTTTCACAGCGAAACAGTTGGTTGCTGTAGTTGTTTTGAGCTGCAGGTAGAATGTGGATATTGATGTTTGCTCTTTGTAGGTAGAGGATGTAGTTATGCTTTATGTTGTTTGCCTAATTGAATGAAAATATCCGTTCCCATCCAGAGGTTTGCTGTTAATTTCCAAGAACAGTGTGAGGGATAGTAAAATCTCACTATCTATCAAGAAGAGAGATGTGAGTGAGTTGTTGAAGGTGTAAATTGATTAATTTGCGATGAACCAATAGATCTTGTTCATCACTACATTGGACTTTGAGTGATTAACTTTTAAGCAGTGGCTTGATGTGATAAAATGTGGTCTTTGCACCATATTTGTACTTAAATTTGTCATATCTCTGTGGTATGTTGGGAGATATATGGGGGAGAGGAATTATATCCCTAATTTCAGATTTTATTTACTCTCCCATCAGATCTAGAACTGCTATCTTTAAACATTTAGCTGTGTGTGTTCATAATTGTACATGTTGATATTATTAGGCTTTAAAGTATTCTCTATTCAAAATATTTTTTTTCAAGGTATATTTATATATGTTAGCTGTGGTTTTCTATCCTTGGAGTCAAAAGGTGCTTAAGACTAGACAAAGTGTCAGTGGCAATTGCATTTTAAACTTACAAGGAGGAGAAATGTTTCAATTTCTGTTAAAGGCTGAAGCAGTAAAAACCACGTTATTTTATGTTTCTGTATAGAAAATTGCTTTAGTGTCATGCCCAAATTAGATTTGACAATTTTTGCGATTATTTTCACAGATTTGTGTTTCACTAAGTACGTTGCCATTAGAATATACTGTATATGTATGTTATCTTACTCTTATAAATATAATAATAATCCTTATATTTATTTAGCGCTTTTCTGGCCACTCCTCTCAAAGCTCTTTACAGTAATAGGGACTCCCCTCCACCACCACCAATGTGTATCCCAGCTTGGATGATGTGACAGTAGCCATAGTGCGCCAGAATGCTCACCACACACCAGCTATCAGTGGGGAGGACAGAGTGATGAAGCCAAATCATAGATGGGTATTATTAGGCTGTAAAGGGCAAGGGGAAATTTGGACAGGATACAGTAGCAATTTTTAATAACCTCAGAGAGTCAGGACCTCATTGTGTAATCATTTGAAGGACGGCGTCTTTTTACAGTATAGTGACCCCATCGCTATACATCGCATGAGGACCCAAACAGACTGCGGGGTGAGCGCCCCCTACTGGTCCCACCAACAGCTCTTCCAGCAACAACCTTATCTTTCCCAGGAGATCTCCCATCCAGGTACTGGCCAGGCTCACACCTTCTGAGCTTCAGTGGGTCCGAGGTCCTGACTCTCTGTGGTCATTAAAGAAAATCCCACAGGGTTTTTCCGAAAAGAATAAGGGTGTAAACCCGGCGTTCTTGCCAAATTTCCCATTGGCCCTTACCAATCATTGTCTTCTAATAATCCTCATCTATGGATTGGCTTCAGTACTCTGTTCTCCTCCCCTCTGATAGCTGATGTGTGGTGAGCGTTCTGGCGCACTATGGCTGCCAAGCGCTATATAAGTGTAAGCAATTATTATTATTATTATTATTATTATTATTATTATTAGTCCTTCTTCATACTGTTAATGACTGGGTAGGTAGTAGGGATCTCCCCAAATTAGGACCATGCACTTATCCTGTAAGCATCATCTGAGCATCATCTCGCAATGTGGCATAGTACTGTGTTAAAGGCTTCTTCGAATGTGGATGAGTTAGCCTACCATTTTAAACCATCAGTAAAGAGCAGCTGGTTTCTTTAAGTCTGAATATTCATCAAGTATTAGTGACACCTTCTCGCCTTGTTATTTTTAGACCTTATTGTTAAATGAGGATCATCCTCAGGGCAGTTAAAGTTCCCCATTGCATTTGTTCATCTATATGCATCTAACATTGGCCCTATTGTTTATAGCAAGGTTTTTGTGAGGTGTTTTTAACTTTGCACAGTTTGTATTGGCTGCTTTTCCAAAACAGTACATTTCCAAACATTCAGAGCCAACAAGGACAAGTGGGGATGAGGAAATGTGGCAGTAAACAGGCACGGATGGTCAAAACACATCAATTTGTTTTATTAAAGAACAAAAATTAATCCAACGAAAGTGGTGTGAACAGTTCCAAATACAAAATTAATCCAGTTAATACGTTTCATTAAATTCATACAAAATTAATCAATTTTGTATTTGGAACTGTTCACACCACTTTTGTTGGGTTATTATGTTTTCTTTAATGTAACAAATTGATGTCTTTTGACCATCAATGCCTGCTTACTGCCACATTCATCCTCACTCATCCTTGTTGGCTCTGAATGACTGCCCTGATGAACAGTGGATGGAAATGTCAGCTGTTGACAAATAATCCTCATTTATTGATAGCTATTACATATCCTGTTGAAAGATACAATATGTTCTTTATCTAGCCCTTACTGTACATCTTGTCAGATAGGAAGCACATAATTTCCTTAAGTTTTAAATAGTCTAAGATGCTGGTTTGAATGGTCATAAAAGAATGGAAGTCCCTGTGTACATGTATAATTGTCATGGTCATTTTACAAAGAGCCATAGTTATTCTGATCTGGGTATAGATGTGGATTTTGTCTTAATACCCTGTAATGTATTATACTATGCCCTTTAGTTAAGAGACTTATTTTAAGTTAGAACTGTTCTTTGTTTAAAAAACAAAAAAGTTTAAGTTTAAAAAAGCAGTTTAATTTTTTGGGGTGTTTTTGAGGGAGGCCTTTAAATTTCTTTTAAAACATAGCATGCTTTTGAAGTGATGTTACAAAGCCCTGGTGTTGAATGTCTTGTTCGTAAACCGTACCTCAGGCAATCTCTTTATTCATCTTTTTGTCAATGTTAACTCAGAAAGCCACTGGAAAAGATTAATTAACTGCACATAAAGAATCTTTTAAAAAAACTCGCCTTGAAATTGAAATCTGAACATAACATTTATAACGTTAAAATAAAAGCTGTGTGTATTAAAGAAGATTTACATATTTACTTCTGAGGTGAACTGAGCTTTCAACCTTACGGTTTCAAAAGGCAGTGTTTCAAAACAAGCCCATCAGAAATTAAACCAGCGGTTTGGAATGGCTTGCCTATAAAACTGATGTAACTATGTCAAAAAAGTCTAATAAGTGAACATTTTCAGGGTTATGCATTACAGTTTGAGATGTAGTCTGTAACTGCTGCCTTTTTACCAGTTTAACTTGAATGAGCAAGTCCTCATTTGTTTTCAATGAGGAGGCTAGACTCATAACACAGAGCCTCAGACTGGAGAGGAGAGAGCTTGCGCTGAAACCAGAAACACTAAATAGATGTGTGCTCTTGCAGGCAGTCCATTAATTTTCACAAATTAAATATTATCTTTAAATATTTAAAGGTTAGATGAATGTTGATAATGGATTTAGACAGCCATTAAGCTGTAATTGCTTTCTAATGTAGTTAGTGAAAGACATTTGATACAATTTGCACAGAACTGAGACCAGCAACACAGAGACTCGTTCACAGGGGGTTGTTTGAATTCTTGTTAACTCTTGAAGGGACACCAAAGTTACGTCCACTTTGGACTTCTTTCTTCATTCAAAACAGGTATCCTAAAACCAGACCGCAACCCAATTGAGCACTTGTGAGAGATTCTGGGTCAATGTCTTAGACAGCGTCTTCCGCCAGTATCGGCAAAATACTAAATGATGGAAATTCTCGTGGAAGAATGGTGTCTCATCCCCCAGTAGAGTTCCAGATGCCTGTCTATGCCAAGGTGCACTGAAGCTGTTCTGACAACTCCTGGCGGCCCAACGCCCTATTAAGACACTTCATTGTTGCCATTTTCTCTATTCCGGCAGTTACCTGTATGTACAAAAAGCCTTTCAGAATATTATTTTTTTACCACAGAATCAGTAGTGTTAATCAAGCCCTTTGATTGCATGTTGCGTTTAGATGTAAATTAGGATACAATTTTTAATTTGTGAAATCTGGGATAGGTTTTTGAAAAACGGGTGATGTTGAGGAGGTTTGTATAAGTTCGACACGTGTAACTTCAGAGTTTGGGGGTTTAAGAATGATTGCCCATAGGACCTTGTGTTATAGGTCAAGGGAATGCTGTTTTTTATAGCTTATAAGTGTAACAGTGTCTTATAATTCAGTTGAGCAATATCTGCTGGAGTAGGCCTTGAAAGTTTACCAAGGCACTTGGAGTTCTTGTTACATTGTAAGTCTAGAAGTATACTTTGTGACTAGCTATCCCTTAGATTAACTCTCATTTAGAGAAAAATACATAGTTGAATTGACCTCCTCTGATTGTAGTGGCCATTGTCAATTTAATCAATTTAGCAAGATGCTACAAAATGCTTATTTCACCTCAACAAGCTCCTTTTGGGGTCAGCTGTTGGGTCTTTCATTACAATATGGCAAGCATGTGTAACAGTGTATGTTATGCCTGCTGCAGTTGACTTAAAACTCCTGCACAACTTTGTGGACCTACATGAGGTCCACAAAGTTGACCTCATGACCTCATTGCAGGGTGATATGGCCAGCTCACAGCTGAGTGGCCTGCAGCTCACAACTGGCAACCCACTGAAGCTAAGCAGGTGTGAGCCTGGTCAGTACCTGGATGGGAGACCTCCTGGGAAAAACTAAGGTTGCTGCTGGAAGAGGTGTTAGTGGGGCAACCAGGGGGCGCTCACCCTGCGGCTCATGTGGGTCCTAATGCCCCAGTATAGTGACGGGGACACTATACTGTAAACAGGCGCCGTCCTTCGGATGAGATGTAAAACCGAGGTCCTGACTCTCTGTGGTCATTAAAAATCCCAGGGTGTTTCTCGAAAAGAGTAGGGATGTAACCCTTGCATCCTGGCCAAATTTCCCATCGGCCTTTATCAATCATGGTCTCCTAATAATCCCCCTCTATGAATTGGCTTCATCACTCTGCTCTCCTCCCCACTGATGTTCTGGCCCACTATGGCTGCCGTCGCATCATCCAGGTGGGGCTGCACATTGGTGGTGGTGGAGGGGAGTTCCCATTACCTGTAAAGTGCTTTGAGTGGAGTGTCCAGAAAAGCGCTATGTAAGTGTAAGCAATTATTATTATTATAATTATTTGTCTAAGGTAGTTTAAAGCCCCATACCCTGCAAAAAACAATATTGAAAATGTGCATGTAAAGTGCTAAACAGAGACACATAATTTTGTAATTTTATCTGCAGGGGAACAAAATGCTATACCCTTCAGTCATTCTGTACTTTGGCTGAATAAGATAACACTTCTGCAATGCTACAATGTTTTTTTATTTACAGAAAGGGCTTCTTAATTCTAGTTGTCAGCTTTGCGCCTTTTTCGTGGCTTATAAACAGTCCTAGCTATAATTATTTTATTTAAAATGTGAAAATGCTATGGTCCCAAAGGTTTTTATAATTGCGCTTCAATTTTTTGCCAGTTAAAATGCCTAAATGCAGTCTCTAACCCATTGGTTTGGGTAATGTCCCAGTGATTTTTAAAAGTTTCCCTGTTTGCATATGCTTGTGAATGGAATTTTCAACAAAGTGAATGATGTCACGCCACATTTTCCACTCATCTGAACTAAGATCTAAGAAGCCCTCTGGAGAATTGTTTTGGTAAGACATTGGATTACTGGCTAACTTTCATTACTCCAGGTTGCTGTAAACCCTGAAGTAATGGGTTTTATACAGTGCCTTTCACAGTAAGACATCTCAAAGTCCTTGAAAATAGTTGTATTGTTGGTAAGCATTCAGTGTTTAGCATCCCCAGGGTGCCCCTGATGTAGTGCTTGGTTTTGGTTGTGATTATGCAACATGAAATAGCATGAAATGAGGACAAAGATTATTATCTCTAAACCACTGAACCTACTGGACTGCGTGTGTGTTCTGAAATGAGCTGGTGTCCTATGCAGGCTGTCATCCCACTTTATATGCCCTATGCTTCCAGGATAGGCCTCAGGTTGCTTTATCAACAGTAAATGTGTAGGTGCATGTCAGCTGCACCGAACCAGTGCTGGCAGAGGTGAAAGGCATTATGTGTTGGTTAGTAAACTTTGTTGATACCTTTTCAAGCACTTTTCAACAGTGCAACTCTAAGACACTCCTTAGCATTTGGGGATTAGCAATGTTCATTACAAGGGTTAACATTTGTGTCGGTACTTCAAACTATCTTTCATAACACTGCGATGTCATTCTTGGCAGCAGTAATGCTTACTTGGCTTCTAGTGCCTTCAATCTTTTTTATCTTTTTCTTTGGCCCAAAGGTATCTTTTTTTTCCCAAAATATCATTTATATAACTGCTAGTTATCTGTTTTTACTCCCCCTTTAGTTTAAGTAATAATCAGAAGTCTTTGATAAAACATTTTATGATAAGTGTCACTAAAGTTTATGTGGTTTTTGTTGTGTAGTCTGCTCAGTGGATCAGGTCATTTTGAAACTTTGCTCTGCAGTGTGGTCATTGAAAATGCATTATGTAAATCTCATATTAACATGTAATTAGTCACACTCTCTTATTGAAAAGCTGCTTTTGTGTTATTTTAGGTGGTACTCAGGTATTTCTTATTATAACATTAATTATAACATTTTAACATGCCAGAATTAAAATTCATTTATTTTAAAGCATTGCTATCTGCTGTCTTCTGCAGAACTGTATTTATTACATTGCTTTCTCTTCTGCTACCATGAAAAATTAAACTTATACATTCAGTAATGTGAATTTCTTAGTTGTGAAAATCATTTAAGGAAATGTTTTTATTGGGTTGATGTTTATAACATGTTTGTGCATAATGTTACTGATAAAACACAAGCTTCTGTTGTGCTCAACATAAAATATCAAGTATTGAGGTCATCCACATGTAGACCAATAAGGAACTTTTTCTTCGGCTTTTTCCAAAATTTATAAAACCATTTCACTGTCAGATTTTATTACATTTCAAATAAGAGTTAGGAAAGGCTTTAAGTTAACAATTAAACATTTAACATCCGATTAAAACCGGGAATAGAAAAAATAAAAGGAAACCTTAATTAACTCAAAGAACTTTTTAATTAAAACTTAAAAATTACAAAACCTTTAAAAAAAACAACAACTAAAAGACTCGTTATGTAACAATACTAAGATTACAAATGCTTCTGCTTTGCTCTAGACTGACTTTTGTGAATTTGTTGTGAAATAAACAGAATTGTTTCAGTATCGGAGGTGTTCCTGAGTTGGGCCTTTCATGGGTTTGTGCAAAAATGTCTGAATCCACAGTGTCTGTCTGACCGTCTCTGCGGAGTGAAAGATGCTTGTTTTCTCAGTGGGCTCTCCTGTTTGGTCTGGCTGCTCCAACAGCCCCCATGTTCGAGATGACCTGTGTTCTGTGGAAAAAAACCACAGTTAGACGAGAGTCATGCTATGCTTTCACTTCACTTCCCTTGCCGGAAATTTTCAATTAATTTCTATTCACCGACAGACCTGTCTTCCTTTGCAGGTGCAGGTTACAATATACTATTGTCTATTTTTGTCAGTAAGGACAGTCATTTTTTTTTTTAATACCCCCCACCCCCAGACAAAGAAAAGAAAAAACGAACAGAGCATGAAAAAAACACATAACTGACCTTCCATTAACATACAGTAGTTCATCTGAGTTCATGTTTCCTTCTACAAGTGGTTTTAGAAAATTTCCAGTGGATGGAGCAAATCGGCGTGAGTTTTATGTTACTGAAGGGTGAGGGGTGGCATGAGCTGTAACAGCTTCATATAAATTTTATATTCTAGCAGGTTAGTAGATTTTAGAAGTTAAGAATGATTACAAATGAGGGGGGGGCATTCGGCCCTTGTAGTCCATTTGGTATTTAGTAGTTAATGGACTGAGGTTCTCATCTAGCTATTTTTGAAAGAAACTAGGGTGTCAACTTCAACAACATGGCTGGGTAGCTTGTTCCAGACTCCCACAACTCTTTGCATACAGAAGTGCCGCCTGTTTTCAGTTCTGCTACATCAAGATGCATTTTAGCAGGGAAGTTAATTGCGTAGTGGTTATTACCTTTTAATTAATTATAATTGCTTACACTTATATAGCGCTTTTCTGGGCACTCCACTCAAAGCGCTTTACAGGTAATGGGGACTAACTTCCACCACCACCAATGTGCAGCCCCACCTGGATGATGAGACAGCAGCCATAGTGCGCCAGAGCACTCACCGCACACCAGTGGGGAGGAGAGCAGAGTTATGAAGCCAATTCATAGAGGGGAATTATTAGGAGGCCATGATTGGTAAGGGCCAATGGGAAATTTGGCCAGGACGCTGGGGTTACACCCCCATTCTTTACGAGAAACGCCCTGGGATTTTTAATGACCACAGAGAGTCAGGACCTTGATTTTACTTCTCATCCGACGGACGGCGCCTGTTTACAGTATAGTGTCCCCGTCACTATACTGGGGCATTAGGACCCACGTGGACTGCAGGGTGAGCGCCCCCTGCTGGCCCCACTAACACTTCTTCCAGCAGCAACCTTAGCTTTTCCCAGGAGGTCTCCCATCCTTTTGCCTACCTATATGTGTTCTACGGACACGACCAAAAGAAGGTGTTACATTAACGGTTAATTTTCCTTCCTGGCCTTTGTGCGCTTTATGAAACCAATTGAACGTTGTTTTTTTTCTCATGGCCCCTTTTGCCTTTCATCCTGGTTGATACAAAATTCAGGGTTTCTTTATTTTTCATTTTAATTAATCAGTGTCCAATATACTTGACTACACAGTCAGTGTGTGATTAATTAATGAGTATAAATAATACACGAAGCACTGCTGTTTAGAAGAAAAGGGAATTTTCCCACTGAATTGTCATTTAATTTTGTCAGTGTAGTAGAGGCCTTCTTATGCTTTTTAGATACAGAATTTGGCAGGAATTCAGCTCTTGACTGTCAAACATCTGATTTTGTGGTATGAGATATGACATACTAGCGATCAAGGCTTAGTTCCTTAACGGATGGTCGTCTGCTGATTCTCCATGACACACAGTATATCTGTTTTGAAAACCCTCTCTAGAAAATATAAAAATGTTTTTTTTCAAAGGGCTTCACTGTTCCACCACTTATCTTCCTCTCATTAATAGATTTCACTATACATCTAAGAAGATTCCTACTGTATTTATTTTGATATCACCAGTATTTATTTAGCTGTCACCTTTGTTAAGAAGGACATAGATTTAAAGCAAATACTGAACTGTTAAACATGAGCAGTAAAGAGAGGAGCAACAGCAACAAAGGCCTGCAAGACATAGCAAATAATGGGGATTTTTGACACAGATGGTCCATTTTATTTACAAATCGTAGAGTACATGATATGTGAATATCGGAATATGTCAGTTTTCCTTCTTTATAGATATCGATATTTTTGATACGCGCACTAGATGAGGAATCGCCAGTTGTGTATTTTTTTCATGCCTCCAACTCTCCGCTGGTCTCCACAGACACACACACGGGGCATTGAGAAAACACAGGCAGACTCCCCCGAGCCTCCCACATTAAATACCGTTTTGTCCTTTCAGCGTGTCACAGGCACGTCGCACGTCACAGCACACAGCCCTGTGCGGGCGGTTCAGCGCTATTTCGAGGAGAGGCGCCTCCTTCTCTGACGCTGCCTCAGGCCTGCAGGTGCCAGGGAGGGCACAGGGTTCGCTGTGCGGCTGAGAGCTCAGGAGAGCCCTGGCAGACTACCCCCATCCCTGCTCAACCAATCAGCAGCTTGCGCTTGAGTAGTCCCAGTCGGCTAGTGACATTACCCAGGCTCGAACAGCGCTCGGCCTGCACTTTCTGCTCCACTTTTAACTGTTGAACCGCTCAGGAGGCCCACCCATCTAACTTTCTTTCCCGGGAGGAATGAGTTTTACATGGACAGCAGCCCCGGGTCAGATATCGGAAAAAACTTAGCTGGCAGAGTTTAACAGTAGGTAGAGAGAAAACATGTTTATTTGTCCTGCCAGTGTTATGACAAGACTTCATTTTTGTAACGCATGCCAACAAAAACAGGTGAGGCCTGAAGATTCTTCAAAGCCCAAATGTAGGCATTGTTTTTAAGGACCAAGTGATTATATAATTGATTTATTATGATTTATATAAACACTTTAATTTTGGCACTAATTAACGCCAGATGTCAGGAAAAAGTCTCAAAGCTTTTTTTAACTTAAATGTTTTTAAGATATGCAGTATTCAAATTCCGAGTTACTGTACAAGCACAAAGTTTTCATTTACGTTGTGTTTAGGAATACTGTTCAGTTTAATCTGGTATCATTCACATTCTTTAATCACCCTGTGAAATATATTTTGGATCCTCTGATTAGTGCTTTATACCTGGAGAGCCCCTAGATATCCTTCATGCTTCTGTTCAGTAAAACTCTTATTACTTTAGGTCAGAGGGGTCTGTGGAGTTTAGCCTACTTCTCTTTGATTTGACCATATTTTTAGAATAATAACCAAAGTGTTTATTCCATACCCCCAACTGCATGCAGTTCAGTTTGTTTTAAAGAACAATCTCAGTAGAATGTAAATAAGGCCTTCATCTGAACTTAATATAATTTGATTTTTGCTGACATTTAATTTTTTTGTTACCCACATGTACAAAATGTTTTTTGTGTCTGTGTGTGTTTTGATTGTGCTTAAAGATCTAAGCTGTAGTTGGCAAAGCTTCACATGGGTACATCTGAATGATGAACATTGTCAAAAGAATCTTTCCAGCGCTTATTCTTCACGGTACAAAATACTTCCTTAATATCCATAATCTGCCTTATTGGACTGGCATCTGTAGTGCTTTCTTTAAAATTGAAAGCCATTCATTCAAGTAAGCCACGTTTGAACTTGCTAATCATTTCTTTTTCATATATCTGAAGTTGATTTTTTCTCCACTTTTTTTTTCATTTAAAGCGCCATTAGCTCTCCAATCTGTTATTTTTCTCCTTTAATGTGTTTTAACAAAAGACAACAAAATGCAAAAAAACAAACGAATACAAAAGTGCGCAAAGTATGTGTTACACAATGGGCCAGTATGTCATGCTAATAGCTTTACTTACTGCCCCCCTTCATTGTTTTTTTTTCTCCAGATGTTCTAATTTTAGATGTACGATAAGTTAAAATAACAGGAAGCAAAGCTCCTTTGTTACCACTGTTTTTGCCTTAAGCTGTTGCTTTTCCTTGCTATTAAAACTAGCACTGTAATTATGACTGAAACCTGTCCTTTTTTTAGTTTTTTTTTTCCAACTTACCCCAAGCGACAAAGTTTAGGGGAAACTTTGCTGAATTCTGTTATATTGATGTAACAGATCGTTTAATTTTGCTTTATTCCATCCCCCTCTAAAAAAAAAAAAAAAAACTTCTCTTCAATGCAGGGTTCACAGTCAGAGCCAGGTGGCAGGGCGGGCGCAGATTGAAAGATTGCCAGTTTCAGAGTCACATGTCATTAGGGAAAAAGTCATTATTTGACCATCCTGGATGTGTGCTTCCCTAGGAAACTGGGGGAAATTGTACTGTTGTAGACAACTGGATTACTTTACCATATTACAGAATGTTTTATGTATTGTTCAGCACTACTGTCCAACCCCTCTGAAACTGCAGATGAAAGCAGAGGCATGATCTTAAACATTTAAAAACGGTGTTGGGGGGCCTATAGAAAGTGTCACGTGAGACAGCTTTGCTTCAGTTGAATTGGCATCCGTTTCATTGTTGCCATTTTATGTGTAATTTCAAATATTCATCACGGCAGTTCTCCCCAGTGTCTGCTGCACACAATTATACCACGGGATGCAGGGAGATGAGATAACATTAGCTCAAAACACGGGCTATTACAGCACATACAGACAATTTTTGAAGGGGATTTAAGAAAAAAAAAAGTTTTCAGCAGTTGCATGCTCTGCAAGAGTAGATAAGCTCTGCTGTGCCTCACAACCATCTGAATCTATATATTACCAGAAAGACAACTGCCTTGCTGTGGATTGGGTTTGAACCTTACCATAATCAAAGTAACCACTAATAACGGGTAATAGGCGATTGTACAAACAAGTTTTTTCCTTTGGTGGTAACAGGTGCTGTAATGGAGCAAGACACTTCAGCCTATGAGCTCAGTACCGTTGTCTTGTATGGTTTTCCTGAAATGGTTTTCAGGGAACCTGGGCTGTTTTTGCAGTTTAAGCGAGTTGATTCATTCAGTGATAGGGGCCTTTCTTGGGGGGCATAGTGGTTTCTCAGCTTGGTTTGAAAACATTTTGTTTAGCATGCATAATTTGTGTTGTTGTTTATGTCTAAAGATCCCATGACGGAGACAAGGATTTAAATATTTCAAATCTCTACACACGTCGATCAGAAGTGTAGGAATGATCAGGGATTTCTGCAGAGAAGGGACATCTGCACTATGTTATGAAAGGGAACCCTTTTTATTTCACGTAGCAGCAGCATTACAATGTCCACAAAAGGTGTGCAATTATAGCACTTATCAAGTTTACTTTTAATTTATCAAGCAGCAGCATATAATTTGATCACAAAAGGGATTTCACCTCATAGAAATAAATTAATCAGGTTGACACCTTGGCTTGTGTGCACAAAAATGCTCTGGAAACCGCAAGAAAAGCAATAAGAATGTATGTTAAGTGATTTTCTCTTTTCCCTGCTGAAATATGGAATTAACAGTCCAAAAAAGTATGACTTAATCCAGTTGTTTTTTTTTTTTGTGCCTCCTGAAATATGGATATATTGACTGGGTCACCTCACTTCTTTGATGCAAATTCAAGAGTACTGCGCATACTGTACTTTCCTCCAAAACGTACACTTGTCTGAGCCAGCCGCTGTTTTTTACACTGTACGGTGAAAATGAGCAAGACCTGGAGGAGTGCCGGGGCTCTGACAACACTGCCCATTCACAGGCTGCTCTGGACAGGGCCCTTTCACTCCACTAGAAATTTGGAGACAAATGTCCTCGCAGAGTTTGCCAGGCCTTTCTTTTTTACTTTTATATTGTTGGTTAGTTCTCCTAAAAAGAATAAGTGCTGCGAAAACACTTACAAATACACGTGTGCATGTTCCTTATGCTTGATCCTCACAGCATAGTGGAGGGAGAAAGATGAGGAAAAGCCACCTGCTGTAATGTCGGCCTAGACAGAGATGTTTTGGAATTTAGTAAGAACATTATTTGGTCTTTTACATGTTTTTTTTGGCGCACATGTTACATATTTAGTTGCAGCTTTGTTACCCATGAAGTTCCCCTTTATGTTCAACACTTCCCCCACGTTACTATGCAATATTTCGTGGTTAAACTCTGATCATAGCGCCACTGTCACTTAAATAGCAGAATAGCAGTTGACGGAAATGAAAGACTGAAACTCTTTTGAATTTACAGTCTAAATCGCATAAAACCATCGTGTATTTCTTTTAGCAGAATATGGGATTCAGCAAATCAATCTCTGCCATTGTAAAATTGGAGCTCCACTTTTGTATTTCAGCTAAATTAGAAGCAACTTGAATTATATGAAGAAAGGAAAATGATTTTCTTTAAAATTTTAAAGGGGCACTACTGGCTTGTAGAAAACAGCATTTTGTCGAACTAAGACTTGAACCAGCAACTATCCCGGTCACACAGCTCATAGACCTATGTAATTTAAAGGCTGTTTTTTACTGAATATGTTTTGATTAGCTGGGGGTCTAGCAACTGAAGCAACTTTCTTCAGCCCCTGAAATGCACTTTGTCCATCACCATGGAAGCTAGACCCTTGTAGGTGTCCAGAAAAGCATAGAATCACGACTTCTGTCACAACACAACTCTTGTCTCAGTGCTGACTCTCATAATGATCCAGTATAAATAGCGAATTTTCTTCTTTGTTCTTGGAAGTGGACTGTGAAGTGAGGAACATTTCTGAACATTAAGGAGTCAATGGATCTTAAATGATAAAGGGGTGTCATTACAGAATAATGGTATTGAAGGTCTGGATTTTCTTTTGTGTGTGTGGTTTCAAGCTACAGCTATAGAACGTCCTGTTTAACTTTTCTTGTTTCCCTTTCTGAGGTCTCTTTGGAGATGCTGCTGTTGTCAAATTCACAAAAAACATTTAATGATCAAGAGTTCATTATATCTGATACTTGAGCCATCAGTAGGATGGCATTTAAGTTTTCTTTCCTTGATATTCGACAGATTATGACGCAGTGTAATATGACACCTCATTTGCAATGAATTAGGATAGAAGGAATGAGATACTGAGTTGATTTTTTACTTAGACGCATCTTCACGTCTTGGCCTAGTTTTTCTTTCCAGAAAATGTAATTTTCACTTTGTTTGAAAAAAGATCGAATCTGTTAATATTAAAAACTAATTTGCCAGCAGACACCTTTAGAGCCCTTAAATGTGAGTTGAGTGGTTCGTTACTACACTTCGAGCATTGACAGTTTGACTTGTATGTCTGCAAAAAAGTGAGGCAAATTGTGGCAAACTGTAAAAAGCTTTGATTAAATATAGTCCCTTGTGCAATATTCCCTGACATCACCTTTTGGCATCTTTGTTCTTACATGTGAACGTTACCTGTTACAATTTCTCTTTTTTAGCTGCTGCAGAATATCCATTTTAATGTTTTAATGAAACTCAAGGTTCGGCTTTACACCATGAATGATTTTTTCTTTCTGTGGGCAGTTGAGATGAGCTGTGTAAGTTGTGTTGAAGTCCAGTAAAACTGCTTTAGAAATTGTGTTTGCCAAAAAGGGGGTGAAGAATCAGCTTGAATGCTTTTAACTCCTCCCCAGCACATTTCTTTAAATTAGGAACTGAATAAGTGAGAACTGAGCTTTATCTATCACTAGAAAAGCGTGTAATATAAAACACAGCCTTATTAAGTTATTATATAGGAATCCTGTTCCCATGATTCATTAACCTCTTTTAAAGCAAAAATTCCTATGATTAGCATAACCCTTTTTTAAAGTTTGGGCTGGACAGACCAGGTCACAAGGTCACTTATATTCCAGATGTAATCTGTTGTGCAGATTTCATTGTTGATGTTATTTTCTGTTTACTAAGCATTTAATGTATCCTGCACAGAACACAGTTATGCACTGGAGTGAATGGGCACTAGCATCTTTCCATATCAGGATGTCACCAAGGGGCTGTACGGGGGCACAGTGGTTATTTCAGTGGTTCTCTCTGAACTCTGAGGCCCTGGGTTCGGTTCCTGGGGTCTTATCTGTGTGGAGTTTGTCTGTTCTCCTCATGTTCGTGTCGGTTTCTGCTAGGTGCTCCGGTTTCCTCTCATAGTCCAAAGACATAGTGGTAGGTTAATAGGCTTCTGGAGAAATTGTCCCTGGTGTGAGTGTGTGCATGTGTGTGCCCTGTGAGGGGTTGGCATCTCATCTAGGGTGTATCCTGATTTGTGCCCATTGTTGGCCAGGACAGGCTGCGGCTCCCTGCGACCCTCTATTGAATAAAGCGATTAGAAAATGGATGGGTGGATAATGTCACCAGCAATGAGCACAGACATCAACCTCATGAAAGGCTACAGTATGTATTAAAAGCCATTTGAAGTCCCGTGTCTTTAAGTCATATGCATTTCACATTGGTAGCTTTAAAAATTTTTTTAATACAGTTCTGTTCACCACCAAATGTATTTTTTTAGTAAACCTGTTTGGTGATAAAATCTTCATCTCTAAGTGAATTATGGTGAGTTTATGACTGGTGTTTGTCTCAAGGTCATTAGCTCAGTCAGAGTTGAAGAAACTAGACATTTTGCAATTGGGTAAAATGTCTTCCTTGATTTTTCAGGTTATGACTTTATTTCTTGCATTCAGGAGTATGTGGAGGTAAATCATTCCACATTCTATCGATAGTACAACAGTACAAGTAAAAACATGTGTCAGGGATTTACTGATACCAATAGGTGTTTTCTCAAATAATTACAGTGTCCTCCAGCATTATTCATACCCTTGTATGAATAAAAATGTTATACTGTTAGTTTATTAGATTGGCAGAGAGCAAATGTCCTGGAACATAGTGGAGTTCAAGATTTCCCTCCATGATCTAGGCTCCATGATGCATAAATATATACAGTAACAACCCAAAAAGTCATATTTCTGTCATATTACACAACATGAGTATTTTTTCAACCGGAGTATTTTACCTGTTCAACATCTTAAGGGTAGGAATTGGGAATTGGGTGGAAATCTGGGAATGACGAACATGTCCGTAAAACTCAGTTCGCATTTCTTCTGACCATGCGACATGGTTACAGTTACTGTTTACATGTAGTTTGGCAAATTCAAGTTGCTTTTTTTGTGGTTTGTTCTCAGAATCTGTATAAGCTGGTCATGAATGTCGCATTTGTGCAGAAGAATTTGAATGGTAGGTCTTGACACTTTGTATCCTGAAAATGGCAGTCCGTGTTTGAGATCTCCAATGGTTGTGCTCTGGGAATTATGGTTGCCTCCTAAGCCATTTGTCTCACAGATCACGGTGGCAAGATACATCCTCATCCTGCCAGGGATGCTACTATAACAGTAGCCTTCAATTTCCTAAAAGCAGACACCAAAGGTATAAGTGGTGAATTCAGTTTTCTGGGGTTATTTTCTATAGTCATTCCCCACATAGCCAGCCTTGAGTAGGTCAATGACCATTTGATAGCATTAATCATTGTTGTGTAAGACACTGTATCCAGTGTGTTTCTGTGTATGTATTTCTGTGGAAATTTTTGGAGGAATCTACACATTTCGTCAAAACGTTTGTGGAGTGTTTTTGTGTTGGTTCAATATTGTTCCTTTCCTGAAGTTTCATGGAAGCAAAGTGTAAGGAAAGGATGTGTATAAGATGCACCCCAGTTTGAAGATGTTTGCCTGCAAAGTTAACTTGCCTCCTAGGTGTAAATGACTAAATCAGTGCTCATGAATATGAGTGTTTCTGGCAGAACTGAAGTGGGGATAAAGTTTCTTATTGTTTCTTTGTGTTGCCCATTAAGAAAGACACACAGGATGAAGATTTTCTTTATACTTTATACTCAACTGGACCAAAAAGAGAAAACCCATCTGCATTTATTTGAAAATATGCCATTTCCGTGCATTTGAAAATCAAACAAGCCCGCTTCTAAAAGAAAAAGAAAGCAAAACTGCATTCTTAAATACAACAGGCTTCCACATGCTTAGCACGCTTAGTGGATTTGTTAGGAAGCTTTCATATAGGAAGCAAGGGTCTTCTGTAAACATTGTATGTTTTGTGCTCAGGTTTCTGCTGTATCTTGTTTAGTTTTCATTGTTAATTTCAAGTGTCTGCTCACAGTGGAGAAATGCAATTCAGTGTGGTACTTCAGTGGTGCCACTACTTGATTTCACGTGGATGACACCTTTTAATTGTTGTCAGTTTGCTTCATGTAGTCAACCCTTTTGTAAATCTATAACAAATTACAATCTGTATCGTTCTGAAAATATACCAGCTGAAATATTAATCAATTTTTGATCCTGCAGTGAAAATGCTTCAATTTCATTTTCAAATTATCCATTGTGTTGTGAGAAATGATCAGGCTAAATGAGTATGAGAATATAAAAGAGAAATTTGAGCAATTTTAGCCTGCAGGCACTGTTTTTCAAAATAAGGAGAATTACTGTATAAATTTACACATTTGGATGTGGTATTCGTACATTATGAAATGATCCTTGTCGGTCTATTTTAAGCTGCTTTTTTGTGTTAAAAACAAAAACAAAAAAAAGTCTGATTTTCCAGATTCTATATAGGCAACAAGCATAACAGTTTTGCTGACCAAATTTGTGATGCTGCTAATTAGTTGTATGTGATCAACCATATAATTTGCATAACTTCTTCATCTGTTAATCAGTCAAAAATGTTTAACTCTTCTGTGTCCTTTTTGATTAGATGCTATCAAGCTAGTCTGTTCTTTGAATTTTAAAACACACAAGGTTTTTAGGATCCTTTCCGAAGGTTACATTTACCTGTGTAAATCATCAGAGAGTAAGAAAAGGTAGAGATTCTCTAAAAGCCTCCTTTTTTGCTATCATGGTATTTTTTCGTTTCATTACTTTAATTGGCAGAGCGAAGGTTAACATTGAATATTTCAATTTAGTGCACTTCTACAAAGATCTGCTCAGATGTACTGGCCTATGAAAGTGTTGATCTTTCATAGTTGGCCTATGAAAGTGACTTAGCTATTAGCATTTGTTCTTCCTCATTGATACATTTATGATTCTGAAATTTTAAGACCTTTCTTGTCATATACATTTGACAAAGCCCACATATTGTGCAGCATTGTGTTGGCAGTTGTTGAGTTAGGATGGAAATCTGGTTTGTAAGATTGAGGATCATTGTGCTCCATCACTGCTTGCGTCCTTGATGGCCTTCTGAGCTCTCTTGCCATGGCTGGTTCAGGGTTCTCTGCTGTCTTCAGAGAAATTGCTAGGTGCCAACAATCTTTTACCACCCCTGAGGTTGAGATTGTCCTTCATGTAGTGTATTCCAGTCCCAGAGAAGCTACAGATCAATGCCAGTCTTAAAGTGTTTATACACATCATTCCTGATATTAATTATACACTCACGTTTATGTACAAATACATACAGAGGCTTTGGGGTCTTGAATATGGGACAAATTGTTCATCCATCCATTCTCTAATCCACTTATCCTGTACAGGGTTGCTGGGGGAACTGGAACCTTAAATTGTTGACTCAGCAATTTAAAATCCAGTATAGGCTTAAGTTCAGCATCTTGTTGGAGCCATTTCTCTGATGGGATCTTGAGAAGCCTTCAGGTAGCTAACCAGTAGGTTGGTTACTTGTCTAGGTTCTTTCCAAACATGAACTGAAACAAGGGTTATTATTTTTTTATGTTTTATTTATTCACACATGATGTAGAAATACGGAATACAGTCAACATATTTGCAGAAGAAATAAAATTGTACACCAATGAAAGTAAAGTATTATTATTATTATGTATTATGTAAATACATAATAAATGAGACACAGTAGCTAGAGAACGTTTTTGGGCCTGCAGTACATCATCCTCTACCAGTAAATACGAAGTATGAGCTATGAAACTAGATGTTTGACTTTCAACATCTGTCTTTTGTTTGTTGGCTTTTATAGTTCGGGCTTCATCCACTTGATTGTCCTCGCCTGTCAGTCAGGGCATTGCTGTTTGTGTGCACAGTACAGGAGGGAATCCCTCCATGTGGCTCTCTCCAAACAATCCCACCCAAGCATTTTACAGAAGCTGTAAATGTCCCTGTCACAGACTGTAATTGGTTTACGATATAAGTGCTCAGAGTGCAGTTTCGTTGGTTGTAGCTTGATGAACTGCATTGATAAGGGGGCCCTTTTCAGAAGGCAAAAGATAAGCTGAAGTCATGCTGGCTCTGTTCTTTTCACCACAAGTGCTGTCCAACAATAACAAACGGCCATGTGATATGGGACTGGTGGTTATCTTAGAAGGGCTGTTGAAAACGGGTCTTTTCTTCTATTCAGACTCAATTAAAGATTGATCCATTTCAGCGCCCTCTCTGCTTACACCCTGTGTTGTGGAGTTACCGTGTGGCTTTTAAATAGAGAAAGTGTAACACCTGTTGGCATTAATTTTTCCCGGGGAGTCTACAGCTCAAAGAATAAAAGAGAAGAATTAATTATTTATGCTCAACAGGAATTCCCTGGCCAGGAATTATGTTTATTTAAGAGTTGCAAACAAATGGCCCCCAAAGCTAACGAAGCCCCATGTATGGCTTTCACCTGTCCCTTTAAAAATAAAACAAGTCGCACACTTCAAAACTCCAGCAATATCGTGATTAATAAAATTGCTTTAATAGTTTTACTGCTCTGTCATTCCAAACAAGGATCCCATTTTCAGCCTGTAATTACCAATTTGTTTTACATACTGTCCCTTGAGATACAGTATTACTGGTAAGATGAATAGTTTAACGAAAATCATTTGTAAAAATTAACCTATTTTTGAATAATGTGCTTTCTGCCTTTTATTTGTATTAAGCAGTCCTTCGTTAATGTTCATATTTCTAGTGAGCGTGTTGTTAATTTGTATTCAGTAAACAATTGCATTTCAGGGCCAGAATATACAAGTAGAAGTGAAGATGAGCTGTTGTGAGTAAGAGGTTTTCACGTTGTTTTTTATTAATTACTCTTTTGGGCAGAGTGCCGGCATGGCACACCAGAGTGGAATGGGTAGAGGCAAATGTGAAAGGTTTCTAAATGGGGGAGTGTCAGGGCGAGCCGGCAGAGGGACAGAGACAAAACACACCTCTCCTGTCTCGACATCAACAGGATGGCGCTAGTCCCAGGAAATGACACCATCGCAGTGTGGAGGAAGGAACTTCATAAACATCTCATATAAAGAGTGTATTGACTAGGTAAAGGAAATGAGGCATGTCCTGCTTCTATTGTGCTCTTTTTACTGTGCAGAGAACTGCCTCTGGTGCCCAATTCCTCCACCATTTTCTTTTTTTTATTTTATTGTTGCTGTTCTGTAAGGCAGCGATTGGGGATAAAATGATCGTAGCATATACTTCTTAACCCTGTGCACTAGGATTGCTGAGGGGCACTAGCAAAGAGCCACCTGTTGATTTAGTGCCCTATCTGCATATGAAGACATCATTTTGGTGTATAGCTTATGTTTAAAGGAAGAACTTCACGTAAGCTTGATGGGTCGAATGGAACTCTACATATAAGCCTCATCCCAGGTGTCATTTTTTACATGGTATTGGCTCTGTTAGATGCTAAAACTGTTCCATCGAGTTGTTAGGGTTTGTACCTGCGCAGCATGTTCTGAGTGTATCGCCCATTAAATTTCAGTGCATTTTCCTTTTGCGACTCTCACTCGTTCCTTGAATGAAGAACGCCCATCGTTTAATGCGTCACTCTCAAAACATTTATTTTGGTGTGCTGGAAACGGAGCAATAAACAAGGTTTAGTTGGATTAAACATAGTTTCTACTGTATACATGTGCTGTATATTGACAAAGTGTTCGTTAGCCGCAAACAGTATATTCACGTAAAGCTGAATATTCAAATTGCAAAAGCATTCATTGCATTTGTATTTGTTTAGTAACATTTATGCCTTCACTGCAATGACAGCTTTGCCTATTACAGGAAAAAAAATGGATTCGGAGAGGTGAAAGTATCTCTTAATGGTAAAAGACATTTGTTTAGCTGTTTTTTTATGACACTTTTAGTATTACAAGGGTGTAGGTGTAGGCAGTCTTTAGATTAGAAATGTATATGTTTCTCCCATAGCAACCATACTGTGCATGATCAAATACACAAATTGTTATATACTTAAATGGATAATAACTTTATACTAAGCATTAAAGATTTCTTGACTCATCATAAGATTGGGTAACAAATGGGAGCATTGTGCGTTTAATGTTTTCACTACATGTTTGCAATTTCATCCTATAAGGGCATTTTTCTTATTTTAATATGCTTAACTATTTTAAGTCTAAAATGATTACAAAATAATGTCTTTTTATTGTACATTTTTTTGCTATACTGTTGAATGTTTTGTGATTCATTCAGTATGTGAAAAGCCCTCAGTCTGCGCAGTTTAGTGTCACCAGTAAAGAGGGTCTCATCCAGCTGTTTTCATGAAAGAAGCTAAGATATTGGCTAGGCAGCTTGCTCCAGACCCTCATAACCCTGCATGGAAAAAAGTGCCACCTCCTTTCAATTTCTAATATGCATTAGTAACACAGTTTTGCTGTTCATTCTGAAATATCCAATAGGTTGGGTTTTGTAGGTGCCTTTTGGGGATTTTGAATTGTTGAATCCAGTCCCATCGATTTAGTCCGTTTAGCCTGTCAGTATAGGGCATTCCTTTGAGCCTGGGAATGTATCAGTGTGCGGGTCTCTGGACTGAACCGTAATACATTTTTTGTAAAGTGATGAACATGATTGCATTCAATATTCTAGATGAAGTCTTACTAGTGCATTACAAAATTTTAACATCTCTTGATTCAAATTCTTCTCTTTGAACTGAATAGCCTAACATTTTGCTATTTTTATTTTTTGTTTTTTGGGCATTTTGTATTGCTTTCTCGCCTTGTCTGGAAGATGAAAAGAATGTGTTAACTTGTTTTGCAAATAGCTTCTTCAAGGTGTGTCTCTCGCATCTTAAGAACATAAGAAACATTACAGATGAGGGGGCATTTGGCCTATTTAGTCAATGTTAAGCCTTGTATACATGTTTTTGCTATTTGTAGTAATGCCATCAAATTAATGTTTGAGATATATTACATGGTAATGCCCTGTAAAACATAGCCTTCAGAAAATGATCTTGGTTAAAAAGAAATAGGGATTAAAAGCAAAACTAAATTTGAATAGAATAACATTCTGGAATCACCTGTCAATGAGCACAAGAAAGGTTACAAAGAGATCATTTTGTCCATGTGGTCGTGAGGTAGTTATTAGCTTATTGATAATCCATCCTTTTCCTGAAGGAAGCTAAAGTGGCTGGTTAGCTTGTTCCATGCTCCAACAACCCTTTGGATAAAGAAGTGCCTCCTATTCTCAGTTTTAAGTGAAGTGATTTTGAGTCCTGCACATTACAGGCTTTTACGATCTTCTATGTCGTCTTTCCTAGCACAAGGCTTGTAGCAGTTATTATGATTCCAAACTAGAGATAACTAAAAAATAGTTCCACTAGTTGATAATTACTAAATGCAGTTAATGTACGATTGAATTACTGTTTAATTCATGCCTTTGAGTTGTGTGAAATATTTAGAGGTGAAAAGTCCTGAAATGTTATAGTTTATAAACATAAAAGATATTATATGAACTTCTAAGTGAACTATGATTGCCATGTTAATATGTATATTCCATGTATTGGAAAATGTTCTAATAAATTTAGCTTGAACTAATTGGTGGACCATTAAATGCACTTGATGCATGTTTAATTTGGCAGTTGTGCTAGGTGTTTTGCAGTTGAGAAAATGGTTTGAGTTTTTATGTTGGCAGGTATGGTGACTGTGAAAAAAGTATCATTAGCTAATTGTGCTTAAGTAATTGATAGAAGCTGTAACATACTGCAAAACCTGACTCTCTCCAATGTAGTAAAAGGTAGAGAAAACAAAATATTTTCACAGAAGGAGCTTTGAATAAAAGCCCAGTGAAAAGGCAAGATTGGCATAGATCCTCATAATTCACAATTGGTCTTTTAGAAGAATGAGTTAGTTCTTGGGCTGATTCAAGCTTCGGGTTCTTTTTACCCAGCTGAAAAACAGCTGGACTAGGTGAAATAATTGATTTATGTCCTAAGGGACAATTTAAGGAATAACTTAAACGGCTTATAGAAACATCCCAGCTATGCAGAGTGGAAAGGAGGTGAGACAGACTACAAATCTCAGAATTTTGATTTAGCTAAAGGAAAAAAAAAATGTTGACAGAAGTTTAATCTGGGAATTTCTGGGATATTCAGTTTTTAACAAACTTTTTTGTTCAGAAAAAAGAAAAACTTCTGTTCAGGGTAGCAAGTTAGCTCATGTTTGCGTTTTTGCAGTGAGTTTGGCTGTTGCTCATTTCCTTCATCTTGATGGTCCGGTCCCCGTGCCTTATCAGTCAGTGTATACAAAATTACAGGAGGAGGGCAAAAAACGTTGGGTGGCATGTTTTGAACTGACGCAGTGATGGGAAATATTCTGTCATATTAGTGTGGCTGAGATTTAAAGGCACTCTTTTCTCAGCACTCATCACAACTAATACTGCTAAGTAATCATACAACACAGGTTTAGACCAACCACACAGCAGGATTGCATGTTTCATCTGTGTTGCTTAAACCATGCAGCTGTCTTTTATATTTTTGTGTATTTTTGAATCTGAGCTGTACTCCATTTTGAAAGCCCTGATCTTGTTGTAGACTTTTGTGAAATTGGTTCACGGGTACTTAAAAATGGTCTTTTAATGCTCATCTTGAAACATTTATGGTAGATATTTAAACAGAAGTGATGACATGCACTTCAGTACCAGATTAAGAAATTATGTGAAAGTGGAGTGAATGGTTACACTTGAAGAAAAACTGCAGTTAATATCATTAGTTTCTACTTATAAGTACAGATTTCTTACAGTTTGATTAGTACTAATCTTGGACTGCTTAATTGTAATTTTGGTATTCTCTAGGACTAGGACAAAGCAGTGTCGGTGAATACAACACAGAGCTGCATCACTAATTTGGATGGTTAGTTATTTTAGTCCCACACCTGTTATAAAGTGCAGCCTTTAGATAATTTTATTAATAACTATTTAAATATTTCAGTATGTTTCAAAACATTGTCAGAAATGGTAAAAATATTTTTTTAAAAGGTATGTAGTTCTGTCCAACATATAGGAATTTTGAAAATGATGCTTTGATTAATGTGCATTCAAGCTTCCTAAAATAGATTTATATTTAATTGTAAATCTGTGAATAATTTTTACCAGGGGACAGGAGGCATTCTTCAAATTAATCATATTTCTGATAAGGATAAATGATCTTTTCCCAACAATTAAAGCTTTAAGGTCTCATATAACCCCTATGGGCTTAAATAAAATATCAAGTAATAGATTTATTCCATGATGAAAAAAAGAAGAAAGAAAACACAATGTTTCAGCCATGGAGCCTTCTTCAGATTATGTAAAATATGTCTGCTTGCTAATGGCGATGTCCATTTGTTTTAATATTACTATTTTGTAAGTTAAAATAACATTCTAGAGTTCAATGTGTAATGATTAATAATTACAAAAAAACCTTCATGTAAATTCTTTTCATTTCAACTTGCTTAAGCTGCAGTGTTCTGTTTGGCCAGTATACTTGATTTCCAGTGTGGAACAACACGGCTCAGAGTGCTCTTTTCCCTCTGTTACTGTACACTGGTTTTTAAAGAAAAAATACACGGCTTATCTGCTGTCCCAATACAAACTCATTCCACAAATATGCAGAATTATTTTTCCTTCTTATTGCTTATCAAGTTTACAACTTCAAAGCACAAGGTAAAATGTCAGACAGAATACATCACTGATTTCCTTTTTAAAGTATATCAGTCAGTGTCAAACATTTTACAGCAGGAGAACTTGGGAAACATCAGTATTGTTTAAAAGGAAAAAAAACAATGGGTACTCACTCCTGTATTATACAGTTTTTTCTCCAACATTAAAATGAGTAATTTTCATTTTAGGCCTGTCATGTCTGGTGCTATGAAGCAGCTATGTAAAATGCATAAATGAGGTTAAATAATGTTCTTCCAAGTATTTAGATACATTTTGATTCAGTTAATCCTGAATTGGTGAGTGGGGCATATTATCCAATATTTAAGTTTATCTAACTGATTGGAAAACAATTTCTGTGTCGTCTAGCAGTAAATTCATTAATTACAAGTTGATATAGAGTTTACATGACATGAAAGAGTAAGATACACCATATCATACATGTGTTGGTATTACAGTTTTTGGGGTTTAATTATATCGGACATCAGTTAAATACTGGAGATTTTGTATATGAAATCGCCAGGGGAGATTTTGGGCAAGAAACTGCACTGATGCCTGTGGATAAAAAAAAACAAAACTATTTTGCTAGGAAGTGTGGCAACAAAAATTCTTAGTAGATGTAATAGAAAATTAATGAATATGAATTGCATTGCTCGTCACAAATAGTTCTGTGGTTACTTACAAGAACTCAGACATGAACAGAGTGGGATTGGAGTCAGTTTGGGGGTATAAGGTGACGTTTACCACTATTTTGAAGTTCTTTAAATTTTACAAACTGTGGTGGTATTTTGGTTCTTTTGTTTCCAGTTCAAATAGTCATAAAACTTCAACGGAGGATTTTTAAAATGTTCTGTTTATAGATATAATGAAGGTTTCTGGAGTGAAACTGTGCATGGAGAAAACATTCTTTGTTTTTAATGAATACATATTTTGTTTAGAGAAATGTAAACCAGTCAAAGCTTAACTTTTAAAATATAGCAGCCCCTGTCGGCTATTCTGAAAGTAAAAGCTTGTTTTATTTAAATTAATAGTGTGAGTTATTTGATTTGACAGAAGTTTTGAAGAGGTCTTCAGCAAACAGCGAGTAAAATACTTCTGAATTGGAAAATCTTAACAGTCTACACAGAGTTCAACATTTATATTCATACTTTTCTTTTTGATATCACTGCCTGATGTTGAATTGAAAGAAATTTTACTATATTTGATATGTGCGATTTGCTCATTGAAACAATGGCTTTTTAATAATTCCACGTGTGTTAGCTGTGGTCTTGTCACATCATTTTAGCAGTCACGACTAACTCATGGTAGTTTCTGAACCATTTTTCCTACTGTGCTTTGCAGCACGTCATAGTAATGTGGGGGTTTTGCTTCTGTATTTTGATGTGAAAGATCACAGAGAACGTTATGTGTTACTTTAGCTGGGAAATGATTTTACCTCGTTTTGATTTTGTAAAGTTGTTCATGCAGTTAATGGAGGTGGAAAGGGTTGGGTAGCATAAAGGTTTCAGTTCTTCTTTTGCTGATACAGTACTCTGTACTAAATGGCTGATTTTATATGAATGTAAAGGGGGACTCTGTTAAACCATAGTGGCATACCTTGTACAGTTTTTCACTCTGAACCCTGGACTTCAGTAAAAAGATGACGAGGTGTTGTGAAGCCCTGGCCACTCTCCTGGGCAGAGATGAGGTACAGGGGCTGCCAGAATAAGTGGTGAACGTCAGTGCATTTATTGGTAACCAACTTCTGTATCCTAGAACCTCCTGTAACCCAGTCTTTCGCAAGCTATAAATATGGAAAAAAGGTTTTTCTTTTCTTTTTTTTTTTCTTTTTTGGACCTATCTGGGGACAGCCCTCAGATCCCACCCTCAGCACTATACAGTACGTTTTCCTTTTTGATTAAGAGAAGCGGGGTTTGTCCGGCATAAATCTCTTCCCACTCCTCTGACAGGGGATGGTTTGGTGTCAAAGCAAGCGGGGTGAAACCTAAAGCAGGCTTCCGGATTCCAGCTGTTCCTCTTTGCAGAGGTTTCTCCTGCCCGGCTTCTCCGAAAGGAGCCAGCTCAGGTTTAATTTGTACCATGCTTCCCTGATTTATTATATCACTGCTCTGAGATTCCAACTCTTTACTTTAGATTTGTTTTAGAGGCCCCCACTGTGTGCTCAGCTAACTAGGGGGTGTTTTTAAAAGTCGTGCTGCTGCTCGAAACATCTTGATTTACTATTCCTTCACGAGCAGAATTCCCACATCTATAGTTGTGATACGATTGCAGACTTCTTTCTTTCTTTAAAGCCATATATGGGATTGAACAGCTTAGGTTTTATTGCCTAATAAATGTACTGCTTTGAAAAAAAAGAGAAAACAAGTCTTTTGTTATTATTTGTTGAAATACCGTGTCATTGGTCCTGAAGTGTCTGACTGGTATCTCCTGACCAAGACAAGTTTACAGTGCTAGCATAAAACCCACAGGGGAACCGCAAAGCTGAATTTAAAACACAAAGGTTTTTTTTCCAGTTTTTCTCCATTTGCCGGATGAAAATAACAGATTTTGTGAATGTTACTTAGAAATGGAAATTTCACATGAATGGCTTATTGATCAGTCCTTGTTAAGGAGGTGTCTTTTGCAAAGTGTGAGCTCATCACCAGAGAAACATGTTAAGAGTTAAACCTGTGATTACAGACTGTAAGACTTCCAGATTGGCTTAAAAGCTGGTCTTAAATCCTCTAGTTTGTATTTTTTAATAATGTATTTTCCATTGTGGAGATAAAAGGTTCCTTTGGTTGAATTAATCTTTTTCATGAATTTGCAAGAAAGGGATAAGAACATACATTGTTTTATCAGAGTCAATGGTTTTCATTACTGGCAGTTGATTACTGATTAAGAGCTTCTTATTTTTTAAACACTTGATCACTTTCACAGTCACTGATATACAATGAAGTTTAATTCTACCATTTCATCCAAGTGAACCAGAAACATTTTGTCTGCGTTTTGTTCTCTGTATTGCTGACAGGTACACCAGTCTGCATTTCTGATCACCTTCTTTCTTTTGTCCTCAAATAAAGATTTTTTTGTGTGTCATAATAATTTCGGGGCATTTCCAGACAGGGAGTAGAATCTTGCAAGCCACATTCCAAAGCTTTGGTGCACATGCTTTCTGTCTAATAAAGCACCTGTGTCTCGGAATGGGTCAGTGGTGCATTTAGTCCTCAGGCAGATACACAAGTTATTTATAGCCATGAAAGAAACACTTTTCCATATAATTAATAATACCATGATGTTACGGTAGTGGTGGTGGTAATGTGCTGGCACACCGAAATGTAAAATAAATGAAAACACCTGGCGCTCACTCTTTTTGATCGGATCTGTTTTCTGGCCTGCTTTTCATCATGTTGTCAGTGCCGAGGCACTGCAGAAATGTTGTGTTTTGATGTTAAAATGTGTTTGAATTAATAACCATTTCTTTTATTAGGAACTGGCATCTTCTATTAGGGTGGGGTTATTAGTGCATGCTTGAAATCTCCTGATGTCCCACACACAACATTTAGGGGAAAAAAATGTACAGTTACATATTTCAATTCATATTTAACTCTCTGACTACTGGTTGCAGATTGCTTTCAGCATGTTTTTGTTCATGACCATGGCCCTTTCATTCAATAAGCTGAACGTCTGTTTTCTTACATAGTAAATTAACATCCGTTTTTGTTTCTTTCAAAATCTGAATGAACAACATTGCAATATCATTTGGAAGATGAATTTTGAATGTATACAAAAGAGATTTTTATGGGTAACACATGTTATGCCATATTTCTATATTTTCATTGAAAAAACAAATATTTCCTGTATTTTCTGCATTAAAACTGAAACTGTGCCACATAGAAGTCTGTTTTCAGGTATCTAGCCTGCAGTGTAGCCAGTTTTGGAAGTTTTTTTTCTGTTTTTGTAAAATTATGGGGTTATTTTACATATCATGCTGGGCGATTGTGGTAACATTTGAGTAACAAATTGAGGTGGTGATGCACTTGTGTATCCTCTTGACTTAAAATAATCACATTTGCATGCTGTTTGTTTTAAGGTAGGTGGTTTGTAAAGTGTAAGAGCTTGCAATGCACAATCGTACCAATGGCTATACAAACCTTTCCATGCAACGTGCCATAAGAGATAGGTCTGTTCATGTCATAAAACAGGTCAAGGACATTGCAGGGCACAATAGTTGTATTTTACATGTAGTTCTTTATAATTTGTGATTTTGGAAGTGATGTGTGAGCATAGGAGCATTTTAATGTTAGGCTGTGCTTTGCTGCTGCACATGCACATACAAAAATGCGTGCAGTGAAGATTGTGTTTTTTGTTCCCCAATCACGGCTGCATCAAACAAGCTTGAACTTTTTTTTTTTCAGCTTTGAGAATTATTTAGGTAAACCAGAGGTGACAGCTCTGGGAACTGATTAGTTTGAAATTATGATAAGCAATCTCTGCTACACAGATTTGTAATTGATTAGCCTTTGGCCCTTCATTCAGCTGGGAAGTGATCAGTGATAACTGCTGCTCAGGATACAATTTGTGTTGCAGTTCTGGTAAATCTTGTACCGTTTTCCTATGCTAATCCAGGCAATTTGCTCCCTGCAGGTTGCAATGCACTCAGCAGTGATACTGCAGTTATTTGAAATCAGGTGGTAGATTTATTCATTCCTGATTAACCCTTTTCCCCCTGTATTCTCAGCTCCTAACCTTGCGGGATTTGCAAACCCGTAATGATCACTGTTCTCTTACATGTTGATTTGTCTGCGAGTGCAGCCACAGTAGTGCACCACCATGCCTACTGAGCTCAAGTCTTTTCCAAAGGGCTGTTAAGCAGCTGCAGACATCTGGCATTCCTAGAGCAGGGGGAAGCTTTCTTTCCTTGCTTGTGCACCTGTTAATAACAGTGAGTAGGTTTGTTGAAAGCAAGGGGTTTGCAGATATGCATTTGATGAACTTGGAGAAGAGCGTTTGGAAAATATACCTTAAAAATGACTTGAGGGTTTTACATTACATTAAGGAATTACATTGATTTTGTAGCTGCTTCCAGTACTTTCCGTTTTGTGCATTGTTTCTTTGTTTATCGCAGGTACAATATAGTACTTTTTTTTCCTTTGTAATTTACATGTATCAGAAGCTGCAAATCGTAAATTGTCGGCTCCCCGTTTGTATTTGCATATATTGTCGAGGGCAGCTATTTTGCATTGGAGCAGTTTAGCTCATTTTGTGACACTTAAGGCGTAACTTCTGTGCGTCCCCTTTTGTATCATGACCCAGAATTCCCTTTTGTCCAGTGAAAGAACAAAAAGAGGATTCTTTCTTTCCTGTTCACAATACTGTCTTGTTTGGTCTTATAACATTACATTTTTCAGTACCTATCTCTGGAGAGAAGAACCACCAGCTATTCTTGCTTACCCAAGTGGGAGTCCAATGCAGTTTTGCTGGATTGCACAGGAAGGGGTCAAGAGCCCTGACTGGCCAGGATTTACATTTGAATTTTCAGAGTTTTTGTCGTTTGTGCACCTTAAGTGACTCAGAGGCTCAGTGACTTAATGATAAATACAGTTCAATGTTTTTTTGTATGATAAACCTATGTTGGAACTTTAAAAGTCAATATTTCTCACAAACCAAATCTGTTCTTAATTTTTTTAGGCCATTTACTTTTCATTTACTGCTTCATTTCAGAAAGCAAAAGTTAAAGAAGGAAAGAGAGAGAATTTGTACTCTTGTGTGTTGTAACTAGCAGATGAAAGTACATGGTTATAGCACTTCACTGAGGTCTGCTTTGAGACAATGGTAGTGCACAAGAGAGCTGGCTTGGACTGGAAGAGTGTGGATTATCATATGCTGACAAAAAATGTAATTGTTTTAGTTTTAGAAGAAACTTTTAAAACTAAATCTGGAAGCAAACATTTCACTATTTGTCCACATCATTGTCAGTGTTGATGATAATCAATATGGAAATGTTTGTGGACTATCGCGGTGCATATCAAGATTTTATGATGCGAGGGCTAAAACCTTGGATGATTGAGAGAGAATTTTATCCATTGTTAAAAATTCATTTGAAAATCTTTTATTTAAATGGAATAAAAGTTTTAAATCTTCAATCTGATTTGAATTAAAATGTCACCAATTGCACCCCCCCCCCTCCAAATTTTGACCAGGGGAGGCAAGTGCGATGCTGTTCACTGAACTGTTTTTCATTTTTAAGAACACAAAAAACAAACTTAAGATCTGGTAAACAGGAGGAAGCTGGGTTATATGCTTTATATTTTTCCATTGAGCGTAACATATAAAATGTCATAAACACAATTGGAAGAACATTAGTTGATTTGGTGGTTTAGCCTTGTATTTTAATGTATGATCTGTAATATATAATAACGTCAATGAATGTCGTGTTTAGGGCTCATGGTTCTAAAAACCACTGAGTGCATCTTGAAGACGCTGTGGTTTTCTCCTTAGTTGCTGTATCCATGGATGAATATGCCAGCAATTTTTCTCTTGTCAGAATAAAATGTCACTAGCAGTTCATTGTCAAAGCATTCCTCTTTTAATCCATGCAGGTAAAGAAGAATTCTGTGGGAATGGGCCTAGCAGTTCTGTGCTTTGTATGTTGGCAGGGTGGGAGTGTTGAGAGGTAGAGAACTGTATTAAATGCAGACTATGCACATAACATAAAACATGGTGGTAGTGAAAAGCCTTTTCGTCTGAGATTTAATGTCGGTGAGACATGAAAAATCCCATAACATTACTCTCCCATTCTCCACAATAACTAAACACTAAATGGATTAATTCAGTTTCCCTTTTTTTAAGAAAAAAAAAAACATTAGGCAAAAACTTAAATGTTTCATGTGATTTTTTTCCTAGTTACAGGAAACTTGTAGTGCCTGAATTCCTAAAGTTGCAACAGACAGGTGTGTCCGAGTACTGTCAGTATTGTGCACCTGGGTCTCCATAATAGGACCCCTCTTGTTTGCACAACCCATACTATACACAGGTGTAAAGAAGTCTGCATAGCCCACAATTTGTTCCCATGTAATCCTTTGTTTTTAATCTCAGGCATGAAAAACAACTCTGTGCAATTTATATGCAGTTTTGCATTCTTAAGTGAGAAATGCATATCGCAAGGCTTTATCTATCAATGACTTTAGGCGTGGAAGTAAAAACTCCTTAATAAGCAAGAATCTCCCCTCATAAAGAAAAAAAAAACCTTGGTAATATATTTGTATTGTTCTATGTTAGGGAAATTAGAAGATTGTGTAGGTATGTTAAGTACAATAACATTTGACTGGTAACTCCCCAGATCACTCAGTGTAAACTTTTTTCCCCCACTACACAGGCAGGGTTGTTTGGGATTAAAAAACCTTTTTCAATTTTATTAGTCAGTTACTTCAGTAACTATAGCAACAGCACTGGAGAAGGAGAGCCATTAACTCCCAGCCTCACCTCACACAGGAAGCCACACGGCAATTCTTAACATCTTCACTTCTGAGTCCATCCTCGTGTACAGATGATCATTTCATCTCCTGGCTTATCTTTCCTCGCACGTTTAAGAGGTGTGGGCCCAGGTTTTCAAACAAGAATGAATTTGCACAGCTGACCCTCTTGTGTCAAGAGGGTAAAAGGGTTATACTTCATTTGCCACTGGTTAGAAATTGATGTTCAAAAGAGAAGAAAAAAAAGGACCTTTAGAGGCCACATATTGAATGTAGAGGCCTAAAACTACTATGAAATCTGCATGACCCTTGTCTTTCTTTGTTCTGCTTGAATGCTATCTTTTTGTGCAGGGACGTTGTAAGGAAGCTTGTGAGATTAAGTTGATTTAATTCTGCAGAGTTAGGCCTGACAGATAATTAAGACGTGTATAATTTTCATGTCCCATTTGCACTGGCAGGGCAATATTTCATGTGGCATTTGTGCTTATTTGTTCCTCTGAGGTGCTGACACAAATGGAATTGTCATCTTCTGCCCATCATGTTGGAATGAACCAATAAGCATTTTTCCAAGAATATCTTATTTATATCACTGTCCCACAGAACCTCATAAATCTTGGCTGTACCTTGTGTATGCCAGGGGTGTCCACTTATGTCATTGTCTTAATGGAAGCAGTTTGCAAAAGGTCCCCTTGCTGTTCTGGTGCTGATTCCTTACAGAGTCCTAGAAAATCAACAGTTGCAGTGGTCCTCCAAGACTGTGAGTGGTCTGCCAATCGTATCTGCAGTTAATTTCGATTCCATGTGAAGCAGGTCTTTGACCTGTATTCCTTTTTAAACGCTTCATTGGTGTGCAGTGTAGTCTGCTTAAATGTGAAGCGATTTCTTTTTTTTTTCCATGGACATTTGAATAACATTTAAAAAAGGACAGAAGCTGTCTAACTGATGTTTCAAGCAAATGTATATATCATCCATAAGATATGCATTGTTTGAAACTAATAGGTACAAATTATTCAGCAAAGAAGTAATTGCATATTTTGTGCCGAAAGTGCCTTATGCAGGCTTTATTACGAGCATTAGTAGGGGGCAAAAGTCTTCACTTAATTATTTTCTACACGTAAACCTGTGTACCCACTTAAAACTAGTCAATATGAAAACCCAATTTTGAACATTTATTTAATTGTGGTGAATAATTTGGATAACACTGATGAAACACTAGTGGGATTACCCATCTTTAGCAGCGCTGAGGTGTCTGATCATGATTTTGTTTCATATATAGTTAAATATGAGTATTTGGCATGACACATCATACCCTTAGCCTGATACTGCTCTGGCAGATTTCTGTTACAGAGTATCTGCTACTGCATGAATCAGGTTACACACTGGACCATGCACTTACATGAGAATTAGCCCCAAAGTGCCTTCTGTAATTTGACAAAACCTATGAACAGAGTGTGCACGTGCCATTATGTATATATTTTTAATTGATTGAATTGCAAATGGAGATTGTTACTTAGAGTAAATATGAGACATCTGAGGCTTTTACTTGCCCACAAAATGACAACTATTTGGGTTGTGTTCTGATGCATTCTAAAATTAGCCTTTTTTCTATGTATAGAAAAAATATGTATACTGTAAATATAAAAATGTGTATAATACACAGGGCAAATTAATACACACACTCTGCGTATGTTAATTTGACATGACTTTCATTCTTTCATGCAAATGTGATGCCATAAATTGTATTAGGAATAATGTGATGTCCAAAAGCATAAGAAAAGTTCCAGAAAAAGCCAAACAACCTTTTCTTTGTGGTCAGAAAAAATATATTAACCTGCTGTTTTGATGAGGAAAGCTTAGATGTTGGCTTTTACTTTCCTGGATCTGTATTGCAATGATATGTTTATTTTAATAGATCATCGAGCAAAGTTATGTAGTGTGTTGTAAAATTTGAGTTTTTTAAAATAAAAATCTAATAACTGGTTTCTTAAAGATGCACTCTATTGCCATGGCTACCTTTCTATAAACTATTTGCTTCCTTTATTATTGAAAGACTCTTCTGAATCACAGCAGCAAGAAACCCAACAAACTGCAATTAGCAGTTGGCTTCCTTTCTGTGTGTCATGAACATGAAGTGAGTTGTCCAGTCAGATGAACAGTGTATTCAAGTACTGCCAAAGAGAAGGAGTGAGAGTATTTTCAGTTTTTAATATGGATGTAATTTACATATCAGAGTTATACAGTCTTTCAGGAATCTTTTTATCTACACAGTTGCAGCATTACTCTTTATCTCTTATTCATTAATTGGTTTAACTTTAATATACAATAAAACAATTACACAAAAGCACTTTCTGATAGCTGCTCAGTAATAGATACTGTATATTCAGGCATGTTTCATAAAATACAGAGCAGTTACAGTTTAGTGATCAGCATTTTATTTCTTTCATTGCATGTAGTTCCTCTTTAAATATGCAAATTGGGGACAGTGGGGCTTCTAAAAGGAGTATGATAGCGTGATTCATTGTTTCCTTATGGAAAAGGAAGATGTCGCAAAATAACTAGCCGTTTTCACTTCAGGTTTTATTCTTCTTTCACATTCAATTTAAAAAACTTGGTATGAAATGTTTATACTGTGAAAATATATGTATATATTGTATTGTATAAGTTATTAAAGTACAGGTAAAGCGAGGTATTATCTTTCAGAAGCATGGAACTTTTTAAACACAGAGATTTTATTTAATCATTTAATATTGTAAAATAGAGCATTTTCTGCATTTTCATGGTCATGACCAAAACTGTGAAATCTTTGTGAAAGTCCTTTTAAGTGAACATTTATTACAGTTAATACATCCTGTGATTTTTGTAACTATGCTTTTTTAAAAAGTATTCTCTAAATGTATTCTGTAACCTCTGTATTTTTGACATTTGAAATCGAAGAGTGTGTCTTAGTTTAGTCGACATTTTTGCCTGCATTCCCTGTGTTTTGGTTGATGTCTGCAAAATAGTGTTGTGCATGTCTACTTGGAAGGAGCCATATTGAGTTTAGCAATTCTTCAGGGCTGTCAAGAAACTCAAATTATTTGGGAAATAATAACCCTAACCCATGATTTTTCTGGATCAGGGCTGTCCAGTCCTGGAGGGCCTCTGTGTTTCTAGGTCACCTTAAAGCAGCAACACATGAAAAGCTAGGAAAAGTAGTTAAATTGGCCCAGTTAAGACAATAATGAGCTCATTAAGGATATTAAGATTTAAATTGGAACTCAAACCTGCCCTTAATGTATAAGTAGTGGGCTTCCCTTCTCTGGATAAGCCTTTGACTTTCACTCCCATCTTAAGTTTAAATTTTACTTCAGGTTCACAGCATTTCCTTTACTTGTATCATGAATGTTGTGTTCAGATACTAGTGAAATCTGGGTCTGTGGGGTTGTAATCTAGAGAGTTTCTCTAGATGAGAGAGTTTTCTACATCATTCTAATTTCACTGCAGGCACTACAATTGACGGACTCATATGAACATCCAAATGGGCGAGTTCTACACTATAATGTTTGTGTGTGGGATCCAGACATTTTGTTGAGACAAACATTTTGTCATCAACTATAACAGTAATGATTGAAATTCTAAGATGTCACCTCAGAATTAGTAGTATAACCTGTAACATTTTCCTTGCGAAAAAGTGCACTTTGGTTTGAGCGTTTTTTCTTATCTCCCACATTAATTGAAAGCCTTTTTCTGAAGGATGGCATAGCATGTAAGAGCAGGTGGGATTAATGAGTGCCTTGCTTAATTAGAGAGTCGAGGTCTGGGGCTCAGAACAGTGGGGCACTGAGCGCAGACAGGTGCTCTTTTTAGTTGACCTGTAACAAAGGTTTTACTGTATAGAAACTGTCGCTGCTGGCATGAGAAAGGATTTATTATTATCATCATCATTAAATAAGAATAACGGGGTACTCTGTGTGCTACAAGCAGATTATAAAAACATGAAATTAGTAGCAATGCCAAGGATTTGAGGCCGAAGGGATAGCATTTAGATTAATAACAAGCCTCTCTGCAGCTCTGATGGAAAGGCAGTTAAACACTTCTGAGCACTTGCCGTTATTTAGCTGACTAGAAAGCTGATGGATTCCCGGGCGTTTATACTGTGATGTGCAAAGAAGAAAAAAAAAGTATTTCAACAGAGAGAATGCCATGTTCAGACAGGCCTTGGGGATGGCTGGCTGCGAGTACTGAGTTTATCTTTCAGCCTCCCCCTACGCTGCCCTGAAAAAAAAAAATTATATAAATAGGTACGGGCCTGTTTTCCTATAACAAGCACGATAACTGTATTAATAAGTTTCTGTTTTATGTCAACCTGGTTTAATTTCATCACTGTGAAAGAAATGGTCTTGTCTGTCAGCGTAACTTTATTAGCTTGTGATTGATGCAGTGCAGAGTTTCATGCTGTTTGTGATAGGCGCGTTACAGAACAGTACGGAACCCAAGGGCTTAATTCGGTCTCTATGGGCGGTAGTTAACACTCCGTGCACATAAGCAAACCCAATATTGCTCATGTAATAGAGTATTTAATTTGCTGAATATGTATTTGGAATTATTAGCATCGCATTTATGAATATGGATAGCAAAAAGAGGAATTAGTGAAGTCAAGAATAGTGAAAATTGGATGAAAATATTTATCCAAGATCTACAACCCATGAACTATGAAATCTTGTCTTTTTGCTTTGCCGGTCCAGCATGTGGGTTGGCAACAAGACTTTATGCGACTTTGTTTTAATCTTAATGTTCCTACAAAAGTTCATTGCTCTGGAGCAGGGCCAAAAGGCGTAAATACAGTAGCTTTTCTCTGATAGCCATGTATGTGCCTCTGAAAACCCAGCTCTTTGTCTTGATAATACCTTAATATTTTAATATTTACTACAGAACTGAACTGAAATGTGTCACCTCACTTTGCTTTTGTGATGTGGACTAAGCAGTTGGCTCTGACCTCTGACTGAAGGTTTACAGTAAAATGCTAAAAGTCAGAACAGAAAAGTGAATTATCACTTCGTAGGCTCTAAATCTACATTCCTCCTGTTAGTTTTTCTATAATGATTGTTTATCTGTCTTACACCAATACCAGTGTATGATAGGGAGGCCTGTATTTTTAACCATGTTCTTTAGAAGATGGTTTATTGATAAACTAAACAAAAGAATATATTGAAGGGAAGTTCTTGTTTGTCAGCTCCTTGCCAAATTAAACAGCTGTGGGGTTGATGTGAAACAGCATTGAAAATGTTGACATGCATCAAACCGATGAAATACTGCAGTGTATTAGTGTGCTTACACTGTAAATGCACAACCTAATATATTGCTTTAGGGCAGTAATGCAGGATTTGTCTTCTTTAAAAAGCCAAGTAAAGTAATAATGGAATATGTTTTGTAAGTACAAATATGTGACCAACATCTGCATTTAATATACAGTACAGTATTTATTCTTTATATTTATACTTTATATGTTTATTTTACACCTGTCTACACACCATCACTCTAGATTACAGGGGGCATTTAGTGGTCCTAATCCTCTGATGTGGGTTTATTGAAACTCCCATTATAGGTGAAGTGTATATTTTTAATGACAGTGATGGATACATGATACAAGGATACATGATGGCAAATCTCTTTTTCATGAAGCCAGCAGGATATATTTAAATGCAGTGTTTTATTTAAGAGAAAAGAATATTGTTCTGGGGGGATTCAGTGATTTGCAACACACATTATCTTTTCAATCCCAAACTACGTGCCTTATGCAGAAATCTAAATCGGTGCCTGGACACTTATTTTCGTTTTCTTAGAGCATGAGGTCAGTCCGAGCATCTCTCAAGACAACCCTGAAGATGTGTATTACGAATAAGCCCACATAAGTAGCTCCTCTGTTTGATTAATGGAAATCTGAATACAAAATATTGATTTACTCGATATTCCAAAGACACCAGCAGTGTAATTCTGAAGTTTAAGGACTGCTACACAGACTGATTAAGTAATATTTTGAAATAGCTGCTATGGGATTTAAGTGGTACAGTATATTACTGTTTTCATTTGAAAGGGGCTAGGTTATAGTACAATTCATAGTTCAGAAATCCTCTTGTCAGTAGGCAGTAGGGGTATTTGTCTCGTGTGTGTTCAGTCCTGTTATTTACGTCTGCATTATCTATTCACAAATGCATTATTTACATTAATTATTTAGATTTATGTGCACTTTTTTAAAGAACTGGCTGCAGACCCTGTCAGTACCACTAGTTGAAGGAGGTTGACTCAAGTTGGAGTGCAAAAAACCTTTAGCATTCTGAACAAACCAATACTCCTTTAAGAAGTTTGTTTTGTGCAGTTCTTGATACTTTGCAGCCAGTACTTCAGTGGAAGCATACTGTCCAAGAAGACAGGGCATTACTTTAGCAGGTGAACAAGCATTTTCTCATCATCTAGTTTTGTGTTGTGAAGAGATGCATGCCCTGATTAAGAGGCAGGAGCGCACCGCTTAGTTCTAATTGGTAAGCAGTTTGTAATAGAGTTGATCAGTCCACTTGTGCGCTCTATACATGTTCAATGCAGTAGATTAAATAGAAAATTAGCGTAATTCTCTTTTTGTAAACCAGCTTTAAAGAGATTTTTTTTTTTTTACTGGTATCATTTGTAAAATAAAAAATTGAAATTAACATGCAAGTATGTGTGTATGTGTTAATAAACATGGAGGTGTGGCTGAAGAGCTGAGAGGGTCTGTAGTACTTGAATTGAAAGTTGATTTAAAGAAAAGTGATGCGTTTTATTTTTTATTAAATTTGTATTACTCTTTTTCATATTATGGTGACTGTGAATGCTTAATTGCTGCATTGCATGCCCTGGACATTTAATTGATAGTAAAGAATTGAGTGGGTTCTTGTAAATAGCATTTAATAATAAAGATATTACTTATTATTATTGTTGGTTGAGCAGAAACTGATTTTTCTGAAATGGGACATAAGGGGTGGAACAATAAAGAGAGAGTAATAAAAAAAACTAACAAATCTTGCAGATACTGAACTTTCAAGAAATTTGGAAAAGTTCATTATTTGAAAATAATGATGTAGAATATTGTGGGAATACACTGGAGTCTGAAGAGTATGTTTCGATCTGACAGATCTTTTTCATATTTGCTAGGCCTTGAAGAGAGAGCAGGCTCTGGTTCATGGGGAAACGGAACTCGTCCCAGCCCATCAAAGGTGAGACAAAACAACTAATTCAATCTTATAGTTAAACCTAAAGATAAACCTTATAACTATATATATACATTTAATAGTAATACTGTTATACTTAATTTTTGATATTTTCACAAGTTTCAAGTGTACTCTTAGTACTGCATTCCAGCCTCTGAAACTTAATGATGAAATAAAAAAGTCTCAGTTGGTTAAGCAAGAAACTCTAAGAATATTGTGTGCAATTTTGTTCACCCTGTTATAATCTTGATAAAAGAAGGCTACAAGGAGACCTGATCCGAATATTTGAAATTCTCAAAGGCATTGACAAAGTCAACCATGTCATCGTCTTCAGAGAAAACAGAAAAATCAGAGAAACGCAAACCAGAGAGCAAAAGTACAAAACCTAGAGCCATGTGGAAGTGCACTTAAAACTGAGAACAAAAGGCATGGTCTTGTTGGGATTCGAAACATGCCACATTTGTAACGTTTCACAAGTTCTGGTGTTCTTAAAAAGCAGAAGAAATAGCCCTGATTCTACCTGTTCCCTTAAATTAAAAGGTTGTAAAGCATCACTGAAAGCTAGTAAGAAATTATTGCAATTACGCCATGTGACATAGCACATGTCTGGTCTGCTATTTATTTTGAAAATTATACTCCTGCATGACTTGGAAAATGACCCCTGTTTCACAGAACATTCGAAATTGTGACCATTCACTGTTGTGTGATGCATTGTTTATCATTAAGGTCCCAAGCACAATGAAGATATTTGTTTTAGCTTGAAGACAAAACACTGGAACACTCTGAAAATGACATGCGCCTACATACACAAAATATATATACAGTATATATACATTTATGAAGGGTATAAAAAGAGTAGTCAAGAAAAAGAAATCAATTGCATAACAAAGTGTGCCAGTGATGTAGGATCACCAAGAGAGCAAAGGAACTTAGAACATCTTCTCTTGGTCTTTGTGTTTGAGTACTTGTCTGGAAAAAGTCAATATGGCCTTCTGTGCTTCCACATGTTCCATAGTGTGTTAAGTATTTGACTGTCTTGTGCTGCTGAGTCGAGTTCTTTTAATTGTATTCCCAGCCCCTGGAGTTCTTTGTTTTTCTTGTAAGTGCAGGGTTAGTTGGTGCAGTTTAGTTCATTGACCTTTATGCTTTTGACTCTGGGAGGTCAAAGAGCCATCCCTCTCAGGGAAGACCACCCAGTCAGAGGGAAAAAGCCACCCAAATCCTGTCTACCGAGTTCTGTCATTTTATCTTTAAACTGCCTTTCCGACATAGCCAGTTAAATAGAATGGCATCTTGGTTGTATTCCACAAACCTTGTGCCCATTAGGGTTTGAGTAGAGAGAGAAATACTGATTGGACTTTGTGACCCGTGATGTAATCAACCCACATAATGTCTGCTGAAAGCTGCATACTTTGCATGTTAGTGGTACATCAATGTACGTAAGTGGTCTTCAGTCCTGGTCCTGGAGAGATAGTTTTTCAGTTGGTCTGATTAAACCTGTAATGACCCGATGTACAGTAGATCATTAAGACTTGAGCTGGATAGAAGATGTTCCTGCCATAGTATTGAAGACCACACTTATATATAAATGTAGCAGCCTTTCAGTTCTTATTCCAAAGGCTTGCGGAGGTTGACAAACAGTAGCATTCAGTTCTGACAGCAACAACAGTACTTGTTGTGTACAGAAATCTTGCATGCCATAAAGTATAAGTCATAATGTAAATGTATTACCATTGCAGTTTTATATATAATGTTAAAAAACATTTTATAAAAAAAAACATTGATATAATGTCATAAATATAATGTATTGGTTGCACTTTGTTGTATATCTTGACTAAAGATTTGTTTCTTTTCTTCAAAAGTACGTTTTTCTGGCTTAAAAACAAATAAGAAAAAATACACCATGCATTAAGTTTTGGAAAAAGTATTTGTCCTGACAAACAGCTTAAACCACTTGTAAAAAAAAAAGCTACTGATGGGAGGTTACTGAATTAACCCTTTGTCACAGAAAACCAGAGGAAGTGTTTGATTAATTCAGAAGTCAAGTCTTCGCCGAGAGAGGTTGACGTTTGAACTGGAACACAAATGTGTCCAACATATGGCACTAGTGAAAACCACAGAATGATGTGAGCTGACTTTGCTGAGGTTTGTGCTATTCTGTGAGACAATACAAAGGGCAGTACTGTGCTCAATGATCTGTTGATTGCGTCCTGTTATGTTGTCTACCTAAGCAAAACGTCTTTCATTTTATGGAAAAAAATCAAAACTCATTTTACCAATGCAAAAATTACATTTACATGTATTACTATGACCTTGTATGAAAATACAAAAGTCTTTTAATTACACTGAAACATAATTATGTGTCTTACATTTCTACTTTTTCTTTACCTAGTTAAGCTTCGGAAATGAAAAGCAATGGAGACTGTTTTGCTGCTTTTTATTGCTAACTTCAAAATGATCGTAGACTCAGAAAATAACATTGTTATTTTTCGTTTCATAAAAAGAAACAAAAGTCTGTGAATGAAACTTAAAGATACCTGTACAGAACATGTAGACCTTATCTGTTTCCCAGAAGAAATGTTTGGGAACTTGAAAACAACTTGAAAATCTGAAAATCTTTGCAGACTCGGAAAGACATTACTTTAACTGATATTCCTAAGATAAAGACAAAACTGAGTTTTGAATAGGAACAAGTGTGTTCATTTGTTCCTTGAAAATACAAATTATATATATTTTAACACCTACCATGTTGGTGTACTTATTGTGTGTCTATATATGCGTGAATGTGCGAACACTTTGATGTAAATATGGTTTGCAAGATACCCATGAAAATCGAACAAGAACTGAGTGTTCATACTTTCAGTCAGAGGCAAATAGTGCTGCTTAGCCAGAAGAGAACCTAAAAAGCCCATCCTTTTGTAAATTAGTTTAACTTCTTCCAGAGGATATATCATGAGACCATGTTCAGAAAGGGTCATGCAGTGGTTTTGATTCTGTATATTTTGTATACCCAGTCTTTCTAAATATCCAGTATTTCTGGATAACATATATTCAGTTTCTCTGAATTGTGCGCAGTTCTCCAATTTAAATAGTCCTGGTACTTCTGGTCGACACTGGTGGGCATGGTATGTTCCATTTTCCCCATTTTCCTCTTCTGTGATGCTAGACCCACTCAAAAGTCTGTGAATTAAATAGATGGACTCTATAGTCATCTGGGGAAACTGTACAATCCATTCCATTATTACGTTCTGAGCATTTTCAGGGTATGATTGATTTTAACTTAATCAAACCAAAATAACTTCTTCAAGTTGCAGGCAGAGGTCTGTGGTGCAGATCTCAGTTTGATTTGGAGCCAACAGTCCAGTAGCAGATGTGACCAGGTGATAGTACACATATATCCAAATATTTATGACATTGGAGGGCTTTTGCTGTCTAGGGTAGCCTTAGATTTCCGCATAACCCTGACCCAGGGACTTGCCAGATATGCATGTTGTTGAGGTGTTTCCAACAGGAGTTTCCATTACTCCTCTTTATGATGCTAACCTTGCTTTATATGTCGTGAGACTTGCAGTGTGGCGTGCAGAATTGCACTTCCTGTGGTAATATGTGGGTTCTGGAGAAAGGACGAGTTAACAGGTCGTTAGGTGTGCACAAATTAAAATAACTGGCAATTTCAAAATGAATTCTACACACCTGGACACTGTGAAACGATAGGTTTGTTAAGGAACAGAAGGCATTGTTGATAGTTTTCAAGTTCATGTTTAAACTTGGGGATGTACTGTAGATGGTATGAGAATTGAATATGGTATTAAAAACACATACAATTTTTCACGTACTGCACTAGTAAAAATAGTTGCTATTCTAAGTAAAAAGTATGAAGTAAAAGGCAAAGCTTAAACTGTGAAACATTTCACCTTCAGGTCTGTGGGGGGCTGAGGGAGAGTGCATGAGTATGAGAGAAAGGACAAATAAATAGCATGACGGTGGGTAGGGGGATGTGAAAAAGAAGTTAAAGAGATAGAAAACGGAATGACCAATTCCAGGGAAACTGGAAGGCAGGATCCTGTAAAAGCATGGAGAGAGTTAATAGATGTGCTGTTTGCCAAGGGTAAAATTTGGAGGTAGACAAATGTTGTAGTAATGTACTAAAATAGTGATTTCTTATCTTGCATAGATAACATTTGCGTTTATAACATGGGTAGATAGTTGGATAAACCAACCTAAAAGCATAATTAAAAACAGCCGAGTGTCTCTCGTGATGAGTGGAGCTCCTTTGCCATCTATTCAAACAGCATTCATAGCAAGTGATGGTGAACGCACTACTGTAACAAGCATCTCTTTCACTCTAGCCCCCAGAGTAGTTCACCTTGCCTGCTTTGCAAAATGGTGCAGTTTGAATGCAGGCTGCCACTCACCGTGTTTAGTACATGAATACCTGAGAAAAGAATACTGTTTATCATAGCTGTATAGGAACATCCAGCTCTGCACACTGTTCAGTATTCACATCATTCACTGTTCCTTGCATCTTGTTCATTATTTTGTGATTTCTTACTGAGCCCTTACAAATAGTACCTTTGAAAAATTAACATTTAGCATGAAGCACATTGCATGTATTCAGCCTTTTTAACTTTTATGCCATGCTGAAAAGAGGACAAAAGAAACAACGTTCCTGCTTGTGGAGCCTTCTTCAGGTTCATCTCACACATGAAGAAGGCTCCACAGCTGAAACGTCGTGTTTCTTTTCTTCTCTTTTCATCGGGGAATAAACTTTTACTTGTTCCTTTGCAGCTTGCGCGTGCTGACACAGCTCCCTACTGGAACTTTTCAACTTTTGTTTTGTCAACATCTAACTCGCATTTTTGGGATTTGGAGTGTTTTTGAAATCTTGTGTGTTAAGGTTCTTTATTTGCTTTGGTACTGCTCTATCAACAGTAGTAGTTCTGCACACAATCAAAAGGTTTTTTTTTTCTCTAAAAAGCACACTCTTGTTTAATGCTTACACTATAAATGTCTTGTGAGCGTCCTCCAACACTTTTTCCGAATGTACTTGTTTGTACTTTACTAGTTTTAGTTAATTGCAAAGGCATGCGTTGGCAATTTAATTGGGAATTACTGTGGCCAGAAGTACTGAATGATTTAATCTCATGTGTTAAAGTAATAAAAATGAACCTGCGCTGCAAATAACACAAACGAGTCAACCCACATTAGGCTCACACCTTTCTTGCTGGAAAAGACTAGGTCAGTATCTAATAATAACACCCGTTTCTTTTCACTTGTTAAATCTCTACAGTTCCTTTATCATCAGCACTCTATTATAAAGTTGCTCATCAAAGTGGGAATACAAATCAGTTGCAATTGTTTTGGCTCCTTTTCAGTGGCGTATGCTGTGAAATTATAATTGGGAGAAACATAAAATGTGCTTTAGGATCACTGATGCCTGCTTTCAACAGACAATTCTTCAACAGGAAAGAGTGTTCCATTTGACGTTAGTAAATAAAGGATCTGTACACCAAGATCAGTGAATAAAGCTAAATTATAATGTTATGTTTATCATTTTTTTAAATTTGGGAATTTAAATGATCTAAATTTAGTAATTTACCTTTGTGTGTTACTATATACAAAGCGGAAATTGAATTTCTTTTGTCTTTGAGTTTTTAGAAAACTTTGTTTCATGTTTTATTCTGTTCCAGAATTATGTTGATGGTTCTCAGTACAATCACATGGTGAATAGGGACCTTGGGTCACATGACAGCATTTCCCCTCCATACGTGAACTCCAGAATAGCAGGTAAGAACACTAAATTCATTCTTGCTTGATATCACTTGTTTACTGTCAGTTTTCTGTCACATTCCTTCTTTTCCAGTTCTGTAAAATGTCCTCTGTGGTATTTTGGACTTCATCAGCTTTGAGTAGTTTGGTATATTAAAAGTGAGTATAAATTGCTTAATAAAAATAATTTAAAACCAAGTTATAGCTGATCTAAAATTCTTATAAACTACTGAACTGGCAAAAAATGTGTGTTTGTGGAATGTTAGTTTAAAGGGTTGCAAAAAAAGGAGTTTTTAAATTCAGAATGAATATCATGCAAGCGCAACATTTGGGGAAACATTTTTTTAAATATATTCGTACACCATTCACATTATTTTAGCTTGGTTAAATTCCATTTTCTGTTAATGTATTAGACGTTTACGTAATAAACTAAGTCCTTGCAGTACCGATATAATTCATTATAATTTATTCTTTTTCATCTGGAGTTTTTTGTTTATAGCAGGATTATATACTTCTTTAATAAAAGTCGTTAATGGGGTGGCCTTGTTAGCTGCCTCGCAGTACTGGAGCCCTCGGTTTAATTCCTGCTATCTGTGTGGAGTTTGTATGATCTCCCTGTGTTTGCATGGGTTTCCTCTCTCAGTCCAAAGACATACTGGTAGGTTCATTGGTTTCTGGGAAAAGTGTCCCTGGTGTGAGTGTGTGCACGTTTGTCTGTGTGTGCCCTGTGATGAACTGGAGTCCCATCCAGGGTGAATCCTGCCCTGCGCCTGTTGCTCGCAAGGATAGGCTCAGTCTCCCCAGCAACCCTGTATTGAGTAAAGTCATAAGAAAATGGATGGATAAATGGAAAAATGTGTTAATAATCCACTGGCAGCAATGTAAGACTAAATCGTAGTTTTTAAATGAACTGTCAGTAACAGAAAGGTAGAGTGGTACATCTTAGATAGATAGATACTTTATTGATCCCATGAGGGAAATTGCAGTGCAACAGCAGCTTAATACAGACAACACAGACACAGTGTAACGCAATGATACAATAATACAACAATACAATACATACAATACAGTCAGTATATGTTGTTTCTTTCTCCGTCCTTGTACACCTCACATTATAGTAGCATTTGTTTTCTTCCTCAATAGTGTTGTGTAGTGTAGTATGTTCAGAGTCTTTAGCTTCTGAAAATAGAATGTTTACCTGCACTAGAAGTGAAGTGATTGCACAGGATTGTGATTGTGTGTATACCCACTTTCACACAAAACCCATGTTTGCTTTGATATGTTTTTCATTTTGAAGTCGTAAGAAGAGGAGAAGTGTTGTGTGATTGCAGCACCTGATTTTGTCCTCTAAGTGCAGATTTTGTGGGAGACATTGTTATTGCCTCCTGCTATACACAACAGTCTTCAGCGCTGAAGAAAGCACAAGCACAATAAATATTTGCCTAGGAAAGCAATCACAGCACATTAACTACTGTACAATGATCAAGCTGCCATTAAAAATGCAAATGTTGAAAAAACAAATTTGCTCATTTACATACATGTGTCATTTCCATACACTGCAGTGTGTTTTGCTTTTTGGTAGAGCACTGAAATGTTCTGAAGACCTTTGTGTAGTATTGGTCCTGTGTAAGGGTGGTTTAGTGTAAGCACAATACAAACCAGTTGAGATATTTTGCTTTTGGATGTTTTTTTTTGTTGTTGTCCTCTTTGCCTTGAAATGCTCTGCTTGTTGAAGAGATAATCGTGTGTACAGTAGTGTAAAGTTGATTTAAGTTTCCTCCAGCCTAGTGGAAGGCTTCCCTTCACTGCTTCAGTTACAGTGAATCGAGAGTGATTGGGCAGTGACACAGATAATCTCTCTTTGCCATGATGGCCAGGGTGAAATTATGCTTGACTTGCTCAAAGGAAAATGTAATATGTGAGGATTAAGCCACGTTTTCTGCTTAAAGAAAGAGGCTTGCTAAAAGACATACTGTATGAAGCAATGCAGATGCAGATGCTCTTTCAGTGATGGCCCTTCGATATCCTTCTCATTCTGGGGTTTTCTTTTAGAGTAATTGTAGCGTTTTGTATTGCTTTAGTAAAGCTGATGAACTTAGAGGTTGCATATCGGTTAATGACTAGAGGCATGAATGGAAATAACAACACTCTGAATCAACTTTACCTCGTGTTTTACACCTCTCTCAATGTTATATTAAGAGTCGGTGAAAGATTATGTGCTAGAAGGGCGTACAGTGTAATTCTCACTGTGCTTTGACCTATTATTATTTAAAAAGCAGTGATACCCATTGTGTATTTATAACGGTCAAAAGCTTTGATCAACACTTTGAATAAGAGAAATTGTAATTTTTGTGGTAGATTAATTATTGCTTTGTTAATGTGTTATTCATGCATAAATTACCCAAATGAAAGCTTGACTTTGCTGTAACATGAGGTATAAAGGGTTTACTTAATACATTTACAACTGGTGCTGTTTGTTAAGGAGGAACTGTGAAAATAGTATCTTAATATATTAGTCTGTTATATATGCTAAATATATACAGTAAAAATTTTGGATAACAGTATTTTCAATTTAGGAGCGCTGGATATTCCATATCATGTGTAATGTAATTATGAATTGGACATTCCAGTTATTATCAGAAAGCATTTTCCTCCTGGTAAAAGGAGCCAATCCTGATGTACGGGAGCGAATAGAGGTTAATTGAGGTCAACACCAACGAGCAAAAGGAGAGAAGAAAAAACATTTTGGTTGAGGTACAGGTTTATTTTCACTTTTCAGAGTGGATTTAACCTCTGCTTGCTCCTTTGCAGTGTGCACACTGACGCAGATTCTTGCTCACCACTGTGACAACACACATCTGTATATGTGTATATGTTATATATATATAACCTTAAAATAACCCACATGCGAGTCACATGCAAGACAGTGAGTCAGGACACCTGAAAATATACCACAGTAGATAGACCATAATCCTGCACCCGGAAGAGGAAGACTTGATGACTCATTCTGGGAGAGTGAGTTCTGGTGAGTCAGCACATGTCTGAGTAATAATCCACTCCCAGCAGTAAAGTGAGTAAACATTTCTCTGTTCAGTTCCTCATCATGAAATGATGCTTGATTGGAAATGCTACAGCTTTGAGCTGGTGCCTTTTCTACCATGGTACATACTTCATTTATTTCTTCCTATATGTATTGTAATCATTTACATATTTTAAGGCCAACGACACATCACCTGACCCTCATTTTCTAATAATTAGTGCCCACCACTTTGTAATACAGTACAGAATATAACCAAACACAGAAGGGGATCTGCATAGGTGAGACAACACCTAAACAGGCACTTAATGATTTCTTCAAATTTCATGTTGTCTGTTTGATAATCTGGCATTGGATATGCTCATTCTTTTCATCTTTTTGCATCTCCTTTTCCCCCCTTTGTACGTAGATAAAAGACATTACAGTAGTTAACATTAATGGTTAGTGTAATAACACTTGTGGTTTGCTCTTGGCTGGTGTCTTTTTAGAGGTTAGGTTACTGTAGTAGGGATAGAAGTTCTTGGGTATATTTTGTGTATGGAAGCCATAAGCAGGACATAAAAGTGCTTATAAAGCCAAATAAGGGTCAATTTGCAGTACATCCCGCCTTTTTAGGCACTTACAATGCCAAATCCAATGAGTGGTGCCAAGCAAGTCCGAACCTGAGCAACAGGATTAAGCTTTGAAAGAGTGGTCAGCATGGTCAGCCTCAGCTTCAGAGCACAAGCGAAAGTGTGTGCTTGAAGTCTCAGGCTTTGCTCTGCGCTTCAGTCTGATGAGCTAATGATAACATTAAGAGTTTCAGACAGGAAAGCGTGATGGGAGAATTTCACATGACAATTTGGTTTCCAGCAGATGCGCGAGAGGCACTGTGGTGTCCTGGTAGCACATCCATCGAAATTTTATAATTATGTAAAGAGTGTCTTATCTGATTCTCATCTACATAACTTTCCAGATTATAGTGACATCCTTTAAATAATCAGCGGGGGGATTTGTGTCATCTCCCAGGCCCTCACAGATTAATCCTCCGGCAGTGCAGCCACTAGTGTGTGGTGTGATGACATTTTCAATAGCTTTTCAGTATCGCTTCTAATGTCCCTGAAGGAAGAATAGAGCAGCAGATCTTTCATCTTGTGAAACGGCTGCTCCTGTATATACACCAGGGTTGTGGCTGGTCAATTACAGTTGGAATTACCCACACTGACAAGTAATTAATTTTATTTACAATTACCAGCTACTTGGAAGTAAGAAGGGTAATTGTAATAGGAAGTGACTGTTCATTGTGGTAACTTCTGCTGGAAACAGGATCTTGATTTATACATACTGGTAATGGTAGGCAGTAGTAATAATAAAAGATATCTACACACCCTGGTCAAAATGTCATTCACTAGAAACTGCTTCCGCTATGGGCCTGTCTTTTGACAATGTAAGCACTGAATTCCCAAAACCTTGTGCTGAAGAATTTGGGAAGATCCATCTAATACAGATATGCATATAAGTTTCATTGGGAAAAAAACATGTACTGGCTAGTGATGTAAATCACTTCTATGATGCTCCTATGTTGAGTGAACGTCGGCGAACATACTGTTACAAGCACTTTTCTTTACTCGCATTTATGAAAATGCTTTTCTTTCCTGGTTAGAAGATGAATGCTGAAGCATTTCAGAAAGCTATTCATTCATTTCCTTCTTTCTGTTATCACAAATTCATTTTTTTAAGCTGATATAAATCGTATTCTTTCACAATTGTGCAATGTTTCAACGGTGAGAGTCTGAATCTTAAACACCTAAAAATTATGTGATGGAATTACATTTTAAAGGCAGAATTTTCCTGTCTGAAATAAGAAAGCTCTGATTCAGGTCAGTTTAATTTCTGACTTGTAGAGAAATTGTATTCTCCTGACATGTGGTGTGACTGTATAAAGAGGACAGTGTGAATGATATCCTCCTATGGGCATAGTTTAAAAAGAGGTATAAGGTGTTATACAAGCCAAAGGCTTGTGGAGCTGAATATGTTGGAAAGGCAAATAAGAGGTCACCTGCTATTATCGGTAATATATTCACTGCAAATTAAGAAGTGCTAGAAGTGTGAATCCTCTATAGAGTTTTTTTTCTCTGTCCTCTGTCTTAGATTAAAGACTCCATAAGTTCATTGTATTTCAAGATACTTAAACTGTGAACACTATATCTGATTACTTTAAACATACAGGTAGAGGACAAACAATTGGAAACACAAATGTAAAGTCACCTAATAGGGCATTAGGCCACCTCTTTCAACCAGAATGGTCTATAGACATTGTGGCAGAGTCTGAAATTCTACAGGAAGGATGAGGTAACATTCTTCTTTGAAAAAATCACTCACACCTGGTTGATGGCGGTGGAAAACATTGTCTCAGGCATTGTTCCAGAATATCCAATGATTACTCGATTGGCTTCAGATCTGGTAAGTGAAAAGGCCGTGACATCTGGATAACATCAGTATCAAGCTCATCAAACCTCTGGGCGACCAGGCATGCTCTTTGGATGGGGACATTGTCATCCTGGAAGACTCCCTCTCTGGCAGGAAAGAAATGCTGCAGTACGGGCTGCAGAAGATCGCTCATTACCATTCAGCCTTTATTTGCATTGACCTTGCCAACTAAGGGAATGAGTGCTTTCAAACTGTGCTACGAGAATGGGCCCCACAACACTACGGACACACAAGAACCCTTCTCTCTTTGGAACCAAACACCCAGGGTTGTAGAGTTCTTCAGGTTAGCGCCACATGTGCGCAAGTCCGTTTGTCAAGAATGACTCATCTGACCACATCGCATTTCTCCACTACTGCTTCATTGCTTGTACTCTCGGCACCTCTGGACTCGCAAATGTGCATTGTCAGCTGTGATGAGATTTTTTTTTTTTCCCCCACCGCATCCTGACTATGATATCCCACCGATGTCTACATGGGATTTGCTCATCTGCCTACCGGTGCTCTTTGCTGCTAATGACTTTCCCTTGGAGTTCCATGCTGACATCATCTTTGACACAGCTGCCTGCGAAACATCAGCAGGCTGAGCAGTCGCGGTCGCTGAGCTCCTGCCATACAATCATCTCCTCTTTCAAAGTCACCGAGGTCTCCTCTTATAGCCAAGCTAGCTATAATTATAGCCAACCATGACCATAAGCATACTAGGATGTTATTTGCTTAATTAACACATGGACCTTGCTTTCAATGTAGTTTGTGTCCCTCATTTACCCAGGTGTTTCCATTTTTTTGTCCATTATCTGTAGCTGCTTTGCCAAAGGTCATATGCACTTAATTAACTAGGTGATATACCATTCATTATTATGAAAATTACTGTAAGTATAAGATGAAGAGAAGGAACTGGAAGGAAATGGCAATAGGAGTGTGCACTTATTTTGTGTACAGCGGTATTAATAGATATCTTGTTTCTTTATAGTAGAGTTCAACTAGTAGACTAGAGTAGGTAAAGTGGAGAAAGGATAATATTTTATTTCCACAGATTGTGCGCACTAGGTGATGATGCAGTGATTGAATTACAATCAACTGAAAATGGTTCAGCATCTTTAAGTCTCCACAAAGGCACTGAAAAAGACAATAAAAAAGCGTTCTAGGGCTAGCGGAGCCATTATGAATCTGTCTCACATCTTTCTTCAAGAAGAGGACAGAGGAAACAGGAGGGGTGTGGGAATGTTTTGCTCACTGACCATACATCACAGGGGACCATGACATAAGTGCTGAATTCCCTTATTTCCTCCTCAAACCTAAAGCTTTAGTTTCCAAAGACACCAGACTGGGACTGGAGAGAGTGATCATTAGTTAAATAATCCAAGTGTTTTTTTAACTTAAAATAGTAAGCTACTGTTGCCATGTCCTTCCTTCAGCAAATCCTATTCTTTTTTGCCTGCTTCTGATGTCCTTTGCATACTGTAAGTTATGATGTATTGTTAAAAGCAAATAAGAATGTAGTGTTTGGTTGTGGTCACCACGTTACAAAAAGGATATTACTGCTCTGCATTCTATCCAGAAAAGAGCAACTAGGTGCATACTGGCCTTTAAAGAATGTCTTGCACTGACAGACTGAAATAACAAAGGGACTGGATTGAAGTATTCAAAATCCTCAATGTAGTGGGCTTCTTCGGAGAATCAGAAATGGAAGCTGACTGGAAGTGCATTTAAAACAGAACGAGAGACACTACTATCAACAAAGGGTTGTTGTCTAAAGCGAGATACCCAGTAATATCGTCAGAGTTGATACCATTGTTCTTTTCTTCTAATGACATGAGTGGATGAGATCTTCAGATCCGTTAACTACCAAAAACTAAAATGAACTAGGTAGGCCGAAAGGTCTCCTCTTGGAACAAAGTTCCAAAATGTCTTATTTCCTTACGTACATTACTGCAACGTGCCTTGGAAAAGACTCCCCAAGTCATGGCTGCTGGAGGAGCTATGTAGGGGATGCAAATGAGTGTGACGCATGGCTGGCAAGAGCTACACGCTTGGACATGAGCAGTTATGATTGAACTCGAATGGCTGTGTTTCTTCTGACTTCATGGAGGATATTGCTAGGGGTATTCAACAGAACAAGGGGAATATTAGGAAAATACAGATGGAGTCCGCCTCATCTTGTGGGCTTTGTGTTTTTTTTTTTAGGCTTCTGTGTTTGGATTGCCCAGTGTTAATTTCAGCACGCTGCTTCACACTACCAGTAAATAGGGGTAACTGATGAGGAACCCTCCTGTGACCTCACAGTCCAGCTCGATCCTCTCGTCACCCCCATGAACCTAATTAGCGGATGTTGCCGAGCTGCTGAACCCAGGAGGAAGGGGCTCAGCTCTTCTGGTCTCCTGCTGGCATCGGCAGCCTCCTCCTGCAGTGCAGTGAGATAAATTAACCCCAGTCAGTTTTCCCTCTTCAGCCTGTGGGATGTCTAGGGTCAGCCTGGCCTTCCCTGCGGGTCTCTAGCAAAGAAAGGCATGAGTGAGACCCCAGCCTGTGGCCTCCCAGTCACACAGCAGACCCAGTCTGCTCCATCATGTGCTACTTGAGTGAGGAGCACCACTGAGCATCCTGTGCCCTCCATTATCATCTCCGTCTCCCCTTCCTTGAAGCACACCACAATCTCATAAAAGGTGGATTCATCTTTCAAAAAAAAAAAAAAGAAAGGCTCTCCTTAAATCCAAGCCAAAGGTTTCTTTAGGGGAATGCTCACTTTTAATTATAGGAAGTCGGGCTGACACAGACTTGGAATACTATAGTTAGAATGATTAAAGAACATCTGAGGCAGCTGCAGTGAAAAATACTTTGTGGTGTGGATCTGAGAATAAAATAAAGGGGGGGAGGAAGCCATAGAGCTTTGAAAATTCAGAATAACCATTTGATTAGGTTTCTC